>NW_027362762.1:903069646-905569646 GCF_046119375.1 Phyllobates terribilis
CTTTTTAAACAGGGGGCCAGTTCACTGTCCCTCAGACCATTGGAGGGCCGGAATATAGTTTTAAAAAAAACTATGAACAAATTCCTATGCACACTGCACATATCTTATTTTGAAGTAAAAAACAAAACTGGAACAAATACAATATTTAAAATGAAGAACAAGTAAAGTTAAATAAACAAACTTTCCGGTATTTCAATAGGCAGCATAGGTCCCCAATAGACAGGTAAATGTCCTCAATAGGCAGCATAGGTCCCCAATAGACAGGTAAATGTCCTCAATAGGCAGCATAGGTCTCCAATAGGCAGGAAAATATCCCTAATAGGCAGCATAGGTCTCCAATAGGCAGGTAAATGTCCCCAATAGGCAGCATAGGTCTAAAGTAGGCAGGTAAATGTCCCCAATAGGCAGCATAGGTCTCCAATAGGCAGGTCAATGTCCGCAATAGGCAGTATAGGTCCCCAATAGGCAGGTAAATGTCCCCCATAGGCAGCATAGATCTCCAATAGGCAGGTAAATGTCCCCAATAGGCAGCATAGGTCCCCAAGAGACAGGTAAATATCCTCAATAGGCAGCATAGGTCCCCAATAGACAGGTAAATGTCCTCAATAGGCAGCATAGGTCTCCAATAGGCAGGAAAATATCCCTAATAGGCAGCATAGGTCCCCAATAGGCAGATAAATGTCCCCAATAGGCAGCATAGGTCCTCAGTAGGCAGGGAAATGCCCCAAATAGGCAACATAGGTCTCCAATAGGCAGGTCAATGTCCCCAATAGGCAGCATAGGTCTCCAATAGGCAGGTCAATGTCCGCAATAGGCAGCATAGGTCCCCAATAGGCAGGTAAATGTCCCCCATAGGCAGCATAGATCTCCAATAGGCAGGTAAATGTCCCCAATAGGCAGCATAGATCCTCAATAGGCAGGTAAATGTCCCCAATGGGCAGCATAAGTCCCTAATAGGCAGGTAAATATCCCCAATAGGCAGGTAAATATCCCCAATAGGCAGCATAGGTCTCCAATAGGCAGGTAAATGTCCCCAATAGGCAGGTAAATGTCCTCAATAGGCAGGTAAATGTCCCCAATAGGCAGGTAAATGTCCCCAATAGGCAGCATATTTCTTCAATAGGCAGCTAAATGTCCCCAATAGGCAGCATAGGTCCCCAATAGGCAAGTAAATGTCCCCAATAGGCAGCATAGGTCTCCAATAGGCAGGTAAATATCCCCAATAGGCAGCATAGGTCCCCAATAGGCAGGTAAATGTCCCCAATAGGCAGCATAGGTCCTCAATAGGCAGGTAAATGTCCCCAATAGGCAGCATAGGTCTCCAATAGGCAGGTAAATGTCCCCAATAGGCAGCATAGGTCTCCAATAGGCAGGTAAATGTCCCCAATAGGCAGCATAGGTCCCCAATAGGCAGGTAAATATCCCCAATAGGCAGGAAAATATCCCTAATAGGCAGCATAGGTCTCCAATAGGCAGGTAAATGTCCCCAATAGGCAGCATAGGTCTAAAGTAGGCAGGTAAATGTCCCCAATAGGCAGCATAGGTCTCCAATAGGCAGGTCAATGTCCGCAATAGGCAGCATAGGTCCCCAATAGGCAGGTAAATGTCCCCCATAGGCAGCATAGATCTCCAATAGGCAGGTAAATGTCCCCAATAGGCAGCATAGGTCCCCAAGAGACAGGTAAATATCCTCAATAGGCAGCATAGGTCCCCAATAGACAGGTAAATGTCCTCAATAGGCAGCATAGGTCTCCAATAGGCAGGAAAATATCCCTAATAGGCAGCATAGGTCCCCAATAGGCAGATAAATGTCCCCAATAGGCAGCATAGGTCCTCAGTAGGCAGGTAAATGCCCCAAATAGGCAACATAGGTCTCCAATAGGCAGGTCAATGTCCCCAATAGGCAGCATAGGTCTCCAATAGGCAGGTCAATGTCCGCAATAGGCAGCATAGGTCCCCAATAGGCAGGTAAATGTCCCCCATAGGCAGCATAGATCTCCAATAGGCAGGTAAATGTCCCCAATAGGCATCATAGGTCCTCAATAGGCAGGTAAATGTCCCCAATAGGCAGCATAAATCCCTAATAGGCAGGTAAATATCCCCAATAGGCAGGTAAATATCCCCAATAGGCAGCATAGGTCTCCAATAGGCAGGTAAATGTCCCCAATAGGCAGGTAAATGTCCTCAATAGGCAGGTAAATGTCCCCAATAGGCAGGTAAATGTCCCCAATAGGCAGCATATTTCCTCAATAGGCAGCTAAATGTCCCCAATAGGCAGCATAGGTCCCCAATAGGCAAGTAAATGTCCCCAATAGGCAGCATAGGTCTCCAATAGGCAGGTAAATATCCCCAATAGGCAGCATAGGTCCCCAATAGGCAGGCAAATGTCCCCAATAGGCAACATAGGTCCTCTATAGGCAGGTAAATGTCCCCAATAGGCAGCATAGGTCTCCAATAGGCAGGTAAATGTCCCCAATAGGCAGCATAGGTCTCCAATAGGCAGGTAAATGTCCCCAATAGGCAGCATAGGTCCCCAATAGGCAGGTAAATATCCCCAATAGGCAGGTAAATATCCCCAATAGGCAGCATAGGTCCCCAATAGGCAGGTAAATGTCCCCAATAGGCAGGTAAATGTCCCCAATAGGCAGGCAAATGTCTCCAATAGGCAGCATAGGTTCTCAATATGTAAGTAAATGTCTCCAATATGCATGATAGACCGGACCCAGCGTTAAAAATAAAAAAATACCAGTACTCACCTATGTACCCCACTGCTCTGAATAGGCGCCCGCTCGATTCCGTCTACTTCTGGGACAGGGGCGTGACGTCATCATGTCGTCTGTGCTGTATACGGAGGGCCGCAAGTCTTCCAGAGTGGCAGCGCATTGCCTTTATTCACCGCCTCATCGTTCCGCCCACGAATGCTCGCGGGCCGTAGTTTGAGGACCCCTGCTCTATTGGCACCCAACAGGTGCAGTAATGAACGTGACAACAGTCACACCAGGGAAATGCCAGACCTGCACCCAACTGGTCCCTGTATGGACTAGAAAGGCCCTAGCCACATAACTAAAAAAAACACCACCTCAGATCTAGCTCCCTAACAGGCTGTCGAGTGGTTTCTTGTATCTCCTGAGGATCCAGAGGGGAGGCCACAACACACCACCAACAAGAGTAAAGGAAAGTGTGAGGAGAGATATACGAGAACCCAAGGTGAGAAATTAAGACACATTAAAATAAGGTGGGGGTGAAGGTTAAGGAGTAAAAAAATAAAAGGAGCAAGTAAGACCTCCCAAGAACCTAACTAAAAGGAAAAGGAAAAAGTGCTGGGAGAGAGGGCAAACCAAATTACTGCAAGAATAACACTGGATTTACCTAGCCAGGTAAACCACAAGATAAAGAGCTGAAACTCCTAAATATACACCCACCATGAAATATAGACATCAAGGAAGTGCAGAGAAGGGATACTATATAAAGCACCACCCAGGACATGATAGAGAAAACCAAAATGGAAAAATGGAAAACAGCTGTAAAGAAACAAACCATGAAGGGAGAATAAGGGCAAAGGAACAAGCAGGATTTGGACAAGGAAGGAAAAAAGCAATAGCTCACCAGGCGGAAGAATCCACCACAAAGTAACTGGTCACAGGATCGAATTCTCAAACCGATCCATGACAGGTGCTCTCATTGTTAGCCACAAGGGTTGTGCTCCTATTAGTGGCTAATAGAGTGGTGCTCCCAGAGTTGAGAAGCAGTAACGACACAGAGTCCTGTAATGCAGTCCAGGGTATTTACTCACAGTTCTTTATCCACGTTACTACAGCTGGTCATAACGTCCCACGTCGCACTGTGTTCACCAGGTGAGGGGCTCGGCCTACTCCCAAATAACTTTGGAGCGTTTCACAGGAACCCCTTTGTGTGTCCTTTCTCTGGCCTGTCATACCCCGCCAGTGACCTCGCTTTTCTCCGGCTGCCTCGGGCCTTCTCTGGTAAACCTTGGCGCCAGTTTCTCTGACCCTATGTGGTGCCTTCCTAGCGGGTGTAGCGAGGGGCTGAGCCACATAAAATGTCACAGCCTCCGGTTTCTAGCTGAGGGTAGTTCCCCGCCTCCACTAGTTTCGGGGACCGGTCACCCCCTTTGGCCTGACCCTTCTACGCAGGTAGATTCGGGCGTGCGGTGGCGACTCGCCGGTCCACACCCCTAGGGTCCCTTCTTTCCATGTTCCTGGAGCCTCCTCTGCTCCTCTTCCTTCCTTCTCCTTCCTCCAGGCTCCGGCCTCTCCCAGGCCTGCCTGTGGAGCAGAGCTCGGTCTGAGCCTCTGCCCCCTGTCCTCTCCTCTGACTGAACTGACCTTCTTCACCTTGTTTTTTCAGTGCTGGCTGGGCCTCACAGGCTAGGCCCACCTCCGGAGCAGAGCTCCACAGAGGCCCTGCTCTGTCACTTCTTCCCTCTGACTGAACACAGAACTAAGATGGTGCCCACCTTTTATATCTTCCTCTAAGTGCACCCAGGAACCGCCCTCTCCCTCCTATGCACTACAGGGTCCCCCCTTCCTCGGTGTTCCCTCCCCCCACTCCAGCCAGGGACAGGGACTGTCGTGCTCTACTTGGAGCATATCGGTCTCCCTGCCCCCCGGAAATGTGGTGTAATGCATGCAGGTGTCAGGGTCCTGATCCACACTCCATCCTTACCTAGAAGTGAGATATCGCACATCTGATTAAGATGCAATACCTCTGTAGCGACCGAACCCTCGGGACGCTACACGAGTACCACACGGAAAAAAAGATTACAATTTCCCCTAATAAGGCAAAAGTCCTGAAAATAAAGATAACATACGGTAACTGTAGAAAAAGACGTGCATGGTACATCTAAAATTATACATTGATCTACTGTGGCTAAGTAAAAATGTAGAAAACGGAACTTAAGGCTTAGTTAACACTTAGGTTAGAAATCTACTGAAAGGTTAGCCGTGATGTGACAGTGGGCTTATACATTCTGATCAAAATGTTAACTAAGAACTTTGTTTCAGTTTTGTAAATTTTGCTTAGCTGCAATAAATCAATGTAAAGTATTTCGATGTGTGGTCCTTGTCTTTCGCTACAGTTACATGTATTTTATAATGCATAGTCTATCCCCTCAATTTTTATTATTGGTACCAGTACTCCTCTCAGGTTCTTACATTATCAGAAGGCGACAGGAGGGGTTCCTCCTAGAGATGAGCATATCTATTCAAGTGTAATTTAATTCTACTGGCATATACAAAAAATCCACACTATTGAGAATATAGATTATGAGCATATCTATTCAAGTGTAATTTAATTCTACTGGCATATACAAAAAATCCACACTATTGAGAATATAGATTTGTGTAAATTTACTTTGGGCAGATTCAGCAAAATGGCAGTTGGCTGGCTGCCATTTTAAGGAACCATAAATGACAGTCAAAAGTTAAAAAAAATAAAATAAATTATACTCACCTGACCACTTACCTGTGTGACCCCTCCTTTTCTCGCCATCCAGTCCTCAGAGCTGCCTTTTCTTTCCCCCTTTCCTCGCCATATCTTTCAGATGGTTTATACTAGGCTGGGACTTCTGGCTGTGACCAGGGCTCAGAGGTCACCGGGCATCACAAGTCGTGACATAACAACAGCTGCACAATGACCGCATCTGGAAGTTCTTACCAAGAGATGTGTTGAGCAACAGGATAAAGAAAAAGCTCTGATGATTGAACGGTGGGGATTGAGAAGTGGAGGACCGGAAAGGTGAGCATAATTTTTTTTCTATTTTTTACATCTTACATTTATCATGCTCTTGTGTCTATAGAGACCCCAGACCATAAGGAGGGACATTCAATTCATGAAGAATAATTTTTTGGCAAATCAAATGTCTTGGCAAAATCAGCGCAATTTGGCTAATTTAAATTTTGTTAGATCCGCTCATCTTTGGTTACACCTATTTTTCTCAGATTTTTGTCTGAGACCATATGGTAGGTGAGTTTTTAAGATTGGTTCTCTTGTTGTTGTTGCTGAGAAGTTGTACTTATTGAGTGAGATGACATGGAGCTGTGGGGGTTATTCCTACCCACATGGGTGCTTAGCACTACACTTGACAGTTTAGGGACCCACTGAGAGATTTGATGTGATGTGGCAGTGGGCTTACACATTGTGAGCAAAATGTTAACAAAAAACTTCATGCTCAGTTTTGTAAATTTTGCTTAGCTCACTTCAGTAGATCAATGTGCGGTCCATGACTCTTTCTAGAATTATGAACAAAGGATGTTGGGCACCAACTAAAATATGAATTGGAATTCCAGTAAAGCAGATACAGTAAAGAAAGCAAAAAAAAATCAATAGATAATTGAAATAAATACACATTAAATAAAATGTACAATATACAGTGGGGAAAAAAAGTATCTAGTTAGCCACCAATTGTGCAAGTTCTCCCACTTAAAAAGATGAGAGAGGCCTGTAATTGACATCATAGTTAAACCTCAACTATGAGAGACAAAATGAGAAAACAAATCCTGAAAATCGCATTGTCTGATTTGCAACAATTTTTTTTCAAATTTTGGTGGAAAATAAGTATTTGGTCAATTACAAAGGTTCATCTCAATACTTTGTTATATATCCTTTGTTGGCAATGACAGAGGTCAAACATTTTCTGTAAGTCTTCACAAGGTTGACACACACTGTTGCTGGTATGTTGGTGTGGCGCCCCTGAGGGTTCAGTCGCCACAGAGGTACAGCACCTCACCCAGAGGTGTGGTGTCTCCTTCTCTCAGGTAAGGAGGGAATGCTGCCTGGAACCCCAACACCTGCATCCAACACTACACTGCTCCAGGCCGGCTGGAAAGGCAAGATGCAATGTGTTTCCTGCTGAGCCCTGTCCCTGGCTGGAGTGGGGGGAACCCAAAGGTAGGGGGAACCAGTAGTGGGTGTGGGTGGAGGAAGCAGTTTAGGGGAGCACTTTGACAGTAGGTATAAAAGGGAAGCCATCTTAGGGTGGCGGGACAGGTCAGTCAGAGGAGTGAGAGAGGACAGTCAGACAGGGAGCAGAGTCTCGTCAAGAGCTCTGCTCCACAAGCAGGGCCCAGTCTTAGAGACCCCGCAGGGGAGCAGAGGAGTAGGCTCCGTTTTGCAGAAGGGATCCCAGGGGGTACGGCGAGTGCAGGACGGCACTCGTACGCCACGGATCTGTCAGAAGACAGAGTGATCGTAGGTCGCAAGAAGGGGACCGGCCCCTGGACCAGCCATGTTACTCCAGGTCTCGGCTGGAAAAACCGGAGGCTTCGGGCTTTTATAGTCAGTTGCCAAAGCCTCATTCTGATCTCCGTGAGGGTCAAGCAGGTCCGGGAACTCCAATTAGACAGGAGGGACTTCAGAGCACCCGAGTGGGACTGAGAGTGGGGAAGCGCAGGGCAGGAGGGAGAAGACCCAGCGTGAAGACTGTCTAGTGAAGAACACTAGAGAGCGGGGTTCCGTCAGGTGCTCATAAACTCCCTGAGGAAGAGCTGAACCCTTGTTCTGGTGAATGCAGCGTGACGTGGGAGGCTGTAAGCTGGACAGTGCAACCTGAGGAACTTAACAACTGTGAGTAAAGACTCGGATGACTGCACCGCACTGCCTCCGTCCATTATTTCACCTGCACCATCTTCCCCCTGCACTACAACGCCCAGCGCAACCAACGCTTTCTACACTGCCCTGGAGCTAGCTCTTCCTGTGGAGAGCCACACCTTCCCTGCTGCAGTAACATCAGCTTCAGAGGACTGCTCCGCAGCGGCGGCTCCCTTTAGCCGCATTCCACAGGTGGCATCACAAATACTTTACAAATCCCTTATAAATAATTCCCCTTTTTGTTGACCGCCCTGGGCCACGGACCGGGCCAGCCACCGTGATATCCCCCACCAGCATCCCTAGGCCCGGCTGCCGAGTACCCAACGGCTCTGGTGGCGCGTCATTGGCCCTTTCCTCCATGCAGATCTCCTCTAGAGCAGTGATGTTTTGGGGCTGTCGCTGGGCAACATGGACTTTCAACTCCCTCAAAAGGTTTTCTATAGGGTTTAGATCTGGAGACTGGCTAGGCCACTCCAGGACCTTGAAATGTTTCTTACGAAGCCACTCTTTTGTTGTCCTGGTGGTGTGCTTGGGATCATTTTCATGCTGAAAGACTCAGCCCTTGCTGATGGAAGGAAGTTTGCACTCAGTATCTCAAGATACATGGCCCCATTCATTCTTTCATGTACATGGATCAGTCGTCCAGGTCCCTTGGCAGAGAAACAGCCCCAAAAGCATAATGTTGCCACCCCCATGCTTCACAGTAGGTATGGTGTTCTTTGGATGCAACTCAGCATTCTTTCTCCTCCAAACACGACGAGTTGTGTTTCTACCAAACAGTTCTACTTTGGTTTCATCTGACCATATGACATTCTCCCAATACTCTTCTGGATCATCCAAATGCTCTTTAGCAAACTTCAGATGGGCCCGGACATGTAATGGCGTAAGCAGGGGGACAAGTCTGGCACTGCAGGATCTGAGTCCCTGGCAGCGTAGTGTGTTACTGATGGTAGCCTGTGTAATGTTGGTCCCAGCTCTCTGCAGGTCACTCACTAGGTCCCCCTGTGTGGTTCTGGGATTTCTGCTCACCGTTCTTGAGATCATTTTGACCCAATGGGATGAGATCTTGTGTGGAGCCCCAGATAGAGGGAGATTATCAGTGGTCTTGTATGTCTTCAATTTTCTAATTATTGCTCCCACAGTTGATTTTTTCTCATCAAGCTGCTTGACTATTGAAGATTCAGTCTTCCCAGCCTGGCGCAGGGCTATATTTTCGTTTCGTTTCAGCTCTTTGGTCTTCACCATAATGGAGTTTGGAGTGAGACTGTTTGAGGTTGCGGACAGGTGTCTTTTATACTGATAACAAGTTCAAACAGGTGCCAGTACTACAGGTAATGAGTGGAGGACAGAGGAGCCTCTTAAAGAAAAAGTTACAGATCTATGAGAGCCAGAAATCTTGCTTGTTTGTAATTGATCAAATACTTATTTTCCACCAAAATTTGAAAACAAAATTCTTTCCAAATCAGACAATGTGATTTTCAGGATTTGTTTTGTCATTCTGTCTCTCATAGTTGAAGTCTACCTATGATGTCTAATATCTTATAGGGAAAAAAAACAAAATCTGTAAGAAACAAATAAGAATAGCAAAAGAGGAGACAGAGAGACTAATTGCCAAGGAAAGTAAAACGAATCCCAAACTGTTCTTTAACTATATAAACAGTAAAAGGATTAAAACTGATGGAGTTGGCCCATTGAAAAATAAACTGGGTAAAATCATAGAGGGCGATGAGGGTAAAGCAAACCTACTCAATAGCTTCTTCTCCACTGTTTTCACAAAAGAAAACAATTTATCGGAGGAAATGCAGAGTGATAAAGTAAACCCTCCGCTAAATATCACCCACTTAACCCAGGAGGAAGTTTAGAAACGCCTAAATAATATCAAAATAGACAAGTCACCAGGCCCAGATGGCATACACCCCCGGGTACTTAAAGAATTATGTAATGTGATAGACAGACCGCTGTATCTTATATTCAATCACTCTTTATGGACAGGGACTGTCCCACTAGACTGGCGCCAAGCAAATGTGGTACCAGTATTCAAAAAGGGGTCTAAAAGTGACCCTGGGAACTATAGACCAGTAAGCTTAACATCTGTTGTGGGTAAATTGTTTGAAGGATTTCTTAGAGATGCTATTGTAGAATATCTTAATGATAATAACTGTCTAACTCCATATCAACATGGATTCATGAGGGATCGCTCCTGCCAAACAAACCTGATCGCCTTCTACGAGGAGGTGAGCTCACAGCTGGACCGGGGAGAGTCAGTGGATGTTGTATACCTTGACTTCTCCAAAGCGTTTGATACCGTGCCACACAAAAGGTTGGTATATAAAATGAGAATGCTTGGTCTGGGGGATAATGTGTGCAAGTGGGTAAATAGCTGGCTGAGTGATAGAAAGCAGAGGGTGGTTATCAATGGAGTAAGCTCAGGGTGTGTCAGGGTTACTAGCGGGGTGCCTTAAGGGTCTGTCTTGGGCCCTATATTATTTAATATATTTATTAATGATCTAGTGGAAGGGTTGCATAGTAAAATAGCAATATTTGCAGATGATACTAAACTTTGTAAAGTAGTTAATACAGATGAGGATAGGGCACAGCTACAGGAGGATTTAGATAAATTGGGGAGTTGGGCCAAAAAATGGCAAATGGGGTTCAATGACGATAAATGTAAGGTCATGCACATGGGAAAGAAAAACAGCAGTCACCCATACATATTAAATGGGAAACCGTTGGGGAAATCTGACATGGAGAAGGACCTGGGCGTCTTGGTTAATAGCAAATTAAATTGGAGTGCCCAGTGTCAGGCAGCAGCTGCGAAGGCAAATAGAGTCATGGCATGCATCAGAAGAGGAATAGGGGCATATGAGAACATTGTTCTTCCTCTGTATAAAGCGCTGGTAAGGCCGCACCTAGAATATTGTGCACAGTTCTGGGCTCCGGTGCTCAGGAAAGACATATTGGAGCTAGAGAGGGTACAAAGGAGGGCGACTAAGGTAATAAAGGGAATAGAGGGACTAGAATACCCAGAGAGGTTGTCAAAATTAGGCCTATTTACGTTGGAAAAGAGAAGGCTTAGGGGAGACCTCATAAACATGTATAAATACATCAGGGGGCAGTACAGAGATCTCTCCCATGACCTGTTTATACCAAGGATGGTGACAAAGACGAGGGGCCACACTATGCGTCTGGAGGAAAGGAGGTTCCTGTACCAGCATAGAAGGGGATTCTTTACGGTCAGAGCCGTGAGACTCTGGAACTCTCTGGGAGAGGAAGTGGTGATGTCCAACTCACTTAATGAGTTCAAGAGAGGCCTGGACGCCTTTCTTGAGAACAATAAAATTACATCTTATGCTTAGTTAATTAATCCAGGGATTTAATCTGACTGCCAGATTGGAGTCGGGAAGTGAATTTTTCCTCAATGATGTAAATTGGCCTATACCGCATGTTTTTTTTTTGCCTTCCCCTGGATCAACGCTGAGGAATAGCTGCAGTGCACAAGAAATAGGCTGAACTGGATGGACGCTTGTCTTTTTTCGGCCTTATAAACTATGTAACTATGTAACTATGTAACTATGTCAATTACAGTCCTCTCTCATCTTTTTAAGTGGGAGAACCTGCACAATTGGTGGCTGACTAAATACTTTTTCCCCACTGTAAATCTACCAACAGTGAGCAATACATACACTATGTGAAAATGCTATGTAAAGCTCTAAGGGTTGAATGATGAGGTAGACGAAAGCATAAAAAGGGAATACTAGATAGAAAGATAATCAAGAAAAATAAATGAATGAACAAAGAAGACATAAACCCAATTTTAGGGCAGGCAATGGTAATCAGATTATATACTGTATAGTCCAACAGTGTTTGGAAAAAAGGAGGTGGATATGAAGCCGAATGCGTGTCATCAGACACAGTGGCTCCTAACAAATTTAAAAAAAATAAAAATTTGTTTTGGGCTGTGACCCGTAACTATTTAATTCTATTCTTGATTGAGCTGTGTGAGGGCTTTGTTTTTTGTATAGCAAGTTGACATTTTTCTGAATATCATTTTGGGATTGCGGGGACAAAAAAAAATTGTAATTCTGGAATTTTAATTACATTACATCTTTTACCAGACCTCCTACTGACATGGCAACACATCCACATCCCGCAATCATGTCACAGGGGGACCGATGGGTGCCATGAATGGATGCCCGGGTAGGCTCGCCAAGTTTAAACAACAGCATTTAACAGGTTAGCATCAAATGTTAGACACAATGTCTGCCTTGTGTGAAGCAGTATAAGTTACTGATGCTTCTTCATACACCCACAACTTCTTCATGACGTAATAGTACATCATAAGGTGAAAAGGTTTTAGTCATATTTAATCAAAATAATAGTGCATAAAATTAATTATACTATTTAATAAAAAAAAATGCTAAACTTATTCTGTTTATCTCAACAGTTCCTTTTCTTGTAATTGTGGTTATGACTGAGAGATCTCATTTGTCATGGCTTTTTAATAAATGGTGGTCCCTGTTTGAGAAGTAGCAACAGGTTTTGTTACTGGAAACTGAAAAAGCAATGGCTTTTGTGTAGTAGCAATAGGTTTGGTGTTTGCTAATAAAATGAACAAGCATTGGGGAAGCACCAGGGCCCATGCAATATGGCCTATGAAGAAGCAAGGACCCAGACAGTGGTGCCCATGAAAAAGCAATGGATTCTTATTATTTAACTAGGGCCATTTGATCAAATATATTTTCTTTGGGCAGCAGTAAAAGGTTTGCTATTTTTTTTTTACTTGTGCGCTAGATGGTTAAAGAATGATGATGAACCAATGGCTTATTTCATTGGCCAGTGAAAACAATATTGAAAAAAGATTCTTTGGATCAAACTAGACCACAAAGCAACAGTAGTTTATTTTAGCCACTCAGTCAAAGTTTTATCAAAAATATATATATTTCTTTTTTGGCAGCAATAAGGTTCACTAAAAATAGTGAAAAAAACGTGTGTTTTAATTTCAGTGAGTGAACCAAGATCATGAAGAAGTCGTGGCTTATTTCAGTCTTAAGAACAAAACAGATTTTTTTTTTTGTAGTAGTAATATTTTTGCTGTAACATTCCTTGCCCATTGCCCAAATACAATATGGCCCTTTTACAATCAATGACTTTTAGCAAGCCTTCAAAAATGTTCCTTCTTTGGGAGATTTGGCAGTAGGTTTGTTGTTTAATAAAATTTAGAAAATAATAAAGTTTAGAAAATTAACAAGCAATGGCTTTTTAAAAGTCATCCAAAAATTATCCATTTTCTATGAACAGTTAGATGTTTCTTATATTTAACATCTGCAGGGTAATATTCCCAGCAGTAGTAAAATATAAACATAGAATACAATGGACAGGTAGGAGATTTGTGGTTGTCAGTTGACAGACGTAGTGGCAGCAGCATGAACAACACAATGCAGAACATGATGGACAGAATAGAGATGTTCAGATTTGTAGGGTCAGTACTAGCAGTCTAGGCATCTGTAGCAGCACAGCATAGCTAGAAATGACAGACAGGCTCACTATGTCCGGCTGTGTAGAGACTTCAGCACTGAAAACAGCAGAACAGTAAAAAACACAATGGACAGGTAACTAGATGCTATGGCCAATCTAATCATTGGCATGAGTCGTAAGTGAATGAAAATCAGCACTGATCCATACCTGATTTATGTTCACAAATCTAAGTTTTCCACATTTGTGGAGGACAATCTGGTCTGTGTTATGTGCTTTGCAGAGGGACCCAGCAAGATTGTCGCCAAACCAGCAAATATGCAGCCACAGACGCACTTGTCACAAGCTTCACAGCTATGCGAGCCCTTGAGGGCCAGGAATACTCTTCACCCAGCTCCCATTAAATGGAAGGGGGACTTTGGCAGAGCCCTTCCCAGGTCCTCTGTCGCCGGACAGCTGACATCTGTTGACGCAGCTGGTACCTACTCAAGAATCATGTGACTACCTATGCAAGAACCCCAGGAAGTGAAACCAGAAGAGAAAATGAGAAAACCCCTGAAAACAAGCAAACCTAATGCTAGCACCTCCAACCACATAGGGAACTACAATAGACAGCAAGGCACTGAGCAGGGAGCAAGATTATATAGCCCGCCTAATGATCAGGTGGTGAATACCTCCCAATCATCCCCAGACAGCCACTCCCTGCTAGCCTGCACAGCAGAATGAACACAATTCCACCATTGTTTAGTACCAAACAAAGCAGCATCTTGCATTGTCTGGCAACCAGGGAGATCAGTAACAGACATGGCGTCCTGCGTTGCCACAAATCCTACAACACCAGAAAACGATGCTCAAGAATATTGGAACAGTCTCCGTGCATACGTAGTAGCTCTGCCTTCAGGATCAGTACAATGGCGGCACCTGTGACCAGAGTAGCGTAGCACCAGACCTGCTTTATTCCCAGGTGGGAGCGCAAAACCTTGATTCCTAACAGTTTGCTTGACTGTGACAAAGCCAGATGACTAGCTGATTTCCCTTGCTGTTCAAGACAGTACTTCCCTGCGCAGACTGGGATAGTTCTTACCACTAGTCCAATCTGCTGACCGAGAAATTGGGGCTCAGGGTATTTGTTTGATAAAAGACATACTGTAGTTAAGGTATTACTGAACCTCAGGGGCAGATATATCATTGGTGCAAACTGTGCAGCCTCACAGGGGTCCATTTTAACCTTCCTTCAAAGGACTTAAAAGGCCCCATATGTTGTTCTTGCACAGGGGCTTTCTGTCTATGTCTTTCAGTGCTGAAACTAATTGTTCCTCTGTTTGCTGGTGTGCATCGCATTTGTGCAGCAGCTAATAAAATATCTTGTCCATGATGTCAATCCATGAAGAGAAAGGCAGCACTCCAATCTTCAAATAAGCTGTGGTTTATTGACACATAGTCATAGTGGCAGTGGCAACGTTTCGTTCCTATTGAGGAACTTTCTCAAGCAGTGCCCAATACATCAAGTGAACAATATATAGGCCATACAATTAAGCTTATTATAATTACAATTATTATAAAATAATCAATACGTGCTTACATACAGTGAATACAGTGTTAAAGTGCATTATAGTGCTAAGATCCATTATAGCAGGGTTCCCCAACTCCAGTTCTCAAGGCCGACCAGCAGGTCATGTTTTCAAGATTTCCTTAGTATTGCACAGGTGATGGAAGTATTACCTGTCCAGGGGATGCAATTATCACCTGTGCAATACTAAGAAAATCCTGAAAACATGGCCTGTTGGTGGGCCTTGAGGACTGGAGTTGGGGAACCCTGCATAATAGGACTGCTCATTATATGATTTTCTTGAAATTTCATACATTAGCATTGTCACATTAATATTAATTAATAATTTACATCACCTGTGTCCAATTCATATAATAAATATTCCACCCACTAGTATACTTGATGTCTGTATCACAACGCCACTTTCGCCATCTCTCCTATCCTACTGCACATGCCAGAGTCCATGATGTCAGATATGCTGTAATCTTTACTTCAGTAACTTGTTGTAGCAGTAATACTGGCACAGGCGGGTGAGTGAAGAAGTTTCTAATAGTCAGACATGCAGTTGGCGAGTATATTCTTAGCAAAAACTTTAACGCTACAATGCGTATCGGTGGCCTTTTAGGCCCCGGTGCTTACTTTTTTGCTATTATCTGCAAAATTACTTTAGTTAGAATTTTGAAACTCTAGGTATTCCTCAAGCATGTCGTTGTTGGTAATATCCAGTTGTTCATATAATTTTTCTGATAGGCATTTTGGTGTAACAATGCTTTTTTGGGGAAAACTACATCTGTACAGAACGGGGGCCTTTTAGGCCCCTGCTATTTTTATCATGTACTCAGCAGTGTTTGTGTCTCAAGTTACTTTATTTGTAGTCAGGGTTGCTGGTGGAGGGGCCAGGGGGTGGATCATGCCATGTGAGGATGTTATTTGATTTTGGGAGGGAGTGATAAGCCTAGAAGGAAGACGTATCGCTTCTGCAAAAAATAAGTCCTGAAAAAATATCTCAAAAAAGTAACTTTATGTATATATATTGGTCTTTCACTGCTGGCAGGGAGTCAAAAATCGTATGATGTTCCAATCAGAGAATCATTTCTGGACCCACTTTTTGATCCACACTATAAAGCGACAATGGCAGTGGACAGATATGAGGAAATTAGAAGAAACATTCGATTTGATGATAAGCGAACTCGTGCAGCGAGGTTCCAAACAGACAAATTAGCCCTTATCAGTTATATTTGAAACATATTTATCAAAAATTGCACCAAACTTTACAATCCTAGTACTAATGTTTTTTACAGTAGATAAGCAACTTGTACCCTTCAGAGGACGTTGCAAGTTCATACAATACATGCCCAGTAAACCATGCAAGTATGGAATAAAAATCTTCTGGATGTGTGATTCTGCAAAATATTATGGCATAAATGGGCTTATCTACTGTGGCAAAGAAGTTGATGCTCCAATACAGAAAGATCTAGGGTCTGAGATTGTGAAAACACTTGCTGTACCAATATACAATTCAGGGAGAAACATTACCATGGACAATTATTTTACCAATGTTGCACTGGGCAATTTTATGCTTGAAAAAGCTGTTACACTTGTTGGTACTATGAAGCTAAATCAACGAGAAATTCCTCAGCAATGAACCACAATCCACAGCGAGCACTTTATGAGAGTGTCTTTGGTTTCAACAACAAAGTGACACTGGTATCTTACAAAGCGAAGAAGGAGAAATCCGTTATATTACTCAGTACCATGCATTATGATTGCAGTATTGACAGCAATGACAGGAAATTGAAACCAGAAATCATCCTGTATTACAATAAAACTAAAGGAGGTGTAGACAAAATGGATGAAATAGTGGGAGAATATTCATGCAAGAGGCAAGCAAGATGCTGGCCTGTAGTAATTTTTTCAAATATGCTTGATGTAGCAGCCCTCAATTCATTCGTTATTTATACAGAAACTCATCCAGAATTCCATGCAAGGAGGAAGGACAGGAGACGCCTATTCTTGAAGGACCTTTGCCATGAACTTGTAATGCCTCACATGATGGAGCGAAGCAACATGAAATCCTTGCCAAAGCAAACTAAAAACTAAAGAAGCAATGAAACGGTGTGGCATACAGTTTCAGGATATTCCAGGGCCAGGAGAAAGAAAACTAAAGCGTTGTTTCATTTGTCCAAGAAACTTAGAGAGGAAAACTGAGCGATATTGTACGTGGGAAAATGTCTGTAAAGAGCATTCTTCAGAAAAGATAACGTGAAAATAGTTTGGAAGACCAATAAAATTGAAAAAAAAAGTTAGAAAAGAAATGTAGCTGCTGCTAGTTTACTCTAAATTTATATACCTTTGTGTTTTTTCATATCTTTGTTTGAAATTTGAAAAAAAAAAAGTTTTTTGGTGTTTTCTACAAAAAATTATAATTAAAATGTTGTGCATTATTCATATCTTATTTTGCAATTTTGAAATAAACTTGTAAAAGTTATTTATGTGAGCTTCTCTATATGATTTAAAAAGGCCCCCGTTACATAAAAGTGTAGATTCGTGACGTCACGCATGCTAGGGTTAATGAGAAGGGAAAACAGCTTATAATGGTAATATGTTGATTAAGACTACCTTTCAGAAGCTGGAAAAAAATCTTTCATATTGCTTTTATAGCAATAGTTATTCATTTGCTTGATGCTGACAATGCACCTGTGAGCTTACAAACAATACAGCTTGCAGCTTGTCATGCTTGTCAGCAAAATCAAAGGCCCCTTTTATTCACTTTCTACTACTCATTGTGACAGTTAGTTATCAAAGCCAGTGTCTCTGTTGTCATCATCAGTTTCACACTGTTGTTTCTCCTCCTCCACACACTGCTGCATGTGACATTGTCCCTAAGGGTCCCCAACAGCCTCAGAGTAGCAATCAACATGTGGAAGTTGCTGTTCTTCCTCCATTCTTTTGTTGCATCCTTGTGAGTTTTGTTCCACTATATGAGGGAGATTATATTGTTGATGTCACAGTTCTACCTAATTGCAAATTTAGTAATCACTCTGAAAGGCTTCAGGAAGCATACACATTTATTTTATTTTTTAAATATATTTCTTTACTCAACGTTTTTAGGGAAATTAAACTAGCAATCGTTTAACCACATAGGTTATGTGGACACGTCCAGTATTTGTGGCAGAAAAATGTGTTACAAATAATGATTTGTTGGCAAAAAAATGCATAAAATACATGTGATTTTGCCACATTTCTTACACTTTTTTGCATGCATTTTTGATGCATTTTTTATACAGTATGTTTGTTTCCAATTCATTAAAATTGGTTAAAATGCTGCAAAAATGTTGAACGATTTGACATGGTGAAGATTTGAAATTGCTTCAAATCTTCAAGGAAAAAATAAGTAACATGGGCAAAGACTTCAGAAATCTCATTCACTTTGCTGGGACAGTAAAATGTTGTTTTTTTTGCAGCTAAAAACATGCAGAGAAAAAAAAAAGTGTGAACATTGCCTTATAGTATAGCAAACTGCAATACCACAGTGTTACAGCTGAACTTCAGAGAACTAAGATGACAGCAACAGGGACTTTCAACAGGCATCCAATTGTCATAATAATGATAACTCATTGGCATCCCGCGATTGTACTAGTTAAATGCCACTGTTAGGGAAAGACACTTAATAAGTTAAAGAGCAGCAATAGCATCTAGAACTGATCTTAGCTGTTACGGGCAGATGTCATGTATGTATGACAGTCGAGATGTGACCTGTATGGAACTGGCATGGATCCTGAGCCCACTCCATACATGCACACCCTGACCATGACAAACATGTTTGGCAGGGTGCATGAAAGAGTTAATGGGGTCTTTCATTATTAATAAACTATTACCCTCAGGCAGAGTACTACATTAAAAAAAATACTGTGCAAAATATCTAACGGAGTTCAGTGATTGTCTCCAGCGCTTTCAACGTGATATCAGCACCCACAGATAAATAACAGAGACTGGCTCAGGCAGCTGAGACACAGCGCTGAAGCAGAGGAGGGTAAGTAAAGCACAGATTGTTTTTTCCATTGAATTGCCCCTGCCTGAGGACAATAGTTTGCTGAAGATAAAAAACCCTTTAAGCTTCATATATTATTTTAAGCATCAATAACCTTGTGAGAAAAATATTTTGTTTTGCACCAAAAATTGTCAGCAAAATTCCAGTAGGTTACTATCCCTCATCAAGCATTGGTGACCAATCCAAGTTCTTATCAGTGTACTTTGTAGCTAGAGCCACTTTTAATTCTGTAAATCAGACCAGTATTGAATTCTTTGTTGTCTTTTGATGTCATTTTTGTTCTGTAACATTGTAGAATATCACATTTCAATGCAATATATAATTGTCACAAGCTTTCTAATTTGTCTGGTAAATTACAGCAAGACAGTTTTTTAAAAAAAATTGCTCTTCATAATCCATGAGAATGCGTCACATTCATACACTTAAGCTTTCTTATTTTGACCAAATGTTAAGGCTTTTTTACTTTAGATTAGTTAAGTTTTATCAGCTCTCTGCAGACAAGAACTTTAAAAGGGACAAAAGAGGTTTCAATTTAATAAAGTATTTATACCCTAGCAGACGCCTTTAGAAGTTTTGAATTATAGACCTTTAACAAATCCTCATTTTATCACAAGAAAGACATGGACTGTAATGGAACTAGCCCTTGGCCGTGTACCAAGTTTATGTTTACGAACAAGTAGCAGCACAATAATTATAATAGTGGTTGGTGGGCTGTAAAAGATAAACTCAGGAAAAGTTAAAAAAAGTTTGTTTTGTGTCTTGATACTTGGCCACAAGATTTCAAGGTATGTTGGTGAAAGAATGTTCTCCAAGGGTAACACTGGGGATGTAGGGGGGGGGGGGGGGGGTGCAGTTTATTTTATTGAAATAAACAGTGTTTATACATTTAGACTTTTAGGGGCCAATTCATTCAAGGCATTATGCCAGAAAACTGACATTTTGAATAGGTGCAAAAATGTTGCTACTTTTAGCATTTTCATTTTAGTTTCAAGCATCTCCACCAAGATGGACAGAGCTGGGGAGAAACCTAGGTAGATCAAGGCTTGGCTATCTCCATTGGTTATATCCACCCACAAAAATCCCATGAACAGAGTGGCACTGACCTCATTTGCCGGCAATACGCTGATGCTCAAGCAGGGGAAAATACTCACTGCGCATGCGCTGACCTCATTTGCCGGCAATACACTGAGTCAGTGTATTGCCGGCTGCTGAACAGAGCGGGTACATTGTTCAATGTGCCCGCTCTGTTCATGGGATCTTCGTGGGACCCTCACTATTTGGACTGCGGCGGACAGGTGAGTGTAAGGTGAGTATATGTTGTTTTTTTATTTTTTATGTTTTGCAGGGGCGATGAACATCGGGGACAAGGTGTAGGTGAATATAATGTGTTTTATTTTTATTTGAACATTCTTTTATTAATTTTAACATTTTTTTTTTACTTTCAGCAGAGCACAGGTGCCGGTGGATGGGAGACTACTGCTCCCTTCCAGCAGTGCCTGCACTCGCTGTTTCTTATGGCAGGAGGCGCTGGCTGATAATGGTAGTAGTACCATCAGCCGTCACCTATGACCCGCAGTAAGCTCTTTATCGCGGGTCACTGTAACAACTGTTCGGCATTCATCTCAATTAACCGAACCCGAACAGTCACGGGTTCGCCCATCACTAACGGTGAGAAGTTGAGCGGGTGGAGAGATACAACAAACACCAGAATAATAGTTCCAGGGGGACTGGGAGTATGAGGTGCCTCCACGATTTTGGACCATAGGTAAATCATTTTGATTCTTTATCCTTACCTTAACTTTCCCTGTATGTTAGTGTACTGTGTCTGTAGCTCATGGGGAGCGCGGACCTTCATCTGGGTTTGGATGACACATATGTGTCCCCCTGCAACCAATGATTGTTTGGTGGACATGCACCCATTGCATGTAGTCAGAACTATCATTCTGGTGTTTGTTGTATCTCCCTTGAAAGTAATTAGTAGTGTTGAGCCACCCCCGTAGTGTTCGAGTTCGGTTCGGTTCGTCGAACACCCGTATGTCGAACACCTTTGAACACCGTTAAAACCAATGGCAGGCAAACAAAAACACATAGAAACACAGAGAAAACACCTTCAAAGGTGTCCAAAAGCTGACAAACTGCTCAGAAGACACAACTAACACATGGAAAAGTGACAAGTACATATAGTCATGCGAAAAGAAAAGAGGTGGAGGAGTAAAAGGAGGGGGAGACACAGATATAGGCATGTCATGCCCTTCTAAAGCGAAAAAAGTGCGAAGCTGACACAGCCAGTCCGTTCCTGCCCTTGCCACCAACGTGTCGCCGGGTTTGTGCCAGAGCCGCGGTGGACCCTGACGGCCAGCCCCCCTCTCCCAATACTGGTGCCTGTCCGCTGGTGGGTCGAGCCCCCCCACGGTGGAGGGGAGTAACATCTGCAGAAGAAAGACGATCTTCCAGCCAAACTAAGATGTCTACTTCTTTTCGTGGACAATGTGATACGATCCCTTTCTTACGGACACGCCCATCGCTACAAATTCCAGATGAGGCACAAAAACAGCAGGTGCTTCAACGGATATCAAGTGCTCCTTCAAGTGGGCTCTTCTCCACCTCAACTTCAACATCACAAATACTCCCTTCCTCAGAGGTGTCACCCCAATCGCACTTGCTTCCTCATAGCTCCCAAGTCTCCAGCTGCCCGTCTGAGTATGGGGTAACACAAATGGTTGAGTCTGCACAGCTGTTTACTCATACTATAGCCTTGGAAATGGAGGTCTGCTCTAGAGCTTCTGTTAATCCAGATGAGGAAATGATCTGCACTGATGCCCAGAATCTTTATAAGTCGGATCCAGGACCAGATGAAGAAGGTTCTGAGCATAATGTAGACCCTCGTTCCCAAACTGTAACTCCTGTTGGTGGAGACAATGATGAAGACGATGATGAGACTCAAATACCTGATTGGAGCGACAACTTGACTTTTCGGTCAGGGCAGGAAGAGGTTGGCTCTGAGGATGAAGGGTGTGAGAACACACAGGGTGATGATGACGAGGTTGGAGATCCCACTTACTGTCAACCCACAGTTAGCCAGTCGATGAGGTCAGCAGAGGAGGTGGAGGAGGATGTGACTAGCCCAGGGGATGGGGATGACTCGGTACCCGGGCCTTTGCCTGGCCTTGGGGAAATCGCGGTGGTCGGCTCCCGGGCCCGTACCCTGGGGTCACTCTTTAAAAGGGTGGATAATTGTTAATTTTATAAGAGTTCGTGACGCCACCTGTGGTATCTGGTGAGAAGCACCAGCGCTGCAGTAGTCCACTGAGGCCAGTGATAAGGCAGCTCGATGGTATAGCTCCCCACAGGTGGAGCTAGGCCTCAGAAAAGCATATGCAGGGGGAATGCAGGACAGGCGAGACCCAGCTGTGTCAGAGCAAGAACGGGAACTGACACGGTAATCACTTCAGTACCTTTTACTGGTGGAAATTCAGGCACATCCCGGAGCACTGTAGGGTGAAGGGTGCATATCAGGATCCTCCCGAATGAGTGGGTATAGGGCCTCCTGTTTCTTGCCTCTGCGTAGTAAGTTTCTGACCTGCCTGAAGCTAGGCCTAACTTTGTCTCTGTCCTGCGCTGGCTGACCTTATGGTAGGGCCTTGTCTTGGAGTTCACGCTCCCAGTATGCGGGGCCTAAGTGTCTCCTGGCTTTGTTACGTAACAGCACCTTAGCGATCCTGGGACTTGTAGTTCTCCAGGGATTCCGGTTATGCCTTACTGGGTCATAGAGATCCCGGTAAGCTCGGATCCGGTGTCCGGTAAATGCTTCGGGGTGAGCTGGTTAAGCTCCCCTGCCCCTTATGTACTAACTCGCCACTCGCCTTCGGCCTACTCGGGCCCACACTAGGCTATGCACACTAATGGCAGCTTGCCGCGCTTCACCGATCTTATGGCGCCGGCACACCTTAAGCTCTAACTGGGCTCCCTGAATCTAGCTAGCAGGAGCCTCGTGCTCCACTGCTGAACTATTAACTGAGTTCTCTAGACTAGACTGAGCTCCACTGCAGACTGACCTCTCTTAGGCTTCTCTACTGCAGGAACTCTTCAGAGGAACTGAACTACCTAGCTCCACTTTCCCTATTTATATCCCTAACGGGCTCCCTCTGCTGGTCTGAGGTGGAAGGTGGAGATGTGTGAATGTTTATGGGGGCCTCTTGTGGAGGATTCCATCAATGCACTCTTCTAGGATCTGTGATACCAAGCGCAGCGGGGCGTCACAGATTCTATTGACGACGAGGTTATCTTGCGCCTTCCTGGACAGAGACGGAGTACTGGAAGCACGTCAACAACTGCATCCTCAACCACAACTCTGCCTCTGACCACAAGTCGTAGTGGCTCTTAAGGTCGCATGGGCTCTAAGCCTTGCATAGCCTGGGCATTTTTTCAGATCGATAAGGATGACCCAACTCGTGTTATCTGTAATATTTGTCACCAAAAGAGGCCAAAAAATCCATAGTTTGAGTACTTCATGCATGAACCGTCACATGGATATGAAGCATAATTTGCAGTGCGAAGCTCACTGTGCTACAATGCGGCCTAGCGGGCCGGACCAACCACCGTCTGCCCCATCTTGTGCATCCGCGGCCTCTTCATCCTCTGTGACTGGGGGGACAGCAGTCACACATGTTTTTGGATGCAGACCTGCCACCTCTTTACCCACAACAGCCAGTTTGATTGGCAGGTCATCAGTTCATTTTGAAGTGGAAACACCTGCTGGTGTTGAGCGCTCTCCGACATCGAGAGCACCACCTTTGGATCAAGGCAACCTAACATGTCCGCCTGCATCTTCCTCACAGACCGGCAGTTTGCTGGGGACACCCTACTCAACCCCGTCTAAGCACAACAGCCAGCCCTCGGTCCCTCAGATTTGGACAAGTAAAATACCATTTCCTCCTAGCCATGACAAAGCTAAGAGGTTGAATTTCACCATCTGCAAGCTGTTGGCTACAGAAATGCTGCCTTTCTGCATGGTGGACACAGAGGATTTTCGAGACCTTATGTCCGTCGCAGTGCCGCAGTACCAGATGCCCAGTCGGCACTACTTCTCAAAGAAATGTGTGCCTGCGCTCCACCAGCATGTCGCACACAACATCACCGCTTCTTTGAGAAACTCTGTGTGTGACAGGGTGCATTTCACCACAGACACTTGGACGAGTAGGCATGGACTGGGGCGTTACATGTCGCTGACTGGGCACTGGGTAACTATGGTGACAGCAGGACAAGGGGCTGCTGTCCAAGTCTTACCGTCCCCACGAGTTGTGCGCCAATCCTCTTTATCTCGAAGTTCCTCCACTGCTTCTGCCTCCTCAACCTCCTCTCAGTCCTCCACCTGCACCCAAAGCTTGTCTGGTAATGCCCCCTGCTTTCCAACTGTGCAGAAGGAATCCTGCACACCTCCTTACTATGCTGGCAGTAGGGCTCAACGGCATCAGTGTTTACTTTGAAATGTCTGGGAAATGTGAGTCACACAGCTGAGGAGTTGTGGTCAGCTCTGGAGACCCAGTTTCATGAATGGTTGTCTCCACTGGACCTGCAACCAGGGAAGGCCGTGTGCGACAATGCTGCAAACCTGGGTGCGGCTCTTCGCCGGGGCAATGTCACACACGTGCCTTGTATGGCTCACGTGTTGAACCTGGTTGTCCATTAATTTTTATCCCACTATCCCGGACTAGATGGCCTTCTGCAGAGGGCACGGTCGCTGTGTGCTCACTTCCGCAGTTCGCATCCCGCAGCTCAACGACTTACATCTCTACAGAAGTCGTTGGGCCTGCCAGTTCACCGGCTGAAATGCGATGTGCCGACATGGTGGAATTCAACTCTGCACATGTTGCAGTAACTGTGGCAGCACTGACAAGCCCTGGTTCAATACGTTCTGACGTATAGCCTGGGCCAACGAGATCCAGAGGTGGGGCAAATCACACTGCAGGAGTGGTCTCAGATCAGGGACCTATGAAGTTGATGCGACCCCTGGGCCGTGGGGTACCCAGAGCCGGGCCGGTAGACGCTGGGGGTTGTAGTCACTGTGGCGGTGACCCGGTCCGTGACCCGGGGCGGTCAATCCAAGGATAATTTGTATATATGGGTTTTATAATGTCCGACTACGCCACCTGTGGAGTGTGGCCAAAGGGTCCGCCGCCGCGGAACAGTCCTCTGAAGCTGGTGGTTTTGCAGCAATGGTATTATTACTCCCCACAGGAAGAGTGTAGCTTCAGGGCAGTGTGGATGGATGATGGTGGTTGTAGTGCAGGGAGTCAGTAATGAACACAGAGTCCGTGTGATGCAGTCCCAAGATCTTTACTCACAGTTGTTGCACTCCAGATTACAGGTACCAGAGCAATCTCCCCCGTCGTGCTGTGCGTACTCAGTGAGGGGCTCAGTCCACTCCCAAATAGCTCCGGAGTACTTAGCAGGACCCCCTTCTGTGTGTCCTTTCTCTGGCCTTCTCCCTGCACCTCACACCCAGTGACACTTCTATTCGGTATCCTCGGGCCTTGGCGGGCGACGTGTGTTCCGTCCCCTGGGTCCTATGTGGCTACCTTCTTAGTGAGCCTGGTGTGGACTTTGGCCTGCATGAAATGCTGCAGCCTCCGGTTTCTAGTTGAGCCTTGCTGTTTCTCCGCTAGATGAGGGACCGGAACCCCTTATATGGCTTGACCACTCTACCTCCTGGTAGCAGCGGGCGTACGGGTGGCCTTCTGCACGGCCCGTACCCCTTGGGTCCCTTCGGTTCCTGGAGCCTTCCTGCTCCCACTCCTCTCTTCTCTCCTTCAGTCCTGGGCCTCCCAGGCTAGGCCAGCCTCCGGAGCAGAGCTCATGCAGAGCCTCTGCTCCTGTCACTTCTCCTCCTCTGACTGGCTTGCTCTTTCTAAGATGGCTTCCTACTTATACTCTCCCTGTCATGTGCTCCCCTAAGCTGCTCCCCTAAGCACCCACTACATAGGACCCTCCCACCAGCTAGGGACCTGGGACTGTGCTCTCCCTTAGGAGCAATCTCGCCCTACCCCCACTGCGGGTATGTGTTGGATGCAGGTGTTAGGGTCCCGAGCCATACTCCTTCCTTACCTGAGGGTGAGATACCACACCTCTGGGTGAGATGCAGTAACTCTGTGGCGACTGAACCCTAAGGGGCGCCACACACCCTTCTGCACAGTTTTGAAATGGCGACAAAGATGTTTAGTGCTGACGACGATGCCATTATCAGCATGACTATTCCGGTGATTTACATGCTGGAGCACACGTTAAACAGAATCGGAGTCAGGTGGTGGGACAAGAGGAGGTGGAGGAAGTAGCGGAGGAGTCGTATGCGGAAGGGCTAACATCAGCAAGGTCCAGACGGTCGGCAGCACCAAGGCGGCAGGCATGGGAGGGTGGGGGATAGGGATTAACCAGGGCGCATGGTAGCAGCCATACTGTTGAGAAAGGTGCAGGAGCTGAGGAAGAAGTGGAGGACGAACTGGCGATGGGCATGTAAGACTCATCAGATGAGGGAGACCTTGATCACATTTCTCTTGTGCGAGGTTGGGGTGAGAGGATCCAGTTGGATAAACACGTAGCTGGGCTGCGCTGCTGAAGTGAATCAATTCTTCAGAGATGATGATGATGATGAAAAGGCTTTTTATTAACATATTCACTCACTGGCTTTTATTCACTGCCCCATTCTGGGTTCTTATCCCACATTGTAATCATTTAACTGTTTACATTTTATCACTATTAAGGATGGTCCCTTTTTTTTTTTCTCCAACTTTAATTGCAAGTTGAACGTCCCTCCCCTTCCTAATTTTCCTATTGGTTTAAGTGTTTCTGTGGGTGTTCCCAATGTAACTGGCATCCATTTTGGGCCATCCATTCTCATGCTGTACACATTTGGTTTTTTTACTTGAAAAAGACGCCAGTACGGCGTTGAAACGCGTTAAAAGTTAATAAAAAGCCTTTTCATCATCATCATCATCTCTGAAGAATTGATTCACTTCAGCAGTGCAGCCCAGCTACGTGTTTATCCAACTGGATCCAATATCTCCTGGAGGATTCATCTTCCAGCCACGGGGCAGCAGCAGCTGTTTTTTTCATGCCTACATAGGAGTTGTGCCTGTCACAACTCCATCAGGTGAGTGGAACCAACACTCTCTTACTCTCCCTCCATAGGGTATCACCCTATTGTGCACTCTGTTTCCCACATTTAGATCTACATAGAATCACACACCTGCTCTTTTGGATACAAGTGCAAGTGGCAGTTGCAGCAGCAGCCTGAGGGACCGCAGCAGCCAGGGAGAGGATCACGTTCCATTTCCAGCATGGATTACTTCAGGAACCGCTCTCTCCAAAGAGAAAGGCTCATTCAACAATATGTAGGTACTTTTGAAGCTTCTAATGAAGAGGACCCTCTTGACCATGTACCTTATACTGAAGAGGATAGCTTTAGGATGAAGAACCTTTTTATGGATTTTGAAAATGCTCTTAGAGAAGAGATGCACTTTAACATTGATGCACGCTTCCTAGCGATTTATATGAAAGAAAATATTTGTCCCAGGGGGCTCAGAATCCCACATGTCTCCCCTTTTCCTGAGGACCTTTCCTTTACTTCTAAATGGGACACCATTTTAAGTACATGTATGAAAGGTCTTTTAGAATGTTTATTTGCAAAGAGATCAAATATTGCATCACAAGTGTCAACACGCATTAACGACCTCACTAGAGAATTAACTGAGTTTTCTTTACATAAAGATTTTCAAACAATAAATTCCAATATTACATCTAGGATACTCACTTTGGAACATGAAATGATTACAAAAAAATCCAAAAAACTCACTTGAGACAGGTCAGACTATCGTGGTGGGAATGCTACTACCAAAGCTTTTAAACCCATCTCTAGTAATATTACCAAAAGGAGAACTTCCAGCACCACTATACCCATCCAACCTGATAGTAATGTACCACGTGCCAATACCAACAACTCACGAACATTTTTAAACAGTAAATACAATTTCAAAAACAATGCAAAAAATCGGTCTCTTATATCCAGTTCCTCGATAACTCCTCCTGGCAATTCAACTCCACCAACAAAATTTTCCAATCCCACCACAGCTTCCTCTGCTCTATCCCCCATCAACTCTGTATCTAATACGGAGAAATATTTGCAAGTGATCAAAGACAAAATCCATCGTTTGCGCACTGAACATAACATACCCATTCCGGCCTCTAACATTCCCTCCTTTCAAATCCCGTCCGATCTAATGTTCACTCACATACCAGATGAAATATCACTCATGCCACTCACACCAACTCCCCTGAACCCACACCCTGCCCCACTTTCACAAATTTCACTTCCACCAAGCAACCATGATATTGATCTTGATTTCTCAGTTCACGACACTTCCACGGATTTTCTCCCCACTTTTTTAGAACTTCAAGTTGAAAAATCCCCCACAGTCACAAATAATCTTCAAGTGACCAGTAACACCATTGTTTTGGATAACACCAAAGCAGGAAGCATGGGTTCAGTGCCATTTCTACCTCCTATTTACTCGGCTTCAGCACCTGCTAGTCCCCAAAACCCCTCATCAATAAAAAACTTTTTTCTACCAAAAGCCACAAAAAGGAAAAATCTAGGAGGGGTACAAGAGGAGGGAAAAACAATAAAAAAAGGAAAAATCTCTCCCAATCAAACTCAAATGTAATAAATAGCCCTCCAACAAACAATATATTTAATTTATCTCATTATTCTTTGAGCGCCACTGAAATAGCGGTATTATCTAAAGGGCTCTCTTTCTGTCCCACCAACACGGTTGATGATTTCAACATATTCCTTGACCTTCATACATTTATCAGAAAATTAACTCTGAGAAGACACTTTTCCATAAACAAAAATAAACCACCTTCACAGGACGCTTCACCTACAGATTTTCACGTTGATGTCCATACCAAGTCTAATTTTTATCCACTTGAAAGTCAAGGCAATTTTGTAAATACATTTTTGGAGTTGGTACTTGATGAATTCAAAAACATCAAAAGTAACACACATGGATATTCCGAGAACAATCTCACAAAGCAAGAAAAAATGGCTATACAATCTCTTAAGAATAGCCTCAACATTGTCATACGGTCTGCCGACAAGGGGGGTGGTATAGTGGTACAGGATCGAGATGACTATATTAAAGAAGCTTTTAATATTTTATCTAGCCCAGAGCACTATGAAATCATACATAATGATCCATTTCCACCCATATATGCCAAATATTCCCAACTCATCTCTAAAGCTTTTGAACAGGGTGTTTTAAATAAGAAAGAAAAAAAGTTCTTGACTACTAATGATCCAAACATACCATTCATGTATCACCTCCCAAAGATACATAAATCTCTTGAGAACCCTCCAGGGCGACCAATCATATCTGGGATAGGATCACTTACAAGTAATTTATCCTATTATCTTGACACTATTCTCCAAACTCATGTCAAAAGCCTATCCAGTCATTTGGATGACTCTGGTCATCTGATTAGGATTCTACAGGGCATTACTTGGGAAGATTCATATTTATTTATTACACTTGATGTCACCTCGTTATACACTAATATCAGACACAACATTGGTTTACATTGCATTAATCTATTTTTGTTGAAAGATACAAGGTTAAGTAAACCACATAAAGCTTTTATTCTGGAAGGTTTGGATTTTATTTTGCAAAATATTTTTTTTAAGTTCCAAAATAATGTTTATCATCAAAAATGTGGCACAGCTATGGGGACAAGGGTAGCCCCAAGCTATGCAAACTTATTTATGGGCATTTTTGAAGAAAAATGTATTTATAATTACAGATACAATGCCAACATTGTCCTGTATAAGAGGTTTATAGATGATCTTTTTATTATTTGGAAAGGGGATCCACAAACAGTTTCATGCTTTTTATCTTATCTTAATTCTAATGATTGGGGGATTACTTTTACTCCTACAATAAGGAAAGATTTTATTAACTTTTTAGATATCACCATCTCTCATCAGGGACAACATATAATTACTAAAACTTTTTTAAAGATGTGGATGCCAATAGTTATATCCATTTTTCCAGCGGTCACTATAAAAAGTGGCTTGAAAATGTCCCTTTTAATCAGTTTCAACGGATAAAACGTAACTGCAGTAATGAGGTTGATTTTGAATCACAAGCCAATATCCTGCGTGAGCGTTTTCATAGGCAAAGTTACCCCAAAGGGCTTATCAAGCACGGTTATCAGAAAACTAGGAACTTATCACAAAAACAGTGCATCCAGCCCAAAACTGTCCCACAGGCTAGTGCAGGTGATGATTTTAATTGTAATTTTATCACAACTTTTAATTCAGCACATGAGTCCATTCGAAACTCACTGCACAAACATTGGCACATTCTTCTAAAAGATCCAATTCTGTGTTCTCTCATTCCTAAACAGCCTAAGGTTACCTTTAGGCGAGCCCCCACGCTGAGAAACATCCTAGCCCCCAGCCGTCTGAAACACACGACCCCCAGTGGTAGACGCACCAATAAACGATCACAAAGAAATGGGAGTTTCAAATGCTTTTCGAGACAATGCCTTTGTTGCAACAGCATTAAACATAATACCCAAACTTTTAAATCTAACCATACAGGTGAAGTTTTTACTATTAAGTCAAATATGAGCTGTCAATCTCGTTTCATTATATACCTCATAGAATGCCAATGTGGCCTGCAGTATGTGGGCAGGACCACCCAGACACTACACCGAAGGCTTAACTCTCATCGGTCCAATATTGTAAAAGGTTTCATTAAGCATGGTTTATCCCGGCATTGCGCATTGGTACACGGCAAGAATGCCACAGGCATCTCTATCACACCAATTGAATCCATTTCCCTTGATCTCCCAAACCCTATGGAAACCCTGAAGAGAAAAGAAATATATTGGATATACAGGATCAGCACCCTTAAACCCTATGGACTTAATGAAATTACTGAGATTTTTATTTAATTATTTATTTCATTCTATTTTAAGCTCTGCACAGTTGTTGCATAGGGTCTCAGATCCCTTTTTATGTATTTTATGAGGTACTTTTTCTGATTGTTATTTTAATATAATTTCTATTAATATCCCCATTTTTAATTCCATATCACAATGTGTTTTATCCTAAACAATCAATATACACATGATCTTGGATCCAATTTATCCATTCTTGGAAATTCATTTTTTTTTATTTATTTATTTATTTATTTATTTATTTATTTATTTTCTTTTTTTATTTATTTATTTATTATTTTTTTAGTTATTCCCTCCTTGTATTTATGAATATTATTATCCCCATTTCATTTTTCATCCCCCTTTTTTAACTCTCCTGCACTCCAAACCGTAGTCTTTACAAAATTTTTGTCCTTTTTATTCATTTCTAAGTATAGTTCCCTTTCTGTACCACCTTCACCTCATCCACCCCGATGGCTCCTCTGTTAAATGTTGCCCTTCTGATGTCCCTACACTGCCAAATCCCAGGTTCTAATCACATTTCTCCTACACTCCAATCGCTTCTCCTCAACAATTTGTCTTTTATTTATGTGGTGCCATTTATATGTGTATTTCCCCTCTTTCCTTTGTCCCCTTTCCCACATTCGCCTGGGTGGCTCACCTGTTAAATATTCACTCACTGGCTTTTATTCACTGCCCCATTCTGGGTTCTTATCCCACATTGTAATCATTTAACTGTTTACATTTTATCACTATTAAGGATGGTCCCTTTTTTTTTTTTCTCCAACTTTAATTGCAAGTTGAACGTCCCTTCCCTTCCTAATTTTCCTATTGGTTTAAGTGTTTCTCTGGGTGTTCCCAATGTAACTGGCATCCATTTTGGGCCTTTAAAAACCCATCCATTCTCATGCTGTACACATTTGGTTTTTTTACTTGAAAAAGACGCCAGTACGGCGTTGAAACGCGTTAGTTAATAAAAAGCCTTTTCATCATCATCATCATCTCTGAAGAATTGATTCACTTCAGCAGCGCAGCCCAGCTACGTGTTTATCCAACTGGATCCAATATCTCCTGGAGGATTCATCTTCCAGCCACGGGGCAGCAGCAGCTGGTTTCTTTCATGCCTACATAGGAGTTGTGCCTGTCACAACTCCATCAGGTGAGTGGAACCAACACTCTCTTACTCTCCCTCCATAGGGTATCACCCTATTGTGCGCTCTGTTTCCCACATTTAGATCTACATAGGTTGGGGTGAGAGGGCAGAGGAAGGAAGCATGATTCTTACCTCGCTACCAACACAACAAGGACTTGGTCCTCCTGGATGCGCAAGACACATGAGTGCCTTCTTGCTGCACTACCTGCAACATGACCCTCGGATTGTCAGAATTCAAAGTAATCCCGACTACTGGGTTGCCACACTCTTAGATCTCCGGTACAAAAGTAAATTTGCCGAAATAATTCCTGCCATAGAAAGGGATTCACACATGCAGGAGTATCTGCAGACGCTGTTGCAGAATCTTACATGTGCTTTTCCACGAAACACCAGTGGTGCACGTAGTGAATCTCACAGTTCTAACTTACCAACCGTGGGACTGTCGAGTCTTCATCACTCAAACAGTAACAGTAACACAGTATCTGCTTGTAACAACAATTTTGTGGAATCATTTCACCACTTTTTTAAACCATCCTTTGCAAGGCCACAGGAGACAAGAAGTCTGACACATAGTCAACGCCTAGAGAGGATGGTACAGGAGTATCTCCAAGTGAACATCGAAGCCATGACTGTGTCACTGGACCCTTGCTCATTTTGGGATTCCAATCTGGAAAAATGGCCGGAGCTCGCCACTCACGCCTTGGAGATCTTGTCATGCCCTGCAGCCAGCGTTCTCTCTGAACGTGTGTTCAGTGCTGCTGGTGGTGTGCTGACAGATAAGCGCACGCGGCTCTCCACTGAGAATATAGACAGACTCACGTTCATAAAGATGAACAAATCATGGATTCGCAAGGACTTTTCTACCCCTGTGTCATCCTGGGGAGACTAAAAGCTTGAGGATTTGGTAAAATCACCTCACCAACCGTTTTAAGCAACTGTGGGGCAATTGATGCCTCTTAACCCTAGAACGCATGACCACAAAAATCTACACTTTCACATACCTGGGGCCTTTTAGGCCCGTGTGCAAATAACTTGGAATAACTCAAACTCAAATGACAGACAGCTATATACATGAAGAATACCTAGAGTTTCAAAATTCTAACTAAAGTAATCTTGCAGAAAATAGAAAACAATTAACAGGGCAGGCCTGCGAGGCCCCAGGTATGCGTTCTAGGGTTAAGTGGTGTCTGTGCCACAATTTTGGGAAAAAATGGAGACTCTTTTTGGAGTCCCCTTGCTGTGTCTTACGTGACGTTGGCATCGTCAATTTCAGGTTGGTTGTGTCGCTCCCCCCCCCTTTTAACCATAAGAAACTACATACACTATGGCTTGGGGTAACACAGATGGTTGAGTCTGAAGAGCTGTTTACTCAGAGGTCTGTTCCAAAGCTTCAGTGTCTGCTAGTCAGCGTAGAATTTTTAACTGCATCTAGCCTAGGCAATACTTTGGGCGTAGTAGCCCAGCTGCGAAGCAAGCTGCACCGCCTGTGTATCTAATAAGAATTTTTAAATGCATCTAGCCTAGGCAGACTGTGGGGACCCCCAACCAAACCCAGACGCTCAGCCCCCCTACCGCCCCCCTTTCCTTGACAATACAATAATGTAACTCTTACAACTGGATGGGTGAGGATCGGTCACAGCTTTATTAACTCTTTATACTCATTCCATTAGAAAGGCATTTTATTTCTAAAATAATTCAGCCTGTTGCAGCATGCCCTGGGTCTCCACTCCGGCAAGTTGGCCAACAAGTGTAACTCTCCAACATGTCCTTTCTATTTCCAGGCCAAGGAGGATCCTGCGTACTCGTATACAGGACTCTGACCCCCACCCATCACTCTTAACGCTTGTTCCACTCCGTCCTGGAGTCCTGACAGTAATATGTCCAGTCCAATATCCATTAAGTGAACACTGTCAGGCCGTATGAGGCCTGCTTTATCTCCTTCCAGTTGTCGGTGTTGTATCACTACACCGCCTCTGTCTCTTCTAAATTTTGCCATCCGAATATTTATTACCCGCCTTGACGTTCGATGGCCGTGATGTCTCGCGCACCTTGCCATACCGCTATCGGCACAATATCTGACCATACTATAGTTAGTTTTGTGAAAAATTCTCTGAAGCGCTCAGTGTCTAGTTTCATTATTGCCATTAGTTATGCGCTCTTGTGATGACCTAGGTTGTTTCCCCCAGCCTGTATAACTAAGATGACCAGACCTCTTGCCTCTCTCCCTACCTTGATTACCTCCATTAGTACCTGTGGCCATAGCAGGCCTCTAATACCTCTCCAGTTGAAATATGTGTTATGAAACTCTAATTTCCTCCCGCCTGGGCGGACTTTCGCCCTTTTTTCTGCCCAATTTATATACGAGTGGCCTATCACCCACACTGTTGACTTAGCGTCATCTGTAAAAGAAACAAACCACGTTAGGATAACAAGTCCGGTCTTATGTATCTTGCCAAACACGTGGATCGCCATCTCCCTATCCTCTGAACTTCCGTTTCTGACAGTCCTGCTCTTGCTGCTTCCGTGGCCGCTCCTATGCGGAATGAGTGTGTCCCGTAATCTTTGGGGTGGTTCCCTGCCGATATTATGCATTTATTAAATATAGCTTGGAACTGGTATCTTGATAATGGCGTTCCATCAATGTGTGATAGGAAGAAATTACTTTGTGATCTGATGGTTATATATGTTTTTACTATTGTTACCCAACTCAGTGTACCGTTTGTGGGTTGTAGAAGTACCCAAGTGCCCCTGCCCGCTGGAACCGTTTTCGATTGGTGTATGCGTAGACGTATTGCATTATTGGCTATGACTACGTCCTGGTGTAATAAGCCTCCACTGGTGGTAATTTTGGATTGAGTGACTAATTCGCTTATTCATAGCGCCCCGAAGAAGGCGATCGCAAATGCAGTAGACAGTAGTGTTGCTTCAAATTGTGAGTGTCATGTTAATGGTGTTAGGGATATGATGTGAGAAATCAGTTTTAGTGACACGGGATGGGACGTCTACAATCCTGACTTGGCTGACCCCTTTTCCACCCTTTTATGGATTGTCTGATGATGAATCTTTGTCACATCTCCCCAATTCAGTAGTTGGAAGTGAAATGCTACTCCGGTAAGACACTGCTGCGCTGACGCCCCTGATATGCCCCTCATCATTAGCTGGTGGAGAAATTCTATGGTGACTTGTGATCTGGCTTGTTCACATTGGTCAACCCGTCTGCCTGCTACTAGTCGAGTCCTCTCTTCCCATGCCTTACCTTATGCTTGCCACGTCGACGGGGCAACTGACGCTCTGATTAATGGCATCAACTATTTGCCACTAGATCCCATAGGGAGGGTGGGCAACTGTTGCCCGATGGGTGGGCATTGGGGAAGAGCTCTGTGAAAATCTGCCAACTGAATTGTGATAAAGCGTTAGCAGCAGCTTTAGACCCCTCAGCATCGTGGCTAGCGCGGACCCATACATTGTGTTTAAGGCACAGGAATGCTAGCCGGCGTAATAGGCCTAGCACTGGGAGAGACGATGATGCCATCTTATTAATGCAGTGCGCTAGGCTGGTGTTTTTTGTTATGAAGCATATATTTTTGTTAGACAGGCGCGCGCCCCATATCTCTATTGCTACCACTATTGGGAAGAAAAATTATTTTCAGGGCTAGATGCAGCTAAAAATTCTTATTAATTTCAAAGCTGGTGGAGCTTGGTATAGATGGCCTAATGCAATGAGTACCACACACTGCTACAAGCCCAAATATTTTTTCAGAGCTAGATGCAGATAAAAATTATATTGAATTTGCAACCTGGTGGAGGTTAGTACAGATGGACTAATAGAACAAGTCTCACACACTGCTACAAGCCGAAATATTTTTTCAGAGCTAGATGCAGAAAAAAATTATATTGAATTTGCAACCTGGTGGAGGTTAGTATAGATGGACTAATAGAACAAGTCTCACACACTGCTACAGGCTGAAATATTTTTCAGAGCTAGATGCAGAAAAAAATTATATTGAATTTGCAACCTGGTGGAGATTAGTATTGATGGACTAATAGAACAAGTCCCACACACTGCTACAAGCCGAAGCCCAAATATTTTTTCAGAGCTAGATGCAGATAAAAATTATATTGAATTTGCAACCTGGTGGAGGTTAGTATAGATGGACTAATAGAACAAGTTTCACACACTGCTACAAGCCGAAATATTTTTTCAGAGCTAGATGCAGAAAAAAATTATATTGAATTTGCAACCTGGTGGAGGTTAGTATAGATGGACTAATAGAACAAGTCCCACACACTGCTACAAGCCGAAGCCCAAATATTTTTTCAGAGCTAGATGCAGATAAAAATTATATTGAATTTGCAACCTGGTGGAGGTTAGTATAGATGGACTAATAGAACAAGTCTCACACACTGTTACAAGCCGAAATATTTTTTCAGAGCTAGATGCAGAAAAAAATTATATTGAATTTGCAACGTGGTGGAGGTTAGTATAGATGGACTAATAGAACAAGTCCCACACACTGCTACAAGCCGAAGCCCAAATATTTTTTCAGAGCTAGATGCAGATAAAAATTATATTGAATTTGCAACCTGGTGGAGGTTAGTATAGATGGACAAATAGAACAAGTCTCACACACTGCTACAAGCTGAAATATTTTTTCAGAGCTAGATGCAGAAAAAAATTATATTGAATTTGCAACCTGGTGGAGGTTAGTATAGATGGACTAATAGAACAAGTCCCACACACTGCTACAAGCCGAAATATTTTTTCAGAGCTAGATGCAGAAAAAAATTATATTGAATTTGCAACCTGGTGGAGGTTAGTATAGATGGACTAATAGAATGATGCTATGCCCAAAAGGTTTTGCTTCACCAGGTGCAGTAAAAAAATTTGTATTCTATACACAGGTGGTGTAGCTTGCAACACAGATAGGCTTCTCCACTGACTAACACACACTGCAAGAGGACAAAAAGGATTTGCTTTGATAGATTTAGCCAAATGCTGTGAAAAAAACTTGCACAGCACTGGCACAGACCTGCCTGGCAAAAAGTGATAGGAACTGATGTAACCTAGCCCTGAAAGGGACTGCAATTACAATTAGTCTTTACTCCCAACCTATCTATTTAAGAGCACAGACCAGCCTGATAAAAGTCGCAGGAAATGATGTAAACTAGTCCTTAAAAGGACTGCAATCACAACTATTCCCTACTCCCAAGCTATCTGTAGATTTGTGCGAAAATTGGCTTGAAATTACCAAAGTATAGCGCACACAGCAACAGCGGTGCCGTCTAACACGCAGCTGCAGCAGTGAGAAAATGGTGGCGATGGGGAAAATGGCTGGGTCTTATAGGGCAAGGACATGTGACATACACTGCCAATGACACATGCCCTTGCTTGTGTGAAAAAAAGCAGTTCGCTCCGTGTGTGCGCTGCTGATAGGCTGACAAATTGCACCTTCCTACTGTAAATGCGGGAAAGAGAAAAAAAAATGGAGATCTTCATTATTTATGCAGAGACCCATCCCCTGCCCCTCCCCCCGCCCCGCTGTGCACTAAAACTGTGTATTACATTAATTTTCAGCATTACTGAGAAAAAATCCAGTTATGATTTTGGTGCACGAACAGTTATCGAACAAAGCCTCGAACAGCCGAATTTTTTTCAAATTGTTCGTGATCGCCGAACGGCTCGAACACCGCCCAAAACAGCTCGAATTTGAGATTGGCGAACAGTTCGAGTCGAACACCGCTCATCTCTAGTAATTAGGTGTCAACTCTCTACCCTTATATGGTCATGCACTGCACAGCACTTTATTAGTGGTCGTCATTAGCAGACTCCTGCTTCTGGGTCTTTTGCCTCTATTTTTCAGTCATAAAGTTCTGGCCCCCTTTCTATGTTGATTTTAGGTAATATCACGTTTCTTGTTGATTGTGATTATACTGTAAATAAAATTTAATTTAATTTTTTCATAGCATTGACTCATTGTTATCCTTGTATTCATATATTCCGAGTTGCTATAATGATATGTGCTTATTATAAAATGAAATATTGGATCTTTTTAGCAGCAGATTTGTATTCTACATGATTCTAGTCTAAAGGTATCGGCCCTAACTGGAAAGATACGGATTTGCTCCATTTGACCATCAGAGAGACCATGAATATGTTGTTTGGGGTTGCCAGGAGGGACTCATCGGTCGCCTGCAACCCACTGAGACATTCGGAGAAGCCAGATTGGGACCCACCGGTCATCTGGCCCCATGAAAATTCTCGAAGAGCCCAGGGTGGGATCCTCGGGTCTCCTGATCTTGTACCTCGATGGACTGCTAGCTTCCTAAGCTTGCCGCTACCTCCTCTCTGTGGGGGCCTGCCAGAAGCGGGGGGCCACTGGTTGAGGCAGTCGGCCATGGAAGTCTTCAAAGGCACAGCTGTTCTATCCCAGGTGGGCAGAAAAGGAAGGGTGAGACTGCGTAATGTTGTACCATCTTGGGTATTTGCTGGGACTGTTCTGTGTGTTTATTGTCTGCTTTGTGGTTCAATAAAGTATTGCCATGCTGTTTTACCCTCACCCTGTGTTGTCTGAGTAGCGGTACGCCCACGGAAGACGCCGGGTCTTCACAAATGTCCGCACTGATTTATGCCTGATTCGTTTTGACAAATGTAAGGTTTTTCACACTTGGAATGGATAACTTGTTCCACTCTTTGATGGGACAAAGCCACCCGCTGCTCTGAATCCTTCTTTGACAGTACATTGGAGGTTGGACATGACAGTACTTTAGCTTGGCTAGTTCTTGCCACTAGTCCAATTTGCTGAGCCACAAGTCCATGGGTTCAGAGCTTAGGGTATTTGCTGGAGAAAGTACACAGTGCAGGAAAGAAAGTTGGTGCAGCGGCAAATAAAACATCTGGTCCATCATGTCATAAATAATGTAATCGCTACTGCTGCTGCCTTGGTTATTTGTTCTACCTGTAGAGGAGACACAAGCAGGGGGATTGAGGTGGTTGATTCTGGCAGTAATGGAGAGTGGTCTACTGGTCAGACATGCGGTCGGCAGATGTCTGCTCTCTTAAAGTTTCACTTTTATTATTATTATTATTATTTATTTATATAGTGCCATTGATTCCATGGTGCTGTAAATAAGAAGGGGTTACATACCAGACACAGACATCACTTACAGTAAACAAAACTAACAATGATAGACTGATACAGAGGGAAGAGGACCCCGCCCTTGCGGGCTTCCATTCTACAGGAACAGGGAAGGAGACAGTAGGTTGGGGGGGGGGTTACAGTAGCTCTGGTGTTGAGGTGGCAGCAAGCAAGGTCATGGCAGGCTGTAGACTTGTTTGAAGAGATGGGTTTTCAGGTTCCGTCTGAAGGATAAAAATGTGGAGGCAAATCGGACGTGTTGAGGCACAGAATTCCATAGGATTGGGGATATTCGGGAGAAGTCTTGGAAGCAATTGGGTGAGGAACGAATAAGTGTGGAGGAGAGAAGGAGGTCTTGGGAGGACCGGAGATTACGTGAGGGAATATATTGGGAGATTAGTTCAGAGATGTATGGAGGGGAAAGGTCATGGATGGCTTTGTAGGTCAGTGTTAGTAGTTTGAACTGGATATGCAGGAGAGTTAAGGATGGACTGGAGGAGTGCGAGAGTTTTACCAGGTAGGCCACAGAGGAGGATGTTGCAGTAGTCGAGGCGGGAGATAATGAGGGCATGCACAAGCAGTTTAGTAGATTGAGGGTTGGGGAAAGGACGGATTCTGGAAATATTTTTGAGCTGGAGGCAACAGGAGGTGGCGAAAGCTTGGATGTGGGGTTTGAAGGACAGGGCAGAGTCAAGGGTTACTCCAAGGCAGCGGATTGCCGGTACTGGGTAAAGTGTGGTGTCATTTGTTGTGATAGAAAGATCAGGTGGGGAAGATACGCAAGATGGGGGAAAGATGATGAGTTTAGTTTTGTCCACATTGAGGTTAAGGAAGCGAGAGGAGAAGAAGGAGGATATGGCTGATAGATATATTGGAATTCTGGACAGCAGAGATGTGACATCTGGGCCAGAGAGGTAGATCTGGGTGTCATCAGCGTACAGATGGTATTGGAAGCCATGAGATTTTATGAACTGTCCCCGGCCAAGGGTATAGATTGAGAAGAGTAGGGGTCCTAGGACAGAGCCTTGAGGGACTACAACAGAGAGGGGGCGGGATGAGGAGGTAGCATGGGAGTGGGAGACGCTAAATGTACGGTTGGAAAGGTATGAGGAGATCCAAGATAGGGCAAGGTCTTTGACGCCAAAGGAAGAGAGAATCTGTAGTAGGAGGCAGTGGTCAACTGTGTCAAAGGCAGAGGACAGGTGAAGAAGAAGGAGTACTGAGAATTGTCTGTTAGCTTTGGCTGTAAGTAAATCATTAGTAATTTTAGTTATGGCAGTTTCGGTGGAATGGTGGGGGCGGAAGCCAGATTGTCGGTTGTCAAAGAGAGAGTTAGATGAGAAGTGAGAGGAAATGTCAGTGTGAACGTGTTTCTCAAGAAGGCAAATGGGAGCAGTGATATGGGGCGGTAGCAGGATAAGGCAGTTTGGTCGAGGGATGGCTTTTTGAGGATGGGCGTGATTGTGGCATGTTTGAAGGCAGCGGGGAAGGTACCAGAAGTTAGTGATAGGTTGAAGAGATGGGTTAGGGATGGGATGAGTGTGGGGGTGAGGTTGGGGAGGAGGTGGGATGGGATGGTGTCAAGTGCACAAGTGGTAAGGTGTGATTTGGAGAGGAGATGAGTGAGGTCTCCTTCCGTGATGTTGGAAAGGGAGATTATGGGGGAAGGGCAATGTTTTTTTCGAAACAAAGGGGTAGTGGTGGTCGGACAGTAAAGACTTGCCATGTTTGGTAAATCTTGTTTTTGAAGTATGTGGCAAACTCCTCAGCAGAGATGAGGGAGGTCGGAGGGGGCAGTGGAGGGCGGAGGAGAGAGTTAAAAGTGTTGAATAACTGTTTGGGGTTGTAGGATAAGGAAGATATGAGGGTTGTGAAATAGGCCTGTTTAACAGAGGTGAGGGCTGATTTGTTGCTTGTTTGAATGCAGTGAAGTCATCTTGCGAATGTGTTTTCTTCCAACGCCGCTCCGCAAGCCTGGATGCTTACCAAAGCTGTTTAGTGAGGTTGTTGTGCCAGGGTTGCCTATTGACTCGTTGTGCTCTGCCATGCATAAGAGAGGCGACCGAGTCAATAACTGATGCGAGAGTTGCATTGTAGAAAGCAGTGGCGCTGTCTGTGTCGTGCAGTGAGGATATGGATGTCAGTGGTAGAATAGAGTCAGAAAGTGTGTGAGTGTCTAGATGTGGAAGGTTTCTGCGGGGGGTTGCTAGTTGCTGGACATGTGTGACAGGTGAGAAGGACAGGGATGAGAAAGTGAGTAGATGGTGGTCAGATAAGAGTAAGGGTGAAGTTGTGAGGTTAGATAGGGAGCAGAGTCAGGTTAAGATGAGGTCTAGTGTGTGTCCGTTTGTGTGGGTGGATGATGAGGACCACTGAGTAAGTCCAAAGGATGAAGTAAGCAACAGGAGTTTGGATGCTGTTGACTGACCTATGTCAGTGGGGATGTTGAAATCGCCCATGATGATTGAGGGAATGTCAGTAGAGAGAAAGTAAAGAAGCCAGGTGGAGAATTGGTCAATAAATGCGATGATCGAGCACGGTGGTCGGTATATGACAGCCAATTGGAGGTTGGAGGGAGAGTAGATGCGGACAGCGTGGACTTCAAAAGAAGGGAGTGTAAGGGAGGGTAGAGGTGGGATTGGGATAAAGGTGCAGTTGGTAGAAAGGAGAAGACCCACTCCTCCTCCATGTCTGTTATCAGGGCGAGGAGTGTGGGTGAAGTGGAGGCCACCGTAACACAGTGCAGCAGGAAAGGCAGCGTCAGAGGGCGTCAACCATGTCTCTGTGATGCCCAGGAAGGAGAGATGACGAGAGGTAAAGAGGTCGTGGACAAAATGGAGCTTATTGCAGACAGAGCAGGTATTCCAGAGTGCTCAAGAGAGAGGGAGCAGGGTGGTGGGCGTCAGGGGCACAGGTTTTATGTAGGAGAGGTTGCAGTAGTTTGCAGCTGGTTGGAAGCAATAGGAGGAAGAATTGGTGGCAGGTGTGAGTTGTGGGGGTCCAGGATTGGGAGATATGTCGCCAGCAGTGAGGAGAAGCAGAGAGAGCAGGTGAGAGAAGGAGAGTGTCCGGCTTGTTTTATGTTATGGTCGGATCGATCTGAAATTGAAGAGCAGGTCTGCAGATGAGGTCAGGTGGGGAGCTAAGAGGAAAGGAGAGATGATGATTTAGTTAGAGGGTTTGAGGATAGCGAAGGAGAGTAAGTATTAGTGGTGCAAAGACAGTAAGGGCGCATGTAAGCATAATGAAGATTTAAGTTTGAATGAGAAAGTGAAACTAAGCACAATTAGTAAATAGTTATTCCTACCTTCTGGCCACTTCTATTTCAGCATATTTCAGATTAGACCCTTAAACGCTACCCTTCAGCGCCAGACCCACCATCTAGGCCAGACCTCTGGACTATGGATATATGAAGCTCTTAACAGCACATGGAGTTTGATCAGGTGTGATCAGAAGGCAGGAGCTTGATACAAGCGGAGATCAATGGTACAACATATATGGTTACTGTACTTGTCATTTAGTGTTGAAATAAAGGATTTATTAAAAAAAAATTGGCGTGGGATTCCCCGTAATTTTAGTCTCTAGCGGAGGTTAAGCAGACGGCTGGGGCAGATGTTTGAAGCCTGGGAAGGGAGTAATACCCACGGAGCTTCCCAGGCTACTAATATCAGCCCCCAGCTAAATACCTAGCCTTTACTAGCTATTAAAATGGGGGACTCAAGCGGAGACGTCATTTGCCAGCACCGCTTGAGCAGGAGAATTCTCCCCACACTGTCAGTGACGTGCATGAGGTGAGCTGAGTTCATTGGACATTAACTCGGCTCATCTGGATGCCGTCACAGCCAGACACTGAGGAGCTTCACTGAGGAGCTTCTCAGTGTCTGTGGCATGGCAAGCTGGATGGCAGCGTTCTGCTACGATCCAGCCTGTCATATCAATGTAGCAGAGCTGAAGCTGTCCTGGGAACCATGAAAAGGTATGGATGAGGTTGGTTTATTATTTTACTTTTATTGCAGGAGATCGTTGGCTTCAGCTGGAATGGGCGATACGGTAAGTACAGTTTAATTTAGAACATTAAAGTATTGGGTCTTTATTTTAATTAAAGGACTTTATTCTGAGTGTTTGTGTTTTTTTTAACTTTCACTATTGGGATAGTAATGGGGGCGTCTTATAGACGCCTCTCCATTACTAACCTGGGCTTGATGTCAGCTGGCATTATAAGCTGACATCAACCCCAGCCCTATTACCCCACTGCCACCGCTACAGGGCAGTGGGAAGAGCGAGGCTAAGTGCCAGAATTGGCGCAACCTATGGATGAACCATTTCTGGGGCGGCTGACGGATGGTGTTTCTGTGTCACCCAGGGGGAATATAGGGGACTCGGTACCCATGCCTTTTACCTTGTTTAGGAGGTCACGGCAGTCGGCTCCAGGGCCCGTACTCTGGGTCTCTCTTTAAAAAGGGGTTGTAGTATACAGTTTGTCTCGCGACCCCACCTGTAGTTTCCGGTAATGGTTACTGGCGCTGCTGCAGACCTCCTGGGGGTGATGGGATGGCAGCTGGGATGTTTCAGCTCCCCACAGGAGGAACAGGCCCCCGGGGCAGTGTAGGTGCAAATGGTGTTGATGCTGGGGCTTGCAGTGCAGGAGAGATGGCGCAGCAGGAGTAACTGACAGAGACAGGAGATTCACTTCAGTGCCTTTACTGGTGCGGATGTCTGGTACGGTTCAGGGTACTCGGTAGGAAGGGTGCACTTCAGGACTTCTCCCCAGTGAGCGGGTATAAGGCCTCCTGGTCCATGTCTCCCTCTCTCTAAGCTCCTGGCCAGCCTGCAACTGGGCCTAGCTTCTGTGTCGTACTGTTCCTTCACCTGTCGCTTCGTAGTAGGACCTTTTTCTGGCAACCACTATCCCTGGACGCCCGGGGCCTTCGTGGTTCCTAGTCCTGTCAAGGGTTTAGCTTCAGGTCAACCAGGGACTTGTAGTCCTCCTGGTATGCTGGTGATCCCTCCTGGGTATACAGGACCCTGTAGGCGCGGACCCGGTGTCCGGTTCGTGTCTTGGAGTGAGCCTATGATGCTCCTCTGACCCCTCAACTCCTCTCTCCTCTCCTCCTTGCCTCCGGCCACACTCGGGGCCCTCAATTCAGCAGCGGATGTGCTGCGTCTTCACTGCTCTCAGTGGCAGCACACTGTCTGACTAAAACAACTCTGTCTGAACTGAACTGCCTGGCTCCACCCTCCATATATATATCCCTAACGGGCTCCCTCTGGTGGTATGAGGTGGAAGGGTGGAGGTGTTTGTTTGTAGTGAGGGCCTCTTGTGGAGAAGTCCATCCATGCACCCTTTTGGGTCCTGTGGTACCTGTGATAGCAGGGTGCCACATTCCCCCTAGTACAATTCAGTACTTCTGAACTGAAGCATTTTATAACAGGTTACAACAATAACAATAATTACAATAATAATAATAAAGTTACAGTAAGTCCCGTAACCCGGTGTCCATTTCACCGAAGAAAGCGTAAAATGAGTAATATGAGGGACCCGCCTGAAAACCCTCAACGTAGGCCCTGGGCATGGCTACAGGGCGTAAGTGATCCAGGTGCTGGACCACGTCTTCGACCACGCCAAATGGGTTTTTGTTCAGTGGTCAAATAAGGGGGCACTTTGATGAGGACAGTTTTGGGCTGCTCACAGTCCTCAGCCTACAAGTCTTTTATACCCTTACGGGCAACTACAGGCACACATTAATTTCAGTTTACACAATAAACAATAGGCAATACCCAACTGGGTAACTATTTATACTTTAGGCATTTTGTATTTTAATCCCTAAACCTGGCAGGGATTTGGTCTTGTGTGCTGCGGGCGGACCTTCATAGCACTGGGGTGATACTGATGTCTGTGCATGCACTCTCTGCTAACCTATCAGATGTACGTGCTGGTAGATTATAAAACTGCCTCAATCTCTCTATGGGACTGGCAAGTGCACTGATTACTGGGCCTTCAGGCTCTGCCTCAACGGGTGATCCTCCTCTGACTGTGGACTCTTCCTGTTCCGGAGCAGGTTCCTCTAGGGCGCTCACAGGTTCTTCTTGTGGTTGATAGAAGTGTATTACTGGTATAATAACTGCTCCATCAAGTTGAGGCCAGTCCGCATGGAAATCTCCTAGAACTGTGTGAAGCATCTTCCTTGGGTTCTTCCGGTGCTATAGGAGGTACTTCTTCCTCCGTTGTCTTCAGTAGACCTGGGCACATCTTCAAGTGGTCTCTTGTGACCTCTTCTTTTCCGCTTTAGCACTATCCCTCCAGGTGCCAAGGGTTCTGCTGGTGCATGCTTGTTATACTGCTCTTCCTGTCTTTCCCTCACCTTGTTTAGACTGTCTTCGACACAGGCCTGTACTTTCCTGTACTGCTCTTGCCGACTTGTATCCCAATCTTCAGTGGACGTATCTGCAGCAGGTTCGTTCTACCACTCCGAGCTCCAGGTCCATGGGCAATTTTCCAGGTCTTGCTCTCATAAGGTACGCTGGGGTACAATTAGTAGAACTCACGGGTATGTGGTTATACAGGTCCACTAGGTTAGGTAGCTTTTCTGGCCACTGGTTCCTTTCTTCCAAAGGTAGGGTTTTCAACAGGTCTATAACGATGTTGTTCATTTTCTCGCACATACTGTTGGTTTGCGGATGATATGGCATAGTCCGGATCTTCTTGCATCCATACAGGTGGCAGAATTCCTTGAATAGCTCAGCTTCGAAAGCAGGGCCTTGATCTGTGAGCACCTTGTCCGGATATCCATGGGGTCTGCAGAAGTAGGCTTGAAACGTTCTTGCAGCAGTTTCTGCTGTCAGATCCTTGACAGGGGCTACCACCAGAAACCAGGAATAGTGATCCACCATTGTCAGGGCATAGGAGTAGCCTGATCTGCTGGGTGACAGTTTGACATGATCCAGAGCGACAATCTCTAGGGGCTGTGGTGTTTTGATGGACTGCAAGGGTGCTTTCTGGCTGCCGTAGTCTTTCCTTCTGAGGCTACAGGGTCCACAATTCCGGCATCACCTTTCTATGGAGCTCCGCATTCCAACCCAATAGAACTGGTCCTTCAGCAGGGTTTCCAGCTTCTTCCAGCCAAAGTGACCTGCTTGGTCGTGGTAGGCCTCTAACACCAGCTGGATATCTGTCTTAGGTACAACAATCTGCCACACCATTTCATGGGTCTTGGGGTTGACATACCTTCTGCACAGCTTCTCTCTGTAGATGAACAGCCGGCTTCTCTCATTCCACAGGTGTTTGGCTTGTGGGGCAGCATTCTTCTCCAGGTGAGAACCTTCTTGGGTTATCAGTCTTTTGATGAGGCTGACAACCGGGTCACTGTCCTGGGTCTCCTTCCAGCTGTGATGAGGTATAGGGTTTGGCGTCCTACCATGACATCTTCTGGAGGCGTGTTGCTCGTGGACCATTCCATTTCTGTGGAAAGCAGGTAGTTCAATTTCTTCGAGATCATCCACTTCATCCTCGGTATCCGACTGGTGGGGCATTATCGACAAGGCATCAGCATTGGTATTCTTGTGACCTGCCCGGTACTTGATTGTGAACTGATAATTCGACAGTCTGGCCATGCAACGCTGTTCCATGGCTCCCAACCTGGCTGTCTCCAGGTGTGTCAAGGGATTATTGTCAGTAAAGGCTGTGAATTTAGTTGAGGCTAGGTAATGCTTGAATCTTTCAGTGATAGCGCAGACCAAGGCCAGGAACTCCAGCTTGAAGGAACTGTAATTCTCCGGGTTCCTCTCAGTAGGGCGAAGCTTCCTACTGGCATAGGCAATTACATTCTCTCTGCCGTTTTGCTTCTGGGACAACACAGCTCCCAGTCCCTCGTTGCTGGCGTCGGTGTACAACAGGAAAGGCTGGCTGTAGTCAGGGTAAGCCAGGATTCCTTCATTACTGCAAAGGATTCAGCCTGTTCCTTACCCCACTGGAATGGGGGACTTTTACCTCTCTTGGACTGTCCTACCAGGATATCTTGTAAAGGTGCTGCCTTTTTGGTGTAATCCTTTATGATCCTCCGGTAGTACCCGACCAGTCCCAGAAACTGACGTACTTCCTTGATGTTTCTTGGTTCAGGCCACTTCTGGATGGCAGTGACCTTCTCCGGGTCTGGTGCTACTCCCTCTGAGCTGACCATGTGTCCCAGGTACTGAACCTTCTGTTTGAGCAGGTGGCACTTGGAAGGTTTTAGTTTCATCCCATACTGGTACAATGCTTCAAATACCTCCGCCAGGTGCTTCAGATGGTTTTCATACGTCCTCAAGTACACGATAACGTCATCCAGGTACAGCAGCACTGTCTCAAAGTTCCGGTGTCCTAAGCAACACTCCATCAGCCTCTGGAACGTCCCGGGGGCGTTTCAGAGCCCAAACCGCATGCTGTTGAACTTGCATAATCCCATCAGGGTGGTGAAGGCTGTCTTCTCCCGATCTTCCTCAGCAACAGAGACTTGCCAGTACCCACTAGTGAGATCCAATGTAGAGAAGTAATTGACAGATTTTAGTGCAGCCAGGGATTCCTCTATACGGGGCAATGGGTATGCATCTTTATGTGTTATTCAATTAATTTGTCTATAATCTACACACATCCTCATGCTACCGTCCTTCTTTCTGACCAGGACCAGGGGAGCTGCCCAGGGGCTACAGCTATCCCTTACTACCCCTGCCTTTTTCATGTCATGCAACATTTCCTTGGCTTTTTGGTAATGTGCTGGTGGTATGGGTCTGTAACGCTCCTTAATGGGTGGATGGTTACCTGTGGGTATGTGGTGTTGTACCCCTTTAACCCTTCCAAAATCAAGTGGGTGTTTACTAAACACTTGTTCATATTCCTGAACCACTCTGTAGACACCGTGTTTTTGATGGACAGGAGTGGCGTCAGTTCCAACATGGAGCTGTTGACACCAATCCTCCAGCTGAGCTTCGAAGTCATTGTCCTCCACTGTGTCTGGTGGGGTCAAGGATTCCGCTGTGTGTATGGCATCATCATTCACAGTATACAGTCGGGCAACAGTGGCGTATCGTGGCAATTTAACTTCCTCCTCCCCACAATTTAGGAGATGTAAAGGTACCCTTCCATTGCGTACATCAACTACCCCTCTAGCAGTTAGGAGTGTAGGTCTGTGCTCTGAGCTAATGGGCTCCACTACCGCCTGGTAGTTCTGTCCCTTGAGACCTCTTGCTGCCCTACACCAAATCAGCATTTCACTCATTGGGGGAATCACAATGGGTATCGGGTCTGTCACCCGTACATTACCAATCTCACCACCTGTTAGTTTTTCCTGCTGCTGGTACAGGAGGGCTCAAATCTCCTTCTGGAGCACCTTCCTCTGCCCTGGTTTGGAAGTGTCAGCAATCTTTTGGAGTAAAAACAACACTTCTACCAAACAGTTACCAACAATATTTGTACCAAGTATCATATACGGATTGGAATCACCAGGATTAGATTCTATGACAATTAGTCCTTGGTCCTTTAGTTCCACTCTCCCCACCTTCACTATCACGTCCTTAATCCCTACTAGGTTAAGAGGAAGGCCATTAGAGGCATACACAGAGAGGTTCGGGGCTGGCGGGTGGAGTTCATCTATGGACCAGTATCTTTTGTAGAGGACATCAGGTATGATGGTTACCTGTGAGCCGGTATCCAGTAATGCAGGTGTTGCTATGCTGTCCAGCACGATGGACAGGAAAGGCCTTCCTCCTACAAACCGGTCGTACCAGCTTGATGGGCATGGTTGATTTACTCCTGGGTGTCGGCCCTTGGCCCCAGGGTTTGCCCGTTTAAAGGACAGTCCCGCGCGGTGTGGCCTGCTTTGTGGCAAAGGTAGCAGATGAAGTCTCCTGGAGGGCGACGTTGGTTGTTGGTCCTCCCACGGGGTGGCGTTGTCCTCCTACGTGGTGGCGTTGTCCTCCTCCTTCTCCTCATCCAGGGGACATCCTCAGGACTGTCGGCGAGTAGGATCCTTCCTTCCGGCTTGGGCGCCGTCTGTAGCTGCAGGGTACTCAGGACAGTGCTCAGGGTTTTACTTAGCTGACGCACTTCAGAGCGCAGGCTGTCCAGCTCGCTAGGGGGCACTGTTTGCATCTTTGTTACAGCCGTTAATGAAGGAGCAGTTGGTGCTGCGGGCACTGGGGTGGCCCCACATTGGTAACGCTGGATAGCAGTATCTGTTGGTTCCAGGGGCTGCAGACTCTTAATAGCCATGTCCTTCATGACGTCAAAGGTGGCATTTGGATGATCTAAGGCCCACCACCGTACAGTTCTGCTCTCCTCCTGGGACCTCAACCCCCGGATGAACTGTTCTGTCAGCATTTTGTCCTCACCATGTATGCTGGCTGGACTAACCTGTTTCAGGGCCCGCAAGGCTTCCTGTAAGCGCCAGGAGAAGTCCCGGACACTGTCCTCAGGTTTCTGGGTACAGTGGTTTACATAGTTTACATACATAGTTTATAAGGCCGAAAAAAGACAAGCGTCCATCCAGTTCAGCCTATTTCTTCTGCACTGCAGCTATTCCGCAGCGTTGATCCAGGGGAAGGCAAAAAAAAAACCATGCGGTATAGGCCAATTTACATCACTGAGGAAAAATTCACTTCCCGACACCAATCTGGCAGTCAGATTAAATCCCTGGATTAATTAACTAAGCATAAGATGTAATGTTATTGTTCTCAAGAAAGGCGTCCAGGTCTCTCTTGAACTCATTAAGTGAGTTGGACATCACACTTCCTCTCCCAGAGAGTTCCAGAGTCTCACGGCTCTGACCGTAAAGAATCCCCTTCTATGCTGGTGCAGGAACCTCCTTTCCTCCAGACGCATAGTGTGCTCCCTCGTCTTTGTTACCATCCTTGGTATAAACAGGTCATGGGAGAGATCTCTGTACTGCCCCCTGATGTATTTATACATGTTTATGAGGTCTCCCTTAAGCCTTCTCTTTTCCAACGTAAATAGGCCTAATTTTGACAACCTCTCTGGGTATTCTAGTCCCAACATTTCCTTTATTACCTTAGTCGCCCTCCTTTGTACCCTCTCTAGCTCCAATATGTCTTTCCTGAGCACCGGAGCCCAGAACTGTGCACAATATTCTAAGTGCGGACTTACCAGCGCTTTATACAGAGGAAGAACAATGTTCTCATCATATGCCCCTATTCCTCTTCTGATGCATGCCATGACTCTATTTGCCTTCGCAGCTGCTGCCTGACACTGGGCACTCCAATTTAATTTGCTATTAACCAAGACGCCCAGGTCCTTCTCCATGTCAGATTTCCCCAATGGTTTCCCATTTAATATGTATGGGTGACTGCTGTTTTTCTTTCCCATGTGCATGACCTTATATTTATCGGCATTGAACCCCATTTGCCATTTTTTGGCCCAACTCCACAATTTATCTAAATCCTCCTGTAGCTGTGCCCAATCCTCATCTGTATTAACTACTTTACAAAGTTTAGTATCATCTGCAAGTATTGCTATTTTACTATGCAACCCTTCCACTAGATCATTAATAAATATATTAAATAATATAGGGCCCAAGACAGACCCTTGAGGCACCCCGCTAGTAACCCTGACGCACCCTGAGCTTACTCCATTGATAACCACCCTCTGCTTTCTATCACTCAGCCAGCTATTTACCCACTTGCACACATTATTCCTCAGACCAAGCATTCTCATTTTATATACTAACCTTTTGTGTGGCACGGTATCAAACGCTTTGGAGAAGTCAAGGTATACAACATCCACTGACTCTCCCCGGTCCAGCTGTGAGCTCACCTCCTCGTAGAAGGCAATCAGGTTTGTTTGGCAGGAGCGATCTCTCATGAATCCATGTTGATATGGAGTTAGACAGTTATTATCATTAAGATATTCTACAATAGCATCTCTAAGAAATCCTTCAAACAATTTACCCACAGCAGACGTTAAGCTGACTGGTCTATAGTTCCCAGGGTCACTTTTAGACCCCTTTTTGAATATTGGTACCACATTTGCTTGGCGCCAGTCTAGTGGGACAGTCCCTGTCCATAAAGAGTGCTTGAATATAAGATACAGCGGTCTGTCTATCACATTACTTAATTCTTTTAGTATCCGGGGGTGTATGCCATCTGGGCCTGGTGACTTGTCTATTTTGATATTATTTAGGCGTTTCTGAACTTCCTCCTGGGTTAGGTGGGTGATATTTAGCGGAGGGTTTACTTTATCACTCTGCATTTCCTCCGATAAATTGTTTTCTTTTGTGAAAACAGTGGAGAAGAAGCTATTGAGTAGGTTTGCTTTACCCTCATCGCACTCTATGATTTTAGCCAGGTTATTTTTCAATCGGCCAACTCCATCAGTTTTAATCCTTTTACTGTTTATATAGTTAAAGAACAGTTTGGGATTCGTTTTACTTTCCTTGGCAATTAATCTCTCTGTCTCCTCTTTTGCTATTCTTATTTGTTTCTTACAGATTTTGTTTTTTTCCCTGTAAGATATTAGCGCTTCCTCGCTGCCTTCTTGTTTAAGTTTACCGAAAGCCCTTTTTTTGTTTTTCATTGCCCTCTTGACTTCCTTATTTAGCCACATTGGCTTCCTCCTATTCCTAGCCCTTTTATTCCCATAAGGTATGAACCTTCTACAGTGACTATGTAGGACTGTTTTGAAAATTTCCCATTTTCTATCCGTGCTCCTATTACTAAAGATACTATCCCAGTCTATAAGGTGAAGGGCATCTCTTAGCTGATCAAACTTTGCCCTCCTGAAGTTCAGTGTTTTTGTGACTCCCTTGCTGGGCACCCTACTGAAGCACATGTGGAATTGTATAATGTTGTGGTCACTATTTCCCAGGTGCCCCCCGACCTGCACCTCAGTTATTCTGTCTGGCCTGTTAGTTAATATTAAGTATAAAAGGGCCGTCCCTCTAGTTGGTTCCTCCACAAGTTGTGACAAATAATTGTCTTTGATAATTGACAGAAACCTGTTTCCTTTCTGAGATCTATAGCTTTCGGTTTCCCAGTCTATATCGGGGTAGTTGAAGTCCCCCATAATAATCACCTCATTATTTTTTGCTACTTCATCTATTTGTCTCATTAATAGACTTTCCGTGGCTTCTGCTATATTTGGTGGTTTATAACAGACTCCTATGATAATTTTATTATTGCTTTTTGCCCCATGTATCTCCACCCATAAGGACTCGACCTCCTCATTTCCCTCCCATACATCCTCCCGTATTGTAGGCTTTAGACACGTCTTTACATATAGACAGACTCCACCCCCTTTCCGACTTCTTCGATCCCTTCTAAACAGACTGTAACCCTGTAAGTTAACTGCCCAGTCATAGCTTTCATCTAACCATGTCTCGGTTATTCCCACTATGTCATAGTTACCTGTAGATATTTCTGCTTCCAGTTCATCCATCTTGTTTGTCAGGCTCCTGGCATTTGCTAGCACGCAGTTTACACGATTTTGTTTTGTTCCAATCTTCTCCCTGTGGATTGTATTAGAAATTACCTCCCTTCCAAGTATCTTGTCTTGGACCTTCTTTGTCGCACTTCATATCTTTCATTAGTATGTTCTTTGGTTGCATGTTCATGTCCGGTGTTTTTCTTCCCATCCCCTCTTCTTCTAATTTAATGCCCTCCTGATGAGTGTTGCGAGTCTCCTGGCGAATGTGTGTTTCCCGAGTTTGTTGAGGTGTAGTCCATCTCTGGCAAGGAGTCCGTCATAGAGGTAATTCACACCGTGGTCCAGGAATCCAAATCCTTGTTGTCTGCACCATCGTCTCAGCCAGTTGTTCACATCAAGGATCCTGTTCCATCTCCTGACGCCATGCCCGTCTACTGGAAGGATAGAAGAAAAAACTACCTGCGCATCCAGTTCTTTTACTTTCTTCCCCAATGCTTCAAAGTCCTTGCAGATTGTCGGTAGGTCCTTCTTTGCTGTGTCATTGGTGCCAACATGTATCAGAAGAAATGGGTGGACATCCTTGGAACTGATGAGCTTCGGTATCCTATCGGTAACATCCTTGATCTTCGCCCCTGGGAGGCAGCATACTTCTCTTGCGGTTATGTCCGGTCTGCAGATAGCTGCTTCTGTTCCTCTCAGTAGTGAGTCTCCCACCACCACCACTCTTCTTCCCTCCTTGGCTGTCCTTTTTCTTGACTCTTCTGGGTGTTTCTGGGTGTTCTTTTCTTTTTTGCTTGCTGGTAGTTCCTCATCCTTAGGTGTGCCATCTTCGTCCTCCACAAGTCCTTGGAATCTGTTTCTCAGTTGTGTGGTTGGTGGTGTCTCCATGGTCTTCTTGCTTCTTTTGGTCACTTGCCTCCACTTGTCTGCCTCTGGAGGTTCTCTGACGCTTCCTTCACTTTCCGTGACCAGTAGTGACGCTTCTGTTCTGTCCAGGAAGTCTTCATTTTCCTTGATGAGTTTTAATGTCGCAATTCTTTCTTCCAGTCCCCGCACCTTTTCTTCTAAAAGAGCCAGTAGTCTACACTTCGGGCACATGAAGTTGGTTTCAGCTTCAGGTCGATCTGTGAACATGTAGCACATGTTGCAGCTCACCATGTAGGTTGTCACATCTGCCATGCTGCTCCTTGTCCCTGCTGACTTGATGTCTGTCTTCTTTCTTGTGATACCCTAGGATAAACAAATTAAACAAATTTCCAAGCAGCTGGTCCCGGCTGTACCCAACGATCTTCTAGCTGAAGGAGACTCTTCGCTTTTCCCAGAAGGCACCTGGAATATGCAAATTGTCCTCTTCAAGCTTCAATCCCTGGGTAGAACCTCATCCGGAGATCTGTCTCAGTGCAGTTTTCAAAGACAGTTTGGAGTCTCTTAAAGATAATGGATTATGATTCCTGGTCTGCGGCTGGCCAGGTTTCAACTGCCCACTCTGCGGCACCAGTCAATTGTCCTAGCACAACAGCGGCTCTCTGTTTACCAGTCATTGAGTACATATCCAGTACACCGCATATTTTCCTTTTGAATCCAGACAGGGTGTCTGGTTTGCCGTCATACTGAGGAAGCCATTTTGCTCCAGAGATATATACGGCAGGGCCATGGGTATTAACGGAGTCAAGACCCCTGCTGGTGAGGCAGCCGCTCCTGCTTGAGCAGCGCCGGGCGCAAGTTGAGCATCAGGAGCGTTAACCGGTGCTCCGGCATTTTGCTGGTCGTCGGCCATGGTTGCGCCCCCTAGTAAACCGTAGCCTACCTCCTGTTTTTTTTACCGGGTAGGCCGCAGCTCCGCAGACGACGGTCTCCTTCCAGGACCTGACGATTCCTGGTGCTGCATCAGAGCGCGAGGCGGGGCTGGAGCTTCGCGCGCTTCCAACAGTCACGTCTCTCTGATTCCCGCGGTTATGCCCCTCTTCTTCCCACGCGGCGGTGCGTTAATGGCGGTGATGTGATGTTCGTCACAGTGCAAACACAGTTCAATTACGCCACACAGTACCCGGTGGCAACGGGCATGAAATCCTGTTCGTGACGCCAGGAAAGAGAGCTGTGTCACCCAGGGGGAATATAGGGGATTCGGTACCCGGGCCTTTTACCTTGTTTAGGAGGTCACGGCAGTCGGCTCCCTGGCCTGTACTCTGGGTCTCTCTTTAAAAAGGAGTTTTAGTATACAGTTTGTCTCGTGACGCCACCTGTCGTTTCCGGTAATGGTTATCGGCGCTGCTGAAGACCTCCTGGGGGTGATGGGATGGCAGCTGGGATTTTTCTGCTCCACACAGGCGGAGCGGGCCCCCGGGGCAGTGTAGGTGCAAATGGTGGTGATGCTGGGGCTTTCAGTGCAGGAGAGATGGCGCAGCAGGAGTAACTGACAGAGACAGGAGATTCACTTCAGTACCTTTACTGGTGCGGATGTCAGGTACGGTCCAGGGTACTCGGTAGGAAGGGTGCACTTCAGGACTTCTCCCCAGTGAGCGGGTATAAGGCCTCCTGGTCCGTGTCTCCCTCTCTATAAGCTCCTGGCCAGCCTGCAACTGGGCCTAGCTTCTGTGTCACCTGTCGCTTGGTAGTAGGACCTTTTTCTGGCAACCACTATCCCTGTCCGCCGGGGCCTTCGTGTTTCCTAGTCCTGTCAAGGGTTTGGCTTCAGGTCGACCAGGGACTTGTAGTCCTCCTGGTATGCCGGTGATCCCTCCTGGGTATAAAGGACCCTGTAGACTCGGACACAGTGTCCGGTTCGTGTCTTGGAGTGAGCCTAGGATGCTCCCCTGACCCCTCAACTCCTATCTCCTCTCCTCCTTGCCTCAGGCCACACTCGGGGCCCTCAAAACAGCAGCAGACGTGCTGCGTCTTCACTGCTCTCAGTGACAGCACACTCTCTGACTAAAACAACTCTGTCTGAACTGAACTGCCTGGCTCCAACCTTCATATATATATCCCTAACGAGCTCCCTCTGGTGGTATGAGGTGGAAGGGTGGAGGTGTTTGTTTTTGTAGTGAGGGCCTCTTGTGGAGAAGTCCATCCATGTATCCTTTTGGGTCCTGTGTTACCTGTGATAGCAGGGTGCCACATTTCTAGCCTGGGAGGGGGCCAATATTCTTGGCACCCTTCCTGGGCTAATAATATCAGTCCCCAGCTGTCTGCCTAGCCTTTGCTAGCTATTAAAATAGGAGGGACCCCACGTAATTTTTTTTTTTGGGTCCCTCATTTTAATAGCTAGTAAAGGCTAAGTATTTAGCTGGGGGCTGATATTAGTAGCCTGGGAAGCTCCGTGGGTATTACCCCCTTCCCAGGCTTCAAACATCTGCCCCAGCCGTCTGCTTAACCTCCGTTGGGACTAAAATTACGGGGAACCCCTCGCCAATTTTTTTTTTCAGAAATCCTTTATTTTAACACTAAATGACAAGTACAGTAACCAACACTGTCACTGTACTTATTATATATGTGACTGACATGTTTCTATCTATCTAATCTATGTGTGATGCTCTATTCTTTCTGTTCTAAATTGTCGGGTACCGATGAATTGCCGGCCGGCTTTTTTAAAGAGTTGGGTGCATGAAAATCGGAGGGCATTAGTGTGTTTCAAGTGCCCTGCTATGTTTTTCAAGCACCCTCCTGTATACTCTGCCTGCCTATCTGCCTATATATTCTACCTGACTGACATTTAATTGAGCACTGTTCCCATCGATTTGGGCAATTTTTGACCTTCAAACAGAACGCCGGCGGGGACTGCCAGAAAAATGCTCGAGTTTTCCATAGACTTACATTGGGCTCGTTGCTCGGGTCGAGCACCCGAGTATTCCAATGCGCTCGACCCCAGCTTCGAGCACTCAAGCATTTTAGTGCTCGCTCATCACTATTAAAAAGCAATCCAGAGAACACTGTTTTTCAGCGCCATTTGCTTGTTGGCACTGCAGAATACAGCCAGGTCTTCTCCATATTACAGCCCTAAAAATCCAGCTATTTAAAACTGTGTTTTCTGCGTCACACGGATCACATATACGTTTTCAGAAAATACTGCCATTTCTGACCTCCATTAAAAATTTGCTTCAGTGTGTCAGTGAAGCAATTGTCACCAGATTGCTGTTCAAAATAGTTACCTACAGGAAAGGTATTTAAAACTTTGTTTTCTCCGTCACATGGATCACATATACGTTTTCAGAAAATACTGCCATTTCTAACCTCCATTAAAAATTTGTTTCAGTGTGTCAGTGAAGCAATTGACACCAGTTTGCTGTTCAAAATAGTTACTTACAGACCAGGTATTTAAAACTGTGGTTTGTCCGTCACACGGATCACATATAAGTTCGCTCCAAATTCAGTCATTTGTAGTGAACGTGGAAAATATTGTCCTCCTTTTAAAATGGGTAAGGCATGTGGCAAGGGACGGGGAACTGGACATGATGGTGATGGTGCATGCAGAGGCCGGGGCCAAGGCCGTGGGCAAGCTGAAATTGTGCCACAACAAACACCCACATCTTCTCGCCCGACCTTCCTATCCCAATTCCCAGGGGACCGCAGCACACCACTATTGAACCCAGAGCAGTGTCAAAAGGTTGTTGGTTGGATAGCGGATAATGCTTTCAGTTACATTGCTACCACCACCACGACCACCCTGTCTTCCACACGGTGAAGTCTCTGTAGCCATGAGTCTGGACCGCATATTTCTCACCCTGATCTTCCTTCCTCCCATCATGCCAAGTGCCCGGAGACAAATGATCCCACACTTGGACACTCTGAAGAGCTGTTCACTTTTCAATTTTTAGATTTGGGCCTCTCTCCCGGTTCACTTGAAGCGAGGCAAGAGGAGATTGCATTTAGCGATGCCCAAATATTTGAGCAGCCACTGTCACACAAAGGCGACGGTGGGAAAGTGTCACAAGAGGTGGACGATGATGAGACACAATTGCCAGAAAGTCAGGAGGAGGACCAGGGTGCGGAAGTGGAAGATGAGGTGGTGGATGATATAGTAACTGACCCAACCTGGCAGGAGGACATGCAGAGCGAGGAGAGCAGCACACAGGGGGGGGGAAGCAGAGCTCCCCAACAGGCAGGAAGAAGCAGTGTGGTGGCTGTAGAAAGAAGGCAGGCAACCGTTCCCCGTAACACAAACACAAAGGAAGTTGCCATTACAACTGTTAGGTCTTCCCGAGTCTGGTTGTTTTTTAAAGACTCTGCTGATAGCCCCAAAAAGGCCATTTGCACACCCTGCCAGGCCAGCATCAGCAGGGGTGACAAAACTACCAGCCTGACCACCATCAGCATGATCAGGCACATGGCAGCAAAGCACCCGAATTTGTGGGCCAAACCCCAGGGTCCAGGAACAGTGTGTGCGGGTGGCACCATTGCTTCTTCTGCTGTTGTGCATGGAAGCCAATTCCCTGTCCATGGTGCATGCGAAGATGCCTCCTGCCCTGCACCTGTCATTGCACACTCTCAAGTAGCAGCATCAGGAAGCACGTCCACATCCTTGTCCCAGCGCAGCGTTCAGTTGTCCATACCCCAGTCCTTGGAATGCAAGGGGCAAATATGCAGCCAACGCCCCACACGCAACACTACTTAATTCTCACATTTCACGACTGCTTGCGCTCAAAATGTTGCCTTTTAGGCTCGTGGAGACGGAAGCATTCTGAAACCTGATGGCGGCAGCCGTCCCTCGGTACTCGGTCCCCCGCTGCCACTATTTCTCCTGGTGTGCCATCCCCGCATTACACAAGCACGTGTCCCAAAACATTAGCCGTGCCCTGAACAACGCAGGAACCGGTCAAGTCCACCTAACCATGGACACGTGGACAAGTGCTTATGGGCAGGTACAGTACATCTCGGTGATGGCACACCGGGTTAACATAGTGGAAGCCGGGACTCCGTCGGACCTTGGGACAGAACACGTCCTCCCGACGCCAAGGATTGCGGGCCCTAGGTCAATCAGGGTTGACCCCACAGTCTACGGCTCCTGCACCTCATCCTCCTCAGCCTCCTCCTCTTCAGCCTCCATCTCCGAAATGACCACATCAGTCACAAGCTGGAAGCACTGCAGCACTGCCTCGGCCAAGCGGCAACAGGCTATGCTGAAGCTAGTATGCTTAGATGACAAACCGTACAATGCTGAAGAGTTGTGGACAGCTCTTAAAGAGCAGGAAGATCTGTGGCTCACACCGCTGAACCTACAGCCAGGCATGGTCGTGTGTGACAATGGCCGAACTTGGTGGCGGCTCTGAGGCGAGGCGAGCTCACACACATACCATGCCTGGCCCATGTGCTTAACCTCGTTGTTCAGCGCTTTCTTAAATCCTACCCGGAGCTGCCGGATCTGCTTGTTAAAGTACCCCGCCTGTGTGCCCATTTTAGAAAGTCACCTACAGCTTCAGCCACCCTTGCCGTCTTTCAGCAGCATTTGCAGCTTCCGGCTCACAGACTGCTGTGTGATGTACCCACGCGTTGGAACTCTACACTGCAGATGTTGGGAAGGATTTGTGAGCAGAAGAGGGCAGTTGTTGAGTACCAGCATCAACAAGGTTGTCGGTATTCAGTTCAGACTCCACACATAAGACCTTAGGAGTGGACCTATGTACCATCCTCCAAAACTTTGAGAACGCCCCCAAGATGGTGAGCGGCGATGATGCCATAATTAGTGTCACCATCCCACTCCTCTGTCTTCTGAAATGATCTCTGCTCACAATCAAAGAGGATGCATTGCAGGCGGAGCACGATGAGATGGAGCAAGGAACCATACAGGGTGATTACACACAGCCCAGCCTCATCTCATCCCAACGTGGATTGGGGGACAATGAGGAAGAGGAGGAGGAAGAACAGGAGCTAGTTTCATGCGCTATATATGGTACTAGCTGCACAGCTGTCATACCGCCTGTTCAGCGTGGATGGCAAGAGGACAGAGAGGAGGAGAAGAGCATGGTCAGTTATTCTCTTGATGAGGACATGGAAGTCTTGCCTGTTAGTAGTCTGGCACGCATAGCTGAGTTTATGTTACGCTGCCTTTCCCATGACTCTCGCATTCTCATACTGGTTGGTGACACTTCTAGACCCACGCTACAAGGAGAACTTTATATCTCTTATTCCTGAGGCGGACAGGTCTATAAAAATGGGGCTGTACCAGAAGGCCCTTGTTGCGGAGCTATTAAAAATATTCCCATCTGAGAAAGCTAGCGGCAGAGGTCACAGTTCGTTGGACAACCAAGGAGTACAGGAAAGAGAGACACAACTTCAATCTAGCAGAGGCAGGGGAACACTGTCAAAGTTCTGGGAGAATTTTCTCAGCCCCTCCCATCGCACAAGCCCTGAGGCGCGGGGCACTCTCACAAGGAGTGCAAAGTTTGGGAAGATGCTGAGGGAGTACCTTGCCGACTGTACCAACATCCTACGTGATTCCTCTGTGCCTTATAAGTATTGGGCATCCAAGCTGGATACGTGGAATGAACTGGCTCTCTATGCCTTGGAAGTCTTGGCCTGCCCTGCCGCCAGCGTTTTATCAGAGCGGGTTTTTAGTGCCGCTGGTGGAATTATAACTGTTAAGCGCATCCGTCTGTCAACTGAAAATGCTGACAGGCTGACTCTTCTAAAAATGAACAAGGGCTGGATTGGGCCAGATTTCTCAACACCACCGAATGATAGTGTAGCGCCCCGAGGGTTCGGCCGCTACAGGGATATTGCACCTCAACCAGAGGTGTGGTATTCCACTCCCAGGTAAGAATGGAGTATGGACCAGGGCTCAGTTAGCCGCATACACCACACACACCCCATTTCCGGGGGACAGCTCTACGGTGCTCCCATTTATATATATATGCAGGCACATCTAACCATGTCCCTGGCTGGAGTGGGGAGGGGGGAGGAAAACCCAGTGATGTAGGAGCAGAAGGGGACGATTTCTGGAGCATAGGAAGGAGCTCATTGGTTGCAGGTCAACTGAGCTCAGACAGAGTGAAGCAGATAAAAAGGTAGGGGCCATCTTAGGAGGGAGTTCAGGGTTTTGTGAGAAGAGAAGGCAGGGAGCAGAGCTGCTGCATGGGCTCTGCTCCCTGGGCAGGCCTAGCACAGAGGCCGGAGCCTGAGGGAAGAGAGAAGAAGGAGAAGGAAGAAAGGTGGAGAGAAAGAGGAGTAGAAAGGCTCCAGAAACAAGAAGGCAGAAGGGACCCTAAGAACCCACGAGATATCGGGTGAAGGATCAGGCAGAATAAGGGTACCGGATTCCCAAGTTGGTGGAGGTAAATTATCCCTCAGCCAAAGACCGGAGGTCGTGATCATCTATTGGTGCGACCCCCTGCTACACCCACTAGGAAGGCACCACATAGGGTCAGGGAAACCGGCGACAGGTTTCACCAAGAGAAGGCCCGAGGCAGCTGGACAGAAGTGTGGTCACTGGTGGGGCACGAAAGGCCAGAGAAAGGATCGAAGGGGGTCCTGTGCCATACTCCTGAATTGCCTGGGGGTTGACCGAGCTCCTCACCTGGTGGACGCAGCACGGCTTGGGCAGTCATTCCCTGCAGAAGTGACTCGGATAACAACTGTGAGTAAAAGACCCTGGACTGCTACACGTTGTCTCTGTGTTTCTTACCGCGCCAGCACTAACGGTACTGGGACGCCCTGCACCACAACCCCCACCATCTACGCTCACTGCCCTGAGGCTACACTCCTCCCGTGGGGAGTTATACTATTCTCTGCTGCACCCACAACACCAGCCTCAGCGGTCTGCCCTGCAGCGGCGGTTCACTCTGACCGCAATCCACAGGTGGCGTAGTCAGACATTTAAAACCCTACAAATAGACTGCCACAACGTTTGGTCGGACCACCCTGAGCCACAGGACCGGGCTGCCACAACTACAACCCCCATCATTGCACCGAAGCCCGGTTCCGGGTGCCCCACGGTCCAGTCAATAGCAGCGTAACATAAACTCAAATCCAGTATCTTTTCTTGGGAGGAGTATTCCCATGCACCATTTTAAAAACAAAGACATGGGTATACGCTTCCTGCTTTGGTCTATTTGCTCTTGTCCACCTCCTTCTCCTCATCCTCCACCACCATATCACCAGGGTGACTGTGGTCAGTGATGCAACACCCACATAATTTTTTTAAAGGGTGTTTATGATGCGGGTAAAAAAAAAATTTATACAGTATGTTCATGTATACCCCCCAGGTGTAAACGTTTGTCAGCCCATACACTTAGTGCAAGTATAGGAGGCCCGCTCCTTTCTAATGGGAACATTTTTTTATAAGGTCCTCCTCCACGTCTTTTCCAAGGGGCGTTGGAGTGCCTCCCAATTTTTGGCAGCCCTTGCATTCACTGCATAGGCAAACACAATGGGAGACCTACTTTCTAATAATGGGGACATTGTCTTTAGGAGGCCCTCCTCTAAGTCTCTTCAAAGGGGTATTGGGGTGCATCCAAATTTTCAAAGAGGTATTGGGGTGCGTCCAAATTTTGGGCAGCCCTGCCACTCGCTGCATACGCAATAAAAATATAGGAGACCCACTCTTTAGTAATGCGAACAATAAAACATAGCCGGCTGATAGCTCTCTAAGAATAGTGAGGGCCGACTGCTGTCCCTTTAAGAATAGTAAAGGCCGCCTGATGGCCCTATAAAAATAGGCTTTGTGACTTTCAGAGTCCCTCCTTCATAAATGAAACACGATGTGTCTGATGATATCTCACACACCACATGGCCAGATAAGGTTGTATAATGTTAAAATGAAATTTCCTGGTGAATGCATTTGTCACAGTTGAAAGCAATGCAAAATTGAAAAAACACATCAAAAGAGCTACGTGTGAACATAGCCCAAGGTGTGGAGGAGCATTTTTGTTTTTGGTTATTTATTTTGCTTTATATACAAGTCATTACCCTGGAAAGGATGTTCCTTAACATATTTTCCAGGAAAATCCATTTTGGTTTTGTTTTTGTATGTTTTATTGTGAGTCCGGAAAAGTGGCGTAATACCTCTGACAACATTGTTGACAAAAATGACCTGGGAGTCAGAAATGCTTCCAGAGGTCTACCCCATGCTGTCCCCATGTCATTTAAGCACTGTTCCCATCGATTTGGGCAATTTTTAGGCCCTCTGCTGACCGCCGGGGGGAGCCGCCTAAAAAAGGCTCGAGTTTTCCATAGTCTAACATTGGGCTTGTTGCTCTGGTCGAGCACCCCAATATTCCAATGTGGTCGACCCGAGCATCGAGCACCCGAGCATTTTAGTGCTCGCTCATCAATACTGGACATATGATTATTGGGCACACAAAATGCTAATTCATGATGCAATGGAGGTAGAGAAGAATATTAAATGAAGCAGTAGATGAGGATGATGATGTAGCTGATGAGAATGACAAGGCACTACTTGCTGATACTGACTCATTACCGTAAAGATAATCACAAGGAGAAGAACCAGGACAACTTGAACCTTGTACATCTTGTTAGTCAGTTTTGCTTTCAACACGTGAGCATTTGATGCTGTTTTATGTCCTGATGGAGTGGCGTAATTCCTAGTCAATGTGTGCCAGAATGTACACATCTTATTTTCCAACAGCGCAATATGCACACTGCAATAAATTGGTCTGTGGGTAACGTGGAAAATAATTTCCACACTCAAAATGTCCACACACAATAATTGCTAAAAACGTGACCACCACCAAAGCTTTAGCCACTAATGAGCCTCCTACGCCAAAACAGTCACAATATCTGCTCCCGAGCATACTGTAGAACAAACAGATCTTTACCTGAAGGGGTTTTTGTTAAACATCGCTTCTGTTCTTTAATGCCAACTCCCATCTGATTACATCACCTTATTGATACCCTGTTTTGGTTTTCAATCTTCATCAGTATATTCTATGGTTCAGCTCACAGATGCCTATGCATGGAATATGACTAGAACTAGTTGAGAGTCCTCAGTGGTTGATACCTTTTAATAACTAACTGAAAAGATGGTAACAAATTGCAGGATTTTGGAGACTTCTCAGGTCTCTTCATCAGGCATAGTATAACAAAAAATCTGAAGAGTCACATATTTAGACGCAACAGGACATAGAATAGTACAGTAGTGAGACATGTGATGTGAAACAAAACCATCAATATGGAAATGGGAGAAACAGTTGTGGCAGTAAATATTGGAGGAGTTCATAGATAAGGAGCGTGAAAATTTTATCGTTCACAGATTGAGGTCTAGTCCAGTGTTGTGATGCAAACCAATGGTCTGATAAGCATGTTCCTTAACTGATGAAGAAAGAAAGAAATCCATGTGACACATTAGTTCCTGCTCTTAGTGTGTGCCATAGGTTGTCATAAGTTTGTACTCCCAGACTCTTGTCACTCTGAGAAAATACATTTTAGTGGAATTGAAATCTACTCAAATTGTACAAAAATCCACCTTCGCCAAAATGCAGATTTTTTGCAATTCACTTCCTCACAGATCCAGCTAAATGGTGGCCACTGGTCGCCATTTTTCAGAACGGTGAAGGACGGTCAAATGATTGAAAAATTAAATTGCTAATTTGGACTATTAAAAACAGATGTTATATTAAAATGTGTCCTTTTTAAAAAAAAAAATGAAATAAATAGTACCACAGGGCCTTTGCTAAAAAAGGAGGGACAATAAAGGCTAAGTAGATTCATGTCCCAAAAGCAAATATCTGCAACAGGCACCTGTATTCGGGTGGCGTGTATTAATCACATACAGGATTCTTACAACAATGATGTATGCAAAAATATATATTTATATTACATGCACACTTTGTGAAGTAGACAGATGCATTTACATTTCTTGATTTGACTGTGCAAATTTTTCTGTTGTATTAAAAAGAATATATATACAGTATATGGTTTGACTGTCTCACAAGCCATAAATCACTCTTTGTGTGACATACAAGTCATGGTTTCAGGATTTTTATTTTGTAGCAAAAACAGGAGTGAGAGGTATTAAACTGCCCTCATTGTTTGCGGTGTGTGAAGAATAAAAAAGGTTGTTATTACGGTACTGGTACAGCAGTACGTCACAGATTAATTAATTCACAATCATATCACTTGAGTATTTGGATTATTATTTAAAGACAGAAACTACCACTCCCATCTTGAATGTGATTCAGCATTGCAGTAGTACACCACATTCAGATTTAGGCCCTTTCCTAACCCTACATGGAGAGAGATGTGCAATCTGACCCCCTATGCCCGTGCTATAAAATCCTAAAATTGTGATGCTTGGCCAGCATGCATCTTTTATACTGGCTGTCATACTTCCCTGTGATTGGCTACGATAGACCATGTAGTGTGGTAGCTGCGGAACATTAAGGGGTAGCCTGCGCGGCTGTGCATGATGTCATTAGTCCAATCTCTGGGTCATCAGCAGGTAGTGGACATTATTTTTTTTTTTTGTGATTCTTATAAATCGATTTGCAAATTGTTCAAATTCACCGAAATCTGTGAGTTTGAAGAAATTTGACTAAGAGTCAGTGCTCGGCAGATCGATCTGCTCATCTCTAATATACATATTGGAAATGATAGAGGCTATTGTTTTCTTTTTTGTTGCATACTCATACAGTATAACCTGGCAATAGGGTATTTGTAAAAAAAAAAACTACAATTCGGTACAGATTCACCAACCTCTTCATCATATTGCAACATGCATCTGAAGATTCAACATACTGAATTTTCTACTTCTCTAGAGTAGACACCAAAGTCCAATGAGATTGTTTTCATACACTTTCAGATCCAGCCGACATAAAAAAGATGTGTGTTTTGGGGGGTTCATTTGTGTAAATCGATACATAACATTTGGTGGAAGCGGCAAATTTCAGAAATTTAATTTGCAATAAATTGATTTGTTCATCTTTCATGTCATTACTGCTTTGGAAAGGAGTTTGTAACAAAGTTTATGGCCTTTATTTCCACCAATTTTGAGTCCACCATGACAGTACGTTCTTTGACTTCATGTAGAAAATGTACTCTGTAAGAAACAATCACACTAAAAAAGGCTTGAAAAAAAAATCTATCAGTACGATTACAAGATAATAACAGAAAGCAATTTTCAAACAAGAAAGCCTTCGATTTATCAGGAATGCAATTAAGTAAATGGCACATCTGATTTAATGTAGATAAATGAATGGTAATGCATTAAGGTAGCAAAGATGGGAGAAAAGCTTGTACACATAACCAGTGTAATGGATAAAATAAGGCAAGTTCTCCATTGACTTCTGAAGTACCATTTCAAAAGAACAGCAACAAACATTTGAAAAACAGCGTACTCTTAACTGTAGCCTGCTGGAGCTGGACTTACATACCAGTATAGTCAATATATTTCAATAGGATTTCAAAGTTCTGCTGTGGGTGGTTGTGTGACAGCCATCTATGGAGTATAATTGCCTTTACCCATTATTAAACCAATTGTATTGAATAGTTTAGGAGATAGGTGGTGGCACTAATTAGGGCTGGATTACAGGCACAATGGTCTGAGTGTGATCGCACTCATCTCTGTTAATGGACTGCTGCACCTTTCTCCTTCCTGATCGATCCTTGGATCAGTTGTTTGTACACATGGTTAGGCGGCAGTAAGTTAAAGCAGTGCGCTATCCACGTTGCAAGCAAAAGGAATTCAAATGCCTGTGCGGTAGCTAGACATTTCTTCATTGAGATAAAAGATACAGAACAAAATGATTTTCAGCTCTGGAATGGAGCCTTTGTCAGTTACGTATGCGGGGTACTATGCATTAATCATTATTAGGGCTTATGCAGACAACTGTATTTTTTGTCCCAGTGTGACCCGGACCAATGTTAGTACATGGGGCCGTGCACATGCCTGATTTTTTCCTCGGACAGAGAATATCCGAGGAAAAAGAAACATTGCTGCATGCCCAAGTTTGATCTGATATTTGGATCACACATGGCCATTCAACTAAATGAGTGCATGGAAAACATATGACTCTGATGAGTAGTGCAGTCCTATTTCTGCGCACTGACAAAATGGATGAAGACATATTTTCACCATATTTTCCTTATCTGAGAGAATCGGTCACATTATGCTCACACTGATCATAGTTTGATTAGAGTGTTATTTGTATAATTGATCCATTTTCTTGGATGAAAAAAAATATCATCATCTGCACCTGCCCTTATTGTGCAGTATTTACTTATATATTTCTTATATATTTATGTTTTATATATCTATGTATTTAGTTTTTTTATAATCATATATGAATTTTAATATTTTAGTTACCGTGCCCTGTCTGTGAAACAAACATTGCTATGTTTGATTAAAACTAGTGATGGGCGAGCACTAAAATGCTCGGGTGCTCGCTGCTCAGGTCGAGCAAATTTGAATACTCGGGTGCTCGGTCCGAGTAACGAGCCCAATATAAGTCTATTGGAAACTCGGCCCCCCCGTTTGCAGAGGGCCTAAAAATTGCCCAAATCCATGGAAGCATCTCTGACTCCCTGGTCACTTCTGTCAACAATGTTGTCAGAGTATTACATCACTTTTACAGACTCACAATAAAACATACAAAATCGAAACCATAATGGATTTTCCTGGAAAAAATGTTAAGGAACATCCTTTCCAGGGTAATGTCTTATATATAAGGCAAAAATAAATAACCAAAAACAAAAATACTCCTCCACACCTTGGGCTATGTTCACACGTAGCGTTTTTGATGCGTTTTTGCACTTTTGAATTGCTTTCAATAGTGAAAAATGCATTCACCGGAAATCTAATTTTAACATTTTACAACCTTATCTGACCATGTGGTGTGTGAGATATGATCAGACACATTCATACAGTGCTGAAAAGACATGGGAACAGCATGGGAAAGACCCCTGGAAGCATCTCTGATTCCCAGGTCCTATTTTACTGCAGTAATAATACAGACATTTTTGGCAACGTTACAAATATTAAACTCCATTTAAAATGGGCAAGGTGTGTGGCAAGGGACGGGGAAGTGGACATTATGGTGATGGTGCACGCAGAGGCCGTGGGCAAGATGAAACTTTGCCTTCTGAGGGAGCACAACAAACACCCACGTCATGTCGAACTACCTTCCTGTCCCAATTTCTAGGGGGCCGCGGAACACCACTATTGAAGCCAGAGCAGTGGGAAAAGGTTGTTGGTTGGATAGCGGATAATGCTTCCAGTCAGTTTGCCACCACCACAACCACCCTGTGTTCCATATGGTCCAGTCTCAGTAGATGTGAGTCTGGACCACATTATTATTATTATTATTTTATCGCCATTTATTCCATGGCGCTTTACATGTGAAAAAGAGGTGTACATCTCAAAAACAAATACAATAATCTTGAACAAAAATGTGACAGCAACTGGTACAGGAGAGTAGAGGACCCTGCTCGTGAGGGCTCACAGTCTACAAGGGATGGGTGAGGATACAGTAGGTGAGGATAGAGTTAGTTGTTCTGGTGGAGCGCGGGTTAGTGCAGGTTGTACGCATGTCGGAAGAGTTTGGTCTTCAGGTGCTTTTTGAAGGTTTCAACAGTAGGCGAGAGTCAGAAATGGTGGGATAGAGAGTTTCAGAGAAGGGGGGTGCATAGGAAAAATCTTGTATGCGATACTGGGAAAAGGAGGTAAGACTGCAGTAGGGAAGGAGATCTTGTGAGGATTGGAGGTTGCGTACAGGTATGTACTGGGAGACTAAGTCACAGATACTGTATATGGAGGAGACAGGTTGTGGATGGCTTTGCATGTCATGGTTACGGTTTTGAACTGAAGTCTCTGGCCAATGGGGAGCCAGTGAAGGGATCTTATAAATTGCAATCTTATAGATTGATAGAGCCAGTCCACAGTAAAAAAAAAAAGCAGTCATAGAGTGTCCAGGAACCTTCCCATAGACTTTTCTTAGCCAGGGCTGCTTCTCGTGAGGGTTGGACGGGCCCACCAGAGAACCGGAGACTCCTTTGGTGGGCCCTGGCTTCTCCATCAGGAGAGCTCATGATAGCACAAACTTTGCAGCTGCTATAAGGCTCTTGAGCGGGGGAGAAAGGTGAGCCCTCAGAATCAAATCCTCTGGTGGGCCCAATGTTCTTCAGTCTGACACTGCTTCTAGGTGAGAGTTGTATTTCACCTCAGCCATATTCTTTAGCTCGGTGAAAGGACTGGCATTCAGGGAGACAGTATTTACTCCAGCTGTCATTTCTCCACCACCAGGTTCCGCCCATTATCACACACGACCATGCCTGGCTGTATGTTCAGCAATGAAAGACACAGATCAGGCTGCTGTGTTAGAGCTTTCAACAACTTCGCAGCGGTGGGCGGTTTGTCACCTAAGCATTAAGCATATTCTTCAGCCGCTTGGCCAAGGCAGTGCTGTAGTGCGTCCAGCTTGTGACTAATGTGGTCATTTCGCAGATGGAGGCCGAACAAGAGGAGGAGGAAGAGGTCCAGGAGCTGAACAATGTGATTACTTTGAGGTTACATTGGCGAGTCTGTGTTTTATACTAAAGAAAGATCCTACTGTGTTTTTTTTACATCTCTTCAAATGTGTATTGGAGTTCGTCCTAATTTTTGGCAGCCCTTGAAATTGCTGCATATGCAATAATAGTATAGGAGACACACTCCTTAATAATGGGAAGTACAATTATAATAGATTATATATTCTAGAATATTAACTGTCTTATCGGAAATTCTTTTACTGGTGAGGTATCCCAGTATGGATAGCTTATTACATCGATCCAGCCAGGTATTATTGCCTTATACTGCGTGCTGATGGTGCTGCCCAAAAAAAATTAAAATCTATTCTATTCCCTATTGATAATGCTGTTAGATGCATTTACAATAGGGACAGGTGCTGCTAGGTGGTATCATCACCAGCTACAGATGAGTGTTCATTCTGGTCACATAAATGTCTTCCACAGTCCATAACTTTATTTTTGTTTATTTCTTTTGCCTTATTTACAAGTCATCCTGGAAAGAATGTTTCCTAACTTTTTTCCATTTTAGCTTGTTTTTTGTCAGTCCGCAAAAGTGGCATAATACTCTGACAACAATGTTCACAAATATGCTATTTGTCAGTGGCCAACTGTAAATATGATTGAACAAGTGTAATACTTTAAATGGAGTGTAATATTTGACATGCTCACAAAAATTGCTGGATTATTAGGGCAGTCATATGGGATAATATCAGATGGGCACGGTTTCAGGCAGTCACCTAATAGTATGGTATTTGTCAACAAGCAAGTGTCAATTGGTTCAACTAAACACAGCTGGCTGACTTTAAATGGAGTGGAAAATTTGACACATTCCACAAAATTTCTGTATTATTACGGCAGGCATATGGATCACGTGAGTCTGATCATTGGAAAAAGTTCCTCTGCTTTCACAATACAGTAATGTGAATAAAACTAAAAAAAATCTGGATGTGTTCTGCGAACAAGCATATAAAATGGTGTGCAGTGACACACTGCTACAAACTGTAAATGGAGGACAATATTTTCACAAATGGGTGAATTTGGAACACAGTTATATCTGATACGTCTGACGGAGAACCACGGTTTTAAATAGCGGGCCTGTAGTTTACTAATATTATTTTTCATTGTAACCTCACGTGAATAGCTTCACCGACACACTGCAACAAAATGTAAATGGAAGCCAGAAATGGCTTATTTTGGAACGCAGTTATATGTGATACGTCTGACAGAGAACCACGGTTTTAAATACCGGGCCTATAGTTTACTAATACTATTCTTCACAGCAACTTCATGTGAATAGCTTCACTGACACACTACAACTAAATGTAAATGGAATCCAGAAATGGCTGATTTTGGAACACAGTTATATGTGATATGTTTGACAGAGAACAACGGTTTTAAATAGTGGGCCTGTAGTGTACTAATACTATTCTTCACAGCAACCTCGTGTGAATAGCTTCAGTGACCCACTGCAACAAAATGTAAATGGAAGCCAGAAATGTCTGAATTTGGAACCCAATTATATGTGATACGTCTGACTGGGAACCACGGTATTAAAAAGTGGGCCTGTAGTTTACTAATACTATTCTTCACAATGACCTCATGTGAATAGCTTCATCGACACACTGCAACAAAATGGAAATAGAAGCCAGAAATGGCTGATTTTGGAAAGCAGTTATATGTGATACGTCTGACAGAGAACCACGGTTTTAAATAGCAGGCCTGTAATTTACTAATACTATTCTTCACAGCGACCTAGTGTGAATAGCTTGACCGATGAAATGCAACAAAATGTAAATGGAAGAAAGAAATGGCTGATTTTGGAACACAGTTATATGTGATAAGTCTGATGGAGAACCACAGTTTTAAATAGCGGGCCTGTAGTTAACAAATACTATTCTTCACAGCGACCTCATGTGAATAGCTTTTCTGACACATGAAACAAAATGTGAATGGAAGCCTGAAATGTTTGATTTTGGAAAGCAGTTATATGTGATACTACTGATGGAGAACCATGGTTTTAAGTAGCGGGCCTGTAGTTTACTAATACAATTCTTCACAGCGACCTTGTGTGAATAGCTTCACTGACACACTGCAACAAAATGTAAATGGGAGCCAGAAATGTCTGAATTTGGAACCCAATTGTATATGATACATCTGACGGAGAACCACCATATTAAAAAGCGAGCCTGTAGTTTACTAATACAACTCTTCACAGTGACCTCACGAGTATAGCTTCACCACCACACTGCAACAAAATGGAAATGGAAGCCAGAAATGGCTGATTTTGGAACGCAGTTATATGTGATACGTCTGAAAAAGAACCACGGTTTTAAATAGAGGGCCTGTAGTTTACTAATACTATTCTTCACAGCGACCTTGTGCAAATATCTTTGATGACACACTGAAACAAAATGTAAATGGAGGCCAAAAATGGTTAAATTTGGAACACAGTTATATGTGATACATCTAACTGAGAACCACAGTTTTAAATAGCGGACCTGTAGTTTACTAATACTATTTTTAACAGCGACCTCGTGTGAATAGCTTCGCTGACACACTGCAACAAAATGTAAATGGAAGCCAGAAATGGCTGAATTTGGAACGCAATTATAAGTGATACATCTGACGGAGAACCACGGTTTTAAAAAGCAGACCTGTAGTTTACTAATACTATTCTTCACAGCAACCTCATGTGACTAGCTTCACTGACACACTGCAACAAAATGGAAATGGAGGCCAATATTTTCCACGTTCAGTTCAATTTTCTGGATTTTTAGCTCTGTAATATTGAAAAGATCTGGCTGTATTCTGCAGTGCTAACTAGCAAATGGAGCAGAAAAATGGCATACTCTGGATTACTTTTTAAGCAAATAACCAGGATTAAGATAAAAAAAAAATTAGCCCTGGCCCCTGATATCTGGGGCTATATTTACAAATATCTGCCTCAGCAGCAGACAGAACGTGCTATGGACCCCCTTGTGCTATATGCACTGCAGTCTGCCACATACTCTGCTTGCCTGCCTAACTCCTGCTATCACCACTGAACATATGCAGCTGGATTAGTCCTCAGAAGGACTGTTAGTTCAGATGGATATATAGATATGCTGTGCAATATTTTTACTAACTATAAACAAGTAAATCTCTCCCTGACTCAGCAGCAGCTCTTCCTACTCTGCCTGATTCCAGGGTAGACTGTGACGAACGTCACTGGTCTTAAATAGACCTGATGACTCTGTGCGGCCAGCCAATCACTTTAATGCCCACAACCAACATAGCTACGGCATTAGAGTGTGTGGCAAGCAATCCCTGCATGTTTATTGGCTCTCTAAAAAGTGCTAAACATGCAAGGCGGGGACCCGAGCTCCCGCCCGAGCAACCCGGAAATACTTGCCAAGCGCCGAGCTTGTTGAGCACCGTGATGTTCGGGCGAGTGCCGAGTAGTGGCGAGTACCTTCGCTCATTACTAATTGTAACCACGTCACCACGTAGAGAACTGCTATTTAAAATTTACAATTGTGCTACAATTGTGCTACACAATAAAGAGCGTTCAGAGTATTACCCCGCCTACTTCCCTGACGAAGGATCCGGTCTGGAATCGAAAACCGTTTTGTTCTGTATCTTTTACCCTAATAAACAAGTGCCTATATAGCACACAGGCATTTGGATTAATTTTGCTAGTGACGTGGACAGCGCACTTCTTCATCTCACCGCCACCTAGCCAATTAAATTGAGTGGGGTAAACGGTAATAGTTCTTTATCAAATCTTTATTTCATGTTTTCTTCAATAAGTCATGAAATGGAAATGTGGGTAATTTGAAAGAAAAAAATATCATAGAACACTAGATGTAGCCGATTGACTAACGTGGAGCTATTTCTGGGGTAACAAAAAATATCCACTTTTTATATTTTTTTCTTCAATCCCTTAGGGAGTTTTTTGGCCCTTACATTTTAGGATTGATCAATCATTTGACACTCTTTTTGGTAACTGAAAGACTTGGCCGCTGCAATGTGTGAGATGTAAAATGTTTGTATATAATAGAATACTTTGGAAATAGAAAAAAATTATTCCCGGAGGACGGCAAATTTTTGCTTTTTTGTAGGATGACTCTGTATTGAAAGCAAAGTAAGCCGTGCTTTTCAACTGTACATTGCTCTAGTTCTTAAGGTGAACCAATTCCCCCCAATTCAAACTGATACCAGTATTATACGCTGTGTGCAGAATTATTAGGCAAGTTGTATTTTAGAGGATTATTTTTATTATTGATCAACAACTATGTTCTCAATCAACACAAAAGACTCAAATATCTAAGCTTAATATTTTTGAAAGTTGGAGTGTTTTTTTTTTTAGATTTGGCTATCTTAGGAGGATATCTGTTTGTGCAGGTAACTATTAATGTGCAGAATTATTAGGCAACTTAATAAAAACCAAATATAATCCCATCTCACTTGTTTATTTTCACCAGGTAAACCATTATCAATGCACAAAATTTAGAAATAAACATTTCTGACAAAAACAAAAACAAAAAAAAATAGTTTTCAATATTGCCAACTTTCTCTATGATGACACTCAACAGCCTTCCATCCATAGATTCTGTCAGTTGCTTGATCTGTTTTCGATCAACATTGTGTGCAGCAGCCACCACAGCCTCCCAGACACTGTTCCGAGAGGTGTACTGTTTTCACTCCCTGTTCATCTCACATTTTATGTTGGACCACAGGTTCTCTATGGGGTTCAGATCAGGTGAACAAGGGGGCCATGTCATTATTTTTTCTTCTTTTAGACCTTTACTGGCCAGCCACACTGTGGAGTAGTTGGATGCATGTGATGGAGCAATGTCCTGCATGAAAATCATGTTTTTCTTGAACGATACCGACTTCTTCCTGTACCACTGCTTGAAGAAGGTGTCTTCCAGAAATTGGCAGTAGGTCTGCGAGTTGAGCTTCACTCCATCCTCAACCTGAAAAGGTCCCACAAGTTCATCTTTGATGATACCAGCCCATACCAGTACCCGACCTCCACCTTGCTGGCGTCTGAGTCGGAGTGGAGCTCTCTGCCCTTTACTGATCCAGCCCCTGGCCCATCCATCTGGCCCATCAAGAGTCACTCTCATTTCATCAGTCCATAAAACCTTTGAAAAATCAGTCGTAAGATATTTCTTGTCCCATTCTTGACGTTTTACCTTACGTTTCTTGTTCAAAGGTGGTCATTTTTCAGCTTTCCTTACCTTGGCCATGTCCCTGAGTATCGCACACCTTGTGCTTTTTGATACTCCAGTAATGTTGCAGCTCTGAAATATGGCAAAACTGGTGGCGAATGGCATCTTGGCAGCTTCACGCTTGATTTTCCTCAATTCATGGGCAGTTATTTTGCACCTTTTTTGGCCAATACGTTCTTAAGACCCTGTTCCCTATTTGCCATGAAACGCTTGATTGTTCGGTGATCACGCTTCAAAAGTTTGGAAATTTCAAGACTGCTGCATCCCTCTGCAAAACATCTCACAATTTTGGACTTTTCAGAGCCCGTCAAATCTCTCTTCTGACCCATTTTGCCAAAGGAAAGGAAGTTGCCTAATAATTAAGCACACCTTATATAGGGTGTTGATGTCATTAGACAACACCCCTCCTCATTACAGAGATGCACATCACCAGATTTACTTAATTGGTAGTTGTCTCTCAAGCCTATGCAGCTTGGAGTAGGACGACATGTATAAAAAGTATCATGTGATCAAAATACGCATTTGCCTAATAATTCTGCACACAGTGTACTGTAAATGACACATGATAGGTGGAGGGAGCATTAAGGGTCTAATATCTCTAGCTATTATGAGTGGGAGAAATAGAGAATATTGTCCTTATGTTGGAGATTGGTCAAAATTTTTAGTGCAAAACTCTATTTTTAAAATCTATTATTCTGTAAGAAGACTTGTCAAGAAAAGAAAATGCCTAATTGCTATTTATAAATGCATTCAGCGCTGATACGAGGAACACGCAAATTGAATCTCTAATCCACTTTCGAATTTAAACAATGAACGATTAAGCACAATGAGAATAACATTTACTCGACCATTGCACAGAATTACATTTGTAATAAAGTTCAATAATTGAATAGCAGCAATGATATTACTCCATACCCACTAATTACAGGCAAGTATGAGTGTGTGTTTAAATGGCCATTACTCTCCAAGCCAATGGCTTCTATGGAATTATTATGGTAGTAACACCCACTGCCGCTTCGCATCTGTTTATGAATATATTCAACATTCACATAATTCATCCAAATTACAAGTGAAAATGTTACCAAACATAAAATGAATTTCGATATTAATGTATACGAGTAACTGGACAATAACAGGGGCAAAACTTAAGATTCCACTTCCAGAAAAAAAGGAAACAAGAAAACAGCAAAATATATTGGCCCCGATTCAACATTGCCTTTGCGCCTTTTATTTGTCTAGTTTTGTGTATATTGTCATAATTTTTTTTGTTTGCGCCCATTTCATTATTCTATTTGTACCTTTTCTCAGTCTTTTATTTTTTATGTGCTCATCAGTTTTTTTTCCTGCTTTGTAAGAGGAGTTTAACGATTCCATATGTTTTTGTCTCATTCATCATTTGCAACTTTTTTACAAAGTGGCCAAATTTTAAACAACATCACTCCAGTCCAAATATTTTGGTGTAATTTTTGTGCTATTTTGCGAAACATGTAACATTTTGTTTTACAATGTTGCAAAAAAGCTGAAAAAAAAAGAACATTTTGGACTTTGCACGAAATTCATGAATCGCAAGGGTCAATTTGGCGCATTAAAAGGCAATTAATTCTACAAGACAAAATACGAGAATGACTTACAAAAAAACAAATGATAAATAGGGGCCATTTTCTTTACTGAAATTTAAAGTAAATAAATAAAAATTGATGGCATAAAAATTAGCAAAACAATATTTAATAATTGTGAGAGCTGTAATTTGAAACAACATTGCCAGCTCTCCTGCATAGTTTCCCTTCCCCCTCCATGTAGGGACGCTGGCATACTCACTGCTCTGGCCCCGCGGCATGGTACCATTCTGCTGGCATGTCTCCTGCTTGTGCACACCGCACTTCCTGGCAGCATGCCTAGTGCTTCCCCATTCTTAAAGGGGCAGCATGCATACATAGTAAAATGCCGCCAGAGAATAGCTGGGAAGCATGTAGTATAATGAGTTCACCTGCTGGATGGCTCTCAGCCTGTTACTGAGAGTCATCCTGTATAAAAGACTCCCTATCCCTAGGGAGTCGCCAAAGTAACAGCTTTCATTAGTATGTAGTCTCCCTTTCTAGTGAGTTGTTAAGTCCTCTGGTCCTGTTGTGGCCAGTGTCCTGTACCCGAGTCCCTGGTCCGGGTGTGGCCAGGTCCTGAACCAGAATCCCTGGTCTGTGTGCGGCCAGTGCCTGAACATTGTCCCCTGGCCTTGGTGCAGCCAGTCCTGTTTCTGAAGTTCCCTGGTCCTGGTGTAGCCAGGGCGCTGAACATTGTCTCTGGGCCTGGTGTGGCCTGTCCTGTTCCCAAAGTCCCCTGGTCCCAGTGTGGCCAGAGCCTGAACATTGTCCCCTGGTCCTGGTGCGGCAGTCCTGTTTCCAAAGTCTCCTGGTCCCCGTGCGGCCAGTGTTTGAATGTTTCCCTATCTGAGTATCCGGACTGCCACAACCTATCCCAGAAGCATCCGCCTGAGTCTACATGTCAGTAACCGTTCTGCAGTAAACGTGAACTTACAAGTCTGAATGGATCCCTAGTCTGTGTCAGCTAACCTGACTCGTGGGGTCAGCTGCTACAGTACCGGCATAGGCCTAGAAGTGGTACCTGGAGGCTACCCACAGCCCAGCCTGTCTCCACCATCTGGAGCTGCAGTGAACACCAGGTAGCTGCTTAGCTAAACCTATACTTAGGCAGACCCGGCCCTGTGGCACAATGGGTTCACGAATCCACATGCATCACCAGGTGGCGTAACATAATTTGAGAAGAAAAAAAGTGAATTAAAAATAATGTAGTGTGTTAAGCAGTAGATAATGTGTGAACACCATGCTAAATAATGAATAGATGCCATAAGAACTATACTTTTTACAGTTTTATCACATATTTTGACCAAATTGTGAAGCCCATCGGCCAACAACAAGGCAAACTCTTCAAATGGGAATCCACAATAACGGAATTACCTCTCCTGGGTCTAGGGTATCTAAAGGCAAGTAGGATCCAGCTCTAATTTAAAAGAGCCTTGAACAAATTTAGAAATTAATATTTTTTCAGAATTGGGTCTGCTAAAATTAAGGTCCAGTATTTGCCGATGCATTCTTTCATCTCATCCAAATGTGAATGTCAGTTGTAATAAACCTAAAATGTATTTGATTCCTCCACTTTTAAATCTGATAAATATATGCATCCCACCTATGTGTAAGTTTTTACCTGTGGAGATTGTACCCTATAATATTTATATGCACTATTGCTTTTACTTATTTACTTACAGCAGGGTATACATTCATTTTGTTTATGTCTTAGGTTTTGTCTGTTTAATGGCCAATGTGAACATGCTCCTATATTTTGCATACCAACTTATACTCCAGTTCATTTTTTTCGGTTAAGTTTCATGTTTCTGCACTCAGTGCAGGTAAGAGTGTGACCTCCCTTTCTTTGAGCTGAATATTATATTTATTTAGCTTCCCATTTTGCTGGATACTCATATTTGGGACCTGGTCCTGCTCGACCCTTATTCACATTGACGTCACATTGACACATGGTAAGTTTTTTAATACTAGAGGTTGGGTACACCTTAACGCTGGTGGGATGGCCTTTGCGCTTTTTTTTCTATATATAAAAAACTGTGTTTACCAAGTACCCAATGTTATTTATATGCACTGTTGCATTTACTTACAGCAGGGTGTATGATAATTTTGTTTCTGTCTTAGGTTTTCTCTGTGTAGATTATTTGCATCATCTGTCTATGATGACAGGTAAGAGGAAGATGGCGTATAGGAATGTCTTTTCCTGAAAACATTAGTTTGCAAATGTCCATCACCCACTGATTTTAAATCGATACCTAAGAAATCATCTTGTTGTGAATCCAATGTTGCATTTTAATTGCGCCATGACACAAATGTCTTCAGGCGATATCTATGCACCGCTCCCAACAAATGACGCCATTCTATATGACATCCCAATCTAACAGAAACATGCCACATAAAAGCCTGCAAAGCTGCAAGTTTAACTCCTTTATGACGCAGTCAGTAATAATTGGGCCTCCAGGGCTGCTGAGCGTAGATGGAAAAGGTCTCACTCCATTGAGCACTTCATCGCATTCAAACAGTCTCTCACTACCTTCAAGTCCACACTCACTGCAGCAAAACAAACATAATTCTCATCTCTCACATCCTCCCTGTCTCACAACCCAAAACAGATATTCAACACCTTCAATTCTCTTCTCCGCCCCCCAGCGCCACCTCCCTCTCCTCTAATCTCAGCCGAATACTTTGCCTCATTCTTCAAGCAGAAGATTGACACCATCAGACAAAGGTTTTGCCTAAAGTCCCCCCAGCCCTTCCTCACACCTACTCAATCCTCCTCCCTCAAAACCAGATTCTCCTCCATTACGGAAGATCAAGTTTCCTCTTTACTCTTCAAATCACACCTCACCACCTGTGAACTTGACCCAATCCTGTCCCACCTCATCCCCAACCTTACCACTATCTTCATCCCAACCCTAACCCTCCTTTTCAATCTGTCACTAACAACTGGTGTCTTCCCCTCATGCTTCAAACATGCCTCAATCGCACCCATCCTCAAAAAGCCCTCCCTTGATCCATCCTCTCTGACTAGCTATCGCCCCATATCACTTCTCCTTTATGCCTCAAAACTACTGGAACAACATGTCCACTTTAAACTGTCCTCTCACCTCTCCTCCTACTCTCTCTTTGACTGCCTCCAATCTAGCTTCCGACTGCACCATTCTACTGAAACTGCCCTGACTAAAGTCACCAACGACATACTAACCGCCAAATCCAAGCAACACTACTCTGTCCTCCTCCTCCTAGACCTGTCATCTGCCTTCGACACAGTGGACCATTCCCTCTTACTACAGACTCTCTCATCTCTCGGCATCACAGACATGTCCCTATCTTGGATCTCTTCATACCTAACAGACAGGACATTCAGTTCCTCCCACTCACACACCACCTCCTCATCTCGCCCCCTATCTGTTGGTGTCCCCCAAGGTTCATTTCTAGGACCCCTGCTCTTCTCAATCTACACCTTTGGCCTGGGATAGCTCATAGTCTCACGGCTTTCCGTATCACCTCTATGCTGATGACATACAGAACTACCTCTCCGGAACCGATATCTCCTCCCTACTAACCAAAATCCCACAATGTCTGTCCACTATTTCATCCTTCTTCTCTGCTAGATTTCTAAAACTTAACATGGATAAAACTGAATTCATCATCTTTCCACCATCTCATTCATCCCCCTCACCTGACCTATCTATCAACTATCAATGGCTGTTCACTCTCCCCAGTCCTGCAAGCTCACTGCCTTGGGGTAACCCTGGACTCTGATCTCTCCTTCAAACCACATATCCAAGCCTTTTCCACTTCCTGCCGACTCCAACTCAAAAAAATCCCCCAGATCACGCATATTACTCAACCACGAGTCTGCAAAAACACTACTGCACACCGTCAACATCTCCCGCCTCGACTACTGCAACCTCCTGCTCTGTGGCCTCCCTTACAAAACTCTCGCACCCCTCCAATCTATCCTAAACTCTGCTGCCCGACTAATCCACCTGTCACCCCACTATTCCCCGGCCTCTCCTCTCTGTCAATCCCTTCACTGGCTCCCCATTGCCCACAGACCCCAGTACAAAACCCTAACCATGGCATACAAAGCCATCCATAACCTGTCTCCTCCATATATCTGTGATCTAGTCTCCCGATACATACCTACACGCAACCTCTGATCCTCACAATATCTCCTGCTCTACTCCCCTCTTATCTCCTCTTCCCACAATCACAAGCAAGATTTCTCCCGTGCACCCCCCCCCACTCTGGAACTCTCTACCCCAACACATCAGACTCTCACCTACCGTGGAAACCTTTAAACGGAACCTGAAGACCTACCTCTTCCGACAAGCCTACAACTCGCAGTAAGCCCTTGCTCCACCACACCGCTGCGCGACAAACTCTACCCTCACCTACTGTATCTTCACCCATCCATTGTAAATTGTGAGCCCTCGGTGGCAGGGTCCTCGCTCCTCCTGTACCAGTCGCCGTCACATTTTGTTCAAGATTATTGTAATTGTTTTTGTATATATACCCCTTTTTTACATGTAAAGTGCCATGGAATAAATGGCGCTATAACAATAAATAATAATAATAATAGTACGTCCCTGCGCCCTAGTACTTATGGACCAGGTACGTACTATTAAAACAAATCTTTAATGCGGTCCCTTGACCGAAGTCGCGGTGATCGCATTTCAATTCCGGGGTCATCTTACCTTACGGTAGATTGCGTCGTCATCCTGAGGGGGTGTCACCACCCCCACGCAACTACGATCGCTCTGATTGTCTGTTCAGTTTTGTTCAATTCTGAACAGACAGTGGCAGCATTTCTCAGTGTTTCAGGCAATCAAATTGCCTGAAACCCTGATGTACAGCCTTGGATCGGTGCTCTAGGCTGGTGCCTGGCAATGTCAGGCCTGGCCCTAGCCCGCTCTGATTGGTGCAACTGATGATGACATCGATCACACCAATCAGAGCGCGTGACCGGCTGTGACCGGGCGGTGTCCGCCCTATGACCTACCTGTGACTGCCCTGCACATCCTCACAGTTGCTGAGGATTTGTACATGGTGGTCACGCTGATGATCTTCGCTGTGCTGGGCCTTGTTGTGACACAGAAGCTTCTGTGACACCACAATCCCTGCTGATGCTGCCTCCTGCCTGCTGCTGCTGCTAAGAAGATAGAAGAGAGAAGACATCAGTATTTAGATCCCTACCTGATCTCTCCTCATCCACCCCAATCCCCCTCTCCCATCTTCCCCCCTCCATTTATTCCCCTCCACACACCCCCTTTCTGACACCAAGCGCTGATCAGTACTTGATCTCTTGATTTTTGGCAGGTATTTTTTTTTCGTGCTTCCTGCAGCGGCCGAGTGCTGATCAGTGACTGCAGATTGCTGTTTTACACTCCCCCCCCCCTTTGCACCACCTCCATGCACACATCCAGCAACCGCCGAGCGTCGGTCAGTGACGTAGTTCACTGATCCGCACTCATGCTCGCTGTTTTACACTTTCCCCCTTCTTTGTACCATCACCGTGCGCACATCCAGCAGCCGCTGAGCATTGATCAGTGACAGTTCATTTATCCGCACTCGTGCTCGCTGTTTTCACCACCTACGGTTGTTCCTTTTTTTATCTTTTTCTTTCAGAAAAAAAAAAAGTTTACACCAAGCACACTGACACACACACACTACTGAATAAAGTACTGACACAAACATACCACATACATAAAAAAAATGTCCCGCTCATCCCAAACCCGCTATTCAGTGGAGGAGGCATACGCTTTCCTTGCTTCCGACACTGACTGTGAGGGAGTGGATCCCACCTTTCTTTATTTTTCTGACTCCTCGTCATCATAGCCCTTTTCCTTTTCTTCCTCCTCTTCCTCTTCTTCCTCCTCTTCCTCCTCAGTTGCTGCTGAACCGCAACAAAGACGCCCCAGGACAGAAGATGAACCAGCCCCCCCAATACTGACCCCGTATTGACCTTGCCACCCGAAAATTATGAGCTATTGATTCCTGATTTTGTAGCGGAATTAGGAATCAAGTTTGACACCACCTGCCTCACAGAAACAGACTTTTTCAAAGTCTTTTTCTCTGAGGATTTTGTAAACCTCATGGTCGGCCAAATTCATTTGTATGCTCAGCAATTTTTGGGACGAAACCACACATCGTTTTCTAACTGGACTCCTGTAGATGCAATAGAAATGATGAGGTTTTGGGGCGTGGTCTTTCATATGGGGATATTGAAAAGGTCATAAGTTCGGCAATATTGGAGTGTTGACATTTTGTATAATACTCCAGTGTTCCAAATGGTCATGACCCGGACACATTTTGAGACCATACACAAGTTATTGCATTACAATGATAATGCATGCTGTCCTGCACGAGATGACCTCTACTTTGATAGTCTTTTCAAAGTTTGGCTGGTCATCGAGCACTTCAACAACAAGTTTGCTTAAGTGTACTTGCCCCAAAGGGACATCTGCATGGATGTGTCCCTAATTCATTTTAAGGAGAGGCATAAATTCTGGCAGTACCTGCCCAGTAAGAGGGCCAAATACGGAATTAAGCTGTACAAACTGTGAGAGTACCTCAGGGTACACTCACAAGTTTAGGGTTTATGAAGGGAAGGACTCCCAGATTGAACCCCTTGAATGCCCTGTCCTGGGAGTGAGTGGGAAAATGATGTGGGATTTGGTGCACCCACTGCTGGATCAAGATTATCATCACCTCTATGTGGATAACTTTTATACCAGCATCCCAATGTTCACATCCCTCTCTGCGCGAGGTACCGCAGTATTGTCCACAAAAATCGGAGAGGCCTCCTTAAGACGCTAATTGGGCAGATGCTCACAAGGTGTGAGAGCAGAGCCCAATGTAGTGACCACCTGCTGGTGGTCAAGTACAAGGACAAGAGGGATGTCATTTTCTTGACCACCATACACGGTGATGATAGCACCCTCAGCACTGTACGAGGTACCTCTACACAGGACGCCAAACCAGACTGTGTACTGGGGTACAACAAGTACATGGGGCGAGTTGATCTTTCTGATTAAGTCCTCCATCCGTACAGCGCGTTGAGAAAGGTCAAGGTGTGGTACAAGAAGCTGGCCGTGCACATCGTACAGATTGCAATGCACAACTCTTTCCTTCTATCACGATGTGCAGGCCAGACTTCTACATCGTACCTTCAGTTCCAGGAGGTAGCAATCAAGGCACTGATATTTGGCAGTGGTGAAGTAGTGGTTCCCAGTACTTCTGGAACTGAAGGACCTTGTATCGTACCAGGCCAACATTTCCTGGGGGAGGTCCCTTAAAGCGGAAAAAAAGGTAAGTCACAAAAGAGGTGCCGAGTGTGTTACAGAAGGGGGATACGCAAGGACACCATTTATCAATGTGACACCTGCCCCGTCAAACTTGGCCTGTGTAAGAAAGAATACTTTAGAAGGTACCACACATCCATGGACTACTAAATAAATTTTTGACTTATACAACTGACGTGTGACAACCTGATGAACACTACACAACTGACATATGACACTACATTATGAAATTCACATATCAGGAATCAGTAGATTAGTACCAAAAAGGGGGCACTTGTTGGGCATTTCCACTGTTTAGGCACATCAGGGGCTCTGAAAACGTGACATGACGCCCACAGGCCATTCCATCAAAGTCTGCATTCCAAAACATAACTCCTTCCCTTCCAAGCCCTGACGTGAACCCAAACAGTAGTTTTCTCCCACACATGGGGTATCAGCGTACTCAGGAGAAATTGCACAACAGATTTTGAGGTCCACTTTCTCCTGGTACCCTTGTGAAAATATTTTTTTGGGCTAAAATAACATTTTTGTGGAAAAATGTGATTTTTTTTTTATTTTCACAAGTCAACGTTATAATTTTCTGTGAAGCACCTGGGCGTTCAAAGTGCTCACCACACATCTAGATAAATTCATTGTTGGTCTAGTTTTCAAAAAGGGGGCACTTATTGGGCATTTCCACTGTTTAGGCACATCAGGGACTCTGCAAATGTGATGCCCACAGACCATTCCATCAAAGTCTACCTTCTAAAACGTCACTCCTTCCCTTCCAAGCCCTGACGTGCACCCAAACAATAGTTTTCTCCAACATATGAGGTATCAGCTTACTCAGGAGAAATTGTACAACAACTTTACATGTCCAATTTCTCCTGTTACCCTTGTGAAAATAAAAAAAAACTGCGGCTAAAAGATAATTTTTGTAGAAAAAAAGTGGTTTTTTTTCACCGCTCTATGTTATCAATTTTTGCGAAACACTTGAGGGTTCAAAGTGCTCACCACACATCTAAATAAGTTCAAGGGGTATAGTTTCCAAAATGGGGTCACTTGTGGGGGATTTCTACTGTTTAGGCACATCAGGGGCTCTCCAAACATGACATGGCGTCCGCTCTCAATTCCAGCGAGTTTTGCGTTGAAAAGGTCAAATGGCGCTCCTTCCCTTCCAAGCCCTGCCATGCTCCCAAACAATGGCTTTCCCTCACATATCGGGTATCAGCGTACTCAGGAGAAATTGCACAACAACCTTTATGGTGTAATTTCTCCTGTTACCCTTGTGAAACTAAAAAAATTGGGGTCTAAAGTAAAATTTTAGTGAAAAAAGTTAAATGTTCATTTTTTCCTTTCACATTCGATTAATTGCTGTGAAGCATGTGAAGGGTTAATAAACTTCTTGAATGTGGTTTTGAGCACCTTGAGGGATGGCGATTTTAGAATGATGTCACTTTTGGGTATTTTCTGTCATATAGACCCCTCAAAGTGAATTCAAATGTGGTGTGGTCCCTAGAAAAATGGTTTTGTAAATTTTAATGTAAAAATGAGAAATCGCTTGTCAACTTTGAACCCTTTTAACTTCCTAACAAAAGTTATGTAATGTAGATATGTGGGAAATGTTATATATTAACTATTTTGCGTGACATATCTCTACATATATATATATATCTGATTTAAGGGCATAAAAATTTAAATTTTGAAAATTGCGAATTCTGATTTTGTCATATTGAATAAATTTTACCACTATCATGAAGTACAATATGTCATGAATAGTGTTGAGCAATTCGATACTGAAATATCGGGTATCGGCCGATATTCGCGGTATCGGAATTCCGATACTTAATTCCGATACTTTTAGAATATCGTATACCGGAATCGGAAGTTCCCATAATGCAATGAGCCAGTTTCATTTTATTCAGCCAATGAGGATCCTAAGAAGTGTGGGCACATACTGTTAGGCATGTAGGCATGTTAACTAATGGCATGGCTGTGAATGGCTGCTGAAATTATGTCATGATGCACTATAAAAGCCGCCGCCACCATTTTGAGCTCACTCTGCTGTGAATTCAGTTAGGGATAGGACGCTGTTGTTCTGAGGGACAGTTTTAGCTACCTATTTGCTCTATTCTACTTTACCCAAGCTACTTTATAAATCGCTGTGCCTTGCAGCGCTAGTGCACAGTTCTCTGTGCTGTTCACCGCTGTCTGCAAGGTCTCTGTGTGTGAGTGCAGCTCACGCTGTAGTGTGTGCTTCAGCCAAGTCTGGTTGTAGTGCGCTCAGCGTGCGTCACTGCCTCATACATTGTCTTTTTTTGCTAATTGATCATTTTTCCTGATTTCTCCTATTAGTGTGGTGGTTACATCCGTATTCAGCTAAATTGGTTCCAAACACACTATATAGGAGTAGAAAGAGAATTTTTTTTTGTCTAGCAGCGCTAGTGCACAGTCCCTCAGCATCTGCACTATTCACGCCTGTCTGCAAGGTCTCTGTGTGTGAGTGCAGCTCACCTCTGGCAGAGGTGCAATACCCCTGTAGCGGCCGAACCCACGGGGCGCTACATGTGCTTCAGCCACGTCTGGTTGTAGTGCGCTCAGCGTGCGTCACTGCCTCATACATTGTCCTTTTTTGCTAATTGATCATTTTTCCTGATTTCTCCTATTCCATCCATATTCAGCTACATTGGTTCCAAAAACACTATATAGGAGTAGATAGAGGAGCCTTTCTGCAGCATTGTGCCCTGCAGCCCAAGCCAGATTAGTATTAGCCTATTTTTTGTAGCCTCATCTATTGCATTGTAGGTTACCTTCCTGCATTGTAATAGCTACAAAAAGTTTGTGATACTATCGGTATTACATCTTTGGGCACATCCAGTGTCTTTTTGTGACAAAAAAAAACTAAATAAAGTTCACCAAACACTCCACTTTACAGTTGTGTAGGCCACATTAGCTCATATTAAAGTCTAGTCCACACTTAATAAAATTTGTGTTTCTTATACCTGTTAGCAGCTGTTCAGGAATAAGCACACTAAGCCGTTAGTACTTTTCTGCCTATCTTTATCAGTCTACCAAGATGAAGAAGGCTGGGAGTAAGGCATGTGGTCGTGGTCGTGGGCGTGGAGTTTCTGCAGGGAGAGGACGTGAGGATTCTGTGCCTGCAGGGAGAGGATGTGGGGATTCTGGGCCTGCTGCGGGCACCAGTGACTCAGCATCCCCCAGTTTTACTAGGGAACAGTCCTTTATGCGCAGCTAGCCGTACCCCACTGCTGCAGTAGGACCAAATTGAAGCTGTTGTCGGATGGGTGGCAGCTAACGCATCGACTTCAATTAGTTCCAGATACTCTCAGGTCCTGAGCACTGAAGAGCACCCATCTGTCTCTTCACCACCTGCCAAATTGCCCAGGCAGTCAGAGAGCCATGGACAGGAGCCATCTCTACTTCTGTTCTCTGAATCTCTTGGCTTGGAAAAAGGGGGCCAGCCAAGCAGAATTCGAGAATTTGAAGAAGAGGTAGTATGCAGTGATGCGCAACCGTTTTGTCTCTCTGAATCTGAAGAGGCGGGTGGGCCAGTGCCTATGGTCAGCAGCACACCTCAGTATGCGTCTGATGGTGAGACTCAGGTGCCACTTTCTGGTGCGTACTGTGCTGTCGAGACTACCCAGGAGAAGCAGTTGTTTGAAGAGGGTGGTGTAGATGATGAGGTCCTTGACCCATCATGGCGTGAGGGACAGGAAGGTGGTGGGAGCAGCTCTGAGGAAGAGATTCCCCGAATGGCCCAAAAAGGAGGGAGAGGGAGTGGGCAGACTTGGTTGCCTGTAGCCTCTACTTCGGCACCCATTAGGAGCATGGCTCTTCCAAAATCCAAAGCGGGTGCTCCCAAGACTTGCAGTGCCTGGTCCTTTTTTGACACAGTTGCAGATGACATTTGCTTTGTCAAATGCAAGCTGTGTAATCAGAAAGTGAAAAGAGGGAAAAGTGCCAGCAACCTTAATACCACAAATATGTGGAAACATGTGCGGACCAAGCATGTGGTGGAGTTACAAAAACACACTGAAGACCTAGGCCAACCTACAGTGCCACCTACCACCTCTTCAGCTCGTGTTGTAGCCTCTTCTTCCAGCACACACACAGCTGGTTCAGCTTGCTCACAGGATCGCCATGGAAGAACCTCTGGCACTGTTGTACAGAGACACAGTGAAATTCCAACCACAGCACCACTTTCCCTGTCATCCTCACACTCCCAGGCCAGTCTACAGCCATCGTTAGCACAGGCATGGGAGAAAATGCGCCCATACTCGGCAAACCACCCCCGAGCACAGGCTCTGAATGCTGGCATTGCAAAACTACTGGCCCTTGAAATGCTATCATTCAGGCTGGTGAAGACTGACACCTTCCGTAACTTTATGGCATTGGCAGTCCCACAATACAACCTGCCCAGCCGCTTTTATTTCAGCAGGCAAGCCGTCCCTGCCCTGCAACAGCATGTGGAGGGAAAAATTAAACATGCGCTACAAAACGCCGTCAGTAGCAAGGTACACCTGACCACCGATGCATGGACCAGTAAGCATGGACAGGGACGATACCTTTCCCTCACTGCCCATTGGGTAAATGTTGTGGAGCCGGGTACAGATCTTGAGAGTGGCGCTGTACGTGTTCTGCCAACTTCAAGGATTGCAGGAATGCAGTCTGTACACATTGACTCCTCCTCATACTCCAGTTCCTCTGAATCAGCGCTGCAGGAGCAGTCACGGTCTACCTCCACATCGACCCATGAACGGTTACCTGCTATGATGACCGATATGCACACAGCCGTGGCCAAACGTCAACAGGCCGTATTAAAATTAATTTCTTTGGGGAATCGAAGCCGCACAGCGCAGGAGCTCTGGAATGCCATCAAGCAGCATAGCGACGTGTGGTTTGTGCCAGCGAATCTCCAGGCAGACATGGTAGTGTATGACAATGGCTGAAATCTGGTGGCAGCTCTGGGCCTAGGCAACCTCACTCACATCCCATGTCTGGCACATGTGCTCAACTTGGTCGTTCAGAGTTTTTTGAGAGACTATCCGGATCTTGATGCACTGCTTCACAAGGTCCGCATAGAGTGCGCTCAGTTGAGGCGTTCCAACAATGCAAGATCGGGCATTGCAGCTCTGCAGCGCCGATTACGTCTTCCGGAACATCGCATCATATGTGACCTACCCACCAGATGGAATTCAACGTTACATATGTTGGAGAGGTTGTGTGAGCAGCAGGCAGCAGTAATGGAGTACCAGCTGCAGCAGGCGCAAACAAGTCGCAGTGCGTGCCGTTCACACTTCACCACCACTGAGTGGGCCTCTATGAAGGACATTTGCCACGTTTTGCGTGCCTTCGATTATTCCACGTGGATGGCGAGTGCAGATGATGCACTAGTCAGCATGACTATCCCCCTTATCTGCCTGTTTGAAAAAACACTGCAAGCACTAAGGGAGGAGGTTTTGGAAGAGGTGGAGGATTAGGAGTCACAAATGCCATCTGCTTCTGTACAGTCTGCGCAACGTGGTTCCTCACAAAGGCCTAGGCAGGGGACACTTTTTGAGGAGGATGAGGAGGACTCAATGGAGGAGGTAGACATCTGTCCAGAGGAGAGAGGTACATAATGCTCTAGTAGTCAATATCTAGAGCGAGGGTGGGGTGATGCAGAGCAGGCAGAGATCACGCCTCAAGCAGGGGACAGCGTTTCTTGGCCAGTTGGCAGTCTGCAGCACATGGTTGATTTCACGCTGCAGTGCCTGAGAAACGACCGCCGCATCGCCCACATTCTCAACACGGCTGATTATTGGGTGTCCACCCTCCTAGATCCTCACTACGGGTAAAAACTTACAAAGCCTTATAACACCATTGAACCGGGAGCGTAAAATGCGGGAGTACCAAGACGCACTGGTGCATTCCATTTTGCTTACAAAGCAGCTCAGTGAGTCGAGGCAGTGGAGGAAGCTCTGCACAAAGAGGGAGCAGAAGCAGCGCCTCAGCACAAGGCAAGACCAGTATGGCCCAAATGTGGCAAAGTTTTGTGTCCCCGCCGCCACAAATGTCTACACCATCACAGACGGCTCCAGTCAGCAGGAGGCAACGTTTCCGTCAGATGGTGACAGACTACATGTCTTGCCCTCTCAGTGTACTCCCAGACGGCTCTTCCCCCTTCAAGTTTTGGGTCTGTAAGCTGGATACATGGCCAGAGCTTAGCAAGTATGCATTGGAGGTGCTGGTTTGCCCTGCTGCTAGTGTATTATCGGAACGCGTCTTTAGTGCCGCAGGTGGTGTACTAACAGACCGTCGCATGCACCTATCCTCCGATAACGTTGACAGACTTACTTTTCTGAAAATGAACAAGGCCTGGATCTCGCATGAATTTGCCAGTCCTCTTCCAGAATAAATAATTGGTTGGCAACAGTATCCAGGTCTCCTGTTGTGTTCATGTTTCTACCACCTGAACTGTAATCCCTGAGCTCCAACACCGCCAGTTGCTGCTCAGAAGAGCCGTCTGCACAGTCAATGCTTGCTCCAGTGTTATTGGGGTTCAGTAACGTCAGCTGATCCTCAGCTCTGTCCACATCCACTGTACTACTAATTTAAAACTTGCTCCAATTACACCTCTGGCTCCTCTGTTTTTAGTATTTACCCTGGGCTCCAACATCGCTAGTTGCTGCTCAGAAGTGCCGTCTGCACAGTCAACACTTGCTCCAGTGTTATTGGGGTTCAGTAACGTCAACTGATCCCCAGCTGTGTGTCCGGCAAATTCTCCTGCTCTGTCCACATCCACTGTGCTACTAATTTAAAACTTGCTCCAATTACACCTCTGGCTCCTCTGTTTTTAGTATTTACCCTGGGCTCCAACACCGCTAGTTGCTGCTCAGAAGTGCCGTCTGCACAGTCAACACTTGCTCCAGTGTTATTGGGGTTCAGTAACGTCAACTGTTCCCCAGCTGTGTGTCCGGCAAATTCACCTGCTCTATCAACATCCACTGTACTACTAATTTAAAACTTGCTCCAATTACACCTCTGGCTCCTCTGTTTTTAGTATTTACCCTGGGCTCCAACACCGCTAATTGCTGCTCAGAAGTGCCGTCTGCACAGTCAACGCTTGCTCCTGTGTTATTGGGGTTCAGTAACGTCAGCAGATCCCCAGCTGTGTGTCCGGCAAATTCTCCTGCTCTGTCCACATCCACTGTACTACTAATTTAAAACTTGCTCCAATTACACCTCTGGCTCCTCTGTTTTTAGTATTTACCCTGGGCTCCAACACCGCTAGTTGCTGCTCAGAAGTGCCGTCTGCACAGTCAATGCATGCTCCAGTGTTATTGGGGTTCAGTAACGTCAGCTGTTCCCCTGCTGTGCGTACGGCAATTTCTCCTGCTCTGTCCACATTCACACTACTACAGATTTTAAAGTTGCTCCAATTACGCCTCTGGCTCCTCTGTTTTCAGTATTATCCCTGAGCTCCAACACCGCCAGTTGGCGCTCAGAAGTGCCGTCTGCACAGTCAACACTTGCTGCCGTGTTATTGGGGTTCAGCAACGTCAGCTGTTCCCCTGCTTTGTGAATGGCAATTTCTCCTGCTCTGTCCACATTCACACTACTACAGATTTTAAAGTTGCTCCAACTACGCCTCTGGCTCCTCTGTTTTCAGTATTATCCCTGAGCTCCAACACCGCCAGGTGGCACTCAGAAGTGCCGTCTGCACAGTCAACACTTGCTGCCGTGTTATTGGGGTTCAGTAACGTCAGCTGTTCCCCTGCTGCGTACGGCAATTTCTCCTGCTCTGTCCACATTCACACTACTACAGATTTTAAAGTTGCTCCAATTACGCCTCTGGCTCCTCTGTTTCCAGTATTATCCCTGAGCTCCAACACCGCCAGTTGGCGCTCAGAAGTGCCGTCTGCAGAGTCAACACTTGCTGCCGTGTTATTGGGGTTCAGCAACGTCAGCTGTTCCCCTGCTTTGTGAATGGCAATTTCTCCTGCTCTGTCCACATTCACATTGCTACAGATTTTAAAGTTGCTCCAATTACGCCTCTGGCTCCTCCGTTTTCAGTATTATCCCTGAGCTCCAACACCACCAGGTGGCGCTCAGAAGTGCCGTCTGCACAGTCAACACTTGCTGCCGTGTTATTGGGGTTCAGTAACGTCAGCTGTTCCCCTGCTGCGTACGGCAATTTCTCCTGCTCTGTCCACATTCACACTACTACAGATTTTAAAGTTGCTCCAATTACGCCTCTGGCTCCTCTGTTTCCAGTATTATCCCTGAGCTCCAACACCGCCAGTTGGCGCTCAGAAGTGCCGTCTGCAGAGTCACCACTTGCTGCCGTGTTATTGGGGTTCAGCAACGTCAGCTGTTCCCCTGCTTTGTGAATGGCAGTTTCTCCTGCTCTGTCCACATTCACACTACTACAGATTTTAAAGTTGCTCCAATTACGCCTCTGGCTCCTCTGTTTTCAGTATTATCCCTGAGCTCCAACACCGCCAGGTGGCGCTCAGAAGTGCCGTCTGCACAGTCAACACTTGCTGCCATGTTATTGGGGTTCATTAACGTCAGCTGTTCCCCTGCTGCGTATGGCAATTTCTCCTGCTCTGTCCACATTCACACTACTACAGATTTTAAAGTTGCTCCAATTACGCCTCTGGCTCCTCTGTTTTCAGTATTATCCCTGAGCTCCAACACCGCCAGTTGGCGCTCAGAAGTGCCATCTGCACAGTAAAGACTTGCTGCCGTGTTATTGGGGTTCAGTAACTTCAGCTGTTCCCCTGTTGTGCGTACGGCAATTTCTCTTGCTCTGTCCACATTCACACTACTAGTCTACTACTGATTTTAAAGTTGCTCCAATTAGGCCTCTGGCTCCACTCTGTTTTAAGTATTTACCCTGGGCTCCAGCACCGCCAGCTGTTTCCCAGCAGTGTCTTTGGCACGGGTACACCCTCCTGCCCAGCCTGGTCAATGCTTGCTCCAGTGTTATTGATGTTCAGTAACGTCAGCTGATCCCCAGCTCTGTCCACATCCACTGTACTACTAATTTAAAACTTGTTCCAATTACACCTCTGGCTCCTCTGTTTTTAGTATTTACCCTGGGCTCCAACATCGCTAGTTGCTGCTCAGAAGTGCCGTCTGCACAGTCAACACTTGCTCCAGTGTTATTGGGGTTCAGTAACGTCAACTGATCCCCAGCTGTGTGTCCAGCAAATTCTCCTGCTCTGTCCACATCCACTGTGCTACTAATTTAAAACTTGCTCCAATTACACCTCTGGCTCCTCTGTTTTTAGTATTTACCCTGGGCTCCAACATCGCTAGTTGCTGCTCAGAAGTGCCGTCTGCACAGTCAACGCTTGCTCCTGTGTTATTGGGGTTCAGTAACGTCAGCAGATCCCCAGCTGTGTGTCCGGCAAATTCTCCTGCTCTGTCCACATCCACTGTACTACTAATTTAAAACTTGCTCCAATTACACCTCTTGCTCCTCTGTTTTTAGTATTTACCCTGGGCTCCAACACCGCTAGTTGCTGCTCAGAAGTGCCGTCTGCACAGTCAATGCATGCTCCAGTGTTATTGGGGTTCAGTAACGTCAGCTGTTCCCCTGCTGTACGTACGGCAATTTCTCCTGCTCTGTCCACATTCACACTACTACAGATTTTAAAGTTGCTCCAATTACGCCTCTGGCTCCTCTGTTTTCAGTATTATCCCTGAGCTCCAACACCGCCAGTTGGCGCTCAGAAGTGCCGTCTGCACAGTCAACACTTGCTGCCGTGTTATTGGGGTTCAGTAACGTCAGCTGTTCCCCTGCTGTGCGTACGGCAATTTCTCCTGCTCTGTCCACATTCACACTACTACAGATTTTAAAGTTGCTCCAATTACGCCTCTGGCTCCTCTGTTTCCAATATTATCCCTAAGCTCCAACACCGCCAGTTGGCGCTCAGAAGTGCCGCCTGCACAGTCAACACTTGCTGCCGTGTTATTGGGGTTCAGCAACGTCAGCTGTTCCCCTGCTTTGTGAATGGCAATTTCTCCTGCTCTGTCCACATTCACACTACTACAGATTTTAAAGTTGCTCCAATTACGCCTCTGGCTCCTCTGTTTTCAGTATTATCCCTGAGCTCCAACACCGCCAGGTGGCACTCAGAAGTGCCGTCTGCACTGTCAACACTTGCTGCCGTGTTATTGGGGTTCAGTAACGTCAGCTGTTCCCCTGCTTCATACGGCAATTTCTCCTGCTCTGTCCACATTCACACTACTACAGATTTTAAAGTTGCTCCAATTACGCCTCTGGCTCCTCTGTTTCCAGTATTATCCCTGAGCTCCAACACCGCCAGTTGGCGCTCAGAAGTGCCGTCTGCAGAGTCACCACTTGCTGCCGTGTTATTGGGGTTCAGCAACGTCAGCTGTTCCCCTGCTTTGTGAATGGCAGTTTCTCCTGCTCTGTCCACATTCACACTACTACAGATTTTAAAGTTGCTCCAATTACGCCTCTGGCTCCTCTGTTTTCAGTATTATCCCTGAGCTCCAACACCGACAGGTGGCGCTCAGAAGTGCCGTCTGCACAGTCAACACTTGCTGCCGTGTTATTGGGGTTCATTAACGTCAGCTGTTCCCCTGCTGCGTATGGCAATTTCTCCTGCTCTGTCCACATTCACACTACTACAGATTTTAAAGTTGCTCCAATTACGCCTCTGGCTCCTCTGTTTTCAGTGTTATCCCTGAGCTCCAACACCGCCAGTTGGCGCTCAGAAGTGCCATCTGCACAGTCAACACTTGCTGCCGTGTTATTGGGGTTCAGTAACTTCAGCTGTTCCCCTGTTGTGCGTACGGCAATTTCTCCTGCTCTGTCCACATTCACACTACTAGTCTACTACTGATTTTAAAGTTGCTCCAATTAGGCCTCTGGCTCCACTCTGTTTTAAGTATTTACCCTGGGCTCCAGCACCGCCAGCTGTTTCCCAGCAGTGTCTTTGGCACGGGTACACCCTCCTGCCCAGCCTGGTCAATGCTTGCTCCAGTGTTATTGATGTTCAGTAACGTCAGCTGATCCCCAGCTCTGTCCACATCCACTGTACTACTAATTTAAAACTTGTTCCAATTACACCTCTGGCTCCTCTGTTTTTAGTATTTACCCTGGGCTCCAACATCGCTAGTTGCTGCTCAGAAGTGCCGTCTGCACAGTCAACACTTGCTCCAGTGTTATTGGGGTTCAGTAACGTCAACTGATCCCCAGCTGTGTGTCCGGCAAATTCTCCTGCTCTGTCCACATCCACTGTGCTACTAATTTAAAACTTGCTCCAATTACACCTCTGGCTCCTCTGTTTTTAGTATTTACCCTGGGCTCCAACACCGCTAGTTGCTGCTCAGAAGTGCCGTCTGCACAGTCAACGCTTGCTCCTGTGTTATTGGGGTTCAGTAACGTCAGCAGATCCCCAGCTGTGTGTCCGGCAAATTCTCCTGCTCTGTCCACATCCACTGTACTACTAATTTAAAACTTGCTCCAATTACACCTCTTGCTCCTCTGTTTTTAGTATTTACCCTGGGCTCCAACACCGCTAGTTGCTGCTCAGAAGTGCCGTCTGCACAGTCAATGCATGCTCCAGTGTTATTGGGGTTCAGTAACGTCAGCTGTTCCCCTGCTGTGCGTACGGCAATTTCTCCTGCTCTGTCCACATTCACACTACTACAGATTTTAAAGTTGCTCCAATTACGCCTCTGGCTCCTCTGTTTTCAGTATTATCCCTGAGCTCCAACACCGCCAGTTGGCGCTCAGAAGTGCCGTCTGCACAGTCAACACTTGCTGCCGTGTTATAGGGGTTCAGTAACGTCAGCTGTTCCCCTGCTGTGCGTACGGCAATTTCTCCTGCTCTGTCCACATTCACACTACTACAGATTTTAAAGTTGCTCCAATTACGCCTCTGGCTCCTCTGTTTCCAGTATTATCCCTGAGCTCCAACACCGCCAGTTGGCGCTCAGAAGTGCCATCTGCACAGTCAACACTTGCTGCCGTGTTATTGGGGTTCAGCAACGTCAGCTGTTCCCCTGCTTTGTGAATGGCAATTTCTCCTGCTCTGTCCACATTCACACTACTACAGATTTTAAAGTTGCTCCAACTACGCCTCTGGCTCCTCTGTTTTCAGTATTATCCCTGAGCTCCAACACCGCCAGGTGGCACTCAGAAGTGCCGTCTGCACAGTCAACACTTGCTGCCGTGTTATTGGGGTTCAGTAACGTCAGCTGTTCCCCTGCTGCGTACGGCAATTTCTCCTGCTCTGTCCACATTCACACTACTACAGATTTTAAAGTTGCTCCAATTACGCCTCTGGCTCCTCTGTTTCCAGTATTATCCCTGAGCTCCAACACCGCCAGTTGGCGCTCAGAAGTGCCGTCTGCAGAGTCAACACTTGCTGCCGTGTTATTGGGGTTCAGCAACGTCAGCTGTTCCCCTGCTTTGTGAATGGCAATTTCTCCTGCTCTGTCCACATTCACACTGCTACAGATTTTAAAGTTGCTCCAATTACGCCTCTGGCTCCTCCGTTTTCAGTATTATCCCTGAGCTCCAACACCACCAGGTGGCGCTCAGAAGTGCCGTCTGCACAGTCAACACTTGCTGCCGTGTTATTGGGGTTCAGTAACGTCAGCTGTTCCCCTGCTGCGTACGGCAATTTCTCCTGCTCTGTCCACATTCACACTACTACAGATTTTAAAGTTGCTCCAATTACGCCTCTGGCTCCTCTGTTTTCAGTATTATCCCTGAGCTCCAACACCGCCAGTTGGCGCTCAGAAGTGCCATCTGCACAGTCAACACTTGCTGCCGTGTTATTGGAGTTCAGTAACTTCAGCTGTTCCCCTGTTGTGCGTACGGCAATTTCTCCTGCTCTGTCCACATTCACACTACTAGTCTACTACTGATTTTAAAGTTGCTCCAATTAGGCCTCTGGCTGCACTCTGTTTTAAGTATTTACCCTGGGCTCCAGCACCGCCAGCTGTTTCCCAGCAGTGTCTTTGGCACGGGTACACCCTCCTGCCCAGCCTGGTTCCAGCACGCCAGCTGTTTCCGGGTAGTGTCAACGACACTTTGCCTCCAATGCGTTATCCTGTCGTGTTGTGGTCGGGTTAGCCGACACTATGGTGCCTGCAGTTTAGATGACTCCTATGTGGGCAGCGGGATCTGGCAATGAAGGCTGGTTCCACAGTGCCAATAGGAAAAGCACCCCCTGTAGGACTGTGGGTTTTGGTAACTGCGGCCGGCTTGTGGCCTTGCAACTTTTTTTTTCATGGGTACCTTCTGTTACCCATCCGAGTTCCAGTACCGTCAGCTGGTTCTCGGCAGTGCCTTTGGCTTAGGTGCCTCCTTCTCGGTATCCAAGTTCCACGAACGTCTGCTGGTCCTTGGTAGTGTTTTCTGGCACAGGTAACTCCTGCTTAGTAACCGAGTTCCAGTACCATCAGCTGGTCCTCGGTAGTTCTATTGGCTCTTGTACCTTCTGCTACCCATCCGAGTTCCAGTACCGTCAGCTGGTTCTCGGCAGTGCCTCTGGCTTAGGTGCCTCCTTCTCGGTATCCAAGTTCCACCAACGTCTGCTGGTCCTTGGTAGTGCTTTCTGGCACAGGTACCTCCTGCTTAGTAATCAAGTTCCAGTACCGTCAGCTTGTTCTCAGTAGTTCCATTGGCTCTTGTACCTTCTGCTACCCATCCGGGTTCCAGTACCGTCAGCTGGTTCTCGGCAGTGCCTTTGGCTTAGGTGCTTACTTCTCGGTATCCAAGTTCCACCAACGCCTGCTGGTCCTTGGTAGTGCTTTCTGGCACAGGCACCTCCTGCTTAGTAACCGAGTTCCAGTACCGGCAGCTGGTCCTCGGTAGTTCCATTGGCTCTTGTACCTTCTGCTACCCATCCGGGTTCCAGTACCATCAGCTGGTTCTCGGCAGTGCCCTTGGCTTAGGTGCCTCCTTCTTGGTATCCAAGTTCCACCAACGTCTGCTGGTCCTTGGTAGTGCTTTCTGGCACAGGTACCTCCTGCTTAGTTACCGAGTTCCAGTACCGTCAGCTGGTCCTCGGTAGTTCCATTGGCTCTTGTACCTTCTGCTACCCATCCGGGTTCCAGTACCGTCAGCTGGTTCTCGGCAGTTCCTCAGCCTTCTTGTACCTTCTGCTACATTTCCAAGTTCAAGCTTTTTGAAATGGTTCTTGGTAATCACTCTGGATCTCCCTGACGAGGACCGTGAAGACGAGGACCCTGAAGACCACCCCGAAGAAGACGAGGACCCTGACGATGAAGACCCTGAAGACAAGGACCCTGAAGACCACCCCGAAGAAGACGAGGATCCTGAAGATGTCGACACTGAAGACGACGACCCTGAAGACCACCCCGAAGAAGATGAGGACCCCAAAGACGACGACCCTGAAGACGAGGACCCTGAAGACCACCCCGAAGAAGACGAGGATCTCGAAGACGACGACCCTGAAGACGACGACCCTGAAGACCACCCCGAAGATGACGACCCTAAAGACGAGGACCCTGAAGACCACGCCGAAGAAGACGAGGACCCCTAAGACGATGACCCTGAAGACGACGACCCTGAAGACCACCCCGAAAAAGACGAGGACCCCGAAGACGACGACCCTGAAGACGACGACCCTGAAGACCACCCCGAAGAAGTCCAAGAAGATGACCCTGAAGAAGATGACCAAGAGGACAAAGAACAAGAAGACAACCACCAAGATACAGAAGAACAAGAGACAGAAAACCAAGAAGCAGAAGTACAAGAAACTGCAGAACAAAAAGCGGAAGAACATTAAGCATAAGACTAAAAATCAGAGCAAAAGATATTATCTAAATTATAAGCAGAAGAAGACTAAGCAGTGTATGGGGGTGAGTCCGTTCCTCCTCGTGGTGCCCCTGCTGCAGGCCAAACTGAACGCGGACAAATCCCAAATCCTGTTGTAAATCTTTTGTGACGGGCAGAACGAAAGGTGTAATGTTCAAACTTTTATAGATAACAACTACAGGAATGCCAGTCACAAATAAGAATATGATGAAGAAGAAGAATATGAAGAACATGAAGAAGTAGAATATGAAGAAGAATAATAGTTGAATAAGAAGAATATGAAGAATGTAAAAAAAAAGAATAATACGAAGAAGGTGAAGAAGAAGAAGATGAAGAAGGTGAAGAAGAAGTTGATGAAAAAGTTGCTGATGCTGAGGATGATGAAGGAGAAAGTGTGGGAGAAGTAAAAAAGAAGGTGAAGAGCATGGAAGTAGTGAAACATAAATATCTGACAAAATATAAAAAAACTTAACATAGTCAATATTTCCGTAACTCAGAACGTCTTAAAAAAAATATTAATTCCTGCTATTCCATTTGATTGGGCTAAACCTCTATGCCTTTATTGTCTCCCCCACCTCCCCCAATACATTATACATTATTCTTAGTTGTTTTCCTTCATGTAGAATTAACCTACAAGGAAAGAAAGGGTTTATTTTCATTCCGATTTTGGTGTCCCATTGACTTGCATTGGTTTCCGGTATCGGAATCGGCGATATCTGATATTTTTTGGGTATCGGTCTGATACAATCCGATCCGATATTTCTCGATATCGGAAGGTATCGCTCAACACTAGTCATGAAAAAACATTCTCAGAATCAGTGGGATCCACTGAAGCGTTCCAGAATTATTACCTCATAATGTGACAGTGGTCAGAATTGTAAAAATTGGCCTGGTCATTAACGTGCAAACCACCTTCTGGGGTAAAGGGGTTTTCCCATGAACAATGTTAATTTTAAAGTTAATTTTAATAGATCTTGGAATAATAATAACTTCCACAATTGGATGTGTTTAAATAAAATGTTCCTGTGCTGAGATAATCTTATAAATGTGCCCCTGCTGTGTACTGTGTAATGGCTGTGTTTGACCGTACAAGAACATAGTCTGATCATACCATATCTCCTGGGCAGGGGAGGAAGCAAAAGAGTATACAGACATTACAACAGGTGATCACAGATGATTCTAATTGTGGGATAAAGCCTTTCCCTGCTTGTTTTTAAAAATGATTTTACCTGAAAGAAAGAATCATTTGCGATCCTGTGCTGTAATGTCTGTATACTCTTTTGCACCCCCCCCCCCCCGTGCAGGAGATGTGGTATGATCAGACCATGTTCCTGCACGGTCAGACACGGCCATTACACAGTACACAGCAGGGGCACATTTATAAGATTATCTCAGCACAGGAATATTTTATTTTAATGTTTCCAATTGTGGAAATTATTATTATTCCAAGATCTATTGATTAAATTGTATTTTGTTCATGGGCAACCCCTTTAAGGATCCAATGCAAATAAGTCGTGCATCAAAGCAAATTCCAGAAAGTGAATTAGAAATGTCATTCATGATGAGAAAGTGAGAGACCACATCTAAATTATAAAGAAAATAATACGTGTATTATTTTATTGTGGATTGACTCTTTTTCTTTAAGAATAATCTGCATTATTATTTCCAGCAGCACCGTCGTAGAGAATAAGCTGTGAAATAAATGGAATATAACTTATTTTCGTAAGAAATGCTGAGTATTACCCCATTGGAGGGCAATGGCACTAGTCCTTTTTCAAATCTGCTATAGGTCAGCAACACAATGCCAGCAAGTCTGCAGAATAGTCCCGGCAGCAATCCATAGGTGCAGATTTCTGTCACTTAAATGCATGACAGATTTTGTTAAAATTCTCATGCAGACAAATGAAACTCCAACCTGTCTATGAGGTCAAACTGTACTGTTTGCATAAGCATTGCTATTAATGATGAGTGAGCATGCTCGTTACTCGAGATTTACGAGCATGCTCGGGTGTTTTATGAGTATCTTCAGCGTGCTCGGTGATATGTTTGAGTCACTCTCTGCGCATGATTTGCGACTGTTTGATAGCTTTAATACATGTGAGGAATGAATGTTTCTTAGGCATGCCTCACATGTATTAAAGCTGTCAAACAGTCTCAAATCATGCACACGGAGTGATTAAAACATAACACCCGAGCATGCTGAAGATACTCAGCGAGCACCTACTGTAAGCATGCTCGCCGAAAGGGTTAACAGAACATACTCGCTCATCACTAATTGCTATAGTAATTTCAGCGGTAACAATCACTACCTTTTTCTGGTGTGAGAGGGAGCTCTCTGCCACATAAGCGCTGTTATTTGTGCACATACCAGTACAATATGTTCATGAACGGTCTGATTCTCATGCAAGAGTGGGCGGTTTATTTTCATAAGCATTTTGTAAGCACTACAAGAGCTAGAACTTCCTTTCCCTCTATTCCCAGTATGAATTGCTTCTTCTAGTTCCCAGACAGAACTTCCCAATAGAATATAATACGAAATTAATCAGCATAGAATTTTGGTTCTATATCAGAACACGGTTGCGTTCCCTTTCCTGGAAATATATTTAATCCCTATCCACCTTGTAGCACAAAGAGAGGGCAGAGGGGAAGTTTAAACCTACACCACACATGACAGTACATGCACATCGATCATGTATGGTGCTGTAGTTGACAGCCACAACTCTGAATCAACAGCCAAGATCATAATAAATCCAGTCCCATTTATTTAAAAGGGTTTTCAGTCTTTAGAAAAGTGGTCCCAACTGATTCCAGTAATGTAAAAAAAAAATCAGATATTACTCAGCTTCTCCAGCTCCAGCGTTGGTTTCCCGCCACTGCTCCAGTTTGAATGTTTTGGCTGTTGAGGTGACATCATGTTGACAGCTCACATCACCACTGCAGCCAATCACTGAGTTCAGTTGCTTTACCAATGTAAACAGTTGCTGAGCTCAATGATTGGCTGCAGCAGTAGAATAGCCCAATTTTTTATTATGGTTTCCGTCTGCATTCTATTATGTCAGTTTTTACAATGAAAAAAAAAATTCTGAACAATTAGATTTTTTTTCTTTCTAAATACTGACACATAAACTAACCTAGACGAGCCCCATGATAATTGATGGGGTCTCTCTGCTTCTGTTTGCATCAGTTATGAAACCAATCTGTTTTGGACATAAACAAAACTGACAAATGGAATTTCTGAACACCTGTGTGAACTTCATCTTAATTAGCCTTGAAAAATGCTACAGTATATTTCAAATATTTCATAAGAATATTTACATATACATATATATATATATATATATATATATATTTTTTATATATATATATATATATATATATTAATACTAGCTAATATTATTTAGAGTTTTCAGAGAGCAGGTTAAAAAACTGGTGCAACTGAATTCTGCATTCCGTTAAATATAAATTTTTTTTTACAAATTTTGGAAAAAAAATATAAAAAATTACAAAATACGAAATTCAAGAATTCACATAACAAATTTTGCATAAAAATAACAACAAAAAATAGCTTTCAGAATGCTGTAAGTCAAAATGGAAATACTGGCTGCATCTTGAAAGCCAGAATGGGCTACAGCAAGTTTTTGTAGAAGCCCAGAAGTTCTAAAACTAATCAAAAAGATTTAAGCTATATCCACTCAGGAACAAGTTAATATAAAGATCTAGAATATACAGTGCATCCATTAGAGCTGATGGAAATATCAGACGAATCATAGGGTCACCTCAGGTTCAGATCACAGCACTGAGTCTTTTATGAATATTTTTGTCATTTTTTTTTATATAAATATTGCATCTTTCACTCCATATATTTATTCAAGTCAACTCAAAAAAAGATTATATTAAGAAATGATTTGTCATGTGATGACTCTGGAATAAATGAAGTGCTAATCGCTTGCACAATCTGTGAGTCCAGGTAAAATTAAATTCCCAGCTAAGATGAATGAACTCCAGCTCTATATCACCAAGGCACGAAGCATGTTCATAGACCTGTGTAGATTTATATGAAAATCAATGCCTTAAGAGTGACAAAGCCATGAGAGCGCTGAATTCCCTGAAGCTGGATTTTTAAATCTCAGCAAAATGACCTTTCCAGATCTTAGTTCAAGAAAAAAAAAATTGCATCCAATAAAGCATCAAGTCACATAGAGACACTGTACATGTCAGATGATCTCTGAACTTAAAAGGACAGCGGGATCCAGCATGTATGTCCAGGATTATACAACAGGGAGCCATGCTTTATTTTACAAAAAATTTCCAGCAAATTAAAAATCATTCTGAAAAGACTTAGACTTGTCTAAAATTGGATTCTCTGCAGCTCTGGTTCCAAAGCTTTCAAGGTCACCACTGGTCTCTGCTGCATGATCCTTTCTCAATACATAAGAAATGGGCTTTAATGTCCACTTTGCTAATCACTAGCCTCAGTGATGACCCACCTTTGTCAGTGATTGGCTTAAAAGGTATTTCCTGCTGTTTCCTGTGAAATGAGGTTGGTCCATAAAGAAGAGACCAGCAGGAACTAAGTTATACTACGGCCCCACTATCAGTATTTGGTCAGTATTTTTCCTCAGTATTTGTAAGCCAAAACCAGGTGAGGAACGATCAGAGAAAATGTATAATAGAAATGACGCGCCCCCTGGGCCGTGGGGTACCCGGTGCCGGGCCGCTAGATGCCGGGGAATGTCACAGTGGCGGTGACCCGGTCCGTGACCCAGGGCAGTCAATAAAAGGAGTTATGGATAGGGGATTTATAGTGTTTTATAGAGTTTGTGATGCCACCTGTGGAATGCGGCTAAAGGGAGCCACCGCTGCGGAACAGTCCTCTGAAGCTGATGTTACTGCAGCAGGGATGGTGTGGCTCTCCACAGGAAGTGCTAGCTCCAGGGCAGTGTGGATATTGCAGGTTGTGCTGGGCGTTGTGGTGCAGGGGTTGATGGCGCAGCAAGAAACACAGAGACAAGGAAGTGCAGTACCAGGGTCTTTACTCACAGTTAACGCAGTCCAGATTACAGACGCCAAAGAAATCTCCCTCGTCGTGCTGTGCTTACTCAGTGAGGGATTCAGTTCACCCCCAGATAGCTCCGAAGTACTTAGCAGGACCCCCTTCTGTGTGTCCTCGCTCTCTGGCCTTCTTCCTGCACCTCACACCTAGAGTCTCCAATCCGGTACCCGCGGGCCTTGGAGGGCGACGTCTGTTCCGTCCCCTGGGTCCTATATGGCTACCTTCTCGGTGAGACTGGCGTGGTCTTGTGGCTACAGGACATAAAGTTCTGCAGCCTCCGGTTTCTAGCTGAAACTTGCAATCTTCTACTAGTTGAGGGACCGGTTCCCCTTAGATGGCCTGACCCCTCCACCACCGGGCAGATGCGGGCGAACAGGTGGCCTTCTGCACGGCCCGTACCCCTAGGGTCCTTTCTTCTGTTCCTGGAGCCTCTCTGCTCCCTCTCCTCTCAGACTTGGGCGTCACTGGCTAAGCCCACCTCTGGAGCAGAGCTCCTGCAGAGCCTCTGCTCATTTCACTTCTCCTCCTCTGACTGAACTCCTCATCTAAGATGGCTCCCCAATTTTTACCTCCTCTCATGTGCTCCCCTAAGCTACTTCCTCCACCCACACCCCCTCTCTGGGTTCCCCCCACTCCAGCCAGGAAAGGGGCTCAGCAAGTACGTGGGAGGCATCTTGCCCCTCCTGCTGGCTTGGAGTGGTGTGTGTTGGAAGCAGGTGTTAGGGTCCTGAGGTGTACTCCTTCCTTACCTGAGAGTGAGATGCCACATCTCTGGCTGAGATGCAACACCTCTGTGGCGACCAAACCCTCAGGGGCACCACAGAAACATGTGCACCAATTCTTCTTTTTTGACTCACTCCTGGTTTTGCTTACAAATACTGAGGAAAAATCCTGACGAATATTGACCAAATACTGATAGTGGGGTTGTGGCCTAAGAGTCTGAACAGGAGCTGTGTGGGATTGATGAGGGTGAGTACAGCTGCACAACCCCTTTAAATGACAACTATGAGTGCAAGTAATTTTTCAGAAAAAGTTGTCATGTGTACATGTTTGTGTGAAGAATAGTAGTGATGAGCGAGCATGCTCACTACTGCTCAGTGCTAGCCCGAGCATCTCACTGCTCGAGATGCTTGGCGCTCGCCAAGCATTTCCGGGGTTGCTTGGGTCCCCTCCCTGCATGTTTGACGCACTTTACAGAGCCAATGAACATGCCGGGATTGCCTGCCACTCAATGTAATGCTGCAGCCATGTTGGTTGTGGCATTACAGTGATTGGCTGGCTGCACAGCGTCATCAGGTCTATATCAGACCTGGCGCCGCCATGCTCATCACAGTCACTCCGGAATCAGACAGTGTAGGGAGAGGAGCTGCTGCGTCAGGGAGAGATTTGCTTGTTTCTAGTTAGTGTAGGTGTACCAAACTATATTAGAGACACATATCCATCTCAACAAACAGTCCTTCTGAGGACTAATCCATCTGCAGAAATATCAGGCAGGCAGTGTATATAGGCAGGCAGGCAGTGTATATAGCAGACTGCAGTGCATATAGCACAAGAGGCTCCATTCCAGTTGTGTCTGCTGCTGCTGTTAGATATTTCTAGACACTGGCCCAGGTCTCAGGTGCCAGGAATATATATTTTTTTAATTTTAATCCTCTTTTTTTGATTAAAAAGCAATCCAGTGAACACAGCTTTTCTGCCCCATTTGCTTGTTGGCACTGCAGAATACAGCCAGGTCCTTTCCATATTACAGCGCTAAAATTCCAGCTATTTAAAATTGTGGTTTGTCCGTCACACGGATCACATATAATTGCGCTGAAAATACTGCCATTTCTGGCCTCCATTAAAAAATTTGTTTCAGTGTGTCAGTGAAGCTATTGACACCAGTTTGCTGTTCAAAATAGTTACCTACAGGCCAGCTATTTAAAACTGTGGTTTGTCCGTCACACGGATCACATATACGTTTTCAGAAAATACTGCCATTTCTGGCCTCCATTAAAAATTTGTTTCAGTGTGTCAGTGAAGCTATTGACAACAGTTTGCTGTTCAAAATAGTTACCTACAGGCCAGCTATTTAAAGCAGTGGTTTGTCAGTCACACGGATCACATATAAGTTCGCTCCAGATTAAGCCATTTGTAGTGAGCGTGGAAGATTTTTATCCTCCATTTAAAATGGGCAAGGCATGTGGCAAGGGACGGGGAACTGGACGTGATGGTGATAGTGATGGTGCATGCAGAGGCCGAGGCCGTGGGCAAGCTGAAATCGTGCCAGAACAAACACCCACATCTTCTCGCTCGACCTTCCTGTCCCAATTAATAGGGGACCGCAGAACACCACTATTGAACATAGAGCAGTGTGAAAAGGTTATTGTTTGGATAGCAGATAATGCTTCCAGTCCCTTAGCCACCACCACCACTATCACCCTGTTTTCCACACGGTCAAGTCTCAGTAGCCGTGAGTCTGGACCGCATATTCCTCACCCTGAACCTCCTTCCTTCCACCATACCGAGTGCCCAGAGTCAACTGATCCCACACTTGGACACTCCGAAGAGCTGTTCACTTTTCCATTTATAGATTTGGGCCTCTCGCCCGGTCCACTTGAGGCGGGGAAAAAGGAGATAGCATGTAGCGATGCCCGAATATTTGAGCAGCCACGGTCACACGAAGGCGACGGTGGGAAACTGTCACAAGAGGTGGACGATGATGAGACACAATTGCCAGAAAGTCAGGAGGAGGACCAGGGTGCGGAAGTGGAAGACGAGGTGGTGGATGATATAGTCACTGACCCAACCTAGCAGGAGGACATGCAGAGGGAGGACAGCAGCACACAGGGGGAGCGAGGCAGAGCACTCTAACAGGCAGGAAGAAGCAGTGTGGTGGCCACAGACAGAAGGCAGGCAACCGTTCCCTGTAACACCAACACAAAGAAAGTTGCCAGCACAACTGTTAGGTCTTCCCGAGTCTGGTTGTTTTTTAAAGACTCTGCCGTTAACCACAAAAAGGCCTTTTTGCAGCACCTGCCAGGCCAGCATCAGCAGGGGTGGCAAAACGACCAGCCTGACCACCACCAGCATGATCAGGCACATGGCAGTAAAGCAGCCGACTTTGTGGGCCGAACCCCAGTGTCCAGGAACAGTGTCTGTGGGTGGCACCACTTCTTCTTCCACTGTTGTGCATGCAAGCCAATCCCCTGTCCATGGTGCATGCGAAGATGACTCCTGCCCTGCACCTGTCATTGCACACTCGCAGCATCAGGAAGCACGTCCACATCCTTGTCCCAGCACAGCGTTCAGTTGTCCATACCAAGTCCTTGGAATGCAAGCTCAAATACGCAGCCAACGCCCCACAGGCCACAGAACTAAATTCCCACATTTCGAGACTGCTTGCGCTCGAAATGTTGCCTTTTAGGCTCGTGGAGTCAGAAGCATTCCGCAACCTGATGGCGGCGGTCGTCCCTTGGTTCTCGGTCCCCAGCCGCCATTATTTCTCCTGGTGCGCCATCCCCGCAATACACAAGCACGTGTCCCAAAACATTAGCCGTGCCCTCAACAACGCAGTTACTGGGAAAGTCCACCAAACCACGGACACATGGACAAGTGCTTGTGGGCAGGGACAGTACATCTCACTGACAGCAAGGATTGCAGGCTCTAGGTCAATCAGGGTTACCCCCACAGTCTACAGCTCCTGCACCTCATCCTCCTCAGCCTCCTCTTCATTTTCAGCCTCCATCTCCGAAATGACCACATCAGTCACAAGCTGGAAACACTGCAGCACTGCCTCGGCCAAGCGGCAACAGGCTGTGCTGAAGCTAATATGCCTAGGCGACAAGCCGCGCAATGCTGAATAGTTGTGGACAGCTCTGAAGGAGCAGGCAGATCTGTGGCTCATACTGTTAAACCTGCAGCCAGGCATGGATGTGCGTGACAATGCCCGGAACCTGACGGCGCTCTGAGGCGAGGCGAGCTCACACACTTACCATGCCTGGCCTATGTGCTTAACCTCATGGTTCAGCGGTTTCTCAAATCCTACTCGGAGCTGCCTGATCTGCTCGTTAAAGTATGCTGCCTGTGTGCTCATTTTAGAAAGTGACCTACAGCTTCCGCCGCCCTTGCCGTGTTTCAGCAGCGTTTGCATCTTCTGGCTCACAGACTGGTGTGTGATGTCCCCATGCGTTGGAACTGTACACTGCAGATGTTGGGAAGGATTTGTGAGCAGAAGAGGGCAGTTGTTGAGTACAAGCATCAACAAGGCCATCGGTATTCAGTTCAGACTCCACACATAAGACCTCAGGAGTGGACATGGATGTCAGACATATGTACCATCCTCCAAAATTTTGAGGACTCCACCAAGATGGTGAGCAGCGATGACGCCATAATTAGCGTCACCATCCTGCTTCTCTGTCTTCTAAAACGCTCTCTTCTCTCAATCAAATAGGATGCAATGCAGGCGGAGAACGATGAGATGGAGCAAGGAACCATACAGGGTGATTACACACAGCCAAACTTCATCTCATCCCAACGTGGATTGGGTGACAATGAGGAAGAGGAGGAGAAAGTACAGGAGCTAGTTTCATGTGCTATAGACTGTACTACCTGCACAACTGTCATACCGTCTGTTCAGCGTGGATGGCCTGAGGACATTGAGGAGGAGGAGGAGGAGGAGGAGAGCATGGTCACTCGTCCTCTCTGTGTGGACAGGGAAGTCTTGCTTGTTTGCAGTCTGGCATGCATAGCTGAGTTATTGTTAAGCTGCCTTTCCCATGACCCTCGCATTCTAAAAATTTTGGGTGACAGTCATTACTGGTTGGTGACACTTCTAGACCCACGCTACAAGGAGAACTTTATATTTCTTATTCCTGAGGCGGACAGGTCTACAAAAATGGGGCAGTACCAGAAGGCCCTTGTTGCGGAACTATTAGAAAAATTCCCATCTAAAAACGCTGGCGGCAGAGGTCACACTTCGTTGGACAACCAAGGACTACAGGCGAAAGAGACACAACTCCAATCCAGCAGAGGCAGGGGAACACTGTCAAAGTTCAGGGAGAATTTTATCAGCCCCTCCCATTGTACAGGCCCTGAGGCGCGGGGTACTCTCACAAAGATTGCAAAGTTTGGGAAGATGCTTGCCAACCGTACCAATGTCCTCAGTGATTCCTCTGTGCCTTACAATTATTGAGTATCCAAGCTGGATACGTGGAATGAACTGGCTCTCTACGCCTTGGAGGTCCTGGCCTGCCCTGCCGCTAGTGTTTTATCAGAGCGGATTTTCAGTGCCGCTGGTGGAATTATAACTGATAAGTGCATCCGCCTGTCAACTGAAAATGCTGACAGGCTGACTCTTATAAAAATGAACAAGGGCTGGATTGGGCCAGACTTCTCAACACCACCGAATGATAACAGCATAACATAAACTCAAAACCAGTGTCTTTTTTTGGGAAGTGTATTCCCACCTTTTCACACCCACACATGGGTATACGCTTCCTGATTTTGGCTATTTGCTCTTGTCCGCCTTCTTCTTCTCATCCTCCACCACCATATCACCAGGGTGACCTTGATGCAACACCCACATAATTTTTTTAAAGGGTGTTTATGATGCCCGTAAAAACATTTTTTCTACAGTATGTTCATGTATACCCTCCAGGGGTAAATGTTTGTCAGCCAAAACACTTAGTGCATTGGTATTACAAGTATAGTAGACCCGCTCCTTTCTAATGGGAACATTTTTTTATGAGGCCCTCCTCCACGTCTCTTCCAAGGGGCATTGGAGTGCCTCCCAATTTTTGGCAGCCCTTGCATTCACTGCATAGGCCAACACTATGGGAGACCCACTTCCTAATAATGGGAACATTTTTTCATGAGGCCCTCTATGTCTCTTCCAAGGGGCATTGGAGTGCCTCCCAATTCTTGTCAGCCCTTGCATTTACTGCATAGGCAAACACAATGGAAGACCCACTTCCTAATAATGGAAACATTCTTTTCAGGAGGCCCTTTGACCTCCACGTCTCTTCCTAGGGGCATTGAAGTACCTCCAAATTTTTGGCAACCCTTGCATTCACTGCATAGGCAAACACAATGGGAGACACACTTCCTAATAATGGGAACATTTTTTTTTAGGAGGCCCTCCTCTACATCTCTTCCAAGGGGCATTGGAGTAGGTCCAAATTTTTGCCAATCCTTGCATTCACTGCATAGGCAAACAGTATGGGAGACCCACTTCCTAATAATGGGAACATTGTTTTCAGGAGGCCCTCCTCTAAGTCTCTTCAAAGGGGTATTGGGGTGCGTCCAAATTTTGAAAGTGGTATTGGGGTGCGTCCAAATTTTGGGCAGACCTACCGCTCACTGCATATGCAATAACAGTATAGGAGACCCAATAATATTGCGAACAACAAAGCATGGTCGGCTGATGGCTCTCTAAGAATAGCGAGGGCCGACTGCTGGCCCTTTAAGAATAGTAAAGACCGCCTGATGGCCCTACAAAAACAGGCTTTGTGACTTTCAGAGTCCTTCCTTCATAAATGATTGGGATGTGTCTGATCATGTCTCACACACCACATGGCCAGATAAGGTTGTAAAATGTTAAAATGACATTTCCCGGTGAATGCATTTGTCACGGTTGAAAGCAATGCAAAAGTGAAAAATCGCATCAAAAACGCTACGTGTGAACATAGCCCAAGGTGTGGAGGAGTATTTTTGTTTTTGGTTATTTAGTTTGCCTTATATAAAAGTCATTACCCTGGAAAGGAGGTTCCTTAACATATTTCCCAGGAAAATCCATTTTTGGTTTTGTTTTAGTATGTTTTATTGTGAGTCCTTAAAAGAGGTATAATACCTCTGACAACATTGTTGACAGCAGTGACCTTGGAGTCAGAGTCAGAAATGCTTCCAGGGGTCTTCGCCATGCTGTTCCCATTCCATTTGAGCACTGTTCCCATCGATTTTGGCAATTTTTAGGCCCTCTGCAGACCGGCGGGGGGAGCCGCCTGAAAAATGCTCGATTTTCCCATAGACTTACATTGGGTTCGTTGCTCGGGTCAAGCACCCGAGTATTCCGATGTGCTCGACCAGAGCAACGAGCACCCGAATATTTTAGTGCTCACCCATCACTAAAGAATAGCCCTATTTTTGACAATAATATGTCTTGTACTCTGCATTTTCACTGTTCTTTAGCTATATCTCATAAAGGATTGCTGCTATTCATTCCTTATCACACAGACAGAAGCTGCAGCATCAGGGAGGAATTATACAGCAGTAATGAGTAGTGCAGATGTGAATCCAGCTCTGGGGTGAAGTAAAATACTTGTTAGAAAGCTCAGCAAGATCTTTTTATGTCTGCCTCTGCTTGTTTTCTCACAAAATATTCTCTAAAATTCACGCAATTTAGCTAATTTGAATCTTATCAGATGTGATGGCAAGCACTATATATACCACCCAGTTGGAAAATGTAATGATGTAAGGTACCAAACACCTACAGTGAAATATGGTGGTGGCAATGTCATGGTTTGGGGCTGCTTTTCTGCATCTGCCATTGGCACTCTGCATAGACTTGATGATATATTTGAATGCTACCATGTACAGTGGGAACGGAAAGTATTCAGACCCCTTTACATTTTTCACTCTTTGTTTCATTGCAGCCATTTGGTAAATTCTAAAAAGTACCTTTTTGTTTCTCATTAAAGTACACTCTGCACCCCATCTTGACTGAAAAAAAAACAGAACTGTAGAAATTTTTGCAAATTTATTAAAAAAGAAAAACTGAAATATCACATGGTCATAGGTATTCAGACCCTTTGCTCGGTATTGAGTAGAAGCACCCTTTTGAGCTAGTACAGCCATTAGTCTTCTTGGAAATGATGCAACAAGTTTTTCACACCTGGATTTGGGGATCCTCTACCATTCTTTCTTGCAGATCCTCTCCAGTTCTGTCAGGTTGGATGGTGAACGTTGGTGGACAGCCATTTTAAGGTCTCTCCAGAGATGCTCAATTGGGTTTAGGTCAGGGCTCTGGCTGGGCCAGTCAAGAATGGTCAAAGAGTTGTTCTGAAGCCACTCCTTTGTTATTTTAGCTGTGTGCTTAGGATCATTGTCTTTTTGGAAGGTGAACCTTCGGCCAAGTCTGAGGTCCAGAGCACTCTGGAAGAGGTTTTCATCCAGGATAGCTCTGTACTTGGCCGCATTCATGTTTCCTTCAATTGCAACCAGTCATCCTGTCCCTGCAGCTGAAGAATACCCCCATAGCATGATGCTGCCACCACCATGTTTCGCTGTTGGGATTGTATTGGGCAGTTGATGAGCAGTGCCTGGATTTCTCCACACATACGGCTTAGAATTATCACCAAAAAGTTCTATCTTCGTCTCATCAGACCAGAGAATCTTATTTCTGATAGTCTGGGAGTTCTTCATGTGTTTTTGAGCAAACTCTATGCGGGCTTTCATATGTCTTGCACTGAGGAGAGGCTGCCGTCGGGCCACTCTGCCATAAAGGCCCGACTGGTGGATGGCTTCAGTGATTCCCATCTCCCTACTGCATCTCTGGAGCTCAGCCACAGTGATTTTGGGCTTCTTCTTTACCTCTCTCACCAAGGCTCTTCTCCCACGATTCTTCAGTTTGGCTGGATGGCCAGGTCTAGGAAGACTTCTGGTGGTCCCAAACTTCTTCCATTTAAGGATTATGGAGGCCACTGTGCTCTTAGGAACCTTGAGTAATGCAGAAATTCTTTTATAACCTTGGCCAGATCTGTGCCTTGCCACAATTCTGTCTCTGAGCTCCTTGGGCAGTTCCTTTGAGCTCATGATTCTCATTTAGTCACATGCACTGTGAGCTGTGAGGTCTTAAATAGACAGGTGTGTGCCTTTCCAAATCAAGTCCTATCAGTTTAATTAAACAACAACAAACAATTAAACAATGAAGAAGTAGAACCATCTCAAGGAGGATCACAAGGAAATGTACAGCATGTGACTGAAATATGAGTGTCTGAGCAAAGGGTCTGAATACTTATGACCATGTGATATTTCAGTTTTTCTTTTTTTAATAAATTTGCAAAAATTTCTGCATTTGTTTTTTTCAGTCAAGATGGGGAGCAGAGTGTACTTTAATGAGAAAAAAAATGAACTTTTTAGAATTTACCAAATGGCTGCAATGAAACAAAGAGTGAAAAATTTAAAGGGGTCTGAAAACTTTCCGTACCCACTGTACAAAGATATACTGGAGAATGTAATGCTGCCACATGATAAAACCAAAGTAGTCAGAGGATGGAAATTCCAGCAAAGACGATGATCCTAAGTACACATCCAATTTAGTCAAAAATTGGTTAGAAAAGAAAAATGTTCACCTGTTGCAATGGCCAGGCCAATCCTCTGATTTACACCCTATAGAGCACCTTTAGGCTGCGTGCCCACTATGCGTTTTTCAAGCGTTTTTGCAGAGGAATTTCTTCAGCGAAAACGCTTAAATAATGCTTGGTAATACGTGCCCCATGGTCCCCAATGATAATCCACATGTGCTGTGCACATGCTGCGGAAATTTCCGCTGCGGATTATCATTGCGGAAAAATACACAGCATGTCCATTAATTTTGCGGACACGCAGCGTAATTGCCGCCATTGACTTGCATTGAATCGCTTAATATCTGCATAACTACATGTGCACATGCGGATATTAATTCAATGTGCGGATGGTACCCGGGTCTGGAGAAGAGGAGACTCTCCTCTAGACCCGTGTACCATGGTACCTGTTAAAAAAAGAATTTAAAATAAAAAATAAAGATTATACTTACCTTCCGACGGCCCCTGGTCTCCTCAGCGATGCGTCCGGTGTGTTGGGTGGCTCGCGATGGTCTAAAAGGACCTTCCATGACGTCATTTAGTCATGTGAGAGGTCACGTGGCCGCCCAACACACCGGACACATCGCTGAGGAGACCGGGTGCCATCGGAAGGTAAGTATAATCTTTATTTTTTACCATTCTTATTCTTTTTTTTTTAACTATTACTTGGTCACACTATATAAATCCATGCCGGTTGCATGGATTTATATAGTGTGACCAAGTTGTCAAGCACTTTTCCAAGTGATGCTAAAATCGCTTGGAAAAGCACTTGATAACCCGCATGCAGAAATGCATGCAAAAAAGCTTGACAAATGCTTCTACCTGGCGGGAAAAATGCATGTAAAAACCGCATGCGTTTTTCCTGCCAGGGAGATGCGTAAAAAATATGCAGCATTTCTGCATCGTGGGCACTTAGCCTTAGGATGAGTTAGGGCAACAAGTTGGTTCCTGTACCCATATCAATAAAAATGATTTGTTTGCAGATTTGTAAATAAAATGGATCAAAATTCCTCAAGATGTCTTGAATACCCTAGTGGCTTCAATGCCCCGTTGGTACAGTGCAGTAATTAAAGCCAAAGGTTATGCTACAAAATACTAAGTTATGGCATTGTAAACAATCAATTACTCTCTATGTTGTGATCAATAAATAGTACAGTCATGGCCAAAAGTATTGAGAATGTGACAAATAGTAATTTTTCCAAAGTTTACTGCTTCATTTTTTGTAATGGCAATTTGCATATACTCCTGAATGTCATAGAGTGATCAGCTTAACAGCAATTACTGTACTTGCAAAGTCAATGTTTGCCCAGAAAATGAACTTTAACCTCCAAAACACATTTCAACATCATTGCAGTCCTGCCTTAAAAGGAGCAGCTAACATTGTTTTAGTGATTGATCCATTAACACAGGTGTGGGTGTTGATGAGGACAGGGCTGGCGATCAATCAGTCATGATTAAGTAAGAATGACATCACTGGACACTTTAAAAGGAGGCTGGTTCTTGGTATCATTGTTTCTCTTCAGTTAACCATGGTTATCTCTAAAGAAACACGTGCAGCCATCATTGCACTGCACAAAAATGGCCTAACAGGGAAGAGTATCGCAGCTACAAAGAGTGCACCTCAGTCAACAATCTATTTCATCATCAAGAACTTCAAGGAAAGAGCTTCCATGGTTGTCAAAAAGGCTCCAGGGCGCCCAAGAAAGACCAGCAAGCGCCAGGACCGTATCTTAAAACTGTTTCAGCTGTGGGATCAGACTACCAGCAGTGCCGAGCTTGCTCAGGAATGGCAGCAGGCTGGTGTGAGTGCTTCTGCACGCACTGTGAGGCGGAGACTCTTTGAGCAAGGGCTGGTTTCAATGAGGGCAGCAAAGAAGCCACTTCTCTCCAGAAAAAACATCAGGGACCGACTGATATTCTGCAAAAGGTTCAGGGAGTGGACTGCTGAGGACTGGGGCAAAGTTATTTTCTCTGATGAATCCACTTTTCGATTGCTTGGGACATCTGGAAAACATCTTATTCGGAGAAGAAGAGGTGAGCGCTACCACCAGTCTTGTCTCATGCCAACTGTAAAGCATCCTGCAACCATTCATGTGTGGGGTTGCTTCTCAGCCAAGGGAATCGGCTCACTCACAGTCTTGCCTAAAAACACAGCCATGAATAAAGAATGGTACCAGAATGTCCTCCAAGAGCAACTTCTCCCAACCGTCCAAGATCAGTTTGGCGCCCAACAATGCCTTTTCCAGCATGATTGAGCACCTTGCCATAAAGCAAAGGTGATAACTAAATGGCTCATGGAACAAAACATAGAGATTTTGGGTCCATGGCCTTGAAACTCCCCAGATCTTAATCCCATTGAGAACTTGTGGTCAATCATCAAGAGTCAGGTGGACAAACAAAAACCAACAAATTCTGGCAAAATGCAAGCATTGATTATGCAAGAATGGACTGCTATCAGTCAGAATTTGGTCCAAAAGTTGATTGAGAGCATGCCAGGGAGAATTACAGAGGTCTTGAAGAAGAAGGGGCAACACTGCAAATATTGACTTACTGCATTAACTCATTCTAACTGTCAATATAACCTATTGGTACTCATAATATGATTGCAATTATATTTCTGTATGTGATATAAACATCAGACAAACACTAATAAAAACCAGAGGCCAGCAGATCATGTGAAAATATAATTTTGGTGTCATTCTCAAAACTTTTGACCATGACTGTATATGCAAAACTTTTGTCGGTCAGTTTTCTTTAATTAAATGACTATACCTATATTTCAAAAGCATTTTGGTTAAAATTAAGGTCTTGTATGATGAAAACTTCATGCACTTTCAATTCATCACCAGGGAAATGGCATCACAGCAACCAGACAGAAGTAATCTCACTTTTAATAAAAATGCAAAACTTTTGGTCGCCACTGTATTTGGGTCCCTCTTGTTGTAGTAATCCAACAAGCTCCTGTGCTAAAATCCCAACTGGTTATTTAACCCGGCTCAGTTGGCGGGACATTGAATGAGTATTCAGTTAGTTAATGTCCTTTCACTACATAGTGTTAGAAACTGCCTCCACCTCAGCAATCATTGTTCAACCACTGCTACAGCCCCCACTACTGCTACAAATCGGCTATTCTGCTCATTTTTGCACTGTTACATCTGCTACTTTTGCCACAAAGATGCTATTCTGGTCATTTTTGCACTGTTACATCTGCTACTTTTGCCACAAAGATGCTATTCTGGTCATTGTTGAGACAACTGTGCTACATCAGTTGTGCCAGCTCTGCTACATTGTCTATCACTGTTTCACTTCTGTTACATCTTTCATCACTGTTTGATCACTTATGCACCAGTTTGGCATCTCCATTACAGTCCATTTCATCTTTTAACACCTGACTCACCTTTTATGCTGCACCAGCACCAACTGTCAGTTTTACTTAAAGAGGACCTATCAGTTGCTCAAAAAAATTGAGATAAAGGACATGTTAAAATCCCTGAACTCCCCTGAAGCTGCCGCTTTTTTCAGTTTTGCGCTGTGCCACTCAATTGTAGAGATATTCACATTCATTGCTTTTGGAGTGCAGTGTGTGAAATCTCTGCTTGTAGTTTAACTGGACAGTTCTTTGGAGTCACCTATGGAGGTGTGTTTGTTTTAACTCCTCCCTCCCAAACACTGCCAGCCACAGCTCGGCAGCATCTGAGACTGCAAGATTGCTAAATCAGCTGTGCTTGGCAGTGTCTGGGAGGGAACGGTGGAAGTGAACACACCCAGAGATGACTCTGAAGAAACAGTAAGTTGCACTGCAACTAGAGACTTAACATACTGTGGTCCAAAAGCAACTAATGTGAATATCTCTTCAATGTAGCAATGCATCGCAGATTTGGAAAAAAAATGGCAGAATCAGGGGATCCCAGAGATTTTTACAAGGTATTTTACTTAAAGAAGCATTCCTCTCATCAAGGGTTTTTATCCTCTTAATATATTGCAATCTTCATATATAGCACTGTGTACTTACAATTTCTTATTTTACCTTTCTACTCAGTTAATTCTTTTATAATCCTTCTAAGCTCTATGTAAAAATAGGAAGTCTCTTGTCCCTGCATTTATAATTCCCCTCTTCAACTCTTGACCCAGCTGTTCCCTCCTCCAACCCCAGGGACTTTTTCAGTGACTTATGATTCACACAGGGAAAACTGACCTCCTGTTTTACATAGAGCTTAGAATAATTGAGCTAGTCTGTTTTTAATCACGTGAGGTCATAGACCATAGGACCTAATGGAAATTAAAGAATTATCTGGGTAGAAAGGCAGAATGAGCAATTGCAAGCACATAGTTCTATGTAATATGATGAATGCAATATATTAAGAGGATAAAAACTTTGATGGGAAGAGTGCTTCCTTTTTTTGAGCAAATGACAGGTCCTATTTAATTAAGAAATACTAATCATGACAAGAGGCTTGGAGGACCAACCTCACCAGGTGAGACATAATATCAGGATTAGAGATGAGCGGTGTTCGACTCGAACTGTTCGCCAATCTCAAATTCAAGCTGTTTTGGGCAGTGTTCGAGCCGTTCGGCGCACACGAACAATTTAAAAAAAAATTCGGCTGTTCGAGGTTATGTTCGATAACTGTTCGTGCACCAAAATCATAACTGGATTTTTTCTCAGTAATGCTGAAAACTAATGTTAATACTCAGTTTGAGTGTACAGCGGGGCGGGGGGAGGGGCAGGGGATGGATCTCTGCAGAAATAATGAAGATCTCCATTTTTTTTCTCTTTCTTGCATTTACAGTGGGGAGGTGCAGTCTGTCAGCCTATCAGCAGCGCACACACGCAGCGAACTGATTTTTTTCACACGAGCAAGGGCATGTGTCATTGGCAGTGTATGTCACATGTCCTTGCCCTATAAGACCCAGCCATTTTCCCCGTCGCCACCAGTTTCTCACTACTGCAGCTGCATGTTAGACGGCACCGCTGTTGCTGTGTCCGCTATACTTTGTTAATTTCAAGCCAATTTTCGCACAAATCTACAGATAGCTTGGGAGTAGGGAGTAGTTGTGATTGCAGTCCTTTTAAGGACTAGGTTACATCATTTCCTTTGACTTTTATCAGGCAGGTCTGTGCTCTTAAATAGATAGGTTGGGAGTAAAGACTAATTGTAATTGCAGTCCTTTTGAGGGCTAGGTTACATAAGTTCCTATCACTTTTTTGCCAGGCAGGTCTGTGCCAGTGCTGTGCAAGTTTTTTTCACAGCATTTGGCTAAATCTAGCAAAGCAAATCATTTTCGGCCTCTTGCAGTGTGTGTTAGTCAGTGGAGTAGCCTATCTGTGTTGCAAGCTACACCACCTGTGTATAGAATACAATTTTTTTTACTGCACCTAGTGAAGTAAAACCTTTTGGGCATAGCATCATTCTATTAGTCCATCTATACTAACCTCCACCAGGTTGCAAATTCAATATAATTTTTATCTGCATCCAGCTCTTAAAAAATATTTCGGCTTGTAGCAGTGTGTGGGACTTGTTCTATTAGTCCATCTATACTAACCTCCACCAGGTTGCAAATTCAATATAATTTTTATCTGCATCTAGCTCTGAAAAAATATTTCGGCTTGTAGCAGTGTGTGGGACTTGTTCTATTAGTCCATCTATACTAACCTCCACCTCGTTGCAAATTCAATACAATTTTTTTATGCATCTAGCTCTGAAAAAATATTTCGACTTGTAGCAGTGTGTGGGACTTATTCTATTAGTCCATCTATACTAACCTCCACCAGGTTGCAAATTCAATATAATTTTTTTCTGCATCTAGCTCTGAAAAAATATTTTGGCTTCTAGCAGTGTGTGGGACTTGTTCTATTAGTCCATCTATACTAACCTCCACCAGGTTGCAAATTCAATATAATTTTTTTCTGCATCTAGCTCTGAAAAAATATTTCGGCTTGTAGCAGTGTGTGGGACTTGTTCTATTAGTCCATCTATACTAACCTCCACCAGGTTGCAAATTCAATATAATTTTTATCTGCATCTAGCTCTGAAAAAATATTTCGGCTTGTAGCAGTGTGTGGGACTTGTTCTATTAGTCCATCTATTCTAACCTCCACCAGGTTGCAAATTCAATACAATTTTTTTCTGCATCTAGCTCTGAAAAAATATTTCGGCTTGTAGCAGTGTGTGGGACTTGTTCTATTAGTCCATCTATACTAACCTCCACCAGGTTGCAAATTCAATATAATTTTTTTCTGCATCTAGCTCTGAAAAAATATTTCGGCTTGTAGCAGTGTGTGGGACTTGTTCTATTGGTCCATCTATACTAACCTCCACCAGGTTGCAAATTCAATACAATTTTTTTCTGCATCTGCCTCTGAAAAAATATTTCGGCTTGTAGCAGTGTGTGGGACTTGTTCTATTAGTCCATCTATACTAACCTCCACCAGGTTGCAAATTCAATACAATTTTTACCTGCATCTAACCCAGCCAATACTTTTGGGCTAATACCATAGTTTGGCCACTCAGCTCTGCTCGGTTCCCATCCATTGTTTTATGTGCAAACAACTCCAGAGTTGTGAATTAGTTAACCACCAAAATGAGTGGAAAAAGGCCTGCTGCTGGTGGAAAGAGGAATAGGCGTGTTGGGAAGGGAAAAAAAGTTTGTGTCCGTGGGGTAGGTGTTAAAGCAACAGCAACATCTGCAGAAGAAAGACCATCTTCCAGACAAACTAAGATGTCTACTTCTTTTAGCGGACAATGTGATAAGATCCCTTTCTTACGACCACGCCAATAGCTACAAATTCCAGATGAGGCACAAAAACAGCAGGTGCTTCAACGGATATCAAGTGCTCCTTTAAGTGGGCTCTCCTCCACCTCAACTTCAACATCACAAATACTCCAGTCCTCAGAGGTGTCACCCTAATCGCACTTGCTTCCTCACAGCTCCCAAGTCTCCAGCTGCCCGTCTGAGTATGGGGTAGAACAGATGGTTGAGTCTGCAGAGCTGTTTACTCATACTATAGCCTGGGAATCAGAGGTCGGCTCCAGAGCTTCTTTGAATCCAGACGAGGAAATGATCTGCACTGATGCCCAGAATCTTTATGAGTTGGATCCAGGACCAGACGCAGAAGGTTGTGACCATAATGTAGACCCTCGTTCCCAAACTGTAACTCCTGTTGGTGGAGACAATGAGGAAGACGATGATGAGACTCAAATACCTGATTGGAGCGATAACTTTAGTTTTTTGTCAGGGCAGGAAGAGGTTGGCTCTGAGGACAATGGGTGTGATAACACACAGGGTGATGATGACGAGGTTGGAGATCCCACTTACTCTCAACCCACATTCAGCCCGTCGATGAGGTCAGCAGAGGAGGTGGAGGAGGATGCTAGTGACGACGAGGTCAGGTTGTGCCTTCCTGGACAGAGACGTAGTACTGGAAGCACGTCAACAACTGCATCCTCAAGCACAACTCTGCCTCTCACCACAAGTCGTGGTGGCTCTTCAGGTCACATGGGTGCTAAGCCTTGCATAGCCTGGGCATTTTTTCAGATCGATAAAGATGACCCAACTCATGTTATCTGTAACATTTGTCAGCAAAAGCTAAGTAGAGGCCAAAAATTCCATAGTTTGAGTACTTCATGAAAGAACCGGCACATGGATATGAAGCATAAGTTGCAGTGGGAAGCTCACTGTGCTACAATGCGGCCTAGCCGGCCGGGCCAACTGCCGTCTGCCACATCTTGTGCATCCGCGGCCTGTTCATCCTCTGTGACTGTGGGGACAGCAGTCACACCTGTTTTGGGATGCAGACCTGCCACCTCTTTACCCGCAACAGCCAGCGTGATTGGCAGGTCATCATTTTCTTTGGAGGTGGAAACACCAGCTGGTATTCAGGGCTGTCCGACATCGATAGCACCACCTTTGGATCAAGGCAACCTGACATGTCCGCCTACATCTTCCTCACAGACCGGCAGTTTGCCGGGGACACCCTTCTCAACCCCATCTAAGCTCAACAGCCAGCTCTCGGTCCCTCAGATGTGGACAAGTAAAAGACCATTTCCTCCTAGCCATGAGAATGCTAAGCGGTTGAATTTCACCATCTGCAAGCTCTTGGCTAGAGAAATGCTGCCTTTCTGCTGGTGGACACAGAGGATTTTCGAGACCTTATGTCCATCGCAGTGCCCCAGTACCAGATGCCCAGTCAGCACTACTTCTCAAAGAAAGGTGTGCCTGCGCTCCACCAGCATGTCACACACAACATCACCGCTTCTTTGAGAAACTCTGTGTGTGACAGGGTGCATTTCACCACAGACACTTGGACGAGTAGGCATGGACAGGGGCGTTACATATCGCTCACTGGGCACTGGGTAACTATGGTGACAGCAGGACAAGGGGCTGCTGTCCAAGTCTTGCCGTCCCCACGAGTTGTGTGTCAATCCTCTTTATCTCAAAGTTCCTCCACTGCTTCTGCCTCCTCAACCTCCTCTCGGTCCTCCACCTGCACCCAAAGCCTGTCTGGTCATGCCACAAGCTTTCTAACTGCGCAGAAGGGATCCAGCACACCTCCTTACTATGCTGGCAGCAGGGCTCAACGTCATCAGGCGGTTTTTACTTTGAAATGTCTGGGAAATGTGAGTCACACAGCTGAGGAGTTGTGGTCAGCTCTGGAGAACCAGTTTCATGAATGGTTGTCTCCACTGGACCTGAAACCAGGGAAGGCCGTGTGCGACAATGCTGCAAACCTGGGTGTGGCCCTTCACCAGGGCAATGTCACACATGTGCCTTGTATGGCTCACGTGTTGAACCTGGTTGTCCAGCAATTTTTAGCCCACTATCCCGGACTAGATGGCCTTCTGCAGAGGGCACAGTCGCTGTGTGCTCACTTCCGCCGTTCGCATCCCACAGCTCAGCGACTTACATCTCTACAGAAGTCGTTGGGCCTGCCACTTCACCGGCTAAAATGCGATGTGCCTACCCGGTGGAATTCAACTCTGCACATGTTGCAGCAACTGTGGCAGCACCGATAAGCCCTGGTGCAATACGTTCTGACGTATAGCCTGGGCCAACGAGATCCAGAGGTGGGGCAAATCACGCTGGAGGAGTGGTCTCAGATCAGGGACCTGTGCACCCTTCTGCACAGTTTTGAAATGGCGACGAAGATGTTTAGTGCTGACGATGCCATTATCAGCATGACTATTCCGGTGATTTACATGCTGGAGCACATGTTAAACAGAATTCGGAGTCAGGTGGTGGCACAAGAGGAGGTGGAGGAAGTAGAGGAGGAGGAGTTGTATGCAGAAGGGCTAACATCTGCAAGGTCCAGACGGTCAGCAGCACCAAGGCATGTGAGGGTGGGGGAGATGGTTTTACCAGGGCGCATGGTAGCAGCCAAACTGGTGAGGAAGGTGCAGGAGCCCAGGAAGAAGTGGAGGACGAACTGATGGAAGACTCATCAGATGAGGGAGACCTTGATCACATTTCTGTTGTGCGAGGTTGGGGGGAGAGGGCAGAGGAAGGAAGCATGATTGTTACCTCGCCACCAACACAACAGGGACTTGGTGCTCCAGGATGCGCAAGACACATCAGTGCCTTCTTGCTGCACTACCTGCAACATGACCCTCGAATTGTGAGAATTAGAAATAATCCTGACTACTGGGTTGCCACACTGTTAGATCCCCGGTACAAAAGTAAATTTGCAGAAATTATTCCTGCCATAGAAATAGATGCACGCATGCAGGAGTATCAGCAGAGACTGTTGCAGAATCTTACATGTGCTTTTCCCCAAAACACTAGTAGTGCACGTAGTGAATCTCACAGTTCCAACTTGCCAACCGTGGGACCGTCGAGTGTTCAGCACTCAAAACGAAACAGAAACACAGTATCTGCTGGTAACATCAATTTTGCGGAATCATTTCACCACTTTTTTAGCCCATCCTTTGCAAGGCCACAGGAGTCAAGAAGTCTGACACATAGTCAACGCCTAGAGACGATGGTACAGGAGTATCTCCAAGTAAACATTGAAGCCATGACTGTGTCACTGGACCCTTGCTCTTTTTGGGCTTCCAATCTGGATAAATGGCCGGAGCTCACCACTTACGCCTTGGAGATCTTGTCATGCCCCGCAGCCAGCGTTCTGTCTGAACGTGTGTTCAGCGCTGCTGGTGGTGTGCTGACAGATAAGCGCACGTGGCTCTCCACTGATAATGTAGACAGACTCACGTTCATAAAGATGAACAAATCATGGATCCAAAACGACTTTTCTACCCCTGTGTCATCCTCGGGAGAGTAAAAGCTTGATGATTTATTAAAATCACCTCACAAACCGTTTTAAGCTTTCAAATTACTAATCATGTTTATCTGTATCTTGGCTGGAAAATAATTTGGGCCTTGTAACAGTGTGCAGTACTGATTTTATTAGGCCATCCATACTAAACTCCACCAGATTTAAAATTACTAATCATGTTTATCTGTATCTTGGCTGGAAAATAATTTGGGCCTTGTAGCAGTTTGCAGTACTGATTCTATTAGGCCATCTATACTAAGCTCCACCAGCTTTCAAATGAATAATAATTTTTAGCTGCATCTAGCCCGGAAAATAATTTTGGGGCTCCTAGATGCGCAAGACACATGAGTGCCTTCTTGCTGCACTACCTGCAACATGACCCTCAGATTGCCAGAATTCGAAATAATCCTGACTACTGGGTTGCCACACTCTTAGATCCCCCACACTCTTCCATAAACCTTTTCATTTTAATAAAGAACAAAAATGGTCATTTTTGAAATTATAAGCATTAGCAGGTTATTAGAAACTGAAATCAAACAGTTTTCAACTCAAAACTTTATTCTAGGTGATGTTACATTTGCACATAGGACCCCTTGTTCGAAAGGAGCTTCGGAACTCTCTCGTCCATTGAATTTGTCAGGTTTTGGATGGTATCTGCTTCAATTGTTTTGCATGAGGATAGAATACCCTCCCAGAGCTGTTGCTTAGATGTGAACTGCCTCCCGCCATCATAGACACTCCTTTTGATGATGCTCCAGAGGTTCTCAATGGGGTTGAGGTCAGGGGAGCATGGGGGTCACACCATAAGTTTGTCCCCTTTTATGCCCATATCAGCCAGAGATGCAGATGTGTTATGTGCAGCATGAGACGGTGCATTATCATGCATGAAAATGATCTTGCTGCGGAATACACGGTTCTTCTTCTTGAACCATGGCAGGAAGTGCTGTTTGAGAAACTCCACATACATTATGGAGTTCATCTTTACCCCTTCAGGGATCCTAAAGGGGCCGACAATCTCTCTCCCCATGATTCCAGCCCAAAACATTACTCCACCTCCTCCTTGTTGGCGCCGTAGCCGTGTTTGCATGGGGTGTCCATCAACCAGCCATCCTCCACTCCATCCATCTGGACCATCAAGCGTTGCACGGCACTCATCGGTGAACAAAACAGTTTTGAAGTCAGTCTTCATGTATTGTTTGGCCCACTGGAGCCGTTTCTGCTTGTGTATAGTGGATAGAGGAGGTCGACAGGATGGCTTACGCACAGCTGCAAACCTCTGAAGGACCCTGCATCTTGTTGTTCGGGGGACGTTGGAGGCACCAGCAGCTTCAAAAACTTGTCTGCTGCTATGACAAGGCTTTTTTGCCGCTGCTCTTTTAATCTAACTTAATTGCCTGTAGGAAAGGGTCCTCAATTTTCCCTTATCAGCACGCACACGTGTGTACTGTGAATCAGCTACATACTTCTTGATTGTGCGATGATCAGGATGAAGTGTCTTAGCAATGTTGATTGTAATTATGCCTTGACCTAAACACTCCACAATTTGTTGCTTCTCAGCAGCCGACACATCCTTTTTCTTTCCCATTTTGGCAGAAAATGTAGGCTGCTTAATAATGTGGGACAGCCTTCTTAAGTAGTCTTGCCTTTCATTGGACACACCTGCCAAACTAATTAGCACAGGTGTCTGCAATTGCTTACAGTGATACAAGGAGCCCTGACACACATCACCATCAATGAGTTTAACTGACAAACAAACAAATTCTTCACTTATCACTCCTAAACACTTTTTGCATAATAATTTGGAACACAGTGTACATGTGCTTTTCCACAAAACACCAGTGGTTCACGTAGTGAATCTTACAGTTCTAACTTGCCAACCGTGGTCTGTATGAAGTTGTTCAATAAAGGGCCCAAAATTAAGATAACATAGATGGGAGAGGTCTCTATGAATAGGAATTCCTAAGTATTTGATACCCTGTGAGGGTCAGGCAAAGGGTAAGTTGGACTTGATGAAATCCTGTATGGATTTGGGGAGGGAGACATCGAGGGCCTCAGACTTCGCTGCATTGATTTTAAAATTTGACCATGTAACAAAGTGATCTATTTCAGCCATAACAGCAGGGATGGATATATGTGATTGAGTGATATATACTAGGACATCATCAGCAAATGCAGAGCACTTGTACTCGGTGCCTCCCACCTCAATCCACCTAATATTGGGGTTATGGCGAATTGATGAGAGCAGGTGCTCCGTCACTAGGATGTATAAGAGAGGGGACAGAGGACATCCCTGCCTTGTCCCATTGGTGATTATGAAAGGTGATGAAAATGTTCCATTTATCTTCAGCCTAGGTGACGTATTGTGATACAGGGCCGTGATTTTGGCTATAAAAGGGTTCCCTAGACCCCTACCCCAGGCTTTTTAAGAGAATAATATATGGCGTGCCAGGAGACTCTATGGAATGCTTTCTCAGCATCCAACGAGAGTATCTAATTACAAATTTTTAACTGCATCTAGCCCAGGAAATACTTTGTGCCTAGTAGCAGTGTCTGCTAGTCAGCGGATTATCCCAGCTGTTAAGCAAGCTACACCACCTGTAGTTTGGACACTTAATTTTTTCAAAGGAAATGGTTCGGGCCCCCGGGACACTCAGTGAAGAGCATCGGGGAGGCACCCCAAGGCATAGGGGCTGGGACTGGCGGTAGGACGCCTTGCAGTGGACCGCCAAGCTCGATCCTTATAAAAGCTTTTTAACTGCAGCAACTTTAGTGGACGCTACTGGAGCTGGAATTACCGCGGCTGCTGCATGAGACTTGCCCTTCAATAGATCCTTGTAAAAGGATTTAAAGTGTACTCATTCAAATTAGAGAGACAATTTAAATTAAAAAGATTAGACCTGCCTCCACCGCAGGGGGGCTCGCTCGACCCACCAGCGGACAGGCACCACTGTTGGGAGAGGGGGGCTGGCCGCCAGGGTCCACCGCGGCTCTGGCACAAACCCGGCGACACGGAGGTCGCACGGGCAGGAACGGACTGGCCGTGTCGGCTTTGCACTTTTTTGGTTTTAGAAGGGCATGACATGCCTATATCTGTGTCTCCCCCTCCTTTTACTCCTCCACCTCTTTTCTTTTCGGATGACTATATGTACTTGTCACTTTTCCATGTGTTAGTTGTGTCTTCTGAGCAGTTTGTCAGCTTTTGGACACCTTTGAAGGTGTTTTCTATGTGTTTCTATGTGTTTTTGTTTGCCTGCCATTGGTTTTAATGGTGTGGAAGGTGTTCGACGAACAGTTCGACAAACAGTTCGGCGAACATACGGGTGTTCGACGAAACGAACCGAACTCGAACACTACGGGGATTGCTCAACACTAATCAGGATGTTGAAATTAAGCAAGCTCAATCCTTCTTTCCTCTAACATTTGCTATCAGAGACAAAATTGGACACCTACAGTATATACAAATTAAATTATCAATGTTCCTGCTGAAATTTGTGGGTACTTCTTAGTTTTAGGCACTGATATTGATCAAACATTGACATTTCAAAACATTGACTGTTCTCATTTACGACTCTATTTAGAAAGTTTTGAGTAAATGTGATGTATAATAATTCTGACTTTGAAAACATGCTCTGTCTGATATTTTACCATGTTCTTCTTGGATATTATACACTATCAGGACCATATGTTCTCTATCCAAGAAAATCGGTCCAATTACGTTAATCACACTCTCTTCAGACTCCGATCAGAGTTTAATCAGATTGTTATCAGAGTGTGATTCAATTTCTCAGATGTGGAGAATTAAAAAAAATTCTCCTTTTTCTCCATTCAGTCTGTCCGGGAAAATCGGACCACACTCGGATGTCATACGAGTGCGGTCCGATGTTTTCCACGGACCCGTAGACATAAATGGGCGAGTGCTATCCGATTATTTGAGGCAAATCATGCATGCTGCGATTTTTTTTTCCTTGGACCGCTTGGTGCAAGGAAAAAATCAGACATGTGAATTGCCTCAATGAATAACATTGGTCTGGATGCGATCCAATGTTTTGACGGAACGCACTCGGACCAAAACTATGGTCGTCTGCACGAGCTCTCATACAAACTGATTAATGGTTGATGTCTTCGATTCATGTATAATCATTATGTTTATATTCTAAGTTGTTTCAGAAGGCCTTTTTATGTACTGATTTCTTTCTGATCTGGTGTTACATTATATGCCTACACTCTGCAAATTGGGTCTTATTGATTAGTTTAAGTGGCTGATTATGTACTGTATCTACTTCAATGATATTCAACAAAGGCTTGAATCAGTGAAAGTGCAATCTTATCACCTGATTACATCACCTCATTACTGTGAATGTAAATAGAAAAAAAATCAGTTAATAGAACAAAAACTTTTCGTATTAAAAAATATGTTATTGTCTAAATGTGCGTATGGCAATATGTTACATGTATGAATAATAGGTAACTCCACCAAAATGTACCAAATTCTCTATCTCTTAGCTAACCAGAAGCATTACATGTAGTGTTGAGCGAGTATGTTCTATTAACCCTTTCGCCGAGTATGCTCGGGCCGAGCTCCGAGTATTTACAGCTGCTCGGTGATAAGGTTAAATCGCTCCCGTGTGCATGATTTGCAACTGTTTGAAAGCTTTATTACATGTGAGGAATGTCTATTTCTTACACATTCCTCACATGTAATAAAGCTGTCAAACAGTTGCAAATCATGCACACAGGAGCGATTTAACCTTATCACCGAGCAGCTATAAATACTCGGAGCTCGGCCCGAGCATACTCAGACAGAACATACTCGCTCAACCCTAATTACATGTAGTTACTGAGTCCCAATGCAAAATTTGTATGTGCCAATTACAAATATTATTGTACCAAGTGCCAATTATAATATTGATGTCTTCTTCAGTACTTGAGGCATCTTTGAGGTTCATTTATGCTGAAAAATGTCTAGCCTGTTAAAGGGAACCTGTTAGTTTGCAAGTTATAAGGTCAACATGTTATAGAGAAAGAGGTTGGTAGGAAAAGATTCAGTGTCAGTAATCCATGAGACCAACAGGCAGCTCTTGACAGAGTTTGCGAGCCTTTTCTAAACATATGCTCACATGTTGCGTTTTTGCAGCGTTTTTTTCCACCAAAAGAGCGTAGTGTTTTACAGTACCAGCAAAGTGAATGAGATTTCTTATATCCTATGTATACGCTAAGTCAAAGTGTTTTTTTTAAATCTGCAGCATGTCAATTCTTTCAGCGTTTATGGAACGTTTTTCCCCCAACACATGTATTTTACGTAGCATTTTTATTGCCAACACTCTGCTTTTTTGCAGCAGAAAAATCTACTGCAAATAATGTGTGCACATACACTAAGTGTTCATGGAGATTGCTGTCAATCACTGAGAATTAGGGTCTTCCTATTATCTGCTAACACCCAAAAATGAACAGGGACTCCAGTGTTATTCTAAATCTTCCACAAAACTATATATATCTGTATATCTAGCTATATATCCTCAGCATAAATAAGTTCACCCCCTTTCAAAAGTTAAATTTTAATCACTGAATGCAAGAACAATTTTCAAAATTTTGACACAGTCTTGTGTTTCACAGAATATTTTCTTAACCCATAACATGAATAGAAGGTTAATATTTAACTTTAATTACAAAATCTTCAGTTTTACTCAAATTAGTTGGTGAAAGAATGAGTACACTCCACATTAAAAACTACTACTATCTAGTATTTTATATGACCGCCATGATTTTTAAGGGCAGCCCCAAGTCTTCTAGGCATGGAATGAACAAGTTGGTGACATATTACCGCATCTATCTTTTTCCAAGTTTCAAGAACAATCTCATTTAGAGCCTGGATGCTGGATGGAGAGAGGTGACATCTTTTCTTTTCAGAATTCCCCATAGATGTTCGATTGGATTCAGATCAGGAGACACTTGGCTGCTGAATCACTTTCACACTGTTCTTCAGTAACGGAACATATGTGTATTTTGCATCATTGTCATGTTCAAAAAGTATATGTCTACCAAGGGCATGGAGAGATGGGAGCATCTTCTCTTTCAATATAGAGCAGGGCATCTGTGAGTTTGTGATACCATTAATGAACTCTATCTCCCCAACACCAGTAGGACTCATGCAGCCCCATATAAAGACATTTCCACCACCATGTTTCACTGTAGGCACCATTTTCTGAATTTATTTTTCTAAATGCATGGTGCCTGCAGTGAAACCTGGTGATGGCATTGCCTTTATATGGGCACATTTGTATGGTCGCATCACAATATGTACTGAAATCTTAGGATGCGCTTTCAAGGCCGGGACATTAGGTCAGGATCAAGCCAGGGTCATCCCTGCCAATGCATGTTGCAAGGTTGCGGTATTGTTGTGACATCAAGTTCTGACCTTGCGGGAAGATGCAAAATGTTTCGGCCTGTAGTGGCAGTATGAAGAGACGCCAAGGTGTTTACAGTGGACATTGAGCAGCAGATGTAAGCGGTGTGGTGAGTATTAATTGTTTTTTTTTTCTACTACTTGTTTATTATGTACTGGGGTTGCAAATCAAATTTCACAGGAAAATTTGAGAAATTTGGTGAATTTGAATATCATCAGATTTACTCATCTCTAGTATGTACCATATATAATCATGGTATAAATAACATATAAACTGCATTCTGCATGGCGTGACAATTATGGTGATACCACACATGCAGATGAGGACATTCGATTTTAAGTCTGATTGGGGTCTGATGTGTATAATGAGGAATTGACAAAAATATATATGGAAAAGATATGTTAGGAACAGTTATTTTATTTTTGCATTTCTTTCCAGTTTAATAAAATTACATATAGATCATAAGTAGAGGATGTGATAATTGAATTAAAAAATAAATAATAAATATCACTTGAAAAATATGAAAACAACAAATGAATCAATCAATCTTCAAAGTAAAAATATTGAACAAAAAATTGAAGATCATATTTTAATAATAAAACTAAAAAAATAATACACCTCCGTGGACACAACTGTTAAAATACAATTTATTTTGCTCAGTACGAGGAAGGTTGAAATGGCGGGAAATAAAACAATAGGGAAAGGTAATTCTCGAGGATTAATAGGTTGGGTTCGAGAAAAAAGAGATATTACAAACGGTGATGATGAAATACATCAGGGGAATAGGGTGGTAAAAGACAGATCACTGAGCACTCGTGAGTTACTATACGTTACTATCCACTGTATGAATCTCAGATAATTGTTATATTCTCCGACTGCTCCACCAGCCGTTGATCACACAAAAGCAAACACCATAGACCGAGGTGACATATCAGTCGCAGATAAATCTTTTATTACGCCTGATGTAAATATTTTCAGCTTTTTTTATATTGTATTTGCATATTTTTTGTCTCGCCGCTTTGTGTCACATGATACATGACCTTACACATAATGCGGGAGCCGTGTTATCACTGATAGCATTTCCCTATAGTGAATAAAACATGTGTTTATGAAATATGTCTGCTTCCTCTTCTTCCATTCACTCCATATGCAGACTGTACTCAGACTTTCCATTATTCCTGGTTGCTGATAGTCCAACAAGATTAATACATAAGTATGCAAAATGCTGATTTTTATTGGCCGAACAGTTGTTCATTCCCCGTTGATTGTATTTGACTTATCTCTGTTACATTTTGTATTCATGATATGCGCCCATGTGCATTTATCTTGCTTAATTCAAGCTTATTGGATACAGTTTTAGAATAAAAGGAGAAAGTGAGAAAAAATAAAAAAATTATATTTTTGTTTCCCCATACAAAGTTTTTTTATGTGTTTCCTTAAAGGTTTTTTCACTTGTCATGTGAAAAAACCCAATTAACCTTCAGATATGGGGTTAATCTGCAGGTTAATCATAATCTGAAGCTTTGTGGCCGCCATACTGAAAGCCTGGCTGCTGGGAGGAAATGATCTTTGTTCCTCCCCAAACCCTTCAGTCATAGAGGTGCAGCTTAAGTGACCGCTTAGTGCATGGTGAGTGGTGGCTGTAACCGACTGTGGCTGACAGCTGGCTCTGATCAGTCAGTGCCGGGGCATGGTGGGAGCTACCGCTCACTTTGTACTGATCAGTGACTGAAGCCAAATCGGCAGAACCCACATCAGCCGAACCTCTATGACTGAAAGCCCAAGGCCGGTGGGAGGAACAAAGTTAATTTCCTACCAGCATCTGGTCTTTCAGTGAGACATCCTCATGGCTTCAAAATGCTTGTAACCTGCAGATCAACCCCATATCTGCAGGTTAATAGCGTTTTTCATATGAAAAGTTTCCTTACAAAGGGTTATTTTTCCTATTGAGTTAAGAACTAACAGGCAGTTAGTTGCTAACTACTTGCGTCATCTCTGCCAGCTAAGAGTCATCACTGATGGCTTCTGTCGACAATTTTCCTGCTTCTACTGATGTCATGTTGACAGAGCAGCTTCTTTTCTTCCTCCCTGCTCTGATGATGGGGGGTTTCTAGAAATGTCATGCTGATTGACAGCCGACTCCCTGCTGCCTAACTGCGGGAAGTCAACTTTCAACAGAGGAAGAGCTACTCTGTTGACTAGAGATGAAATGAAGCAGGGGAATCACCAGCTGAGATGGCAGAGTTCTTCCCAGTGCAGTACAGTCACCTTCTGGTCGAAACACTTTTTTTTTGCTGACTGAACTGTGGAACAGTTCTTTCTATATTTATTAGCCCACTTTACAACACGTAAAATTATTTATCTGTTGTAATGTAGTTTTAATCTGCTGCAGGAAAGTTGCGATTCTGGGCGCCATGTTATTAGAAACTAATTGTCGCAAGGTCCTGACAGGAGAGCCATGTACTGTATGATACATAGTTTATTTACATATCGCTGTGGATTGTAAGGAGGTTCATAATGCATATAGCTTTTCACATTATCATCTTAAAATGTACAAAATTATTATACCTAATACAAGAAATATTTTACCTTAAGGTTACAGATTTCCCTGACAAATTTCTAGATTGTTCTGCGGACACATCCATAGATGAAGTTCAGCCGTTGCCAGATGAATGAAAGGTGAAGAAATAATCCTGTCATGGACTCTTTGCCAGTTTTGTGCTGATTAATTACAGAAATCTGCAAGACTGGTAATTGATACATCTAATTAATCTAAGCAAATTGAGTCTGGCAGATAGAACATTTTCTCCATGTTTTAATTTTCAGACATTTTAATCTTAAACCAGTTATCACACATATATAGAAAGAAGATTGTACAATTCAACTGAACACCACGTGTCGGAACAAAGCTTAATACAATGAACTACAATTAATACAGATGAAGCTTTTTTAGGCTTAATACGTTTTATAACAACATTTAAAAATAATTATAATGTATACCAAGTTAGGCAGTTTTAATAAAAGTCACTTTTTTTGACAGTGCAAACTTAGAGATGAGCAATTTGATTTGGCACTGCTCTGGTCCACTACCGGACCAGGGCAGAGCAAATCGAATTTTTCATCTATACTAGAAAAATATATATCTTTGTACCATGTTAGCCAGTAGATAGAAAAATATTCAACTTTGAGAGTCAACAGTGGTTGATACCTTTCAATGGCTAACTGAAAAGATGGTAACAAATTGCAAGCTTTCGAGAATACTCAGAGACCTGAGTAGTCTCTAAAGCTTGCAATTTGTTACCATCTTTTCAGTTAGCCATTAAAAGGTATCAACCACTGAGGACTCTCAAATAATCTATACTAAAAATTCTTAAACATCTTCAAATTTATACCAGTGGCTCATGCTGCATAATAAATTTGATTGATTTTTAGACAATTGTGTCTAACCTTACACCTACTACTACTTGGTTAACTTTGTGGAGGAAAGGTGCACTAAAATTTTGTCATTTTTTTGTGCACAGTATTGCATCATAAGTCATGCTATTTTTACAGTAAAGTCTCATTTCTATGTCGGACCAGGAGCAAAATGTGTCAAAACCATATACTAAATATAATACAAACCATATAACACACATCGTGGCAAAAATCTCCACCATTGTCTCATCTTCAAAACCATAAAAAGGAACTCACAGAAAAATGTTTATCGTTTTCATTAGTAATATACTTGAAGTGAATAGTGACATAGCTGGTGATAGTCCAGAATTTTCTATAACAATCCCAGCAAATTCTGGCTCCACCTAAAGTGGTCATTCCTGTCCGATTGTGGATGGTCCTGTAGGCTGGATTTAAAGGGGTTGTTCGGTGAAAACAAGTTTTCTGCTTTTCAGTAATAGGTAGTGTTGAGCGATACCTTCCGATATCGGGAAATATCGGATCGGATTGGATCGGACCGATACCGAAAAAGTATCGGATATCGCCGATTCCGATACCGGAAACCAATGCAAGTCAATGGGACAGAAATATCGGAATGAAAATAAACCCTTTCTTTCCTTGTAGGTTAATTCTACATGAAGGAAAACAACTAAGAATAATGTAGAATGTATTGGGGGAGGTGGGGGAGACAATAAAGGCATAGAGGTTTAGCCCAATCAAATGGAATAGCAGGAATTAATATTTTTTTTAAGACGTTCTGAGTTACGGAAATATTGACTATTTTAAGTATTTTTATATTTTGTCAGATATTTATGTTTCACTACTTCCATGCTCTTCACCTTCTTTTTTACTTCTCCCACACTTTCTCCTTCATCATCCTCAGCATCTTTTTCATCCTCTTCTTCTTCACCTTCTTCATCTTCTTCTTCTTCACCTTCTTCGTATTATTCTTTTTTTTTACATTCTTCATATTCTACTTCTTCATCTTCTTCATATTCTTCTTCTTCATCATATTCTTATTTGTGACAGGCATTCCTGTAGTTGTTATCTATAAAAGGTTGGACATTACACCTTTCGTTCTGCCCGTCACAAAAGATTTACAACAGGATTTGTCCGCGTTCAGTTTGGCCTGCAGCAGCAGGTCTTATCCAGGGGCACCACGAGGAGGAACGGACTCACCCCCATACACTGCTTAGTCATCTTCTGCTTATAATTTAGATATTATCTTTTGCTCTGATTTTTAGTCTTATGCTTAATGTTCTTCCGCTTTTTGTTCTGCAGCTTCTTGTATTTCTGCTTCTTGGTTTTCTGTCTCTTGTTCTTCTGTATCTTGGTGCTTGTCTTCTCTTCTTTGTCCTCTTGGTCAACTTCTTCAGGGTCATCTTCTTGGTCTTCTTCGGGGAGGTCTTCAGGGTCGTCGTCTTCAGGGGTCCTCGTCTTCGGGGTCCTCGTCTTCTTCGGGTTGGTCTTCTGGGTCCTCGTCTTCGGGGTCCTCGTCTTCTTCGGGGTGGTCTTCAGGGTCCTCGTCTTCTTCGGGGTGGTCTTCAGGGTCCTCGTCTTCTTCGGGGTGGTCTTCAGGGTCCTCGTCTTCTTCGGGGTGGTCTTCAGGGTCCTCGTCTTCAGGGTCGTTGTCTTCGGGGTCCTCGTCTTCTTAGGGTTGGTCTTCAGGGTCCTCGTCTTCAGGGTCCTCGTCAGGGAGATCCAGCGTGATTACCAAGAACCATTTCAAAAAGCTTGAACTTGGAAATGTAGCAGAAGGTACAAGAAAGCTGAGGAACTACCGAGAACCAGCTGACGGTACTGGAACCCGGATGGGTAGCAGAAGGTGCAAGAGCCAATGGAACTGCCGAAGACCAGCTGATGGTACTGGAACTCGGTTACTAAGCAGGAGGTACCTGTGGCAGAAAGCACTACCAAGGACCAGCAGACGTTGGTGGAACTTAGATACCGAGAAGGAGGCACCTAATCCAAAGGCACTGCCGAGAACCAGCTGACGGTACTGGAACCCGGATGGGTAGCAGAAGATACCCATGTAAAAAAAAGTTCAAGGCCGCGAGCCGGCCGCAGTTACCAAAATCCACAGTCCTACAGGGGGTGCTTGTCCTATTGGCACTATGGAACCAGCATTCATTGCCTGATCCCGCAGCCCACATAGGAGTCACCCAAACTGCAGGCACCATAGAGTCGGCTAACCCGACCGCAACACGACAGGACAACGCATTGGAGGCAAAGTGACGTTGACACTACCCGGAAACAGCTGGCGTGCTGGAACCAGGCTGGGCAGGAGGGAGTACCCGTGCCAAAGTCACTGCCAAGAACCAGCTGACGGTACTGGAACCCGGATGGGTAGTAGAAGGTACAAGAGCAAATGAAACTACCGAGGACCAGCTGACGGTACTGGAACCCGGATGGGTAGCAGAAGGTACAAGAGCCAATGGAACTGCCGAAGACCAGCTGACGGTACTGGAACTCGGTTACTAAGCAGGAGGTACCTGTGCCAGAAAGCACTACCAAGGACCAGCAGACGTTGGTGTAACTTGGATACCGAGAAGGAGGCGCCTAATCCAAAGGCACTGCCGAGAACCAGCTGACGGTACGGGAACCCGGATGGGTAGCAGAAGTTACCCATGTAAAAAAAAGTTCAAGGCCGCGAGCGGGCCACAGTTACCAAAACCCACAGTCCTACAGGGGGTGCTTGTCCTATAGGCACTATGGAACCAGCCTTCATTGCCAGATCCCGCAGCCCACATAGGAGTCACCTAAACAGGCACCATAGAGTCGGCTAACCCGACCGCAACACGACAGGACAACGCATTGGAGGCAAAGTGACGTTGACACTACCCGGAAACAGCTGGCGTGCTGGAACCAGGCTGGGCAGGAGGGAGTACCCGTGCCAAAGACACTGCCGAGAACCAGCTGACGGTACTGGAACCCGGATGGGTAGTAGAAGGTACAAGAGCCAATGGAACTGCCGAAGACCAGCTGACGGTACTGGAACTCGGTTACTAAGCAGGAGGTACCTGTGCCAGAAAGCACTACCAAGGACCAGCAGACGTTGGCGGAACTTGGATACCGAGAAGGAGACACCTAATCCAAAAGGCACTGACGAGAACCAGCTGACGGTACTGGAACCCGGATGGGTAGCAGAAGGTACCCATGTAAAAAAAAGTTCAAGGCCGCGAGCCGGCTGCAGTTACCAAAACCCACAGTCCTACAGGGGGTGCTTGTCCTATTGGCACTATGGAACCAGCCTTCATTGCTTGATCCCGCAGCCCACATAGGAGTCACCTAAACTGCAGGCACCATAGAGTCGGATAACCCGACCGCAACACGACAGGACAACGCATTGGAGGCAAAGTGACGTTGACACTACCCGGAAACAGCTGGCGTGCTGGAACCAGGCTGGGCAGGAGGGAGTACCCGTGCCAAAGTCACTGCCGAGAACCAGCTGACGGTACTGGAACCCGGATGGGTAGTAGAAGGTGTTGGAGCTCGGGATAATACTGAAAACAGAGGAGCCAGAGGTGTATTTGGAGGAGGTTTTAAATCAGTAGTACAGTGGATGTGGACAGAGCAGGAGAAATTGCCGTCCGCACAGCAGGGGAACAGCTGACGTTACTGAACCCCAATAACACGGCAGCAAGTGTTGACTGTGCAGACGGCACTTCCAAGCGCCAACTGGCGGTGTTGGAGCTCAGGGATAATACTGAAAACAGAGGAGCCAGAGGTGTAATTGGAGCAACTTTAAAATCTGTAGTAGTGAGAATGTGGACAGAGCAGGAGAAATTGCCGTCCGCACAGCAGGGGAACAGCTGACGTTACTGAACCCCAATAACACGGCAGTAAGTGTTGACTGTGCAGACGGCACTTCCGAGCGCCAACTGGCGGTGTTGGAGCTCAGGGATAATACTGAAAACAGAGGAGCCAGAGGTGTAATTGGAGCAACTTTAAAATCTGTAGTAGTGAGAATGTGGACAGAGCAGGAGAAATTGCCGTCCGCACAGCCGGGGAACAGCTGACGTTACTGAACCCCAATGACACGGCAGCAAGTGTTGACTGTGCAGACGGCACTTCCGAGCGCCAACTGGCGGTGTTGGAGCTCAGGGATTACAGTTCAGGTGGTAGAAACATGAACAGAACAGGATACCTGGATACTTTTGCCAACAATTATTTATTCTGGAAGAGGACTGGCAAATTCATGAGAGATCCAGGCCTTGTTCATTTTGAGAAAAGTAAGCCGGTCAACGTTATCGGAGGATAGTCGCATGCGACGGTCTGTTAGTACACCACCTGCGGCACTAAAGACGCGTTCCGATAATACACTAGCAGCAGGGCAAGCTAGCACCTCCAATGCATACTGACTTAGCTCTGGCCATGTATCTAGCTTACAGACCCAAAACTTGAAGGGAGAAGAGCCGTCTGGGAGTACACTAAGAGGGCAAGACATGTAGTCTGTCACCATCTGACGGAAACGTTGCCTCCTGCTGACTGGAGCCGTCTGTGATGGTGTAGACATTTGTGGTGGCTGGGACACAAAACTTTGCCACATTTCGGCCATACTGGTCTTGCCTTGTGCTGAGGCGCTGCTTCTGCTCCCTCTTTGTGCAGAGCTTCCTCCATTGCCTCGACGCACTGAGCTGCTTTGTAAAGCACTAGCAGCACTGCTCTCGGTTGGAATGGAGAACATGATGGAATGCACCAGTGCATCTTGGTACTCCCGCATTTTACGCTCCCGGTTCAACGGTGTTATGAGGCTTTGTAAGTTGTCCCGGTAGCGAGGATCTAGGAGGGTGGACACCCAATAATCAGCCGTGTTGAGAATGTGAGCGATGCGGCGGTCATTTCTCAGGCACTGCAGCATGAAATCAACCATGTGCTGCAGACTGCCAACTGGCCAAGAAACGCTGTCCCCTGCTTGAGGCGTGATCTCTGCCTGCTCTGCATCACCCCTCCCTCGCTCTAGATACTGACTACTAGAGCATTGTGTACCTCCCTCCTCTGGACAGATGTCTTCCTCATCCATTGACTCCTCCTCATCCTCCTCACAAAGTGTCCCCTGCCTAGGCCTTTGTGAGGAACCACGTTGCGCAGACTGTAGAGAAGCAGATGGCATTTGTGACTCCTCATCCTCCACCTCTTCCAAAACCTCGTCCCTTAGTGCTTGCAGTGTTTATTCAAGCAGGCAGATAAGGGGGATAGTCATGCTGACTAGTGCATCATCTGCACTCGCCATCCGCGTGGAATAATCGAAGGCACGCAAAACGTGGCAAATGTCCTTCATAGAGGCCCACTCAGTGGTGGTGAAGTGTGAACGGCGCGCACTGCGACTTGTTTGCGCCTGCTGCAGCTGGTACTCCATTACTGCTGCCTGCTGCTCACACAACCTCTCCAACATATGTAACGTTGAATTCCACCTGGTGGGTAGGTCACATATGATGCGATGTTCCGGAAGACGTAATCGGTGCTGCAGTGCTGCAATGCGTGATCTTGCATTGCTGGAACGCCGCAAGTGAGCGCACTCTATGTGGACCTTGTGAAGCAGTGCATCAAGATCCGGATAGTCCCTCAAAAAACTCTGCACGGCCAAGTTGAGCACATGTGCCAGACATGGGATGTGAGTGAGGTTGCCTAGGCCCAGAGCTGCCACCAGATTTCGGCCATTGTCACACACTACCATGCCTGGCTGGAGATTCGCTGGCACAAACCACACGTCGCTCTGCTGCTTGATGGCATTCCAGAGCTCCTGCGCTGTGTGGCTTCGATTCCCCAAAGAAATTAATCTTAATACGGCCTGTTGACGTTTGGCCACGGCTGTGCTCATATTGGTCACCATAACAGGTAACCATTCACGGGTCGATGTGGAGGTAGACCGTGACGGCTCCTGCAGCGCTGATTCAGAGGAACTGGAGTATGAGGAGGAGTCAATGTGTACAGACTGAATTCCTGCAATCCTTGGAGTTGGCAGAACACGTGCAGCGCCACTCTCAAGATCTGTACCCGGCTCCACAACATTTACCCAATAGGCAGTGAGGGAAAGGTATCGTCCCTGTCCATGCTTACTGGTCCACGCATCGGTGGTCAGGTGGACCTTGCTACTGACGGCGTTTTGTAGCGCATGTTTAATTTTTCCCTCCACATGATGTTGCAGGGCAGGGACGGCTTGCCTGCTGAAATAAAATCGGCTGGGCACGTTGTATTGTGCGACTGCCAATGCCATAAAGTTACGGAATGTGTCAGTCTCCACCAGCCTGAATGATAGCATTTCAAGGGCCAGTAGTTTAGCAATGCCAGCATTCAGAGCCTGTGCTCGGGGGTGGTTTGCCGAGTATGGGCGCCTTTTCTCCCATGCCTGTGCAAACGATGGCTGTAGACTGGCCTGGGAGTGTGAGGATGACTGGGAAAGTGGTGCTGTGGGTGGAATTACACTGTGTCTCTGTACAACAGTGCCAGAGATTCTTCCATGGCGATCCTGTGAGGAAGCCGAACCAGCTGTGTGTGAGCTGGAGGAAGAGGCTACAGCACGAGCTGAAGAGGTGGTAGGTGGTGCTGTAGGTTGGCCTAGGTCTTCAGTGTGTTCTTGTAACTCCACCACGTGCTTGGTCCGCACATGTTTCCACATATTTGTGGTATTGAGGTTGCTGACACTTTTCCCTCTTTTCACCTTCTGATTACACAGCTTGCATTTGACAAAGCAAATGTCATCTGCAACTGTGTCAAAAAAGGACCAGGCACTGCAAGTCTTGGGAGCGCCCACTTTGGATTTTGGAAGAGCCATGCTCCTAATGGGTGCCGAAGTGGAGGCTACAGGCAACCAAGTCTGCCCCCTCCCTCTCCCTCCTTTTTGGGCTGTTCGGGGAATCTCTTCCTCAGAGCTGCTCCCACCACCTTCCTGTCCCTCACGCCATGATGGGTCAAGGACCTCATCATCTACACCACCCTCTTCAAACAACTGCTTCTCCTGGGTAGTCTCGACAGCACAGTACGCACCAGAAAGTGGCACCTGAGTCTCATCATCAGATGCGTACTGAGGTGTGCTGCTGACTATAGGCACTGGCCCACCTGCCTCTTCTGATTCAGAGAGACAAAATGGTTGCGCATCACTGCATACTACCTCTTCTTCAAATTCTCGAATTCTGCTTGGCTGGCCCCCTCTTTCCAAGCCAAGAGATTCAGAGAACAGAAGTAGAGATGGCTCCTGTCCAGGGCTCTCTGACTGCCTGGGCAATTTGGCAGGTGGTGAAGAGACAGATGGGTGCTCTTCAGTGCTCAGGACCTGAGAGTATCTGGAACTAATTGAAGTCGATGCGTTAGCTGTCATCCATCCGACAACGGCTTCAATTTGGTCCTCCCACAGTAGTGGGGTACGGCTAGCTCCTACAAAGCTGCGCATAAAGGACTGTTCCCTGGTAAAACTGGGGGATGCTGAGTCACTGGTGCCCGCAGCAGGCACAGAATCCCCACGTCCTCTCCCTGCAGGCACAGAATCCTCACGTCCTCTCCCTGCAGAAACTCCACGCCCACGCCCACGACCACATGCCTTACTCCCTGCCTTCTTCATCTTGGTAGACTGATAAAGATAGGCAGAAAAGTACTAACGGCTTAGTGTGCTTATTCCTGAACAGCTGCTAACAGGTATAAGAAACACTAATTTTATAAAGTGTGGACTAGACTTTAATATGAGCTAATGTGGCCTACACAACTGTAAAGTGGAGTGTTTGGTGAACTTTATTTAGGTTTTTTTTGTCACAAAAAGACACTGGATGTGCCTAAAGATGTAATAACGATAGTATCACAAACTTTTTGTAGCTATTACAATGTAGGAAGGTAACCTACAATGCAATAGATGAGGCTGCAAAAAATAGGCTAATACTAATCTGGCTTGGGCTGCAGGGCCCAATGCTGCAGAAAGGCTCCTCTAACTACTCCTATATAGTGTGTTTGGAACCAATTTAGCTGAATACGGATGGAACCACCACACTAATAGGAGAAATCAGGAAAAATTATGAATTGGCAAAAAAGGACAATGTATGAGGCAGTGACACACACTGAGTGCACTACAACCAGACGTGGTTGAAGCACACACTACAGGGTGAGCTGCACTCACACACCAGACCTTGCAGACAGCGGTGAACAGTACAGATGCAGAGCACTGTGCACTAGCGCTGCAAGACCAAAAAAATTTCTCTATCTACTCCTATATAGTGTGTTTGGAACCAATTTAGCTGAATACGGATGGAACCACCACACTAATAGGAGATATCAGGAAAAATTATGAATTGGCAAAAAAGGACAATGTATGAGGCAGTTACACACACTGAGTGCACTACAACCAGACGTGGTTGAAGCACACACTGCAGGGTGAGCTGCACTCACACACCAGACCTTGCAGACAGCGGTGAACAGTACAGATGCAGAGCACTGTGCACTAGCGCTGCAAGACCAAAAAAATTTCTCTATCTACTCCTATATAGTGTGTTTGGAACAAATTTAGCTGAATACGGATGGAACCACCACACTAATAGGAGATATCAGGAAAAATTATGAATTGGCAAAAAAGGACAATGTATGAGGCAGTGACACACACTGAGTGCACTATAACCAGACGTGGCTGAAGCACACACTACAGGGTGAGCTGCACTCACACACAGAGACCTTGCAGACAGCAGTGAACAGCACAGAGAACCGTGCACTAGCACTGCAAGGCACAGCGATTTATAAAGTAGCTTGGGTAAAGCAGAATAGACCAAATAGGTAGCTAAAACTGTCCCTCAGAACAACAGCATCCTATCCCTAACTGAATTCACAGCAGAGTGAGCTCAAAATGGAGGCGGCGGCTTTTATAGTGCATCATGACATCATTTCAGCAGCCAATCACAGCCATGACATTAGTTAAGATGCCTACATGCCTAACAGGATGTGCCCACACTTCTTAGGATCCTCATTGGCTGAATAAAATGAAAATGGCTCATTGCATTATGGGAACTTCCGATTCCAGTATACGATATTGCAAAAGTATCGGAATTAAGTATCGGAATTCCGATACCGCGAATATCGGCCGATACCCGATATTTCAGTATCGGAATGCTCAACACTAGTAATAAGTGATAAATTGTTGATTGTGGGAGTCCAATTGCTGGGACCAGCACTGATTAGCTGAACTATGTACTTTTATCCCAGTTAGAATGGAGCGGTAGTATACACCGCTTCATTCATTCCCAGTTGGTTTGCCAAGTGCTGCGCTCAACTTTTTCCAACAGTCCCTTAGGGAATAAAGGAGTATCTGACTTGCAGCTCTATTTTGTAATGAGTTTTAAAGTACTTTGTCGGCAGGGACGTACTGCCCATAGTGGTAGACCACATGGCTGCTATGGAGCCAGTGAGTTGGGGAGCCTGGTACTTGTCATTGCAATTTCAAAAGTTTCTGAGGTGGGGAGATGGGGGGGCTGCAAGGCTATCAAACTGTGTATGGGGGCCCCCATACTGTGTCAAGAGCTGTGGGACCTTTATACTGAGTGGAGGGCTGTGGAAGCCATCATATTGTGTGTAGGGACCCTCAAACTACATGTTGAGGCTGTAGGGGACATTATATTGTGTGTTAGTCATTGGGGGCTCTCAAACTTTGTGGATGGTTGTGGGTGACATTATAGTGTGTGTGGGGGGTCTCACACTGACTATGAGATCTGTGGGGGACATCATATTGTGTGTATGGGGCTGCAGGGGCTATATTTTATAGGGGATTGTGGGGTCATCATACTGTGTGGGGGGCACTTTAGGGGCATCATCCTGTGGGAGTAATTATATTGTCTTGGAGTTATGACATCCGTGTGTCATCAGTGTGACACTTCCCAGCACCTGGGAATCAGTGGTATAGTACACGTTCTTCCCAAGTGCCGAGGGCTGCAGGCAAGTCGCATTATTGTCCCCTGCTTGTGCTAAGATCAGGAGACAATGTAGTAGCAGAGTAGTATTCTGCTCCCGCTGTCTCCAAGTGTAAAAATAAGAATAAAATAAGAAAATAATTATACTCACCTGTCCAAAGATGAAATAAGTGTCCCACGCTGTAATCCATCTTACCACACATGCTGAGGAGCACAGGAGAATGACTCGCTGCAGCGTGCGGGCCCCTAAACTACACTGAGCTCACTGAGTGGCAGGACACTGCTCACTGAGCCTAGTACAGATTAGGGGCCCACGAGTCTTCCTCCTCTGCTCCTCAGCATGTGCAGTCAGATGGATTACAGCATGGGACACTTATTTCATCTTCGGACAGGGAGTCTAAGGATCTTTTTATTTTGTTTTTATCTTTACACTTGGAGACAATGGGGGCAGAATACTACTCTCAACATTGTCACTTGCTCGCGCTGGTTGGAGCCCAAGCAGAGGACAATGATGAAAACTGCCTCCAGCACCCGGCGCTTGGGAACAGTGCTAACTGTGCTACTGATTCATAGGCACCGGTACGTGTGATTCTGATACGGCACACGGTTGCCACACATATGCCACATAGCGACACACAGACACAGATATCTCCGGTACTGTTTTTCCTGGACCGGAAATATCTGGACGTGTGAAAGAGGCCTTAGGGTCATGAAAGGGGTATAGTAGTGGGTGAGAAGAGTAAAGGTACTTCAGCAGTGGCATAATTACTCTGTATCTGATGTAATACATGTCTATTTCCCTGATTTTACAAGTTGGGAGGTATAACTCTGCCTGCTCTGCCAATTTATTTATTTTTTTTTTTGAGAGGGGGACCGAATTATGACTTTTGCGATGTTGCCCAATGATTTCTATATATGCCACTGCTTGTCAGGGATAAAAATTCCCCATTCTGTTAATTGGTGCAGGTCCCAGCGGTCAGACACCCAAAAGTCAGAAAGTCATCTCCTGTCTTGTGGATAGGTGATAGCTTGTTTTACTAGACAACCCCTTTAAATGTTCAGTGGTAAGTATGCAGGTTAGATGTTGGAAATATGCAATAGTGGAGTTTTTGTTGTTTTATTTTACCATGAGCTTTATTGGTTATTTTTTTTTCCATTACTGTCCTTCTCTTGTGCCATGTGACCGCTCTCTGACTCTGTCAATCAAACAGGCTCTCCTGTACTGTAATTTAGTTCCTTCATATATTTTTAAGAAACCCTCAATGCAATACATGTAGGAATGGTTCAATAAATGTACTTAATTATATCTAGTGACTCATTCTAAAAACTAATCTGAGATTCGTGAATTAGGCTGCCATTACTACCTTATATTTGTTTTTGCATCTTTTCTAGAAACCCAAATGACACAATAATAAAACGTTAAGACTTATGATATCTAAATCCATCTGATGAAAGACATTCACTGTTCTCTTGACATTCCCACAAACCAGAGGTTCTTATGAAACACTTTACTTGAAGAGTTGAAAACCCACCATCTGCTCCGTCTGATGTGCATTTTCAAATCTATTGCTCAACAACATGAAAAATACATCTGCTGTGCAATTTCTATTGATTTTACTTTTTTTTTTTAAGAATTGCATCAGTGATTCCCAGTCTGTAACATTTTTAACTGTGCGGGATTTTAACTTGGAAATCATTAGATTCATTAAAGGAAATCGGTCACGTTCTATGTGCATCTGATGAAAGAATGCTATGGAGCAGTCCATTCGGTGGTCCTACTGATGTATGCAGAAAGAATTTTAATCACTGAAGACCTCCGACTGGACTACTGATTAGGACTGCCCACTGGACTACTAGGTAGGACTGTCCATAGGACTACTGATTAGAACCGCCCACTAGGTGCCTAAGAATAGAAGAAGCAAAGATTTAATAAATTAAATATAATTCACCCTCAACTGTTCCTATCAAACCTAAGCATCAATCTGTTCAGCTCCTCCTATTCAATAACATGCTTACTGCGTATTAGGTACTTTGTTCAACATGACAGCTTTACTTTTTTAGGGGCTCGGCTTTTTAAAACAACCTTTTTTGAAAGGGAATATCTATTTATATTTATCTATCCAAAAAGGTTTAAAATTCTTTCTTCATATATATTTTAAGTGGTTAAGTCATTGATTTTTTTTTCTTTTAAACTGCATCAAATCCTCGGCAAAAAAACAAACTATAGATTTCACACATCACAATTACATCACAAGAAGAAAGTGTTATACGTTGAACTTAAGAACTTGGCAGAATGTAGTAAGTTTCCTCTAGCTGCAGATGAGCCAAAAGAGATGGTGTGGCTGTGCTTTTTCTTTTGTTTTATTTGCACAAATTTTGCTGTAGTTTTTTTTATGATCAAAATTTTCCCCCATTCGTTATAAGCATTAAATTAAGTGAGGATGGTTAGTTTGTTTGGGGTAAATACTTGAAGCTTTCACGCATACCATTTTAGGATATGTATAACTTTCTCATTGCTTTTTATTCAGATTTTTTGGGGGTAGGTAGGATGAATAAGAACAGCATTTATGCTTTAATTTAAAATAATAATTTTATACTTCTAGTAGTAAAAGTCACAGCAATATCATAAACATATTATTACACTTTTTTAAACTCTTTTTAGTCCCACTAGTAGACCTGTAACTGTTCATGTAATACACTAAAAAAGAAAATCTCTAACAGATTACAAAAGTATTGAATAGTTGTTTTGCTTCTACTCAAAAATTTGTGCTAAAGGAATTTTGCTTTTGCAGTAATGTATTTGAAGATTTGATTGAAGCTCAAGCACGGTGTGACACTATTCACGGATAAGCCGTGATGCTGGGTAGTCAAGAGGTTCAAGGTCAAAAGCCAAAAGAGTAGCCATAGACAGAGGGTTGAGATGAAGGCATTGTCAGGAATCGGTTCCAGGTCAATATTTCAAGCAGGCCGAGAAAAATCCTAGGTCGAGCAGCAAAGATCAGAATACCAGACAAGAAGCTCAGAGCAAGCTCATACCTCATGAGCAAAGCTACAACTGTCAGCAATCAAAGGCAGAAAGCTGGAAAAATAGCCAGGTAATTTCTCTGGACAAGAGACACATGGATGAAGCCTCATGCACCCTGGTCCTGATTGGATGACTAAACTGTCACTCCATCACCATACTGACAGCTCAGCATGCTTCATTCCTAGATTGCATGGCAGAATTGTCATTCACTGCGTCCAGACACTCAGATAGAAGGAATTGTGACATATAGCTTGACCAATGGGTCAGCACAACACCCATATTTTTTTGCAATTTTGACATATTTCATGGTATGTGGGCACATTTGGTTTTAGCAGCAGAAAAAATTGCAAATACTGGAGTGTTGGCTGGAAAAGAAGCACATTTTTGCTTAAGTTTTTGATGAGTTTTTTATTCATTTTTTTCCCATTCATTTGAGTAGGTGAAAACACTGCAAAAATGCAGCAAAAAATATTTAACACGAGCATGAGATTTCGCAAATTTTAAACATGGGAAAAATGTGTTAAACCCATGACATGTAAACAAGCCCTTTAAGTTCCAGTTCGCAGACCATATCATGTTAATGTTACCTTGTAGCATATCTAAAAACAAGTAAAAAACTCATCCTATTTCAGAATTTTTAAATACATGAATCACAAAATGAATACAAGTAGCTCTTAGGTCCGAAAGGAAAAATTTTTCTAGGGCACAAATGACTTAAATTTCTGAAATTGGTGTCTTGTTATTTGGTAGAGGGGTCTTTGGACACCATCAGACAATGGAAGCCCAGGTGTGAATGCTACTTCTTTCATTTTCTATAGCTAAGCCCCTGTGCTGGAACTACACACTGTATTAATTCAATTTTTTTTACATTTCCTTATTGATCATTTTTAGTTGCTAAAAACAGAATAGCCAGATGTTTGCTGGGAGATACTGTACTTCTGAGCACACAATGGGACTCATTTATCAAAACTGTCAGTCTCATTGCCCATAGCAACCAATTACAATGCAGCTTTAATTTTTCTAGAGCAGTTTAACCCCCCTAGGGTCCAGTCAGTTTTGTCCTTTTTGGAACAAGATTTTTTTTTTGCCTTTGCACATTCTTACTATTATAACTTTTTTTTTCCACAGCATGGGTTCATGTCAAGGTGTTTATTATGACTCAAGTTAATCTTTATTATGTCAGCATTTTTGGAAACATATACAGCATGTCAGCATTTCTTTTTCACTAATTTCTAAATGACAAATTTCTAATATGGACAAAAATGTGGAAAAAAAATCTGCTCTATGTATTTGTTTCGCCATTTATCAACCATCTTTAATTGTATTCTACATTTATTTTACCGATAGCTAAAGTTTTTGGTATGCTAATAATATCTTTGAGATTTTTCAAATAATGTTGAGTAAAACATAACATTCTCTCTCTAGGAATATTTTAACTCTGACAGGTCATGGTTTATCTGGGTGTGACCTGTTATAGGAAGGGATTTTTTAGCATGGTTTGATATTGGCTGGAGTTCCCAATATACTTTTTCTTTAAAAAGTTATCTCTATCAATACCTCTATCTCGCCTATGAGGACCTTACAGTAAGGACAGCATGAGCAAGGGAATCTGAGACACCATTTGCTGAAATGTTAACATATGAAATATCAACCTCCTTTAGACAATGTGGGCTTCAATCTATGGAATAAGGCTTTTTTAACTTGATGCTGTTATTATGATTGCAATTTGCAAAAGTTAGGGTGCCCATAATAATCTAGTATGGTAGGAAAATATCCAAAAATTTATATAGATACAGTGTGGAAAAAAGTATTTGATCCCTTGCTGTTTTTGTAAGTTTGCCCACTGACAAAGACATGAACAGTCTATAATTTTAAAGGCAGGTTAATTTTAACATTGAGAGATAGAATATCCAAAAAAAATCAAGCAAATCACATTGTATAAATTAGATAAATGTATTTGCATTTTGCAGTGAGAAATAAGTATTTCATCTCTCTGGCAAACAACACTTAATACTTGATGGCAAAAACCCTTGTTGGCAAGCACAGCAGTCAGACTTTTTTTGTAGTTGATGATGAGGTTTGCGCACATGTCAGGAGGAATTTTGGTCCACTTCTCTTTGCAGATCATCTCTAAATCATTAAGATTTTGAGGCTATCACTTGGCAACTCGGAGCTTCAATTCCCTCCATAAGTTTTCTATGGGATTAAGGTCTGGAGACTGGCTAGGCCACTCCATGACCTTAAAGTGCTTCTTTTTGAGCCAGTCCTTTGTTACCTTGGCTGTATGTTTTGGGTCATTGTCTTGCTGGAAGACCCAGCCACGACCCATCTTCAATGCTCTTACTGAGGGAAGGAGGTTGTTGGCCAAAATCTCGCGATATATTGCCCCATCTATCTTCCCTTCAGTACGGTGCAGTCGTCATGTCCCCTTTTCAGAAAAGCACCCCCAAAGTAAAATGTTTCCACCTCCATGCTTCACGGTTGGGACGATTTTCTTAGGGTTGTACTCATCCTTCTTCTTCCTCCAAACATGGCGAGTTGAGTTAATGCCAAAGAGCTCAATTTTTGTCTCATCTGACCACAGCACCTTCTTCCAATAACTCACAGAATCATCCAGGTGTTCATTGGCAAATGTCAGACGGACCTGCACATGTGCCTTCCTGAGCAGGTGGACCTTGCAGGCACTGTAGGATTTTAAACCTTTAAGGTGTAATGTGTTACCAATGGTTTTCTTGGTGACTGTGGTCTCAGCTGCCGTGAGATCATTAACAAGTTCCCCCAATGTAGTTTTAGGCTGATCTATCACCTTCCTCATGATCAAGGATACCCCACAGGGTGAGATTTTGCATGGCTCCCCAGATCTATGTCGATTGACAGTCATTTGGTATTTCTTCCATTTTCTTAATAATGCACCAGTAGTTGTCTCCTTCTCACCAAGCGTCTTACTTATGGTTTTGTAGCCCATTCCAGCTTTGTGCAGGTCTATGATCTTGTCCCTGACATCCTTAGAAAGCTCTTTGGTCTTGCCCATGTTGTAGAGGTTAGAGTCTGACTGAGTAATTGAGTCTGTGGACAGGAGTCTTTTATACAGGTGATTATGTAAGACAGCTGTCGAGTTGATTAGGAGTGTCAAACTGGTCTGTAGGAGCCAGAACTCACAATGGTTTGTAGGGGATCAAATACTTATTTCTCACTGCAAAATGCAAAAAAAATTATCTAATTGATACAATGTGATTTTCTTGATTTTTTTTGGGATATTCTATCTCTCAATGTTAAAATTAACCTACCCTTAAAATTATAGACTGTTCATGTCTTTGTCAGTGGGCAAACTTACAAAAACAGCAAGGGAACAAATACTTATTTCCCCCACTGTACATACTTATACCAAACATGCATTCACAGATTACACATATCACACACATGCATACAGACCTCAATATATTACATACACATACATTACACATATTACGCACATAAATGACAAATATTGCGTCCGTACATACATTGGACATTCCAATATCCACATCCGTGACACATATTAAACATATACATTACTCATATTGCACATACTTACTTTGTCCATATTACACACATTATAATACATTACATATTACACACATATTCACCCATACTATGCACATTCACAAATTACCCATGTCAGACAAACTTACACAAATACATGCAATCATCTTCATCTTCATCTGTTCTTGGCACCGCTCCAGTCGGTCTTCAGCAGTTTGTAACCTGCTGGATCGCTCCAGTATTTCCTGGGCGATCCAGAAGTCACTACTCAATGTAAGACTATGAGAGCCAGAACCAGACCAGAATGAAGCTCTTATAGTGTAGCGCTGTGGCTGGCGCCCCTGCATGGTGTCCCCTTCTCCATCAATGCAGGATATTCCCGAAGTCCCATGACAGGGAGCAGAGCTTACCAGGATAAGCCTGGACAATAATTTGCAAGAATGTTTTTTGAAACTTTAAAGGGAATCAGTCATCCCCTGAGACTTATCAGACCTGTAATATGGGCATATAGGTGATAGAAATGTAAATCTATACTTAACTGTATGCCTCATATTAGAGGTTTGGTTGCTTTGAAATGTCTTTTTATTAAATCTGTTTTCTTATGCTTGCGGGCCGGGGACGGGAAGAAATCCCCGCCTACTTAGTGAATTTCAATGTCCCCCCCTCCCCTGCACGTCACAGGGCCATGCGACGTGTAGTTTCGTCTTCCAGATTCCGCTCATGCTCAAATCACCTATAACGCAAGGCGCACTTTTTTTCACCTGGCTATGTTTTTTCCAGTAGTTATTGTGTGCGCAGGCGCCAAGGAGTCGCTGTGACTAGTTTTGTGCCAATACTAGCAGTTTTACCCCCTGCTGATGGGTTACTATGGCAGCTGGGGGCGTTACAATGGCTCCCACAGCTGCCATCTTATTACTCCTATTAAACCCAGCCTAAGGCACGGTCTAATATGACTGTCATCAATTTGTTGGCAGGCGTAATACATTGCAAAAGCAAAGAACTGCAGTGTAATATATATATATATATATATATATATATATATATATATATATATATATATTACGTTGCAGTTAATTTCTTTTGCAATGTTTTATAAATATATAGATATATAAATATATATATATATATATATATATATATATATATACACATATATATACAGTTAGGTCCATATATATTTGGACAGAGACAACATTTTTCTTATTTTGGTTCTAGACATTACCTCAATGAATTTTAAACAAAACAATTCAGATGCAGTTGAAGTTCAGACTTTCAGCTTTCATTTGAGGGTGTCCACATTAAAATTGGATGCAGGGTTTAGGAGTTTCAGCTCCTTAACATGTGCCACCCTGTTTTTAAAGGGACCAAAAGTAATTGGACAGATTAAATAATTGTAAATAAAATGTTCATTTCTAGTACTTAGTTTAAATCCCTTTGCTGGCAATGACTGCCTGAAGTCTTGAACTCATGGACATCACCAGACGCTGTGTTTCCTCCTTTTTGATGCTCTGCCAGGCCTTCACTGCGGTGGTTTTCAGTTGCTGTTTGTTTGTGGGCCTTTCTGTCTGAAGTTTAGTCTTTAACAAGTGAAATGCATGCTTAATTGGGTTGAGATCAGGTGACTGATTTGGCCATTCAAGAATATTCCACTTCTTTGCTTTAATAAACTCCTGGGTTGCTTTGGCTTTATGTTTTGGGTCATTGTCCATCTGTAGTATGAAATGACGACCAATCAGTTTGGCTGCATTAGGCTGGATCTGAGCACACAGTATAGCTCTGAATACATCATAATTCATTCGGCTGCTTCTGTCCTGTGTCACATCATCAATAAACACTAGTGACCCAGTGCCACTGGCAGCCATGCATGCCCAAGCCATCACACTGCCTCCGCCGTGTTTTACAGATGATGTGGTATGCTTTGGATCATGAGCTGTACCACGCCTTCACCATACTTTTCTATTTCCATCATTCTGGTAGAGGTTGGTCTTGGTTTCATCTGTCCAAAGAATGTTCTTCTAGAACTGTGCTGCCTTTTTTAGATGTTTTTTAGCTAAGTCCAGTGTAGCCTTTTTATTCTTGATGCTTATGAGTGGCTTGCACCGTGCAGTGAACCCTCTGTATTTACTTTCATGCAGTCTTCTCTTTATGGTAGATTTGGATATTGATACGCCTACCTCCTGGAGAGTGTTGTTCACTTGCTTGGCTGTTGTGAAGGGCTTTCTCTTCACCATGGAGATTATTCTGCGATCATCCACCACTGTTGTCTTCCGTGGGCGCCCAGGTCTTTTTGCATTGATGAGTTCACCAGTGCTTTCTTTCTTTCTCAGGATGTACCAAACTGTAGATTTTGCCACTCCTAATATTGTAGCAATTTCTCGGTTGGGTTTTTTCTGTTTTTGCAGCTTAAGGATGGCTTGTTTCACCTGCATGGAGAGCTCCTTTGACCGCATGTTTACTTCACAGCAAAACCTTCCAAATGCAAGCACCACACCTCAAATCAACTCCAGGCCTTTTATCTGCTTAATTGAGAATGACATAAGGAAGGGATTGCCCACACCTGTCCATGAAATAGCTTTGGAGTCAATTGTCCAATTACTTTTGGTTCCTTTAAAAACAGGGTGGCACATGTTAAGGAGCAGAACCTCCTAAACCCTTCATCCAATTTTAATGTGGATACCCTCAAATGAAAGCTTAAAGTCTGAATTTCAACTGCATCTGAATTGTTTTGTTTAAAATTAATTGTGGTAATGTCTAGAACCAAAATTAGAAAAATGTTGTCTCTGTCCAAATACGTATGGACCTAACTGTATATATATATTACTAAATAAAAAGAAAAAAACATATTAAAATGTTAAAATAAACAGTTTTCCCATAAAAAAAATGTTTTATTATGTAAAAAGAAAATGCACATAATTAGTATCAATGTTCCTGTAATGGTTTGAACAAAACAATAAAAATATAATATAATCCTGTAGGAGAATGCTGTAAAAAAAATAAAAATAAAAAACAATGCTAGAATTTCTATTTACAGTTGAAAGTTACAGTAATAAAAATGTCTTAAAACATTCTATCTCTCTCATTATTCTGGCATTTGGCAAATATTAAAAATTATGGTAATCCTAATTGACCTAAAACGGGAAAGGTTTATTCTGATTTCATGTCAGATATTGAGAAATACATGCATATGTGTCTTTTTATATAGTGTATGTAAACTTCTGGTTTCAACTGTTTATATAATGTATGTACATTGATACAGTACTGGTCAAAAGTTTGCACACATCTGTTCATGCAATGGCTTTCCTTGTTTTTAATGAAATGTGCACATTGCAAATTCAGACTGAAGGAATCAAAATCATGGAGGTACACATATGGAAACAACGGAAAAAGAAACGTGTGAAACGTGTGAAGAAAACTAGAATATATGTTAAACCTTAAGCACCCCCGTTTTTACTCTGATGCCAGCATTACACCCCCTTGGAACTCTCTCAGGCAGCTTCATCAGGTCATCACTTGCAACAGCTTTGATCAGTCATGAATGAGTTCCCAGAGGTGCTGAGCATTTGTTGGCAGATTTGCCTTCATTCTTTAGAATAATTTTTATTTTTTTTTTATTTTTATAGCGCCAACATATTCCACAGCACTTTACAAATTTTAGGGGGGACTGATACAGACAATACAGAATAAGCATATCTCATATCGAAAGGAGTGAGGGCCCTGCTTGCAAGCTTACAGTCTATGATTCTTTGGTCTGTTGTATCAGTTTGACTCAGAGCATGGCTATAGACAAGCACTTGGAGACCATAGATATACACACAGCTGATGGGGAAAGCAGTTCTGTCTATCGAGACAGTAACAAAGCTTCTTAAAACATTTACAGACTGTAACATTCCATACAAAGCTCCCATGAGAAATCCCACCCACCCCCCACCCCATGTCAGGAGTTACTGCTCAAAACATTTCATATTAGATAAGAATATATCAGACCAAATATTAGGCTAGAAAAATCTCAACCCTCCTATAGAAGGTCCAACACACAAATGATGATCCCAAAACAGATGGGATGATATGTTGTTGCCGAATGCAGTTGTAGCCATCTTAGGGAATTATCTCTTAAATTTGGAATAAATCAATAAAACATGCCTACATCATCACACAACCCTGCAAAATTAGTAATACATAAATAATATATAAATGCGGTATTTCCATAATCTTACTGACCAACAGCATAAAGTTAACATATCCTTAAGGAGAACTTGTTACCTTGTCTTATTTTATTTCTACTTCTTCCCTGAGTATTCAATTTTTTAAAAAAAAATCTGCCATATGATTCCAGAGATAGAGACCTTTTTATTTAGAAATTTTTATGGTCTTTACTTAGTGGGCATGTCTCATGGGATCCTCTGGGGCGTGTCTTTAGACTGCTCTGCTTCATTACCTTTTTAGCAATGCCCCCTTGTAAAGTCCATAAAATGTAAAAAAAAAAAGAGGCATATGTGAGCATCGGGAATAAAACCAGATCAAATACTATTGCCGGCTTTGAATGTGGTATAGTGAGCAACGATGGCTCTAGGAATTCACTAATAAAAAATGAAAAAACAAAACATTGGCCTAGTCGGTGTGTTTTTGTATGTAATTATTTATAAAATTTTGATAATTATTAAATTATTGTATGTATTGTATGATGTGCTACAACTTTCTTTATGATGAAACATTGGCATCTCACATTACCTCTCGTGTGTCGTGATCACCAGGAGGGTTGTGCCGCTTGTCCATCAAATTTATGGGAAGCGTCAAAATCCATTTTACTTTCAAATAAACATGTTTTAATTATCTCTCAGCACCTGCTTTATATCGTCTTCTGTTTGTGTGATTCCGTCTCCCCAGTGGATTGCAGATTGCTGGGTACTCACCTTGCGATGCTCTATTAACCTAAATATCAATCTGCCTATATATTCAAATGATCTCTAGAGGTTATTAACTTGCCCTTGGCGAGAAAGATTGAGCTTCCCGGGGCAAATGCTTTGATAAATTCAGAGTGTGACACTTTTATTACATATAGTAAATAGAATATCTAGCCTGGTTTTATGACAGCCATCACTAACTCATTCTGCTCTTATTACTTTCCAATTCTCCGTGTACCTTGAACATTTTCATGAAATTATTTCCGTGCCAATTATATGAGGTTGACTACTTGCATTTTTCTCTTTTGTTGTATTTTATGGATGTGATTTTTTTTAATTGCGCTATCGCCAATAGGTTGAAAACATAATCGTATATGGGATGCACGGATGATTATGTGAAAATTTGTTTGTTGCTTTACATGTCAAGCTCAGGATGATGAGTTAAATTTGTACCTTTATATTATGGATTTGATGTTAAGAAGTTCTAGATGCAGATCGGGCAATTAGTTCTGGTTATGGGCATTGGAGGGCGCAAGAAAAAATATTGTAACATCAGATTGCAAAAATAGTGACACTTTTTGCACCATCTGTATTGTAGATGCTTCAATGTCCTAATAATAGTGATATCCGTTTCCCACCTTCCATGAATCATTTGTCACCAGACCCCATCACCTTTAAAATTTTTCATACATTCCAGCCTCATTGTAAAATTAATATATTTCATTTTCTCTAATAAAGATGTGGTCAGTAAGGGGACAATCCTGAAATAGCAAATACAAAAAAAAAAGTCTCCAATTAAAAATAATAAAATTTGCTGCAATTTATGTGACCCTTCCCCAGCACAGAAAAGTGACTGTGTATTTGTTATTTATAATCACGCTAACTGGTGTCCTTCCACAACCTCCTCCACCAAGACTTGACCTAGTCCTTCTGCATTCAAGATGGCCAACATAGTGGCTTGAGGAGCTCAGTCAGTAATAAATATGAACCATGCATTCCCATCCTTTTCTGTGCAATGGAGCTTTGGTTCAGACCAACTGCTGCTCCCTACGCAACTGTGACTGCCACTTTGAATGCAGGAGACCAAAATCTTGTTCTTGGTGAAGAAGAACACATATTGAGACATCAGGCAAACAAACGTATAGTATAAAGGTGGAAGGTTGCTTTAATGTAAAAAACAGTGGCCAAAGTTAAGAAAAGAACAATGCATTTTTTTAAAAAAAAACAGTTCCTAATCTAGTATGAAATACAAGTCCTAAAACATGAAAAAATATAAGTATTTGACATTTGCATAATAATATTAACAGTGAACTAAATACTCGGGCACATCTTTGCCACAACTGCCAAGAACAGTTAACCCTTTTAGTAATAATTGCAGCATTTTGCAACTATTTTGGAAAAAAAATCTAGCAAAAAAATCTAGCAAGGTTTCAGAACTACAACAATTCATAGTGATATTGTTGTTGAAATGTATCTGCTTGCATATTGTTCCATGTTAGTAGGACAGCTTCTCACATAGTCTGAACAGCCCTCATCCCAGAAATGTTATATAAGATCTGGGGACTGTGAGTGGCAAGGAAGCTAGGAAAACTTGCTGTGATGATCTTGGTGCCAATTTCTGACGATATAACTCTTGTGAAATTATGCATTGTCCTGCCAAAAGTGTCCTTCTGTCATGAAGTGATGAACTTGGTCAGGTTCAATGCTTGGGTAAGCCCTACTGTCCAAACATCCATCCACAAGTATCAAAGGACCCAGAGTGTGACAAGAAAACGTTCCCCACATCAATTTGTTATCTCCACAATACTGAACTGTTGACACTACACAGATTAACTCATACTACTTGCATCAATATTTTGATACTCTCATCAGCTTAGTGCAACAGAAATCTAAACTCATCTGAGAAGGCAATGTTCCACTGTTCGGAGATGCAAATTTTGTGGTCTATTATCTACTGGAGTCATGGCTTTCCTTTCCATTTCCCTTAAACCGTAATGGGTTTTTAAGGACAATTCTTGACATTCTCCTCTGACTACTTTCATTGTCAAGTTGTCCTTTTGCTGGTTGTTTTCCTTGATAACACCATTCTAAGTATACTTTTGACCCTGTTGCACAAAAAACCCTCAATCGGATTTGAAATTCTAGGCCTAGCTACTCTAGCACCGATGGCTGGAGATAAGAGAATCAGGCAAAATTTGAATTTGCCTGTTCACCAGGATTTTCACAGGAAAGTCGAATCAGCAGAAAAGTCTACAAATTTAAAGTCCCTTATTCAGAGGTGGGATTCAAATTTTTAACAATAGGTTCTGTGTTTGTGCGTAGGAAAACCACACCCATTTTAAAAACCACACCCATTTAAGCCACACCCATTTTAAAGCCACACCATTTTTAAGCCACTCACATTTACACAAACATTTTCCTCAAAGATATACAAGTAGGGGCGCAGTCAAACAGTAAGCCGAGGTACCTAATTTTACCACAAAAAACTGTGAAAACGTATTGACTCGAGTATAAGCCTATGGTGGGAAATGTAGCAGCTACTGGTAAATTTCCCCATCCTGGTAAGTATGGCCCCCTCATCCCCAATCCCGCTACGTATGGCACCCCTCATCCCCCAATCCTGGTACGTATTGCACCCCTCATCCCCCAATCCTGGTACGTATGGCACCCCTCATCCTGCAATCCTGGTACGTATGGCACCCCTCATCACCCAATCCTGGTATTTATGGCACCCCTCATCCCCCAATCCTAGTACATATGGCACCCCTCATCCCCCAATCCTGGTATGTGTGGCATCCCTCATTCCCCAATCCTGGTACGTATGGCACCCCTCATTCCCCAATCCTGGTACGTATGGCACCCCTCATCCCCCAATCCTGGTATGTATGGCACCCCTCATCCCCCAATCCTAGTACATATGGCACACCTCATCCACCAATCTTGGTATGTATGGCCTCCTCATCCCCAAATCCTGGTATGTGTGGGCCCCTTCATCCCCCAATCCTGGTACGTGTGGGTCCCTCATCCCCAAATCCTGGTACGTATGGCACCCCTCATCCCCCACTGGGTCACTGAACTGGATCGCGGCTCTGGATCTCCCAGGTTTGGGGAACTGGCTGCTCTTCTAACAAGCAGTTCCATTGAACCGGGGAGAACCGGCTGAATCCCACCCCTGCCCTTATTATGCTCTGGAGTCTCTCCAGAATTCGGAGCATGATAAACGTAAGATGTAAAAAATGAAAAATGTACTCACTCACTTTACCACTCATCTTTCTGGCCCCTGCACTCCTCACTATCACTCATCGCATCTTATAATCGCTGCCATGAGCATTGAATTCCTTGGCCTCATCATGCTAGGCTGGGACTTTCGGCTCTGATGAGGACTGAGCGGCGCAAGGTCATGGCAAGTCATAACATCAAGGCTTGCGCTGTTATCTTGCATGTGCATGAGAACAACTGTCCCAGGTCTCATCAGAGTCAGAAGTCCTAACCTCGTGTGAATGAGTCCTTGGTTTCAGTGCTCACTACAACAATCAAAAGATTGACGAGGACCAGACGGGTGACAGTAAGTAGCGGTGGAGCCGGAGAGCTGAGCAGTGAGGTGAGTATAAGGGTTTTCTTTTTCATTATTTAACCTTTTGATGGCTCTTAACAGTTCAGAAAAATGGTAGCCATCAGCCTCCATTTTACAGAATCTACACGGAAGAGAAATACATTTTTGGCAAATGCAGATTTTTGTAAAATTCGAGTAGAATTCAATTCCACTTGAAAATGCTTTTGAAGAAAGAAAAAGCAGCATTCACGATAAGGGTCTTCCATCTTTATTTGGAACAAAAAATGTAGTAGCTAGGATACAGAGGGAGGAAGCTGGTGCATGTAGACAACTGATGTTTCGCCTGCTCTGTGCTTCATCTGGCCTAGCTGATACATTTTTTATTCCAAATAAAGACACAAGACACTTATGGTGAGAGACGCTTTTTCGTTCTTCCAAAGCAATTTATTGAACTCTCTTTTGTCATGCTGAGCAGCACCTGTGTGTCATCCTTGCACTCTGGGGCCATGTGTCTGATTTCCATGCAGAAAATATTCAAACAAAAACGGGCAGGTAGTAAAATAAAACGTTTCTTAGCTGAATGCCTCTGGCATTATTCATATGTATTCCTTAAACTTTCTATTAAATTTACAGAATACTTATTTATAATACATTTCAGCCATATTCTAGAGATGAGCAAATCGATCTGTCTTGAAATGAATTTATGTCAAACTTTTATGCAAATTGTCTCTTCAGAGAGGAACAGAGCTAGAACTCTCATTCCAACTATTGGAAGTAGCAATCCTAAAAGTCAATATTGTCCTTTTAACGAGCCTTGTCACATGACTTAGGATAAAAGTCAAGACCAGAAACTCAATTTGCAGACACTGTGTTTCGAGGTACTGCCCCTCGTCAATGCAAAGTGTGAGTTCTTGTTGGGCTGGGTGAGAGGCGTCAGGCCAGTATCTAAGAAGTAACGTTTCTCCTTGTTAAGCATGTCAAGGTGAGGAGACTTTTCGAGCCGCAATGCTCCTCTAGGAAATATGCAAATTGTCTCTTCAGAGAGGAAGAGAACTAGAGCTCTAGTGCCACCTAGTCAAACTTTTAGAAATTTATTGAATTCGGCAAACTCGACAATCTTGCTTTGCACAAATCGCCTCAAACGACTACTGTCATATTACACATTGCATCAGCTAGAGAAGAGTCTCATGACGTGGGGTGCTAGCACATCACATGGTATAGCACAGCCAATCATGAGGGACTATCATATCCTGTATAAAAGCAGAAGCAGGAAATGCAGAAGACATTTATGGTGAATCTTGATACTTTCAGGACGTCACAGCTTAGCAATAGAGATAGAGATCAAATACACCGAAGAAACTGTAAGGTTGCATTTACATGCTGGGGCTACAATCAATTTTGTTGGTACAATTTTCAAAAATTGCAGATAAAATATTGCGATTCTACTGTGACTCGAAAAATAATGCGACATTGGAAATTATGAATATGTGAGAGCACAGTAATGCAGAAGATTAATATGAGAAGAAGAGAGAGTAGTTTCATACATGTTTTTCAGGGCAATTGGAGGCTATGGAGTAATTTCAATTTGCTGCAAATCGATATTTCTGGGAAAATTTTCCAAATTGGGTAAATTTGAATTTTAAGGCTAAATTATCACAATAAGAATTTGGTGCATTTTTGGTTTGCATAGTTTTGCTTCACATAAAATGGAGTGTATACAGAAACAGTTCGTGCAATGTGGATGGCTTTTTTTATGCAGCGTAAACTGCAGTTTGTTTTTGAAACCAGCAACATGTCAATTTCTCTTACAGTTAATGTGAATTTTATTTGTGTATTTTCCTAAAATTTATGGAATCTTAAATTATTGTTAGAACATTTTTCCTCATAAGAGTATACCACTTGAGTAAGTTATTAACCTAGGCCACCATCATATGTTTTGGTGTTTCCGGTACTGGAAAAACCATACTGGTGAGATCCGTGGTCCATGTTCGTGTGTCATCCATGTGTACGTATGTGACACCATGTGACATCCGTATGACATCAGTGTGTCCATGTGCAGCCCGTATGCATGTGTCCATGTGCTGTCAGTGTGACACGTATGGAATGAATTGCAGCATAGAAATAAAAGAGTGTTATGTATTAAAGATGTTCAAAGATAGAGAGAGATAGTAATGAGTAGTGTTGAGCCACCCCCGTAGTGTTCGAGTTCGGTTCGGTTCGTCGAACACCCGTGTGTTCGCCGAACTGTTCGTCGAACTGTTCGTCAAACACCTTCGAACACCGTTAAAACCAATGGCAGGCAAACAAAAACACATAGAAACACATAGAAAACACCTTCAAAGGTGTCCAAAAGCTGACAAACTGCTCAGAAGACATAACTAACACATTGAAAAGTGACAAGTACATATAGTCATGCGAAAATAAAAGAGGTGGAGGAGTAAAAGGAGGGGGAGACACAGATATAGGCATGTCATGCCCTTCTAAAATCCAAAAAGTGAGAAGCCGACACGGCCAGTCCGCTCCTGCCCGTGCCACCTCCGTGTCGCCGGGTTTGTGCCAGAGCCGCGGTGAACCCTGATGGCCAGCCCCCCTCTCCCAATACTGGTGCCTGTCCGCTGGTGGGTCGAGCGAGCCCCCCTGTGGTGGAGGCAGCTCTAAGCTTTTTAATTTAAATTGTCTCTCTAATTTGAATGAATACACTTTAAATCCATTTACAAGGATCTATTGGAGGGCAAGTCTCATGCCAGCAGCCGCGTAATTCCAGCTCCAGTAGCGTCCACTAAAGCTGCTGCAGTTAAAAAGCTTTTATAAGGATCGAGCTCGGCTGTCCACCGCAAGGCATCCTACTGCCAGTCCCAGCCCCTATGCCTTGGGGTGCCTCCTGATGCTCTTCACTGAGTATCCCATGGTTCCGAAGCATTTCCTTTGAAAAAATTAAGTGTCTAAACTACAGGTGGTGTAGCTTGCTTAACAGCCGGGATAATCCGCTGACTAGCAGACACTGCTACTAGGCACAAAGTATTTCCTGGGCTAGATGCAGTTAAAAATTTGTAATTAGATACTCTCGTTGGATGCTGAGAAAGCATTCCATAGAGTCTCCTGGCACGCCATATATGATTCTCTTAAAAAGCTTGGGGTAGGGGTCTAGGGGACCCTTTTATAGCCAAAATCACGGCCCTGTATCACAATACGTCACCTAGGCTGAAGATGAATGGAACTGTAGCACCCAGAGGGCTCGGTTGCTACAGAGGTATTGCACCTCACCCAGAGGTGTGATATCTCACTCTCAGGTAAGGATGGAGTGTGGATCAGGACCCGACACCTGCATGCATTACACCACATTGCCGTGGGGCAGGGCGACCAATATGCCTCTGAGATGGGCATGACAGTCCCTGTCCCTGGCTGGAGTGGGGGGAGGGAACACTGAGGAAGGGGAAAGCTGTAGTGCAGGAGCAGGGAGGAAGCAGTTCCTGGGTGCATTGAGAAGGGAGTATAAAAGGTGGGCACCATCTTAGTTCAGTGCAGAGAAGTCTGAGCAGAAGTGGCAGGGAGCAGGGGCTCTGCATGAGCTCTGCTCCGGAGGCGGGCCTAGTAACAGAGGCCCAGGCCTGGAAGAGGGAGAAGGAAGGAAGAGGAGCGGAGAAGGCTCCAGGAACGAGGAATGAAGGGATCCCAGGGGTGCGGACGGGCGAGTCGCCACCGCACGCCCGAATCCACCTGCGTGGAGGGGTCAGGCCAAAGGGGGAGACCGGTCCCCGAAACTAGTGGAGGCAGGAAACGACCCTCAGCTAGAAACCGGAGGCTGTGACATTTTATGTGGCGCAGCCCCTCGCTACACCCGCTAGGAAGGCACCACATAGGGTCAGGGAAACTGGCGCCAAGTTTACCAAGAGGAGGCCCGAGGCAGCCGGACAGAAGGGTTGGTAAGAAAGGCCAGACAAAGGACACACAAAGGGGGTCCTGTGAAGCGCTCCAAAGTTATCTGGGAGTTGTCTGAGCCCCTCACCTGGTGAGCACAGTACGACGTGGGCAGCCGTTACCTGCAGACGTGGTCTGGATAATAAGAACTGTGAGTAAAGGCCCTGGACTGCATCACTGACTCCGTGTCGTTACTGCTGCTGCCCTGCACCATCACCCCCATCCTCCACATACACTGCCCTGAGGCTATACTCCTCCCGTGGGGAGTTATGCTACGCTCTGCTGCACCCACAACACCAGCCTCAGCGGTCTGCCCTGCAGCGGCGGTTCACTCTGACCGCAATCCACGGGTGGCGTAGTCGGACATTTAAACATCAAAACCACATAAATAGTTCCGCCACTGGTTTGACCACCCTGAGCCACGGAACCGGGTCGCCGCCACGAAGACTACAACCACCAACATCCACCAAAAAGGGTCCGGCTCCGGGTGTCCCAAGGCCCAGGGGGTGCATCAGAACATTTTCATCACCTTTCACAATCACCAATGGGACAAGGCAGGGATGTCCTCTGTCCCCTCTCTTATACATCCTAGTGACGGAGCACCTGCTCTCATCAATTCGCCATAACCCCAATATTAGGTGGATTGAGGTGGGAGGCACCGAGTACAAGTGCTCTCTATTTGCTGATGATGTCCTAGTATATATCACTCAATCACATATATCCATCCATGCTGTTATGGCTGAAATAGATCACTTTGTTACATGGTCAAATTTTAAAATCAATGCAGCGAAGTCTGAGGCCCTCGATGTCTCCCTCCCCAAATCCATATAGGATTCCATCCAGTCCAACTTTCCCTTTGCCTGGCCCTCACAGGGTATCAAATACTTAGGAATTCCTATTCATAGAGACCTCTCCCATCTATGTTATCTTAATTTTGGGCCCTTTATTGAACAACTCCATACAGACCACGGTTGGCAAGTTAGAACTGTAAGATTCACTACGTGAACCACTGGTGTTTTGTGGAAAAGCACATGTACACTGCGTTCCAAATTATTATGCAAAAAGTGTTTAGGAGTGATAAGGGAAGAATTTGTTTGTTTGTCAGTTAAACTCATTGATGGTGATGTGTGTCAGGGCTCTTTATATCACTGTAAGCAATTGCAGACACCTGTGCTAATTAGTTTGGCAGGTGTGTCCAATGAAAGGCAAGACTACTTAAGAAGGTTGTCTCACATTATTAAGCAGCCTACATTTTCTGCCAAAATGGGAAAGAAAAAGGATGTGTCGGCTGCTGAGAAGCAACAAATTGTGGAGTGTTTAGGTCAAGGCATGACTACAATCAACATTGTGCGATGATCAGGATGAAGTGTCTTGGCAATCAAGAAGTATGTAGCTGATTCACAGTACACACGTGTGCGTGCTGATAAGGGCAAATTGAGGACTCTTTCCTACAGGCAATTACGTCAGGTTGAAAGAGCAGCGGCAAAAAAGCCTTGTCATAGCAGCAGACAAGTTTTTGAAGCTGCTTGTGCCTCCAACGTCCCCCGAACAACAAGATGCAGGGTCCTTCAGAGGTTTGCAGCTGTGCATACGCCATCCTGTCGACCTCCTCTATCCACTTCACACAAGCAGAAACGGCTCCAGTGGGCCAAACATTACATGAAGACTGATTTCAAAACTGTTTTGTTCACGGATGAGTGCCGTGCAGCGCTCGATGGTCCAGATGGATGGAGTGGAGGATGGCTGGTTGATGGACACCCCACGCAAACACGGCTACAGCGCCAACAAGGAGGAGGTGGAGTAATGTTTTGGGCTGGAATCATGGGGAGAGAGATTGTCGGCCCCTTTAGGATCCCTGAAGGCGCTAAAGATGAACTCCATAATGTATGTGGATTTTCTCAAACAGCACTTCCTGCCATGGTTCAAGAAGAAGAACCGTGTATTTCACAGCAAGATCATTTTTCTGCATGATAATGCACCATCTCATGCTGCACATAAAACATCTGCATCTCTGGCTGATATGGGCATAAAAGGGGACAAACTTATGGTGTGACCCCCATGCTCCCCTGACCTCTACCCCATTCAGAACCTTTGGAGCATCATTAAAAGGAGTGTCTATGATGGCGGGAGGCAGTTCACATCTAAGCAACAGCTCTGGGAGGGTATTCTGTCCTCATGCAAAACAATTGAAGCAGAAACCATCCAAAACCTGACAAATTCAATGGACGAGAGAGTTCAGAAGCTCCTTTCGAACAAGGGGTCCTATGTGAAAATGTAACATCACCTAGAATAAAGTTTTGAGTTGAAAACTGTTTGATTTCAGTTTCTAACAACCTGCTAATGCTTATAATTTCAAAAATGACCATTTTTTTGGTCTTTATTAAAATGAAAAGGTTGATCAAAAAGTTTGGGGGATCTAAGAGTGTGGCAACCCAGTAGTCATGATTACTTCGAATTCTGACAATATGAGGGTCATGCTGCAGGTAGTGCAGCAAGAAGGCACTTATGTGTCTTGCGCATCTCGGAGCCCCAAAATTATTTTCCGGGCTAGATGCAGCTAAAAATTATTATTAATTTTAAATCTGGTGAAGCTTTAGTATAGATGGCCTAATAGGATCAGTGCTGCACACTGCTACAAAGCCCAAATTATTTTCCAGTCAAGATACAGATAAACATGATTAGTAATTTTAAATCTGGTGGAGCTTATTATAGATAGCCTAATAGAATCAGTGCTGCACATTGCTACAAAGCCCAAATTATTTTCCAGCCAAGATACAGATAAACATGATTAGTAATTTGAAAGCTTAAAACGGTTGGTAGGGTGATTTTAACCAATCATCAAGCTTTTACTCTCCCCAGGATGACACAGGGGTAGAAAAGTCGTTTCGGATCCATGATTTGTTCATCTTTATGAACGTGAGTCTGTCTACATTATCAGTGGAGAGCCGCGTGCGCTTATCTGTCAGCACACCACCAGCAGCGCTGAACACACGTTCAGACAGAATGCTGGCTGCGGGGCATGACAAGATCTCCAAGACGTAAGTGGCTAGCTGCGGCCATTTATCCAGATTGGAAGCCCAAAAAGAGCAAGGGTCCAGTGACACAGTCGTGGCTTCAATGTTTACTTGGAGATACTCCTGTACCATCGTCTCTAGGCGTTGACTATGTGTCAGACTTCTTGTCTCCTGTGGCCTTGCAAAGGATGGGCTAAAAAAGTGGTGAAATGATTCCGCAAAATTGATGTTACCAGCAGATACTGTGGTTCTGTTACGGTTTGAGTGCTGAACACTTGACGGTCCCACGGTTGGCAAGTTGGAACTGTGAGATTCACTACGTGCACCACTGGTATTTTGTGGAAAAGCACATGTAAGATTCTGCAACAGTCTCTGCTGATACTCCTGCATGCGTGCATCCCTTTCTATGGCAGGAATAATTTCTGCAAATTTACTTTTGTACCGGGGATCTAACAGTGTGGCAACCCAGTAGTCAGGATTATTTCTAATTCTCACAATTCGAGGGTCATGTTGCAGGTAGTGCAGCAAGAAGGCACTCATGTGTGTTGCGCATCCAGGAGCACCAAGTCCCTGTTGTGTTGGTGGCGAGGTAACAATCATGCATCCTTCCTCTGTCCTCTCCCCCCAACCTCGCACAACAGAAATGTGATCAAGGTCTCCCTCATCTGATGAGTCTTCCATCAGTTCGTCCTCCACTTTTTCCTGGGCTCCTGCACCTTCTTCACTAGTTTGGCTGCTACCATGCGCCCTGGTAAAACCATCTCCCCCACCCTCACATGCCTGCCACCTTGGTGCTGCCGACCGTCTGGACCTTGCAGATGTTAGCCCTTCCGCATACAACTCCTCCTCCTCTACTTCCTCCACCTCCTCTTGTGCCACCACCTGACTCCGAATTCTGTTTAACATGTGCTCCAGCATGTAAATCACCGGAATAGTCATGCTGATAATGGCATCGTCAGCACTAAATATCTTCGTCGCCATTTCAAAACTGTGCAGAAGGGTGCATAGGTCCCTGATCTGAGACCACTCCTCCAGCGTGATTTGCCCCACCTCTGAATCTCGTTGGCCCAGGCTATACGTCAGAACGTATTGCACCAGGGCTTGTCGGTGCTGCCACAGTCGCTACAACATGTGCAGAGTTGAATTCCACCGGGTAGGCACATCGCATTTTAGCCGGTGAAGTGGCAGGCCCAACGACTTCTGTAGAGATGTAAGTCGCTGAGCTGCGGGATGCGAACGGCGGAAGTGAGCACACAGCGACCGTGCCCTCTGCAGAAGGCCATCTAGTCTGGGATAGTGGGCTAAAAATTGCTGGACAACCAGGTTCAACACGTGAGCCATACAAGGCACGTGTGTGACATTGCCCCGGCGAAGGGCCGCACCCAGGTTTGCAGCATTGTCGCACACGGCCTTCCCTGGTTTCAGGTCCAGTGGAGACAACCATTCATGAAATTGGTTCTCCAGAGCTGACCACAACTCCTCAGCTGTGTGACTCACATTTCCCAGACATTTCAATGTAAAAACCGCCTGATGACGTTGAGCCCTACTGCCAGCATAGTAAGGAGGTGTGCAGGATCCCTTCTGCGCAGTTAGAAAGCTTGTGGCATGACCAGACAGGCTTTGGGTGCAGGTGGAAGACCGAGAGGAGGTTGAGGAGGCAGAAGCAGTGGAGGAACTTTGACATAAAGAGGATTGACGCACAACTCGTGGGGACGGCAAGACTTGGACAGCAGCCCCTTGTCCTGCTGTCACCATAGTTACCCAGTGCCCAGTCAGCGACATGTAACGCCCCTGTCCATGCCTACTCGTCCAAGTGTCTGTGGTGAAATGCACCCTGTCACACACAGAGTTTCTCAAAGAAGCGGTGATGTTGTGTGCGACATGCTGGTGGAGCGCAGGCACACCTTTCTTTGAGAAGTAGTGCCGACTGGGCATCTGGTACTGGGGCACTGCGAAGGACATAAGGTCTCGAAAATCCTCTGTGTCCACCAGGCGGAAAGGCAGCATTTCTGTAGCCAAGAGCTTGCAGATGGTGAAATTCAACCTCTTAGCTTTCTCATGGCTAGGAGGAAATGGTCTTTTACTTGTCCACATCTGAGGGACCGAGGGCTGGCTATTGTGCTTAGACGGGGTTGATAAGGGTGTCCCCGGCAAACTGCCGGTCTGTGAGGAAGATGCAGGCGGACATGTTAGGTTGCCTTGATCCAAAGGTGGTGCTATCGATGTCGGACAGCGCTCAACACCAGCTGGTGTTACCACCTCCAAAGAAAATGATGACCTGCCAATCACGCTGGCTGTTGCGGGTAAAGAGGTGGCAGGTCTGCGCCCCAAAACAGGTGTGACTGCTGTACCCCCAGTCACAGAGGATGAAGAGGCCGCGGATGCACAAGATATGGCAGACGGTGGTTGGCCCGGCCGGCTAGGCCGCATTGTAGCACACTGAGCTTCCCACTGCAACTTATGCTTCTTATGCAACTTATGCAACTTATGTGCCGGTTCATGCATGAAGTACTCAAACTATGTATTTTTTGGCCTCTACTTAGCTTTTGCTGACAAATGTTACAGATAACACGAGTTGGGTCATCTTTATCGATCTGAAAAAATGCCCAGGCTATGCAAGGCTTAGCACCCATGCGACCTGAAGAGCCACCACGACTTGTGGTGAGTTGTGTTTGAGGATGCAGTTGTTGACGTGCTTCCAGTACTACGTCTCTGTCCAGGAAGGCGCAACCTGACCTCGTCGTCACTAGCATCTTCCTCCACCTCCTCTGCTGACCTCATCTCTTGGCTGACTGTGGGTTGACAGTAAGTGGGATCTCCAACCTCATCATCATCACCCTGTGCGTTATCACACCCGTCGTCCTCAGAGCCAACCTGTTCCTGCCCTGACAAAAAACTAAAGTTGTCGCTCCAATCAGGTATTTGAGTCTTATCATCGTCTTCCTCATTGTCTCCACCAACAGGAGTTACAGTTTGGGAATGAGGGTCTACATTATGGTCAGAACCTTCTGCGTCTGGTCCTGGATCCGACTCATAAAGATTCTGGTCATCAATGCAGATCATTTCCTCGTCTGGATTCACAGAAGCGATGGAGTCGACCTCTGATTCCCAGGCTATAGTATGAGTAAACAGCTCTGCAGACTCAACCATCTGTTCTACCTCATACTCAGACGGGCAGCTGGAGATTTGGGAGCTGTGAGGAAGCAAGTGCGATTGGGGTGACACCTTTGAGGACTGGAGTATTTGTGATGTTGAAGTTGATGTGGAGGAGAGCCCACTTAAAGGAGCACTTGATATCCGTTGAAGCACCTGCTGTTTTTGTGCCTCATCTGGAATTTGTAGCGATTGGCGTGGCCGTAAGAAAGGGATCTTATCACATTGTCCGCTAAAAGAAGTAGACATTTTAGTTTGGCTGGAAGATGGTCTTTCTTCTGCAGATGTTACTGTTGCTTTAACACCTACCCCACGGACACAACCTTTTTTCCCCTTCCCAACACACCTATTCCCCTTTCCACCAGCAGCAGGCCTTTTTCCACTCATTTTGGTGGTTAACTAATTCACAACTCTGGAGTTCTTTGCACAAAAAAACAATGGATGGGAACCGAGCAGAGCTGAGTGGCCAAACTGTGATATTAGGCCAAAACTATTGGCTGGGTTAGATGCGGAAAAAAATTATATTCAATTTGCAACCTGATGGAGGTCTGTATAGATGGATGAATAGAACAAGTCCCACACACAGCTAGAAGCCCAATATTTTTTCAGAGGTAGATGCAGAAAAAAATATATTCAGTTTGCAACCTGATGGAGGTCAGTATAGATGGACTAATACAACAAGTCCCACACACAGCTAGAAGCCCAATATTTTTTCAGAGGTAGATGCAGAAAAAAAATATATTCAGTTTGCAACCTGATGGAGGTCTGTATAGATGGATTAATAGAAGAAGTCCCACACACAGCTAGAAGCCCAATATTTTTTCAGAGGTAGATGCAGAAAAAAATATATTCAGTTTGCAACCTGATGGAGGTCTGTATAGATGGATTAATAGAACAAGTCCCACACACAGCTAGAAGCCCAATATTTTTTCAGAGGTAGATGCAGAAAAAAATATATTCAGTTTGCAACCTGATGGAGGTCAGTATAGATGGACTAATACAACAAGTCCCACACACAGCTAGAAGCCCAATATTTTTTCAGAGGTAGATGCAGAAAAAAAATATATTCAGTTTGCAACCTGATGGAGGTCTGTATAGATGGATTAATAGAACAAGTCCCACACACAGCTAGAAGCCCAATATTTCTTCAGAGCTAGATGCAGAAAAAAATATATTCAGTTTGCAACCTGATTGAGGTCTGTATAGATGGATTAATAGAACAAGTCCCACACACAGCTAGAAGCCCAATATTTTTTCAGAGGTAGATGCAGAAAAAAATATATTCAGTTTGCAACCTGATGGAGGTCTGTATAGATGGATTAATAGAACAAGTCCCACACACAGCTAGAAGCCCAATATTTTTTCAGAGGTAGATGCAGAAAAAAATATATTCAGTTTGAAACCTGATGGAGGTCTGTATAGATGGATTAATAGAACAAGTCCCACACACAGCTAGAAGCCCATTATTTTTTCAGAGGTAGATGCAGAAAAAAATATATTCAGTTTGCAACCTGATGGAGGTCAGTATATATGGACTAATACAAGTCCCACACACAGCTAGAAGCCCAATATTTTTTCAGAGGTAGATGCAGAAAAAAAATATATTCAGTTTGCAACCTGATGGAGGTCTGTATAGATGGATTAATAGAACAAGTCCCACACACAGCTAGAAGCCCAATATTTTTTCAGAGTTAGATGCAGAAAAAAATATATTCAGTTTGCAACCTGATGGAGGTCTGTATAGATGGATTAATAGAACAAGTCCCACACACAGCTAGAAGCCCAATATTTTTTCAGAGGTAGATGCAGAAAAAAATATATTCAGTTTGCAACCTGATGGAGGTCTGTATAGATGGATTAATAGAACAAGTTCCACACACAGCTAGAAGCCCAAAATTTTTTCAGAGCTAGATGCAGAAAAAAATATATTCAGTTTGCAACCTGATGGAGGTCTGTATAGATGGATTAATAGAACAAGTCCCACACACAGCTAGAAGCCCAATATTTTTTCAGAGGTAGATGCAGAAAAAAATATATTCAGTTTGCAACCTGATGGAGGTCAGTATAGATGGACTAATACAACAAGTCCCACACACAGCTAGAAGCCCAATATTTTTTCAGAGGTAGATGCAGAAAAAAATATATTCAGTTTGCAACCTGATGGAGGTCAGTATAGATGGACTAATACAACAAGTCCCACACACAGCTAGAAGCCCAATATTTTTTCAGAGGTAGATGCAGAAAAAAATATATTCAGTTTGCAACCTGATGGAGGTCTGTATAGATGGATTAATAGAACAAGTGCCACACACAGCTAGAAGCCCAATATTTTTTCAGAGGTAGATGCAGAAAAAAATATATTCAGTTTGCAACCTGATGGAGGTCAGTATAGATGGACTAATACAACAAGTCCCACACACAGCTAGAAGCCCAATATTTTTTCAGAGGTAGATGCAGAAAAAAAATATATTCAGTTTGCAACCTGATGGAGGTCTGTATAGATGGATTAATAGAACAAGTCCCACACACAGCTAGAAGCCCAATATTTTTTCAGAGCTAGATGCAGAAAAAAATATATTCAGTTTGCAACCTGATGGAATTCTGTATAGATGGATTAATAGAGCAAGTCCCACACACAGCTAGAAGCCCAATATTTTTTCAGAGGTAGATGCAGAAAAAAATATATTCAGTTTGCAACCTGATGGAGGTCAGTATAGATGGACTAATACAACAAGTCCCACACACAGCTAGAAGCCCAATATTTTTTCAGAGGTAGATGCAGAAAAAAATATATTCAGTTTGCAACCTGATGGAGGTCAGTATAGATGGACTAATACAACAAGTCCCACACACAGCTAGAAGCCCAATATTTTTTCAGAGGTAGATGCAGAAAAAAATATATTCAGTTTGCAACCTGATGGAGGTCTGTATAGATGGATTAATAGAACAAGTCCCACACACAGCTAGAAGCCCAATATTTTTTCAGAGGTAGATGCAGAAAAAAATATATTCAGTTTGCAACCTGATGGAGGTCAGTATAGATGGACTAATACAACAAGTCCCACACACAGCTAGAAGCCCAATATTTTTTCAGAGGTAGATGCAGAAAAAAATATATTCAGTTTGCAACCTGATGGAGGTCTGTATAGATGGATTAATAGAACAAGTCCCACACACAGCTAGAAGCCCAATATTTTTTCAGAGGTAGATGCAGAAAAAAATATATTCAGTTTGCAACCTGATGGAGGTCTGTATAGATGGATTAATAGAACAAGTCCCACACACAGCTAGAAGCCCAATATTTTTTCAGAGCTAGATGCAGAAAAAAATTATATTCAATTTGCAACCTGATGGAGGTCAGTATAGATGGACTAATAGAATGATGCTATGCCCAAAAGATATTACTTCACTAGGTGCAGTAAAAAAATTGGTATTCTATACACAGGTGGTATATCTTGCAACACAGATAGGCTACTCCACTGACTAACACACTCTGCAATAGGCCAAAAAGGATTAGCTTTGCTAGATTCAGCCAAATGCTGTGAAAAAAACTTGCACAGCACTGGCACAGACCTGCCTGGTAAAAACTGATAGGAACTGATGTAACCTAGTCCTGAAAAGGACTCCAATTACAATTAGTCTTTACTCCCACAATCTATCTATTTAAGAGCACAGACCTGCCTGATAAAAGTCGTAGGAAATGCTCTAACCTAGTCCTTAAAAGGACTGCAATCACAACTATTCCCTACTCCCAAGCTATCTGTAGATTTGTGCGAAAATTGGCTTGAAATTAACAAGGTATAGCGCACACAGCAACAGCGGTGCCGTCTAACACGCAGCTGCAGCAGTGAGAAAATGGTGGCGACGGGGAAAATGGCTTGGTCTTATAGGGCAAGGACATGTGACATACACTGCCAATGACACATGCCCTTGCTTGTGTGAAAAAAAGCACTTCGCTCCGTGTGTGCGCTGCTGATAGGCTGACAGATTGCACCTCCCCACTGCAAATGCGGGAAAGAGAAAAAAAAATGGAGATCTTCATTGTTCCTGCAGAGATCCATCCCCTGCCCCTCCCCCCACCCCGCTGTACACTCAAACTGCGTATTAACATTAATTTTCATCATTACTGAGAAAAAATCCAGTTATGATTTTGGTGCACGAACAGTTATCGAACATAACCTCGAACAGCCGAATTTTTCTCAAATTGTTCGTGTTCGCCGAACGGCTCGAACACCACCCAAAACAGCTCGAATTTGAGATTGGCGAACAGTTCGAGTAGAACAACGCTCATCTCTAGTAATGAGGAACATGATAGATAGAAATATGTCAGTGTGATATATAAGCAGTGTTTTGCGTGCTTATTTTTCTGTACTTGTATTTATTAATTTATTGGCGTAGGGTCCCCCTTAATTTTATTAACCAGTTGAATGAAAGCAGACAGCTAGGGGCTGGTATTATTCTGGGAAGGGGCCAATATCCATAAAGGTTCCAAGCGAATTAATATCAGGCCAGAGCTGTCTGCGTACCCTTTACTGGTTATTAAAAAGGAGAGATCCCAAAAAATATGATATGGTGCCCCCCCTATTTTTAATAACCAGCTAAGGCTAAACAGACAGCTGCAGGCTAATTTTAATAGGCTGAGAAGGGGCCATGGATTTTAGCCCCCTCCCACACTAATAACACCAGCCCCCAGCTGCCCCAGAAATGTTGCAACCATTAGATGCATCAATTCGTTGTGGGACGTGGGATGGTTTTACGGTGGAACACTTTGGATTATTTTTTATTTGTATGGTAATAAATAGGTAAAAGAGAGTCAAGGAGTGTTTTGTTCAAATAAAGGACTTTTCTGTGTGTGTTTATTACTTTTGACTACGGGGTTAGTAATTGGGTGTCTTATAGATGCCTCTCTATTCCAAACCTTTGGGCTAGATGCCAGCTGACATTAAAAAACTGACATGAACCTCAAAACCATTACCCCGCTTGCCAACGCACCAAGGCAAGTGGGAAGAGTCGAGCTTAAGCTCCAGAATTGGCGAATCTAATGGATGCGTCATTTCTGGGGCGGCTGAGGGCTGGTGTTATTAGTCTGGGAGGGGGCCATTATCTGTGGCCCCTTTCCAGCCTATTAAGATCAGCCTGCAGCTGTCTGTTTAGCCTTTGCTGGTCATTAAAAATAGGAAGGACCCCACGTCATTTTTGATAACCAGTACAGGCTACGCAGACAGCTGCGAGCTGTTATTAATAGGCTGGAAACCTCTATGGATTTTGACCCCTTACCAGAATAATAACACCATCCCCCAGCTGTCTGTTTTCCCTCAGCTGGATATTAAAAATAAGGGGGACCCCACGCAGTTTTTTTATGTATTTACTAATTTCAAGCACACTATTCACAGACGGCGGGTGCTGACTACAACTCTCATCAGCATCGTTTGGTCTTGCTGATCACAGAGAGACCAGGGAAGTATGATGATAGTTGTAGTCAACAACCGGAGGCTGGGAAAAGCTCTAACTGTACTGCTTTCCCCAGCCGCCGGAGAATGCTGCCAGAGCATTTAATTCCAAGATGTGTCACTCGGATGTCACACGGATGTCTTCCGTGTGTCATCAGTGTCTACGTGTGCAGCACGCATTTTATCTGGGGTGCCGGGAAAGAAAAGGACATGTCCGTGTGAAAAACCTGACATGTGGGCATCACTATTGAATACAATGGGCGTGCAAGTGTTTGCATTTGCGGTCCTTAAAAAACGCACAGCGTACGGACATAAAAAACAGGGCCTTACTCACATTTTCCTAAAAGACTTGAATGAGATGAGGAAAATCTGCAAGTAAAAATTGCATATAATCGCCACATGACGTTATTAATAAAATGTTATCATAGCTAAGTAACAGGAAGTATCCAAAACAAAACTGTTTTATTTAAATCATGAGTTAACAAAAGGAGACAGAAAGTGCAGCAGAAAAGAAACAAAATTAAAATGCATGTAACCTAATTTAGCTAATTTGTACAGAGATGCATCAAAATCTTACCAAATGTTCATCGTGAGAACGTAGCCTAAAAGATTCACTTGCCTTTACCAATTTCCTTTTTGATACATATGATCTACTGAAAAAAATGAAATGCGTGTCATAGATTAATGGTGCCACATAGACGCTATCAAAGCAAGAAATAGACTACAGTGTATGCAGGTGTCTGTGAGCCTTCCCTGTCATTACATAGACTAACATGAACGTGTGAAGTGTGAAGCTTAAACATTCACAAGTAGCAACACTTAATGAATTGTGCCAATGGCATTTCATTTATCATAGTTTTTCAGTTGTGCATTGAAGTAATGAGACTTGGATGCTGCTCGAAGCATTGTTCTGTGTTTGACTAATGTGAATTTATTTTCAGGGTTATTACAAAGCTACAAAACTGTTACAATGTGTGTTGTCAATTAGAGGTATTTTGCTCAACCCCTGGAATGCAGAAACCTTTTATGTTTGTACAGAAAATTGCATTTGTTTTCTATTTAACCTTTTAGTGGCTGCTAGTTTACCTTTTTACAGCTACTAACAACGAGCTTTGTTTCATTACAATCCCTTCTTACTGTGCATGTGAACAGTGTAATGCAGAATATGCCCTGTATGGGTGATCCTGGCTTTTTAACCCCTTAGATGCCACGGCTAGCTACAACTGCGGTACCTCTGTGGTTCTCAAAGGGAGGGAGTTTCCTTACTTCAATATGTATGACAAAATAGGATAGTTCTCAGTTTGAGTATTTCATGGTCAATGCATGGACAGCAATACTTGTATATACCGTGGATCTTCACACCGGAATTAACAGCCTTATGTATGTCTATGAGGCTGTTAGTTTGTGTCATGAGACTTGTGGTCGATCCCGAAATTGTAGTCTATTGCTCGCCTGTCCCAGTTCAAGCGCCGGGCTTTGTTTATTTCAGAGTTTATTTTAAATGAAAGGGGCATTACCAGTGTGAGACATGTAGATCAGGAGAGCAGACTGTCAGTCATTACATGTTTCATACTAGGAACGCCCCCTTTCTTTTAAAATAAGCTCTCAGGTAGATTCTCCGGGAGATCTATGTCCAGCCCATAGATCTTAACAGCTCATTTACATTTTAAGAAACGTGGGTTACTCTGGAATAAAACATTGGATCACAGATTTCACTGTATCATTTTATTCAAGTTTCTATGACCTAATCATATAGATGAGTTATGAGGGATGATACTACTGACAAATTCCCTTTATGCCGGCCTGGGGAGCAATGTGCTGTTGAAGTGTTCAGGAAGAATAGATTTCAGAAACCATGTAGAGTATATTACAGGAGTTTGCCTCATCATCAACTTCACTCAAGTGCCTAATCAATTCCAGCAAACTCCTGCCTGCTATTCAACAATCAGCAACTACTCTCCTACTCAGTTCTGTGAATCTTGGTGCTATTAAACTCTCAACTTTGCTCCTGCAGGACTGGAATATTTCACACAAATGTCTCTGCAAGCTCGGTACTTGATTGTTATTCATCTCTACTATTACTGTGTAATCTCTGCAAGCAAGTAACCAGTTTGTCTATTTATCACTGTTATCCTGTGGTTAACCATTTGCTTGCTGTAAGTCCCTGATTGCATACACCTTTGACTTCTGCAAGTCCCAAATTGTCTATACGTCTAGTGTTCATGTTAGCACAGCTACTGGGAAGCACAGAGGGGTCGGTCGCCTCAGTCCTCTAACTTGGAGGAGCCCCCCCAGAACGACTGCAGCTCTTAATTGTATTGGCATGCACAGTACACCTATACAGTTAAACTCTTCAGTGGAGCAGAGAGACCCTTCTTATCCTACAGAAGTAAGTCCTCATATATTTTTGAACAGAAAATACAGCTTTGGGTCTACAAAATGCAGCAAAAAATGAATATCTGTTCAAGACTATGTAAATCAGGTATTGCTGTAAATTAAAAGTGTTCCACTACTAGCTGACTCCCTTTAATATGTCCTAATTCTTCCTAACAACCACTTTTCTAATATACTTTTTTTTAACCTGTACTGCTTTTATGAGTGCATCACTATCTCAGTGACACAACTCTTTCTTGTCATTAGGCCACTACTTACTGCTCTGTTACTTCCAATCTGCGCACCAGAATTGGTCAAAATGGCATTTCATTGCTTTTCATGCTAAAAGGGCTGTTGCTTCAAAGCATTTGCAAGACTCGAGTAAAAGAGTACTGTGAAATCAGTGATCTGAACATGCGTGCTCAGACTCCTGTCAAGCATTTTAAGGCAGCTCTGTCCCTCGTCAGTTATGTCCTTTTGTCATTTTGTCCAATTCCAGTGCTCAAATCAGAAGGAAGCAATGGTGACACGACAACAAAGGTTTATGGGACCCACTCAGACATGTGATCATAAAAGCAGAGCAGGAAATAAAAGTATATTATAAAATTGATTGTTCAGAAGGGTTAGTGTCAAAACCTCCACTAGGACCTCCTCCTGCGACGTCTTTGTCTATCTGCCAGATGTCGCCATAATCATTTTGAGGGTGATAGAAGAGACATTAGAACCAGAAGCCCTAGACAGCAAAAGCTTTGTCCAGTCTCTAAGGTTAGGGTGTCTGGGACCTGCAGTGTTGTCCAGTATGGATGTGTGTGCTGTCTAGCTGGAGTTATTAGTGTAATGGCCCCTTTTGGGTCATTACATTAGCTCCCTGCTCCAGCCAATTGAAGAGGATCAGACCGTGCTTAAGTTTCCAGCTTACAGATGGAAGCTGCCAGATATGGCATTATGTTCCTCTGGTTTAGTTTTGACACCTCGCCCTCCCTGAGATCCACTAAGCCTTCGGGCTTTTCTGACTGAGACGTGAAGTAGCAAAGTCAGATGTCGGGGGCCGGTTACCCCTTTTGCAGCAGGAATCCCTCTGGCTAGGCCAGAGTAAAGAATACAGGTGGCGACTCCGCTCCGTCCGTATCCCCCTGGGATCCTTTTGCCTGTGGAGCCTATCTCCTCTGCTCCCCTCCAAGGCCTTCTTAGGACAGGACCCTGACCGGGTAGAGACAGTGGTTATCTCTGACCCGCTCCTCGTCTCAAGGCCAGAGTATGAGGACCGCGAATCTTCAGCCAGCTACAGCCTCTTGCTGGATCCTGACAGAAGACCCTCAATCAAAGACCTTGAACCTAAGATGGCCGTAGATTAAATATAAATCAGTAAGTGTTTCCTAAAAGTGTGTCCTCCACCCTCACCCACTACATGGTTCCCCCTATCTTTGGTTCCCCCCATCTCCTCTATCCCGGATCGGGGCAGCACCCCGGTGCATTTAGGCCCCCCTACAGGACAGGAGTGGTGTAGTGTTGAGTGTTGAAGTGGGGTCCTGAGAGATGCTCCATCCTTACCTGGAAGAGGAGATACCACACCTCTATCTGTGGTGCAGTACCCCTGTGGCGACTGAACCCTCAGGGGCTCCACATAGTCCTGTCTGATCACTTTCTATGTAATATGATTGTTTCCTGTTTTCAACTCGGCTGGTTTTACTGACTATTGTTGCGTATTCTGATTTTGTACTTTTCCTGTGCTCTTGGTTCTGGCCCATCAACCTCACCGCTGCTGCCAGTCTGCACCACTGAACAACAGTTTACTTCATGCCCCAGACCAAGCGCCCTTGTTTAAGTCAAGATCCCTGTACAGGGGTTAAAGGGTGAAGGCCAGGGCAACACCTGGGATCTGGTAAGTGGAGTGGCTTGTGCTAAGCTTGTCCGTGGTTGCCATTTTAAAGCTGCTAGGTGACCATTGAAATAGCCTCATCACAGTTACGACTTATGAAAGGGGGTGAAATAGTAAGGGGACATGCCATTTAAGTATTTTAGTAAAGAAGACAAAACTCTAAAAACCTCCACAATGGTTAGTATAATAATAGTTTAGTGTGTTTTTTTTACCATTCTCCATCCAAATAAATAAGAAAAGTGGGAGACAGAAAAAACACGTGAACACAACCTTAAACTAGTTCTATCGGAGGACAACATAGGATACAGGAAGAGATGTTGAGTTCTTATAATAGTTTTCTATGGTTTCATTCAGTAATTTTTTATGTCAATAGCTGTTTCAAAGCAGCCTAGACACAGAAAATACCCATGAGACTTGTATAAGAAAGCCGATGAACAGCTGTCAATCACATTTTTCTCCCATGGAGGATCCAAGAAACTAATCCCTAAATATCCTTATATCTGTTTCTTTGATCATATTTTGACTCAGATTGTAATCAAAACTGTGAAATGTGTAAAATATTATTTTTTCATATGTGTCCCTGGAGACCTGTTATTTCCTTTCCTCACAATTGTGTGTCTTACTGTATGACAAGTAGTTGGATATAGAATTTTCTACAACTGCTATGACAAAAAAATAAAATTAAAATCCTGCCCACTTCATAAGACCTGCCCATCTGTAAAAATGAAAAAAATTTGGAGGAAATTCTTAGTTTATTTATTTATTTGAAAGTTTAGTCTACCTTTTCTGTTATTAATATTAATGTATTAGGCAGGTCCCTTGAAAAGAAGCTGATTATAGACTCTACCTATGCTGGAACCCCAGCAATCAACTATTATGTGTGTGAAAACCTGGCAATAAAACTTACATTTTTCAGCAGCACCACCACAGGGAAAACTCTGTATTACACAATGCCCAAATTAAATCTATTAGTTGCCTGCATAATGCAGCACATGGCACGACTTCCAGAATTAGAGAAACTCCTTGTAACCACTCTTCCTTCTGGCCAAAAGATGAGGATCGTGAACACAGACCTTCAACTGTTAAAGGCGGTGTCTACTTTATCTTTATTTTAATAAATGTTTTGGGCTAATGTTTTTTTTATGGGTTCCTCTCCTGGTCTTGTTACTGCTATCTTTTTCACAGACCACACAATTCTCCTGTACACAAAATGGCTGTTTATGGAGGAACATGTGACCAGACCTGTCCATCAGCTTCCACCAATTAAAAAACACTTCAAATCGGAAAGCTGCTTTTCTATTGGAGGATCTAAGTGGACATTTCTGGTCACATGCTACTCTGCCAGCAGCCATTTTTTTGAACACTAAGCTTTGTGCCTTCTGTAAGGAAGGCGGCACTATTTTTTATTTCTTGACAAAGAGCGCTTGCCGCTCGAAACGCGTCAAAAGATGCCTGTATTCTCTTTTTTGTGAACACACAATTTTAATCTTTGCTTCATGTACCCTGGAAAATAAAATGCACTTTTTTGGACTTCATCTGTGATCTGGATTTTTCTGCTTTCTCTATTGAATGTTGCACCCTGCCCAGGTGCTATCCGTGCTCCAAAAGTGTGGAACTGCAGGTGATGAGCTGGATTTACTTCTGTGGCACTATTTAATATAGGAGGAGAACCTGTGAAACCTATATACTAGTAAGTGCCAAAAAACTCATCCTTAAGGTCAAATTCACACATCTGAGTTTCGTGGCTGAAGTACAGCCCCTGATGCATGGACCGGCCATGGGTCTCTTGACCCAAACTCAGCAATCTCACATACTGAATGCGTATGAGACTATCGACTTGGGCCAAGGAGACATGCAGCTGGTCTGTGCATTGTGCTCAATACTTTAACGGCAAAGCATGGATGTGTGAATCTGACACATATGATGAAATAATTAAACTGGTCAATCCCTAACAAGGTATAAGTAAAAAGGTTTTCTAAACTAGGCATCCAACTAAAATGGATCCCTATTAAGAAGTCATTTTCTATATTTTCTTCTGCAAAAAGAAATAAACTACTCCTATTACACGTGATACATACTGTAAACAGTATAAATGAATGAATTTGAGTGGAATCTAATTCCACTTGAGTTTTACAAAAATGTGCATTCATTAAAAAATTGATTTCTTATAATTCACTTCCCCATAGATTCAGTAATATGGCAGCCACTGTACACCATTTTTCCATTTTTCAAAACCGTTAAAGGCCATGGAAATGTTATAAAATTAAAAAACATCACCTGTTATAAAATTAAAAAACATCACCAGTCCAGTCCTTGGTGCTTCTTCTTGTCGCAAAAGGTAATGCTGTCATGAACTCACGGCATGCACTGTGACCTTGCGTGCTTGAGCAGAAACCTGTCAGGCTTCCTCACAGTAGGAAGTCCTTGTCCAATGTGAGAGGCCCAAGGATTTCAGTACAAGCAGCGGGGATCAGAAAATGCTAGAGACGTGAGCATTGAGGTGACTATAAGTGGTTTTTTTTATGTTTTACATCTTCCATTTATTATACTCTGGTTAGAACCCCGGGCCTAAAAAGGGACATTAAATTTGCAGAGAATAACTTTTCCATAAATTGAATTTCCCGGGAAAATCTTCGTGAACAGACGTATTTTCATTTTGCCTGATCTGCTCATCTCTATTAACCCCTTAACGACTTCCAATATGCATTAAAATGGCAGCTGCTAAAAGGCCTGAGCCCGGATCGGGAATAAGTGTATAGTGTCCCACAGAGACAAAAATTCCCCAGGGTTTCAGCTACCGGAGGCACAATGTATGGGCACTAAACTGATATATTTCAATTCTCCAGAATAAAGCCATGCGTAGATATTACAAAATAGTCACCGCAGCTGCAGATTAAATCATTAAGAGGTGATATTTCTACAATGGGGTCACTTTTGGGGTTTTCTGCTGATCTGACACCTTTGGGTTCCACAAATGTCGCCCACAAACTATTCTACCAAAATCTGTGCTCCAAAAGCCAAATAGTGATCCTTCCTTGTCAGCCCTGACGTGTGGCCTAACAGTAATGTCTGATGACATATAGGGCAGCACCATGTTCATGGGAAATTGCATAACAAATTATGGGGTCCGTTTTCTCCTATTATCCAAATTACAAATTTGGGGCTAAAACTAAATTTTCGTGAAAAAAATGAAAATTTTCAATATGACAACCTAATGTAATCAAATTCTGTGTAGTACCTGTGGTTTCAAAATGCTCACTATACCCCTGGATAAAATCCTTTAGGGGTGTAGTTTCCAAAATGGGGTAACTTTTTGGGAGTTTTCACTGCTTAGACACATCAGGGCCTCTCCAAACGCGACATGATGCCCGCAGACTATTCTATCAAAGTCTGAGTTCCAAAACGTCACTCCTTCCTTTCCGAGCCTGGCCATGCACCCAAATAATAGTTTTCTCCTACATACGGGGTATCGGCGTACTCAGGAGCAATTACACAACAAATTTTGGAGTTGGTTTTCTCCTGTTACCCTTGTGAAAATAAAAAATTTGGGGTTAAAAATACATTTTTAGGAAAAAATTAGATTTTTATTTTCCCGGCAATACATTATAAACTTCTGTGAAGCACCTGGAGATTCAAGGTGCTCACTGCAGAAATAGTTATTTTCCAAAATGGGGTCACTTGTGGGGGTTTTCACTGTTTAGTCACATCAGGGGCTCTCCAAACGCAACATGGCGTCCGCTCTCGATTCCAGCCATTTCTGCATTCAAAAAGTAAACAGTGCTCCTTCACTTCCAAGCCCTGCTGTGCACCCAAACAGTCGTTTTACCCTGCATGTGGGATATCGACGTACTCAGGAGAAATTTCACAACACATTTTGAGGTTTATTTTCTTCTGTTATCCTTGTGAGAGAAAACAATTAATGGCTAAAGTAAATTTTTTGGGAAAAAAAGTAAAATGTTCATTTTTTCCTTTCACTTTGCTTTAATTCCTGTGAAGCGCCTGAGGGGTTAATAAACTTCTTGAATGTGTTTTCGAGATCTGTGAGGGGTTCAATTTTTAGAATGGTGTTACTTTTGGGTATTTTCTGTCATATAGGCCTCCCAAGGTCACTTCAAATGTGATGTGGTCCCTAAAAAAATGTTTTTGTAAATTTTGTTGGAAAAATGAGATATTGCTGATCAACTTTTAACCTGTCTAACGAAAAAAATTATGTTTCAAAAATGATGCAGATGTAAAGTAGACATGTGAAACAATTTTGTGTGACATATCTTTCTAATTTAAGGGCATAAGAATTAAAAGTTTGCAAAATTTTTGCCAAATTTCTGCTATTTTCACAAATAAACACAAGTCATATTGAATAAATGTAACCACTATCATGAAGTACAATATGTCATGAAAAAACTTTCTCAGAATCAGTTGGATCCGTTGAAGTGTTCCAGAGTTATTACCTCATAAAGTGACACTGGTCAGAATTGTAAAATTTGGCTTCCTCATTAAGGACATAATTGGCTCGGTCACTAAGGGGTTAAAGATTTGCTTTGCCTACATGGTACCATGGGACACACCGCACATGACCACAGGACATCTACTCAGTGCTAGAAGATCTAGTCAAAGAGTGAAGATCAACACAGGATAGGTGAGGCCTAGGACAAGTGAACATAAAATATATATATTTTTTTTTAAGGCCTTTTTTGGAGAGACCTTGGGTCCACCACTAGACAGTCCTATCTTAAATACTAAATTGCCCAAAAAAAAGAAAAAAAATGCTTTAACTCTACATCACATGAACACTTGACATTTTTATGTTATGTGGTGGCTGCAGCTGATCAGCAGCCACTGATGGACTGCAGCCTTGAAAGTTCTGTGTGATGGAAGTGTAAAGGCTGCAGTTGTTCATCGACAACTGATTGCAAATCATACACCCTCGGCCAGGGGAAACTCATCGAATCCCACGGCCTCCAATACCACCTCTATGCTGGCGACACCCAGCTCTACCTGTCTGGCCCCGACATTTCCGCCCTACTATCCAAAATTCCCCAATGCCTATCCGCCATCTCATCCTTCTTCTCCGCCCGATTCCTCAAAGTCAACATGGACAAGACCGAGATAATCGTTTTCCCCCCCAACCACTCTCCCCAGCTCCACAACTTATCCATCACAATCAACGACTGCACCCTCTCACCCGTCGCCCACGCAAAGTGCCTCGGGGTAATCCTCAACTCCTCCCTCTCCTTCAAGCCCCACATTGAAGCCCTCGCCACCGCCTGCTGACTCCAACTGAGGAACATTGCCCGAATCCGCTCGTTCCTTGACCAGGACTCGGCAAAAATGTTTATCCACGCCCTCATCATCTCCCGTCTCGACTACTGCAATCCCCTGCTCACTGGCCTCCCCGCTTCCTCCCTCGCACCTCTCCGCACCATCCTCAATTCCGCTGCCCGACTCAGCCACCTATCTCCCCGTTTCACCCCCGCCTCCCCCCTCTGCCAAGCCCTTCACTGGCTCCCCATTGCCCTGAGATCACGGTTCAAAACCCTAACCCTAACATACAAGGCCATACATAACCTGTCCCCTCCCTACATCTCCGACCTGGTTTCCAGATATGTCCCCCCACGCGATTTTCGCTCCTCTCAAGAACTTCTCCTCTTCTCCCCTCTCATTTACTCCTCCCACAACTGCCTACAAGACTTCTCTCGGGCATCCGCCATACTCTGGAACTCTCTCCCCCATCACATCCGACACTCCCCTACCCTGGGAACCTTCAAGAAAAACCTAAAGACCCACCTCTTCCTTCAGGCCTACAGCCCACTCTGAGACCCATCTGCTACACCATCTCACCCTCTCCTCTCCCCTTCCTCCTGTCTCCCCACCCACCCCCTAGAGACTGTGAGCCTTCGTGGACAGGACCCCCTGCCCTACTGTACCAGTGCGCCTCGTTTGATGTTTCATGTTCGTGTCCCTGTCTCCCCTACACTTGTAAAGCGCCATGGAACCTAATGGCGCTATATAAATATTTAATAATAATAATAATAATAATAATATGACATAAAAATTGCAAAGGAAGCTTTTGCTTTTTTGTAAACAAGAAAATTGCTGACAAAAGACTGATGGTAAAAACTGACTCATTGACCAAACACTGATGAAAATCTGATCCAAAACACTAATGAACAATGATCCTTTTTTCATGTTATTTAAAGAAATCAGATGTCTAAGTGAGCATTCAGCAAGGGGGCTTTTTTCTCTGGGGGTTTGTATTTTCCTAATGCACCAAAAATAAAGACTTTGAGCAAATTCCTTTTCTTTTTTATACTGAATAATCAAATATTTGTTATTGACCGATTGTTAAGATGATTTCTCAGAGTAGAAAGCCCATGTCTGCATTTGCTAATAGGACTTTAATAAAGATTTTCAGCTTTTCAGGCATTTGCTGGAAAGCTTCGTGGCAGGTAAATGTCATTTTGCATCAGTCTTCTGTCTTAAACCCAAGGAAAATGAAATGAGAGGATTTGGCACAGTTACCTAATCCACAAGCAAAAGGTTAATAGGGAATTGCCAGTTGTAAGAAAGTACTTTGCTCAAAAACTAAGGATGTATTAAAAAAGAGTTTGCAAGATGTTTCAAGAAAATTTTCAAAGAGTGTCTTGCTTTGGAATCATCAGGAAGGGATCTTCTTACAAGCTGAAAATAACAGAATATGCATTGATTTTCAATTCACTTGCTAAGACTTAGAATGTAGACACAGATCTTAAGAGCTTGTTATTTATTCAATAAAGTCTAGAGAAAACTGTTAAAATCAACTCGTAATGTAATCCGTTCATAGAAAGAGCAGTTTTGACGAAATTTTCTTAGCTGCAAGAAGTTATGTTTTCGCAAAGCTGAACGTGACATTTAAAGGGGTTGTCAAGCCAATAAAATTAAGTTTTTAAAAGGGTCTGAATGGCATGAAAGTAAAATAATCCACTCATCATCACCGGCCTGCACAGCTCCCATTCAAATACTTACCTTGTACCTCCTGGACCAGTCCTGGACACACAAAAAATGGCAGAAAATGCCTTTGCTGAGGGGAGCCACCATGGTCAGGTGAGGTGGACAAGATGTAAAGAAAAAAGGGTCGCCGGCAGACACAGGATAAAAGGAATGTAATCTGGAGAATAGGATGGTATCCGTTTGGTCAGCTAGGATATGCCATCAAATTCTGATCATGGTGGTCTGATATCTGGGACTCCCACTGTTCCTAACAATGAAGGTGTCACAGATCTAGTTTGGCGTTGTGGCAACTTCGTCATAGTAATGCCTATGACAAAGGAGCATGAGTGAATGAGCGAAGAGATTGTGCTGCAAGACCATCCACAAGTTGTTCAATGAAAGCTTTGATGGCGATGCTGCTCTGTTGCCCCTTAAAAGAGTTGTCCAACAACGAAAAAAATGTTTTTGGCCATGGATGTTTTTAAAACAATAAAAGGTGGAATGTTCATCCCCATGAATTCAGTACAGGCTGTTCCAAAAGAATGTGTTTGCTCCGGAAGCGATGTCTGATCCTTTCAAAAATCAGTAGGTCCACTAAAGCTTGTGATTAGCTGCAGCTATCAGATGAATAGAAGAGCTCTTCATCATAAAAACATCAGCTGATGCACTCTTGTAGTCACCTGATCACTGCAACAACTCACAGACTTCAACGGTCCTGTTGACTTCTGAACTGAGAAGACATCACTTAAAGAGCTGGAGAAGACCTCAGGAGCCATGTGCACTGGATCCAAAAGGGTGCTTTAAGGTAATGCCACCATTATTGTTTTATAAACATCCCTGCTTCATAAATTGTCTTTTTCAGTGTCAAAATACCCCTTTAGTTCTCAGGATAAGAAGGAGTCATACCCCCAGCAATTTCATTCTAACGATATGTCATCACTTTAAAATATATAAAAAACTTTGAAGGACACATATGTTATGAATAGTGATGAGCCAGCACTAAAATGCTGGGGTACTCGATGTTCGAGTCGAGCAAATTGTAATGCTCGAGTGCTCGGTCTGGGGAACGAGCCCAATGTTAGTCTATGGGAAACTCGAGCATTTTTCCTGCGACTCCCCCTGGCGGTCTGCAGAGGGCCTAAAAATTGCCCAAATGATGGGAACAGTGCTCAAATGACATGGGAACAGCATGAGTAAGACCACTGGAAGCATTACTGACTCCCAGGTCACTGCTGTCAACAATGTTGTCAGAGGTATTATGCCACTTTTACGAACTCACAATAAAACATATAAAAACTAAACCAAAATGGATTTTCTTGGAAAATATGTTAAGGAACATCCTTTCCAGGGTAATGACTTGTATATAAGGCAAAATAAATATACAAAAACAAAAATGCTCCTCCACACCTTGGGCTATGTTCTCACATAGCATTTTTGATGCGTTTTTGCACTTTTATATTGCTTTCAACCAAGACAAATGCATTCACCAGGAAATATCATTTTAACATTTTACAATCTTATCTGGCCATGTGGTGTGTGACACATCACCAGACACATCATGTTTCATTTATGATGGAGGGAATCTGAAAGTCACAAAGCCTATTTTTATAGGGCAATCAGGCAGCCCTTACTATTCTTAAAGGGCTAGCAGTCGGCCCTTGCTATTGTTAGAGAGCCATCAGCCGGATATGCTTTGTTGTTCCCATTATTAACAAGTGTGTTTCCTATACTGTTATTGCATATGTAGTGACTGCAAGGGATGCCAAAAATTTGGATGCAACTCAATATCCCTTTGAAGAGACATGGTGGAGGGTCTCAATAACAAAAAATTTTCCATTATAAAAGAGCGTGTCTCCTATAGTGGTAATGCCCATGCTGTGACTGCAAGGGCTGCCAAAATTTTGGGAACCCCCCCCCCTAACAATTTAAAGACACATAGAGCTGGGCCACAGTAGCGACATTTTCCCATTAGAAAGGAGAGGGTTTGTTATACAGGTATAGGGTATGCAGTGAGTCCAACGGCTGCCAAAATTTAAGAAAAACACCCCTAAAAATTTAAAGACACTTAGAGCTGGGTCACAGTAACGAGTACGACATGTTTCTATTAGAAAGAAGAGGATATGCTATTTAGTTATAGAATATGTAGTAAGTCCAACGGCTGCCAAAATTTAGGAAAAACCCTACTAACAATTTAAAGACACATAGAGGTGGGCCTCAGTAACTACATATTGCAGTGACTGCAATGGTTGACAAAAACTTGGAGGCACTCCAATGCCCCTTGCAAGCGACGTAGAGGTAATAGGGCCTCCTGAAAACAATGTTCCCATATTAGAAAGAGTGTTTCCCATACTGTTTGCCTATGCAGTGAAGCAACGGCTGTCAAAAATTTGGAGGAACTCCAATGCCCCTTGCAAGAGACGTAGAGTTCAGAGGGCCTCCTGAAAACAATGTTCCCATTATTAGGAAGTAGGTCTCTCATATTGTTTGCCTATGCAGCAAATCAACGGTTGACAAAAATTTGGAGGAACTCCAATGCCCCTTGCAAGAAACGTAGAGGTCAGAGGGCCTCCTGTAAAAAATGCTCCCATTATTAGGAAGTGTGTCTCCCATACTGCTTGCCTATGTAGTGAAGCAACGGCTGTCAAAAATTTGGAGGAACTCCAATGTCCCTTGCAAGAGACGTAGATATGTTGATATGGTACATATTGTGGTGATATGGTGGTGGAGGATGAGGATGTGGAGAAGGAGGACAAGAGCAAATAGACAAAATCAGGAAGCATATAACCTTGTCTGGGAGTGAAAACAGAGGTGCATGGTAATAGAAAAAAGACACTACATTTGAGTTTATATTACGCTGCTATCATTCGGTGGTGTTGAGAAGTCTGGCCCAATCCAGCCCTTGTTCATTTTTATAAGAGTCAGCCTGTCAGCATTTTTAGTTGACAGGCGGATGCGCCTATTGGTTATAATTCCACCAGTGGCACTAAAAACCCACTCTCCAAGGCGTAGAGAGCCAGTTCATGCCACGTGTCCAGCTTGGATATCCAATAATTATAAGGCACAGAGGAATCAAGAGGAATCGGCAAGGTACTCCCTCAGCATCTTCCAAAATTTGTCCCTCCTTGTGAGAGTACCCTGCACATCAGGGGAAAGGCAGTGTAACATAAACTCAGCCATGTTTGCCAGACTGCAAAGAGGCAAGACTTCCGTGTCTTCACCAAGAGGATGACTGACCATGCTCTCCTCATCCTCCTCTTCATCCTCCTCTTCCCTGTTTTCTCGCCATCCACGCTGAACAGATAGTGTGACAGTTGAGCAGGTAGTACCGTCTATAGCGCAGGAAACTAGCTCCTGTTCTTCCTCCTCCTCCTCCTCCTCCTCTTTCTCATTGTCACCCAATCCACGCTGGGATGAGATGAGACTGGGCTGTGTGGAATCACTCTGTATGGTTCCTTGCTCAGACTCATCACGCTCCGTCTGCAATACATCCTCTTGAATTGTGAGCACAGAGGGTTTCAGAAGACTGAGAAGCGGGATGGTGATGCTAATTATGGCATCATCGCCGCTCACCATCTTGGTTGAGTCCTCAAAGTTTTGGAGGATGGTACATATGTCTGACATCCATGTCCACTCCTGAGGCCTTATGTGTGGAGTTTAAGCCTAATACTGACGGCCTTGTTGATGCTGGTAGTCAACAACTGCCCTCTTCTGCTCACAAATCTTTCCCAACATCTGCAATGCAGAGTTCCAACGCGTGGGGACATCACAGATCAGTTGGAGAGCTGGAATCTGCAAACGCTGCTGAAGCACGGCAAGGGCGGTGGAAGCTATAGCTGACTTTCCAAAATGGGCACAAAGGCGATGTTTTTTTGACAAGCAGATCTAGCAGATTTGAGTAGGTTTTGAGAAACCGCTGAACCACGAGGTTAAGCACACAGGCCAGGCATGGTACGTGTGTGAGCTCGCCTCAGAGCCGCCACCAGGTTCCGGCCATTGTCACACATGACCATGTCTGGCTGTATGGTCAGCGGTGTTAGGCACAGATCTGCCTGCTCTTTCAGAGCTGTCCACAACTCTTCAGCATATTAGCTTCAGCAAAGCCTGTTGTCACTTGACCGAGGCAATGCTGCAGTGCTTCCAGCTTGCGACTGATGTGGTCATTTCGAAGATGGAGGCTGAAGAGGAGGAGAAGGAGTTGCAGGAGCTGCAGAATGTGGGGGCAACCCTGATTGACCCAGGGCATGCAATCCTTGGCGTCTGTAGGACGTGTTCCGTCCCAAGGTCTGACTGGATCTTCCACTATATTAACCCAGTGTGCCGTCAGAGAGATGTACCGTCCTTGCCCACAAGCACTTGTCCATGTGTCCATGGTTAGGTGAGCTTTCCCAGTAACTATGTCGTTGAGGGCACATCTAACTTTGTGGGACATGTGCATGTGTAATGCAGGGACCGAGTACCGAGGGACGGCCGCTGCCATCAGGTTGCGGAAAGCTTCGGTCTCCACGAGCCTAAAAGGCATCATTTCAAGCGCAAGCATTAGCAAAATGTTTGAATTTAGTAGTGTGGCCTGTGGGGCATTGGCTGCGTATTTGCACTTGAGTTCCAAGGACTGGGGTAGGAACAACTGAATGCTGCGCTGGGACAAGAACGTGGATGTGCTTGCTGATGGTGCTAGTTGAGAGTGTTCAACGACAGGTGCAGGGCGGGAGGCATCTTAGCATGCACCATGGACAGGGGATTGGCATGCACACACTACAGCGGAACAAGCAGTGGTGTCACTCGCAGACACTGCTGCTGGACCCTGGGGTTCGGTCCACTTATTCAGGTGCTTTGATGCCATGTGCCTGATCATGTTGGTGGTGGTCAGGCTGCTAGTTTTGCTACCCCTGCTAATGCTGGCCTGGCAGGTGGTGCAAATGGCCTTTTTGGGGTTATATGCAGAGCCTTTAAAAATAACCAGACTCGGGAAGACTTAACAGTTGTACTGGCAACTTCCGTCATGTTGGCGTTATGAGGAACGCTTTACCATCATGTGTCTGTAGCCACCACACTGCCTCTTCCTGCCTGTTGTCATGCTACGCCTCCCTACCACTGTGTGCTGCTGTACTCACTCTGTATGTCCCCCTGCCAGGTTGGGTCAGTTACTAGATCATCCACCACCTCGTCTTCCACTTCCGCACCCTAGTTCTCCTCCTGACTTTCTGGCAATTGTGCCTCATCATCATCATCATCCACCTCTTGCGACAATAAATGCACTTTCCCACTGTCACCTTCGTGTGAGCGTGGCTGCTCCAATATTTGGGCATCGCTACACATGTTCTCCTCTTGACTCGCTTGAAGCTGGCCGGGCGAGAGGCCCGAATCTACAAATGGAAAAGTGAACAGCTCTTCAGAGTGACCAAGTGTGGGATCAGTTGTCTCCGCGCACTCGGCATGGTGGGAGGGAGGAGGATCAGGGTGAGAAATATGCGGTCCAGACTCACGGCTACTGAGACTTGACCGTGTGGAAGACTGGATGGTGGTGGTCATGGCAAAGTGACTGGAAGCATTTTCTTCTATCCAACCAACAACTTTTTGACACTGCTCTGGGTTCAATAGTGGTGTATTGCGGTCCACTAGTAATTGGGACAAGAAGGTCAAGCAACAAGATGTGAGTGTTTGTTGTGGCACAATTTCAGCTTGCCCACGGCCACGTCCTCGGCCTCTGCATGCACCATCACCATCACTTCCACTTCCCCGTCCCTTGCCACGCATCTTGCTCATTTTTAATGGAGGACAATATTTTCCATGTTCACGAGAAATGGCAGATTTTGGAATCTGTGATATGTCTGAAAGAAGCACAATTTTAAATAGCAGGCCTGTAATTTACTAATACTATTGTTCACAAACACCTAGTGTGAATAGATTGACCGACACACTGCAACAGAATGGAAATGGAAAAAATGGCTTATTTTGGAATAGTCTTATAGGTGATATATCTGACAGAGAACCACGGTTTTAACCACTTCGCGCCAGAGCCTGTTTTTGCCTTTGTGACCAGGCCAATTTTTTCAATTCTGAGAATATGAATAGCGGTACCAGAGCGCCAATAACAGGGCAAAAATATTAAAAGGACTGATTTATTAATACACACACAACGCGTTTCGGTGGACACAGCCACCTTCATCAGGTGTGACAAGCAGCAAACAATTGATCCTTATATACATTTGACTAGGTATACAATTACTTAAAAGGGGCGGGGCCAGATACAGAGTAATACCTCTATATTAACCCCTTGAGTTCATATATGCTCAATAGAGTAAAAAGGATTGTTATAAAATAATGCCTAATGAAGCATATAGGGTTCTTATAAAAAGGATTCGCTGTAAAAAAAAACAACTTGTGAATCCTATAATCTTAATACTTCATAGGATATATATATATATTCATAGGATATATATATAATTCTCTGATTGTCCTTTTCCCCCTGTTGGGGTGCGGTAGAGCTGCCTTTAACCTATTGTTTTTTCACCTGTGGGAGCAATTTAATTAAAATTACTTCCCTGGTTTTCCAAGCTGCGCTGCCTTAACCCCTCCGGAATGCTGCCGGGGGTGTTGGTGAAGCTGGGCGTCTATCTCGGCATTACATGCTACTAACCTGACCACGTGATATACCACCAAGAGATCAGGATCTGTGAACGCCGCTGGAAATAGATGACAGCCACCAACAGAGCGGAGCTTGTGGAGCTTTACACTGGGGTTGTGCAGAGGTGCACAACTTCATAAGGTTAGTAGCCATCCCCACACCCCTCTACAATTGCAATACTGAGTCACCCATTGCGCCTTGTTCTCTCCTCTCTTTACAATTTTTTCAATTCTGACCATTGTCATTTTATGAAGTAATTACTCTGGAACGCTTCAACGGATTCCCCTGATTCTGAGAATGTTTTTTCATGACATATAGTACTTCATGATAGTGGTAAAATTTATTCGATATCACTTGCGTTTATTTGTGAAAAAATCGGAAATTTGGCGAAAATGTTGAAAATTTTGCAATTTTCAAATTTGAATTTTCATGCCCTAAAATCAGAGAGATATGTCACACAAAATAGTTAATAAATAACATTTCCCACATGTCTTCTTTACATCAGCAGAATTTTGGAACAAAATTTTTTTTTGTTAGGAAGCTATAAGGGTTAAAAGCTGACCAGCGATTTCTCCTTTTTCCAACAAAATTTTACAAAAACATTTTTTTAGCGACCACATCTTATTTGAAGTGACTTTGAGGGGCCTATATGACAGAAAATACCCAAAAGTGACACCATTCTAAAAACTGCACCCCTCAAGGTGCTCAAAACCACATTCAAGAAGTTTATTAACCCTTCAGGTGTTTCACAGGAATTTTTGGAATGTGGAAGAAAACAGTGAACATTTAACTTTTTTTCACAAAAATGTTACTTTAGACCCAATTTTTTTATTTTCACAAGGGTAACAGGAAAAAATGGAAAACAATTTGTAGTACAATTTCTCATGAGCGCGTTGATACCCCATATGTGAGGGAAAACCACTGTTTGGGCGGACTGCAGAGTTCGGAAGGGAAGGAGCGCCATTAGACTTTTTGAATGTAAAATTTGTTTGAATAATTAGCAGATGCCATGTTGCCTTTGGAGAGCTCCTGATGTGCCTAAACAGTGGAATCCCCACACAAGTGACACCATTTTGGAAACTATACCCCTTAGGGAACTTATCTAGATGTGTGGTGAGCACCTTGCACCCCAAGGTGCTTCACAGAAGTTTATAATATTGAGCTGTAAAAATAAAATGTTCACATTTTTCCCACAAAAACGTTTTTCATCCCTTAATTTTGCACTATCATAAGGGTAATAGGATAAATTGCACCATGAAATTTGTTGTGCAATTTCTCCTGAACATGCTGATATCCCATATGTGGAGGAAAACCACTGTTTGGGCGCACGGCAGGATTTGGAAGGGAAGGAGCGCCATTTGACTCTTTGAATGTAAAATTTGTGTGAATAATTAGCGGACGCCATGTCGCATTTGGGGAGCCCTTAATGTGCCTAAACAGTGGAAACCCCCCACAAGTGACACCATTTTGGAAACTAGGTCCCTTAGGGAACTTATCTAGATGTGTGGTGAGCACCTTGCACCCCCAGGTGCTTCACAGACGTTTATAATATTCAGCTGTAAAAATAAAATTTTCACATTTTTCCCACAAAAAATGTTTTTCATCCCCTAATTTTGCATTATCATAAGGATAACAGGAGAAATTGCACCTTGAAATTTGTTGTGCAATTTCTCCTGAGTACGCCGATACCCCATATGTGGGGGAAAACCACTGCTTTGGTGTACGGCAGGGTTCGGAAGAGAAAGGAGCACTATGTTGGCTGGGATAGGTTGCAGACACGATGTCACATTTGAAGAGTCGCTGACATGCCGAAGCAGCAGAAACCCCCACAAGTGACCCCATTTGGTAAACTACACCTCTCAAGGAATTCATTTAGGGAAGTAGTATTTTTTAATTTTTTAATTCATACCATTGGGCAGTGAAGAAAACATAATTATATTTTTACCACAAAAAAATGTTTTACCATCAGATTTTACATTTTCACACAGGGCAATGGGTAAAAATGGTGCCGAAATGTGTCACACAATTTCTTCTAAAAGTGGCAATACCCCATATGTGGCTGTATCGCACCACTTAGCCATACGGCGAGATCTGGGAAGGACGGATCGCTATTTGACAATTGGAGAACAAATTATTGTAGAATAGGCATTTGGATTTGGGAGCACAAAATGTTCTGAATTTCTTTTGAGGGGCAAGGGCCATTTCGCTTTTCCAGAGCCTTTCTGCTACCAGTAACTTGGAAGTCCCTTATATTTTTAACAGATGATGGACCTGAGTGGGGACTAGCTTTTTTTGAGGACTGAGTTGAAGCTTTTATTGGGAACATTTAACGTAACATTTTTCCGGTGCTCTATGCTGAGCACTTACATCGGGGTTTCCATCTAAATTTCCAAGTGATGTAATTCAGATGAAACCCCTGTGGGATCCATTCACTGTATTGAGGCAGCAGAGTTACTCTGGACTCCTTCTGGCCTCTGTTTAGCGGTGTCCTTTTTTTCAGAAGTGCACAAAACTGTGGCCAACCGCACTTTTATGCACGCCTAAAAAAACTGACACCGTGGGATCACAGGCCAGATGGCATCCACAGTGGCCTATATCTGCCTCATTACAGGGAATCTTCCGTCATGGGTTCCGTCTGAATCACGTATTTCAGAGGTTTACACAGAAACTCTTGTGTAAGTGCTCAGCGCAGAGCGCAGGATAAATGTGAGCAGAGCCTCACTGCGATCTTTGGGAGACATAATAAACAAATCAGTAGCAGGTGAAGAATTGGTTTTATTTATTTTTTACGCCATTCCTCGTGCAGTATAAGTGATGAGATTACTTTATTCTTCGGGTCGGTACGATTACAGAGATACCAGATTTATATCGGGTTTTTATGACTGACAGCTGTCACACACTAAAAGACACTTTTTTTAGCAAAATCTAGTTTTTGCATCGCCATATTTTGAGAGCTATAATTTTTCCATATTTTGGCCGACAGAGTCATGTGATGACATTTTTATTGGTACCATTCTTGGGTACGTGACATTTTTTGATTGCTTTCTATTCCATTTTTTGGGAGGTAAAATTAACAAAAACCAACAATTCAGGAATTGTTTTTTGAGGTTTTTTCTTATGCCGTTCTGCGTGTGGTAAAAGTGATAAGGCACCGTTATTCTTCGGGTCAGTACGTTTACAGCGATACTACATTTACTGTATATCTTTTTATGTTTTGGCGCTTTTACACAATAAAACAATTTTGCAGAAAAAATATTTTTTTTGCATCGCTTTATTCTGAGAGCTATAACTCTATTTTTCGGCTGATGGAGCTGTATGGCGGCTTTTGTTTTGCGGAACAAGATGACATTTTCAGTGGTACCATTTTTATTTCCATTTTGCTTTTTGATCGCATTTTTTTCCACTTTTTGTTTGGCGATATGATGAAAAAGCATAGCTTTTTGCTCCGTTTTTTATTTATTTTTTTTACGGTGTGCACAGAAGGAGTTAATTAGTGTGACAGTTTTATAGATCGGGTTGTTTTGGATGCGGCGATACCAAATATGTGTACTTTTTTTGTTTTTGCATAAATATACAGATTTATTGGTTTAATATTTTGTTTATTTAGTGATTTTTTTTAACAGTTTGAAAACATTTTTTAGACTTTTTTTTTACATTTTTACTGAGTCCTGTATGGGACATTAATTTTTATTTTTCTAATCACTGTTCTCATGCAATGCAATAGACATGTATTGCAATGCATGAGAGCACTGCTGACAGTTTCACACTGTCTGTCACCTGCTAGACTTCAGCTGCAGGCTGAGCCTAGCAGGACACCATATATGGCAGATCCGGAGGCGGTCATGTGACCTCCGCCTGCCATAACAACGGCAGGTCCTGGAAGACATCAGGGGACCATCGGAGAGGTAAGTGGATGACCCCCTCTCCTCTCACTATCTTCTAAATGCCGCGCTCACTATAGCAGGCCTGTAATTTACTAATGCTATTCTTCACAGACACCTGGTGTGAATAGCTTGACACACTGCAACAGAACGGAAAAGGAGGCCAATATTTTCCACGTTCAGTTAAAATTTCTGGATTTTTATCGCTGAAATATGGAACAGATCTGGCTTTATTCTGCAGTGAGAAAAAGCAAATGGCGCAGAAAAATTGTGTACTCTGTATTGCTTTCTAAGCAAATAACCAGGATTAAAGTAAAAAAAAAAAATTGCCCTGGCCCCTGATATCTGGGGCTATGTCTACAAATATCTGTAATTATTACAGCAGCAGCAGCAGAAAGGACGTTCAATGGACCTTCTTGTGCTGTATCATACACTGCAGTCTGCCACATACACTGCCTGCCTGCCTAGCACTGACTTTATGCAGCTAGATTAGTCCTCAGAAGGACTGTTAGTTCAGATGGATATATATATATATATATATATATATATATATATATATATATATATATACACTGCTCAATAAAATAAAGGGAACACTTAACAGAATATAACTCCAAGTAAATCAAACTTCTGTGAAATCAAACTGTCCACTTAGGAAGCAACACTGACTGACAATCAATTTCACATGCTGTTGTGCAAATGGAATAGACAATAGATGGAAATTATTGGCAATTATCAAGATTCCCTCAATAAAGGAGTGGTTCTGCAGGTGGGGACCACAGAGCATATCTCAGTAAAAATGCTTTCTGGCTGATGTTTTGGTCACTTTTGAATGTTGGTTGTGCTTTCACACTCGTAGTAGCATGAGACGGACTCTACAACCCACAGAAGTTGCTCAGGTAGTGCAGCTCATCCAGGATGGCACATCAATGCGAGCTGTGGCAAGACGGTTTGCTGTGTCTGTCAGCGTAGTGTGCAGAGCCTGGAGGAGCTACCAGGAGACAGGCCAGTACACCAGGAGACGTGGAGGGAGCTGTAGGAGGGCAACAACCCAGCAGCAGGACCGCTACCTTCACCTTTGTGCAAGGAGGAACAGGAGGAGCACTGCCAGAGCCCTGCAAAATGACCTCCAGCAGGCCACAAATATGCATGTGTTTGCACAAACGGTTAGAAACTGACTCCTTGAGGGTGGTATGAGGGCCCGACGTCCACAGATGGGGGTTGTGCTCACAGCCCAACACCATGCAGGATGCTTAGCATTTGCCACCAAACACCAGGATTGGCAAAATCGCCACTGGCGCCCTGTGCTCTTCACAGTTGAAAGCAGGTTCACACTGAGCACATGTGACAGATGTGACAGAGTCTGGAGACGCCATGGAGATCTGCTGCCTGCAACATCCTTCAGCATGACTGGTTTGGCAGTGGGTCAGTAATGGTGTGGGGTGGCATTTCTTTGGAGGGCTGCACAGCCCTCCATGTGCTCGCCAGAGGTAGCCCGACTGCCATTAGGTACCGAGATGAGTTCCTCAGACCCCTTGTGAGACCATATGCTGGTGCGGTTGGCCCTGGGTTCCTCCTAATGCAGGACAATGCCAGACCTCATGTGGCTGGAGTGTGTCAGTAGTTCCTGCCAGATGAAGGCATTGAAGCTATGGACTAGCTCGCCAGTTCCCCAGACCTGAATCTGATTGAGCACATCTGGGACATCATGTCTCGCTCTATGCACCACAGACTGTCCAGGAGTAGGCAGATGCTTTATTCCAGGCCTGGGAGGAGATCCCACAAGAGACCATCCGCAACCTCATCAGGAGCATGCCCAGGCTTTGTAGGGAGGTCATACAGGCACGTGGAGGTCACACACAATACTGAGCCTCATTTTGACTTGTTTTAAGGACATTACATCAAAGTTGGATCAGCCTGTAGTGTGTTTTTCCACTTTAATTTTGGGGTTGACTCCAAATCCAGACCTCCATTGGTTAATAAATTTGATTTCCATTGATGATTTTTGTGTGATTTTGTTGTCAGCACATTCAACTTTGTACAGAACAAAGTATTCAATGAGAATATTTCATTCATTCACTCAGATCTAGGATGTGTTATTTGAGTGTTCCCTTTATTTTTTTGAGCAGTATATATATATATATATATATATATATATATATATATACAGTGCCTTGTGAAAGTATTTGGCCCCCTTGAACTTTTCTACCTTTTGCCACATTTCTGGCTTCAAATATAAAGATATAAAATTCTAATTTTTGGGGGAAGAATCAACAATAAGTGGGACGCAATTGTGAAGTGGAACGAAATTTATTGGATATTTTAAGCTTTATAAAAAAAATTAAAAATTGAAAAGTGGGGTGTGCAATATTATTCACTCCCTTTACTTTCAGTGCAGGAAACTGACTCCAGAAGTTCAGTGAGGATCTCTGAATGATCCAATGTTGTCCTAAATGACTGGTAATGATAAATAGAATTCACCTGTGTGTAATCAAGTCTTCGTATAAATGCACTTGCTCTGTGATAGTCTCAGGGTTCTGTTTCAAATTCAGAGAGCATCATGAAGACCAAGGAACACACCAGGCAGGTCCAAGATACTGTTGTGGCGAAGTTTAAAGCTGGATTTGGATACAAAAAGATTTCCCAAGTTTTAAACATCTCAAGGAGCACTGTGCAAGTGATCATATTGAAATGGAAGGAGTATCAGACCACTGCACATCTACCAGAACCGGGCCGTCCCTCTAAACTTTCATCTCAAACACGGAGAAGACTGATCAGAGATGCATCCAAAAGGCCCATGATCACTCTGGATGAACTGCAGAGATCTACAGCTGAGGTGGGAGGGTCTGTCCATAGGACAACAATCAGTCGTATACTGCACAAATCTGGCCCTTATGGAAGAGTGGCAAGAAGAAAGCCATTTCTCAAAGCTATCCATAAAAAGTCTCATTTGAAGTTTGCCACAAGCCACCTGGGAGACACACCAAACATGTGGAATGAGGTGCTCTGGTCAGATGAAACCAAAATCGAACTTTTTGGCCACAATGCAAAACGATATGTTTGGCGTAAAAGCAACACAGCTCATCACCCTCAAAACACCATCCCCACTGTCAAACATGGTGGTGGCAGCATCATGGTTTGTGCCTGCTTTTCTTCAGCAGGGACAGGGAAGATGATTAAAATTGGTGGGAAGATAGACGGAGCCAAATACAGGACCATTCTGGAAGAAAACCTGTTGGAGTCTGCAAAAAGACCTGAGACTGGGATGGAGATTTATCTTCCAACAAGACAATGATCCCAAACATAAAGCAAAATCTACAATGGAATGGTTCAAAAATAAACGTATCCAGGTGTTAGAATGGCCAAGTCAAAGTCCAGACCTGAATCCAATCGAGAATCTGTGGAAAGAGCTGAAAACTGATTTTCACAAACGCTCTCCATCCAACCTCACTAAGCTTGAGCTGTTTTGCATGGAAGAATGGGCAAGAATATCCGCCTCTCGATGTGCAAAACTGATAGAGACATACCCCAAGTGACTTGCAGCTGTAATCGCAGCAAAAGGTGGCGCTAAAAAGTGTTAACTCAAGGGGGCCGAATAATATTGCATGCCCCACTTTTCTGCTTTTAATTTTTTTAAAAAGTTTAAAATATCCAATAAATTTAGTTCCACTTCACGATTGTGTCCCAATTGTTGTTGATTCTTCCCAAAAAATTAGAATTTGATATCTTTATGTTTGAAGCCAGAAATGTGGCAAAAGGTAGAAACGTTCAAGAGGGCCAAATACTTTCACAAGACACTGTACACTGTGTGCAGAATTATTAGGCAAATGAGTATTTTGATCACATGATACTTCTTATACATGTTGTCCTACTTCAAGCTGCATAGGCTAGAGAGCCAACTATCAATTAAGTAAATCTGGTGATTTGCATCTCTGTAATGAGGAGGGTTGTTGACTAATGACATCAACACCCTATATAAGGTGTGCTTAATTGAAAGGCAACTTACTTTCCTTTGGCAAAATGGGTCAGAAGAGAGATTTGACGGGCTCTGAAAAGTCCAAAATTGTGAGATGTCTTGCAGAGGGATGCAGCAGTCTTGAAATTTCCAAACTTTTGAAGTGTGATCACCAAACAATTAAGCGTTTCATGGCAAATAGCCAACAGGGTCAAAGAAGTGTGTTGGCCAAAAAAGGCGCAAAATAACTGCCCATGAATTGAGGAAAATCAAGCGTGAAGCTGCCAAGATGCCATTCGCCACAAGTTTTGCCATATTTCAGAGCTGCAACGTTACTGGAGTATCAAAAAGCACAAGGTGTGCGATACTCAGGGACAAGGTCCAGGTAAGGAAGGCTGAAAAATGACCGCCTTTGAACAAGAAACATAAGATAAAACATCAAGAATGGGCCAAGAAATATCTTAAGACTGATTTTTCAAAGGTTTTATGGACTGATGAAATGAGAGTGACTCTTGATGGGCCAGATGGATGGGCCAGAGGCTGGATCAGTAAAGGGCAGAGAGCTCCACTCCGACTCAGACGCCAGCAAGGTGGAGGTGAGGTACTGGAATCGGCTTGTATCATCAAAGATGAACTTGTGGGACCTTTTCGGGTTGAGTATGGAGTGAAGCTCAACTCCCAGACCTACTGACAGTTTCTGGAAGACAACTTCTTCAAACAGTGGTACAGGAAGAAGTATCGTTCAAGAAAAACATGATTTTCATGCAGGACAATGCTCCATCACATGCTTCCAAATACTCCACAGCGTGGCTGGCCAGTAAAGGTCTAAAAGAAGAAAAAATAATGACATGGCCCCCTTGTTCACCTGATCTGAACTCCATAGAGAACCTGTGGTCCATCATAAAATGTGAGATCTACAGGGAGGGAAAACAGTACACCTCTCAGAACAGTGTCTGGGAGGCTGTGGTGGCTGCTGCATGCAATGTTGATTGAAAACAGATCAAGCAACTGACAGAATCTATGGATGGAAGGCTGTTGAGTGTCATCAAGAAAGGTGCCTATAATGATCATTAATTTTTTTGTTTATTGTTTTTGCATGTCAGAAATGTTTATTTCTAAATTTTGTGCACTGATATTGGTTTACCTGGTGAAAATAAACAAGTAAGATGGGATTATATTTGTTTTTTATTAAGTTGCCTAATAATTCTGCACAGTAATAGTTACCTGCACAAACAGATATCCTCCTAAAATAGCCAAATCTAAAAGAAACCCACTCCAACTTCCAAAAATATTAACCCCTTTACAACCCAAGGTGGTTTGCACGTTAATGACCAGGCCAATTTTTACAATTCTGACCACTGTCACTTTATGAGGTAATTACTCTGGAACGCTTCAACAGATCCCCCTGATTCTGAGAATCTTTTTTCGTGACATATTGTACTTCATGATAGTGGTAAAATTTATTCGATATAACTTGCATTTATTTGTGAAAAAAATGGAAATTTGTCGAAAATTTAGAAAATTTTGCAATTTTCAAAATTTTAATTTTTATGCCCTTAAATCAGAGAGATATGTCACACAAAATAGTTAATAAATAACATTTCCCACATGTCTACTTTACATCAGCACAATTTTGGAACAAAGTTTTTTTTTTATTGGGGAGCTATAAGGGTTAAAATTTGACCAGCGATTTCTCATTTTTCCAGCAAAATTTGCAAATCCATTTTTTTAGGGACCACATCATATTTAAAGTCACTTTGAGGGGTCTTTATGACAGAAAATACCAAAAAGTGACACCATTCTAAAAACTGCACCCCTCAAGGTGCTCAAAACCACATTCAAGAACTTTATTAACCCTTCAGGTGCTTCACAGGAATTTTTGGAATGTGGAAGAAAAAATTAACATTTAACTTTTTTCACAAAAATGTTACTTTAGACCCAATTTTTTTTTATTTTCACAGGGGTAACAGGAAAAAATGGACCACAAAATTTGTTGTGCAGTTTCTCCTGAGTAAGCAGATACCCCATATGTGGGGGAAAACCACTGTTTGGGCGCACGGCAGGGATCGGAAGGGAAGGAGCGCCATTTGACTTTTTGATTGTAAAATTTGCTTGAATAATTAGTGGATGTGCCCCTGATGTGCCTAAACAGTGGAAACCCCCCACAATTGACACCATTTTGGAAACTAGACCCCTCAGGGAGCTTATCTAGATGTGTGGTGAGCACCTTGAACCCCCAAGTCCTTTACAGAAGTTTATAACATGGAGCCGTGAAAATAAAAAAATCAAACTTTTTCCACAAAAATGATGTTTTAGCCCCAATTTTTTATTTTCACAAGGGTGAGAGGAGAAAATGGACCCCAAAAACTTTTGTGCAATTTCTCCTGAGTACGCCAATACCCCATATGTGGGGAAAATACAGTGTTTGGGCGCACGGCAGAGTTCAGAAGGGAAGGAGCACTGTGTGACTTTTCGAACGCAAAATCGTCTGGAATCGAGAGCGGACGCCATGTCGCATTTGGAGAGCCCCTGATGTGCCTAAATAGTTGAAACCCCCCACAAGTGACCCATTTTGGAAATGACACCCCTCAAGGATTTTATCAAGGGGTATAGTGAACATTTTGAACCCAGAGGTACGACACAGAATTTGATGACATTAGGTCATCATATTGAATAAGTTGTCATTAGTCTTGAGCGCAAGTGCTCGCTATTTGAGTTTGCATCGGGTACTCAGGTATGCACCATGTATCACTGGTGCTCAAGTGAAATGCTCGAGTCCCCGCCCGCATGTTTCACGGTTATTAGACACCCCAAAAAAAATGCGGGGATCGCTCGTGCATGGCAGGCAATCCCCGCAAGTTTTTTTGGGCCGCGAAGCATATGGGGCGGAGACTCGAGCATCCGCAATACTCAATGCATACCCGATGCAAGCTTAAGTAGCGAGCACTTGCGTTCAACACTAGTTGCCATATCGTCATCTTTTTTTTTTACTTTTGAAAAAAAAAACAACCCTAACCCCAACCCTAACATTCGCACAACCATAACCCCAACCCCAGCCCTAGCGTTTATTTTTTACGCCGTTCCTAGTGCGGTATAAGTTATTAGATGACCCTATTCTTCGGGTCGGTGCGACTACAGAGATACCAGAATCATATTGAGATTTTATGATTGACAGCTGTCACACACTAAAAGACACATATTTTGTAAAATCTAGTTTTGCATCGCCATATTTTGAGAGCTATAATTTTTCCATATTTTGGCTGACAGAGTGATGTGACAGCTTGTTTTTTGCTGGATGAGTTGACGTTTTTATTGGTGCCATTTTCAGGCACCTAACATTTTTTGATCGCTTTCTATTCCAGCTTTTGGGAGGCAGAATACACAAAAACCAACAATTGTTTTTTTTTTTTTTTTTTATTCTACTCCGCGTGTGGTAAAATTGATAAGGTAGCTTTATTCTTCGGGTCAGTACATTTACAGCGGTACCACATTTATATAGTTTTTCTATGTTTTGGCGCTTTTACACAATAAAAGCTATTTTATAGAAAAATTCTTTTTTTGCATCGCTTTATTCTGAGAGCTATAACTTTCTGACTTTTCGAATGATGGAGCTGTATGGTGGCTTGTTTTTTGCGGGACAAGATGACGTTTTCAGCGGTATAATTTTTATTTATATTCGTCTTTTTGATGGTGTGTTATTCCATTTTTTGTTTGGCGGTATGATGATAAAGCATTGTTTTTGCTTCGTTTTTTTTTTTTATGTTCATTGAAGGGGTTAACTAGTGGGACAGTTTTATAGGTCAGGTCGTTACGGATGCGGCGATACCAAATATGTGTACTTTTATTGTTTGTTGTTTTTTTTTTCATAATAATATTTATTGATGGGTACATTATATTTATATTTTTGGTGGATTATTTATTTTTTTTTAATATATTTTTACAATCTTTTTAAAAAAAAATTTTTCACTTTCTGAAATTTTTTTTACTTTTTTAATTTGTCCCACTCTGGGACTTTCACTTTTTTTATTCTAATCGCCTGCATAGCATAGGGATGGAGCCTCATCCCTGTGCTATGCAGGCTGTCAGCACTGCACAGTGAGAAGATTGTTTGGTCATGCACTGCGCATGACCAAACAATCTTTCTGCTCTTTGGTGACCCGGATGTTGTCATGACGACATCGGGCCGTCATGGCAACACCAGGGAAGCCGCGGCAGACAGCGCTGGAGGCCGGATGAGGATGTGAGTATTGCGATCACCTCCCCTTAGCCACCGCAATGCTGCGATCGACTTCGATCGCAGCATTGCGGGGGTTAATGTGCCAGGAGCGGTGTGGGACCGCTCCCTGCACATAGTACCGGGTGTCAGCTGTGACAATCAGCTGACACCCGGCGGCGATCGCGCCGCACAGCCTGTGTGCGCGCGCGATTGTGATGACGTACTAATACGGGTCAGGCTCTTAAGTCCCAGGGCACAGACGCATATTAGTACGTCATGGGCTTTAAAGGGGTTAAGCTTGGATATTTATGAGTCTTTTGGGTTGATTGAGAACATAGTTGTTGATCAATAATAACAATAATCCTCTAAAATACAACTTGTCTAATAATTCTGCACACAGTGTATATATATATATATATATATATATATATATATATATATACAGTACAGACCAAACGTTTGGACACACCTTCTCATTTAAAGATTTTTCTGTATTTTCATGATTTTGCAAATTGTACATTCACACTGATGGCATCAAAACTATGAATTAACACATGTGGAATTATATACTTAACAAAAAAGTGTGAAACAACTGAAAATATGTCTTATATTCTAGGTTCTTCAAAGTAGCCACCTTTTGCTTTGATGACTGCTTTGCACACTCTTGTCATTCTCTTGATGAGCTTCAAGAGGTAGTCACCGGAAATGGTTTTCACTTCACAGGTGTGCCCTGTCAGGTTTAATAAGGGGGATTTCTTGCCTTATAAATGGGGTTGGGACCATCAGTTGTGTTGTGCAGAAGTCAGGTGGATACACAGCTAATAGTCCTACTGAATAGACTGTTAGAATTTGCATTATGGCAAGAAAAAAGCAGCTAAGTGAAGAAAAACAAGTGGCCATCATTACTTTAAGAAATGAAGGTCAGTCAGTCCGAAAAATTGGGAAAACTTTGAAAGTGTCCCCAAGTACAGTTGCAAAAACCATCAAGCGCTACAAAGAAACTGGCTCACATGAGGACCGCCCCAGGAAAGGAAGACCAAGAGTCACCTCTGCTTCTGAGGATAAGTTTAGCCGAGTCACCAGCCTCAGAAATCGCAGGTTAACAGCAGCTCAGATTAGAGACCAGGTCAATGCCACACAGAGTTCTAGCAGCAGACACATCTCTTCAACAACTGTTAAGAGGAGACTTTGTGCAGCAGGCCTTCATGGTAAAATAGCTGCTAGGAAACCACTTGTAAGGACAGACAACAAGCAGAAGAGACTTGTTTGGGCTAAAGAACACAATGAATGTACATTAGACCAGTGAAAATCTGTGCTTTGGTCTGATGAGTCCAAATTTGAGATCTTTGGTTCCAACCACCGTGTCTTTGTGCGACGGAGAAAAGGTGAACGGATGGACTCTACATGCCTGGTTCCCACCGTGAAGCATGGAGGAGGAGGTGTGATGGTGTGGGGGTGCTTTGCTGGTGACACTGTTGGGGATTTATTCAAAATTGAAGGCATACTGAACCAGCATGGCTACCACAGCATCTTGCAGCGGCATGCTATTCCATCCGGTTTGCGTTTAGTTGGACCATCATTTATTTTTCAACAGGACAATGACCCCAAACACACCTGCAGGCTGTGTAAGGGCTATTTGAACAAGAGGGAGAGTGATGAGGTGCTATTCCAGATGACCTGGCCTGCACAGTCACCAGACCTGAACCCAATCGAGATGGTTTGGGGTGAGCTGGACCGCAGAGTGAAGGTAAAAGGGCCAACAAGTGCTAAGCATCTCTGGGAACTTCTTCAAGATTGTTGGAAGACCATTTCCGATGACTACCTCTTGAAGCTCATCAAGAGAATGCCAAGAGTGTGCAAAGCAGTCATCAAAGCAAAAGGTGGCTACTTTGAAGAACCTAGAATATAAGACATATTTTCAGTTGTTTCACACTTTTTTGTTAAGTATATAATTCCACATGTGTTAATTCATAGTTTTGATGCCTTCAGTGTGAATGTACAATTTTAATAGTCATGAAAATTCAGAAAAATCATTAAATGAGAAGGTGTGTCCAAACTTTTGGTCTGTACTGTATGTATATATATATATATATATATATATATATATATATATTTATATATATATATATATATATGTTATGGAATACCTATACTAACAGGACATTCAATGGACCCTCTTGGGCTGTATCGTGCACTGCAGTCTGCCACATACACTGCCTGCCTGGTAGCACTGATTATATGCAGCTGGATTAGTCTTCAGGACTGTTAGTTCAGATGGATATTGATATATGTTGTGGAATACCTATACTAACTATAAACAAGCAAATCTCTCTCTGACTCAGCAGCAGCTCTCCCTACTCTGCCTGGTTCCGGTGTAGACTGTGACGAACATAGCTGCGCCAGGTCTTATATAAACTGTGTGCAGAATTATTAGGCAAATGAGTATTTTGATCACATGATACTTTTTATACATGTTGTCCTACTCCAAGCTGCATAGGCTTGAGAGCCAACTTACAATTAAGTAAATCTGGTGATGTGCATCTCTGTAATGAGGAGGGGTGTTGACTAATGAAATCAACACCCTATATAAGGTGTGCTTAATTATTAGGCAACTTCCTTTCCTTTGGCAAAATGGGTCAGAAGAGAGATTTGATGGGCTCTGTAGAGTCCAAAATTGTGAAATGTCTTGCAGAGGGATGCAGCAGTCTTGAAATTTCCAAACTTTTGAAGCGTGATCACCGAACAATCAAGCATTTCATGGCAAATGCTCCATCACATGCATCCAACTACTCCACAGCGTGGCTGGCCAGTGAAGGTCTAAAAGAAGAAAAAATAATGACATGGCCCCCTTGTTCACCTAATCTGAACCCCATAGAGAACCTGTGGTCCATCATAAAATGTGAGATCTACAGGGAGGGAAAACAGTACACCTCCCGGAACAGTGACTGGGATGCGGTGATGGCTGCTACATGCAATGTTGATCGAAAACAGATCAAGCAACTGACAGAATCTATGGATGGAAGACTGTTGAGTGTTATCATAAAGAAAGGTGTCTATATTGATCACTAATTTTTTGGGTTTTTGTTTTTGCATGTCAGAAATGTTTATCTCTAAAGTTTGTGCACTGATGTTGGTTTACCTGGTGAGAATAAACAAGTGAGATGGAATTATATTTGGTTTTTATTAAGTTGCCTAATAATTCTGCACAGTAATAGTTACCTGCACAAACAGATATCCTCCTAAGGTAGCTAAATCTAAAAAAAAACACTCCAACTTCCAAAAATATTAAGCTTGGATATTTATGAGTCTTTTGGGTTGATTGAGAACATAGATGTTGATCAATAATAAAAATAATCCTCTAAAATACAACTTGCCTAATAATTCTGCACACAGTGTAGACCTGATGACTCTGTGCGACCAGCCAATCACTGTAATGCCCACAACCAACATGGCTACGGCATTACAGTGAATGGCAGGCAATCCCTAAAGAGCGCCAAACATGCAGGGAGGGGACCCGAGTTCCCGCCTGATCAACCCAGAAATACTCGCCGAGCTTGTCGAGCACAGTGATGCTTGGGCGAGTACCGAGCAGTGGCGAGCTCGTTTGCTCATCACTAGTTATGAATACTATAAAAGGGACCAGAATCTGGAGTAGCTATGGTAGGGGCAGTTGCACCCTGATCCTGTCTCTTTTTGAGATTACTTTAGTAAACATCAGTATTGTTGATTTCACATGCCAGGTGAGGGATCTATGTGTTATGCTCTAACACAGAAAGACCCAGCAAGACTGACACCAAACCAGCAGATGTGCAGCTAGGTGAACCCTTGAGGACAAGGAATCTTTTCACCCAGCTCTCAGTAAATGGAAGGGGGATTTTGGCAGAGCCTTTCCTAGGCCCACTGTCGCCGGTCAGCTGGCGTCTGGTGACGTAGTCAGTGCCTAGTCAAGAACCAGGTGGGTACCTCTGCAAGAACCCCTGTGAGTGTAAAATGAAGAGAGAAGGAACCAATACTGCTAGCACCACTCACCACCATAGAACATAGGAACTGCAGTAAACAGCAAAGGACTAAGCAGGGAATAGGTTTAAATAGCCCACCTAAAGCTGAAGGAAATGATCAGGTGTTGAATAGCCCCCAATCATCCCCAGACAACCACTCCCTGCTAACTTGCACAGCAGAAAGGACACAATCCCATCACTGCCTAGTGCCAGACACAGCAGCATCCTGCATTAACTGGCAACTGATGAACACAGCGCCCCATGTTCCCCGGGCAGTGAAATCCATTGGAGATACTGCTTCCCATGTCCCCACACATCCCACTACTCCAGAACACAATGCTTCATAAGATTGGGACAGTTTGCCTGCGCGCGTAGTAGCTCCGCCAGGATCAGGACAATGGCAGCATCTGCGACCGGGGTAGCATATGTTGTCGCCACATAAAGTGAGACGTTCTGAGACACTGTATCTGTTCCAAATTAAATTGTAAAATTCAAATACGTGCACGGAAGGACCACATCTGATATATTTGAGCATCAGGGCAGATCTGTTTTTATCATATCATAGGTCAAGGTTTTATAGATTGTTAATAATCATACATGGTAACAATATAATTGGCTCAACTTATCTCTTCATATGTGCTGACATTAGTATACATACAGTACATCTCATTGGTTAAAGGTAATTCTGTCTATACCCAGCTTTTGGATTTTAGGAATCTCTCACTTTCTAGTTTCGTTTTCTTCCTTATGTTTTCTCTAAGTCTTTAGACCCAATCCATTCCCAGGTGGGAGCACAAAAGCACAATTCCTAACACAATTCCTAACACTGACAGATTTTGCATTGGCGTGCAGAATCCTCAATTGACAGTGCTCCACAAATATTTTGTGCCACTAACAAACTTGGAACACGGTGGCACTCAGAAAAGAAAAGTTGTTCTCTCTACCATTAAAAATATAAAAACAAATTGTCAAGAATAAAAGTGATAATTAGAAGAAAACATAATCACTTTAAAGGGAAAAATGGTATCTGATCTGCAGGCAGGATATTAAACAGATGAAGGAGCTGTACAATTCATGCATATGAGTCCAATGGGTGGTCCTATTCAGTGATTGACAGTCTTCCCTGTGTGACTGTGCATGCAAAGATAGCTGTCAATCACTAGTACCACCAGCAACTGGACTCATATGCAAACACCAGGGATTTCAATGCATAAATAACAATTTATATGAATTCTTTTCTAATAATCTTCTATATCATTCTGCTCTGCTTCTCCTTCACTATATCGTGCTGTCCACAAATCTGACTACAAGTACAAAATGACAGGTTCCCTTTAATGTATTTTTCCAGTTACAAGTGAGCAATGTAATTTTGTCTTGCAACCAACATGTTCCAAGAAACCTGAAACAGCACAATTCTTACAACCATAAATCATCTGAACTTCATTCATGTAAATATAACAAAAATATACATTCAAAAATAGGCTGAGAAATTCTGACATTTTAGTTCTGAGTTTCCAAAAAAGCACATTAACCTTTCCATTTTAGCCATGTCACTATCCGTCTTGTTTTCCGTCACTACAATAAATAGGATTATATCACATTTCCTATCTAGCTCTTCACAAGTATTTTTGAAATCATTACAAATGAAATGACACAATAATTCAGTCAATATTTCATTTGCTGAGAGGCAGCCGTTGGCAGATCAGTTATGTGTGAACTGAGAATGGCGCGTACTCTGCCCAGTTTCACATTTTTTTTAATGGTTTTGATTTTAAGAAGCCATTTGAGAAGAGAATGATTGCTCTGCTCTACGATCTAATCACACATGGCCTATTACTGGTGATATGGCCAATCTAAAGAAGGCAATTTTTATATTGTAAATTCTTAATTTTCACATTTGCTTTGTCCTCGCCATAAGTTTGATTTGCAATATATTTTGCTATATATGTTACAGGTAAAGCAAAACATAAATACACTAAAAGGAAAATAGTCCATTTTGGTTTTAAGGACTTTCATTAAAATTATTTACTTTGTTAAACAAAATCAATAGTCTTTTTTTTTCTAGTCTTTTTTTCTTTTTTTAACACCTTGCTCATCTTTTGTAAATGCCATAACTTAATTCTCCTTGTTATTATTCCAATGAAATGTCGCTTTTTAACTGATTGATCACTTTTATTAAATTCTGTTTAAAACAATTGAGAATTTTTTTATTTGATACTTTTATATAATCTAAAATGTATTTTAATGAATTTATGTTAAAAAGGTTGATCATTGTAGGAGACTTTTAAAGCACCACTTCAGCGTTTTTTTATTTTTTTATTTCAGCGCTGGAGTGGTGTTGCTAATGTAAATTCCCTGACCCTAGTATTATATTTACCAATCTTGCTATTTAAGACTATGTTCATATTAAGAACTTTTTGGTGAAGTTTGAATGTTGCAAATTTTCTGCACCCATTAAGTAAGATAGGTTACTTGCATTTTTTAAAAAATACGCTGCGTTAAAAACTTGCCAAAAACTCATCTTGGGAACTTAACGGGGTTGTCCACTACTAGCACAAACCCTTCTTAATCAAAACAAATGGCACCGATATAATAAAAAAGCTTATACTCACCTCCGGTAATGGTGCCATTCCAGCGGTGTCAGCACTTTCGCACCTAGAGCTCTCGTGTGGTTGTTATGACACGTGACCACGGCGCCCAATCAGCGCTGGCGTCACTGTCTCCGCCTTCAGACAAATCGAACACCAAGAGGAAGTGAGAGAGCAGCCACAGCCCTGACTTCCTCTTGATGTTTGATTTATCCAAAGGCGGGGCCAGTGACGCCGGCGCTGATTGGGCACTGGGCTCACGTGTCATAATAACCACATGAGAGTGCTGGGAACGCGAGTGCCGATACTGCTGGAACGGCACCGGTATTGTATAGGCGCCAAGCATGGGGTATGAGAAGGGGTTGTCCAAGAAGTAGACAACTTCTTTAACCTAAATGCTGCTGTCTGTGATTGTCAGCATCATTTATAGAGTTAAACAGCAGTGATTATGACAAGTGTCAATTGCTGCTGTGACAAGCAGATGCTGGCAAAGGATTTCAGCACAACTCCTGAACACACTCCATACATGTGCACTCTGACTATGTATAGCAGGTTGTGCAAAGGGGTTAAAATGCATGTATCCTTACAATAACTGAAAATTGTTTTTTTCTGTAATTACTGGTCCGACAATGGATTATGGATTAAATATACACACATTTCCAACTCTAGAAATTTTTTTAGTCTGCTTCTACATGAAGGTGGTTTTAAAATGGTTTTCCACTACTATTATGTTAATAAGCTATCCTTAGTATAGGTCATCAATATTAAATTGGTCAGGGTCCAATATGTGTCATCCCAACGATAATGTAAGGAACGGTACACCATCACTCCTTCATACTGTTTAGTGGGCACTATAATAAGAGCTGATCTACCATACCCAGCAGAGACCAATAAGCTGTGTAATGGATCTGGGCGGGATCTGCTCTGCACATTGTTTACATCCAGCCTCTGCAGAGCAATAAAATAGAAGTAGAAAAGCTCTTTAATGTTCAGAAACCTCCTCTAAAGTAATAGCCAGATTGGAGAGTGGTTGCAGAAACAGATTCAGGATGCCCATGCGCTATACGACAGCTCATTGACTTTTTTGGGGCCATGCAATGTTTCACTTTTCCTGTGATGGCACAGCAGTAGAATTTGATGCTTGCTTCCCATAGATATCAGCTGATCATTGGGATCAGCATCTCTTAAGGGAAACCTTCTAACATACAAGGATTAAACATGATTTTAAATGATAAAGGTGAAAAGTAGAGATGGGGGCATTTATAGAGATGATTACATAATTTCACTCAACCCTAGTCCACAGTGTAGATGAGTGTTATCTTACTTTGGACTCAGCTTATGATTAGCCAGGCTAGCAAAGCAATACCTGTGCGCTGCGTGCCACATAGACATGATGTCATGCCAAGCCGATGAATCAAACGCCACGCTAGGGAACCCAGAAGCGCAGGAACTGTGTTCTCTGGCCGCGAATAGGAGCTACGCAATGACCTGCACCATGGACCGGGATTCTGCAAAGCGATCAACTCATCTATAATAATAAATAATAATAAATAATAATCTCTGTAAATTTATTGAAGTACAATATAATTCTACTTGAATTTTCCCCCCAAAAAACGTATTTTCCAGATACAGATTTTATGTAATTTGCTCCATGCGAATTCAACAAAATGGAGGCCATCTGAACACCATTTTGCTAATCTGCAGAGGACCTGCGAAAGGTTTAAAAAAAAAATAATGCTTTACCACTCACCTCTCTGTTCACCTACACATCCTGCTGTGCCCTATATAGTCCTCGACACCTCTTCCTACCGCCGCCGTGTGCTGAAACCTCGGGAATCTTCACATCTTCACACTAGGCTGAGACTTCTGTCCATGATCATGCCTGCGACATCTCTGTGCTTGCACGTCGCAAGGTCACTATGGCATGACATCATTATGCTACAACATTACGACGTGCACTCAAGGCTGGGACTTTCAGGCAGCAACTAGACACAGGATGTCTTTGCGAATCATAAGATTGAGCGATTTGGCTCCAGGTTTATATTCAAGTATATTAGTCCAGGCCACAGGTTGCAGATTCTTTACAGTGATCATTTATGACCATTACATGGGTAGAAATCATCAATTACTACATGTTATTGTGTTTTATAAGGGCTTGTGTCGATGGAGGTAACAGATGGCCATTGTTATGTTCTTTAAAATTTCAGGTATTAACAATGCATGATAATTGAAAGATACTGACTCGGAAGGATTTCTGGGCTCATAAATAACTTCATCAGTCAAACATGGCTGGCTTCTAGACGATGAGGAGAATATGGACAGATGGAGATATAAATTAATATAAAATTACATCTCTGTCGAAAATGTGGTATGTAAAGCATAGCATCACAGCGTACAGTCAGGTTTTCCAAGACTCTTCATAGATTAAATTAGTTTATTGATGAAACCTTTCATGCAATTTGTTTACTCAGGTAAAAAATAATTACAGCTACCATTTGTTTCCAGAATGTTGATTATTCTGCACAAAAGCAAGACAACAATTCTGTATTATTAGATACATTTTAAGATTTGGGTAAGACATACTGTACAACAGTTGAAAAATGTGATGGGAGATCTGATCAAGCATTACCATCATAATCCTCTTCCAATCTTTTTCACTGGAACATTCCTCATTTGTTTTTCTATTACAACTTGCTTTGAAATGAAGTTAGAAGTATCACAATATTTTTTAAAGGGCTTGTTTTTTAATCTATTACGATTAGGTGTGTTTAGATTACAATTCTAAAGAAGTTACAATTATACTTTTTTTTTCTTTTTTTTTTTTAAAGTGCCCCTTATGGCATTAACTATAGTCCTGGGTTTCTTTGGTTTGTATATCATCAAATGTATCTGCGGTGATAAAAAAAAAGAGGGCTGGCTTGGCTATTGAAAAGAGCAGTCAGCCTTCTTGTCATGTCCCATGACCTTGGGAATCATACATTACTATACTGAACTGTTGCTGTTGTGTGGCTATGCAATAAGGTTTGCCTTTTATAAATTTGTCCTTCCTCTCTCCGTGTCTCTCCCTTTAGCTCTGATGTAGCTCTGATGTCAGTAACTCTTCCCTTCTTCTTCTTCTTCCTCTTTCTCTCTATGTCTGCCATCTTAAAGAGCCACATGTCTTGCAGCACTGGTTCAGAATAGTCTGTTTTACCTAGTGCAGCTCTGCTATTGTAATTGTGTATAACTACAATAATTCAGATTGAAAATAAACCTTCTTCTAGAATCTTCATACATACCTTCGGCAGTCGAGTTAAAGCTACCTAAAGACATCTCTTTGTGTAAGTACCAGTACATAGAGACAGCCTAGAAACAGTGACTTAATAGACATTGCACAAGTCACTCTATTTGGCAAGTCCCAGAGGAACCCTGACTTCCAGGGATCTGGACTTACATCTGGGTCCACTGGGATGCCTCCACAGAGAAGCCGCCGGCCGCTGGAGAGGGCTGGCGGAGATTGGTCAACAAGCCTAATCAAAACTGGAGACAGCAGATACAATACAAAATCAGGAGTCAGAGATTAAATCAGGAAGTAGCTGTTTTTAGAAAATCAGAGGGACAGAGTCAGAGACAGAATCGTTATTCAAATGTAGGTATGAGTCAGTCCAGGGTCAGCAATGGGTATTAAATAAGCCGGGTCAGGTAGAAAGCTTGAATTTTATTTGGACATGATGCTGCATCATTGATTTCAGCAAGCCACAGCAGGGAGCAGATTACAACCATAGCAGGGAGCTGAGTACAGCCACAGCAGGGAGCTGATTACAGCCATAGCAGGGAGCTGATTACACCTGATGAGCTGTTGGATAGCACACACACCCATTCTGTCTGAGTGGGTGGCACCACAAGTCCCAGCCACATCAGTACCTCTGCTCCTGACAGAGCTATTGGTTATGATCATCACCCTTGCTAACATGACTAATGAGTTGCACAAAATTTAACATTTCATATGAGCCATTCTGAAAAACTTGGAGCAGTTTGTCACTGTTCATTTAAATAATACATTTTACCCAATGTACTCTGGAGTCATATGTGTCCAAACAATATTATGCTCACTACCTGCCATTCCCTAATCCTAAAGGATAATTTTTCCTATAGAACCTAAGTTTTAGCTACTGTTTCCAAAGTTTCAGCCCTGTATCCAAATAGCCTGACCATAGTAGAAAGGCTTGTTGACATCTCTAACGTCAAGTCCCAGGGGCACATGTCCTTTTTTGGACAACTCAACTTCCTAAAAAAAGGTAATAGCAATCGAAGCATAGCAATAACACAAAATTAGTATCAATAACATTAGCTCACTGCAAGAAAAAAACAAGCCCCATCAACACAAAAAGAAAAATGTTACTAGTCTCAGAGAATGGTGACACAAAAATAATTTTTCCAATATTCAGAATGTTTTTTTCATCACTTTAAAAATTTGATGCCTCTTTGGAGTCGTTGAAATTGGAGTTACCTGAACAATTTTGTTTCTGTCATTTTTACCACACAATGAACATCGTATAAAACAAAAAATAGTGGCGTAATTGCATTTTTTCCCTATTTCATTCCACTTTAAAATTTTTTGCCCTTGTAGTAAATTATATGGTAAAATGAATTGTGCTTTTCAAACTACAAGTTGTCTTGCAAAAAACAAGCCCTCATACGTCTATGTCAACAGAAAAATAAAAAAAGTTGCTACCCATCAATCTGGAAAGGATTATAAGGCCATTTCCAAACAAGTTGGAGTCCATTGTTTTATATTGAGAAAGATCATTCCCAAGTGGATAACATTCCAGACAGCTGACAATCTTCCCATCACCCGACCTCTTAGAAAATTCACCCCAAGATCAAACCATGCACTTCACTGTTCAGAGTAATTGCAAAAAAAAACAAAGATCTACAGCTCAGAGCCTAAAGGCCTGTTAGCATGTTAAGTATTCAAGCTCTTTGTAACAGTACAATTTGAAAAATATTTATTTAGAAGGCTCATCAGGAGAAAGCCTCTTCTTTTTAAAAAGAACATGGTAGCATCTGAACAAACCACAAGACTTTTGGAACAATTTATTTTGAATAAATGAGACCAAAGTGGAGATGTTTAGCTATAATGCTCTGTACCACATTAGACTAAAACTAAATACAGCAAATCAGCACAAACACCTAATATCAACTGTCATAGTGGATGGGTGATAAATTCGGCTTGTTTTATAACCGCTGGACCTGGGCACCTTGCAATCATTGAGTTAACCATGAAGTTCTCTGTATACCAAAGTATTCTAGAGTCAAATGTTCGGGCATCTGATCAAAAGGTAAAGCTTGGCCAAAACAGGGTCAAGGAACAGGGCAATGATCCCAGTTACAGCAGCAAATCAATATCAGAATAACTAAAAAAGAAAAGGATAAAGCTGTTGCAATGGTGCAGTCAAAGTCCATATACCAACCATTTTGAAATGCTGTGGCAGAGCTTTGCTTAAACGAATGCTTACAAACTTCAAAGCAACGTTGTAAAGAAGAACAGGCCAAAATGCCTTCAAAATAAAGTCATATAGAAAAGTATTACTTCAAGTTATTGTTGCTAAAGGTGGTACATGATATTGATTCATGGGGTGTACTTAATTTTTCACACACCTCTTCATTGTGGTCTAGTTTTTGGTAAATAAATATTGCCAAGGTGCAATTTGTCATTTGTTGTTGGTCTGAGATTGAATTTACCTAATTTTAAGACCTTTTAAGTACCTTTTTCTATTATGTTCTGGTATGTTAAACCATAGCTTTCAAACAGGGTGCAATTAGTTTTTTTCATGACTGTATAGGGTCGTTTTTTCCATTGCTAATTTACTCTAATATTAATATTCTGACTAATTACAGTACACATGTTGCCTTGTTCTCTTTTCTCCTATATAATCCCCCCCAATTCATGAACTGACAAGAAAAAAAAGATATTATTTGTTTTCCCCATGTAAATGCCAGGAAATGAAAATGAATTGCTTTGCAAAATAATAATTGTCAGTACAGTTTCGCTAATTATGAGAAAGGATTTTAATTAGTATTGTTGAAGGCCATTTATCTTGGTAATTAAAACAAATTAATTTATTTTTATATTTTAGCTGTCATCTAATACGGGATAACATTTATGTCTGATGAGTTTTTTTAGGTGGTAATATAGTGCTCAAATCATCCTAATCATTTACAGTGAATAGCTTGAAATGAGCGATGAAGAAATTAACAAATCATACTTCTTTATAACACTATAATTTGAGGCAGGGTTTAAGATAACACAGTCTATTTAAAGACTTCTATTTATTTCATGCTGAATCTACATTGTATGGTGGAGGATTTTTTATTTTGCAGTGAGACATAAACAGGGTAATTAGAAAAACTTCAACATCTGATTCTTGAGGCATGTAAGCTGGGTATACACATTGGATCAGAGATGCACAACGTTTGCTGCTGTGAGGGCCACATTATGAGATTGCACCAATCCCAAGGGCGACAGTAGAGTATCTATCACTAGTCTGGGGATGCCCTTTTTATTTAAATCGTGTCCAACCCAATGCAAGATTAAACCATCTCAGACACACTTACGGGGAGAGCGCAGCAGGGGGAGGCTGCAGGGGACCACCCCGACACCGCACCTGGGACCCCGGATTGGTAGGCCTAATGTCCCTAGCAAAGTCAGCTCTGAACTTTTGGGTTGTGGGATCCTGGCATACAGGATCCCACAACCCTCCGCAATCGCTGTCGCAGTGAAAGCGTGAGATCTTACTCTTTCATGTTTAAAGCGGTATACATAGCAAACAACAAGCACAATAATCTTTAAGAAAAACGAGTCACCAATTGATACAGGAGGAGAGAGGACCCTGCCCATGAGGGCTCACAATCTACAAGGGATGGGTAAGGATACAGTAGGTGAGGGTAGATCTGGTCGTGCAGTGGTATGGTTACTGCAGGTTGTATGCTCGTCGTAAGAGGTGGGTCTTCAGGTTCCTTTTGAAGGTTTCCACGGTAGGAGGGAGTCTGATATGTTGGGGTGGAAATTTCAAGAGTAGGGAAGATGCACAGGAGAAATCTTGAATTCAATTGTGGGAAGAGGAGATAAGAGGGGAGTAGAGAAGGAGATCTTGTGAGGATCAGAGGTTGGGAGCAGGTAAGTATGAGGAGACTAAGTCACAGATGTATGGAGGAGACTGATTTTGGATGACTTTCTATGCCAAAGTTAGGGTTTTGAACTGGAGTCTCTGGGCAATGGGGAGCCAGTGCAGGGATTAACAGAGGGGTGAAGCCGGGGAATAGCGGGCTGATAGGTGGATTAGTCAGCCAGCAGAGTTTAGGATAGATTGGAGTGGTGTGAGAATGTTAGAAGGGAGGCCACAGAGCAAGAGCTTGCAGTAGTCGAGGCGGGAGATGATGAGGGCATGCCCTAGTGTTTTTGCAGATTCATGGTTGAGGAATGTGCGGATCTGGGAGATATTTTGGAGTTGAAGTTGGCAGGAAGTAGAAAGGGCTTGGATCTTAGGTTTGAAGGAGAGATCAACACCAAGCTTGTGTGACTGGGGAGAGTGGACAGCCATTGACTTTGATGAATAGGTCAGTTGGGAGGTTGAATGAGATGGTGGAAAGATGATGAATTCGGTTTTACCCATGTTAACTTTTAGAAATCTAGCAGAGAAGAAAGATGAAATAGGGGACACACGTTGAGGGATTCTGGTTAGTAAGGAGGTGATATCAGGTCCAGAGAGGTAGATCTGTGTGTCATCAGCATAGAGGTGATACTGAAAATCATGAGACTCTATGAGCTGTTCCAGGCTGAAGGTGTCGATGGAGAACAGCAGGGGTCCTAGAACTGAGCCTTGGGGGACACCGACAGATAGGGGGCGAGATGAGGAGGTGGTATGTGAGTGGAAGACGCTGAATGTCCTGTCTGTTAGTTATGACAAGATCCAAGAAACGGGCAAGTCTGTGATGCCAAGAGATCAGAGAGTCTGTAGTAAGAGGAAATAGTCCACTGTTTAAGGCAGATGCCAGGTCCAGGAGGACGAGGACAAACTAGTGTCGGTTGGATTTGGCAGTTAGTAGATCGTTGTTGACTTTAGTCAGGGCAGTTTCAGTGGAATGGTTCGGTTGGAAGCCAGATTGTAAGCGGTCAAAGAGGGAGCAGGAGGAGAGGCGGGAGGACAGTTCAAAATTGACATGTTGTTCCAGTAGTTTTGAGGCATAGGGGAGAAGTGAAATGAGGCAATAGCTAGACACAGAGGATGATTGGTCAAGGTAGGATCGGTGTGATTGAGGTATGTTTGAAGCATGAGGGGAAGACACCAGTTGTTAATGACTAGTTGAAGACGTGGGTTAGGGTTGGGATAAAGACTGTGGTAAGGTTCGGAATGAGGTGGGACGGGATTGGATCAAGTTCACAGGTGGTAAGATGTGATTAGGAGAAAAAAGAGGAAAGTTGATCTCCGTGATGGTGGAGAAGCTGGTTTTGTAGGAGGAGAGTTGACTAGTTATGGGGAGGGGCTGTGGGGACTTTAAGCAAAAGCTTTGCATTATGTTGTCAATCTTCTGCTTGAAGAATGAGGCACAGTCTTCAGCTGAGATGAGAGAGAGGTGGAGCTGGTGGACGGAGGAGAGAATTGAAAGTACTGAACAGCTGTTTAGGGTTGCGAGACAGGGATGATATGAGTGATGAAAAGTAGGTTTGTTTTGCTGCAGTGAGTGATTGTGCTGCATTTTGACAACTTCTGTTACTAGATGGGCTAATCCACTTCTTTTCTTTGGCAGCTGCACAGCTGTATGCCTTGTGGATGAGGGCCAGAAAGAGTATGTGCTCCAGTGGATGGCAAGCGCTCCATCAAGTGGACTCTCCTCCTCTTGCTCCACCTTAACATCATTCACACTACAGTCCTCAGAGGTGGCACCCCAATAAATGCGCCAATGTCACTAATTCATTGGCAGTGCAGTGCGCGTGTGCCACCCTGTTCCTATGATCCGCGATGTCTACATCTGCCGTGCACGGGTGCCATGGTGATGCGTCCCGACTCCCACGCACGCGCAGTGGTGGTGACGCCACCGGGGGTTTGTCAGATTGTGGGGATTTGGGAATGCATGAATCAGGTATGGGTGGGCCCAATGAGGTCAGGTTATTATAATGAGACCATGTGACTTGAGTCACAGGTCCTAGCTAAAACGCTCATTAGTGTGTATCTATCGCTAAGCGCCCTACTATTGGTCATTTATGCACCACATGAAACGTCACTATGGGGATTTAAAGGTCCTGGAGGATCTGATGTGTATATCGCCCAAGATGAAGCCGCTAATATTCAGAGCGAAATGCGCGTAGGGGTCTTTCAGGGGGATCCTTCTTGTGCTAGCTGTTCCCATTCAAGGTTCTCCATCCAACTTGGTATGTGTTGAGTGCTGTCACTAGATAATAGTGCACAGTAGTGCACAGGCACAATCTTTTGAGTTTGGGCATGTATTGAATAACATAAATAACTATACATATTCTCACTTTTTCCATGAAGTTATGAAATGTAAATTGCTCAAAATGTGTACACGTACTTACATGGGACCTCTTTGTTGTGTAAAATCATGGAAACCTTAAGCTATGCACATTTTTATTATCTGTCTCTTTTTTTTCTTTTTTTGCACATTGTGGGATTTGTAATTTTAACTTTTGTGAAATAAAAATTGTTTTTATATTAGTCAGTAATGCTCCATGGTTCTCTTTGCATTTTCTTAAGTCTTATATGGACGGGGGGCACTCGTTTGGCACCTTCCATATGAGTGTCATAATGCCATTTTTGGGTTTTTGCCTGCTAACGAATTAACATCTATAATGTAAGTCACACTACCTGTGAGAACTGAGGAAAAATTACCAAGCCAAAGGCGAGGCAAGAATATAGAAGGTAGAGAAGCTGATTAGAGGAAGTCAAGCAGCGAGAGATGTATGGGGAAGGCTGGGGAGAGGGAAGTAAAAAAAAATTTCAACACCTTTCTGGCTCTCAGAACCCAACAAAATGGTGACTGAAAACGATTTTACTGGGTTTCATGAGAACAAATTGTGAAAATTTCTGATTCTGATCATGACGTGTGTCAGGAGAGATCTGCATGGAAGACCTAACGGGGCAGCAGCAGCGGCACATGTGACTGGTGAGTGTTATTCTTTTTTTTACCCTACATTTATTATGGTCTGAGGTCTTTTTAGCAAAATAAAGCACATTTGAGTTGCATAAAAAAAAATTCTAAGTAAATTGAATTTCCTAGCCAAATTCGAGCGAATTGCCGAATTTGAATTTCGTCACCTTTGCTCATTCCAAATATCTAGTTGTACGAACACAGAGATGTGTTTCTACATTCCAGAAATATTTCTGTGAGTCTATTGCATATTTCTTCCCGTTTTCCTTTAATGTTGTGTACACTCCTTTAAATGGCTGTTATTCTTTGTCGTTATGCTACATCAGTGGTTTTGATAAGCATTTCACATCTGTTTTAGGATGCTTTTCTGGGCTGCATGAACCAAGACGCACAATACACAAGACCTAATGTTTGTCAATCAGCGTTATTTCTTCCAACATAATATGAACACATACCCCACAGTTCCTTGACGAAGATAAAAATACTGAAAATTGGAACTACACCAATTGCAACATCTGCCACCTAATATAAAAACAAAAATAAAGTATTCACGCAAATTTCTTTAATCATGTTCCCTTCCGTGTCTATAATGTTTGTATGTTTGAAATTCAAGCAGCGTTTATTTTTTTCTGGAAACATCCATAAGTTCTCATTACATTTTCTCTGCTGCCTTCTATATGTTATTCTTTATAGCTGAATTAGTAATTTTCTATGGAAATTCTCCTCGCTGTCGGCTTTATGTTAGACTTAATGCATTCTATTGCCTATTACTCTAAACAGCTTTTCAAAGATTTTGTCATTGTTTTTCCAATCCACAAAATCATACCAGGCATTATAATGCTCTCAGGTCTGTTTGGTAGGTTCGCAAAAGTGAACACTTATCATAGAAGCACATATTTCCCTCTCACGTACAGGTAAGTGGAAACATTCATCATTTACATAGACTAACATTTATACTAGAATGTTCTGCATATTTTTATTTTTCAGTTCCTCTTCTTTTTGGAAGAATGGTATTCTGTTTTATGATTTTTTTTGTGCTTTCTAGTTTTTTTATTTCTTTAACTTGTGAAGCACCAGACCATTTTATCTTTCATTTTTTAAGCCCTACCTTCCAAGAGGCATAATGTTTTTATTTTTCAACAGAGCTTTTTTAACCCCTTTCTGACATGAGACTTATCAATACGTCCCTGTGGCCTGGTACTTATTGACCAGGGACGTATGAATACGTCCAGGCGATTTTGCGTGCACAGAGCCTTATTCTGATAGCTGACACTCCGCACTCACTCCTGGCACTTTAATCCCCTAAGCGCTGTGAACGCTGTGATCACAGCATTTAGCGAAAGAGCAGAGGGATAGAGGACCTTCTGCTCTTGGATCGGAGATCCCACGACGTCATCGCGGGGTCCAGATCGTTGCCATGGTGACCCGATGCCGTTAACATGACATCCGGGTCATCAGGCACTAGTAAGTTAGTTAGATCATGCGCAGTACATGATCTAGCTAACTTGTGTCAGTGCAGAACTGACAATTATGAAGTATAGCAGCGATCTTGCACTGCTAAACCTTATGACTGAGATCAGACTGCTAAACGTGAAAGTCCCATAGTGGGACTAAGTGAAAAAGTAAAAAAAAAATAGCAAAAATATTTTTTTTAAAAAATCAGAAAATAATAAAATATATATATATATATATATATATATATATATATATATATATATATATATATTGTACCCATAAATAAATGTTATTATGAAAAAAAAATACACAATGAAAGTACAAATATTTGATATCGCTGAGTCCAGAACAACCCAGCCTATAAAACTGTCCCACTAGATAACCCCTTTAGGGAACACCGGAAAAAAAAAACAAGGAAAAAAACTATGCTTTATCAACATACTGCTGAACAAAAAGTGGAATAAAACACGATCAAAAAGACGAATGTAAATAACAGTAGTACCGCTGAAAACGTGATCTTGTCCTGCAAAAAACAAACCGCCATACAGCTCCATCAGCTGAAAAAAGTTATAGCTCTCAGAATAAAAAATAATTATTTTTTCTACAAGATAGTTTTTATTGTGTAAAAGTACCAAAACATAAAAACAAAAATTAATGTGCTATTTCTGTAATTATACCGAACAGAAGAATAAAGCAGCCTTATCAAATTTACCACATGCAGAATGGCTTCTGCCTCCCAAAGATCGCAGTAAGGCATTCTGCGCTTACAGCGGGGTTTCCGTGTAACCTCAGGCAGAAGATTCCCTATAACAAGGCAGATGGATGCAATGTGGACACCGTCTGGCATATGATTTGGAGATATCCGTCTTTTTAGGCGTGCATAAATGCGCCTTTGACCACAGCTCTGTTCACCTCTCAAAAAAAGGACAGAGGCCAGATGGAGTCTAGAGTAACTCTGCTGCCTCATTATAGTGAATGGATCCCTCGGGGTTTCATCTGAATTACGTGACTCAGAGATTTAAACGGAATCCCCAATATCAGTGCTCAGCCTAGTGCACAGGATAAATGGGAACATTTTACATAACATTTGACTCAATGCAAAAAAAAGCAAGCCCCACTCAGGTCCGTCATCTGTTAACGGAAATATAGGGGGCTTCCACGTTACTGGTACCACAAAGACTCTAGAAAAGTGAAATAGCCCTTTCCCCCCAAAAGAAATTCAGCAAATTCTGTACAAATCCCCCCCCCCTTTCTGAGCCTCACAGTGTGCCTAAACTGCAGTTGGCATCCACGTTTGGCATTCCTGTAGGGACGAGAGCCCACCTAATTTACGGGTGCATGTCTCCAGAAGCATGAGCTGGGCATAACGTACTGGTCACTACAACAGCAGTTTGCAATTTTCAATCAAAATCATCCGCTGCTGCTTGTTTCTGTAAAACACCCATGTAGTTAAAAATCCTCACCACACCTGTAAATAAATTTCTAAAGGGGTATAATTTCCAAAGTGGGTTCACTTGAGGGGGGATTCTGCTTTTCTAGTACTTAGGGTCTATGTATATGGAGTCTGCAAACTATTCTAGTAAAATCTGCGCTCCAGGAGGCAAATAGCGCTCATTTTTTCCCGAGTCTCGCCGTAAGGCTAAACAGTACTGCACAGCCACATATGGGGTATTACTACATTCAACAGAAATTGTGTGACAAATTTTGGTGTCATTTTTACCATTTCCCAGTTTGAAAATGTAAAATCTGGGGTTAAAACAAAACTTTGGTAGTAAAAATGTAATTATTCTTTCTTCACCTCCCAATGGTGTAAAATTCTTTGAGGCACATGTGGTGTCAACATGCTCACTGCACCCCTAGATGAATTCATTGAGAGGTTTGATTTGTAAAATGGGGTCTCTTATGGGGGGATTCTGCTGATCTGGTACCCTAGGGGCTCTGCCAATGTGACATGGCACCGTCAAACCAGTCCAGCAAAATATGAACTGTAATATGGCGCTCCTCCCCTTCTGAACTTTCCCATGTGCCTCAAAAGTAGCTTTCGACCACATATGGGGTATCGGCGTACTCAGAAAAAATCGCACAACAAATTTTGGGGACCATTTTCTCCTGATATCCTTGTGAAAATGAAAAAAATGGGGGCTAAAACAACTAATTTGTAATTTTCACAGATCAACGTTGTAAAATTCTGTGAAGCATCTCTGGGTTCAAGGTGCTGACCACACATCTAGATAAGTTCCCTAAGGGGTCTAGTTGTGGGGGGTTTCCATTGTTTAGACACATCAGGGGCTCCCCAAATGCGACATGACACCTGCAGACCATTCCATCAAAGTCTGCATTCCAAACCCCCATTCATTCTTTTCTGAGCTCTGCTGTGTGCCCAAACAGTAGTTTACACACATATGGGGTATCTCCATACTCAGGAGAAATTGCACAACAAATTTTGTTTTAAATTTTCTACTGTTACCCTTGGGAAAATAAAAAAAATGGTGCTAAAAGAACATTTTTGGCGAAAAATATGACATTTTTATTTTCACGGCTCAACTTCTGTCAAGCACCTGGGGGTTTAACCCTGCTGTTCTGTTCAGTCAAAAATGACCAAATTTGAAATGTTATATTTTTTAAAATATTCATTATGCGGTTCTGAAACTTGTGGTTAATTGACTTTTCCTCAGTTGAGGGGTTCTTACTATGGGTATTTTTTTTTTTGTTTACTTTTTGCTCCACGTTTTTTTACACTTGTACTGTTCGGTCAAAAATGACCGATAGCCTTTTATACTAATCTCCAGCCATTTTTTGAGTAAAATAAAGGAGTTATAATCTCATTTTGGACTATATATTGCATCTACTACTATTTATCAATTTATCTAGGTCCTTTTGGTCCATGCAGATTTACATATACATACATTTTCAAATTACGATAGAGCAGATGGATTTGCTTCCAGTATAGTTATGTGCAAAAATTTTTCGCTGTATCTTATTTACCCTGCTGTTCATATAGAAATATTCCAATTCAGTTGTCAACGTTTCACATTGTAAATGAAAAGATTTTCTTATTTTCCTTGTGTTAGCTGGTTCTATTACTGTGTTGGGAAAATCACTGATTAGCCCATATATCGAAGAAAGAAAAGTAACACCCAGAGATGATGGAGCGGCAGCCATTGTCCACAGGATCCAACAGCATGCTAAAGAAAGTGAACCAACGGCTTCCAGCAACACTGCTACGATACCCACGGCCTCCACCAGCAACGCAACCAGCCTAAAATGGAAACGATGCGCCTTCTGTCCAACATCAAGTAATCACTAAACAAATGTGATATGTTGCAGTTGTGCAAACTACTTACGCAAAAGACATGTAAATTATTCTTGTGATGAATGCATGCAGTAAATTTAGCACCTTGAACCTTATTTAGCATTTTATATAGAAAAAAATGAACTTTTTATTTTTTTATTTATTTTTTATTTTTGAAAAAATATACTTACATACAGTTTGATTTATTAGTTATAGTTTACAGTTATATAAAGAATATTTTTTTATGTGCAAATGTGCAATAAGCATGAATATTGCAATAAGGCCATGTAACATGTAATAGAAAAAAAATAAAAATGAAGTTTTTGATTTCATTTTTCATTTGTTTATGAACAACCATGTTCATATACAGTATAATAATGCAACAGTTATTCAAATAAAACAATTAAATTAGCTAAAAATCAAGACTTTAATAGGTCCGGTCAAAAATGACCAGAACATTATAAGTGTATAGTAGACCCGAACAGAACTGCTCACCACACATCTAGATAAGTTCCTTAAGGTCTATTTTCCAAAATGGTGTAACTTGTGGGGGGATTCCATTGTTTAGGCACATCAGGGGCTCCCCAAATGCAACATGGTGTCCGCTAATTATTCAAGTAAATTTTACATTCAAAAAGTCAAATGCCGCTCCTTCCCTTCCAAACCCTGCCGTGCGCCCAAACAGTGGTTTTTCGTCACATATGGGGTATCTGCGTGCCCAGGGGAAATTGAACAACAAATTTTGTGTCCCATTTTTTCTTTTACCCCTGAGAAAATAAAAAAATTGGTGTCTAAAGTAACATTTTTGTGAAAGTTAGTGGAAAAGTTAAATGTTAATTTTTTTCTTCCACATTCCAAAAATTCCTGTGAAGCACCTGAAGGGTTAATAAACTTCTTGAATGTGGTTTTGAGCACCTTGAGGGGTGTAGTTTTTAGAATAGTGTCATTTTGGGGTATTTTCTGTCATAAAAGGCCCCTCAAAGTCACGTCAAATGTGATGTGGTCGCTGAAGAAATGGTTTTGTAAATTTTGTTGTTCCAAAATTATGCTGATGTAAAGTAGACATGTGGGAAATGTTATTTATTAACTATTTTGTGTGATATATCTCTCTGATTTAAGGGCATAAAAATTCAAATTTTGAAAATTGCAAGATTTTCAAAATTTTTGCTAAATTTCCAATTTTTTCACAAATAAATGCAAGCTATATCGAAGAAATTTTACCACTATCATGAAGTACAAAATTTCACGAAAAAACATTCTCAGAATCAGGGGGATCCATTTAACCGTTCCAGAGTAATTACCTCATAAATTGACAGTGGTCAGAATATTAAAAATTGGCCCTGTCATTAACGTGCAAACCACCCTCGGGGGTAAAGGGATTAATCTATATTTAATTGAAAAATATTTGAATTTTTTTGCTTGATGGGGCATTGTGATGGCTCTTTTTTAAGGTGTGAGCTTTCTAGTAGTACCATTTTCAGATAACATTTTGATCCATTTTATTGGGGGGAGGCAAAGTGGCCAAAAATAACAATTTCATCTTTTTTCTTTCTTTTCTGTATTACACAGCTTGAATAGCTCCTGATCTGAGTAAATACTCACCAATTTCACACAGGGAAATTTCTTATGTTGACTTTCGGGAAAGTGTTAGGGTGATTTTTAACATACAGCATTTTTTTTTTATAAATATGACTTTTCACCAAATTTTTCCATGTTGAACTGAGCGTATGATGTAATAGAAGCTACAGAACAGAATAAAAGATTTTGTTTCCTTTTCTAGTCTTTTTTGTTTCATCTATTCATTGAAGAGATATTAGAAATCAAAGTATTTGGCACCTAAAGAGTTAATTTTTTTTTAAAGTCCAAGTGGGTGTTATCAGAGTTTTCACTGGGGGCATGCAGTTCTTCACCCTGTATGATTCTGAGCAATCATAAGCAATCATAAGCAGGCAGCAACACTCAGAAAAGAAGAACAAACACCAGCCAGGGGGGCAAGCACACAGCAGCGGCGCACGAGTTGCAGCAGCCCGTCTTAACCTACTTACCTCAGGCTGCTGCATAAAACAGCAACCAAGCTAACTAAATAGATACGGGAGCATAACTAAGCTATCTGCATAGTTATGCGAGAAAAACCGAGCTTAACCCCTTTACTACCCAAGGTGGTTTGCACGTTAATAACCAGGCCAATTTTTACAATTCTGTCACTTTATGAGGTAATTACTCTGGAACGCTTAAATGGATTCTGAGATTGTTTTTTCGTGACATATTGTACTTCATGATTGTGGTAAAATTTCTTCGATATCACTTGCATTTATTTGTGAAAAAAGCGGAAATTTGGCGAAAAGTTTGAAAATTTTGCAATTTTAAAAATTTAAATTTTTATGCCCTTAAATCAGAGAGATATGTCACACAAAATAGTTAATAAATAACATTTCCCACATGTCTACTTTACAACTGCATAATTTTGGAACAAAATTTTTTTTTATTAGGAACCTATAAGGGTTAAATGTTGACCAGCGATTTCTCTTTTTTTTTTTAGGGACTTTGAAGTCACTTTGAGGGGTCTTTGTGACAGAAAATACCCAAAAGTGACACCATACTAAAAACTGCACCCCTCAAGGTGCTCAAAACCACATTCAAGAAGTTTATTAACCCTTCAGGTGCTTCACAGGAATTTTTGGAATGTGGAAGAAAAAAATTGGCATTTAACTTTTTTCACAAAAATGTTACTTTAGACCCCAATTTTTTTATTTTCGCAGGGGTAACAGGAAAAAATGGACCCCAAAATTTGTTGTTCAATTTCCCCTGAGCACGAAGATACCCCATATGTGGGGAAAAAAAACACTGTTTGGACACACGGCAGGGTTCGGAAGGGAAGGAGCGCCACTTGACTTTTTGAATGTAAATTTACTTGAATAATTAGTTGACGCCATGTTGCGTTTGGGGAGCCCCTGATGTGCCTAAACAGTGGAAAACCCCCACAAGTGACACCATTTTGGAAACTAGACCCCTCAGAGAACTTATCTAGATGTGTGGTGAGCATCCTGGACACCCAAGTGCTTTACAGAAGTTTATAACATAGAGCTGTGAAAATAAAAAAATCTAATTTTTCCACAAAAATGATGTTTTATACCCAATTTTTTTATTTTCACAAGGGTAAGAGGAGAAAATGGACTCCAAAAACTTTTGTGCAATTTCTCCTGAGTACTCCAATACCCCATATGTGGGGAAAATACAGTGTTTGGGCGCACGGCAGGGTTCAGAAGGAAAGGAGCACTGTGTGACTTTTTGAACGCAAAATTGGCTGGAATTGAGAGCGGACACCATGTCGCGTTTGGAGAGCCCCTGATGTGCCTAAATAGTGGAAACCCCCCACAAGTGACCCCATTTTGGAAACTGCACCCCTCAAGGATTTTATCAAGGGGTATAGTGAACATTTTGAACCCAGAGGTACGACACAGAATTTGATAGCATTAGGTCATCATATTGAATAAGCTGTCATTAGTCTTGAGCGCAAGTACTCGCTACTTGAGTTTGCATCACATACTCAGGTATGCACCATGTATCACGGGTGCTCGAGTGACATGCTCGAGTTCCCACCCGCATGTTTCACGGTTATTAGACACCCAAAAAAAAACATGCGGGGATCACTCAAGCATGTCACTCGAGCACCCGCAATACTCAGTGCATACCCGAGCACCCGATGCAAACTTAAGTAGCGAGCACTTGCGCTCAACACTAGTCGCCACATTGTCATCTTTTTTTTTTTACTTTTGAAAAAAATCCCAACCCTAGCACAACCCTAACCCTAGCACAACCCTAACCCTAGCGTTTATTTTTTACACTGTTCCTCGTGCAGTATAAATGATTGACAGCTGTCACACACTAAAAGACGCATTTTTTTGCAATATCTAGTTTTTGCTTCGCCAAATTTTGAGAGCTATAATTTTTCCATATTTCGGCCGGCAGTCATGTGACGGCTTATTTTTTGTGAGATGAGTTGACGTTTTTATTGGTATCATTTTCAGGCACGTGACATTTTTTGATCGCTTTCTATTCCGATTTTTGGGAGGCAGAATAAACAAAAACCAACAATTCAGGAATTGATTTTTTTTTAGTATTTTTTTATGCTGTTCCGCGGGTGGTAAAATTGATAAGGTAGCTTTAATCTTTGGGTCAGTACGTTTACAGCGGTACCACATTTATATTGTTTTTCTATGTTTTGGCGCTTTTACACAATAACAGCTATTTTATAGAAAAAATTATTTTTTTGCATCGCTTTATTCTGAGAGCTATAACTTTTTTATTTTTCTGCTTATGGAGCTGTATGGCGGCTTGTTTTTTATGGGGCAAGATGACGTTTTCAGCGGTACCATTTTTATTTATATTCGTCTTTTTTATCGCGTTTTATTCCATTTTTTGTTTGGCGGTATGACGATAAAGCATCGCTTTTTGCTTCGTTTTTTATTTTTATTTTTTACCATGTTCACTAAAGGGGTTAACTAGTGGGACAGTTTTATAGGTCAGGCCCTTCCAGAATGCGTCGATACCAAATATGTGTACTTTTATTGTTTTTTTTTTATAATAATATTTATTGATGAGTACATTGTATTTTTATTTTTGGTGGATTATTTTTTTCGATTTTTTTTTACATTTTTACAATTTTATTTCTTTTTTCTTTTTTTAACACTTTTTTTTACTTTTATACTTTGTCCCACTATGGGACGTTCACTTTTTTTACTCTGATGGCCTGTATAGCATAGGGATGGAGCATTATCCCTGTGCTATACAGGCTGTCAGCGCTGCAGAAGCAGAAGATACTTTGGTCATGCACTGCGCATGATCAAAGTATCTTCCTGCTGTCTGGTGATCCGGATGTTGTCATGATGACATCTGGTTCACCATGACAACCACGGAACCCAGCCTCAGACAGCGCGGGACGGCGGGGAAGAGGTGAGTATGCAGCGCTTACCTCCACAATGCTGCGATCAACCTCGATCGCAGCATTGCGGGGGTTCATGTGCCGGGACCGCTCCCAGCACATAGCACAGGGTGTCAGCTGTGACAATCAGCTGTCACCCGACGGTGATCGCGCCAGCACAGCCTGTGTGCAGGCGAAATCAACAGGGTGTACTGATACGTACCTGGCTCTTAAACCCCAGGGTGCAGATACATATTAGTATGCCCTGGGGTGTAAAGGGGTTAACACATGGATATGGGAAGAGAACTAAGCTTTCTACGTAAATACAGAAGTGGTGACGTGTTTCTATTATACTTTTCCTTTGATTGTTCCACTCCTGGCTATGACTTACAAATACTGATGTACAATACTGGGCAATACTGAACATGTGAATGTGGCCTTAGGCTGGGGTCACAGGAGCGTATGTTCTCTTGTGCGAGAGAATTGGGGCCCATTATGCGAATGACAACTCTGTCAGAGTATGAGCTGAGTGTCATCTTACTCTGGTCTGATTGTCTCGAATGAGAGAAACGCAACACAGGTGTGGAGAAGATGGCGAAAGTAATTTCTCCATCTCCTCCATTGCCTGTCTCAGCGTATACGGACTGCACTGGGATGACATCTGAGTGCAGTCTGGTGTTTCACACACACCCATAGACTTGTGATTTGATTCTCGGATGCACCCACAGCATGCTGTGATTGTTTTCTCATACCATATCGGTATGAGAAATAATCACAGATCTGCACTGCCCCATAGTATAATATTGAGCGAGTGCTATCCGATAAAACACCACACAGCACTCAGCCGTGTTATACGCCTGTGTGAGCGAGCCCTTTTACAAAGCGCACTGCAAAAACATTTTTATTCTACTTGGTCACTTATCAAGACACAAAGAAATTGTTTTTAAAATTGAGAATGAATAGAGCAGTGGTGCGCATGCTCGACCTCAGCTTCATTTGGATGGGTCTCTTCACAGCATCAATCTTGGGATTGATGGGGTCACAACAATTGAGAAGCTATCCCGTATGTGATGGATAGGAAATAACTAATAATGGGCGAGCACTAAAATGCTTGTGTGCTCGATGCTCGGGTCGAGCGAATTGGAATGCTCGGGTGCTCGACCCAAGCAACGAGCCCAATGTAAGTCTATGGGAAACTCAAGTATTTTTCAGGCGGCTCCCCCCAGCCGTCTGCAGAGGGAACAGTGCTCAAATGACATGGGAACAGCATGGAGAAGACCCCTGGAAGCATTTCTGACTCCCAGGTCAACAACGTTGTCAGAGGTATTACGCCACTTGTACGGACTCAAAATAAAACATACAAAAACGAAACCAAAATGGATTTTCCTGGGAAATATGCTAAGGAACATCCTTTCTAGGGTAATGACTTGTATATAAGGCCAAATAAATAACCAAAACCAAAAATACTCCTCCGCACCTTGGGCTATGTTCACACGTAGCGTTTTTGATGCGTTTTTGCACTTTTGCATTGCTTTCAACCAAGACAAATGCATTCACTGGGAGCTGTCATTTTAACATTTTACAACCTTATCTTGCCATGTGGTGTGTGACACATCATCAGACACATGCATACAGCGCTGAAAAGACATTGGAACATCATGGGGAATACCCCTGGAAGCATCTCTGACTCCCAGGTCACTGTCTAAAAGTGTGCCCATCATAAGTGATCCTTGGCGCATGCAAAGATGCCTCCCGCTGTGCACCTCTCGTTGCAGACTTGCAACAATCACTGTCCACGTCCTTGTCCCAGTGCAGCGTTCAGTTGTCCCTACCCCATTCCTTGGAATGCAAGTGCTAGTATGCAGTCAGCCACCGAGCCACCCACAGGCTGCAATACCATGCTGCCAAATTTTTGACAGCTGCTTGCACTTGAAATGTGGCCTTTTAGGCTCATGGAGGCGGAAGCTGTCCACAACCTTATGGCGGCGGTGACCGGGTATCTATAATCGGTCCCCAGCTGCCACTCTTTGTCCCGGTGTTGTCTCCACCTTCCACAAGCACGGGTCCTACAACATTACCCGTGCCCTCCCCAGTGAACTTACTGGGAAGGACCACCTACCCACAAACACGTGGTCAAGTGAATGTGGCCAGGGACGGTACGGAGCCAGTCCACAGCTTTTTTTGCTGAGAGTTGTATTTCACCACAGCCATATTCTTTAGCTTGGTGATAGGACTTGGGAAACCATATCTACTCCGGCTGTCAATTCTCCCAGGAAATCCTCTAAAGCTGCTTTCACTTGAAATGTGGCCTTTTAGGCTCGTGGAGGCGGAGGCTTTTCACAACCTCATGCTGGTGGCAGCCGGGTGTCCATACTCGGTCCCCAGCTGCCACTATTTCTCCCGGTATCGTCTCCGCCTTCCACAAGCACGGGTCCCACAACATTACCCATGCCCTCCCCAGTGCACTTACTGGGAAGGACCGGCTAACCACCAACACGTTGACAGGTGAATGTGGCCAGGAATGGTACGGAGTGCAGCCATAGAGTTTCCGGGAACCTTCTCACACACTTTTCTTAGCCAGGGTTGCTTCTCGTCAGGGTTGGACGAGCCCACCAGAGAACCGGAGACTCCTCCGGTGGGCCCTGGCTTCTCCTTCAGTAGAGTTCATAGTGCCGAGGTGAGGCCATGATGATGATAGAGGCCACCATCTGCTTAGTTTTCTGTTACTTGGAATGCAAGCGCAAGTATGCAGCCAGCCACCCACCCACAGCCCCGCAATACTAAACTGCCAGTTTTCTGGGCAGCTGCTTGCACTTGAAATGTGGCCTTTTAGGCTTGTGGAGGCGGAAGCTTTTCACAACCTCATGCCGGCGGCTGGGTGTCCATGCTCGGTCCCCAGCCGCCACTATTTCTCCCTGTATCGTCTCCGACTTCCACAAGCACGGGTCCCACAACATTACCCGTGCACTCACCAGTGCACTTACTGGGAAGGACCGCCAAACTACAAACACGTGGACAGGTGAATGTGGCCAGGGATGGTACGGAGCCAGTCCACAGCTTTTTTTGCTGAGAGTTGTATTTCACCACAGTCATATTCTTTAGCTTGGTGAAAGGACTTGGGAAACCATATCTACTCCAACTGTCATTTCTCCCAGAAAGTCCTTTAAAGCTGCTTGCACTTGAAATGTGACCTTTTAGACTCGTGGAGGCGGAAGCTTTTCACAATCTCATGCCGGCGGCGGCCGGGTGTCCCTACTTGGTCCCCAGCCGCCACTATTTCTCCCGGTATTGTTTCCGCTTTCTACAAGCGCGGGTCCCTGAACATTACTGCTGGTACTTTTCTGTGGGAATCTACTTGCCTCCTACCAGCTTGGAATATTTCCAGTAAACTATGGTACGACCCCATGGTATTAGCACTGCCCCCAGTACCAGTAGTGAAGCCATCCCCAATTTCCTTCTCAGGAATTTTATTTTGTAGACTGAACGGCTGCCCAAATACATTAGTTTCTCACAAAGGAGCTGAAGATAGAGTAGCAGTAGGTGCAAGTTTCTCCAGCCTGTTAGGGTGAATGGCAGCATATTGGATTAGTGGTTAGTACTGAAGCCTTGCAGCGCTAGGATCCTGGGTTCAAATCCCAGCAAGGACAACTCCTGCAAGGATTTTGTATGTTCTCCCCGTGTTTGTGTGGGTTTCCACCTCAGTAAAAAAGCAGCCATAGAGTGTCCGGGAACCTTCCCACACACTTTTCTTAGCCAGGACTGCTTCTCGGCAGGGTTGGATGGTCCCACCAGAGAATCCTTTGGTGTGCCTTTGCTTCTACATCAGGAGAGTTCATGATAGCACTAACTTTGCAGCTGCTATGGGGCTCTTGAGCGGGGGAGAAAGGTGAGCCCTCAGAATCAAATCCTCTGGTGGGCCAAATGTTTTTCAATCTTAAGCAGCTTCTCAGTAGGAGTTGTATTTCACCACAGCCATATACTTTAGCTCGGTGAAAGGGCTGGTAAAGAGGGAAACCGTATCTACCCCGACTGTCATTTCTCCGTCACCAGGTTCCGCCCATTGTCACACATGACCATGCCTGGCTGTATGTTCAGCGGTGAGAGCCACAGATCAGGCTGCTGTGTTACAGCTTTCAACTACTCTGCAGAACTGGGCAGTGTGTCACCTAAGCATTAAGCATGTTATCTTCAGCACAGCCTGTTGCCGCTAGGTCAAGGCAGTGCTGCAGTGCTTTCAGCTTGTGACTGATGTGGTCATTTCGGAGATGGAGGAGGAGGTGAAGGAGCAGAACAATGTGATTACATTGAGGTTACATTGGCGAGTCTGTTTTTTATACTAAAGAAAGATCCTACTGTTTTGGGTTTTTTTACATTATTTTTTAAGACAAATGCATTCACTGGGAAATGTCATTTTAACATTTTACAACCTTATCTGGCATGTGGTGTGTGACATATCATCAGACACATCCTGTTTAATTTATGATGGAGGGACATCAAGTCAGGTCACAAAGCCTATTTTTATAGGGCCATCAGGCAGCCCTTACTATTTGTAACATCCCTGGTGGCATTCTTGCATGGTGCACCACCTCCCACCATGCAAGACCACAATCTTACCTGTCAGTCCATGCTGCACACTTTGCTCCAGTACCTGCTGTGTCCATGTCTCTTGTCTGATTGCTTAGGGCATTGGCGCGGCTTTCTGCTTGTTTCTTATAGCTACTGTTTGCACAGTCCTAATGCGTCCCCAGCTTATTGCTGTGAGTCACTGGTTACTTAAACCCCCTCCACCCAGTAGGAGGTGCCTGAGCAACACTTTCATTCAGTTTGTCTTTTGCAACTGAGGTGCCAGGTCCTGTCCTGACTTTAGTCTGTTTCCGCCACCCTGGGGGTTGAGTACCCAGGGCCTTTTCCTGTACCTGTGACTTCTAGTCTGTTTCCGCCACCCTGGGGGCCGAGTACCCAGGGCCACTACCTGTATCTCTGACTTCTAGTCTGTTTCCTCCACCCTGGGGGCTGAGTTCTCTGGCTCATTCCTGTATCTTGTTCCCGGTTCAGTTCCTGTCTGAACAGTGTCCTAGCTCATTACTTGTTTCTCTCTATGTCCGTACCTTCCCTTTTCCTGCAGTGTCTGAACCTGCACCTAACTCCAACTTGTTGTCTCTGTACTTCTGTTTGTGAGTTTTGTGTCCACTTGCTACTTCAATGCAAGTACCTTGTGTGTATCTGGTTCTGCTTGTCCCCTTTCCCTGCCTCCGTATCTACCTCCTGTGGTCTAACCATCTTCCTGTATTTTCCAGTCTGTTCCATGTGAACAGAGCCCTGTCCTGTCTGCCTTCACCTTCTGCTCTGTTCTGCTCTACTTGTTCACTGCTCCGGCGGTTCCGCTCTGCTCCGCTTGTTTACCGCACCTGCGGTACTGTTCTGCTCTGCTTGTTCACCGCTCCGGCGGCTCCGCTCTGCTCCGCTTGTTTACCGTACCTGCGGTTCTGTTCTGCTCTGCTTGTTCACCGCTCCGGCGGTTCCGCTCTGCTCCGCTTGTTTACCACACCTGCGGTTTTGCTCCGCTCTGCTTGTTCACCGCACCTGCGGTTTTGCTCCGCTCTGCTTGTTCACCGCACCTGCGGTTTTGCTTTGCTCTGCTTGTTACTGCACCTGCGGTTCTGTTCTGCTCTGCTTGTTCACCACTCTGGCGGTTCCGCTCTCCTCCGCTTGTTTACCGCACCTGCGATTCTGTTCTGCTCTGCTTGTTCACCGCTCCGGCGGTTCCGCTCTGCTCCGCTTGTTTACCGCACCTGCGGTTTTGCTCCGCTCTGCTTGTTCACCGCACCTGCGGTTTTGCTCCTCTCTGCTTGTTCACCGCACCTGCGGTTTTGCTCCGCTCTGCTTGTTCACTGCTCTTGCGGTTTTGCTCCGCTCTGCGTGTTCACCGCACCTGCGGTTTTGCTCCTCTCTGCTTGTTCACTGCACCTGCAGTTTTGCTCCGCTCTGCTTGTTCACCGCACCTGCGGTTTTACTCCGCTCTGATTGTTCACAACACCTGTGGTTTTGCTCCGCTCTGCTTGCTCACCGCATCTGCGGTTTTGCTCCGCTCTGCTTGTTCACTGCTCTTGCGGTTTTGCTCCGCTCTGCGTGTTCACCGCACCTGCGGTTTTGCTCCGCTCTGCTTGTTCACCGGTCCTGCGGTTTTGCTCTGCTAGTCCACCGCACCTGCGGCTCTGTTCCTGTATCCCAGTCTGTACTGGTCCTAATCCAGCCTGCGTTCATACCAGCCGTGCCTGCCAGTATCCACCTGTCTGCATACAAGCTAACCTCCCTGTTCCTGCATTCCCCGGTGTGGGTGAACAGCTGTGACCGGGGTCTGACCCGGAGTAGCACCTGGTCCTTCTGCTCGGTTCCTCCCTGGTTCACAGAGTCGACTGAGCCTTGGTCGGACCGGGTTGATACTTAGTTACGCCCCTCCAGGCACTCCTCGGTTCATGGTATAGTGGGATCACTAATCACGCTCGCGCCAGTCAGTCCGGGCGCGAGCGCAAAACTATTCTTAAAAGGCCAGCAGTTGGCCCTCGCTATTGTTAGAGAGCCATCAGCTGGCTATGCTTTGTTGTTCCCATTATTAACGAGTGGGTCTCCTACACAATTATTGCGTATGCAGTGACTGCAAGGGCTGCCAAAAATTCGGACACAACCCAATACCCCTTTGAAGAGACATTGAGGAGGGTCTCAGTAAAAAAAATGTTCCCATTATAAAGGAGCGGGTCTCTATAGTGGTAAAGCCCATACTGTGACTGCAAGGGCTGCCAAAATTTGGGAAAAACCCCAGTAACAATTTAAAGACACATAGAGCAGGGCCACAGTAACGAGTATGTCATGCTCCCATTAGAAAAGAGAGGATCTGCTATACAGTTATAGGGTATGTAATGAGTCCAATGGCTGACAAAATTTAGGAAAAACCCCACTAAGAATTTAAAGACACATAGAGCAGGGCCACAGTAACGAGAACGACATGTTCCCATTAGAAATGAGAGGGTCTGCTATACAGCTATAGGGTATGCAGTGAGTCCAACGGCTGACAAAATTTGGGAAAAACCCCACTAACATTTTAAAGACACATAGAGCATGGCCACAGTAACGTGTACGACATGTTCCCATTAGAAAGGAGAGGGTCTGCTATACAGTTATCGGGTATGCAGTGAGTCCAACGGCTGACAAAATGTAGGAAAAACCCCACAAAAAATTTAAAGACACATAGAGCAGGGCCACAGTAATGACAAATTCCCATTAGAAAGAAGAGCGTCTCCCATACTGTTTGCCTATGCAGTGAAGCAACGGCTGCCAAAAATTTGGAGGAACTCCAATGCCCCTTGGAAGAGACGTAGAGGGCCTCATGAAAAAATGTTCCCATTATTAGGAAATGGGTCTCCCATAGTGTTGGCCTATGCAGTGAATGCAAGGGCTGAAAAAAAAAATGGGAGGCACTCCAATGCCCATTGGAAGAGACATAGAGGGCCTCATAAAAAAATGTTCCCATTAGAAAGTAGCGGGTCTCCTATACTTGTAATGCCCATGCTCTAAGTGTATGGGCTGACAAACATTTACACCTGGGGGGTACACATGAACATACTGTATAAAAAAAATTTTTTTACTGCCATCATAAACACCCTTTAAAGAAATTATGTGGGTGTTGCATCACGGACCACGGTCACCCTGGTGATATGGTGGTGGAAGATGAACATGAGGAGAAGGAGGACGACAAGAGCAAATAGACACAATCAGGAAGCAGATACCCATGTGTGGGTGTGAAAAGGTGCATGGGAATACACCTCCCCAAAAAAGACATTGGAATTAAGTTTATGTTACACTGCTATCATTTGGTGGTTTTGAGAAGTCTGGCCCAATAGAGCCCGTGTTCATTTTTATAAGATTCAGCCTGTCAGCATTTTCAGTTGACAAGCGGATGCACTTATCAGTTATAATTCCACCAGCGGCACTAAAAACCTGCTCTGATAAAACGCTGGCGGCAGGGCAGGCCAGGACCTCAAAGGCATAGAGAGCCAGTTAATTTCACGTATCCAGCTTGGATACCCAATAATTATAAGGCACAGAGGAATCACGAAGGATATTGGTACGGTCGGCAAGGTACTCCCTCAGCATCTTCCCAAACTTTGCACTCCTTGTGAGAGTACCCCGTGCATGAGGACTTGTCCGATGGGAGAGCCTGAGAAAATTCTCCCAGAACGTTGACAGTGTTCCCCTGCCTCTTCTGGATTGGAGTTATGTCTCTCTCGCCTATAGTCCTTGGTTGTCTAATGAACTGTGACCTCTGCTGCCAGCGTTTTCAGATGGGAAGTTTTTTAATAGTTCCACAACAAGGGCCTTCTGGTACTGCCCCATTTTTGTAGACCTGTCCATCTCAGGAATAAGAGATAAAAGTTCTCCTTATAGCGTGGGTCTAGAAGTGTCACCGACCAGTAATGACTTTCACCCAAAATTTTGAGAATGCGAGGATCATGACAAAGGCAGCGTAACATAAACTCAGCCATGTGTGCCAGACTGCTAACAGGCAAGACTTCTGTGTCCTCACCAAGAGGACGAGTGACCATGCTCTCCTCCTCCTCTCTGTCCTCAGGCCATCCACGCTGAACAGACGGTATGACAGTTGTGCAGGTAGTACCGTCTATAGCGCATGAAACTAGCTCCTGTTCTTCCTCCTCCTCCTCCTCTTCCTCATTGTCACCTAATCCACATTGGGATGAGATAAGGCTGGGCTGTGTGTAATCACACTGTATGGTTCCTTGCTCCATCTCATCATGCTCTGCCTGCAATGCATCCTCTTTGATTGGGAGCATAGAGTGTTTCAAAAGACAGAGAAGCGGGATTGGGATGCTAATTATGGCGTCATCCCCACTCACCATCTTGCTGGAGTATTCAAAGTTTTGGAGTATGGTGCAAATGTCTGACATCCATGTCCACTCCTGAGGTCTTATGTGTGGAGTCTGAACTGAATACTGACAGCCTTTTTGATGCTGGTACTCAACAACTGCCCTCTTCTGCTCACAAATCCTTCCCAACATCTGCAGTGTAGATTTCCAACTAGTGGGGACATCACACACCAGTCTGTGAGCCGGAAGCTGCAAGCGCTGCTGAAACATGGCAAGGGCGGCGGAAGCTGTAGGTGACTTTCTAAAATGGGCACACAGGTGGCATACTTTAACAAGCAGATCCGGCAGCTCCGGGTAGGATTTGAGAAATCGCTGATCCCACGAGGTTAAGCACATGGGCCAGACATAGTATGTGTGTGAGCTAGCCTCGCCTCAGAGCCACCAGGTTCCGGCCATTGTCACACACGACCATGCCTGGCTGTAGGTTCAGTGGTGTTAACCACAGATCTGCCTGCTCTTTCAGAGCTGTCCACAACTCTTCAGCATTGTGCTGTTGGTCACCTAAGCATATTAGCTTTAACACAGCCTGTTGCCGCTTAGCTGAGGCAGTGCTGCAGTGCTTCCAGCTTGTGACTGATGTGGTCATTTCGGAGATGGAGGCTGAAGAGGAGGAGGAGGCTGAGGAGGATGAGGTGCAGGAGCTGTAGACTGTGGGGACAACCCTGATTGACCTAGGGCCTGCAATCCTTGGCGTCAGGAGGACGTGTTCCATCCCAAGGTCCGACTGGGTCCCGACTTCCACTAAGTTAACCCAGTGTGCCGTCAGTGAGATGTACCGTCCCTGCCCACAAGCACTTGTCCACGTGTCCGTGGTTAGGTGGACTTTCCCGGTAACTGCGTTGTTGAGGGCACGGCTAATGTATTGGGACATGTGCTTGTGTAATGCGGGGACCGCACACCGGGAGAAATAGTGGCAGCTGGGGACTGAGTACCGAGTAACGGCCGCTGCCATCATGTTGCAGAATGCTTCCATCTCCACGAGCCTAAAAGGCAATATTTCGAGCGCAAGCAGTAGCGAAATGTGGGAATTTAGTAGTGTGGCCTGTGGGGCATTGGCTGCGTATTTGTGCTTGCATTCCAAGGACTGGGGTATGGACAACTGAACACTGCGCTGGGACAAGGACGTGCTTCCTGATGCTACTACTTGAGAGTGTGCAATGACAGGTGCAGGGCAGGAGGCATCTTCGCATGCACCATGGACAGGGGATTGGCTTGCATGCACAACAGCGGAAGAAGCAGTGGTGCCACCCGCAGACACTGTTCCTGGACCCTGGGGTTCGGCCCACAAAGTGGGGTGATTTGCTGCCATGTGCCTGATCATGCAGGTGGTGGTCAAGCTGGTCGTTTTGCCACCCCTGCTGACGCTGGCCTGGCAGGTGGTGCAAATGGCCTTTTTGGGGGTTTTGGCAGAGTCTTTAAAAACAACCAGACTCGGGAAGACCTAACAATTGTACTGGCAACTTCCTTCGTGTTGGTGTTACGGGGAACAGTTGCCTGCCTTTTGTCTGTGGCCACCACACTGCTTCTTCCTGCCTTTTGGGGTGCTCTGCCCCCCTCCCTCTGTGTGCTGCTCTCCTTCGTTCTGCATGTACTCCTGCCAGGTTGGGTCAGTTACTATATTATCCACCACCTCGTCTTCCACTTCCGCACTCTGGTCCTCCTCCTGACTCTCTGGCAATTGTATCTCATCATAGTCCACCTCTTGTGACAATTTCCCACCGTTGCCTTCGTGTGACCGTGGCTGCTCAAATATTTGGGCATCGCTAAATGTGATCTCCTCTTGCCCCGCTTCAAGTGGACTGGGCAAGAGGCCCGAATCTATAAATGGAAAAGTGAACAGCTCTTTGGAGTGTCCAAGTGTGGGATCAGTTGCTCTGGGCACTCAGCATGGTTGGAGGAAGGAGGTTCAGGGTGAGTAATATGCGGTCCAGACTCACAGCTACTGAGACTTGACCATGTGAAAGACAAGGTGGTGAAGGCTAACAGACTGGAAGCATTATCTGCTATCCAACCAATTAACTTTTCACACTGCTCTGTGTTCAATAGTGGTGTTCTGCAGTCCCCTATTAATTGGGACAGGAAGGTCGAGCGAGAAGATGTGGGTGTTTGTTGTGGCACAATTTCAGCTTGCCCATAGGCTCGGCCTCTGCATTCACCATCATCATTTTTTTATGGAATGGTGGAGGGGTTTTGGAAACTATCTCCATTGTTTTTATGCCTCAAATTCCAAAAAGTCTTGGTGCCTAAAACGAGTTTGCTGGCGTCCCTTTATAAAGAAGGATTTTATCTTTTATATATTTGCCTCTGCATGCACCATCACCATCACGTCCAGTTCCCCGTCCCTTGCCACGTGCCTTGCCCATTTTAAATATAGAACAATATCTTTCACACTCACTACAAATGACTGAATTTGGAGCGAACTTATATGTGATTCGTGTGACAGACAAACCACAGTTTTAAATACATGGCATGTAGGTAACTATTTTGAACAGAAAACTGGTATCAATAGCTTCACTGACACACTGAAACAAATTTTAAATGGAGGCCAGAAATGGCAGTATTTTTTAAAATGTATATGTGATCCGTGTGACGGAGAAAACACAGTTTTAAATATCTGACCTGTAGGTAACTATTTTGAACAGCAAACTGGTGTCAATAGCTTCGCTGACACACAGAATCAAATTTTTAATGAAGGCCAGAAATGGCAGTAATTTGTGAAAATGTATATGTGATCCGTGTGACAGAGAAAACACAATTTTAAATACTTGGCCTGTAGGTAACTATTTTGAACAGCAAACTGGTGTGAATAACTTCACTGACACACTGAAAAAATGTTTTAATGGAGGCCAGAAATGGCAGCATTTTCAGCGCAATTATATGTGATCCGTGTGGCGGACAAACCACAGTTTTAAATAGCTGAATTTTTAGCGCTGTAATATGGAAAGGACCTGGCTGTATTCTGCAGTGCCAACAAGTAAATGGCGCAGAAAAACGGTTTGCTTTTTAAGCCAATAATGAGGATTAAGATTCCAAAAAAATTATTCCTGGCCCCTGAGACCGGGCCTATTTCTAGAAATATCTAACAGCAGCAGCAGACAAAACTGGAATGGAGCCTCTTGTGCTATACACTGTGTGCAGAATTATTAGGCAAGTTGTATTTTAGAGGATTATTTTTATTATTGATCAACAACTATGTTCTCAATCAACCCAAAAGACTCATAAATATCCAAGCTTAATATTTTTGAAAGTTGGAGTGGTTTTTTTTTAGATTTGGCTATCTTTGGAGGATATCTGTTTGTGCTGGTTACTATTACTGTGCAGAATTATTAGGCAACTTAATAAAAACCAAATATAATCCCATCTCACTTGTTTATTTTCACCAGGTAAACCAATATCAGTACACAAAATTTAGAAATAAACATTTCTGACATGCAAAAACAAAAACCAAAAAAATTAGTGATCAATATAGCCACCTTTCTTTATGATGACACTCAACAGCCTTCCATCCATAGATTCTGTCAGTTGCTTGATCTGTTTTCGATCAACATTGCGTGCAGCAGCTACCACAGCCTCCCAGACACTGTTCCGAGAGGTGTACTGTTTTCCCTCCCTGTAGATCTCACATTTTATGATGGACCACAGGTTCTCTATGGGGTTCAGATCAGGTGAACAAGGGGGCCATGTCATTATTTTTTCTTCTTTTAGACCTTTACTGGCCAGCCACGCTGTGGAGTAGTTGGATGCATGTCATGGAGCATTGTCCTGCATGAAAATCATGTTTTTCTTGAACGATACCGACTTCTTCTTGTACCACTGCTTGAAGAAGTTGTCTTCCAGAAACTGGCAGTAGGTCTGGGAGTTGAGCTTCCCTTCATCCTCAACCTGAAAAGGTCCCACAAGTTCATCTTTGATGATACCAGCCCATATCAGTACCCCACCTCCACCTTGCTGGCGTCTGAGTCGGAGTGGAGCTCTCTGCCCTTTACTGATCCAGCCTCTGGCCCATCCATCTGGCTCATCAAGAGTCATCTCATTTCATCAGTCCATAAAACCTTTGAAAAATCAGTCTTATATTTCTTGGCCCATTCTTGACATTTTATCTTATGTTTCTTTTTCAAAGGTGGTCATTTTTCATCTTTCCTTACCTTGGCCATGTCCCTGAGTTTCGCACACCTTGTGCTTTTTGATACTCCAGTAACGTTGCAGCTCTGAAATATGGCAAAACTGGTGGCGAATGGCATCTTGGCAGCTTCACGCTTGATTTTCCTCAATTCATGGGCAGTTATTTTGCACCTATTTTGGCCAACACGCTTCTTGCAACCCTGTTGGCTATTTGCCATGAAACGTTTGATTGTTCGGTGATCACGCTTCAAAAGTTTGGAAATTTCAAGACTGCTGCATCCCTCTGCAAGACATCTCACAATTTTGGACTTTTCAGAGCCCATCAAATCTCTCTTCTGACCCATTTTGCCAAAGGAAAGGAAGTTGCCTAATAATTAAGCACACCTTATATAGGGTGTTGATGTCATTAGTCAACTCCCCTCCTCATTACAGAGATGCACATCACCACATTTACTTAATTGGTAGTTGGCTCTCAAGCCTATGCAGCTTGGAGTAGGACAACATGTATAAAAAGTATCATGTGATCAAAATACTCATTTGCCTAATAATTTTGCACACAGTGTATGCACAGCAGTCTGCTATATACTCTGCCTGCTTGCCTATATACACTGCCTGTCTGATATCTCTGCAGATGGATTAGTCCTCAGAAGGACTGTTTGTTGAGATGGATATGTGTCTCTAATAAAGTTTGGTACACCAACACTAACTAGAAACAAGCAAATCTCTCCCTAGCTCAGCAGCAGCTCTCCCTACACTGTCTGATTCCGGAGTGACTGTGACGAGTATGGCGGCGCCAGGTCTGATATAGACCTGATGACGCTGTGCGGCCAGCCAATCACTGTAATGCTACAACCAACATGGCTGTGGCATTACAGTGAGTGGTAGACAATTCCTGCATGTTCATTGGCTCTGTAAAGAGCGCCAAGCATACAGAGAGGGGACCCGAGCTCCCGCCAAGCAACCCCAGAAATAATCGACGAGCGTCGAGCATCTCGAGCAGTGAGATGCTCGGGCGAGCACCGAGCAGTAGTGAGCATGCTCGCTCATCACTAGAAATAACCTACAAAACTGGCACAATACCTTTTATAGGGGCGACCATTGCTTCAGGGTAGGAGATTGACGTTGGGTCTCTCAAATTAACCTCTTCTCGACATATGACATATTTACATCATATGTCACGTCCCTGAGTTTGATTCGGGCCCAGTGCCAGAGCCTGCATCTTACCCAACAATACAGCTGATTTAATCAGCTGTCATATGCCTTTAACAGCCACGACTGGATCTGAGCTCCACCCACAGTTGTTAACCAGCTAAATACCGCTGTCAATCTCTGACGGCAGGATTTAACACATGCCAGCGGTAAACGAGTTACAAATCCCACCAATTGGCGCCCTTGTCACGTGATCAGAGGGACGCCGATGGGTTGTCATGACAGTTGGTGGTCTGCTCATAACCCCTGTGCCTGTCATTATGATACTCCTGTTTACACCGGCTCAAAGCCGGTGTTCATAGGAGATCGTCATTTCCGCTAAGGGGACTATTACATACAGTAAAAAATTAGGAAAAAAGTTTTTAAAATTATGAGAAAATACAAAAAAAAAAAACTTTTTGCCCATTGAAAAATTAAACATATTAAAAATACACATATTTGGCATCGCTGCATTCAGAAATGTCCGATTTATCAAAATATAAAGTAAATTAACCCAATTGGTAATTGGCATAATGAGAAAAAAATCGAAACACCAGAATTACGTTTTTTTTCTAACACAACAATGCAAATACAATAAGAAGCAATCAAAACATCATATGTACCCCAAAATAGTATCAATAAAAACGTCTGCTCAGGGCACAAAAAATAAACCCTCACCCAGCACCAAATCCCAAAAAATGTAAATGCTATGGGCCTTGGAAAATGGTGACAAAAACATTTTCATATAAGTTTCGGAATTTTTTTTTACCACTTAAAAAATAAACTATAAATGTTTGGTATCTGCGTACTCATACAGACCTGGAGAATCATAATGCCAGGTCAGTTTTACCATATAGTAAACATAGTAAATAAATAACCCCAAAAACAATTGTGGAACTGCATTTTTTTTGCAATTTCACAGCACATGGAATTTTTTCCCATTTTCCAGTACACTCTATGGTAAAATTAAATGGTGCCCTTCAAAAGAACAACTCGTCCCGCAAAAAACAAGACATAATACACCTATGAGGATGGAAAAATAAAAAAGTTATGGCTCTTGAAAAAAAGAGTGGAAAAAATGGAAACTGAAAATGGCCATGGTGTGAAGGGGTAAAAGGGGTGGTCCGAAATCAAATTTGAATTTCATCCTAAATGTCTATCTCTTTAATGTAATAATTGAATCAGTTTTCTAAAATACTTTGAATAAATATTTCCTACTGCTCCCTCACAGCGTGCAGTATGCGCGATAGGATGATTCAAAAGTCTGCAGTAACATAGAGTGACTGCACACTTGTAGTCTAAGTCTGGACAACCCTTTTAAATAGACATTTAGGGTGAACTTTTGTTGCAGACACCCCTTTAGCCTCTGCATGCTGTCATCAAGATCAACAAACTTCTAATTTGTTCAGGAAAAATCCACAAAGCTTCTCACACACATTATACAGAAGGGGTCTCAAACTCGGCTGGGTATATGGGCCGCACATGGAAAAAAATTGAATTTGGGGGGCCGCATTCTTTGCATGACAAAGTGACATTTTTAGTGATACCATTTTTTTTCTATACACCTTTTGAACTGGTACTCATCTTGTAGTAATGCCCCAAGCTGGTCCTCATCTTGTAGTAATGCCCCATCCTGGTCCTCATCTTGTAGTAATGTGCCCCATCCAGGTCCCCATATTGTAGGTATGTCCCCATCCAGGTCCTCACCTTGTAGTTTTTCCTCATCCTGGTCCTCATCTTGTAGTAATGCCCCATCTTTGTCCTCATTTTGCACCAATGTCCCCATCCTGGTCCCATTCTTGTAGTAATGTCCCCTATCCTGGTCCTCATCTTAAAGTAATGTCCCCATCCTGGTCCCATTCTTGTAGTAATGCCTCATCCCAGTCCTCATCTTGAAGTAATGTCCCCATCCTGGTCCTCATCTTGTAGTAATTCCCCATCCTGGTACTCATCTTGTAGTAATGTGCCCCATCCAGGTCCCCATGTTGTAGGTATGTCCCCATCCAGGTCCTCACCTTGTAGTAATGCCCCATCCTGGTCCCCATCTTATAGTAATGCCCCCATCCTGGTCCCATTCTTGTAGTAATGTCCCCCGTCCTGGTCCTCATCTTGTAGTAATGCCCCATCTTGGTCCTCATCTTGTAGTCATGCACCATAGTGGTCCTCATCTTTAAGTAATGTCCCCATCCTGGTCTTCATCTTGTAGTAATGCCCCATCTTGGTCCTCATCTTGTAGTCATGCACCATACTGGTCCTAATCTTGAAGTAATATCCCCATCCTGGTCCCATTCTTGAAGTAATGTCCCCATCCAGATCCCCATCTTGTCGTAACGTCCCCCATCCAGATCCCCATCTTATTGTAATGTCCCCCATGCAGGTCCCCATATTGTAGTTATGTTTCCATCCAGGTTCCCATATTGTAGGTATGTCCCCCATCCAGGTCCCCATCTTATCGTAATGTCCCCCCATCCAGATCCCCATATTATAGTTATGTTTCCATCCAGGTTCCCATATTGTAGGTATGTCCCCATTCAGGTCCCCATATTGTAGTAATATCCCCATCCAGGTCCCCATATTGCAGATATGTCCCCATCCAGGTCCCCATATTGCAGATATGTCCCCATCCAGATCCCCATATTGCAGATGTCTCCATATTGCAGATATGTCCCCATACAGGTCCCCATATTGCAGATATGTCCCCATCCAGGTCCCCAGATTGCAGATATGTCCCCATCCAGATCCCCATATTGCAGATGTCTCCATATTGCAGATATGTCCCCATCCATGTCCCCATATTGCAGATATGTCCCCATCCAGGTCCCCACATTGCAGATATGTCCCCATCCAGGTCCCCATATTGCAGATATGTCCCCATCCAGGTTCCTATATTGCAGATATGTCTCCATATTGCAGATATGTCCCCATCCAGGTCCCCATATTGCAGATATGTCTCCATATTGCAGATATGTCCCCATCCAGGTCCCCATATTGCAGATATGTCCCCATCCAAGTCCCTATATTGTAGATATGTAACCATCCCGGTCCCCATATTGCAGATTTGTCTCCATATTGCAGATATGTCCCCATCCAGGCTCCCATATTGCAGACATGTCTCCATATAGCAGATATGTCTGCATTCAGGTCCCCATATTGCAGATATGTCCCCATCCAGGCCCCCATATTGCAGATATGTCCCCATCCAGGTCCCCACATTGCAGATATGTCCCCATCTAGGTCCCCACATTGCAGATATGTCCCCATCCAGGTCCCCACATTACAGATATGTCCCCATCCAGGTCCCCATATTGCGGATATGTCCCCATCCAGGTCCCCATATTGCAGATATGTCCTTATCCAGGCCCCCATATTGCAGATATGTCCCCATCTAGGTCCCCACATTGCAGATATGTCTCCATCCAGGTCCCCACATTGCAGATATGTCCCCATCCAGGTCCCCATATTGCAGATATGACCTCATCCAGGTCCCCATATTGCATCTATATCCCTATCCAGGTCCCCATATTGCAGATATGTCCCCATCCAGGTCCCCATATTGCAGATATGTCCCCTCCAGGTTCCTATATTGCAGCTATGTCCCCATCCAGGTCCCCTTATTGCAGATATGTCCCCATCCAGGGTCCTATATTGCGGATATGTCCCCATCCAGGTCCCCATATTGTAGCTAGGTCCCGAGATAACAGAGAAAAAAAAAAGATTCTTCTCACCTGTCCTCCGTTCCCTCGGCGTCCTTTCTGCACATGCGGCCCGCAGGCACCATAGACCTCGTAACAATCACGGCCCGGTCCAGGAGCCGCGGACATCAGTGCTTTAGTTCAGTGTATTGCTGTGCAGACACCGTCTCTCTGCACAGCAATACCAATGGCAGCCACCGGCCTATCAGAGGCCGGAAGCTGACATCTGCACATGGCAGTGACATCATACGCCGCTGCGCTGGGACACAGATGTCAGCTTCTGCCCTCTGATAGGCCGGCAGCTGGCATTGATATTGCTGTGCAGAAAGCCGGTCTCTGTGCGACAATACACTGAACTAAAGTGCTGATGTCCGCGGCTCCTGGACTGGGCCACGATCGTTATGGGGTCTATGGTGCCTGCAGGCGGCATGAAGCAGCAAGTGATGTTGTTAAGTAAGCAAAACAGGGGGAGGACCAGGGTGCTGACGTGGAAGAAGAGTTGGTGGATGATGAAGTCACTGACCCAACCTGGGAAGGTAACATGCAGAGCAAGGACAGCAGTGCAGAGGGGAAGGATCTGCAGCACCACAACAGGCAGGAAGAGGCAGTGGGGTGGCCAGAGACACAAGGCTGTCAACTGTTCCCCAGAGCACCAACATGGGGGAAGTTCCCGAGTCTGACACTTTTTTAAAAACTGTCCAGTTAACCTTAAAAAGGCCATTTGCAACATCTGCCATGCCAACATCAGCAGGGGCATCCCCCCTACTCTGGAACTCTTTACCCCAACACATCAGACTCTCACCTACCGTGGAAACCTTCAAAAGGAACCTGAAGACCCACCTCTTCCGACAAGCCTACAACCTGCAGTAACCACCGCTCCACCATACCGCTGCACGGCTAGTCCTACCCTCACCTACAGTATCCTCACCCATGCCTTGTAGACTGTGAGCCCTCGCGGGCAGGGTCCTCTCTCCTCCTGTACCAGTCGCTGACTTGTATTGTTCAAATTATTGTAATTGTTTGTGCTATGTATACCCCTTTCACATGTAAAGCGCCATGGAATAAATGGCGCTATAATAATAAATAATAATAATTTTACCATTGAAATAAATAGGAAGGACGCTTATTCAAACAGTATTTGATATGGTATTTCATGTGGATTTTTGAGAAGAATCTGCTCCGAAATCCACATCAAACAACTCCCACTCTTATTGCGGACAGCAATTGATAGCATGGAAGCCTGATCAGTATTCAGTTGTCACTTAAGCCAATTGGTCAGAAAAGTAAAGATAAAATGGCTAAATCCCATCTTTGGCTCTATTATTTTAGCATAGTACTTTATATAGTATTTGCAAGAAATAACATGCCAGTAAATACTAAAAACAATAAGGACCTCAATATATATATAAGTTATCATCTTAATACATTTATATGCACAAAAAGTGATGTGAAAATATTTCAAATTCACATGCTAATATATAATGTGATTTATACACTACACTACAGAATATTTTAATTACTTTGCCTTTGCCACTGACTAAATAAACATGCAAATGCAGTAAAATTCCTAAAGGCAATTTAGCATTTCTGTAAAGTTATGAAATATATCAGGAATGACAAATTGCTACAGAGCTGTACCTGTACTAGGACAGGATGGTCTGAATTTTTCACAGATCATTTTAAATATTTTGTAATGTTTTTCTTCTTTAATAAGACAAACCCTTTTAGATTGTCGCCACCACTGTAGCAATCAGCTGATCATCGTAGGTAAGCTCTCCGCACCCACACCACAGTATTTAAAGAGGTTGTTCACTACAAAGTGTAGAGGGGAGATTGATTTAAACCTTGTAAATAAGGTTTTCTACAAATACCTTGCATTTCCAAATGTGCCAGTGAGCGGCGCTATTGCTGTCCGCTCATCCCCATCACGTGACCCCCAGCTGAAGCTGCCTCTGATGTACGGTGGTGTCAGATTAACTTCCGAAATTGTAAGCTTTCCCGGCATCACCGAGGCGGGACCCAGTCTTCCTGAGTGACTGGGCTGTGGGCGAAGTTTCACCACACATGTGATGCTTGGCTCCCACTCTACATATTGTAGTGGACAACCTCTTCAATGCAGTCAAAATCACTAAATTTCACCTCGGTTAACATTAATTCTCTGTTTCTTCTTTGCCATAATCCAAGAGATGAAGGACTTTAACATAGTTAACACACTCTTGGAAATATAGCTTTAAGTGCATTCAAAAATTTTAAATTTAACTGCAGATAACAGTAAAGGAGTATTCGCAAGCTGTCTCTTGAGCAGCTCAGAGCTCTGAAGTCTCCTTACTTCCTGGATTCCAGCAGGGTGGGCACTCCTTCATTGTCAGTTCTTGTGAGTAGCAGAGCTGTAGTCTCAGGCCACGCTCAGTATTTGGTCAATATTTTTCCTCAGCATTTGTAGGCCAAAACCAGGAGTGGGTGAAAAATACAGAAGTGGTGGACGTGTTTCTATTATAGTCTTCTTCTGATTCTTCCACTCCTGATTTAGGCTTACAAATACTGATGTAAAATACTGACCAAATACTGATAGTGTGCATGTGGCCTTAGTAGAACTATAAAGCCCAGCACAATTTCTGCTGTAACATATTCAGCTATTAATGGTTTATTCTTAGTCCATACTGTTATCATTGTATTTACATACTGCGATAACACGGCATTTAAACAAGCACACAGCTTGAGACAGTGAGAGCCCTGATGCTGAGTTCCAGGAATGTGATTTTTCAGGACTGATAACACCAGCTCAGTCAGGAGATGACAGGGAGAGGTAAGGAGTTGAGCAGCTAATTGCTGTACGATGATTAATGGCCTGGAGCTGACTGTGATGTTACGAGTTAATGCCCGTTGAGGAATGTAACACAGTTGGCACGGTCTGGGCAGGCACTAATAGTTGAGTTCCATGGAAGATGTACACTATGTAAGATAAAAGCTCTCATTGCAGGAGAATGACAGCAGATAGAAAAAGCAAGTCAAACTTGCTTATTTTCATAATTTTTAACTAATTAAAGCAATCTAATACCTTGAGAATACCCCTTTAAGTGATTAATAAAACTATTATCTGGGGTGCTGTATGCGAGGTTTTCACACAGGAACACAGCTTTAGATGACCATGTGTTGGTAGAAAAACCAAAATTATCTAGAATCTATTTTATTCACTTTATAGTTTCTGACATCAAGAAGTCTTTGTTGTTTAGTACTACAAGCCTCAGTTTCTTGAATATTTGTGAATATGACTTGAATGAAAAAGTAGGGGATTTCTAGGTCCTATCATTATTGGAGGAGTTTCTATTCACCAGGATGGATGGGATTATCCAGTTGTGAATCTTTGCTTTTTAGATTTTTACTGGGTAATTCTAGTAAAAACTAAACTTACCCATAGAGATTCACATGCGTAATCAGTCTGTATGTCTTTCGGTTTCTGAATATTAATATATCAAGCAGAATGTGCCTGCGTTAATGAAAAACAACCATCCCAGAATGAACTGGATAACAACTGCAAATCTTGTAAGAACTTGCAAACTTGTTGCTAACCAATCATTGTTATACTTTCCTGCAGTAATCCGGAGTTTGTACTCTGCCTATAACATACACGCTGCTGTATAATGCACAGTCTGCAGCCTTTCCTGTGCTTTAGACTCACATCTTTGACTCTTTAGTATCCTGTTCACAAATGATAACTGAGCAAAGCATCCCAGAACATGAAATTACCTCCGGACAGTTATTGTTTATGACATATTAGATGTACTATTGTGTTATGGGCTATAATGTTGTCTAATATGGGCTATATGAGGTTTGCCTCTACTGAAAATAAGCAGGAATCCAGACTAACATCGAACACTATTCATCTAATAATGTCAACTTTCCTTTAAGTAGCTTATGTAGAGAATGATAAATACTATGTGTCCCCATTAAAGTGAGTCTGAATGTTTTTGCCATCTAATCTGAGAGCAGCATAATGTAGGGAAAGAGGCCCTGATGCCAGCAATGTGTCACTTACTGGGCTGCTTGCTATAGCTTTTATAAAATCACTGCTTTATCATCAGGAGATTATCACTAGAGGACTAGTAAACTTGCTGCCATTTAGTCCTCTATATTCATGTAATCTGTATAACCCCGCCCCCAACACTGATTGGCAGCTTTCTGCCTATGCACAGTGTACACAGAAAGCTGCCAATCAGTGGTGTGGGCGGGTTCATGCAAAGCTCAGCATTCAGAGAACTGGTAGACCTGCAGATAAAACATTAAAACTGAAGGAAGCAGCCCAGTAAGTAATACAATGCTGGAATTGGAATCAGGGTCTGTGCCCCTACATCATGCCTCTCTCTGATAGAGAAACAAAAGCATATTGACAGATTCCTTTAAGTAGTGCATGGGGCATTATTAGAGAAACAACTAGAATTTACCATATAGGTCCCGTAATATCATAAAATAATATAACGTACAAAATTCACAATCAAAATGCTCAGTAAATGTTTGTACAATTATAATAATGATAGAAAACTTACCAGAAAAGTTCTTCCTAATACAACATCTCAAAAACAAGGCCAGAAGGTGCCCAGATTTATTTAAAAAAAAAAGTTTTCATTTGATTCTAAAAACGTAATAAAATTGTATCTGGAAGATAAAATAGAAAGTCTAATAGAAAAAAAGATTACCCACATTACAATACTTAAATGGAAAGTTCATTTTCTCAGTTATTGCAATTAGGATATTCCCAGCAGCAGTTTGAGAAGACATTAGTGTACGAGACCAAAACAACCTCATTTACTCTTCTGCTAAAAACTCTCCTTAGTAATAAGATTGCACTTTTTATATTCTATAGAAAGTTGTACTAAGAAAATCAAAGCACATAGTGTCATTTCTGGTTTGAATCAGCCCAAATGTACAAAAAAAACAAGTCGCCTTGTTTTATTGCTCCAATGTATCCAAAATAAATTCATTCAGAATCTCCCAAAATTTTGTGACTATGCAAACAGAGGCGCCTCCATAGTTACAGACTACGAAAAAAGACCCTGTGTACAGTCATGGCCAAAAGTTTTGAGAATGACACCAAAATTATATTTTCACATGATCTGCTGGCCTCTGGTTTTTATTAGTGTTTGTCTGATGTTTATATCACATACAGAAATATAATTGCAATCATATTATGAGTACCAATAGGTTATATTGACAGTTAGAATGAGTTAATGCAGCAAGTCAATATTTGCAGTGTTGCCCCTTCTCCTTCAAGACCTCTGTAATTCTTCCTGGCATGCTCTCGATCAACTTTTGGACCAAATCCTGACTGATAGCAGTCCATTCTTGCATAATCAATGCTTGCATTTTGCCAGAATTTGTTGGTTTTTGTTTGTCCACCCATCTCTTGATGATTGACCACAAGTTCTCAATGGGATTAAGATCTGGGGAGTTTCCAGGCCATGGACCCAAAATCTCTATGTTTTGTTCCATGAGCCATTTAGTTATCACCTTTGCTTTATGGCAAGGTGCTCCATCATGCTGGAAAATGCATTGTTGGGCACCAAACTGCTCTTGGACGGTTGGGAGAAGTTGCTCTTGGAGGACATTCTGGTACCATTCTTTATTCATGGCTGTATTTTTAGGCAAGACTGTGAGTGAGCCGATTCCCTTGGCTGAGAAGCAACCCCACACATGAATGGTTTCAGGATGCTTTACAGTTGGCATGAGACAAGACTGGTGGTAGCGCTCACCTCTTCTTCTCCGAATAAGCTGTTTTCCAGATGTCCCAAACAATCGAAAAGGGGATTCATCAGAGAAAATTACTTTGCCCCAGTCCTCAGCAGTCCACTCCCTGTACCTTTTGCAGAATATCAGTCGGTCCCTGATGTTTTTTCTGGAGAGAAGTGGCTTCTTTGCTGTCCTTCTTGAAACCAGCCCTTGCTCAAAGAGTCTCCGCCTCACAGTGCGTGCAGAAGCACTCACACCAGCCTGCTGCCATTCCTGAGCAAGCTCGGCACTGCTGGTAGTCCGATCCCGCAGCTGAAACAGTTTTAAGATACGGTCCTGGCGCTTGCTGGTCTTTCTTGGGCGCCCTGGAGCCTTTTTGACAACAATGGAAGCTCTCTCCTTGAAGTTCTTGATGATGCGATAGATTGCTGACTGAGGTGCAATCTTTGTAGCTGCGATACTCTTCCCTGTTAGGCCATTTTTGTTCAGTGCAATGATGGCTGCACGTGTTTCTTTAGAGATAACCATGGTTAACTGAAGAGAAACAATGATACCAAGAACCAGCCTCCTTTTAAAGTGTCCAGTGATGTCATTCTTATGTAATCATGACTGATTGATCGCCAGCCCTGTCCTCATCAACACCCACACCTGTGTTAATGGATCAATCACTAAAACGATGTTAGCTGCTCCTTTTAAGGCAGGACTGCAATGATGTTGAAATGTGTTTTGGGGGTTAAAGTTCATTTTCTGGGCAAATATTGACTTTGTAAGTACAGTAATTGCTGTTAAGCTGATCACTCTTTGACATTCAGGAGTATATGCAAATTGCCATTACAAAAAATGAAGCAGTAAACTTTGGAAAAATTACTATTTGTCTCATTCTCAATACTTTTGGCCATGACTGTAGTTTGATCCTAAAGGCATTCTGCTTGATACCATCTTTTTCTTGGTAACATTCTAAATGCACATTTGCTATAATCAAAGGTTTGGGTGAAAGTGAATATCTCTGGTTTAGAAATTCATTTTAGCTAAAAGAGAGGAAACCCCCATTAATGAACAATTAGCCAAAGCATAAAGTGACTAGCAAAAGCATCTCTTGCTCTGGAGGACCAGCACTGTGCAATGCTTAATTTCTCCTGTGGTGGTGCTGCAGGGCAATAATATACTGTCTCTATAGTTTGGGACAACCTTCCATCTCCTTATTGTTAGTGGAATCTTCATACAGGGATTGTCCAGAACAGACATTCAGTATCTGACAGAAAAAAATTTGATGAACATTCTCCTAGTATTTTAGGCCTTCCTTACTCTTACATAGTCATAGCATTGGATTTATTCATATGTAGGTCTTTGACTAATTTAATTTATCTAAGAAACTCAAAACACAACTTCTATAATCTGGTGAGGTGATATCACATCTTGAAGTCCTGTCGTCTGCTTTTATTCCCTCTGATAATGTCCCTACCCATTACTAATAATATATAATTGCTTACAAAAATCCAACCAACTTCCATTATTATCGTGAATTTACATAAGATGCATGTTGAGAATCTGTCATTAAAGATGATCGATTCAATCCACAGAGGATTGAGTTGAGTCAAATTTCTTGAAATTCACTGTTTTACGTGAATTAGAACACTTTCAGATTTGATTTGCAGTTCTCAAAAAAAAATAAAACTAGACTGCTGAAGCATCAGAGAGCAGACACACATAATTTTGCGTTGCCGCGCGAGTCTCCCCATAATGCCCTGCAGCTATGACATCTAGCCGATTATCATACCTTGTCCAGTGGTGGACAGTACCCGGGCCATCACAGATCAGATTCCAGTGGAGCACAGTTTGTACTGCAAAGTCCTTTTACATCTCCAGAGTCACAGGGTAAGTTTCTCTCTCCTGTAGAGTGTAAGCTCTTATGGTCAGCAGGGTTCTATCTCTCTCCTGTTGAGTGTAAGCTCTTATGGTCAGCGGGGTCCTCTCTCTCCTGTAGAGTGTAAGCTCTTATGGTTAGAAAGGATCTCTCTCTTCTGTAGAGTGTAAGTTCTTATGGTCAGCAGGGGCCTCTCACTCTCCAGTAGAGTGTAAGCTCTTACGGTCAGTGGGGGCCTCTCTCTCTCTAGTAGAATGTAAGCTCTTAGGGTCAGCAGGGTCCTTTCTCTTCTGTAGAGTGTAAGCTCTTATGGTCAGCAGGGTCCTCTCTCTTCTGTAGAGTGTAAGCTCTTATGGTCAGCAGGGTTCTCTCTCTCCTGTAGAGTGTAAGCTCTTATGTTCAGCGGGGTCCTCTCTCCCTCCTGTAGAGTGTAAGCTCTTATGGTCAGCAGGGTCCGTTCTCTCCTGTAAAGTGTAAGCTCTTATGGTCAGCAGGGTCCTCTCTCTTCTGTAGAGTTTAAGCTCTTATGGTCAGCGGGGGCCTCTCTCTCCTGTAGAGTGTAAGATCTTATGGTCAGCGGGGTTCTCTCTCTCTCCTGTAGAGTGTAAGCTCTTATGGTCAGCAGGGTCCTTTCTCTTCTGTAGAGTGTAAGCTCTTATGGTCAGCAGGGTCCTCTCTCTTCTGTAGAGTGTAAGCTCTTATGGTCAGCGGGGGCCTCTCTCTCCTGTAGAGTGTAAGCTCTTATGGTCAGCGGGGTTCTCTCTCTCTCCTGTAGAGTGTAAGCTCTTATGGTCAGCAGGGTCCTTTCACTTCTGTAGAGTGTAAGCTCTTATGGTCAGCAGGGTCCTCTCTCTTCTGTAGAGTGTAAGCTCTTATGGTCAGCGGGGTCCTCTCTCTTCTGTAGAGTGTAAGCTCTTATTGTTAGCAGGGTCCTCGCTCTCTACTGTAGAATGTAAGCTCTTATGGTCCAGTGGGGTGCTCTCTCTCTCTTGTCTATAAACTGTAAGCTTTTATGGTCAGCAGGGTCCTCTCTCTTCTGTAGAGTGTAAGCTGTTTTGGTCAGCGGGGGCCTCTCTCTCTCCTGTACAGTGTAATCTCTTATTGTCAGCGGGGTCCTCTCTTTTCTGTAGAGTATAAGCTCTTATTGTTAGCAGGGTCCTCACTCTCTACTGTAGAATGTAAGCTCTTATGGTCCAGTGGGGTGCTCTCTCTCTCTTGTCTATGAACTGTAATCTCTTATGGCCAGCATGATCCTCGCTTTCTCCCTCTCTCTCACCAAATATGTATTTTGTGAGCTATTACAGGCTTTCCAGTTTTGAGATTCACACAAATTTATTTGCCCAAAATCAAATTTTTGGGGGAAAATATGCCCAAGTTTGCGAATTTGAATTTCAAAATATCCAATCATCTCTATATTGCACATCAAGTTTTATTTGTGGGCAGTAGAGATGAGCAAAAGCTTTGTGCCACCCTAGTCTGGTGTCCACTTTGGTTCTCCGTGGTAGATGGACCAGGGCAGTGTGAGCATATTTGCCTGGTTCTCCAATGCTAACATCCTGGGCACATATTGCATTTTCTAGGCCCCTGCGATGTCATAACGTATGGCAGAATTAGTTTGCACTGAAGTGGTCAACAGATTAAGGTAATGAGTAGGGATTAGCAGACCATGGATGTTTGGGTTTGTCGGGTTCGACCAAACTTTAGTCCAAAGTTTGGTTCAGGTACCAGAACTCTACCCAAACTTGAATCAGAACCCGAACCCCACAAAAGACAATGGAAACCGTTACTTTGTTGCCGTAAAATGGTCGTAGTAAGATCTAGGGGGTCTCTCTTTCTCTCTTTCCTCTCCTGTGGGCAGATTTATTTAGTGATTGACATGATTAGTGTTGATCGAGCACTAAAATGCTTGGGTGATGGAAGCTCGGGCCGAGCTCACCGTGATGCTCAGGTGCTCAACCCGAACAACGAGCCCAATGTTAGTCTATGGGAGACCCGAGCATTTTTGCGGCGGCACCCCCGGCAGTCTGTAGAAAGCCTAAAAAGTGCCCAAAACGATAGTGACAGTGCTCAAATGACATGGGGACAGAATGGGGATCACCCCAGGAAGCATTTCTGACCCCCAGGTCACTGCTGTCAACAACATGGTCAGAGGTATTAAGCCACTTTTACGGGCTCACAATAAAACGTTTAAAAACTAAACTGAAAGTGCTTTCCTGTGAAATATGTTAAGAAACATCCTTTCCAGGGTAAGGACTTGAGTATAAGGTAAAATAAATAACCCCCAAAAAAATACTCCTTCACACCTTGGGCTATGTTCACAAGTAGCATTTTTTATGCGTTTTTGCACTTTTGTATTGCTTTCAACCATGACAAATGCATTCACCGGGAAATGTCATTTTAACATTTTACAACCTTATCTGGCCATGTGCTGTGTGACACATGCATACAGTGCTGAAAAGACATGGGAACAGCATGGAGAAGACCCCTGGAAGCATCTCTGACACCCAGGTCACTGCCTAAAAGTGTGCCCATCAGAACTGATCCTTGCCGCATCAGAAGATGCAGACTTGCAATGCAAGCGCAAGTATGCAGCCTGCCACCCACCCACCCCCAGGCTGAAATACCATACTGCTTGCTTGCACTTGAAATTGGGCCTTTTAGGCATGTGGAGGCGGAATCTGGCCACCACGTCATGGCTGCGTCGGCGGCCTGGTATCCATACTCAGTCCCCAGCCGCCCGGTGGCCGGGTGTCCACGATCGGTCCCCAGCTGCCAGGGGGCGGCCGGGTGTCCATACTCGGTCCCCTGCCGCCCCGTGGCCGGGTGCCCACACATGGTCCCCAGCCGCCTGGGGGTGGCCGGGTGTCCATAAACGGTCCCCAGCCGCCCCTATTTGTCCCTGTGCGCCTTATACACAAGCGCGCATACCAAAACATTACCTGTGCCCTCCACAGTGCATTTAGTGGGAAGGACAGCCTAATCACAAACACGTGGTCAAGTGAATGTGGCCAGGGATGGTCCATCTCACTGACGCCTTCACACTGGGTTAATATTGTGGAAGCCGGGACACAGTTGGACACAGGGATGCAACACGTCCTCCAGACATAGAGGATTGCGGGTCCTGGGTCAATCAGGCTTCAACACAAAGATCAGAAGGTAGACAGCAGCAGTGGTCGGCCCCCTACACAACGAGTAAATTATTCATGATCATGAGGCCATCCATCTCCTTAGCTTTCTGTTCCTTGGAATGCAAGCGCATGTATGTAGTAGCGGCTAGGCCTGAGGTGGTCACCGTTTTGGCGCATATCCTACCTCCACCGAGGATTGCTGGATGCTTTCCTGCTACTATCCCAGTTCTATGACTCCTGTTAAAACAAAGTTTCAGGTGATCAATGATGGATGAGGTGGTGGTAAAGGAGAAAGAGCAGGAGGAGCAGGGGCCATTCATATCAATATCAGGCCAGTCAACCACACATGTCTTGTAGGATATGTTTCTGTACCAAAAGGAGCGGTTCGACTACACAGTTATAGGGCATACAGTGAATGCAATGCCTACCAAAAATTTCGAGGCACTTTAATGCCCCTTGGAAGTGACATGGAGGTCAGAGGGCCTTAACTAAACCATTTTTTCCATTTATAGCAACTGGGTCTCCTGTACACTGTTGGCCTAAGCAGTGAACGGAAGGCTTTCCAAAAATTATGAGGAACTGCATTGCCCCTTGAAACAGACGTGGATTACAGCGTACTAAAGACCTTCTATCCATTATTGGGGAGTGGGTCTCCCTTAGTGTTCGCCTATGCATTGAAAAGCAAAAGCTGATTAAAATTAGGAGGAAATGCACTGCCCGTTTGAAGAGTCGTGGAGGTTAGAGGTAATTAAATACAACATTTCAATGCCCCTTGGAAGAGCTGTGGAGTTCAGAGTGGTTTAACAAAACAGTTTTAATGGCCCTTGGAAGAGACGTGGAGTTCAGACTGGTTTAACAAGACGGTTTTAATTCCCCTTGGAAGAAACGTGGAGTTCAGAAAGGTTTAACAAGATGGTTTTAATGCCCCTTGGAAGAGACGTGGAGTTCAGAGTGATTTAACAAGACGGTTTTAATGCTCCTTGGAAGAGACGTGGAAGTCACAGTAGCTTAACAAGACGGTTTTAATGCCCCTTGGAAGAGACATGGAGTTTAGAGTGGTTTAACATGACGCTTTTAATGCACCTTGGAAGAGACGTGGCGGTCACAGTAGCTTAACAAGACAGTTTTAATGCCCTTTGGAAGAGACGTGGAGTTCAGAGTGGTTTAACAAGACGGTTTTAATGCCACTTGGAAGTGACGTGGAGGTCACAGTAGCTTAACAAGATGGTTTTAATGCCCCTTGGAAGAGAAAAGGAGTTCAGAGTGGTTTAACAAGATGGTTTTAATGGCCCTTGGAAGAGACGTGGAGGTCACAGTAGCTTAACAAGATGGTTTTAATGCCCCTTGGAAGAGACGTGGAGATCAGAGTGGTTTAACAAGACGGTTTTAATGCCCCTTGGAAGAGACGTGGAGGTCACAGTAGCTTAACAAGACGGTTTTAATGCCCCTTGGAAGAGACGTGGGGTTCAGAGTGGTTTAACAAGACGGTTTTAATGCCCCTTGGAAGAGACGTGGAGTTCATAGTGGTTTAACAAGACGGTTTTAATGCCCCTTGGAAGAGACATGGAGGTCACAGTAGCTTAACAAGACGGTTTTAATGCCCCTTGGAAGAGACATGGAGTTCAGAGTGGTTTAACAAGATGGTTTTAATGCCCCTTAGAAGAGTGGTGGAGGTCGCAGTGGAATAAAAAGACAATATCAATGCCCCTTGGAAGAGTGGTGGAGGTCGCAGTGGAATGAAAAGACAATTTCAATGCCCCTTGGAAGAGTGGTGGAGATGATAGTGGAATACAAAGACAATATCAATGCCACTTGGAACAGTGGTGGAGGTCCCAGTGGAATAAAAAGACAATATCAATGACCAATGACATGGAGGTCACAGTAGCTGAACAAGATGATTTTAATGCCCCTTACAAGAGCCATGCAGTACAGCATATTAAAAACATTATTCCCATTATTGGGGAGTGGGTCTCCCATAGTCTTTGCCTATGCCTTCCAAGCAAAAGCTGCCAAAAATTAGGACGGAGGAACTGCAATGCTCCTTACAAGAGCCATGCAGTACAGCATATTAAAAACATTATTCCCATTATTGGGGAGAGGGTCTCCCATAGTCTTTGCCTATGCCTTCCAAGCAAAAACTGCCAAAAATTAGGACGGAGTAACTTGCAATGCCCCTTACAAGAGCCATGCAGTACTGCATATTAAAAACATTATTCCCATTATTGGGGAGAGGGTCTCCCATAGTCTTTGCCTATGCCTTCCAAGCAAAAGCTGCCAAAAATTAGGACGGAAGAACTTGCAATGCTGTCAACACGGACCACGGTCACCCTGGTGGTATAGTGGTAGTGGAGGCTGAGGATAAGGAGAAGAGCAAAAAACAGCTGAAATGAGGAAGCGTATACCCATGTGTGGGTGTGAAGCGGTGCATGGGAATACACCTCCCGAAATAACACAGTGGATTAGACTTTATGTTAGTCTTCTGTCATTTGGTGGTGATGAGAAGTCTGGCCCAATCCAGCCCTTGTTCATTTTGATAAGGGTCAGCTTGTCAGCATTGTCAGTTGACAGGCGAGTGCGCTTATCAGTTATAATTCCCCCAGCGGCACTAAAAACACGCTCCGATAACACTCTAGCGGCAGGGCAGGCCAGGACCTCCAAGGCGTACAGAGAAAGTTCATTCCAAGTGTCCAGCTTGGATACCCAATAATTAAAAGGCACAGAGGAATCATGGAGGACGCTGGTACAGTCGGCAAGGTACTCGCTCACCATCTTTTGAAACTTTCCACTCCTTGTGAGAGTACCTTGCGCCTCAGGCCTGTAAGCTGGGCGGGTCTCAGGAAACTGTCTCAGAACGTTGACAGTGTTCCCCTGCCTCTGCTGGATTGGAGTTGCGTCTGTCTCATCTGTATGCCTTGGTTGACCTCTGCCGCTAGAGTGTTCAGATGGGAATTTTTTTAACATTTCTGCAGCAAGGGCCTTCTGGTACTGCCCCATTTTTGTAGACCTCTCCACCTCAGGAATAAGAGAGTGAAAGTTCTCCTTGTAGCGGGGGTCTAAAAGTGTCACCAACCAGTAATGACTGTCACCCAACATTTTGACAACGCGAGGGTCACGGTTAAGGCAGCGTAACATAAAGTCAGCCATGCGTGCCAGACTGGTAACGGGCCAGACTTCCGTGTCCTCACCAAGAAGATGACTGACCATGCTCTCCTCCTCCTCCTCCCCCCCGGCCTCAGCCACCCACGCTGAACCGACGGTATGACAGTTGTACAGTTACTACCGTCTACAGCGCATGATACCAGCTCCTGTTCTTCCTCCTCCTCCTCTCCCTCATTGTCCCCCAATGCACGTTGGGATGAGATGAGGCAGGGCTGTGTGTAATCGCCCGCTACGGCTTCTTGATCCATCTCATCATACACTGGCTACAATGCCTCCTCTTTAATTCTCTGCAGAGAGCGCTGCAAGAGACAGACAAGTGGGATGCTGACGCTAATGATGGCGTCATTGCCACTCACCTTCTTGGTGGACTCCTCAAAGTTTGTCAGGATGATACATATGTCAGACATCCAGGTCCACTCCTGAGGTCTTATGTGTGGAGTCTGACCTGAATATCGACGGCCTTGTTGCAGCTGGCACTCCATAATTGCTCTGTTCTGCTCACAAATCCTTTGCAACATGTGGAGGTTAGAGTTCCAATGAGTGGGGACATCACACACCAGTCGGTGTGCCGAAAGCTGCAAACGCTGCTGCAACACAGCAAAGGTGTCAGAAGCTGTAGCCGACTTCCGAAAATAATCTGACAGACGACATACTTTGACGAACAGATCTAGCAACTCGGAGTACGATTTAAGAAACCGCTGAACCACAAGGTGAAGCACATGAGCCAGGCATGGTACGTGTGTGATCTCGCCTCGCCTCACAGCCGCCACCTGGTTATGGCCATTGTCACACACGACCATGCCTGGATGTAGGTTCAGCGGTCTCAGCCACAGATCTACCTGCTCTTTCACAGCTGTCCACAACTCACAAGCAGTGTGAGGTTTATCACCTAAGCTTATGAGTTTCAGCACAGCCTGTTGCCGCTTGGCTGAGGCAGTACTGCAGTGCTTCCAGCTTGTAACTGATGTGGTGATATCTGAGATGGAGGCTGAACATGAGGAGGAGGAGGAGGATGATGCGCAGGAGCTGTACACTGTGGGGGCAACTGTGACTGCCATAGGGCCCGCAATCCTCGATGTGGGGAGGATGTGTTCCGTCCCAAGGTCCAACTGGATCCCGGCTTCAACTATGTTTACCCAGTATGCCATCAGGGAGATGTACCGTCCCTGGCCACAAGCACATGTTCGCGTGTCCGTTGTCAGGTGGACTCTCCCAGTAACTGCATTGTTGAGGGCACAGCAGATGTTTTGGGACACGTGCTTGTGTAGTGCGGGGATGGCACACCAGGCAAAATAGTGTCGGCTGGGGACTGAGTACCGAGGGATGGCCACCTCCATAAGGTTATGGAAGGATTCCGTCTCCACCAGCCTAAAAGGCAACATTTCCAATGCAAGCAGTTGTGAAATGTGCGAATTCAGGACTGTGGCCTGTGGGGCGTTGGCTGCGAATTTGCGCTTTCGTTCAAACGTCTGGGATATGGACAATTGAACTCTGCGGTGGGACATGGACGTTGATGCTGTTTCTTGAGAAACTGCCATAACAAGGGAAGACTGAGAGGAGGGGGCATCTTTGCATGCAGTATGGACAGGGGATTGCCTTGCACGCACAACAGGGGGTTCTCTTACATGCACAACAGTGGAAGAAGCAGTGGTGACACCCGCTGACACTGGTTGTGGACCCTGGGGTTCGCCCAACAAAGTCGGGTGCTTTGCTGACATGTGCCTGATCATGCTGGTGGTCAGGCTGGTAGTTTTGTCACCCCTGCTGATGCTGGCTTGGCAGGTGGTACAAATGGCCTTTTTGGGGTTATCAGCAGAGTCTTTAAAAAAATTCCAGACTCTGGAAGACCTACCGGTTGTACTGGCAACGTCTCTCGTGTTGGTGTTACGGGGAACGGTTGCCCGCCTTCTCTGTGCGGCCACCACACTGCTTCTTCCTACCTGTTGGGGTACTCTGCCTCCCTCCCCCTGTGTGCTGCTGGCCTCGCTCTGCGTGTCCTCCTGCCACGTTGGGTCAGTTACTAGATCATCCACCTCCTCCTCCTCTTCCACTTGCACCCCACGATCCTCCTCCTCACTTCCTGGCAATTGTGTCTCGTCATCGTCCACCTTTTGTGACAAATTGCCAGTGTCGACTTCCTGTGGCTGTGGCTGTTCAAATATTTGGCCATCGCTACATGGGATCTCCTCTTCCACCACTTCAAGCGGAGCAGGTGAGGGGCCCAAATATGGAAATGGACCAGTGAACAGCTCTTCAGAGTGTCCAACTGTGGGATCAGTTGCTGTCTGACGACACTCGGCATGGTGGGAGGAAGGAGCATCAGGGTGAAGAGGAGTATGCGGTCGAGACTCACGGCTACTAAGACTTGACCGTGTGGAAGACAGACCGGATGTGGTGGTGCCCAGGTGACTGGAAGTATTATCTGCTATCCAATTAATAACCTGTTCACACTGATCAGTTCGCAATAGAGGTGTTGTTATGTGCTTCCATAGTAATTCGGTCAAGAACTGGGAGCGAGAAGATGTGGCTGTTGGTTGTGGCACATTTTCACCTTGGCCACGGCCCCATCTTCTGCATGCACCATCATCAGAACGTCCAGTTCCACGTCCCTTGCCAAGCGCCTTGCCCATTGTAAATGAAGTAAAATAGCTTATACTCGCACTATCAATGGCAAAAGGGTAATAAAAAGGAGATTTGAACCGTGGAAGAGGAAAACCACAGTTCTAGTTCTCTGGCCTACACCAGAATCTTTTAAACAGATTTATTTGTGTCTAAACAGTCAGCGAGACACTGAAACTTTTTTTTTTATGCAAAAAGGTGCATTACACCCATATTTGAACCGTGAAAGAGGAAAACCACAGTTTTAGTTCTCTGGCCTACACCAGAATCTTTTAAACAGATATATTTGTGTCTGAACAGTCACCGAGACACTGAAACTGTTTTTTTTTATGCAAAAAGGTGGACTACACTCAGATTTGAACCGTTGAAGAGGAAAACCACAGTTCTAGTTCTCTGGCCTACACCAGAATCTTTTAAACAGATATATTTGTGTCTCAACAGTCAGCGAGACACTGAAACAGTTTTTTTTATGCAAAAAAGTGGATTAAACCCAGATTTGAACCGTGGAAGAGGAAAACCACAGTTCTAGTTCTCTGGCCTACACCAGAATCTTTTAAAGAGATATATTTGTGTCTGAACAGTCAGCGAGACACTGAAACTGTTTTTTTTATGTAAAAAAGGCAAAAAGGTGGATTCACCCAGATTTGAACTGTAGAAGAGGAAAACCACAGTTCTATTTCTCTGGCCTACACCAGAATCTTTTAAACAGATATATTTGTGTCTGAACAGTCAGCGAGACACTCAAACTGTTTTTTTTATGCAAAAAGGTGGATTACACCCAGATTTGAACCGTGGAAGAGGAAAACCACAGTTCTATTTCTGTGGCCTACACCAGAATCTTATGAACAGATATATTTGTGTCTGAACAGTCAGCGAGACACTCAAACTGTTTTTGTATGCAAAAAGGAGGATTACACCCAGATTTGAACCGGTGAAGAGGAAAACCACAGTTTTAGTTCTCTGGCCTACACCAGAATCTTTTAAACAGATATATTTATGTCTGAACAGTCAGCGAGACACTGAAACAGTTTTTTTTTAATGCAAAAAGGTGGATTACACCCAGATTTGAACCGTGGAAGAGGAAAACCACAGTTCTAGTTCTCTGGCCTACACCAGAATCTTTTAAACAGATATATTTGTGTCTGAACAGTCAGAGAGACACTGAAACTGTTTTTTTTAATGCAAAAAGGTGGATTACACCCAGATTTGAACCGTGGAAGAGGAAAACCACAGTTCTAGTTCTCTGGCCTACACCAGAATCTTTTAAACAGATATATTTGTGTCTGAACAGTCAGCAAGACACTGAAACTGTTTTTTTTATGTAAAAAAGGCAAAAAGGTGGATTCACCCAGATTTGAACCGTGGAAGAGGAAAACCACAGTTCTATTTCTCTGGCCTACACCAGAATCTTATGAACAGATATATTTGTGTCTGAACAGTCAGCGAGACACTCAAACTGTTTTTGTATGCAAAAAGGAGGATTACACCCAGATTTGAACCGGTGAAGACGAAAACCACAGTTCTATTTCTCTGGCCTACACCAGAATCTTTTAAACAGATATATTTGTGTCTGAACAGTCAGCGAGACACTCAAACTGTTTTTTTATGCAAAAAGGTGGATTACACCCAGATTTGAACCGTGGAAGAGGAAAACCACAGTTCTATTTCTCTGGCCTACACCAGAATCTTATGAACAGATATATTTGTGTCTGAACAGTCAGCGAGACACTCAAACTGTTTTTGTATGCAAAAAGGAGGATTACACCCAGATTTGAACTGGTGAAGAGGAAAACCACAGTTTTAGTTCTCTGGCCTACACCAGAATCTTTTAAACAGATATATTTGTGTCTGAACAGTCAGCGAGACACTGAAATAGTTTTTTTTTAATGCAAAAAGGTGGATTACACCCAGATTTGAACCGTGGAAGAGGAAAACCACAGTTCTAGTTCTCTGGCCTACACCAGAATCTTTTAAACAGATATATTTGTGTCTGAACAGTCAGCGAGACACTGAAACAGTTTTTTTAATGCAAAAAGGTGGATTACACCCAGAATTTAACCGTGGAAGAGGAAAACCACATTTCTAGTTCTCTGGCCTACACCAGAATCTTTTAAACAGATATATTTGTGTCTGAACAGTCAGCGAGAGACACTGAAACTGTTTTTTTTTATCCAAAAAGGTGGATTAAACCCAGATTTGAACCGTGGAAGAGGAAAACCACAGTTTTAGTTCTCTGGCCTACACCAGAATCTTTTAAACAGATATATTTGTGTCTGAACAGTCACCGAGACACTGAAACTGTTTTTTTTTATGCAAAAAGGTGGACTACACTCAGATTTGAACCGTTGAAGAGGAAAACCACAGTTCTAGTTCTCTGGCCTACACCAGAATCTTTTAAACAGATATATTTGTGTCTCAACAGTCAGCGAGACACTGAAACAGTTTTTTTTATGCAAAAAAGTGGATTAAACCCAGATTTGAACCGTGGAAGAGGAAAACCATAGTTCTAGTTCTCTGGCCTACACCAGAATCTTTTAAAGAGATATATTTGTGTCTGAACAGTCAGCGAGACACTGAAACTGTTTTTTTTATGTAAAAAAGGCAAAAAGGTGGATTCACCCAGATTTGAACTGTAGAAGAGGAAAACCACAGTTCTATTTCTCTGGCCTACACCAGAATCTTTTAAACAGATATATTTGTGTCTGAACAGTCAGCGAGACACTCAAACTATTTTTTTTATGCAAAAAGGTGGATTACACCCAGATTTGAACCGTGGAAGAGGAAAACCACAGTTCTATTTCTCTGGCCTACACCAGAATCTTATGAACAGATATATTTGTGTCTGAACAGTCAGCGAGACACTCAAACTGTTTTTGTATGCAAAAAGGAGGATTACACCCAGATTTGAACCGGTGAAGAGGAAAACCACAGTTTTAGTTCTCTGGCCTACACCAGAATCTTTTAAACAGATATATTTATGTCTGAACAGTCAGCGAGACACTGAAACAGTTTTTTTTTAATGCAAAAAGGTGGATTACACCCAGATTTGAACCGTGGAAGAGGAAAACCACAGTTCTAGTTCTCTGGCCTACACCAGAATCTTTTAAACAGATATATTTGTGTCTGAACAGTCAGATAGACACTGAAACTGTTTTTTTTAATGCAAAAAGGTGGATTACACCCAGATTTGAACCGTGGAAGAGGAAAACCACAGTTCTAGTTCTCTGGCCTACACCAGAATCTTTTAAACAGATATATTTGTGTCTGAACAGTCAGCAAGACACTGAAACTGTTTTTTTTATGTAAAAAAGGCAAAAAGGTGGATTCACCCAGATTTGAACCGTGGAAGAGGAAAACCACAGTTCTATTTCTCTGGCCTACACCAGAATCTTATGAACAGATATATTTGTGTCTGAACAGTCAGCGAGACACTCAAACTGTTTTTGTATGCAAAAAGGAGGATTACACCCAGATTTGAACCGGTGAAGACGAAAACCACAGTTCTATTTCTCTGGCCTACACCAGAATCTTTTAAACAGATATATTTGTGTCTGAACAGTCAGCGAGACACTCAAACTGTTTTTTTATGCAAAAAGGTGGATTACACCCAGATTTGAACCGTGGAAGAGGAAAACCACAGTTCTATTTCTCTGGCCTACACCAGAATCTTATGAACAGATATATTTGTGTCTGAACAGTCAGCGAGACACTGAAACAGTTTTTTTAATGCAAAAAGGTGGATTACACCCAGATTTGAACCGTGGAAGAGGAAAACCACATTTCTAGTTCTCTGGCCTACACCAGAATCTTTTAAACAGATATATTTGTGTCTGAACAGTCAGCGAGACACTGAAACAGTTTTTTTTATGCAAAAAGGTGGATTACACCCAGATTTGAATCGTGGAAGAGGAAAACCACAGTTCTAGTTCTCTGGCCTTCACCAGAATCTTTTAAACAGATATATTTGTGTCTCAACAGTGAGCGAGACACTCAAACTGTTTTTGTATGCAAAAAGGAGGATTACACCCAGATTTGAACCGGTGAAGAGGAAAACCACAGTTTTAGTTCTCTGGCCTACACCAGAATCTTTTAAACAGATATATTTGTGTCTGAACAGTCAGCGAGACACTGAAATAGTTTTTTTTTAATGCAAAAAGGTGGATTACACCCAGATTTGAACCGTGGAAGAGGAAAACCACAGTTCTAGTTCTCTGGCCTACACCAGAATCTTTTAAACAGATATATTTGTGTCTGAACAGTCAGCGAGACACTGAAACAGTTTTTTTAATGCAAAAAGGTGGATTACACCCAGATTTGAACCGTGGAAGAGGAAAACCACATTTCTAGTTCTCTGGCCTACACCAGAATCTTTTAAACAGATATATTTGTGTCTGAACAGTCAGCGAGAGACACTGAAACTGTTTTTTTTTATCCAAAAAGGTGGATTAAACCCAGATTTGAACCGTGGAAGAGGAAAACCACAGTTTTAGTTCTCTGGCCTACACCAGAATCTTTTAAACAGATATATTTGTGTCTGAACAGTCACCGAGACACTGAAACTGTTTTTTTTTATGCAAAAAGGTGGACTACACTCAGATTTGAACCGTTGAAGAGGAAAACCACAGTTCTAGTTCTCTGGCCTACACCAGAATCTTTTAAACAGATATATTTGTGTCTCAACAGTCAGCGAGACACTGAAACAGTTTTTTTTATGCAAAAAAGTGGATTAAACCCAGATTTGAACCGTGGAAGAGGAAAACCACAGTTCTAGTTCTCTGGCCTACACCAGAATCTTTTAAAGAGATATATTTGTGTCTGAACAGTCAGCGAGACACTGAAACTGTTTTTTTTATGTAAAAAAGGCAAAAAGGTGGATTCACCCAGATTTGAACTGTAGAAGAGGAAAACCACAGTTCTATTTCTCTGGCCTACACCAGAATCTTTTAAACAGATATATTTGTGTCTGAACAGTCAGCGAGACACTCAAACTGTTTTTTTTATGCAAAAAGGTGGATTACACCCAGATTTGAACCGTGGAAGAGGAAAACCACAGTTCTATTTCTCTGGCCTACACCAGAATCTTATGAACAGATATATTTGTGTCTGAACAGTCAGCGAGACACTCAAACTGTTTTTGTATGCAAAAAGGAGGATTACACCCAGATTTGAACCGGTGAAGAGGAAAACCACAGTTTTAGTTCTCTGGCCTACACCAGAATCTTTTAAACAGATATATTTATGTCTGAACAGTCAGCGAGACACTGAAACAGTTTTTTTTTAATGCAAAAAGGTGGATTACACCCAGATTTGAACCGTGGAAGAGGAAAACCACAGTTCTAGTTCTCTGGCCTACACCAGAATCTTTTAAACAGATATATTTGTGTCTGAACAGTCAGATAGACACTGAAACTGTTTTTTTTAATGCAAAAAGGTGGATTACACCCAGATTTGAACCGTGGAAGAGGAAAACCACAGTTCTAGTTCTCTGGCCTACACCAGAATCTTTTAAACAGATATATTTGTGTCTGAACAGTCAGCAAGACACTGAAACTGTTTTTTTTATGTAAAAAAGGCAAAAAGGTGGATTCACCCAGATTTGAACCGTGGAAGAGGAAAACCACAGTTCTATTTCTCTGGCCTACACCAGAATCTTATGAACAGATATATTTGTGTCTGAACAGTCAGCGAGACACTCAAACTGTTTTTGTATGCAAAAAGGAGGATTACACCCAGATTTGAACCGGTGAAGACGAAAACCACAGTTCTATTTCTCTGGCCTACACCAGAATCTTTTAAACAGATATATTTGTGTCTGAACAGTCAGCGAGACACTCAAACTGTTTTTTTATGCAAAAAGGTGGATTACACCCAGATTTGAACCGTGGAAGAGGAAAACCACAGTTCTATTTCTCTGGCCTACACCAGAATCTTATGAACAGATATATTTGTGTCTGAACAGTCAGCGAGACACTCAAACTGTTTTTGTATGCAAAAAGGAGGATTACACCCAGATTTGAACCGGTGAAGAGGAAAACCACAGTTTTAGTTCTCTGGCCTACACCAGAATCTTTTAAACAGATATATTTGTGTCTGAACAGTCAGCGAGACACTGAAATAGTTTTTTTTTAATGCAAAAAGGTGGATTACACCCAGATTTGAACCGTGGAAGAGGAAAACCACAGTTCTAGTTCTCTGGCCTACACCAGAATCTTTTAAACAGATATATTTGTGTCTGAACAGTCAGCGAGACACTGAAACAGTTTTTTTAATGCAAAAAGGTGGATTACACCCAGATTTGAACCGTGGAAGAGGAAAACCACATTTCTAGTTCTCTGGCCTACACCAGAATCTTTTAAACAGATATATTTGTGTCTGAACAGTCAGCGAGACACTGAAACAGTTTTTTTTATGCAAAAAGGTGGATTACACCCAGATTTGAATCGTGGAAGAGGAAAACCACAGTTCTAGTTCTCTGGCCTTCACCAGAATCTTTTAAACAGATATATTTGTGTCTCAACAGTGAGCGAGACACTGAAACTGTTTTTTTTTATGCAAAAAGGTGGATTACACCCAGATTTGTACAGTGGAAGAGGAAAACCACAGTTCTAGTTCTCTGTCCTTCACCAGAATCTTTTAAACAGATATATTTGTGTCTCAACAGTCAGCGAGACACTCAAACTGTTTTTTTTTAAGGAAAAAAGGCAAAAAAGTGGATAATACAGAGATTTGAACCGTGGAACTGAAAAACCACAGTTCTAGTTATCTGGCCTACACCAGACTCTTTTAAACAGATATATTTGTGTCTGAACACTCACAGACACACTCAATTTTTTTTTTTGGGGGGGGGAATACCAAAAGGTTAATAAGACGGGTATTTGTACTGTCTGACTGAGAATAAAAATAAAAAACAGGATTTAGATGAAAAAAAAGGGATTTTTCATGGCCCCTGAGACCTGGGGCTAAGTCTAGCAATGTGAGAAGCAGTACACAGGACTGTAATGCAGTGTTTGTTGATATAACCACTGCCTCTCCTATACAGCCTGCCTGCCTGATATCTGGGATGGATATTAGTCCTGAGAAGGACTGTTTGTTTGATTTTGCAGGCTTTAGAGACCCTACACTACCTATTTCGCAGTATAAATCTCTCCCTAGCTCAGCAGCACTCTCCCTACACCGTCTGATCCGGAGCGACTGTGTCCAAGATGGCGGCACCCGGTTTTAAATACTAGAGGTGACACTGTGCGGCCAGCCAATCACTGTAATGCCCACAACCAACATGGCTGCGGCATTACAGTGACTGGCTGGCAATCCCTGCATGTTCATTGGCTTTGTAAAGAGCGCCAAACGTGCAGGGCGGAGACCCGAGCTCCCGCCCGAGTAGCCCGAAAAAGCTCAGTGCTCGCCGAACATCCTGAGTAGTGAGATGCTCGGGCGAGTACCGAGCAGTGTCGAGCATGCTCGCTCAACACTAGACATGATCTTTTTTGCAGAGTTATACAATGTAAACCTGTTAATCACTTACTAGGACCACCCACTGGACTCCTAATAACAGAAACAGCAGAGATTTCAATGAATAAAATAAAATGAAAATTAAATCTGCTATGAAATCTGATTATAAATCTGATAGCGTCTCTTTAAAGAAAATAAATACAAGTCTCCAATCTCTTTCTATATTTCTATTAAACCCTTTTTGGATTTCAAAAAAATTCATTTCTTATATAGTTTCTATCTTTGCCATTTACCTGTATTAGCAGCAATTGCAGCTATTTGCCTTTTATGTTATATCCCTGTAGACGGGATCATCACTCTAATTCACAAAGAACTGTGTTTACTATATGTCCTCCAAATTATATATCTAGCAGATGACAGCTATATTTCAACATATTCCAGCTAAATCTGGCAGGTTATTATATACAGGCCTAGATGTGAGGATAAGCTTCCGCCTCCAGCGGCAGACTAATGCTTACTTCATCATTTTATCAAACTCACTTTTTCTTTTGAATGTGTGCCAGCATAAACCTTGCTAGAAATTACTAGAATATGTATTACATGTCCAATAATCCAAGATGCCAAATTATTAGATTTTCTGCACCATGAAATATTACAAAGTCATTAAACCAAATGCAAACCAAAATAGAAATTAGTAAAAACTTGCTCTGAATTCATTTCTCAAAGTATTTTTCACTTGTTCATTTTTCAAGTGACAGCCTCAAAATCTTAATGATTTAGAGATGATCTGCAAAGAGGAGTGGACCAAAATTCCTCCTGACATGTGCGCAACCCTCACCCTCATCAACTACAAAAAACGTCTGACTGCTGTGCTTGCCAACAAGGGTTTTGCCACCAAGTATTAAGTGTTGTTTGCCAGAGGAATCAAATACTTATTTCTCACTGCAATAGGCAAATAAATTTATCTAATTTGTGATTTTCTTGATTTTTTTGGATATTTTATCTCTCAATGTTAAAATTAACCTACCCTTAAAATTATAGAATGTTCATGTCTTTGTCAGTGGGCAAGCGTACAAAAAGTGCAAGGGATTAGGGTTGAGCGAGTATGTTCTATCCGAGTATGCTGGGGCCGAGCTCCGAGTATTTATAGCTGCTCGGTGATATGGTTGAATCGGACAGCATGGGGAAGACCCCTGGAAGCATTTCTGACTCCCAGGTCACTTCTGTCAACAACATTGTCAGAGGTATTATGCCACTTTTACGGACTCACAATAAAACATACCAAAACGAAACCAAAATGAATTTTCCTGGGAAATATGTTAAGAAACATCCTTTCCAGGGTAATAACTTGTATATAAAGCAAAATAAATAACCAAAAACAAAAATTCTCCTCCACACCTTGGGCTATGTTCACACGAAGCGTTTTTGATGCGTTTTTTCACTTTTGCATTGCTTTCAATCGTGACAAATGCATTCACCAGGAAATGTCATTTTAACATTTTACAACCTTATGTGGCCATGTAGTGTGTGAGATATCATCAGAAACATTGTGTTTCATTTATGAAGGAGGGACTCTGAAAGTCACAAAGCCTATTTTAATAGGGCCATCAGGAGGCCTTTACTATTCTTAAAGGGCCAGCAGTTGGCCCTCACTTTTCTTAGAGAGCCATCAGCCAGCTATGTTTTATTGTTCCCATTACTAAAGAGTGGGTCTCCTATACTGTTATTGCGTATGCAGTGAGTGCCAGGGCTGCCCAAAATTTGGACGCACCCCAATACCACTTTGAAAATTTGGATGCACCCCAATACCACTTTTGAAGAGACTTAGAGGAGGGACTCCTGAAAACAATGTTCCCATTATTAGGAAGTAGGTCTCACATTGTGTTTGCCTATGCAGTGAATGCAAGGGTTGCCAAAAATTTGGAGGCACTCCAATGCCCCTTGGAAGAGACGTGGAGGTCAGAGGGCCTCCTGAAAACAATCTTAACATTATTATGAAGTTGGTCTCCCATTGTGTTTGCCTATGCAGTGAATGCAAGGGTTGCCAAAAATTTGGAGGCACTCCAATGCCCCTTGGAAGAAAGGAGAGGGTCTGCTATACAGTTATAGGGTATGCAGTGAGTCCAACTGCTGACCAATTTTAGGAAAAACCCCACTAAGAATTTAAAGACACACAGAGCAGGGCCACAGTAATGACAAATTCCCATTAGAAAGGAGAGAGTCTCCCATAGTGTTGGCCTCTGCAGTGAATGCTAGGCATGCCAAAAATTTGAAGGCACTTCAATACCCCTTGGAAGAGACGTGGAGGAGGGCGTCATAAAAAATGTTCCCATTAGAAAGGAGCAGGCCTCCTATACTTGTAATGCCCATGCACAAAGTGTATGGGCTGACAAACATTTACCCCTGGGGGTATACATGAACATACTGTATAAAAAAATTTTTTACGGGCATCATAAACACCATTTAAAAAAATTATGTGGGTGTTGCATCACGGACCACGGTCACCCTGGTGATATGGTGGAGGAGAATGAGGAGAAGGAGGCGGACAAGAGCAAATAGTAAAAATCAGGAAACGTATACCCATGTCTGGGTGTGAAAAGGTGCATGGGAATACACCTCCCAAGAAAGGACACTGGATTTGAGTTTATGTTATGCTGCTATCATTCGGTGGTGGTGACAAGTCTGGCCCAATCCCGCCCTTGTTCATTTTTATAAGAGTCAGTCTGTCAGCATTTTCAGTTGACAGGCGGATGCGCTTATCAGTTATAATTCCACCAGCGGCACTAAAAACCCGCTCTGATAAAACACTGGCGGCAGGGCAGGCCAGGACCTCCAAGGCATAGAGAGCCAGTTCATTCCACGTATCGAGCTTGGATACCCAATAATTATCAGGCACAGAGGAATCACGGAGGACCTTGGTATGGTCTGCAAGGTACTCCCTCAGCATCTTCCCAAACTTTGCTCTCCTTGTGAGAGTACCCCACGCCTCAGGCAGGGCCGGCGTCAGCACCCAGCATACCCGGGCAAGTGCCGGGGCCCTGGAAAATCAGAGGGGCCCACCGCCCACTCACTGTCGGGGCCCACCGCCCACTCACTGTCGGGGCCCACCGCCCACTCACTGTCGGGGCCCTGGCCGCTTCCTCGGCACCTGTTCAGTGACGCAGGCGCTGCTTGATTGCCAGCACTTCAGACATGGCCGCGCACAGTGTGCTATGTCTGCTAGTAATGACACGGCAGGATCGATGGCACTGCACCTTTAATTGTGCTTGTGTGTCGCCCCAGCCGCGTCATTACTAGCAGACACAGCCGCACAGCAAGTGGCCATGTCTGGGGGAGTGCCGGCAATCAAGCACTGTCGGAGGTCCTGCACAGATGGGGGGGAGCGGCCCGGACCCGATCGCAAGTGGGCTCCTCTGATGTTCCAGGGCCATGAAGTGTGTGACACGCCGGGGGCCCTGCACTGCCCCATACCCGAGGAGCTGCTGGACAGGACACTGGACCGGGGACAGGTGAGTGAGGCTTCCCCAATCCCCATATTAAAAATATTTGTAATGGGTCTGTGTGAGTGCATGTATGTGAATGTGAGTGTGTATGACTGTGTATATATATTTGTCTGTTTTATACATGTTTTTAAGAATTTGTGTAAAAATGTGTGTATGTCTGTATGTGTACATATCTGTGTACCATGTGTGCGTGCGTGTGTATGCGTACCGCGTGTGAATGCGCATGTCTGCGTACCATGTCTGTGTACCGTGTGTGCATGCGCGTGTCTGTGTACCGTGTGTGCGTGCATGTGTCTGCGTACCATGTGTGTGTGCATGTGTCTGCGTACCGTGTGTGCGTGCATGTGTCTGCGAACCGTGTGTGCGTGCATGTGTCTGCGTACCGTGTGTGCGTGCATGTGTCTGCGTACCGTGTGTGCGTGCATGTGTCTGCGTACCGTGTGTGCGTGCATGTGTCTGCGTACCGTGTGTGCGTGCATGTGTCTGCGTACCGTGTGTGCATGCATGTGTCTGCGTACCCTGTGTGCGTGCATGTGTCTGCGTACCATGTGTGCGTGCATGTGTCTGCATACCGTGTGTGCGTGCATGTGTCTGCGTACCGTGTGTCTGCGTACCGTGTGTGCGTGCGCATGTCTGCATATGTGAAGGATGAGGTGGCAGGCTGGGCCCTGTGCACTATATATATATATTTCTCCACCGTATCTGTGCATCATGAATCGTGTATGTGTTAAAGGGGCCCACAGAGACTCTTTCGCCTGGGGCCTAGAAAAACCTGGAGCCGGCCCTGGCCTCAGGGCTTGTGCAATGGGAGGGGCTGAGAAAATTCTCCCAGAACTTTGACAGTGTTCCCCTGCCTCTGCTGGATTGAGGTTGTGTCTCTCTCGTCTGTACTCCTTGGTTGTTCAACGAAGTGTGATCTCTGCTGCCAGCGTTTTCAGATGGGAATTTAATTAATAGTTCCGCAAGAAGGGCCTTCTGGTACAGCCCCATTTTTGTAGACCTGTCTGCCTCAGGAATAAGAGATATAAAGTTCTCCTTGTAGCATGGGTCTAGAAGTGTCACCAACCAGTAATGACTGTCACCCAAAATTTTGAGAACGTGAAGGTCATGGGAAAGACAGCTTAACATAAACTCAGCCATGCGTGCCAGACTACTAACAGGCAAAACTTCCGTGTCCTCACCAAAAGGATGACTGACCATGCTCTCCTCCTCCTCCTCCTCCTCCTCCCTTTCCTCTGGCCATCCACGCTGAACAGACGGTATGACAGCTCTGCAGGTAGTACCGTCTATAGTGCATAAAACCAGCTCCTGTTCTTCCTCCTTTTCCTCATTGTCCCCCAATACACATTGGGATGAGATGAGGCTGGGCTGTGTGTAATCACTCTGTATGGTTCCTTGCTCCATCTCATCGTGCTCCGCCTGCAATGCATCCTCTTTGATTGTGAGCAGAGAGCATTACAGAAGACAGAGAAGCGGGATGGTGACGCTAATTATGGCGTCATCGCCGCTCACCATCTTGGTGGAGTCCTCAAAGTTTTGGAGGAACGTACATATGTCTGACATCCATGTCCACTCCTGATGTCTTATGTGTGGAGTCTGAACTGAATACCGACAGCCTCGTTGATGCTGGTACTCAACAACTGCCCTCTTCTGCTCACAAATCCTTCCAAACATCTGCAGTGTGGAGTTCCAATGCGTGGGGACATCACACACCAGTCTGTGAGACGTAAGCAGAAAACGCTGCTGATACACGGTAAGGGCGGTGGAAGCTGTAGGTGATTTTCTAAAATGGGCACACAGGCGGCGTACTTTAACAAGCAGATCTGGCAGCTCCAGGTAGGATTTGAGAAACCGCTGAACCACGAGGTTAAGCACATGGGCCAGGCATGGTACGTGTGTGAGCTCGCCTCGCCTCAGAGCCGCCACCAGGTTCCGGCCATTGTCACACACGACCATGCCTGGCTGTAGGCTCATCTGTGTGAGCCACAGATCTGGCTGCTCTTTCAGAGCTGTCCACAACTCTTCAGCATTGTGTGGTTTGTCACCTAAGCATATTAGCTTTAGCACAGCCTGTTGCCGCTTGGCTGAGGCAGTGCTGCAATGCTTCCAGCTTGTGACTGATGTGGTCATTTCGGAGATGGAGGCTGAAGAGGAGGATGAGACTGAGGAGGATGAGGTGCAGGAGCTGCAGACCGTGGGGAAACCCTGATAGACCTAGGGCCTGCAATCCTTGGCGTCGGGAGGACGTGTTCCGTCCCAAGGTCCGACTGGGTCCCGGCTTCCACTATGTTAACCCAGTGTGCCGTTAGCGAGATGTACCAACCCTGCCCACAAGCACTTGTCCACGTGTCCGTGGTTAGGTGGACTTTCCAGGTAACTGCGTATTTGCGCTTGCGTTCCAAGGACTGGGGTATGGACAACTGAACGCTGTGCTGGGACATGGACGTGGACGTGCTTCCTGATGCTGCTACTTGAGAGTGTGCAATGACAGGTGCAGGGCAGGAGACATCTTCGCATGCACCATGGATAGGAGATTGGCTTGCATGCACAACAGCGGAAGAAGCAATGGTGCCACCCGCAGACATTGTTCCTGGACCCTGGGGTTCAGCCCACAATGTCGGGTGCTTTGCTGCCATGTGCCTGATCATGCTGGTGGTGGTCAGGCTGGTAGTTTTGCAACCCCTGCTGATGGTGGCCTGGCAGGTAGTGCAAATGGCCTTTTTGGGGTTATCTGCAGAGTCTTTAAAAAACAACCAGACTCTGGAGGACCTAACAGTTGTACTGTCAACTTCCTTCGTGTTGGTATTACGGGGTACGGTTGCCTGCCTTCTGTCTACGGCCACCACACTGCTTCTTCCTGCCTGTTGGGGTGCTCTGCTTCCCTCCCCCTGTGTGCAGCTCTCCTCGCTCTGCATGTCCTCCTGCCAGGTTGGGTCACTTACTACATCATCCAACACCTCGTCTTCCACTTACACACCCTGGTCCTCTTCCTGACTTTCTGGCAATTGTGTCTCATCATCGTATACCTCTTGTGACACTTTCCCACCGTCGCCTTCGTTTGACCGTGGCTGCTCAAGTATTTGGGCATCGCTACGTGCGATCTCCTCTTGCCTCGCTTCAAGTGGACCGGGTGAGAGGCCGAATCTATAAATGCAAAAGTGAACAGCTCTTCAGTGTGTCCAAGTTTGGGATTATTTGTCTCCGGGCACTCGGCATGGTGGGAGGAAGGAGGATCAGGGTGAGGAATATGCGGTCCAGACTCACGGCTACTGAGTCTTGACCGTGTGGAAGAAAGAGTGGTGGTGGTGGCTAAGTGACTGGAAGCATTATCCGCTATCCAACCAACAACCTTTTGACACTGCTCTGGGTTCAATAGTGGTGTGCTGCGGTCCCCTAGGAATTGGGACAGGAATGTTGGGCGAGAAGATGTGAGTGTTTGTTGTGGCACAATTTCAGCTTGCCCACGGCCTTGGCCTCGGCCTCTGCATGCACCATCACCATCACGTCCAGTTCCCCATCCCTTGCCACGTGCCTTGCCCATTTTAAATGGAGGACAATATCTTCCACGCTCACTACAAATTACTGAATTTGGAGTGAACTTATATGTGATCCATGTGACGGAGAAACCACAGTTTTAAATATCTGGCCTGTAGGTAACTATTTTGAACAGCAATCAGGGGTCAATTGCTTCACTGACACACTAAAACAAATTTTTAATGGAGGTCAGAAATGGCAGTATTTTCTGAAAACGTATATGTGATCCGTGTGACAGAGAAAACACAGTTTTAGTTACCTTGCCTGTAGGTAACTATTTTGAACAGCAAACCAGTGTCAAAAACTTCGCTGACACAGTGAAAAAAAATTTGAATGGAGGCCAAAAATGGCAGCATTTTCTGAAAACATATATGTGATCCATGTGACGCAGAAAACACAGTTTTAAATACCTGGCCTGTAGGTAACTATTTTGAACAGCAATCTGGGGTCAATTGCTTCACTGACACACTGAAACAAATTTTTAATAGAGGTTAGAAATGGCAGTATTTTCTGAAAACGTATATGTGATCTGTGTGACATAGAAAACACAGTTTTAAATACAACATTAACTCTTTTTTTATTTTTTCCATAGATAGACAGATTTGTATGATGACTTATTTTTTTATGCAAGACAAGCTTTATTTTTCACTGGTACAATTGTTGGGTAGATTCAACTTTTACTCCATTTACTGGAAGGATCAACAAATTGTGCCTTGTATTTTGTGGGGGCTTGGAGAATGCATGAGAAATAAAGATATAGTTTTGGGTATGGGTCAAAATGATTATATTGCTATTACATTAATAACTTTTTATGTTTTGCTACTTTTGTAGACAAAAATCACTTATTATCATAATATTCTCATAGCCATAACTTTTTATCTTTTTGTTTACAGAACTGAGTGCCTGCTAATTTTTGAGTTAGGTGTTATTAGCTTTTACCTGTACTATTTTGGGATATATAAGACTTTTTTCGCCATTTTTAATGTCATTTAATGGGAGGCGGGGTAAATAAATTTGCCAATTATGGCATAGTCTTTATTTATTTTTTTGCATCCCAAGCGGGGTGGAAATGCAATTCTGTGTAGGTATAGATAATACACTGCACTACTATACATGTGTAGTTCTCTGCATCATCTTAGGCTGTCAGTGTTATACTGATAGCAAGTACTTTACACAATCTATTATGTTTTGACCTATGGCAAACACCTAAGGCTATTGTTAGGCCTCTGATTCTCGCTACTGTGTCTGTACTACCAGGTGATTGAGCATGTTAGACAGAGGTAGTCCTAAGACCATGCTGTCTGAACCCCATTAGATATGCCTATAATTAACTTGGTTAACCAGGAACTGAAATTATGTGGAGGGAATTCCTATATCTTCATGAAAATTAGATCACATAAGCCCTCTTAGTGCTTCTTAGTGCCTACAAGAGTGACTATGGAGTGCAAATTACAACCATTTAGACTCTGTCCATCCTGAATTCATTGAAGTCAATTTGTGACCAATGCGATTCTCATCCATGGTGACATCATTAACAGATTCAGAGGACAACTAATTTATTAAGTGCATAAAAACAGTAAAGGAATTATAATAAACATTAATATTTTAATATCTAAGACCTGTATATCAATTTTCTCACTTTCTTAAAATTAAAGAAGCACTCATATGAATGTTTGCATACTCTTAATATATTGGAGTCATCATATTATATGACACTGTGTACTTACGATTGCTCATTTTGCCTTTCTACCCATTTAATTCTCCTCTTTTCCATTAGATCTATGACATCATATGATTAAAAACTGACTAGTTGAATCCTTCTAAGTTCTATGAAGAAACAGGAGGTCAATTTTCCCTGCATGAGTCATTCCCCTTCTCAACTCCTGACCCAGCTGCAGCGATCCCTGCCAGGGACTTTGCAGTGATGTAGAATTGTAGTTCTAATGATGACTCATGCTGGGAAAAGAGACTTTCTCTTTCTACATAGAGCTTAGAAGGATTCAGCTAGTCTGTTTTTAATTACATGACATTATAGTGACATCATACAACTAATGGAAAAAAAAAAAAGAATTAACTGGGTAGAAGGACAAAATGAGCAATTGTAAGTACACAGTGCTATATAATATGATGACTGCTGTATATTAAAATGATAAAAATTTTGATGGGAACGCTTCTACAAGCACCCTCTTTGTCTACACTATGGATAAGCAAGCAAACCAGATACAAAATCAGTAAGGTGACTTTACTACAATTTTACCATTTTAACATATAGTTCAGTTTTTAAAATTCTGGGAACCTTTTGACCCCATCGTCGTTTGCCTAAAGCAGATTTTGACAATATTGTTTGCTTCACAATTGTTGGTTTATGTTCATTTCCATTTCTTCCATTCCTTCTATATTACTTTCGGCAGGTGATTTCTGTTTTGTGTGTATTTCTGCTGGCTTCACAGCTCGGAAAATATATGTTCCCAGAGTGACATCTTGTCATCTCTGACGATGGGAGTGGGAGCCAGATATAAGTGCTCCGTGTTGGTATTGGCTCGTCCACACTAGCAATCAAATACTAATATTCACAAAGGAGCGCTTTACAATTCAGAATGACCAAACATTTTTTGTAATGTCAGCTACTACAAACATTTGTCATGGAAGGAAGATGTGCTTTCATGCCTCGTGTGCTGAATTCGCTATTCCACATTAAATGTCATGACCCTTTCATTAAAGAAGCTGTTCTGGGAAAGTTTTTTCTGCACTTTATAGTTTAAAGGGCACTTTATGGAGAATCTGTATGACTAGAATTGTCTAGCTCTGTCTTGTGAAAGATAAGACATTGCATTGCGATCATATAAATTGCTGATACATATGAAGTTTGTATGAAGAAAGTAATACTAAAGCGAGCAAATTACTCTGAATTTGTCTTTTTCCACATTGTTTTATATGTCAAGCTTTGGGGGCCAAAAAGGGCGACATTATTAATTTGTGGTGGGCACAAAATGGAACATTACTAATATATTGTGGCCAAAAAGAGGGACAATACATCTGTATGGCGGCATAATATCTGGATGATACTACTGAATTTTTGTTTAATAAGGACATATGCATTACTATTGTATATGGGACACATAGAGGGACATCACCACTGTATTGTATTTTATTTATGGGAATACTGTTAATGTAGGACAAAAGGGAGATATTGTTATTATAGAAATGGGGGAACTGTAGAGAGGGTGCCCTATATTTTCACTATTCCTCTGCTCAGTGTGTCTTGGACGCTGTAAGTGACAGCTCAGTTGTCCAATCTAGCGCAGGGGCGTGCTTACCTGTCAGTATTTTGATTGACAGCTCAGCTGTCCAATCTGAGACTGGATGGTGCTGAGCTTCCTTCAGGTATTTCCTGTTCTAACTGATTACCCAGCTACTTAGCTAAGCTGTCAGTCCCAGATCTATGCCGATCGTAGCATTTGCTCGGTGGTGCATGTTTGCTTTTTATTCCTGTGCTCTGCTTGTTGATCTATTGCTGCCTGATCTTGGATCTCATTCTGACCATCCGTTTGCCTAGCCCCTTTGGTCTGACCCTCTAGCTTCCTGATATTCTGAAGTCAGAACGTGACCTGACTATGACGACTATGACTTTGTCTTTGCCCTTTATTCTACAATGTGCTTTCTTGGTATCTGACCCTGGAACGTTTGACTACCCTGCCTCACAGCTTGTACGTGCATAGTGACTAGCTTCACATTACGATTGGCCATATACTTTTTTTTCCCACTGATGGCTCCAGTTCATACATTCTGTGGTCAGGTGGTGAATCTGACCCAAATGGTCCAGGATATGTTCTAGGAGCACAAGAAGCTTGGAATTTCACAGTCCCAGCTGCAAAGTCAGTTTTCTAGCACTACAGTCATGGCTCAAAGCATTGGCACCCTTGAAATTGTTCCAAAAAATGAAGAAAATTATTGCAATTACACGTAATCTGTTATATACCTGTTTATTTCCTTTGTGTTTATTGGAACCACACAAAAAATACAAAGAAAAAAGGCAAATTAAGCATAATTTCTCAAAAAACACCAAAAATGGGCCGAACACACACCTTTGGAATAAATAACTGAAATCAATTTCTTCCTATAACCATAAAAAAGCTTCTTAGGGTAAGTGCCCACGATGAAAATTTGATGCAGAGCGTTTTTGCCTCTCCCTGGCAGAAAAAACGCATGCAGATTTACATGCGTTTTTTTCTGCCAGGGAGAAGAGTTTTTTCAGCGTTTTTCCAAGCGATTTTGAGCATCACTTGGAAAAGTGCTTGACAAGTTGGTCACACAATATAAATCCATGCAACTGGCATGGATTTATATTGTGTGACCAACTTAGATGCTTTAAATGCTGCATCTATAGTAAAAAAAAAGAATTAAAAAGTTAAAAATAAAAAAAACTGTATTCTCACCTCTCCAGTCTCCTCCCGGAAGCGATCCTCTCTCCTCGGCGTCCCGCGGTGTACTGGCAGGACCTGCGGTGACGTCATTTAGTCAGCTGATGGTCACGCGACCATCACCTGACCGCTGACGTCAGTGGTCGCGTGACCATCAGCTGATTAAATGACGTCACCGCAGGTCCTGCCAGTACACCGCGGGATGTCGAGGAGAGAGGATTGCCGCCGGGAGGAGACCGGAGAGATGAGCATACAGTTTTTTTTTATTTTTAACTTTTTTATTTCTTTTTTTCACCACGTAGTAGCCGGGATGAAGAGGAGTTGTAGTCTTCTCTTCATCCTGGGTACCACACGCACCGCGATTACGCCGCAAATTTGCAGCGATTGAATTTAATTGAAATGCAGCAAATCCACATATACCTGTGTGTTTGCCACGTTTCAATGTTCCTCAATGGTCCAGAATTTATGGCGAAATCGCGGTAGAACTGGTCATGCTGCATTTTGCAACGTAATGCGAATTCGGCGCGCTAGTTAGCGCATCATGTGCACAGCACATCTGAATTCACATTGCTTTGCATGGCAGATGGTTTTAAAAGCATTTTCGCTGTGTTTTCGCGGCCATAAAAACGCAGCAAAAACGCTTCAAGAACGCTACATGGGCACATAGCCTTACACCCCTTAACTGAAATTTTGGACCACTTTTCTTTTCCAAACTGCCCAGGTCTCTCATATTTGAAGGGTGACTTCTCCCAACAGCAATTTTAAGATCTCTCAACAGGTGTTCAATGGGATTTAGATCAGGACTCATTGCAGCCACTTCAGAACTCTCCACAGCTTTAATTCATCTATTTCTGGGTGCTTCTCGAAGTATGTTTGGGATCATTGTCCTGCTTGAAGACCCATGACCTAGGATGCAAACCCAGCTTTCTGACACTGAGCACCACATTGTGACCAAAGATCACATATTTTTCATGATGCCTTGCACACAGTCAAGACACACAGTGCAAGAGGCAGCAAAACAACACCAAAACATCTTTGAACCTTCACCATGTTTGACTGCAGGTACTGTGTTCTTTTCTTTGTTGGCCTTATTCTATTTTCAGTAAACAGTCAATGATGTGCTTTACCAAAAAGCTCTATCTTGATCTTATTTGTCTAGAAAATTCTTTCCCAGAAGGATTTTGGCGTAGTCACGTACATTTTGGCAAACTGCAGTCTTTTTTATGACTCTGTGCCAGCAGTGGGGTCCTCCTGAGTCTTCTGCCATAACATTTTATTTCATGCAAACATCGATGGATAGTTTGCGCTGACAATGATGCACCCTGAGCCTGCAGGACAGCTTGAATTTCTTTGGAGCTTGATTGGGGCTTTTTATCCACCATCCAGATTATCCTTCCTTTCATCAATTGTTCTTTGCCATGCATGTCCAGGTAGATTAGCTACAGTGCCATTTGGTGTAAACTTCTTGATTATGTTGCGCACCGTGGACAAAGGAACATCAAGATCTCCAGAGATGGACTTGTAACCTTGAGGTTATTGATATTTTTAAATAATTTTTATTTTCAAGTCCTCAAACAGTTCTCTTCTCCTCTTTCTTTTCCCCATGCTTAGTGTGGCACACACAGGCACACAATGCAAAGATTCAACGTCTCCCCTTTTTATCTGGTTTCAGGTGTGATTTTCATATTGCTAACACCTGTTACTTCCAGAGGTGAGTTTGAATGAGCATCACATGCATGAAGCAAAGTTCTTTACCCACAATTTTGGAAAGGTGCTAACAATTTTGTCAGGTCCATTTTTGGGGGTTTTGTGTGAAATTATTTCCAATTTGTCTTTTTTTCTCAGTTTTTTTGTGCTGTTCCAATACACACAAAGGAAATAAACGTGTATAGCAAAACATGTGTAACTGCAGTAATTTTCTGTGAGAAATACTTACCTTATTTATACACTCCTGCTCATACTTTGTAATGCTAATTTGATCAGTATGAAACGGAGCTACAGTATACAGCAACATTAGAACATTGCTGTTAGGAGTGACGACAGGTCCTCTTTAAATGTAGTAAGACTCATTTATACTGGCCAATGACAACTGTTAAATGACTGTTGATAGGCTACATGATTGACGATCTTTAATCATTTAATAGCCAGTTACATTTTATTCTGCGTGCATAGACTGATACTGTTCTCAAATGTACATGTCCTGTTGACACAAGCTTAAAAAAAATGTAATGCTTACAATAGCCAACTATTGGGAAACAAGGGTTTACACAAATGCTAGTTCATGATAATCAGAAAGAGCTAACTCACAAGTAATGTTTTCTCTGGTTGTAGATATTATCTATCCTTATCTTCTCCATTAGGCCCAGACCATTTCTCTGGTTGTAGATATTATCTATCCTTATCTTCTCCATTAAGCCCAGACCATCATGATTACTTTTCCTTCAGAGTTTCCTTATGTCCAAAAATTGAAAAAGTGGCTTATTTAATGCTAAATTCCATACCTATAAAGTTTCCTTATGTGACATCTTCGAGCTCTCACTTCTGTAGCCCATTTGGAGCCTCTTTAGAAACACAAATAATCTCAGACCCTAGACCAGATTCATGAATTCCTCAGACCACAGATCAACCCCTAAATGTTTTGTTCATAGGGTTTATGGGAATAAGTGAGCATTGTGGAGCCCTAACAGAATAATGGGTGTTGTTGGCAGCTGCAATGGCTGAAGAATACCATCGGATTTCTGCTGTTAATCTTGAGTTTGATACCCCATGGAGCCACATGTGAATTAGTTTTATTCTCTGCATGTAATCCACCATAACAAGTGGCAAACTACTTATTCTTCTCTCATGGATGCAGATTTCAAATCTGCACAGAAAAAAATCTGTGGTATTTTAATAGCCACTCAGATTTCTCTGATTTCACAAGGTTTTTGCCACAGAAAGCCAGAATCCTTGTGGAAAAAAAATGTTGTTTGAACATACCCTAGCATGCAACATAGCCTATTTATATTAGAATGATTGCTTGCTATGTGGCAATATATACATTTTTCGAATGAAAGGGGGCTTGAGAAACTTTGGGCCAGAAAAGTCCCTCTAAAGGGATTGCTAAGAGTTCTGTAGGTCTGATAATTAGCCCTATGGAAGTCACAACAGTCCATGTTTAATGCTTCAGCTACCCCAAGTATATCTCTGTGAGCCCATTTTATTCAGTGATTCAGCAGATACTGTAGCCATGAGCACTCAACATCCTCAGGAACCGACTGCAAGAGAAGACCAGTGCAATTGCAGAATGACTCCAAAGAAAAAGAGAGGGAGCAGAGAACAAATTTTCAGTAGAACAAAAGCCACCAATGAACCGAGGGTTCTATTGCTAGTCTGCGTAAGGACCATGTGTACCCAAGACAATAAAGAAAGTGCAGGATTGGCTGGGTGGTGCACTGTGGACTTAACAACATTGAACCACCTAGAATCTGCCTGGTAGCGCAATGGCCAGTCAGGGTCTGATGTCGTTGTTGTAGATATATGACAACATCTCTTTTATCCAAGAGGAAAGGATTGATGCATTAAAAGATAAAAAAAATTGATATCTTTTACTTGGAAAAATGTTTAAGGCAAGAGGTGTTAGGAATACCTGCTGTGGACGCAATCCTCCTCCGGAGTCCAGACTGCTCTACTAGAGTCCCTGCACTGGGGGCTGAGCTATGACGCACTTGGGTGTGTATGGTTTCTATTCACTTTGGTGTATTGGGAGGCAAACAGGAAGCATTTTCATTTAAATGTCCGTGCCAGTTTATTACCTCATAAATAGTTCATAAGCAAAAAGGAAAACAAACAGCTTTTAGTGCAGGCAAAACAAAGTAAACAGTCCTTCAGGCAAAGTCTCTGGTTAGCCAGTCCTGTGGGCACACAGGCTGGGTAGCATCCAGTACACTGGCTCAGTCTGGAGACAACCACGCACAGGAGGCCTTCTCCCTCCATACACAGACCATGTGTCAAACAAAGGACTCCATTTTAACCTCTTAACCACACCCAGAGATGAGGTATGTGGGCAGCCAGACCCGCCCATCTCTCATGGCTGCCCGTAACCTGGTCCCGGATGCACCAAACAATCCTGCTAGTGCTATGTGCACTAGAGCAACACTCCAGGATTACATCACAGATGACAACCACCACTGTGACACATACCTCCCATCAACTCTATGTCTGGTATCTTCCTTACATACCTCTGCCTAAAGCCGTGTGGCTTGGCACCATCTACTACTAGACAGGGTATTCTTGAGAAGGCATCAGCATTCCCATGTAGCTTCCCAGCTTTATGTTCCACATGGAAGCTGAAATGCTGTAGGGCTAAAAACCAGCGGGTGACTAGCATTTTTTCCCCTTTTTTCTCCCTCATCCACCTGAGTGGGGGATGGTCTGATACCAATTTAAACTTTTGTCCCAACAGATAGTACTGTAACGTGTTTTATGGCCAAACATTCCTTTTCTATGACAGCAAAATTCTTCTCACACTCACTAGAGAACAGGTTGCTCCTCCCCGTGTATCTCATGGGAAAGGACTTGTAGCGCTGGCGTCCCTGCCCTCTGCTAGGCAGGGACGCTGCTCCCCTCACCGCTCTGCTCCGTGCCCGGCGTCCTCTCCCCGCTCTGCTGTCAGCGCGCGCTCCTTCCCGGCGTCCTCCTCCCGCTCTGCTCTCAGCGCGCGCTCCTTCCCGGCCCCTGTGCTTAGGGCGCGCGCGCGCGCGCTCCCCTCCTCTTAAAGGGGCCGCGCGCGCCGTCCTAAGGAGTCCCCGGCCAATGGCCGGAGGACTTCATCATATATAAGGCACCTCCTCCAAAATGGAGGTGCCCGAGCAATGTTGTTTGCACCTGTGTCTCACCTGTGCTTCAGCCCTCAGGTCCCGTTGCCAGTTACCTGCCAGTTACCTGCCAGTTACCTGCCAGTTACCTGCCAGTTTCCTGCTAGTTACCTGCCTGATTCCTGCCTGAATACTTGTTACCTGCCTGCCTGCCTGAGGTCCGACGGTCTGCCTTACAACTCCGGTCAGTCTGTCTAAGGACCAACTTGTCCGCTCACCTGGGAGCGCACATCAGCTACCTGCCTGCTTGCCTGAGGTCCGACGGTCTGCCTTACAACTCCGGTCAGTCTGTCTATGGACCAGCTTGCCCGCTCACCTGGGAGCGCTTCTCCGTTACCTGCCTGCTTGCCAGCCCGGAGGCTCCGTTGTCACGTGCTGTGACCACCAGCTATCTCAGAGACTCTTGCCCGCTCACCTGGGAGCGCATCTCCGTTACCTGCCTGCTTGCCAGCCCGGAGGTCCCGTTGTCACGTGCGGTGACCACCAGCTATTCCAGAGACTCTTGCCCGCTCACCTGGGAGCGCTTCTCCGTTACCTACCTGCCTACCAGCCCGGAGGTTCCGCCGTCACGTGCCGTGACCACCTGCTATTCCAGAGACTCTCGCTTGCTCACCTGGGAGCACACATCTACCATCTGCCTGCTAGCCTACCCGGAGGCTCCGCCATCACAGGTCGTACCTACCCCTTACCCAGAGACTGCCCTGATCACTTGCCGTAACTCCCTGTCCGTTCACCCAGAGACTGCCACCCGCTCCCTTACAAGGGCCGCCCCCTTGTATAGTAGCTCAGAGGTTCCGCCTCCCGGACCCGTTACAGTTTGCTCGGGCCATGGAACCCGGTGGCACCCAAGCTCCCTCGCTCTCGGACCTCTGTCTTGAACTGTCCCGTCAGAGGTCCCAACAGGAGGCCATCCTGGGTCACCTGCGGAATGTTAATACTCGCCTGAACACTCTGTCTGATCCACCAACAACCTCCGCCAGTGCCATATCTTGCAATCCGGCAGCTCCGCTGCCCACTAATACTATGGTATCCTACCCCGGACCCCGGCTCTCTGCACCTCCTCGCTTCGGAGGCGACCCCGTCCAGGCTCGGGGCTTCATAAATCAGTGCACCCTGCACTTTGAACTTTTGTCCCATCAGTTTAATTCCGACCGGGCCAAAATTGCCTTTATCATGTCCCATCTCACCGGGGAGGCCCTGGCCTGGCTAAATCCTCTATGGGAGAGAGGAGACCCCCTGGTGTCCAACTTGCCTGCTTTTCTCTCGGCTTTCCGGAAAGTCTTCGACGAACCCGGACGGAAGACCTCATCCGCATCCTCTCTGCTACGCCTCCGTCAGGAGGGTCTCACCGTGGGCCAATATGCCATACGGTTCCGCACCCTTGCCTCGGAGCTGGCCTGGGATAACGACGCTCTGGTATCCGTCTTCTGGGAGGGTCTGTCCGGTCGTATTAAAGATGAACTTGCTGGTCGGGACATTCCTACCTCTCTCGATGATCTAATAACCCTTGCCACCCGGATTGACCTACGGTTCCAGGAGCGTGCCAAAGAGGTCACCCGTGAGAGAAGGATTCCACGTTTAGCTCCTACTTTCCAGAGACCCGTCATTCCCTCCATCTCTCCCCAGGTACACTCTCCTGAGCCTATGCAGGTCGACCAGACCAAGATGGTCAAAACCCGTCAGGACTCACGCCGTGCCGAGGGGAGCTGCTTCTACTGTGGCAGTAAGGAGCACCGGATCCGTGCCTGCCCGGAGAGGTCGGGAAACGCCTGTGTCTAGGTTCGCTCAGAGAGGTCCACCTAGACAAGAATAAATCCTCTCCATCCCTGCTGTTGTCAGTTTCGATCATCTACGGGGAGAACCGTTATTTCGAACTAGCCCAACTTGACTCTGGAGCAGCCGGGAACCTTATTTCACAGTCCCTGGTTGAAAAATACCGCATCCCCACCAAACCTCTGGCTGTACCCTTGTCTGTCGCTGCCGTGGATGGGGGCCTCTTACCTCGCCCCATTCAACTCATCACCGAATCCATTACCCTGCAGGTGGGAATGCTGCATTCTGAAAGTATCTCCTTTCATGTTCTGCCTGGACTCTCTCACGCCCTCTTGCTAGGTCTGCCCTGGCTCCAGAGACATGCACCCGTGCTAGACTGGCAAACCGGAGAGGTCCTTCGCTGGGGACAAGACTGTCATAAAACCTGCCTGGTTCCCGTCCATCCCGTCCGTCCCTCTCCTACCCCAGCTAATCTACCTGGACTTCCGATTCCTTATTGGTCTTATGCAGATGTCTTTAATAAAAAGGAGGCAGAGACATTACCACCACATAGACCATACGACTGTCCCATCGATCTGCTACCCGGTACTACTCCTCCCCGTGGGCGTATCTATCCTTTATCCGCTGCTGAAACCCGGTCAATGTCCGAATATATTGAGGAGAATCTGGCCAGAGGATTCATCCGGAAATCTACCTCCCCGGCGGGAGCAGGCTTCTTTTTCGTCAAAAAGAAGGACGGCTCTCTCCGTCCCTGTATAGACTATAGAGGCCTAAACCTGATCACGGTGAAGAATAAGTACCCCCTTCCGCTCATTCCAGAATTATTTGATCGCCTGAGGGGGGCTAGGATCTTCACCAAACTGGACCTTCGTGGGGCGTACAACCTGGTTCGTATTCGTCAGGGGGATGAATGGAAGACGGCATTCAACACCCGGGACGGCCACTATGAATACCTGGTAATGCCCTTTGGTCTCTGTAACGCTCCTGCCGTCTTTCAAGAGTTGGTCAATGACATCTTCCGGGACCTTCTCTACTCCTGCGTAGTGGTGTACCTGGACGACATCTTGGTCTTCTCTCCGGATCTCCAGACTCACCGGAGGGACGTTCGTCAGGTCCTGCTCAGGCTAAGGCAGAACCATCTCTACGCTAAATTTGAGAAGTGCCTCTTTGAGCAGACCTCGCTTCCGTTTCTGGGCTACATTATCTCTCAGACCGGCCTACAAATGGATCCTGAGAAACTGTCTGCCATCGAGAAATGGCCCCGACCGGAGGGGTTGAAGGCCATTCAGCGATTCCTGGGCTTCGCCAACTACTACCGCCTCTTCATACCACACTTCTCTTCCCGGACGGCCCCAATTTCTGCGCTCACCCGTAAAGGTACTAATCCCAAAGAGTGGCCACCCGAAGCAGAGGAGGCCTTTCTTTCCCTTAAACAGGCCTTCTCTTCCGCCCCGGTGCTGCATCGCCCAGATGGCAACAAACAGTTCTTCCTGGAAGTTGACGCCTCCTCCTCTGGAGCCGGAGCGGTACTTACTCAAAAATCATCTTCCGGGAGGATGGTAACTTGTGGCTTCTTCTCTAAACTCTTCTCCTCCTCTGAGCGCAACTATTCCATAGGAGACCGAGAGTCATTGGCCATCAAACTGGCATTGGAGGAGTGGCGTTACCTGCTCGAGGGGGCTCTTCACCCAGTAATAATTTACACTGACCACAAGAACTTGGCTTACCTCCAGCATGCCCAGAGACTTAACCCGCGCCAAGCCCGGTGGTCCTTGTTTTTTGCTCGTTTTGATTTTGTCCTTCATTTTCGCCCGGCTGACAAAAACGTCAAGGCGGACGCCTTGTCTCGGTCCTTTCTGGTGTCTGATCTCGAGGAGGATCCGAAACATATCATCGATCCCGCCAGAGTAATGCAGGTGGCTCCCGTGAGTCTAAATCGTCTTCCTCCTGGTAAGACGTTCGTACCAGTACCTGATCGGGAGAAGATCCTACACTGGGGTCATTCGTCTAAACTAGCTGGCCACGCCGGTCAGAAAAAGACCCTCCAGCTTATTACCCGGCACTACTGGTGGCCTAACCTGCACAAGGATGTAATAGACTTTGTTTCTGCCTGTGTGTCCTGCGCCCGCAACAAAGTTCCGAGACACCTGCCGGCCGGCCGCCTCCTACCTCTGCCAGTACCTGCTGCCCCCTGGCAGCATATAGCGATGGACTTCATTACTGATCTACCCGTCTCTGCCGGTTGTACGGTCATTTGGGTGGTCGCTGACCGCTTCTCCAAGATGGCTCACTTCATTCCACTGCCAGGTCTTCCGTCTGCACCCGAGCTGGCTAAAGACTTTATCCGCCACATCTTCCGTCTTCATGGCCTGCCCCGTCACATCGTGTCGGATCGTGGGGTACAGTTCACTTCCCGTTTCTGGAGAGCCACTTGTAAATTGCTGGACGTCACCCTGGACTTCTCCTCCGCTTACCACCCACAGTCTAATGGTCAAGTGGAGCGGATCAATCAGAACCTGACCAGTTACCTTCGGCACTTCGTTAATGCCCACCATTCTGACTGGGTGGATCTCCTGCCATGGGCCGAATTCTCGTACAACAATCACGAGAGCGAGTCTTCCTCCAAATCCCCGTTTTTTGTAGTCTACGGTCAGCATCCTCGGATCCCGTTTCCCGTCTCCACCTCGGCGGACAATCCGGCTGCGGAATCTCTTGTTAACAAATTTTCCTCCATATGGGAGAGTACCCGGTCCGCACTCCTTCTGTCATCCGAGCGTATGAAAAGACACGCTGACAAAAAACGTCTGGACCCTCCTCAATTCCGCCCTGGGGATAAAGTCTGGCTCTCGTCCAAATATGTCCGGCTCAAGATCCCTTCCTATAAGTTAGGGCCTCGGTTCATCGGCCCACTGGAGGTCATCAGTCAGATCAACCCGGTGGCCTATAAATTGAAACTCCCGGCCAACTTACGGATCCCTAACTCCTTCCATGTGTCTCTCCTCAAACCTGTGGTGCTTAACTCTTTTTCCAAGTCTACAGGTACGCCTCCTGCTCCGGTTTCTGCTGAGGACGAGTTTGAGGTAGAGAACATTCTTGCCACCAAAAGGGTAAGAGGAAAGACCTTTTTTCTGGTAGATTGGAAGGGGTTTGGTCCTGAGGAGAGAACGTGGGAGCCCCGGGAGAACATCCATGCCCCTCTCATCCTAGCTAAATTTCTATCTGGCCTAAAAAAGGGGGGGCCTAAAGGGGGGGGTACTGTAGCGCTGGCGTCCCTGCCCTCTGCTAGGCAGGGACGCTGCTCCCCTCACCGCTCTGCTCCGTGCCCGGCGTCCTCTCCCCGCTCTGCTGTCAGCGCGCGCTCCTTCCCGGCGTCCTCCTCCCGCTCTGCTCTCAGCGCGCGCTCCTTCCCGGCCCCTGTGCTTAGGGCGCGCGCGCGCGCGCTCCCCTCCTCTTAAAGGGGCCGCGCGCGCCGTCCTAAGGAGTCCCCGGCCAATGGCCGGAGGACTTCATCATATATAAGGCACCTCCTCCAAAATGGAGGTGCCCGAGCAATGTTGTTTGCACCTGTGTCTCACCTGTGCTTCAGCCCTCAGGTCCCGTTGCCAGTTACCTGCCAGTTACCTGCCAGTTACCTGCCAGTTACCTGCCAGTTTCCTGCTAGTTACCTGCCTGATTCCTGCCTGAATACTTGTTACCTGCCTGCCTGCCTGAGGTCCGACGGTCTGCCTTACAACTCCGGTCAGTCTGTCTAAGGACCAACTTGTCCGCTCACCTGGGAGCGCACATCAGCTACCTGCCTGCTTGCCTGAGGTCCGACGGTCTGCCTTACAACTCCGGTCAGTCTGTCTATGGACCAGCTTGCCCGCTCACCTGGGAGCGCTTCTCCGTTACCTGCCTGCTTGCCAGCCCGGAGGCTCCGTTGTCACGTGCTGTGACCACCAGCTATCTCAGAGACTCTTGCCCGCTCACCTGGGAGCGCATCTCCGTTACCTGCCTGCTTGCCAGCCCGGAGGTCCCGTTGTCACGTGCGGTGACCACCAGCTATTCCAGAGACTCTTGCCCGCTCACCTGGGAGCGCTTCTCCGTTACCTACCTGCCTGCCAGCCCGGAGGTTCCGCCGTCACGTGCCGTGACCACCTGCTATTCCAGAGACTCTCGCTTGCTCACCTGGGAGCACACATCTACCATCTGCCTGCTAGCCTACCCGGAGGCTCCGCCATCACAGGTCGTACCTACCCCTTACCCAGAGACTGCCCTGATCACTTGCCGTAACTCCCTGTCCGTTCACCCAGAGACTGCCACCCGCTCCCTTACAAGGGCCGCCCCCTTGTATAGTAGCTCAGAGGTTCCGCCTCCCAGACCCGTTACAGGACTGCTCTTAAACAGACATCTGAGGCATTTGTTTGGAGTATAAATTCCCTCTTGAAGTCAGGGGCAACTAGAACTGGCTGCTTACACAGAGCCCCTTTCATTTCTTGAAAGGCCTTTCTACACCTCTGCAGTCCATTTGGCCATTGCTGATTTCGTCCCCTTAAGGAGGTCAGTCAGAGGTGTGGCCACATGGCGAAGTTTGGGATGAACCTCCTGTAATATCCCAGGATTCCCAGAAAGGCTCTAACTTGCTTCTTCCACAGCATTCTCGACCAGGTTTGGATTGCCTCCATTTTACTGATTTGGGGTTTGATCTCACCTCTACCCACTACATATCCCAGGTATTTGGCTTCTTCTTTCCCCATGGCACATTTGTTTGGATTTATTAAAATCCCCCCTTCAAACACGGCCTGGACCTTTTCTAGTTGACTTCCCCAGTCTGGGCTGAAGAATACAATAACGTCCAGGTATGCCGTGGCGTATTTCTTACGGTGTGCAAGGATTCGGTCCATGGCCCTCTGGAAGGTGGCCGGGGCCCCTGCAGTCCAAACAGCATCCGGACATATTGGAAGCATCTGTCCAGCTTAAAAAATGCAGTCTTCTCCTTAGCTCCCTGTGACATGGGGATCTGCCAATATCCCTTCGTTAAATCCAAGGTGGTTATGTACCTTGATGGCCCAAGTCTCTCGATTAGCTCACCAGCATGCGGCATTGGGTATGCATCAAATTTGGAGACTGCATTCAACTTCTGATAGTCACTGCAGAAGCTCCATTCGCCATCGAGTCTTGAGACAAGGACAATCGGGCTTGACAAACCATTCTTGGATTCTTCAGTGACCCTGAGTTTCAACATATGATCCACTTCCTTGGAGATCAATTCTCATCAGGCCTCAGGAATTTGATAGAGCTTCAAGTTCACCCGCACATGTGGCTCTGTCAGAACCTCGTGTTCTATGACCTTTGTGCACCCCGGCGATTCCAAGAACAGATCCCTGTTCGTCTGCAGCAATTCCTGATACTGCTGTTTTGGGACTTCTCCAGCATCTCCGCTACTGCGACTCCTCCAACCTAGCCTTCCAGTTTACCAGGAAGCACGGAGCTTCAACAGGCTCTCTGTCTTGCCATGGCTTGATGAGATTGACATGGTAGATCTGGCATGCCTTGCATCTTCCTGGTGTTAGAACTCTCCTGTTGGTTTTTTTCTAGTTTGCTGGTCACATGACCTTTTTTGCCTATTTGATCCGGCTCCGCCCTCCTGGCCTTGCTGGACTTCATTGTAATTTCTACTCTTGAGCTAGCTTGGTGCTCTGTTACCTTTCTCTGTTAGTTTTGCTAGGTCTTCAGACCTCTATGTTCTATGTTGTGTGTTTGTCTTTTACTGCTACAATTTCTGCTAGGAGGTGTCCAACTTTATCCCAGTCCCTAGTTCTTGTAGGGATCCCTCCCTTGCATCTACAGGTCTTTGTACAGACTAGCTGAAGACTTTAGCGGGTCTGATCGCAGGATCAGGTTCCCCGTTACATCGTAGGGATCCCGTTTAGTTCTATTGTAGGGACAGATCTCCTGTCTTTCCTTAGTGCTTGTAGCAGATCATAACAGTAAGTCCAGTCTAAAAAAAAAAAATTTCTCTAAGGAAAGACCTCCAGTTTCCATCATGGTCTCGGTTCAAGATTTGGCTCAACGCTTGCAGGGACTCTCTCTGGAGGTGGTCGAGCTCCAACAACATGTGAGTAGCTGTTCTGGAGCACATTTTGTGGAGCCAAAGGTACGTCTGTCTGATCTATTTTTTGGTGAACAACAAGATTTTTTTTCTTTTAAAAATGCTTGTTTATTGTATTTTCATTTAAGACCCAGATCCTCTGGTGATGAATCACAGCGCATAGGGTTCATAATGTCACTTTTGCGCAAAGATCCTCGGGGATGGACCTTTTCTCTCCAACCTAGTGATCCGTGCTTTAGATCAGTGGATAGTTTTTTTTCTGCTTTGAGTTTGTTGTACGATGATCCTGATCGTGTCTCATCTGCTGAGTCTGAATTGAGACATCTGAGGCAGGGATCAGGTAATGTGGAAAAATATTGTTCTCACTTCCGTTGGTGGTCTGCCCAGGTGGGGTGGAATGATTCAGCTTTGAAAAGTTTGTTTCTTGCAGGGCTAGGTGAAAGGGTTAAGGATTTGCTGATTGCTTATCCCACACCTGGAAAGTTGCAGGAGGCAATGCAATTAGCTATACGGGTGGACAGGAGACTGCGTGCAAGGGTTAATGAGAGTAAATCCTCTGCCATGTCAGCTCAGAGTCTTGAGAGGGTCTGTGCTGACAAAGGAGAGCCGATGGAGATTGGGGCGATGGCACCCCGCTCTCAGGAAAAAGACCGCAGGCTTTCCGGAGGTTTGTGCTTCTATTGCGGAAATTCTGGTAATTTCATTAAGAACTTTGTGCTTTGTATGAACAAAGAAAAAAAAAGGTCAGTCATGCACGTATAGCCTGTTTAAATTTTAAGGGAGTATTCCTATCTGCTACTACCGCTGTACAGGAAGAATTAATTGAATTTCGGGTATTTGTGGATTGTGGTTCTACTCTGAATGTGATTGATGGGGGATTCTTGGAAAAACTTAAATTAAAACCTAAACCTTTGTCATCCCCTATTGCTGTGGTTTCTGTTGATGGCTCTCCCTTGAAGAGTGTTACTCACAAGGTCTGTGAATTTCCCCTCACTATTAATGGTATTCATCAAGAGAATTTGGATTTGGCGGTATTAAATAATTTGCCTTCTCCAGTAATTTTGGGGTTGCCCTGGTTAAAATTGCACAATCCTGTACTGGATTGGTCTACCAATGAAATTAAGTCCTGGAGCCCTAAATGTTATGACAAGTGTTGTAACGGACGTATTGCTGCGGTGGAAAAAGGGGAATTACCTGTACCTATTCAGGATTTTTGGAGAGTTTTTTCTGAGGAGGAGTCACAAATTTTGCCTCCCCATAGAGACTATGATTGTACCATTGAATTTGTCCCTGGAGCGACTCTTCCTAAAAGTCGTTTATTTAATCTTACTATTCCTGAGAGAAAGGCTTTGGAGGAATACATACAGACAAGCTTGGCCGCCGGTCACTTTAGGCCTTCCAAGTCTTCTGTGGCTGTTGGATTTTTTTTTGTAAAAAAAAAAAGATGGCGGTTTACGTCCTTGTCTGGACTTTCGTGAGATTAATAAAATTACTGTACGCAATCCTTACCCACTGCCATTGATTCCTGATTTGTTTAACCAGTTAGTGGGGGCTAAGTGGTTCTCTAAAATTGATCTCCGGGGGGCATACAATTTGTTGCGCATGAAGGGGGGTGATGAATGGAAGACTGCTTTTAACACTCCTGGGGGTCATTTTTAGAATCTGGTTATGCCTTTTGGTCTTACCAATGCTCCAGCATTTTTTCAGAATCTTATTAATGACATCCTTAGACCTTTGATCGGCAAAAATGTGGTTGTGTATTTGGATGAAATTTTGATTTATTCGCCTGATCTGGAGTCTCATTGGCGGAGCGTACGTGAGGTTTTACAGTTATTAATGGACAATTCGCTTTTTGCTAAGCTAGAGAAATGTGAGTTCGCTGTACAGAGAATTAGTTTTTTGGGTTACATTATCTCCAGTGAAGGTTTTGAGATGGACCCGGTTAAAGTTCAAGCTGTGCAGGAATGGCCTAGGCCTATTGGTTTGAAATCGATACAGAGGTTTTTGGGTTTCACCCACTTAATGACTTCCTTCTGCCATCCAGGCCACCAAAAACTGCGACCCACAAGTCTCTTGGTCTCAGAAATTCCTGGATGAACTGCCAACCGAGACTCATGACACTCAACAAACAAATCTCTCCTAAAAGTCCTAGGCACAATCAACCTCCCATGGGGAGTGTTAGATGGGGCATTCTCCTGAGCTTTAAGAATCTCATCCTCCACAACGGAGTCCAAAGCAGTAATCACAGCACCTTCTTGTAAAATGCTCTCCTCCTCCTCCTCAGCACTGACCATGGGAGAAAAGCTGCGAGACAAAGCATCCGCTTTAACATTCTTGGTACCCGGGATGTAAGTAACGGAAAAATTAAACCGCGAGAAAAAAAGTGCCCACCTAGCCTGACGGGCATTCAAGCGCTTGGCAGCATCAAGATAGATCAGATTTTTATGATCAGTGAAAACCTAAATGGGAAATTCAGCACCTTCCAAGAGATGACGCCAGTGTTCAAATGCGAGCTTAATAGCCATCAATTCCCGATTACCAATCTCGTAATTAAGTTCAGTCTCAGAAAATTTTTTTGAAAAAAAGGCACAGGGATGTACTCCATCCTTGCTTTCCTGAAACAACACCGCACCGACGCCCACAGAAGAGGCATCAACCTCAACCAAAAACGGCTTAGTCACATCAGGCTGCATAAGGATGGGAGCAGAGGTGAACCTCTCCTTTAGAAACACAAAAGCTTCAATGGCCTCAGAAGTCCACTGAACCGCATTAGCACCTTTCCTGGTGAGATCGGTCAGCGGTTTGACAATAATAGAAATTTTTTTAATGAATTTTCTGTAATAATTGGTAGTGTTGAGCCACCCCCGTAGTGTTCGAGTTCGGTTCGGTTCGTCGAACACCCGTGTGTTCGCCGAACTGTTCGTCGAACTGTTCGTCGAACACCTTCGAACACCGTTAAAACCAATGGCAGGCAAACAAAAACACATAGAAACACATAGAAAACACCTTCAAAGGTGTCCAAAAGCTGACAAACTGCTCAGAAGACACAACTAACACATGGAAAAGTGACAAGTACATATAGTCATGCGAAAATAAAAGAGGTGGAGGAGTAAAAGGAGGGGGAGACACAGATATAGGCATGTCATGCCCTTCTAAAATCCAAAAAGTGAGAAGCCGACACGGCCAGTCCGCTCCTGCCCGTGCCACCTCCGTGTCGCGGGGTTTGTGCCAGAGCCGCGGTGAACCCTGATGGCCAGCCCCCCTCTCCCAATACTGGTGCCTGTCCGCTGGTGGGTCGAGCGAGCCCCCCTGTGGTGGAGGCAGCTCTAAGCTTTTTAATTTAAATTGTCTCTCTAATTTGAATGAATACACTTTAAATCCATTTACAAGGATCTATTGGAGGGCAAGTCTCATGCCAGCAGCCGCGTAATTCCAGCTCCAGTAGCGTCCACTAAAGCTGCTGCAGTTAAAAAGCTTTTATAAGGATCGAGCTCGGCTGTCCACCGCAAGGCATCCTACTGCCAGTCCCAGCCCCTATGCCTTGGGGTGCCTCCTGATGCTCTTCACTGAGTATCCCATGGTCCCGAAGCATTTCCTTTGAAAAAATTAAGTGTCTAAACTACAGGTGGTGTAGCTTGCTTAACAGCCGGGATAATCCGCTGACTAGCAGACACTGCTATTAGGCACAAAGTATTTCCTGGGCTAGATGCAGTTAAAAATTTGTAATTAGATACTCTCGTTGGATGCTGAGAAAGCATTCCATAGAGTCTCCTGGCACGCCATATATGATTCTCTTAAAAAGCTTGGGGTAGGGGTCTAGGGGACCCTTTTATAGCCAAAATCACGGCCCTGTATCGCAATACGTCACCTAGGCTGAAGATAAATGGAACTGTAGCACCCTGAGGGCTCGGTTGCTACAGACGTATTGCACCTCACCCAGAGGTGTGATATCTCACTCTCAGGTAAGGATGGAGTGTGGATCAGGACCCGACACCTGCATGCATTACACCACATTGCCGTGGGGCAGGGCGACCAATATGCCCCTGAGATGGGCACGACAGTCCCTGTCCCTGGCTGGAGTGGGGGGAGGGAACACTGAGGAAGGGGAACCCTGTAGTGCAGGAGCAGGGAGGAAGCAGTTCCTGGGTGCATTGAGAAGGGAGTATAAAAGGTGGGCACCATCTTAGTTCAGTGCAGAGAAGTCTGAGCAGAAGTGGCAGGGAGCAGGGGCTCTGCATGAGCTCTGCTCCGGAGGCGGGCCTAGTAACAGAGGCCCAGGCCTGCAAGAGGGAGAAGGAAGGAAGAGGAGCGGAGAAGGCTCCAGGAATGAGGAATGAAGGGATCCCAGGGGTGCGGACGGGCGAGTCGCCACCGCACGCCCGAATCCACCTGCGTGGAGGGGTCAGGCCAAAGGGGGAGACCGGTCCCCGAACTAGTGGAGGCAGGAAACGACCCTCAGCTAGAAACCGGAGGCTCTGACATTTTATGTGGCGCAGCCCCTCGCTACACCCGCTAGGAAGGCACCACATAGGGTCAGGGAAAGTGGCGCCAAGTTTACCAAGAGGAGGCCCGAGGCAGCTGGACAGAAGTGTTGGTAAGAAAGGCCAGACAAAGGACACACAAAGGGGGTCCTGTGAAGTGCTCCAAAGTTATCTGGGAGTTGTCTGAGCCCCTCACCTGGTGAGCACAGTACGACGTGGGCAGCCGTTACCTGCAGACGTGGTCTGGATAATAAGAACTGTGAGTAAAGGCCCTGGACTGCATCACTGACTCCGTGTCGTTACTGCTGCTGCCCTGCACCATCACCCCCATCCTCCGCATACACTGCCCTGAGGCTATACTCCTCCCGTGGGGAGTTATGCTACGCTCTGCTGCACCCACAACTAGTGTTGAGCCACCCCGGAGTGTTCGGGTTCGGTTCGGTTCGTCGAACACCGGGATGTTCGAGGAACTGTTCGTCGAACTGTTCGTCGAACACCTTAGAACACCGTCGAACACCGTTAAAACCAATGGCAGGCAAACAAAAACACATAGAAACACATAGAAAACACCTTCAAAGGTGTCCAAAAGCTGACAAACTGCTCAGAAGACGCTTTCTTTAAAAAAGCCGGCCGGCAATTCAGCAGCGGCATACACCGGTACCCGACAATTTAGACAAGAAGGAACAGAGCCTCACACATAGATTAGATAGATAGAAACATGTCAGTCACATATATATGAAGTACAGTGACAGTGTTGCTTACTGTACTTGTCATTTAGTGTAAAGGATTTATTAAAAAATATAATAGTGTTTTCATGCACTGTCTCTTTAAAAAAGCCGGCCGGCAATTCAGCATCTGTACCCGACAATTTATAACAGACAGAATAGAGCTTCACACATAGATTAGATAGATAGAAACATGTCAGTCACATATATATGAAGTACAGTGATAGTGTTGGTTACTGTACTTGTCATTTAGTATTAAAATAAAGGATTTATTATTAAAAAAAATTGGCGTGGGGTTCCCCTTAATTTTAGTCTCTAGCGGAGGTTAAGCAGACAGCTGGGGCAGATGTTTGAAGCCTGGGAAGGGGGTAATACCCACGGAGCTTCCCAGGCTACTAATATCAGCCCCCAGCTGAATACCTAGCCTTTACTAGCTATTAAAATGGGGGACCCCCCAAAAAAAATGACGTAGGTCCCCCCTAATTTAATAGCTAGCAAAGGCTAGGCAGACAGCTGGGGGCTGATATTAATAGCCCAGGAAGGGAGCCATGAATATTGGCCCCCTCCCAGGCTAGAAACACCAGCCGTCAGCCGCCCCAGAAATGGCGCATTCATAGGATGCGCCAATTCTGGCACTTAGCCTCGCTCTTCCACGCTGCCCTGTAGCGGTGGCAGGGGGTAATAGGGCTGGGGTTGATGTCAGCTTATAATGCCAGCTGACATCAAGCCCAGGTTAGTAATGGAGAGGCGTCTATAAGACACCCCCATTACTAACCCCATAGTCAAAGTTAAAAGAAAACACAAACACCCAGAATAAAGTCCTTTAATTGAAATAAAGACACAATCCTTTATTGTTCTAAATTAAACCATACTTACAATCACGCCCATTCCAGCTGAAGCCAACGATCTCCTGCAATAAAAGAAAAATAATAAAGCAACCTCATCCTTACCTTTCCATGGTTCCCACGACAGCTTCAGCTCTGCTACATCGAGATGACAGGCTGGACCGCAGCAGAACGCTGCCATCCTGCCTGTCATCCCGCAGACACTGAGAAGCGCAGGCATGCTTGCGCTCTGCAGTGTCTGGCTGTGACGGCATAAAGATGAGACGAGTTCATGTCCAATGAACTCGGCGCACCTCATGCACGTCACTGACAGCGTGGGAAAATTCTCACGCTGAAGCGCTGAGTGCAGGAGAATTCTCCCACGCTGTCAGTGACGTGCATAAGGTGAGCTCATGTCCAATGAACTCAGCTCACCTCCTGCACGTCACTGACAGCGTGGGAGAATTCTCCTGCACTCAGCGCTTCAGCGTGAGAATTCTCCCACGCTGAAGCGCTGAGTGCAGGAGAATTTTCCCACGCTGTCAGTGACGTGCATGAGGTGAGCCGAGTTCATTGGACATTAACTCGGCTCATCTGGATGCCCTCACAGAGAGACACTGTGGAGCGCAAGCAAGCCTGCGCTTCTCAGTGTCTGCGGGATGACAGGCTGGATGGCAGCGTTCTGCTGCGGTCCAGCCTGTCATCTCGATGTAGCAGAGCTGAAGCTGTCATGGGAACCATGGAAAGGTAAGGATGATGTTGCTTTATTATTTTTCTTTTATTTCAGGAGATCGTTGGCTTCAGCTGGAATGGGCGTGACGTTAAGTATGGTTTAATTTAGAACAATAAAGAATTGTGTGTTTATTTCAATTAAAGGACTTTTTTCTGGGTGTTGTGTTTTTTTTAAATACTTTACTAGAAATTCATGGTGGTCATGTCTAATATTGGCGTGACCCCATGAATTTTGGGCTTAGGGCCAGCTGATAATGCCAAGCTGGCCTTAACCCCTTTATTACCCAGTGAGTCACCGCATCAGGGCCCTGGATGAGTTGGGTACAGCGCCAGAAGATGGCGCTTCTATGAACGCGCCATTTTCCGGGGTGGCTGCGGACTGCAATTTGCAGCGGGGGTGGCCCAGAAAGCTTGGGCCTCCCTGCGCTGCGGATTCCAGCCCCCAGCTGCCTAGTTGTACCTGGCTGGACACAAAAACAGGGCGAAGCCCCACGTCAATTTTCTTTAAATTATTTCATGAAATAATTAAGAAAAAAAGGGCTTCCCTATATTGTTGTGTCCGGCCAGGTACAAATAGGCAGCTGGTGGTTGGGGGCAGCCCGTTCCTGCCTGCTGCACCTGACTGGACACAAATATAGTGCGAAGCCCCACGTCAATTTTTTTTAAATTATTTCATGAATTTCCTGAAATAATTTAAAAAAATTGAAGTGGGGCTTCGCACTATATTTGTGTCCAGCCAGGTACAGCAGGCAGGAATGGGCTGCCCCCAACCACCAGCTGCCTATTTGTACCTGGCCGGACACAACAATATAGGGAAGGCCTTTTTTTCTTAATTATTTCATGAATTTCATGAAATAATTTAAAAAAAAATACGTGGGGCTTCGCCCTATTTTTGTGTCCAGCCAGGTACAACTAGGCAGCTGGGGGCTGGAATCTGCAGCGCAGGGAAGCCCAAGCTTTCTGGGCCCCCCCCACTGCAAATTGCAGTCCGCAGCCACCCCGGAAAATGGCGCGTTCATAGAAGCGCCATCTTCTGGCGCTGTACCCAACTCATCCAGGGCCCTGGTGCGGTGGCTCACTGGGTAATAAAGGGGTTAGGGCCAGCTTGGTATTATCAGCTGGCCCCAAGCCCAAAATTCATGGGGTCACGCCAGTATTAGACATGACCGCCATGAATTTCTAGTAAAGTATTTAAAAAAAACACAACACCCAGAATAAAGTCCTTTAATTGAAATAAACACACAATTCTTTATTGTTCTAAATTAAACCATACTTACCATCACGCCCATTCCAGCTGAAGCCAACGATCTCCTGCAATAAAAGAAAAATAATAAAGCAACCTCATCCTTACCTTTCCATGGTTCCCACGACAGCTTCAGCTCTGCTACATCGAGATGACAGGCTGGACCGCAGCAGAACGCTGCCATCCAGCCTGTCATCCCGCAGACACTGAGAAGAGCAGGCATGCTTGCGCTCCTCAGTGTCTCGCTGTGACGGCATCCAGATGAGCCGAGGTCATGTCCAATGAACTCGGCTCACCTCATGCACGTCACTGACAGCGTGGGAGAATTCTCACGCTGAAGCGCTGAGTGCAGGAGAATTCCCCACGCTGTCAGTGACGTGCATGAGGTGAGCTCATGTCCAATGAACTCAGCTCACCTCATGCACCTCACTTACAGCGTGGGAGAATTCTCCTGCACTCAGCACTTCAGCATGAGAATTCTCCCACGCTGTCAGTGACGTGCATGAGGTGAGCTCATGTCCAATGAACTCGGCTCACGTCATGCACGTCACTGACAGCGTGGGAGAATTCTCACGCTGAAGTGCTGAGTGCAGGAGAATTCTCCCACGCTGTAAGTGACGTGCATGAGGTGAGCCGAGTTCATTGGACATGACCTCGGCTCATCTTTATGCCGTCACAGAGAGACAATGTGGAGCGCAAGCAAGCCTGCGCTTCTCAGTGTCTGCGGGATGACAGGCTGGATGGCGGCGTTCTGCTGCGGTCCAGCCTGTCATCTCGATGTAGCAGAGCTGAAGCTGTCGTGGGAACCATGGAAAGGTAAGGATGAGGTTGCTTTATTATTTTATTTTTATTACAGGAGATCGTTGGCTTCAGCTGGAATGGGCGTGATTGTAAGTATGGTTTAATTTAGAACAATAAAGAATTGTGTCTTTATTTCAATTAAAGGACTTTATTCTGGGTGTTTGTGTTTTTTTTAACTTTGACTATGGGGTTAGTAATGGGGGTGTCTTATAGACGCCTCTCCATTACTAACCTGGGCTTGATGTCAGCTGGCATTATAAGCTGACATCAACCCCAGCCCTATTACCCCCTGCCACCGCTACAGGGCAGCGTGGAAGAGCGAGGCTAAGTGCCAGAATTGGCGCATCCTATGAATGCGCCCTTTCTGGGGCGGCTGACGGCTGGTGTTTCTAGCCTGGGAGGGGGCCAATATTCATGGCTCCCTTCCTGGGCTATTAATATCAGCCCCCAGCTGTCTGCCTAGCCTTTGCTAGCTATTAAATTAGGGGGGACCCCACGTCATTTTTTTGGGGGGGTCCCCCATTTTAATAGCTAGTAAAGGCTATGTATTCAGCTGGGGGCTGATATTAGTAGCCTGGGAAGCTCCATGGGTATTACCCCCTTCCCAGGCTTCAAACATCTGCCCCAGCTGTCTGCTTAACCTCCGCTAGAGACTAAAATTAAGGGGAACCCCACGCCAATTTTTTTAATAATAAATCCTTTATTTTAATACTAAATGACAAGTACAGTAACCAACACTATCACTGTACTTCATATATATGTGACTGACATGTTTCTATCTATCTAATCTATGTGTGAAGCTCTATTCTGTCTGTTATAAATTGTCGGGTACAGATGCTGAATTGCCGGCCGGCTTTCTTAAAGAGACGGTGCATGAAAACACTATTATTTTTTTTAATAAATCCTTTACACTAAATGACAAGTACAGTAAGCAACACTGTCACTGTACTTCATATATATGTGACTGACATGTTTCTATCTATCTAATGTATGTGTGAAGCTCTATTCTGTCTGTTATAAATTGTCGGGTACCGCTGCTGAATTGCCGGCCGGCTTTTTTAAAGAGACGGTGCATGAAAACACTATTATTTTTTTTGATAAATCCTTTACGCTAAATGACAAGTACAGTAAGCAACACTTTCACTGTACTTCGTATATATGTGGCTGACATGTTTATATCTATCTAATCTATGTGTGAAGCTCTATTCTTTCGGTTCTAAATTGTCGGGTACCGGTGTATGCCGCTGCTGAATTGCCGGCTTTTCATGTTTCACTGTTGGCACTGTTCCCATCGATTTGGGCAATCACTGTAATGCCACAACCTCCATGGCTGTGGCATTACAGTGAGTGGCAGACAATCCCTGCATGATTGGTGCTCCAAATAGCACCAGACATGCAGGACACGCTTTTGGTGCACGAACAGTTATCGAACATAACCTCGAACAGCCGAATTTTTGGCAAATCGTTCGGGTTCGTCGAACAACTCGAACACCGCCCAAAACAGCTCGAATTTGAGATTGGCGAACAGTTCTAGTCGAACACCGCTCATCTCTACCCACAACACCAGCCTCAGCGGTCTGCCCTGTAGCGGCGGTTCACTCTGACCGCAATCCACGGTTGGCGTAGTCGGACATTTAAACATCAAAACCACATAAATAGTTCCGCCACTGGTTTGACCGCCCTGAGCCACGGAACCGGGTCGCCGCCACGAAGACTACAACCACCAGCATCCACCAAAAAGGGTCCGGCTCCGGGTGTCCCAAGGCCCAGGGGGTGCGTCAGAACATTTTCATCACCTTTCACAATCACCAATGGGACAAGGCAGGGATGTCCTCTGTCCCCTCTCTTATACATCCTAGTGACGGAGCACCTGCTCTCATCAATTCGCCATAACCCCAATATTAGGTGGATTGAGGTGGGAGGCACCGAGTACAAGTGCTCTCTATTTGCTGATGATGTCCTAGTATATATCACTCAATCACATATATCCATCCATGCTGTTATGGCTGAAATAGATCACTTTGTTACATGGTAAAATTTTAAAATCAATGCAGCGAAGTCTGAGGCCCTCGATGTCTCCCTCCCCAAATCCATATAGGATTCCATCCAGTCCAACTTTCTCTTTGCCTGGCCCTCACAGGGTATCAAATACTTAGGAATTCCTATTCATAGAGACCTCTCCCATCTATGTTATCTTAATTTTGGGCCCTTTATTGAACAACTCCATACAGACCACGGTTGGCAAGTTAGAACTGTAAGATTCACTACGTGAACCACTGGTGTTTTGTGGAAAAGCACATGTACACTGCGTTCCAAATTATTATGCAAAAAGTGTTTAGGAGTGATAAGGGAAGAATTTGTTTGTTTGTCAGTTAAACTCATTGATGGTGATGTGTGTCAGGGCTCTTTAGATCACTGTAAGCAATTGCAGACACCTGTGCTAATTAGTTTGGCAGGTGTGTCCAATGAAAGGCAAGACTACTTAAGAAGGCTCTCTCACATTATTAAGCAGCCTACATTTTCTGCCAAAATGGGAAAGAAAAAGGATGTGTCGGCTGCTGAGAAGCAACAAATTGTGGAGTGTTTAGGTCAAGGCATGACTACAATCAACATTGTGCGATGATCAGGATGAAGTGTCTTGGCAATCAAGAAGTATGTAGCTGATTCACAGTACACACGTGTGCATGCTGATAAGGGCAAATTGAGGACTCTTTCCTACAGGCAATTACGTCAGGTTGAAAGAGCAGCGGCAAAAAAGCCTTGTCATAGCAGCAGACAAGTTTTTGAAGCTGCTTGTGCCTCCAACGTCCCCCGAACAACAAGATGCAGGGTCCTTCAGAGGTTTGCAGCTGTGCATACGCCATCCTGTCGACCTCCTCTATCCACTTCACACAAGCAGAAACGGCTCCAGTGGGCCAAACATTACATGAAGACTGATTTCAAAACTGTTTTGTTCACGGATGAGTGCCGTGCAGCGCTCGATGGTCCAGATGGATGGAGTGGAGGATGGCTGGTTGATGGACACCCCACGCAAACACGGCTACAGCGCCAACAAGGAGGAGGTGGAGTAATGTTTTGGGCTGGAATCATGGGGAGAGAGATTGTCGGCCCCTTTAGGATCCCTGAAGGCGCTAAAGATGAACTCCATAATGTATTTGGATTTTCTCAAACAGCACTTCCTGCCATGGTTCAAGAAGAAGAACCGTGTATTTCACAGCAAGATCATTTTTCTGCATGATAATGCACCATCTCATGCTGCACATAAAACATCTGCATCTCTGGCTGATATGGGCATAAAAGGGGACAAACTTATGGTGTGACCCCCATGCTCCCCTGACCTCTACCCCATTCAGAACCTTTGGAGCATCATTAAAAGGAGTGTCTATGATGGCGGGAGGCAGTTCACATCTAAGCAACAGCTCTGGGAGGGTATTCTGTCCTCATGCAAAACAATTGAAGCAGAAACCATCCAAAACCTGACAAATTCAATGGACGAGAGAGTTCAGAAGCTCCTTTCGAACAAGGGGTCCTATGTGAAAATGTAACATCACCTAGAATAAAGTTTTGAGTTGAAAACTGTTTGATTTCAGTTTCTAACAACCTGCTAATGCTTATAATTTCAAAAATGACCATTTTTTTGGTCTTTATTAAAATGAAAAGGTTGATCGAAAAGTTTGGGGGATCTAAGAGTGTGGCAACCCAGTAGTCATGATTACTTCGAATTCTGACAATATGAGGGTCATGCTGCAGGTAGTGCAGCAAGAAGGCACTTATGTGTCTTGCGCATCTCGGAGCCCCAAAATTATTTTCCGGGCTAGATGCAGCTAAAAATTATTTTTAATTTTAAATCTGGTGGAGCTTATTATAGATGGCCTAATAGGATCAGTGCTGCACATTGCTACAAAGCCCAAATTATTTTCCAGTCAAGATACAGATAAACATGATTAGTAATTTGAAAGCTTAAAACGTTTGGTAGGGTGATTTTAACCAATCATCAAGCTTTTACTCTCCCCAGGATGACACAGGGGTAGAAAAGTCGTTTCGGATCCATGATTTGTTCATCTTTATGAACGTGAGTCTGTCTACATTATCAGTGGAGAGCCGCGTGCGCTTATCTGTCAGCACACCACCAGCAGCGCTGAACACACGTTCAGACAGAACGCTGGCTGCGGGGCATGACAAGATCTCCAAGGCGTAAGTGGCTAGCTCCGGCCATTTATCCAGATTGGAAGCCCAAAAAGAGCAAGGGTCCAGTGACACAGTCGTGGCTTCAATGTTTACTTGGAGATACTCCTGTACCATCGTCTCTAGGCGTTGACTATGTGTCAGACTTCTTGTCTCCTGTGGCCTTGCAAAGGATGGGCTAAAAAAGTGGTGAAATGATTCCGCAAAATTGATGTTACCAGCAGATACTGTGGTTCTGTTACGGTTTGAGTGCTGAACACTTGACGGTCCCACGGTTGGCAAGTTGGAACTGTGAGATTCACTACGTGCACCACTGGTATTTTGTGGAAAAGCACATGTAAGATTCTGCAACAGTCTCTGCTGATCCTCCTGCATGCGTGCATCCCTTTCTATGGCAGGAATAATTTCTGCAAATTTACTTTTGTACCGGGGATCTAACAGTGTGGCAACCCAGTAGTCAGGATTATTTCTAATTCTCACAATTCGAGGGTCATGTTGCAGGTAGTGCAGCAAGAAGGCACTCATGTGTGTTGCGCATCCAGGAGCACCAAGTCCCTGTTGTGTTGGTGGCGAGGTAACAATCATGCTTCCTTCCTCTGTCCTCTCCCCCCAACCTCGCACAACAGAAATGTGATCAAGGTCTCCCTCATCTGATGAGTCTTCCATCAGTTCGTCCTCCACTTCTTCCTGGGCTCCTGCACCTTCCTCACTAGTTTGGCTGCTACCATGCGCCCTAGTAAAACCATCTCCCCCACCCTCACATGCCTGCCGCCTTGGTGCTGCCGACCTTCTGGACCTTGCAGATGTTAGCCCTTCCGCATACAACTCCTCCTCCTCTACTTCCTCCACCTCCTCTTGTGCCACCACCTGACTCCGAATTCTGTTTAACATGTGCTCCAGCATGTAAATCACCGGAATAGTCATGCTGATAATGGCATCGTCAGCACTAAACATCTTCGTCGCCATTTCAAAACTGTGCAGAAGGATGCATAGGTCCCTGATCTGAGACCACTCCTCCAGCGTGATTTGCCCCACCTCTGAATCTCGTTGGCCCAGGCTATACGTCAGAACGTATTGCACCAGGGCTTGTCGGTGCTGCCACAGTCGCTGCAACATGTGCAGAGTTGAATTCCACCGGGTAGGCACATCGCATTTTAGCCGGTGAAGTGGCAGGCCCAACGACTTCTGTAGAGATGTAAGTCGCTGAGCTGCGGGATGCGAACGGCGGAAGTGAGCACACAGCGACCGTGCCCTCTGCAGAAGGCCATCTAGTCTGGGATAGTGGGCTAAAAATTGCTGGACAACCAGGTTCAACACGTGAGCCATACAAGGCACGTGTGTGACATTGCCTCGGCGAAGGGCCGCACCCAGGTTTGCAGCATTGTCGCACACGGCCTTCCCTGGTTTCAGGTCCAGTGGAGACAACCATTCATGAAATTGGTTCTCCAGAGCTGACCACAACTCCTCAGCTGTGTGACTCACATTTCCCAGACATTTCAATGTAAAAACCGCCTGATGACGTTGAGCCCTACTGCCAGCATAGTAAGGAGGTGTGCAGGATCCCTTCTGCGCAGTTAGAAAGCTTGTGGCATGACCAGACAGGCTTTGGGTGCAGGTGGAAGACCGAGAGGAGGTTGAGGAGGCAGAAGCAGTGGAGGAACTTTGACATAAAGAGGATTGACGCACAACTCGTGGGGACGGCAAGACTTGGACAGCAGTCCCTTGTCCTGCTGTCACCATAGTTACCCAGTGCCCAGTCAGCGACATGTAACGCCCCTGTCCATGCCTACTCGTCCAAGTGTCTGTGGTGAAATGCACCCTGTCACACACAGAGTTTCTCAAAGAAGCGGTGATGTTGTGTGCGACATGCTGGTGGAGCGCAGGCACACCTTTCTTTGAGAAGTAGTGCCGACTGGGCATCTGGTACTGGGGCACTGCGACGGACATAAGGTCTCGAAAATCCTCTGTGTCCACCAGGCGGAAAGGCAGCATTTCTGTAGCCAAGAGCTTGCAGATGGTGAAATTCAACCTCTTAGCTTTCTCATGGCTAGGAGGAAATGGTCTTTTACTTGTCCACATCTGAGGGACCGAGGGCTGGCTATTGTGCTTAGACGGGGTTGATAAGGGTGTCCCCGGCAAACTGCCGGTCTGTGAGGAAGATGCAGGTGGACATGTTAGGTTGCCTTCATCCAAAGGTGGTGCTATCGATGTCGGACAGCGCTCAACACCAGCTGGTGTTACCACCTCCAAAGAAAATGATGACCTGCCAATCACGCTGGCTGTTGCGGGTAAAGAGGTGGGAGGTCTGCGCCCCAAAACAGGTGTGACTGCTGTCCCCCCAGTCACAGAGGATGAAGAGGCCGCGGATGCACAAGATATGGCAGACGGTGGTTGGCCCGGCCGGCTAGGCCGCATTGTAGCACACTGAGCTTCCCACTGCAACTTATGCTTCATGTCCATGTGCCGGTTCATGCATGAAGTACTCAAACTATGTATTTTTTGGCCTCTACTTAGCTTTTGCTGACAAATGTTACAGATAACACCAGTTGGGTCATCTTTATCGATCTGAAAAAATGCCCAGGCTATGCAAGGCTTAGCACCCATGCGACCTGAAGAGCCACCACGACTTGTGGTGAGAGGCAGAGTTGTGTTTGAGGATGCAGTTGTTGACGTGCTTCCAGTACTACGTCTCTGTCCAGGAAGGCGCAACCTGACCTCGTCGTCACTAGCATCTTCCTCCACCTCCTCTGCTGACCTCATCTCTTGGCTGACTGTGGGTTGACAGTAAGTGGGATCTCCGACCTCATCATCATCACCCTGTGCGTTATCACACCCGTCGTCCTCAGAGCCAACCTGTTCCTGCCCTGGCAAAAAACTAAAGTTGTCGCTCCAATCAGGTATTTGAGTCTTATCATCGTCTTCCTCATTGTCTCCACCAACAGGAGTTACAGTTTGGGAATGAGGGTCTACATTATGGTCAGAACCTTCTGCGTCTGGTCCTGGATCCGACTCATAAAGATTCTGGGCATCAGTGCAGATCATTTCCTCGTCTGGATTCACAGAAGCGCTGGAGTCGACCTCTGATTCCCAGGCTATAGTATGAGTAAACAGCTCTGCAGACTCAACCATCTGTTCTACCTCATACTCAGACGGGCAGCTGGAGATTTGGGAGCTGTGAGGAAGCAAGTGCGATTTGGGTGACACCTTTGAGGACTGGAGTATTTGTGATGTTGAAGTTGATGTGGAGGAGAGCCCACTTAAAGGAGCACTTGATATCCGTTGAAGCACCTGCTGTTTTTGTGCCTCATCTGGAATTTGTAGCGATTGGCGTGGCCGTAAGAAAGGGATCTTATCACATTGTCCGCTAAAAGAAGTAGACATTTTAGTTTGGCTGGAAGATGGTCTTTCTTCTGCACCTACCCCACGGACACAACCTTTTTTCCCCTTCCCAACACGCCTATTCCCCTTTCCACCAGCAGCAGGCCTTTTTCCACTCATTTTGGTGGTTAACTAATTCACAACTCTGGAGTTGTTTGCACAAAAAACCAATGGATGGTAACCGAGCAGAGCTGAGTGGCCAAACTGTGGTATTAGGCCAAAACTATTGGCTGGGTTAGATGCAGAAAAAAATTATTTTGAATTTGCAACCTGATGGAGGTCAGTATAGATGGAATAATAGAGAAAGTCCGACACACTACTAGAAGGCCAAATATTTTTTCAGAGGTAGATGCAGAAAAAAATATATTCAGTTTGCAACCTGATGGAGGTCAGTATAGATGGATTAATAGAACAAGACCCACACACAGATAGAAGCCCAATATTTTTTCAGAGGTAGATGCAGAAAAAACTATATTCAGTTTGCAACCTGATGGAGGTCAGTATAGATGGACTAATAGAACAAGTCCCACACACTGCTAGAAGCCCAAATATTTTTTCAGAGGTACTGTAGATGCAGATAAAAATTAGTTTTAATTTGCAACCTGATGGAGGTCAGTATAGATGGACTAATAGAGAAAGTCCGACACACTACTAGAAGGCCAAATATTTTTTCAGAGGTAGATGCAGAAAAAAATATATTCAGTTTGCAACCTGATGGAGGTCAGTAGAGATGGATTAATAGAACAAGACCCACACACAGCTAGAAGCCCAATATTTTTTCAGAGGTAGATGCAGAAAAAAATATATTCAGTTTGCAACCTGATGGAGGTCAGTATAGATGAACTAATAGAACAAGTCCCACACACTGCTAGAAGCCCAAATATTTTTTCAGAGGTACTGTAGATGCAGATAAAAATTAGTTTTAATTTGCAACCTGATGGAGGTCAGTATAGATGGACTAATAGAGAAAGTCCGACACACTACTAGAAGGCCAAATATTTTTTCAGATGTAGATGCAGAAAAAAATATATTCAGTTTGCAACCTGATGGAGGTCAGTATAGATGGACTAATACAACAAGTCCCGCACACAGCTAGAAGCCCAAATATTTTTTCAGAGGTACTGTAGATGCAGATAAAAATTATTTTGAATTTGCAACCTGATGGAGGTCAGTATAGATGGACTAATAGAGAAAGTCCGAGACACTACTAGAAGGCCAAATATTTTTTCAGAGGTAGATGCAGAAAAAAATATATTCAGTTTGCAACCTGATGGAGGTCAGTATAGATGGACTAATACAACAAGTCCCACACACAGCTAGAAGCCCAAATATTTTTTCAGAGGTACTGTAGATGCAGATAAAAATTAGTTTTAATTTGCAACCTGATGGAGGTCAGTATAGATGGACTAATAGAGAAAGTCCGACACACTACTAGAAGGCCAAATATTTTTTCAGAGCTAGATGTAGAAAAAAATTATATTCAGTTTGCAACCTGATGGAGGTCAGTATAGATGGACTAATAGAGAAAGTCCGACACACTACTAGAAGGCCACATATTTTTTCAGAGGTAGATGCAGAAAAAAATATATTCAGTTTGCAACCTGATGGAGGTCAGTATAGATGGATTAATAGAACAAGACCCACACACAGCTAGAAGCCCAATATTTTTTCAGAGGTAGATGCAGAAAAAAATATATTCAGTTTGCAACCTGATGGAGGTCAGTATAGATGGACTAATAGAACAAGTCCCACACACTGCTAGAAGCCCAAATATTTTTTCAGAGGTACTGTAGATGCAGATAAAAATTAGTTTTAATTTGCAACCTGATGGAGGTCAGTATAGATGGACTAATAGAGAAAGTCCGACACACTACTAGAAGGCCAAATATTTTTTCAGAGGTAGATGCAGAAAAAAATATATTCAGTTTGCAACCTGATGGAGGTCAGTATAGATGGACTAATACAACAAGTCCCGCACACAGCTAGAAGCCCAAATATTTTTTCAGAGGTACTGTAGATGCAGATAAAAATTATTTTTAATTTGCAACCTGATGGAGGTCAGTATAGATGGACTAATAGAGAATGTCCGACACACTACTAGAAGGCCAAATATTTTTTCAGAGGTAGATGCAGAAAAAAATATATTCAGTTTGCAACCTGATGGAGGTCAGTATAGATGGACTAATACAACAAGTCCCACACACAGCTAGAAGCCCAAATATTTTTTCAGAGGTACTGTAGATGCAGATAAAAATTAGTTTTAATTTGCAACCTGATGGAGGTCAGTATAGATGGACTAATAGAGAAAGTCCGACACACTACTAGAAGGCCAAATATTTTTTCAGAGCTAGATGCAGAAAAAAATTATATTCAGTTTGCAACCTGATGGAGGTCAGTATAGATGGATTAATAGAACAAGACCCACACACAGCTAGAAGCCCAATATTTTTTCAGAGGTAGATGCAGAAAAAAATATATTCAGTTTGCAACCTGATGGAGGTCAGTATAGATGGACTAATAGAACAAGTCCCACACACTGCTAGAAGCCCAAATATTTTTTCAGAGGTACTGTAGATGCAGATAAAAATTAGTTTTAATTTGCAACCTGATGGAGGTCAGTATAGATGGACTAATAGAGAAAGTCCGACACACTACTAGAAGGCCAAATATTTTTTCAGAGCTAGATGCAGAAAAAAATAATATTCAGTTTGCAACCTGATGGAGGTCAGTATAGATGGACTAATAGAGAAAGTCCGACACACTACTAGAAGGCCAAATATTTTTTCAGATGTAGATGCAGAAAAAAATATATTCAGTTTGCAACCTGATGGAGGTCAGTATAGATGGATTAATAGAACAAGACCCACACACAGCTAGAAGCCCAATATTTTTTCATAGGTAGATGCAGAAAAAAATATATTCAGTTTGCAACCTGATGGAGGTCAGTATAGATGGACTAATAGAACAAGTCCCACACACTGCTAGAAGCCCAAATATTTTTTCAGAGGTACTGTAGATGCAGATAAAAATTAGTTTTAATTTGCAACCTGATGGAGGTCAGTATAGATGGACTAATAGAGAAAGTCCGACACACTACTAGAAGGCCAAATATTTTTTCAGAGGTAGATGCAGAAAAAAATATATTCAGTTTGCAACCTGATGGTGGTCAGTATAGATGGACTAATACAACAAGTCCCACACACAGCTAGAACCCCAAATATTTTTTCAGAGGTACTGTAGATGCAGATAAAAATTAGTTTTAATTTGCAACCTGATGGAGGTCAGTATAGATGGACTAATAGAGAAAGTCCGACACACTACTAGAAGGCCAAATATTTTTTCAGAGCTAGATGCAGAAAAAAATTATATTCAGTTTGCAACCTGATGGAGGTCAGTATAGATGGATTAATAGAACAAGACCCACACACAGCTAGAAGCCCAATATTTTTTCAGAGGTAGATGCAGAAAAAAATATATTCAGTTTGCAACCTGATGGAGGTCAGTATAGATGGACTAATAGAACAAGTCCCACACACTGCTAGAAGCCCAAATATTTTTTCAGAGGTACTGTAGATGCAGATAAAAATTAGTTTTAATTTGCAACCTGATGGAGGTCAGTATAAATGGACTAATAGAGAAAGTCCGACACACTACTAGAAGGCCAAATATTTTTTCAGAGCTAGATGCAGAAAAAAATTATATTCAGTTTGCAACCTGATGGAGGTCAGTATAGATGGACTAATAGAGAAAGTCCGACACACTACTAGAAGGCCAAATATTTTTTCAGAGGTAGATGCAGAAAAAAATATATTCAGTTTGCAACCTGATGGAGGTCAGTATAGATGGATTAATAGAACAAGACCCACACACAGCTAGAAGCCCAATATTTTTTCAGAGGTAGATGCAGAAAAAACTATATTCAGTTTGCAACCTGATGAAGGTCAGTATAGATGGACTAATAGAACAAGTCCCACACACTGCTAGAAGCCCAAATATTTTTTCAGAGGTACTGTAGATGCAGATAAAAATTAGTTTTAATTTGCAACCTGATGGAGGTCAGTATAGATGGACTAATAGAGAAAGTCCGACACACTACTAGAAGGCCAAATATTTTTTCAGAGGTAGATGCAGAAAAAAATATATTCAGTTTGCAACCTGATGGAGGTCAGTATAGATGGATTAATAGAACAAGACCCACACACAGCTAGAAGCCCAATATTTTTTCAGAGGTAGATGCAGAAAAAAATATATTCAGTTTGCAACCTGATGGAGGTCAGTATAGATGGACTAATAGAACAAGTCCCACACACTGCTAGAAGCCCAAATATTTTTTCAGAGGTACTGCAGATGCAGATAAAAATTAGTTTTAATTTGCAACCTGATGGAGGTCAGTATAGATGGACTAATAGAGAAAGTCCGACAAACTACTAGAAGGCCAAATATTTTTTCAGAGGTAGATGCAGAAAAAAATATATTCAGTTTGCAACCTGATTTAGGTCAGTATAGATGGATTAATAGAACAAGACCCACACACAGCTAGAAGCCCAATATTTTTTCAGAGGTAGATGCAGAAAAAAATATATTCAGTTTGCAACCTGATGGAGGTCAGTATAGATGGACTAATAGAACAAGTCCCACACACTGCTAGAAGCCGAAATATTTTTTCAGAGGTACTGTAGATGCAGATAAAAATTAGTTTTAATTTGCAACCTGATGGAGGTCAGTATAGATGGACTAATAGAGAAAGTCCGACACACTACTAGAAGGCCAAATATTTTTTCAGAGGTAGATGCAGAAAAAAATATATTCAGTTTGCAACCTGATGGAGGTCAGTATAGATGGATTAATAGAACAAGACCCACACACAGCTAGAAGCCCAATATTTTTTCAGAGGTAGATGCAGAAAAAAATATATTCAGTTTGCAACCTGATGGAGGTCAGTATAGATGGACTAATAGAACAAGTCCCACACACTGCTAGAAGCCCAAATATTTTTTCAGAGGTACTGTAGATGCAGATAAAAATTAATTTTAATTTGCAACCTGATGGAGGTCAGTATAGATGGACTAATAGAGAAAGTCCGACACACTACTAGAAGGCCAAATATTTTTTCAGAGCTAGATGCAGAAAAAAATTATATTCAGTTTGCAACCTGATGGAGGTCAGTATAGATGGACTAATAGAGAAAGTCCGACACACTACTAGAAGGCCAAATATTTTTTCAGAGGTAGATGCAGAAAAAAATATATTCAGTTTGCAACCTGATGGAGGTCAGTATAGATGGATTAATAGAACAAGACCCACACACAGCTAGAAGCCCAATATTTTTTCAGAGGTAGATGCAGAAAAAACTATATTCAGTTTGCAACCTGATGGAGGTCAGTATAGATGGACTAATAGAACAAGTCCCACACACTGCTAGAAGCCCAAATATTTTTTCAGAGGTACTGTAGATGCAGATAAAAATTAGTTTTAATTTGCAACCTGATGGAGGTCAGTATAGATGGACTAATAGAGAAAGTCCGACACACTACTAGAAGGCCAAATATTTTTTCAGAGGTAGATGCAGAAAAAAATATATTCAGTTTGCAACCTGATGGAGGTCAGTATAGATGGATTAATAGAACAAGACCCACACACAGCTAGAAGCCCAATATTTTTTCAGAGGTAGATGCAGAAAAAAATATATTCAGTTTGCAACCTGATGGAGGTCAGTATAGATGGACTAATAGAACAAGTCCCACACACTGCTAGAAGCCCAAATATTTTTTCAGAGGTACTGCAGATGCAGATAAAAATTAGTTTTAATTTGCAACCTGATGGAGGTCAGTATAGATGGACTAATAGAGAAAGTCCGACAAACTACTAGAAGGCCAAATATTTTTTCAGAGGTAGATGCAGAAAAAAATATATTCAGTTTGCAACCTGATTTAGGTCAGTATAGATGGATTAATAGAACAAGACCCACACACAGCTAGAAGCCCAATATTTTTTCAGAGGTAGATGCAGAAAAAAATATATTCAGTTTGCAACCTGATGGAGGTCAGTATAGATGGACTAATAGAACAAGTCCCACACACTGCTAGAAGCCGAAATATTTTTTCAGAGGTACTGTAGATGCAGATAAAAATTAGTTTTAATTTGCAACCTGATGGAGGTCAGTATAGATGGACTAATAGAGAAAGTCCGACACACTACTAGAAGGCCAAATATTTTTTCAGAGGTAGATGCAGAAAAAAATATATTCAGTTTGCAACCTGATGGAGGTCAGTATAGATGGATTAATAGAACAAGACCCACACACAGCTAGAAGCCCAATATTTTTTCAGAGGTAGATGCAGAAAAAAATATATTCAGTTTGCAACCTGATGGAGGTCAGTATAGATGGACTAATAGAACAAGTCCCACACACTGCTAGAAGCCAAAATATTTTTTCAGAGGTACTGTAGATGCAGATAAAAATTAGTTTTAATTTGCAACCTGATGGAGGTCAGTATAGATGGACTAATAGAGAAAGTCCGACACACTACTAGAAGGCCAAATATTTTTTCAGAGGTAGATGCAGAAAAAAATTTATTCAGTTTGCAACCTGATGGAGGTCAGTATAGATGGACTAATACAACAAGTCCCGCACACAGCTAGAAGCCCAAATATTTTTTCAGAGGTACTGTAGATGCAGATAAAAATTATTTTTAATTTGCAACCTGATGGAGGTCAGTATAGATGGACTAATAGAGAAAGTCCGACACACTACTAGAAGGCCAAATATTTTTTCAGAGGTAGATGCAGAAAAAAATATATTCAGTTTGCAACCTGATGGAGGTCAGTATAGATGGACTAATACAACAAGTCCCACACACAGCTAGAAGCCCAAATATTTTTTCAGAGGTACTGTAGATGCAGATAAAAATTAGTTTTAATTTGCAACCTGATGGAGGTCAGTATAGATGGACTAATAGAGAAAGTCCGACACACTACTAGAAGGCCAAATATTTTTTCAGAGCTAGATGCAGAAAAAAATTATATTCAGTTTGCAACCTGATGGAGGTCAGTATAGATGGATTAATAGAACAAGACCCACACACAGCTAGAAGCCCAATATTTTTTCAGAGGTAGATGCAGAAAAAAATATATTCAGTTTGCAACCTGATGGAGGTCAGTATAGATGGACTAATAGAACAAGTACCACACACTGCTAGAAGCCCAAATATTTTTTCAGAGGTACTGTAGATGCAAATAAAAATTAGTTTTAATTTGCAACCTGATGGAGGTCAGTATAGATGGACTAATAGAGAACGTCCGACACACTACTAGAAGGCCAAATATTTTTTCAGAGCTAGATGCAGAAAAAAATTATATTCAGTTTGCAACCTGATGGAGGTCAGTATAGATGGACTAATAGAGAAAGTCCGACACACTACTAGAAGGCCAAATATTTTTTCAGAGGTAGATGCAGAAAAAAATATATTCAGTTTGCAACCTGATGGAGGTCAGTATAGATGGATTAATAGAACAAGACCCACACACAGCTAGAAGCCCAATATTTTTTCAGAGGTAGATGCAGAAAAAAATAGATTCAGTTTGCAACCTGATGGAGGTCAGTATAGATGGACTAATAGAACAAGTCCCACACACTGCTAGAAGCCCAAATATTTTTTCAGAGGTACTGTAGATGCAGATAAAAATTAGTTTTAATTTGCAACCTGATGGAGGTCAGTATAGATGGACTAATAGAGAAAGTCCGACACACTACTAGAAGGCCAATATTTTTTCAGAGGTAGATGCAGAAAAAAATATATTCAGTTTGCAACCTGATGGAGGTCAGTATAGATGGACTAATACAACAAGTCCCACACACAGCTAGAAGCCCAAATATTTTTTCAGAGGTACTGTAGATGCAGATAAAAATTAGTTTTAATTTGCAACCTGATGGAGGTCAGTATAGATGGACTAAAAGAGAAAGTCCGACACACTACTAGAAGGCCAAATATTTTTTCAGAGGTAGATGCAGAAAAAAATATATTCAGTTTGCAACCTGATGGAGGTCAGTATAGATGGATTAATAGAACAAGACCCACACACAGCTAGAAGCCCAATATTTTTTCAGAGGTAGATGCAGAAAAAACTATATTCAGTTTGCAACCTGATGGAGGTCAGTATAGATGGACTAATAGAACAAGTCCCACACACTGCTAGAAGCCCAAATATTTTTTCAGAGGTACTGTAGATGCAGATAAAAATTAGTTTTAATTTGCAACCTGATGGAGGTCAGTATAGATGGACTAATAGAGAAAGTCTGACACACTACTAGAAGGCCAAATATTTTTTCAGAGGTAGATGCAGAAAAAAATATATTCAGTTTGCAACCTGATGGAGGTCAGTATAGATGGATTAATAGAACAAGACCCACACACAGCTAGAAGCCCAATATTTTTTCAGAGGTAGATGCAGAAAAAAATATATTCAGTTTGCAACCTGATGGAGGTCAGTATAGATGGACTAATAGAACAAGTCCCACACACTGCTAGAAGCCCAAATATTTTTTCAGAGGTACTGTAGATGCAGATAAAAATTAGTTTTAATTTGCAACCTGATGGAGGTCAGTATAGATGGACTAATAGAGAAAGTCTGACACACTACTAGAAGGCCAAATATTTTTTCAGAGGTAGATGCAGAAAAAAATATATTCAGTTTGCAACCTGATGGAGGTCAGTATAGATGGATTAATAGAACAAGACCCACACACAGCTAGAAGCCCAATATTTTTTCAGAGGTAGATGCAGAAAAAAATATATTCAGTTTGCAACCTGATGGAGGTCAGTATAGATGGACTAATAGAACAAGTCCCACACACTGCTAGAAGCCCAAATATTTTTTCAGAGGTACTGTAGATGCAGATAAAAATTAGTTTTAATTTGCAACCTGATGGAGGTCAGTATAGATGGACTAATAGAATGATGCTATGCCCAAAAGATTTTACTTCACTAGGTGCAGTAAAAAAATTGGTATTCTATACACAGGTGGTATATCTTGCAACACAGATAGGCTACTCCACTGACTAACACACTCTGCAATAGGCCAAAAAGGATTAGCTTTGCTAGATTCAGCCAAATGCTGTGAAAAAAACTTGCACAGCACTGGCACAGAACTGCCTGGCAAAAACTGATAGGAACTCATGTAACCTAGTCCTGAAAAGGACTGCAATTACAATTAGTCTTTACTCCCACAACCGATCTATTTAAGAGCACAGACCTCCCTGATAAAAGTCGTAGGAAATGCTGTAACCTAGTCCTTAAAAGGACTGCAATCACAACTATTCCCTACTCCCAAGCTATCTGTATATTTGTGCGAAAATTGGCTTGAAATTAACAAGGTATAGCGCACACAGCAACAGCGGTGCCGTCTAACACGCAGCTGCAGCAGTGAGAAAATGGTGGCGACGGGGAAAATGGCTTGGTCTTATAGGGCAAGGACATGTGACATACACTGCCAATCACACATGCCCTTGCTTGTGTGAAAAAAAGCACTTCGCTCCGTGTGTGCGCTGTTGATAGGCTGACAGATTGCACCTCCCCACTGTAAATGCAGGAAAGAGAAAAAAAAATGGAGATCTTCATTGTTCCTGCAGAGATCCATCCCCTGCCCCTCCCCCCACCCCGCTGTACACTCAAACTGCGTATTAACATTAATTTTCATCATTACTGAGAAAAAGTCCAGTTATGATTTTGGTGCACGAACAGTTATCGAACATAACCTCGAACAGCCGAATTTTTCTCAAATTGTTCGTGTTCGCCGAACGGCTCGAACACCGCCCAAAACAGCTCGAATTTGAGATTGGCGAACAGTTCGAGTAGAACAACGCTCATCTCTAATAATTGGCGTCAATGTACTGTGTGTGCTAAATCTAAGTCTTCGCATTCGCATGCTCCTGCTGCGGGGTTGCTTTGCCCTCTGGAGGTTCCTAGTGCGCCTTGGACACATCTGGCTATGGACTTTATTACTGACCTTCACCCCTCTGAAGGTTTCACGGTCATCTGGGTGGTCGTGGACCGTTTTAGCAAGATGTGTCACTTGGTTCCCTTCATCAAACTGCCTTGTGCTAAGACACTCGCTAAGACCTTTGTCAAGGAAATTGTCAGACTACATGGCGTTCCTACTGACATTGTTTCTGATAGGGGACCTCAGTTCATGGCTCGTTTTTGGCGTGCCTTTTGTGACAGGTTGGGAGTTCATTTGTCGTTTTCATCCGGATATCATCCTGAGTCTAATGGCCAGACAGAAAGAAAGAACCAGGATGTTGAGCAGTTCAAGCGTTGATTTGTGGCAGACAATCAAGAGGGGTGGTCTGAGTTTCTGCCACTTGCTGAATTTGCTCTTAACAACCATACATCCTCTTCTGCTGGGTGTTCGCCTTTTTTTTGTTGTTCTGGGAGACATCCGTCTTTTGGGTCATTCTCCAAATTGGTATCGGCTGTGCCTGAGGAGGAGAGTTTTTCCGGTGATTTGGAAAGAGTTTGGACGGATGTGCTTGATAATCTTCAGGAGGCTAACAAAAAATCTAAGAGGTACTTTGATAGGAAACGGCAAGAGGTTTCGTTTGCTATTGGTGACATGGTTTGTTTGTCCTCTAAGAATCTACGATTGAGGATTCCTTCTAAAAAATTGGGTCCCAAGTTTGTAGGGCCCTTTAAGGTGCTTCAGATAGTTAACCAATCTGCTGTTAGGTTGGAGGTTCCTACCTCCTGGAAGATTAATCCGGTGTTTCATGTTTCTCTGTTGAAAAGAGCTGATGTGTCGGTTGGTGACGCCTCTGCCACTGTTCCTCCGGGGGTGGAGGACGGGGAATATGAAATTTCCCGCATCCTAAATTCTAGACGGTATAGAGGGAGTTTGCAGTATCTCGTCGCTTGGAAGGGTTTCGGACCCGAGGATAACTCATGGGTGAGGGCGGATGATGTTTCTGCTTCCAGACTTGTCAGAGCGTTTCACAGGAGGTTTCCTGATAAGCCTGGGCCTAGGGGATCCGGAGGATCCTCTTAGAAGAGGGGGTACTGTTAGAACTCTCCTGTTGGTTTTTTTCTAGCTTGCTGGTCACATGACCTTTTTTGCCTATTTAATCCGGCTCCGCCCTCCTGGCCTTGCTGGACTTCATTGTAATTTCTACTCTTGAGCTAGCTTGGTGCTTTGTTACAATTCTCTGTTAGTTTTGCTAGGTCTTCAGACCTCTATGTTCTATGTTGTGTGTTTGTCTTTTACTGCTACAATTTCTGCTAGGAGGTGTCCAACTTTATCCCAGTCCCTAGTTCTTGTAGGGATCCCTCTCTTGCATCTATAGGTCTTCGTACAGACTAGCTGAGGATTTTAGCGGGTCTGATCGCAGGATCAGGTTCCCCGTTACAGCGTAGGCATCCAGTTTAGTTCTATTGTAGGGACAGATCTCCTGTCTTTCCTTAGTGCTTGTAGCAGATCATAACACCTGGTTGATGAATCTTGTAATTCACTTCACCAAGCTTTTCAACCACCACCTACGGCCCTTGCCACTTGGCTAAGAATTTACTTTCCACAGTAGGAATCAGCACAAGGATTCGGTCTCCAGGATTGAACTGCCTCACTCTGGCTGACCGGTTGTAGACCCTGGCCCGAGCCTCTTGTGCCTTGAGGAGATGTCCTTTTACAATGGGCATCACCTTCGCAATCCTCTCCTGCCTCAGTGCAACGTGCTCAATGACGCTCCTATGGGGCATGACTTCGGCTTCCCAGGTTTCCTTTACTATACCAAGGAGACCCCATGGATGTCGGCCATACAGGAGTTCAAATGGCGAGAACTCAATATAGAACTGTGGAACCTCTTGGATAGAGAACAACAGATACGGTAGGAGACAGTCCCAGTCACTAAAGTCCTTTTCTATGGTCTTCCTCAGCATACTCTTCAGAGTTAATTTTATTGAACCTTTCTATGAGGCCATCTGTCTGAGGATGGTATACTGATGTTCTCAGTTGGGAGATTTTCAGGGCCTTACATAATTCACTCATCACCTTACTCATAAAGGGTGTGTTAGAACCCTCCTGTTAGTTGTTTCTATTTTGCTGGTCACATGACTTTTTGCCTATTTAATCCAGCTCCGCCCTCCTTGCCTTGCTGGACTTCAGTGTTACATTTACTCTTAAGCTAGCCAGGTGCCTTGTACCTTACTGTGTAGTTTGCTTGGTCTTTTGACCACTAGTAATTCTGTTTGTTTGTCTTTGCTCTGCTACAATTTCTGCTAGGAGGTGTCTAACTATATCCCAGTCCTTAGTTCTTGTAGGGACCCCTCCCTTATATCTATAGGTCTGCGTTCAGACTAGCTGAGGACTTAGGCGGGTCTTTTTACAAGGAACAGGTCCCCCGCTGCATCGTAGGGAATCTGCTATGGGGTTGTTGTATGATGATCCTGATCGAGTCTCATCTGATGAAACTGAATTAAGACGTTTGAAGCAGGGATCAGGTGATGTGGAAAATTATTGTACATACTTCAGAAGATGGTCGGCTGAAGTGGAATGGAATGACTCAGCATTAAAATGTTTGTTTCATGATGGTCTAGGTGAAAGGGTTAAGGATCTGCTGATTGCCTTCCCAAAACCTGGAACCTTGCAGGAGGCAATGCAATTAGCCATACGTGTGGACAGGAGACTGCGTGCTAGGAGTAATAAAGAGAAATCTACTGCTATGGCAGCTCCTAGTTTTCAGAGGGTCTGTTCGGAGGGTGGAGAACCGATGGAGATTGGGGCGATGTCACCCAACTCTCAGGAAAAAGACCACAGGTTTGCTAAAGGATTGTGTTTTTATTGCGGTAAATCTGACCACTTTATTAAGAACTGTGTGCTTCTTTTGAACAAAGAAAAAAAAAAGAGGTCAGTTACACCCGCATAGCTTGTTTAAACTCAAAAGGAGTATTTCTTTCTGGAAGCACCTCATTCCTGGAGGAGTTGATTGAATTTCAGGTATTTGTGGATTGTGGTTCTACACTCAATGTGATTGATGAGGGGTTTTTGGAAAAATTTAAATTAGAATCCAAACTTTTGTCATCTCCTATTTCTGTGGTTGCTGTTGATGGCTCTCCCTTGAAAGGTATTACTCACAAGGTTTTTGAATTTCCCCTCACCATTAATGGTATCCACCAAGAGAATTTGGATTTGGCAGTATTAAATAATTTGCCTGCTCCAGTGGTTTTGGGGTTACCTTGGTTAAAATTGCACAATCCTCTACTGGACTGGTCTGCCAATGAAATTAAGTCTTGGAGTCCTAAGTGTTATGATAGATGTTGCAACGGTCGCATTGCTGCTGTGGAAAGAGAGGAATTACCTGTACCTATTCAGGATTTTTGGAAGTTTTTTTCTGAGGAAGAGTCGCAAGTTTTGCCTCCTCATAGGGACTATGATTGTACTATTGAGTTTGTCCCTGGAGCAACTCTTCCCAAGAGTCGCTTATTTAATCTTACTATCCCTGAGAGAAAGGCCTTGGAGGAATACATACAGACAAGCTTGGCCGCCGGTCACATTAGACCTTCTAAGTCACCTGTGGCTGTTGGATTCTTTTTTGTAAAAAAAAAGGATGGCGGTTTACGTCCATGTCTGGACTTTCGCGAAATTAATAAAATTACAGTACGCAATTCCTACCCACTGCCATTAATTCCTGACTTGTTCAACCAGTTAGTGTGGGCCAATTGGTTCTCTAAGATTGATCTCCGGGGGGCATACAATTTGTTACGTATGAAGGAAGGTGATGAGTGGAAAACTGCTTTTAACACTCCAGTGGGTCATTTTGAGAATCTGGTTATGCCCTTTGGTCTTACTAACGCACCAGCGTTTTTTCAGTACCTTATTAATGACATCCTAAGACCGTTGATCGGTAAGAATGTGGTGGTGTATTTGGATGACATTTTGATTTTTGCGCCGGATCTGGAGTCTCATTGGCAGAGCGTACGTGAGGTATTGCAGTTGTTAAGCGACAATTCACATTTTGCTAAGCTGGAGAAATGTGAGTTCGCTGTATAGAGAATTAGTTTTTTGGGCTACATTATCTCCAGCGAGGGCTTTGAGATGGACCCGGTGAAGGTTCAGGCTGTTCAGGAATGGCCTAGGCCTATTGGTTTGAAACCGATACAGAGATTTTTGGGTTTCGCCAATTATTACAGAAAATTCATTATGAATTTTTCTATAATTGTTAAGCCGCTGACCGATCTCACCAGGAAAGGTGCGAATACGGTCCAGTGGACTACTGAGGCCATTGAAGCTTTTGTGTATCTCAATGAAAGGTTCAGTTCTGCCCCCATCCTTATGCAGCCTGATGGGACCAAGCCTTTTTTGGTCGAGGCTGATGCTTCTTCGGTGGGGGTCAGTGCTGTTTTGTCTCAGGAAAACAAGGATGGAGTACATCCCTGTGCCTTTTTTTTCAAAAGAAAATTCTGAGACCGAACTTAATTACGATGTCGGTAATCGGGAATTGCTGGAGATTAAACTCACATTTGAACATTGGCGTCATCTCTTGGAAGGTGCTAAATTTCCCATTCAGGTTTTTACTGATCATAAAAATCTGATCTATCTTGATGCTGCCAAGCGCTTGAATGCCCGTCAAGCTAGGTGGGCACTTTTTTTTTCTCGGTTTAATTTTTCTGTTACTTACATTCCGGGTACCAAGAATGTAAAAGCTGATGCTTTATCTCGCAGTTTTTCTCCCATGGTTGGTACCGAGGAGGAAGAGAGCATTTTACAGGAAGGTGTTGTGATAGCAGCATTGGACTCTGTTTTGGTAGATGGGATTCTGAAAGCCCAGGAGGATGCCCCATCTAACACTCCCCATGGGAGGTTGTTTCTGCCTAGGAACTTTAGGAGAGATTTGTTTGTGGAGTGCCATGAGTCTCGGTTGGCAGGTCATCCAGGAATTTCGGAGACTAAGAGACTTGTAGGTCGCAGTTTTTGGTGGCCTGGGTGGCAGAAGGAAGTCATTAAGTGGGTGCGTCAATGTACTGTGTGTGCTAGTTCTAAGTCTTCACATGCTCCTGCTGCGGGGTTGCTTTGCCCTCAGTAGGTTCCTAGTGCTCCTTGGACAAATCTTGCTATGGATTTTATTACTGGCCTTCCTGCCTCTGAGGGTTTCACTGTTATCTGTGTGGTCGTGGACCGTTTTAGCAAGATGTGTCACTTGGTTCCCTTCATCAAACTGCCCTGCTCCAAGACACTCGCTAAGGCTTTTGTTAAAGAAATTGTCAGGCTCCATGGCGTTCCTACCGACATTATTTCCGATAGGGGACCTCAGTTCGTGGCTCGTTTTTGGCATGCCTTTTGTGACATGTTGGGAGTCCATTTGTCATTTTCAGCTGGTTATCATCCTGAGTCTAATGGACAGACAGAAAGAAAGAACCAGGATGTTGAACAGTTTTTGCGTTGTTTTGTGGCTGACAATCAAGAGGGGTGGTCTGAGTTTCTGCCACTGGCTGAATTTGCTCTTAACAACCATACATCCTCTTCTGCTGGGTGTTCTCCTTTTTTTGTTGTACTGGGAGACATCCGTCGTTTGGGTCATTCTCCAAATTGGTATCGGCTGTGCCGGAGGAGGAGAATTTTTCCAGTGATTTGGAGAGAGTTTGGACTGAGGTACGTCGTAACCTTCAAGAGGCTAACAAAAAATCCAAGAGGTACTTTGACAGGAAACGTCAAGAGGTTTTGTTTACTGTTTGTGACATGGTTTGGTTGTCCTCTAGGAATCTGAGGTTGAGGATTCCTTCTAAGAAATTGGGCCCGAAGTTTGTGGGTCCGTTTAAGGTGCTTCAGGTAGTTAACCAATCTGCTGCTAGGTTGGAGGTTCCTACCTCCTGGAAGATTAATCCGGTGTTTCATGTTTCCTTATTGAAAAAAGCTGATGTTTCTGATAGGGACGCCACTGTCTCTGTTCCTCCGGTGGAGGAAGACGGTGAATATGAAATTTCTCGCATTCTTAATTCTAGATGGCATAGAGGGAGATTGCAGTATCTCGTCGCTTGGAAAGGTTTCGGTCCCGAGGATAACCCCTGGGTAAGGGCGGATGATGTCTCTGCTCCTAGACTTGTCGGAGCGTTTCACAGGAGGTTTCCTGATAGACCTGGGCCTGGAGGATGCGGAGGATCCTCATAGAAGAGGGGGTACTGTTAGAACCCTCCTGTTAGTTTTTTCTATTTTGCTGGTCTCATGACTTTTTGCCTATTTTATCCAGCTCCGCCCTCCTGGCCTTGCTGGACTTCAGTGTTACATTTACTCTTTACACTTAAGCTAGCGAGGTGCCTTGTACCTTACTCTGTAGTTTGCTTGGTCTTTTGACCACTAGTACTTCTGTTTGTTTGTTTGTCTTTGCTCTGCTACAATTTCTGCTAGGAGGTGTCCAACTATATCCCAGTCCTTATTTCTTGTAGGGACCCCTCCCTTATATCTATAGGTCTGCGTTCAGACTAGCCGAGGACTTAGGTGGGTCTGTTCACAAGGAACAGGTCCCCCGCTGCATCGTAGGGAATCAGCTTAGTCCTATTGTAGGGACAGTTTTCCTATCTTTCCTTAGTGTTTGTAGCAGTTCATAACAGGGTGTTCCCTGGTAGGTCAGGATCTCCCTTGGTAATCCTGTCCGGGGAAAAACGTGGACTAATTCAAGAGCTATACTCTTTGCCGAGGAGTTTCTAAGGGGGATCGCTTCAGGACAGCCTGTGGCATAGTCCAGGATGACCAATATATATTCATGCCCATGAGCAGATTTAACCAGGGGACAAACCAAGTCCATAGCAATTCTCTCGAATGGCATTTCAATTATGGGCAATGGCACGAGGGGACTTTGAAAGTGAGAGGTGGGGGCGGTTAGCTGGCATGTAGGGCAGTACCTGCAATATTTTAAGATTTCCCAGTGACATCCGGTCCAATAGAACCTCTGCACAATCCGTTCCTGTGTTTTTCCACTCCCAGATGGCCACTCAAGACATGTGAATGGGCAATGTCCATCTATAGGGCCTCGGTACCAATAACTGTTCCATAAGCTCCTACCTCACTTTCGTAACCCGGTACAAAAACTCCCCACTCAACATAAAATAGGGAAATCTTGTGTCAGTCCCCGGCTCCTGTGCAATACCATTTACAGTGGGTACAGAAAATATTCAGACCCTTTAAAATTTTTCACTCTTTGTTTCATTGCAGCAATTTGGTAAATTCTAAAATGTCCATTTTTTTTCTCATTAATGTACACTCTGCACCCCATCTTGACTGAAAAAAATACTAGAAATGTAGAATTTTTTGCAAATTTATTAATAAAGAAAAACTGAAATATCACATGGTCACAAGTATTCAGACCCTTTGCTCAGACACTCATTTAAGTCACATGCTGTCCATTTCCTTGTGAACCTCCTTGTGATGGGTCTATTCCTTCATTGGAGTTCAGCTGTGTTTAATTAAACTGATAGGACTTGATATGGAAAGGCACACACCTGTCTATATAAGACCTCTTAGCTCACAGTGCATGTCAGACCAAATGAGAATCATGCGCTCAAATAAACTTCCCAAAGATCTCAGAGACAGATTTGTGGCAAGGCACAGATCTGGCCAAGGTTGCAAAAGAATTTCTGCAGTTCTCAAGGTTCCTAAGAGCACAGTGGCCTCCATAATCCTTAAATGGATGAACTTTAGAACCACCAGAAGTCTTCCTAGACCTGGCTGTCCAGCCAAACTGAGCAATCGTGGGAGAAGAGCCTTGGTGAGAGAGGTAAAGAAGAACCCCAAGATTACTGTGGCTGAGCTCCATAGATGCAGTAGTGAGATTGGAGAAAGTTCCACAAAGTCAACTATCACTGCAGCCCTCCACCAGTCGGGCCTCTATGGCAGAGTGGCCCGATGTAACCCTCTCCTCATTGCAAGACATATGAAATCCCACATAGAGTTTGCTCAAAAACACATGAAGGACTCTCAGACTATGAGAAATTAGATTCTCTGGTCTGATGAGATGAAGATAGAACTTTTTGGTGATAATTCTAAGCGGTATGTGTGGAGAAAACCAGGCATTGCTCATCACCTGCCCAATACAATCCCAACAGTGAAACATGGTGGTGGCAGCATCATGCTATGGGGGTATTTTTCAGCTGCAGGGACAGGATGACTGGTTGAAATTGAAGGAAACATGAATGCGGCCAAGTACAGAGATATCCTGGATGAAAACCTTTTCCAGAGTGCTCTGGACCTCAGACTTGGCTGAAGGTTCACCTTCCAACAAGACAATGACCCTAAGTACACAGCTAAAATAACAAAGGAGTCGCTTCAGAACAAATCTGTGACCATTCTTGACTGGCCCAGCCAGAGCCCTTACCTAAACCCAATTGAGCATCTCTGGAGAGACCTGAAAATGGCTGTCCACCAACAATCACCATCCAATCTGACGGAACTGGAGAGGATCTGCAAGGAAGAATGGCAGGGGATCCCCAAATCCAGGTGTGAAAAACTTGTTGCATCATTCCCAAGAAGACTCCTGGCTGTACTAGCTCAAAAGGGTGCTCCTACTCAATACTGAGCAAAGGGTCTGAATACTTATGACCATGCGATATTTCAGCTTTTCTTTTTTAATAAATTTGCAAACATTTCTACATTTCTGTTTTTTTCAGTCAAGATGGGGTGCAGAGTGTACATTAATGAGAAAAAAAATGAACTTTTTAGAATTTACCAAATTGCTGCAATGAAACAAAGAGTGAAAAATGTAAAGGGGTCTAAATACTTTCCATACCTACTGTATGACTGTGACATTGTTAATTGCTTCCCTCAGAGTTAGGTCCTTATGTTGGGTGGACTCAAAATTCTCGCTGGTCACCCCTAATTCAGGAATGTCAGTCTCAGGGGACACTACTTCCTCATCACCCACAAGGACACAGAAGGGAAACCCGTCTGACTCTGGGTGTGGTGATACCTCTTTAGGGCTAACCGGTTTCATGTTCGAGCCACGGAATCCTGAATCCTTCCCCCACAGATACCAAAACAAACAAAAGTCCCGGCCTATAATGATAAGGTGCAACAAGTCCTGTACGACGCCGATCTCTAGGGACTCAGTACCATGGGCCGTCTCAATGTTCACTCTGGCCACCGGATAGTCTTTAGCATCACCATGAATGCAGTGGATGCCAACCTTCCTCCCTGGGATCAGTTGGAAAAGAAGTGTGGCCCTCACAAGGGTCCCCAGAGTCCCGGAGTCTAGCAGTCCAGTTACCTGCCAGCCATTTATTTTCACGGGACAAGTTTGTGGCCCCTCGCTGAGTGGAGAGCTCACACTGCTGGCCGGATATGCATTGTATGAACAGTGGCGTCCCAGGCTGCAGTCCATTTGCTTGAGGGTCAGGGGACAACGGGCTGCTATATGGCCTGTGCCGTGGCATTTCCAGCATATGATATCACCGGTAGGGACCTTTATTATTACCTTCCCAGCCCCTTTGGATGTGGGATGCCCCACCCCCTTTTGGGCCTCTGCCCCCTGTTGGGATCCCCAGTATGGAGTGGGCTGCCTTCCCAAGGAACCCACAACCCTCTGATACCTCTTGACCAGTCCGATCAGTTCATCAGCATTCCGGGGATCACCATTGGCAACCCAAATCTGTATTGGCCTTGGCAGGGAATGCACAAACCGGTCCATCACCACTCTCTCTACCATCTACGCAGGGGTAGAGGACTACGGCTACAGCCATTTTTGGACCAGGTGCAGAAGGTCAAACATGTGGGAGGGAGGAGGTTTGTCACGGTAATACGTCATCCCCAAGCGCTCCATAATTTCCATTTTCAGCTTGCCATACTCCTTGTAATAAGCCTTCTTTGACTCCCCCATCAAGTAAGGCACCAGAACCTCTGCCCACTGCTCTGGCGGAAGCTTCTCCCTCTCGGTGACCCTTCAAACACCGTCAAAAAGGCCTCTGTATTATCCCGGGGTCATTTTCTGCAGGGCTCGCCTTACCGCCTTCCAGATGGAAAAGTCACCCACTGACCTTGTCGGAGCTGTCACCGTGCCACTAATCGCCTCTGAGAGAAAATCAATTTGCTGTTGCTGTTGACGGTGCTGGTCCTATTGAAGCTGCTGCTGAAGCTGGAGCTGCTGCATAGGAAGCTTACTTGTCTCCTGTTGCACCATTTGTTGCTTCTGCTGCTCCTTGTGCTGCTGTAACAATTGCTGGTGCTGCTGGGACTGTGCCTGCACCAGATGTTTAAGCAGTTCCTCCATTTTGAATGGCGTCGCTTGCTGGCTTGTGGCAAACTTCACCCTGGACGTGCAGTACGTCTTGTAGCAGTCACACGTGTCTACTGGGAATGCTTCAGCGCGGCACAAGAGTCTACATGACACATGGGTGAGTCATCTGACTTCATGGGGATATTATTCATGCATGTTTTATAAGCATGTAAGAACGGTAGGAATAGTCACTGAACCTATATATCTGCAGATCCCTTGCTATTTGTGTTTTGTTGACTATATACACTGTTACTTGGATATATTATTTATGTACTCCTTTCTTATGGGGTTAGTCACATATACACTAGAGCGCAACATTTGGTTAAGTGTTGTCAGATGACCCCATGTGTATCTCTATATACAATTGCCGTCCTGATTTTGTGTTTTTCACCCCTAGTGACCTGCTAATTTTTAATAGTATCTTGATTTTAATATTTGCATTCAATTAAAGTTTTCTATTTTAATACTATCTAGTATTGCTCTACACTTCTTTATGGGGGTCATACTCCATATTCTTATAGGTCATGCATTTAAGTAGGAGTACCCTGAATATACAGTATGGTGTTAAAGATTTACCATAGAGTTCGGTTCAATTGTATTCGTGTCTACTGGGAATGCTGCCCGCACTTCTAAAATCATTTGTAGGGTTTCTACTCACTTGGGTGCATCGGGAGGCAAACAGGAAGCGTTTTCATTTAAATGTCTGTGTCAGTTTATTTATTACCTCATAAACCGTGCATAAGCAAAAAGCCTTTAGTGCAGGCAAAATAAAGTAAACAGTCCTTCAGGCAAAGTCTCTGGTTAGCCAGTCCTGTGGGCACACAGGCTGGGTAGCATCCAGTCCACTGGCTCAGTCTGGAAACAACCACACACAGGAGGCCTTCTCCCTCCACACACTGACCAAAGGATTCCATTTTAACCTATTAACCACACCCAGAGATGAGGTATGTGGGAAGCCAGACCTGCTCATCTCTCATGGCTGCCCATAACCTGGTCCCGGATGTACCAAACAATCCTCTTAGTGCTATGTGCACTAGAGTAATACTCCAGGATTACATCACAGATGGCAACCAACTTTGTGCCACATACCTCACATCAACTATAAGTCCGGTAGCTGCCTTACATGTTGTATGACTCCACAAGGTGGTGCCTTGTGTGTGGGAGTGGTGAGTGATGTGTGAACAAGGGACGCAGTGCTTCCCATTGTTTCGCGATCCAGGAGACATGAGACGCTGTGTCTCTCGGTTTCTAGGCAGGATGCTGCCTTGTCTGGTGTTAGCCAACGGTGGGAATGTGTGCACCCTGCTGAGCAAGGAGTGACTCCCGGACATGACTGTGCTGAATGCAAAACCTAATTGTTATCTTTAGATTTGGTGTGGCTATTTAAAACCTGCTCCTAATCTAGTCCAGTACTGTTTATTCAGTTCCCTTGTGTAGTGGTATGGTATGTGCTTCCTGGTTGGGTTCTGGTTGCTTCTTAGCAGTTGCTTATGGTCTTTACTGGTTCTTTTTCATTAGCTATTTGATAGGGGTTTCCCTTTGGTTTTCATTTGAGCTTATGTTGCTAGCTTTGGTTTTACCCTTGTTACCTGACTCTACATCATCCGCTTCACCAGACGCCAGCTATCCTGAGACAGCAGTCTGGGAAGGGCTCTATAAAGCCCCCCTCCCTAAAGGGACTGGGTGAAGAATATTCTAGCCCTTAAGGACTTGCCTAGCAGTGGTGGCTTGCGCAAAGTGCATCTGTGACTGCGCTTATGCTGGTCTAATGCGAGTCGCTATAGAGTAGTTTTTCCTGCACATAACAAAAGGGTAATCAATTGTGGAAATTGAAAGACCAACATTTTTTAAGGCAAAGGGTAAATCAATTTAGGAAGTTGAAAGACATTCTAAAAAAGAGTGCATGGGTATAAAATGGAAACATTTAACACTTTACAAAAAAACACTTAAAAACGATAACAGAGTAGAGACAAGTTTTAAGTTTGCTTGTTTTAAAAAAGAAATAAACAAATCAGATTACCCAAACGTATACAGTATCTGTCTTCTCATTGATTGACTATCTGAAGTCTTCTTTCCATTCCTTGTTTTTGAACTTATATTCACATTTATTTTGACACAAATATTTTATCTTAGGTAACGTGATGAAGATCCGTAATTTATGTGAATGAATAAAGAACATATCTTTTTACATGTTGTTTGTGTTTCTAAGTTGCTTTTATTTTCTGAGAATTTTTGTATGTCAATTTTTCTTTATGTTTTACAAAATTCTAAATAGTTTACACACTTTCTAGTATCCCTACAATTAATGATTTAACAAATATTTATAGAAAGGTGCTATTATCACAAGCTTTTTATTCTCCTACAATGGGGAATATTTAAAGCAAAGGAACTGCTGAATATGTTGGAAATTTAAGGTAATTGCAAATTATAACAAAGATCAATATGTAACAAATGGCAATGCTTTTGTAATTTATTGCAGCCATGTGGGTAACAGAATGGAAAAAAATCAATGGTAATTACTGGGAGGTTTAAGAAAGAGCACCAATGAAAAGTATTTATTCATGATTCATTATTTATTACTCTTTTTAGCTCTTAACATTTCACATTTTTCAATTTTGCAGTCTGCATTCTATGGGATTTGTAGAGTTTTGGTGGCTACACTTAGGGGAATTGTTTTTGTAAATGGCAAATGGCGAATTAAATACAATGTTCTACATTTAAGACATGGTTTACTGTTGTAACAATAATGATGTGGGCTAAGAAAGTGTTGGTATCTGGATGTAGATACGAGTAAGAGAAGAATTGGCTATAGAGTCATGAGAAGGGCATGTAGACTCTTCTGTCTTGGGTTGCAAAAACCCAGTACTTTAATGGTAGTCCTATTTCATCTTTGCTTAACTTATCTCTTTTATGTATGCCTTTGATTGCTATGTAAATTGAGTGTGCAACATAATTGTTTGAAATTGAATAACTGTATTTAAAGCCAAGAACAATTTTTGGACTTATACTATTAGGATATATAAATTATTATTCCCAAAAGAGCTATCACCTATACATTGGATAGAGGGATAATTCACAGATTGCTGGGGTACAACCACTGGCAACCTAAGCAATTGGACTCTTCAACCCAGGAACTCTGCAGAGCCTCATTTTGAATGGCTGGAAGTAAGCATGCTCAACCTGCACTCCATTGTCTATGACAATGCCATAAATAGCCAAGTCTTGTACTCAGCTTTCTCCAGCAGTCACATAGACAGCGAATGAAGCAAAGACCTAGCATGCACAACTCCGCACTATTCAGGACCAGGCTCTATGCTATTCTCAGGATTGCTGATGTTCCCAGCAGCCAGACCCCCAATGACCATTAAATTATTCCTTATTCCATAAATAGTAATGACATCCCATATGTGCTCTATGAGAGACAAGTATGGAGACACTGCAGACCATGGTAGCTTCTCTAGGTCATGCAGGCTGCACACAGTAGCACCAGCAACATGCAACCTGGATTTGTTGTGTTGAAAAATGGGACATTCTGAAGAAATGGCCATACCTCTGGTTCCACCACTAAATCAATGTAGTGCAGTGTTATTAGTGTACTTGAAATCAATTAATTGCCCCCATGGTCTCCCAATTAATTGCCAGCTATCATTGCAACACAAATGTGAGACTCATCGTTGAAGAGGATACACCTACATTCCAGCCTCCATTGCTGTCTTGCTCTACACCATGATGGCCTTTGAGATAGCAGGTCATGGTGAAGCCACACAGCATGGACCTGTGAGACACATGTGGCTTCCGAGCCACAGGTTGGGAGTCCTTGAAGTAGAAACATCCAATAAAAAAAATACAGCATGCATTTCTCTTGTTGTTCCTTTTTTCTCTATCTCATCTTCTAAAAATTATTCACAAACAATTAATAATGCCCTGACCTCAGTAAAAAGCTACGTCCCTATAATCACACCTTACATTTTACCCATGTAATCCTAGACAGTATGTTTTGGTTAAAAAAAAAAGATGGCAGCCGACTCTACTGCCAGCACAATAAAAAAAGGAAGTGAATGGATCAGTGGTCCTCTAGTCACACAGGGAACTTTGGGACCCAATGTTCTCCTTGTCTCAGGATTTGTGGGGTTCTAGTGATCAGACTCCCAGATCACACATTTATCATCAATCTGGTGGATTGATGATGATTAATGTATTTAGTTGGAAAACCTCTTTAACCCCTTTACCCCCGAGGGTGGTTTGCACGTTAATGACCAGGCCAATTTTTACAATTCTGACCACTGTCACTTTATGAGGTAATTACTCTGGAACGCTTCAACGGATCCCCCTGATTCTGAGAATGTTTTTTCGTGACATATTGTACTTCATGACTGTGGTAAAATTTCTTCGATATCACTTGCGTTTATTTGTGAAAAAAACGGAAATTTGGCGAAAATATTGAAAATTTTGCAATTTTCAAAATTTGAATTTTTATGCCCTTAAATCAGAGAGATATGTCACACAAAATAGTTAATAAATAACATTTCCCACATGTCTACTTTACATCAGCACAATTTTGGAAGCAAAATTTTTTTTTGTTAGGGAGCTATAAGGGTTAAAAGTTGACCAGCAATTTCTAATTTTTCCAAAATTATTTACAAAACCATTTTTTTAGGGACCACGTCACATTTGAAGTCACTTTGAGAGGTCTTTATGACAGAAAATACCCAAAAGTGACACCATTCTAAAAACTGCACCCCTCAAGGTGCTCAAAACCACATTCAAGAACTTTATTAACCCTTCAGGTGCTTCACAGGAATTTTTGGAATGTGGAAGAAAAAAATGAACATTTAACTTTTTTCACAAAAATGTTACTTTAGACCCAATTTTTTTTATTTTCACAGGGGTAACAAGAAAAAATGGACCCCAAAATTTGTTGTGCAATTTCCCCTGGACATGCCGATACCCCATATGTGGGGAAAAACACTGTTTGGGCGCATGGCAGGGCTCGGAAGGGAAGGAGCGCCATTTGACTTTTTGATTGTAAAATTTGCTTGAATAATTAGCGGACGCCATGTTGCGTTTGGAGAGCCCCTGATGTGCCTAAACAGTGGAAACCCCCCACAAGTGACCCCATTTTGGAAACTAGACCCCCCAAGGCACCTATATAGATGCATAGTGAGAACTTGGAACCCCTAGGTCCTTCACAAATTGATTCGTAAAAATGAAAAAGGTTTTTTTTTTCCACTTTTTCATTTTTACGAATCAATTTATGAAGCACCTGAGGGTTCCAAGTGCTCACTATGCATCTAGATAGGTGCCTTTGGAGGTCTAGTTTCCAAAATGGGGTCACTTGTGGGGGAGCTCTAATGCATAGGCATACAGGGGCACTCCAAACGCAACATAGTGTCCGCTAACAAATTGAATGGAAAATCGGCTCAAATTGTTAGCGGACACCATGCGTTTGGAGAGCCCCTGATGTGCCTAAACAGTGGAGCTCCCCCACAAGTGACCCCATTTTGGAAACTATACCCCTCAAGGATTTTATTAAGGGGTATAGTGAACATTTTGAACCCAGAGGTACGACACAGAATTTGATAACATTAGGTCATCATATTGAATAAGTTGTCATTACTCTTGAGTGAAAGTGCTCGCTACTTGAGTTTGCATCGGGTACTCAGGTATGCACCATGTATCACAGTTGCTCAAATGAAATGCTCGAGTCCCCGCCCGTATGTTTCACGGTTATTGGACACCCCAAAAAAAAACATGCGGGGATCGCTCATGCACGGCAGGCAATCCCCGGGATATTTTTTTGGGCCACGAAGCATGTGGGGCGGAGACTCGAGCACCCGCGATACTCAGTGCATACCCGAGCACCCGATGCAAACTCAAGTAGTGAGTAGTGTTGAGCCACCCCCGTAGTGTTCGAGTTCGGTTCGGTTCGTCGAACACCCGTGTGTTCGCCGAACTGTTCGTCGAACTGTTCGTCGAACACGTTCGAACACCGTTAATGCCAATGGCAGGCAAACAAAAACACATAGAAACACATAGAAAACACCTTCAAAGGTGTCCAAAAGCTGACAAACTGCTCAGAAGACACAACTAACACATGGAAAAGTGACAAGCACATATAGTCATGCGAAAAGAAAAGAGGTGGAGGAGTAAAAGGAGGGGGAGACACAGATATAGGCATGTCATGCCCTTCTAAAATCCAAAAAGTGAGAAGCCGACACGTTCAGTCCGCTCCTGCCCGTGCCACCTCCGCGTCGCCGGGTTTGTGCCAGAGCCGCGGTGAACCCTGACGGCCAGCCCCCCTCTCCCAATACTGGTGCCTGTCCGCTGGTGGGTCGAGCGAGCCCCCTGTGGTGGAGGCAGCTCTAAGCTTTTTAATTTAAATTGTCTCTCTAATTTGAATGAATACACTTTAAATCCATTTACAAGGATCTATTGGAGGGCAAGTCTCATGCCAGCAGCCGCGTAATTCCAGCTCCAGTATCGTCCACTAAAGCTGCTGCAGTTAAAAAGCTTTTATAAGGATCGAGCTCGGCTGTCCACCGCAAGGCATCCTACTGCCAGTCCCAGCCCCTATGCTTTGGGGTGCCTCCTGATGCTCTTCACTGAGTATCCCGTGGTCCCGAAGCATTTCCTTTGAAAAAATTAAGTGTCCAAACTACAGGTGGTGTAGCTTGCTTAACAGCCGGGATAATCCGCTGACTAGCAGACAATGCTACTAGGCACAAAGTATTTCCTAGGCTAGATGCAGTTAAAAATTTGTAATTGGATACTCTCGTTGGATGCTGAGAAAGCATTCCATAGAGTCTCCTGGCACGCCATATATGATTCTCTTAAAAAGCTTGGGGTAGGGGTCTAGGGGACCCTTTTATAGCCAAAATCACGGCCCTGTATCGCAATACGTCACCTAGGCTGAAGATAAATGGAACTGTAGCACCCTGAGGGCTCGGTTGCTACAGAGGTATTGCACCTCACCCAGAGGTGTGATATCTCACTCTCATGTAAGGATGTAGTGTGGATCAGGACCCGACACCTGCATGCATTACACCACATTGCCGTGGGGCAGGGCGACCAATATGCCCCTGAGATGGGCACGACAGTCCCTGTCCCTGGCTGGAGTGGGGGGAGGGAACACTGAGGAAGGGGAACCCTGTAGTGCAGGAGCAGGGAGGAAGCAGTTCCTGGGTGCATTGAGAAGGGAGTATAAAAGGTGGGCACCATCTTAGTTCAGTGCAGAGAAGTCTGAGCAGAAGTGGCAGGGAGCAGGGGCTCTGCATGAGCTCTGCTCCGGAGGCGGGCCTAGTAACAGAGGCCCAGGCCTGGAAGAGGGAGAAGGAAGGAAGAGGATCGGAGAAGGCTCCAGGAACGAGGAACGAAGGGATCCCAGGGGTGCGGACGGGCGAGTCGCCACCACACGCCCGAATCGACCTGCGTGGAGGGGTCAGGCCAAAGAGGGAGACCGGTCCCCGAAACTAGTGGAGGCAGGAAACGACCCTCAGCTACAAACAGGAGGCTGTGACATTTTATGTGGCGCAGCCCCTCGCTACACCCGCTAGGAAGGCACCACATAGGGTCAGGGAAACTGGCGCCAAGTTTACCAAGAGGAGGCCCGAGGCAGCCGGACAGAAGGGTTGGTAAGAAAGGCCAGACAAAGGACACACAAAGGGGGTCCTGTTAAGCGCTCCAAAGTTATCTGGGAGTTGTCTGAGCCCCTCACCTGGTGAGCACAGTACGACGTGGGCAGCCGTTACCTGCAGACGTGGTCTGGATAATAAGAACTGTGAGTAAAGGCCCTGGACTGCATCACTGACTCCATGTCGTTACTGCTGCTGCCCTGCACCATCACCCCCATCCTCCGCATACACTGCCCTGAGGCTATACTCCTCCCATGGGGAGTTATGCTACGCTCTGCTGCACCCACAACACCAGCCTCAGCGGTCTGCCCTGGAGCGGCGGTTCACTCTGACCGCAATCCATGGGTGGCGTAGTCGGACATTTAAACATCAAAACCACATAAATAGTTCCGCCACTGGTTTGACCGCCCTGAGCCACAGAACCGGGTCGCCGCCACGGAGACTACAACCACCAGCATCCACCAAAAAGGGTCCGGCTCCGGGTGTCCCAAGGCCCAGGGGGCGCGTCAGAACATTTTCATCACCTTTCACAATCACCAATGGGACAAGGCAGGGATGTTCTCTGTCCCCTCTCTTATACATCCTAGTGACAGAGCACCTGCTCTCATCAATACGCCATAACCCCAATATTAGGTGGATTGAGGTGGGAGGCACCGAGTACAAGTGCTCTCTATTTGCTGATGATGTCCTAGTATATATCACTCAATCACATATATCCATCCATGCTGTTATGGCTGAAATAGATCACTTTGTTACATGGTCAAATTTTAAAATCAATGCAGCGAAGTCTGAGGCCCTCGATGTCTCCCTCCCCAAATCCATATAGGATTCCATCCAGTCCAACTTTCCCTTTGCCTGGCCCTCACAGGGTATCAAATACTTAGGAATTCCTATTCATAGAGACCTCTCCCATCTATGTTATCTTAATTTTGGGCCCTTTATTGAACAACTCCATACAGACCACGGTTGGCAAGTTAGAACTGTAAGATTCACTACGTGAACCACTGGTGTTTTGTGGAAAAGCACATGTACACTGTGTTCCAAATTATTATGCAAAAAGTGTTTAGGAGTGATAAGGGAAGAATTTGTTTGTTTGTCAGTTAAACTCATTGATGGTGATGTGTGTCAGGGCTCTTTATATCACTGTAAGCAATTGCAGACACCTGTGCTAATTAGTTTGGCAGGTGTGTCCAATGAAAGGCAAGACTACTTAAGAAGGCTGTCTCACATTATTAAGCAGCCTACATTTTCTGCCAAAATGGGAAAGAAAAAGGATGTGTCGGCTGCTGAGAAGCAACAAATTGTGGAGTGTTTAGGTCAAGGCATGACTACAATCAACATTGTGCGATGATCAGGATGAAGTGTCTTGGCAATCAAGAAGTATGTAGCTGATTCACAGTACACACGTGTGCGTGCTGATAAGGGCAAATTGAGGACTCTTTCCTACAGGCAATTACGTCAGGTTGAAAGAGCAGCGACAAAAAAGCCTTGTCATAGCAGCAGACAAGTTTTTGAAGCTGCTGGTGCCTCCAACGTCCCCCGAACAACAAGATGCAGGGTCCTTCAGAGGTTTGCAGCTGTGCATACGCCATCCTGTCGACCTCCTCTATCCACTTCACACAAGCAGAAACGGCTCCAGTGGGCCAAACATTACATGAAGACTGATTTCAAAACTGTTTTGTTCACGGATGAGTGCCGTGCAGCGCTCGATGGTCCAGATAGATGGAGTGGAGGATGGCTGGTTGTTGGACACCCCACGCAAACACGGCTACAGCGCCAACAAGGAGGAGGTGGAGTAATGTTTTGGGCTGGAATCATGGGGAGAGAGATTGTCGGCCCCTTTAGGATCCCTGAAGGCGCTAAAGATGAACTCCATAATGTATGTGGATTTTCTCAAACAGCACTTCCTGCCATGGTTCAAGAAGAAGAACCGTGTATTTCACAGCAAGATCATTTTTTTGCATGATAATGCACCATCTCATGCTGCACATAAAACATCTGCATCTCTGGCTGATATGGGCATAAAATGGGACAAACTTATGGTGTGACCCCCATGCTCCCCTGACCTCTACCCCATTCAGAACCTTTGGAGCATCATTAAAAGGAGTGTCTATGATGGCGGGAGGCAGTTCACATCTAAGCAACAGCTCTGGGAGGGTATTCTGTCCTCATGCAAAACAATTGAAGCAGAAACCATCCAAAACCTGACAAATTCAATGGACGAGAGAGTTCAGAAGCTCCTTTCGAACAAGGGGTCCTATGTGAAAATGTAACATCACCTAGAATAAAGTTTTGAGTTGAAAACTGTTTGATTTCAGTTTCTAACAACCTGCTAATGCTTATAATTTCAAAAATTTCATTTTTTTGGTCTTTATTAAAATGAAAAGGTTGATCGAAAAGTTTGGGGGATCTAAGAGTGTGGCAACCCAGTAGTCATGATTACTTCGAATTCTGACAATATGAGGGTCATGCTGCAGGTAGTGCAGCAAGAAGGCACTTATGTGTCTTGAGCATCTCGGAGCCCCAAAATTATTTTCCGGGCTAGATGCAGCTAAAAATTATTATTAATTTTAAATCTGGTGAAGCTTTAGTGTAGATGGCCTAATAGGATCAGTGCTGCACACTGCTACAAAGCCCAAATTATTTTCCAGTCAAGATACAGATAAACATGATTAGTAATTTTAAATCTGGTGGAGCTTATTATAGATGGCCTAATAGAATCAGTGCTGCACACTGCTACAAAGCCCAAATTATTTTCCAGCCAAGATACAGATAAACATGATTAGTAATTTGAAAGCTTAAAACGGTTGGTAGGGAGATTTTAACCAATCATCAAGCTTTTACTCTCCCCAGGATGACACAGGGGTAGAAAAGTCATTTCGGATCCATGATTTGTTCATCTTTATGAACGTGAGTCTGTCTACATTATCAGTGGAGAGCCGCGTGCGCTTATCTGTCAGCACACCACCAGCAGCGCTGAACACACGTTCAGACAGAACGCTGGCTGCGGGGCATGACAAGGTCTCCAAGGCGTAAGTGGCTAGCTCCGGCCATTTATCCAGATTGGAAGCCCAAAAAGAGCAAGGGTCCAGTGACACAGTCATGGCTTCAATGTTTACTTGGAGATACTCCTGTACCATCGTCTCTAGGCGTTGACTATGTGTCAGACTTCTTGTCTCCTGTGGCCTTGCAAAGGATGGGCTAAAAAAGTGGTGAAATGATTCCGCAAAATTGATGTTATCAGCAGATACTGTGGTTCTGTTACGGTTTGAGTGATGAACACTTGACGGTCCCACGGTTGGCAAGTTGGAACTGTGAGATTCACTACGTGCACCACTGGTATTTTGTGGAAAAGCACATGTAAGATTCTGCAACAGTCTCTGCTGATACTCCTGCATGCGTGCATCCCTTTCTATGGCAGGAATAATTTCTGCAAATTTACTTTTGTACCGGGGATCTAACAGTGTGGCAACCCAGTAGTCAGGATTATTTCTAATTCTCACAATTCGAGGGTCATGTTGCAGGTAGTGCAGCAAGAAGGCACTCATGTGTGTTGCGCATCCAGGAGCACCAAGTCCCTGTTGTGTTGGTGGCGAGGTAACAATCATGCTTCCTTCCTCTGTCCTCTCCCCCCAACCTCGCACAACAGAAATGTGATCAAGGTCTCCCTCATCTGATGAGTCTTCCATCAGTTCGTCCTCCACTTCTTCCTGGGCTCCTGCACCTTCCTCACTAGTTTGGCTGCTACCATGCGCCCTGGTAAAACCATCTCCCCCACCCTCACATGCCTGCCGCCTTGGTGCTGCCGACCGTCTGGACCTTACAGATGTTAGCCCTTCCGCATACAACTCCTTCTCCTCTACTTCCTCCACCTCCTCTTGTGCCACCACCTGACTCCGAATTCTGTTTAACATGTGCTCCAGCATGTAAATCACCGGAATAGTCATGCTGATAATGGCATCGTCAGCACTAAACATCTTCGTCGCCATTTCAAAACTGTGCAGAAGGGTGCATAGGTCCCTGATCTGAGACCACTCCTCCAGCGTGATTTTCGCCACCTCTGGATCTCGTTGGCCAAGGCTATACGTCCGAACGTATTGCACGAGGGCTTGTCGGTGCTGCCACAGTTGCTGCAACATGTGCAGAGTTGAATTCCACCGGGTAGGCACATCGCATTTTAGCCGGTGAAGTGGCAGGCCCAACGACTTCTGTAGAGATGTAAGTCGCTGAGCTGTGGGATGCGAACGGCGGAAGTGAGCACACAGCGACCGTGCCCTCTGCAGAAGTCCATCTAGTCTGGGATAGTGGGCTAAAAATTGCTGGACAACCAGGTTCAACACGTGAGCCATACAAGGCACGTGTGTGACATTGCCTCGGCGAAGGGCCGCACCCAGGTTTGCAGCATTGTCGCACACGGCCTTCCCTGGTTTCAGGTCCAGTGGAGACAACCATTCATGAAATTGGTTCTCCAGAGCTGACCACAACTCCTCAGCTGTGTGACTCACATTTCCCAGACATTTCAATATAAAAACCGCCTGATGACGTTGAGCCCTACTACCAGCATAGTAAGGAGGTGTGCAGGATCCCTTCTGCGCAGTTAGAAAGCTTGTGGCATGACCAGACAGGCTTTGGGTGCAGGTGGAAGACCGAGAGGAGGTTGAGGAGGCAGAAGCAGTGGAGGAACTTTGACATAAAGAGGATTGACGCACAACTCGTGGGGATGGCAAGACTTGGACAGCAGCCCCTTCTCCTGCTGTCACCATAGTTACCCAGTGCCCAGTCAGCGACATGTAACGCCCCTGTCCATGCCTACTCGTCCAAGTGTCTGTGGTGAAATGCACCCTGTCACACACAGAGTTTCTCAAAGAAGCGGTGATGTTGTGTGCAACATACTGGTGGAGCGCAGGCACACCTTTCTTTGAGAAGTAGTGCCGACTGGGCATCTGGTACTGGGGCACTGCAACGGACATAAGGTCTCGAAAATCCTCTGTGTCCACCAGGCGGAAAGGCAGCATTTCTGTAGCCAAGAGCTTGCAGATAGTGAAATTCAAACTCTTAGCTTTCTCATGGCTAGGAGGAAATGGTCTTTTACTTGTCCACATCTGAGGGACCGAGGGCTGGCTATTGTGCTTAGACGGGGTTGATAAGGGTGTCCCCGGCAAACTGCCGGTCTGTGAGGAAGATGCAGGTGGACATGTTAGGTTGCCTTGATCCAAAGGTGGTGCTATCGATGTCGGACAGCGCTCAACACCAGCTGGTGTTACCACCTCCAAAGAAAATGATGACCTGCCAATCACGCTGGCTGTTGCGGGTAAAGAGGTGGCAGGTCTGCGCCCCAAAACAGGTGTGACTGCTGTCCCCCCAGTCACAGAGGATGAAGAGGCCGAGGATGCACAAGATATGGCAGACGGTGGTTGGCCCGGCCGGCTAGGCCGAATTGTAGCACACTGAGCTTCCCACTGCAACTTATGCTTCATGTCCATGTGCCGGTTCATGCATGAAGTACTCAAACTATGTATTTTTTGGCCTCTACTTAGCTTTTGCTGACAAATGTTACAGATAACATGAGTTGGGTCATCTTTATCGATCTGAAAAAATGCCCAGGCTATGCAAGGCTTAGCACCCATGCGACCTGAAGAGCCACCACGACTTGTGGTGAGAGGCAGAGTTGTGTTTGAGGATGCAGTTGTTGACGTGCTTCCAGTACTACGTCTCTGTCCAGGAAGGCGCAACCTGACCTCGTCGTCACTAGCATCTTCCTCCACCTCCTCTGCTGACCTCATCTCTTGGCTGACTGTGGGTTGACAGTAAGTGGGATCTCCAACCTCATCATCATCACCCTGTGCGTTATCACACCCGTCGTCCTCAGAGCCAACCTGTTCCTGCCCTGACAAAAAACTAAAGTTGTCGCTCCAATCAGGTATTTGAGTCTTATCATCGTCTTCCTCATTGTCTCCACCAACAGGAGTTACAGTTTGGGAATGAGGGTCTACATTATGGTCAGAACCTTCTGCCTCTGGTCCTGGATCTGACTCATAAAGATTCTGGGCATCAGTGCAGATCATTTCCTCGTCTTTATTCACAGAAGCGCTGGAGTCGACCTCTGATTCCCAGGCTATAGTATGAGTAAACAGCTCTGCAGACTCAACCATCTGTTCTACCTCATACTCAGACGGGCAGCTGGAGATTTGGGAGCTGTGAGGAAGCAAGTGCGATTGGGGTGACACCTTTGAGGACTGGAGTATTTGTGATGTTGAAGTTGATGTGGAGGAGAGCCCACTTAAAGGAGCACTTGATATCCGTTGAAGCACCTGCTGTTTTTGTGCCTCATCTGGAATTTGTAGCGATTGGCGTGGCCGTAAGAAAGGGATCTTATCACATTGTCCGCTAAAAGAAGTAGACATTTTAGTTTGGTTGGAAGATGGTCTTTCTTCTGCAGATGTTACTGTTGCTTTAACACCTACCCCACGGACACAACCTTTTTTCCCCTTCCCAACACGCCTATTCCCCTTTCCACCAGCAGCAGGCCTTTTTCCACTCATTTTGGTGGTTAACTAATTCACAACTCTGGAGTTGTTTGCACAAAAAAAACAATGGATGGGAACCGAGCAGAGCTGGGTGGCCAAACTGTGGTATTAGGCCAAAACTATTGGCTGGGTTAGATGCAGAAAAAAATTATATTCAATTTGCAACCTGATGGAGGTCAGTATAGATGGTCTAATAGATCAAGTCCCACACACAGCTAGAAGCCCAAATATTTTTTCAGAGGTAGATACAGAAAAAAATTTTATTCAGTTTGCAACCTGATGGAGGTCTGTATAGATGGATTAATAGAACAAGTCCCACACACAGCTACAAGCCCAATATTTTTTCAGAGGTAGATGCAGAAAAAAAATATATTCAGTTTGCAACCTGATGGAGGTCAGTATAGATGTACTAATAGAGAAAGTCCCACACACTGCTAGAAGGACAAATATTTTTTCAGAGCTAGATGCAGACAAAAAATTATTTTGAGTTTGCAACCTGATGGAGGTCAGTATACGTGGACTAATAGAACAAGTCCCACACACTGCTAGAAGGCCAAATATTTTTTCAGAGCTAGATGCAGAAAAAAATTATATTCAGTTTGCAACCTGATGGAGGTCTGTATAAATGGATTAAAAGAACAAGTCCCACACACAGCTAGAAGCCCAAATATTTTTTCAGAGGTAGATGCAGATAAAAATTATTTTTAATTTGCAACCTGATGGAGGTCAGTATAGATGGACTAATAGAGAAAGTCCCACACACTGCTAGAAGGCCAAATATTTTTTCAGAGCTAGATGCAGATAAAAATTATTTTTAATTCGCAACCTGATGGAGGTCAGTATAGATGGACTAATAGAGAAAGTCCCACACACTGCTAGAAGGCCAAATATTTTTTCAGAGCTAGATGCAGATAAAAATTATATTCAATTTGCAACCTGATGGAGGTCAGTATAGATGGACTAATAGAACAAGTCCCACACACAGCTAGAAGCCCAAATATTTTTTCAGAGGTACTGTAGATGCAGATAAAAATTATTTTTAATTTGCAACCTGATGGAGGTCAGTATAGATGGACTAATACAACAAGTCCCACACACAGCTAGAAGACCAATATTTTTTCAGAGGTAGATGCAGAAAAAAATATATTCAGTTTGCAACCTGATGGAGGTCAGTATAGATGGAGTAATAGAACAAGTCCCACACACAGCTAGAAGCCCAAATATTTTTTCAGAGGTAGATGCAGATAAAAATTATTTTTAATTTGCAACCTGATGGAGGTCAGTATAGATGGACTAATAGAGAAAGTCCCACACACTGCTAGAAGGCCAAATATTTTTTCAGAGCTAGATGCAGATAAAAATTATATTCAATTTGCAACCTGATGGAGGTCAGTATAGATGGACTAATAGAACAAGTCCCACACACAGCTAGAAGCCCAAATATTTTTTCAGAGGTACTGTAGATGCAGATAAAAATTATTTTTAATTTGCAACCTGATGGAGGTCAGTATAGATGGACTAATACAACAAGTCCCACACACAGCTAGAAGACCAATATTTTTTCAGAGGTAGATGCAGAAAAAAATATATTCAGTTTGCAACCTGATGGAGGTCAGTATAGATGGAGTAATAGAACAAGTCCCACACACAGCTAGAAGCCCAAATATTTTTTCAGAGGTAGATGCAGATAAAAATTATTTTTAATTTGCAACCTGATGGAGGTCAGTATAGATGGACTAATAGAGAAAGTCCCACACACTGCTAGAAGGCCAAATATTTTTTCAGAGCTAGATGCAGATAAAAATTATATTCAATTTGCAACCTGATGGAGGTCAGTATAGATGGACTAATAGAGAAAGTCCCACACACTGCTAGAAGGCCAAATATTTTTTCAGAGCTAGATGCAGATAAAAATTATATTCAATATGCAACCTGATGGAGGTCAGTATAGATGGACTAATAGAACAAGTCCCACACACAGCTAGAAGCCCAAATATTTTTTCAGAGGTAGATGCAGATAAAAATTATTTTTAATTTGCAACCTGATGGAGGTCAGTATAGATGGACTAATAGAGAAAGTCCCACACACTGCTAGAAGGCCAAATATTTTTTCAGAGCTAGATGCAGATAAAAATTATATTCAATTTGCAACCTGATGGAGGTCAGTATAGATGGACTAATAGAACAAGTCCCACACACAGCTAGAAGCCCAAATATTTTTTCAGAGGTACTGTAGATGCAGATAAAAATTATTTTTAATTTGCAACCTGATGGAGGTCAGTATAGATGGACTAATACAACAAGTCCCACACACAGCTAGAAGACCAATATTTTTTCAGAGGTAGATGCAGAAAAAAATATATTCAGTTTGCAACCTGATGGAGGTCAGTATAGATGGAGTAATAGAACAAGTCCCACACACAGCTAGAAGCCCAAATATTTTTTCAGAGGTAGATGCAGATAAAAATTATTTTTAATTTGCAACCTGATGGAGGTCAGTATAGATGGACGAATAGAGAAAGTCCCACACACTGCTAGAAGGCCAAATATTTTTTCAGAGCTAGATGCAGATAAAAATTATATTCAATTTGCAACCTGATGGAGGTCAGTATAGATGGACTAATAGAGAAAGTCCCACACACTGCTAGAAGGCCAAATATTTTTTCAGAGCTAGATGCAGATAAAAATTATATTCAATATGCAACCTGATGGAGGTCAGTATAGATGGACTAATAGAACAAGTCCCACACACAGCTAGAAGCCCAAATATTTTTTCAGAGGTACTGTAGACGCAGATAAAAATTATTTTTAATTTGCAACCTGATGGAGGTCAGTATAGATGGACTAATACAACAAGTCCCACACACTGCTAGAAGCCCAATATTTTTTCAGAGGTAGATGCAGAAAAAAATATATTCAGTTTGCAACCTGATGGAGGTCAGTATAGATGGAGTAATAGAACAAGTCCCACACACAGCTAGAAGCCAAAATATTTTTTCAGAGGTAGATGCAGATAAAAATTATTTTTAATTTGCAACCTGATGGAGGTCAGTATAGATGGACTAATAGAGAAAGTTCCACACACTGCTAGAAGGCCAAATATTTTTTCAGAGCTAGATGCAGATAAAAATTATATTCAATTTGCAACCTGATGGAGGTCAGTATAGATGGACTAATAGAGAAAGTCCCACACACTGCTAGAAGGCCAAATATTTTTCAGAGCTAGATGCAGATAAAAATTATATTCAATTTGCAACCTGATGGAGGTCAGTATAGATGGACTAATAGAACAAGTCCCACACACAGCTAGAAGCCCAAATATTTTTTCAGAGGTACTGTAGATGCAGATAAAAATTATTTTTAATTTGCAACCTGATGGAGGTCAGTATAGATGGACTAATAGAGAAAGTCCCACACACTGCTAGAAGGCCACATATTTTTTCAGAGGTAGATGCAGAAAAAAATATATTCAGTTTGCAACCTGATGGAGGTCTGTATAGATGGATTAATAGAACAAGTCCCACACACAGCTAGAAGCCCAATATTTTTTCAGAGGTAGATGCAGAAAAAAATATATTCAGTTTGCAACCTGATGGAGGTCAGTATAGATGGACTAATACAACAAGTCCCACACACAGCTAGAAGCCCAATATTTTTTCAGAGGTAGATGCAGAAAAAAATATATTCAGTTTTCAACCTGATGGAGGTCTGTATAGATGGATTAATAGAACAAGTCCCACACACAGCTAGAAGCCCAATATTTTTATAGAGGTAGATGCAGAAAAAAATATATTCAGTTTGCAACCTGATGGAGGTCAGTATAGATGGACTAATACAACAAGTCCCACACACAGCTAGAAGCCCAATATTTTTTCAGAGCTAGATGCAGAAAAAAATTATATTCCATTTGCAACCTGATGGAGGTCAGTATAGATGGACTAATAGAATGATGCTATGCCCAAAAGATTTTACTTCACTAGGTGCAGTAAAAAAATTGGTATTCTATACACAGGTGGTATATCTTGCAACACAGATAAGCTACTCCACTGACTAACACACTCTGCAATAGGCCAAAAAGGATCAGCTTTGCTAGATTCAGCCAAATACTGTGAAAAAAACTTGCACAGCACTGGCACAGACCTGCCTGGCAAAAACTGATAGGAACTGATGTAACCTAGTCCTGAAAAGGACTCCAATTACAATTAGTCTTTACTCCCACAATCTATCTATTTAAGAGCACAGACCTGCCTGATAAAAGTCGTAGGAAATGCTGTAACCTAGTCCTTAAAAGGACTGCAATCACAACTATTCCCTACTCCCAAGCTATCTGTAGATTTGTGCGAAAATTGGCTTGAAATTAACAAGGTATAGCGCACACAGCAACAGCGGTGCCGTCTAACACGCAGCTGCAGCAGTGAGAAAATGGTGGCGATGGGGAAAATGGCTTGGTCTTATAGGGCAAGGACATGTGACATACACTGCCAATGACACATGCCCTTGCTTGTGTGAAAAAAAGCACTTCGCTCCGTGTGTGCGCTGCTGATAGGCTGACAGATTGCACCTCCCCACTGTAAATGCGGGAAAGAGAAAAAAAAAATGGAGATCTTCATTGTTCCTGCAGAGATCCATCCCCTGCCCCTCCCCCCACCCCGCTGTACACTCAAACTGCGTATTAACATTAATTTTCATCATTACTGAGAAAAAATCCAGTTATGATTTTGGTGCACGAACAGTTATCGAACATAACCTCGAACAGCCGAATTTTTCTCAAATTGTTCGTGTTCGCCGAACGGCTCGAACACCGCCCAAAACAGCTCGAATTTGAGATTGGCGAACAGTTCGAGTAGAACAACGCTCATCTCTAGTAGTGAGCACTTGCGTTCAACACTAGTTGCCATATCGTCATTTTTTTTTTTTTTCTTTTTACTTTTGAAAAAAAAAAACAACCCCAACCCTAACATTAGCACAACCCCAGCCCTAGCGTTTATTTTTTACGCTTTTCCTCGTGCGGTATAAGTGATGAGATTACTTTATTCTTCGGGTCAGTGCGATTACAGCGATACCAGAATCATATTGGGTTTTTATGATTGACAGCTGTCACACACTAAAAGACATATTTTGTAAAATCTAGTTTTTGCATTGCCATATTTTGGCCTACAGAGTCATGTGACAGCTTGTTTTTTGCGGGATGAGTTGACGTTTTTATTGGTGCCATTTTCAGGCATGTGACATTTTTTGATCACTTTCTATTCCAGCTTTTGGAAGGCAGAATAAACAAAAAACAACAATTCAGAAATTGTGTTTTTTTAAATTTTTTTATTCTGCTCTGCGTTTGGTAAAATTGATAAGGCAGCTTTATTCTTTGGGTCAGTACGTTTACAGCGTATGTTTTGGTGCTTTTACACAATAAAAGCTATTTTATAGGAAAAATTAGTTTTTTGCATCCCTTTTTTCTGAGAGCTATAACTTTTAGATTTTTCGGATGATGGAGCTGTATGGCAGCTTGTTTTTTGCGGGACGAGATGACTTTTTCAGCGGTACCATTTTTATTTATATTCGTCTTTTTGATCGCATGCTATTCCATTTTTTGTTTGGCGGTATGGTGGTAAAGCATTGTTTTTTGCTTCATTTTTTTTTTTTTTTTTCTTACTGTGTTCACTGAAGGGGTTAACTAGTGGAACAGTTTTATAGGTCAGGTCGTTACGGACGCGTCAATAAGAAATATGTGTACTTTTATTGTTTTTTTGCTTTTTTTTCATAATAATATTTATTGATGGGTACATTATATTTTTATTTTTAGTGGATTCTTTATTTTTATTTTTTTTTTTAGATTTTTACAATTTTATTTTTTTTTCACTTTCTGGGAGTTTTTTTTTACTTTTTTACTTTGCCCCACTATGGGACTTTCACTTTTTATATTCTGATCACCTGCATAGCATAGGGATTGAGAAAGCACCTGTGCCATGCAGACAGTCAGAGGCTGGACAGGGAGAAGATAGTTTGGAGATGCACTGTGCATGTCCAAAAAATCTTCCTGCTGTCTGGTAACCCGGATGTTGTCATGACGACATCGGGGCGGCATGGCAACACCCGGGAAGCCCCGGCAGACAGCGCTGGAGGCCGGAAGAGGAGGTGAGTATTGCGATCACCTCCCCTTGCCTCCGTAATGCTGCGATCGACTTCGATCGCAGCATTGTGGGGTTTAATGTGCCGGGAGCGGTGCGAGACCGCTCCCTGCACATAGTACCGGGTGTCAGCTGTGACAATCAGCTGACACCCGGCGGCGATCGCGCCCGCACAGCCTGTGTGCGCGCGCGATCGCGATGACGTACTAATACTGGTCAGGCTCTTAAAGCCCAGGGCACTGACGCGTATTAGTACGTCTTGTGCTTTAAAGGGGTTAAAGGGAACCTGTCACCAGCTTTTTCCCTTGTAAAGTAGGGCCAGCACCTGAAAACACTCATGTACAGTGTAGCGTCGGTGTCCCTACATGCTTCCTCCCCCCCTGCCTCCCCTGGCAGGGATGCCGACTCACCGCCACAACGCCCATCCCGCATCTCCTCTTTCCTCTGTTGCCCGGGGTCTGTGCACTGCTTGCAGATCCCTAGGCACTGTGCTTAGGTGCGCCTACTCATGGTCTCTTAAAGGGATGGCGCGTGTCGCCCTACAGTGTCCCCAGCCAATAGCTGGGAGAAACTTATTATTTAAGGCACCTGCACCTGTTGGGAGGTGCATGAGCAATGTGTTATATCAGTAGTCTGCACGCTTGCAAGATCTCATGTCCCCAGTACCTGGCAGTCAGTTTACCTGTCCTGTACCTGTCTGCCTGTGCTTGCCCGTGCTTCCTGTATTCCAGCCATGCCTGCCAGCACCTGCCTGCCTGCATATCAGCTGTGCCTGCCAGGACCTACCTGTATTCCAGCTGTGCCCACCAGCAAAAGCCTACCTGTACATCAGCCGTGCCCGCCACTACCTACCTACCTGCTTGTATATCAAGATCAAGAATTTCTCCTCGAGCTGCTCCACTTTATCCTTTCGCATAATTATTTTTTGTTTAAAGATGTAATATATCTCCAGCGACGTGGCACGGCGATGGGGGCGGCTTGTGCGCCATCGTACGCTAATCTCTTCCTGTTTGCATGGGAGAGGGATATTTTTGGTGACGATGGCGTACCTGCTGCGGACCACGTCATTTCATGGATGAGTGGTCTTTTATATTCAGATCAGGCTAAATGGGGAAAAGACACGAGTGGAAAGATTAGGTATATCTCGTCTTTTAACCACGAGTGGGAGACGATGCGACGGGTTCTCAATCGTCATTGGGCGGTTCTGGGTACGGAACCTGCACTATGTGATCACCTTGAATCCTTTCCACCAATGACGGCCCGTCGGGGGAAGAATTTGAAAGATCTATTAGTCTCCAGTCACTACATTCCCCCTGTGTCCAACCCATTTGGGTCCCGTGGCCCCACTGTGGGATGCTTCCCATGCGGCCGCTGTCTTGCCTACGCCAATGTCCTGTGCAGTGTTTCTTTCACGTCCTCTGACGGCTCCCGTGAATTTAAAATCTTGCAATATATTTCATGTAACACCAATAATGTTATATATTATGCGACTTGTGGTTGCAATCTGATCTATATAGGCCTGACATCGCGGGAGCTTCGTGTCAGTGTACGTGAGCACTGCGGGACATTGGCGCGGCCAGGATGGCGACCTATCCCCGGGAGCTGAAGACGCTACCACGACATTTTAAGGCAGTACATGACTGCGATCCTAGGACATTGCAGATACGTGGTATAGAAGTGGTGCGTCTTGGCTCTCGGCTCTCGGGAAGGGAATATCAAACAGCGTTTAGCCCAAAGTGAGGCGAGATGGATGGTTAATTTTGACACGGTTAGCCCACGTGGACTGAATGAGGCTTTAAGTTTTGCTGCGTTTTTATGATTTAGAATGGTTCCAGGCTCTACTCTCCTGCTCTCTTTGTAATGTAATCCCATGTGATTCATTTTATTATGTTTTTATTATTACAGCTTCGTATGGCTTGTTTTTAATTTCTAAATCTCTTCCACTCTTATTCTAGTGATGATGCGCTGTATACCTTTGTACAGAGTTCTTCTGTGGTCATGTCTGTTTCTACATCTTATCTTCAGCTATTGGGATGAACATTCTCTGCCCAGAATTCTATAATATTTATGTGATGTGAAGCGTTGTAATTTAAATGTGGAAATTTTCTATTATGCCATCTGGTGATGTACAAGAATTGTCATTATGTGCATTGGTGCTGATGATTTGTTTATTGGATGCTCACAATTATATCTAATATGCTAGTTTCACAATCTTGTTACACACCTTACCGCTACCACGCTGACTAATGCTGTGCGCATGCGGGCCGTCGGTTTCCGTCGGTGTGTGCGCGCCCCGCTGTCTGTCGCCTCCTGCTTAGTGCGTTCTGCGCACGCGCGAGGGGCATGACAGCTTGGACGCGCGCGACTGGACACCAACAGCGCATGCGCCGCCGTGAAGAAGTCCGACACTACATTTTAGATGGTCATGTGATGCGTCACAAGACCGTAGAATTTACATATTTAAGGTCCTTACACGCATTGTTGCTTCAGCCTCTTGAGAAAGCCACATTCACTCAGGCGAAATGCGCGTTGAGGCGGTTTATTCCATGGGTCTATTGCACTCAGCACTTTAATTTCTTGTCCATCCTCTGGTAAGGTTCTTTTCATATACATTTGGACTGTGGGTACAAGATGAGATTATGGACGTTTCTCAGTCCTGGATATAATGAGTGATTGACTGTTCCCTGGCCATTTTTTCCAATTTTAATAGTCACCTTACCTTAGGAGTCCTCACCCTGCAATTTACTAAATATGGTGCGGGTGTGTGGGGGTTCATGAGCTATTTAGTGCTGCTATCCCTTGACCCCTTGTATCCCTATTTATTTAAATGCTGTGACTTGACTATGTATTTTTGATATTTATGTAATAAAGACTCTCTCCTACTTAAGTTACTCCATATTTTCTCCTTGGTTTAATTATGTTTCTGGAGTGGAGCTCATGCTGACCTAGATTTCATGGTTTAACAGCTATGTTTGCTCTTGTGCATTTACTTAAGGCTGTTGTATGTATGTTAATCTGCTTGTATATCAGCCAAGCCCGCCAGCACCTGCTTGCCTGTATATCGTCCGTGTCTGCCAACACCGTGTCTGCAAAAGTATTGGCACCCCTGCAATTCTGTCAGATAATACTCAGTTTCTTCCTGAAAATGATTGCAATCACAAATTCTTTGGTATTATTATCTTCATTTAATTTGCTTGCAAGGAAAAAACACAAAAGAGAATGAAGCAAAAATCAAATCATTGATCATTTCACCCAAAACTCCAAAAATGGGCCAGACAAAAGTATTGGCACCCTCAGCCTAATTCTTGGTTGCACAACCTTTAGCCAAAATAACTGCGAACAACCGCTTCCGGTAACCATCAATGAGTTTCTTACAATGCTCTGCTGGAATTGTAGACCATTCTTCTTTGGCAAACTGCTCCACGTCCCTGCCATTTTGAGATCTCTCCACAGGTGTTCTATGGGATTCAGGTCTGGACTCATTGCTGGCCACCTTAGAAGTCTCCAGTGCTTACTCTCAAATCCATTTTATAGTGCTTTTGGAAGTGTGTTTTGGGTCATTGTCCTGCTGGAAGACCTCTGAGGGAGACCCAGCTTTCTCACACTGGGCCCTACATTATGCTGCAAAATTTGTTGGTAGTCTTCAGACTTCATAATGCCATGCACACAGTCAAGCAGTCCAGTGCCAGAGGCAGCAAAGCAACCCCAAAACATCAGGGAACCTCCGCCATGTTTGACTGTAGGGACCGTGTTCTTTTCTTTGAATGCCTTTTTTTTCCTGTACACTCTATGTTGATGCTTTTTGCCAAAAAGCTCTACTTTTGTCTCATCTGACCAGAGAACATTCTTCCAAAACGTTTTAGGCTTTCTCAGGTAAGTTTTGGAAAACTCCAGCCTGGCTTTTTTACGTCTCTGGGTAAGAAGTGGGGTCTTCCTGGGTATCCTACCATACAGTCCCTTTTCATTCAGATGCCGACGGATAGTACGGGTTGACACTGTTGTACCCTCGGACTGCAGGGCAGCTTGAACTTGTTTGGATGTTAGTCGAGGTTCTTTATCCACCAGCCGCACAATCTTGCGTTGAAATTTCTCGTCAATTTTTCTTTTCCATCCACATCTAGGGAGGTTAGCCACAGTGCCATGGGCTTAAAACTTCTTGATGACACTGCGCACGGAAGACACAGGAACATTCAGGTCTTTGGAGATGGACTTGTAGCCTTGAGATTGCTCCTGCATCCTCACAATTTGGTTTCTCAAGTCCTCAGACAGTTCTTTGGTCTTCTTTCTTTTCTCCATGCTCAATGTGGTACACACAAGGACACAGGACAGAGGTTGAGTCAACTTTAATCCATGTTAACTGGCTGCAAGTGTGATTTAGTTATTGCCAGCACCTGTTAGGTGCCACAGGTAAGTTACAGGTGCTGTTAATTACACAAATTAGAGAAGCATCACATGATTTTTCAAACAGTGCCAATACTTTTGTCCATCCTCTTTTTTAGGTTTGGTGTGGAATTGTATCCAATTTGGCTTTAGGACAATTCTTTTTGTGTTTTTTCATTGAAGACAAATTAAATGAAGATAATAATGCCAAAGAATTTGTGATTGCAATCATTTTCAGGAAGAAACTGAGTATTATCTGACAGAATTGCAGGGGTGCCAATACTTTTGGCCACCACTGTACCTGACTGCATGTGAAGATCTGAGGTTGTGGGTTGTAATAATCACCTAGGCAGGTTAACGATGCAACAATATTTTATTCCTTACATGCATGGTTTTACAACAATTTCTGGTAAAATGGCCAAAATACAATGCTCTCAGTCCACAATTTCCCAACCTGGGATAGGTAGTTACATTGCCCCCGTATCAGGCGATACTCACTGCCTCCCAACTTTTGATTGGCCCACAGATTTCTTATCTCCTACCAATATATTTTGTAGCCACAGTCCACACTCCTCCAGATGACAGATAACACGACTGAAGTCCATGAATTGAGCAGCAATAGTCCTTAAGAAAGTTCATCAAACCCCGACAAGAGATCCCATAATTGTAGCACATGGATCCAGCCCAGCTGGTGATCGACCTCCAAATTCCGTAGGCAATCCATCCAAGGCTCCAGGACTTCAGCCTAGATCCTCTGTCTCCGAATTCACTCCTCCAACTCCCTGACTAAAACATGTGGCTTCTTCCTCCCTCCCTGGAATCAGCCCCTTGAATGGGCAGAAGTGTTCACACCCTCCCCCCAAAGCTAACTGTGGAGGTATTTTTTCTCAGGCCAAACCCATCACCTGGGACTGCATGTGAGACTCCCTGTGGTGACGGCTTCACTGGATCTACTATCCCCATCCTCACAATGGGATTAGTGGCTGGGAGAATAGTGGCTTAAGGCCCTTGAGATACTAACGAGATTGGAATGATTGCTTTACATTTACCTTTAGTGATCTCCTGTCTCGCCTTATGTATAATGTATACATAAGATCCAGCCTGCATGTCTTCCTCTGCTTACTGTTACTGAATGGAAAAATTGATTCCTGAAGCTGAACATTTTCCAAGTGAAATTACTGCACTTAAACTGACGAGAAAGCAAATTTCTAATAAAACACAACAAGCAACTCCACTCTATGTGCATTGGTCCAATAATCAGTAAGTGGCCAGCTGCTCACACTGCATATCAGCCGTGCCCGCCAGCACATGCCTGCCTGTACATCGGCCGTGCCCGCCAGCACCTGCCTGCCTGTATATCAACTGCCTGTCTATACATCAGTCGTGCCCGCCAGCACATGCCTGCCTGTATATAGGTCATGTCTGCCAACACCTGCCTGCCTGTACATCAGCGGTGCCCGCCAGCACCTACCTGTATATCAGCTGTGTCTGCCATAGAGGTGGGGCATCCAGCAATAGGTCCGGGAGAGCATGATTAAAAACAAAAAATGTTATTATGAATTCATTAAAAGGCAAAAAAGAAAAGAAAATTGGACTGTCCCCGGGGACTGTACCCTGTTACTCCAGTAGATCTGACACGTTTCGAACTAGGTAGTTCTTATTCATAGTCTGGCATGGTTCAATGTTACAAGTAAATGCATTAAATGGTTAAAAAAAAGGGGGGGGAAATGACATACCAAACTTGGGGGAAAAAAAGGGGGGGGAGGGGAGAGGAATGGAAAGAAAGAAGAAGCTTCTTTTTGATGTAGGATCCAAGTTCTATGTGGATTTTTAAGTTAGACTCTAGACTACCAAAGGGTATAAATATTAAAACAGACCTCATGTATATACACTAGGGTTTATTGAACATTTCATATTTTCTTCTTTCTTTCTAACCCTCTCCCGCTTTTTTTCCCATGCTTGGTATGTCATTCCCCCCCCCCCTTTTTTTTTTACTATTTAAGACATTTACATGTATAATGAAACCATGCCAGACTATGAATAAGAACTACCTTGTTCGAAACAGTTCAGATCTACTGCTGTCCCTGGGGACAGTCCCCAATCTTTTTTTCTTTTTTGCCTTTTAATGAATTCATAATAAAAAAAATTTGATTTTAATCACGCTCTCCCGGTCCTGTTGCTGGATACTCACCTCTATTGCCTCGTCCTGCTGCCGACACAGCTGAATCCTTGCACTGCCGGGGGGCTCCTTTCACATTGGTGAGCTGGAAAAACCTACGGGGCGTTCCAGTCCGATGGGCATATCTGGTCTTGATCCGGAACATCCTCTCTTATTACAATCGCCAGTGCTTTTTGACCTTTCCTCCCGCATGTGACTCGCCCCCTGGGCCGCGTGGGGAACCCGGAACCGGGCCTTTGGTGAGATGCTGGGGGTTGTAGTCACCGTGGCGATGACCCGGTCCCGTGGCTCAGGGTGGTCAAACCAGTGGCAGTCTATTGATATGGTTTTCATTATTTTCAAATGTCCGACTACGCCACCCGTGCATTGCGGTCAGGATGAACCGCCGCTGCAGGGCAGACTGCTGGGGCTGATGTTGGTGAGCAGCACAGGGGTGGTATAGCTCCCCACGGGAAGAGTGTAGCCCTTGGGCAGTGCAGGTGAATGATGGGGGTGATGGTGCGCGGGAATAATAACTCAGAGTCTCTGTAATGCAGTCCAGGATCTTTACTCACAGTTCATTACTCCACGTTACTCCGGCCGGCTGTAACTTCCCGCATCGCACCATGTTCACCAGGTGAGGGGGCTCGGCCAACTCTCAGATAATTTTGGAGCACTTCGCAGGACCCCCTTCTCGTGTCCTTCCTCTGGCCTGTCATACCCCACCAGTGACCACGCTTCTGTCCGGCTGCCTCTGGCCTTCTCTGGGTAAACTTCGGCGCCAGTTTCCCTCACCCTATGTGGTGCCTTCCTAGCGGGTGTAGCGAGGGGCTGCACCATATAAAATGTCACAGCCTCCGGTTTCTAGTTGAGGGTAGTTCCCCGCCTCCACTAGTTTCGGGGACCGGTCTCCCCCTTGGCCTGACCCCACTACTCAGGTAGATGCGGGCGTATGGTGGCTATCAGCCGGTCCACACCCCTGGGGTCCCTTCTCTCCTCTGTGTTCCTGGAGCTTCCTCCGCCCTTCTTCATCTCTTCTCCCCTACTCTCTCTCTCTCCTTTCAGTGCTGACTGTGCCTCACAGGCTAGACCCGCATCCGGAGCAGAGTTCCACAGAGTCCTGCTCTGTCACATCTTCTCTCTGACTCCACTGAACCGACTTCTCTCTAGAACTAAGATGGTGCCCACCTTTTGTACCTCCCTCTAGGTGTACCCAGGAACTGCTTCCTCCCTGCTCCTGCACTACCGGGTTCCCCCTTTCCTAGGTGTTCCCTCCCCCCACTCCAGCCAGGGGCAGGGACTGTCGTGCTCTACTTGGAGCATATCGGTCGCCCTGCCCCCCGTACATGTGGTGTAATGCATGCAGGTGTCGGGGTCCTGGTCCACACTCCATCCTTACCTGAGAGTGAGATATCACACATCTGGAAGAGATGCAATACCTCTGTAGCAACCGAACCTCCCAGGGTGCTACACATGCACATTACAGTGCTTTGTCCTGCCTTCCACAGGACAGAGAGAAGTACGAGTGCACAGGAGTGCAGTGAAGGACATGACGTACAATGCGTCATTCACATGAAGCAAGAAGGGGGACGGTGATTGCAAGAAGAGACACCCATCACACCGGACCACACTATCTACTATCTATGAGCATAATAAATGGTCTTTTTTGTGTTATGCAGAACGCATTTGAGGACATATATACAGCATTCTAGAAAGCTGTATATGAGGGCTTACAGGTACTGGCCCTATATTATATGGGAAAAACCTGGGGACAGGTTTCCTTTAAATGTAAATTATCCCACAGAAATATTTCAAAAATATTGAACGTACAAAGTGTTCAACTATCTGTTGCAAGATAAAGTTCATATTCAGCAAATACATCGAGTTTAGCCTCAAGGTTCATTGTGATTAATGCATTGTTCCTCTTCAGATGTACTTTTCACATACATAAAAAGGAACAAGGCTAAAAAAAGGTTGCCCTACTTTTTATCAGAAAACTTTTCATATAATAATGCTAATTCTCAAGGTTTTGTAAGCTTTTTGGATGGCTCATATTTTCTAAATTGCAAATTCTTCCTACAGTATCATAGCTGTTAACTAAGTAATAACAACATTCAGGATAATGGCAGTGTCTACCTACAGATCATTGATAATCTACTATTTGCATAATTTTACACAGACAAATTGTATGGCTAAAATGAGAAAGATGCAGCAACACAAAACGACGTTCATATAGCACCAATTATATTGGGAAATTATCAGCACTGGACCATATTTGACAATCGGTAGTGTGATCATTCATTTGCACAGTTTCAATATTGTGATCAGCACATCATTGCTTACACTGATGCAACTATGACTGTGCAAATCGCCTCTTCAGAGAGAAAAAGGTCTTGAACTCTATATCGCCACCTATTGGAAGCAGCAATCCTACAAGTCACAATCGACCCTTTAACGAGTCGTGCAATATGACTTAGAATAAAAGCCAAATCAGAATCTCAATTTGCAGACACGGCGTTTCGGGCTGTTGGCCCTCGTCAGTGCAAAGTTTGAGAACTGATTTGGCTAGGTGAGAGGCTCTGGATGAGGTCTAAGGGGTAACATTTCTCCTTGTGGAGAGTGACATATCGGCAGGCATGTTTCCACAGACCAATGACTAGGAGCAAGCTTTTCATATTTCTTTGCCCATTTAATCTTTAGGCTGTGTAAAAGAGCCTCTAGATTACACTGTAATAAGGCTTACTAATTATTTGGACCAACCCAATAGCTAACAGTTTGGATTTGGGCTTAACCAAGGAGTGGAGTCTAAAGGATTGCAAATTTTTTTAAACCCTTACCCCAGTGCAAGGTACTAGCAGCAGAGATCAGTGAAGAGCGTGGGCTGCCTGACACATGAGAGGATAAGTGGAACAGGAAAAAATAATATCAATGTGCTGAAAAATGCACCAGGCATGCAGAAAGCAGCACCTAGGACCTAATTTTTACCTAAATGTACATGTAATGTTTGGTGACCATAAAAGGGTAGCAAGGACTGAGGTGTTGTGTTGTGACCCTAGGCACCAGTGACATAGGTGTAAGTGTGATGTCATTTGCTGTTGATGCTTCAGGCCGCCTACCCTTAGATGACTCAGGAAACCATACATGTAAAGCAATAGCAAGGAAAAATTCGGTCTCTTTTATATAAATAAAGTGAACTTTTGCTGTTTAAACTGGTGTAATATATATACAGGAAATAGCAGGCAAGAAGATTCATGTTCACATCTGCTCTTTTACATATAGGCAGAGGTATAGTGGTTAAATGTTCCGACACATCACTTATTAGCTACAACATTTCATCAATATGGCATAGGTGACTTGAATACTCAAATTCATCTTCACTGACTACAGCCTTCTTCAGTGCTGTACCTGTGACCTGGAAAGTCCAGTGCTTTTCACTAAGAATCCCAGGTGTAGCCTACACATTACCTCTTCAGCCCCTCTTCACCTCTGCTATCTCAGGGTTACCCTCTGCTATACCTCTTTGGGCTCCCAATGTTAGCCTATGCATTGAAAAGCAAAAGCTGACTAAAATTAGAAGGAAATGCAATGTCCATTGGAAGAGAAGTGGAGGACACAGTAGCTTAACAAGACGGTTTCAATGCCCCTTGGAAGAGCTGTGGAGTTCAGAGTGGTTTAATAAGACGGTTTTAATGCCCCTTGGAAGAGACTTGGAGGTCACAGTAGCTTAACAAGACGGTTTTAATGCCCCTTAGAAGAGACGTGGAAGTCACAGTAGCTTAACAAGACGGTTTTAATGCCCCTTGGAATAGACGTGGAGGTCAGAGTGGTTTAACCCCTTCCCGACCTGTGTCACAGCGTCTGTGACATGGAAATCGGTGCGTTCCCGACCCATGTCACAGCGTCTGTCTCCTGCAGCGCCTGCGAGCGAGGTCGCTCAGGTGTCACAGTTGCTACTGCAACTGGACATCCTGTAGTTGACCCCACAGGGGGTGGATTAACCCCCCCCCCCCGAGCCTGGGACCCCTCCGATTGGCAGTTTCATTTTCACTTTTAGTGAAACTGCCAATCGGAATGAATTAAATATTTCACCAATGAAAATTGGTGAAATATTTAAATCTGGGCATGGCCTGATGCTTATAGCATCAGCCATTGGCTGGGGGGAGTGTCACCTTCCCCCCCCCCCCCAAGATCTGATTGGGGCTAGTGTCCATGTGACGCTAGCCCTCCAATCAGATGTGAAGGAGGATGTTTACTATGGCTAATCAAACTGCCCAGCTTTCATCCCGTCCGTGGAAGCTGAGGAGTTTATGTGTCACCCTGGCCTGGATGCCACAAAGTGTAATAAAGCTGTGTCTGAGAGCAAGGGGGAGGTTCTCTAGTCAGGGGAACATTAGCATGCAGTACCTCCTGTCTCAGGCCAGTAGGGGGAGTAGGCTGCCCCTATAAAAGCTGGTACTGGGGGCAGGGTTAGAGAGAGCTGGACGACCTGTCTCAGGATTCAGGTTCCAGAGCAGAGAGGGACAGTTGTATTGCACCTAAGAGGAAGTGTGGCAGGAGGAGAGCCACAAGCCAGAGACAAGAGGCGAAGAGAGCCTGTCTTGGCAGATAACAGACTTAATTTACCAGACTTTGGTGTCTGAGGCTGGGAGGATTCCACATCCCCCAGCAGATAACCAGTCCGCAGGGTACTGTATATTCCTTGGCCTAAGAAGCCTGGAGGCCCTGCCACAACAGAAGGGACCAGCAAAGCCGTACAAGGCTGGGAGCAGAAAGGAACCCACGTCGCAGGCCATACAGGCGAGAATACACGGAAAGCTCGGAAACGTGGGCTGTTACCCTATAATGAGGAGATAGCCAGAAGGAGCACAGAAAGCACGGTAGGGCTACACCCTCACCCTGACCAGGGCCAATTTCCCCGTTGCTCTCAGACATCCAGGTCCCCTCCTAGCTGGGACTGTTTGTGGGTCAATTTACCTGTTGTAGTAAAGACTAGTGTTGAGCCACCCCCGTAGTGTTCGAGTTCGGTTCGGTTCGTCGAACACCCGTGTGTTCGCCGAACTGTTCGTCGAACTGTTCGTCGAACACCTTCGAACACCGTTAAAACCAATGGCAGGCAAACAAAAACACATAGAAACACATAGAAAACACCTTCAAAGGTGTCCAAAAGCTGACAAACTGCTCAGAAGACATAACTAACACATGGAAAAGTGACAAGTACATATAGTCATGCGAAAATAAAAGAGGTGGAGGAGTAAAAGGAGGGGGAGACACAGATATAGGCATGTCATGCCCTTCTAAAATCCAAAAAGTGAGAAGCCGACACGGCCAGTCCGCTCCTGCCCGTGCCACCTCCGTGTCGCCGGGTTTGTGCCAGAGCCGCGGTGAACCCTGACGGCCAGCCCCCCTCTCCCAATACTGGTGCCTGTCCGCTGGTGGGTCGAGCGAGCCCCCCTGTGGTGGAGGCAGCTCTAAGCTTTTTAATTTAAATTGTCTCTCTAATTTGAATGAATACACTTTAAATCCATTTACAAGGATCTATTGGAGGGCAAGTCTCATGCCAGCAGCCGCGGTAATTCCAGCTCCAGTAGCGTCCACTAAAGCTGCTGCAGTTAAAAAGCTTTTATAAGGATCGAGCTCGGCTGTCCACCGCAAGGCATCCTACTGCCAGTCCCAGCCCCTATGCCTTGGGGTGCCTCCTGATGCTCTTCACTAAGTATCCCATGGTCCCGAAGCATTTCCTTTGAAAAAATTAAGTGTCTAAACTACAGGTGGTGCAGCTTGCTTAACAGCCGGGATAATCCGCTCACTAGCAGACACTGCTACTAGGCACAAAGTATTTCCTGGGCTAGATGCAGTTAAAAATTTGTAATTAGATACTCTCGTTGGATGCTGAGAAAGCACTCCATAGAGTCTCCTGGCACGCCATATATGATTCTCTTAAAAAGCTTGGGGTAGGGGTCTAGGGGACCCTTTTATAGCCAAAATCACGGCCCTGTATCGCAATACGTCACCTAGGCTGAAGATAAATGGAACTGTAGCACCCTGAGGGCTCGGTTGCTACAGACGTATTGCACCTCACCCAGAGGTGTGATATCTCACTCTCAGGTAAGGATGGAGTGTGGATCAGGACCCGACACCTGCATGCATTACACCACATTGCCGTGGGGCAGGGCGACCAATATGCCCCTGAGATGGGCACGACAGTCCCTGTCCCTGGCTGGAGTGGGGGGAGGGAAAACTGAGGAAGGGGAACCCTGTAGTGCAGGAGCAGGGAGGAAGCAGTTCCTGGGTGCATTGAGAAGGGAGTATAAAAGGTGGGCACCATCTTAGTTCAGTGCAGAGAAGTCTGAGCAGAAGTGGCAGGGAGCAGGGGCTCTGCATGAGCTCTGCTCCGGAGGCGGGCCTAGTAACAAAGGCCCAGGCCTGGAAGAGGGAGAAGGAAGGAAGAGGAGCGGAGAAGGCTCCAGGAACGAGGAATGAAGGGATCCCAGGGGTGCGGACGGGTGAGTCGCCACCGCACGCCCGAATCCACCTGCGTGGAGGGGTCAGGCCAAACTAGTGGAGGCAGGAAACGACCCTCAGCTAGAAACCGGAGGCTCTGACCTTTTATGTGGCGCAGCCCCTCGCTACACCCGCTAGGAAGGCACCACATAGGTTCAGGGAAACTGGCGCCAAGTTTACCAAGAGGAGGCCCGAGGCAGCCGGACAGAAGTGTTGGTAAGAAAGGCCAGACAAAGGACACACAAAGGGGGTCCTGTGAAGTGCTCCAAAGTTATCTGGGAGTTGTCTGAGCCCCTCACCTGGTGAGCACAGTACGACGTGGGCAGCCGTTACCTGCAGACGTGGTCTGGATAATAAGAACTGTGAGTAAAGGCCCTGAACTGCATCACTGACTCCGTGTCGTTACTGCTGCTGCCCTGCACCATCACCCCCATCCTCCACATACACTGCCCTGAGGCTATACTCCTCCCGTGGGGAGTTATGCTACGCTCTGCTGCACCCACAACACCAGCCTCAGTGGTCTGCCCTGTAGCGGCGGTTCACTCTGACCGCAATCCACGGGTGGCGTAGTCGGACATTTAAACATGAAAACCACATAAATAGTTCCGCCACTGGTTTGACCGCCCTGAGCCACGGAACTGGGTCGCCGCCACGAAGACTACAACCACCAGCATCCACCAAAAAGGGTCCGGCTCCGGGTGTCCCAAGGCCCAGGGGGTGCGTCAGAACATTTTCATCACCTTTCACAATCACCAATGGGACAAGGCAGTGATGTCCTCTGTCCCCTCTCTTATACATCCTAGTGACGGAGCACCTGCTCTCATCAATTCGCCATAACCCCAATATTAGGTGGATTGAGGTGGGAGGCACCGAGTACAAGTGCTCTCTATTTGCTGATGATGTCCTAGTATATATCACTCAATCACATATATCCATCCATGCTGTTATGGCTGAAATAGATCACTTTGTTACATGGTAAAATTTTAAAATCAATGCAGCGAAGTCTGAGGCCCTCGATGTCTCCCTCCCCAAATCCATATAGGATTCCATCCAGTCCAACTTTCCCTTTGCCTGGCCCTCACAGGGTATCAAATACTTAGGAATTCCTATTCATAGAGACCTCTCCCATCTATGTTATCTTAATTTTGGGCCCTTTATTGAACAACTCCATACAGACCACGGTTGGCAAGTTAGAACTGTAAGATTCACTACGTGAACCACTGGTGTTTTGTGGAAAAGCACATGTACACTGCGTTCCAAATTATTATACAAAAAGTGTTTAGGAGTGATAAGGGAAGAATTTGTTTGTTTGTCAGTTAAACTCATTGATGGTGATGTGTGTCAGGGCTCTTTATATCACTGTAAGCAATTGCAGACACCTGTGCTAATTAGTTTGGCAGGTGTGTCCAATGAAAGGCAAGACTACTTAAGAAGGCTCTCTCACATTATTAAGCAGCCTACATTTTCTGCCAAAATGGGAAAGAAAAAGGATGTGTCGGCTGCTGAGAAGCAACAAATTGTGGAGTGTTTAGGTCAAGGCATGACTACAATCAACATTGTGCGATGATCAGGATGAAGTGTCTTGGCAATCAAGAAGTATGTAGCTGATTCACAGTACACACGTGTGCATGCTGATAAGGGCAAATTGAGGACTCTTTCCTACAGGCAATTACGTCAGGTTGAAAGAGCAGCGGCAAAAAAGCCTTGTCATAGCAGCAGACAAGTTTTTGAAGCTGCTTGTGCCTCCAACGTCCCCCGAACAACAAGATGCAGGGTCCTTCAGAGGTTTGCAGCTGTGCATGCGCCATCCTGTCGACCTCCTCTATCCACTTCACACAAGCAGAAACGGCTCCAGTGGGCCAAACATTACATGAAGACTGATTTCAAAACTGTTTTGTTCACGGATGAGTGCCATGCAGCGCTCGATGGTCCAGATGGATGGAGTGGAGGATGGCTGGTTGATGGACACCCCACGCAAACACGGCTACAGCGCCAACAAGGAGGAGGTGGAGTAATGTTTTGGGCTGGAATCATGGGGAGAGAGATTGTCGGCCCTTTAGGATCCCTGAAGGCGCTAAAGATGAACTCCATAATGTATGTGGATTTTCTCAAACAGCACTTCCTGCCATGGTTCAAGAAGAAGAACCGTGTATTTCACAGCAAGATCATTTTTCTGCATGATAATGCACCATCTCATGCTGCACATAAAACATCTGCATCTCTGGCTGATATGGGCATAAAAGGGGACAAACTTATGGTGTGACCCCCATGCTCCCCTGACCTCTACCCCATTCAGAACCTTTGGAGCATCATTAAAAGGAGTGTCTATGATGGCGGGAGGCAGTTCACATCTAAGCAACAGCTCTGGGAGGGTATTCTGTCCTCATGCAAAACAATTGAAGCAGAAACCATCCAAAACTTGACAAATTCAATGGACGAGAGAGTTCAGAAGCTCCTTTCAAACAAGGGGTCCTATGTGAAAATGTAACATCACCTAGAATAAAGTTTTGAGTTGAAAACTGTTTGATTTCAGTTTCTAACAACCTGCTAATGCTTATAATTTCAAAAATGACCATTTTTTTGGTCTTTATTAAAATGAAAAGGTTGATCGAAAAGTTTGGGGGATCTAAGAGTGTGGCAACCCAGTAGTCATGATTACTTCGAATTCTGACAATATGAGGGTCATGCTGCAGGTAGTGCAGCAAGAAGGCACTTATGTGCCTTGCGCATCTCGGAGCCCCAAAATTATTTTCCGGGCTAGATGCGGCTAAAAATTATTTTTAATTTTAAATCTGGTGAAGCTTTATTATAGATGGCCTAATAGGATCAGTGCTGCACACTGCTACAAAGCCCAAATTATTTTCCAGTCAAGATACAGATAAACATGATTAGTAATCTGAAAGCTTAAAACGGTTGGTAGGGTGATTTTAACCAATCATCAAGCTTTTACTCTCCCCAGGATGACACAGGGGTAGAAAAGTCGTTTCGGATCCATGGTTTGTTCATCTTTATGAACGTGAGTCTGTCTACATTATCAGTGGAGAGCCGCGTGCGCTTATCTGTCAGCACACCACCAGCAGCGCTGAACACACGTTCAGACAGAACGCTGGCTGCGGGGCATGACAAGATCTCCAAGGCGTAAGTGGCTAGCTCCGGCCATTTATCCAGATTGGAAGCCCAAAAAGAGCAAGGGTCCAGTGACACAGTCGTGGCTTCAATGTTTACTTGGAGATACTCCTGTACCATCGTCTCTAGGCGTTGACTATGTGTCAGACTTCTTGTCTCCTGTGGCCTTGCAAAGGATGGGCTAAAAAAGTGGTGAAATGATTCCGCAAAATTGATGTTACCAGCAGATACTGTGGTTCTGTTACGGTTTGAGTGCTGAACACTTGACGGTCCCACGGTTGGCAAGTTGGAACTGTGAGATTCACTACGTGCACCACTGGTATTTTGTGGAAAAGCACATGTAAGATTCTGCAACAGTCTCTGCTGATACTCCTGCATGCGTGCATCCCTTTCTATGGCAGGAATAATTTCTGCAAATTTACTTTTGTACCGGGGATCTAACAGTGTGGCAACCCAGTAGTCAGGATTATTTCTAATTCTCACAATTCGAGGGTCATGTTGCAGGTAGTGCAGCAAGAAGGCACTCATGTGTGTTGCGCATCCAGGAGCACCAAGTCCCTGTTGTGTTGGTGGCGAGGTAACAATCATGCTTCCTTCCTCTGTCCTCTCCCCCCAACCTCGCACAACAGAAATGTGATCAAGGTCTCCCTCATCTGATGAGTCTTCCATCAGTTCGTCCTCCACTTCTTCCTGGGCTCCTGCACCTTCCTCACTAGTTTGGCTGCTACCATGCGCCCTGGTAAAACCATCTCCCCCACCCTCACATGCCTGCCGCCTTGGTGCTGCCGACCGTCTGGACCTTGCAGATGTTAGCCCTTCCGCATACAACTCCTCCTCCTCTACTTCCTCCACCTCCTCTTGTGCCACCACCTGACTCCGAATTCTGTTTAACATGTGCTCCAGCATGTAAATCACCGGAATAGTCATGCTGATAATGGCATCGTCAGCACTAAACATCTTCGTCGCCATTTCAAAACTGTGCAGAAGGGTGCATATGTCCCTGATCTGAGACCACTCCTCCAGCGTGATTTGCCCCACCTCTGAATCTCGTTGGCCCAGGCTATACGTCAGAACGTATTGCACCAGGGCTTGTCGGTGCTGCCACAGTCGCTGCAACATGTGCAGAGTTGAATTCCACCGGGTAGGCACATCACATTTTAGCCGGTGAAGTGGCAGGCCCAACGACTTCTGTAGAGATGTAAGTCGCTGAGCTGCGGGATGCGAACGGCGGAAGTGAGCACACAGCGACCGTGCCCTCTGCAGAAGGCCATCTAGTCTGGGATAGTGGGCTAAAAATTGCTGGACAACCAGGTTCAACACGTGAGCCATACAAGGCACGTGTGTGACATTGCCCCGGCGAAGGGCCGCACCCAGGTTTGCAGCATTGTCGCACACGGCCTTCCCTGGTTTCAGGTCCAGTGGAGACAACCATTCATGAAATTGGTTCTCCAGAGCTGACCACAACTCCTCAGCTGTGTGACTCACATTTCCCAGACATTTCAATGTAAAAACCGCCTGATGACGTTGAGCCCTACTGCCAGCATAGTAAGGAGGTGTGCAGGATCCCTTCTGCGCAGTTAGAAAGCTTGTGGCATGACCAGACAGGCTTTGGGTGCAGGTGGAAGACCGAGAGGAGGTTGAGGAGGCAGAAGCAGTGGAGGAACTTTGACATAAAGAGGATTGACGCACAACTCGTGGGGACGGCAAGACTTGGACAGCAGCCCCTTGTCCTGCTGTCACCATAGTTACCCAGTACCCAGTCAGCGACATGTAACGCCCCTGTCCATGCCTACTCGTCCAAGTGTCTGTGGTGAAATGCACCCTGTCACACACAGAGTTTCTCAAAGAAGCGGTGATGTTGTGTGCGACATGCTGGTGGAGCGCAGGCACACCTTTCTTTGAGAAGTAGTGCCGACTGGGCATCTGGTACTGGGGCACTGCGACGGACATAAGGTCTCGAAAATCCTCTGTGTCCACCAGGCGGAAAGGCAGCATTTCTGTAGCCAAGAGCTTGCAGATGGTGAAATTCAACCTCTTAGCTTTCTCATGGCTAGGAGGAAATGGTCTTTTACTTGTCCACATCTGAGGGACCGAGGGCTGGCTATTGTGCTTAGACGGGGTTGATAAGGATGTCCCCGGCAAACTGCCGGTCTGTGAGGAAGAAGCAGGCGGACATGTTAGGTTGCCTTCATCCAAAGGTGGTGCTATCGATGTCGGACAGCGCTCATCACCAGCTGGTGTTACCACCTCCAAAGAAAATGATGACCTGCCAATCACGCTGGCTGTTGCGGGTAAAGAGGTGGCAGGTCTGCGCCCCAAAACAGGTGTGACTGCTGTCCCCCCAGTCACAGAGGATGAAGAGGCCGCGGATGCACAAGATATGGCAGACGGTGATTGGCCCGGCCGGCTAGGCCGCATTGTAGCACACTGAGCTTCCCACTGCAACTTATGCTTCATGTCCATGTGCCGGTTCATGCATGAAGTACTCAAACTATGTATTTTTTGGCCTCTACTTAGCTTTTGCTGACAAATGTTACAGATAACACGAGTTGGGTCATCTTTATCGATCTGAAAAAATGCCCAGGCTATGCAAGGCTTAGCACCCATGCGACCTGAAGAGCCACCACAACTTGTGGTGAGAGGCAGAGTTGTGTTTGAGGATGCAGTTGTTGACGTGCTTCCAGTACTACGTCTCTGTCCAGGAAGGCGCAACCTGACCTCGTCGTCACTAGCATCTTCCTCCACCTCCTCTGCTGACCTCATCTCTTGGCTGACTGTGGGTTGACAGTAAGTGGGATCTCCGACCTCATCATCATCACCCTGTGCGTTATCACACCCGTCGTCCTCAGAGCCAACCTGTTCCTGCCCTGACAAAAAACTAAAGTTGTCGCTCCAATCAGGTATTTGAGTCTTATCATCGTCTTCCTCATTGTCTCCACCAACAGGAGTTACAGTTTGGGAATGAGGGTCTACATTATGGTCAGAACCTTCTGCCTCTGGTCCTGGATCCGACTCATAAAGATTCTGGGCATCAGTGCAGATCATTTCCTCGTCTGGATTCACAGAAGCGCTGGAGTCGACCTCTGATTCCCAGGCTATAGTATGAGTAAACAGCTCTGCAGACTCAACCATCTGTTCTACCTCATACTCAGACGGGCAGCTGGAGATTTGGGAGCTGTGAGGAAGCAAGTGCGATTTGGGTGACACCTTTGAGGACTGGAGTATTTGTGATGTTGAAGTTGATGTGGAGGAGAGCCCACTTAAAGGAGCACTTGATATCCGTTGAAGCACCTGCTGTTTTTGTGCCTCATCTGGAATTTGTAGCGATTGGCGTGGCCGTAAGAAAGGGATCTTATCACATTGTCCGCTAAAAGAAGTAGACATTTTAGTTTGGCTGGAAGATGGTCTTTCTTCTGCAGATGTTACTGTTTCTTTAACACCTACCCCACGGACACAACCTTTTTTCCCCTTCCCAACACGCCTATTCCCCTTTCCACCAGCAGCAGGCCTTTTTCCACTCATTTTGGTGGTTAACTAATTCACAACTCTGGAGTTGTTTGCACAAAAAAACAATGGATGGTAACCGAGCAGATCTGAGTGGCCAAACTGTGGTATTAGGCCAAAACTATTGGCTGGGTTACATGCAGAAAAAAATTATTTTGAATTTGCAACCTGATGGAGGTCAGTATAGATGGACTAATACAAATAGTCCCACACACTGCTAGAAGCCCAAATATTTTTTCAGAGGTACTGTAGATGCAGATAAAAATTATTTTTAATTTGCAACCTGATGGAGGTCAGTATAGATGGACTAATAGACCAAGTCCCACACACTGCTAGAAGCCCAAATATTTTTTCAGAGCTAGATGCAGAAAAAAATTATTTTTAATTTGCAACCTGATGGAGGTCAGTATAGATGGACTAATAGACCAAGTCCCACACACCGCTAGAAGCCCAACTATTTTTTCAGAGCTAGATGCAGAAAAAAAATTATATTCAATTTGCAACCTGCTGGAGGTCAGTATAGAAGGACTAATAGAACAAGTCCCACACACTGCTAGAAGCCCAAATATTTTTTCAGAGCTAAATGAAGAAAAAAATTATTTTTAATTTGCAACCTGATGGAGGTCAATATAGATGGACTAATAGACCAAGTCCCACACACTGCTAGAAGCCCAAATATTTTTTCAGAGCTAGATGCAGAAAAAAATTATTTTTAATTTGCAACCTGATGGAGGTCAGTATAGATGGACTAATAGACCAAGTCCCACACACCGCTAGAAGCCCAAATATTTTTTCAGAGCTAGATGCAGAAAAAAATTATTTTTAATTTGCAACCTGATGGAGGTCAGTATAGATGGACTAATAGACCAAGTCCCACACACTGCTAGAAGCCCAAATATTTTTTCAGAGCTAGATGCAGAAAAAAATTATTTTTAATTTGCAACCTGATGGAGGTCAGTATAGATGGACTAATAGACCAAGTCCCACACACCGCTAGAAGCCCAACTATTTTTTCAGAGCTAGATGCAGAAAAAAATTATATTCAATTTGCAACCTGCTGGAGGTCAGTATAGAAGGACTAATAGAACAAGTCCCACACACTGCTAGAAGCCCAAATATTTTTTCAGAGCTAAATGAAGAAAAAAATTATTTTTAATTTGCAACCTGATGGAGGTCAGTATAGATGGACTAATAGACCAAGTCCCACACACTGCTAGAAGCCCAAATATTTTTTCAGAGCTAGATGCAGAAAAAAATTATTTTTAATTTGCAACCTGATGGAGGTCAGTATAGATGGACTAATAGACCAAGTCCCACACACCGCTAGAAGCCCAACTATTTTTTCAGAGCTAGATGCAGAAAAAAATTATATTAAATTTGCAACCTGCTGGAGGTCAGTATAGAAGGACTAATAGAACAAGTCCCACACACTGCTAGAAGCCCAAATATTTTTTCAGAGCTAAATGAAGAAAAAAAATATTTTTAATTTGCAACCTGATGGAGGTCAGTATAGATGGACTAATAGACCAAGTCCCACACACTGCTAGAAGCCCAAATATTTTTTCAGAGCTAGATGCAGAAAAAAATTATATTCAGTTTGCAACCTGATGGACATCAGTATAGATGGACTAATAGAATGATGCTATGCCCAAAAGATTTTACTTCACTAGGTGCAGTAAAAAAATTGGTATTCTATACACAGGTGTTATATCTTGCAACACAGATAGGCTACTCCACTGACTAACACACTCTGCAATAGGCCAAAAAGGATTAGCTTTGCTAGATTCAGCCAAATGCTGTGAAAAAAACTTGCACAGCACTGGCACAGACCTGCCTGGCAAAAACTGATAGGAACTCATGTAACCTAGTCCTGAAAAGGACTCCAATTACTCCCACAACCTATCTATTTAAGAGCACAGACCTCCCTGATAAAAGTCGTAGGAAATGCTGTAACCTAGTCCTTAAAAGGACTGCAATCACAACTATTCCCTACTCCCAAGCTATCTGTATATTTGTGCGAAAATTGGCTTGAAATTAACAAGGTATAGCGCACACAGCAACAGCGGTGCCGTCTAACACGCAGCTGCAGCAGTGAGAAAATGGTGGCGACGGGGAAAATGGCTTGGTCTTATAGGGCAAGGACATGTGACATACACTGCCAATGACACATGCCCTTGCTTGTGTGAAAAAAAGCACTTCGCTCCGTGTGTGCGCTGCTGATAGGCTGACAGATTGCACCTCCCCACTGCAAATGCGGGAAAGAGAAAAAAAAATGGAGATCTTCATTGTTCCTGCAGAGATCCATCCCCTGCCCCTCCCCCCACCCCGCTGTACACTCAAACTGCGTATTAACATTAATTTTCATCATTACTGAGAAAAAATCCAGTTATGATTTTGGTGCACGAACAGTTATCGAACATAACCTCGAACAGCCGAATTTTTCTCAAATTGTTCGTGTTCGCCAAACGGCTCGAACACCGCCCAAAACAGCTCGAATTTGAGATTGGCGAACAGTTCGAGTAGAACAACGCTCATCTCTAGTAAAGACCCTGGACTGCAACCTGTTGTCTGCGTGCTCCTTGCTCCTCCAGCACTATCAGAACTGGGACTCTCACTACCATCACTCCCAACAATCATTATACTGCCCTGGGGCCGCACTCTTCCCGTGGGGAGTCACACTACCCTAGCTGCACACCTAATCAGCCCCAGTGGTCTGCATGCAGTGGCGGTTCCTAATAACCGCAATCCACGGGTGGCGTAGTCGGACATAATCATCAGCACATAACGGACTACCACGGCCTGACCACCCTGAGCCACGGAACCGGGTTGCCACTACTACTCCCATCGTTCCCCTATTGCCCGGATCCGAGTGCCCCACAGCCCAGGGGGTGAGTCAGCTTTGGCGTAGTCGGCAGGATTGAAACCAACCCACCACAAACGGGTATTGCGTGCCTAGAAAAGACTTTGCACTTACCAAAAAAGAGGTTTCCCGCCATCCGGAGCCGTTTCCCGCCATTTCCAGCCATCTCCCGCCATCTTCCATCGGTTCCCGCCATCTTCAGCTGTTTTCCCGCCATCGGACGCCATCTTCAGGATGCCGCGCGGGAAGAAGAGGGGCGTGGACGTCCAAACAGCGTGCGATCCGAAGCTCCGCCCCACGCACCGACGCTGCTCAAGGTCCTGGAAGGGAGAGAGAGAGCGACGCTGACGTCATCAGGACGCGACGCAAGGTCCTCGTCCAGAGCAGCAGCAGCGGAGCCGCGGCCTACAGAAGAGGATCGTCGGAAGGTAGGCCACGCTTAACTAGGGGGGAGGAAGATGTCGGACACAGAGGCGCCCACTACCACCAACGCAGCTGCAGCAGCGGTGATGCCCTTTTCCCTGCCCTACATCCCTGGAGCGGCCTGGCTGCCCAAGTACTCAGGGGAGCCCCATGCCCTAACTGACTTTAAGGAAAGGCTGTACAGTTTGTTCCAGGTTTACCCCCTGACAGAGGAACAGAAGGTCAGCATAGTGACAGGGCAGTTAACTGGCGCAGCCCAAAGGGAGGTAAAATCATGGCCCACTGAGGAGAAAAGGACTGTGAAGGGTATTCTGGCCTGGCTGCGGGGTACCTTTGACACACGCACCTCCGCTGAGATTAAAATGAGGTTCTATGGATGTAAGCAGTGGGCACAGGATAGCATCAGAGACTATGCCCTAAATCTGCAGGAAGCCTTGAGGGCTATTCAACAAACTGACCCTGGCAGTGTGCAGGAAACGGATAAGCTGCTAACAGAACAATTCATAGAAGGTCTGCTGTCTAGCGCCCACAGGGCCCAACTGTGCCTCATGTTCTTTCAGAACCCCGACCTGACCTTTGCCCAATTTAAGGACAGGGCCATAAGGGTGCTCCGTGAATCTGCAACCAGTGGCGCTATAAACCCCCGGCGCCCTGCTCTCACCTACCACCAGGAGGCGGCGCCCTCCTCTATGGACCCCATGGGGGCTGATGCACAGGCCCTGAACCAAGCCCCGTCGAAAGACCTGCACCACTAAGTCCAGGAGCTGACCAGGAGCATCGCGGCGTTGACCAGGCCGTCCAGGCGTTACAAGTGGACCCGTCAAGACCCATCGAGCTGGCTTCAAGTCCGGAGGATGTCCCGTGGCGTCGACAGAGGAGGATCCCGTCGTTCCGAGGGAGGCCCACAGACCGCTACGCAGAGGATGGACAGCCCATTTGCCGTCGATGCAACCAGCCCGGACACATTTCCAGGTACTGTAATTTAAACGGGTCCAACCTGGGGCAGAGGGCCAACCCCCAGGCATAAGATCACCAGGCCCTTATAATTGGCGTGATAAGTACGTTGGGGGGCGCCCGGTTTTACCCGTGGTGCTGGACGGTATCCCCATGAGCGCCTTGCTGGATACTGGGTCGCAAGTAACCACTATCCCTTATGTACTTTTTAAGCAGTATTGGACTGATGCTGATATCACACGGTATCCAGACAGTAACTTGAGCATCATCGCCAGTAATGGCTTACCCGTGCCGCAGATGGGGTTCAAGGAGATGACCATTAAAATTGGTAAAGTTGAACTACCGGCACAGGGAGTAATTATTGTGGACATTGACCGTCGTGAAAGTCACCCTAAAATAACTGTGGGTACTAACGTGATTGAAAATTGTCTTTCAGAGGTAATTGTAATTCTACAACAGGTGGCGGTGAATGCTAGTTCCAGCCAACAGAGAGTCCTCAACAAGGAGATAAAAGCCCTGATGAGACGGCAGCAGGTAGAACTGTCTGGTGGTGAGATCGGTAGCGTAAGACTGAGTGACCCATTCCCCATTTCCATGCCTCCCAAAAGTGAAATGATGATCTGGTGTCGGACTGCAATCGTGTTGAGAGGTAGAGGCTACCAAGCCATGGTAGAACCCGTGTACTCGGACAGCTGGCCCACCATTTTCACAGCTCGGGGGGTGGTTGATGTCCGCCATGGGAGGGTGCCTGTTCGCATTCTCAACATTGGGGAGAGGGAAGTACACTTACCCAGATACGCTACACTCGCCAAACTGTTTGTTGTCGAACACAAAGCTATCAGGGCCGTGGAACCCTTGCCTCCATCTCCACAGGCGGAGGGTAATGGCTCCCAGAGACAAAAGGAGGACTGGTGCCAGAAACTCCATGTGGGTGCTGACTCCACTCCCCTGCACCAAAAACAAGGAGTCTACCGGGTGGTGCAAGAGTACGAGAGAGTTTTTAGTAAGCACCCGCTAGACTTCAGCAGAGTAAAGGGGATAGAACACCACATCCCCACAGGGAGCCACCCACCAATAAAAGAGAGACACAGACCTGTACCCCCTGCACATTATCAGAACGCAAAGGGCATGCTAAGAGAGATGAAAGAAGCTGGGGTCATTAGAGACAGCTGTAGCCCCTGGGCAGCCCCCTTGGTTCTGGTCAAAAAGAAAGACGGCACCATGAGAATGTGCGTAGACTATAGACAAATCAACCGTATCACCCACAAAGACGGATACCCGCTGCCCAGAATAGAGGAGTCTTTAGCCGCACTAAAATCAGCTAACTTCTTTTCTACTTTGGACCTTACTAGCGGGTACTGGCAGGTTCCTGTGGCAGAGGCTGACAAGGAGAAGACCGCTTTCACCACCCCGATGGGACTGAGCGAGTTCAACTGTATGCCTTTCTGGCTCTACAACGCACCAGGGACCTTCCAGCGGCTGATGAAATGCTGTCTAGGGCACCGAAACTTCGAGACGGTCCTCCTTTACCTGGACGACGTGATCGTCTATTCGAAAACCTACGAGGACCATCTAAACCACCTGGCCGAGGTGTTCGAAGCCCTGGCAGGCTACGGCCTGAAGGTGAAACCATCGAAGTGTCACCTGTTGAAACCAAAGGTCCAGTACCTAGGCACGTGGTAAGCGCGGAAGGAGTGGCCCCCGACCCTGACAAGGTCACGGCAATCAAGAGCTGGCCAAGCCCCTTGAACATCAAAGAGGTGAGACAGTTTCTCGGGTTGGTAGGCTACTACCGAAGGTTCATCCCCGGGTTCACTAAGATGGCAGCTCCTATGCAGGACCTCCTGATCGGACAGTCTAAGTCCAGAAGTCAAAAGCCACCCTTCAAGTGGGATAAACCGGAAGAGGAGTCCATCCGCCAGCTAAAGATGGCCCTCACGGGGGATGAGATTCTGGCCTACCCTGATTACGGCCAGCCTTTCATTCTCCACACAGACGCCAGTAATGTGGGACTGGGAGCCGTACTTTCCCAAAACCAACAGGGCAGAGAACGGGTTATCGCGTACGCCAGTCGGAAGCTGAGGCCCACCGAGAGGAACCCGGAGAATTACAGCTCCTTCAAGCTAGAATTCTTGGCAGTGGTGTGGGCCGTGACGGAACGCTTCAAGCATTACCTGGCCTCCGCAAAGTTCACCGTGTACACGGACAACAACCCGTTGACACACCTGGACAATGCAAGACTGGGTGCCCTAGAACAGCGGTGGATGGCTCGTCTCTCCAACTATGACTTCGTGATCAAGTATCGGGCCGGCAAAACCAATGTCAACGCTGACGCCCTATCAAGGATGCCTCACTTACCTGAAGGTGACGAAGACCCAGAGGAGCTGTAGGAGGTAGAACTCCCCGCGTTTCACCATTATGGAGCCGCTCAATACTCCCACCACGTGAAGGAGGAGGATCTAACAACCGTGATGATCAATCCCCTACCTCACCACAGCTGGGCCGAGACCCAAGATAGTGACCCTGCCGTCCGCCTGGTGAAAGATCTGCTGACCCAGGAAGATGCCCGCATGGATCCGGACGCCCCAGAGGAAGCCAAGCAGCTATGGAAAGAGAAGAGCAAGCTGTTCCTCTACGAAGGCAAGTTGTGCAGAAGGATTGTCAACCACCGGACGCACCAGCTGACCTGGCAAGTCGTGGTCCCAAGGCGGGATGCAGCTATGGTCCTGGGGGCTTACCATGACAGAGCGGGGCACTTCGGTTGAAAGAAACTGGAGTTCCTGCTAAGAGGAAGGTTCTTTTGGGTCGGCATGAGAGGAGCTGTAGAAAAATGGTGCAGAGACTGTGGCCCTTGTCACCTAAGGAGGAAGGATCGTGCCAGCCAGAAGACACCCTTGAGGCCCATCGTCACCACGCAGCCTCTTGAGCTGGTAGCTCTGGACCATGTCAAATTGGCTCCCAGCTGGTCAGGATACATCTATGCCCTGACAATCGTGGACCACTATTCCCGTTTTCTAGTGGTGGTCCCAGTAAAGGACTTGACAGCCCAAACAGCGGCCAGAGCCTTCCAGCAATACTTCTGCCGTCCACACGGGTATCCGGAACAGGTCCTGACAGGCCGGGGTCCAGCGTTCGAGGCTGAAATCTTCCAGGAGTTCTGCAACCTCTATGGCTGTAAGAAGATTCGGACAACGCCTTACCATCCACAAGCCAACGGGATGTGCGAGCAGATGAACAATATAGTCATTGATCTCCTGAAGACGTTGCCCCTGGAGGAACGCAGCCTGTGGCCAGAAAAACTGCCGGACCTGATAGACTTATACAATCATATCCCGGTGAATGCTACCAACTGCACCCCGGCTTACCTGACGCAAGCCAGACCAGGTAAGCTGCCCATAGACCTGGAGATGGGAGTCCTAACACCTGAGGACACCTCCCCGGATGCGGACTGGAATACGGAAAGGCAATTGCAGTACAAGAAGGTACAGGAGAGTGTGGAGAAGAGCCTGGCCCAGGTGAGAGAGAGGTAAGAAAAACTCTTCAACCAACACGCCCCTGCTGGTCCCCTGGAACCTGGTGAGCAGGTCCTGAAGCGGAAGAGAAGGCTACATAAGTTGGACGACCAGTGGGAAAGGGAACCCTACACCGTACTGCAGTCTGATCACGAAAACCCAAAGGTGTGCGTAATCACCAAGGACGGAGGAGAAACCACTAGTGTCGTCTCCAGAGACCACCTCAAAAGGTGCCCCGAGCAACTCCGTAGTGCAGAAGAGGATCAGAGTGACCTTGAACCCGCAGAGGACAAGGAAAAAATGATCAGCACCGTTCTCGGAGAGTTCCCTCAGTCCTGGACTCGCATAAATGATGCCATAGTGGTACCCGTCCTGCATTTCCTGCAACCGGCACAGCAACAACCAACACCAGACCCGGAAGGTGAAGAGGAGCAAGCGGGTCCAGAGGCAGAAGAGCCTGTACCAGCAGCCCAGAAGAGTCAACCCTCTGCTGACAGTGAGCCTGCCATGCCTGCGGTAAGCCAAAGGACCCGCAGACAGCTGCCTGCCCTACCTGTACACTCAGCTAGTAGCTGTACCCCTAACGCTAGTGGGGAAAGCCAGGTTGGACCACCACCAGACAGTGGGCTACGTAGATCAACCAGGAGCACAAAAGTGCAGATACCCGCTCGCTGGAAAATATAGGATGCACTAAATTGTAAATAACCTTGTTGCCAAATGTTGAAATGTTTGCCAAGTTACCTGCATGTTTATTAATAGTGTGTTTCAGTTTCTTGCAGCTACCGTGAGGACTCAAAGGTTATGGACTTTTTATAACCGGGACCTTGTATGGACTGCGTTCGGAGCCTAACCAAGGAATGAACTAAGACTGTAAAGGACTTGGGGTAGGACAGACCCCCACCTGGTTAAGGCTCCCGTTGTTCTGATGATATGGACACCCGGTCACAGGCCACACTGTGACCTTAAGAACTCAATCTGTGCGCCGTCTGTCTGTTAATGTTTTATAGTCATGTATATTGTCTTTGTTTATTGTTTAGTCCCGGAGTACTAAATTCTACTAGGGGGGAATGTGTCACCCTGGCCTGGATGCCACAAAGTGTAATAAAGCTGTGTCTGAGAGCAAGGGGGAGGTTCTCTAGTCAGGGGAACATTAGCATGCAGTACCTCCTGTCTCAGGCCAGTAGGGGGAGCAGGCTGCCCCTATAAAAGCTGGTACTGGGGGCAGGGTTAGAGAGAGCTGGACGACCTGTCTCAGGATTCAGGTCCCAGAGCAGAGAGGGACAGTTGTATTGCACCTAAGAGGAAGTGTGGCAGGAGGAGAGCCACAAGCCAGAGACAAGAGGCGAAGAGAGCCTGTCTTGGCAGATAACAGACTTAATTTACCAGACTTTGGTGTCTGAGGCTGGGAGGATTCCACATTCCCCAGCAGATAACCAGTCCGCAGGGGACTGTATATTCCTTGGCCTAAGAAGCCTGGAGGCCCTGCCACAACAGAAGGGACCAGCAAAGCCGTACAAGGCTGGGAGCAGAAAGGAACCCACGTCGCAGGCCATACAGGCGAGAATACACGGAAAGCTCGGAAACGTGGGCTGTTACCCTATAACGAGGAGATAGCCAGAAGGAGCACAGAAAGGACGGTAGGCCTATACCCTCACCCTGACCAGGGCCAATTTCCCCGTTGCTCTCAGACATCCAGGTCCCCTCCTAGCTGGGACTGTTTGTGGGTCAATTTACCTGTTCTAGTAAAGACCCTGGACTGCAACCTGTTGTCTGCATGCTCCTTGCTCCTTCAGCACTATCAGCACTGGGATTCTCACTACCATCACTCCCAACATCCATTATACTGCCCTGGGGCCGCACTCTTCCCGTGGGGAGTCACACTACCCTAGCTGCACACCTCATCAGCCCCAGCGGTCTGCATGCAGAGGCGGTTCCTAATAACCGCAATCCACGGGTGTCGTAGTCGGACATAATCATCAGCACATAACGGACTACCACTGGCCTGACCACCCTGAGCCACGGAATCGGGTTGCCACTACTACTCCCATCGTTCCCCTATTGCCCGGATCCGAGTGCCCCACGACCCAGGGGGCGAGTCATTTACCCACATCCAACGTCGACCCCAGACCTGCCAGAGACCCGCCAGTGACCCCCGCCACCAGCGATCCACCGCCGCCAGCGATCCGCCGCCGCTGTCACCGCCGGTAATTATTTCCCCCCTTGTCCGATTTCAGCCCTCACTTAGCCCCCGACCCTCCCTCCATGACCCTACCACCCCCCCTCCACCCCAGTCCAATTTCCTACCGCTCCCTCTCCCACATCTTCATCCACCGGCTGGTGCTCTCCTTCTGCCAGCCGGTGTACGGTGATCACAGGCAGCAGCAGGCTCACTGTAAATCCCCTGCGCCTGTGATCACCGATCATCCCCCCTGTACCAGTGATCATCCCCCTGTCCCAGTGATCATCCCCCTGTCCCAGTGATCACCCCCCCATCCCTAGTGATCACCCCCGTCCACAGTGATCACCCCCCCGTCCCCAGTAATCACCCCCCAGTCCCCAGTGATCACCCCCCCATTCCCCAGTGATCACCCCCCAGTCCCCAGTGATCACCCCCCCGTCCACAGTGATCACCCCCCCGTCCCCAGTGATCACCCCCCCAACCCAGTGATCAACCCCCCCTGCTGCTGCCGGCCTCCTACCCCCCTTGCTGCTGTCGGCTCCTGCCCCCTTCTGCCCCAGTGATCACCCCCCCTGCTGCTGCTACTGCTGGCTTCCTGCCCCCCCTTTCTGCCCCCTCCTATGCCTCAGCGCGCCCCCTCCTGCGCATCAGCGCACCCCCTCCTGCACGCCGTGTGCCTGAGTGCACCCCGTGTGCCTGAGTGCGCCCCCTCCTGTGCCCCGTGTGCCTGAGAGCGCCCCATGTGCCTGAGTGCGCCCCGTGTGCCTGAGTGCGCCCCCTCCTGAGCCCTGTGTGCCTGAGTGTGCCCCCTACGCCTGACAGTCCCCTACGCCTGACAGTCCCCACACGTGACTGCAAAAGGTTACACCAAGCACTCACACACACACACGTACACTCACACTATAATAAACTTTCGATTTTTTTTTTTTTACACATACACACAGCTCACAAAATGTCCCGCCCGTCCCGCTCATCCCAGTCTAGGGCATACTCAGCTGAGGAGGCTATGTCAGGTTGGTGTGTGTGTTGTAGTGTATGTGAGGTTGCATGTGTGTGGTGTATACACTACACTATACCACACCGCACACCAACCTGACATACACTACACAATTTGTGAAGCACCTGGGGGTGCTCACTATGCATCTAGATAAGTTCCCTGGGGGGTCTAGTTTCCAAAATGGGGTCACTTGTGGGGGTGCTCCAATGTTTAGGCACACGGGCTCTCCAAACACGACATGGTGTCCGCTAACAAATTGGAACCATGTTGCGTTTGGAGAGCCCCTGTGTGCCTAAACATTGGAGCTCCCCCACAAGTAACCTAATTTTGGAAACTAGACCCCCCAAGGCACCTATCTAGATGCATAGTGAGCACTTAGAACCCCCAGGTGCTTCACAAATTGATTCATAAAAATAAAAAAGTGGAAAAAAAAACACTTTTTTATTTTTACGGATTAATTTGTGAAGCACCTGGGGGTTCCAAGTGCTCACTATGCATCTAGATAGGTGCCTTGGGGGGTCTAGTTTCCAAAATGGGGTCACTTGTGGGGAAGCTCCAATGTTTAGGCACACAGGGGCTCTGTGTTCCCTGCCGTGCGCCCAAACAGTGGTTTATGACCACATATGAGGTATCGGTGTACTGAGGAGAAATTGCCCAACAAATTTTAGGATGCATTTTATCCTGTTACTCATGTGAAAATTAAAAAATTTAGGCTAAAAGAAAATTTTTGTTAGAAAAATTAAAATGTTCATTTTTTTCTTCCATGTTGCTTTAGTTCCTATGATGCACCTGAAGGGTTAATAATCTTCTTGAATGTAGTTTTGAGTAGCTTGAGGAGTGCAGTTTTTGGAATGGTGTCACTTTTGCGTGTTTTCTGTCATGTATACCCCTCAAAGGGACTTCAAATGTGATGTGGTCACTAAAAAAAATGGTTTTGTAAATTTTGCTGGAAAAAAGATAAATTGCTGATGAACTTTGAACCCTTCAAACTTCCTACCAAATTTTTTTTTTTCCAAAATTGTGCTGATGTAAAGTAGACATGTGGGAAATGTTATGTATTAACTATTTTGTGTCACTTCACTCTCTGGTTTAGCAGAATAAAAATTCAAAATTTGAAAATTGCAAAATTTTCAACATTTTTCCCATATTTTTGATTTTTTCACAAATAAACACAAATATTATCGACCAAAATTTAATACTAACATGAAGCCCAATACGTCACGAAAAAGAAATCTCAGAATCGCTAGGATCCGTTCAAGTGTTCCAGAGTTTTTACTTCGTAAAGGGACACTGGTCAGAATTGACAAAAATGCCAAGGTCTTTAGGGTCAAAATAGACTGGGTCCTGAAGGGGTTAACAAGACAGTTTTAATGCCCCTTGGAAGAGACGTGGAGGTCACAGTAGCTTAACAAGACAGTTTTAATGCCCCTTGGAAGAGACGTGGAGTTCAGAGAGGTTTAACAAGACGGTTTTAATGCCCCTTGGAAGAGACATGCAGGTCACAGTAGCTTAACAAGACGGTTTTAATGTCCCTTGGAAGAGATGTGGGAGTCACAGTACCTTAACAAGACGGTTTTAATGTCCGTGGAAGAGACGTGGAGGTAAGAGTGGTTTACCAAGACTGTTTTAATGCCCCTTGGAAGAGACATGGAGGTCTCAGTAGCTTAACAAGACGGTCGTAATGCCCCTTGGAACAGATGTGGAGTTTAGAGTGGTTTAACAAGACAGTTTTAATGCCCCTTGGAAGAGACGTGAAGGTCACAGTGGCTTAACAAGACAGATTTAATGCCTCTTGGAAGAGACGTGGAGATCAGAGTGGTTTAACAAAACGATTTTAATGCCCCTTAGAAGAGACGTGGAGGTCACAGTAGCTAAACAAGATGGTTTTAATGCCCGTAGGAAAAGACGTGGAGTTCAGAGTGGTTTAACAAGACGGTTTTAATGCCCCTTGGAAGAGACGTGGAGGTCACAGTAGCTTAACAAGACGGTTTTAATGCCCCTTGGAAGAGACATGGAGGTCAGAGTGGTTTAACAAGACGGTTTTAATGCCCCTTGGAAGAGACGTGGAGGTCACAGTAGCATAAGAAGACGGTTTTAATGCCCCTTGGAAGAGACGTGGAGTTCAGATTGTTTTTAAAAGACGGTTTTAATGCCCCTTCGAAGAGACGTGGAGGTCACAGTAGCTTAACAAGATGGTTTTAATGCCCCTTGGAAGAAAAGTGGAGTTCAGAGTGGTTTAACAAGACGGTTTTAATGCCCCTTGGAAGAGACGTGGAGGTCACAGTAGCTTAACAAGACGGTTTTAATGCCCATTGGAAGAGACTTGGAGTTCAGAAGGGTTTAACAAGACAGTTTTAATGCCCCTTGGAAGAGACGTGGAGGTCACAGTAGCTTAACAAGATGGTTTTATTGCCCCTTGGAAGAGACGTGGAGGTCAGAGTGGTTTAACAAGACGGTTTTAATGCCCCTTGGAAGAGACGTGGAGTTCAGAGTGGTTTAACAAGGTGGGTTTAATGCCTCTTGGAAGAGTCGTGGAGGTGACACTAGCTTAACAAGATGGTTTTAATGCCCCTTGAAAGAGACTTGGAGGTCACAGTAGCTTAACAAGATGGTTTTAATGCCCTTGGTAAATACGTGGAGGTCAGAGTTGTTTTAAAAGACAGTTTTAATGCCCCTTGGAAGAGACGTGGAGGTCACAGTAGCTTAACAAGATGGTTTTAATGCCCCTTGGAAGAGACGTGGAGTTCAGAGTGGTTTCACAAGATGGTTTTAATGCCCCCTGGAAGAGACGTGAAGGTCACAGTAGCTGAACAAGATGGTTTTAATGCCCCTTGGAAGAGACATGGAGGTCAGAGTGGTTTAACAAGACGGTTTTAATGCCCCTTGGAACAGATGTGGAGGTCACAGTAGCTTAACAAGACAGTTTTAATGCCCATTGGAAGAGACTTGGAGTTCAGAAGGGTTTAACAAGACAGTTTTAATGCCCCTTGGAAGAGACGTGGAGGTCACAGTAGCTTAACAAGATGGTTTTATTGCCCCTTGGAAGAGACGTGGAGGTCAGAGTGGTTTAACAAGACGGTTTTAATGCCCCTTGAAAGAGACGTGGAGTTCAGAGTGGTTTAACAAGGTGGGTTTAATGCCCCTTGGAAGAGACGTGGAGGTCACAGGAGCTTAACAAGATGGTTTTAATGCCCCTTGAAAGAGACTTGGAGGTCACAGTAGCTTAACAAGATGGTTTTAATGCCCTTGGTAGATACGTGGAGGTCAGAGTTGTTTTAAAAGACAGTTTTAATGCCCCTTGGAAGAGACGTGGAGGTCACAGTAGCTTAATAAGATGGTTTTAATGCCCCTTGGAAGAGACGTGGAGTTCAGAGTGGTTTCACAAGATGGTTTTAATGCCCCTTGGAAGAGACGTGGAGGTTACAGTGGTTTAACAAGACGGTTTTAATGCCCCTTGGTAGAGACTTGGAGTTCAGAGTGGTTTAACAAGACGATTTTAATGCTCCTTGGAAGAGAAGAGCAGTTCAGAGTGGTTTAACAAGACACCTTTAATGCCCCTTGGAAGAGACGTGAAGGCCACAGTAGCTTAACAAGAAGGTTTTAATGCCCCTTGGAAGAGACTAGGAGTTCAGAGTGGTTAAACAAGATAGTTTTAATGACCATTGGAAGAGACTTGGAGGTCAGAGTGGTTTAACAAGACGGTTTTAATGCCCCTTGGAAGAGACTTCGAGGTCACAGTAGCTTAACAAGATGGTTTTAATGCCCCTTGAAAGAGACGTGGAGGTCACAGTAGCTTACAAAGATGGTTTTAATGCCCAATGGAAGAGATATGGAGTTCAGAGTGGTTTAACAAAACGGTTTTAATGCCCCTTGGTAGAGACGTGGAGGTCACAGTTAGCTTAACAAGACGGTTTTAATGCCCCTTTGAAGAGACGTGGAGGTCACAGTAGCTTATCAAGATGGTTTTAATGCTCCTTGGAAGAGAAGTGGAGGTCAGAGTGGTTTAATAAGTTGGTTTTAATGCCCCTTGGAAGAGACGTGGAGGTCACAGGAGCTTAGCAATACGGTTTTAATGCCCCTTGGAAGAGACAAGGAGTTCAGAGTGGTTTAACAAGACGGTTTTACTTCCCCTTGGAAAAGACGTGGAGTTCAGGGTGGTTTAACAAGGCGGGTTTAATGCCCCTTGGAAGAGACGTGGAGGTCACAGTAGCTTAACAAGACAGTTTTAATGCCCATTGGAAAAGACTTGGAGTTCAGAAGGGTTTAACAAGACAGTTTTAATGCCCCTTGGAAGAGACGTGGAGGTCACAGTAGCTAAACAAGATGGTTTTATTGCCCCTTGGAAGAGACGTGGAGGTCAGAGTGGTTTAACAAGACGGTTTTAATGCCCCTTGGAAGAGACGTGGAGTTCAGAGTGGTTTAACAAGGTGGGTTTAATGCCCCTTGGAAGAGACGTGGAGGTCACAGTAGCTTAACAAAATGGTTTTAATGCCCCTTGAAAGAGACTTGGAGGTCACAGTAGCTTAACAAGATGGTTTTAATGCCCTAGGTAGATACGTGGAGGTCAGAGTTGTTTTAAAAGACAGTTTTAATGCCCCTTGGAACAGACGTGGAGGTCACAGTAGCTTAACAAGATGGTTTTAATGCCCCTTGGAAGAGACGTGGAGTTCAGAGTGGTTTCACAAGATGGTTTTAATGCCCCTTGGAAGAAACGTGGAGGTTACAGTGGTTTAACAAGACGGTTTTAATGCCCCTTGGTAGAGACGTGGAGTTCAGAGTGGTTTAACAAGACGATTTTAATGCTCCTTGGAAGAGAAGTGCAGTTCAGAGTGGTTTAACAAGACACCTTTAATGCCCCTTGGAAGAGACGTGAAGGCCACAGTAGCTTAACAAGATGGTTTTAATGCCCCTTGGAAGAGACTAGGAATTCAGAGTGGTTAAACAAGATAGTTTTAATGCCCATTGGAAGAGACTTGGAGGTCAGAGTGGTTTAAGAAGACGGTTTTCATGCCCCTTGGAAGAGACGTGGAATTCAGAGCGGATTAACAAGACGGTTTTAATGCCTCTTGGAAGAGACTTCGAGGTAACAGTAGCTTAACAAGATGGTTTTAATGCCCCTTGAAAGAGACGTGGAGGTCACAGTAGCTTACAAAGATGGTTTTAATGCCCAATGGAAGAGACATGGAGTTCAGAGTGGTTTAACAAGACGGTTTTAATGCCCCTTGGAAGAGACGTGGAGGTCACAGTTAGCTTAACAAGACGGTTTTAATGCCCCTTGGAAGAGACGTGGAGGTCACAGTAGCTTATCAAGACGGTTTTAATGCTCCTTGGAAGAGAAGTGGAGGTCAGAGTGGTTTAACAAGATGGTTTTAATGCCCCTTGGAAGAGACAAGGAGTTCAGAGTGGTTTAACAAGACGGTTTTACTTCCCCTTGGAAAAGACGTGGAGTTCAGGGTGGTTTAACAAGGCGGGTTTAATGCCCCTTGGAAGAGACGTGGAGGTCACAGTAGCTTAACAAGATGGTTTTAATGCCCCTTGAAAGAGACTTGGAGGTCACAGTAGCTTAACAAGATGGTTTTAATGCCCTTGGAAGATACTTGGAGGTCAGAGTTGTTTTAAAAGACAGTTTTAATGCCCCTTGGAAGAGACGTGGAGGTCACAGTAGCTAACAAGATGGTTTTAATGTCCCTTGGAAGAGATGTGGAGGTCAGAGTGGTTTAACAAGACAGTTTTAATGCCCCTTGGAAGAGACGTGAAAGTCACAGTGGCTAAACAAGACAGTTTTAATGCCCCTTGGAAGAGACGTGGAGATCAGGGTGGTTTAACAAGACGATTTTAATGCCCCTTGGAAGATACGTGGAGGCCACAGTAGCTTAACAAGACGGTTTTAATGCCCGTAGGAAAAGACGTGGAGTTCAGAGTGGTTTAACGTGACGGTTTTAATGCCCCTTGGAAGAGACGTGGAGTTCAGAGTGGTTTAACAAGACGGTTTTAATGCCCCTTGGAAGAGACGTGGAGGTCACAGTAGCTTACCAAGATGGTTTTAATGCCCCTTGGAAGAGACGTGGAGGTCACAGTAGCTTAACAAGACGGTTTTAATGCCCCTTAGAAGAGACATGGAGGTCAGAATGGTTTAACAAGACGGTTTTAATGTCCCTTGGAAGAGACGTGGAGGTCACAGTAGCATAAGAAGACGGTTTTAATGCCCCTTGGAAGAGACGTGGAGTTCAGATTGTTTTTAAAAGACGGTTTTAATGCCCCTTGGAAGAGACGTGGAGTTCACAGTAGCTTAACAAGATGGTTTTAATGCCCCTTGGAAGAAAAGTGGAGTTCAGAGTGGTTTAACAAGACGGTTTTAATGCACCTTGGAAGAGACGTGGAGGTCACAGTAGCTTAACAAGACGGTTTTAATGCACCTTGGAATAGACGTGGAGTTCAGAAGGGTTTAACAAGACAGTTATAATGCCCCTTGGAAGAGATGTGGAGGACACAGTAGTTTATCAAGACTGTGCTAATGCCCCTTGGAAGAGAAATGGAGATCAGAGTGGTTTAACAAGATGGTTTTAATGCCCCTTGGAAAAGACGTGGAGGTCAGAGTAGCTTAACAAGATGGTTTTATTGCCCCTTGGAAGAGACGTAGAGGTCAGAGTGGTTTAACAAGACGGTTTTAATGCCCCTTGGAAGAGATGTGGAGTTCAGAGTGGTTTAACAAGTCGGGTTTAATGCCCCTTGGAAGAGAAGTGGAGGTCACAGTTGCTTAACAAGATGGTTTTAATGCCCCTTGAAAGAGACTTGGAGGTCACAGTAGCTTAACAAGATGGTTTTAATGCCCTTGGAAGATACGTGGAGGTCAGAGTTGTTTTAAAAGACAGTTTTAATGCCCCTTGGAAGAGACGTGGAAGTCACAGTAGCTTAACAAGATGGTTTTAATGCCCCTTGGAAGAGACGTCGAGTTCAGAGTGGTTTCACAAAATGGTTGTAATGCCCCTTGGAAGATACGTGGAGGTTACAGTGGTTTAACAAGACGGTTTTAATGCCCCTTGGTAGAGACGTGGAGTACAGAGTGGTTTAACAAGACGATTTTAATGCCCGTTGGAAGACACGTGCAGTTCAGAGTGGTTTAACAAGACACTTTTAATGCCCCTTGGAAGAGACGTGGAGGCCACAGTAGCTTAACAAGATGGTTTAATGCCCCTTGGAAGAGACTAGGAGTTCAGAGTGGTTAAACAAGATAGTTTTAATACCACTGGGAAGAGACGTGGAGGTTACAGTAGCTTAACAAGACGGTTTTAATGCCCCTTGGAAAAGACGTGGAGTTCAGAGTGGTTTAACAAGATGGTTTTAATGCCCCTTGCAAGAGACGTGGAGGTCACAGTAGCTTAAAAAGACGGTTTTAATGCCCCTTGGAAGCGACATGGAGGTCAGATGGGTTTAACAACACGGTTTTAATGCCCCTTGGAACAGACGTGGAGGTCACAGTAGGTTAACAAGACGGTTTTAATGCACCTTAGAAGAGACGTGAAGTTCAGTGTGGTTTAACAAGACGGTTTTAATGCCCCTTGGAAGAAACATGGAGTTCAGAGTAGTTTAACAAAATGGTTTTAATGGCCCTTGCAAGAGTGGTGGAGGTCACAGTAGCTTAACAAGACGGTTTTAATGCCACTTGGAAGGGACGTGGAGGTCACAGTAGCTTAACAAGATGCTTTTAATTCCGCTTGGAAGAGACATGGAGGTCAGAGTGGTTTAACAACACGGTTTTAATGCCCCTTGGAACAGACGTGGAGGTCACAGTAGGTTAACAAGATGGTTTTAATGCACCTTAGAAGAGACGTGAAGTTCAGTGTGGTTTAACAAGACGGTTTTAATGCCCCTTGGAAGAAACATGGAGTTCAGAGTAGTTTAGCAAAGTGGTTTTAATGCCCCTTGCAAGAGAGGTGGAGGTCACAGTAGCTTAACAAGACGGTTTTAATGCCCCTTGGAAGAGACGTGAAGGCCACAGTAGCTTAACAAGATGGTTTTAATGCCCCTTGGAAGAGACTAGGAGTTCAGAGTGGTTAAACAAGATAGTTTTAATGCCCATTGGAAGAGACTTGGAGGTCAGAGTGGATTAACAAGACGGTTTTAATGCCACTTGGAAGAGACTTCGAGGTCACAGTAGCTTAACAAGATGGTTTTAATGCCCCTTGAAAGAGACGTGGAGGTCACAGTAGCTTACAAAGATGGTTTTAATGCCCAATGGAAGAGACATGGAGTTCAGAGCGGTTTAACAAGACGGTTTTAATGCCCCTTTCAAAAGACATGGAGGTCACAGTTAGCTTAACAAGACGGTTTTAATGCCCCTTGGAAGAGACGTGGAGGTCACAGTAGCTTATCAAGACGGTTTTAATGCTCCTTGGAAGAGAAGTGGAGGTCAGAGTGGTTTAACAAGATGGTTTTAATGCCCCTTGGAAGAGACGTGGAGGTCACAGGAGCCTAGCAATACGGTTTTAATGCCCCTTGGAAGTGACAAGGAGTTCAGAGTGGTTTAACAAGATGGTTTTACTTCCCCTTGGAAAAGACGTGGAGTTCAGGGTGGTTTAACAAGTCGGGTTTAAGGCCCCTTGGAAGAGACGTGTAGTTCACAGTAGCTTAACAAGATGGTTTTAATGCCCCTTGAAAGAGACTTGGAGGTCACAGTAGCTTAACAAGATTGTTTTAATGCCCTTGGAAGATACTTGGAGGTTAGAGTTGTTTTAAATGACAGTTTTAATGCCCCTTGGAAGAGACGTGGAGGTCACAGTAGCTTAACAAGATGGTTTTAATGCCCCTTGGAAGAGACGTGGAGTTCAGGGTGGTTTAACAAGATGGTTTTAATGCCCCTTGGAAGAGACGTGGAGGTCACAGTAGCTTAACAAGACGGTTTTAATGTCCCTTGGAAGAGATGTGGAGGTCAGAGTGGTTTAACAAGACAGTTTTAATGCCCCTTGGAAGAGACGTGAAGGTCACAGTGGCTTAACAAGACAGTTTTAATGCCCCTTGGAAGAGACGTGGAGATCAGGGTGGTTTAACAAGACGATTTTAATGCCCCTTGGAAGAGACGTGGAGGCCACAGTAGCTTAACAAGACGGTTTTAATGCCCGTAGGAAAAGACGTGGAGTTCAGAGTGGTTTAACGTGACGGTTTTAATGCCCCTTGGAAGAGACGTGGAGTTCAGAGTGGTTTAACAAGACGGTTTTAATGCCCCTTGGAAGAGACGTGTAGGTCACAGTAGCTTAACAAGATGGTTTTAATGCCCCTTGGAAGAGACGTGGAGGTCACAGTAGCTTAACAAGACGGTTTTAATGCCCCTTAGAAGAGACATGGAGGTCAGAGTGGTTTAACAAGACGGTTTTAATGCCCCTTGGAAGAGACGTGGAGGTCACAGTAGCTTAACAAGACGGTTTTAATGCCCCTTAGAAGAGACATGGAGGTCAGAGTGGTTTAACAAGACGGTTTTAATGTCCCTTGGAAGAGACGTGGAGGTGACAGTAGCATAAGAAGACGGTTTTAAAGCCCCTTGGAAGAGACGTGGAGTTCAGATTGTTTTTAAAAGACAGTTTTAATGCCCCTTGGAAGAGACGTGGAGTTCACAGTAGCTTAACAAGATGGTTTTAATGCCCCTTTGAAGAAAAGTGGAGTTCAGAGTGGTTTAACAAGACGGTTTTAATGCCCCTTGGAAGAGACGTGGAGGTCACAGTAGCTTAACAAGACGGTTTTAATGCACCTTGGAATAGACGTGGAGTTCAGAAGGGTTTAACAAGACAGTTATAATGCCCCTTGGAAGAGATGTGGAGGTCACAGTAGTTTATCAAGACTGTGCTAATGCCCCTTGGAAGAGAAATGGAGATCAGAGTGGTTTAACAAGATGGTTTTAATTCCCCTTGGAAATGACGTGGAGGTCAGAGTAGCTTAACAAGATGGTTTTATTGCCCCTTGGAAGAGACGTGGAGGTCAGAGTGGTTTAACAAGACGGTTTTAATGCCCCTTGGAAGAGATGTGGAGTTCAGAGTGGTTTAACAAGTCAGGTTTAATGCCCCTTGGAAGAGAAGTGGAGGTCACAGTAGCTTAACAAGATGGTTTTAATGCCCCTTGAAAGAGACTTGGAGGTCACAGTAGCTTAACAAGATGGTTTTAATGCCCTTGGAAGATACGTGGAGGTCAGAGTTGTTTTAAAAGACAGTTTTAATGCCCCTTGGAAGAGACGTGGAAGTCACAGTAGCTTAACAAGATGGTTTTAATGCCCCTTGGAAGAGACGTCGAGTTCAGAGTGGTTTCACAAAATGGTTGTAATGCCCCTTGGAAGAGACGTGGAGGTTACAGTGGTTTAAAAAGACGGTTTTAATGCCCCTTGGTAGAGACGTGGAGTACAGAGTGGTTTAACAAGACGATTTTAATGCCCGTTGGAAGACACGTGCAGTTCAGAGTGGTTTAACAAGACACTTTTAATGCCCCTTGGAAGAGACGTGGAGGCCACAGTAGCTTAACAAGATGGTTTTAATGCCCCTTGGAAGAGACTAGGAGTTCAGAGTGGTTAAACAAGATAGTTTTAAAACCACTGGGAAGAGACGTGGAGGTTACAGTAGCTTAACAAGACGGTTTTAATGCCCCTTGGAAAAGACGTGGAGTTCAGAGTGGTTTAACAAAATGGTTTTAATGCCCCTTGCAAGAGACGTGGAGGTCACAGTAGCTTAAAAAGACGGTTTTAATGCCCCTTGGAAGCGACTTGGAGGTCAGAGTGGATTAACAAGACGGTTTTAATGCCACTTGGAAGAGACTTCGAGGTCACAGTAGCTTAACAAGATGGTTTTAATGCCCCTTGAAAGAGACGTGGAGGTCACAGTCGCTTACAAAGATGGTTTTAATGCCCAATGGAAGAGACATGGAGTTCAGAGTGGTTTAACAAGACGGTTTTAATGCCCCTTGGAAGAGACATGGAGGTCACAGTTAGCTTAACAAGACGGTTTTAATGCCCCTTGGAGGAGACGTGGAGGTCACAGTAGCTTATCAAGACGGTTTTAATGCTCCTTGGAAGAGAAGTGGAGGTCAGAGTGGTTTAACAAGATGGTTTTAATGCCCCTTGGAAGAGACGTGGAGGTCACAGGAGCCTAGCAATACGGTTTTAATGCCCCTTGGAAGAGACAAAGAGTTCAGAGTGGTTTAACAAGATGGTTTTACTTCCCCTTGGAAAAGACGTGGAGTTCAGGGTGGTTTAACAAGGCGGGTTTAAGGCCCCTTGGAAGAGACGTGGAGTTCACAGTAGCTTAACAAGATGGTTTTAATGCCCCTTGAAAGAGACTTGGAGGTCACAGTAGCTTAACAAGATGGTTTTAATGCCCTTGGAAGATACTTGGAGGTCAGAGTCTTTTTAAAAGACAGTTTTAATGCCCCTTGGAAGAGACGTGGAGGTCACAGTAGCTTAACAAGATGGTTTTAATGCCCCTTGGAAGAGACGTGGAGTTCAGGGTGGTTTAACAAGACGGTTTTAATGCCCCTTGGATGAGACGTGGAGGTCACAGTAGCTTAACAAGACGGTTTTAATGTCCCTTGGAAGAGATGTGGAGGTCAGAGTGGTTTAACAAGACAGTTTTAATGCCCCTTGGAAGAGACGTGAAGGTCACAGTGGCTTAACAAGACAGTTTTAATGCCCCTTGGAAGAGACGTGGAGATCAGGGTGGTTTAACAAGACGATTTTAATGCCCCTTGGAAGAGACGTGGAGGCCACAGTAGCTTAACAAGACGGTTTTAATGCCCGTAGGAAAAGACGTGGAGTTCAGAGTGGTTTAACGTGACGGTTTTAATGCCCCTTGGAAGAGACGTGGAGTTCAGAGTGGTTTAACAAGACGGTTTTAATGCCCCTTGGAAGAGACGTGGAGGTCACAGTAGCTTAACAAGATGGTTTTAATGCCCCTTGGAAGAGACGTGGAGGTCACAGTAGCTTAACAAGACGGTTTTAATGCCCCTTAGAAGAGACATGGAGGTCAGAGTGGTTTAACAAGACGGTTTTAATGTCCCTTGGAAGAGACGTGGAGGTCACAGTAGCATAAGAAGACGGTTTTAATGCCCCTTGGAAGAGACGTGGAGTTCAGATTGTTTTTAAAAGACAGTTTTAATGCCCCTTGGAAGAGACGTGGAGTTCACAGTAGATAACAAGATGGTTTTAATGCCCCTTGGAAGAAAAGTGGAGTTCAGAGTGGTTTAACAAGACGGTTTTAATGCCCCTTGGAAGAGACGTGGATGTCACAGTAGCTTAACAAGACGGTTTTAATGCACCTTGGAATAGACGTGGAGTTCAGAAGGGTTTAACAAGACAGTTATAATGCCCCTTGGAAGAGATGTGGAGGTCACAGTAGTTTATCAAGACTGTGCTAATGCCCCTTGGAAGAGAAATGGAGATCGGAGTGGTTTAACAAGATGGTTTTAATGCCCCTTGGAAAAGACGTGGAGGTCAGAGTAGCTTAACAAGATGGTTTTATTGCCCCTTGGAAGAGACGTGGAGGTCAGAGTGGTTTAACAAGACGGTTTTAATGCCCCTTGGATGAGATGTGGAGTTCAGAGTGGTTTAACAAGTCGGGTTTAATGCCCCTTGGAAGAGAAGTGGAGGTCACAGTAGCTTAACAAGATGGTTTTAATGCCCCTTGAAAGAGACTTGGAGGTCACAGTAGCTTAACAAGATGGTTTTAATGCCCTTGGAAGATACGTGGAGGTCAGAGTTGTTTTAAAAGACAGTTTTAATGCCCCTTGGAAGAGACGTGGAAGTCACAGTAGCTTAACAAGATGGTTTTAATGCCCCTTGGAAGAGACGTCGAGTTCAGAGTGGTTTCACAAGATGGTTGTAATGCCCCTTGGAAGAGACGTGGAGGTTACAGTGGTTTAACAAGACGGTTTTAATGCCCCTTGGTAGAGACGTGGAGTACAGAGTGGTTTAACAAGATGATTTTAATGCCCGTTGGAAGACTCGTGCAGTTCAGAGTGGTTTAACAAGACACTTTTAATGCCCCTTTGAAGAGACGTGAAGGCCAGAGTAGCTTAACAACATGGTTTTAATGCCCCTTGGAAGAGACTAGGAGTTCAGAGTGGTTAAACAAGATAGTTTTAATACCACTGGGAAGAGACGTGGAGGTTACAGTAGCTTAACAAGATGGTTTTAATGCCCCTTGGAAAAGACGTGGAGTTCAGAGTGGTTTAACAAGATGGTTTTAATGCCCCTTGCAAGAGACGTGGAGGTCACAGTAGCTTAAAAAGACGGTTTTAATGCCCCTCGGAAGAGACATGGAGGTCAGAGTGGTTTAACAACACGGTTTTAATGCCCCTTGAAAGAGACGTGGAGGTCACAGTCGCTTACAAAGATGGTTTTAATGCCCAATGGAAGAGACATGGAGTTCAGAGTGGTTTAACAAGACGGTTTTAATGCCCCTTGGAAGAGACATGGAGGTCACAGTTAGCTTAACAAGACGGTTTTCATGCCCCTTGGAGGAGACGTGGAGGTCACAGTAGCTTATCAAGACGGTTTTAATGCTCCTTGGAAGAGAAGTGGAGGTCAGAGTGGTTTAACAAGATGGTTTTAATGCCCCTTGGAAGAGACGTGGAGGTCACAGGAGCCTAGCAATACGGTTTTAATGCCCCTTGGAAGAGACAAAGAGTTCAGAGTGGTTTAACAAGATGGTTTTACTTCCCCTTGGAAAAGACGTGGAGTTCAGGGTGGTTTAACAAGGCGGGTTTAAGGCCCCTTGGAAGAGACGTGGAGTTCACAGTAGCTTAACAAGATGGTTTTAATGCCCCTTGAAAGAGACTTGGAGGTCACAGTAGCTTAACAAGATGGTTTTAATGCCCTTGGAAGATACTTGGAGGTCAGAGTCTTTTTAAAAGACAGTTTGAATGCCCCTTGGAAGAGACGTGGAGGTCACAGTAGCTTAACAAGATGGTTTTAATGCCCCTTGGAAGAGACGTGGAGTTCAGGGTGGTTTAACAAGACGGTTTAAATGCCCCTTGGATGAGACGTGGAGGTCACAGTAGCTTAACAAGACGGTTTTAATGTCCCTTGGAAGAGATGTGGAGGTCAGAGTGGTTTAACAAGACAGTTTTAATGCCCCTTGGAAGAGACGTGAAGGTCACAGTGGCTTAACAAGACAGTTTTAATGCCCCTTGGAAGAGACGTGGAGATCAGGGTGGTTTAACAAGACGATTTTAATGCCCCTTGGAAGAGACGTGGAGGCCACAGTAGCTTAACAAGACAGTTTTAATGCCCGTAGGAAAAGACGTGGAGTTCAGAGTGGTTTAACGTGACGGTTTTAATGCCCCTTGGAAGAGACGTGGAGTTCAGAGTGGTTTAACAAGACGGTTTTAATGCCCCTTGGAAGAGACGTGGAGGTCACAGTAGCTTAACAAGATGGTTTTAATGCCCCTTGGAAGAGACGTGGAGGTCACAGTAGCTTAACAAGACGGTTTTAATGCCCCTTAGAAGAGACATGGAGGTCAGAGTGGTTTAACAAGACGGTTTTAATGTCCCTTGGAAGAGACGTGGAGGTCACAGTAGCATAAGAAGACGGTTTTAATGCCCCTTGGAAGAGACGTGGAGTTCAGATTGTTTTTAAAAGACAGTTTTAATGCCCCTTGGAAGAGACGTGGAGTTCACAGTAGCTTAACAAGATGGTTTTAATGCCCCTTGGAAGAAAAGTGGAGTTCAGAGTGGTTTAACAAGACGGTTTTAATGCCCCTTGGAAGAGACGTGGAGGTCACAGTAGCTTAACAAGACGGTTTTAATGCACCTTGGAATAGACGTGGAGTTCAGAAGGGTTTAACAAGACAGTTATAATGCCCCTTGGAAGAGATGTGGAGGTCACAGTAGTTTATCAAGACTGTGCTAATGCCCCTTGGAAGAGAAATGGAGATCGGAGTGGTTTAACAAGATGGTTTTAATGCCCCTTGGAAAAGACGTGGAGGTCAGAGTAGCTTAACAAGATGGTTTTATTGCCCCTTGGAAGAGACGTGGAGGTCAGAGTGGTTTAACAAGACGGTTTTAATGCCCCTTGGATGAGATGTGGAGTTCAGAGTGGTTTAACAAGTCGGGTTTAATGCCCCTTGGAAGAGAAGTGGAGGTCACAGTAGCTTAACAAGATGGTTTTAATGCCCCTTGAAAGAGACTTGGAGGTCACAGTAGCTTAACAAGATGGTTTTAATGCCCTTGGAAGATACGTGGAGGTCAGAGTTGTTTTAAAAGACAGTTTTAATGCCCCTTGGAAGAGACGTGGAAGTCACAGTAGCTTAACAAGATGGTTTTAATGCCCCTTGGAAGAGACGTCGAGTTCAGAGTGGTTTCACAAGATGGTTGTAATGCCCCTTGGAAGAGACGTGGAGGTTACAGTGGTTTAACAAGACGGTTTTAATGCCCCTTGGTAGAGACGTGGAGTACAGAGTGGTTTAACAAGATGATTTTAATGCCCGTTGGAAGACTCGTGCAGTTCAGAGTGGTTTAACAAGACACTTTTAATGCCCCTTTGAAGAGACGTGAAGGCCAGAGTAGCTTAACAACATGGTTTTAATGCCCCTTGGAAGAGACGTGGAAGTCACAGTAGCTTAACAAGATGGTTTTAATGCCCCTTGGAAGAGACGTCGAGTTCAGAGTGGTTTCACAAGATGGTTGTAATGCCCCTTGGAAGAGACGTGGAGGTTACAGTGGTTTAACAAGACGGTTTTAATGCCCCTTGGTAGAGACGTGGAGTACAGAGTGGTTTAACAAGATGATTTTAATGCCCGTTGGAAGACTCGTGCAGTTCAGAGTGGTTTAACAAGACACTTTTAATGCCCCTTTGAAGAGACGTGAAGGCCAGAGTAGCTTAACAACATGGTTTTAATGCCCCTTGGAAGAGACTAGGAGTTCAGAGTGGTTAAACAAGATAGTTTTAATACCACTGGGAAGAGACGTGGAGGTTACAGTAGCTTAACAAGATGGTTTTAATGCCCCTTGGAAAAGACGTGGAGTTCAGAGTGGTTTAACAAGATGGTTTTAATGCCCCTTGCAAGAGACGTGGAGGTCACAGTAGCTTAAAAAGACGGTTTTAATGCCCCTTGGAAGAGACATGGAGGTCAGAGTGGTTTAACAACACGGTTTTAATGCCCCTTGGAACAGACGTGGAGGTCACAGTAGGTTAACAAGACGGTTTTAATGCACCTTAGAAGAGACGTGAAGTTCAGTGTGGTTTAACAAGACGGTTTTATTGCCCCTTGGAAGAAACATGGAGTTCAGAGTAGTTTATCAAAATGGTTTTAATGCCCCTTGCAAGAGAGGTGGAGGTCACAGTAGCTTAACAAGACGGTTGTAATGCCACTTGGAAGGGACGTGGAGGTCACAGTAGCTTAACAAGATGCTTTTAATTCCCCTTGGAAGAGACGTGGAGGTCACAGTAGCTTATCAAGACGGTACTAATGCCCCTTGGAAGAGACTTGGAGGTTAGAGTGGCTTAACAAGATGGTTTTAATGCCCCTTGGAAGAGACGTGGAGGTTACAGTAGCTTAAAAAGATACTTTTAATTCCCCTTGGAAGAGACGTGGAGGCCACAGTAGCTTAACAAGATGGTTTTAATGCCCCTTGGAAGAGACTAGGAGTTCAGAATGGTTAAACAAGATAGTTTTAATACCTCTGGGAAGAGACGTGGAGGTTACAGTAGCTTAACAAGACGGTTTTAATGCTCCTTGGAAAAGACTTGGAGTTCAGAGTGGTTTAACAAGATTGTTTTATTGCCCCTTGGAAGAGACGTGGAGGTCACAGTAGCTTAACAAGACGGTTTTAATGCCCCTTGGAAGAGACATGGAGGTCAGAGTGGTTTAGCAACACGGTTTTAATGACCCTTGGAAGAGAGGTGGAGGTCACAGTAGGTTAGCAAGACGGTTTTAAAGCCACTTGGCAGGGACGTGGAGGTCACAGTAGCTTATCAAGACGGTTTTAACGCCACTTGGAGGGACGTGGAGGTCACAGTAGCTTAACAAGATGCTTTTAATTCCCCTTGGAAGAGATGTGCAGGTCACAGTAGCTTAGCAAGACGGTTTTAATGGCCCTTGAAAGAGACGTGGAGGTCACACTAGCTTAACAAGACGGTTTTAATGCCCCTTGGAAGAGACGTGGAGTTCAGAAGGGTTTAACAAGACAGTTATATTGCCCTTTGGAAGAGACGTGGAGGTCACAGTAGTTTAACAAGACGATTTTAATGCCCCTTGGATGAAAAGTGGAGTTCAGAGTGGTTTAACAAAACAGTAGCTTAGCAATACGGTTTTAATGCCCCTTGGAAGAGACAAGGAGTTCAGAATGGTTTAACATGACGGTTTAACTTCCCCTTGGAAAAGATGTGGAGTTCAGAGTGGTTTAACAAGACGGTTTTAATGTCCCTTGGAAGAGATGTGGAGGTCACAGTAGCTTAACAAGACGGTTTTAATGTCCGTGGAAATGACGTGGAGGTCAAAGTGGTTTACCAAGACGGTTTTAATGCCCCTTGGAAGAGACGTGGAGGTCTCAGTAGATTAACAAGACGGTCATAATGCCCCTTGGATTAGATGTAGAGTTTAGAGTGGTTTAACAAGATGGTTTTAATGCCCCTTGGAAGAGACGTGGAGTTCAGAGTGGTTTAACAAGACGGTTTTAATACCCCTTGGAAGAGACGTGGAGGTCACAGTAGCTTAACAAGATGGTTTTAATGCACCTTGGAAGAGACGTGGAGGTCAGAGTAGTTTTAAAAGACCGTTTTAATGCCCCTTGGAAGAGACGTGGAGGTCACAGTAGCTTAACAAGATGGTTTTAGTGCCCCTTGGAAGAGACGTGGAGATCACAGCAGCTTAACAATAAGGTTTTAATGCCCCTTGGAAGAGATGTGGAGGTTACAGTAGTTTAACAAGACGGTTTTAATGCCCCTTGGTAGAGACGTGGAGTTCAGAGTGGTTTAACAAGACGATTTTAATGCACCTTGGAAGAGACATGCAGTTCAGAGTGGTTTAACAAGACACTTTTAATGCCCCTTGGAAGAGACGTGGAGGCCACAGTAGCTTAAAAAGATGGTTTTAATGCCCCTTGGAAGAAACTAGGAGTTCAGAGTGGATAAACAAGATAGTTTTAATACCCCTGGGAAGAGACGTGGAGGTTACAGTAGCTTAACAAGACTGTTTTAATGCTCCTTGGTAGAGACGTGGAGTACAGAGTGATTTAACAAGACGGTTTTAATGCCCCTTGGAAAAGACGTGGAGTTCAGAGTGGTTTAACAAGATGGTTTCAATGCCCCTTGGAAGAGACGTGGAGGTCACAGTAGCTTAACAAGACGGTTTTAATGCCCCTTGGAAGAGACGTGGAGGTCACAGTAGCTTAACAAGACGGTTTTAATGCCCCTTGGATGAAAAGTGGAGTTCAGAGTGGTTTAACAAAACAGTAGCTTAGCAATACGGTTTTAATGCCCCTTTCAAGAGACAAGGAGTTCAGAGTGGTTTAACAAGACGGTTTTAATGCCCCTTGGAAGAGACGTGGAGGTCACAGTAGCTTAACAAGACGGTTTTAATGACACTTGGAAGGGACGTGGAGGTCACAGTAGCTTAACAAGATGCTTTTAATTCCCCTTGGAAGAGACGTGAAGGTCACAGTAGCTGAACAAGATGTTTTTAATGCCCCTTGGAAGAGACATGGAGGTCAGAGTGGTTTAACAAGACGGTTTTATTGCCCCTTGGAACAGACGTGGAGGTCACAGTAGGTTAACAAGACGGTTTTAATGCACCTTAGAAGAGACGTGAAGTTCAGTGTGGTTTAACAAGACACTTTTAATGCCCCTTGGATGAGACGTAGAGGCCACAGTAGCTTAACAAGATTGTTTTAATGCCCATTGGAAGAGACGTGGAGTTCAGAGTGGTTTAACAAGATTTTTTTAATGCCCCTTGGAAGACACGTGGAGGTCACAGTAGCTTAACAAGACGGTTTTAATGCCCCTTGGAAGAGACGTGGAGTTCAGAAGGGTTTAACAAGACAGTTATAATGACCCTTGGAAGAGACATGGAGGTCACAGTAGTTTAACAAGACGGTGCTAATGCCCCTTGGAAGAGAAATGAAGTTCAGAGTGGTTTAACAGATGGTTTTAATGCCCCTTGGAAGAGACGGGGAGGTCACAGTAGCTTAACAAGATGGTTTTATTACCCCTTGGAAGAGACTTTGAGGTCATAGTAGCTTAACAAGACGGTTTTAATGCCCCTTGGAAGAGACGTGGAGGTCTCAGTAGATTAACAAGACGGTCGTAATGCCCCTTGGATTAGATGTGGAGTTTAGAGTGGTTTAACAAGACGGTTTTAATGCCCCTTGGAAGAGACGTGGAGGACACAGTAGCTTAACAAGACGGTTTTAATGCCCCTTGGAAGAGATGTGGAGTTCAGAGTGGTTTAACAAGTCGGGTTTAATGCCCCTTGGAAGAGAAGTTGAGGTCACAGTAGCTTAACAAGATGGTTTTAATGCCCCTTGAAAGAGACTTGGAGGTCACAGTAGCTTAACAAGATCGTTTTAATGCCCTTGGAAGACACGTGGAGGTCAGAGTTGTTTTAAAAGACTGTTTTAATGCCCCTTGGAAGAGACGTGGAAGTCATAGTAGCTTAACAAAATGGTTTTAATGCCCCTTGGAAGAGACGTCGAGTTCAGAGTGGTTTCACAAGATGGTTGTAAAGCCCCTTGGAAGAGACGTGGAGGTTACAGTGGTTTAACAAGACGGTTTTAATGCCCCTTGGAAGAGACGTGGAGTTCAGAGTGGTTTAACAAGACGGTTTTAATGCCCCTTGGAAGAGACGTCGAGGACACAGTAGATTATCAAGACGGTTTTATTGCACCTTGGAAGAGACGTGGAGGACACAGTAGCTTAAAAATATGGTTTTAATGCCCCATGGAAGAGACATGGAGGTCAGAGTGATTTAACAAGACGGTTTTAATGCCCCTTGGAAGAGACGTGGAGGTCACAGTAGCTTAACAAGATGGTTTTAATGCCCCTTGGATGAAAAGTGGAGTTCAGAGTGGTTAAACAAAACAGTAGCTTAGCAATACGGTTTTAATGCCCCTTTCAAGAGACAAGGAGTTCAGAGTGGTTTAACAAGACGGTTTTACTTCCCCTTGGAAAAGACGTGTAGTTCAGAGTGGTTTAACCAGATGGTTTTATTGCCCCTTGGAAGAGACGTGGAGTTCAGAGTGGTTTAACAAGACGGTTTTAATGCCCCTTGGAAGGGACGTAGAGGTCACAGTAGCTTAACAAGATGGTTTTAATGCCCCTAGGAAGAGACGTGGAGGTCACAGTAGCTTAACAAGACGGTTTTAATGCCCCTTGGAAGAGACATGGAGGTCAGAGTGGTTTAACAAGACGGTTTTAATGCCCCTTGGAAGAGACGTGGAGGTCACAGTAGCATAAGAAGACGGTTTTAATGCCCCTTGGAAGAGACGTGGAGTACAGATTGCTTTTAAAATACGGTTTTAATGCCCCTTGGAAGAGATGTGGAGGTCACAGTAGCTTAACAAGATGGTTTTAATGCCCCTAGGAAGAAAAGTGGAGTTCAGAGTGGTTTAACAAGACGGTATTAATGCCCCTTGGAAGAGACGTGGAGGTCACAGCAGCTTAACAGGATGGTTTTAATGCCCCTTGGAAGAGACGTGGAGTTCAGAAGGGTTTAACAAGACAGTTCTAATGACTCTTGGAAGAGACATGGAGGTCACAGTAGTTTAACAAGACAGTGCTAATGCCCCTTGGTAGAGAAATGGAGTTCAGAGTGGTTTAACAAGATGGTTTTAATGCCCCTTGGAAGATTCGTGGAGGTCAGAGTTGTTTTAAAAGACAGTTTTACTGCCCCTTGGAAGAGACGTGGAGGTCACAGTAGCTTAACAAGATGGTTTTAATGCCCCTTGGAAGAGACATGGAGTTCAGAGTGGTTTCATAAGATGGTTTTAATGCCCCTTGGAAGAGACGTGGAGGTTACAGTGGTTTAACAAGATGGTTATAATGCCCCTTGGTAGAGACGTGGAGTTCAGAGTGGTTTAACAAGACACTTTTAATGCCCCTTGGATGAGACGTGGAGGCCACAGTAGCTTAACAAGATGGTTTTAATGCCCATTGGAAGAGACTAGGAGTTCAGAGTGGTTAAACAAGACAGTTATAATGACCCTTGGAAGAGACATGGAGGTCACAGTAGTTTAACAAGACGGTGCTAATGCCCCTTGGAAGAGAAATGGAGTTCAGAGTGGTTTAACAAGATCGTTTTAATGCCCCTTGGAAGAGACGGGGAGGTCACAGTAGCTTAACAAGATGGTTTTATTGCCTCTTGGAAGAGACTTTGAGGTCACAGTAGCTTAACAAGATGGTTTTAATGCCCTTGGAAGATACGTGGAGGTCAGAGTTGTTTTAAAAGACAGTTTTACTGCCCCTTGGAAGAGACGTGGAGGTCACAGTAGCTTAGCAAGACGGTTTTAATGCCCCTTGGAAGAGACGTGGAGTTCAGAAGGGTTTAACAAGACAGTTATATTGCCCTTTGGAAGAGACGTGGAGGTCACAGTAGTTTAACAAGACGAGTTTAATGCCCCTTGGAAGAGACGTGGAGTTCAGAAGGGTTTAACAAGACAGTTATATTGCCCTTTGGAAGAGACGTGGAGGTCACAGTAGTTTAACAAGACGATTTTAATGCCCCTTGGAAGAGACAAGGAGTTCAGAGTGGTTTAACAAGACGGTTTAACTTCCCCTTGGAAAAGACGTGGAGTTCAAAGTGGTTTAACAAGACGGTTTTAATGCCCCTTGGAAGAGATGTGGAGGTCACAGTAGCTTAACAAGACGGTTTTAATGTCCGTGGAAGAGACGTGGAGGTCAAAGTGGTTTACCAAGACGGTTTTAATGCCCCTTGGAAGAAACGTGGAGGTCTCAGTAGATTAACAAGACGGTCGTAATGCCCCTTGGATTAAATGTGGAGTTTAGAGTGGTTTAACAAGACGGTTTTAATGCCCCTTGGAAGAGACGTGGAGTTCAGAGTGGTTTAACAAGACGGTTTTAATGCCCCTGGGCAGAGACGTGGAGGTCACAGTAGCTTAACAAGATGGTTTTAATGCCCCTGGGAAGAAAAGTGGAGTTCAGAGTGGTTTAACAAGACGGTATTAATGCCCCTTGGAAGAGACGTGGAGGTCACAGCAGCTTAACAGGATGGTTTTAATGCCCCTTGGAAGAGACGTGGAGTTCAGAAGGGTTTAACAAGACAGTTCTAATGACTCTTGGAAGAGACATGGAGGTCACAGTAGTTTAACAAGACGTTGCTAATGCCCCTTGGAAGAGAAATGGAGTTCAGAGTGGTTTAACAAGATGGTTTTAATGCCCCTTGGAAGAGACGGGGAGGTCACAGTAGCTTAACAAGATGGTTTTATTGCCCCTTGGAAGAGACGTGGAGGTCACAGCAGCTTAACAGGACGGTTTTAATGCCCCTTGGAAGAGACGTGGAGTTCAGAAGGGTTTAACAAGACAGTTCTAATGACTCTTGGAAGAGACATGGACGTCACAGTAGTTTAACAAGACAGTGCTAATGCCCCTTGGAAGAGAAATGGAGTTCAGAGTGGTTTAACAAGATGGTTTTAATGCCCCTTGGAAGATTCGTGGAGGTCAGAGTTGTTTTAAAAGACAGTTTTACTGCCCCTTGGAAGAGACGTGGAGGTCACAGTAGCTTAACAAGATGGTTTTAATGCCCCTTGGAAGAGACGTGGAGTTCAGAGTGGTTTCATAAGATGGTTTTAATGCCCCTTGGAAGAGACGTGGAGGTTACAGTGGTTTAACAAGATGGTTATAATGCCCCTTGGTAGAGACGTGGAGTTTAGAGTGGTTTAACGAGACAATTTTAATGCCCCTTGGAAGAGACGTGCAGTTCAGAGTGGTTTAACAAGACACTTTTAATGCCCCTTGGATGAGACGTGGAGGCCACAGTAGCTTAACAAGATGGTTTTAATGCCCATTGGAAGAGACTAGGGGTTCAGAGTGGTTAAACAAGACAGTTATAATGACCCTTGGAAGAGACGTGGAGGTCACAGTAGTTTAACAAGACGGTGCTAATGCCCCTTGGAAGAGAAATGGAGTTCAGAGTGGTTTAACAACATGGTTTAATGCCCCTTGGAAGAGACGGGGAGGTCACAGTAGCTTAACAAGATGGTTTTATTGCCTCTTGGAAGAGACTTTGAGGTCACAGTAGCTTAACAAGATGGTTTTAATGCCCTTGGAAGATACGTGGAGGTCAGAGTTGTTTTAAAAGACAGTTTTACTGCCCCTTGGAAGAGACGTGGAGGTCACAGTAGCTTAGCAAGACGGCTTTAATGCCCCTTGGAAGAGACGTGGAGTTCAGAAGGGTTTAACAAGACAGTTATATTGCCCTTTGGAAGAGACGTGGAGGTCACAGTAGTTTAACAAGACGAGTTTAATGCCCCTTGGAAGAGACGTGGAGTTCAGAAGGGTTTAACAAGACAGTTATATTGCCCTTTGGAAGAGACGTGGAGGTCACAGTAGTTTAACAAGACGATTTTAATGCCCCTTGGAAGAGACAAGGAGTTCAGAGTGGTTTAACAAGACGGTTTAACTTCCCCTTGGAAAAGACGTGGAGTTCAAAGTGGTTTAACAAGACGGGTTTAATGCCCCTTGGAAGAGATGTGGAGGTCACAGTAGCTTAACAAGACGGTTTTAATGTCCGTGGAAGAGACGTGGAGGTCAAAGTGGTTTACCAAGACGGTTTTAATGCCCCTTGGAAGAGACGTGGAGGTCTCAGTAGATTAACAAGACGGTCGTAATGCCCCTTGGATTAAATGTGGAGTTTAGAGTGGTTTAACAAGACGGTTTTAATGCCCCTTGGAAGAGACATGGAGTTCAGAGTGGTTTAACAAGACGGTTTTAATGCCCCTGGGCAGAGACGTGGAGGTCACAGTAGCTTAACAAGATGGTTTTAATGCCCCTGGGAAGAAAAGTGGAGTTCAGAGTGGTTTAACAAGACGGTATTAATGCCCCTTGGAAGAGACGTGGAGGTCACAGCAGCTTAACAGGATGGTTTTAATGCCCCTTGGAAGAGACGTGGAGTTCAGAAGGGTTTAACAAGACAGTTCTAATGACTCTTGGAAGAGACATGGAGGTCACAGTAGTTTAACAAGACATTGCTAATGCCCCTTGTAAGAGAAATGGAGTTCAGAGTGGTTTAACAAGATGGTTTTAATGCCCCTTGGAAGAGACGGGGAGGTCACAGTAGCTTAACAAGATGGTTTTATTGCCCCTTGTAAGAGACGTGGAGGTCACAGCAGCTTAACAGGACGGTTTTAATGCCCCTTGGAAGAGACGTGGAGTTCAGAAGGGTTTAACAAGACAGTTCTAATGACTCTTGGAAGAGACATGGACGTCACAGTAGTTTAACAAGACAGTGCTAATGCCCCTTGGAAGAGAAATGGAGTTCAGAGTGGTTTAACAAGATGGTTTTAATGCCCCTTGGAAGATTCGTGGAGGTCAGAGTTGTTTTAAAAGACAGTTTTACTGCCCCTTGGAAGAGACGTGGAGGTCACAGTAGCTTAACAAGATGGTTTTAATGCCCCTTGGAAGAGACGTGGAGTTCAGAGTGGTTTCATAAGATGGTTTTAATGCCCCTTGGAAGAGACGTGGAGGTTATAGTGGTTTAACAAGATGGTTATAATGCCCCTTGGTAGAGACGTGGAGTTTAGAGTGGTTTAACGAGACAATTTTAATGCCCCTTGGAAGAGACGTGCAGTTCAGAGTGGTTTAACAAGACACTTTTAATGCCCCTTGGATGAGACGTGGAGGCCACAGTAGCTTAACAAGATGGTTTTAATGCCCATTGGAAGAGACTAGGGGTTCAGAGTGGTTAAACAAGACAGTTATAATGACCCTTGGAAGAGACATGGAGGTCACAGTAGTTTAACAAGACGGTGCTAATGCCCCTTGGAAGAGAAATGGAGTTCAGAGTGGTTTAACAAGATGGTTTAATGCCCCTTGGAAGAGACGGGGAGGTCACAGTAGCTTAACAAGATGGTTTTATTGCCTCTTGGAAGAGACTTTGAGGTCACAGTAGCTTAACAAGATGGTTTTAATGCCCTTGGAAGATACGTGGAGGTCAGAGTTGTTTTAAAAGACAGTTTTACTGCCCCTTGGAAGAGACGTGGAGGTCACAGTAGCTTAGCAAGACGGTTTTAATGCCCCTTGGAAGAGACGTGGAGTTCAGAAGGGTTTAACAAGACAGTTATATTGCCCTTTGGAAGAGACGTGGAGGTCACAGTAGTTTAACAAGACGAGTTTAATGCCCCTTGGAAGAGACGTGGAGTTCAGAAGGGTTTAACAAGACAGTTATATTGCCCTTTGGAAGAGACGTGGAGGTCACAGTAGTTTAACAAGACGATTTTAATGCCCCTTGGAAGAGACAAGGAGTTCAGAGTGGTTTAACAAGATGGTTTTAATGCCCCTTGGAAGAGACGGGGAGGTCACAGTAGCTTAACAAGATGGTTTTAATGCCCTTGGAAGATACGTGGAGGTCAGAGTTGTTTTAAAAGACAGTTTTACTGCCCCTTGGAAGAGACGTGGAGGTCACAGTAGCTTAGCAAGACGGTTTTAATGCCCCTTGGAAGAGACGTGGAGTTCAGAAGGGTTTAACAAGACAGTTATATTGCCCTTTGGAAGAGACGTGGAGGTCACAGTAGTTTAACAAGACGAGTTTAATGCCCCTTGGAAGAGACGTGGAGTTCAGAAGGGTTTAACAAGACAGTTATATTGCCCTTTGGAAGAGACGTGGAGGTCACAGTAGTTTAACAAGACGATTTTAATGCCCCTTGGAAGAGACAAGGAGTTCAGAGTGGTTTAACAAGATGGTTTTAATGCCCCTTGGAAGAGACGGGGAGGTCACAGTAGCTTAACAAGATGGTTTTAATGCCCTTGGAAGATACGTGGAGGTCAGAGTTGTTTTAAAAGACAGTTTTACTGCCCCTTGGAAGAGACGTGGAGGTCACAGTAGCTTAGCAAGACGGTTTTAATGCCCCTTGGAAGAGACGTGGAGTTCAGAAGGGTTTAACAAGACAGTTATATTGCCCTTTGGAAGAGACGTGGAGGTCACAGTAGTTTAACAAGACGAGTTTAATGTCCCTTGGAAGAGACGTGGAGTTCAGAAGGGTTTAACAAGACAGTTATATTGCCCTTTGGAAGAGACGTGGAGGTCACAGTAGTTTAACAAGATGATTTTAATGCCCCTTGGAAGAGACAAGGAGTTCAGAGTGGTTTAACAAGACGGTTTAACTTCCCCTTGGAAAAGACGTGGAGTTCAAAGTGGTTTAACAAGACGGGTTTAATGCCCCTTGGAAGAGATGTGGAGGTCACAGTAGCTTAACAAGACGGTTTTAATGTCCGTGGAAGAGACGTGGAGGTCAAAGTGGTTTACCAAGACGGTTTTAATGCCCCTTGGAAGAGACGTGGAGGTCACAGTAGCTTAACAAGATGGTTTTAGTGCCCCTTGGAAGAGACGTGGAGATCACAGCAGCTTAACAATAAGGTTTTAATGCCCCTTGGAAGAGATGTGGAGGTTACAGTAGTTTAACAAGACGGTTTTAATGCCCCTTGGTAGAGACGTGGAGTTCAGAGTGGTTTAACAAGACGATTTTAATGCACCTTGGAAGAGACATGCAGTTCAGAGTGGTTTAACAAGACACTTTTAATGCCCCTTGGAAGAGACGTGGAGGCCACAGTAGCTTAAAAAGATGGTTTTAATGCCCCTTGGAAGAAACTAGGAGTTCAGAGTGGATAAACAAGATAGTTTTAATACCCCTGGGAAGAGACGTGGAGGTTACAGTAGCTTAACAAGACTGTTTTAATGCTCCTTGGTAGAGACGTGGAGTACAGAGTGATTTAACAAGACGGTTTTAATGCCCCTTGGAAAAGACGTGGAGTTCAGAGTGGTTTAACAAGATGGTTTCAATGCCCCTTGGAAGAGACGTGGAGGTCACAGTAGCTTAACAAGACGGTTTTAATGCCCCTTGGAAGAGACGTGGAGGTCACAGTAGCTTAACAAGACGGTTTTAATGCCCCTTGGATGAAAAGTGGAGTTCAGAGTGGTTTAACAAAACAGTAGCTTAGCAATACGGTTTTAATGCCCCTTTCAAGAGACAAGGAGTTCAGAGTGGTTTAACAAGACGGTTTTAATGCCCCTTGGAAGAGACGTGGAGGTCACAGTAGCTTAACAAGACGGTTTTAATGACACTTGGAAGGGACGTGGAGGTCACAGTAGCTTAACAAGATGCTTTTAATTCCCCTTGGAAGAGACGTGAAGGTCACAGTAGCTGAACAAGATGTTTTTAATGCCCCTTGGAAGAGACATGGAGGTCAGAGTGGTTTAACAAGACGGTTTTATTGCCCCTTGGAACAGACGTGGAGGTCACAGTAGGTTAACAAGACGGTTTTAATGCACCTTAGAAGAGACGTGAAGTTCAGTGTGGTTTAACAAGACACTTTTAATGCCCCTTGGATGAGACGTAGAGGCCACAGTAGCTTAACAAGATTGTTTTAATGCCCATTGGAAGAGACGTGGAGTTCAGAGTGGTTTAACAAGATTTTTTTAATGCCCCTTGGAAGACACGTGGAGGTCACAGTAGCTTAACAAGACGGTTTTAATGCCCCTTGGAAGAGACGTGGAGTTCAGAAGGGTTTAACAAGACAGTTATAATGACCCTTGGAAGAGACATGGAGGTCACAGTAGTTTAACAAGACGGTGCTAATGCCCCTTGGAAGAGAAATGAAGTTCAGAGTGGTTTAACAGATGGTTTTAATGCCCCTTGGAAGAGACGGGGAGGTCACAGTAGCTTAACAAGATGGTTTTATTACCCCTTGGAAGAGACTTTGAGGTCATAGTAGCTTAACAAGACGGTTTTAATGCCCCTTGGAAGAGACGTGGAGGTCTCAGTAGATTAACAAGACGGTCGTAATGCCCCTTGGATTAGATGTGGAGTTTAGAGTGGTTTAACAAGACGGTTTTAATGCCCCTTGGAAGAGACGTGGAGTTCAGAGTGGTTTAACAAGACGTTTTAATGCCCCTTGGAAGAGACGTGGAGGACACAGTAGCTTAACAAGACGGTTTTAATGCCCCTTGGAAGAGATGTGGAGTTCAGAGTGGTTTAACAAGTCGGGTTTAATGCCCCTTGGAAGAGAAGTTGAGGTCACAGTAGCTTAACAAGATGGTTTTAATGCCCCTTGAAAGAGACTTGGAGGTCACAGTAGCTTAACAAGATCGTTTTAATGCCCTTGGAAGACACGTGGAGGTCAGAGTTGTTTTAAAAGACTGTTTTAATGCCCCTTGGAAGAGACGTGGAAGTCACAGTAGCTTAACAAAATGGTTTTAATGCCCCTTGGAAGAGACGTCGAGTTCAGAGTGGTTTCACAAGATGGTTGTAAAGCCCCTTGGAAGAGACGTGGAGGTTACAGTGGTTTAACAAGACGGTTTTAATGCCCCTTGGAAGAGACGTGGAGTTCAGAGTGGTTTAACAAGACGGTTTTAATGCCCCTTGGAAGAGACGTCGAGGACACAGTAGATTATCAAGACGGTTTTATTGCACCTTGGAAGAGACGTGGAGGACACAGTAGCTTAAAAATATGGTTTTAATGCCCCATGGAAGAGACATGGAGGTCAGAGTGATTTAACAAGACGGTTTTAATGCCCCTTGGAAGAGACGTGGAGGTCACAGTAGCTTAACAAGATGGTTTTAATGCCCCTTGGATGAAAAGTGGAGTTCAGAGTGGTTAAACAAAACAGTAGCTTAGCAATACGGTTTTAATGCCCCTTTCAAGAGACAAGGAGTTCAGAGTGGTTTAACAAGACGGTTTTACTTCCCCTTGGAAAAGACGTGTAGTTCAGAGTGGTTTAACCAGATGGTTTTATTGCCCCTTGGAAGAGACGTGGAGTTCAGAGTGGTTTAACAAGACGGTTTTAATGCCCCTTGGAAGGGACGTAGAGGTCACAGTAGCTTAACAAGATGGTTTTAATGCCCCTAGGAAGAGACGTGGAGGTCACAGTAGCTTAACAAGACGGTTTTAATGCCCCTTGGAAGAGACATGGAGGTCAGAGTGGTTTAACAAGACGGTTTTAATGCCCCTTGGAAGAGACGTGGAGGTCACAGTAGCATAAGAAGACGGTTTTAATGCCCCTTGGAAGAGACGTGGAGTACAGATTGCTTTTAAAATACGGTTTTAATGCCCCTTGGAAGAGATGTGGAGGTCACAGTAGCTTAACAAGATGGTTTTAATGCCCCTAGGAAGAAAAGTGGAGTTCAGAGTGGTTTAACAAGACGGTATTAATGCCCCTTGGAAGAGACGTGGAGGTCACAGCAGCTTAACAGGATGGTTTTAATGCCCCTTGGAAGAGACGTGGAGTTCAGAAGGGTTTAACAAGACAGTTCTAATGACTCTTGGAAGAGACATGGAGGTCACAGTAGTTTAACAAGACAGTGCTAATGCCCCTTGGTAGAGAAATGGAGTTCAGAGTGGTTTAACAAGATGGTTTTAATGCCCCTTGGAAGATTCGTGGAGGTCAGAGTTGTTTTAAAAGACAGTTTTACTGCCCCTTGGAAGAGACGTGGAGGTCACAGTAGCTTAACAAGATGGTTTTAATGCCCCTTGGAAGAGACATGGAGTTCAGAGTGGTTTCATAAGATGGTTTTAATGCCCCTTGGAAGAGACGTGGAGGTTACAGTGGTTTAACAAGATGGTTATAATGCCCCTTGGTAGAGACGTGGAGTTCAGAGTGGTTTAACAAGACACTTTTAATGCCCCTTGGATGAGACGTGGAGGCCACAGTAGCTTAACAAGATGGTTTTAATGCCCATTGGAAGAGACTAGGAGTTCAGAGTGGTTAAACAAGACAGTTTTAATGACCCTTGGAAGAGACATGGAGGTCACAGTAGTTTAACAAGACGGTGCTAATGCCCCTTGGAAGAGAAATGGAGTTCAGAGTGGTTTAACAAGATCGTTTTAATGCCCCTTGGAAGAGACGGGGAGGTCACAGTAGCTTAACAAGATGGTTTTATTGCCTCTTGGAAGAGACTTTGAGGTCACAGTAGCTTAACCAGATGGTTTTAATGCCCTTGGAAGATACGTGGAGGTCAGAGTTGTTTTAAAAGACAGTTTTACTGCCCCTTGGAAGAGACGTGGAGGTCACAGTAGCTTAGCAAGACGGTTTTAATGCCCCTTGGAAGAGACGTGGAGTTCAGAAGGGTTTAACAAGACAGTTATATTGCCCTTTGGAAGAGACGTGGAGGTCACAGTAGTTTAACAAGACGAGTTTAATGCCCCTTGGAAGAGACGTGGAGTTCAGAAGGGTTTAACAAGACAGTTATATTGCCCTTTGGAAGAGACGTGGAGGTCACAGTAGTTTAACAAGACGATTTTAATGCCCCTTGGAAGAGACAAGGAGTTCAGAGTGGTTTAACAAGACGGTTTAACTTCCCCTTGGAAAAGACGTGGAGTTCAAAGTGGTTTAACAAGACGGCTTTAATGCCCCTTGGAAGAGATGTGGAGGTCACAGTAGCTTAACAAGACGGTTTTAATGTCCGTGGAAGAGACGTGGAGGTCAAAGTGGTTTACCAAGACGGTTTTAATGCCCCTTGGAAGAAACGTGGAGGTCTCAGTAGATTAACAAGACGGTCGTAATGCCCCTTGGATTAAATGTGGAGTTTAGAGTGGTTTAACAAGACGGTTTTAATGCCCCTTGGAAGAGACGTGGAGTTCAGAGTGGTTTAACAAGACGGTTTTAATGCCCCTGGGCAGAGACGTGGAGGTCACAGTAGCTTAACAAGATGGTTTTAATGCCCCTGGGAAGAAAAGTGGAGTTCAGAGTGGTTTAACAAGACGGTATTAATGCCCCTTGGAAGAGACGTGGAGGTCACAGCAGCTTAACAGGATGGTTTTAATGCCCCTTGGAAGAGACGTGGAGTTCAGAAGGGTTTAACAAGACAGTTCTAATGACTCTTGGAAGAGACATGGAGGTCACAGTAGTTTAACAAGACGTTGCTAATGCCCCTTGGAAGAGAAATGGAGTTCAGAGTGGTTTAACAAGATGGTTTTAATGCCCCTTGGAAGAGACGGGGAGGTCACAGTAGCTTAACAAGATGGTTTTATTGCCCCTTGGAAGAGACGTGGAGGTCACAGCAGCTTAACAGGACGGTTTTAATGCCCCTTGGAAGAGACGTGGAGTTCAGAAGGGTTTAACAAGACAGTTCTAATGACTCTTGGAAGAGACATGGACGTCACAGTAGTTTAACAAGACAGTGCTAATGCCCCTTGGAAGAGAAATGGAGTTCAGAGTGGTTTAACAAGATGGTTTTAATGCCCCTTGGAAGATTCGTGGAGGTCAGAGTTGTTTTAAAAGACAGTTTTACTGCCCCTTGGAAGAGACGTGGAGGTCACAGTAGCTTAACAAGATGGTTTTAATGCCCCTTGGAAGAGACGTGGAGTTCAGAGTGGTTTCATAAGATGGTTTTAATGCCCCTTGGAAGAGACGTGGAGGTTACAGTGGTTTAACAAGATGGTTATAATGCCCCTTGGTAGAGACGTGGAGTTTAGAGTGGTTTAACGAGACAATTTTAATGCCCCTTGGAAGAGACGTGCAGTTCAGAGTGGTTTAACAAGACACTTTTAATGCCCCTTGGATGAGACGTGGAGGCCACAGTAGCTTAACAAGATGGTTTTAATGCCCATTGGAAGAGACTAGGGGTTCAGAGTGGTTAAACAAGACAGTTATAATGACCCTTGGAAGAGACGTGGAGGTCACAGTAGTTTAACAAGACGGTGCTAATGCCCCTTGGAAGAGAAATGGAGTTCAGAGTGGTTTAACAAGATGGTTTAATGCCCCTTGGAAGAGACGGGGAGGTCACAGTAGCTTAACAAGATGGTTTTATTGCCTCTTGGAAGAGACTTTGAGGTCACAGTAGCTTAACAAGATGGTTTTAATGCCCTTGGAAGATACGTGGAGGTCAGAGTTGTTTTAAAAGACAGTTTTACTGCCCCTTGGAAGAGACGTGGAGGTCACAGTAGCTTAGCAAGACGGTTTTAATGCCCCTTGGAAGAGACGTGGAGTTCAGAAGGGTTTAACAAGACAGTTATATTGCCCTTTGGAAGAGACGTGGAGGTCACAGTAGTTTAACAAGACGAGTTTAATGCCCCTTGGAAGAGACGTGGAGTTCAGAAGGGTTTAACAAGACAGTTATATTGCCCTTTGGAAGAGACGTGGAGGTCACAGTAGTTTAACAAGACGATTTTAATGCCCCTTGGAAGAGACAAGGAGTTCAGAGTGGTTTAACAAGACGGTTTAACTTCCCTTTGGAAAAGACGTGGAGTTCAAAGTGGTTTAACAAGACGGTTTTAATGCCCCTTGGAAGAGACGTGGAGGTCACAGTAGTTTAACAAGACGAGTTTAATGCCCCTTGGAAGAGACGTGGAGTTCAGAAGGGTTTAACAAGACAGTTATATTGCCCTTTGGAAGAGACGTGGAGGTCACAGTAGTTTAACAAGACGATTTTAATGCCCCTTGGAAGAGACAAGGAGTTCAGAGTGGTTTAACAAGATGGTTTTAATGCCCCTTGGAAGAGACGGGGAGGTCACAGTAGCTTAACAAGATGGTTTTAATGCCCTTGGAAGATACGTGGAGGTCAGAGTTGTTTTAAAAGACAGTTTTACTGCCCCTTGGAAGAGACGTGGAGGTCACAGTATCTTAGCAAGACGGCTTTAATGCCCCTTGGAAGAGACGTGGAGTTCAGAAGGGTTTAACAAGACAGTTATATTGCCCTTTGGAAGAGACGTGGAGGTCACAGTAGTTTAACAAGACGAGTTTAATGCCCCTTGGAAGAGACGTGGAGTTCAGAAGGGTTTAACAAGACAGTTATATTGCCCTTTGGAAGAGACGTGGAGGTCACAGTAGTTTAACAAGACGATTTTAATGCCCCTTGGAAGAGACAAGGAGTTCAGAGTGGTTTAACAAGACGGTTTAACTTCCCCTTGGAAAAGACGTGGAGTTCAAAGTGGTTTAACAAGACGGGTTTAATGCCCCTTGGAAGAGATGTGGAGGTCACAGTAGCTTAACAAGACGGTTTTAATGTCCGTGGAAGAGACGTGGAGGTCAAAGTGGTTTACCAAGACGGTTTTAATGCCCCTTGGAAGAGACGTGGAGGTCTCAGTAGATTAACAAGACGGTCGTAATGCCCCTTGGATTAAATGTGGAGTTTAGAGTGGTTTAACAAGACGGTTTTAATGCCCCTTGGAAGAGACATGGAGTTCAGAGTGGTTTAACAAGACGGTTTTAATGCCCCTGGGCAGAGACGTGGAGGTCACAGTAGCTTAACAAGATGGTTTTAATGCCCCTGGGAAGAAAAGTGGAGTTCAGAGTGGTTTAACAAGACGGTATTAATGCCCCTTGGAAGAGACGTGGAGGTCACAGCAGCTTAACAGGATGGTTTTAATGCCCCTTGGAAGAGACGTGGAGTTCAGAAGGGTTTAACAAGACAGTTCTAATGACTCTTGGAAGAGACATGGAGGTCACAGTAGTTTAACAAGACATTGCTAATGCCCCTTGTAAGAGAAATGGAGTTCAGAGTGGTTTAACAAGATGGTTTTAATGCCCCTTGGAAGAGACGGGGAGGTCACAGTAGCTTAACAAGATGGTTTTATTGCCCCTTGTAAGAGACGTGGAGGTCACAGCAGCTTAACAGGACGGTTTTAATGCCCCTTGGAAGAGACGTGGAGTTCAGAAGGGTTTAACAAGACAGTTCTAATGACTCTTGGAAGAGACATGGACGTCACAGTAGTTTAACAAGACAGTGCTAATGCCCCTTGGAAGAGAAATGGAGTTCAGAGTGGTTTAACAAGATGGTTTTAATGCCCCTTGGAAGATTCGTGGAGGTCAGAGTTGTTTTAAAAGACAGTTTTACTGCCCCTTGGAAGAGACGTGGAGGTCACAGTAGCTTAACAAGATGGTTTTAATGCCCCTTGGAAGAGACGTGGAGTTCAGAGTGGTTTCATAAGATGGTTTTAATGCCCCTTGGAAGAGACGTGGAGGTTATAGTGGTTTAACAAGATGGTTATAATGCCCCTTGGTAGAGACGTGGAGTTTAGAGTGGTTTAACGAGACAATTTTAATGCCCCTTGGAAGAGACGTGCAGTTCAGAGTGGTTTAACAAGACACTTTTAATGCCCCTTGGATGAGACGTGGAGGCCACAGTAGCTTAACAAGATGGTTTTAATGCCCATTGGAAGAGACTAGGGGTTCAGAGTGGTTAAACAAGACAGTTATAATGACCCTTGGAAGAGACGTGGAGGTCACAGTAGTTTAACAAGACGGTGCTAATGCCCCTTGGAAGAGAAATGGAGTTCAGAGTGGTTTAACAAGATGGTTTAATGCCCCTTGGAAGAGACGGGGAGGTCACAGTAGCTTAACAAGATGGTTTTATTGCCTCTTGGAAGAGACTTTGAGGTCACAGTAGCTTAACAAGATGGTTTTAATGCCCTTGGAAGATACGTGGAGGTCAGAGTTGTTTTAAAAGACAGTTTTACTGCCCCTTGGAAGAGACGTGGAGGTCACAGTAGCTTAGCAAGACGGTTTTAATGCCCCTTGGAAGAGACGTGGAGTTCAGAAGGGTTTAACAAGACAGTTATATTGCCCTTTGGAAGAGACGTGGAGGTCACAGTAGTTTAACAAGACGAGTTTAATGCCCCTTGGAAGAGACGTGGAGTTCAGAAGGGTTTAACAAGACAGTTATATTGCCCTTTGGAAGAGACGTGGAGGTCACAGTAGTTTAACAAGACGATTTTAATGCCCCTTGGAAGAGACAAGGAGTTCAGAGTGGTTTAACAAGATGGTTTTAATGCCCCTTGGAAGAGACGGGGAGGTCACAGTAGCTTAACAAGATGGTTTTAATGCCCTTGGAAGATACGTGGAGGTCAGAGTTGTTTTAAAAGACAGTTTTACTGCCCCTTGGAAGAGACGTGGAGGTCACAGTAGCTTAGCAAGACGGTTTTAATGCCCCTTGGAAGAGACGTGGAGTTCAGAAGGGTTTAACAAGACAGTTATATTGCCCTTTGGAAGAGACGTGGAGGTCACAGTAGTTTAACAAGACGAGTTTAATGCCCCTTGGAAGAGACGTGGAGTTCAGAAGGGTTTAACAAGACAGTTATATTGCCCTTTGGAAGAGACGTGGAGGTCACAGTAGTTTAACAAGACGATTTTAATGCCCCTTGGAAGAGACAAGGAGTTCAGAGTGGTTTAACAAGATGGTTTTAATGCCCCTTGGAAGAGACGGGGAGGTCACAGTAGCTTAACAAGATGGTTTTAATGCCCTTGGAAGATACGTGGAGGTCAGAGTTGTTTTAAAAGACAGTTTTACTGCCCCTTGGAAGAGACGTGGAGGTCACAGTAGCTTAGCAAGACGGTTTTAATGCCCCTTGGAAGAGACGTGGAGTTCAGAAGGGTTTAACAAGACAGTTATATTGCCCTTTGGAAGAGACGTGGAGGTCACAGTAGTTTAACAAGACGAGTTTAATGTCCCTTGGAAGAGACGTGGAGTTCAGAAGGGTTTAACAAGACAGTTATATTGCCCTTTGGAAGAGACGTGGAGGTCACAGTAGTTTAACAAGATGATTTTAATGCCCCTTGGAAGAGACAAGGAGTTCAGAGTGGTTTAACAAGACGGTTTAACTTCCCCTTGGAAAAGACGTGGAGTTCAAAGTGGTTTAACAAGACGGGTTTAATGCCCCTTGGAAGAGATGTGGAGGTCACAGTAGCTTAACAAGACGGTTTTAATGTCCGTGGAAGAGACGTGGAGGTCAAAGTGGTTTACCAAGACGGTTTTAATGCCCCTTGGAAGAGACGTGGAGGTCTCAGTAGATTAAAAAGACGGTCGTAATGCCCCTTGGATTAAATTTGGAGTTTAGAGTGGTTTAACAAGACGGTTTTAATGCCCCTTGGAAGAGACATGGAGTTCAGAGTGGTTTAACAAGACGGTTTTAATGCCCCTGGGCAGAGACGTGGAGGTCACAATAGCTTAACAAGATGGTTTTAATGCCCCTGGGAAGAAAAGTGGAGTTCAGAGTGGTTTAACAAGACGGTATTAATGCCCCTTGGAAGAGACGTGGAGGTCACAGCAGCTTAACAGGATGGTTTTAATGCCCCTTGGAAGAGACGTGGAGTTCAGAAGGGTTTAACAAGACAGTTCTAATGACTCTTGGAAGAGACATGGAGGTCACAGTAGTTTAACAAGACATTGCTAATGCCCCTTGTAAGAGAAATGGAGTTCAGAGTGGTTTAACAAGATGGTTTTAATGCCCCTTGGAAGAGACGGGGAGGTCACAGTAGCTTAACAAGATGGTTTTATTGCCCCTTGGAAGAGACGTGGAGGTCACAGCAGCTTAACAGGACGGTTTTAATGCCCCTTGGAAGAGACGTGGAGTTCAGAAGGGTTTAACAAGACAGTTCTAATGACTCTTGGAAGAGACATGGACGTCACAGTAGTTTAACAAGACAGTGCTAATGCCCCTTGTAAGAGAAATGGAGTTCAGAGTGGTTTAACAAGATGGTTTTAATGCCCCTTGGAAGATTCGTGGAGGTCAGAGTTGTTTTAAAAAACAGTTTTACTGCCCCTTGGAAGAGACGTGGAGGTCACAGTAGCTTAACAAGATGGTTTTAATGCCCCTTGGAAGAGACGTGGAGTTCAGAGTGGTTTCATAAGATGGTTTTAATGCCCCTTGGAAGAGACGTGGAGGTTACAGTGGTTTAACAAGATGGTTATAATGCCCCTTGGTAGAGACGTGGAGTTTATAGTGGTTTAACGAGACAATTTTAATGCCCCTTGGAAGAGACGTGCAGTTCAGAGTGGTTTAACAAGACACTTTTAATGCCCCTTGGATGAGACGTGGAGGCCACAGTAGCTTAACAAGATGGTTTTAATGCCCATTGGAAGAGACTAGGGGTTCAGAGTGGTTAAACAAGACAGTTATAATGACCCTTGGAAGAGACGTGGAGGTCACAGTAGTTTAACAAGACGGTGCTAATGCCCCTTGGAAGAGAAATGGAGTTCAGAGTGGTTTAACAAGATGGTTTAATGCCCCTTGGAAGAGACGGGGAGGTCACAGTAGCTTAACAAGATGGTTTTATTGCCTCTTGGAAGAGACTTTGAGGTCACAGTAGCTTAACAAGATGGTTTTAATGCCCTTGGAAGATACGTGGAGGTCAGAGTTGTTTTAAAAGACAGTTTTACTGCCCCTTGGAAGAGACGTGGAGGTCACAGTAGCTTAGCAAGACGGTTTTAATGCCCCTTGGAAGAGACGTGGAGTTCAGAAGGGTTTAACAAGACAGTTATATTGCCCTTTGGAAGAGACGTGGAGGTCACAGTAGTTTAACAAGACGAGTTTAATGCCCCTTGGAAGAGACGTGGAGTTCAGAAGGGTTTAACAAGACAGTTATATTGCCCTTTGGAAGAGACGTGGAGGTCACAGTAGTTTAACAAGACGATTTTAATGCCCCTTGGAAGAGACAAGGAGTTCAGAGTGGTTTAACAAGACGGTTTAACTTCCCTTTGGAAAAGACGTGGAGTTCAAAGTGGTTTAACAAGACGGTTTTAATGCCCCTTGGAAGAGATGTGGAGGTCACAGTAGCTTAACAAGACGGTTTTAATGTCCGTGGAAGAGACGTGGAGGTCAAAGTGGTTTACTAAGACGGTTTTAATGCCCCTTGGAAGAGACGTGGAGGTGTCAGTAGATTAACAAGACGGTCGTAATGCCCCTTGGATTAAATGTGGAGTTTAGAGTGGTTTAACAAGACGGTTTTAATGCCCCTTGGAAGAGACGTGGAGTTCAGAGTGGTTTAACAAGACGGTTTTAATGCCCCTGGGCAGAGACGTGGAGGTCACAGTAGCTTAACAACATGGTTTTAATGCCCCTTGGAAGAGACATGGAGTTCAGAGTGGTTTCACAAGATGGTTGTAATGCCCCCTGGAAGAGACGTGGAGATTACAGTGGTTTAACAAGACAGTTTAAATGCCCCTTGGTAGAGACGTGGAGTACAGAGTGGTTTAACAAGACGATTTTAATGCCCCTTGGAAGACACGTGCAGTTCAGAGTGGTTTAACAAGACACTGTTAATGCCCGTTGGAAGAGACATGGAGGCCACAGTAGCTTAACAAGATGGTTTTAATGCCCCTTGGAAGAGACTAGGTGTTCAGAGTGGTTAAACAAGATAGTTTTAATACCCCTGGGAAGAGATGTGGAGGTTACAGTAGCTTAGCAAGACGGTTTTAATGCCCCTTGGAAAAGACGTGGAGTTCAGAGTGGTTTAACAAGATGGTTTTAATGCCCCTTGGAAGAGACGTGGAGGTCACTGTATCTTAAAAAGATGGTTTTAATGCCCCTTGGAAAAGACATGGAGGTCTCAGTAGCTTAACAAGACGGTTTTAATGCCCCTTGGAACAGACGTGGAGGTCACAGTAGGTTAACAAGACGGTTTTAATGCACCTTAGAAGAGACGTGAAGTTCAGTGTGGTTTAACAAGACGGTTGTAATGCCCCTTGGAAAAAACATGGAGTTCAGAGTAGTTTAACAAAATGGTTTTAATGCCTCTTGCAAGAGAGGTGGAGGTCACAGTAGCTTAACAAGATGGTTTTAATCCCACTTGTAAGGGACGTGGAGGTCACAGTAGCTTAACAAGATGCTTTTAATTCCCCTTGGAAGAGACGTGGAGGTCACAGTAGCTTAACAAGACGGTTTTAATGCCCCTTGGAAGAGACATGGAGGTCAGAGTGGTTTAACAAGACGGTTTTAATGCCCCTTGGAAGAGACGTGGAAGTTACAGTAGCTTAACAAGATACTTTTAATTACCCTTGGAAGAGACGTGGAGGCCACAGTAGCTTAACAAGATGGTTTTAATGCCCCTTGGAAGAGACTAGGAGTTCAGAGTGGTTAAACAAGATAGTTTTTATACCTCTGGGAAGAGACGTGGAGGTTACAGTAGCTTAACAAGACGGTTTTAATGCCCCTTGGAAAAGACGTGGAGTTCAGAGTGGTTTAACAAGATGATTTTAATGCCCCTTGGAAGAGACGTGGAGGTCACAGTAGCTTAACAAGATGGTTTTAATGCCCCTTGGAAGAGACATGGAGGTCAGAGTGGTTTAACAACACGGTTTTAATGCCCCTTGGAAGAGAGGTGGAGGTCACAGTAGGTTAACAAGACGGTTTTAATGCCACTTGGCAGGGACGTGGAGGTCACAGTAGCTTGACAAGACGGTTTTAATGCCACTTGGAAGGGACCTGGATGTCACAGTAGCTTAACAAGATGCTTTTAATTCCCCTTGGAAGATATGTGCAGGTCACAGTAGCTTAGCAAGACGGTTTTAATGCCCCTTGGAAGAGACGTGGAGTTCAGAAGGGTTTAACAAGACAGTTATATTGCCCTTTGGAAGAGACGTGGAGGTCACAGTAGTTTAACAAGATGAGTTTAATGCCCCTTGGAAGAGACGTGGAGTTCAGAAGGGTTTAACAAGACAGTTATATTGCCCTTTGGAAGAGACGTGGAGGTCACAGTAGTTTAACAAGACGATTTTAATGCCCCTTGGAAGAGACAAGGAGTTCAGAGTGGTTTAACAAGACGGTTTAACTTCCGCTTGGAAAAGACGTGGAGTTCAGAGTGGTTTAACAAGACGGTTTTAATGCCCCTTGGAAGAGATGTGGAGGTCACAGTAGCTTAACAAGACGGTTTTAATGTCCGTGGAAGAGACGTGGAGGTCAAAGTGGTTTACCAAGACGGTTTTAATGCCCCTTGGAAGAGACGTGGAGGTCTCAGTAGATTAACAAGACGGGCGTAATGCCCCTTGGATTAAATGTGGAGTTTAGAGTGGTTTAACAAGACGGTTTTAATGCCCCTTGGAAGAGACGTGGAGTTCAGAGTGGTTTAACAAGACGGGTTTAATGCCCCTTGGAAGAGACGTGGAGTTCAGAGTGGTTTAACAATACGGTTTTAATGCCCCTTGGAAGAGACGTGGAGTTCAGAGTGGTTTAACAAGACGGTTTTAATGCCCCATGGAAAACACATGGAGGTCAGAGTGGTTTAACAAGACGGTTTTAATGCCCCTTGGAAGAGACGTGGAGGTCAGAGTGGTTTTAAAAGACCGTTTTAATGCCCCTTGGAAGAGACGTGGAGGTCACAGTAGCTTAACAAGATGGTTTTAATGCCCCTTGGAAGAGACGTGGAGATCACAGAAGCTTAACAATACGGTTTTAATACCCCTTGGAAGAGATGTGGAGGTTACAGTAGTTTAACAAGACGGTTTTAATGCCGCTTGGTAGAGACGTGGAGTTCAGAGTGGTTTAACAAGACGATTTTAATGCACCTTGGAAGAGACGTGCAGTTCAGAGTGGTTTAACAAGACACTTTTAATGCCCCTTGGAAGAGACGTGGAGGCCACAGTAGCTTAACAAGATGGTTTGAATGCCCCTTGGAAGAGACTAGGAGTTCAGAGTGGATAAACAAGATAGTTTTAATACCCCTGGGAAGAGACGTGGAGGTTACAGTAGCTTAACAAGACTGTTTTAATGCTCTTTGGTAGAGACGTGGAGTACAGATTGTTTTTAAAATACGGTTTTAATGCCCCTTGGAAGAGACGTGGAGGTCACAGTAGCTTAACAAGATGGTTTTAATGCACCTGGGAAGAAAAGTGGAGTTCAGAGTGGTTTAACAAGACAGTTTTAATGCCCCTTGGAAGAGACGTGGAGGTCACAGTAGCTTAACAAGACGGTTTTAATGCCCCTTGGAAGAGATGTGGAGTTCAGAAGGGTTTAACAAGACAGTTATAATGACCCTTGGAAGAGACATGGAGGTCACAGTAGTTTAACAAGACGGTGCTAATGCCCCTTGGAAGAGAAATGGATTTCAGAGTGGTTTAACAAAATGGTTTTAATGCCCCTTGGAAGAGACGGGGAGGTCACAGTAGCTTAACAAGATGGTTTTATTGCCTCTTGTAAGAGACTTTGAGGTCACAGTAGCTTAACAAGATGATTTTAATGCCCTTGAAAGATACGTGGAGATCAGAGTTGTTTTAAAAGACAGTTTTACTGCCCCTTGGAAGAGACGTGGAGGTCACAGTAGTTTAACAAGATGGTTTTAATGCCCCTTGGAAGAGACGTGCAGTTCAGAGTGGTTTCACAAGATGGTTGTAATGCCCCCTGGAAGAGACGTGGAGATTGCAGTGGTTTAACAAGACAGTTTAAATGCCCCTTGGTAGAGACGTGGAGTACAGAGTGGTTTAACAAGACGATTTTAATGCCCCTTGGAAGACACGTGCAGTTCAGAGTGGTTTAACAAGACACTTTTAATGCCCCTTGGAAGAGACGTGGAGGCCACAGTAGCTTAACAAGATGGTTTTAATGCCCCTTGGAAGAGACTAGGTGTTCAGAGTGGTTAAACAAGATAGTTTAATACCCCTGGGAAGAGATGTGGAGGTTACAGTAGCTTAACAAGACGGTTTTAATGCCCCTTGGAAGAAACATGGAGGTCAGAGTGGTTTAACAAGATGGTTTTAATGCCCCTTGGAACAGACGTGGAGGTCACAGTAGGTTAACAAGACGGTTTTAATGCACCTTAGAAGATACGTGAAGTTCAGTGTGGTTTAACAAGACGGTTGTAATGCCCCTTGGAAGAAACATGGAGTTCAGAGTAGTTTAACAAAATGGTTTTAATGCCCCTTGCAAGAGAGGTGGAGGTCACAGTAGCTTAACAAGACGGTTTTAATGCCCCTTGGAAGAGACATGGAGGTCAGAGAGGTTTAACAAGATGGTTTTAATGCCCATTGGAAGAGACGTGGAGGTTACAGTAGCTTAACAAGATACTTTTAATTCGCTTGGAAGAGACGTGGAGGCCACAGTAGCTTAACAAGATGGTTTTAATGCCCCTTGGAAGAGACTAGGAGTTCAGAGTGGTTAAACAAGATAGTTTTAATACCTCTGGGAAGAGACGTGGAGGTTACAGTAGCTTAACAAGACGGTTTTAATGCCCCTTGGAAAAGACGTGGAGTTCAGAGTGGTTTAACAAGATGGTTTTAATGCCCCTTGGAAGAGACTTGGAGGTCACAGTAGCTTAACAAGACGGTTTTAATGCCCCTTGAAAGAGACATGGAGGTCAGAGTGGTTTAACAAGACGGTTTTAATGCCCCTTGGAAGAGAGGTGGAGGTCATAGTAGGTTAACAAGACGGTTTTAATGCCAATTGGCAGGGACGTGGAGGTCACAGTAGCTTAACAAGATGCTTTTAATTCCCCTTGGAAGAGATGTGCAGGTCACAGTATCTTAGCAAGACGGTTGTAATGCCCCTTGGAAGAGACGTGGAGGTCACACTAGCTTAACAAGACGGTTTTAATGCCCCTTGGAAGAGACATGGAGTTCAGAAGTGTTTAACAAGACAGTTATATTGCCCCTTGGAAGAGACGTGGAGGTCACAGTAGTTTAACAAGACGATTTTAATGCCCCTTGGATAAAAAGTGGAGTTCAGAGTGGTTTAACAAAACAGTAGCTTAGCCATACGGTTTTAATGCCCCTTGGAAGAGACAAGGAGTTCAGAGTGGTTTAACAAGACGGTTTAACTTCCCCTTGGAAAAGACGTGGAGTTCAGAGTGGTTTAATAAGACGGTTTTAATGTCCGTGGAAGAGACGTGGAGGTCAAAGTGGTTTACTAAGACGTTTTAATGCCCCTTGGAAGAGACGTGGAGGTCTCAGTAGATTAACAAGACGGTCGTAATGCCCCTTGGATTAGATGTGGAGTTTAGAGTGGTTTAACAAGACGGTTTTAATGCCCCTTGGAAGAGACGTGGAGTTCAGAGTGGTTTAACAAGACGGTTTTAATGCCCCTTGGAAGAGACGTCGAGGACACAGTAGCTTAAAAAGACTGTTTTAATGCCCCATGGAAGAGACATGGAGGTCAGAGTGGTTTAACAAGACGGTTTTAATGCCCCTTGGAAGAGACGTGGAGGTCAGAGTGGTTTTAAAAGGCCGGTTTAATGCCCCTTGGAAGAGACGTGGAGGTCACAGTAGCTTAACAAGATGGTTTTAATGCCCCTTGGAAGAGACGTGGAGATCACACCAGCTTAACAATACGGTTTTAATGCCACTTGGAAGAGATGTGGAGGTTACAGTAGCTTAACAAGACTGTTTTAATGCTCCTTGGTAGAGACGTGGAGTACAGAGTGGTTTAACAAGACGGTTTTAATTCCCCTTGGAAAAGACGTGTAGTTCAGAGTGGTTTAACAAGATGTTTTCAATGCCCCTTGGAAGAGACGTGGAGGTCACAGTAGCTTAACAAGATGGTTTTAATGCCCCTTGGATGAAAAGTGGAGTTCAGAGTGGTTTAACAAAACATTAGCTTAGCAATACGGTTTTAATACCCCTTTCAAGAGACAAGGAGTTCAGAGTGGTTCAACAAGACGGTTTTACTTCCCCTTGGAAAAGACGTGTAGTTCAGAGTGGTTTAACAAGATGGTTTTAATGCCCCTTGGAAGAGACGTGGAGTCCAGAGTGGTTTAACAAGACTGTTTTAATGCCCCTTGGAAGGGACGCGGAGGTCACAGTAGCTTAACAAGATGTTTTTAATGCCCCTTGGAAGTGACGTGGAGGTCACAGTAGCTTAACAAGACGGTTTTAATGCCCCTTGGAAGAGACATGGAGGTCAGAGTGGTTTAACAAGACGGTTTTAATGCCCCTTGGAAGAGACGTGGAGGTCACAGTAGCATAAGAAGACGGTTTTAATGCCCCTTGGAAGAGACGTGGAGTTCAGATTGTTTTTAAAATACGGTTTTAATGCCCCTTGGAAGAGACGTGGAGGTCACAGTAGCTTAACAAGATGGTTTTAATGCCCCTGGGAAGAAAAGTGGAGTTCAGAGTGGTTTAACAAGACGGTTTTAATGCCCCTTGGAAGAGACGTGGAGGTCACAGTAGCTTAACAGGACGGTTTTAATGCCCCTTGGAAGAGACGTGGAGTTCAGAACGGTTTAACAAGACAGTTCTAATGACCCTTGCAAGAGACATGGAGGTCACAGTAGTTTAACAAGACGGTGCTAATGCCCCTTGGAAGAGAAATGGAGTTCAGAGTGATTTAACAAGATGTTTTCAATGCCCCTTGGAAGAGACTTGGAGGTCACAGTAGCTTAACAAGATGGTTTTAATGCCCCTTGGATGAAAAGTGGAGTTCAGAGTGGTTTAACAAAACAGTAGCTTAGCAATACGGTTTTACTGCCCCTTTCAAGAGACAAGGAGTTCAGAGTGGTTTAACAAGACGGTTTTACTTCCCCTTGGAAAAGACGTGTAGTTCAGAGTGGTTTAACAAGATGGTTTTAATGCCCCTTGGAAGAGACGTGGAGGCCACAGTAGCTTAACAAGATGGTTTTAATGCTCCTCTGAAGAGACTAGGAGTTCAGAGTGGTTAAACAACATAGTTTTAATACCCCTGGGAAGAAACGTGGAGGTTACAGCAGCTTATCAAGACTGTTTTAATGCCCGTAGGAAAAGACGTGGAGTTCAGAGTGGTTTAACAAGAAGGTTTTAATACCCCGTGGAAGAGACATGGAGGTCACAGTAGCTTAACAAGACGGTTTTAATGCCACTTGAAAGAGACATGGAGGTCACAGTAGCTTAACAAGACGGTTTTAATGCCACTTGAAAGACACGTGGAGGTCACAGTAGGTTAACAAGATGGTTTTAATGCACTTTAGAAGAGATGTGGAGTTCAGTGTGGTTTAACAATACAGTTTTAATGCCCCTTGGAAGAAACGTGGAGTTCAGAGTAGTTTAACAAAATGGTTTTAATGCCCCTTGCAAGAGAGGTGGAGGTCACAGTAGCTTAACAAGATTGCTTTAATTCCACTTGGAAGGGACGTGGAGGTCACAGTAGCTTAACAAGATGGTTTTAATTCCCCTTGGAAGAGACGTGGAGGTCACAGTAGCTTAACAAGACATTTTTAATGCCCCTTGGAAGAGACATGGAGGTCAGAGTGGTATAACAAGACGGTTTTAATGCCCCGTGGAAGAGACGTGGAGGTCACAGTAGCTTTACAAGATGCTTTTAATTCCCCTTGGAAGAGACTTGGAGGCCACAGTAGCTTAACAAGATGGTTTTAATGGCACTTGGAAGAGACTAGGAGTTCAGAGTGGTTAAACAAGATAGTTTTAATTCCCCTGGGAAGAGACGTGGAGGTTACCGTAGCTTAACAAGACGGTTTTAATGCCCCTTGGAAAAGACGTGGATTTCAGAGTGGTTTAACAAGATGGTTTAATGCCCCTTGGAAGAGACGTGGAGGTCACAGTAGCTTACAAAGATGGTTTTAATGCCGATTGGAAGAGACGTGGAGTTTAGAGTAGCTTAACCAGATTGTTTTAATGCCCGATCCAAGAGACGTGGAGTTCAGAGTGGTTAAACAAGACAGTTTTAATGCCCCTTGGAAGAGACGTGGAGGTCACAGTAGCTTAACAAGACTGTTTTAATGCCCCTTGGAAGAGACGTGGAGATCAGAGTGGTTTAGCAAGACGATTTTAATGCCCCTAGGAAAAGACGTGAAGTTCAGAGTGGTTTAACGTGACGGTTTTAATGCCCCTTGGAAGAGACGTGGTGTTCAGAGTGGTTTAACAAGACAGTTTTAATGCCCATTGGAAGAGACGTGGAGGTCACAGTAGCTTAATAAGATGGTTTTAATGCTCCTCTGAAGAGACTAGGAGTTCAGAGTGGTTAAACAACATAGTTTTAATACCCCTGGGAAGAAACGTGGAGGTTACAGCAGCTTATCAAGACTGTTTTAATGCCCGTAGGAAAAGACGTGGAGTTCAGAGTGGTTTAACAAGATGGTTTTAATACCCCGTGGAACAGACATGGAGGTCACAGTAGCTTAACAAGACGGTTTTAATGCCCATTGGAAGAGACGTGGAGGTCACAGTACCTTAACAAGACGGTTTTAATGCCCCTTGGAAGAGACATGGAGGTCAGATTGGTATAAAAAGACGTTTTTAATGCCCCTTGGAAGAGGCTTGGAGGTTAGAGTGGTTTTAAAAGACAGTTTTAATGCCCCTTGGAAGAGACGTGGAGGTCACAGTAGCTTAACAAGACGGTTTTAATGCCCCTTGGAAGAGACATGGAGGTCAGAATGGTTTAACAAGACGGTTTTAATGCCCCTTGGAAGAGGCTTGGAGGTCATAGTGGTATTAAAAGACAGTTTTAATGCCCCTTGGAAGAGACGTGGAGGTCACAGTAGCTTAACAAGATGGTTTTAATGCCCCTTGAAAGAGACGTGGAGGTCACAGTAGCTTAACAAGACAGTTTTAATGCCCCTTGGAAGAGACATGGAGGTCAGATTGGTTTAACAAGACGGTTTTAATGCCCCTTGGAAGAGGCTTGGAGGTCATAATGGTATTAAAAGACAGTTTTAATGCCCCTTGGAAGAGACGTGGAGGTCACATTAGCTTAACAAGATGGTTTAAATTCTCCTTGGAAGAGACGTGGAGGTCACAGTAGCTTAACAAGATGGTTTTAATGCCCCTTGGAAGAGACGTGGAGTTCAGAGTGGTTAAACAAGATGGTTTTAATGCCCCTTGGAAGAGACGTGGAGGTTACAGTAGTTTAACAAGATGGTTTTAATGCCCCTTGGTAGAGACGTGGAGTTCAGAGTGGTTTAACAAGACAATTTTAATGCCCCTTGGAAGAGACATGCAATTCAGTGTGGTTTAACAAGACACTTTTAATGGCCCTTGGAAGAGACGTGGAGGCCACAAGAACTTAACAAGATGGTTTTAATGCCCCTTGGAAGAGACTAGGAGTTCAGAGTGGTTTAACAAGATGGTTTTAATGCCCCTTGGAAGAGACGTAGATGTCACAGTAGCTTAACAAGACGGTTTTAATGCCCCTTGGAAGAGACATGGAGGTCAGAGTGGTTTATCAAGATGGTTTTAATGCCCCTTGGAAGAGACGTGGAGGTCACAGTAGCTTAACAAGACGGTTTTAATGCCCCTTAGAAGAGACGTGGAGTTCAGAGTGGTTTAACAAGACGGTTTTAATGTCCCTTGGAAGAAACGTGGAGTTCAGAGTTTTTTAACAAGATGGTTTTAATGCCCCTTGCAAGAGATGTGGAGGTCACAGTAGCTTAACAAGACGGTTTTAATGCCACTTGGAAGGGACTTGGAGGTCACAGTAGCTTAACAAGATGCTTGTAATTCCCCTTGGAAGAGACGTGGATGTCACAGTAGCTTAACAAGACGGTTTTAATGCCCCTTGGAAGAGACATGGAGGTCAGAGTGGTTTATCAAGACGGTTTTAATGCCCCTTGGAAGAGACGTGGAGGTCACAGTAGCTTAACAAGACGGTTTTAATGCCCCTTAGAAGAGACGTGGAGTTCAGAGTTTTTTAACAAGATGGTTTTAATGCCCTTTGCAAGAGAGGTGGAGGTCACAGTAGCTTAACAAGACGGTTGTAATGTCCGTGGAAGAGACGTGGAGGTCAAAGTGGTTTACCAAGACGGTTTTAATGCCTCTTGGAAGAGACGTGGAGGTCTCAGTAGCTTAACAAGACGTTCGTAATGCCCCGTGGAAGAGATGTGGACTTTAGAGTGGTTTAACAAGACGGTTTTAATGCCCCTTGGAAGAGACGTGAAGGTAACAGTGGCTTAACAAGACAGGTTTAGTGCCCCATGGAAGAGACATGGAGATCAGAGTGGTTTAACAAGACGATTTTAATGCCCCTAGGAAACGACGTGGAGTTCAGAGTGGTTTAACGTGACAGTTTTAATGTCCCTTGGAAGAGACGTGGAGTTCAGAGTGATTTAACAAGACGGTTTTAATGCCCCTTGGAAGAGACATGGAGGTCACAGTAGCTTAACAAGACGGTTTTAATGCACCTTGGAAGAGACGTGGAGGTCACAGTAGCTTGACAAGATGGTTTTAATGCCCCTTGGAAAAGACGAGGAGTTCAGAGTGGTTTAACAAAACGGTTTCACTTCCCCTTGGAAAAGACGTGGAGTTCAGAGTGGTTTAACAAGACGGTTTTAATGCCCCTTGGAAGAGACGTGGAGGTCACAGTAGCTTAACAAGATGGTTTTAATGTACCTTGGAAGAGATGTGGAGGTCACAGTAGCTTAACAAGACGGTTGTAATGTCCGTGGAAGAGACCTGGAAGTCAAAGTGGTTTACCAAGACGGTTTTAAAGCCCCTTGGAAGAGACGTGGAGGTCTCAGTAGCTTAACAAGACGGTCGTAATGCCCCTTGGAAGAGATGTGGAGTTTACAGTGGTTTAACAAGACGGTTTTAATGCCCCTTAAGAGACGTGAAGGTAACAGTGGCTTAACAAGACGGTTTTAATACCTCTTGGAAGAGACATGGAGATCAGAGTGGTTTAACAAGACAATTTTAATTCCCCTAGACAAAGACGTGGAGTTCAGAGTGGTTTAACGTGACGGTTTTAATTCCCCTTGGAAGAGACGTGGAGTTTAGAGTGGTTTAACAAGACTGTTTTAATGCCCCTTGGAAGAGACGTGGAGGTCACAGTAGCTTAACAAGACGGATTTAATGCCCCTTGGAAGAGACGTGCAGGTCACAGAAGCTTAGCAAGATGGTTTTAATGCCCTTTGGAAGAGACATGGAAGTCAGAGTGGTTTAACAAGAAGGTGTTAATGCCCCTTGGAAGAGACGTGGAGGTCAGAGTGATTTTAAAAGACAGTTTTAATGCCCCTTGGAAGAGACGTGGAGGTCACAGTAGCTTAACAAGATGGTTTTAATGCCCCTTGGAAGAGACGTGGAGATCACAGCAGCTTAAAAATATGGTTTTAATGCCTGTTTGAAGAGACGTGGAGGTTACAGTAGTTTAACAAGACGGTTTTAATGCCCCTTGGTAGAGACGTGGAGTTCAGAGTGGTTTAACAAGACGATTTTAATGCACCTTGAAAGAGACGTGCAGTTCAGAGTGGTTTAACAAGACACTTTTAATGCCCCTTGGAAGAGACGTGGAGGCCACAGTAGCTTAACAAGATGGTTTTAATGCTCCTTTGAAGAGACTAGGAGTTCAGAGTGGTTAAACAAGATAGTTTTAATACCCCTGGGAAGAAACGTGGAGGTTACAGTAGCTTATCAAGACTGTTTTAATGCCCGTAGGAAAAGACGTGGAGTTCAGAGTGGTTTAACAAGATGGTTTTAATGCCCCGTGGAAGAGACATGGAGGTCACAGTAGCTTAACAAGACGGTTTTAATGCCACTTGAAAGAGACATGGAGGTCACAGTAGCTTAACAAGACGGTTTTAATGCCACTTGAAAGAGACGTGGAGGTCACAGTAGGTTAACAAGACGGTTTTAATGCATCTTAGAAGAGATGTGGAGTTCAGTGTGGTTTAACAATACAGTTTTAATGCCCCTTGGAAGAAACGTGGAGTTCAGAGTAGTTAACAAAATGGTTTAATGCCCCTTGCAAGAGAGGTGGAGGTCACAGTAGCTTAACAAGACGGCTTTAATTCCACTTGGAAGGGACGTGGAGGTCACAGTAGCTTAACAACATGCTTTTAATTACCCTTGGAAGAGACGTGGAGGTCACAGTAGCTTAACAATAAGTTTTTAATGCCCCTTGGAAGAGACATGGAGGTCAGAGTGGTATAACAAGACGGTTTTAATGCCCCGTGGAAGAGGCTTGGAGGTCACAGTTGCTTTACAAGATGCTTTTAATTCCCCTTGGAAGAGACTTGGAGGCCACAGTAGCTTAACAAGATGGTTTTAATGCCCCTTGGAAGAGACTAGGAGTTCAGAGTGGTTAAACAAGATAGTTTTAATTCCCCTGGGAAGAGACGTGGAGGTTACAGTAGCTTAACAAGACGGTTTTAATGCCCCTTGGAAAAGACGTGGATTTCAGAGTGGTTTAACAAGATGGTTTAATGCCCCTTGGAAGAGACGTAGAGGTCACCGTAGCTTAACAAGACGGTTTTAATGCCACTTGGAAGAGACGTGGAGTTCAGAAGGGTTTAACAAGACAGTTATAATGCCCCTTGGAAGAGACGTAGAGGTCACAGTAGTTTAACAAGACGGTTTTAATGCCCCTTGGATGAAAAGTGTAGTTCAGAGTGGATTAACAAACAGGAGCTTAGCAATGCGGTTTTAATGCCCCTTGGAAGAGACAAGGAGTTCAGAGTGGTTTAACAAGACGGTTTTACTTCCCCTTGGAAAAGACGTGGAGTTCAGAGTGGTTTAACAAGACGGTTTTAATGCCCCTTGGAAGAGACGTGTAGGTCACAGTAGCTTAACAAGACGGTTTTAATGTCCCTCGGAAGAGATGTGGAGGTCACAGTAGCTTAACAAGATGGTTTTAATGTCCATGGAAGAGACGTGGAGGTCAAAGTGGTTTACCAAGACGGTTTTAATGCCTCTTGGAAGAGACGTGGAGGTCTCAGTAGCTTAACAAGACGTTCGTAATGCCCCTTGGAAGAGATGTGAAGTTTAGAGTGGTTTAACAAGACGGTTTTAATGCCCCTTGGTAGAGACGTGAAGGTAACAGTGGCTTAACAAGACAGGTTTAGTGCCACTTGGAAGAGACATGGCGATCAGAGTGGTTTAACAAGACGATTTTAATGCCCCTAGGAAAAGACGTGGAGTTCAGAGTGGTTTAATGTGACAGTTTTAATGTCCCTTGGAAGAGACGTGGAGTTCAGAGTGATTTAACAAGACGGTTTTAATGCCCCTTGGAAGAGACATGGAGGTCACAGTAGCTTAACAAGACGGTTTTAATGCCCCTTGGAAGAGACGTGGAGGTCACAGTAGCTTAACAAGATGGTTTTAATGCCCCTTGGAAGAGACGTGGAGTTCAGAGTGGTTTAACAAGATGATTTTAATGCACGTTGGAAGAGAGTGGTTTAACAAGACACTTTTAATGCCCCTTGGAAGAGACGTGGAGGCCACAGTAACTTAACAAGATGGTTTTAATGCAACTTGGAAGAGACTAGGAGTTCAGAGTGGTTAAACAGGATAGTTTTAATACCCCTGGGAAGAGACGTGGAGGTTACAGTAGCTTAACAAGACGGTTATAATGCTCCTTGGTAGAGACTTGGAGTACAGAGTGGTTTAACAAGACGGTTTTAATGCCCCTTGGAAGAGACATGGACGTCACAGTAGCTTAACAAGACGGTTTTACTGCCCCTTGGATGAAAAGTGGAGTTCACAGTGGTTTAACAAAACAGTAGCTTAGCAATACGGTTTTAATGCCCCTTGGAAGAGACAAGGAGTTCAGAGTGGTTAAACAGGATAGTTTAAATAGCCCTGGGAAGAGACGTGAAGTTTACAGTAGCTTAACAAGGCTGTTTTAAAGCTCCTTGGTAAAGACGTGGAGTACAGAGTTGTTTAACAAGATGGTTTTAATGCCCCTTGGAAAAGAAGTGGAGGACACAGTAGCTTAACAAAACGGTTTTAATGCCCCTTGGAAGAGACGTGGAGGTCACTGTAGGTTAACAAGACGGTTTTAATGCCCCTTCGAAGGGACATGTAGGTTACAGTAGCTTAACAAGACGGTTTTAATGCCCCTTGGAAGAGACGTGGAGGTCACAGTCCCTTAAAAAGATGATTTTAATGCCACTTGGCAGGGACGTGGAGGTCTCAGTATCTTAACAAGATGCTTTTAATTCCCCTTGGAAGAGACGTGGAGGTCACAGTAGCTTAACAAGACGGTTTTAATGCCCCTTGGAAGAGACCTGGAGGACACAGTGGTTACCAAGATGGTTTTAATGCCCCTTGGAAGAGACATGGAGGTCAGACTGGTTTAACAAGACGGTTTTAATGCCCCTTGAAAGAGACATGGAGGTCAGAGTGGTTTAACAAGATGATTTTAATGCCCCTTGGAAGAGACGTGGAGGTCACAGTAGCTTTACAAGATGGTTGTAATGCCACTTGGAAGAGACCTGGAGGTCACAGTATCTTAACAAGACGGTATTAATGCCCCTTGGAATAGACTTGGAGGTCAGAGTCGTTTAACAAGACGGTTTTAATGCCCCTTGGAAGAGACGTGGAGGTCACAGTAGGTTAACAAGACGGTTTTAATGCACCTTAGAAGAGATGTGGAGTTCAGTGTGGTTTAACAATACAGTTTTAATGCCCCTTGGAAGAAACGTGGAGTTCAGAGTAGTTTAACAAAATGGTTTTAATGCCCCTTGCAAGAGAGGTGGAGGTCCCAGTAGCTTAACAAGACGGCTTTAATTCCACTTGGAAGGGACGTGGAGGTCACAGTAGCTTAACAAGATGCTTTTAATTCCCCTTGGAAGAGACGTGGAGGTCACAGTAGCTTAACAAGACGTTTTTAATGCCCCTTGGAAGAGACATGGAGGTCAGAGTGGTATAACAAGACGGTTTTAATGCCCCGTGTAAGAGACGTGGAGGTCACAGTAGCTTTACAAGATGCTTTTAATTCCCCTTGGAAGAGACTTGGAGGCCACAGTAGCTTAACAAGATGGTTTTAATGCCCCTTGGAAGAGACTAGGAGTTCAGAGTGGTTAAACAACATAGTTTTAATTCCCCTGGGAAGAGACGTGGAGGTTACAGTAGCTTAACAAGACGGTTTTAATGCCCCTTGGAAAAGACGTGGATTTCAGAGTCGTTTAACAAGATGCTTTAATGCCCCTTGGAAGAGACGTAGAGGTCACAGTAGCTTAACACGACGGTTTTAATGACACTTGGAAGAGACGTGAAGTTCAGAAGGGTTTAACAAGACAGTTATAATGCCCCTTGGAAGAGACGTGGAGGTCACAGTAGTTTAACAAGACGGTTTTAATGCCCCTTGGATGAAAAGTGTAGTTCAGAGTGGATTAACAAACAGTAGCTTAGCAATGCGGTTTTAATGCCCCTTGGAAGAGACAAGGAGTTCAGAGTGGTTTAACAAGACGGTTTTACTTCCCCTTGGAAAAGACGTGGAGTTCAGAGTGGTTTAACAAGACGGTTTTAATGCCCCTTGGAAGAGACGTGGAGGTCACAGTAGCTTAACAAGACGGTTTTAATGTCCCTTGGAAGAGATGTGGAGGTCACAGTAGCTTAACAAGATGGTTTTAATGTCCGTGGAAGAGACGTGGAGGTCAAAGTGGTTTACCAAGACGGTTTTAATGCCTCTTGGAAGAGACGTGGAGGTCTCAGTAGCTTAACAAGACGTTCGTAATGCCCCTTGGAAGAGATGTGGAGTTTAGAGTGGTTTAACAAGACGGTTTTAATGCCCCTTGGAAGAGACGTGAAGGTAACAGTGGCTTAACAAGACATGTTTAGTGCCCCTTGGAAGAGACATGGAGATCAGAGTGGTTTAACAAGACGATTTTAATGCCCCTAGGAAAAGACGTGGAGTTCAGAGTGGTTTAACGTGACAGTTATAATGCCCCTTGGAAGAGACGTGGAGTTCAGAGTGATTTAACAAGACGGTTTTAATGCCCCTTGGAAGAGACATGGAGGTCACAGTAGCTTAACAAGACGGTTTTAATGCCCCTTGGAAGAGACGTGGAGGTCACAGTAGCTTAACAAGACGGTTTTAATGCCCCTTGGAAGAGACGAGGAGTTCAGAGTGGTTTAACAAGACGATTTTAATGCACCTTGGAAGAGATGTGCAGTTCAGAGTGGTTTAACAAGACACTTTTAATGCCCCTTGGAAGAGACGTGGAGGCCATAGTAGCTTAACAAGATGGTTTTAATGCCCCTTGGAAGAGACTAGGAGTTCAGAGTGGTTAAACAGGATAGTTTTAATACCCCTGGGAAGAGACGTGGAGGTTACAGTAGCTTAACAAGATGGTTTTAATGCTGCTTGGTAGAGACATGGAGTACAGAGTGGTTTAACAAGACGGATTTAATGCCCCTTGGAAGAGACATGGAGGTCACAGTAGCTTAACAAGATGGTTTTACTGCCCCTTGGATGAAAAGTGGAGTTCACAGTGGTTTAACAAAACAGTAGCTTAGCAATATGGTTTTAATGCCCCTTGGAAGAGACAAGGAGTTCAGAGTGGTTAAACAGGATAGTTTAAATACCCCTGGGAAGAGACGTGGAGTTTACAGTAGCTTAACAAGGCGGTTTTAAAGCTCCTTGGTAAAGACGTGGAGTACAGAGTTGTTTAACAAGACGGTTTTAATGCCCCTTGGAAAAGAAGTGGAGGACACAGTAGCTTAACAAAACGGTTTTAATGCCCCTTGGAAGAGACATGGAGGTCACTGTAGCTTAACAAGACGGTTTTAATGCCCCTTGGAAGAGACATGTAGGTTATAGTAGCTTAACAAGACGGTTTTAATGCCCCTTGGAAGAGACGTGGAGGTCACAGTAGGTTAACAAGATGGTTTTAATGACCCCTTAGAAGAGACGTGGAGTTCGGTGTGGTTTAACAAGGCGGTTTTAAAGTCCCTTGGAAGAAATGTGGAGTTCAGAGTAGTTTAACAAGATGGTTTTAATGCCTCTTGCAAGAGATGTGGAGGTCACATTCGCTTAACAAGACGGTTTTAATGCCACTTGGAAGGGACGTGGAGGTCACAGTAGCTTAACAAGATGCTTTTAATTCCCCTTTGAAGAGACGTGGAGGTCACAGTAGATTAACAAGACAGTTTTAATGGCCCTTGGAAGAGACGTGAAGGTCACAGTAGCTTAACAAGATGGTTTTAATACCCCTTGGAAGAGACGTGGAGGTCATAGTGTTTTAACAAGACGGTTTTAATACCCCTTGGAAGAGTCTTGGAGGTCACAGTAGCTTAACAAGACGGTTTTAATACCCTTGGAAGAGACGTGGAGTTCAGAGTGGTATTAAAAGATGGATTTAAGGCCCCTTTGAAGAGACGTGGAGGTCACAGTAGCTTAACAAGATGGTTTTCATGCCCCTGGGAAGAGACATCGAGTTCAGAGTGGTTTAACAAGACGGTTTTAATGCCCCTTAGAAGAGACGTGGAGGTCACAGTAGCTTAACAAGATGGTTTTAATGACCCTTGGAAGAGACGTGGAGTTCAGAGGGGTTTAACAAGACAGTTTTAATGCCCCTTGGAAGAGACGTGGAGGTCACAGTAGATTAACAAGATGGTGTTAATGCCCCTTGGAAGAGAAATGGAGTTCAGAGTGGTTTAACAAGACGGTTTTAATGCCCCTTGGAAGAGACGTGGAGGTAACAGTAGATAAAAACAAGACCGTTTTAATGCCCCTTGGAAGAGACGTGGAGGTCAGAGTGGTTTCACAAGATGGTTTTAATGCACCTTGGAAGAGACGTGGCGGTCACAGTAGCTTTACAACATGGTTTTTAAGCCCCTTGAAGCAAACTTGGAGGTCACAGTAGTTAAACAAGATGGTTTTAATGCACTTGGAAGAGACTTGGAGGTCAGAGTGGTTTTAAAAGACGATTTTAATGCCCCTTGGAAGAGACTTGGAGTTCAGAGTGGTTAAACAAGACGGTTTTAATGCCCCTTGGAAGAGACGTGGAGGTTACAGTAGCTTAATAAGATGGATTTAATGCCCCTTGGAAGAGACGTGGAGTTCAGAGTTGTTTAACAAGACAGTTTTAATGCCCCTTGGAAGAGACGTGGAGGTCACAGTATCTTAACAAGGTGGTGTTAATGCCCCTTGGAAAAGACATGGAGTTCAGAGTGGTTTAACAAGATGGTTTTAATGCCCCGTAGAAGAGACGTGGAGGTCACAGTAGCTTAACAAGACGGTTTTAATGCCGATTGGAAGAGATGTGGAGGTTAGAGTAGCTTAACCAGATTGTTTTAATGCCCGATCCAAGAGATGTGGAGTTCAGAGTGGTTAAACAATACAGTTTTAATGCCCCTTGGAAGAGACGTGGAGTTCACAGTAGCTTAACAAGATGGTTTTAATGCCCCTTGGAAGAGACGTGGAGATCAGAGTGGTTTAACAAGACGATTTTAATGCCCCTAGGAAAAGACTTGGAGTTCAGAGTGGTTTAACGTGACGGTTTTAATGCCCCTTGGAAGAGACGTGGAGTTCAGAGTGGTTTAACAAGACGGTTTTAATGCCCCTTGGAAGACACATGGAGGTCACAGTAGCTTAACAAGACGGTTTTAATGCCCCTTGGAAGAGACGTGGAGGTCACAGTAGCTTAACAAGACGGTTTTAATGCCCCTTGGAAGAGACATGGAGGTCAGATTGGTTTAAAAAGACGGTTTTAATGCCCCTTGGAAGAGGCTTGGAAGTCAGAGTGGTTTTAAAAGACAGTTTTCATGCCCCTTGGAAGAGACGTGGAGGTCACAGTAGCTTAACAAGATGGTTTTAATGCCGCTTGGAAGAGACGTGGAATTCACAGTAGCTTAACAAGACGGTTTTAATGCCTCTTGTAAGAGACATGGAGGTCAGATTGGTTTAACAAGACGGTTTTAATGCCCCTTGGAATAGGCTTGGAGGTCAGAGTGGTTTTAAAAGACAGTTTTAATGCCCCTTGGAAGAGACGTGGAGGTCACAGTAGCTTAACAAGATGGTTTAAATGCTCCTTGGAAGAGACGTGGAGGTCACAGTAGTTTAACAAGACGGTTTTAATGCCCCTTGGATGAAAAGTGTAGTTCAGAGTGGATTAACAAACAGTAGCTTAGCAATGCGGTTTTAATGCCCCTTGGAAGAGACAAGGAGTTCAGAGTGGTTTAACAAGACGGTTTTACTTCCCCTTGGAAAAGACGTGGAGTTCAGAGTGGTTTAACAAGACGGTTTTAATGCCCCTTGGAAGAGACGTGGAGGTCACAGTAGCTTAACAAGACGGTTTTAATGTCCCTTGGAAGAGATGTGGAGGTCACAGTAGCTTAACAAGATGGTTTTAATGTCCGTGGAAGAGACGTGGAGGTCAAAGTGGTTTACCAAGACGGTTTTAATGCCTCTTGGAAGAGACGTGGAGGTCTCAGTAGCTTAACAAGACGTTCGTAATGCCCCTTGGAAGAGATGTGGAGTTTACAGTGGTTTAACAAGACGGTTTTAATGCCCCTTGGAAGAGACGTGAAGGTAACAGTGGCTTAACAAGACATGTTTAGTGCCCCTTGGAAGAGACATGGAGATCAGAGTGGTTTAACAAGACGATTTTAATGCCCCTAGGAAAAGACGTGGAGTTCAGAGTGGTTTAACGTGACAGTTTTAATGCCCCTTGGAAGAGACGTGGAGTTCAGAGTGATTTAACAAGACGGTTTTAATGCCCCTTGGAAGAGACATGGAGGTCACAGTAGCTTAACAAGACGGTTTTAATGCCCCTTGGAAGAGACGTGGAGGTCACAGTAGCTTAACAAGACGGTTTTAATGCCCCTTGGAAGAGACGAGGAGTTCAGAGTGGTTTAACAAGACGATTTTAATGCACCTTGGAAGAGATGTGCAGTTCAGAGTGGTTTAACAAGACACTTTTAATGCCCCTTGGAAGAGACGTGGAGGCCATAGTAGCTTAACAAGATGGTTTTAATGCCCCTTGGAAGAGACTAGGAGTTCAGAGTGGTTAAACAGGATAGTTTTAATACCCCTGGGAAGAGACGTGGAGGTTACAGTAGCTTAACAAGACGGTTTTAATGCTGCTTGGTAGAGACATGGAGTACAGAGTGGTTTAACAAGACGGATTTAATGCCCCTTGGAAGAGACATGGAGGTCACAGTAGCTTAACAAGATGGTTTTACTGCCCCTTGGATGAAAAGTGGAGTTCACAGTGGTTTAGCAAAACAGTAGCTTAGCAATATGGTTTTAATGCCCCTTGGAAGAGACAAGGAGTTCAGAGTGGTTAAACAGGATAGTTTAAATACCCCTGGGAAGAGACGTGGAGTTTACAGTAGCTTAACAAGGCGGTTTTAAAGCTCCTTGGTAAAGACGTGGAGTACAGAGTTGTTTAACAAGACGGTTTTAATGCCCCTTGGAAAAGAAGTGGAGGACACAGTAGCTTAACAAAACGGTTTTAATGCCCCTTGGAAGAGACATGGAGGTCACTGTAGCATAACAAGACGGTTTTAATGCCCCTTGGAAGAGACATGTAGGTTATAGTAGCTTAACAAGACGGTTTTAATGCCCCTTGGAAGAGACGTGGAGGTCACAGTAGGTTAACAAGATGGTTTTAATGACCCCTTAGAAGAGACGTGGAGTTCGGTGTGGTTTAACAAGGCGGTTTTAAAGTCCCTTGGAAGAAACGTGGAGTTCAGAGTAGTTTAACAAGACGGTTTTAATGCCCCTTGCAAGAGATGTGGAGGTCACATTCGCTTAACAAGACGGTTTTAATGCCACTTGGAAGGGACGTGGAGGTCACAGTAGCTTAACAAGATGCTTTTAATTCCCCTTTGAAGAGACGTGGAGGTCACAGTAGATTAACAAGACAGTTTTAATGGCCCTTGGAAGAGACGTGAAGGTCACAGTAGCTTAACAAGATGGTTTTAATACCCCTTGGAAGAGACGTGGAGGTCATAGTGTTTTAACAAGACGGTTTTAATACCCCTTGGAAGAGTCTTGGAGGTCACAGTAGCTTAACAAGACGGTTTTAATACCCTTGGAAGAGACGTGGAGTTCAGAGTGGTATTAAAAGATGGATTTAAGGCCCCTTTGAAGAGACGTGGAGGTCACAGTAGCTTAACAAGATGGTTTTCATGCCCCTGGGAAGAGACATCGAGTTCAGAGTGGTTTAACAAGACGGTTTTAATGCCCCTTAGAAGAGACGTGGAGGTCACAGTAGCTTAACAAGATGGTTTTAATGACCCTTGGAAGAGACGTGGAGTTCAGAGGGGTTTAACAAGACAGTTTTAATGCCCCTTGGAAGAGACGTGGAGGTCACAGTAGATTAACAAGATGGTGTTAATGCCCCTTGGAAGAGAAATGGAGTTCACAGTGGTTTAACAAGACGGTTTTAATGCCCCTTGGAAGAGACGTGGAGGTAACAGTAGATAAAAACAAGACCGTTTTAATGCCCCTTGGAAGAGACGTGGAGGTCAGAGTGGTTTCACAAGATGGTTTTAATGCACCTTGGAAGAGACGTGGTGGTCACAGTAGCTTTACAACATGGTTTTTAAGCCCCTTGAAGCAGACTTGGAGGTCACAGTAGTTAAACAAGATGGTTTTAATGCACTTGGAAGAGACTTGGAGGTCAGAGTGGTTTTAAAAGACGATTTTAATGCCCCTTGGAAGAGACTTGGAGTTCAGAGTGGTTAAACAAGACGGTTTTAATGCCCCTTGGAAGAGACGTGGAGGTTACAGTAGCTTAATAAGATGGATTTAATGCCCCTTGGAAGAGACGTGGAGTTCAGAGTTGTTTAACAAGACAGTTTTAATGCCCCTTGGAAGAGACGTGGAGGTCACAGTATCTTAACAAGGTGGTGTTAATGCCCCTTGGAAAAGACATGGAGTTCAGAGTGGTTTAACAAGATGGTTTTAATGCCCCGTAGAAGAGACGTGGAGGTCACAGTAGCTTAACAAGACGGTTTTAATGCCGATTGGAAGAGACGTGGAGGTTAGAGTAGCTTAACCAGATTGTTTTAATGCCCGATCCAAGAGACGTGGAGTTCAGAGTGGTTAAACAATACAGTTTTAATGCCCCTTGGAAGAGACGTGGCGTTCACAGTAGCTTAACAAGATGGTTTTAATGCCCCTTGGAAGAGACGTGGAGATCAGAGTGGTTTAACAAGACGATTTTAATGCCCCTAGGAAAAGACTTGGAGTTCAGAGTGGTTTAACGTGACGGTTTTAATGCCCCTTGGAAGAGACGTGGAGTTCAGAGTGGTTTAACAAGACGGTTTTAATGCCCCTTGGAAGACACATGGAGGTCACAGTAGCTTAACAAGACGGTTTTAATGCCCCTTGGAAGAGACGTGGAGGTCACAGTAGCTTAACAAGACGGTTTTAATGCCCCTTGGAAGAGACATGGAGGTCAGATTGGTTTAAAAAGACGGTTTTAATGCCCCTTGGAAGAGGCTTGGAAGTCAGAGTGGTTTTAAAAGACAGTTTTCATGCCCCTTGGAAGAGACGTGGAGGTCACAGTAGCTTAACAAGATGGTTTTAATGCCGCTTGGAAGAGACGTGGAATTCACAGTAGCTTAACAAGACGGTTTTAATGCCTCTTGGAAGAGACATGGAGGTCAGATTGGTTTAACAAGACGGTTTTAATGCCCCTTGGAATAGGCTTGGAGGTCAGAGTGGTTTTAAAAGACAGTTTTAATGCCCCTTGGAAGAGACGTGGAGGTCACAGTAGCTTAACAAGATGGTTTAAATGCTCCTTGGAAGAGACGTGGAGGTCACAGTAGCTTAACAAGATGGTTTTAATGCCCCTTGGCAGAGACGTGGAGTTCAGAGTGGTTAAACAAGATGGTTTTAATGCCCCTTGGAAGAGACGTGGAGGTTACAGTAGTTTAACAAGATGGTTTTAATGCCCCTTGGTAGAGACGTGGAGTTCAGAGTGGTTTAACAAGACAATTTTAATGCACCTTGGAAGAGACGTGCTGTTCAGAGTGGTTTAACAATACATTTCTAATGCTCCTTGGAAGAGACGTGGAGGCCACAGTAGCTTACCAAGATGGTTGTAATGCCCCTTGGAAGAGACGTGGAGGTCACAGTAGCTTAACAAGACGGTTTTAATGCCCTTTGGAAGAGACATGGAGGTCAGAGTGGTTTAACAAGACGGTTTTATTGCCCCTTGGAAGAGACGTGGAGGTCAGAGTGGTTTTAAAGACAGTTTTAATGCCCCTTGGAAGAGACGTGGAGGTCACAGTAGCTTAACAAGATGCTTTTAATGCCCCTTGGAAGAGATGTGGAGATCACAGCAGCTTAACAAAACGGTTTTAATACCCCTTGGAAGAGACGTGGAGGTTACAGTAGCTTAACAAGATGGTTTTAATGCCCCTTGGTAGAGACGTGGAGTTCAGAGTGATTTAACAAGACGATTTTAATGCACCTTGGAAGAGACATGCAATTCAGAGTGGTTTAACAAGACACTTTTAATGCCTCTTGGAAGAGACGTGAGGCCACAATAGCTTAGCAAAATGGTTTTAATGCCCCTTGGAAGAGACATGGAGGTCAGAGTGGTTAAACAAGATAGTTTTAATACCCCTTGGAAGAGACTTGGAGATAACAGTAGCTTAACAAGACAGTTTTAATGCTCCTTGGTAGGGATGTTGAGTACAGAGTGGTTTTACAAGACGGTTTTAATGCCCCTTGGAAAAGACGTGGAGTTCAGAGTGGTTTAACAAGATGATTTTAATGCCCCTTGGAAGAGACGTGGATGTCACAGTAGCTTAACAAGACGGTTTTAATGCCCCTTGGAAGAGACATGGAGGTCAGAGTGGTTTAACAAGACGGTTTTAATGCCCCTTGGAAGAGACGTGGAGGTCACAGTAGCTTAACAAGACGGTTTTAATGCCCCTTAGAAGAGACGTGGACTTCAGTGTGGTTTAACAAGACGGTTTTAATGTCCCTTGGACTAAACGTGGAGTTCAGAGTAGTTTAACAAGATGGTTTTAATGCCCCTTGCAAGAGATGTGGAGGTCACAGTAGCTTAACAAGACGGTTTTAATGCCACTTGGAAGGGACGTGGAGGTCACAGTAGCTTAACAAGATGCTTGTAATTCCCCTTGGAAGAGACGTGAATGTCACAGTAGCTTAACAAGACGGTTTTAATGCCACTTGGAAGAGACGTGGAGGTCACAGTAACTTAACAAGACGGTTTTAATGCCCCTTGGAAGAGGCATGGAGGTCAGAGTGGTTTAACAAGACAGTTTTAATGCCCCTTGGAAGAGACGTGGAGGTCACAGTATCTTAACAAGGTGGTGTTAATGCCCCATGGAAAAGACATGGAGTTCAGAGTGGTTTAACAAGATGGTTTTAATGCCCCGTGGAAGAGACGTGGAGGTCACTGTAGCTTAACAAGACGGTTTCAATGCCACTTGAAAGAGACATGGAGGTCACAGTAGCATAACAAGACGGTTTTAATGCCACTTGAAAGAGACATGGAGGTCACAGTAGCTTAACAAGATGGTTTTAATGCCCCTTGGAAGAGACGTGGAGGTCACAGTAGCTTACAAAGATGGTTTTAATGCCGATTGGAAGAGACGTGGAGGTTAGAGTAGATTAACCAGATTGTTTTAATGCCCGATCCAAGAGACGTGGAGTTCAGAGTGGTTAAACAAGACAGTTTTAATGCCCCTTGGAAGAGACGTGGAGGTCACAGTAGCTTAACAAGATGGTTTTAATGCCCCTTTGAAGAGATGTGGAGATCAGAGTGCTTTAACAAGACGATTTTAATGCCCCTAGGAAAAGACGTGGAGTTCAGAGTGGTTTAACGTGACGGGTTTAATGCCCCTTGGAAGAGACGTGGAGTTCAGAGTGGTTTAACAAGATGGTTTTAATGCCCCTTGGAAGGGACGTGGAGGTCACAGTAGCTTAACAAGACGGTTTTAATGAAGCTTGGAAGAGACGTGGAGGTCACAGTAGCTTAACAAGACGGTTTTAATGCCCCTTGGAAGAGACATGGAGGTCAGATTGGTTTAAAAAGACGGTTTTAATGCCCCTTGGAAGAGGCTTGGAGGTCAGAGTGATTTTAAAAGACAGTTTTCATGCCCCTTGGAAGAGACGTGGAGGTCACAGTAGCTTAACAAGATGGTTTTAATGCCCCTTGGAAGAGACGAGGAGGTCACAGTAGCTTAACAAGACGGTTTTAATGCCCCTTGGAAGAGACATGGAGGTCAGAGTGGTTAAACAAGATGGTTTTAATGCCCCTTGGAAGAGACGTGGAGGTTACAGTAGTTTAACAGGATGGTTTTAATGCCCCTTGGTAGAGACGTGGAGTTCAGAGTGGTTTAACAAGACAATTTTAATGCACCTTGGAAGAGACGTGCTGTTCAGAGTGGTTTAACAATACACTTTTAATGCTCCTTGGAAGAGACGTGGAGGCCACAGTAGCTTACCAAGATGGTTGTAATGCCCCTTGGAAGAGACGTGGAGGTCACAGTAGCTTAACAAGACGGTTTTAATGCCCCTTGGAAGAGACATGGAGGTCATAGTGGTTTAACAAGACGGTTTTATAGCCCCTTGGAAGAGACGTGGAGGTCACAGTAGCTTAACAAGATGCTTTTAGTGCCCCTTGGAGGAGACGTGGAGATCACAGCAGCTTAACAAAACGGTTTTAATACCCCTTGGAAGAGACGTGGAGGTTACAGTAGCTTAACAAGATGGTTTTAATGCCCCTTGGTAGAGACATGGAGTTCAGAGTGATTTAACAAGACGATTTTAATGCACCTTGGAAGAGACGTGCAATTCAGAGTGGTTTAACAAGACACTTTTAATGCCCGTTGGAAGAGAAGTGGAGGCCACAAGAGCTTAACAAGATGGTTTTAATGCCCCTTGGAAGAGACATGGAGGTCAGAGTGGTTAAACAAGATAGTTTTAATACCCCTGGGAAGAGACTTGGAGATAACAGTAGCTTAACAAGACGGTTTTAATGCTCCTTGGTAGAGACGTGGAGTACAGAGTCGTTTTACAAGACGGTTTTAATGCCCCTTGGAAAAGACGTAGAGTTCAGAGTGGTTTAACAAGATGGTTTTAATGCACCTTGGAAGAGACGTGGATGTCACAGTAGCTTAACAAGACGGTTTTAATGCCCCTTGGAAGAGACATGGAGGTCAGAGTGGTTTATCAAGACGGTTTTAATGCCCCTTGGAAGAGACGTGGAGGTCACAGTAGCTTAACAAGACGGTTTTAATGCCCCTTAGAAGAGACGTGGACTTCAGTGTGGTTTAACAAGACGGTTTTAATGTCCCTTGGAAGAAACGTGGAGTTCAGAGTATTTTAACAAGATGGTTTTAATGCCCCATGCAAGAGATGTGGAGGTCACAGTAGCTTAACAAGACGGTTTTAATGCCACTTGGAAGGGACGTGGAGGTCACAGTAGCTTAACAAGATGCTTGTAATTCCCCTTGGAAGAGACGTGGATGTCACAGTAGCTTAACAAGACGGTTTTAATGCCGCTTGGAAGAGACCTGGAGGTCACAGTAGCTTAACAAGACGGTTTTAATGCCCCTTGGAAGAGACATGGAGGTCAGAGTGGTTTAACAAGACAGTTTTAATGCCCCTTGGAAGAGACGTGGAGGTCAGAGTGGTTTAACAAGATGGTTTTAATGCCCCTTGGAAGACACGTGGAGGTCACAGTAGCTTAACAAGACGGTTTAAATGCCCCTTCGAAGTGACCTGGAGGTCACAGTAGCTTAACAAAACGGTTTTAATGCCCCTTGGAAGAGACGTGGAGTTCAGATTGTTTTTAAAATACGGTTTTAATGCCCCTTGGAAGAATCGTGGAGTACAGAGCATTTTAACAAAATGGTTTAATGCCCTTTGCAAGAGAGTTTGGAGGTCACAGTAGCTTAACAAGATGCTTTAATTCCCCTTGGAAGAGACGTGGTGGTCACAGAAGCTTAACAAGACTGTTTTAATGCGCCTTGGAAGAGACATGGAGGTCAGAGTGGTATAACAAGACGGTTTTAATTCCCCTTGGAAGAGACGTGGAGGCCACAGTAGCTTAACAAGATGGTTTTAATGCCCCTTGGAAGAGACTAGGAGTTCAGAATGGTTAAACAAGATGGTTTTAATGCCCCTTGGAAGATACGTGGAGGTCACACTAGCTTAACAAGACGGTTTTAATGCCCCTTGGAAAAGACGTGGAGTTCAGAGTGGTTTAACAAGATGGTTTTAATGCCCCTTGGAAGATACGTGGAGGTCACACTAGCTTAACAAGACAGTTTTAATGCCCCTTGGAAGAGATCTGGAGGTCACCGTAGCTAAACAAGACGGTTTTAATGCCCCTTGGAAGAGACCTGGAGTTCAGAAGGGTTTAACAAGACAGTTATAATGCCCCTTGGAAGAGACATGGAGGTCACAGTAGTTTAACAAGACGTTTTTAATGCCCCTTGGATGAAAAGTGGAGTTCAGAGTGATTTAACAAAACAGTAGCTTAGCAATACGGTTTTATTGCACCTTGGAAGAGACAAGGAGTTCAGAGTGGTTTAACAAAACGGTTTTACTTCCCCTTGGAAAAGACGTGGAGTTCAGAGTGGTTTAACAAGACGGTTTTAATGCCCCTTGGAAGAGACGTGGAGGTCACAGTAGCTTAACAAGATGGTTTTAATGCCCCTTCGAAGTGACCTGGAGGTCACAGTAGCTTAACAAGACGGTTTTAATGCCCCTTGGAAGAGACGTGGAGGCCACAGTAGCTTAACAAGATGGTTTTAATGCCCCTTGGAAGAGACTAGGAGTTCAGAGTGGTTAAACAAGATGGTTTTAATGCCCCTTGGAAGATACGTGGAGGTCACACTAGCTTAACAAGACGGTTTTAATGCCCCTTGGAAAAGACGTGGAGTTCAGAGTGGTTTAACAAGATGGTTTTAATGCCCCTTGGAAGATACGTGGAGGTCACACTAGCTTAACAAAACGGTTTTAATGCCCCTTGGAAGAGATCTGGAGGTCACCGTAGCTAAACAAGACGGTTTTAATGCCCCTTGGAAGAGACCTGGAGTTCAGAAGGGTTTAACAAGACAGTTATAATGCCCCTTGGAAGAGACATGGAGGTCACAGTAGTTTAACAAGACGTTTTTAATGCCCCTTGGATGAAAAGTGGAGTTCAGAGTGATTTAACAAAACAGTAGCTTAGCAATACGGTTTTATTGCACCTTGGAAGAGACAAGGAGTTCAGAGTGGTTTAACAAAACGGTTTTACTTCCCCTTGGAAAAGACGTGGAGTTCAGAGTGGTTTAACAAGACGGTTTTAATGCCCCTTGGAAGAGACGTGGAGGTCACAGTAGCTTAACAAGATGGTTTTAATGCCCCTTCGAAGTGACCTAGAGGTCACAGTAGCTTAACAAGACGGTTTTAATGCCCCTTGGAAGAGACATGGAGTTCAGAGTGGTTTAACAAGACGGTTTTAATGCCCCTTGGAAGAGACGTGGAGGTCACAGTAGCTTAACAAGATGGTTTTAATGCCCCTTCGAAGTGACCTAGAGGTCACAGTAGCTTAACAAGACGGTTTTAATGCCCCTTGGAAGAGACATGGAGTTCAGAGTGGTTTAACAAGACGGTTTTAATGCCCCTTGGAAGAGACGTGGAGGCCACAGTAGCATAAGAAGACGGTTTTAATGCCCCTTGGAAGAGACGTGGAGTTCAGATTGTTTTTAAAATACGGTTTTAATGCCCCTTGGAAGAAACGTGGAGTACAGAGCATTTTAACAAAATGGTTTTAATGCCCTTTTCAAGAGAGGTGGAGGTCACAGTAGCTTAACAAGATGCTTTAATTCCCCTTGGAAGAGACGTGGAGGTCACAGAATCTTAACAAGACTGTTTTAATGCCCCTTGGAAGAGACATGGAGGTCAGAGTGGATTAACAAGACGGTTTTAATTCCCCTTGGAAGAGACGTGGAGGCCACAGTAGCTTAACAAGACGGTTTTAATGCCCCTTGGAAGAGACTAGGAGTTCAGAGTGGTTAAACAAGATGGTTTTAATGCCCCTTGGAAGATACGTGGAGGTCACACTAGCTTAACAAGACGGTTTTAATGCCCCTTGGAAAAGACGTGGAGTTCAGAGTGGTTTAACAAGATGGTTTTAATGCCCCTTGGAAGATACGTGGAGGTCACACTAGCTTAACAAGACGGTTTTAATGCCCCTTGGAAGAGACCTGGAGGTCACTGTAGCTTAACAAGACGGTTTTACTGCCCCTTGGAAGAGACCTGGAATTCAGAAGGGTTTAACAAGACAGTTATAATGCCCCTTGGAAGAGACATGGAGGTCACAGTAGTTTAACAACACGTTTTTAATGCCCCTTGGATGAAAAGTGGAGTTCAGAGTGATTTAACAAAACAGTAGCTTAGCAATATGGTTTTATTGCACCTTGGAAGAGACAAGGAGTTCAGAGTGGTTTAATAAAACGGTTTTACTTCCCCTTGGAAAAGACGTGGAGTTCAGAGTGGTTTAACAAGACGGTTTTAATGCCCCTTGGAAGAGACGTGGAGGTCACAGTAGCCTAACAAGATGGTTTTAATGTCCCTTGGAAGAGATGTGGAGGTCACAGTAGCTTAACAAGACGGTTTTAATGCCCCTTGGAAGAGACGTGGAGGTCTCAGTAGCTTAACAAGACGGTCGTAATGCCCCTTGGAAGAGATGTGGAGTTTAGAGTGGTTTAAAAAGACGGTTTTAATTCCCCTTAAAAGAGACGTGAAGGTAACAGTGGCTTAACAATACGGTTTTAATACCCCTTGGAAGAGACATGGAGATCAGAGTGGTTTAACAAGACTATTTTAATTCCCCTAGACAAAGACGTGGAGTTCAGAGTGGTTTAACGTGACGGTTTTAATGCCCCTTGGAAGAGACGTGGAGTTCAGAGTGGTTTAACAAGACGGTTTTAATGCCCCTTGGAAGAGACGTGGAGGTCACAGTAGCTTAACAAAACTGTTTTAATGCCCCTTGGAAGAGACGTGGAGGTCACAATAGCTTAACAAGACGGTTTTAATGCCCCTTGGAAGAGACATGGAAGTCAGAGTGGTTTAACAAGAAGGTTTTAATGCCCCTTGGAAGAGACATGAAGGTCAGAGTGGTTTTAAAAGACAGTTTTAATGCCCCTTGGAAGAGACGTGGAGGTCACAGTAGCTTAACAAGATGGTTTTATTGCCCCTTGGAAGAGACGTGGAGATCACAGCAGCTTAAAAATATGGTTTTAATGCCTGTTGGAAGAGACGTGGAGGTTACAGTAGTTTAACAAGACGGTTTTAATGCCGTTTGGTAGAGAAGTGGAGTTCAGAGTGGTTTAACAAGACGGTTTTAATGCCCCTTGGAAGAGACGTGGAGGTTACAGTAGTTTAACAAGATGGTTTTAATGCCCCTTGGTAGAGACGTGGAGTTCAGAGTGGTTTAACGTGACGGTTTTAATGCCCCTTGGATGAAAATTGGAGTTCAGAGTGGTTTAACAAAACAGTAGCTTAGCAATACGGTTTTAACGCCCCTCTCAAGAGACAAGGAGTTCAGAGTGGTTTAACAAGACGGTTTTACTTCCCCTTGGAAAAGACGTGTAGTTCATAGGGGTTTAACAAGATGGTTTTAATGCCCCTTTCAAGAGACGTGGAGTTCAGAGTGTTTTAACAAGACGGTTTTACTTCCCCTTGGAAAAGACGTGTAGTTCAGAGTAGTTTAACAAGACGGTTTTAATGCCCCTTGGTAGAGACGTGGAGTTCAGAGTGGTTTAACAAGACAATTTTAATGCACCTTGGAAGAGACGTGCTGTTCAGAGTGGTTTAACAATACACTTTTAATGCTCCTTGGAAGAGACGTGGAGGCCACAGTAGCTTAACAAGATGGTTTTAATGCTCCTTTGAAGAGACTAGGAGTTCAGAGTGGTTTAACAAGATGGTTTTAATGCCCCTTGGAAGAGACGTGGAGGTCACAGTAGCTTAACAAGATGGTTTTAATGCCCCTTGGAAGAGACGTGGAGGTCACAGTAGCTTAACAAGACGGATTTAATGCCCCTTGGTTGAAAAGGGGAGTTCAGAGTGGTTTAACAAAACAGTAGCTTAGCAGTACGGTTTTAATGCCCCTTGGAAGAGACAAGGGTTCAGAGTGGTTTAACAAGACGGTTTAACTTCCCCTTGGAAAAGACGTTTAATTCAGAGTGGTTTAACAAGACAGTTTTAATGCCCCTTGGAAGAGACGTGGAGGTCACAGTAGCTTAACAAGACGGTTTTAATGTCCCTTGGAAGAGATATGGAGGTCACAGTAGCTTAACAAGACGGTTTTAATGTCCATGGAAGAGACGAGGAGGTCAAAGTGGTTTACCAAGACGGTTTTAATGCCCCTTGGATGAGACTTGGAGGTATCAGTAGCTTAACAAGACAGTCGTAATGCCCCTTGGAAGAGATGTGGAGTTTAGAGTGGCTTAACAAGACAGTTTTAATGCCCCTTGGAAGAGACGTGAAGGTAACAATTGGTTTAACAAGACGGTGTTAATGCCCCTTGGAGGAGACGTGGAGATCAGAGTGGTTTAACAAGATGATTTTAATGCCCCTAGGAAAAGATGTGGAGTTCAGAGTCGTTTAGCATGACGGTTTTAATGCCCCTCGGAAGAGACGTTGAGTTCAGAGTGGTTTAAAAAGACGGTTTTAATGCCCCTTGGAAGAGACGTGGAGGTCACAGTAGCTTAACAAGACGGTTTTAATGCCCCTTGGAAGAGACGTGGATGTCACAGTAGCTTAACAAGACGGTTTTAATGCCCCTTGAAAGAGACATGGATGTCAGAGTGGTTTAACAAGACGGTTTTAATGCCCCTTGGAAAAGACGTGGAGGTCAGAGTGGTTTTAAAAGACAGTTTTAATGCACCTTGGAAGAGACGTGGAGGTTACAGTAGCTTAAAAAGATGGTTTTAATGCCCCTTGGAAGAGACGTGGAGATCACAGTAGCTTAACAAGACGGTTTTAATGCCCCTTGGAAGAGACGTGGAGGTCACAGTAGCTTAACAAGACGGTTTTAATGCCCCTTGAAAGAGACATGGATGTCAGAGTGGTTTAACAAGACGGTTTTAATGCCCCTTGGAAAAGACGTGGAGGTCAGAGTGGTTTTAAAAGATGGTTTTAATGCCCCTTGGTAGAGACGTGGAGTTCAGAGTGGTTTAACAAGACGGTTTTAATGCCCCTTGGAAGAGACGTGGAGTTAAGAGTTGTTAAACAAGACGGTTTTAATGACACTTGGAAGAGACGTGGAGGTTACAGTACCTTAATAAGACGGTTTTAATACCACTTGGTAGAGACGTGGACTTCAGAGTGGTTTAACAAGACGGTTTTAATGCCCCTTGGAAGAGACGTGGAGTTCAGAGTTGTTTAACAAGACAGATTTAATGCCCGTGGAAGAGACGTGGAGGTCACAGTAGCTTAACAAGATGTTGTTAATGCCCCTTGGAAAAGACATGGAGTTCAGAGTGGTTTAACAAGATGGTTTTAATGCACCGTGGAAGAGACGTGGAGGTCGCAGTAGCTTAACAAGACGGTTTTAATTGCCACTTGAAATAGACATGGAGGTCACAGTAGCTTAACAAGACAGTTTTAATGCCCTTTGGAAGAGACGTGGAGGTCACAGTAGCTTACAAAGATGGTTTTAATGCCGAATGGAAGAGATGTGGAGGTTAGAGTAGCTTAACCAGATGGTTTTAATGCCCGTTCCAAGAGACGTGGAGTTCGGAGTGGTTAAACAAGACGGTTTTAATGCCCCTTGGATGAGACGTGGAGGTTACAGGAGCTTAACAAGATGGTTTTATTGCCCCTTGGAAGAGACGTGGAGATCAGAGTGGTTTAACAAGACGATTTTAATGCCCCTAGGAAAAGTTGTGGAGTTCAGAGTGGTTTAACTTAACGGTTTTAGTGCCAATTGGAAGAGACGTGGAGTTCAGAGTGGTTTAACAAGACGGTATTAATGCCCCTTGAAAGAAACATGGAGGTCACAGTAGCTTAACAAGACAGTTTTAATGCCCCTTGGAAGAGACGTGGAGGTCACAGTAGCTTAAGAAGACGGTTTAAATGCCCCTTGGAAGAGACATGGAGGTCAGATTGGTTTAACAAGACCTTTTTAATGCCCCTTGGAAGAGACGTGGAGGTCAGAGTGGTTTTAAAAGACAGTTTTAATGCCCCTTGGAAGAGACGTGGAGGTCACAGTAGCTTAACAAGATGGTTTTAATGCCCCTTGGAAGAGACGTGGAGGTCACAGTAGCTTAACAAGATGGTTTTAATGCCCCTTGGAAGAGACGTGGAGGTCACAGTAGCTTAACAAGATGGTTTTAATGCCCCTTAGAAGAGACATGGAGGTCAGAGTGGTTTAACAAGACGGTTTTATTGCCCCTTGGAAGGGACGTGGAGGTCAGAGTGGTTTTAAAACAGTTTTAATGCCCCTTGGAAGAGACGTGGAGGTCACAGTAGCTTAACAAGATGGTTTTAATGCCCCTTGGAAGAGACGTGGAGATCACAGCAGCTTAACAAAATGGTTTTAACACCCCTTGGAAGAGACGTGGAGGTTACAGTAGCATAACAAGATGGTTTTAATGCCCCTTGGTAGAGACGTGGAGTTCAGAGTGATTTAACAAGACGATTTTAATGCACCTTGGAAGAGATGTGCAATTCAGAGTGGTTTAACAAGACACTTTTAATGCCCCTTGGAAGAGACGTGGAGGCCACAAGAGCTTAACAAGATGGTTTTAATGCCCCTTGGAAGAGACATGGAGGTCAGAGTGGTTAAACAAGATAGTTTTAATACCCCTGGGAAGAGACTTGGAGATAACAGTAGCTTAACAAGACGGTTTTAATGCTCCTTGGTAGAGACGTGGAGTACCGAGTGGTTTTACAAGACGGTTTTAATGCCCATTGGAAAACACGTGGAGTTCAGAGTGGTTTAACAAGATAGTTTTAATGCCCCTTGGAAGAGACCTGGATTTCACAGTAGCTTAACAAGACGGTTTTAATGCCCCTTGGAAGAGACATGGAGGTCAGATTGGTTTAACAAGACGGTTTTAATGCCCCTTGGAAGAGACGTGGAGGTCAGAGTGGTTTTAAAAGACAGTTTTAATGCCCCTTGGAAGAGACATGGAGGTCACAGTAGCTTAACAAGATGGTTTTAATGCCCCTTGGAGGAGACGTGGAGGTCACAGTAGCTTAACAAGATGGTTTTAATGCCCCTGGGAAGAGACGTGGAGTTCAGAGCGGTTAAACAAGACGGTTTTAATGCCCCATGGAAGAGACGTGGAGGTTAAAGTAGTTTAACAAGATGGTTTTAATGCCCCTTGGTAGAGACGTGGAGTTCAGAGTTGTTTAACGTGACGGTTTTAATGCCCCTTGGATGAAAATTGGAGTTCAGAGTGGTCTAACAAAACAGTAGCTTAGCAATACGGTTTTAATGCCCCTTTCAAGAGACAAGGAGTTCAGAGTGGTTTAACAAGACGGTTTTACTTCCCCTTGGAAAAGACATGTAGTTCAGAGTGGTTTAAAAAGATGGTTTTAATGCCCCTTTCAAGAGACGTAGAGTTCAGAGTGGTTTAACAAGACGGTTTTACTTCCCCTTGGAAAAGACGTGTAGTTCAGAGTAGTTTAACAAGATGGTTTTAATGCCCCTTGGTAGAGACGTGGAGTTCAGAGTGGTTTAACAAGACAATTTTAATGCACCTTGGAAGAGACGTGCTGTTCAGAGTGGTTTAACAATAAACTTTTAATGCTCCTTGGAAGAGACGTGGAGGCCACAGTAGCTTACCAAGATGGTTTTAATGCCCCTTGGAAGAGACGTGTAGGTCACAGTAGCTTAACAAGATGGTTTTAATGCCCCTTGGAAGAGACATGGAGGTCAGAGTGGTTTAACAAGACGGTTTTATTGCCCCTTGGAAGGGACTTGGAGGTCAGAGTGGTTTTAAAACAGTTTTAATGCCCCTTGGAAGAGACGTGGAGGTCACAGTAGCTTAACAAGATGGTTTTAATGCCCCTTGGAAGAGACGTAGAGATCACAGCAGCTTAACAAAACGGTTTTAACACCCCTTGGAAGAGACGTGGAGGTTACAGTAGCATAACAAGATGGTTTTAATGCCCCTTGGTAGAGACGTGGAGTTCAGAGTGATTTAACAAGACGATTTTAATGCACCTTGGAAGAGACGTGCAATTCAGAGTGGTTTAACAAGACACTTTTAATGCCCCTTGGAAGAGACGTGGAGGCCACAAGAGCTTAGCAAGATGGTTTTAATGCCCCTTGGAAGAGACATGGAGGTCAGAGTGGTTAAACAAGATAGTTTTAATACCCCTGGGAAGAGACTTGGAGATAACAGTAGCTTAACAAGACGGTTTTAATGCTCCTTGGTAGAGACGTGGAGTACCGAGTGGTTTTACAAGACGGTTTTAATGCCCCTTGGAAAACACGTAGAGTTCAGAGTGGTTTAACAAGATGGTTTTAATGCCCCTTGGAAGAGACCTGGATGTCACAGTAGCTTAACAAGACGGTTTTAATGCCCCTTGGAAGAGACATGGAGGTCAGAGTGGTTTAACAAGACGGTTTTAATGCCGCTTGGAAGAGACGTGGAGGTCACAGTAGCTTAACAAGACGGTTTTAATGCCCCTTAGAAGAGACGTGGAGTTCAGTGTGGTTTAACAAGACGGTTTTAATGTCCCTTGGAAGAAACGTGGAGTTCAGAGTAGTTTAACAAGATGGTTTTAATGCCCCTTGCAAGAGATGTGGAGGTCACAGTAGCTTAACAAGATGGTTTTAATGCCACTTGGAAGGGACGTGGAGGTTACAGTAGTTTAACAAGATGGTTTTAATGCCCCTTGGTAGAGACGTGGAGTTCAGAGTGGTTTAACGTGACGGTTTTAATGCCCCTTGGATGAAAATTGGAGTTCAGAGTGGTTTAACAAAACAGTAGCTTAGCAATACGGTTTTAATACCCCTTTCAAGAGACAAGGAGTTCAGAGTGGTTTAACAAGACGGTTTTACTTCCCCTTGGAAAAGACGTGTAGTTCATAGTCGTTTAACAAGATGGTTTTAATGCCCCTTTCAAGAGACGTGGAGTTCAGAGTGTTTTAACAAGACGGTTTTACTTCCCCTTGGAAAAGACGTGGAGTTCAGAGTGGTTTAACAAGACAATTTTAATGCACCTTGGAAGAGACGTGCTGTTCAGAGTGGTTTAACAATACACTTTTAATGCTCCTTGGAAGAGACGTGGAGGCCACAGTAGCTTACCAAGATGTTGTTAATGCCCCTTGGAAAAGACATGGAGCTCAGAGTGGTTTAACAAGATGGTTTTAATGCACCGTGGAAGAGACGTGGAGGTCGCAGTAGCTTAACAAGACGGTTTTAATGCCACTTGAAATACACATGGAGGTCACAGTAGCTTAACAAGACGATTTTAATGCCCTTTGGAAGAGACGTGGAGGTCACAGAAGCTTACAAATATGGTTTTAATGCCGAATGGAAGAGATGTGGAGGTTAGAGTAGCTTAACCAGATGGTTTTAATGCCCGTTCCAAGAGACGTGGAGTTCAGAGTGGTTAAACAAGACGGTTTTAATGCCCCTTGGATGAGACGTGGAGGTTACAGGAGCTTAACAAGATGGTTTTAATGCCCCTTGGAAGAGACGTGGAGATCAGAGTGGTTTAACAAGACGATTTTATTGCCCCTAGGAAAAGTCGTGGAGTTCAGAGTGGTTTAACTTGACGGTTTTAATGCCAATTGGAAGAGACGTGGAGTTCAGAGTGGTTTAACAAGACGGTTTTAATGCCCCTTGAAAGAGACATGGAGGTCACAGTAGCTTAACAAGACAGTTTTAATGCCCCTTGGAAGAGACGTGGAGGTCACAGTAGCTTAACAAGATGGTTTTAATGCCCCTTGGAGGAGACGTGGAGGTCACAGTAGCTTAACAAGATGGTTTTAATGCCCCTGGGAAGAGACGTGGAGTTCAGAGCAGTTAAACAAGACGGTTTTAATGCCCCATGGAAGAGACGTGGAGGTTAAAGTAGTTTAACAAGATGGTTTTAATGCCCCTTGGTAGAGACGTGGAGTTCAGAGTTGTTTAACGTGACGGTTTTAATGCCCCTTGGATGAAAATTGGAGTTCAGAGTGGTTTAACAAAACAGTAGCTTAGCAATACGGTTTTAATGCCCCTTTCAAGAGACAAGGAGTTCACAGTGGTTTAACAAGACGGTTTTACTTCCCCTTGGAAAAGACGTGTAGTTCAGAGTGGTTTAACAAGATGGTTTTAATGCCCCTTTCAAGAGACGTGGAGTTCAGAGTGGTTTAACAAGACGGTTTTACTTCCCCTTGGAAAAGACGTGTAGTTCAGAGTAGTTTAACAAGATGGTTTTAATGCCCCTTGGTAGAGACGTGGAGTTCAGAGTGGTTTAACAAGACAATTTTAATGCACCTTGGAAGAGACGTGCTGTTCAGAGTGGTTTAACAATAAACTTTTAATGCTCCTTGGAAGAGACGTTGAGGCCACAGTAGCTTACCAAGATGGTTTTAATGCCCCTTGGAAGAGACGTGGAGGTCACAGTAGCTTAACAAGATGGTTTTAATGCCCCTTGGAAGAGACATGGAGGTCAGAGTGGTTTAACAAGACGGTTTTATTGCCCCTTGGAAGGGACGTGGAGGTCAGAGTGGTTTAAAAACAGTTTTAATGCCCCTTGGAAAAGACGTGGAGGTCACAGTAGCTTAACAAGATGGTTTTAATGCCCCTTGGAAGAGACGTGGAGATCACAGCAGCTTAACAAAACGGTTTTAACACCCCTTGGAAGAGACGTGGAGGTTGCAGTAGCATAACAAGATTGTTTTAATGCCCCTTGGTAGAGACGTGAAGTTCAGAGTGATTTAACAAGACGATTTTAATGCACCTTGGAAGAGACGTGCAATTCAGAGTGGTTTAACAAGACACTTTTAATGCCCCTTGGAAGAGACGTGGAGGCCACAAGAGCTTAACAAGATGGTTTTAATGCCCCTTGGAAGAGACATGGAGGTCAGAGTGGTTAAACAAGATAGTTTTAATACCCCTGGGAAGAGACTTGGAGATAACTGTAGCTTAACAAGACGGTTTTAATGCTCCTTGGTAGAGACGTGTAGTACCGAGTGGTTTTGCAAGACGGTTTTAATGTCCCTTGGAAAACACGTGGAGTTCAGAGTGGTTTAACAAGATGGTTTTAATGCCCCTTGGAAGAGACCTGGATGTCACAGTAGCTTAACAAGACGGTTTTAATGCCCCTTGGAAGAGACATGGAGGTCAGAGTGGTTTAACAAGACGGTTTTAATGCCCCTTGGAAGAGACGTGGAGGTCACAGTAGCTTAACAAGACGGTTTTAATGCCCCTTAGAAGAGACGTGGAGTTCAGTGTGGTTTAACAAGACGGTTTTAATGTCCCTTGGAAGAAACGTGGAGTTCAGAGTAGTTTAACAAGATGGTTTTAATGCCCCTTGCAAGAGATGTGGAGGTCACAGTAGCTTAACAAGATGGTTTTAATGCCACTTGGAAGGGACGTGGAGGTTACAGTAGTTTAACAAGATGGTTTTAATGCCCCTTGGTAGAGACGTGGAGTTCAGAGTGGTTTAACGTGACGGTTTTAATGCCCCTTGGATGAAAATTGGAGTTCAGAGTGGTTTAACAAAACAGTAGCTTAGCAATACGGTTTTAATGCCCCTTTCAAGAGACAAGGAGTTCAGAGTGGTTTAACAAGACGGTTTTACTTCCCCTTGGAAAAGACGTGTAGTTCAGAGTGGTTTAACAAGATGGTTTTAATGCCCCTTTCAAGAGACGTGGAGTTCAGAGTGTTTTAACAAGTCGGTTTTATTTCCCCTTGGAAAAGACGTGTAGTTCAGAGTAGTTTAACAAGATGGTTTTAATGCCCCTTGGTAGAGACGTGGAGTTCAGAGTGGTTTAACAAGACAATTTTAATGCACCTTGGAAGAGACGTGCTGTTCAGAGTGGTTTAACAATACACTTTTAATGCTCCTTGGAAGAGACGTGGAGGCCACAGTAGCTTACCAAGATGTTGTTAATGCCCCTTGGAAAAGACATGGAGCTCAGAGTGGTTTAACAAGATGGTTTTAATGCATCGTGGAAGAGACGTGGAGGTCGCAGTAGCTTAACAAGACGGTTTTAATGCCACTTGAAATACACATGGAGGTCACAATAGCTTAACAAGACGATTTTAATGCCCTTTGGAAGAGACGTGGAGGTCACAGTAGCTTACAAATATGGTTTTAATGCCGAATGGAAGAGATGTGGAGGTTAGAGTAGCTTAACCAGATGGTTTTAATGCCCGTTCCAAGAGACGTGGAGTTCAGAGTGGTTAAACAAGACGGTTTTAATGCCCCTTGGATGAGACGTGGAGGTTACAGGAGCTTAACAAGATGGTTTTAATGCCCCTTGAAAGAGACGTGGAGATCAGAGTGGTTTAACAAGACGATTTTAATGCCCCTAGGAAAAGTCGTGGAGTTTAGAGTGGTTTAACTTGACGGTTTTAATGCCAATTGGAAGAGACGTGGAGTTCAGAGTGGTTTAACAAGACGGTTTTAATGCCCCTTGAAAGAGACATGGAGGTCACAGTAGCTTAACAAGACAGTTTTAATGCCCCTTGGAAGAGACGTGGAGGTCACAGTAGCTTAACAAGACGGTTTAAATGCCCCTTGGAAGAAACATGGAGGTCAGATTGGTTTAGCAAGACGGTTTTAATGCCCCTTGGAAGAGACGTGGAGGTCAGAGTGGTTTTAAAAGACAGTTTTAATGCCCCTTGGAAGAGACGTGGAGGTCACAGTAGCTTAACAAGATGGTTTTAATGCCCCTTGGAGGAGACGTGGAGGTCACAGTAGCTTAACAAGATGGTTTTAATGCCCCTGGGAAGAGACGTGGAGTTCAGAGCGGTTAAACAAGGCGGTTTTAATGCCCCATGAAAGAGACGTGGAGGTTAAAGTAGTTTAACAAGATGGTTTTAATGCCCCTTGGTAGATACGTGGAGTTCAGAGTTGTTTAACGTGACGGTTTTACTTCCCCTTGGAAAAGACGTGTAGTTCAGAGTAGTTTAACAAGATGGTTTTAATGCCCCTTGGTAGAGACGTGGAGTTCAGAGTGGTTTAACAAGACAATTTTAATGCACCTTGGAAGAGACGTGCTGTTCAGAGTGGTTTAACAATAAACTTTTAATGCTCCTTGGAAGAGACGTGGAGGCCACAGTAGCTTACCAAGATGGTTTTAATGCCCCTTGGAAGAGACGTGGAGGTCACAGTAGCTTAACAAGATGGTTTTAATGCCCCTTGGAAGAGACATGGAGGTCAGAGTGGTTTGACAAGACGGTTTTATTGCCCCTTGGAAGGGACGTGGAGGTCAGAGTGGTTTTAAAACAGTTTTAATGCCCCTTGGAAGAGACGTGGAGGTCACAGTAGCTTAACAAGATGGTTTTAATGCCCCTTGGAAGAGACGTGGAGATCACAGCAGCTTAACAAAACGGTTTTAACACCCCTTGGAAGAGACGTGGAGGTTACAGTAGCATAACAAGATGGTTTTAATGCCCCTTGGTAGAGACGTGGAGTTCAGAGTGATTTAACAAGACGATTTTAATGCACCTTGGAAGAGACGTGCAATTCAGAGTGGTTTAACAAGACACTTTTAATGCCCCTTGGAAGAGACGTGGAGGCCACAAGAGCTTAACAAGATGGTTTTAATGCCCCTTGGAAGAGACATGGAGGTCAGAGTGGTTAAACAAGATAGTTTTAATACCCCTGGGAAGAGACTTGGAGATAACAGTAGCTTAACAAGACGGTTTTAATGCTCCTTGGTAGAGACGTGGAGTACCGAGTGGTTTTACAAGACGGTTTTAATGCCCCTTGGAAAACACGTGGAGTTCAGAGTGGTTTAACAAGATGGTTTTAATGCCCCTTGGAAGAGACCTGGATGTCACAGTAGCTTAACAAGACGGTTTTAATGCCCCTTGGAAGAGACATGGAGGTCAGATTGGTTTAACAAGACGGTTTTAATGCCCCTTGGAAGAGACGTGGAGGTCAGAGTGGTTTTAAAAGACAGTTTTAATGCCCCTTGGAAGAGACGTGGAGGTCACAGTAGCTTAACAAGATGGTTTTAATGCCCCTTGGAGGAGACGTGGAGGTCACAGTAGCTTAACAAGTTGGTTTTAATGCCCCTGGGAAGAGACGTGGAGTTCAGAGCGGTTAAACAAGACGGTTTTAATGCCCCATGGAAGAGACGTGGAGGTTAAAGTAGTTTAACAAGATGGTTTTAATGCCCCTTGGTAGAGACGTGGAGTTCAGTGTTGTTTAACGTGACGGTTTTAATGCCCCTTGGATGAAAATTGGAGTTCAGAGTGGTTTAACAAAACAGTAGCTTAGCAATACGGTTTTAATGCCCCTTTCAAGAGACAAGGAGTTCAGAGTGGTTTAACAAGACGGTTTTACTTCCCCTTGGAAAAGACGTGTAGTTCAGAGTGGTTTAACAAGATGGTTTTAATGCCCCTTTCAAGAGACGTGGAGTTCAGAGTGGTTTAACAAGACGGTTTTACTTCCCCTTGGAAAAGACGTGTAGTTCAGAGTAGTTTAACAAGATGGTTTTAATGCCCCTTGGCAGAGACGTGGAGTTCAGAGTGGTTTAACAAGACAATTTTAATGCACCTTGGAAGAGACGTGCTGTTCAGAGTGGTTTAACAATAAACTTTTAATGTTCCTTGGAAGAGACGTGGAGGCCACAGTAGCTTACCAAGATGGTTTTAATGCCCCTTGGAAGAGACGTGGAGGTCACAGTAGCTTAACAAGATGGTTTTAATGCCCCTTGGAAGAGACATGGAGGTCAGAGTGGTTTAACAAGACGGTTTTATTGCCCCTTGGAAGGGACGTGGAGGTCAGAGTGGTTTTAAAACAGTTTTAATGCCCCTTGGAAGAGACGTGGAGGTCACAGTAGCTTAACAAGATGGTTTTAATGCCCCTTGGAAGAGACGTGGAGATCACAGCAGCTTAACAAAACGGTTTTAACACCCCTTGGAAGAGACGTGGAGGTTACAGTAGCAAAACAAGATGGTTTTAATGCCCCTTGGTAGAGACGTGGAGTTCAGGGTGATTTAACAAGACGATTTTAATGCACCTTGGAAGAGACGTGCAATTCAGAGTGGTTTAACAAGACACTGTTAATGCCCCTTGGAAGAGACGTGGAGGCCACAAGAGCTTAACAAGATGGTTTTAATGCCCCTTGGAAGAGACATGGAGGTCAGAGTGGTTAAACAAGATAGTTTTAATACCCCTGGGAAGAGACTTGGAGATAACAGTAGCTTAACAAGACGGTTTTAATGCTCCTTGGTAGAGACGTGGAGTACCGAGTGGTTTTACAAGACGGTTTTAATGCCCCTTGGAAAACACGTGGAGTTCAGAGTGGTTTAACAAGATGGTTTTAATGCCCCTTGGAAGAGACCTGGATGTCACAGTAGCTTAACAAGACGGTTTTAATGCCCCTTGGAAGAGACATGGAGGTCAGAGTGGTTTAACAAGACGGTTTTAATGCCCCTTGGAAGAGACGTGGAGGTCACAGTAGCTTAACAAGACGGTTTTAATGCCCCTTAGAAGAGACGTGGAGTTCAGTGTGGTTTAACAAGACGGTTTTAATGTCCCTTGGAAGAAACGTGGAGTTCAGAGTAGTTTAACAAGATGGTTTTAATGCCCCTTGCAAGAGAAGTGGAGGTCACAGTAGCTTAACAAGATGGTTTTAATGCCACTTGGAAGGGACGTGGAGGTTACAGTAGTTTAACAAGATGGTTTTAATGCCCCTTGGTAGAGACGTGGAGTTCAGAGTGGTTTAACGTGACGGTTTTAATGCCCCTTGGATGAAAATTGGAGTTCAGGGTGGTTTAACAAAACAGTAGCTTAGCAATACGGTTTTAATGCCATTTTCAAGAGACAAGGAGTTCAGAGTGGTTTAACAAGACGGTTTTACTTCCCCTTGGAAAAGACGTGCAGTTCATAGTGGTTTAATAAGATGGTTTTAATGCCCCTTTCAAGAGACGTGGAGTTCAGAGTGTTTTAACAAGACGGTTTTACTTAACCTTGGAAAAGACGTGTAGTTCAGAGTAGTTTAACAAGACGGTTTTAATGCCCCTTGATAGAGACGTGGAGTTCAGAGTGGTTTAACAAGACAATTTTAATGCACCTTGGAAGAGACGTGCTGTTCAGAGTGGTTTAACAATACACTTTTAATGCTCCTTGGAAGAGACGTGGAGGCCACAGTAGCTTACCAAGATGTTGTTAATGCCCCTTGGAAAAGACATGGAGCTCAGAGTGGTTTAACAAGATGGTTTTAATGCACCGTGGAAGAGACGTGGAGGTCGCAGTAGCTTAACAAGACGGTTTTAATGCCACTTGAAATACACATGGAGGTCACAGTAGCTTAACAAGACGATTTTAATGCCCTTTGGAAGAGACGTGGAGGTCACAGTAGCTTACAAATATGGTTTTAATGCCGAATGGAAGAGATGAGGAGGTTAGAGTAGCTTAACCAGATGGTTTTAATGCCCGTTCCAAGAGACGTGGAGTTCAGAGTGGTTAAACAAGACGGTTTTAATGCCCCTTGAATGAGACGTGGAGGTTACAGGAGCTTAACAAAATGGTTTTAATGCCCCTTGGAAGAGACGTGGAGATCAGAGTGGTTTAACAAGACGATTTTAATGCCCCTAGGAAAAGTCGTGGAGTTCAGAGTGGTTTAACTTGACGGTTTTAATGCCAATTGGAAGAGACGTGGAGTTCAGAGTGGTTTAACAAGACGGTTTTAATGCCCCTTGAAAGAGACATGGAGGTCACAGTAGCTTAACAAGACAGTTTTAATGCCCCTTGGAAGAGACGTGGAGGTCACAGTAGCTTAACAAGACGGTTTAAATGCCCCTTGGAAGAGACATGGAGGTCAGATTGGTTTAACAAGACGGTTTTAATGCCCCTTGGAAGAGACGTGGAGGTCAGAGTGGTTTTAAAAGACAGTTTCAATGCCCCTTTGAAGAGACGTGGAGGTCACAGTAGCTTAACAAGATGGTTTTAATGCCCCTTGGAGGAGACGTGGAGGTCACAGTAGCTTAACAAGATGGTTTTAATGCCCCTGGGAAGAGACGTGGAGTTCAGAGCAGTTAAACAAGACGGTTTTAATGCCCCATGGAAGAGACGTGGAGGTTAAAGTAGTTTAACAAGATGGTTTTAATGCCCCTTGGTAGAGACGTGGAGTTCAGAGTTGTTTAACGTGACGGTTTTAATGCCCCTTGGATGAAAATTGGAATTCAGAGTGGTTTAACAAAACAGTAGCTTAGCAATACGGTTTTAATGCCCCTTTCAAGAGACAAGGAGTTCACAGTGGTTTAACAATACGGTTTTACTTCCCCTTGGAAAAGACGTGTAGTTCAGAGTGGTTTAACAAGATGGTTTTAATGCCCCTTTCAAGAGACGTGGAGTTCAGAGTGGTTTAACAAGACGGTTTTACTTCCCCTTGGAAAGACGTGTAGTTCAGAGTAGTTTAACAAGATGGTTTTAATGCCCCTTGGTAGAGACGTGGAGTTCAGAGTGGTTTAACAAGATAATTTTAATGCACCTTGGAAGAGACGTGCTGTTCAGAGTGGTTTAACAATAAACTTTTAATGCTCCTTGGAAGAGACGTTGAGGCCACAGTAGCTTACCAAGATGGTTTTAATGCCCCTTGGAAGAGACGTGGAGGTCACAGTAGCTTAACAAGATGGTTATAATGCCCCTTGGAAGAGACATGGAGGTCAGAGTGGTTTAACAAGACGGTTTTATTGCCCCTTGGAAGGGACGTGGAGGTCAGAGTGGTTTAAAAACAGTTTTAATGCCCCTTGGAAGAGACGTGGAGGTCACAGTAGCTTAACAAGATGGTTTTAATGCCCCTTGGAAGAGACGTGGAGATCACAGCAGCTTAACAAAACGGTTTTAACACCCCTTGGAAGAGACGTGGAGGTTACAGTAGCATAACAAGATGGTTTTAATGCCCCTTGGTAGAGACGTGGAGTTCAGAGTGATTTAACAAGACGATTTTAATGCACCTTGGAAGAGACGTGCAATTCAGAGTGGTTTAACAAGACACTTTTAATGCCCCTTGGAAGAGACGTGGAGGCCACAAGAGCTTAACAAGATGGTTTTAATGCCCCTTGGAAGAGACATGGAGGTCAGAGTGGTTAAACAAGATAGTTTTAATACCCCTGGGAAGAGACTTGGAGATAACAGTAGCTTAACAAGACGGTTTTAATGCTCCTTGGTAGAGACGTGGAGTACCGAGTGGTTTTACAAGACGGTTTTAATGCCCCTTGGAAAACACGTGGAGTTCAGAGTGGTTTAACAAGATGGTTTTAATGCCCCTTGGAAGAGACCTGGATGTCACAGTAGCTTAACAAGACGGTTTTAATGCCCCTTGGAAGAGACATGGAGGTCAGAGTGGTTTAAGAAGACGGTTTTAATGCCCCTTGGAAGAGACGTGGAGGTCACAGTAGCTTAACAAGACGGTTTTAATGACCTTTAGAAGAGACGTGGAGTTCAGTGTGGTTTAGCAAGACGGTTTTAATGTCCCTTGGAAGAAACGTGGAGTTCAGAGTAGTTTAACAAGATGGTTTTAATGCCCCTTGCAAGAGATGTGGAGGTCACAGTAGCTTAACAAGATGGTTTTAATGCCACTTGGTAGGGACGTGGAGGTTACAGTAGTTTAACAAGATGGTTTTAATGCCCCTTGGTAGAGACGTGGAGTTCAGAGTGGTTTAACGTGACGGTTTTAATGCCCCTTGGATGAAAATTGGAGTTCAGAGTGGTTAAACAAAACAGTAGCTTAGCAATACGGTTTTAATGCCCCTTTCAAGAGACAAGGAGTTCAGAGTGGTTTAACAAGACGGTTTTACTTCCCCTTGGAAAAGACGTGTAGTTCAGAGTGGTTTAACAAGATGGTTTTAATGCCCCTTTCAAGAGACGTGGAGTTCAGAGTGTTTTAACAAGTCGGTTTTATTTCCCCTTGGAAAAGACGTGTAGTTCAGAGTAGTTTAACAAGATGGTTTTAATGCCCCTTGGTAGAGACGTGGAGTTCAGAGTGGTTTAACAAGACAATTTTAATGCACCTTGGAAGAGACGTGCTGTTCAGAGTGGTTTAACAATACACTTTTAATGCTCCTTGGAAGAGACGTGGAGGCCACAGTAGCTTACCAAGATGTTGTTAATGCCCCTTGGAAAAGACATGGAGCTCAGAGTGGTTTAACAAGATGGTTTTAATGCACCGTTGAAGAGACGTGGAGGTCGCAGTAGCTTAACAAGACGGTTTTAATGCCACTTGAAATACACATGGAGGTCACAATAGCTTAACAAGACGATTTTAATGCCCTTTGGAAGAGACGTGGAGGTCACAGTAGCTTACAAATATGGTTTTAATGCCGAATGGAAGAGATGTGGAGGTTAGAGTAGCTTAACCAGATGGTTTTAATGCCCGTTCCAAGAGACGTGGAGTTCAGAGTTGTTAAACAAGACGGTTTTAATGCCCCTTGGATGAGACGTGGAGGTTACAGGAGTTTAACAAGATGGTTTTAATGCCCCTTGGAAGAGACGTGGAGATCAGAGTGGTTTAACAAGACGATTTTAATGCCCCTAGGAAAAGTCGTGGAGTTCAGAGTGGTTTAACTTGACGGTTTTAATGCCAATTGGAAGAGACGTGGAGTTCAGAGTGGTTTAACAAGACGGTTTTAATGCCCCTTGAAAGAGACATGGAGGTCACAGTAGCTTAACAAGACAGTTTTAATGCCCCTTGGAAGAGACGTGGAGGTCACAGTAGCTTAACAAGACGGTTTAAATTCCCCTTGGAAGAGACATGGAGGTGAGACTGGTTTAACAAGACGGTTTTAATGCCCCTGCCCCTTGGAAGAGACGTGGAGGTCAGAGTGGTTTTAAAAGACAGTTTTAATGCCCCTTGGAAGAGACGTGGAGGTCACAGTAGCTTAACAGAATGGTTTTAATGCCCCTTGGAGGAGACGTGGAGGTCACAGTAGCTTAAGAAGATGGTTTTAATGCCCCTGGGAAGAGACGTGGAGTTCAGAGCGGTTAAACAAGACGGTTTTAATGCCCCATGGAAGAGACGTGGAGGTTAAAGTGGTTTAACAAGATGGTTTTAATGCCCCTTGGTAGAGACGTGGAGTTCAGAGTTGTTTAACGTGACGGTTTTAATGCCCCTTGGATGAAAATTGGAGTTCAGAGTGGTTTAACAAAACAGTAGCTTAGCAATACGGTTTTAATGCCCCTTTCAAGAGACAAGGAGTTCAGAGTGGTTTAACAAGACGGTTTTACTTCCCCTTGGAAAAGACGTGTAGTTCAGAGTGGTTTAACAAGATGGTTTTAATGCCCCTTTCAAGAGACGTGGAGTTCAGAGTGGTTTAACAAGACGGTTTTACTTCCCCTTGGAAAAGACGTGTAGTTCAGAGTAGTTTAACAAGATGGTTTTAATGCCCCTTGGTAGAGACGTGGAGTTCAGAGTGGTTTAACAAGACAATTTTAATGCACCTTGGAAGAGACGTGCTGTTCAGAGTGGTTTAACAATACACTTTTAATGCTCCTTGGAAGAGACGTGGAGGTCACAGTAGCTTAACAAGATGGTTTTAATGCCCCTTGGAAGAGACATGGAGGTCAGAGTGGTTTAACAAGACGGTTTTATTGCCCCTTGGAAGAGACGTGGAGGTCAGAGTGGTTTTAAAACAGTTTTAATGCCCCTTGGAAGAGACGTGGAGGTCACAGTAGCTTAACAAGATGGTTTTAATGCCCCTTGGAAGAGACGTGGAGATCACAGCAGCTTAACAAAACGGTTTTAACACCCCTTGGAAGAGACATGGAGGTTACAGTAGCATAACAAGATGGTTTTAATGCCCCTTGGTAGAGACGTGGAGTTCAGAGTGATTTAACAAGACGATTTTAATGCACCTTGGAAGAGACGTGCAATTCAGAGTGGTTTAACAAGACACTTTTAATGCCCCTTGGAAGAGACGTGGAGGCCACAAGAGCTTAACAAGATGGTTTTAATGCCCCTTGGAAGAGACGTGCTGTTCAGAGTGGTTTAACAATACACTTTTAATGCTCCTTGGAAGAGACGTGGAGGCCACAGTAGCTTACCAAGATGGTTTTAATGCCCCTTGGAAGAGACGTGGAGGTCACAGTAGCTTAACAAGATGGTTTTAATGCCCCTTGGAAGAGACATGGAGGTCAGAGTGGTTTAACAAGACGGTTTTATTGCCCCTTGGAAGAGACGTGGAGGTCAGAGTGGTTTTAAAACAGTTTTATTGCCCACTGGAAGAGACGTGGAGGTCACAGTAGCTTAACAAGATGGTTTTAATGCCCCTTGGAGGAGACGTGGAGGTCACAGTAGCTTAACAAGATGGTTTTTATGCCCCTGGGAAGAGACGTGGAGTTCAGAGCGGTTAAACAAGACGGTTTTAATGCCCCATGGAAGAGACGTGGAGGTTAAAGTAGTTTAACAAGATGGTTTTAATGCCCCTTGGTAGAGACGTGGAGTTCAGAGTTGTTTAACGTGACGGCTTTAATGCCCCTTGGATGAAAATTGGAGTTCAGAGTGGTTTAACAAAACAGTAGCTTAGCAATACGGTTTTAATGCCCCTTTCAAGAGACAAGGAGTTCAGAGTGGTTTAACAAGACGGTTTTACTTCCCCTTGGAAAAGACATGTAGTTCAGAGTGGTTTACCAAGATGGTTTTAATGCCCCTTTCAAGAGACGTGGAGTTCAGAGTGGTTTAACAAGACGGTTTTACTTCCCCTTGGAAAAGACGTGTAGTTCAGAGTAGTTTAACAAGATGGTTTTAATGCCCCTTGGTAGAGACGTGGAGTTCAGAGTGGTTTAACAATACACTTTTAATGCTCCCTGGAAGAGACGTGGAGGCCACAGTAGCTTACCAAGATGGTTTTAATGCCCCTTGGAAGAGACGTGGAGGTCACAGTAGCTTAACAAGATGGTTTTAATGCCCCTTGGAAGAGACATGGAGGTCAGAGTGGTTTAACAAGACGGTTTTATTGCCCCTTGGAAGAGACGTGGAGGTCAGAGTGGTTTTAAAACAGTTTTAATGCCCCTTGGAAGAGACGTGGAGGTCACAGTAGCTTAACAAGATGGTTTTAATGCCCCTTGGAAGAGACGTGGAGATCACAGCAGCTTAACAAAACGGTTTTAACACCCCTTGGAAGAGACATGGAGGTTACAGTAGCATAACAAGATGGTTTTAATGCCCCTTGGTAGAGACGTGGAGTTCAGAGTGATTTAACAAGACGATTTTAATGCACCTTGGAAGAGACGTGCAATTCAGAGTGGTTTAACAAGACACTTTTAATGCCCCTTGGAAGAGACGTGGAGGCCACAAGAGCTTAACAAGATGGTTTTAATGCCCCTTGGAAGAGACATGGAGGTCAGAGTGGTTAAACAAGATAGTTTTAATACCCCTGGGAAGAGACTTGGAGGTAACAGTAGCTTAACAAGACGGTTTTAATGCTCCTTGGTAGAGACGTGGAGTACCGAGTGGTTTTACAAGATGGTTTTAATGCCCCTTGGAAAACACGTGGAGTTCAGAGTGGTTTAACAAGATGGTTTTAATGCCCCTTGGAAGAGACGTGGATGTCACAGTAGCTTAACAAGACGGTTTTAATGCCCCTTGGAAGAGACATGGAGGTCAGAGTGTTTTAACAAGACGGTTTTAATGCCCCTTGGAAGAGACGTGGAGGTCACAGTAGCTTAACAAGACGGTTTTAATGCCCCTTAGAAGAGACGTGGAGTTCAGTGTAGTTTAACAAGACGGTTTTAATGTCCCTTGGAAGAAACGTGGAGTTCAGAGTAGTTTAACAAGATGGTTTTAATACCCCTTGCAAGAGATGTGGAGGTCACAGTAGCTTAACAAGATGGTTTTAATGCCACTTGGAAGGGACGTGGAGGTCACAGTAGCTTATCAAGATGCTTGTAATTCCCCTTGGAAGAGACGTGGATGTCACAGTAGCTTAACAAGACGGTTTTAATGCCGCTTGGAAGAGACCTGTAGGTCACAGTAGCTTAACAAGACGGTTTTAATGCCCCTTGGAAGAGACATGGAGGTCAGAGTGGTTTAACAAGACAGTTTTAATGCCCCTTGGAAGAGACGTGGAGGTCTGAGTGGTTTAACAAGATGGTTTTAATGCCCCTTGGAAGAGACGTGGAGGTCACAGTAGCTTAACAAGACGGTATTAATGCCCCTTCGAAGAAACCTGGAGGTCACAGTAGCTTAACAAGACGGTTTTAATGCCCCTTGGAAGAGACATGGAGGTCAGAGTGGTTTAACAAGACAGTTTTAATGCCCCTTGGAAGAGACGTGGAGGCCACAGTAGCATAAGAAGACGGTTTTAATGCCCCTTGGAAAAAACGTGGAGTTCAGAGCAGTTTAACAAAATGGTTTTAATGCCCTTTGCAAGAGAGGTGGTGGTCACAGTAGCTTAACAAGACGGTTTTAATGCCCCTTGGAAGAGACATGGAGGTCAGAGTAGTTAAACAAGATAGTTTTAATTCCCCTTGGAAGATAAGTGGAGGTCACACTAGCTTAACAAGACGGTTTTAATGCCCCTTGGAAGAAACCTGCAGGTCACCGTAGCTTAACAAGACGGTTTTAATGCCCCTTGGAAGAGACCTGGAGTTCAGAAGGGTTTAAAAAGACAGTTATAATACCCCTTGGAAGAGACATGGAGGTCACAGTAGTTTAACAAGACGTTTTTAATGCCCCTTGGATGAAAAGTGGAGTTCAGAGTGATTTAACAAAACAGTAGCTTAGCAATACGGTTTTATTGCACCTTGGAAGAGACAAGGAGTTCAGAGTGGTTTAACAAAACGGTTTTACTTCCCCTTTGCAAAGACGTGGAGTTCAGAGTGGTTTAGCAAGACGGTTTTAATGCCCCTTGTAAGAGACGTGGAGGTCACAGTAGCTTAACAAGATGGTTTTAATGTCCCTTGGAAGAGATGTGGAGGTCACAGTAGCTTAACAAGACGGTTGTAATGTCCGTGGAAGAGACGTGGAGGTCAAAGTGGTTTACCAAGACGGTTTTAATGCCCCTTGGAAGAGACGTGGAGGTCTCAGTAGCTTAACAAGACGGTCGTAATGCCCCTTGGAAGAGATGTGGAGTTTAGAGTGGTTTAACAAGACGGTTTTAATGCCCCTTAAAAGAGACATGAAGGTAACAGTGGCTTAACAAGACGGTTTTAATACCCCTTGGAAGAGACATGGAGATCAGAGTGGTTTAACAAGACGATTTTAATTCCCCTAGACAAAGACGTGGAGTTCAGAGTGGTTTAACGTGACGGTTTTAATGCCCCTTGGAAGAGACGTGGAGTTCAGAGTGGTTTAACAACACGGTTTTAATGCCCCTTGGAAGAGACGTGGAGGTCACAGTAGCTTAACAAGACGGTTTTAATGCCCCTTGGAAGAGACGTGGAGGTCACAGTAGCTTAATAAGACGGATTTAATGCCCCTTGGAAGAGACATGGAAGTCAGAGTGGTTTAACAAGAAGGTTTTAATGCCCCTTGGAAGAGACGTGGATGTCAGAGTGGTTTTAAAAGACAGTTTTAATGCCCCTTGGAAGAGACGTGGAGATCACAGTAGCTTAACAAGATGGTTTTAATGCCCCTTGTAAGAGACGTTGAGATCACAGCAGCTTAAAAATATGGTTTTAATGCCTGTTGGAAGAGACGTGGAGGTTACAGTAGTTTAACAAGACGATTTTAATGCCGCTTGGTAGAGACGTGGAGTTCAGAGTGGTTTAACAAGATGGTTTTAATGCCCCTTGGTAGAGACGTGGAGTTCAGAGTGGTTTAACAAGACAATTTTAATGCACCTTGGAAGAGACGTGCTGTTCAGAGTGGTTTAACAATAAACTTTTAATGCTCCTTGGAAGAGACGTTGAGGCCACAGTAGCTTACCAAGATGGTTTTAATGCCCCTTGGAAGAGACGTGGAGGTCACAGTAGCTTAACAAGATGGTTTTAATGCCCCTTGGAAGAGACATGGAGGTCAGAGTGGTTTAACAAGACGGTTTTATTGCCCCTTGGAAGGGACGTGGAGGTCAGAGTGGTTTAAAAACAGTTATAATGCCCCTTGGAAAAGACGTGGAGGTCACAGTAGCTTAACAAGATGGTTTTAATGCCCCTTGGAAGAGACGTGGAGATCACAGCAGCTTAACAAAACGGTTTTAACACCCCTTGGAAGAGACGTGGAGGTTGCAGTAGCATAACAAGATTGTTTTAATGCCCCTTGGTAGAGACGTGAAGTTCAGAGTGATTTAACAAGACGATTTTAATGCACCTTGGAAGAGACGTGCAATTCAGAGTGGTTTAACAAGACACTTTTAATGCCCCTTGGAAGAGACGTGGAGGCCACAAGAGCTTAACAAGATGGTTTTAATGCCCCTTGGAAGAGACATGGAGGTCAGAGTGGTTAAACAAGATAGTTTTAATACCCCTGGGAAGAGACTTGGAGATAACTGTAGCTTAACAAGACGGTTTTAATGCTCCTTGGTAGAGACGTGTAGTACCGAGTGGTTTTGCAAGACGGTTTTAATGTCCCTTGGAAAACACGTGGAGTTCAGAGTGGTTTAACAAGATGGTTTTAATGCCCCTTGGAAGAGACCTGGATGTCACAGTAGCTTAACAAGACGGTTTTAATGCCCCTTGGAAGAGACATGGAGGTCAGAGTGGTTTAACAAGACGGTTTTAATGCCCCTTGGAAGAGACGTGGAGGTCACAGTAGCTTAACAAGACGGTTTTAATGCCCCTTAGAAGAGACGTGGAGTTCAGTGTGGTTTAACAAGACGGTTTTAATGTCCCTTGGAAGAAACGTGGAGTTCAGAGTAGTTTAACAAGATGGTTTTAATGCCCCTTGCAAGAGATGTGGAGGTCACAGTAGCTTAACAAGATGGTTTCAATGCCACTTGGAAGGGACGTGGAGGTTACAGTAGTTTAACAAGATGGTTTTAATGCCCCTTGGTAGAGACGTGGAGTTCAGAGTGGTTTAACGTGACGGTTTTAATGCCCCTTGGATGAAAATTGGAGTTCAGAGTGGTTTAACAAAACAGTAGCTTAGCAATACGGTTTTAATGCCCCTTTCAAGAGACAAGGAGTTCAGAGTGGTTTAACAAGACGGTTTTACTTCCCCTTGGAAAAGACGTGTAGTTCAGAGTGGTTTAACAAGATGGTTTTAATGCCCCTTTCAAGAGACGTGGAGTTCAGAGTGTTTTAACAAGTCGGTTTTATTTCCCCTTGGAAAAGACGTGTAGTTCAGAGTAGTTTAACAAGATGGTTTTAATGCCCCTTGGTAGAGACGTGGAGTTCAGAGTGGTTTAACAAGACAATTTTAATGCACCTTGGAAGAGACGTGCTGTTCAGAGTGGTTTAACAATACACTTTTAATGCTCCTTGGAAGAGACGTGGAGGCCACAGTAGCTTACCAAGATGTTGTTAATGCCCCTTGGAAAAGACATGGAGCTCAGAGTGGTTTAACAAGATGGTTTTAATGCATCGTGGAAGAGACGTGGAGGTCGCAGTAGCTTAACAAGACGGTTTTAATGCCACTTGAAATACACATGGAGGTCACAATAGCTTAACAAGACGATTTTAATGCCCTTTGGAAGAGACGTGGAGGTCACAGTAGCTTACAAATATGGTTTTAATGCCGAATGGAAGAGATGTGGAGGTTAGAGTAGCTTAACCAGATGGTTTTAATGCCCGTTCCAAGAGACGTGGAGTTCAGAGTGGTTAAACAAGACGGTTTTAATGCCCCTTGGATGAGACGTGGAGGTTACAGGAGCTTAACAAGATGGTTTTAATGCCCCTTGGAAGAGACGTGGAGATCAGAGTGGTTTAACAAGACGATTTTAATGCCCCTACGAAAAGTCGTGGAGTTTAGAGTGGTTTAACTTGACGGTTTTAATGCCAATTGGAAGAGACGTGGAGTTCAGAGTGGTTTAACAAGACGGTTTTAATGCCCCTTGAAAGAGACATGGAGGTCACAGTAGCTTAACAAGACAGTTTTAATGCCCCTTGGAAGAGACGTGGAGGTCACAGTAGCTTAACAAGACGGTTTAAATGCCCCTTGGAAGAAACATGGAGGTCAGATTGGTTTAACAAGACGGTTTTAATGCCCCTTGGAAGAGACGTGGAGGTCAGAGTGGTTTTAAAAGACAGTTTTAATGCCCCTTGGAAGAGACGTGGAGGTCACAGTAGCTTAACAAGATGGTTTTAATGCCCCTTGGAGGAGACGTGGAGGTCACAGTAGCTTAACAAGATGGTTTTAATGCCCCTGGGAAGAGACGTGGAGTTCAGAGCGGTTAAACAAGGCGGTTTTAATGCCCCATGAAAGAGACGTGGAGGTTAAAGTAGTTTAACAAGATGGTTTTAATGCCCCTTGGTAGATACGTGGAGTTCAGAGTTGTTTAACGTGACGGTTTTACTTCCCCTTGGAAAAGACGTGTAGTTCAGAGTAGTTTAACAAGATGGTTTTAATGCCCCTTGGTAGAGACGTGGAGTTCAGAGTGGTTTAACAAGACAATTTTAATGCACCTTGGAAGAGACGTGCTGTTCAGAGTGGTTTAACAATAAACTTTTAATGCTCCTTGGAAGAGACGTGGAGGCCACAGTAGCTTACCAAGATGGTTTTAATGCCCCTTGGAAGAGACGTGGAGGTCACAGCAGCTTAACAAGATGGTTTTAATGCCCCTTGGAAGAGACATGGAGGTCAGAGTGGTTTGACAAGACGGTTTTATTGCCCCTTGGAAGGGACGTGGAGGTCAGAGTGGTTTTAAAACAGTTTTAATGCCCCTTGGAAGAGACGTGGAGGTCACAGTAGCTTAACAAGATGGTTTTAATGCCCCTTGGAAGAGACGTGGAGATCACAGCAGCTTAACAAAACGGTTTTAACACCCCTTGGAAGAGACGTGGAGGTTACAGTAGCATAACAAGATGGTTTTAATGCCCCTTGGTAGAGACGTGGAGTTCAGAGTGATTTAACAAGACGATTTTAATGCACCTTGGAAGAGACGTGCAATTCAGAGTGGTTTAACAAGACACTTTTAATGCCCCTTGGAAGAGACGTGGAGGCCACAAGAGCTTAACAAGATGGTTTTAATGCCCCTTGGAAGAGACATGGAGGTCAGAGTGGTTAAACAAGATAGTTTTAATACCCCTGGGAAGAGACTTGGAGATAACAGTAGCTTAACAAGACGGTTTTAATGCTCCTTGGTAGAGACGTGGAGTACCGAGTGGTTTTACAAGACGGTTTTAATGCCCCTTGGAAAACACGTGGAGTTCAGAGTGGTTTAACAAGATGGTTTTAATGCCCCTTGGAAGAGACCTGGATGTCACAGTAGCTTAACAAGACGGTTTTAATGCCCCTTGGAAGAGACATGGAGGTCAGATTGGTTTAACAAGACGGTTTTAATGCCCCTTGGAAGAGACGTGGAGGTCAGAGTGGTTTTAAAAGACAGTTTTAATGCCCCTTGGAAGAGACGTGGAGGTCACAGTAGCTTAACAAGATGGTTTTAATGCCCCTTGGAGGAGACGTGGAGGTCACAGTAGCTTAACAAGTTGGTTTTAATGCCCCTGGGAAGAGACGTGGAGTTCAGAGCGGTTAAACAAGACGGTTTTAATGCCCCATGGAAGAGACGTGGAGGTTAAAGTAGTTTAACAAGATGGTTTTAATGCCCCTTGGTAGAGACGTGGAGTTCAGTGTTGTTTAACGTGACGGTTTTAATGCCCCTTGGATGAAAATTGGAGTTCAGAGTGGTTTAACAAAACAGTAGCTTAGCAATACGGTTTTAATGCCCCTTTCAAGAGACAAGGAGTTCAGAGTGGTTTAACAAGACGGTTTTACTTCCCCTTGGAAAAGACGTGTAGTTCAGAGTGGTTTAACAAGATGGTTTTAATGCCCCTTTCAAGAGACGTGGAGTTCAGAGTGGTTTAACAAGACGGTTTTACTTCCCCTTGGAAAAGACGTGTAGTTCAGAGTAGTTTAACAAGATGGTTTTAATGCCCCTTGGCAGAGACGTGGAGTTCAGAGTGGTTTAACAAGACAATTTTAATGCACCTTGGAAGAGACGTGCTGTTCAGAGTGGTTTAACAATAAACTTTTAATGTTCCTTGGAAGAGACGTGGAGGCCACAGTAGCTTACCAAGATGGTTTTAATGCCCCTTGGAAGAGACGTGGAGGTCACAGTAGCTTAACAAGATGGTTTTAATGCCCCTTGGAAGAGACATGGAGGTCAGAGTGGTTTAACAAGACGGTTTTATTGCCCCTTGGAAGGGACGTGGAGGTCAGAGTGGTTTTAAAACAGTTTTAATGCCCCTTGGAAGAGACGTGGAGGTCACAGTAGCTTAACAAGATGGTTTTAATGCCCCTTGGAAGAGACGTGGAGATCACAGCAGCTTAACAAAACGGTTTTAACACCCCTTGGAAGAGACGTGGAGGTTACAGTAGCAAACCAAGATGGTTTTAATGCCCCTTGGTAGAGACGTGGAGTTCAGAGTGATTTAACAAGACGATTTTAATGCACCTTGGAAGAGACGTGCAATTCAGAGTGGTTTAACAAGACACTGTTAATGCCCCTTGGAAGAGACGTGGAGGCCACAAGAGCTTAACAAGATGGTTTTAATGCCCCTTGGAAGAGACATGGAGGTCAGAGTGGTTAAACAAGATAGTTTTAATACCCCTGGGAAGAGACTTGGAGATAACAGTAGCTTAACAAGACGGTTTTAATGCTCCTTGGTAGAGACGTGGAGTACCGAGTGGTTTTACAAGACGGTTTTAATGCCCCTTGGAAAACACGTGGAGTTCAGAGTGGTTTAACAAGATGGTTTTAATGCCCCTTGGAAGAGACCTGGATGTCACAGTAGCTTAACAAGACGGTTTTAATGCCCCTTGGAAGAGACATGGAGGTCAGAGTGGTTTAACAAGACGGTTTTAATGCCCCTTGGAAGAGACGTGGAGGTCACAGTAGCTTAACAAGACGGTTTTAATGCCCCTTAGAAGAGACGTGGAGTTCAGTGTGGTTTAACAAGACGGTTTTAATGTCCCTTGGAAGAAACGTGGAGTTCAGAGTAGTTTAACAAGATGGTTTTAATGCCCCTTGCAAGAGAAGTGGAGGTCACAGTAGCTTAACAAGATGGTTTTAATGCCACTTGGAAGGGACGTGGAGGTTACAGTAGTTTAACAAGATGGTTTTAATGCCCCTTGGTAGAGACGTGGAGTTCAGAGTGGTTTAACGTGACGGTTTTAATGCCCCTTGGATGAAAATTGGAGTTCAGGGTGGTTTAACAAAACAGTAGCTTAGCAATACGGTTTTAATGCCCCTTTCAAGAGACAAGGAGTTCAGAGTGGTTTAACAAGACGGTTTTACTTCCCCTTGGAAAAGACGTGCAGTTCATAGTGGTTTAATAAGATGGTTTTAATGCCCCTTTCAAGAGACGTGGAGTTCAGAGTGTTTTAACAAGACGGTTTTACTTAACCTTGGAAAAGACGTGTAGTTCAGAGTAGTTTAACAAGACGGTTTTAATGCCCCTTGGTAGAGACGTGGAGTTCAGAGTGGTTTAACAAGACAATTTTAATGCACCTTGGAAGAGACGTGCTGTTCAGAGTGGTTTAACAATACACTTTTAATGCTCCTTGGAAGAGACGTGGAGGCCACAGTAGCTTACCAAGATGTTGTTAATGCCCCTTGGAAAAGACATGGAGCTCAGAGTGGTTTAACAAGATGGTTTTAATGCACCGTGGAAGAGACGTGGAGGTCGCAGTAGCTTAACAAGACGGTTTTAATGCCACTTGAAATACACATGGAGGTCACAGTAGCTTAACAAGACGATTTTAATGCCCTTTGGAAGAGACGTGGAGGTCACAGTAGCTTACAAATATGGTTTTAATGCCGAATGGAAGAGATGAGGAGGTTAGAGTAGCTTAACCAGATGGTTTTAATGCCCGTTCCAAGAGACGTGGAGTTCAGAGTGGTTAAACAAGACGGTTTTAATGCCCCTTGAATGAGACGTGGAGGTTACAGGAGCTTAACAAAATGGTTTTAATGCCCCTTGGAAGAGACGTGGAGATCAGAGTGGTTTAACAAGACGATTTTAATGCCCCTAGGAAAAGTCGTGGAGTTCAGAGTGGTTTAACTTGACGGTTTTAATGCCAATTGGAAGAGACGTGGAGTTCAGAGTGGTTTAACAAGACGGTTTTAATGCCCCTTGAAAGAGACATGGAGGTCACAGTAGCTTAACAAGACAGTTTTAATGCCCCTTGGAAGAGACGTGGAGGTCACAGTAGCTTAACAAGACGGTTTAAATGCCCCTTGGAAGAGACATGGAGGTCAGATTGGTTTAACAAGACGGTTTTAATGCCCCTTGGAAGAGACGTGGAGGTCAGAGTGGTTTTAAAAGACAGTTTCAATGCCCCTTTGAAGAGACGTGGAGGTCACAGTAGCTTAACAAGATGGTTTTAATGCCCCTTGGAGGAGACGTGGAGGTCACAGTAGCTTAACAAGATGGTTTTAATGCCCCTGGGAAGAGACGTGGAGTTCAGAGCAGTTAAACAAGACGGTTTTAATGCCCCATGGAAGAGACGTGGAGGTTAAAGTAGTTTAACAAGATGGTTTTAATGCCCCTTGGTAGAGACGTGGAGTTCAGAGTTGTTTAACGTGACGGTTTTAATGCCCCTTGGATGAAAATTGGAATTCAGAGTGGTTTAACAAAACAGTAGCTTAGCAATACGGTTTTAATGCCCCTTTCAAGAGACAAGGAGTTCACAGTGGTTTAACAATACGGTTTTACTTCCCCTTGGAAAAGACGTGTAGTTCAGAGTGGTTTAACAAGATGGTTTTAATGCCCCTTTCAAGAGACGTGGAGTTCAGAGTGGTTTAACAAGACGGTTTTACTTCCCCTTGGAAAGACGTGTAGTTCAGAGTAGTTTAACAAGATGGTTTTAATGCCCCTTGGTAGAGACGTGGAGTTCAGAGTGGTTTAACAAGACAATTTTAATGCACCTTGGAAGAGACGTGCTGTTCAGAGTGGTTTAACATTAAACTTTTAATGCTCCTTGGAAGAGACGTTGAGGCCACAGTAGCTTACCAAGATGGTTTTAATGCCCCTTGGAAGAGACGTGGAGGTCACAGTAGCTTAACAAGATGGTTTTAATGCCCCTTGGAAGAGACATGGAGGTCAGAGTGGTTTAACAAGACGGTTTTATTGCCCCTTGGAAGGGACGTGGAGGTCAGAGTGGTTTAAAAACAGTTTTAATGCCCCTTGGAAGAGACGTGGAGGTCACAGTAGCTTAACAAGATGGTTTTAATGCCCCTTGGAAGAGACGTGGAGATCACAGCAGCTTAACAAAACGGTTTTAACACCCCTTGGAAGAGACGTGGAGGTTACAGTAGCATAACAAGATGGTTTTAATGCCCCTTGGTAGAGACGTGGAGTTCAGAGTGATTTAACAAGACGATTTTAATGCACCTTGGAAGAGACGTGCAATTCAGAGTGGTTTAACAAGACACTTTTAATGCCCCTTGGAAGAGACGTGGAGGCCACAAGAGCTTAACAAGATGGTTTTAATGCCCCTTGGAAGAGACATGGAGGTCAGAGTGGTTAAACAAGATAGTTTTAATACCCCTGGGAAGAGACTTGGAGATAACAGTAGCTTAACAAGACGGTTTTAATGCTCCTTGGTAGAGACGTGGAGTACCGAGTGGTTTTACAAGACGGTTTTAATGCCCCTTGGAAAACACGTGGAGTTCAGAGTGGTTTAACAAGATGGTTTTAATGCCCCTTGGAAGAGACCTGGATGTCACAGTAGCTTAACAAGACGGTTTTAATGCCCCTTGGAAGAGACATGGAGGTCAGAGTGGTTTAAGAAGACGGTTTTAATGCCCCTTGGAAGAGACGTGGAGGTCACAGTAGCTTAACAAGACGGTTTTAATGACCTTTAGAAGAGACGTGGAGTTCAGTGTGGTTTAGCAAGACGGTTTTAATGTCCCTTGGAAGAAACGTGGAGTTCAGAGTAGTTTAACAAGATGGTTTTAATGCCCCTTGCAAGAGATGTGGAGGTCACAGTAGCTTAACAAGATGGTTTTAATGCCACTTGGTAGGGACGTGGAGGTTACAGTAGTTTAACAAGATGGTTTTAATGCCCCTTGGTAGAGACGTGGAGTTCAGAGTGGTTTAACGTGACGGTTTTAATGCCCCTTGGATGAAAATTGGAGTTCAGAGTGGTTAAACAAAACAGTAGCTTAGCAATACGGTTTTAATGCCCCTTTCAAGAGACAAGGAGTTCAGAGTGGTTTAACAAGACGGTTTTACTTCCCCTTGGAAAAGACGTGTAGTTCAGAGTGGTTTAACAAGATGGTTTTAATGCCCCTTTCAAGAGACGTGGAGTTCAGAGTGTTTTAACAAGTCGGTTTTATTTCCCCTTGGAAAAGACGTGTAGTTCAGAGTAGTTTAACAAGATGGTTTTAATGCCCCTTGGTAGAGACGTGGAGTTCAGAGTGGTTTAACAAGACAATTTTAATGCACCTTGGAAGAGACGTGCTGTTCAGAGTGGTTTAACAATACACTTTTAATGCTCCTTGGAAGAGACGTGGAGGCCACAGTAGCTTACCAAGATGTTGTTAATGCCCCTTGGAAAAGACATGGAGCTCAGAGTGGTTTAACAAGATGGTTTTAATGCACCGTTGAAGAGACGTGGAGGTCGCAGTAGCTTAACAAGACGGTTTTAATGCCACTTGAAATACACATGGAGGTCACAATAGCTTAACAAGACGATTTTAATGCCCTTTGGAAGAGACGTGGAGGTCACAGTAGCTTACAAATATGGTTTTAATGCCGAATGGAAGAGATGTGGAGGTTAGAGTAGCTTAACCAGATGGTTTTAATGCCCGTTCCAAGAGACGTGGAGTTCAGAGTTGTTAAACAAGACGGTTTTAATGCCCCTTGGATGAGACGTGGAGGTTACAGGAGCTTAACAAGATGGTTTTAATGCCCCTTGGAAGAGACGTGGAGATCAGAGTGGTTTAACAAGACGATTTTAATGCCCCTAGGAAAAGTCGTGGAGTTCAGAGTGGTTTAACTTGACGGTTTTAATGCCAATTGGAAGAGACGTGGAGTTCAGAGTGGTTTAACAAGACGGTTTTAATGCCCCTTGAAAGAGACATGGAGGTCACAGTAGCTTAACAAGACAGTTTTAATGCCCCTTGGAAGAGACGTGGAGGTCACAGTAGCTTAACAAGACGGTTTAAATGCCCCTTGGAAGAGACATGGAGGTGAGACTGGTTTAACAAGACGGTTTTAATGCCCCTGCCCCTTGGAAGAGACGTGGAGGTCAGAGTGGTTTTAAAAGACAGTTTTAATGCCCCTTGGAAGAGACGTGGAGGTCACAGTAGCTTAACAGAAAGGTTTTAATGCCCCTTGGAGGAGACGTGGAGGTCACAGTAGCTTAAGAAGATGGTTTTAATGCCCCTGGGAAGAGACGTGGAGTTCAGAGCGGTTAAACAAGACGGTTTTAATGCCCCATGGAAGAGACGTGGAGGTTAAAGTGGTTTAACAAGATGGTTTTAATGCCCCTTGGTAGAGACGTGGAGTTCAGAGTTGTTTAACGTGACGGTTTTAATGCCCCTTGGATGAAAATTGGAGTTCAGAGTGGTTTAACAAAACAGTAGCTTAGCAATACGGTTTTAATGCCCCTTTCAAGAGACAAGGAGTTCAGAGTGGTTTAACAAGACGGTTTTACTTCCCCTTGGAAAAGACGTGTAGTTCAGAGTGGTTTAACAAGATGGTTTTAATGCCCCTTTCAAGAGACGTGGAGTTCAGAGTGGTTTAACAAGACGGTTTTACTTCCCCTTGGAAAAGACGTGTAGTTCAGAGTAGTTTAACAAGATGGTTTTAATGCCCCTTGGCAGAGACGTGGAGTTCAGAGTGGTTTAACAAGACAATTTTAATGCACCTTGGAAGAGACGTGCTGTTCAGAGTGGTTTAACAATAAACTTTTAATGTTCCTTGGAAGAGACGTGGAGGCCACAGTAGCTTACCAAGATGGTTTTAATGCCCCTTGGAAGAGACGTGGAGGTCACAGTAGCTTAACAAGATGGTTTTAATGCCCCTTGGAAGAGACATGGAGGTCAGAGTGGTTTAACAAGACGGTTTTATTGCCCCTTGGAAGGGACGTGGAGGTCAGAGTGGTTTTAAAACAGTTTTAATGCCCCTTGGAAGAGACGTGGAGGTCACAGTAGCTTAACAAGATGGTTTTAATGCCCCTTGGAAGAGACGTGGAGATCACAGCAGCTTAACAAAACGGTTTTAACACCCCTTGGAAGAGACGTGGAGGTTACAGTAGCAAAACAAGATGGTTTTAATGCCCCTTGGTAGAGACGTGGAGTTCAGAGTGATTTAACAAGACGATTTTAATGCACCTTGGAAGAGACGTGCAATTCAGAGTGGTTTAACAAGACACTGTTAATGCCCCTTGGAAGAGACGTGGAGGCCACAAGAGCTTAACAAGATGGTTTTAATGCCCCTTGGAAGAGACATGGAGGTCAGAGTGGTTAAACAAGATAGTTTTAATACCCCTGGGAAGAGACTTGGAGATAACAGTAGCTTAACAAGACGGTTTTAATGCTCCTTGGTAGAGACGTGGAGTACCGAGTGGTTTTACAAGACGGTTTTAATGCCCCTTGGAAAACACGTGGAGTTCAGAGTGGTTTAACAAGATGGTTTTAATGCCCCTTGGAAGAGACCTGGATGTCACAGTAGCTTAACAAGACGGTTTTAATGCCCCTTGGAAGAGACATGGAGGTCAGAGTGGTTTAACAAGACGGTTTTAATGCCCCTTGGAAGAGACGTGGAGGTCACAGTAGCTTAACAAGACGGTTTTAATGCCCCTTAGAAGAGACGTGGAGTTCAGTGTGGTTTAACAAGACGGTTTTAATGTCCCTTGGAAGAAACGTGGAGTTCAGAGTAGTTTAACAAGATGGTTTTAATGCCCCTTGCAAGAGAAGTGGAGGTCACAGTAGCTTAACAAGATGGTTTTAATGCCACTTGGAAGGGACGTGGAGGTTACAGTAGTTTAACAAGATGGTTTTAATGCCCCTTGGTAGAGACGTGGAGTTCAGAGTGGTTTAACGTGACGGTTTTAATGCCCCTTGGATGAAAATTGGAGTTCAGGGTGGTTTAACAAAACAGTAGCTTAGCAATACGGTTTTAATGCCCCTTTCAAGAGACAAGGAGTTCAGAGTGGTTTAACAAGACGGTTTTACTTCCCCTTGGAAAAGACGTGCAGTTCATAGTGGTTTAATAAGATGGTTTTAATGCCCCTTTCAAGAGACGTGGAGTTCAGAGTGTTTTAACAAGACGGTTTTACTTAACCTTGGAAAAGACGTGTAGTTCAGAGTAGTTTAACAAGACGGTTTTAATGCCCCTTGGTAGAGACGTGGAGTTCAGAGTGGTTTAACAAGACAATTTTAATGCACCTTGGAAGAGACGTGCTGTTCAGAGTGGTTTAACAATACACTTTTAATGCTCCTTGGAAGAGACGTGGAGGCCACAGTAGCTTACCAAGATGTTGTTAATGCCCCTTGGAAAAGACATGGAGCTCAGAGTGGTTTAACAAGATGGTTTTAATGCACCGTGGAAGAGACGTGGAGGTCGCAGTAGCTTAACAAGACGGTTTTAATGCCACTTGAAATACACATGGAGGTCACAGTAGCTTAACAAGACGATTTTAATGCCCTTTGGAAGAGACGTGGAGGTCACAGTAGCTTACAAATATGGTTTTATTGCCGAATGGAAGAGATGAGGAGGTTAGAGTAGCTTAACCAGATGGTTTTAATGCACGTTCCAAGAGACGTGGAGTTCAGAGTGGTTAAACAAGACGGTTTTAATGCCCCTTGAATGAGACGTGGAGGTTACAGGAGCTTAACAAAATGGTTTTAATGCCCCTTGGAAGAGACGTGGAGATCAGAGTGGTTTAACAAGACGATTTTAATGCCCCTAGGAAAAGTCGTGGAGTTCAGAGTGGTTTAACTTGACGGTTTTAATGCCAATTGGAAGAGACGTGGAGTTCAGAGTGGTTTAACAAGACGGTTTTAATGCCCCTTGAAAGAGACATGGAGGTCACAGTAGCTTAACAAGACAGTTTTAATGCCCCTTGGAAGAGACGTGGAGGTCACAGTAGCTTAACAAGACGGTTTAAATGCCCCTTGGAAGAGACATGGAGGTCAGATTGGTTTAACAAGACGGTTTTAATGCCCCTTGGAAGAGACGTGGAGGTCAGAGTGGTTTTAAAAGACAGTTTCAATGCCCCTTTGAAGAGACGTGGAGGTCACAGTAGCTTAACAAGATGGTTTTAATGCCCCTTGGAGGAGACGTGGAGGTCACAGTAGCTTAACAAGATGGTTTTAATGCCCCTGGGAAGAGACGTGGAGTTCAGAGCAGTTAAACAAGACGGTTTTAATGCCCCATGGAAGAGACGTGGAGGTTAAAGTAGTTTAACAAGATGGTTTTAATGCCCCTTGGTAGAGACGTGGAGTTCAGAGTTGTTTAACGTGACGGTTTTAATGCCCCTTGGATGAAAATTGGAATTCAGAGTGGTTTAACAAAACAGTAGCTTAGCAATACGGTTTTAATGCCCCTTTCAAGAGACAAGGAGTTCACAGTGGTTTAACAATACGGTTTTACTTCCCCTTGGAAAAGACGTGTAGTTCAGAGTGGTTTAACAAGATGGTTTTAATGCCCCTTTCAAGAGACGTGGAGTTCAGAGTGGTTTAACAAGACGGTTTTACTTCCCCTTGGAAAGACGTGTAGTTCAGAGTAGTTTAACAAGATGGTTTTAATGCCCCTTGGTAGAGACGTGGAGTTCAGAGTGGTTTAACAAGACAATTTTAATGCACCTTGGAAGAGACGTGCTGTTCAGAGTGGTTTAACAATAAACTTTTAATGCTCCTTGGAAGAGACGTTGAGGCCACAGTAGCTTACCAAGATGGTTTTAATGCCCCTTGGAAGAGACGTGGAGGTCACAGTAGCTTAACAAGATGGTTTTAATGCCCCTTGGAAGAGACATGGAGGTCAGAGTGGTTTAACAAGACGGTTTTATTGCCCCTTGGAAGGGACGTGGAGGTCAGAGTGGTTTAAAAACAGTTTTAATGCCCCTTGGAAGAGACGTGGAGGTCACAGTAGCTTAACAAGATGGTTTTAATGCCCCTTGGAAGAGACGTGGAGATCACAGCAGCTTAACAAAACGGTTTTAACACCCCTTGGAAGAGACGTGGAGGTTACAGTAGCATAACAAGATGGTTTTAATGCCCCTTGGTAGAGACGTGGAGTTCAGAGTGATTTAACAAGACGATTTTAATGCACCTTGGAAGAGACGTGCAATTCAGAGTGGTTTAACAAGACACTTTTAATGCCCCTTGGAAGAGACGTGGAGGCCACAAGAGCTTAACAAGATGGTTTTAATGCCCCTTGGAAGAGACATGGAGGTCAGAGTGGTTAAACAAGATAGTTTTAATACCCCTGGGAAGAGACTTGGAGATAACAGTAGCTTAACAAGACGGTTTTAATGCTCCTTGGTAGAGACGTGGAGTACCGAGTGGTTTTACAAGACGGTTTTAATGCCCCTTGGAAAACACGTGGAGTTCAGAGTGGTTTAACAAGATGGTTTTAATGCCCCTTGGAAGAGACCTGGATGTCACAGTAGCTTAACAAGACGGTTTTAATGCCCCTTGGAAGAGACATGGAGGTCAGAGTGGTTTAAGAAGACGGTTTTAATGCCCCTTGGAAGAGACGTGGAGGTCACAGTAGCTTAACAAGACGGTTTTAATGACCTTTAGAAGAGACGTGGAGTTCAGTGTGGTTTAGCAAGACGGTTTTAATGTCCCTTGGAAGAAACGTGGAGTTCAGAGTAGTTTAACAAGATGGTTTTAATGCCCCTTGCAAGAGATGTGGAGGTCACAGTAGCTTAACAAGATGGTTTTAATGCCACTTGGTAGGGACGTGGAGGTTACAGTAGTTTAACAAGATGGTTTTAATGCCCCTTGGTAGAGACGTGGAGTTCAGAGTGGTTTAACGTGACGGTTTTAATGCCCCTTGGATGAAAATTGGAGTTCAGAGTGGTTAAACAAAACAGTAGCTTAGCAATACGGTTTTAATGCCCCTTTCAAGAGACAAGGAGTTCAGAGTGGTTTAACAAGACGGTTTTACTTCCCCTTGGAAAAGACGTGTAGTTCAGAGTGGTTTAACAAGATGGTTTTAATGCCCCTTTCAAGAGACGTGGAGTTCAGAGTGTTTTAACAAGTCGGTTTTATTTCCCCTTGGAAAAGACGTGTAGTTCAGAGTAGTTTAACAAGATGGTTTTAATGCCCCTTGGTAGAGACGTGGAGTTCAGAGTGGTTTAACAATACACTTTTAATGCTCCTTGGAAGAGACGTGGAGGCCACAGTAGCTTACCAAGATGTTGTTAATGCCCCTTGGAAAAGACATGGAGCTCAGAGTGGTTTAACAAGATGGTTTTAATGCACCGTTGAAGAGACGTGGAGGTCGCAGTAGCTTAACAAGACGGTTTTAATGCCACTTGAAATACACATGGAGGTCACAATAGCTTAACAAGACGATTTTAATGCCCTTTGGAAGAGACGTGGAGGTCACAGTAGCTTACAAATATGGTTTTAATGCCGAATGGAAGAGATGTGGAGGTTAGAGTAGCTTAACCAGATGGTTTTAATGCCCGTTCCAAGAGACGTGGAGTTCAGAGTTGTTAAACAAGACGGTTTTAATGCCCCTTGGATGAGACGTGGAGGTTACAGGAGCTTAACAAGATGGTTTTAATGCCCCTTGGAAGAGACGTGGAGATCAGAGTGGTTTAACAAGACGATTTTAATGCCCCTAGGAAAAGTCGTGGAGTTCAGAGTGGTTTAACTTGACGGTTTTAATGCCAATTGGAAGAGACGTGGAGTTCAGAGTGGTTTAACAAGACGGTTTTAATGCCCCTTGAAAGAGACATGGAGGTCACAGTAGCTTAACAAGACAGTTTTAATGCCCCTTGGAAGAGACGTGGAGGTCACAGTAGCTTAACAAGACGGTTTAAATGCCCCTTGGAAGAGACATGGAGGTGAGACTGGTTTAACAAGACGGTTTTAATGCCCCTGCCCCTTGGAAGAGACGTGGAGGTCAGAGTGGTTTTAAAAGACAGTTTTAATGCCCCTTGGAAGAGACGTGGAGGTCACAGTAGCTTAACAGAATGGTTTTAATGCCCCTTGGAGGAGACGTGGAGGTCACAGTAGCTTAAGAAGATGGTTTTAATGCCCCTGGGAAGAGACGTGGAGTTCAGAGCGGTTAAACAAGACGGTTTTAATGCCCCATGGAAGAGACGTGGAGGTTAAAGTGGTTTAACAAGATGGTTTTAATGCCCCTTGGTAGAGACGTGGAGTTCAGAGTTGTTTAACGTGACGGTTTTAATGCCCCTTGGATGAAAATTGGAGTTCAGAGTGGTTTAACAAAACAGTAGCTTAGCAATACGGTTTTAATGCCCCTTTCAAGAGACAAGGAGTTCAGAGTGGTTTAACAAGACGGTTTTACTTCCCCTTGGAAAAGACGTGTAGTTCAGAGTGGTTTAACAAGATGGTTTTAATGCCCCTTTCAAGAGACGTGGAGTTCAGAGTGGTTTAACAAGACGGTTTTACTTCCCCTTGGAAAAGACGTGTAGTTCAGAGTAGTTTAACAAGATGGTTTTAATGCCCCTTGGTAGAGACGTGGAGTTCAGAGTGGTTTAACAAGACAATTTTAATGCACCTTGGAAGAGACGTGCTGTTCAGAGTGGTTTAACAATACACTTTTAATGCTCCTTGGAAGAGACGTGGAGGTCACAGTAGCTTAACAAGATGGTTTTAATGCCCCTTGGAAGAGACATGGAGGTCAGAGTGGTTTAACAAGACGGTTTTATTGCCCCTTGGAAGAGACGTGGAGGTCAGAGTGGTTTTAAAACAGTTTTAATGCCCCTTGGAAGAGACGTGGAGGTCACAGTAGCTTAACAAGATGGTTTTAATGCCCCTTGGAAGAGACGTGGAGATCACAGCAGCTTAACAAAACGGTTTTAACACCCCTTGGAAGAGACATGGAGGTTACAGTAGCATAACAAGATGGTTTTAATGCCCCTTGGTAGAGACGTGGAGTTCAGAGTGATTTAACAAGACGATTTTAATGCACCTTGGAAGAGACGTGCAATTCAGTGTGGTTTAACAAGACACTTTTAATGCCCCTTGGAAGAGAAGTGGAGGCCACAAGAGCTTAACAAGATGGTTTTAATGCCCCTTGGAAGAGACGTGCTGTTCAGAGTGGTTTAACAATACACTTTTAATGCTCCTTGGAAGAGACGTGGAGGCCACAGTAGCTTACCAAGATGGTTTTAATGCCCCTTGGAAGAGACGTGGAGGTCACAGTAGCTTAACAAGATGGTTTTAATGCCCCTTGGAAGAGACATGGAGGTCAGAGTGGTTTAACAAGACGGTTTTATTGCCCCTTGGAAGAGACGTGGAGGTCAGAGTGGTTTTAAAACAGTTTTATTGCCCACTGGAAGAGACGTGGAGGTCACAGTAGCTTAACAAGATGGTTTTAATGCCCCTTGGAGGAGACGTGGAGGTCACAGTAGCTTAACAAGATGGTTTTTATGCCCCTGGGAAGAGACGTGGAGTTCAGAGCGGTTAAACAAGACGGTTTTAATGCCCCATGGAAGAGACGTGGAGGTTAAAGTAGTTTAACAAGATGGTTTTAATGCCCCTTGGTAGAGACGTGGAGTTCAGAGTTGTTTAACGTGACGGTTTTAATGCCCCTTGGATGAAAATTGGAGTTCAGAGTGGTTTAACAAAACAGTAGCTTAGCAATACGGTTTTAATGCCCCTTTCAAGAGACAAGGAGTTCAGAGTGGTTTAACAAGACGGTTTTACTTCCCCTTGGAAAAGACATGTAGTTCAGAGTGGTTTACCAAGATGGTTTTAATGCCCCTTTCAAGAGACGTGGAGTTCAGAGTGGTTTAACAAGACGGTTTTACTTCCCCTTGGAAAAGACGTGTAGTTCAGAGTAGTTTAACAAGATGGTTTTAATGCCCCTTGGTAGAGACGTGGAGTTCAGAGTAGTTTAACAATACACTTTTAATGCTCCCTGGAAGAGACGTGGAGGCCACAGTAGCTTACCAAGATGGTTTTAATGCCCCTTGGAAGAGACGTGGAGGTCACAGTAGCTTAACAAGATGGTTTTAATGCCCCTTGGAAGAGACATGGAGGTCAGAGTGGTTTAACAAGACGGTTTTATTGCCCCTTGGAAGAGACGTGGAGGTCAGAGTGGTTTTAAAACAGTTTTAATGCCCCTTGGAAGAGACGTGGAGGTCACAGTAGCTTAACAAGATGGTTTTAATGCCCCTTGGAAGAGACGTGGAGATCACAGCAGCTTAACAAAACGGTTTTAACACCCCTTGGAAGAGACATGGAGGTTACAGTAGCATAACAAGATGGTTTTAATGCCCCTTGGTAGAGACGTGGAGTTCAGAGTGATTTAACAAGACGATTTTAATGCACCTTGGAAGAGACGTGCAATTCAGAGTGGTTTAACAAGACACTTTTAATGCCCCTTGGAAGAGACGTGGAGGCCACAAGAGCTTAACAAGATGGTTTTAATGCCCCTTGGAAGAGACATGGAGGTCAGAGTGGTTAAACAAGATAGTTTTAATACCCCTGGGAAGAGACTTGGAGGTAACAGTAGCTTAACAAGACGGTTTTAATGCTCCTTGGTAGAGACGTGGAGTACCGAGTGGTTTTACAAGATGGTTTTAATGCCCCTTGGAAAACACGTGGAGTTCAGAGTGGTTTAACAAGATGGTTTTAATGCCCCTTGGAAGAGACGTGGATGTCACAGTAGCTTAACAAGACGGTTTTAATGCCCCTTGGAAGAGACATGGAGGTCAGAGTGTTTTAACAAGACGGTTTTAATGCCCCTTGGAAGAGACGTGGAGGTCACAGTAGCTTAACAAGACGGTTTTAATGCCCCTTAGAAGAGACGTGGAGTGCAGTGTAGTTTAACAAGACGGTTTTAATGTCCCTTGGAAGAAACGTGGAGTTCAGAGTAGTTTAACAAGATGGTTTTAATACCCCTTGCAAGAGATGTGGAGGTCACAGTAGCTTAACAAGATGGTTTTAATGCCACTTGGAAGGGACGTGGAGGTCACAGTAGCTTATCAAGATGCTTGTAATTCCCCTTGGAAGAGACGTGGATGTCACAGTAGCTTAACAAGACGGTTTTAATGCCGCTTGGAAGAGACCTGTAGGTCACAGTACCTTAACAAGACGGTTTTAATGCCCCTTGGAAGAGACATGGAGGTCAGAGTGGTTTAACAAGACAGTTTTAATGCCCCTTGGAAGAGACGTGGAGGTCTGAGTGGTTTAACAAGATGGTTTTAATGCCCCTTGGAAGAGACGTGGAGGTCACAGTAGCTTAACAAGACGGTATTAATGCCCCTTCGAAGAAACCTGGAGGTCACAGTAGCTTAACAAGACGGTTTTAATGCCCCTTGGAAGAGACATGGAGGTCAGAGTGGTTTAACAAGACAGTTTTAATGCCCCTTGGAGGAGACGTGGAGGCCACAGTAGCATAAGAAGACGGTTTTAATGCCCCTTGGAAAAAACGTGGAGTTCAGAGCAGTTTAACAAAATGGTTTTAATGCCCTTTGCAAGAGAGGTGGTGGTCACAGTAGCTTAACAAGACGGTTTTAATGCCCCTTGGAAGAGACATGGAGGTCAGAGTAGTTAAACAAGATAGTTTTAATTCCCCTTGGAAGATAAGTGGAGGTCACACTAGCTTAACAAGACGGTTTTAATGCCCCTTGGAAGAAACCTGCAGGTCACCGTAGCTTAACAAGACGGTTTTAATGCCCCTTGGAAGAGACCTGGAGTTCAGAAGGGTTTAAAAAGACAGTTATAATACCCCTTGGAAGAGACATGGAGGTCACAGTAGTTTAACAAGACGTTTTTAATGCCCCTTGGATGAAAAGTGGAGTTCAGAGTGATTTAACAAAACAGTAGCTTAGCAATACGGTTTTATTGCACCTTGGAAGAGACAAGGAGTTCAGAGTGGTTTAACAAAACGGTTTTACTTCCCCTTTGCAAAGACGTGGAGTTCAGAGTTGTTTAGCAAGACGGTTTTAATGCCCCTTGTAAGAGACGTGGAGGTCACAGTAGCTTAACAAGATGGTTTTAATGTCCCTTGGAAGAGATGTGGAGGTCACAGTAGCTTAACAAGACGGTTGTAATGTCCGTGGAAGAGACGTGGAGGTCAAAGTGGTTTACCAAGACGGTTTTAATGCCCCTTGGAAGAGACGTGGAGGTCTCAGTAGCTTAACAAGACGGTCGTAATGCCCCTTGGAAGAGATGTGGAGTTTAGAGTGGTTTAACAAGACGGTTTTAATGCCCCTTAAAAGAGACATGAAGGTAACAGTGGCTTAACAAGACGGTTTTAATACCCCTTGGAAGAGACATGGAAATCAGAGTGGTTTAACAAGACGATTTTAATTCCCCTAGACAAAGACGTGGAGTTCAGAGTGGTTTAACGTGACGGTTTTAATGCCCCTTGGAAGAGACGTGGAGTTCAGAGTGGTTTAACAACACGGTTTTAATGCCCCTTGGAAGAGACGTGGAGGTCACAGTAGCTTAACAAGACGGTTTTAATGCCCCTTGGAAGAGACGTGGAGGTCACAGTAGCTTAATAAGACGGATTTAATGCCCCTTGGAAGAGACATGGAAGTCAGAGTGGTTTAACAAGAAGGTTTTAATGCCCCTTGGAAGAGACGTGGATGTCAGAGTGGTTTTAAAAGACAGTTTTAATGCCCCTTGGAAGAGACGTGGAGATCACAGTAGCTTAACAAGATGGTTTTAATGCCCCTTGTAAGAGACGTTGAGATCACAGCAGCTTAAAAATATGGTTTTAATGCCTGTTGGAAGAGACGTGGAGGTTACAGTAGTTTAACAAGACGATTTTAATGCCGCTTGGTAGAGACGTGGAGTTCAGAGTGGTTTAACAAGACGATTTTAATGCACCTTGAAAGAGACGTGCAGTTCAGAGTGGTTTAACAAGACACTTTTAATGCCCCTTGGAAGAGACGTGGAGGCCACAGTAGCTTAAAAAGATGGTTTTAATGCTCCTTTGAAGAGATTAGGAGTTCAGAGTGGTTAAACAAGATAGTTTTAATACCCTTGGGAAGAAACGTGGAGGTTACAGTAGCTTAACAAGACTGTTTTAATGCCCGTAGGAAAAGACGTGGAGTTCACAGTGGTTTAACGTGACGGTTTTAATGCCCCTTGGAAGAGACGTGAAGGTCACATTAGCATAAGAAGACGGTTTTAATGCCCCTTGGAAGAGACGTGGAGTTCAGATTGTTTTTAAAATACCGTTTTAATGCCCCTTGGAAGAGACTTGGAGGTCACAGTAGCTTAACAAGATGGTTTTAATGCCCCTGGGAAGAAAAGTGGAGTTCAGAGTGGTTTAACAAGACGGTTTTAATGCCCCTTGGAAGAGACGTGGAGGTCACAGTAGCTTAACAGGACGGTTTTAATGCCCCTTGGAAGAGATGTGGAGTTCAGAAGGGTTTAACAAGACAGTTATAATGACCATTGGAAGAGACGTGGAGGTCACAGTAGTTTATCAAGACGGTGCTAATGCCCCTTGGAAGAGAAATGGAGTTCAGAGTGGTTTAACAAGATGGTTTTAATGCCCCTTTGAAGAGAGGGGGAGGTCACAGTAGCTTAACAAGATGGTTTTATTGCTCCTTGGAAGAGACTTTGAGGTCACAGTAGCTTAACAAGATGGTTTTAATGCCCTTGGAAGATACGTGGAAGTCAGAGTTGTTTTAAAAGACAGTTTTACTGCCCCTTGGAAGAGACGTGGAGGTCACAGTAGCTTAATAAGATGGTTTTAATGCCCCTTGGAAGAGACGTGGAGTTCAGAGAGGTTTCACAAGATGGTTTTAATGCCCCTTTGAAGAGACGTGGAGGTTACAGTGGTTTAACAAGACGGTTATAATGCCCTTGGTAGAGACGTGGAGTTCAGAGTGGTTTAACGAGACAATTTTAATGCCCCTTGGAAGAGACGTGCAGTTCAGAGTGGTTTAACAAGACACTTTTAATGCCCCTTGGATGAGACGTGGAGGCCACAGTAGCTTAACAAGATGGTTTTAATGCCCATTGGAAGAGACTAGGAGTTCATAGTGGTTAAACAAGATAGTTTTAATACCCCTGGGATGAGACGTTGAGGTTACAGTAGCTTAACAAGACGGTTTTAATGCCCCTTGGAAGAGACATGGAGTTCAGAAGGGTTTATCAAGACAGTTATAATGACCCTTGGAAGAGACATGGAGGTCACAGTAGTTTAACAAGACGATGCTAATGCCCCTTGGAAGAGAAATGGAGTTCAGAGTGGTTTAACAAGATGGTTTTAATGCCCCTTGGAATAGACGGGGAGATCACAGTAGCTTAACAAGATGGTTTTATTGCCCCTTGGAAGAGACTTTGAGGTCACAGTAGCTTAACAAGATGGTTTTAATGCCCTTGGAAGATACGTGGAGGTCAGAGTTGTTTTAAAAGACAGTTTTACTGCCCCTTGGAAGAGACGTGGAGGTCACATTATCTTAACAAGATGGTTTTAATGCCCCTTGGAAGAGACGTGGAGTTCAGAGTGTTTTCACAAGATGGTTGTAATGCCCCTTGGAAGAGACGTGGAGATTACAGTGGTTTATCAAGACAATCAAGACAGTTTTAATGCCCCTTGGTATAGACGAGGAGTACAGAGTGGTTTAACAAGACGATTTTAATGCCCCTTGGAAGACACGTGCAGTTCAGAGTGGTTTAACAAGACACTTTTAATGCCCCTTGGAAGAGACATGGAGGCCACAGTAGCTTAACAAGATGGTTTTAATGCCCCTTGGAAGAGATTAGGTGTTCAGAGTGGTTAAACAAGATAGTTTTAATACACCTGGGAAGAGATGTGGAGGTTACAGTAGCTTAACAAGACGGTTTTAATGCCCCTTGGAAAAGACGTGGAGTTCAGAGTGGTTTAACAAGATGGTTTTTATGCCCCTTAGAAGAGACGTGGAGGTCACAGTAGCTTAAAAAGACGGTTTTAATGCCCCTTGGAAGAGACATGGAGGTCAGAGTGGTTTAACAAGACGGTTTTAATGCCCCTTGGAACAGACGTGGAGGTCACAGTATGTTAACAAGACGGTTTTAATGCACCTTAGAAGAGACGTGAAGTTCAGTGTGGTTTAACAAGACGGTTTTAATGCCCCTTGGAAGAAACATGGAGTTCAGAGTAGTTTAACAAAATGGTTTTAATGCCCCTTGCAAGAGAGGTGGAGGTCACAGTCGCTTAACAGTACGGTTTTAATGCCACTTGGAAGGGACGTGGAGGTCACAGTAGCTTAACAAGATGCTTTAAATTCCCCTTGGAAGAGACGTGGAGGTCACAGTAGCTTAACAAGACGGTTTTAATGCCCCTTGGAAGAGACATGGAGGTCAGAGTGGTTTAACAAGATGGTTTTAATGCCCCTTGGAAGAGACGTGGAGCTTACAGTAGCTTAACAAGATACTTTTAATTCCCCTTGGAAGAGACGTGGAGGCCACAGTAGCTTAACAAGATATTTTTAATGCCCCTTGGAAGAGACTAGGAGTTCAGAGTGGTTAAACAAGATATTTTTAATACCTCTGGGAAGAGACGTGGAGGTTACAGTAGCTTAACAAGACGGTTTTAATGCCCCTTGGAAAAGACGTGGAGTTCAGAGTGGTTTAACAAGATGGTTTTAATGCCCCTTGTAAGAGACGTGGAGGTCACAGTAGCTTAACAAGATGGTTTTAATGCCCCTTGGAAGAGACATGGATGTCAGAGTGGTTTAACAAGACGGTTTTAATGCCCCTTGGAAGAGAGGTGGAGGTCACAGTAATTTAACAAGACGGTTTTAATGCCACTTGGCAGGGACGTGGAGGTCACAGTAGCTTAATAAGACGGTTTTAATGCCACTTGGAAGGGACGTGGAGGTCACAGTAGCTTAACAAGATGCTTTTAATTCCCCTTGGAAGAGATGTGCAGGTCACAGTAGCTTAGCAAGACGGTTTTAGTGCCCCTTGGAAGAGACGTGGAGGTCACAATAGCTTAACAAGATGGTTTTAATGGCCCTTGGAAGAGACGTGGAGTTCAGAAGGGTTTAACAAGACAGTTATATTGCCCTTTGGAAGAGACGTGGAGGTCACAGTAGTTTAACAAGACGATTTTAATGCCCCTTGGATAAAAAGTGGAGTTCAGAGTGGTTTAACAAAACAGTAGCTTAGCAATACGGTTTTAATGCCCCTTGGAAGAGACAAGGAGTTCAGTGTGGTTTACCAAGACGGTTTAACTTCCCCTTGGAAAAGACGTGGAGTTCAGAGTGGTTTAACAAGACGGTTTTAATGTCCCTTGGAAGAGATGTGGAGGTCACAGTAGCTTAACAAGACGGTTTTAATGTCCGTGGAAGAGACGTGGAGGTCAAAGTGGTTTACCAAGACGGTTTTAATGTCCCTTGGAAGAGACGTGGAGGTCTCAGTAGATTAACAAGACGGTCGTAATGCCCCTTGGATTAGATGTGGAGTTTAGAGTGGTTTAACAAGACGGTTTTAATGCCCCTTGGAAGAAACGTGGAGTTCAGAGTGGTTTAACAAGATGGTTTTATTGCCCCTTGGAAGAGACGTGGAGGACACATTAGCTTAACAAGACGGTTTTAATGCACCTTGGAAGAGACGTGGACGACACAGTAGCTTAAAAAGACGGTTTTAATGCCCCATGGAAGAGACATGGAGGTCAGAGTGGTTTAACAAGACGGTTTTAATGCCCCTTGTAAGAGACGTGGAGGTCAGAGTGGTTTTAAAAGACCATTTTAATGCCCCTTGTAAGAGACGTGGAGGTCTCAGTAGCTTAACAAGATGGTTTTAATGCCCCTGAGAAGAAAAGTGGAGTTCAGAGTGGTTTAACAAGACGGTTTTAATGCCCCTTGGAAGAGACGTGGAGGTCACAGTAGCTTAACAAGACGGTTTTAATGCCCCTTGGAAGAGACGTGAAGGTCACATTAGCATAAGAAGACGGTTTTAATGCCCCTTGGAAGAGACGTGGAGTTCAGATTGTTTTTAAAATAGCGTTTTAATGCCCCTTGGAAGAGACTTGGAGGTCACAGTAGCTTAACAAGATGGTTTTAATGCCCCTGGGAAGAAAAGTGGAGTTCAGAGTGGTTTAACAAGACGGTTTTAATGCCCCTTGGAAGAGACGTGGAGGTCACAGTAGCTTAATAAGATGGTTTTAATGCCCCTTGGAAGAGACGTGGAGTTCAGAGAGGTTTCACAAGATGGTTTTAATGCCCCTTTGAAGAGACGTGGAGGTTACAGTGGTTTAACAAGACGGTTATAATGCCCTTGGTAGAGACGTGGAGTTCAGAGTGGTTTAACGAGACAATTTTAATGCCCCTTGGAAGAGACGTGCAGTTCAGAGTGGTTTAACAAGACACTTTTAATGCCCCTTGGATGAGACGTGGAGGCCACAGTAGCTTAACAAGATGGTTTTAATGCCCATTGGAAGAGACTAGGAGTTCATAGTGGTTAAACAAGATAGTTTTAATACCCCTGGGACGAGACGTGGAGGTTACAGTAGCTTAACAAGACGGTTTTAATGCACCTTGGAAAAGACGTGTAGTTTAGAGTGGTTTAACAAGATTTTTTTAATGCCCCTTGGAAGAGACGTGGAGGTTACAGTAGCTTAACAAGACGGTTTTAATGCCCCTTGGAAGAGACATGGAGTACAGAAGGGTTTATCAAGACAGTTATAATGACCCTTGGAAGAGACATGGAGGTCACAGTAGTTTAACAAGACGATGCTAATGCCCCTTGGAAGAGAAATGGAGTTCAGAGTGGTTTAACAAGATGGTTTTAATGCCCCTTGGAATAGACGGGGAGATCACAGTAGCTTAACAAGATGGTTTTATTGCCCCTTGGAAGAGACTTTGAGGTCACAGTAGCTTAACAAGATGGTTTTAATGCCCTTGGAAGATACGTGGAGGTCAGAGTTGTTTTAAAAGACAGTTTTACTGCCCCTTGGAAGAGACGTGGAGGTCACAGTATCTTAACAAGATGGTTTTAATGCCCCTTGGAAGAGACGTGGAGTTCAGAGTGTTTACACAAGATGGTTGTAATGCCCCTTGGAAGAGACGTGGAGATTACAGTGGTTTATCAAGACAATCAAGACAGTTTTCATGCCCCTTGGTATAGACGTGGAGTACAGAGTGGTTTAACAAGACGATTTTAATGCCCCTTGGAAGACACGTGCAGTTCAGAGTGGTTTAACAAGACACTTTTAATGCCCCTTGGAAGAGACATGGAGGCCACAGTAGCTTAACAAGATGGTTTTAATGCCCCTTGGAAGAGACTAGGTGTTCAGAGTGGTTAAACAAGATAGTTTTAATACACCTGGGAAGAGATGTGGAGGTTACAGTAGCTTAACAAGACGGTTTTAATGCCCCTTGGAAAAGACGTGGAGTTCAGAGTGGTTTAACAAGATGGTTTTTATGCCCCTTAGAAGAGACGTGGAGGTCACAGTAGCTTAAAAAGGCGGTTTTAATGCCCCTTGGAAGAGACATGGAGGTCAGAGTGGTTTAACAAGACGGTTTTAATGCCCCTTGGAACAGACGTGGAGGTCACAGTATGTTAACAAGACGGTTTTAATGCACCTTAGAAGAGACGTGAAGTTCAGTGTGGTTTAACAAGACGGTTTTAATGCCCCTTGGAAGAAACATGGAGTTCAGAGTAGTTTAACAAAATGGTTTTAATGCCCCTTGCAAGAGAGGTGGAGGTCACAGTCGCTTAACAGTACGGTTTTAATGCCACTTGGAAGGGACGTGGAGGTCACAGTAGCTTAACAAGATGCTTTAAATTCCCCTTGGAAGAGACGTGGAGGTCACAGTAGCTTAACAAGACGGTTTTAATGCCCCTTGGAAGAGACATGGAGGTCAGAGTGGTTTAACAAGATGGTTTTAATGCCCCTTGGAAGAGACGTGGAGCTTACAGTAGCTTAACAAGATACTTTTAATTCCCCTTGGAAGAGACGTGGAGGCCACAGTAGCTTAACAAGATATTTTTAATGCCCCTTGGAAGAGACTAGAAGTTCAGAGTGGTTAAACAAGATATTTTTAATACCTCTGGGAAGAGACGTGGAGGTTACAGTAGCTTAACAAGACGGTTTTAATGCCCCTTGGAAAAGACGTGGAGTTCAGAGTGGTTTAACAAGATGGTTTTAATGCCCCTTGTAAGAGACGTGGAGGTCACAGTAGCTTAACAAGATGGTTTTAATGCCCCTTGGAAGAGACATGGATGTCAGAGTGGTTTAACAAGACGGTTTTAATGCCCCTTGGAAGAGAGGTGGAGGTCACAGTAGGTTAACAAGACGGTTTTAATGCCACTTGGCAGGGACGTGGAGGTCACAGTAGCTTAATAAGACGGTTTTAATGCCACTTGGAAGGGACGTGGAGGTCACAGTAGCTTAACAAGATGCTTTTAATTCCCCTTGGAAGAGATGTGCAGGTCACAGTAGCTTAGCAAGACGGTTTTAGTGCCCCTTGGAAGAGACGTGGAGGTCACAATAGCTTAACAAGATGGTTTTAATGGCCCTTGGAAGAGACGTGGAGTTCAGAAGGGTTTAACAAGACAGTTATATTGCCCTTTGGAAGAGACGTGGAGGTCACAGTAGTTTAACAAGACGATTTTAATGCCCCTTGGATAAAAAGTGGAGTTCAGAGTGGTTTAACAAAACAGTAGCTTAGCAATACGGTTTTAATGCCCCTTGGAAGAGACAAGGAGTTCAGAGTGGTTTACCAAGACGGTTTAACTTCCCCTTGGAAAAGACGTGGAGTTCAGAGTGGTTTAACAAGACGGTTTTAATGTCCCTTGGAAGAGATGTGGAGGTCACAGTAGCTTAACAAGACGGTTTTAATGTCCGTGGAAGAGACGTGGAGGTCAAAGTGGTTTACCAAGACGGTTTTAATGTCCCTTGGAAGAGACGTGGAGGTCTCAGTAGATTAACAAGACGGTCGTAATGCCCCTTGGATTAGATGTGGAGTTTAGAGTGGTTTAACAAGACGGTTTTAATGCCCCTTGGAAGAAACGTGGAGTTCAGAGTGGTTTAACAAGATGGTTTTATTGCCCCTTGGAAGAGACGTGGAGGACACATTAGCTTAACAAGACGGTTTTAATGCACCTTGGAAGAGACGTGGACGACACAGTAGCTTAAAAAGACGGTTTTAATGCCCCATGGAAGAGACATGGAGGTCAGAGTGGTTTAACAAGACGGTTTTAATGCCCCTTGTAAGAGACGTGGAGGTCAGAGTGGTTTTAAAAGACCGTTTTAATGCCCCTTGTAAGAGACGTGGAGGTCTCAGTAGCTTAACAAGATGGTTTTAATGCCCCTGAGAAGAAAAGTGGAGTTCAGAGTGGTTTAACAAGACGGTTTTAATGCCCCTTGGAAGAGACGTGGAGGTCACAGTAGCTTAACAGGACGGTTTTAATGCCCCTTGGAAGAGACGTGGAGTTCAGAAGGGTTTAACAAGACAGTTATAATGACCCTTTGAAGAGACATGGAGGTCACAGTAGTTTAACAAGACGGTGCTAATGCCCCTTGTAATTGAAATGGAGTTCAGAGTGGTTTAACAAGATGGTTTTAATGCCCCTTGGAAGAGACGGGGAGGTCACAGTAGCTTAACAAGATGGTTTTATTGCTCCTTGGAAGAGACTTTGAGGTCACAGTAGCTTAACAAGATGGTTTTAATGCCCTTGGAAGATACGTCGAGGTCAGAGTTGTTTTAAAAGACAGTTTTACTGCCCCTTGGAAGAGACGTGGAGGTCACAGTACCTGAACAAGATGGTTTTAATGCCCCTTGGAAGAGACGTGGAGTTCAGAGTGGTTTCACAAGATGGTTTTAATGCCCCTTGGAAGAGACGTGGAGGTTACAGTGGTTTAACAAGACGGTTATAATGCCCCTTGGTAGAGACGTGGAGTTCAGAGTGGTTTAACGAGACAATTTTAATGCCCCTTGGAAGAGACGTGCAGTTCAGAGTGGTTTAACAAGACACTTTTAATGCCCCTAGGATGAGACGTGGAGGCCAGAGTAGCTTAACAAGATGGTTTTAATGCCCATTGGAAGAGACTAGGAATTCAGAGTGGTTAAACAAGATAGTTTTAATAACCCTGGGAAGAGACGTGGAGGTTACAGTAGCTTAACAAGACGGTTTTAATGCCCCTTGGAAAAGACGTGTAGTTCAGAGTGGTTTAACAAGATTTTTTAATGCCCCTTGGAAGAGACGTGGAGGTCACAGTAGTTTAACAAGACGGTGCTAATGCCCCTTGGATGAGACATGGAGGTCAGAGTGGTTTAACAAGATGGTTTTAATGCCCCTTGGAAGAGATGTGAAGGTCACAGTAGCATAAGAAGACGGTTTTAATGCCCCTTGGAAGAGACGTGGAGTTCAGATTGTTTTTAAAATACGGTTTTAATGCCCCTTGGAAGAGACGTGGAGATCACAGTAGCTTAACAAGATGGTTTTAATGCCCCTGGGAAGAAAAGTGGAGTTCAGAGTGGTTTAACAAGACGGTTTTAATGCCCCTTGGAAGAGACGTGGAGGTCACAGTAGCTTAACAGGACGGTTTTAATGCCCCTTGGAAGAGATGTGGAGTTCAGAAGGGTTTAACAAGACAGTTATAATGACCCTTCGAAGAGACATGGAGGTCACAGTAGTTTAACAAGACGGTGCTAATGCCCCTTGGAAGAGAAATGGAGTTCAGAGTGGTTTAACAAGATGGTTTTAATGCACCTTGGAAGAGACGGGGAGGTCACAGTAGCTTAACAAGATGGTTTTATTGCTCCTTGGAAAAGACTTTGAGGTCACAGTAGCTTAACAAGATGGTTTTAATGCCCTTGGAAGATACGTGGAGGTCAGAGTTGTTTTAAAAGACAGTTTTACTGCCCCTTGGAAGAGACGTGGAGGTCACAGTAGCTTAACAAGATGGTTTTAATGCCCCTTGGAAGAGACGTGGAGTTCACAGAGGTTTCACAAGATGGTTTTAATGCCCCTTGGAAGAGACATGGAGGTTACAGTGGTTTAACAAGACGGTTATAATGCCCCTTGGTAGAGACGTGGAGTTCAGAGTGGTTTAACGAGACAATTTTAATGCCCCTTGGAAGAGACGTGCAGTTCAGAGTGGTTTTACAAGACACTTTTAATGCCCCTTGGATGAGACGTGGAGGCCACTGTAGCTTAACAAGATGGTTTTAATGCCCATTGGAAGAGACTAGGAGTTCAGAGTGGTTAAACAAGATAGTTTTAATACCCCTGGGAAGAGACGTGGAGGTTACAGTAGCTTAACAAGACGGTTTTAATGCCCCTTGGAAAAGACGTGTAGTTCAGAGTGGTTTAACAAGATTTTTTAATGCCCCTTGGAAGAGATGTGGAGGTCACAGTAGCTTAACAAGACGGTTTTAATGCCCCTTGGAAGAGACGTGGAGTTCAGAAGGGTTTATCAAGACAGTTATAATGACCCTTGGAAGAGACATGGAGGTCACAGTAGTTTAACAAGACGGTGCTAATGCCCCTTGGAAGAGAAGTGGAGTTCAGAGTGGTTTAACAAGATGGTTTTAATGCCCCTTGGAAGAGACGGGGAGGTCACAGTAGCTTAACAAGACGGTTTTATTGCCCCTTGGAAGAGACTTTGAGGTCACAGTAGCTTAACAAGATGGTTTTAATGCCCTTGGAAGATACGTGGAGGTCAGAGCTGTTTTAAAAGACAGTTTTACTGCCCCTTGGAAAAGACGTGGAGGTCACAGTAGCTTAACAAAATGGTTTTAATCCCCCTTGGAAGAGACGTGGAGTTCAGAGTGGTTTCACAAGATGGTTGTAATGCCCCTTGGAAGAGACGTGGAGATTACAGTGGTTTAACAAGACAGTTTTAATGCCCCTTGGTAGAGACGTGGAGTACAGAGTGGTTTAACAAGACGATTTTAATGCCCCTTGGAATACACGTACAGTTCAGATTGGTTTAACAAGACACTTTTAATGCCCCTTGGAAGAGACGTGGAGGCCACAGTAGCTTAACAAGATGGTTTTAATGCCCCTTGGAAGAGACTAGGTTTTCAGAGTGGTTAAACAAGATAGTTTTAATACCCGTGGGAAGAGATGTGGAGGTTACAGTAGCTTAACAAGACGGTTTTAATGCCCCTTGGAAAAGACGTGGAGTTCAGAGTGGTTTAACAAGATGGTTTTAATGCCCCTTGGAAGAGACGTGGAGGTCACAGTAGCTTAAAAAGACGGTTTTAATGCCCCTTGGAAGAGACATGGAGGTCAGAGTGGTTTAACCAGACGGTTTTAATGCCCCTTGGAACAGACGTGGAGGTCACAGTAGGTTAACAAGACGGTTTTAATGCACCTTAGAAGAGACGTGAAGTTCAGTGTGGTTTAACAAGACGGTTTTAATGCCCCTTGGAAGAAACATGGAGTTCAGAGTAGTTTAACAAAATGGTTTTAATGCCCCTTGCAAGAGAGGTGGAGGTCACAGTCGCTTAACAAGACGGTTTTAATGCCACTTGGAAGGGACGTGTAGGTCACAGTAGCTTAACAAAATGGTTTTAATGACCCTTGGAAGAGACATGGAGGTCAGAGTGGTTTAACAAGACGGTTTTAATGCCCCTTGGAAGAGACGTGAAGGTCACAGTAGCATAAGAAGACGGTTTTAATGCCCCTTGGAAGAGACGTGGAGTTCAGATTGTTTTTAAAATACGGTTTTAATGCCCCTTGGAAGAGACGTGGAGGTCACAGTAGCTTAACAAGATGGTTTTAATGCCCCTTGGAAGAGACGTGGAGGTTATAGTAGCTTAACAAGATACTTTTAATTCCCCTTGGAAGAGACGTGGAGGCCACAGTAGCTTAACAAGATGGTTTTAATTCCCTTGGAAGAGACTAGGAGTTCAGAGTGGTTAAACAAGATAGTTTTAATACCTCTGGGAAGAGACGTGGAGGTTACAGTAGCTTAACAAGACGGTTTTAATGCCCCTTGGAAAAGACGTGGAGTTCAGAGTGGTTTAACAAGATGGTTTTAATGCCCCTTGGAAGAGACGTGGAGGTCACAGTAGCTTAACAAGACGGTTTTAATGCCCCTTGGACGAGACATGGAGGTCAGAGTGGTTTAACAAGACGGTTTTAATGCCCCTTGGAAGAGAGGTGGAGGTCACAGTAGGTTAGCAAGACGGTTTTAATGCCACTTGGCAGGGACGTGGAGGTCACAGTAGCTTAACAAGACGGTTTTAATGCCACTTGGAAGGGACGTGGAGGTCACAGTAGCTTAACAAGATGCTTTTAATTCCCCTTGGAAGAGATGTGCAGGTCACAGTAGCTTAGCATGACGGTTTTAATACCCCTTGGAAGAGACGTGGAGGTCACACTAGCTTAACAAGATGGTTTTAATGCCCCTTGGAAGAGACGTGGAGTTCAGAAGGGTTCAACAAGATGGTTATATTGCCCTTTGGAAGAGACGTGGAGGTCACAGTAGTTTAACAAGACGATTTTAATACCCCTTGGATAAAAAGTGGAGTTCAGAGTGGTTTAACAAAACAGTAGCTTAGCAATACGGTTTTAATGCCCCTTGGAAGAGACAAGGAGTTCAGAGTGATTTATCAAGACGGTTTAACTTCCCCTTGGAAAAGACGGGGAGTTCAGAGTGGTTTAACAAGACGGTTTTAATGTCCCTTGGAAGAGACGTGGAGGTCACAGTAGCTTAACAAGACGGTTTTAATGTCCGTGTAAGAGACGTGGAGGTCAAAGTGGTTTACCAAGACGGTTTTAATGCCCCTTGGAAGAGACGTGGAGGTCTCAGTTGATTAACAAGACGGTCGTAATGCCCCTTGGATTAGATGTGGAGTTTAGAGTGGTTTAACAAGATGGTTTTAATGCCCCTTGGAAGAGACGTGGAGGACACAGTAGCTTAACAAGACGGTTTTAATGCACCTTGGAAGAGACGTGGACGACACAGTAGCTTAAAAAGACGGTTTTAATGCCCCATGGAAGAGACATGGAGGTCAGAGTCGTTTAACAAGACGGTTTTAATGCCCCTTGGAAGAGACGTGGAGGTCAGAGTGGTTTTAAAAGACCGTTTTAATGCCCCTTGGAAGAGACGTGGAGGTCACAGTAGCTTAACAAGATTGTTTTAATGCCCCTTGGTAGAGACGTGGAGATCACAGCAGCTTAACAATACGGTTTTAATGCCCCTTGGAAGAGATGTGGAGGTTACAGTAGTTTAACAAGACGGTTTTAATGCCCCTTGGTAGAGACGTGGAGTTCAGAGTGGTTTAACAAGACGATTTTAATGAAACTTGGAAGAGACGTGCAGTTCAGAGTGGTTTAACAAGACACTTTTAATGCCCCTTGGAAGAGACGTGGAGGCCACAGTAGCTTAACAAGATGCTTTTAATGCCCCTTGGAAGAGAATAGGAGTTCAGAGTGGTTTAACAAGATGGTTTCAATGCCCCTTGGAAGAGACGTGGAGGTCACAGTAGCTTAACAAGACAGTTTTAATACCCCTTGGAAGAGACGTGGAGGTCACAGTAGCTTAGCAAGACGGCTTTAATGCCCCTTGGATGAAAAGTGGAGTTCAGAGTGGTTTAACAAAACAGAAGCTTAGCAATACGGTTTTAATGCCCCTTTCAAGAGACAAGTAGTTCAGAGTGGTTTAACAAGACGGTTTTACTTCCCCTTGGAAAAGACGTGTAGTTCAGAGTGGTTTAACAAGATGGTTTTAATGCCCCTTGGAAGAGACGTGGAGTTCAGAGTGTTTTAACAAGACGATTTTAATGCCCCTTGGAAGGGACGTGGAGGTCACAGTAGCTTAACAAGATGGTTTTAATGCCCCGTGGAAGAGACGTGGAGGTCACAGTATCTTAACAAGACGATTTTAATGCCCCTTGGAAGAGACATGGAGGTCAGAGTGGTTTAACAAGACGGTTTTAATGCCCCTTGGAAGAGACGTGGAGGTCACAGTAGCATAAGAAGACGGTTTTAATGCCCCTTGGAAGAGACGTGGAGTTCAGATTGTTTTTAAAATACGGTTTTAATGCCCCTTGGAAGAGACGTGGAGGTCACAGTAGCTTAACAAGATGGTTTTAATGCCCCTGGGAAGAAAAGTGGAGTTCAGAGTGGTTTAAGAAGACGGTTTTAATGCCCCTTGGAAGAGACGTGGAGGTCACAGTAGCTTAACAGGACGGTTTTAATGCCCCTTGGAAGAGACGTGGAGTTCAGGAGGGTTTAACAAGACAGTTATAATGACCCTTGAAAGAGACATGGAGGTCACAGTAGTTTAACAAGACGGTGCTAATGCCCCTTGGAATAGAAATGGAGTTCAGAGTGGTTTACCAAGACGGTTTTAATGCCCCTTGGAAGAGACGTGGAGGTTTCAGTAGATTAACAAGACGGTCGTAATGCCCCTTGGATTAGATGTGGAGTTTAGAGTGGTTTAACAAGACGGTTTTAATGCCCCTTGGAAGAGACGTGGAGTTCAGAGTGGTGTAACAAGACGGTTTTAATGCCCCTTGGAAGAGACGTGGAGGTCACTGTAGCTTAACAAGACGGTTTTAATGCCCCTTGGAAGAGACTTGGAGGTCACAGTAGCTTAACAAGACGGTTTTAATGCCCCTTGGAAGAGACATGGAGGTCAGAGTGTTTTAACAAGACGGTTTTAATGCCCCTTGGAAGAGACGTGGAGATCAGAGTGGTTTAACAAGACGATTTTAATGCCCCTAGGAAAAGTCGTGGAGTTCAGAGTGGTTTAACTTGACGGTTTTAATGCCAATTGGAAGAGACGTGGAGTTCAGAGTGGTTTAACAAGAAGGTTTTAATGCCCCTTGAAAGAGACATGGAGGTCACAGTAGCTTAACAAGACAGTTTTAATGCCCCTTGGAAGAGACGTGGAGGTCACAGTAGCTTAACAAGACGGTTTAAATGCCCCTTGGAAGAGACATGGAGGTCAGACTGGTTTAACAAGACGGTTTTAATGCCCCTGCCCCTTGGAAGAGACGTGGAGGTCAGAGTGGTTTTAAAAGACAGTTTTAATGCCCCTTGGAAGAGACGTGGAGGTCACAGTAGCTTAACAGGATGGTTTTAATGCCCCTTGGAGGAGACGTGGAGGTCACAGTAGCTTAAGAAGATGGTTTTAATGCCCCTGGGAAGAGACGTGGAGTTCAGAGCGGTTAAACAAGACGGTTTTAATGCCCCATGGAAGAGACGTGGAGGTTAAAGTGGTTTAACAAGATGGTTTTAATGCCCCTTGGTAGAGACGTGGAGTTCAGAGTTGTTTAACGTGACGGTTTTAATGCCCCTTGGATGAAAATTGGAGTTCAGAGTGGTTTAACAAAACAGTAGCTTAGCAATACGGTTTTAATGCCCCTTTCAAGAGACAAGGAGTTCAGAGTGGTTTAACAAGACGGTTTTACTTCCCCTTGGAAAAGACATGTAGTTCAGAGTGGTTTAACAAGATGGTTTTAATGCCCCTTTCAAGAGACGTGGAGTTCAGAGTGGTTTAACAAGACGGTTTTACTTCCCCTTGGAAAAGACGTGTAGTTCAGAGTAGTTTAACAAGATGGTTTTAATGCCCCTTGGTAGAGACGTGGAGTTCAGAGTGGTTTAACAAGACAATTTTAATGCACCTTGGAAGAGACGTGCTGTTCAGAGTGGTTTAACAATACACTTTTAATGCTCCTTGGAAGAGACGTGGAGGCCACAGTAGCTTACCAAGATGGTTTTAATGCCCCTTGGAAGAGACGTGGAGGTCACAGTAGCTTAACAAGATGGTTTTAATGCCCCTTGGAAGAGACATGGAGGTCAGAGTGGTTTAACAAGACGGTTTTATTGCCCCTTGGAAGAGACGTGGAGGTCAGAGTGGTTTTAAAACAGTTTTATTGCCCCTTGGAAGAGACGTGGAGGTCACAGTAGCTTAACAAGATGGTTTTAATGCCCCTGGGAAGAGACGTGGAGTTCAGAGCGGTTAAACAAGACGGTTTTAATGCCCCATGGAAGAGACGTGGAGGTTAAAGTAGTTTAACAAGATGGTTTTAATGCCCCTTGGTAGAGACGTGGAGTTCAGAGTTGTTTAACGTGACGGTTTTAATGCCCCTTGGATGAAAATTGGAGTTCAGAGTGGTTTAACAAAACAGTAGCTTAGCAATACGGTTTTAATGCCCCTTTCAAGAGACAAGGAGTTCAGAGTGGTTTAACAAGACGGTTTTACTTCCCCTTGGAAAAGACGTGTAGTTCAGAGTGGTTTAACAAGATGGTTTTAATGCCCCTTTCAAGAGACGTGGAGTTCAGAGTGGTTTAACAAGACGGTTTTACTTCCCCTTGGAAAAGACGTGTAGTTCAGAGTAGTTTAACAAGATGGTTTTAATGCCCCTTGGTAGAGACGTGGAGTTCAGAGTGGTTTAACAATACACTTTTAATGCTCCCTGGAAGAGACGTGGAGGCCACAGTAGCTTACCAAGATGGTTTTAATGCCCCTTGGAAGAGACGTGGAGGTCACAGTAGCTTAACAAGATGGTTTTAATGCCCCTTGGAAGAGACATGGAGGTCAGAGTGGTTTAACAAGACGGTTTTATTGCCCCTTGGAAGAGACGTGGAGGTCAGAGTGGTTTTAAAACAGTTTTAATGCCCCTTAGAAGAGACGTGGAGGTCACAGTAGCTTAACAAGATGGTTTTAATGCCCCTTGGAAGAGACGTGGAGATCACACCAGCTTAACAAAACGGTTTTAACACCCCTTGGAAGAGACATGGAGGTTACAGTAGCATAACAAGATGGTTTTAATGCCCCTTGGTAGAGACGTGGAGTTCAGAGTGATTTAACAAGACGATTTTAATGCACCTTGGAAGAGACGTGCAATTCAGAGTGGTTTAACAAGACACTTTTAATGCCCCTTGGAAGAGACGTGGAGGCCACAAGAGCTTAACAAGATGGTTTTAATGCCCCTTGGAAGAGATGTGCTGTTCAGAGTGGTTTAACAATACACTTTTAATGCTCCTTGGAAGAGACGTGGAGGCCACAGTAGCTTACCAAGATGGTTTTAATGCCCCTTGGAAGAGACGTGGAGGTCACAGTAGCTTAACAAGATGGTTTTAATGCCCCTTGGAAGAGACATGGAGGTCAGAGTGGTTTAACAAGACGGTTTTATTGCCCCTTGGAAGAGACGTGGAGGTCAGAGTGGTTTTAAAACAGTTTTATTGCCCCTTGGAAGAGACGTGGAGGTCACAGTAGCTTAACAAGATGGTTTTAATGCCCCTTGGAGGAGACGTGGAGGTCACAGTAGCTTAACAAGATGGTTTTAATGCCCCTGGGAAGAGACGTGGAGTTCAGAGCGGTTAAACAAGACGGTTTTAATGCCCCATGGAAGAGACGTGGAGGTTAAAGTAGTTTAACAAAATGGTTTTAATGCCCCTTGGTAGAGACGTGGAGTTCAGAGTTGTTTAACGTGACGGTTTTAATGCCCCTTGGATGAAAATTGGAGTTCAGAGTGGTTTAACAAAACAGTAGCTTAGCAATACGGTTTTAATGCCCCTTTCAAGAGACAAGGAGTTCAGAGTGGTTTAACAAGACGGTTTTACTTCCCCTTGGAAAAGACATGTAGTTCAGAGTGGTTTACCAAGATGGTTTTAATGCCCCTTTCAAGAGACGTGTAGTACAGAGTGGTTTAACAAGACGGTTTTACTTCCCCTTGGAAAAGACGTGTAGTTCAGAGTAGTTTAACAAGATGGTTTTAATGCCCCTTGGTAGAGACGTGGATTTCAGAGTGGTGTAACAAGACGGTTTTAATGCCCCTTGGAAGAGACGTGGAGGTCACTGTAGCTTAACAAGATGGTTTTAATGCCCCTTGGAAGAGACTTGGAGGTCACAGTAGCTTAACAAGACGGTTTTAATGCCCCTTGGAAGAGACATGGAGGTCAGAGTGTTTTAACAAGACGGTTTTAATGCCCCTTGGAAGAGACGTGGAGATCAGAGTGGTTTAACAAGACGATTTTAATGCCCCTAGGAAAAGTCGTGGAGTTCAGAGTGGTTTAACTTGACGGTTTTAATGCCAATTGGAAGAGACGTGGAGTTCAGAGTGGTTTAACAAGAAGGTTTTAATGCCCCTTGAAAGAGACATGGAGGTCACAGTAGCTTAACAAGACAGTTTTAATGCCCCTTGGAAGAGACGTGGAGGTCACAGTAGCTTAACAAGACGGTTTAAATGCCCCTTGGAAGAGACATGGAGGTCAGACTGGTTTAACAAGACGGTTTTAATGCCCCTGCCCCTTGGAAGAGACGTGGAGGTCAGAGTGGTTTTAAAAGACAGTTTTAATGCCCCTTGGAAGAGACGTGGAGGTCACAGTAGCTTAACAGGATGGTTTTAATGCCCCTTGGAGGAGACGTGGAGGTCACAGTAGCTTAAGAAGATGGTTTTAATGCCCCTGGGAAGAGACGTGGAGTTCAGAGCGGTTAAACAAGACGGTTTTAATGCCCCATGGAAGAGACGTGGAGGTTAAAGTGGTTTAACAAGATGGTTTTAATGCCCCTTGGTAGAGACGTGGAGTTCAGAGTTGTTTAACGTGACGGTTTTAATGCCCCTTGGATGAAAATTGGAGTTCAGAGTGGTTTAACAAAACAGTAGCTTAGCAATACGGTTTTAATGCCCCTTTCAAGAGACAAGGAGTTCAGAGTGGTTTAACAAGACGGTTTTACTTCCCCTTGGAAAAGACATGTAGTTCAGAGTGGTTTAACAAGATGGTTTTAATGCCCCTTTCAAGAGACGTGGAGTTCAGAGTGGTTTAACAAGACGGTTTTACTTCCCCTTGGAAAAGACGTGTAGTTCAGAGTAGTTTAACAAGATGGTTTTAATGCCCCTTGGTAGAGACGTGGAGTTCAGAGTGGTTTAACAAGACAATTTTAATGCACCTTGGAAGAGACGTGCTGTTCAGAGTGGTTTAACAATACACTTTTAATGCTCCTTGGAAGAGACGTGGAGGCCACAGTAGCTTACCAAGATGGTTTTAATGCCCCTTGGAAGAGACGTGGAGGTCACAGTAGCTTAACAAGATGGTTTTAATGCCCCTTGGAAGAGACATGGAGGTCAGAGTGGTTTAACAAGACGGTTTTATTGCCCCTTGGAAGAGACGTGGAGGTCAGAGTGGTTTTAAAACAGTTTTATTGCCCCTTGGAAGAGACGTGGAGGTCACAGTAGCTTAACAAGATGGTTTTAATGCCCCTGGGAAGAGACGTGGAGTTCAGAGCGGTTAAACAAGACGGTTTTAATGCCCCATGGAAGAGACGTGGAGGTTAAAGTAGTTTAACAAGATGGTTTTAATGCCCCTTGGTAGAGACGTGGAGTTCAGAGTTGTTTAACGTGACGGTTTTAATGCCCCTTGGATGAAAATTGGAGTTCAGAGTGGTTTAACAAAACAGTAGCTTAGCAATACGGTTTTAATGCCCCTTTCAAGAGACAAGGAGTTCAGAGTGGTTTAACAAGACGGTTTTACTTCCCCTTGGAAAAGACGTGTAGTTCAGAGTGGTTTAACAAGATGGTTTTAATGCCCCTTTCAAGAGACGTGGAGTTCAGAGTGGTTTAACAAGACGGTTTTACTTCCCCTTGGAAAAGACGTGTAGTTCAGAGTAGTTTAACAAGATGGTTTTAATGCCCCTTGGTAGAGACGTGGAGTTCAGAGTGGTTTAACAATACACTTTTAATGCTCCCTGGAAGAGACGTGGAGGCCACAGTAGCTTACCAAGATGGTTTTAATGCCCCTTGGAAGAGACGTGGAGGTCACAGTAGCTTAACAAGATGGTTTTAATGCCCCTTGGAAGAGACATGGAGGTCAGAGTGGTTTAACAAGACGGTTTTATTGCCCCTTGAAAGAGACGTGGAGGTCAGAGTGGTTTTAAAACAGTTTTAATGCCCCTTGGAAGAGACGTGGAGGTCACAGTAGCTTAACAAGATGGTTTTAATGCCCCTTGGAAGAGACGTGGAGATCACACCAGCTTAACAAAACGGTTTTAACACCCCTTGGAAGAGACATGGAGGTTACAGTAGCATAACAAGATGGTTTTAATGCCCCTTGGTAGAGACGTGGAGTTCAGAGTGATTTAACAAGACGATTTTAATGCACCTTGGAAGAGACGTGCAATTCAGAGTGGTTTAACAAGACACTTTTAATGCCCCTTGGAAGAGACGTGGAGGCCACAAGAGCTTAACAAGATGGTTTTAATGCCCCTTGGAAGAGATGTGCTGTTCAGAGTGGTTTAACAATACACTTTTAATGCTCCTTGGAAGAGACGTGGAGGCCACAGTAGCTTACCAAGATGGTTTTAATGCCCCTTGGAAGAGACGTGGAGGTCACAGTAGCTTAACAAGATGGTTTTAATGCCCCTTGGAAGAGACATGGAGGTCAGAGTGGTTTAACAAGACGGTTTTATTGCCCCTTGGAAGAGACGTGGAGGTCAGAGTGGTTTTAAAACAGTTTTATTGCCCCTTGGAAGAGACGTGGAGGTCACAGTAGCTTAACAAGATGGTTTTAATGCCCCTTGGAGGAGACGTGGAGGTCACAGTAGCTTAACGAGATGGTTTTAATGCCCCTGGGAAGAGACGTGGAGTTCAGAGCGGTTAAACAAGACGGTTTTAATGCCCCATGGAAGAGACGTGGAGGTTAAAGTAGTTTAACAAGATGGTTTTAATGCCCCTTGGTAGAGACGTGGAGTTCAGAGTTGTTTAACGTGACGGTTTTAATGCCCCTTGGATGAAAATTGGAGTTCAGAGTGGTTTAACAAAACAGTAGCTTAGCAATACGGTTTTAATGCCCCTTTCAAGAGACAAGGAGTTCAGAGTGGTTTAACAAGACGGTTTTACTTCCCCTTGGAAAAGACATGTAGTTCAGAGTGGTTTACCAAGATGGTTTTAATGCCCCTTTCAAGAGACGTGTAGTACAGAGTGGTTTAACAAGACGGTTTTACTTCCCCTTGGAAAAGACGTGTAGTTCAGAGTAGTTTAACAAGATGGTTTTAATGCCCCTTGGTAGAGACGTGGATTTCAGAGTGGTGTAACAAGACGGTTTTAATGCCCCTTGGAAGAGACGTGGAGGTCACTGTAGCTTAACAAGATGGTTTTAATGCCCCTTGGAAGAGACTTGGAGGTCACAGTAGCTTAACAAGACGGTTTTAATGCCCCTTGGAAGAGACATGGAGGTCAGAGTGTTTTAACAAGACGGTTTTAATGCCCCTTGGAAGAGACGTGGAGATCAGAGTGGTTTAACAAGACGATTTTAATGCCCCTAGGAAAAGTCGTGGAGTTCAGAGTGGTTTAACTTGACGGTTTTAATGCCAATTGGAAGAGACGTGGAGTTCAGAGTGGTTTAACAAGAAGGTTTTAATGCCCCTTGAAAGAGACATGGAGGTCACAGTAGCTTAACAAGACAGTTTTAATGCCCCTTGGAAGAGACGTGGAGGTCACAGTAGCTTAACAAGACGGTTTAAATGCCCCTTGGAAGAGACATGGAGGTCAGACTGGTTTAACAAGACGGTTTTAATGCCCCTGCCCCTTGGAAGAGACGTGGAGGTCAGAGTGGTTTTAAAAGACAGTTTTAATGCCCCTTGGAAGAGACGTGGAGGTCACAGTAGCTTAACAGGATGGTTTTAATGCCCCTTGGAGGAGACGTGGAGGTCACAGTAGCTTAAGAAGATGGTTTTAATGCCCCTGGGAAGAGACGTGGAGTTCAGAGCGGTTAAACAAGACGGTTTTAATGCCCCATGGAAGAGACGTGGAGGTTAAAGTGGTTTAACAAGATGGTTTTAATGCCCCTTGGTAGAGACGTGGAGTTCAGAGTTGTTTAACGTGACGGTTTTAATGCCCCTTGGATGAAAATTGGAGTTCAGAGTGGTTTAACAAAACAGTAGCTTAGCAATACGGTTTTAATGCCCCTTTCAAGAGACAAGGAGTTCAGAGTGGTTTAACAAGACGGTTTTACTTCCCCTTGGAAAAGACATGTAGTTCAGAGTGGTTTAACAAGATGGTTTTAATGCCCCTTTCAAGAGACGTGGAGTTCAGAGTGGTTTAACAAGACGGTTTTACTTCCCCTTGGAAAAGACGTGTAGTTCAGAGTAGTTTAACAAGATGGTTTTAATGCCCCTTGGTAGAGACGTGGAGTTCAGAGTGGTTTAACAAGACAATTTTAATGCACCTTGGAAGAGACGTGCTGTTCAGAGTGGTTTAACAATACACTTTTAATGCTCCTTGGAAGAGACGTGGAGGCCACAGTAGCTTACCAAGATGGTTTTAATGCCCCTTGGAAGAGACGTGGAGGTCACAGTAGCTTAACAAGATGGTTTTAATGCCCCTTGGAAGAGACATGGAGGTCAGAGTGGTTTAACAAGACGGTTTTATTGCCCCTTGGAAGAGACGTGGAGGTCAGAGTGGTTTTAAAACAGTTTTATTGCCCCTTGGAAGAGACGTGGAGGTCACAGTAGCTTAACAAGATGGTTTTAATGCCCCTGGGAAGAGACGTGGAGTTCAGAGCGGTTAAACAAGACGGTTTTAATGCCCCATGGAAGAGACGTGGAGGTTAAAGTAGTTTAACAAGATGGTTTTAATGCCCCTTGGTAGAGACGTGGAGTTCAGAGTTGTTTAACGTGACGGTTTTAATGCCCCTTGGATGAAAATTGGAGTTCAGAGTGGTTTAACAAAACAGTAGCTTAGCAATACGGTTTTAATGCCCCTTTCAAGAGACAAGGAGTTCAGAGTGGTTTAACAAGACGGTTTTACTTCCCCTTGGAAAAGACGTGTAGTTCAGAGTGGTTTAACAAGATGGTTTTAATGCCCCTTTCAAGAGACGTGGAGTTCAGAGTGGTTTAACAAGACGGTTTTACTTCCCCTTGGAAAAGACGTGTAGTTCAGAGTAGTTTAACAAGATGGTTTTAATGCCCCTTGGTAGAGACGTGGAGTTCAGAGTGGTTTAACAATACATTTTTAATGCTCCCTGGAAGAGACGTGGAGGCCACAGTAGCTTACCAAGATGGTTTTAATGCCCCTTGGAAGAGACGTGGAGGTCACAGTAGCTTAACAAGATGGTTTTAATGCCCCTTGGAAGAGACATGGAGGTCAGAGTGGTTTAACAAGACGGTTTTATTGCCCCTTGAAAGAGACGTGGAGGTCAGAGTGGTTTTAAAACAGTTTTAATGCCCCTTGGAAGAGACGTGGAGGTCACAGTAGCTTAACAAGATGGTTTTAATGCCCCTTGGAAGAGACGTGGAGATCACACCAGCTTAACAAAACGGTTTTAACACCCCTTGGAAGAGACATGGAGGTTACAGTAGCATAACAAGATGGTTTTAATGCCCCTTGGTAGAGACGTGGAGTTCAGAGTGATTTAACAAGACGATTTTAATGCACCTTGGAAGAGACGTGCAATTCAGAGTGGTTTAACAAGACACTTTTAATGCCCCTTGGAAGAGACGTGGAGGCCACAAGAGCTTAACAAGATGGTTTTAATGCCCCTTGGAAGAGATGTGCTGTTCAGAGTGGTTTAACAATACACTTTTAATGCTCCTTGGAAGAGACGTGGAGGCCACAGTAGCTTACCAAGATGGTTTTAATGCCCCTTGGAAGAGACGTGGAGGTCACAGTAGCTTAACAAGATGGTTTTAATGCCCCTTGGAAGAGACATGGAGGTCAGAGTGGTTTAACAAGACGGTTTTATTGCCCCTTGGAAGAGACGTGGAGGTCAGAGTGGTTTTAAAACAGTTTTATTGCCCCTTGGAAGAGACGTGGAGGTCACAGTAGCTTAACAAGATGGTTTTAATGCCCCTTGGAGGAGACGTGGAGGTCACAGTAGCTTAACGAGATGGTTTTAATGCCCCTGGGAAGAGACGTGGAGTTCAGAGCGGTTAAACAAGACGGTTTTAATGCCCCATGGAAGAGACGTGGAGGTTAAAGTAGTTTAACAAGATGGTTTTAATGCCCCTTGGTAGAGACGTGGAGTTCAGAGTTGTTTAACGTGACGGTTTTAATGCCCCTTGGATGAAAATTGGAGTTCAGAGTGGTTTAACAAAACAGTAGCTTAGCAATACGGTTTTAATGCCCCTTTCAAGAGACAAGGAGTTCAGAGTGGTTTAACAAGACGGTTTTACTTCCCCTTGGAAAAGACATGTAGTTCAGAGTGGTTTACCAAGATGGTTTTAATGCCCCTTTCAAGAGACGTGTAGTACAGAGTGGTTTAACAAGACGGTTTTACTTCCCCTTGGAAAAGACGTGTAGTTCAGAGTAGTTTAACAAGATGGTTTTAATGCCCCTTGGTAGAGACGTGGAGTTCAGAGTGGTTTAACAATACACTTTTAATGCTCCCTGGAAGAGACGTGGAGGCCACAGTAGCTTACCAAGATGGTTTTAATGCCCCTTGGAAGAGACGTGGAGGTCACAGTAGCTTAACAAGATGGTTTTAATGCCCCTTGGAAGAGACATGGAGGTCAGAGTGGTTAAACAAGACGGTTTTATTGCCCCTTGGAAGAGACGTGGAGGTCAGAGTGGTTTTAAAACAGTTTTAATGCCCCTTGGAAGAGACGTGGAGGTCACAGTAGCTTAACAAGATGGTTTTAATGCCCCTTGGAAGAGACGTGGAGATCACAGCAGCTTAACAAAACGGTTTTAACACCCCTTGGAAGAGACATGGAGGTTACAGTAGCATAACAAGATGGTTTTAATGCCCCTTGGTAGAGACGTGGAGTTCAGAGTGATTTAACAAGACGATTTTAATGCACCTTGGAAGAGACGTGCAATTCAGAGTGGTTTAACAAGACACTTTTAATGCCCCTTGGAAGAGACGTGGAGGCCACAAGAGCTTAACAAGATGGTTTTAATGCCCCTTGGAAGAGACATGGAGGTCAGAGTGGTTAAACAAGATAGTTTTAATACCCCTGGGAAGAGACTTGGAGGTAACAGTAGCTTAACAAGACGGTTTTAATGCTCCTTGGTAGAGACGTGGAGTACCGAGTGGTTTTACAAGATGGTTTTAATGCCCCTTGGAAAACACGTGGAGTTCAGAGTGGTTTAACAAGATGGTTTTAATGCCCCTTGGAAGAGACGTGGATGTCACAGTAGCTTAACAAGACCGTTTTAATGCCCCTTGGAAGAGACATGGAGGTCAGAGTGTTTTAACAAGACGGTTTTAATGCCCCTTGGAAGAGACGTGGAGGTCACAGTAGCTTAACAAGACGGTTTTAATGCCCCTTAGAAGAGACGTGGAGTTCAGTGTAGTTTAACAAGACGGTTTTATTGTCCCTTGGAAGAAACGTGGAGTTCAGAGTAGTTTAACAAGATGGTTTTAATACCCCTTGCAAGAGATGTGGAGGTCACAGTAGCTTAACAAGATGGTTTTAATGCCACTTGGAAGGGACGTGGAGGTCACAGTAGCTTATCAAGATGCTTGTAATTCCCCTTGGAAGAGACGTGGATGTCACAGTAGCTTAACAAGACGGTTTTAATGCCGCTTGGAAGAGACCTGGAGGTCACAGTAGCTTAACAAGACGGTTTTAATGCCCCTTGGAAGAGACATGGAGGTCAGAGTGGTTTAACAAGACAGTTTTAATGCCCCTTGGAAGAGACGTGGAGGTCTGAGTGGTTTAACAAGATGGTTTTAATGCCCCTTGGAAGAGACGTGGAGGTCACAGTAGCTTAACAAGACGGTATTAATGCCCCTTCGAAGAGACCTGGAGGTCACAGTAGCTTAACAAGACGGTTTTAATGCCCCTTGGAAGAGACATGGAGGTCAGAGTGGTTTAACAAGACAGTTTTAATGCCCCTTGGAAGAGACGTGGAGGCCACAGTAGCATAAGAAGACGGTTTTAATGCCCCTTGGAAAAAACGTGGAGTTCAGAGCAGTTTAACAAAATGGTTTTAATGCCCTTTGCAAGAGAGGTGGTGGTCACAGTAGCTTAACAAGACGGTTTTAATGCCCCTTGGAAGAGACATGGAGGTCAGAGTAGTTAAACAAGATAGTTTTAATTTCCCTTGGAAGATAAGTGGAGGTCACCGTAGCTTAACAAGACGGTTTTAATGCCCCTTGGAAGAGACCTGGAGTTCAGAAGGGTTTAAAAAGACAGTTATAATACCCCTTGGAAGAGACATGGAGGTCACAGTAGTTTAACAAGACGTTTTTAATGCCCCTTGGATGAAAAGTGGAGTTCAGAGTGATTTAACAAAACAGTAGCTTAGCAATACGGTTTTATTGCACCTTGGAAGAGACAAGGAGTTCTACAAAGACGTGGAGTTCAGAGTGGTTTAGCAAGACGGTTTTAATGCCCCTTGTAAGAGACGTGGAGGTCACAGTAGCTTAACAAGATGGTTTTAATGTCCCTTGGAAGAGATGTGGAGGTCACAGTAGCTTAACAAGATGGTTGTAATGTCCGTGGAAGAGACGTGGAGGTCAAAGTGGTTTACCAAGACGGTTTTAATGCCCCTTGGAAGAGACGTGGAGGTCTCAGCTTAACAAGACGGTCGTAATGCCCCTTGGAAGAGATGTGGAGTTTAGAGTGGTTTAACAAGACGGTTTTAATGCCCCTTAAAAGAGACATGAAGGTAACAGTGGCTTAACAAGACGGTTTTAATACCCCTTGGAAGAGACATGGAGATCAGACTGGTTTAACAAGACGATTTTAATTTCCCTAGACAAAGACGTGGAGTTCAGAGTGGTTTAACGTGACGGTTTTAATGCCCCTTGGAAGAGACGTGGAGTTCAGAGTGGTTTAACAACACGGTTTTAATGCCCCTTGGAAGAGACGTGGAGGTCACAGTAGCTTAACAAGACGGTTTTAATGCCCCTTGGAAGAGACGTGGAGGTCACAGTAGCTTAATAAGACGGATTTAATGCCCCTTGGAAGAGACATGGAAGTCAGAGTGGTTTAACAAGAAGGTTTTAATGCCCCTTAGAAGAGACGTGGATGTCAGAGTGGTTTTAAAAGACAGTTTTAATGCCCCTTGGAAGAGACGTGGAGATCACAGTAGCTTAACAAGATGGTTTTAATGCCCGTTGTAAGAGACGTTGAGATCACAGCAGCTTAAAAATATGGTTTTAATGCCTGTTGGAAGAGACGTGGAGGTTACAGTAGTTTAACAAGACGATTTTAATGCCGCTTGGTAGAGACGTGGAGTTCAGAGTGGTTTAACAAGACGATTTTAATGCACCTTGAAAGAGACGTGCAGTTCAGAGTGGTTTAACAAGACACTTTTAATGCCCCTTGGAAGAGACGTGGAGGCCACAATAGCTTAAAAAGATGGTTTTAATGCTCCTTTGAAGAGATTAGGAGTTCAGAGTGGTTAAACAAGATAGTTTTAATACCCTTGGGAAGAAACGTGGAGGTTACAGTAGCTTAACAAGACTGTTTTAATGCCCGTAGGAAAAGACGTGGAGTTCAGAGTGGTTTAACGTGACGGTTTTAATGCCCCTTGGAAGAGACGTGGAGGTCACAGTAGCTTAACAAGACGGTTTTAATGCCCCTTGGAAGAGACGTGAAGGTCACATTAGCATAAGAAGACGGTTTTAATGCCCCTTGGAAGAGACGTGGAGTTCAGATTGTTTTTAAAATACCGTTTTAATGCCCCTTGGAAGAGACTTGGAGGTCACAGTAGCTTAACAAGATGGTTTTAATGCCCCTGGGAAGAAAAGTGGAGTTCAGAGTGGTTTAACAAGACGGTTTTAATGCCCCTTGGAAGAGACGTGGAGGTCACAGTAGCTTAACAGGACGGTTTTAATGCCCCTTGGAAGAGATGTGGAGTTCAGAAGGGTTTAACAAGACAGTTATAATGACCATTGGAAAAGACGTGGAGGTCAGAGTGGTTTAACAAGATGGTTTTAATGCCCCTTGGAAGAGAGGGGGAGGTCACAGTAGCTTAACAAGATGGTTTTATTGCTCCTTGGAAGAGACTTTGAGGTCACAGTAGCTTAACAAGATGGTTTTAATGCCCTTGGAAGATACGTGGAAGTCAGAGTTGTTTTAAAAGACAGTTTTACTGCCCCTTGGAAGAGACGTGGAGGTCACAGTAGCTTAATAAGATGGTTTTAATGCCCCTTGGAAGAGACGTGGAGTTCAGAGAGGTTTCACAAGATGGTTTTAATGCCCCTTTGAAGAGACGTGGAGGTTACAGTGGTTTAACAAGACGGTTATAATGACCTTGGTAGAGACTGTGGAGTTCAGAGTGGTTTAACGAGACAATTTTAATGCCCCTTGGAAGAGACGTGCAGTTCAGAGTGGTTTAACAAGACACTTTCAATGCCCCTTGGATGAGACGTGGAGGCCACAGTAGCTTAACAAGATGGTTTTAATGCCCATTGGAAGAGACTAGGAGTTCATAGTGGTTAAACAAGATAGTTTTAATACCCCTGGGACGAGACGTGGAGGTTACAGTAGCTTAACAAGACGGTTTTAATGCACCTTGGAAAAGACGTGTAGTTTAGAGTGGTTTAACAAGATTTTTTTAATGCCCCTTGGAAGAGACGTGGAGGTTACAGTAGCTTAACAAGACGGTTTTAATGCCCCTTGGAAGAGACATGGAGTTCAGAAGGGTTTATCAAGACAGTTATAATGACCCTTGGAAGAGACATGGAGGTCACAGTAGTTTAACAAGACGATGCTAATGCCCCTTGGAAGAGAAATGGAGTTCAGAGTGGTTTAACAAGATGGTTTTAATGCCCCTTGGAATAGACGGGGAGATCACAGTAGCTTAACAAGATGGTTTTATTGCCCCTTGGAAGAGACTTTGAGGTCACAGTAGCTTAACAAGATGGTTTTAATGCCCTTGGAAGATACGTGGAGGTCAGAGTTGTTTTAAAAGACAGTTTTACTGCCCCTTGGAAGAGACGTGGAGGTCACAGTATCTTAACAAGATGGTTTTAATGCCCCTTGGAAGAGACGTGGAGTTCAGAGTGTTTTCACAAGATGGTTGTAATCCCCCTTGGAAGAGACGTGGAGATTACAGTGGTTTATCAAGACAATCAAGACAGTTTTAATGCCCCTTGGTATAGACGTGGAGTACAGAGTGGTTTAACAAGACGATTTTAATGCCCCTTGGAAGACACGTGCAGTTCAGAGTGGTTTAACAAGACACTTTTAATGCCCCTTGGAAGAGACATGGAGGCCACAGTAGCTTAACAAGATGGTTTTAATGCCCCTTGGAAGAGACTAGGTGTTCAGAGTGGTTAAACAAGATAGTTTTAATACACCTGGGAAGAGATGTGGAGGTTACAGTAGCTTAACAAGACGGTTTTAATGCCCCTTGGAAAAGACGTGGAGTTCAGAGTGGTTTAACAAGATGGTTTTTATGCCCCTTAGAAGAGACGTGGAGGTCACAGTAGCTTAAAAAGACGGTTTTAATGCCCCTTGGAAGAGACATGGAGGTCAGAGTGGTTTAACAAGACGGTTTTAATGCCCCTTGGAACAGACGTGGAGTTCACAGTATGTTAACAAGACGGTTTTAATGCACCTTAAAAGAGACGTGAAGTTCAGTGTGGTTTAACAAGACGGTTTTAATGCCCCTTGGAAGAAACATGGAGTTCAGAGTAGTTTAACAAAATGGTTTTAATGCCCCTTGCAAGAGAGGTGGAGGTCACAGTCGCTTAACAGTACGGTTTTAATGCCACTTGGAAGGGACGTGGAGGTCACAGTAGCTTAACAAGATGCTTTAAATTCCCCTTGGAAGAGACGTGGAGGTCACAGTAGCTTAACAAGACGGTTTTAATGCCCCTTGGAAGAGACATGGAGGTCAGAGTGATTTAACAAGATGGTTTTAATGCCCCTTGGAAGAGACGTGGAGCTTACAGTAGCTTAACAAGATACTTTTAATTCCCCTTGGAAGAGACGTGGAGGCCACAGTAGCTTAACAAGATATTTTTAATGCCCCTTGGAAGAGACTAGGAGTTCAGAGTGGTTAAACAAGATATTTTTAATACCTCTGGGAAGAGACGTGGAGGTTACAGTAGCTTAACAAGACGGTTTTAATGCCCCTTGGAAAAGACGTGGAGTTCAGAGTGGTTTAACAAGATGGTTTTAATGCCCCTTGTAAGAGACGTGGAGGTCACAGTAGCTTAACAAGATGGTTTTAATGCCCCTTGGAAGAGACATGGATGTCAGAGTGGTTTAACAAGACGGTTTTAATGCCCCTTGGAAGAGAGGTGGAGGTCACAGTAGGTTAACAAGACGGTTTTAATGCCACTTGGCAGGGACGTGGAGGTCACAGTAGCTTAATAAGACGGTTTTAATGCCACTTGGAAGGGACGTGGAGGTCACAGTAGCTTAACAAGATACTTTTAATTCCCCTTGGAAGAGATGTGCAGGTCACAGTAGCTTAGCAAGACGGTTTTAGTGCCCCTTGGAAGAGACGTGGAGGTCACAATAGCTTAACAAGATGGTTTTAATGGCCCTTGGAAGAGACGTGGAGTTCAGAAGGGTTTAACAAGACAGTTATATTGCCCTTTGGAAGAGACGTGGAGGTCACAGTAGTTTAACAAGACGATTTTAATGCCCCTTGGATAAAAAGTGGAGTTCAGAGTGGTTTACAAAACAATAGCTTAGCAATACGGTTTTAATGCCCCTTGGAAGAGACAAGGAGTTCAGAGTGGTTTACCAAGACGGTTTAACTTCCCCTTGGAAAAGACGTGGAGTTCAGAGTGGTTTAACAAGACAATTTTAATGCACCTTGGAAGAGATGTGGAGGTCACAGTAGCTTAACAAGACGGTTTTAATGTCCGTGGAAGAGACGTGGAGGTCAAAGTGGTTTACCAAGACGGTTTTAATGTCCCTTGGAAGAGACGTGGAGGTCTCAGTAGATTAACAAGACGGTCGTAATGCCCCTTGGATTAGATGTGGAGTTTAGAGTGGTTTAACAAGACGGTTTTAATGCCCCTTGGAAGAAACGTGGAGTTCAGAGTGGTTTAACAAGATGGTTTTATTGCCCCTTGGAAGAGACGTGGAGGACACATTAGCTTAACAAGACGGTTTTAATGCACCTTGGAAGAGACGTGGACGACACAGTAGCTTAAAAAGACGGTTTTAATGCCCCATGGAAGAGACATGGAGGTCAGAGTGGTTTAACAAGACGGTTTTAATGCCCCTTGTAAGAGACGTGGAGGTCAGAGTGGTTTTAAAAGACCGTTTTAATGCCCCTTGTAAGAGACGTGGAGGTCTCAGTAGCTTAACAAGATGGTTTTAATGCCCCTGAGAAGAAAAGTGGAGTTCAGAGTGGTTTAACAAGACGGTTTTAATGCCCCTTGGAAGAGACGTGGAGGTCACAGTAGCTTAACAGGACGGTTTTAATGCCCCTTGGAAGAGACGTGGAGTTCAGAAGGGTTTAACAAGACAGTTATAATGACCCTTTGAAGAGACATGGAGGTCACAGTAGTTTAACAAGACGGTGCTAATGCCCCTTGTAATTGAAATGGAGTTCAGAGTGGTTTAACAAGATGGTTATAATGCCCCTTGGAAGAGACGGGGAGGTCACAGTAGCTTAACAAGACGGTTTTAATGCACCTTGGAAGAGACGTGGACGACACAGTAGCTTAAAAAGACGGTTTTAATGCCCCATGGAAGAGACATGGAGGTCAGAGTCGTTTAACAAGACGGTTTTAATGCCCCTTGGAAGAGACGTGGAGGTCAGAGTGGTTTTAAAAGACCGTTTTAATGCCCCTTGGAAGAGACGTGGAGGTCACAGTAGCTTAACAAGATTGTTTTAATGCCCCTTGGTAGAGACGTGGAGATCACAGCAGCTTAACAATACGGTTTTAATGCCCCTTGGAAGAGATGTGGAGGTTACAGTAGTTTAACAAGACGGTTTTAATGCCCCTTGGTAGAGACGTGGAGTTCAGAGTGGTTTAACAAGACGATTTTAATGAAACTTGGAAGAGACGTGCAGTTCAGAGTGGTTTAACAAGACACTTTTAATGCCCCTTGGAAGAGACGTGGAGGCCACAGTAGCTTAACAAGATGGTTTTAATGCCCCTTGGAAGAGAATAGGAGTTCAGAGTGGTTTAACAAGATGGTTTCAATGCCCCTTGGAAGAGACGTGGAGGTCACAGTAGCTTAACAAGACAGTTTAAATGCCCCTTGGAAGAGACGTGGAGGTCACAGTAGTTTAACAAGACGGTGCTAATGCCCCTTGGATGAGACATGGAGGTCAGAGTGGTTTAACAAGATGGTTTTAATGCCCCTTGGAAGAGATGTGAAGGTCACAGTAGCATAAGAAGACGGTTTTAATGCCCCTTGGAAGAGACGTGGAGTTCAGATTGTTTTTAAAATACAGTTTTAATGCCCCTTGGAAGAGACGTGGAGATCACAGTAGCTTAACAAGATGGTTTTAATGCCCCTGGGAAGAAAAGTGGAGTTCAGAGTGGTTTAACAAGACGGTTTTAATGCCCCTTGGAAGAGACGTGGAGGTCACAGTAGCTTAACAGGACGGTTTTAATGCCCCTTGGAAGAGATGTGGAGTTCAGAAGGGTTTAACAAGACAGTTATAATGACCCTTCGAAGAGACATGGAGGTCACAGTAGTTTAACAAGACGGTGCTAATGCCCCTTGGAAGAGAAATGGAGTTCAGAGTGGTTTAACAAGATAGTTTTAATGCACCTTGGAAGAGAAGGGGAGGTCACAGTAGCTTAACAAGATGGTTTTATTGCTCCTTGGAAAAGACTTTGAGGTCACAGTAGCTTAACAAGATGGTTTTAATGCCCTTGGAAGATACGTGGAGGTCAGAGTTGTTTTAAAAGACAGTTTTACTGCCCCTTGGAAGAGACGTGGAGGTCACAGTAGCTTAACAAGATGGTTTTAATGCCCCTTGGAAGAGACGTGGAGTTCACAGAGGTTTCACAAGATGGTTTTAATGCCCCTTGGAAGAGACATGGAGGTTACAGTGGTTTAACAAGACGGTTATAATGCCCCTTGGTAGAGACGTGGAGTTCAGAGTGGTTTAACGAGACAATTTTAATGCCCCTTGGAAGAGACGTGCAGTTCAGAGTGGTTTAACAAGACACTTTTAATGCCCCTTGGATGAGACGTGGAGGCCACTGTAGCTTAACAAGATGGTTTTAATGCCCATTGGAAGAGACTAGGAGTTCAGAGTGGTTAAACAAGATAGTTTTAATACCCCTGGGAAGAGACGTGGAGGTTACAGTAGCTTAACAAGACGGTTTTAATGCCCCTTGGAAAAGACGTGTAGTTCAGAGTGGTTTAACAAGATTTTTTAATGCCCCTTGGAAGAGATGTTGAGGTCACAGTAGCTTAACAAGACGGTTTTAATGCCCCTTGGAAGAGACGTGGAGTTCAGAAGGGTTTATGAAGACAGTTATAATGACCCTTGGAAGAGACATGGAGGTCACAGAAGTTTAACAAGACGGTGCTAATGCCCCTTGGAAGAGAAGTGGAGTTCAGAGTGGTTTAACAAGATGGTTTTAATGCCCCTTGGAAGAGACGGGGAGGTCACAGTAGCTTAACAAGACGGTTTTATTGCCCCTTGGAAGAGACTTTGAGGTCACAGTAGCTTAACAAGATGGTTTTAATGCCCTTGGAAGATACGTGGAGGTCAGAGCTGTTTTAAAAGACAGTTTTACTGCCCCTTGGAAAAGACGTGGAGGTCACAGTAGCTTAACAAGATGGTTTTAATGCCCCTTGGAAGAGACGTGGAGTTCAGAGTGGTTTCACAAGATGGTTGTAATGCCCCTTGGAAGAGACGTGGAGATTACAGTGGTTTAACAAGACAGTTTTAATGCCCCTTGGTAGAGACGTGGAGTACAGAGTGGTTTAACAAGACGATTTTAATGCCCCTTGGAATACACGTGCAGTTCAGAGTGGTTTAACAAGACACTTTTAATGCCCCTTGGAAGAGACGTGGAGGCCACAGTAGCTTAACAAGATGGTTTTAATGCCCCTTGGAAGAGACTAGGTTTTCAGAGTGGTTAAACAAGATAGTTTTAATACCCCTGGGAAGAGATGTGGAGGTTACAGTAGCTTAACAAGACGGTTTTAATGCCCCTTGGAAAAGACGTGGAGTTAAGAGTGGTTTAACAAGATGGTTTTAATGCCCCTTGGAAGAGACGTGGAGGTCACAGTAGCTTAAAAAGACGGTTTTAATGCCCCTTGGAAGAGACATGGAGGTCAGAGTGGTTTAACCAGACGGTTTTAATGCCCCTTGGAACAGACGTGGAGGTCACAGTAGGTTAACAAGACGGTTTTAATGCACCTTAGAAGAGACGTGAAGTTCAGTGTGGTTTAACAAGACGGTTTTAATGCCCCTTGGAAGAAACATGGAGTTCAGAGTAGTTTAACAAAATGGTTTTAATGCCCCTTGCAAGAGAGGTGGAGGTCACAGTCGCTTAACAAGACGGTTTTAATGCCACTTGGAAGGGACGTATAGGTCACAGTAGCTTAACAAGATGCTTTTAATTCCCCTTGGAAGAGACGTGGAGGTCACAGTAGCTTAACAAAATGGTTTTAATGACCCTTGGAAGAGACATGGAGGTCAGAGTGGTTTAACAAGACGGTTTTAATGCCCCTTGGAAGAGACGTGAAGGTCACAGTAGCATAAGAAGACGGTTTTAATGCCCCTTGGAAGAGACGTGGAGTTCAGATTGTTTTTAAAATACGGTTTTAATGCCCCTTGGAAGAGACGTGGAGGTCACAGTAGCTTAACAAGATGGTTTTAATGCCCCTTGGAAGAGACGTGGAGGTTATAGTAGCTTAACAAGATACTTTTAATTCCCCTTGGAAGAGACGTGGAGGCCACAGTAGCTTAACAAGATGGTTTTAATTCCCTTGGAAGAGACTAGGAGTTCAGAGTGGTTAAACAAGATAGTTTTAATACCTCTGGGAAGAGACGTGGAGGTTACAGTAGCTTAACAAGACGGTTTTAATGCCCCTTGGAAAAGACGTGGAGTTCAGAGTGGTTTAACAAGATGGTTTTAATGCCCCTTGGAAGAGACGTGGAGGTCACAGTAGCTTAATAAGACGGTTTTAATGCCCCTTGGACGAGACATGGAGGTCAGAGTGGTTTAACAAGACTGTTTTAATGCCCCTTGGAAGAGAGGTGGAGGTCACAGTAGGTTAGCAAGACGGTTTTAATGCCACTTGGCAGGGACGTGGAGGTCACAGTAGCTTAACAAGACGGTTTTAATGCCACTTGGAAGGGACGTGGAGGTCACAGTAGCTTAACAAGATGCTTTTAATTCCCCTTGGAAGAGATGTGCAGGTCACAGTAGCTTAGCATGACGGTTTTAATACCCCTTGGAAGAGACGTGGAGGTCACACTAGCTTAACAAGATGGTTTTAATGCCCCTTGGAAGAGACGTGGATTTCAGAAGGGTTCAACAAGATGGTTATATTGCCCTTTGGAAGAGACGTGGAGGTCACAGTAGTTTAACAAGACGATTTTAATACCCCTTGGATAAAAAGTGGAGTTCAGAGTGGTTTAACAAAACAGTAGCTTAGCAATACGGTTTTAATGCCCCTTGGAAGAGACAAGGAGTTCAGAGTGATTTATCAAGACGGTTTAACTTCCCCTTGGAAAAGACGGGGAGTTCAGAGTGGTTTAACAAGACGGTTTTAATGTCCCTTGGAAGAGACGTGGAGGTCACAGTAGCTTAACAAGACGGTTTTAATGTCCGTGTAAGAGACGTGGAGGTCAAAGTGGTTTACCAAGACGGTTTTAATGCCCCTTGGAAGAGACGTGGAGGTCTCAGTTGATTAACAAGATGGTCGTAATGCCCCTTGGATTAGATGTGGAGTTTAGAGTGGTTTAACAAGATGGTTTTAATGCCCCTTGGAAGAGACGTGGAGTTCAGAGTGGTTTAACAAGATGGTTTTAATGCCCCTTGGAAGAGACGTGGAGGACACAGTAGCTTAACAAGACGGTTTTAATGCACCTTGGAAGAGACGTGGACGACACAGTAGCTTAAAAAGACGGTTTTAATGCCCCATGGAAGAGACATGGAGGTCAGAGTCGTTTAACAAGACGGTTTTAATGCCCCTTGGAAGAGACGTGGAGGTCAGAGTGGTTTTAAAAGACCGTTTTAATGCCCCTTGGAAGAGACGTGGAGGTCACAGTAGCTTAACAAGATTGTTTTAATGCCCCTTGGTAGAGACGTGGAGATCACAGCAGCTTAACAATACGGTTTTAATGCCCCTTGGAAGAGATGTGGAGGTTACAGTAGTTTAACAAGACGGTTTTAATGCCCCTTGGTAGAGACGTGGAGTTCAGAGTGGTTTAACAAGACGATTTTAATGAAACTTGGAAGAGACGTGCAGTTCAGAGTGGTTTAACAAGACACTTTTAATGCCCCTTGGAAGAGACGTGGAGGCCACAGTAGCTTAACAAGATGGTTTTAATGCCCCTTGGAAGAGAATAGGAGTTCAGAGTGGTTTAACAAGATGGTTTCAATGCCCCTTGGAAGAGACGTGGAGGTCACAGTAGCTTAACAAGACAGTTTTAATGCCCCTTGGAAGAGACGTGGAGGTTACAGTAGTTTAACAAGACGGTGCTAATGCCCCTTGGATGAGACATGGAGGTCAGAGTGGTTTAACAAGATGGTTTTAATGCCCCTTGGAAGAGATGTGAAGGTCACAGTAGCATAAGAAGACGGTTTTAATGCCCCTTGGAAGAGACCTGGAGTTCAGATTGTTTTTAAAATACGGTTTTAATGCCCCTTGGAAGAGACGTGGAGATCACAGTAGCTTAACAAGATGGTTTTAATGCCCCTGGGAAGAAAAGTGGAGTTCAGAGTGGTTTAACAAGACGGTTTTAATGCCCCTTGGAAGAGACGTGGAGGTCACAGTAGCTTAACAGGACGGTTTTAATGCCCCTTGGAAGAGATGTGGAGTTCAGAAGGGTTTAACAAGACAGTTATAATGACCCTTCGAAGAGACATGGAGGTCACAGTAGTTTAACAAGACGGTGCTAATGCCCCTTGGAAGAGAAATGGAGTTCAGAGTGGTTTAACAAGATAGTTTTAATGCACCTTGGAAGAGAAGGGGAGGTCACAGTAGCTTAACAAGATGGTTTTATTGCTCCTTGGAAAAGACTTTGAGGTCACAGTAGCTTAACAAGATGGTTTTAATGCCCTTGGAAGATACGTGGAGGTCAGAGTTGTTTTAAAAGACAGTTTTACTGCCCCTTGGAAGAGACGTGGAGGTCACAGTAGCTTAACAAGATGGTTTTAATGCCCCTTGGAAGAGACGTGGAGTTCACAGAGGTTTCACAAGATGGTTTTAATGCCCCTTGGAAGAGACATGGAGGTTACAGTGGTTTAACAAGACGGTTATAATGCCCCTTGGTAGAGACGTGGAGTTCAGAGTGGTTTAACGAGACAATTTTAATGCCCCTTGGAAGAGACGTGCAGTTCAGAGTGGTTTAACAAGACACTTTTAATGCCCCTTGGATGAGACGTGGAGGCCACTGTAGCTTAACAAGATGGTTTTAATGCCCATTGGAAGAGACTAGGAGTTCAGAGTGGTTAAACAAGATAGTTTTAATACCCCTGGGAAGAGACGTGGAGGTTACAGTAGCTTAACAAGACGGTTTTAATGCCCCTTGGAAAAGACGTGTAGTTCAGAGTGGTTTAACAAGATTTTTTAATGCCCCTTGGAAGAGATGTGGAGGTCACAGTAGCTTAACAAGACGGTTTTAATGCCCCTTGGAAGAGACGTGGAGTTCAGAAGGGTTTATCAAGACAGTTATAATGACCCTTGGAAGAGACATGGAGGTCACAGTAGTTTAACAAGACGGTGCTAATGCCCCTTGGAAGAGAAGTGGAGTTCAGAGTGGTTTAACAAGACTGTTTTAATGCCCCTTGGAAGAGAGGTGGAGGTCACAGTAGGTTAGCAAGACGGTTTTAATGCCACTTGGCAGGGACGTGGAGGTCACAGTAGCTTAACAAGACGGTTTTAATGCCACTTGGAAGGGACGTGGAGGTCACAGTAGCTTAACAAGATGCTTTTAATTCCCCTTGGAAGAGATGTGCAGGTCACAGTAGCTTAGCATGACGGTTTTAATACCCCTTGGAAGAGACGTGGAGGTCACACTAGCTTAACAAGATGGTTTTAATGCCCCTTGGAAGAGACGTGGATTTCAGAAGGGTTCAACAAGATGGTTATATTGCCCTTTGGAAGAGACGTGGAGGTCACAGTAGTTTAACAAGACGATTTTAATACCCCTTGGATAAAAAGTGGAGTTCAGAGTGGTTTAACAAAACAGTAGCTTAGCAATACGGTTTTAATGCCCCTTGGAAGAGACAAGGAGTTCAGAGTGATTTATCAAGACGGTTTAACTTCCCCTTGGAAAAGACGGGGAGTTCAGAGTGGTTTAACAAGACGGTTTTAATGTCCCTTGGAAGAGACGTGGAGGTCACAGTAGCTTAACAAGACGGTTTTAATGTCCGTGTAAGAGACGTGGAGGTCAAAGTGGTTTACCAAGACGGTTTTAATGCCCCTTGGAAGAGACGTGGAGGTCTCAGTTGATTAACAAGATGGTCGTAATGCTCCTTGGATTAGATGTGGAGTTTAGAGTGGTTTAACAAGATGGTTTTAATGCCCCTTGGAAGAGACGTGGAGGTCAGAGTGGTTTTAAAAGACCGTTTTAATGCCCCTTGGAAGAGACGTGGAGGTCACAGTAGCTTAACAAGATTGTTTTAATGCCCCTTGGTAGAGACGTGGAGATCACAGCAGCTTAACAATACGGTTTTAATGCCCCTTGGAAGAGATGTGGAGGTTACAGTAGTTTAACAAGACGGTTTTAATGCCCCTTGGTAGAGACGTGGAGTTCAGAGTGGTTTAACAAGACGATTTTAATGAAACTTGGAAGAGACGTGCAGTTCAGAGTGGTTTAACAAGACACTTTTAATGCCCCTTGGAAGAGACGTGGAGGCCACAGTAGCTTAACAAGATGGTTTTAATGCCCCTTGGAAGAGAATAGGAGTTCAGAGTGGTTTAACAAGATGGTTTCAATGCCCCTTGGAAGAGACGTGGAGGTCACAGTAGCTTAACAAGACAGTTTAAATGCCCCTTGGAAGAGACGTGGAGGTCACAGTAGTTTAACAAGACGGTGCTAATGCCCCTTGGATGAGACATGGAGGTCAGAGTGGTTTAACAAGATGGTTTTAATGCCCCTTGGAAGAGATGTGAAGGTCACAGTAGCATAAGAAGACGGTTTTAATGCCCCTTGGAAGAGACGTGGAGTTCAGATTGTTTTTAAAATACAGTTTTAATGCCCCTTGGAAGAGACGTGGAGATCACAGTAGCTTAACAAGATGGTTTTAATGCCCCTGGGAAGAAAAGTGGAGTTCAGAGTGGTTTAACAAGACGGTTTTAATGCCCCTTGGAAGAGACGTGGAGGTCACAGTAGCTTAACAGGACGGTTTTAATGCCCCTTGGAAGAGATGTGGAGTTCAGAAGGGTTTAACAAGACAGTTATAATGACCCTTCGAAGAGACATGGAGGTCACAGTAGTTTAACAAGACGGTGCTAATGCCCCTTGGAAGAGAAATGGAGTTCAGAGTGGTTTAACAAGATAGTTTTAATGCACCTTGGAAGAGAAGGGGAGGTCACAGTAGCTTAACAAGATGGTTTTATTGCTCCTTGGAAAAGACTTTGAGGTCACAGTAGCTTAACAAGATGGTTTTAATGCCCTTGGAAGATACGTGGAGGTCAGAGTTGTTTTAAAAGACAGTTTTACTGCCCCTTGGAAGAGACGTGGAGGTCACAGTAGCTTAACAAGATGGTTTTAATGCCCCTTGGAAGAGACGTGGAGTTCACAGAGGTTTCACAAGATGGTTTTAATGCCCCTTGGAAGAGACATGGAGGTTACAGTGGTTTAACAAGACGGTTATAATGCCCCTTGGTAGAGACGTGGAGTTCAGAGTGGTTTAACGAGACAATTTTAATGCCCCTTGGAAGAGACGTGCAGTTCAGAGTGGTTTAACAAGACACTTTTAATGCCCCTTGGATGAGACGTGGAGGCCACTGTAGCTTAACAAGATGGTTTTAATGCCCATTGGAAGAGACTAGGAGTTCAGAGTGGTTAAACAAGATAGTTTTAATACCCCTGGGAAGAGACGTGGAGGTTACAGTAGCTTAACAAGACGGTTTTAATGCCCCTTGGAAAAGACGTGTAGTTCAGAGTGGTTTAACAAGATTTTTTAATGCCCCTTGGAAGAGATGTTGAGGTCACAGTAGCTTAACAAGACGGTTTTAATGCCCCTTGGAAGAGACGTGGAGTTCAGAAGGGTTTATGAAGACAGTTATAATGACCCTTGGAAGAGACATGGAGGTCACAGAAGTTTAACAAGACGGTGCTAATGCCCCTTGGAAGAGAAGTGGAGTTCAGAGTGGTTTAACAAGATGGTTTTAATGCCCCTTGGAAGAGACGGGGAGGTCACAGTAGCTTAACAAGACGGTTTTATTGCCCCTTGGAAGAGACTTTGAGGTCACAGTAGCTTAACAAGATGGTTTTAATGCCCTTGGAAGATACGTGGAGGTCAGAGCTGTTTTAAAAGACAGTTTTACTGCCCCTTGGAAAAGACGTGGAGGTCACAGTAGCTTAACAAGATGGTTTTAATGCCCCTTGGAAGAGACGTGGAGTTCAGAGTGGTTTCACAAGATGGTTGTAATGCCCCTTGGAAGAGACGTGGAGATTACAGTGGTTTAACAAGACAGTTTTAATGCCCCTTGGTAGAGACGTGGAGTACAGAGTGGTTTAACAAGACGATTTTAATGCCCCTTGGAATACACGTGCAGTTCAGAGTGGTTTAACAAGACACTTTTAATGCCCCTTGGAAGAGACGTGGAGGCCACAGTAGCTTAACAAGATGGTTTTAATGCCCCTTGGAAGAGACTAGGTTTTCAGAGTGGTTAAACAAGATAGTTTTAATACCCCTGGGAAGAGATGTGGAGGTTACAGTAGCTTAACAAGACGGTTTTAATGCCCCTTGGAAAAGACGTGGAGTTAAGAGTGGTTTAACAAGATGGTTTTAATGCCCCTTGGAAGAGACGTGGAGGTCACAGTAGCTTAAAAAGACGGTTTTAATGCCCCTTGGAAGAGACATGGAGGTCAGAGTGGTTTAACCAGACGGTTTTAATGCCCCTTGGAACAGACGTGGAGGTCACAGTAGGTTAACAAGACGGTTTTAATGCACCTTAGAAGAGACGTGAAGTTCAGTGTGGTTTAACAAGACGGTTTTAATGCCCCTTGGAAGAAACATGGAGTTCAGAGTAGTTTAACAAAATGGTTTTAATGCCCCTTGCAAGAGAGGTGGAGGTCACAGTCGCTTAACAAGACGGTTTTAATGCCACTTGGAAGGGACGTATAGGTCACAGTAGCTTAACAAGATGCTTTTAATTCCCCTTGGAAGAGACGTGGAGGTCACAGTAGCTTAACAAAATGGTTTTAATGACCCTTGGAAGAGACATGGAGGTCAGAGTGGTTTAACAAGACGGTTTTAATGCCCCTTGGAAGAGACGTGAAGGTCACAGTAGCATAAGAAGACGGTTTTAATGCCCCTTGGAAGAGACGTGGAGTTCAGATTGTTTTTAAAATACGGTTTTAATGCCCCTTGGAAGAGACGTGGAGGTCACAGTAGCTTAACAAGATGGTTTTAATGCCCCTTGGAAGAGACGTGGAGGTTATAGTAGCTTAACAAGATACTTTTAATTCCCCTTGGAAGAGACGTGGAGGCCACAGTAGCTTAACAAGATGGTTTTAATTCCCTTGGAAGAGACTAGGAGTTCAGAGTGGTTAAACAAGATAGTTTTAATACCTCTGGGAAGAGACGTGGAGGTTACAGTAGCTTAACAAGACGGTTTTAATGCCCCTTGGAAAAGACGTGGAGTTCAGAGTGGTTTAACAAGATGGTTTTAATGCCCCTTGGAAGAGACGTGGAGGTCACAGTAGCTTAATAAGACGGTTTTAATGCCCCTTGGACGAGACATGGAGGTCAGAGTGGTTTAACAAGACTGTTTTAATGCCCCTTGGAAGAGAGGTGGAGGTCACAGTAGGTTAGCAAGACGGTTTTAATGCCACTTGGCAGGGACGTGGAGGTCACAGTAGCTTAACAAGACGGTTTTAATGCCACTTGGAAGGGACGTGGAGGTCACAGTAGCTTAACAAGATGCTTTTAATTCCCCTTGGAAGAGATGTGCAGGTCACAGTAGCTTAGCATGACGGTTTTAATACCCCTTGGAAGAGACGTGGAGGTCACACTAGCTTAACAAGATGGTTTTAATGCCCCTTGGAAGAGACGTGGATTTCAGAAGGGTTCAACAAGATGGTTATATTGCCCTTTGGAAGAGACGTGGAGGTCACAGTAGTTTAACAAGACGATTTTAATACCCCTTGGATAAAAAGTGGAGTTCAGAGTGGTTTAACAAAACAGTAGCTTAGCAATACGGTTTTAATGCCCCTTGGAAGAGACAAGGAGTTCAGAGTGATTTATCAAGACGGTTTAACTTCCCCTTGGAAAAGACGGGGAGTTCAGAGTGGTTTAACAAGACGGTTTTAATGTCCCTTGGAAGAGACGTGGAGGTCACAGTAGCTTAACAAGACGGTTTTAATGTCCGTGTAAGAGACGTGGAGGTCAAAGTGGTTTACCAAGACGGTTTTAATGCCCCTTGGAAGAGACGTGGAGGTCTCAGTTGATTAACAAGATGGTCGTAATGCCCCTTGGATTAGATGTGGAGTTTAGAGTGGTTTAACAAGATGGTTTTAATGCCCCTTGGAAGAGACGTGGAGTTCAGAGTGGTTTAACAAGATGGTTTTAATGCCCCTTGGAAGAGACGTGGAGGACACAGTAGCTTAACAAGACGGTTTTAATGCACCTTGGAAGAGACGTGGACGACACAGTAGCTTAAAAAGACGGTTTTAATGCCCCATGGAAGAGACATGGAGGTCAGAGTCGTTTAACAAGACGGTTTTAATGCCCCTTGGAAGAGACGTGGAGGTCAGAGTGGTTTTAAAAGACCGTTTTAATGCCCCTTGGAAGAGACGTGGAGGTCACAGTAGCTTAACAAGATTGTTTTAATGCCCCTTGGTAGAGACGTGGAGATCACAGCAGCTTAACAATACGGTTTTAATGCCCCTTGGAAGAGATGTGGAGGTTACAGTAGTTTAACAAGACGGTTTTAATGCCCCTTGGTAGAGACGTGGAGTTCAGAGTGGTTTAACAAGACGATTTTAATGAAACTTGGAAGAGACGTGCAGTTCAGAGTGGTTTAACAAGACACTTTTAATGCCCCTTGGAAGAGACGTGGAGGCCACAGTAGCTTAACAAGATGGTTTTAATGCCCCTTGGAAGAGAATAGGAGTTCAGAGTGGTTTAACAAGATGGTTTCAATGCCCCTTGGAAGAGACGTGGAGGTCACAGTAGCTTAACAAGACAGTTTTAATGCCCCTTGGAAGAGACGTGGAGGTTACAGTAGTTTAACAAGACGGTGCTAATGCCCCTTGGATGAGACATGGAGGTCAGAGTGGTTTAACAAGATGGTTTTAATGCCCCTTGGAAGAGATGTGAAGGTCACAGTAGCATAAGAAGACGGTTTTAATGCCCCTTGGAAGAGACGTGGAGTTCAGATTGTTTTTAAAATACGGTTTTAATGCCCCTTGGAAGAGACGTGGAGATCACAGTAGCTTAACAAGATGGTTTTAATGCCCCTGGGAAGAAAAGTGGAGTTCAGAGTGGTTTAACAAGACGGTTTTAATGCCCCTTGGAAGAGACGTGGAGGTCACAGTAGCTTAACAGGACGGTTTTAATGCCCCTTGGAAGAGATGTGGAGTTCAGAAGGGTTTAACAAGACAGTTATAATGACCCTTCGAAGAGACATGGAGGTCACAGTAGTTTAACAAGACGGTGCTAATGCCCCTTGGAAGAGAAATGGAGTTCAGAGTGGTTTAACAAGATAGTTTTAATGCACCTTGGAAGAGAAGGGGAGGTCACAGTAGCTTAACAAGATGGTTTTATTGCTCCTTGGAAAAGACTTTGAGGTCACAGTAGCTTAACAAGATGGTTTTAATGCCCTTGGAAGATACGTGGAGGTCAGAGTTGTTTTAAAAGACAGTTTTACTGCCCCTTGGAAGAGACGTGGAGGTCACAGTAGCTTAACAAGATGGTTTTAATGCCCCTTGGAAGAGACGTGGAGTTCACAGAGGTTTCACAAGATGGTTTTAATGCCCCTTGGAAGAGACATGGAGGTTACAGTGGTTTAACAAGACGGTTATAATGCCCCTTGGTAGAGACGTGGAGTTCAGAGTGGTTTAACGAGACAATTTTAATGCCCCTTGGAAGAGACGTGCAGTTCAGAGTGGTTTAACAAGACACTTTTAATGCCCCTTGGATGAGACGTGGAGGCCACTGTAGCTTAACAAGATGGTTTTAATGCCCATTGGAAGAGACTAGGAGTTCAGAGTGGTTAAACAAGATAGTTTTAATACCCCTGGGAAGAGACGTGGAGGTTACAGTAGCTTAACAAGACGGTTTTAATGCCCCTTGGAAAAGACGTGTAGTTCAGAGTGGTTTAACAAGATTTTTTAATGCCCCTTGGAAGAGATGTGGAGGTCACAGTAGCTTAACAAGACGGTTTTAATGCCCCTTGGAAGAGACGTGGAGTTCAGAAGGGTTTATCAAGACAGTTATAATGACCCTTGGAAGAGACATGGAGGTCACAGTAGTTTAACAAGACGGTGCTAATGCCCCTTGGAAGAGAAGTGGAGTTCAGAGTGGTTTAACAAGACTGTTTTAATGCCCCTTGGAAGAGAGGTGGAGGTCACAGTAGGTTAGCAAGACGGTTTTAATGCCACTTGGCAGGGACGTGGAGGTCACAGTAGCTTAACAAGACGGTTTTAATGCCACTTGGAAGGGACGTGGAGGTCACAGTAGCTTAACAAGATGCTTTTAATTCCCCTTGGAAGAGATGTGCAGGTCACAGTAGCTTAGCATGACGGTTTTAATACCCCTTGGAAGAGACGTGGAGGTCACACTAGCTTAACAAGATGGTTTTAATGCCCCTTGGAAGAGACGTGGATTTCAGAAGGGTTCAACAAGATGGTTATATTGCCCTTTGGAAGAGACGTGGAGGTCACAGTAGTTTAACAAGACGATTTTAATACCCCTTGGATAAAAAGTGGAGTTCAGAGTGGTTTAACAAAACAGTAGCTTAGCAATACGGTTTTAATGCCCCTTGGAAGAGACAAGGAGTTCAGAGTGATTTATCAAGACGGTTTAACTTCCCCTTGGAAAAGACGGGGAGTTCAGAGTGGTTTAACAAGACGGTTTTAATGTCCCTTGGAAGAGACGTGGAGGTCACAGTAGCTTAACAAGACGGTTTTAATGTCCGTGTAAGAGACGTGGAGGTCAAAGTGGTTTACCAAGACGGTTTTAATGCCCCTTGGAAGAGACGTGGAGGTCTCAGTTGATTAACAAGATGGTCGTAATGCTCCTTGGATTAGATGTGGAGTTTAGAGTGGTTTAACAAGATGGTTTTAATGCCCCTTGGAAGAGACGTGGAGTACAGAGTGGTTTAACAAGATGGTTTTAATGCCCCTTGGAAGAGACGTGGAGGACACAGTAGCTTAACAAGACGGTTTTAATGCACCTTGGAAGAGACGTGGACGACACAGTAGCTTAAAAAGACGGTTTTAATGCCCCATGGAAGAGACATGGAGGTCAGAGTCGTTTAACAAGACGGTTTTAATGCCCCTTGGAAGAGACGTGGAGGTCAGAGTGGTTTTAAAAGACCGTTTTAATGCCCCTTGGAAGAGACGTGGAGGTCACAGTAGCTTAACAAGATTGTTTTAATGCCCCTTGGTAGAGACGTGGAGATCACAGCAGCTTAACAATACGGTTTTAATGCCCCTTGGAAGAGATGTGGAGGTTACAGTAGTTTAACAAGACGGTTTTAATGCCCCTTGGTAGAGACGTGGAGTTCAGAGTGGTTTAACAAGACGATTTTAATGAAACTTGGAAGAGACGTGCAGTTCAGAGTGGTTTAACAAGACACTTTTAATGCCCCTTGGAAGAGACGTGGAGGCCACAGTAGCTTAACAAGATGGTTTTAATGCCCCTTGGAAGAGAATAGGAGTTCAGAGTGGTTTAACAAGATGGTTTCAATGCCCCTTGGAAGAGACGTGGAGGTCACAGTAGCTTAACAAGACAGTTTTAATGCCCCTTGGAAGAGACGTGGAGGTCACAGTAGTTTAACAAGACGGTGCTAATGCCCCTTGGATGAGACATGGAGGTCAGAGTGGTTTAACAAGATGGTTTTAATGCCCCTTGGAAGAGATGTGAAGGTCACAGTAGCATAAGAAGACGGTTTTAATGCCCCTTGGAAGAGACGTGGAGTTCAGATTGTTTTTAAAATACGGTTTTAATGCCCCTTGGAAGAGACGTGGAGATCACAGTAGCTTAACAAGATGGTTTTAATGCCCCTGGGAAGAAAAGTGGAGTTCAGAGTGGTTTAACAAGACGGTTTTAATGCCCCTTGGAAGAGACGTGGAGGTCACAGTAGCTTAACAGGACGATTTTAATGCCCCTTGGAAGAGATGTGGAGTTCAGAAGGGTTTAACAAGACAGTTATAATGACCCTTCGAAGAGACATGGAGGTCACAGTAGTTTAACAAGACGGTGCTAATGCCCCTTGGAAGAGAAATGGAGTTCAGAGTGGTTTAACAAGATAGTTTTAATGCACCTTGGAAGAGAAGGGGAGGTCACAGTAGCTTAACAAGATGGTTTTATTGCTCCTTGGAAAAGACTTTGAGGTCACAGTAGCTTAACAAGATGGTTTTAATGCCCTTGGAAGATACGTGGAGGTCAGAGTTGTTTTAAAAGACAGTTTTACTGCCCCTTGGAAGAGACGTGGAGGTCACAGTAGCTTAACAAGATGGTTTTAATGCCCCTTGGAAGAGACGTGGAGTTCACAGAGGTTTCACAAGATGGTTTTAATGCCCCTTGGAAGAGACATGGAGGTTACAGTGGTTTAACAAGACGGTTATAATGCCCCTTGGTAGAGACGTGGAGTTCAGAGTGGTTTAACGAGACAATTTTAATGCCCCTTGGAAGAGACGTGCAGTTCAGAGTGGTTTAACAAGACACTTTTAATGCCCCTTGGATGAGACGTGGAGGCCACTGTAGCTTAACAAGATGGTTTTAATGCCCATTGGAAGAGACTAGGAGTTCAGAGTGGTTAAACAAGATAGTTTTAATACCCCTGGGAAGAGACGTGGAGGTTACAGTAGCTTAACAAGACGGTTTTAATGCCCCTTGGAAAAGACGTGTAGTTCAGAGTGGTTTAACAAGATTTTTTAATGCCCCTTGGAAGAGATGTGGAGGTCACAGTAGCTTAACAAGACGGTTTTAATGCCCCTTGGAAGAGACGTGGAGTTCAGAAGGGTTTATCAAGACAGTTATAATGACCCTTGGAAGAGACATGGAGGTCACAGTAGTTTAACAAGACGGTGCTAATGCCCCTTGGAAGAGAAGTGGAGTTCAGAGTGGTTTAACAAGATGGTTTTAATGCCCCTTGGAAGAGACGGGGAGGTCACAGTAGCTTAACAAGATGGTTTTATTGCCCCTTGGAAGAGACTTTGAGGTCACAGTAGCTTAACAAGATGGTTTTAATGCCCTTGGAAGATACGTGGAGGTCAGAGCTGTTTTAAAAGACAGTTTTACTGCCCCTTGGAAAAGACGTGGAGGTCACAGTAGCTTAACAAGATGGTTTTAATGCCCCTTGGAAGAGACGTGGAGTTCAGAGTGGTTTCACAAGATGGTTGTAATGCCCCTTGGAAGAGACGTGGAGATTACAGTGGTTTAACAAGACAGTTTTAATGCCCCTTGGTAGAGACGTGGAGTACAGAGTGGTTTAACAAGACGATTTTAATGCCCCTTGGAATACACGTGCAGTTCAGAGTGGTTTAACAAGACACTTTTAATGCCCCTTGGAAGAGACGTGGAGGCCACAGTAGCTTAACAAGATGGTTTTAATGCCCCTTGGAAGAGACTAGGTTTTCAGAGTGGTTAAACAAGATAGTTTTAATACCCCTGGGAAGAGATGTGGAGGTTACAGTAGCTTAACAAGACGGTTTTAATGCCCCTTGGAAAAGACGTGGAGTTCAGAGTGGTTTAACAAGATGGTTTTAATGCCCCTTGGAAGAGACGTGGAGGTCACAGTAGCTTAAAAAGACGGTTTTAATGCCCCTTGGAAGAGACATGGAGGTCAGAGTGGTTTAACCAGACGGTTTTAATGCCCCTTGGAACAGACGTGGAGGTCACAGTAGGTTAACAAGACGGTTTTAATGCACCTTAGAAGAGATGTGAAGTTCAGTGTGGTTTAACAAGACGGTTTTAATGCCCCTTGGAAGAAACATGGAGTTCAGAGTAGTTTAACAAAATGGTTTTAATGCCCCTTGCAAGAGAGGTGGAGGTCACAGTCGCTTAACAAGACGGTTTTAATGCCACTTGGAAGGGACGTATAGGTCACAGTAGCTTAACAAGATGCTTTTAATTCCCCTTGGAAGAGACGTGGAGGTCACAGTAGCTTAACAAAATGGTTTTAATGACCCTTGGAAGAGACATGGAGGTCAGAGTGGTTTAACAAGACGGTTTTAATGCCCCTTGGAAGAGACGTGAAGGTCACAGTAGCATAAGAAGACGGTTTTAATGCCCCTTGGAAGAGACGTGGAGTTCAGATTGTTTTTAAAATACGGTTTTAATGCCCCTTGGAAGAGACGTGGAGGTCACAGTAGCTTAACAAGATGGTTTTAATGCCCCTTGGAAGAGACGTGGAGGTTATAGTAGCTTAACAAGATACTTTTAATTCCCCTTGGAAGAGACGTGGAGGCCACAGTAGCTTAACAAGATGGTTTTAATTCCCTTGGAAGAGACTAGGAGTTCAGAGTGGTTAAACAAGATAGTTTTAATACCTCTGGGAAGAGACGTGGAGGTTACAGTAGCTTAACAAGACGGTTTTAATGCCCCTTGGAAAAGACGTGGAGTTCAGAGTGGTTTAACAAGATGGTTTTAATGCCCCTTGGAAGAGACGTGGAGGTCACAGTAGCTTAATAAGACGGTTTTAATGCCCCTTGGACGAGACATGGAGGTCAGAGTGGTTTAACAAGACTGTTTTAATGCCCCTTGGAAGAGAGGTGGAGGTCACAGTAGGTTAGCAAGACGGTTTTAATGCCACTTGGCAGGGACGTGGAGGTCACAGTAGCTTAACAAGACGGTTTTAATGCCACTTGGAAGGGACGTGGAGGTCACAGTAGCTTAACAAGATGCTTTTAATTCCCCTTGGAAGAGATGTGCAGGTCACAGTAGCTTAGCATGACGGTTTTAATACCCCTTGGAAGAGACGTGGAGGTCACACTAGCTTAACAAGATGGTTTTAATGCCCCTTGGAAGAGACGTGGATTTCAGAAGGGTTCAACAAGATGGTTATATTGCCCTTTGGAAGAGACGTGGAGGTCACAGTAGTTTAACAAGACGATTTTAATACCCCTTGGATAAAAAGTGGAGTTCAGAGTGGTTTAACAAAACAGTAGCTTAGCAATACGGTTTTAATGCCCCTTGGAAGAGACAAGGAGTTCAGAGTGATTTATCAAGACGGTTTAACTTCCCCTTGGAAAAGACGGGGAGTTCAGAGTGGTTTAACAAGACGGTTTTAATGTCCCTTGGAAGAGACGTGGAGGTCACAGTAGCTTAACAAGACGGTTTTAATGTCCGTGTAAGAGACGTGGAGGTCAAAGTGGTTTACCAAGACGGTTTTAATGCCCCTTGGAAGAGACGTGGAGGTCTCAGTTGATTAACAAGATGGTCGTAATGCCCCTTGGATTAGATGTGGAGTTTAGAGTGGTTTAACAAGATGGTTTTAATGCCCCTTGGAAGAGATGTGGAGTTCAGAGTGGTTTAACAAGATGGTTTTAATGCCCCTTGGAAGAGACGTGGAGGACACAGTAGCTTAACAAGACGGTTTTAATGCACCTTGGAAGAGACGTGGACGACACAGTAGCTTAAAAAGACGGTTTTAATGCCCCATGGAAGAGACATGGAGGTCAGAGTCGTTTAACAAGACGGTTTTAATGCCCCTTGGAAGAGACGTGGAGGTCAGAGTGGTTTTAAAAGACCGTTTTAATGCCCCTTGGAAGAGACGTGGAGGTCACAGTAGCTTAACAAGATTGTTTTAATGCCCCTTGGTAGAGACGTGGAGATCACAGCAGCTTAACAATACGGTTTTAATGCCCCTTGGAAGAGATGTGGAGGTTACAGTAGTTTAACAAGACGGTTTTAATGCCCCTTGGTAGAGACGTGGAGTTCAGAGTGGTTTAACAAGACGATTTTAATGAAACTTGGAAGAGACGTGCAGTTCAGAGTGGTTTAACAAGACACTTTTAATGCCCCTTGGAAGAGACGTGGAGGCCACAGTAGCTTAACAAGATGGTTTTAATGCCCCTTGGAAGAGAATAGGAGTTCAGAGTGGTTTAACAAGATGGTTTCAATGCCCCTTGGAAGAGACGTGGAGGTCACAGTAGCTTAACAAGACAGTTTTAATGCCCCTTGGAAGAGACGTGGAGGTCACAGTAGCTTAGCAAGACGGCTTTAATGCCCCTTGGATGAAAAGTGGAGTTCAGAGTGGTTTAACAAAACAGTAGCTTAGCAATACGGTTTTAATGCCCCTTTCAAGAGACAAGTAGTTCAGAGTGGTTTAACAAGACGGTTTTACTTCCCCTTGGAAAAGACGTGTAGTTCAGAGTGGTTTAACAAGATGGTTTTAATGCCCCTTGGAAGAGACGTGGACTTCAGAGTGTTTTAACAAGACGATTTTAATGCCCCTTGGAAGGGACGTGGAGGTCACAGTAGCTTAACAAGATGGTTTTAATGCCCCGTGGAAGAGACGTGGAGGTCACAGTATCTTAACAAGACGATTTTAATGCCCCTTGGAAGAGACATGGAGGTCAGAGTGGTTTAACAAGACGGTTTTAATGCCCCTTGGAAGAGACGTGGAGGTCACAGTAGCATAAGAAGACGGTTTTAATGCCCCTTGGAAGAGACGTGGAGTTCAGATTGTTTTTAAAATACGGTTTTAATGCCCCTTGGAAGAGACGTGGAGGTCACAGTAGCTTAACAAGATGGTTTTAATGCCCCTGGGAAGAAAAGTGGAGTTCAGAGTGGTTTAAGAAGACGGTTTTAATGCCCCTTGGAAGAGACGTGGAGGTCACAGTAGCTTAACAGGACGGTTTTAATGCCCCTTGGAAGAGACGTGGAGTTCAGGAGGGTTTAACAAGACAGTTATAATGACCCTTGGAAGAGACATGGAGGTCACAGTAGTTTAACAAGACGGTGCTAATGCCCCTTGGAATAGAAATGGAGTTCAGAGTGGTTTACCAAGACGGTTTTAATGCCCCTTGGAAGAGACGTGGAGGTTTCAGTACATTAACAAGACGGTCGTAATGCCCCTTGGATTAGATGTGGAGTTTAGAGTGGTTTAACAAGACGGTTTTAATGCCCCTTGGAAGAGACGTGGAGTTCAGAGTGGTGTAACAAGACGGTTTTAATGCCCCTTGGAAGAGACTTGGAGGTCACTGTAGCTTAACAAGACGGTTTTAATGCCCCTTGGAAGAGACTTGGAGGTCACAGTAGCTTAACAAGACGGTTTTAATGCCCCTTGGAAGAGACATGGAGGTCAGAGTGTTTTAACAAGACGGTTTTAATGCCCCTTGGAAGAGACGTGGAGGTCACAGTAGCTTAACAAGATGGTTTTAATGCCCCTTGGAAAAGACGTGGAGATCACAGCAGCTTAACAATACGGTTTTAATGCCCCTTGGAAGAGATGCGGAGGTTACAGTAGTTTAACAAGACAGTTTTAATGCCCCTTGGTAGAGACGTGGAGTTCAGAGTGGTTTAACAAGACGATTTTAATGCACCTTGGAAGAGACGTGCAGTTCAGAGTGGTTTAACAAGACACTTTTAATGCCCCTTGGAAGAGACTAGGAGTTCAGAGTGGATAAACAAGATAGTTTTAATAACCCTGGGAAGAGACGTGGAGGTTACAGTAGCTTAACAAGACGGTTTTAATGCTCCTTGGTAGAGACGTGGAGTACAGAGTGGTTTAACAAGACGATTTTAATGCCCCTTGGAAGACACGTGCAGTTCAGAGTGGTTTAACAAGACACTTTTAATCCCCATTGGAAGAGACGTGGAGGCCACAGTAGCTTAACAAGATGGTTTTAATGCCCCTTGGAAGAGACTAGGTGTTCAGAGTGGTTAAAAAAGATAGTTTTAATGCCCCTTGGAAGAGACGTGGAGGCCACAGTAGCTTAACAAGACGATTTTAATGCCCCTTGGAAAAGACGTGGAGTTCAGAGTGGTTTAACAAGATGGTTTTAATGCCCCTTGGAAGAGACGTGGAGGTCACAGTAGCTTAAAAAGACGGTTTTAATGCCCCTTGGAAGAGACATGGAGGTCAGAGTGGTTTAACAAGACGGTTTTAATGCCCCTTGGAACAGACGTGGAGGTCACAGTAGGTTAACAAGACGGTTTTAATGCACCTTAGAAGAGACGTGAAGTTCAGTGTGGTTTAACAAGACGGTTTTAATGCCCCTTGGAAGAAACATGGAGTTCAGAGTAGTTTAACAAAATGGTTTTAATGCCCCTTGCAAGAGAGGTGGAGGTCACAGTAGCTTAACAACACAGTTTTAATCCCACTTGGAAGGGACGTGGAGGTCACAGTAGCTTAACAAGATGCCTTTAATTCCTCTTGGAAGAGACGTGGAGGTCACAGTAGCTTAACAAGACAGTTTTAATGCCCCTTGGAAGAGACATGGAGGTCAGAGTGGTTTAACAAGACGGTTTTAATGCCCCTTGGAAGAGACGTGGAGGTTACAGTAGCTTAACAATATACTTTTAATTCCCCTTGGAAGAGACGTGGAGGCCACAGTAGCTTAACAAGATGGTTTTAATGCCCCTTGGAAGAGACTAGGAGTTCAGAGTGGTTAAACAAGATAGTTTTAATACCTCTGGGAAGAGATGTGGAGGTTACAGTAGCTTAACAAGACGGTTTTAATGCCCCTTGGAAAAGACGTGGAGTTCAGAGTGGTTTAACAAGATGGTTTTAATGCCCCTTGGAAGAGACGTGGAGGTCACAGTAGCTTAAAAAGACGGTTTTAATGCCCCTTGGAAGAGACATGGAGGTCAGAGTGGTTTAACAAGACGGTTTTAATGCCCCTTGGAACAGACGTGGAAGTCACAGTAGGTTAACAAGATGGTTTTAATGCCCCTTGGAAGAGACTAGGTGTTCAGAGTGGTTAAAAAAGATAGTTTTAATGCCCCTTGGAAGAGACGTGGAGGCCACAGTAGCTTAACAAGATGATTTTAATGTCCCTTGGAAGAGACTAGGAGTTCAGAGTGGATAAACAAGATAGTTTTAATTCCCCTGGGAAGAGACGTGGAGGTTAGAGTAGCTTAACAAGACGGTTTTAATGCTCCTTGGTAGAGACGTGGAATACAGAGTGGTTTAACAAGACGATTTTAATGCCCCTTGGAAGACACATGCAGTTCAGAGTGGTTTAACAAGACACCTTTAATGCCCCTTGGAAGAGACGTGGAGGCCACAGTAGCTTAACAAGATGGTTTTAATGCCCCTTGGAAGAGACTAGGTGTTCAGAGTGGTTAAAAAAGATAGTTTTAATGCCCCTTGGAAGAGACGTGGAGGCCACAGTAGCTTAACACGACGGTTTTAATGCCCCTTGGAAAAGACGTGGAGTTCAGAGTGGTTTAACAAGATGGTTTTAATGCCCCTTGGAAAAGACGTGGAGGTCACAGTAGCTTAAAAAGACAGTTTTAATGCCACTTGGAAGAGACATGGAGGTCAGAGTGGTTTAACAAGACGGTTTTAATGCCCCTTGGAACAGACGTGGAGGTCACAGTAGGTTAACAAGACGGTTTTAATGCACCTTAGAAGAGACGTGAAGTTCAGTGTAGTTTAACAAGACGGTTTTAATGCCCCTTGGAAGAAACATGGAGTTCAGAGTAGTTTAACAAAATGGTTTTAATGCCCCTTGCAAGAGAGGTGGAGGTCACAGTAGCTTAACAACACGGTTTTAATGCCACTTGGATGGGACGTGGAGGTCACAGTAGCTTAACAAGATGCCTTTAATTCCCCTTGGAAGAGACGTGGAGGTCACAGTAGCTTAACAAGACAGTTTTAATGCCCCTTGGAAGAGACATGGAGGTCAGAGTGGTTTAACAAGACGGTTTTAATGCCCCTTGGAAGAGACGTGGATTTTACAGTAGCTTAACAATATACTTTTAATTCCCCTTGGAAGAGACGTGGAGGCCACAGTAGCTTAACAAGATGGTTTTAATGCATCTTGGAAGAGACTAGGAGTTCAGAGTGGTTAAACAAGATAGTTTTAATACCTCTGGGAAGAGACATGGAGATTACAGTAGCTTAACAAGACGGCTTTAATGCCCCTTGGAAAAGACGTGGAGTTCAGAGTGGTTTAACAAGATGATTTTAATGCCCCTTGGAAGAGACGTGGAGGTAACAGTAGCTTAACAAGACGGTTTTAATGCCCCTTGGAAGAGACATGGAGGTCAGAGTGGTTTAAAAAAGACGGTTTTAATGCCCCTTGGAAGAAACGTGGAGTTCAGAGAAGTTTAACAAAATGGTTTTAATGCCCCTTGCAAGTGAGGTGGAGGTCACAGTAGCTTAACAAGACGGTTTTAATGCCAATTGGAAGGGACGTGGAGGTCACAGTAGCTTAACAAGATGCTTTAAATTCCCCTTGGAAGAGACGTGGAGGCCGCAGTAGCTTAACAAGATGGTTTTAATGCCCCTTGGAAGAGACTAGGAGTTCAGAGTGGTTAAACAAGATAGTTTTAATACCCCTGGGAAGAGACGTGGAGGTTACAGTAGCTTAACAAGACGGTTTTAATGTCCCTTGGAAAAGACGTGGAGTTCAGAGTGGTTTAACAAGATGGTTTAATGCCCCTTGGAAGAGACGTGGAGGTCACAGTAGATTAACAAGACGGTTTTAATGCCCCTTGGAAGAGACCTTGGTGTCTCCGTAGCTTAACAAGATGTTTTTAATGCCCCTTGGAAGAGATGTGGAGTTCAGAAGGGTTTAACAAGACAGTTATAATGCCGCTTGGAAGAGACGTGGAGGTCACAGTAGTTTAACAAGACGGTTTTAATGCCGTTTCAAAGAGAATTGGAGTTCAGAGTGGTTTAACAAGACGGTTTTAATGCCCCTTGGAAGAGACGTGGAGGTCACAGTACCTTAAAAAGACGGTTTTATTGCCACTTGGCAGGGACATGGAGGTCACAGTAGCTTAACAAGATGCTTTTAATTCACCTTGGAAGAGACGTGGAGGTCACAGTAGCTTAACAAGACGGTTTTAATGCCCCTTGGAAGAGACCTGGAGGACACAGTGGTTAACAAGACGGTTTTAATGCCCCTTGGAAGAGACATGGAGGTCAGACTGGTTTAACAAGACGGTTTTAATGCCCCTTGGAAGAGACATGGAGGTCAGAGTGGTTTAACAAGATGATTTTAATGCCCCTTGGAAGAGACCTGGAGGTCACAGTAGCTTAACAAGACGGTTTTAATGCCACTTGGAAAAGACCTGGAGGTCACAGTAGCTTAACAAGATGGTTTTAATGCCCCTTGGAAGAGACGTGGAGGTCACAGTAGGCTAATAAGACGGTTTTTATGCACCTTAGAAGAGATGTGGAGTTCAGTGTGGTTTAACAAGACAGATTTAATGCCCCTTGGAAGAAACGTGGAGTTCAGAGTAGTTTAACAAAATGGTTTTAATGCCCCTTGCAAGAGAGGTGGAGGTCACAGTAGCTTAACAAGACGGCTTTAATGCCACTTGGTAGGGACGTGGAGGTCACAGTAGCTTAACAAGATGCTTTTAATTCCCCTTGGAAGAGACGTGGAGGTCACAGTAGCTTAACAAGACGTTTTTAATGCCCCTTGGAAGAGACATGGAGGTCAGAGTGGTATAACAAGACGGTTTTAATGCCCCGTGGAAGAGACGTGGAGGTCACAGTAGCTTAACAAGATGCTTTTAATTCCCCTTGGAAGAGACGTGGAGGCCACAGTAGCTTAACAAGATGGTTTTAATGCCCCTTGGAAGAGACTAGGAGTTCAGAGTGGTTAAACAAGATAGTTTTAATACCCCTGGGAAGAGACGTGGAGGTTACAGTAGCTTAACAAGACGGTTTTAATGCCCCTTGGAAAAGACGTGGAGTTCAGAGTGGTTTAACAAGATGGTTTAATGCCCCTTGGAAGAGACGTAGAGGTCACAGTATCTTAACAAGACGGTTTTAATGCCCCTTGGAAGAGACGTGGAGTTCAGAAGGGTTTAACAAGACAGTTATAATGCCCTTTGGAAGAGACGTGGAGGTCACAGTAGTTTAACAAGATGGTTTTAATGCCCCTTGGATGAAAAGTGTAGTTCAGAGTGGATTAACAAAACAGTAACTTAGAAATGCGGTTTTAATGCCCCTTGGAAGAGATGTGGAGTTTAGAGTGGTTTAACAAGACGGTTTTAATGCCCCTTGGAAGAGACGTGGAGATCAGAGTGGTTTAACAAGACGGTTTTAATTCCCCTTGGAAGAGACGTGGAGATCACAGCAGCTTAACAATACGGTATTAATGCCCCTTGGAAGAGACGTGGAGGTTACAGTAGTTTAGCAATACGATTTTAATGCCCCTTGGTAGAGACGTGGAGTTCAGAGTGGTTTAACAAGACGATTTTAATGCACATTGGAAGAGATGTGCAGTTCAGCGTGGTTTAACAAGACACTTTTAATGCCCCTTGGAAGAGACGTGGAGGCCACAGTAGCTTAACAAGATGGTTTTAATGCCCCTTGGAAGAGAATAGGACTTCAGAGTGGTTAAACAGGATAGTTTTAATACCCCTGGGAAGAGACGTGGAGGTTACAGTAGCTTAAGAAGACGGTTTTAATGCTCCTTGGTAGAGACTTTAAGTACAGAGTGGTTTAACAAGACGGTTTTAATGCCCCTTGGAAGAGACATGGAGGTCACAGTAGCTTAACAAGACGGTTTTAATGCCCCTTGGAAGAGACGTGGAGGTCACAGTAGCTTAACAAGATGGTTTTAATGCCCCTTGGATGAAAAGTGGAGTTCACAGTGGTTTAACAAAACAGTAGCTTAGCAATATACGATTTTAATGCACCTTGGAAGAGACAAGGAGTTCAGAATGGTTAAACAGGATAGTTTTAATACCCCTGGGAAGAGACGTGGAGGTTACAGTAGCTTAACAAGGCGGATTTAATGCTCCTTGGTAGAGACGTGGAGTACAGAGTTGTTTAACAAGACGGTTTTAATGCCCCTTGGAAAAGAAGTGGAGGTCACAGTAGCTTAACAAAACGGTTTTAATGCCCCTTGGAAGAGACGTGGAGGTCACAGTAGCTTAACAAATGGTTTTAATGCCCCTTGGAAGAGACGTGGAGGTTACAGTAGCTTAACAAGACGGTTTTAATGCCCCTTGGAAGAGACGTGGAGGTCACAGTAGGTTAACAAGACGGTTTTAATGCCCCTTAGAAGAGACGTGGAGTTCGGTGTTGTTTAACAAGACGGTTTTAATGTCCCTTGGAAGAAACGTGGAGTTCAGAGTAGTTTAACATGACGGTTTTAATGCCCCTTGCAAGAGATGTGGAGGTCACATTCGCTTAACAAGACGGTTTTATTGCCACTTGGAAGGGACGTGGAGGTCACAGTAGCTTAACAAGATGCTTTTAATTCCCCTTTGAAGAGACGTGGAGGTCACAGTAGCTTAACAAGACAGTTTTAATAGCCCTTGGAAGAGACGTGAAGGTCACAGTAGCTTAACAAGATGGTTTTAATACCCCTTGGAAAAGACGTGGAGGTCATAGTGTTTTAACAAGACGGTTTTAATACCCCTTGGAAGAGTCTTGGAGGTCACAGCAGCTTAACAAGATGCTTTTAATTCCCCTTTGAAGAGACGTGGAGGTCACAGTAGCTTAACAAGACAGTTTTAATAGCCCTTGGAAGAGACGTGAAGGTCACAGTAGCTTACCAAGATGGTTGTAATGCCCCTTGGAAGAGACGTGGAGGTCACAGTAGCTTAACAAGACGGTTTTAATGCCCCTTGGAAGAGACGTGGAGGTCAGAGTGGTTTTAAAGACAGTTTTAATGCCCCTTGGAAGAGACGTGGAGGTCACAGTAGCTTAACAAGATGGATTTAATGCCCCTTGGAAGAGACATGGAGATCACAGCAGCTTAACAAAACGGTTTTAATACCCCTTGGAAGAGATGTGGAGGTTACAGTAGCTTAACAAGATGGTTTTAATGCCCCTTGGTAGAGACGTGGAGTTCAGAGTGGTTTAACAAGGCGATTTTAATGCACCTTGGAAGAAACGTGCAATTCAGAGTGGTTTAACAAGACACTTTTAATGCCCCTTGGAAGAGACATGGAGGTCACAGTAGCTTAACAAGACGGTTTTAATGCCCCTTGGAAGAGACGTGGAGGTCACAGTAGCTTAACAAGACGGTTTTAATGCCCCTTGGAAGAGACATGGAGGTCAGAGTGGTTTAACAAGACGGTTTTAATGCCCCTTGGAAGAGACGTGGAGGTCAGAGTGGTTTTAAAAGACAGTTTGAATGCTCCTTGGAAGAGACGTGGAGGTCACAGTAGCTTAACAAAATGGTTTTAATTCCCCTTGATAGAGATGTGGAGATCACAGCAGCTTAACAATAAGGTTTTAATGCCCCTTGGAAGAGACGTGGAGGTTACAGTAGTTTAGCAATACGGTTTTAATGCCCCTTGGTAGAGACGTGGAGTTCAGAGTGGTTTAACAAGATGATTTTAATGCACCTTGGAAGAGATGTGCAGTTCAGAGTGGCTTAACAAGACACTTTTAATTCCCCCTGGAAGAGACGTGGAGGACACAGTAGCTTAAAAAGATGGTTTTAATGCCCCTTGGAAGAGACTAGGAGTTCAGAGTGGTTAAACAGGATAGTTTTAATACCCCTGGGAAGAGAGGTGGAGGTTACAGGAGCTTAACAAGGCGGTTTTAATGCTCATTGGTAGAGACTTGGAGTACAGAGTGGTTTAACAAGACGGTTTTAATGCCCCTTGGAAGAGACATGGAGGTCACAGTAGCTTAACAAGACGGTTTTAATGCCACTTGGAAGAGACGTGGAGGTCACAGTAGCTTAACAAGATGGTTTTAATGCCCCTTGGATGGAAAGTGGAGTTCACAGTGGTTTAACAAAACAGTAGCTTAGCAATACGGTTTTAATGCCCCTTGGAAGAGACAAGGAGTTCAGAGTGGTTAAACAGGATAGTTTTAATACCCCTGGGAAGAGACGTGGAGGTTACAGTAGCTTAACAAGGCGGTTTTAATGCTCCTTGGTAGAGACGTGGAGTACAGAGTTGTTTAACAAGACGGTTTTAATGCCCCTTGGAAAAGAAGTGGAGGTCACAGTAGCTTAGCAAGACGGTTTTAATGCCCCTTGGAAGAGACGTGGAGGTTACAGTAGCTTAACAAGAAAGTTTTAATGCCCCTTGGAAGAGACGTGGAGGTCACAGTAGGTTAACAAGACGGTTTTAATGCCCCTTAGAAGAGACATGGAGTTCGGTGTGGTTTAACAAGACGGTTTTAATGTCCCTTGGAAGAAACGTGGAGTTCAGAGTACTTTAACAAGACCGTTTTAATGCCCCTTGCAAGAGATGTGGAGGTCACATTCGCTTAACAAGATGGTTTTAATGCCACTTGGAAGGGACGTGGAGGTCACAGTAGCTTAACAAGATTCTTTTAATTCCCATTTGAAGAGACGTGAAGGTCACAGTAGCTTAACAAGATGGTTTTAATACCCCTTGGAAGAGTCTTGGAGGTCACAGTAGCTTAACAAGACGGTTTTAATACCCTTGGAAGAGACGTGGAGTTCAGAGTGGTTTTAAAAGATGGATTTAAGGCCCCTTTGAAGAGACGTGGAGGTCACAGTAGCTTAACAAGATGGTTTTAATGCCCCTTGGAAGAGACATCAAGTTCAGAGTGGTTTAACAAGACGGTTTTAATGCCCCTTAGAAGAGACGTGGAGGTCACAGTAGCTTAACAAGATGGTTTTAATGCCCCTTGGAAGAGACGTGGAGTTCAGAGGGGTTTAACAAGACAGTTTTAATGCCCCTTGGAAGAGACGTGGAGGTCACAGTAGATTAACAAGATGGTGTTAATGCCCCTTGGAAGAGAAATGGAGTTCAGAGTGGTTTAACAAGACGGTTTTAAGACCCCTTGGAAGAGACTTGGAGGTAACAGTAGATTAAAACAAGACCGTTTTAATACCCCTTGGAAGAGACGTGGAGGTCAGAGTGGTTTCACACGATGGTTTTAATGCCCCTTGGAAGAGACGTGGAGGTCACAGTAGCTTTACAACATGGTTTTTAAGCCCCTTGAAGCAGACTTGGAGGTCACAGTAGCTTAATAAGATGGTTTTAATGCACTTGGAAGAGACTTGGAGGTCAGAGTGGTTTTAAAAGACGGTTTTAATGCCCCTTGGAAGAGACTTGGAGTTCAGAGAGGTTAACAATACGGTTTTAATGCCCCTTGGAAGAGACGTGGAGGTTACAGTAGCTTAATAAGACGGTTTTAATGCCCCTTGGAAGAGATGTGGAGTTCAGTGTGGTTTAACAATACAGTTTTAATGCCCCTTGGAAGAAACGTGGAGTTCAGAGTAGTTTAACAAAATGGTTTTAATGCCCCTTGCAAGAGAGGTGGAGGTCACAGTAGCTTAACAAGACGGCTTTAATTCCACTTGGAAGGGACGTGGAGGTCACAGTAGCTTAACAAGATGCTTTTAATTCCCCTTGGAAGAGACGTGGAGGTCACAGTAGCTTAACAAGACGTTTTTAATGCCCCTTGGAAGAGACATGGAGGTCAGAGTGGTATAACAAGACGGTTTTAATGCCCCGTGTAAGAGACGTGGAGGTCACAGTAGCTTTACAAGATGCTTTTAATTCCCCTTGGAAGAGACTTGGAGGCCACAGTAGCTTAACAAGATGGTTTTAATGCCCCTTGGAAGAGACTAGGAGTTCAGAGTGGTTAAACAACATAGTTTTAATTCCCCTGGGAAGAGACGTGGAGGTTACAGTAGCTTAACAAGACGGTTTTAATGCCCCTTGGAAAAGATGTGGATTTCAGAGTGGTTTAACAAGATGGTTTAATGCCCCTTGGAAGAGACGTAGAGGTCACAGTAGCTTAACACGACGGTTTTAATGATACTTGGAAGAGACGTGGAGTTCAGAAGGGTTTAACAAGACAGTTATAATGCCCCTTGGAAGAGACGTGGAGGTCACAGTAGTTTAACAAGACGGTTTTAATGCCCCTTGGATGAAAAGTGTAGTTCAGAGTGGATTAACAAACAGTAGCTTAGCAATGCGGTTTTAATGCCCCTTGGAAGAGACAAGGAGTTCAGAGTGGTTTAACAAGACGGTTTTACTTCCCCTTGGAAAAGACGTGGAGTTCAAAGTGGTTTAACAAGATGGTTTTAATGCCCCTTGGAAGAGACGTGGAGGTCACAGTAGCTTAACAAGACGGTTTTAATGTCCCTTGGAAGAGATGTGGAGGTCACAGTAGCTTAACAAGATGGTTTTAATGTCCGTGGAAGAGACGTGGAGGTCAAAGTGGTTTACCAAGACGGTTTTAATGCCTCTTGGAAGAGACGTGGAGGTCTCAGTAGCTTAACAAGACGTTCGTAATGCCCCTTGGAAGAGATGTGGAGTTTAGAGTGGTTTAACAAGACAGTTTTAATGCCCCTTGGAAGAGACGTGAAGGTAACAGTGGCTTAACAAGACATGTTTAGTGCCCCTTGGAAGAGACATGGAGATCAGAGTGGTTTAACAAGACGATTTTAATGCCCCTTGGAAGAGATGTGCAGTTCAGAGTGGTTTAACAAGACACTTTTAATGCCCCTTGGAAGAGACGTGGAGGCCATAGTAGCTTAACAAGATGGTTTTAATGCCCCTTGGAAGAGACTAGGAGTTCAGAGTGGTTAAACAGGATAGTTTTAATACCCCTGGGAAGAGACGTGGAGGTTACAGTAGCTTAACAAGACGGTTTTAATGCTGCTTGGTAGAGACATGGAGTACCGAGTGGTTTAACAAGATGGTTTTAATGCCCCTTGGAAGATACGTGGAGGTCACACTAGCTTAACAAGACGGTTTTAATGCCCCTTGGAAGAGATCTGGAGGTCACCGTACTAAACAAGACGGTTTTAATTCCCCTTGGAAGAGACCTGGAGTTCAGAAGGGTTTAACAAGACAGTTATAATGCCCCTTGGAAGAGATATGGAGGTCGCAGTAGTTTAACAAGACGTTTTTAATGCCCCTTGGATGAAAAGTGGAGTTCAGAGTGATTTAACAAAACAGTAGCTTAGCAATACGGTTTTATTGCACCTTGGAAGAGACAAGGAGTTCAGAGTGGTTTAACAAAACGGTTTTACTTCCCCTTGGAAAAGACGTGGAGTTCAGAGTGGTTTAACAAGACGGTTTTAATGCCCCTTGGAAGAGACGTGGAGGTCACAGTAGCTTAACAAGATGGTCTTAATGCCCCTTCGAAGTGACCTGGAGGTCACAGTAGCTTAAGAAGACGGTTTTAATGCCCCTTGGAAGAGACATGGAGGTCAGAGTGGTTTAACAAGACGGTATTAATGCCCCTTGGAAGAGACGTGGAGGCCAAAGTAGCATAAGAAGACGGTTTTAATGCCCATTGGAAGAGACGTGGAGTTCAGATTGTTTTTAAAATACGGTTTTAATGCCCCTTGGAAGAAACGTGGAGTACAGAGCATTTTAACAAAATAATTTTAATGCCCTTTTCAAGAGAGGTGGAGGTCACAGTAGCTTCACAAGATGCTTTAATTCCCCTTGGGAGAGACGTGGAGGTCACAGAAGCTTAAAAAGACTGTTTTAATGCCCCTTGGAAGAGACATGGAGGTCAGAGTGGATTAACAAGACGGTTTTAATTCCCCTTGGAAGAGACGTGGAGGCCACAGTAGCTTAACAAGATGGTTTTAATGCCCCTTGGAAGAGACTAGGAGTTCAGAGTGGTTAAACAAGATGGTTTTAATGCCCCTTGGAAGATACGTGGAGGTCACACTAGCTTAACAAGACGGTTTTAATGCCCCTTGGAAAAGACGTGGAGTTCAGAGTGGTTTAACAAGATGGTTTTAATGCCCCTTGGAAGATACGTGGAGGTCACACTAGCTTAACAAGACGGTTTTAATGCCCCTTGGAAGAGACCTGGAGGTCACCGTAGCTTAACAAGACGGTTTTAATGCCCCTTGGAAGAGGCCTGGAATTCAGAAGGGTTTAACAAGACAGTTATAATGCCCCTTGGAAGAGACATGGAGGTCACAGTAGTTTAACAAGACGTTTTTAATGCCCCTTGGATGAAAAGTGGAGTTCAGAGTGATTTAACAAAACAGTAGCTTAGCAATATGGTTTTATTGCACCTTGGAAGAGACAAGGAGTTCAGAGTGGTTTAACAAAACGGTTTTACTTCCCCTTGGAAAAGACGTGGAGTTCAGAGTGGTTTAACAAGACGGTTTTAATGCCCCTTGGAAGAGACGTGGAGGTCACAGTAGCTTAACAAGATGGTTTTAATGTCCCTTGGAAGAGATGTGGAGGTCACAGTAGCTTAACAAGACGGTTTTAATGCCCCTTGGAAGAGACGTGGAGGTCTCAGTAGCTTAACAAGACGGTCGTAATGCCCCTTGGAAGAGATGTGGAGTTTAGAGTGGTTTAACAAGACGGTTTTAATTCCCCTTAAAATAGACGTGAAGGTAACAGTGGCTTAACAATACGGTTTTAATACCCCTTGGAAGAGACATGGAGATCAGAGTGGTTTAACAAGACGATTTTAATTCCCCTAGACAAAGACGTGGAGTTCAGAGGTGTTTAACGTGACGGTTTTAATGCCCCTTGGAAGAGACGTGGAGTTCAGAGTGGTTTAACAAGACGGTTTTAATGCCCCTTGGAAGAGACGTGGAGGTCACAGTAGCTTAACAAAACTGTTTTAATGCCCCTTGGAAGAGACGTGGAGGTCACAATAGCTTAACAAGACGGTTTTAATGCCCCTTGGAAGAGACATGGAAGTCAGAGTGGTTTAACAAGAAGGTTTTAATGCCCCTTGGAAGAGACATGGAGGTCAGAGTGGTTTTAAAAGACAGTTTTAATGCCCCTTGGAAGAGACGTGGAGGTCACAGTAGCTTAACAAGATGGTTTTAATGCCCCTTGGAAGAGACGTGGAGATCACAGCAGCTTAAAAATATGGTTTTAATGCCTGTTGGAAGAGACGTGGAGGTTACAGTAGTTTAACAAGACGGTTTTAATGCCGCTTGGTAGAGAAGTGGAGTTCAGAGTGGTTTAACAAGACGATTTTAATGCACCTTGAAAGAGACGTGCAGTTCAGAGTGGTTTAACAAGACACTTTTAATGCCCCTTGGAAGAGACGTGGAGGCCACAGTAGCTTAACAAGATGGTTTTAATGCTCCTTTGAAGAGACTAGGAGTTCAGAGTGGTTTAACAAGATGGTTTTAATGCCCCTTGGAAGAGACGTGGAGGTCACAGTAGCTTAACAAGATGGTTTTAATGCCCCTTGGAAGAGACGTGGAGGTCACAGTAGCTTAACAAGACGATTTTAATGCCCCTTGTATGAAAAGGGGAGTTCAGAGTGGTTTAACAAAACAGTAGCTTAGCAGTACGGTTTTAATGCCCCTTGGAAGAGACAAGGAGTTCAGAGTGGTTTAAGAAGACGGTTTAACTTCCCTTTGGAAAAGACGTGGAATTCAGAGTGGTTTAACAAGACAGTTTTAATGCCCCTTGGAAGAGACGTGGAGGTCACAGTAGCTTAACAAGACGGTTTTAATGTCCCTTGGAAGAGATATGGAGGTCACAGTAGCTTAACAAGACGGTTTTAATGTCCATGGAAGAGACGAGGAGGTCAAAGTGGTTTACCAAGACGGTTTTAATGCCCCTTGGATGAGACTTGGAGGTCTCAGTAGCTTAACAAGACAGTCGTAATGCCCCTTGGAAGAGATGTGGAGTTTAGAGTGGCTTAACAAGACAGTTTTAATGCCCCTTGGAAGAGACGTGAAGGTAACAATTTTTTTAACAAGACGGTGTTAATGCCCCTTGGAGGAGACGTGGAGATCAGAGTGGTTTAACAAGATGATTTTAATGCCCCTAGGAAAAGATGTGGAGTTCAGAGTCGTATAGCATGACGGTTTTAATGCCCCTCGGAAGAGACGTTGAGTTCAGAGTGGTTTAAAAAGACGGTTTTAATGCCCCTTGGAAGAGACGTGGAGGTCACAGTAGCTTAACAAGACGGTTTTAATGCCCCTTGGAAGAGACGTGGAGGTCACAGTAGCTTAACAAGACGGGTTTAATGCCCTTTGGAAGAGACATGGATGTCAGAGTGGTTTAACAAGACAGTTTTAATGCCCCTTGGAAAAGACGTGGAGGTCAGAGTGGTTTTAAAAGACAGTTTTAATGCACCTTGGAAGAGACGTGGAGGTTACAGTAGCTTAAAAAGATGGTTTTAATGCCCCTTGGAAGAGACGTGGAGATCACAGCTGCTTAACAAAATGGTTTTAATGCCCCTGGGAAGAGACGTGGAGGTTACAGTAGTTTAACAAGATGGTTTTAATGCCCCTTGGAAGAGACGTGGAGTTCAGAGTGGTTTAACAAGACGGTTTTAATGTCCATTGGAAGAGACGTGGAGTTCAGAGTTGTTAAACAAGACGGTTTTAATGCCCCTTGGAAGAGACGTGGAGGTTACAGTAGCTTAATAAGACGGTTTTAATGCCACTTGGTAGAGACGTGGACTTCAGAGTGGTTTAACAAGACGGTTTTAATGCCCCTTGGAAGAGACGTGGAGTTCAGAGTTGTTTAACAAGACAGATTTAATGCCCTTGGAAGAGACGTGGAGGTCACAGTAGCTTAACAAGATGTTGTTAATGCCCCTTGGAAAAGACATGGAGTTCAGAGTGGTTTAACAAGATGGTTTTAATGCACCGTGGAAGAGACGTGGAGGTCGCAGTAGCTTAACAAGACGGTTTTAATTGCCACTTGAAATAGACATGGAGGTCACAGTAGCTTAACAAGACAGTTTTAATGCCCTTTGGAAGAGACGTGGAGGTCACAGTAGCTTACAAAGATGGTTTTAATGCCGAATGGAAGAGATGTGGAGGTTAGAGTAGCTTAACCAGATGGTTTTAATGCCCGTTCCAAGAGACGTGGAGTTCGGAGTGGTTAAACAAGACGGTTTTAATGCCCCTTGGATGAGACGTGGAGGTTACAGGAGCTTAACAAGATGGTTTTATTGCCCCTTGGAAGAGACGTGGAGATCAGAGTGGTTTAACAAGACGATTTTAATGCCCCTAGGAAAAGTTGTGGAGTTCAGAGTGGTTTAACTTGACGGTTTTAGTGCCAATTGGAAGAGACGTGGAGTTCAGAGTGGTTTAACAAGACGGTTTTAATGCCCCTTGAAAGAGACATGGAGGTCACAGTAGCTTAACAAGACAGTTTTAATGCCCCTTGGAAGAGACGTGGAGGTCACAGTAGCTTAAGAAGACGATTTAAATGCCCCTTGGAAGAGACATGGAGGTCAGATTGGTTTAACAAGAGCTTTTTAATGCCCCTTGGAAGAGACGTGAAGGTCAGAGTGGTTTTAAAAGACAGTTTTAATGCCCCTTGGAAGAGACGTGGAGGTCACAGTAGCTTAGCAAGATGGTTTTAATGCCCCTTGGAAGAGACGTGGAGGTCACAGTAGCTTAACAAGATGGTTTTAATGCCCCTGGGAAGAGACGTGGAGTTCAGAGTGGTTAAACAAGACGGTTCTAATGCCCCTTGGAAGAGACGTGGAGGTTACAGTAGTTTAACAAGATGGTTTTAATGCCCCTTGGTAGAGACGTGGAGTTCAGAGTGGTTTAACGTGACGGTTTTAATGCCCCTTGGATGAAAATTGGAGTTCAGAGTGGTTTAACAAAATAGTAGCTTAGCAATACGGTTTTAACGCCCCTTTCAAGAGACAAGGAGTTCATAGTGGTTTAACAAGACGGTTTTAATGCCCCTTGGTAGAGACGTGGAGTTCAGAGTGGTTTAACAAGACAATTTTAATGCACCTTGGAAGAGACGTGCTGTTCAGAGTGGTTTAACAATACACTTTTAATGCTCCTTGGAAGAGACGTGGAGGCCACAGTAGCTTACCAAGATGTTGTTAATGCCCCTTGGAAAAGACATGGAGCTCAGAGTTGTTTAACAAGATGGTTTTAATGCACCGTGGAAGAGACGTGGAGGTCGCAGTAGCTTAACAAGACGGTTTTAATACCACTTGAAATACACATGGAGGTCACAGTAGCTTAAGAAGACGACTTTAATGCCCTTTGGAAGAGACGTGGTGGTCACAGTAGCTTACAAATATGGTTTTAATGCCGAATGGAAGAGATGTGGAGGTTAGAGTAGCTTAACCAGATGGTTTTAATGCCCGTTCCAAGAGACGTGGAATTCAGAGTGGTTAAACAAGACGGTTTTAATGCCCCTTGGATGAGACGTGGAGGTTACAGGAGCTTAACAAGATGGTTTAAATGCCCCTTGGAAGAGACGTGGAGGTCACAGTAGCTTACCAAGATGGTTTTAATGCCCCTTAGAAGAGACGTGGAGGTCACAATAGCTTAACAAGATGGTTTTAATGCCCCTTGGAAGAGACATGGAGGTCAGAGTGGTTTAACAAGACGGTTTTATTGCCCCTTGGAAGGGACGTGGAGGTCAGAGTGGTTTTAAAACAGTTTTAATGCCCCTTGGAAGAGACGTGGAGGTCACAGTAGCTTAACAAGATGGTTTTAATGCCCCTTGGAAGAGACGTGGAGATCACAGCAGCTTAACAAAACGGTTTTAACACCCCTTGGAAGAGACGTGGAGGTTACAGTAGCATAACAAGATGGTTTTAATGCCCCTTGGTAGAGACGTGGAGTTCAGAGTGATTTAACAAGGCGATTTTAATGCACCTTGGAAGAGACGTGCAATTCAGAGTGGTTTAACAAGACACTTTTAATGCCCCTTGGAAGAGACGTGGAGGCCACAAGAGCTTAACAAGATGGTTTTAATGCCCCTTGGAAGAGACATGGAGGTCAGAGTGGTTAAGCAAGATAGTTTTAATACCCCTGGGAAGAGACTTGGAGATAACAGTAGCTTAACAAGACGGTTTTAATGCTCCTTGGTAGAGACGTGGAGTACCGAGTGGTTTTACAAGACGGTTTTAATGCCCCTTAGAAAACACGTGGAGTTCAGAGTGGTTTAACAAGATGGTTTTAATGCCCCTTGGAAGAGACCTGGATGTCACAGTAGCTTAACAAGACGGTTTTAATGCCCCTTGGAAGAGACATGGAGGTCAGATTGGTTTAACAAGACGGTTTTAATGCCCCTTGGAAGAGACGTGGAGGTCAGAGTGGTTTTAAAAGACAGTTTTAATGCCCCTTGGAAGAGACGTGGAGGTCACAGTAGCTTAACAAGATGGTTTTAATGCCCCTTGGAGGAGACGTGGAGGTCACAGTAGCTTAACAAGTTGGTTTTAATGCCCCTGGGAAGAGACGTGGAGTTCAGAGCAGTTAAACAAGACGGTTTTAATGCCCCATGGAAGAGACGTGGAGGTTAAAGTAGTTTAACAAGATGGTTTTAATGCCCCTTGGTAGAGACGTGGAGTTCAGAGTTGTTTAACGTGACGGTTTTAATGCCCCTTGGATGAAAATTGGAGTTCAGAGTGGTTTAACAAAACAGTAGCTTAGCAATACGGTTTTAATGCCCCTTTCAAGTGACAAGGAGTTCAGAGTGGTTTAACAAGACGGTTTTACTTCCCCTTGGAAAAGACGTGTAGTTCAGAGTGGTTTAACAAGATGGTTTTAATGCCCCTTTCAAGAGACGTGGAGTTCAGAGTGGTTTAACAAGACGGTTTTACTTCCCCTTGGAAAAGACGTGTAGTTCAGAGTAGTTTAACAAGATGGTTTTAATGCCCCTTGGTAGAGACGTGGAGTTCAGAGTGGTTTAACAAGACAATTTTAATGCACCTTGGAAGAGACGTGCTGTTCAGAGTGGTTTAACAATAAACTTTTAATGCTACTTGGAAGAGACGTGGAGGCCACAGTAGCTTACCAAGCTGGTTTTAATGCCCCTTGGAAGAGACGTGGAGGTCACAGTAGCTTAACAAGATGGTTTTAATGCCCCTTGGAAGAGACATGGAGGTCAGAGTGGTTTAACAAGACTGTTTTATTGCCCCTTGGAAGGGACGTGGAGGTCAGAGTGGTTTTAAAACAGTTTTAATGCCCCTTGGAAGAGACGTGGAGGTCACAGTAGCTTAACAAGATGGTTTTAATGTCCCTTGGAAGAGATGTGGAGGTCACAGTAGCTTAACAAGACGGTTGTAATGTCCGTGGAAGAGACGTGGAGGTCAAAGTGGTTTACCAAGACGGTTTTAATGCCCCTTGGAAGAGACGTGGAGGTCTCAGTAGCTTAACAAGACGGTTGTAATGCCCCTTGGAAGAGACATGAAGGTAACAGTGGCTTAACAAGACGGTTTTAATACCCCTTGGAAGAGACATGAAGGTAACAGTGGCTTAACAAGACGGTTTTAATACCCCTTGGAAGAGACATGGAGATCAGAGTGGTTTAACAAGACGATTTTAATTCCCCTAGACAAAGACGTGGAGTTCAGAGTGGTTTAACGTGACGGTTTTAATGCCCCTTGGAAGAGACGTGAAGTTCAGAGTGGTTTAACAACACGGTTTTAATGCCCCTTGGAAGAGACGTGGAGGTCACAGTAGCTTAACAAGACGGTTTTAATGCCCCTTGGAAGAGACGTGGAGGTCACAGTAGCTTAACAAGACGGATTTAATGCCCCTTGGAAGAGACATGGAAGTCAGAGTGGTTTAACAAGAAGGTTTTAATGCCCCTTGGAAGAGACGTGCATGTCAGAGTGGTTTTAAAAGACAGTTTTAATGCTCCTTGGAAGAGACGTGGAGATCACAGTAGCTTAACAAGATGGTTTTAATGCCCCTTGGAAGAGACGTTGAGATCACAGCAGCTTAAAAATATGGTTTTAATGCCTGTTGGAAGAGACGTGGAGGTTACAGTAGTTTAACAAGACGATTTTAATGCCGCTTGGTAGAGACGTGGAGGTCAGAGTGGTTTAACAAGACGATTTTAATGCACCTTGAAAGAGACGTGCAGTTCAGAGTGGTTTAACAAGACACTTTTAATGCCCCTTGGAAGAGACGTGGAGGCCACAGTAGCTTAACAAGATGGTTTTAATGCTCCTTTCAAGAGACGTGGAGTTCAGAGTGTTTTAACAAGTCGGTTTTATTTCCCCTTGGGAAAGACGTGTAGTTCAGAGTAGTTTAACAAGATGGTTTTAATGCCCCTTGGTAGAGACGTGGAGTTCAGAGTGGTTTAACAAGACAATTTTAATGCACCTTGGAAGAGACGTGCTGTTCAGAGTGGTTTAACAATACACTTTTAATGCTCCTTGGAAGAGACGTGGAGGCCACAGTAGCTTACCAAGATGTTGTTAATGCCCCTTGGAAAAGACATGGAGCTCAGAGTGGTTTAACAAGATGGTTTTAATGCACCGTGGAAGAGACGTGGAGGTCGCAGCAGCTTAACAAGACGGTTTTAATGCCACTTGAAATACACATGGAGGTCACAATAGCTTAACAAGACGATTTTAATGCCCTTTGGAAGAGACGTGGAGGTCACAGTAGCTTACAAATATGGTTTTAATGCCGGATGGAAGAGATGTGGAGGTTAGAGTAGCTTAACCAGATGGTTTTAATGCCCGTTCCAAGAGACGTGGAGTTCAGAGTGGTTAAACAAGACGGTTTTAATGACCCTTGGATGAAACGTGGAGGTTACAGGAGCTTAACAAGGTGGTTTTAATGCCCCTTGGAAGAGACGTGGAGATCAGAGTGGTTTAACAAGACGATTTTAATGCCCCTAGGAAAAGTCGTGGAGTTCAGAGTGGTTTAACTTGACGGTTTTAATGCCAATTGGAAAAGACGTGGAGTTCAGAGTGGTTTAACAAGACGGTTTTAATGCCCCTTGAAAGAGACATGGAGGTCACAGTAGCTTAACAAGACAGTTTTAATGCCCCTTGGAAGAGACGTGGAGGTTACAGTAGCTTAATAAGACGGTTTTAATGCCACTTGGTAGAGACGTGGACTTCAGAGTGGTTTAACAAGACGGTTTTAATGCCCCTTGGAAGAGACGTGGAGTTCAGAGTTGTTTAACAAGACAGATTTAATGCCCTTGGAAGAGACGTGGAGGTCACAGTAGCTTAACAAGATGTTGTTAATGCCCCTTGGAAAAGACATGGAGTTCAGAGTGGTTTAACAAGATGGTTTTAATGCACCGTGGAAGAGACGTGGAGGTCGCAGTAGCTTAACAAGACGGTTTTAATTGACACTTGAAATAGACATGGAGGTCACAGTAGCTTAACAAGACAGTTTTAATGCCCTTTGGAAGAGACGTGGAGGTCACAGTAGCTTACAAAGATGGTTTTAATGCCGAATGGAAGAGATGTGGAGGTTAGAGTAGCTTAACCAGATGGTTTTAATGCCCGTTCCAAGAGACGTGGAGTTCGGAGTGGTTAAACAAGACGGTTTTAATGCCCCTTGGATGAGACGTGGAGGTTACAGGAGCTTAACAAGATGGTTTTATTGCCCCTTGGAAGAGACGTGGAGATCAGAGTGGTTTAACAAGACGATTTTAATGCCCCTAGGAAAAGTTGTGGAGTTCAGAGTGGTTTAACTTGACGGTTTTAGTGCCAATTGGAAGAGACGTGGAGTTCAGAGTGGTTTAACAAGACAGTTTTAATGCCCCTTGAAAGAGACATGGAGGTCACAGTAGCTTAACAAGACAGTTTTAATGCCCCTTGGAAGAGACGTGGAGGTCACAGTAGCTTAAGAAGACGATTTAAATGCCCCTTGGAAGAGACATGGAGGTCAGATTGGTTTAACAAGAGCTTTTTAATGCCCCTTGGAAGAGACGTGGAGGTCAGAGTGGTTTTAAAAGACAGTTTTAATGCCCCTTGGAAGAGACGTGGAGGTCACAGTAGCTTAGCAAGATGGTTTTAATGCCCCTTGGAAGAGACGTGGAGGTCACAGTAGCTTAACAAGATGGTTTTAATGCCCCTGGGAAGAGACGTGGAGTTCAGAGTGGTTAAACAAGACGGTTTTAATGCCCCTTGGAAGAGACGTGGAGGTTACAGTAGTTTAACAAGATGGTTTTAATGCCCCTTGGTAGAGACGTGGAGTTCAGAGTGGTTTAACGTGACGGTTTTAATGCCCCTTGGATGAAAATTGGAGTTCAGAGTGGTTTAACGAAATAGTAGCTTAGCAATACGGTTTTAACGCCCCTTTCAAGAGACAAGGAGTTCAGAGTGGTTTAACAAGACGGTTTTACTTCCCCTTGGAAAAGACGTGTAGTTCATAGTGGTTTAACAAGATGGTTTTAATGCCCCTTTCAAGAGACGTGGAGTTCAGAGTGTTTTAACAAGACGGTTTTACTTCCCCTTGGAAAAGACGTTTAGTTCAGAGTAGTTTAACAAGACGGTTTTAATGCCCCTTGGTAGAGACGTGGAGTTCAGAGTGGTTTAACAAGACAATTTTAATGCACCTTGGAAGAGACGTGCTGTTCAGAGTGGTTTAACAATACACTTTTAATGCTCCTTGGAAGAGACGTGGAGGCCACAGTAGCTTACCAAGATGTTGTTAATGCCCCTTGGAAAAGACATGGAGCTCAGAGTTGTTTAACAAGATGGTTTTAATGCACCGTGGAAGAGACGTGGAGGTCGCAGTAGCTTAACAAGACGGTTTTAATACCACTTGAAATACACATGGAGGTCACAGTAGCTTAAGAAGACGACTTTAATGCCCTTTGGAAGAGACGTGGAGGTCACAGTAGCTTACAAATATGGTTTTAATACCGAATGGAAGAGATGTGGAGGTTAGAGTAGCTTAACCAGATGGTTTTAATGCCCGTTCCAAGAGACGTGGAATTCAGAGTGGTTAAACAAGACGGTTTTAATGCCCCTTGGATGAGACGTGGAGGTTACAGGAGCTTAACAAGATGGTTTAAATGCCCCTTGCAAGAGACGTGGAGGTCACAGTAGCTTACCAAGATGGTTTTAATGCCCCTTAGAAGAGACGTGGAGGTCACAATAGCTTAACAAGATGGTTTTAATGCCCCTTGGAAGAGACATGGAGGTCAGAGTGGTTTAACAAGACGGTTTTATTGCCCCTTGGAAGGGACGTGGAGGTCAGAGTGGTCTTAAAACAGTTTTAATGCCCCTTGGAAGAGACGTGGAGGTCACAGTAGCTTAACAAGATGGTTTTAATGCCCCTTGGAAGAGACGTGGAGATCACAGCAGCTTAACAAAACGGTTTTAACACCCCTTGGAAGAGACGTGGAGGTTACAGTAGCATAACAAGATGGTTTTAATGCCCCTTGGTAGAGACGTGGAGTTCAGAGTGATTTAACAAGGCGATTTTAATGCACCTTGGAAGAGACGTGCAATTCAGAGTGGTTTAACAAGACACTTTTAATGCCCCTTGGAAGAGACGTGGAGGCCACAAGAGCTTAACAAGATGGTTTTAATGCCCCTTGGAAGAGACATGGAGGTCAGAGTGGTTAAGCAAGATAGTTTTAATACCCCTGGGAAGAGACTTGGAGATAACAGTAGCTTAACAAGACGGTTTTAATGCTCCTTGGTAGAGATGTGGAGTACCGAGTGGTTTTACAAGACGGTTTTAATGCCCCTTGGAAAACACGTGGAGTTCAGAGTGGTTTAACAAGATGGTTTTAATGCCCCTTGGAAGAGACCTGGATGTCACAGTAGCTTAACAAGACGGTTTTAATGCCCCTTGGAAGAGACATGGAGGTCAGATTGGTTTAACAAGACGGTTTTAATGCCCCTTGGAAGAGACGTGGAGGTCAGAGTGGTTTTAAAAGACAGTTTTAATGCCCCTTGGAAGAGACGTGGAGGTCACAGTAGCTTAACAAGATGGTTTTAATGCCCCTTGGAGGAGACGTGGAGGTCACAGTAGCTTAACAAGTTGGTTTTAATGCCCCTGGGAAGAGACGTGGAGTTCAGAGCAGTTAAACAAGACGGTTTTAATGCCCCATGGAAGAGACGTGGAGGTTAAAGTAGTTTAACAAGATGGTTTTAATGCCCCTTGGTAGAGACGTGGAGTTCAGAGTTGTTTAACGTGACGGTTTTAATGCCCCTTGGATGAAAATTGGAGTTCAGAGTGGTTTAACAAAACAGTAGCTTAGCAATACGGTTTTAATGCCCCTTTCAAGTGACAAGGAGTTCAGAGTGGTTTAACAAGACGGTTTTACTTCCCCTTGGAAAAGACGTGTAGTTCAGAGTGGTTTAACAAGATGGTTTTAATGCCCCTTTCAAGAGACGTGGAGTTCAGAGTGGTTTAACAAGACGGTTTTACTTCCCCTTGGAAAAGACGTGTAGTTCAGAGTAGTTTAACAAGATGGTTTTAATGCCCCTTGGTAGAGACGTGGAGTTCAGAGTGGTTTAACAAGACAATTTTAATGCACCTTGGAAGAGACGTGCTGTTCAGAGTGGTTTAACAATAAACTTTTAATGCTCCTTGGAAGAGACGTGGAGGCCACAGTAGCTTACCAAGCTGGTTTTAATGCCCCTTGGAAGAGACGTGGAGGTCACAGTAGCTTAACAAGATGGTTTTAATGCCCCTTGGAAGAGACATGGAGGTCAGAGTGGTTTAACAAGACGGTTTTATTGCCCCTTGGAAGGGACGTGGAGGTCAGAGTGGTTTTAAAACAGTTTTAATGCCCCTTGGAAGAGACGTGGAGGTCACAGTAGCTTAACAAGATGGTTTTAATGCCCCTTGGAAGAGACGTGGAGATCACAGCAGCTTAACAAAACGGTTTTAACACCCCTTGGAAGAGACGTGGAGGTTACAGTAGCATAACAAGATGGTTTTAATGCCCCTTGGTAGAGACGTGGAGTTCAGAGTGATTTAACAAGGCGATTTTAATGCACCTTGGAAGAGACGTGCAATTCAGAGTGGTTTAACAAGACACTTTTAATGCCCCTTGGAAGAGACGTGGAGGCCACAAGAGCTTAACAAGATGGTTTTAATGCCCCTTGGAAGAGACATGGAGGTCAGAGTGGTTAAGCAAGATAGTTTTAATACCCCTGGGAAGAGACTTGGAGATAACAGTAGCTTAACAAGACGGTTTTAATGCTCCTTGGTAGAGACGTGGAGTACCGAGTGGTTTTACAAGACGGTTTTAATGCCCCTTGGAAAACACGTGGAGTTCAGAGTGGTTTAACAAGATGGTTTTAATGCCCCTTGGAAGAGACCTGGATGTCACAGTAGCTTAACAAGACGGTTTTAATGCCCCTTGGAAGAGACATGGAGGTCAGATTGGTTTAACAAGACGGTTTTAATGCCCCTTGGAAGAGACGTGGAGTTCAGAGTGGTTTTAAAAGACAGTTTTAATGCCCCTTGGAAGAGACGTGGAGGTCACAGTAGCTTAACAAGATGGTTTTAATGCCCCTTGGAGGAGACGTGGAGGTCACAGTAGCTTAACAAGATGGTTTTAATGCCCCTGGGAAGAGACGTGGAGTTCAGAGCGGTTAAACAAGACGGTTTTAATGCCCCATGGAAGAGACGTGGAGGTTAAAGTAGTTTAACAAGATGGTTTTAATGCCCCTTGGTAGAGACGTGGAGTTCAGAGTTGTTTAACGTGACGGTTTTAATGCCCCTTGGATGAAAATTGGAGTTCAGAGTGGTTTAACAAAACAGTAGCTTAGCAATACGGTTTTAATGCCCCTTTCAAGTGACAAGGAGTTCAGAGTGGTTTAACAAGACGGTTTTACTTCCCCTTGGAAAAGACGTGTAGTTCAGAGTGGTTTAACAAGATGGTTTTAATGCCCCTTTCAAGAGACGTGGAGTTCAGAGTGGTTTAACAAGACGGTTTTACTTCCCCTTGGAAAAGACGTGTAGTTCAGAGTAGTTTAACAAGATGGTTTTAATGCCCCTTGGTAGAGACGTGGAGTTCAGAGTGGTTTAACAAGACAATTTTAATGCACCTTGGAAGAGACGTGCTGTTCAGAGTGGTTTAACAATAAACTTTTAATGCTCCTTGGAAGAGACGTGGAGGCCACAGTAGCTTACCAAGATGGTTTTAATGCCCCTTGGAAGAGACGTGGAGGTCACAGTAGCTTAACAAGATGGTTTTAATGCCCCTTGGAAGAGACATGGAGGTCAGAGTGGTTTAACAAGACGGTTTTATTGCCCCTTGGAAGGGACGTGGAGGTCAGAGTGGTTTTAAAACAGTTTTAATGCCCCTTGGAAGAGACGTGGAGGTCACAGTAGCTTAACAAGATGGTTTTAATGCCCCTTGGAAGAGACGTGGAGATCACAGCAGCTTAACAAAACGGTTTTAACACCCCTTGGAAGAGACGTGGAGGTTACAGTAGCATAACAAGATGGTTTTAATGCCCCTTAGTAGAGACGTGGAGTTCAGAGTGATTTAACAAGATGATTTTAATGCACCTTGGAAGAAACGTGCAATTCAGAGTGGTTTAACAAGACACTTTTAATGCCCCTTGGAAGAGACGTGGAGGCCACAAGAGCTTAGCAAGATGGTTTTAATGCCCCTTGGAAGAGACATGGAGGTCAGAGTGGTTAAACAAGATAGTTTTAATACCTCTGGGAAGAGACTTGGAGATAACAGTAGCTTAACAAGACGGTTTTAATGCTCCTTGGTAGAGACGTGGAGTACCGAGTGGTTTTACAAGACGGTTTTAATGCCCCTTGGAAAACACGTGGAGTTCAGAGTGGTTTAACAAGATGGTTTTAATGCCCCTTGGAAGAGACCTGGATGTCACAGTAGCTTAACAAGACGGTTTTAATGCCCCTTGGAAGAGACATGGAGGTCAGAGTGGTTTAACAAGACGGTTTTAATGCCCCTTGGAAGAGACGTGGAGGTCACAGTAGCTTAACAAGACGGTTTTAATGCCCCTTAGAAGAGACGTGCAGTTCAGTGTGGTTTAACAAGACGGTTTTAATGTCCCTTGGAAGAAACGTGGAGTTCAGAGTAGTTTAACAAGATGGTTTTAATGCCCCTTGCAAGAGATGTGGAGGTCACAGTAGCTTAACAAGATGGTTTTAATGCCACTTGGAAGGGACGTGGAGGTTACAGTAGTTTAACAAGATGGTTTTAATGCCCCTTGGTAGAGACGTGGAGTTCAGAGTGGTTTAACGTGACGGTTTTAATGCCCCTTGGATGAAAATTGGAGTTTAAAGTTTTTTAACAAAACAGTAGCTTAGCAATACGGTTTTAATGCCCCTTTGAAGAGACAAGGAGTTCAGAGTGGTTTAACAAGACGGTTTTACTTCCCCTTGGAAAAGACGTGTAGTTCATAGTGGTTTAACAAGATGGTTTTAATGCCCCTTTCAAGAGACGTGGAGTTCAGAGTGTTTTAACAAGACGGTTTTACTTCCCCTTGGAAAAGACGTGTAGTTCAGAGTAGTTTAACAAGATGGTTTTAATGCCCCTTGGTAGAGACGTGGAGTTCAGAGTGGTTTAACAAGACAATTTTAATGCACCTTGGAAGAGACGTGCTGTTCAGAGTGGTTTAACAATATACTTTTAATGCTCCTTGGAAGAGACGTGGAGGCCACAGTAGCTTACCAAGATGTTGTTAATGCCCCTTGGAAAACACATGGAGCTCAGAGTGGTTTAACAAGATGGTTTTAATGCACCGTGGAAGAGACGTGGAGGTCGCAGAAGCTTAACAAGACGGTTTTAATGCCACTTGAAATACACATGGAGGTCACAGTAGCTTAACAAGACGATTTTAATGCCCTTTGGAAGAGACGTGGAGGTCACAGAAGCTTACAAATATGGTTTTAATGCCGAATGGAAAAGATGTGGAGGTTAGAGTAGCTTAACCAGATGGTTTTAATGCCCGTTCCAAGAGACGTGGAGTTCAGAGTGGTTAAACAAGACGGTTTTAATGCCCCTTGGATGAGACGTGGAGGTTACAGGAGCTTAACAAGATGGTTTTAATGCCCCTTGGAAGAGACGTGGAGATCAGAGTGGTTTAACAAGACGATTTTAATGCCCCTAGGAAAAGTCGTGGAGTTCAGAGTGGTTTAACTTGACGGTTTTAATGCCAATTGGAAGAGACGTGGAGTTCAGAGTTTTTTAACAAGACGGTTTTAATGCCCCTTGAAAGAGACATGGAGGTCACAGTAGCTTAACAAGACAGTTTTAATGCCCCTTGGAAGAGACGTGAAGGTCACAGTAGCTTAACAAGACGGTTTAAATGCCCCTTGGAAGAGACATGGAGGTCAGAGTGGTTTGACAAGACGGTTTTATTGCCCCTTGGAAGGGACGTGGAGGTCAGAGTGGTTTTAAAACAGTTTTAATGCCCCTTGGAAGAGACGTGGAGGTCACAGTAGCTTAACAAGATGGTTTTAATGCCCCTTGGAAGAGACGTGGAGATCACAGCAGCTTAACAAAACGGTTTTAACACCCCTTGGAAGAGACGTGGAGGTTACAGTAGCATAACAAGATGGTTTTAATGCCCCTTGGTAGAGACGTGGAGTTCAGAGTGATTTAACAAGACGATTTTAATGCACCTTGGAAGAGACGTGCAATTCAGAGTGGTTTAACAAGACACTTTTAATGCCCCTTGGAAGAGACGTGGAGGCCACAAGAGCTTAACAAGATGGTTTTAATGCCCCTTGGAAGAGACATGGAGGTCAGAATGGTTAAACAAGATAGTTTTAATACCCCTGGGAAGAGACTTGGAGATAACAGTAGCTTAACAAGACGGTTTTAATGCTCCTTGGTAGAGACGTGGAGTACCGAGTGGTTTTACAAGACGGTTTTAATGCCCCTTGGAAAACACGTGGAGTTCAGAGTGGTTTAACAAGATGGTTTTAATGCCCCTTGGAAGAGACCTGGATGTCACAGTAGCTTAACAAGACGGTTTTAATGCCCCTTGGAAGAGACATGGAGGTCAGATTGGTTTAACAAGACGGTTTTAATGCCCCTTGGAAGAGACGTGGAGTTCAGAGTGGTTTTAAAAGACAGTTTTAATGCCCCTTGGAAGAGACGTGGAGGTCACAGTAGCTTAACAAGATGGTTTTAATGCCCCTTGGAGGAGACGTGGAGGTCACAGTAGCTTAACAAGATGGTTTTAATGCCCCTGGGAAGAGACGTGGAGTTCAGAGCGGTTAAACAAGACGGTTTTAATGCCCCATGGAAGAGACGTGGAGGTTAAAGTAGTTTAACAAGATGGTTTTAATGCCCCTTGGTAGAGACGTGGAGTTCAGAGTTGTTTAACGTGACGGTTTTAATGCCCCTTGGATGAAAATTGGAGTTCAGAGTGGTTTAACAAAACAGTAGCTTAGCAATACGGTTTTAATGCCCCTTTCAAGTGACAAGGAGTTCAGAGTGGTTTAACAAGACGGTTTTACTTCCCCTTGGAAAAGACGTGTAGTTCAGAGTGGTTTAACAAGATGGTTTTAATGCCCCTTTCAAGAGACGTGGAGTTCAGAGTGGTTTAACAAGACGGTTTTACTTCCCCTTGGAAAAGACGTGTAGTTCAGAGTAGTTTAACAAGATGGTTTTAATGCCCCTTGGTAGAGACGTGGAGTTCAGAGTGGTTTAACAAGACAATTTTAATGCACCTTGGAAGAGACGTGCTGTTCAGAGTGGTTTAACAATAAACTTTTAATGCTCCTTGGAAGAGACGTGGAGGCCACAGTAGCTTACCAAGATGGTTTTAATGCCCCTTGGAAGAGACGTGGAGGTCACAGTAGCTTAACAAGATGGTTTTAATGCCCCTTGGAAGAGACATGGAGGTCAGAGTGGTTTAACAAGACGGTTTTATTGCCCCTTGGAAGGGACGTGGAGGTCAGAGTGGTTTTAAAACAGTTTTAATGCCCCTTGGAAGAGACGTGGAGGTCACAGTAGCTTAACAAGATGGTTTTAATGCCCCTTGGAAGAGACGTGGAGATCACAGCAGCTTAACAAAACGGTTTTAACACCCCTTGGAAGAGACGTGGAGGTTACAGTAGCATAACAAGATGGTTTTAATGCCCCTTAGTAGAGACGTGGAGTTCAGAGTGATTTAACAAGATGATTTTAATGCACCTTGGAAGAAACGTGCAATTCAGAGTGGTTTAACAAGACACTTTTAATGCCCCTTGGAAGAGACGTGGAGGCCACAAGAGCTTAGCAAGATGGTTTTAATGCCCCTTGGAAGAGACATGGAGGTCAGAGTGGTTAAACAAGATAGTTTTAATACCTCTGGGAAGAGACTTGGAGATAACAGTAGCTTAACAAGACGGTTTTAATGCTCCTTGGTAGAGACGTGGAGTACCGAGTGGTTTTACAAGACGGTTTTAATGCCCCTTGGAAAACACGTGGAGTTCAGAGTGGTTTAACAAGATGGTTTTAATGCCCCTTGGAAGAGACCTGGATGTCACAGTAGCTTAACAAGACGGTTTTAATGCCCCTTGGAAGAGACATGGAGGTCAGAGTGGTTTAACAAGACGGTTTTAATGCCCCTTGGAAGAGACGTGGAGGTCACAGTAGCTTAACAAGACGGTTTTAATGCCCCTTAGAAGAGACGTGCAGTTCAGTGTGGTTTAACAAGACGGTTTTAATGTCCCTTGGAAGAAACGTGGAGTTCAGAGTAGTTTAACAAGATGGTTTTAATGCCCCTTGCAAGAGATGTGGAGGTCACAGTAGCTTAACAAGATGGTTTTAATGCCACTTGGAAGGGACGTGGAGGTTACAGTAGTTTAACAAGATGGTTTTAATGCCCCTTGGTAGAGACGTGGAGTTCAGAGTGGTTTAACGTGACGGTTTTAATGCCCCTTGGATGAAAATTGGAGTTTAAAGTTTTTTAACAAAACAGTAGCTTAGCAATACGGTTTTAATGCCCCTTTGAAGAGACAAGGAGTTCAGAGTGGTTTAACAAGACGGTTTTACTTCCCCTTGGAAAAGACGTGTAGTTCATAGTGGTTTAACAAGATGGTTTTAATGCCCCTTTCAAGAGACGTGGAGTTCAGAGTGTTTTAACAAGACGGTTTTACTTCCCCTTGGAAAAGACGTGTAGTTCAGAGTAGTTTAACAAGATGGTTTTAATGCCCCTTGGTAGAGACGTGGAGTTCAGAGTGGTTTAACAAGACAATTTTAATGCACCTTGGAAGAGACGTGCTGTTCAGAGTGGTTTAACAATATACTTTTAATGCTCCTTGGAAGAGACGTGGAGGCCACAGTAGCTTACCAAGATGTTGTTAATGCCCCTTGGAAAACACATGGAGCTCAGAGTGGTTTAACAAGATGGTTTTAATGCACCGTGGAAGAGACGTGGAGGTCGCAGAAGCTTAACAAGACGGTTTTAATGCCACTTGAAATACACATGGAGGTCACAGTAGCTTAACAAGACGATTTTAATGCCCTTTGGAAGAGACGTGGAGGTCACAGAAGCTTACAAATATGGTTTTAATGCCGAATGGAAAAGATGTGGAGGTTAGAGTAGCTTAACCAGATGGTTTTAATGCCCGTTCCAAGAGACGTGGAGTTCAGAGTGGTTAAACAAGACGGTTTTAATGCCCCTTGGATGAGACGTGGAGGTTACAGGAGCTTAACAAGATGGTTTTAATGCCCCTTGGAAGAGACGTGGAGATCAGAGTGGTTTAACAAGACGATTTTAATGCCCCTAGGAAAAGTCGTGGAGTTCAGAGTGGTTTAACTTGACGGTTTTAATGCCAATTGGAAGAGACGTGGAGTTCAGAGTTTTTTAACAAGACGGTTTTAATGCCCCTTGAAAGAGACATGGAGGTCACAGTAGCTTAACAAGACAGTTTTAATGCCCCTTGGAAGAGACGTGAAGGTCACAGTAGCTTAACAAGACGGTTTAAATGCCCCTTGGAAGAGACATGGAGGTCAGAGTGGTTTGACAAGACGGTTTTATTGCCCCTTGGAAGGGACGTGGAGGTCAGAGTGGTTTTAAAACAGTTTTAATGCCCCTTGGAAGAGACGTGGAGGTCACAGTAGCTTAACAAGATGGTTTTAATGCCCCTTGGAAGAGACGTGGAGATCACAGCAGCTTAACAAAACGGTTTTAACACCCCTTGGAAGAGACGTGGAGGTTACAGTAGCATAACAAGATGGTTTTAATGCCCCTTGGTAGAGACGTGGAGTTCAGAGTGATTTAACAAGACGATTTTAATGCACCTTGGAAGAGACGTGCAATTCAGAGTGGTTTAACAAGACACTTTTAATGCCCCTTGGAAGAGACGTGGAGGCCACAAGAGCTTAACAAGATGGTTTTAATGCCCCTTGGAAGAGACATGGAGGTCAGAATGGTTAAACAAGATAGTTTTAATACCCCTGGGAAGAGACTTGGAGATAACAGTAGCTTAACAAGACGGTTTTAATGCTCCTTGGTAGAGACGTGGAGAACCGAGTGGTTTTACAAGACGGTTTTAATGCCCCTTGGAAAACACGTGGAGTTCAGAGTGGTTTAACAAGATGGTTTTAATGCCCCTTGGAAGAGACCTGGATGTCACAGTAGCTTAACAAGACGGTTTTAATGACCCTTGGAAGAGACATGGAGGTCAGATGGGTTTAACAAGACGGTTTTAATGCCCCTTGGAAGAGACGTGGAGGTCAGAGTGGTTTTAAAAGACAGTTTTAATGCCCCTTGGAAGAGACGTGGAGGTCACAGTAGCTTAACAAGATGGTTTTAATGCCCCTTGGAGGAGACATGGAGGTCACAGTAGCTTAACAAGATGGTTTTAATGCCCCTGGGAAGAGACGTGGAGTTCAGAGCGGTTAAACAAGATGGTTTTAATGCCCCATGGAAGAGACGTGGAGGTTAAAGTAGTTTAACAAGATGGTTTTAATGCCCCTTGGTAGAGACGTGGAGTTCAGAGTTGTTTAACGTGACGGTTTTAATGCCCCTTGGATGAAAATTGGAGTTCAGAGTGGTTTAACAAAACAGTAGCTTAGCAATACGGTTTTAATGCCCCTTTCAAGAGACAAGGAGTTCAGAGTGGTTTAACAAGACGGTTTTACTTCCCCTTGGAAAAGACGTGTAGTTCAGAGTGGTTTAACAAGATGGTTTTAATGCCCCTTTCAAGAGACGTGGAGTTCAGAGTGGTTTAACAAGACGGTTTTACTTCCCCTTGGAAAAGACGTGTAGTTCAGAGTAGTTTAACAAGATGGTTTTAATGCCCCTTGGTAGAGACATGGAGTTCAGAGTGGTTTAACAATAAACTTTTAATGCTCCTTGGAAGAGACGTGGAGGCCACAGTAGCTTACCAAGATGGTTTTAATGCCCCTTGGAAGAGACGTGGAGGTCACAGTAGCTTAACAAGATGGTTTTAATGCCCCTTGGAAGAGACATGGAGGTCAGAGTGGTTTAACAAGACGGTTTTATTGCCCCTTGGAAGGGACGTGGAGGTCAGAGTGGTTTTAAAACAGTTTTACTGCCCCTTGGAAGAGACGTGGAGGTCACAGTAGCTTAACAAGATGGTTTTAATGCCCCTTGGAAGAGACGTGGAGGTCACAGCAGCTTAACAAAACGGTTTTAACACCCCTTGGAAGAGACGTGGAGGTTACAGTAGCATAACAAGATGGTTTTAATGCCCCTTGGTAGAGACGTGGAGTTCAGAGTGATTTAACAAGACGATTTTAATGCACCTTGGAAGAGACGTGCAATTCAGAGTGGTTTAACAAGACACTTTTAATGCCCCTTGGAAGAGACGTGGAGGCCACAAGAGCTTAACAAGATGGTTTTAATGCCCCTTGGAAGAGACATGGAGGTCAGAGTGGTTAAACAAGATAGTTTTAATACCCCTGGGAAGAGACTTGGAGATAACAGTAGCTTAACAAGACGGTTTTAATGCTCCTTGGTAGAGACGTGGAGTACCGAGTGGTTTTACAAGACGGTTTTAATGCCCCTTGGAAAACACGTGGAGTTCAGAGTGGTTTAACAAGATGGTTTTAATGCCCCTTGGAAGAGACGTGGATGTCACAGTAGCTTAACAAGACGGTTTTAATGCCCCTTGGAAGAGACATGGAGGTCAGAGTGGTTTAACAAGACGGTTTTAATGCCCCTTGGAAGAGACGTGGAGGTCACAGTAGCTTAACAAGACGGTTTTAATGCCCCTTAGAAGAGACGTGGAGTTCAGTGTGGTTTAACAAGACGGTTTTAATGTCCCTTGGAAGAAACGTGGAGTTCAGAGTAGTTTAACAAGATGGTTTTAATGCCCCTTGCAAGAGATGTGGAGGTCACAGTAGCTTAACAAGATGGTTTTAATGCCACTTGGAAGGGACGTGGAGGTTACAGTAGTTTAACAAGATGGTTTTAATGCCCCTTGGTAGAGACGTGGAGTTCAGAGTGGTTTAACGTGACGGTTTTAATGCCCCTTGGTTGAAAATTGGAGTTCAGAGTGGTTTAACAAAACAGTAGCTTAGCAATACGGTTTTAATGCCCCTTTCAAGAGACAAGGAGTTCAGAGTGGTTTAACAAGACGGTTTTACTTCCCCTTGGAAAAGACGTGTAGTTCAGAGTGGTTTAACAAGATGGTTTTAATGCCCCTTTCAAGAGACGTGGAGTTCAGAGTGTTTTAACAAGTCGGTTTTATTTCCCCTTGGAAAAGACGTGTAGTTCAGAGTAGTTTAACAAGATGGTTTTAATGCCCCTTGGTAGAGACGTGGAGTTCAGAGTTGTTTAACAAGACAATTTTAATGCACCTTGGAAGAGACGTGCTGTTCAGAGTGGTTTAACAATACACTTTTAATGCTCCTTGGAAGAGACGTGGAGGCCACAGTAGCTTACCAAGATGTTGTTAATGCCCCTTGGAAAAGACATGGAGCTCAGAGTGGTTTAACAAGATGGTTTTAATGCACCGTGGAAGAGACGTGGAGGTCGCAGTAGCTTAACAAGACGGTTTTAATGCCACTTGAAATACACATGGAGGTCACAATAGCTTAACAAGACGATTTTAATGCCCTTTGGAAGAGACGTGGAGGTCACAGTAGCTTACAAATATGGTTTTAATGCCGAATGGAAGAGATGTGGAGGTTAGAGAAGCTTAACCAGATGGTTTTAATGCCCGTTCCAAGAGACGTGGAGTTCAGAGTGGTTAAACAAGACGGTTTTAATGCCCCTTGGATGAGACGTGGAGGTTACAGGAGCTTAACAAGATGGTTTTAATGCCCCTTGGAAGAGACGTGGAGATCAGAGTGGTTTAACAAGACGATTTTAATGCCCCTAGGAAAAGTCGTGGAGTTCAGAGTGGTTTAACTTGACGGTTTTAATGCCAATTGGAAGAGACGTGGAGTTCAGAGTGGTTTAACAAGACGGTTTTAATGCCCCTTGAAAGAGACATGGAGGTCACAGTAGCTTAGCAAGACAGTTTTAATGCCCCTTGGAAGAGACGTGGAGGTCACAGTAGCTTAACGAGACGGTTTAAATGCCCCTTGGAAGAGACATGGAGGTCAGACTGGTTTAACAAGACGGTTTTAATGCCCCTTGGAAGAGACGTGGAGGTCAGAGTGGTTTTAAAAGACAGTTTTAATGCCCCTTGGAAGAGACGTGGAGGTCACAGTAGCTTAACAAGATTGTTTTAATGCCCCTTGGAGGAGACATGGAGGTCACAGTAGCTTAAGAAGATGGTTTTAATGCCCCTGGTAAGAGACGTGGAGTTCAGAGCGGTTAAACAAGACGGTTTTGATGCCCCATGGAAGAGACGTGGAGGTTAAAGTAGTTTAACAAGATGGTTTTAATGCCCCTTGGTAGAGACGTGGAGTTCAGAGTTGTTTAACGTGACGGTTTTAATGCCCCTTGGATGAAAATTGGAGTTCAGAGTGGTTTAACAAAACAGTAGCTTAGCAATACGGTTTTAATGCCCGTTTCAAGAGACAAGGAGTTCAGAGTGGTTTAACAAGACGGTTTTACTTCCCCTTGGAAAAGACGTGTAGTTCAGAGTGGTTTAACAAGATGGTTTTAATGCCCCTTTCAAGAGACGTGGAGTTCAGAGTGGTTTAACAAGACGGTTTTACTTCCCCTTGGAAAAGACGTGTAGTTCAGAGTAGTTTAACAAGATGGTTTTAATGCCCCTTGGTAGAGACGTGGAGTTCAGAGTGGTTTAACAAGACAATTTTAATGCACCTTGGAAGAGACGTGCTGTTCAGAGTGGTTTAACAATACACTTTTAATGCTCCTTGGAAGAGACGTGGAGGCCACAGTAGCTTACCAAGATGGTTTTAATGCCCCTTGGAAGAGACGTGGAGGTCACAGTAGCTTAACAAGATGGTTTTAATGCCCCTTGGAAGAGACATGGAGGTCAGAGTGGTTTAACAAGACGGTTTTATTGCCCCTTGGGAGAGACGTGGAGGTCAGAGTGGTTTTAAAACAGTTTTAATGCCCCTTGGAAGAGACGTGGAGGTCACAGTAGCTTAACAAGGTGGTTTTAATGCCCCTTGGAAGAGACGTGGAGATCACAGTAGCTTAACAAAACGGTTTTAACACCCCTTGGAAGAGACATGGAGGTTACAGTAGCATAACAAGATGGTTTTAATGCCCCTTGGTAGAGACGTGGAGTTCAGAGTGATTTAACAAGACGATTTTAATGCACCTTGGAAGAGACGTGCAGTTCAGAGTGGTTTAACAAGACACTTTTAATGCCCCTTGGAAGAGACGTGGAGGCCACAAGAGCTTAACAAGATGGTTTTAATGCCCCTTGGAAGAGACATGGAGGTCATAGTGGTTAAACAAGATAGTTTTAATACCCCTGGGAAGAGACTTGGAGATAACAGTAGCTTAACAAGATGGTTTTAATGCTCCTTGGTAGAGACGTGGAGTACCGAGTGGTTTTACAAGACGGTTTTAATGCCCCTTGGAAAACACGTGGAGTTCAGAGTGGTTTAACAAGATGGTTTTAATGCCCCTTGGAAGAGACGTGGATGTCACAGTAGCTTAACAAGACGGTTTTAATGCCCCTTCGAAGAGACCTGGAGGTCACAGTAGCTTAACAAGACGGTTTTAATGCCCCTTGGAAGAGACATGGAGGTCAGAGTGGTTTAACAAGACAGTTTTAATGCCCCTTGGAAGAGACGTGGAGGCCACAGTAGCATAAGAAGACGGTTTTAATGCCCCTTGGAAAAAACGTGGAGTTCAGAGCAGTTTAACAAAATGGTTTTAATGCCCTTTGCAAGAGAGGTCGTGGTCACAGTAGCTTAACAAGACGGTTTTAATGCCCCTTGGAAGAGACATGGAGGTCAGAGTAGTTAAACAAGATAGTTTTAATTCCCCTTGGAAGATAAGTGTAGGTAACACTAGCTTAACAAGACGGTTTTAATGCCCCTTGGAAGAGACCTGGAGGTCACCGTAGCTTAACAAGACGGTTTTAATGCCCCTTGGAAGAGACCTGGAGTTCAGAAGGGTTTAAAAAGACAGTTATAATACCCCTTGGAAGAGACATGGAGGTCACAGTAGTTTAACAAGACGTTTTTAATGCCCCTTGGATGAAAAGTGGAGTTCAGAGTGATTTAACAAAACAGTAGCTTAGCAATACGGTTTTATTGCACCTTGGAAGAGACAAGGAGTTCAGAGTGGTTTAACAAAACGGTTTTACTTCCCCTTTGAAAAGACGTGGAGTTCAGAGTGGTTTAGCAAGACGGTTTTAATGCCCCTTGTAAGAGACGTGGAGGTCACAGTAGCTTAACAAGATGGTTTTAATGTCCCTTGGAAGAGATGTGGAGGTCACAGTAGCTTAACAAGACGGTTGTAATGTCCGTGGAAGAGACGTGGAGGTCAAAGTGGTTTACCAAGACGGTTTTAATGCCCCTTGGAAGAGACGTGGAGGTCTCAGTAGCTTAACAAGACGGTTGTAATGCCCCTTGGAAGAGATGTGGAGTTTAGAGTGGTTTAACAAGACGGTTTTAATGCCCCTTAAAAGAGACATGAAGGTAACAGTGGCTTAACAAGACGGTTTTAATACCCCTTGGAAGAGACATGGAGATCAGAGTGGTTTAACAAGACGATTTTAATTCCCCTAGACAAAGACGTGGAGTTCAGAGTGGTTTAACGTGACGGTTTTAATGCCCCTTGGAAGAGACGTGAAGTTCAGAGTGGTTTAACAACACGGTTTTAATGCCCCTTGGAAGAGACGTGGAGGTCACAGTAGCTTAACAAGACGGTTTTAATGCCCCTTGGAAGAGACGTGGAGGTCACAGTAGCTTAACAAGACGGATTTAATGCCCCTTGGAAGAGACATGGAAGTCAGAGTGGTTTAACAAGAAGGTTTTAATGCCCCTTGGAAGAGACGTGGATGTCAGAGTGGTTTTAAAAGACAGTTTTAATGCTCCTTGGAAGAGACGTGGAGATCACAGTAGCTTAACAAGATTGTTTTAATGCCCCTTGGAAGAGACGTTGAGATCACAGCAGCTTAAAAATATGGTTTTAATGCCTGTTGGAAGAGACGTGGAGGTTACAGTAGTTTAACAAGACGATTTTAATGCCGCTTGGTAGAGACGTGGAGGTCAGAGTGGTTTAACAAGACGATTTTAATGCACCTTGAAAGAGACGTGCAGTTCAGAGTGGTTTAACAAGACACTTTTAATGCCCCTTGGAAGAGACGTGGAGGCCACAGTAGCTTAACAAGATGGTTTTAATGCTCCTTTCAAGAGACGTGGAGTTCAGAGTGTTTTAACAAGTCGGTTTTATTTCCCCTTGGGAAAGACGTGTAGTTCAGAGTAGTTTAACAAGATGGTTTTAATGCCCCTTGGTAGAGACGTGGAGTTCAGAGTGGTTTAACAAGACAATTTTAATGCACCTTGGAAGAGACGTGCTGTTCAGAGTGGTTTAACAATACACTTTTAATGCTCCTTGGAAGAGACGTGGAGGCCACAGTAGCTTACCAAGATGTTGTTAATGCCCCTTGGAAAAGACATGGAGCTCAGAGTGGTTTAACAAGATGGTTTTAATGCACCGTGGAAGAGACGTGGAGGTCGCAGTAGCTTAACAAGACGGTTTTAATGCCACTTGAAATACACATGGAGGTCACAATAGCTTAACAAGACGATTTTAATGCCCTTTGGAAGAGACGTGGAGGTCACAGTAGCTTACAAATATGGTTTTAATGCCGGATGGAAGAGATGTGGAGGTTAGAGTAGCTTAACCAGATGGTTTTAATGCCCGTTCCAAGAGACGTGGAGTTCAGAGTGGTTAAACAAGACGGTTTTAATGCCCCTTGGATGAAACGTGGAGGTTACAGGAGCTTAACAAGGTGGTTTTAATGCCCCTTGGAAGAGACGTGGAGATCAGAGTGGTTTAACAAGACGATTTTAATGCCCCTAGGAAAAGTCGTGGAGTTCAGAGTGGTTTAACTTGACGGTTTTAATGCCAATTGGAAAAGACGTGGAGTTCAGAGTGGTTTAACAAGACGGTTTTAATGCCCCTTGAAAGAGACATGGAGGTCACAGTAGCTTAACAAGACAGTTTTAATGCCCCTTGGAAGAGACGTGGAGGTCACAGTAGCTTAACAAGACGGTTTAAATGCCCCTTGGAAGAGACATGGAGGTCAGACTGGTTTAACAAGATGGTTTTAATGCCCCTTGGAAGAGACGTGGAGGTCAGAGTGGTTTTAAAAGACAGTTTTAATGCCCCTTGGAAGAGACGTGGAGGTCACAGTAGCTTAACAAGATGGTTTTAATGCCCCTTGGAGGAGACGTGGAGGTCACAGTAGCTTAAGACGATGGTTTTAATGCCCCTGGGAAGAGACGTGGAGTTCAGAGCGGTTAAACAAGACGGTTTTAATGCCCCATGGAAGAGACGTGGAGGTTAAAGTAGTTTAACAAGATGGTTTTAATGCCCCTTGGTAGAGACGTGGAGTTCAGAGTTGTTTAACGTGACGGTTTTAATGCCCCTTGGATGAAAATTGGAGTTCAGAGTGGTTTAACAAAACAGTAGCTTAGCAATACGGTTTTAATGCCCCTTTCAAGAGACAAGGAGTTCAGAGTGGTTTAACAAGACGGTTTTACTTCCCCTTGGAAAAGACGTGTAGTTCAGAGTGGTTTAACAAGATGGTTTTAATGCCCCTTTCAAGAGACGTGGAGTTCAGAGTGGTTTAACAAGACGTTTTACTTCCCCTTGGAAAAGACGTGTAGTTCAGAGTAGTTTAACAAGATGGTTTTAATGCCCCTTGGTAGAGACGTGGAGTTCAGCGTGGTTTAACAAGACAATTTTAATGCACCTTGGAAGAGACGTGCTGTTCAGAGTGGTTTAACAATACACTTTAATGCTCCTTGGAAGAGACGTGGAGGCCACAGTAGCTTACCAAGATGGTTTTAATGCCCCTTGGAAGAGACGTGGAGGTCACAGTAGCTTAACAAGATGGTTTTAATGCCCCTTGGAAGAGACATGGAGGTCAGAGTGGTTTAACAAGACGGTTTTATTTCCCCTTGGAAGAGACGTGGAGGTCAGAGTGGTTTTAAAACAGTTTTAATGCCCCTTGGAAGAGACGTGGAGGTCACAGTAGCTTAACAAGATGGTTTTAATGCCCCTTGGAAGAGACGTGGAGATCACAGCAGCTTAACAAAACGGTTTTAACACACCTTGGAAGAGACATGGAGGTTACAGTAGCATAACAAGATGGTTTTAATGCCCCTTGGTAGAGACGTGGAGTTCAGAGTGATTTAACAAGACGATTTTAATGCACCTTGGAAGAGACATGCAATTCAGAGTGGTTTAACAAGACACTTTTAATGCCCCTTGGAAGAGACGTGGAGGCCACATGAGCTTAACAAGATGGTTTTAATGCCCCTTGGAAGAGACATGGAGGTCAGAGTGGTTAAACTAGATAGTTTTAATACCCCTGGGAAGAGACTTGGAGATAACAGTAGCTTAACAAGACGGTTTTAATGCTCCTTGGTAGAGACGTGGAGTACCGAGTGGTTTTACAAGACGGTTTTAATGCCCCTTGGAAAACACGTGGAGTTCAGAGTGGTTTAACAAGATGGTTTTAATGCCCCTTGGAAGAGACGTGGATGTCACAGTAGCTTAACAAGACGGTTTTAATGCCGCTTGGAAGAGACCTGGAGGTCACAGTTGCTTAACAAGACGGTTTTAATGCCCCTTGGAAGAGACATGGAGGTCAGAGTGGTTTAACAAGACAGTTTTAATGCCCCTTGGAAGAGACGTGGATGTCTGAGTGGTTTAACAAGATGGTTTTAATGCCCCTTGGAAGAGACGTGGAGGTCACAGTAGCTTAACAAGACGGTATTAATGCCCCTTCGAAGAGACCTGGAGGTCACAGTAGCTTAACAAGACGGTTTTAATGCCCCTTGGAAGAGACATGGAGGTCAGAGTGGTTTAACAAGACACTTTTAATGCCCCTTGGAAGAGACGTGGAGGCCACAAGAGCTTAGCAAGATGGTTTTAATGCCCCTTGGAAGAGACATGGAGGTCAGAGTGGTTAAACAAGATAGTTTTAATACCTCTGGGAAGAGACTTGGAGATAACAGTAGCTTAACAAGACGGTTTTAATGCTCCTTGGTAGAGACGTGGAGTACCGAGTGGTTTTACAAGACGGTTTTAATGCCCCTTGGAAAACACGTGGAGTTCAGAGTGGTTTAACAAGATGGTTTTAATGCCCCTTGGAAGAGACCTGGATGTCACAGTAGCTTAACAAGACGGTTTTAATGCCCCTTGGAAGAGACATGGAGGTCAGAGTGGTTTAACAAGACGGTTTTAATGCCCCTTGGAAGAGACGTGGAGGTCACAGTAGCTTAACAAGACGGTTTTAATGCCCCTTAGAAGAGACGTGCAGTTCAGTGTGGTTTAACAAGACGGTTTTAATGTCCCTTGGAAGAAACGTGGAGTTCAGAGTAGTTTAACAAGATGGTTTTAATGCCCCTTGCAAGAGATGTGGAGGTCACAGTAGCTTAACAAGATGGTTTTAATGCCACTTGGAAGGGACGTGGAGGTTACAGTAGTTTAACAAGATGGTTTTAATGCCCCTTGGTAGAGACGTGGAGTTCAGAGTGGTTTAACGTGACGGTTTTAATGCCCCTTGGATGAAAATTGGAGTTTAAAGTTTTTTAACAAAACAGTAGCTTAGCAATACGGTTTTAATGCCCCTTTGAAGAGACAAGGAGTTCAGAGTGGTTTAACAAGACGGTTTTACTTCCCCTTGGAAAAGACGTGTAGTTCATAGTGGTTTAACAAGATGGTTTTAATGCCCCTTTCAAGAGACGTGGAGTTCAGAGTGTTTTAACAAGACGGTTTTACTTCCCCTTGGAAAAGACGTGTAGTTCAGAGTAGTTTAACAAGATGGTTTTAATGCCCCTTGGTAGAGACGTGGAGTTCAGAGTGGTTTAACAAGACAATTTTAATGCACCTTGGAAGAGACGTGCTGTTCAGAGTGGTTTAACAATATACTTTTAATGCTCCTTGGAAGAGACGTGGAGGCCACAGTAGCTTACCAAGATGTTGTTAATGCCCCTTGGAAAACACATGGAGCTCAGAGTGGTTTAACAAGATGGTTTTAATGCACCGTGGAAGAGACGTGGAGGTCGCAGAAGCTTAACAAGACGGTTTTAATGCCACTTGAAATACACATGGAGGTCACAGTAGCTTAACAAGACGATTTTAATGCCCTTTGGAAGAGACGTGGAGGTCACAGAAGCTTACAAATATGGTTTTAATGCCGAATGGAAAAGATGTGGAGGTTAGAGTAGCTTAACCAGATGGTTTTAATGCCCGTTCCAAGAGACGTGGAGTTCAGAGTGGTTAAACAAGACGGTTTTAATGCCCCTTGGATGAGACGTGGAGGTTACAGGAGCTTAACAAGATGGTTTTAATGCCCCTTGGAAGAGACGTGGAGATCAGAGTGGTTTAACAAGACGATTTTAATGCCCCTAGGAAAAGTCGTGGAGTTCAGAGTGGTTTAACTTGACGGTTTTAATGCCAATTGGAAGAGACGTGGAGTTCAGAGTTTTTTAACAAGACGGTTTTAATGCCCCTTGAAAGAGACATGGAGGTCACAGTAGCTTAACAAGACAGTTTTAATGCCCCTTGGAAGAGACGTGAAGGTCACAGTAGCTTAACAAGACGGTTTAAATGCCCCTTGGAAGAGACATGGAGGTCAGAGTGGTTTGACAAGACGGTTTTATTGCCCCTTGGAAGGGACGTGGAGGTCAGAGTGGTTTTAAAACAGTTTTAATGCCCCTTGGAAGAGACGTGGAGGTCACAGTAGCTTAACAAGATGGTTTTAATGCCCCTTGGAAGAGACGTGGAGATCACAGCAGCTTAACAAAACGGTTTTAACACCCCTTGGAAGAGACGTGGAGGTTACAGTAGCATAACAAGATGGTTTTAATGCCCCTTGGTAGAGACGTGGAGTTCAGAGTGATTTAACAAGACGATTTTAATGCACCTTGGAAGAGACGTGCAATTCAGAGTGGTTTAACAAGACACTTTTAATGCCCCTTGGAAGAGACGTGGAGGCCACAAGAGCTTAACAAGATGGTTTTAATGCCCCTTGGAAGAGACATGGAGGTCAGAATGGTTAAACAAGATAGTTTTAATACCCCTGGGAAGAGACTTGGAGATAACAGTAGCTTAACAAGACGGTTTTAATGCTCCTTGGTAGAGACGTGGAGAACCGAGTGGTTTTACAAGACGGTTTTAATGCCCCTTGGAAAACACGTGGAGTTCAGAGTGGTTTAACAAGATGGTTTTAATGCCCCTTGGAAGAGACCTGGATGTCACAGTAGCTTAACAAGACGGTTTTAATGACCCTTGGAAGAGACATGGAGGTCAGATGGGTTTAACAAGACGGTTTTAATGCCCCTTGGAAGAGACGTGGAGGTCAGAGTGGTTTTAAAAGACAGTTTTAATGCCCCTTGGAAGAGACGTGGAGGTCACAGTAGCTTAACAAGATGGTTTTAATGCCCCTTGGAGGAGACATGGAGGTCACAGTAGCTTAACAAGATGGTTTTAATGCCCCTGGGAAGAGACGTGGAGTTCAGAGCGGTTAAACAAGATGGTTTTAATGCCCCATGGAAGAGACGTGGAGGTTAAAGTAGTTTAACAAGATGGTTTTAATGCCCCTTGGTAGAGACGTGGAGTTCAGAGTTGTTTAACGTGACGGTTTTAATGCCCCTTGGATGAAAATTGGAGTTCAGAGTGGTTTAACAAAACAGTAGCTTAGCAATACGGTTTTAATGCCCCTTTCAAGAGACAAGGAGTTCAGAGTGGTTTAACAAGACGGTTTTACTTCCCCTTGGAAAAGACGTGTAGTTCAGAGTGGTTTAACAAGATGGTTTTAATGCCCCTTTCAAGAGACGTGGAGTTCAGAGTGGTTTAACAAGACGGTTTTACTTCCCCTTGGAAAAGACGTGTAGTTCAGAGTAGTTTAACAAGATGGTTTTAATGCCCCTTGGTAGAGACATGGAGTTCAGAGTGGTTTAACAATAAACTTTTAATGCTCCTTGGAAGAGACGTGGAGGCCACAGTAGCTTACCAAGATGGTTTTAATGCCCCTTGGAAGAGACGTGGAGGTCACAGTAGCTTAACAAGATGGTTTTAATGCCCCTTGGAAGAGACATGGAGGTCAGAGTGGTTTAACAAGACGGTTTTATTGCCCCTTGGAAGGGACGTGGAGGTCAGAGTGGTTTTAAAACAGTTTTACTGCCCCTTGGAAGAGACGTGGAGGTCACAGTAGCTTAACAAGATGGTTTTAATGCCCCTTGGAAGAGACGTGGAGGTCACAGCAGCTTAACAAAACGGTTTTAACACCCCTTGGAAGAGACGTGGAGGTTACAGTAGCATAACAAGATGGTTTTAATGCCCCTTGGTAGAGACGTGGAGTTCAGAGTGATTTAACAAGACGATTTTAATGCACCTTGGAAGAGACGTGCAATTCAGAGTGGTTTAACAAGACACTTTTAATGCCCCTTGGAAGAGACGTGGAGGCCACAAGAGCTTAACAAGATGGTTTTAATGCCCCTTGGAAGAGACATGGAGGTCAGAGTGGTTAAACAAGATAGTTTTAATACCCCTGGGAAGAGACTTGGAGATAACAGTAGCTTAACAAGACGGTTTTAATGCTCCTTGGTAGAGACGTGGAGTACCGAGTGGTTTTACAAGACGGTTTTAATGCCCCTTGGAAAACACGTGGAGTTCAGAGTGGTTTAACAAGATGGTTTTAATGCCCCTTGGAAGAGACGTGGATGTCACAGTAGCTTAACAAGACGGTTTTAATGCCCCTTGGAAGAGACATGGAGGTCAGAGTGGTTTAACAAGACGGTTTTAATGCCCCTTGGAAGAGACGTGGAGGTCACAGTAGCTTAACAAGACGGTTTTAATGCCCCTTAGAAGAGACGTGGAGTTCAGTGTGGTTTAACAAGACGGTTTTAATGTCCCTTGGAAGAAACGTGGAGTTCAGAGTAGTTTAACAAGATGGTTTTAATGCCCCTTGCAAGAGATGTGGAGGTCACAGTAGCTTAACAAGATGGTTTTAATGCCACTTGGAAGGGACGTGGAGGTTACAGTAGTTTAACAAGATGGTTTTAATGCCCCTTGGTAGAGACGTGGAGTTCAGAGTGGTTTAACGTGACGGTTTTAATGCCCCTTGGTTGAAAATTGGAGTTCAGAGTGGTTTAACAAAACAGTAGCTTAGCAATACGGTTTTAATGCCCCTTTCAAGAGACAAGGAGTTCAGAGTGGTTTAACAAGACGGTTTTACTTCCCCTTGGAAAAGACGTGTAGTTCAGAGTGGTTTAACAAGATGGTTTTAATGCCCCTTTCAAGAGACGTGGAGTTCAGAGTGTTTTAACAAGTCGGTTTTATTTCCCCTTGGAAAAGACGTGTAGTTCAGAGTAGTTTAACAAGATGGTTTTAATGCCCCTTGGTAGAGACGTGGAGTTCAGAGTGGTTTAACAAGACAATTTTAATGCACCTTGGAAGAGACGTGCTGTTCAGAGTGGTTTAACAATACACTTTTAATGCTCCTTGGAAGAGACGTGGAGGCCACAGTAGCTTACCAAGATGTTGTTAATGCCCCTTGGAAAAGACATGGAGCTCAGAGTGGTTTAACAAGATGGTTTTAATGCACCGTGGAAGAGACGTGGAGGTCGCAGTAGCTTAACAAGACGGTTTTAATGCCACTTGAAATACACATGGAGGTCACAATAGCTTAACAAGACGATTTTAATGCCCTTTGGAAGAGACGTGGAGGTCACAGTAGCTTACAAATATGGTTTTAATGCCGAATGGAAGAGATGTGGAGGTTAGAGAAGCTTAACCAGATGGTTTTAATGCCCGTTCCAAGAGACGTGGAGTTCAGAGTGGTTAAACAAGACGGTTTTAATGCCCCTTGGATGAGACGTGGAGGTTACAGGAGCTTAACAAGATGGTTTTAATGCCCCTTGGAAGAGACGTGGAGATCAGAGTGGTTTAACAAGACGATTTTAATGCCCCTAGGAAAAGTCGTGGAGTTCAGAGTGGTTTAACTTGACGGTTTTAATGCCAATTGGAAGAGACGTGGAGTTCAGAGTGGTTTAACAAGACGGTTTTAATGCCCCTTGAAAGAGACATGGAGGTCACAGTAGCTTAGCAAGACAGTTTTAATGCCCCTTGGAAGAGACGTGGAGGTCACAGTAGCTTAACGAGACGGTTTAAATGCCCCTTGGAAGAGACATGGAGGTCAGACTGGTTTAACAAGACGGTTTTAATGCCCCTTGGAAGAGACGTGGAGGTCAGAGTGGTTTTAAAAGACAGTTTTAATGCCCCTTGGAAGAGACGTGGAGGTCACAGTAGCTTAACAAGATTGTTTTAATGCCCCTTGGAGGAGACATGGAGGTCACAGTAGCTTAAGAAGATGGTTTTAATGCCCCTGGTAAGAGACGTGGAGTTCAGAGCGGTTAAACAAGACGGTTTTGATGCCCCATGGAAGAGACGTGGAGGTTAAAGTAGTTTAACAAGATGGTTTTAATGCCCCTTGGTAGAGACGTGGAGTTCAGAGTTGTTTAACGTGACGGTTTTAATGCCCCTTGGATGAAAATTGGAGTTCAGAGTGGTTTAACAAAACAGTAGCTTAGCAATACGGTTTTAATGCCCGTTTCAAGAGACAAGGAGTTCAGAGTGGTTTAACAAGACGGTTTTACTTCCCCTTGGAAAAGACGTGTAGTTCAGAGTGGTTTAACAAGATGGTTTTAATGCCCCTTTCAAGAGACGTGGAGTTCAGAGTGGTTTAACAAGACGGTTTTACTTCCCCTTGGAAAAGACGTGTAGTTCAGAGTAGTTTAACAAGATGGTTTTAATGCCCCTTGGTAGAGACGTGGAGTTCAGAGTGGTTTAACAAGACAATTTTAATGCACCTTGGAAGAGACGTGCTGTTCAGAGTGGTTTAACAATACACTTTTAATGCTCCTTGGAAGAGACGTGGAGGCCACAGTAGCTTACCAAGATGGTTTTAATGCCCCTTGGAAGAGACGTGGAGGTCACAGTAGCTTAACAAGATGGTTTTAATGCCCCTTGGAAGAGACATGGAGGTCAGAGTGGTTTAACAAGACGGTTTTATTGCCCCTTGGGAGAGACGTGGAGGTCAGAGTGGTTTTAAAACAGTTTTAATGCCCCTTGGAAGAGACGTGGAGGTCACAGTAGCTTAACAAGGTGGTTTTAATGCCCCTTGGAAGAGACGTGGAGATCACAGTAGCTTAACAAAACGGTTTTAACACCCCTTGGAAGAGACATGGAGGTTACAGTAGCATAACAAGATGGTTTTAATGCCCCTTGGTAGAGACGTGGAGTTCAGAGTGATTTAACAAGACGATTTTAATGCACCTTGGAAGAGACGTGCAGTTCAGAGTGGTTTAACAAGACACTTTTAATGCCCCTTGGAAGAGACGTGGAGGCCACAAGAGCTTAACAAGATGGTTTTAATGCCCCTTGGAAGAGACATGGAGGTCATAGTGGTTAAACAAGATAGTTTTAATACCCCTGGGAAGAGACTTGGAGATAACAGTAGCTTAACAAGATGGTTTTAATGCTCCTTGGTAGAGACGTGGAGTACCGAGTGGTTTTACAAGACGGTTTTAATGCCCCTTGGAAAACACGTGGAGTTCAGAGTGGTTTAACAAGATGGTTTTAATGCCCCTTGGAAGAGACGTGGATGTCACAGTAGCTTAACAAGACGGTTTTAATGCCCCTTCGAAGAGACCTGGAGGTCACAGTAGCTTAACAAGACGGTTTTAATGCCCCTTGGAAGAGACATGGAGGTCAGAGTGGTTTAACAAGACAGTTTTAATGCCCCTTGGAAGAGACGTGGAGGCCACAGTAGCATAAGAAGACGGTTTTAATGCCCCTTGGAAAAAACGTGGAGTTCAGAGCAGTTTAACAAAATGGTTTTAATGCCCTTTGCAAGAGAGGTCGTGGTCACAGTAGCTTAACAAGACGGTTTTAATGCCCCTTGGAAGAGACATGGAGGTCAGAGTAGTTAAACAAGATAGTTTTAATTCCCCTTGGAAGATAAGTGTAGGTAACACTAGCTTAACAAGACGGTTTTAATGCCCCTTGGAAGAGACCTGGAGGTCACCGTAGCTTAACAAGACGGTTTTAATGCCCCTTGGAAGAGACCTGGAGTTCAGAAGGGTTTAAAAAGACAGTTATAATACCCCTTGGAAGAGACATGGAGGTCACAGTAGTTTAACAAGACGTTTTTAATGCCCCTTGGATGAAAAGTGGAGTTCAGAGTGATTTAACAAAACAGTAGCTTAGCAATACGGTTTTATTGCACCTTGGAAGAGACAAGGAGTTCAGAGTGGTTTAACAAAACGGTTTTACTTCCCCTTTGAAAAGACGTGGAGTTCAGAGTGGTTTAGCAAGACGGTTTTAATGCCCCTTGTAAGAGACGTGGAGGTCACAGTAGCTTAACAAGATGGTTTTAATGTCCCTTGGAAGAGATGTGGAGGTCACAGTAGCTTAACAAGACGGTTGTAATGTCCGTGGAAGAGACGTGGAGGTCAAAGTGGTTTACCAAGACGGTTTTAATGCCCCTTGGAAGAGACGTGGAGGTCTCAGTAGCTTAACAAGACGGTTGTAATGCCCCTTGGAAGAGATGTGGAGTTTAGAGTGGTTTAACAAGACGGTTTTAATGCCCCTTAAAAGAGACATGAAGGTAACAGTGGCTTAACAAGACGGTTTTAATACCCCTTGGAAGAGACATGGAGATCAGAGTGGTTTAACAAGACGATTTTAATTCCCCTAGACAAAGACGTGGAGTTCAGAGTGGTTTAACGTGACGGTTTTAATGCCCCTTGGAAGAGACGTGAAGTTCAGAGTGGTTTAACAACACGGTTTTAATGCCCCTTGGAAGAGACGTGGAGGTCACAGTAGCTTAACAAGACGGTTTTAATGCCCCTTGGAAGAGACGTGGAGGTCACAGTAGCTTAACAAGACGGATTTAATGCCCCTTGGAAGAGACATGGAAGTCAGAGTGGTTTAACAAGAAGGTTTTAATGCCCCTTGGAAGAGACGTGGATGTCAGAGTGGTTTTAAAAGACAGTTTTAATGCTCCTTGGAAGAGACGTGGAGATCACAGTAGCTTAACAAGATTGTTTTAATGCCCCTTGGAAGAGACGTTGAGATCACAGCAGCTTAAAAATATGGTTTTAATGCCTGTTGGAAGAGACGTGGAGGTTACAGTAGTTTAACAAGACGATTTTAATGCCGCTTGGTAGAGACGTGGAGGTCAGAGTGGTTTAACAAGACGATTTTAATGCACCTTGAAAGAGACGTGCAGTTCAGAGTGGTTTAACAAGACACTTTTAATGCCCCTTGGAAGAGACGTGGAGGCCACAGTAGCTTAACAAGATGGTTTTAATGCTCCTTTCAAGAGACGTGGAGTTCAGAGTGTTTTAACAAGTCGGTTTTATTTCCCCTTGGGAAAGACGTGTAGTTCAGAGTAGTTTAACAAGATGGTTTTAATGCCCCTTGGTAGAGACGTGGAGTTCAGAGTGGTTTAACAAGACAATTTTAATGCACCTTGGAAGAGACGTGCTGTTCAGAGTGGTTTAACAATACACTTTTAATGCTCCTTGGAAGAGACGTGGAGGCCACAGTAGCTTACCAAGATGTTGTTAATGCCCCTTGGAAAAGACATGGAGCTCAGAGTGGTTTAACAAGATGGTTTTAATGCACCGTGGAAGAGACGTGGAGGTCGCAGTAGCTTAACAAGACGGTTTTAATGCCACTTGAAATACACATGGAGGTCACAATAGCTTAACAAGACGATTTTAATGCCCTTTGGAAGAGACGTGGAGGTCACAGTAGCTTACAAATATGGTTTTAATGCCGGATGGAAGAGATGTGGAGGTTAGAGTAGCTTAACCAGATGGTTTTAATGCCCGTTCCAAGAGACGTGGAGTTCAGAGTGGTTAAACAAGACGGTTTTAATGCCCCTTGGATGAAACGTGGAGGTTACAGGAGCTTAACAAGGTGGTTTTAATGCCCCTTGGAAGAGACGTGGAGATCAGAGTGGTTTAACAAGACGATTTTAATGCCCCTAGGAAAAGTCGTGGAGTTCAGAGTGGTTTAACTTGACGGTTTTAATGCCAATTGGAAAAGACGTGGAGTTCAGAGTGGTTTAACAAGACGGTTTTAATGCCCCTTGAAAGAGACATGGAGGTCACAGTAGCTTAACAAGACAGTTTTAATGCCCCTTGGAAGAGACGTGGAGGTCACAGTAGCTTAACAAGACGGTTTAAATGCCCCTTGGAAGAGACATGGAGGTCAGACTGGTTTAACAAGATGGTTTTAATGCCCCTTGGAAGAGACGTGGAGGTCAGAGTGGTTTTAAAAGACAGTTTTAATGCCCCTTGGAAGAGACGTGGAGGTCACAGTAGCTTAACAAGATGGTTTTAATGCCCCTTGGAGGAGACGTGGAGGTCACAGTAGCTTAAGACGATGGTTTTAATGCCCCTGGGAAGAGACGTGGAGTTCAGAGCGGTTAAACAAGACGGTTTTAATGCCCCATGGAAGAGACGTGGAGGTTAAAGTAGTTTAACAAGATGGTTTTAATGCCCCTTGGTAGAGACGTGGAGTTCAGAGTTGTTTAACGTGACGGTTTTAATGCCCCTTGGATGAAAATTGGAGTTCAGAGTGGTTTAACAAAACAGTAGCTTAGCAATACGGTTTTAATGCCCCTTTCAAGAGACAAGGAGTTCAGAGTGGTTTAACAAGACGGTTTTACTTCCCCTTGGAAAAGACGTGTAGTTCAGAGTGGTTTAACAAGATGGTTTTAATGCCCCTTTCAAGAGACGTGGAGTTCAGAGTGGTTTAACAAGACGTTTTACTTCCCCTTGGAAAAGACGTGTAGTTCAGAGTAGTTTAACAAGATGGTTTTAATGCCCCTTGGTAGAGACGTGGAGTTCAGAGTGGTTTAACAAGACAATTTTAATGCACCTTGGAAGAGACGTGCTGTTCAGAGTGGTTTAACAATACACTTTAATGCTCCTTGGAAGAGACGTGGAGGCCACAGTAGCTTACCAAGATGGTTTTAATGCCCCTTGGAAGAGACGTGGAGGTCACAGTAGCTTAACAAGATGGTTTTAATGCCCCTTGGAAGAGACATGGAGGTCAGAGTGGTTTAACAAGACGGTTTTATTTCCCCTTGGAAGAGACGTGGAGGTCAGAGTGGTTTTAAAACAGTTTTAATGCCCCTTGGAAGAGACGTGGAGGTCACAGTAGCTTAACAAGATGGTTTTAATGCCCCTTGGAAGAGACGTGGAGATCACAGCAGCTTAACAAAACGGTTTTAACACACCTTGGAAGAGACATGGAGGTTACAGTAGCATAACAAGATGGTTTTAATGCCCCTTGGTAGAGACGTGGAGTTCAGAGTGATTTAACAAGACGATTTTAATGCACCTTGGAAGAGACGTGCAATTCAGAGTGGTTTAACAAGACACTTTTAATGCCCCTTGGAAGAGACGTGGAGGCCACATGAGCTTAACAAGATGGTTTTAATGCCCCTTGGAAGAGACATGGAGGTCAGAGTGGTTAAACTAGATAGTTTTAATACCCCTGGGAAGAGACTTGGAGATAACAGTAGCTTAACAAGACGGTTTTAATGCTCCTTGGTAGAGACGTGGAGTACCGAGTGGTTTTACAAGACGGTTTTAATGCCCCTTGGAAAACACGTGGAGTTCAGAGTGGTTTAACAAGATGGTTTTAATGCCCCTTGGAAGAGACGTGGATGTCACAGTAGCTTAACAAGACGGTTTTAATGCCGCTTGGAAGAGACCTGGAGGTCACAGTTGCTTAACAAGACGGTTTTAATGCCCCTTGGAAGAGACATGGAGGTCAGAGTGGTTTAACAAGACAGTTTTAATGCCCCTTGGAAGAGACGTGGATGTCTGAGTGGTTTAACAAGATGGTTTTAATGCCCCTTGGAAGAGACGTGGAGGTCACAGTAGCTTAACAAGACGGTATTAATGCCCCTTCGAAGAGACCTGGAGGTCACAGTAGCTTAACAAGACGGTTTTAATGCCCCTTGGAAGAGACATGGAGGTCAGAGTGGTTTAACAAGACAGTTTTAATGCCCCTTGGAAGAGACGTGGATGCCACAGTAGCATAAGAAGACGGTTTTAATGCCCCTTGGAAAAAACGTGGAGTTCAGAGCAGTTTAACAAAATGGTTTTAATGCCCTTTGCAAGAGAGGTGGTGGTCACAGTAGCTTAACAAGACGGTTTTAATGCCCCTTGGAAGAGACATGGAGGTCAGAGTAGTTAAACAAGATAGTTTTAATTCCCCTTGGAAGATAAGTGGAGGTAACACTAGCTTAACAAGACGGTTTTAATGCCCCTTGGAAGAGACCTGGAGGTCACCGTAGCTTAACAAGACGGTTTTAATACCCCTTGGAAGAGACCTGGAGTTCAGAAGGGTTTAAAAAGACAGTTATAATACCCCTTGGAAGAGACATGGAGGTCACAGTAGTTTAACAAGACGTTTTTAATGCCCCTTGGATGAAAAGTGGAGTTCAGAGTGATTTAACAAAACAGTAGCTTAGCAATACGGTTTTATTGCACCTTGGAAGAGACAAGGAGTTCAGAGTGGTTTAACAAAACGGTTTTACTTCCCCTTTGAAAAGACGTGGAGTTCAGAGTGGTTTAGCAAGACGGTTTTAATGCCCCTTGTAAGAGACGTGGAGGTCACAGTAGCTTAACAAGATGGTTTTAATGTCCCTTGGAAGAGATGTGGAGGTCACAGTAGCTTAACAAGACGGTTGTAATGTCCGTGGAAGAGACGTGGAGGTCAAAGTGGTTTACCAAGACGGTTTTAATGCCCCTTGGAAGAGACGTGGAGGTCTCAGTAGCTTAACAAGACGGTCGTAATGCCCCTTGGAAGAGATGTGGAGTTTAGAGTGGTTTAACAAGACGGTTTTAATGCCCCTTAAAAGAGACATGAAGGTAACAGTGGCTTAACAAGACGGTTTTAATACCCCTTGGAAGAGACATGGAGATCAGAGTGGTTTAACAAGACGATTTTAATTCCCCTAGACAAAGACGTGGAGTTCAGAGTGGTTTAACGTGACGGTTTTAATGCCCCTTGGAAGAGACGTGAAGTTCAGAGTGGTTTAACAACACGGTTTTAATGCCCCTTGGAAGAGACGTGGAGGTCACAGTAGCTTAACAAGACGGTTTTAATGCCCCTTGGAAGAGACGTGGAGGTCACAGTAGCTTAACAAGACGGATTTAATGCCCCTTGGAAGAGACATGGAAGTCAGAGTGGTTTAACAAGAAGGTTTTAATGCCCCTTGGAAGAGACGTGGATGTCAGAGTGGTTTTAAAAGACAGTTTTAATGCTCCTTGGAAGAGACGTGGAGATCACAGTAGCTTAACAAGATTGTTTTAATGCCCCTTGGAAGAGACGTTGAGATCACAGCAGCTTAAAAATATGGTTTTAATGCCTGTTGGAAGAGACGTGGAGGTTACAGTAGTTTAACAAGACGATTTTAATGCCGCTTGGTAGAGACGTGGAGGTCAGAGTGGTTTAACAAGACGATTTTAATGCACCTTGAAAGAGACGTGCAGTTCAGAGTGGTTTAACAAGACACTTTTAATGCCCCTTGGAAGAGACGTGGAGGCCACAGTAGCTTAACAAGATGGTTTTAATGCTCCTTTCAAGAGACGTGGAGTTCAGAGTGTTTTAACAAGTCGGTTTTATTTCCCCTTGGGAAAGACGTGTAGTTCAGAGTAGTTTAACAAGATGGTTTTAATGCCCCTTGGTAGAGACGTGGAGTTCAGAGTGGTTTAACAAGACAATTTTAATGCACCTTGGAAGAGACGTGCTGTTCAGAGTGGTTTAACAATACACTTTTAATGCTCCTTGGAAGAGACGTGGAGGCCACAGTAGCTTACCAAGATGTTGTTAATGCCCCTTGGAAAAGACATGGAGCTCAGAGTGGTTTAACAAGATGGTTTTAATGCACCGTGGAAGAGACGTGGAGGTCGCAGTAGCTTAACAAGACGGTTTTAATGCCACTTGAAATACACATGGAGGTCACAATAGCTTAACAAGATGATTTTAATGCCCTTTGGAAGAGACGTGGAGGTCACAGTAGCTTACAAATATGGTTTTAATGCCGGATGGAAGAGATGTGGAGGTTAGAGTAGCTTAACCAGATGGTTTTAATGCCCGTTCCAAGAGACATGGAGTTCAGAGTGGTTAAACAAGACGGTTTTAATGCCCCTTGGATGAAACGTGGAGGTTACAGGAGCTTAACAAGGTGGTTTTAATGCCCCTTGGAAGAGACGTGGAGATCAGAGTGGTTTAACAAGACGATTTTAATGCCCCTAGGAAAAGTCGTGGAGTTCAGAGTGGTTTAACTTGACGGTTTTAATGCCAATTGGAAAAGACGTGGAGTTCAGAGTGGTTTAACAAGACGGTTTTAATGCCCCTTGAAAGAGACATGGAGGTCACAGTAGCTTAACAAGACAGTTTTAATGCCCCTTGGAAGAGACGTGGAGGTCACAGTAGCTTAACAAGACGGTTTAAATGCCCCTTGGAAGAGACATGGAGGTCAGACTGGTTTAACAAGATGGTTTTAATGCCCCTTGGAAGAGACGTGGAGGTCAGAGTGGTTTTAAAAGACAGTTTTAATGCCCCTTGGAAGAGACGTGGAGGTCACAGTAGCTTAACAAGATGGTTTTAATGCCCCTTGGAGGAGACGTGGAGGTCACAGTAGCTTAAGACGATGGTTTTAATGCCCCTGGGAAGAGACGTGGAGTTCAGAGCGGTTAAACAAGACGGTTTTAATGCCCCATGGAAGAGACGTGGAGGTTAAAGTAGTTTAACAAGATGGTTTTAATGCCCCTTGGTAGAGACGTGGAGTTCAGAGTTGTTTAACGTGACGGTTTTAATGCCCCTTGGATGAAAATTGGAGTTCAGAGTGGTTTAACAAAACAGTAGCTTAGCAATACGGTTTTAATGCCCCTTTCAAGAGACAAGGAGTTCAGAGTGGTTTAACAAGACGGTTTTACTTCCCCTTGGAAAAGACGTGTAGTTCAGAGTGGTTTAACAAGATGGTTTTAATGCCCCTTTCAAGAGACGTGGAGTTCAGAGTGGTTTAACAAGACGTTTTACTTCCCCTTGGAAAAGACGTGTAGTTCAGAGTAGTTTAACAAGATGGTTTTAATGCCCCTTGGTAGAGACGTGGAGTTCAGAGTGGTTTAACAAGACAATTTTAATGCACCTTGGAAGAGACGTGCTGTTCAGAGTGGTTTAACAATACACTTTAATGCTCCTTGGAAGAGACGTGGAGGCCACAGTAGCTTACCAAGATGGTTTTAATGCCCCTTGGAAGAGACGTGGAGGTCACAGTAGCTTAACAAGATGGTTTTAATGCCCCTTGGAAGAGACATGGAGGTCAGAGTGGTTTAACAAGACGGTTTTATTTCCCCTTGGAAGAGACGTGGAGGTCAGAGTGGTTTTAAAACAGTTTTAATGCCCCTTGGAAGAGACGTGGAGGTCACAGTAGCTTAACAAGATGGTTTTAATGCCCCTTGGAAGAGACGTGGAGATCACAGCAGCTTAACAAAACGGTTTTAACACACCTTGGAAGAGACATGGAGGTTACAGTAGCATAACAAGATGGTTTTAATGCCCCTTGGTAGAGACGTGGAGTTCAGAGTGATTTAACAAGACGATTTTAATGCACCTTGGAAGAGACGTGCAATTCAGAGTGGTTTAACAAGACACTTTTAATGCCCCTTGGAAGAGACGTGGAGGCCACATGAGCTTAACAAGATGGTTTTAATGCCCCTTGGAAGAGACATGGAGGTCAGAGTGGTTAAACAAGATAGTTTTAATACCCCTGGGAAGAGACTTGGAGATAACAGTAGCTTAACAAGACGGTTTTAATGCTCCTTGGTAGAGACGTGGAGTACCGAGTGGTTTTACAAGACGGTTTTAATGCCCCTTGGAAAACACGTGGAGTTCAGAGTGGTTTAACAAGATGGTTTTAATGCCCCTTGGAAGAGACGTGGATGTCTGAGTGGTTTAACAAGATGGTTTTAATGCCCCTTGGAAGAGACGTGGAGGTCACAGTAGCTTAACAAGACGGTTTTAATGCCGCTTGGAAGAGACCTGGAGGTCACAGTTGCTTAACAAGACGGTTTTAATGCCCCTTGGAAGAGACATGGAGGTCAGAGTGGTTTAACAAGACAGTTTTAATGCCCCTTGGAAGAGACGTGGATGTCTGAGTGGTTTAACAAGATGGTTTTAATGCCCCTTGGAAGAGACGTGGAGGTCACAGTAGCTTAACAAGACGGTATTAATGCCCCTTCGAAGAGACCTGGAGGTCACAGTAGCTTAACAAGACGGTTTTAATGCCCCTTGGAAGAGACATGGAGGTCAGAGTGGTTTAACAAGACAGTTTTAATGCCCCTTGGAAGAGACGTGGATGCCACAGTAGCATAAGAAGACGGTTTTAATGCCCCTTGGAAAAAACGTGGAGTTCAGAGCAGTTTAACAAAATGGTTTTAATGCCCTTTGCAAGAGAGGTGGTGGTCACAGTAGCTTAACAAGACGGTTTTAATGCCCCTTGGAAGAGACATGGAGGTCAGAGTAGTTAAACAAGATAGTTTTAATTCCCCTTGGAAGATAAGTGGAGGTAACACTAGCTTAACAAGACGGTTTTAATGCCCCTTGGAAGAGACCTGGAGGTCACCGTAGCTTAACAAGACGGTTTTAATACCCCTTGGAAGAGACCTGGAGTTCAGAAGGGTTTAAAAAGACAGTTATAATACCCCTTGGAAGAGACATGGAGGTCACAGTAGTTTAACAAGACGTTTTTAATGCCCCTTGGATGAAAAGTGGAGTTCAGAGTGATTTAACAAAACAGTAGCTTAGCAATACGGTTTTATTGCACCTTGGAAGAGACAAGGAGTTCAGAGTGGTTTAACAAAACGGTTTTACTTCCCCTTTGAAAAGACGTGGAGTTCAGAGTGGTTTAGCAAGACGGTTTTAATGCCCCTTGTAAGAGACGTGGAGGTCACAGTAGCTTAACAAGATGGTTTTAATGTCCCTTGGAAGAGATGTGGAGGTCACAGTAGCTTAACAAGACGGTTGTAATATCCGTGGAAGAGACGTGGAGGTCAAAGTGGTTTACCAAGACGGTTTTAATGCCCCTTGGAAGAGACGTGGAGGTCTCAGTAGCTTAACAAGACGGTCGTAATGCCCCTTGGAAGAGATGTGGAGTTTAGAGTGGTTTAACAAGACGGTTTTAATGCCCCTTAAAAGAGACATGAAGGTAACAGTGGCTTAACAAGACGGTTTTAATACCCCTTGGAAGAGACATGGAGATCAGAGTGGTTTAACAAGACGATTTTAATTCCCCTAGACAAAGTCGTGGAGTTCATAGTGGTTTAACGTGATGGTTTTAATGCCCCTTGGAAGAGACGTGGAGTTCAGAGTGGTTTAACAACACGGTTTTAATGCCCCTTGGAAGAGACGTGGAGGTCACAGTAGCTTAACAAGACGGTTTTAATGCCCCTTGGAAGAGACGTGGAGGTCACAGTAGCTTAACAAGACGGATTTAATGCCCCTTGGAAGAGACATGGAAGTCAGAGTGGTTTAACAAGAAGGTTTTAATGCCCCTTGGAAGAGACGTGGATGTCAGAGTAGTTTTAAAAGACAGTTTTAATGCCCCTTGGAAGAGACGTGGAGATCACAGTAGCTTAACAAGATGGTTTTAATGCCCCTTGGAAGAGACGTTGAGATCACAGCAGCTTAAAAATATGGTTTTAATGCCTGTTGGAAGAGACGTGGAGGTTACAGTAGTTTAACAAGACGATTTTAATGCCGCTTGGTAGAGACGTGGAGGTCAGAGTGGTATAACAAGACGATTTTAATGCACCTTGAAAGAGACGTGCAGTTCAGAGTGGTTTAACAAGACACTTTTAATGCCCCTTGGAAGAGACGTGGAGGCCACAGTAGCTTAACAAGATGGTTTTAAGGCTCCTTTGAAGAGATTAGGAGATCAGAGTGGTTAAACAATATAGTTTTAATACCCTTGGGAAGAAACGTGGAGGTTACAGTAGCTTAACAAGACTGTTTTAATGCCCGTAGGAAAAGACGTGGTGTTCAGAGTGGTTTAACGTGACGGTTTTAATGCCCCTTGGAAGAGACGTGGAGGTCACAGTAGCTTAACAAGACGGTTTTAATGCCCCTTGGAAGAGACGTGAAGGTCACAGTAGCATAAGAAGACGTTTTTAATGCCCCTTGGAAGAGACGTGGAGTTCAGATTGTTTTTAAAATACGGTTTTAATGCCCTTGGAAGAGACTTGGAGGTCACAGTAGCTTAACAAGATGGTTTTAATGCCCCTGGGAAGAAAAGTGGAGTTCAGAGTGGTTTAACAAGACGGTTTTAATGCCCCTTGGAAGAGACGTGGAGGTCACAGTAGCTTAACAGGACGGTTTTAATGCCCCTTGGAAGAGATGTGGAGTTCAGAAGGGTTTAACAAGACAGTTATAATGACCATTGGAAGAGACGTGGAGGTCACAGTAGTTTAACAAGACGGTGCTAATGCCCCTTGGAAGAGAAATGGAGTTCAGAGTGGTTAAACAAGATGGTTTTAATGCCCCTTGGAAGAGAGGGGGAGGTCACAGTAGCTTAACAAGATGGTTTTATTGCTCCTTGGAAGAGACTTTGAGGTCACAGTAGCTTAACAAGATGGTTTTAATGCCCTTGGAAGATACGTGGAGGTCAGAGTTGTTTTAAAAGACAGTTTTACTGCCCCTTGGAAGAGACGTGGAGGTCACAGTAGCTTAACAAGATGGTTTTAATGCCCCTTGGAAGAGACGTGGAGTTCAGAGAGGTTTCACAAGATGGTTTTAATGCCCCTTTGAAGAGACGTGGAGGTTACAGTGGTTTAACAAGACGGTTATAATGCCCCTTGGTAGAGACGTGGAGTTCAGAGTGGTTTAACGAGACAATTTTAATGCCCCTTGGAAGAGACGTGCAGTTCAGAGTGGTTTAATTGGACACTTTTAATGCCCCTTGGATGAGACGTGGAGGCCACAGTAGCTTAACAAGATGGTTTTAATGCCCATTGGAAGAGACTAGGAGTTCATAGTGGTTAAACAAGATAGTTTTAATACCCCTGGGACGAGACGTGGAGGTTACAGTAGCTTAACAAGACGGTTTTAATGCACCTTGGAAAAGACGTGTAGTTCAGAGTGGTTTAACAAGATTTTTTTAATGCCCCTTGGAAGAGACATGGAGGTTACAGTAGCTTAACAAGACGGTTTTAATGCCCCTTGGAAGAGACATGGAGTTCAGAAGGGTTTATCAAGACAGTTATAATGACCCTTGGAAGAGACGGGGAGATCACAGTAGCTTAACAAGATGGTTTTAATGCCCCTTGGAAGAGACGGGGAGATCACAGTAGCTTAACAAGATGGTTTTATTGCCCCTTGGAAGAGACTTTGAGGTCACAGTAGCTTAACAAGATGGTTTTAATGCCCTTGGAAGATACGTGGAGGTCAGAGTTGTTTTAAAAGACAGTTTTACTGCCCCTTGGAAGAGACGTGGAGGTCACAGTATCTTAACAAGATGGTTTTAATGCCCCTTGGAAGAGACGTGGAGTTCAGAGTGGTTTCACAAGATGGTTGTAATGCCCCTTGGAAGAGACGTGGAGAATACAGTGGTTTATCAAGACAGTCAAGACAGTTTTAATGCCCCTTGGTATAGACGTGGAGTACAGAGTGGTTTAACAAGACGATTTTAATGCCCCTTGGAAGACACGTGCAGTTCAGAGTGGTTTAACAAGACACTTTTAATGCCCCTTGGAAGAGACATGGAGGCCACAGTAGCTTAACAAGATGGTTTTAATGCCCCTTGGAAGAGACTAGGTGTTCAGAGTGGTTAAACAAGATAGTTTTAATACACCTGGGAAGAGATGTGGAGGTAACAGTAGCTTAACAAGACGGTTTTAATGCCCCTTGGAAAAGACGTGGCGTTCAGAGTGGTTTAACAAGATGGTTTTTATGCCCCTTAGAAGAGACGTGGAGGTCACAGTAGCTTAAAAAGACGGTTTTAATGCCCCTTGGAAGAGACATGGAGGTCAGAGTGGTTTAACAAGACGGTTTTAATGCCCCTTGGAACAGACGTGGAGGTCACAGTATGTTAACAAGACGGTTTTAATGCACCTTAGAAGAGACGTGAAGTTCAGTGTGGTTTAACAAGATGGTTTTAATGCCCCTTGGAAAAAACATGGAGTTCAGAGTAGTTTAACAAAATGGTTTTAATGCCCCTTGCAAGAGAGGTGGAGGTCACAGTCGCTTAACAGTACGGTTTTAATGCCACTTGGAAGGGACGTGGAGGTCACAGTAGCTTAACAAGATGCTTTAAATTCCCCTTGGAAGAGACGTGGAGGTCACAGTAGCTTAACAAGACGGTTTTAATGCCCCTTGGAAGAGACATGGAGGTCAGAGTGGTTTAACAAGACGGTTTTAATGCCCCTTGGAAGAGACGTGGAGGTTACAGTAGCTTAACAAGATACTTTTAATTCCCCTTGGAAAAGACCTGGAGGCCACAGTAGCTTAACAAGATGGTTTTAATGCCCCTTGGAAGAGACTAGGAGTTCAGAGTGGTTAAACAAGATATTTTTAATACCTCTGGGAAGAGACGTGGAGGTTACAGTAGCTTAACAAGACGGTTTTAATGCCCCTTGGAAAAGACGTGGAGTTCAGAGTGGTTTAACAAGATGGTTTTAATGCCCCTTGTAAGAGACGTGGAGGTCACAGTAGCTTAACAAGATGGTTTTAATGCCCCTTGGAAGAGACATGGATGTCAGAGTGGTTTAACAAGACGGTTTTAATGCCCCTTGGAAGAGAGGTGGAGGTCACAGTAGGTTAACAAGACGGTTTTAATGCCACTTGGCAGGGACGTGGAGGTCACAGTAGCTTAATAAGACGGTTTTAATGCCACTTGGAAGGGACGTGAAGGTCACAGTAGCTTAACAAGATGCTTTTAATTCCCCTTGGAAGAGATGTGCAGGTCACAGTAGCTTAGCAAGACGGTTTTAGTGCCCCTTGGAAGAGACGTGGAGGTCACAATAGCTTAACAAGATGGTTTTAATGGCCCTTGGAAGAGACGTGGAGTTCAGAAGGGTTTAACAAGACAGTTATATTGCCCTTTGGAAGAGACGTGGAGGTCACAGTAGTTTAACAAGACGATTTTAATGCCCCTTGGATAAAAAGTGGAGTTCAGAGTGGTTTAACAAAACAGTAGCTTAGCAATACGGTTTTAATGCCCCTTGGAAGAGACAAGGAGTTCAGAGTGGTTTACCAAGACGGTTTAACTTCTTCTTGGAAAAGACGTGGAGTTCAGAGTGGTTTAACAAGACGGTTTTAATGTCCCTTGGAAGAGATGTGGAGGTCACAGTAGCTTAACAAGACGGTTTTAATGTACGTGGAAGAGACGTGGAGGTCAAAGTGGTTTACCAAGACGGTTTTAATGTCCCTTGGAAGAGACGTGGAGGTCTCAGTAGATTAACAAGACGGTCGTAATGCCCCTTGGATTAGATGTAGAGTTTAGAGTGGTTTAACAAGACGATTTTAATGCCCCTTGGAAGAGACGTGGAGTTCAGAGTGGTTTAACAAGATGGTTTTAATGCCCCTTGGAAGAGACGTGGAGGACACAGTAGCTTAACAAGACGGTTTTAATGCACCTTGGAAGAGACGTGGACGACACAGTAGCTTAAAAAGACGGTTTTAATGCCCCATGGAAGAGACATGGAGGTCAGAGTGGTTTAACAAGACGGTTTTAATGCCCCTTGTAAGAGACGTGGAGGTCAAAGTGGTTTTAAAAGACCGTTTTAATGCCCCTAGTAAGAGACGTGGAGGTCACAGTAGCTTAACAAGATGGTTTTAATGCCCCTGAGAAGAAAAGTGGAGTTCAGAGTGGTTTAACAAGACGGTTTTAATGCCCCTTGGAAGAGACGTGGAGGTCACAGTAGCTTAACAGAACGGTTTTAATGCCCCTTGGAAGAGACGTGGAGTTCAGAAGGGTTTAACAAGACAGTCATAATGACCCTTTGAAGAAACATGGAGGTCACAGTAGTTTAACAAGACGGTGCTAATGCCCCTTGTAAGAGAAATGGAGTTCAGAGTGGTTTAACAAGATTGTTTTAATGCCCCTTGGTAGAGACGTGGAGATCACAGCAGCTTAACAATACGGTTTTAATGCCCCTTGGAAGAGATGTGGAGGTTACAGTAGTTTAACAAGACGGTTTTAATGCCCCTTGGTAGAGACGTGGAGTTCAGAGTGGTTTAACAAGACGATTTTAATGAAACTTGGAAGAGACGTGCAGTTCAGAGTGGTTTAACAAGACACTTTTAATGCCCCTTGGAAGAGACGTGGAGGCCACAGTAGCTTAACAAGATGGTTTTAATGCCCCTTGGAAGAGAATAGGAGTTCAGAGTGGTTTAACAAGATGGTTTCAATGCCCCTTGGAAGAGACGTGGAGGTCACAGTAGCTTAACAAGACAGTTTAAATGCCCCTTGGAAGAGACGTGGAGGTCACAGTAGTTTAACAAGACGGTGCTAATGCCCCTTGGATGAGACATGGAGGTCAGAGTGGTTTAACAAGATGGTTTTAATGCCCCTTGGAAGAGATGTGAAGGTCACAGTAGCATAAGAAGACGGTTTTAATGCCCCTTGGAAGAGACGTGGAGTTCAGATTGTTTTTAAAATACAGTTTTAATGCCCCTTGGAAGAGACGTGGAGATCACAGTAGCTTAACAAGATGGTTTTAATGCCCCTGGGAAGAAAAGTGGAGTTCAGAGTGGTTTAACAAGACGGTTTTAATGCCCCTTGGAAGAGACGTGGAGGTCACAGTAGCTTAACAGGACGGTTTTAATGCCCCTTGGAAGAGATGTGGAGTTCAGAAGGGTTTAACAAGACAGTTATAATGACCCTTCGAAGAGACATGGAGGTCACAGTAGTTTAACAAGACGGTGCTAATGCCCCTTGGAAGAGAAATGGAGTTCAGAGTGGTTTAACAAGATAGTTTTAATGCACCTTGGAAGAGAAGGGGAGGTCACAGTAGCTTAACAAGATGGTTTTATTGCTCCTTGGAAAAGACTTTGAGGTCACAGTAGCTTAACAAGATGGTTTTAATGCCCTTGGAAGATACGTGGAGGTCAGAGTTGTTTTAAAAGACAGTTTTACTGCCCCTTGGAAGAGACGTGGAGGTCACAGTAGCTTAACAAGATGGTTTTAATGCCCCTTGGAAGAGACGTGGAGTTCACAGAGGTTTCACAAGATGGTTTTAATGCCCCTTGGAAGAGACATGGAGGTTACAGTGGTTTAACAAGACGGTTATAATGCCCCTTGGTAGAGACGTGGAGTTCAGAGTGGTTTAACGAGACAATTTTAATGCCCCTTGGAAGAGACGTGCAGTTCAGAGTGGTTTAACAAGACACTTTTAATGCCCCTTGGATGAGACGTGGAGGCCACTGTAACTTAACAAGATGGTTTTAATGCCCATTGGAAGAGACTAGGAGTTCAGAGTGGTTAAACAAGATAGTTTTAATACCCCTGGGAAGAGACGTGGAGGTTACAGTAGCTTAACAAGACGGTTTTAATGCCCCTTGGAAAAGACGTGTAGTTCAGAGTGGTTTAACAAGATTTTTTAATGCCCCTTGGAAGAGATGTTGAGGTCACAGTAGCTTAACAAGACGGTTTTAATGCCCCTTGGAAGAGACGTGGAGTTCAGAAGGGTTTATGAAGACAGTTATAATGACCCTTGGAAGAGACATGGAGGTCACAGAAGTTTAACAAGACGGTGCTAATGCCCCTTGGAAGAGAAGTGGAGTTCAGAGTGGTTTAACAAGATGGTTTTAATGCCCCTTGGAAGAGACGGGGAGGTCACAGTAGCTTAACAAGACGGTTTTATTGCCCCTTGGAAGAGACTTTGAGGTCACAGTAGCTTAACAAGATGGTTTTAATGCCCTTGGAAGATACGTGGAGGTCAGAGCTGTTTTAAAAGACAGTTTTACTGCCCCTTGGAAAAGACGTGGAGGTCACAGTAGCTTAACAAGATGGTTTTAATGCCCCTTGGAAGAGACGTGGAGTTCAGAGTGGTTTCACAAGATGGTTGTAATGCCCCTTGGAAGAGACGTGGAGATTACAGTGGTTTAACAAGACAGTTTTAATGCCCCTTGGTAGAGACGTGGAGTACAGAGTGGTTTAACAAGACGATTTTAATGCCCCTTGGAATACACGTGCAGTTCAGAGTGGTTTAACAAGACACTTTTAATGCCCCTTGGAAGAGACGTGGAGGCCACAGTAGCTTAACAAGATGGTTTTAATGCCCCTTGGAAGAGACTAGGTTTTCAGAGTGGTTAAACAAGATAGTTTTAATACCCCTGGGAAGAGATGTGGAGGTTACAGTAGCTTAACAAGACGGTTTTAATGCCCCTTGGAAAAGACGTGGAGTTAAGAGTGGTTTAACAAGATGGTTTTAATGCCCCTTGGAAGAGACGTGGAGGTCACAGTAGCTTAAAAAGACGGTTTTAATGCCCCTTGGAAGAGACATGGAGGTCAGAGTGGTTTAACCAGACGGTTTTAATGCCCCTTGGAACAGACGTGGAGGTCACAGTAGGTTAACAAGACGGTTTTAATGCACCTTAGAAGAGACGTGAAGTTCAGTGTGGTTTAACAAGACGGTTTTAATGCCCCTTGGAAGAAACATGGAGTTCAGAGTAGTTTAACAAAATGGTTTTAATGCCCCTTGCAAGAGAGGTGGAGGTCACAGTCGCTTAACAAGACGGTTTTAATGCCACTTGGAAGGGACGTATAGGTCACAGTAGCTTAACAAGATGCTTTTAATTCCCCTTGGAAGAGACGTGGAGGTCACAGTAGCTTAACAAAATGGTTTTAATGACCCTTGGAAGAGACATGGAGGTCAGAGTGGTTTAACAAGACGGTTTTAATGCCCCTTGGAAGAGACGTGAAGGTCACAGTAGCATAAGAAGACGGTTTTAATGCCCCTTGGAAGAGACGTGGAGTTCAGATTGTTTTTAAAATACGGTTTTAATGCCCCTTGGAAGAGACGTGGAGGTCACAGTAGCTTAACAAGATGGTTTTAATGCCCCTTGGAAGAGACGTGGAGGTTATAGTAGCTTAACAAGATACTTTTAATTCCCCTTGGAAGAGACGTGGAGGCCACAGTAGCTTAACAAGATGGTTTTAATTCCCTTGGAAGAGACTAGGAGTTCAGAGTGGTTAAACAAGATAGTTTTAATACCTCTGGGAAGAGACGTGGAGGTTACAGTAGCTTAACAAGACGGTTTTAATGCCCCTTGGAAAAGACGTGGAGTTCAGAGTGGTTTAACAAGATGGTTTTAATGCCCCTTGGAAGAGACGTGGAGGTCACAGTAGCTTAATAAGACGGTTTTAATGCCCCTTGGACGAGACATGGAGGTCAGAGTGGTTTAACAAGACTGTTTTAATGCCCCTTGGAAGAGAGGTGGAGGTCACAGTAGGTTAGCAAGACGGTTTTAATGCCACTTGGCAGGGACGTGGAGGTCACAGTAGCTTAACAAGACGGTTTTAATGCCACTTGGAAGGGACGTGGAGGTCACAGTAGCTTAACAAGATGCTTTTAATTCCCCTTGGAAGAGATGTGCAGGTCACAGTAGCTTAGCATGACGGTTTTAATACCCCTTGGAAGAGACGTGGAGGTCACACTAGCTTAACAAGATGGTTTTAATGCCCCTTGGAAGAGACGTGGATTTCAGAAGGGTTCAACAAGATGGTTATATTGCCCTTTGGAAGAGACGTGAAGGTCACAGTAGTTTAACAAGACGATTTTAATACCCCTTGGATAAAAAGTGGAGTTCAGAGTGGTTTAACAAAACAGTAGCTTAGCAATACGGTTTTAATGCCCCTTGGAAGAGACAAGGAGTTCAGAGTGATTTATCAAGACGGTTTAACTTCCCCTTGGAAAAGACGGGGAGTTCAGAGTGGTTTAACAAGACGGTTTTAATGTCCCTTGGAAGAGACGTGGAGGTCACAGTAGCTTAACAAGACGGTTTTAATGTCCGTGTAAGAGACGTGGAGGTCAAAGTGGTTTACCAAGACGGTTTTAATGCCCCTTGGAAGAGACGTGGAGGTCTCAGTTGATTAACAAGATGGTCGTAATGCCCCTTGGATTAGATGTGGAGTTTAGAGTGGTTTAACAAGATGGTTTTAATGCCCCTTGGAAGAGACGTGGAGTTCAGAGTGGTTTAACAAGATGGTTTTAATGCCCCTTGGAAGAGACGTGGAGGACACAGTAGCTTAACAAGACGGTTTTAATGCACCTTGGAAGAGACGTGGACGACACAGTAGCTTAAAAAGACGGTTTTAATGCCCCATGGAAGAGACATGGAGGTCAGAGTCGTTTAACAAGACGGTTTTAATGCCCCTTGGAAGAGACGTGGAGGTCAGAGTGGTTTTAAAAGACCGTTTTAATGCCCCTTGGAAGAGACGTGGAGGTCACAGTAGCTTAACAAGATTGTTTTAATGCCCCTTGGTAGAGACGTGGAGATCACAGCAGCTTAACAATACGGTTTTAATGCCCCTTGGAAGAGATGTGGAGGTTACAGTAGTTTAACAAGACGGTTTTAATGCCCCTTGGTAGAGACGTGGAGTTCAGAGTGGTTTAACAAGACGATTTTAATGAAACTTGGAAGAGACGTGCAGTTCAGAGTGGTTTAACAAGACACTTTTAATGCCCCTTGGAAGAGACGTGGAGGCCACAGTAGCTTAACAAGATGGTTTTAATGCCCCTTGGAAGAGAATAGGAGTTCAGAGTGGTTTAACAAGATGGTTTCAATGCCCCTTGGAAGAGACGTGGAGGTCACAGTAGCTTAACAAGACAGTTTTAATGCCCCTTGGAAGAGACGTGGAGGTTACAGTAGTTTAACAAGACGGTGCTAATGCCCCTTGGATGAGACATGGAGGTCAGAGTGGTTTAACAAGATGGTTTTAATGCCCCTTGGAAGAGATGTGAAGGTCACAGTAGCATAAGAAGACGGTTTTAATGCCCCTTGGAAGAGACGTGGAGTTCAGATTGTTTTTAAAATACGGTTTTAATGCCCCTTGGAAGAGACGTGGAGATCACAGTAGCTTAACAAGATGGTTTTAATGCCCCTGGGAAGAAAAGTGGAGTTCAGAGTGGTTTAACAAGACGGTTTTAATGCCCCTTGGAAGAGACGTGGAGGTCACAGTAGCTTAACAGGACGGTTTTAATGCCCCTTGGAAGAGATGTGGAGTTCAGAAGGGTTTAACAAGACAGTTATAATGACCCTTCGAAGAGACATGGAGGTCACAGTAGTTTAACAAGACGGTGCTAATGCCCCTTGGAAGAGAAATGGAGTTCAGAGTGGTTTAACAAGATAGTTTTAATGCACCTTGGAAGAGAAGGGGAGGTCACAGTAGCTTAACAAGATGGTTTTATTGCTCCTTGGAAAAGACTTTGAGGTCACAGTAGCTTAACAAGATGGTTTTAATGCCCTTGGAAGATACGTGGAGGTCAGAGTTGTTTTAAAAGACAGTTTTACTGCCCCTTGGAAGAGACGTGGAGGTCACAGTAGCTTAACAAGATGGTTTTAATGCCCCTTGGAAGAGACGTGGAGTTCACAGAGGTTTCACAAGATGGTTTTAATGCCCCTTGGAAGAGACATGGAGGTTACAGTGGTTTAACAAGACGGTTATAATGCCCCTTGGTAGAGACGTGGAGTTCAGAGTGGTTTAACGAGACAATTTTAATGCCCCTTGGAAGAGACGTGCAGTTCAGAGTGGTTTAACAAGACACTTTTAATGCCCCTTGGATGAGACGTGGAGGCCACTGTAGCTTAACAAGATGGTTTTAATGCCCATTGGAAGAGACTAGGAGTTCAGAGTGGTTAAACAAGATAGTTTTAATACCCCTGGGAAGAGACGTGGAGGTTACAGTAGCTTAACAAGACGGTTTTAATGCCCCTTGGAAAAGACGTGTAGTTCAGAGTGGTTTAACAAGATTTTTTAATGCCCCTTGGAAGAGATGTGGAGGTCACAGTAGCTTAACAAGACGGTTTTAATGCCCCTTGGAAGAGACGTGGAGTTCAGAAGGGTTTATCAAGACAGTTATAATGACCCTTGGAAGAGACATGGAGGTCACAGTAGTTTAACAAGACGGTGCTAATGCCCCTTGGAAGAGAAGTGGAGTTCAGAGTGGTTTAACAAGACTGTTTTAATGCCCCTTGGAAGAGAGGTGGAGGTCACAGTAGGTTAGCAAGACGGTTTTAATGCCACTTGGCAGGGACGTGGAGGTCACAGTAGCTTAACAAGACGGTTTTAATGCCACTTGGAAGGGACGTGGAGGTCACAGTAGCTTAACAAGATGCTTTTAATTCCCCTTGGAAGAGATGTGCAGGTCACAGTAGCTTAGCATGACGGTTTTAATACCCCTTGGAAGAGACGTGGAGGTCACACTAGCTTAACAAGATGGTTTTAATGCCCCTTGGAAGAGACGTGGATTTCAGAAGGGTTCAACAAGATGGTTATATTGCCCTTTGGAAGAGACGTGGAGGTCACAGTAGTTTAACAAGACGATTTTAATACCCCTTGGATAAAAAGTGGAGTTCAGAGTGGTTTAACAAAACAGTAGCTTAGCAATACGGTTTTAATGCCCCTTGGAAGAGACAAGGAGTTCAGAGTGATTTATCAAGACGGTTTAACTTCCCCTTGGAAAAGACGGGGAGTTCAGAGTGGTTTAACAAGACGGTTTTAATGTCCCTTGGAAGAGACGTGGAGGTCACAGTAGCTTAACAAGACGGTTTTAATGTCCGTGTAAGAGACGTGGAGGTCAAAGTGGTTTACCAAGACGGTTTTAATGCCCCTTGGAAGAGACGTGGAGGTCTCAGTTGATTAACAAGATGGTCGTAATGCCCCTTGGATTAGATGTGGAGTTTAGAGTGGTTTAACAAGATGGTTTTAATGCCCCTTGGAAGAGACGTGGAGTTCAGAGTGGTTTAACAAGATGGTTTTAATGCCCCTTGGAAGAGACGTGGAGGACACAGTAGCTTAACAAGACGGTTTTAATGCACCTTGGAAGAGACGTGGACGACACAGTAGCTTAAAAAGACGGTTTTAATGCCCCATGGAAGAGACATGGAGGTCAGAGTCGTTTAACAAGACGGTTTTAATGCCCCTTGGAAGAGACGTGGAGGTCAGAGTGGTTTTAAAAGACCGTTTTAATGCCCCTTGGAAGAGACGTGGAGGTCACAGTAGCTTAACAAGATTGTTTTAATGCCCCTTGGTAGAGACGTGGAGATCACAGCAGCTTAACAATACGGTTTTAATGCCCCTTGGAAGAGATGTGGAGGTTACAGTAGTTTAACAAGACGGTTTTAATGCCCCTTGGTAGAGACGTGGAGTTCAGAGTGGTTTAACAAGACGATTTTAATGAAACTTGGAAGAGACGTGCAGTTCAGAGTGGTTTAACAAGACACTTTTAATGCCCCTTGGAAGAGACGTGGAGGCCACAGTAGCTTAACAAGATGGTTTTAATGCCCCTTGGAAGAGAATAGGAGTTCAGAGTGGTTTAACAAGATGGTTTCAATGCCCCTTGGAAGAGACGTGGAGGTCACAGTAGCTTAACAAGACAGTTTTAATGCCCCTTGGAAGAGACGTGGAGGTCACAGTAGTTTAACAAGACGGTGCTAATGCCCCTTGGATGAGACATGGAGGTCAGAGTGGTTTAACAAGATGGTTTTAATGCCCCTTGGAAGAGATGTGAAGGTCACAGTAGCATAAGAAGACGGTTTTAATGCCCCTTGGAAGAGACGTGGAGTTCAGATTGTTTTTAAAATACGGTTTTAATGCCCCTTGGAAGAGACGTGGAGATCACAGTAGCTTAACAAGATGGTTTTAATGCCCCTGGGAAGAAAAGTGGAGTTCAGAGTGGTTTAACAAGACGGTTTTAATGCCCCTTGGAAGAGACGTGGAGGTCACAGTAGCTTAACAGGACGATTTTAATGCCCCTTGGAAGAGATGTGGAGTTCAGAAGGGTTTAACAAGACAGTTATAATGACCCTTCGAAGAGACATGGAGGTCACAGTAGTTTAACAAGACGGTGCTAATGCCCCTTGGAAGAGAAATGGAGTTCAGAGTGGTTTAACAAGATAGTTTTAATGCACCTTGGAAGAGAAGGGGAGGTCACAGTAGCTTAACAAGATGGTTTTATTGCTCCTTGGAAAAGACTTTGAGGTCACAGTAGCTTAACAAGATGGTTTTAATGCCCTTGGAAGATACGTGGAGGTCAGAGTTGTTTTAAAAGACAGTTTTACTGCCCCTTGGAAGAGACGTGGAGGTCACAGTAGCTTAACAAGATGGTTTTAATGCCCCTTGGAAGAGACGTGGAGTTCACAGAGGTTTCACAAGATGGTTTTAATGCCCCTTGGAAGAGACATGGAGGTTACAGTGGTTTAACAAGACGGTTATAATGCCCCTTGGTAGAGACGTGGAGTTCAGAGTGGTTTAACGAGACAATTTTAATGCCCCTTGGAAGAGACGTGCAGTTCAGAGTGGTTTAACAAGACACTTTTAATGCCCCTTGGATGAGACGTGGAGGCCACTGTAGCTTAACAAGATGGTTTTAATGCCCATTGGAAGAGACTAGGAGTTCAGAGTGGTTAAACAAGATAGTTTTAATACCCCTGGGAAGAGACGTGGAGGTTACAGTAGCTTAACAAGACGGTTTTAATGCCCCTTGGAAAAGACGTGTAGTTCAGAGTGGTTTAACAAGATTTTTTAATGCCCCTTGGAAGAGATGTGGAGGTCACAGTAGCTTAACAAGACGGTTTTAATGCCCCTTGGAAGAGACGTGGAGTTCAGAAGGGTTTATCAAGACAGTTATAATGACCCTTGGAAGAGACATGGAGGTCACAGTAGTTTAACAAGACGGTGCTAATGCCCCTTGGAAGAGAAGTGGAGTTCAGAGTGGTTTAACAAGATGGTTTTAATGCCCCTTGGAAGAGACGGGGAGGTCACAGTAGCTTAACAAGATGGTTTTATTGCCCCTTGGAAGAGACTTTGAGGTCACAGTAGCTTAACAAGATGGTTTTAATGCCCTTGGAAGATACGTGGAGGTCAGAGCTGTTTTAAAAGACAGTTTTACTGCCCCTTGGAAAAGACGTGGAGGTCACAGTAGCTTAACAAGATGGTTTTAATGCCCCTTGGAAGAGACGTGGAGTTCAGAGTGGTTTCACAAGATGGTTGTAATGCCCCTTGGAAGAGACGTGGAGATTACAGTGGTTTAACAAGACAGTTTTAATGCCCCTTGGTAGAGACGTGGAGTACAGAGTGGTTTAACAAGACGATTTTAATGCCCCTTGGAATACACGTGCAGTTCAGAGTGGTTTAACAAGACACTTTTAATGCCCCTTGGAAGAGACGTGGAGGCCACAGTAGCTTAACAAGATGGTTTTAATGCCCCTTGGAAGAGACTAGGTTTTCAGAGTGGTTAAACAAGATAGTTTTAATACCCCTGGGAAGAGATGTGGAGGTTACAGTAGCTTAACAAGACGGTTTTAATGCCCCTTGGAAAAGACGTGGAGTTCAGAGTGGTTTAACAAGATGGTTTTAATGCCCCTTGGAAGAGACGTGGAGGTCACAGTAGCTTAAAAAGACGGTTTTAATGCCCCTTGGAAGAGACATGGAGGTCAGAGTGGTTTAACCAGACGGTTTTAATGCCCCTTGGAACAGACGTGGAGGTCACAGTAGGTTAACAAGACGGTTTTAATGCACCTTAGAAGAGATGTGAAGTTCAGTGTGGTTTAACAAGACGGTTTTAATGCCCCTTGGAAGAAACATGGAGTTCAGAGTAGTTTAACAAAATGGTTTTAATGCCCCTTGCAAGAGAGGTGGAGGTCACAGTCGCTTAACAAGACGGTTTTAATGCCACTTGGAAGGGACGTATAGGTCACAGTAGCTTAACAAGATGCTTTTAATTCCCCTTGGAAGAGACGTGGAGGTCACAGTAGCTTAACAAAATGGTTTTAATGACCCTTGGAAGAGACATGGAGGTCAGAGTGGTTTAACAAGACGGTTTTAATGCCCCTTGGAAGAGACGTGAAGGTCACAGTAGCATAAGAAGACGGTTTTAATGCCCCTTGGAAGAGACGTGGAGTTCAGATTGTTTTTAAAATACGGTTTTAATGCCCCTTGGAAGAGACGTGGAGGTCACAGTAGCTTAACAAGATGGTTTTAATGCCCCTTGGAAGAGACGTGGAGGTTATAGTAGCTTAACAAGATACTTTTAATTCCCCTTGGAAGAGACGTGGAGGCCACAGTAGCTTAACAAGATGGTTTTAATTCCCTTGGAAGAGACTAGGAGTTCAGAGTGGTTAAACAAGATAGTTTTAATACCTCTGGGAAGAGACGTGGAGGTTACAGTAGCTTAACAAGACGGTTTTAATGCCCCTTGGAAAAGACGTGGAGTTCAGAGTGGTTTAACAAGATGGTTTTAATGCCCCTTGGAAGAGACGTGGAGGTCACAGTAGCTTAATAAGACGGTTTTAATGCCCCTTGGACGAGACATGGAGGTCAGAGTGGTTTAACAAGACTGTTTTAATGCCCCTTGGAAGAGAGGTGGAGGTCACAGTAGGTTAGCAAGACGGTTTTAATGCCACTTGGCAGGGACGTGGAGGTCACAGTAGCTTAACAAGACGGTTTTAATGCCACTTGGAAGGGACGTGGAGGTCACAGTAGCTTAACAAGATGCTTTTAATTCCCCTTGGAAGAGATGTGCAGGTCACAGTAGCTTAGCATGACGGTTTTAATACCCCTTGGAAGAGACGTGGAGGTCACACTAGCTTAACAAGATGGTTTTAATGCCCCTTGGAAGAGACGTGGATTTCAGAAGGGTTCAACAAGATGGTTATATTGCCCTTTGGAAGAGACGTGGAGGTCACAGTAGTTTAACAAGACGATTTTAATACCCCTTGGATAAAAAGTGGAGTTCAGAGTGGTTTAACAAAACAGTAGCTTAGCAATACGGTTTTAATGCCCCTTGGAAGAGACAAGGAGTTCAGAGTGATTTATCAAGACGGTTTAACTTCCCCTTGGAAAAGACGGGGAGTTCAGAGTGGTTTAACAAGACGGTTTTAATGTCCCTTGGAAGAGACGTGGAGGTCACAGTAGCTTAACAAGACGGTTTTAATGTCCGTGTAAGAGACGTGGAGGTCAAAGTGGTTTACCAAGACGGTTTTAATGCCCCTTGGAAGAGACGTGGAGGTCTCAGTTGATTAACAAGATGGTCGTAATGCCCCTTGGATTAGATGTGGAGTTTAGAGTGGTTTAACAAGATGGTTTTAATGCCCCTTGGAAGAGATGTGGAGTTCAGAGTGGTTTAACAAGATGGTTTTAATGCCCCTTGGAAGAGACGTGGAGGACACAGTAGCTTAACAAGACGGTTTTAATGCACCTTGGAAGAGACGTGGACGACACAGTAGCTTAAAAAGACGGTTTTAATGCCCCATGGAAGAGACATGGAGGTCAGAGTCGTTTAACAAGACGGTTTTAATGCCCCTTGGAAGAGACGTGGAGGTCAGAGTGGTTTTAAAAGACCGTTTTAATGCCCCTTGGAAGAGACGTGGAGGTCACAGTAGCTTAACAAGATTGTTTTAATGCCCCTTGGTAGAGACGTGGAGATCACAGCAGCTTAACAATACGGTTTTAATGCCCCTTGGAAGAGATGTGGAGGTTACAGTAGTTTAACAAGACGGTTTTAATGCCCCTTGGTAGAGACGTGGAGTTCAGAGTGGTTTAACAAGACGATTTTAATGAAACTTGGAAGAGACGTGCAGTTCAGAGTGGTTTAACAAGACACTTTTAATGCCCCTTGGAAGAGACGTGGAGGCCACAGTAGCTTAACAAGATGGTTTTAATGCCCCTTGGAAGAGAATAGGAGTTCAGAGTGGTTTAACAAGATGGTTTCAATGCCCCTTGGAAGAGACGTGGAGGTCACAGTAGCTTAACAAGACAGTTTTAATGCCCCTTGGAAGAGACGTGGAGGTCACAGTAGCTTAGCAAGACGGCTTTAATGCCCCTTGGATGAAAAGTGGAGTTCAGAGTGGTTTAACAAAACAGTAGCTTAGCAATACGGTTTTAATGCCCCTTTCAAGAGACAAGTAGTTCAGAGTGGTTTAACAAGACGGTTTTACTTCCCCTTGGAAAAGACGTGTAGTTCAGAGTGGTTTAACAAGATGGTTTTAATGCCCCTTGGAAGAGACGTGGACTTCAGAGTGTTTTAACAAGACGATTTTAATGCCCCTTGGAAGGGACGTGGAGGTCACAGTAGCTTAACAAGATGGTTTTAATGCCCCGTGGAAGAGACGTGGAGGTCACAGTATCTTAACAAGACGATTTTAATGCCCCTTGGAAGAGACATGGAGGTCAGAGTGGTTTAACAAGACGGTTTTAATGCCCCTTGGAAGAGACGTGGAGGTCACAGTAGCATAAGAAGACGGTTTTAATGCCCCTTGGAAGAGACGTGGAGTTCAGATTGTTTTTAAAATACGGTTTTAATGCCACTTGGAAGAGACGTGGAGGTCACAGTAGCTTAACAAGATGGTTTTAATGCCCCTGGGAAGAAAAGTGGAGTTCAGAGTGGTTTAAGAAGACGGTTTTAATGCCCCTTGGAAGAGACGTGGAGGTCACAGTAGCTTAACAGGACGGTTTTAATGCCCCTTGGAAGAGACGTGGAGTTCAGGAGGGTTTAACAAGACAGTTATAATGACCCTTGGAAGAGACATGGAGGTCACAGTAGTTTAACAAGACGGTGCTAATGCCCCTTGGAATAGAAATGGAGTTCAGAGTGGTTTACCAAGACGGTTTTAATGCCCCTTGGAAGAGACGTGGAGGTTTCAGTACATTAACAAGACGGTCGTAATGCCCCTTGGATTAGATGTGGAGTTTAGAGTGGTTTAACAAGACGGTTTTAATGCCCCTTGGAAGAGACGTGGAGTTCAGAGTGGTGTAACAAGACGGTTTTAATGCCCCTTGGAAGAGACTTGGAGGTCACTGTAGCTTAACAAGACGGTTTTAATGCCCCTTGGAAGAGACTTGGAGGTCACAGTAGCTTAACAAGACGGTTTTAATGCCCCTTGGAAGAGACATGGAGGTCAGAGTGTTTTAACAAGACGGTTTTAATGCCCCTTGGAAGAGACGTGGAGGTCACAGTAGCTTAACAAGATGGTTTTAATGCCCCTTGGAAAAGACGTGGAGATCACAGCAGCTTAACAATACGGTTTTAATGCCCCTTGGAAGAGATGCGGAGGTTACAGTAGTTTAACAAGACAGTTTTAATGCCCCTTGGTAGAGACGTGGAGTTCAGAGTGGTTTAACAAGACGATTTTAATGCACCTTGGAAGAGACGTGCAGTTCAGAGTGGTTTAACAAGACACTTTTAATGCCCCTTGGAAGAGACTAGGAGTTCAGAGTGGATAAACAAGATAGTTTTAATAACCCTGGGAAGAGACGTGGAGGTTACAGTAGCTTAACAAGACGGTTTTAATGCTCCTTGGTAGAGACGTGGAGTACAGAGTGGTTTAACAAGACGATTTTAATGCCCCTTGGAAGACACGTGCAGTTCAGAGTGGTTTAACAAGACACTTTTAATCCCCATTGGAAGAGACGTGGAGGCCACAGTAGCTTAACAAGATGGTTTTAATGCCCCTTGGAAGAGACTAGGTGTTCAGAGTGGTTAAAAAAGATAGTTTTAATGCCCCTTGGAAGAGACGTGGAGGCCACAGTAGCTTAACAAGACGATTTTAATGCCCCTTGGAAAAGACGTGGAGTTCAGAGTGGTTTAACAAGATGGTTTTAATGCCCCTTGGAAGAGACGTGGAGGTCACAGTAGCTTAAAAAGACGGTTTTAATGCCCCTTGGAAGAGACATGGAGGTCAGAGTGGTTTAACAAGACGGTTTTAATGCCCCTTGGAACAGACGTGGAGGTCACAGTAGGTTAACAAGACGGTTTTAATGCACCTTAGAAGAGACGTGAAGTTCAGTGTGGTTTAACAAGACGGTTTTAATGCCCCTTGGAAGAAACATGGAGTTCAGAGTAGTTTAACAAAATGGTTTTAATGCCCCTTGCAAGAGAGGTGGAGGTCACAGTAGCTTAACAACACAGTTTTAATCCCACTTGGAAGGGACGTGGAGGTCACAGTAGCTTAACAAGATGCCTTTAATTCCTCTTGGAAGAGACGTGGAGGTCACAGTAGCTTAACAAGACAGTTTTAATGCCCCTTGGAAGAGACATGGAGGTCAGAGTGGTTTAACAAGACGGTTTTAATGCCCCTTGGAAGAGACGTGGAGGTTACAGTAGCTTAACAATATACTTTTAATTCCCCTTGGAAGAGACGTGGAGGCCACAGTAGCTTAACAAGATGGTTTTAATGCCCCTTGGAAGAGACTAGGAGTTCAGAGTGGTTAAACAAGATAGTTTTAATACCTCTGGGAAGAGATGTGGAGGTTACAGTAGCTTAACAAGACGGTTTTAATGCCCCTTGGAAAAGACGTGGAGTTCAGAGTGGTTTAACAAGATGGTTTTAATGCCCCTTGGAAGAGACGTGGAGGTCACAGTAGCTTAAAAAGACGGTTTTAATGCCCCTTGGAAGAGACATGGAGGTCAGAGTGGTTTAACAAGACGGTTTTAATGCCCCTTGGAACAGACGTGGAAGTCACAGTAGGTTAACAAGATGGTTTTAATGCCCCTTGGAAGAGACTAGGTGTTCAGAGTGGTTAAAAAAGATAGTTTTAATGCCCCTTGGAAGAGACGTGGAGGCCACAGTAGCTTAACAAGATGATTTTAATGTCCCTTGGAAGAGACTAGGAGTTCAGAGTGGATAAACAAGATAGTTTTAATTCCCCTGGGAAGAGACGTGGAGGTTAGAGTAGCTTAACAAGACGGTTTTAATGCTCCTTGGTAGAGACGTGGAATACAGAGTGGTTTAACAAGACGATTTTAATGCCCCTTGGAAGACACATGCAGTTCAGAGTGGTTTAACAAGACACCTTTAATGCCCCTTGGAAGAGACGTGGAGGCCACAGTAGCTTAACAAGATGGTTTTAATGCCCCTTGGAAGAGACTAGGTGTTCAGAGTGGTTAAAAAAGATAGTTTTAATGCCCCTTGGAAGAGACGTGGAGGCCACAGTAGCTTAACACGACGGTTTTAATGCCCCTTGGAAAAGACGTGGAGTTCAGAGTGGTTTAACAAGATGGTTTTAATGCCCCTTGGAAAAGACGTGGAGGTCACAGTAGCTTAAAAAGACAGTTTTAATGCCACTTGGAAGAGACATGGAGGTCAGAGTGGTTTAACAAGACGGTTTTAATGCCCCTTGGAACAGACGTGGAGGTCACAGTAGGTTAACAAGACGGTTTTAATGCACCTTAGAAGAGACGTGAAGTTCAGTGTAGTTTAACAAGACGGTTTTAATGCCCCTTGGAAGAAACATGGAGTTCAGAGTAGTTTAACAAAATGGTTTTAATGCCCCTTGCAAGAGAGGTGGAGGTCACAGTAGCTTAACAACACGGTTTTAATGCCACTTGGATGGGACGTGGAGGTCACAGTAGCTTAACAAGATGCCTTTAATTCCCCTTGGAAGAGACGTGGAGGTCACAGTAGCTTAACAAGACAGTTTTAATGCCCCTTGGAAGAGACATGGAGGTCAGAGTGGTTTAACAAGACGGTTTTAATGCCCCTTGGAAGAGACGTGGATTTTACAGTAGCTTAACAATATACTTTTAATTCCCCTTGGAAGAGACGTGGAGGCCACAGTAGCTTAACAAGATGGTTTTAATGCATCTTGGAAGAGACTAGGAGTTCAGAGTGGTTAAACAAGATAGTTTTAATACCTCTGGGAAGAGACATGGAGATTACAGTAGCTTAACAAGACGGCTTTAATGCCCCTTGGAAAAGACGTGGAGTTCAGAGTGGTTTAACAAGATGGTTTTAATGCCCCTTGGAAGAGACGTGGAGGTAACAGTAGCTTAACAAGACGGTTTTAATGCCCCTTGGAAGAGACATGGAGGTCAGAGTGGTTTAAAAAAGACGGTTTTAATGCCCCTTGGAAGAAACGTGGAGTTCAGAGAAGTTTAACAAAATGGTTTTAATGCCCCTTGCAAGTGAGGTGGAGGTCACAGTAGCTTAACAAGACGGTTTTAATGCCAATTGGAAGGGACGTGGAGGTCACAGTAGCTTAACAAGATGCTTTAAATTCCCCTTGGAAGAGACGTGGAGGCCGCAGTAGCTTAACAAGATGGTTTTAATGCCCCTTGGAAGAGACTAGGAGTTCAGAGTGGTTAAACAAGATAGTTTTAATACCCCTGGGAAGAGACGTGGAGGTTACAGTAGCTTAACAAGACGGTTTTAATGTCCCTTGGAAAAGACGTGGAGTTCAGAGTGGTTTAACAAGATGGTTTAATGCCCCTTGGAAGAGACGTGGAGGTCACAGTAGATTAACAAGACGGTTTTAATGCCCCTTGGAAGAGACCTTGGTGTCTCCGTAGCTTAACAAGATGTTTTTAATGCCCCTTGGAAGAGATGTGGAGTTCAGAAGGGTTTAACAAGACAGTTATAATGCCGCTTGGAAGAGACGTGGAGGTCACAGTAGTTTAACAAGACGGTTTTAATGCCGTTTCAAAGAGAATTGGAGTTCAGAGTGGTTTAACAAGACGGTTTTAATGCCCCTTGGAAGAGACGTGGAGGTCACAGTACCTTAAAAAGACGGTTTTATTGCCACTTGGCAGGGACATGGAGGTCACAGTAGCTTAACAAGATGCTTTTAATTCACCTTGGAAGAGACGTGGAGGTCACAGTAGCTTAACAAGACGGTTTTAATGCCCCTTGGAAGAGACCTGGAGGACACAGTGGTTAACAAGACGGTTTTAATGCCCCTTGGAAGAGACATGGAGGTCAGACTGGTTTAACAAGACGGTTTTAATGCCCCTTGGAAGAGACATGGAGGTCAGAGTGGTTTAACAAGATGATTTTAATGCCCCTTGGAAGAGACCTGGAGGTCACAGTAGCTTAACAAGACGGTTTTAATGCCACTTGGAAAAGACCTGGAGGTCACAGTAGCTTAACAAGATGGTTTTAATGCCCCTTGGAAGAGACGTGGAGGTCACAGTAGGCTAATAAGACGGTTTTTATGCACCTTAGAAGAGATGTGGAGTTCAGTGTGGTTTAACAAGACAGATTTAATGCCCCTTGGAAGAAACGTGGAGTTCAGAGTAGTTTAACAAAATGGTTTTAATGCCCCTTGCAAGAGAGGTGGAGGTCACAGTAGCTTAACAAGACGGCTTTAATGCCACTTGGTAGGGACGTGGAGGTCACAGTAGCTTAACAAGATGCTTTTAATTCCCCTTGGAAGAGACGTGGAGGTCACAGTAGCTTAACAAGACGTTTTTAATGCCCCTTGGAAGAGACATGGAGGTCAGAGTGGTATAACAAGACGGTTTTAATGCCCCGTGGAAGAGACGTGGAGGTCACAGTAGCTTAACAAGATGCTTTTAATTCCCCTTGGAAGAGACGTGGAGGCCACAGTAGCTTAACAAGATGGTTTTAATGCCCCTTGGAAGAGACTAGGAGTTCAGAGTGGTTAAACAAGATAGTTTTAATACCCCTGGGAAGAGACGTGGAGGTTACAGTAGCTTAACAAGACGGTTTTAATGCCCCTTGGAAAAGACGTGGAGTTCAGAGTGGTTTAACAAGATGGTTTAATGCCCCTTGGAAGAGACGTAGAGGTCACAGTATCTTAACAAGACGGTTTTAATGCCCCTTGGAAGAGACGTGGAGTTCAGAAGGGTTTAACAAGACAGTTATAATGCCCTTTGGAAGAGACGTGGAGGTCACAGTAGTTTAACAAGATGGTTTTAATGCCCCTTGGATGAAAAGTGTAGTTCAGAGTGGATTAACAAAACAGTAACTTAGAAATGCGGTTTTAATGCCCCTTGGAAGAGATGTGGAGTTTAGAGTGGTTTAACAAGACGGTTTTAATGCCCCTTGGAAGAGACGTGGAGATCAGAGTGGTTTAACAAGACGGTTTTAATTCCCCTTGGAAGAGACGTGGAGATCACAGCAGCTTAACAATACGGTATTAATGCCCCTTGGAAGAGACGTGGAGGTTACAGTAGTTTAGCAATACGATTTTAATGCCCCTTGGTAGAGACGTGGAGTTCAGAGTGGTTTAACAAGACGATTTTAATGCACATTGGAAGAGATGTGCAGTTCAGCGTGGTTTAACAAGACACTTTTAATGCCCCTTGGAAGAGACGTGGAGGCCACAGTAGCTTAACAAGATGGTTTTAATGCCCCTTGGAAGAGAATAGGACTTCAGAGTGGTTAAACAGGATAGTTTTAATACCCCTGGGAAGAGACGTGGAGGTTACAGTAGCTTAAGAAGACGGTTTTAATGCTCCTTGGTAGAGACTTTAAGTACAGAGTGGTTTAACAAGACGGTTTTAATGCCCCTTGGAAGAGACATGGAGGTCACAGTAGCTTAACAAGACGGTTTTAATGCCCCTTGGAAGAGACGTGGAGGTCACAGTAGCTTAACAAGATGGTTTTAATGCCCCTTGGATGAAAAGTGGAGTTCACAGTGGTTTAACAAAACAGTAGCTTAGCAATATACGATTTTAATGCACCTTGGAAGAGACAAGGAGTTCAGAATGGTTAAACAGGATAGTTTTAATACCCCTGGGAAGAGACGTGGAGGTTACAGTAGCTTAACAAGGCGGATTTAATGCTCCTTGGTAGAGACGTGGAGTACAGAGTTGTTTAACAAGACGGTTTTAATGCCCCTTGGAAAAGAAGTGGAGGTCACAGTAGCTTAACAAAACGGTTTTAATGCCCCTTGGAAGAGACGTGGAGGTCACAGTAGCTTAACAAATGGTTTTAATGCCCCTTGGAAGAGACGTGGAGGTTACAGTAGCTTAACAAGACGGTTTTAATGCCCCTTGGAAGAGACGTGGAGGTCACAGTAGGTTAACAAGACGGTTTTAATGCCCCTTAGAAGAGACGTGGAGTTCGGTGTTGTTTAACAAGACGGTTTTAATGTCCCTTGGAAGAAACGTGGAGTTCAGAGTAGTTTAACATGACGGTTTTAATGCCCCTTGCAAGAGATGTGGAGGTCACATTCGCTTAACAAGACGGTTTTATTGCCACTTGGAAGGGACGTGGAGGTCACAGTAGCTTAACAAGATGCTTTTAATTCCCCTTTGAAGAGACGTGGAGGTCACAGTAGCTTAACAAGACAGTTTTAATAGCCCTTGGAAGAGACGTGAAGGTCACAGTAGCTTAACAAGATGGTTTTAATACCCCTTGGAAAAGACGTGGAGGTCATAGTGTTTTAACAAGACGGTTTTAATACCCCTTGGAAGAGTCTTGGAGGTCACAGCAGCTTAACAAGATGCTTTTAATTCCCCTTTGAAGAGACGTGGAGGTCACAGTAGCTTAACAAGACAGTTTTAATAGCCCTTGGAAGAGACGTGAAGGTCACAGTAGCTTACCAAGATGGTTGTAATGCCCCTTGGAAGAGACGTGGAGGTCACAGTAGCTTAACAAGACGGTTTTAATGCCCCTTGGAAGAGACGTGGAGGTCAGAGTGGTTTTAAAGACAGTTTTAATGCCCCTTGGAAGAGACGTGGAGGTCACAGTAGCTTAACAAGATGGATTTAATGCCCCTTGGAAGAGACATGGAGATCACAGCAGCTTAACAAAACGGTTTTAATACCCCTTGGAAGAGACGTGGAGGTTACAGTAGCTTAACAAGATGGTTTTAATGCCCCTTGGTAGAGACGTGGAGTTCAGAGTGGTTTAACAAGGCGATTTTAATGCACCTTGGAAGAAACGTGCAATTCAGAGTGGTTTAACAAGACACTTTTAATGCCCCTTGGAAGAGACATGGAGGTCACAGTAGCTTAACAAGACGGTTTTAATGCCCCTTGGAAGAGACGTGGAGGTCACAGTAGCTTAACAAGACGGTTTTAATGCCCCTTGGAAGAGACATGGAGGTCAGAGTGGTTTAACAAGACGGTTTTAATGCCCCTTGGAAGAGACGTGGAGGTCAGAGTGGTTTTAAAAGACAGTTTGAATGCTCCTTGGAAGAGACGTGGAGGTCACAGTAGCTTAACAAAATGGTTTTAATTCCCCTTGATAGAGATGTGGAGATCACAGCAGCTTAACAATAAGGTTTTAATGCCCCTTGGAAGAGACGTGGAGGTTACAGTAGTTTAGCAATACGGTTTTAATGCCCCTTGGTAGAGACGTGGAGTTCAGAGTGGTTTAACAAGATGATTTTAATGCACCTTGGAAGAGATGTGCAGTTCAGAGTGGCTTAACAAGACACTTTTAATTCCCCCTGGAAGAGACGTGGAGGACACAGTAGCTTAAAAAGATGGTTTTAATGCCCCTTGGAAGAGACTAGGAGTTCAGAGTGGTTAAACAGGATAGTTTTAATACCCCTGGGAAGAGAGGTGGAGGTTACAGGAGCTTAACAAGGCGGTTTTAATGCTCATTGGTAGAGACTTGGAGTACAGAGTGGTTTAACAAGACGGTTTTAATGCCCCTTGGAAGAGACATGGAGGTCACAGTAGCTTAACAAGACGGTTTTAATGCCACTTGGAAGAGACGTGGAGGTCACAGTAGCTTAACAAGATGGTTTTAATGCCCCTTGGATGGAAAGTGGAGTTCACAGTGGTTTAACAAAACAGTAGCTTAGCAATACGGTTTTAATGCCCCTTGGAAGAGACAAGGAGTTCAGAGTGGTTAAACAGGATAGTTTTAATACCCCTGGGAAGAGACGTGGAGGTTACAGTAGCTTAACAAGGCGGTTTTAATGCTCCTTGGTAGAGACGTGGAGTACAGAGTTGTTTAACAAGACGGTTTTAATGCCCCTTGGAAAAGAAGTGGAGGTCACAGTAGCTTAACAAGACGGTTTTAATGCCCCTTGGAAGAGACGTGGAGGTTACAGTAGCTTAACAAGAAAGTTTTAATGCCCCTTGGAAGAGACGTGGAGGTCACAGTAGGTTAACAAGACGGTTTTAATGCCCCTTAGAAGAGACATGGAGTTCGGTGTGGTTTAACAAGACGGTTTTAATGTCCCTTGGAAGAAACGTGGAGTTCAGAGTACTTTAACAAGACCGTTTTAATGCCCCTTGCAAGAGATGTGGAGGTCACATTCGCTTAACAAGATGGTTTTAATGCAACTTGGAAGGGACGTGGAGGTCACAGTAGCTTAACAAGATTCTTTTAATTCCCATTTGAAGAGACGTGAAGGTCACAGTAGCTTAACAAGATGGTTTTAATACCCCTTGGAAGAGTCTTGGAGGTCACAGTAGCTTAACAAGACGGTTTTAATACCCTTGGAAGAGACGTGGAGTTCAGAGTGGTTTTAAAAGATGGATTTAAGGCCCCTTTGAAGAGACGTGGAGGTCACAGTAGCTTAACAAGATGGTTTTAATGCCCCTTGGAAGAGACATCAAGTTCAGAGTGGTTTAACAAGACGGTTTTAATGCCCCTTAGAAGAGACGTGGAGGTCACAGTAGCTTAACAAGATGGTTTTAATGCCCCTTGGAAGAGACGTGGAGTTCAGAGGGGTTTAACAAGACAGTTTTAATGCCCCTTGGAAGAGACGTGGAGGTCACAGTAGATTAACAAGATGGTGTTAATGCCCCTTGGAAGAGAAATGGAGTTCAGAGTGGTTTAACAAGACGGTTTTAAGACCCCTTGGAAGAGACTTGGAGGTAACAGTAGATAAAAACAAGACCGTTTTAATACCCCTTGGAAGAGACGTGGAGGTCAGAGTGGTTTCACACGATGGTTTTAATGCCCCTTGGAAGAGACGTGGAGGTCACAGTAGCTTTACAACATGGTTTTTAAGCCCCTTGAAGCAGACTTGGAGGTCACAGTAGCTTAATAAGATGGTTTTAATGCACTTGGAAGAGACTTGGAGGTCAGAGTGGTTTTAAAAGACGGTTTTAATGCCCCTTGGAAGAGACTTGGAGTTCAGAGAGGTTAACAATACGGTTTTAATGCCCCTTGGAAGAGACGTGGAGGTTACAGTAGCTTAATAAGACGGTTTTAATGCCCCTTGGAAGAGATGTGGAGTTCAGTGTGGTTTAACAATACAGTTTTAATGCCCCTTGGAAGAAACGTGGAGTTCAGAGTAGTTTAACAAAATGGTTTTAATGCCCCTTGCAAGAGAGGTGGAGGTCACAGTAGCTTAACAAGACGGCTTTAATTCCACTTGGAAGGGACGTGGAGGTCACAGTAGCTTAACAAGATGCTTTTAATTCCCCTTGGAAGAGACGTGGAGGTCACAGTAGCTTAACAAGACGTTTTTAATGCCCCTTGGAAGAGACATGGAGGTCAGAGTGGTATAACAAGACGGTTTTAATGCCCCGTGTAAGAGACGTGGAGGTCACAGTAGCTTTACAAGATGCTTTTAATTCCCCTTGGAAGAGACTTGGAGGCCACAGTAGCTTAACAAGATGGTTTTAATGCCCCTTGGAAGAGACTAGGAGTTCAGAGTGGTTAAACAACATAGTTTTAATTCCCCTGGGAAGAGACGTGGAGGTTACAGTAGCTTAACAAGACGGTTTTAATGCCCCTTGGAAAAGATGTGGATTTCAGAGTGGTTTAACAAGATGGTTTAATGCCCCTTGGAAGAGACGTAGAGGTCACAGTAGCTTAACACGACGGTTTTAATGATACTTGGAAGAGACGTGGAGTTCAGAAGGGTTTAACAAGACAGTTATAATGCCCCTTGGAAGAGACGTGGAGGTCACAGTAGTTTAACAAGACGGTTTTAATGCCCCTTGGATGAAAAGTGTAGTTCAGAGTGGATTAACAAACAGTAGCTTAGCAATGCGGTTTTAATGCCCCTTGGAAGAGACAAGGAGTTCAGAGTGGTTTAACAAGACGGTTTTACTTCCCCTTGGAAAAGACGTGGAGTTCAAAGTGGTTTAACAAGATGGTTTTAATGCCCCTTGGAAGAGACGTGGAGGTCACAGTAGCTTAACAAGACGGTTTTAATGTCCCTTGGAAGAGATGTGGAGGTCACAGTAGCTTAACAAGATGGTTTTAATGTCCGTGGAAGAGACGTGGAGGTCAAAGTGGTTTACCAAGACGGTTTTAATGCCTCTTGGAAGAGACGTGGAGGTCTCAGTAGCTTAACAAGACGTTCGTAATGCCCCTTGGAAGAGATGTGGAGTTTAGAGTGGTTTAACAAGACAGTTTTAATGCCCCTTGGAAGAGACGTGAAGGTAACAGTGGCTTAACAAGACATGTTTAGTGCCCCTTGGAAGAGACATGGAGATCAGAGTGGTTTAACAAGACGATTTTAATGCCCCTTGGAAGAGATGTGCAGTTCAGAGTGGTTTAACAAGACACTTTTAATGCCCCTTGGAAGAGACGTGGAGGCCATAGTAGCTTAACAAGATGGTTTTAATGCCCCTTGGAAGAGACTAGGAGTTCAGAGTGGTTAAACAGGATAGTTTTAATACCCCTGGGAAGAGACGTGGAGGTTACAGTAGCTTAACAAGACGGTTTTAATGCTGCTTGGTAGAGACATGGAGTACCGAGTGGTTTAACAAGATGGTTTTAATGCCCCTTGGAAGATACGTGGAGGTCACACTAGCTTAACAAGACGGTTTTAATGCCCCTTGGAAGAGATCTGGAGGTCACCGTACTAAACAAGACGGTTTTAATTCCCCTTGGAAGAGACCTGGAGTTCAGAAGGGTTTAACAAGACAGTTATAATGCCCCTTGGAAGAGATATGGAGGTCGCAGTAGTTTAACAAGACGTTTTTAATGCCCCTTGGATGAAAAGTGGAGTTCAGAGTGATTTAACAAAACAGTAGCTTAGCAATACGGTTTTATTGCACCTTGGAAGAGACAAGGAGTTCAGAGTGGTTTAACAAAACGGTTTTACTTCCCCTTGGAAAAGACGTGGAGTTCAGAGTGGTTTAACAAGACGGTTTTAATGCCCCTTGGAAGAGACGTGGAGGTCACAGTAGCTTAACAAGATGGTCTTAATGCCCCTTCGAAGTGACCTGGAGGTCACAGTAGCTTAAGAAGACGGTTTTAATGCCCCTTGGAAGAGACATGGAGGTCAGAGTGGTTTAACAAGACGGTATTAATGCCCCTTGGAAGAGACGTGGAGGCCAAAGTAGCATAAGAAGACGGTTTTAATGCCCATTGGAAGAGACGTGGAGTTCAGATTGTTTTTAAAATACGGTTTTAATGCCCCTTGGAAGAAACGTGGAGTACAGAGCATTTTAACAAAATAATTTTAATGCCCTTTTCAAGAGAGGTGGAGGTCACAGTAGCTTCACAAGATGCTTTAATTCCCCTTGGGAGAGACGTGGAGGTCACAGAAGCTTAAAAAGACTGTTTTAATGCCCCTTGGAAGAGACATGGAGGTCAGAGTGGATTAACAAGACGGTTTTAATTCCCCTTGGAAGAGACGTGGAGGCCACAGTAGCTTAACAAGATGGTTTTAATGCCCCTTGGAAGAGACTAGGAGTTCAGAGTGGTTAAACAAGATGGTTTTAATGCCCCTTGGAAGATACGTGGAGGTCACACTAGCTTAACAAGACGGTTTTAATGCCCCTTGGAAAAGACGTGGAGTTCAGAGTGGTTTAACAAGATGGTTTTAATGCCCCTTGGAAGATACGTGGAGGTCACACTAGCTTAACAAGACGGTTTTAATGCCCCTTGGAAGAGACCTGGAGGTCACCGTAGCTTAACAAGACGGTTTTAATGCCCCTTGGAAGAGGCCTGGAATTCAGAAGGGTTTAACAAGACAGTTATAATGCCCCTTGGAAGAGACATGGAGGTCACAGTAGTTTAACAAGACGTTTTTAATGCCCCTTGGATGAAAAGTGGAGTTCAGAGTGATTTAACAAAACAGTAGCTTAGCAATATGGTTTTATTGCACCTTGGAAGAGACAAGGAGTTCAGAGTGGTTTAACAAAACGGTTTTACTTCCCCTTGGAAAAGACGTGGAGTTCAGAGTGGTTTAACAAGACGGTTTTAATGCCCCTTGGAAGAGACGTGGAGGTCACAGTAGCTTAACAAGATGGTTTTAATGTCCCTTGGAAGAGATGTGGAGGTCACAGTAGCTTAACAAGACGGTTTTAATGCCCCTTGGAAGAGACGTGGAGGTCTCAGTAGCTTAACAAGACGGTCGTAATGCCCCTTGGAAGAGATGTGGAGTTTAGAGTGGTTTAACAAGACGGTTTTAATTCCCCTTAAAAGAGACGTGAAGGTAACAGTGGCTTAACAATACGGTTTTAATACCCCTTGGAAGAGACATGGAGATCAGAGTGGTTTAACAAGACGATTTTAATTCCCCTAGACAAAGACGTGGAGTTCAGAGGTGTTTAACGTGACGGTTTTAATGCCCCTTGGAAGAGACGTGGAGTTCAGAGTGGTTTAACAAGACGGTTTTAATGCCCCTTGGAAGAGACGTGGAGGTCACAGTAGCTTAACAAAACTGTTTTAATGCCCCTTGGAAGAGACGTGGAGGTCACAATAGCTTAACAAGACGGTTTTAATGCCCCTTGGAAGAGACATGGAAGTCAGAGTGGTTTAACAAGAAGGTTTTAATGCCCCTTGGAAGAGACATGGAGGTCAGAGTGGTTTTAAAAGACAGTTTTAATGCCCCTTGGAAGAGACGTGGAGGTCACAGTAGCTTAACAAGATGGTTTTAATGCCCCTTGGAAGAGACGTGGAGATCACAGCAGCTTAAAAATATGGTTTTAATGCCTGTTGGAAGAGACGTGGAGGTTACAGTAGTTTAACAAGACGGTTTTAATGCCGCTTGGTAGAGAAGTGGAGTTCAGAGTGGTTTAACAAGACGATTTTAATGCACCTTGAAAGAGACGTGCAGTTCAGAGTGGTTTAACAAGACACTTTTAATGCCCCTTGGAAGAGACGTGGAGGCCACAGTAGCTTAACAAGATGGTTTTAATGCTCCTTTGAAGAGACTAGGAGTTCAGAGTGGTTTAACAAGATGGTTTTAATGCCCCTTGGAAGAGACGTGGAGGTCACAGTAGCTTAACAAGATGGTTTTAATGCCCCTTGGAAGAGACGTGGAGGTCACAGTAGCTTAACAAGACGATTTTAATGCCCCTTGTATGAAAAGGGGAGTTCAGAGTGGTTTAACAAAACAGTAGCTTAGCAGTACGGTTTTAATGCCCCTTGGAAGAGACAAGGAGTTCAGAGTGGTTTAAGAAGACGGTTTAACTTCCCTTTGGAAAAGACGTGGAATTCAGAGTGGTTTAACAAGACAGTTTTAATGCCCCTTGGAAGAGACGTGGAGGTCACAGTAGCTTAACAAGACGGTTTTAATGTCCCTTGGAAGAGATATGGAGGTCACAGTAGCTTAACAAGACGGTTTTAATGTCCATGGAAGAGACGAGGAGGTCAAAGTGGTTTACCAAGACGGTTTTAATGCCCCTTGGATGAGACTTGGAGGTCTCAGTAGCTTAACAAGACAGTCGTAATGCCCCTTGGAAGAGATGTGGAGTTTAGAGTGGCTTAACAAGACAGTTTTAATGCCCCTTGGAAGAGACGTGAAGGTAACAATTTTTTTAACAAGACGGTGTTAATGCCCCTTGGAGGAGACGTGGAGATCAGAGTGGTTTAACAAGATGATTTTAATGCCCCTAGGAAAAGATGTGGAGTTCAGAGTCGTATAGCATGACGGTTTTAATGCCCCTCGGAAGAGACGTTGAGTTCAGAGTGGTTTAAAAAGACGGTTTTAATGCCCCTTGGAAGAGACGTGGAGGTCACAGTAGCTTAACAAGACGGTTTTAATGCCCCTTGGAAGAGACGTGGAGGTCACAGTAGCTTAACAAGACGGGTTTAATGCCCTTTGGAAGAGACATGGATGTCAGAGTGGTTTAACAAGACAGTTTTAATGCCCCTTGGAAAAGACGTGGAGGTCAGAGTGGTTTTAAAAGACAGTTTTAATGCACCTTGGAAGAGACGTGGAGGTTACAGTAGCTTAAAAAGATGGTTTTAATGCCCCTTGGAAGAGACGTGGAGATCACAGCTGCTTAACAAAATGGTTTTAATGCCCCTGGGAAGAGACGTGGAGGTTACAGTAGTTTAACAAGATGGTTTTAATGCCCCTTGGAAGAGACGTGGAGTTCAGAGTGGTTTAACAAGACGGTTTTAATGTCCATTGGAAGAGACGTGGAGTTCAGAGTTGTTAAACAAGACGGTTTTAATGCCCCTTGGAAGAGACGTGGAGGTTACAGTAGCTTAATAAGACGGTTTTAATGCCACTTGGTAGAGACGTGGACTTCAGAGTGGTTTAACAAGACGGTTTTAATGCCCCTTGGAAGAGACGTGGAGTTCAGAGTTGTTTAACAAGACAGATTTAATGCCCTTGGAAGAGACGTGGAGGTCACAGTAGCTTAACAAGATGTTGTTAATGCCCCTTGGAAAAGACATGGAGTTCAGAGTGGTTTAACAAGATGGTTTTAATGCACCGTGGAAGAGACGTGGAGGTCGCAGTAGCTTAACAAGACGGTTTTAATTGCCACTTGAAATAGACATGGAGGTCACAGTAGCTTAACAAGACAGTTTTAATGCCCTTTGGAAGAGACGTGGAGGTCACAGTAGCTTACAAAGATGGTTTTAATGCCGAATGGAAGAGATGTGGAGGTTAGAGTAGCTTAACCAGATGGTTTTAATGCCCGTTCCAAGAGACGTGGAGTTCGGAGTGGTTAAACAAGACGGTTTTAATGCCCCTTGGATGAGACGTGGAGGTTACAGGAGCTTAACAAGATGGTTTTATTGCCCCTTGGAAGAGACGTGGAGATCAGAGTGGTTTAACAAGACGATTTTAATGCCCCTAGGAAAAGTTGTGGAGTTCAGAGTGGTTTAACTTGACGGTTTTAGTGCCAATTGGAAGAGACGTGGAGTTCAGAGTGGTTTAACAAGACGGTTTTAATGCCCCTTGAAAGAGACATGGAGGTCACAGTAGCTTAACAAGACAGTTTTAATGCCCCTTGGAAGAGACGTGGAGGTCACAGTAGCTTAAGAAGACGATTTAAATGCCCCTTGGAAGAGACATGGAGGTCAGATTGGTTTAACAAGAGCTTTTTAATGCCCCTTGGAAGAGACGTGAAGGTCAGAGTGGTTTTAAAAGACAGTTTTAATGCCCCTTGGAAGAGACGTGGAGGTCACAGTAGCTTAGCAAGATGGTTTTAATGCCGCTTGGAAGAGACGTGGAGGTCACAGTAGCTTAACAAGATGGTTTTAATGCCCCTGGGAAGAGACGTGGAGTTCAGAGTGGTTAAACAAGACGGTTCTAATGCCCCTTGGAAGAGACGTGGAGGTTACAGTAGTTTAACAAGATGGTTTTAATGCCCCTTGGTAGAGACGTGGAGTTCAGAGTGGTTTAACGTGACGGTTTTAATGCCCCTTGGATGAAAATTGGAGTTCAGAGTGGTTTAACAAAATAGTAGCTTAGCAATACGGTTTTAACGCCCCTTTCAAGAGACAAGGAGTTCATAGTGGTTTAACAAGACGGTTTTAATGCCCCTTGGTAGAGACGTGGAGTTCAGAGTGGTTTAACAAGACAATTTTAATGCACCTTGGAAGAGACGTGCTGTTCAGAGTGGTTTAACAATACACTTTTAATGCTCCTTGGAAGAGACGTGGAGGCCACAGTAGCTTACCAAGATGTTGTTAATGCCCCTTGGAAAAGACATGGAGCTCAGAGTTGTTTAACAAGATGGTTTTAATGCACCGTGGAAGAGACGTGGAGGTCGCAGTAGCTTAACAAGACGGTTTTAATACCACTTGAAATACACATGGAGGTCACAGTAGCTTAAGAAGACGACTTTAATGCCCTTTGGAAGAGACGTGGTGGTCACAGTAGCTTACAAATATGGTTTTAATGCCGAATGGAAGAGATGTGGAGGTTAGAGTAGCTTAACCAGATGGTTTTAATGCCCGTTCCAAGAGACGTGGAATTCAGAGTGGTTAAACAAGACGGTTTTAATGCCCCTTGGATGAGACGTGGAGGTTACAGGAGCTTAACAAGATGGTTTAAATGCCCCTTGGAAGAGACGTGGAGGTCACAGTAGCTTACCAAGATGGTTTTAATGCCCCTTAGAAGAGACGTGGAGGTCACAATAGCTTAACAAGATGGTTTTAATGCCCCTTGGAAGAGACATGGAGGTCAGAGTGGTTTAACAAGACGGTTTTATTGCCCCTTGGAAGGGACGTGGAGGTCAGAGTGGTTTTAAAACAGTTTTAATGCCCCTTGGAAGAGACGTGGAGGTCACAGTAGCTTAACAAGATGGTTTTAATGCCCCTTGGAAGAGACGTGGAGATCACAGCAGCTTAACAAAACGGTTTTAACACCCCTTGGAAGAGACGTGGAGGTTACAGTAGCATAACAAGATGGTTTTAATGCCCCTTGGTAGAGACGTGGAGTTCAGAGTGATTTAACAAGGCGATTTTAATGCACCTTGGAAGAGACGTGCAATTCAGAGTGGTTTAACAAGACACTTTTAATGCCCCTTGGAAGAGACGTGGAGGCCACAAGAGCTTAACAAGATGGTTTTAATGCCCCTTGGAAGAGACATGGAGGTCAGAGTGGTTAAGCAAGATAGTTTTAATACCCCTGGGAAGAGACTTGGAGATAACAGTAGCTTAACAAGACGGTTTTAATGCTCCTTGGTAGAGACGTGGAGTACCGAGTGGTTTTACAAGACGGTTTTAATGCCCCTTAGAAAACACGTGGAGTTCAGAGTGGTTTAACAAGATGGTTTTAATGCCCCTTGGAAGAGACCTGGATGTCACAGTAGCTTAACAAGACGGTTTTAATGCCCCTTGGAAGAGACATGGAGGTCAGATTGGTTTAACAAGACGGTTTTAATGCCCCTTGGAAGAGACGTGGAGGTCAGAGTGGTTTTAAAAGACAGTTTTAATGCCCCTTGGAAGAGACGTGGAGGTCACAGTAGCTTAACAAGATGGTTTTAATGCCCCTTGGAGGAGACGTGGAGGTCACAGTAGCTTAACAAGTTGGTTTTAATGCCCCTGGGAAGAGACGTGGAGTTCAGAGCAGTTAAACAAGACGGTTTTAATGCCCCATGGAAGAGACGTGGAGGTTAAAGTAGTTTAACAAGATGGTTTTAATGCCCCTTGGTAGAGACGTGGAGTTCAGAGTTGTTTAACGTGACGGTTTTAATGCCCCTTGGATGAAAATTGGAGTTCAGAGTGGTTTAACAAAACAGTAGCTTAGCAATACGGTTTTAATGCCCCTTTCAAGTGACAAGGAGTTCAGAGTGGTTTAACAAGACGGTTTTACTTCCCCTTGGAAAAGACGTGTAGTTCAGAGTGGTTTAACAAGATGGTTTTAATGCCCCTTTCAAGAGACGTGGAGTTCAGAGTGGTTTAACAAGACGGTTTTACTTCCCCTTGGAAAAGACGTGTAGTTCAGAGTAGTTTAACAAGATGGTTTTAATGCCCCTTGGTAGAGACGTGGAGTTCAGAGTGGTTTAACAAGACAATTTTAATGCACCTTGGAAGAGACGTGCTGTTCAGAGTGGTTTAACAATAAACTTTTAATGCTACTTGGAAGAGACGTGGAGGCCACAGTAGCTTACCAAGCTGGTTTTAATGCCCCTTGGAAGAGACGTGGAGGTCACAGTAGCTTAACAAGATGGTTTTAATGCCCCTTGGAAGAGACATGGAGGTCAGAGTGGTTTAACAAGACTGTTTTATTGCCCCTTGGAAGGGACGTGGAGGTCAGAGTGGTTTTAAAACAGTTTTAATGCCCCTTGGAAGAGACGTGGAGGTCACAGTAGCTTAACAAGATGGTTTTAATGTCCCTTGGAAGAGATGTGGAGGTCACAGTAGCTTAACAAGACGGTTGTAATGTCCGTGGAAGAGACGTGGAGGTCAAAGTGGTTTACCAAGACGGTTTTAATGCCCCTTGGAAGAGACGTGGAGGTCTCAGTAGCTTAACAAGACGGTTGTAATGCCCCTTGGAAGAGATGTGGAGTTTAGAGTGGTTTAACAAGACGGTTTTAATGCCCCTTAAAAGAGACATGAAGGTAACAGTGGCTTAACAAGACGGTTTTAATACCCCTTGGAAGAGACATGGAGATCAGAGTGGTTTAACAAGACGATTTTAATTCCCCTAGACAAAGACGTGGAGTTCAGAGTGGTTTAACGTGACGGTTTTAATGCCCCTTGGAAGAGACGTGAAGTTCAGAGTGGTTTAACAACACGGTTTTAATGCCCCTTGGAAGAGACGTGGAGGTCACAGTAGCTTAACAAGACGGTTTTAATGCCCCTTGGAAGAGACGTGGAGGTCACAGTAGCTTAACAAGACGGATTTAATGCCCCTTGGAAGAGACATGGAAGTCAGAGTGGTTTAACAAGAAGGTTTTAATGCCCCTTGGAAGAGACGTGCATGTCAGAGTGGTTTTAAAAGACAGTTTTAATGCTCCTTGGAAGAGACGTGGAGATCACAGTAGCTTAACAAGATGGTTTTAATGCCCCTTGGAAGAGACGTTGAGATCACAGCAGCTTAAAAATATGGTTTTAATGCCTGTTGGAAGAGACGTGGAGGTTACAGTAGTTTAACAAGACGATTTTAATGCCGCTTGGTAGAGACGTGGAGGTCAGAGTGGTTTAACAAGACGATTTTAATGCACCTTGAAAGAGACGTGCAGTTCAGAGTGGTTTAACAAGACACTTTTAATGCCCCTTGGAAGAGACGTGGAGGCCACAGTAGCTTAACAAGATGGTTTTAATGCTCCTTTCAAGAGACGTGGAGTTCAGAGTGTTTTAACAAGTCGGTTTTATTTCCCCTTGGGAAAGACGTGTAGTTCAGAGTAGTTTAACAAGATGGTTTTAATGCCCCTTGGTAGAGACGTGGAGTTCAGAGTGGTTTAACAAGACAATTTTAATGCACCTTGGAAGAGACGTGCTGTTCAGAGTGGTTTAACAATACACTTTTAATGCTCCTTGGAAGAGACGTGGAGGCCACAGTAGCTTACCAAGATGTTGTTAATGCCCCTTGGAAAAGACATGGAGCTCAGAGTGGTTTAACAAGATGGTTTTAATGCACCGTGGAAGAGACGTGGAGGTCGCAGTAGCTTAACAAGACGGTTTTAATGCCACTTGAAATACACATGGAGGTCACAATAGCTTAACAAGACGATTTTAATGCCCTTTGGAAGAGACGTGGAGGTCACAGTAGCTTACAAATATGGTTTTAATGCCGGATGGAAGAGATGTGGAGGTTAGAGTAGCTTAACCAGATGGTTTTAATGCCCGTTCCAAGAGACGTGGAGTTCAGAGTGGTTAAACAAGACGGTTTTAATGACCCTTGGATGAAACGTGGAGGTTACAGGAGCTTAACAAGGTGGTTTTAATGCCCCTTGGAAGAGACGTGGAGATCAGAGTGGTTTAACAAGACGATTTTAATGCCCCTAGGAAAAGTCGTGGAGTTCAGAGTGGTTTAACTTGACGGTTTTAATGCCAATTGGAAAAGACGTGGAGTTCAGAGTGGTTTAACAAGACGGTTTTAATGCCCCTTGAAAGAGACATGGAGGTCACAGTAGCTTAACAAGACAGTTTTAATGCCCCTTGGAAGAGACGTGGAGGTTACAGTAGCTTAATAAGACGGTTTTAATGCCACTTGGTAGAGACGTGGACTTCAGAGTGGTTTAACAAGACGGTTTTAATGCCCCTTGGAAGAGACGTGGAGTTCAGAGTTGTTTAACAAGACAGATTTAATGCCCTTGGAAGAGACGTGGAGGTCACAGTAGCTTAACAAGATGTTGTTAATGCCCCTTGGAAAAGACATGGAGTTCAGAGTGGTTTAACAAGATGGTTTTAATGCACCGTGGAAGAGACGTGGAGGTCGCAGTAGCTTAACAAGACGGTTTTAATTGACACTTGAAATAGACATGGAGGTCACAGTAGCTTAACAAGACAGTTTTAATGCCCTTTGGAAGAGACGTGGAGGTCACAGTAGCTTACAAAGATGGTTTTAATGCCGAATGGAAGAGATGTGGAGGTTAGAGTAGCTTAACCAGATGGTTTTAATGCCCGTTCCAAGAGACGTGGAGTTCGGAGTGGTTAAACAAGACGGTTTTAATGCCCCTTGGATGAGACGTGGAGGTTACAGGAGCTTAACAAGATGGTTTTATTGCCCCTTGGAAGAGACGTGGAGATCAGAGTGGTTTAACAAGACGATTTTAATGCCCCTAGGAAAAGTTGTGGAGTTCAGAGTGGTTTAACTTGACGGTTTTAGTGCCAATTGGAAGAGACGTGGAGTTCAGAGTGGTTTAACAAGACAGTTTTAATGCCCCTTGAAAGAGACATGGAGGTCACAGTAGCTTAACAAGACAGTTTTAATGCCCCTTGGAAGAGACGTGGAGGTCACAGTAGCTTAAGAAGACGATTTAAATGCCCCTTGGAAGAGACATGGAGGTCAGATTGGTTTAACAAGAGCTTTTTAATGCCCCTTGGAAGAGACGTGGAGGTCAGAGTGGTTTTAAAAGACAGTTTTAATGCCCCTTGGAAGAGACGTGGAGGTCACAGTAGCTTAGCAAGATGGTTTTAATGCCCCTTGGAAGAGACGTGGAGGTCACAGTAGCTTAACAAGATGGTTTTAATGCCCCTGGGAAGAGACGTGGAGTTCAGAGTGGTTAAACAAGACGGTTTTAATGCCCCTTGGAAGAGACGTGGAGGTTACAGTAGTTTAACAAGATGGTTTTAATGCCCCTTGGTAGAGACGTGGAGTTCAGAGTGGTTTAACGTGACGGTTTTAATGCCCCTTGGATGAAAATTGGAGTTCAGAGTGGTTTAACGAAATAGTAGCTTAGCAATACGGTTTTAACGCCCCTTTCAAGAGACAAGGAGTTCAGAGTGGTTTAACAAGACGGTTTTACTTCCCCTTGGAAAAGACGTGTAGTTCATAGTGGTTTAACAAGATGGTTTTAATGCCCCTTTCAAGAGACGTGGAGTTCAGAGTGTTTTAACAAGACGGTTTTACTTCCCCTTGGAAAAGACGTTTAGTTCAGAGTAGTTTAACAAGACGGTTTTAATGCCCCTTGGTAGAGACGTGGAGTTCAGAGTGGTTTAACAAGACAATTTTAATGCACCTTGGAAGAGACGTGCTGTTCAGAGTGGTTTAACAATACACTTTTAATGCTCCTTGGAAGAGACGTGGAGGCCACAGTAGCTTACCAAGATGTTGTTAATGCCCCTTGGAAAAGACATGGAGCTCAGAGTTGTTTAACAAGATGGTTTTAATGCACCGTGGAAGAGACGTGGAGGTCGCAGTAGCTTAACAAGACGGTTTTAATACCACTTGAAATACACATGGAGGTCACAGTAGCTTAAGAAGACGACTTTAATGCCCTTTGGAAGAGACGTGGAGGTCACAGTAGCTTACAAATATGGTTTTAATACCGAATGGAAGAGATGTGGAGGTTAGAGTAGCTTAACCAGATGGTTTTAATGCCCGTTCCAAGAGACGTGGAATTCAGAGTGGTTAAACAAGACGGTTTTAATGCCCCTTGGATGAGACGTGGAGGTTACAGGAGCTTAACAAGATGGTTTAAATGCCCCTTGCAAGAGACGTGGAGGTCACAGTAGCTTACCAAGATGGTTTTAATGCCCCTTAGAAGAGACGTGGAGGTCACAATAGCTTAACAAGATGGTTTTAATGCCCCTTGGAAGAGACATGGAGGTCAGAGTGGTTTAACAAGACGGTTTTATTGCCCCTTGGAAGGGACGTGGAGGTCAGAGTGGTCTTAAAACAGTTTTAATGCCCCTTGGAAGAGACGTGGAGGTCACAGTAGCTTAACAAGATGGTTTTAATGCCCCTTGGAAGAGACGTGGAGATCACAGCAGCTTAACAAAACGGTTTTAACACCCCTTGGAAGAGACGTGGAGGTTACAGTAGCATAACAAGATGGTTTTAATGCCCCTTGGTAGAGACGTGGAGTTCAGAGTGATTTAACAAGGCGATTTTAATGCACCTTGGAAGAGACGTGCAATTCAGAGTGGTTTAACAAGACACTTTTAATGCCCCTTGGAAGAGACGTGGAGGCCACAAGAGCTTAACAAGATGGTTTTAATGCCCCTTGGAAGAGACATGGAGGTCAGAGTGGTTAAGCAAGATAGTTTTAATACCCCTGGGAAGAGACTTGGAGATAACAGTAGCTTAACAAGACGGTTTTAATGCTCCTTGGTAGAGATGTGGAGTACCGAGTGGTTTTACAAGACGGTTTTAATGCCCCTTGGAAAACACGTGGAGTTCAGAGTGGTTTAACAAGATGGTTTTAATGCCCCTTGGAAGAGACCTGGATGTCACAGTAGCTTAACAAGACGGTTTTAATGCCCCTTGGAAGAGACATGGAGGTCAGATTGGTTTAACAAGACGGTTTTAATGCCCCTTGGAAGAGACGTGGAGGTCAGAGTGGTTTTAAAAGACAGTTTTAATGCCCCTTGGAAGAGACGTGGAGGTCACAGTAGCTTAACAAGATGGTTTTAATGCCCCTTGGAGGAGACGTGGAGGTCACAGTAGCTTAACAAGTTGGTTTTAATGCCCCTGGGAAGAGACGTGGAGTTCAGAGCAGTTAAACAAGACGGTTTTAATGCCCCATGGAAGAGACGTGGAGGTTAAAGTAGTTTAACAAGATGGTTTTAATGCCCCTTGGTAGAGACGTGGAGTTCAGAGTTGTTTAACGTGACGGTTTTAATGCCCCTTGGATGAAAATTGGAGTTCAGAGTGGTTTAACAAAACAGTAGCTTAGCAATACGGTTTTAATGCCCCTTTCAAGTGACAAGGAGTTCAGAGTGGTTTAACAAGACGGTTTTACTTCCCCTTGGAAAAGACGTGTAGTTCAGAGTGGTTTAACAAGATGGTTTTAATGCCCCTTTCAAGAGACGTGGAGTTCAGAGTGGTTTAACAAGACGGTTTTACTTCCCCTTGGAAAAGACGTGTAGTTCAGAGTAGTTTAACAAGATGGTTTTAATGCCCCTTGGTAGAGACGTGGAGTTCAGAGTGGTTTAACAAGACAATTTTAATGCACCTTGGAAGAGACGTGCTGTTCAGAGTGGTTTAACAATAAACTTTTAATGCTCCTTGGAAGAGACGTGGAGGCCACAGTAGCTTACCAAGCTGGTTTTAATGCCCCTTGGAAGAGACGTGGAGGTCACAGTAGCTTAACAAGATGGTTTTAATGCCCCTTGGAAGAGACATGGAGGTCAGAGTGGTTTAACAAGACGGTTTTATTGCCCCTTGGAAGGGACGTGGAGGTCAGAGTGGTTTTAAAACAGTTTTAATGCCCCTTGGAAGAGACGTGGAGGTCACAGTAGCTTAACAAGATGGTTTTAATGCCCCTTGGAAGAGACGTGGAGATCACAGCAGCTTAACAAAACGGTTTTAACACCCCTTGGAAGAGACGTGGAGGTTACAGTAGCATAACAAGATGGTTTTAATGCCCCTTGGTAGAGACGTGGAGTTCAGAGTGATTTAACAAGGCGATTTTAATGCACCTTGGAAGAGACGTGCAATTCAGAGTGGTTTAACAAGACACTTTTAATGCCCCTTGGAAGAGACGTGGAGGCCACAAGAGCTTAACAAGATGGTTTTAATGCCCCTTGGAAGAGACATGGAGGTCAGAGTGGTTAAGCAAGATAGTTTTAATACCCCTGGGAAGAGACTTGGAGATAACAGTAGCTTAACAAGACGGTTTTAATGCTCCTTGGTAGAGACGTGGAGTACCGAGTGGTTTTACAAGACGGTTTTAATGCCCCTTGGAAAACACGTGGAGTTCAGAGTGGTTTAACAAGATGGTTTTAATGCCCCTTGGAAGAGACCTGGATGTCACAGTAGCTTAACAAGACGGTTTTAATGCCCCTTGGAAGAGACATGGAGGTCAGATTGGTTTAACAAGACGGTTTTAATGCCCCTTGGAAGAGACGTGGAGTTCAGAGTGGTTTTAAAAGACAGTTTTAATGCCCCTTGGAAGAGACGTGGAGGTCACAGTAGCTTAACAAGATGGTTTTAATGCCCCTTGGAGGAGACGTGGAGGTCACAGTAGCTTAACAAGATGGTTTTAATGCCCCTGGGAAGAGACGTGGAGTTCAGAGCGGTTAAACAAGACGGTTTTAATGCCCCATGGAAGAGACGTGGAGGTTAAAGTAGTTTAACAAGATGGTTTTAATGCCCCTTGGTAGAGACGTGGAGTTCAGAGTTGTTTAACGTGACGGTTTTAATGCCCCTTGGATGAAAATTGGAGTTCAGAGTGGTTTAACAAAACAGTAGCTTAGCAATACGGTTTTAATGCCCCTTTCAAGTGACAAGGAGTTCAGAGTGGTTTAACAAGACGGTTTTACTTCCCCTTGGAAAAGACGTGTAGTTCAGAGTGGTTTAACAAGATGGTTTTAATGCCCCTTTCAAGAGACGTGGAGTTCAGAGTGGTTTAACAAGACGGTTTTACTTCCCCTTGGAAAAGACGTGTAGTTCAGAGTAGTTTAACAAGATGGTTTTAATGCCCCTTGGTAGAGACGTGGAGTTCAGAGTGGTTTAACAAGACAATTTTAATGCACCTTGGAAGAGACGTGCTGTTCAGAGTGGTTTAACAATAAACTTTTAATGCTCCTTGGAAGAGACGTGGAGGCCACAGTAGCTTACCAAGATGGTTTTAATGCCCCTTGGAAGAGACGTGGAGGTCACAGTAGCTTAACAAGATGGTTTTAATGCCCCTTGGAAGAGACATGGAGGTCAGAGTGGTTTAACAAGACGGTTTTATTGCCCCTTGGAAGGGACGTGGAGGTCAGAGTGGTTTTAAAACAGTTTTAATGCCCCTTGGAAGAGACGTGGAGGTCACAGTAGCTTAACAAGATGGTTTTAATGCCCCTTGGAAGAGACGTGGAGATCACAGCAGCTTAACAAAACGGTTTTAACACCCCTTGGAAGAGACGTGGAGGTTACAGTAGCATAACAAGATGGTTTTAATGCCCCTTAGTAGAGACGAGGAGTTCAGAGTGATTTAACAAGATGATTTTAATGCACCTTGGAAGAAACGTGCAATTCAGAGTGGTTTAACAAGACACTTTTAATGCCCCTTGGAAGAGACGTGGAGGCCACAAGAGCTTAGCAAGATGGTTTTAATGCCCCTTGGAAGAGACATGGAGGTCAGAGTGGTTAAACAAGATAGTTTTAATACCTCTGGGAAGAGACTTGGAGATAACAGTAGCTTAACAAGACGGTTTTAATGCTCCTTGGTAGAGACGTGGAGTACCGAGTGGTTTTACAAGACGGTTTTAATGCCCCTTGGAAAACACGTGGAGTTCAGAGTGGTTTAACAAGATGGTTTTAATGCCCCTTGGAAGAGACCTGGATGTCACAGTAGCTTAACAAGACGGTTTTAATGCCCCTTGGAAGAGACATGGAGGTCAGAGTGGTTTAACAAGACGGTTTTAATGCCCCTTGGAAGAGACGTGGAGGTCACAGTAGCTTAACAAGACGGTTTTAATGCCCCTTAGAAGAGACGTGCAGTTCAGTGTGGTTTAACAAGACGGTTTTAATGTCCCTTGGAAGAAACGTGGAGTTCAGAGTAGTTTAACAAGATGGTTTTAATGCCCCTTGCAAGAGATGTGGAGGTCACAGTAGCTTAACAAGATGGTTTTAATGCCACTTGGAAGGGACGTGGAGGTTACAGTAGTTTAACAAGATGGTTTTAATGCCCCTTGGTAGAGACGTGGAGTTCAGAGTGGTTTAACGTGACGGTTTTAATGCCCCTTGGATGAAAATTGGAGTTTAAAGTTTTTTAACAAAACAGTAGCTTAGCAATACGGTTTTAATGCCCCTTTGAAGAGACAAGGAGTTCAGAGTGGTTTAACAAGACGGTTTTACTTCCCCTTGGAAAAGACGTGTAGTTCATAGTGGTTTAACAAGATGGTTTTAATGCCCCTTTCAAGAGACGTGGAGTTCAGAGTGTTTTAACAAGACGGTTTTACTTCCCCTTGGAAAAGACGTGTAGTTCAGAGTAGTTTAACAAGATGGTTTTAATGCCCCTTGGTAGAGACGTGGAGTTCAGAGTGGTTTAACAAGACAATTTTAATGCACCTTGGAAGAGACGTGCTGTTCAGAGTGGTTTAACAATATACTTTTAATGCTCCTTGGAAGAGACGTGGAGGCCACAGTAGCTTACCAAGATGTTGTTAATGCCCCTTGGAAAACACATGGAGCTCAGAGTGGTTTAACAAGATGGTTTTAATGCACCGTGGAAGAGACGTGGAGGTCGCAGAAGCTTAACAAGACGGTTTTAATGCCACTTGAAATACACATGGAGGTCACAGTAGCTTAACAAGACGATTTTAATGCCCTTTGGAAGAGACGTGGAGGTCACAGAAGCTTACAAATATGGTTTTAATGCCGAATGGAAAAGATGTGGAGGTTAGAGTAGCTTAACCAGATGGTTTTAATGCCCGTTCCAAGAGACGTGGAGTTCAGAGTGGTTAAACAAGACGGTTTTAATGCCCCTTGGATGAGACGTGGAGGTTACAGGAGCTTAACAAGATGGTTTTAATGCCCCTTGGAAGAGACGTGGAGATCAGAGTGGTTTAACAAGACGATTTTAATGCCCCTAGGAAAAGTCGTGGAGTTCAGAGTGGTTTAACTTGACGGTTTTAATGCCAATTGGAAGAGACGTGGAGTTCAGAGTTTTTTAACAAGACGGTTTTAATGCCCCTTGAAAGAGACATGGAGGTCACAGTAGCTTAACAAGACAGTTTTAATGCCCCTTGGAAGAGACGTGAAGGTCACAGTAGCTTAACAAGACGGTTTAAATGCCCCTTGGAAGAGACATGGAGGTCAGAGTGGTTTGACAAGACGGTTTTATTGCCCCTTGGAAGGGACGTGGAGGTCAGAGTGGTTTTAAAACAGTTTTAATGCCCCTTGGAAGAGACGTGGAGGTCACAGTAGCTTAACAAGATGGTTTTAATGCCCCTTGGAAGAGACGTGGAGATCACAGCAGCTTAACAAAACGGTTTTAACACCCCTTGGAAGAGACGTGGAGGTTACAGTAGCATAACAAGATGGTTTTAATGCCAATTGGTAGAGACGTGGAGTTCAGAGTGATTTAACAAGACGATTTTAATGCACCTTGGAAGAGACGTGCAATTCAGAGTGGTTTAACAAGACACTTTTAATGCCCCTTGGAAGAGACGTGGAGGCCACAAGAGCTTAACAAGATGGTTTTAATGCCCCTTGGAAGAGACATGGAGGTCAGAATGGTTAAACAAGATAGTTTTAATACCCCTGGGAAGAGACTTGGAGATAACAGTAGCTTAACAAGACGGTTTTAATGCTCCTTGGTAGAGACGTGGAGAACCGAGTGGTTTTACAAGACGGTTTTAATGCCCCTTGGAAAACACGTGGAGTTCAGAGTGGTTTAACAAGATGGTTTTAATGCCCCTTGGAAGAGACCTGGATGTCACAGTAGCTTAACAAGACGGTTTTAATGACCCTTGGAAGAGACATGGAGGTCAGATGGGTTTAACAAGACGGTTTTAATGCCCCTTGGAAGAGACGTGGAGGTCAGAGTGGTTTTAAAAGACAGTTTTAATGCCCCTTGGAAGAGACGTGGAGGTCACAGTAGCTTAACAAGATGGTTTTAATGCCCCTTGGAGGAGACATGGAGGTCACAGTAGCTTAACAAGATGGTTTTAATGCCCCTGGGAAGAGACGTGGAGTTCAGAGCGGTTAAACAAGATGGTTTTAATGCCCCATGGAAGAGACGTGGAGGTTAAAGTAGTTTAACAAGATGGTTTTAATGCCCCTTGGTAGAGACGTGGAGTTCAGAGTTGTTTAACGTGACGGTTTTAATGCCCCTTGGATGAAAATTGGAGTTCAGAGTGGTTTAACAAAACAGTAGCTTAGCAATACGGTTTTAATGCCCCTTTCAAGAGACAAGGAGTTCAGAGTGGTTTAACAAGACGGTTTTACTTCCCCTTGGAAAAGACGTGTAGTTCAGAGTGGTTTAACAAGATGGTTTTAATGCCCCTTTCAAGAGACGTGGAGTTCAGAGTGGTTTAACAAGACGGTTTTACTTCCCCTTGGAAAAGACGTGTAGTTCAGAGTAGTTTAACAAGATGGTTTTAATGCCCCTTGGTAGAGACATGGAGTTCAGAGTGGTTTAACAATAAACTTTTAATGCTCCTTGGAAGAGACGTGGAGGCCACAGTAGCTTACCAAGATGGTTTTAATGCCCCTTGGAAGAGACGTGGAGGTCACAGTAGCTTAACAAGATGGTTTTAATGCCCCTTGGAAGAGACATGGAGGTCAGAGTGGTTTAACAAGACGGTTTTATTGCCCCTTGGAAGGGACGTGGAGGTCAGAGTGGTTTTAAAACAGTTTTACTGCCCCTTGGAAGAGACGTGGAGGTCACAGTAGCTTAACAAGATGGTTTTAATGCCCCTTGGAAGAGACGTGGAGGTCACAGCAGCTTAACAAAACGGTTTTAACACCCCTTGGAAGAGACGTGGAGGTTACAGTAGCATAACAAGATGGTTTTAATGCCCCTTGGTAGAGACGTGGAGTTCAGAGTGATTTAACAAGACGATTTTAATGCACCTTGGAAGAGACGTGCAATTCAGAGTGGTTTAACAAGACACTTTTAATGCCCCTTGGAAGAGACGTGGAGGCCACAAGAGCTTAACAAGATGGTTTTAATGCCCCTTGGAAGAGACATGGAGGTCAGAGTGGTTAAACAAGATAGTTTTAATACCCCTGGGAAGAGACTTGGAGATAACAGTAGCTTAACAAGACGGTTTTAATGCTCCTTGGTAGAGACGTGGAGTACCGAGTGGTTTTACAAGACGGTTTTAATGCCCCTTGGAAAACACGTGGAGTTCAGAGTGGTTTAACAAGATGGTTTTAATGCCCCTTGGAAGAGACGTGGATGTCACAGTAGCTTAACAAGACGGTTTTAATGCCCCTTGGAAGAGACATGGAGGTCAGAGTGGTTTAACAAGACGGTTTTAATGCCCCTTGGAAGAGACGTGGAGGTCACAGTAGCTTAACAAGACGGTTTTAATGCCCCTTAGAAGAGACGTGGAGTTCAGTGTGGTTTAACAAGACGGTTTTAATGTCCCTTGGAAGAAACGTGGAGTTCAGAGTAGTTTAACAAGATGGTTTTAATGCCCCTTGCAAGAGATGTGGAGGTCACAGTAGCTTAACAAGATGGTTTTAATGCCACTTGGAAGGGACGTGGAGGTTACAGTAGTTTAACAAGATGGTTTTAATGCCCCTTGGTAGAGACGTGGAGTTCAGAGTGGTTTAACGTGACGGTTTTAATGCCCCTTGGTTGAAAATTGGAGTTCAGAGTGGTTTAACAAAACAGTAGCTTAGCAATACGGTTTTAATGCCCCTTTCAAGAGACAAGGAGTTCAGAGTGGTTTAACAAGACGGTTTTACTTCCCCTTGGAAAAGACGTGTAGTTCAGAGTGGTTTAACAAGATGGTTTTAATGCCCCTTTCAAGAGACGTGGAGTTCAGAGTGTTTTAACAAGTCGGTTTTATTTCCCCTTGGAAAAGACGTGTAGTTCAGAGTAGTTTAACAAGATGGTTTTAATGCCCCTTGGTAGAGACGTGGAGTTCAGAGTGGTTTAACAAGACAATTTTAATGCACCTTGGAAGAGACGTGCTGTTCAGAGTGGTTTAACAATACACTTTTAATGCTCCTTGGAAGAGACGTGGAGGCCACAGTAGCTTACCAAGATGTTGTTAATGCCCCTTGGAAAAGACATGGAGCTCAGAGTGGTTTAACAAGATGGTTTTAATGCACCGTGGAAGAGACGTGGAGGTCGCAGTAGCTTAACAAGACGGTTTTAATGCCACTTGAAATACACATGGAGGTCACAATAGCTTAACAAGACGATTTTAATGCCCTTTGGAAGAGACGTGGAGGTCACAGTAGCTTACAAATATGGTTTTAATGCCGAATGGAAGAGATGTGGAGGTTAGAGAAGCTTAACCAGATGGTTTTAATGCCCGTTCCAAGAGACGTGGAGTTCAGAGTGGTTAAACAAGACGGTTTTAATGCCCCTTGGATGAGACGTGGAGGTTACAGGAGCTTAACAAGATGGTTTTAATGCCCCTTGGAAGAGACGTGGAGATCAGAGTGGTTTAACAAGACGATTTTAATGCCCCTAGGAAAAGTCGTGGAGTTCAGAGTGGTTTAACTTGACGGTTTTAATGCCAATTGGAAGAGACGTGGAGTTCAGAGTGGTTTAACAAGACGGTTTTAATGCCCCTTGAAAGAGACATGGAGGTCACAGTAGCTTAGCAAGACAGTTTTAATGCCCCTTGGAAGAGACGTGGAGGTCACAGTAGCTTAACGAGACGGTTTAAATGCCCCTTGGAAGAGACATGGAGGTCAGACTGGTTTAACAAGACGGTTTTAATGCCCCTTGGAAGAGACGTGGAGGTCAGAGTGGTTTTAAAAGACAGTTTTAATGCCCCTTGGAAGAGACGTGGAGGTCACAGTAGCTTAACAAGATTGTTTTAATGCCCCTTGGAGGAGACATGGAGGTCACAGTAGCTTAAGAAGATGGTTTTAATGCCCCTGGTAAGAGACGTGGAGTTCAGAGCGGTTAAACAAGACGGTTTTGATGCCCCATGGAAGAGACGTGGAGGTTAAAGTAGTTTAACAAGATGGTTTTAATGCCCCTTGGTAGAGACGTGGAGTTCAGAGTTGTTTAACGTGACGGTTTTAATGCCCCTTGGATGAAAATTGGAGTTCAGAGTGGTTTAACAAAACAGTAGCTTAGCAATACGGTTTTAATGCCCGTTTCAAGAGACAAGGAGTTCAGAGTGGTTTAACAAGACGGTTTTACTTCCCCTTGGAAAAGACGTGTAGTTCAGAGTGGTTTAACAAGATGGTTTTAATGCCCCTTTCAAGAGACGTGGAGTTCAGAGTGGTTTAACAAGACGGTTTTACTTCCCCTTGGAAAAGACGTGTAGTTCAGAGTAGTTTAACAAGATGGTTTTAATGCCCCTTGGTAGAGACGTGGAGTTCAGAGTGGTTTAACAAGACAATTTTAATGCACCTTGGAAGAGACGTGCTGTTCAGAGTGGTTTAACAATACACTTTTAATGCTCCTTGGAAGAGACGTGGAGGCCACAGTAGCTTACCAAGATGGTTTTAATGCCCCTTGGAAGAGACGTGGAGGTCACAGTAGCTTAACAAGATGGTTTTAATGCCCCTTGGAAGAGACATGGAGGTCAGAGTGGTTTAACAAGACGGTTTTATTGCCCCTTGGGAGAGACGTGGAGGTCAGAGTGGTTTTAAAACAGTTTTAATGCCCCTTGGAAGAGACGTGGAGGTCACAGTAGCTTAACAAGGTGGTTTTAATGCCCCTTGGAAGAGACGTGGAGATCACAGTAGCTTAACAAAACGGTTTTAACACCCCTTGGAAGAGACATGGAGGTTACAGTAGCATAACAAGATGGTTTTAATGCCCCTTGGTAGAGACGTGGAGTTCAGAGTGATTTAACAAGACGATTTTAATGCACCTTGGAAGAGACGTGCAGTTCAGAGTGGTTTAACAAGACACTTTTAATGCCCCTTGGAAGAGACGTGGAGGCCACAAGAGCTTAACAAGATGGTTTTAATGCCCCTTGGAAGAGACATGGAGGTCATAGTGGTTAAACAAGATAGTTTTAATACCCCTGGGAAGAGACTTGGAGATAACAGTAGCTTAACAAGATGGTTTTAATGCTCCTTGGTAGAGACGTGGAGTACCGAGTGGTTTTACAAGACGGTTTTAATGCCCCTTGGAAAACACGTGGAGTTCAGAGTGGTTTAACAAGATGGTTTTAATGCCCCTTGGAAGAGACGTGGATGTCACAGTAGCTTAACAAGACGGTTTTAATGCCCCTTCGAAGAGACCTGGAGGTCACAGTAGCTTAACAAGACGGTTTTAATGCCCCTTGGAAGAGACATGGAGGTCAGAGTGGTTTAACAAGACAGTTTTAATGCCCCTTGGAAGAGACGTGGAGGCCACAGTAGCATAAGAAGACGGTTTTAATGCCCCTTGGAAAAAACGTGGAGTTCAGAGCAGTTTAACAAAATGGTTTTAATGCCCTTTGCAAGAGAGGTCGTGGTCACAGTAGCTTAACAAGACGGTTTTAATGCCCCTTGGAAGAGACATGGAGGTCAGAGTAGTTAAACAAGATAGTTTTAATTCCCCTTGGAAGATAAGTGTAGGTAACACTAGCTTAACAAGACGGTTTTAATGCCCCTTGGAAGAGACCTGGAGGTCACCGTAGCTTAACAAGACGGTTTTAATGCCCCTTGGAAGAGACCTGGAGTTCAGAAGGGTTTAAAAAGACAGTTATAATACCCCTTGGAAGAGACATGGAGGTCACAGTAGTTTAACAAGACGTTTTTAATGCCCCTTGGATGAAAAGTGGAGTTCAGAGTGATTTAACAAAACAGTAGCTTAGCAATACGGTTTTATTGCACCTTGGAAGAGACAAGGAGTTCAGAGTGGTTTAACAAAACGGTTTTACTTCCCCTTTGAAAAGACGTGGAGTTCAGAGTGGTTTAGCAAGACGGTTTTAATGCCCCTTGTAAGAGACGTGGAGGTCACAGTAGCTTAACAAGATGGTTTTAATGTCCCTTGGAAGAGATGTGGAGGTCACAGTAGCTTAACAAGACGGTTGTAATGTCCGTGGAAGAGACGTGGAGGTCAAAGTGGTTTACCAAGACGGTTTTAATGCCCCTTGGAAGAGACGTGGAGGTCTCAGTAGCTTAACAAGACGGTTGTAATGCCCCTTGGAAGAGATGTGGAGTTTAGAGTGGTTTAACAAGACGGTTTTAATGCCCCTTAAAAGAGACATGAAGGTAACAGTGGCTTAACAAGACGGTTTTAATACCCCTTGGAAGAGACATGGAGATCAGAGTGGTTTAACAAGACGATTTTAATTCCCCTAGACAAAGACGTGGAGTTCAGAGTGGTTTAACGTGACGGTTTTAATGCCCCTTGGAAGAGACGTGAAGTTCAGAGTGGTTTAACAACACGGTTTTAATGCCCCTTGGAAGAGACGTGGAGGTCACAGTAGCTTAACAAGACGGTTTTAATGCCCCTTGGAAGAGACGTGGAGGTCACAGTAGCTTAACAAGACGGATTTAATGCCCCTTGGAAGAGACATGGAAGTCAGAGTGGTTTAACAAGAAGGTTTTAATGCCCCTTGGAAGAGACGTGGATGTCAGAGTGGTTTTAAAAGACAGTTTTAATGCTCCTTGGAAGAGACGTGGAGATCACAGTAGCTTAACAAGATTGTTTTAATGCCCCTTGGAAGAGACGTTGAGATCACAGCAGCTTAAAAATATGGTTTTAATGCCTGTTGGAAGAGACGTGGAGGTTACAGTAGTTTAACAAGACGATTTTAATGCCGCTTGGTAGAGACGTGGAGGTCAGAGTGGTTTAACAAGACGATTTTAATGCACCTTGAAAGAGACGTGCAGTTCAGAGTGGTTTAACAAGACACTTTTAATGCCCCTTGGAAGAGACGTGGAGGCCACAGTAGCTTAACAAGATGGTTTTAATGCTCCTTTCAAGAGACGTGGAGTTCAGAGTGTTTTAACAAGTCGGTTTTATTTCCCCTTGGGAAAGACGTGTAGTTCAGAGTAGTTTAACAAGATGGTTTTAATGCCCCTTGGTAGAGACGTGGAGTTCAGAGTGGTTTAACAAGACAATTTTAATGCACCTTGGAAGAGACGTGCTGTTCAGAGTGGTTTAACAATACACTTTTAATGCTCCTTGGAAGAGACGTGGAGGCCACAGTAGCTTACCAAGATGTTGTTAATGCCCCTTGGAAAAGACATGGAGCTCAGAGTGGTTTAACAAGATGGTTTTAATGCACCGTGGAAGAGACGTGGAGGTCGCAGTAGCTTAACAAGACGGTTTTAATGCCACTTGAAATACACATGGAGGTCACAATAGCTTAACAAGACGATTTTAATGCCCTTTGGAAGAGACGTGGAGGTCACAGTAGCTTACAAATATGGTTTTAATGCCGGATGGAAGAGATGTGGAGGTTAGAGTAGCTTAACCAGATGGTTTTAATGCCCGTTCCAAGAGACGTGGAGTTCAGAGTGGTTAAACAAGACGGTTTTAATGCCCCTTGGATGAAACGTGGAGGTTACAGGAGCTTAACAAGGTGGTTTTAATGCCCCTTGGAAGAGACGTGGAGATCAGAGTGGTTTAACAAGACGATTTTAATGCCCCTAGGAAAAGTCGTGGAGTTCAGAGTGGTTTAACTTGACGGTTTTAATGCCAATTGGAAAAGACGTGGAGTTCAGAGTGGTTTAACAAGACGGTTTTAATGCCCCTTGAAAGAGACATGGAGGTCACAGTAGCTTAACAAGACAGTTTTAATGCCCCTTGGAAGAGACGTGGAGGTCACAGTAGCTTAACAAGACGGTTTAAATGCCCCTTGGAAGAGACATGGAGGTCAGACTGGTTTAACAAGATGGTTTTAATGCCCCTTGGAAGAGACGTGGAGGTCAGAGTGGTTTTAAAAGACAGTTTTAATGCCCCTTGGAAGAGACGTGGAGGTCACAGTAGCTTAACAAGATGGTTTTAATGCCCCTTGGAGGAGACGTGGAGGTCACAGTAACTTAAGACGATGGTTTTAATGCCCCTGGGAAGAGACGTGGAGTTCAGAGCGGTTAAACAAGACGGTTTTAATGCCCCATGGAAGAGACGTGGAGGTTAAAGTAGTTTAACAAGATGGTTTTAATGCCCCTTGGTAGAGACGTGGAGTTCAGAGTTGTTTAACGTGACGGTTTTAATGCCCCTTGGATGAAAATTGGAGTTCAGAGTGGTTTAACAAAACAGTAGCTTAGCAATACGGTTTTAATGCCCCTTTCAAGAGACAAGGAGTTCAGAGTGGTTTAACAAGACGGTTTTACTTCCCCTTGGAAAAGACGTGTAGTTCAGAGTGGTTTAACAAGATGGTTTTAATGCCCCTTTCAAGAGACGTGGAGTTCAGAGTGGTTTAACAAGACGTTTTACTTCCCCTTGGAAAAGACGTGTAGTTCAGAGTAGTTTAACAAGATGGTTTTAATGCCCCTTGGTAGAGACGTGGAGTTCAGAGTGGTTTAACAAGACAATTTTAATGCACCTTGGAAGAGACGTGCTGTTCAGAGTGGTTTAACAATACACTTTAATGCTCCTTGGAAGAGACGTGGAGGCCACAGTAGCTTACCAAGATGGTTTTAATGCCCCTTGGAAGAGACGTGGAGGTCACAGTAGCTTAACAAGATGGTTTTAATGCCCCTTGGAAGAGACATGGAGGTCAGAGTGGTTTAACAAGACGGTTTTATTTCCCCTTGGAAGAGACGTGGAGGTCAGAGTGGTTTTAAAACAGTTTTAATGCCCCTTGGAAGAGACGTGGAGGTCACAGTAGCTTAACAAGATGGTTTTAATGCCCCTTGGAAGAGACGTGGAGATCACAGCAGCTTAACAAAACGGTTTTAACACACCTTGGAAGAGACATGGAGGTTACAGTAGCATAACAAGATGGTTTTAATGCCCCTTGGTAGAGACGTGGAGTTCAGAGTGATTTAACAAGACGATTTTAATGCACCTTGGAAGAGACGTGCAATTCAGAGTGGTTTAACAAGACACTTTTAATGCCCCTTGGAAGAGACGTGGAGGCCACATGAGCTTAACAAGATGGTTTTAATGCCCCTTGGAAGAGACATGGAGGTCAGAGTGGTTAAACTAGATAGTTTTAATACCCCTGGGAAGAGACTTGGAGATAACAGTAGCTTAACAAGACGGTTTTAATGCTCCTTGGTAGAGACGTGGAGTACCGAGTGGTTTTACAAGACGGTTTTAATGCCCCTTGGAAAACACGTGGAGTTCAGAGTGGTTTAACAAGATGGTTTTAATGCCCCTTGGAAGAGACGTGGATGTCACAGTAGCTTAACAAGACGGTTTTAATGCCGCTTGGAAGAGACCTGGAGGTCACAGTTGCTTAACAAGACGGTTTTAATGCCCCTTGGAAGAGACATGGAGGTCAGAGTGGTTTAACAAGACAGTTTTAATGCCCCTTGGAAGAGACGTGGATGTCTGAGTGGTTTAACAAGATGGTTTTAATGCCCCTTGGAAGAGACGTGGAGGTCACAGTAGCTTAACAAGACGGTATTAATGCCCCTTCGAAGAGACCTGGAGGTCACAGTAGCTTAACAAGACGGTTTTAATGCCCCTTGGAAGAGACATGGAGGTCAGAGTGGTTTAACAAGACAGTTTTAATGCCCCTTGGAAGAGACGTGGATGCCACAGTAGCATAAGAAGACGGTTTTAATGCCCCTTGGAAAAAACGTGGAGTTCAGAGCAGTTTAACAAAATGGTTTTAATGCCCTTTGCAAGAGAGGTGGTGGTCACAGTAGCTTAACAAGACGGTTTTAATGCCCCTTGGAAGAGACATGGAGGTCAGAGTAGTTAAACAAGATAGTTTTAATTCCCCTTGGAAGATAAGTGGAGGTAACACTAGCTTAACAAGACGGTTTTAATGCCCCTTGGAAGAGACCTGGAGGTCACCGTAGCTTAACAAGACGGTTTTAATACCCCTTGGAAGAGACCTGGAGTTCAGAAGGGTTTAAAAAGACAGTTATAATACCCCTTGGAAGAGACATGGAGGTCACAGTAGTTTAACAAGACGTTTTTAATGCCCCTTGGATGAAAAGTGGAGTTCAGAGTGATTTAACAAAACAGTAGCTTAGCAATACGGTTTTATTGCACCTTGGAAGAGACAAGGAGTTCAGAGTGGTTTAACAAAACGGTTTTACTTCCCCTTTGAAAAGACGTGGAGTTCAGAGTGGTTTAGCAAGACGGTTTTAATGCCCCTTGTAAGAGACGTGGAGGTCACAGTAGCTTAACAAGATGGTTTTAATGTCCCTTGGAAGAGATGTGGAGGTCACAGTAGCTTAACAAGACGGTTGTAATGTCCGTGGAAGAGACGTGGAGGTCAAAGTGGTTTACCAAGACGGTTTTAATGCCCCTTGGAAGAGACGTGGAGGTCTCAGTAGCTTAACAAGACGGTCGTAATGCCCCTTGGAAGAGATGTGGAGTTTAGAGTGGTTTAACAAGACGGTTTTAATGCCCCTTAAAAGAGACATGAAGGTAACAGTGGCTTAACAAGACGGTTTTAATACCCCTTGGAAGAGACATGGAGATCAGAGTGGTTTAACAAGACGATTTTAATTCCCCTAGACAAAGACGTGGAGTTCAGAGTGGTTTAACGTGACGGTTTTAATGCCCCTTGGAAGAGACGTGAAGTTCAGAGTGGTTTAACAACACGGTTTTAATGCCCCTTGGAAGAGACGTGGAGGTCACAGTAGCTTAACAAGACGGTTTTAATGCCCCTTGGAAGAGACGTGGAGGTCACAGTAGCTTAACAAGACGGATTTAATGCCCCTTGGAAGAGACATGGAAGTCAGAGTGGTTTAACAAGAAGGTTTTAATGCCCCTTGGAAGAGACGTGGATGTCAGAGTGGTTTTAAAAGACAGTTTTAATGCTCCTTGGAAGAGACGTGGAGATCACAGTAGCTTAACAAGATTGTTTTAATGCCCCTTGGAAGAGACGTTGAGATCACAGCAGCTTAAAAATATGGTTTTAATGCCTGTTGGAAGAGACGTGGAGGTTACAGTAGTTTAACAAGACGATTTTAATGCCGCTTGGTAGAGACGTGGAGGTCAGAGTGGTTTAACAAGACGATTTTAATGCACCTTGAAAGAGACGTGCAGTTCAGAGTGGTTTAACAAGACACTTTTAATGCCCCTTGGAAGAGACGTGGAGGCCACAGTAGCTTAACAAGATGGTTTTAATGCTCCTTTCAAGAGACGTGGAGTTCAGAGTGTTTTAACAAGTCGGTTTTATTTCCCCTTGGGAAAGACGTGTAGTTCAGAGTAGTTTAACAAGATGGTTTTAATGCCCCTTGGTAGAGACGTGGAGTTCAGAGTGGTTTAACAAGACAATTTTAATGCACCTTGGAAGAGACGTGCTGTTCAGAGTGGTTTAACAATACACTTTTAATGCTCCTTGGAAGAGACGTGGAGGCCACAGTAGCTTACCAAGATGTTGTTAATGCCCCTTGGAAAAGACATGGAGCTCAGAGTGGTTTAACAAGATGGTTTTAATGCACCGTGGAAGAGACGTGGAGGTCGCAGTAGCTTAACAAGACGGTTTTAATGCCACTTGAAATACACATGGAGGTCACAATAGCTTAACAAGACGATTTTAATGCCCTTTGGAAGAGACGTGGAGGTCACAGTAGCTTACAAATATGGTTTTAATGCCGGATGGAAGAGATGTGGAGGTTAGAGTAGCTTAACCAGATGGTTTTAATGCCCGTTCCAAGAGACATGGAGTTCAGAGTGGTTAAACAAGACGGTTTTAATGCCCCTTGGATGAAACGTGGAGGTTACAGGAGCTTAACAAGGTGGTTTTAATGCCCCTTGGAAGAGACGTGGAGATCAGAGTGGTTTAACAAGACGATTTTAATGCCCCTAGGAAAAGTCGTGGAGTTCAGAGTGGTTTAACTTGACGGTTTTAATGCCAATTGGAAAAGACGTGGAGTTCAGAGTGGTTTAACAAGACGGTTTTAATGCCCCTTGAAAGAGACATGGAGGTCACAGTAGCTTAACAAGACAGTTTTAATGCCCCTTGGAAGAGACGTGGAGGTCACAGTAGCTTAACAAGACGGTTTAAATGCCCCTTGGAAGAGACATGGAGGTCAGACTGGTTTAACAAGATGGTTTTAATGCCCCTTGGAAGAGACGTGGAGGTCAGAGTGGTTTTAAAAGACAGTTTTAATGCCCCTTGGAAGAGACGTGGAGGTCACAGTAGCTTAACAAGATGGTTTTAATGCCCCTTGGAGGAGACGTGGAGGTCACAGTAGCTTAAGACGATGGTTTTAATGCCCCTGGGAAGAGACGTGGAGTTCAGAGCGGTTAAACAAGACGGTTTTAATGCCCCATGGAAGAGACGTGGAGGTTAAAGTAGTTTAACAAGATGGTTTTAATGCCCCTTGGTAGAGACGTGGAGTTCAGAGTTGTTTAACGTGACGGTTTTAATGCCCCTTGGATGAAAATTGGAGTTCAGAGTGGTTTAACAAAACAGTAGCTTAGCAATACGGTTTTAATGCCCCTTTCAAGAGACAAGGAGTTCAGAGTGGTTTAACAAGACGGTTTTACTTCCCCTTGGAAAAGACGTGTAGTTCAGAGTGGTTTAACAAGATGGTTTTAATGCCCCTTTCAAGAGACGTGGAGTTCAGAGTGGTTTAACAAGACGTTTTACTTCCCCTTGGAAAAGACGTGTAGTTCAGAGTAGTTTAACAAGATGGTTTTAATGCCCCTTGGTAGAGACGTGGAGTTCAGAGTGGTTTAACAAGACAATTTTAATGCACCTTGGAAGAGACGTGCTGTTCAGAGTGGTTTAACAATACACTTTAATGCTCCTTGGAAGAGACGTGGAGGCCACAGTAGCTTACCAAGATGGTTTTAATGCCCCTTGGAAGAGACGTGGAGGTCACAGTAGCTTAACAAGATGGTTTTAATGCCCCTTGGAAGAGACATGGAGGTCAGAGTGGTTTAACAAGACGGTTTTATTTCCCCTTGGAAGAGACGTGGAGGTCAGAGTGGTTTTAAAACAGTTTTAATGCCCCTTGGAAGAGACGTGGAGGTCACAGTAGCTTAACAAGATGGTTTTAATGCCCCTTGGAAGAGACGTGGAGATCACAGCAGCTTAACAAAACGGTTTTAACACACCTTGGAAGAGACATGGAGGTTACAGTAGCATAACAAGATGGTTTTAATGCCCCTTGGTAGAGACGTGGAGTTCAGAGTGATTTAACAAGACGATTTTAATGCACCTTGGAAGAGACGTGCAATTCAGAGTGGTTTAACAAGACACTTTTAATGCCCCTTGGAAGAGACGTGGAGGCCACATGAGCTTAACAAGATGGTTTTAATGCCCCTTGGAAGAGACATGGAGGTCAGAGTGGTTAAACAAGATAGTTTTAATACCCCTGGGAAGAGACTTGGAGATAACAGTAGCTTAACAAGACGGTTTTAATGCTCCTTGGTAGAGACGTGGAGTACCGAGTGGTTTTACAAGACGGTTTTAATGCCCCTTGGAAAACACGTGGAGTTCAGAGTGGTTTAACAAGATGGTTTTAATGCCCCTTGGAAGAGACGTGGATGTCACAGTAGCTTAACAAGACGGTTTTAATGCCGCTTGGAAGAGACCTGGAGGTCACAGTTGCTTAACAAGACGGTTTTAATGCCCCTTGGAAGAGACATGGAGGTCAGAGTGGTTTAACAAGACAGTTTTAATGCCCCTTGGAAGAGACGTGGATGTCTGAGTGGTTTAACAAGATGGTTTTAATGCCCCTTGGAAGAGACGTGGAGGTCACAGTAGCTTAACAAGACGGTATTAATGCCCCTTCGAAGAGACCTGGAGGTCACAGTAGCTTAACAAGACGGTTTTAATGCCCCTTGGAAGAGACATGGAGGTCAGAGTGGTTTAACAAGACAGTTTTAATGCCCCTTGGAAGAGACGTGGATGCCACAGTAGCATAAGAAGACGGTTTTAATGCCCCTTGGAAAAAACGTGGAGTTCAGAGCAGTTTAACAAAATGGTTTTAATGCCCTTTGCAAGAGAGGTGGTGGTCACAGTAGCTTAACAAGACGGTTTTAATGCCCCTTGGAAGAGACATGGAGGTCAGAGTAGTTAAACAAGATAGTTTTAATTCCCCTTGGAAGATAAGTGGAGGTAACACTAGCTTAACAAGACGGTTTTAATGCCCCTTGGAAGAGACCTGGAGGTCACCGTAGCTTAACAAGACGGTTTTAATACCCCTTGGAAGAGACCTGGAGTTCAGAAGGGTTTAAAAAGACAGTTATAATACCCCTTGGAAGAGACATGGAGGTCACAGTAGTTTAACAAGACGTTTTTAATGCCCCTTGGATGAAAAGTGGAGTTCAGAGTGATTTAACAAAACAGTAGCTTAGCAATACGGTTTTATTGCACCTTGGAAGAGACAAGGAGTTCAGAGTGGTTTAACAAAACGGTTTTACTTCCCCTTTGAAAAGACGTGGAGTTCAGAGTGGTTTAGCAAGACGGTTTTAATGCCCCTTGTAAGAGACGTGGAGGTCACAGTAGCTTAACAAGATGGTTTTAATGTCCCTTGGAAGAGATGTGGAGGTCACAGTAGCTTAACAAGACGGTTGTAATATCCGTGGAAGAGACGTGGAGGTCAAAGTGGTTTACCAAGACGGTTTTAATGCCCCTTGGAAGAGACGTGGAGGTCTCAGTAGCTTAACAAGACGGTCGTAATGCCCCTTGGAAGAGATGTGGAGTTTAGAGTGGTTTAACAAGACGGTTTTAATGCCCCTTAAAAGAGACATGAAGGTAACAGTGGCTTAACAAGACGGTTTTAATACCCCTTGGAAGAGACATGGAGATCAGAGTGGTTTAACAAGACGATTTTAATTCCCCTAGACAAAGTCGTGGAGTTCATAGTGGTTTAACGTGATGGTTTTAATGCCCCTTGGAAGAGACGTGGAGTTCAGAGTGGTTTAACAACACGGTTTTAATGCCCCTTGGAAGAGACGTGGAGGTCACAGTAGCTTAACAAGACGGTTTTAATGCCCCTTGGAAGAGACGTGGAGGTCACAGTAGCTTAACAAGACGGATTTAATGCCCCTTGGAAGAGACATGGAAGTCAGAGTGGTTTAACAAGAAGGTTTTAATGCCCCTTGGAAGAGACGTGGATGTCAGAGTAGTTTTAAAAGACAGTTTTAATGCCCCTTGGAAGAGACGTGGAGATCACAGTAGCTTAACAAGATGGTTTTAATGCCCCTTGGAAGAGACGTTGAGATCACAGCAGCTTAAAAATATGGTTTTAATGCCTGTTGGAAGAGACGTGGAGGTTACAGTAGTTTAACAAGACGATTTTAATGCCGCTTGGTAGAGACGTGGAGGTCAGAGTGGTATAACAAGACGATTTTAATGCACCTTGAAAGAGACGTGCAGTTCAGAGTGGTTTAACAAGACACTTTTAATGCCCCTTGGAAGAGACGTGGAGGCCACAGTAGCTTAACAAGATGGTTTTAAGGCTCCTTTGAAGAGATTAGGAGATCAGAGTGGTTAAACAAGATAGTTTTAATACCCTTGGGAAGAAACGTGGAGGTTACAGTAGCTTAACAAGACTGTTTTAATGCCCGTAGGAAAAGACGTGGTGTTCAGAGTGGTTTAACGTGACGGTTTTAATGCCCCTTGGAAGAGACGTGGAGGTCACAGTAGCTTAACAAGACGGTTTTAATGCCCCTTGGAAGAGACGTGAAGGTCACAGTAGCATAAGAAGACGTTTTTAATGCCCCTTGGAAGAGACGTGGAGTTCAGATTGTTTTTAAAATACGGTTTTAATGCCCTTGGAAGAGACTTGGAGGTCACAGTAGCTTAACAAGATGGTTTTAATGCCCCTGGGAAGAAAAGTGGAGTTCAGAGTGGTTTAACAAGACGGTTTTAATGCCCCTTGGAAGAGACGTGGAGGTCACAGTAGCTTAACAGGACGGTTTTAATGCCCCTTGGAAGAGATGTGGAGTTCAGAAGGGTTTAACAAGACAGTTATAATGACCATTGGAAGAGACGTGGAGGTCACAGTAGTTTAACAAGACGGTGCTAATGCCCCTTGGAAGAGAAATGGAGTTCAGAGTGGTTAAACAAGATGGTTTTAATGCCCCTTGGAAGAGAGGGGGAGGTCACAGTAGCTTAACAAGATGGTTTTATTGCTCCTTGGAAGAGACTTTGAGGTCACAGTAGCTTAACAAGATGGTTTTAATGCCCTTGGAAGATACGTGGAGGTCAGAGTTGTTTTAAAAGACAGTTTTACTGCCCCTTGGAAGAGACGTGGAGGTCACAGTAGCTTAACAAGATGGTTTTAATGCCCCTTGGAAGAGACGTGGAGTTCAGAGAGGTTTCACAAGATGGTTTTAATGCCCCTTTGAAGAGACGTGGAGGTTACAGTGGTTTAACAAGACGGTTATAATGCCCCTTGGTAGAGACGTGGAGTTCAGAGTGGTTTAACGAGACAATTTTAATGCCCCTTGGAAGAGACGTGCAGTTCAGAGTGGTTTAATTGGACACTTTTAATGCCCCTTGGATGAGACGTGGAGGCCACAGTAGCTTAACAAGATGGTTTTAATGCCCATTGGAAGAGACTAGGAGTTCATAGTGGTTAAACAAGATAGTTTTAATACCCCTGGGACGAGACGTGGAGGTTACAGTAGCTTAACAAGACGGTTTTAATGCACCTTGGAAAAGACGTGTAGTTCAGAGTGGTTTAACAAGATTTTTTTAATGCCCCTTGGAAGAGACATGGAGGTTACAGTAGCTTAACAAGACGGTTTTAATGCCCCTTGGAAGAGACATGGAGTTCAGAAGGGTTTATCAAGACAGTTATAATGACCCTTGGAAGAGACGGGGAGATCACAGTAGCTTAACAAGATGGTTTTAATGCCCCTTGGAAGAGACGGGGAGATCACAGTAGCTTAACAAGATGGTTTTATTGCCCCTTGGAAGAGACTTTGAGGTCACAGTAGCTTAACAAGATGGTTTTAATGCCCTTGGAAGATACGTGGAGGTCAGAGTTGTTTTAAAAGACAGTTTTACTGCCCCTTGGAAGAGACGTGGAGGTCACAGTATCTTAACAAGATGGTTTTAATGCCCCTTGGAAGAGACGTGGAGTTCAGAGTGGTTTCACAAGATGGTTGTAATGCCCCTTGGAAGAGACGTGGAGAATACAGTGGTTTATCAAGACAGTCAAGACAGTTTTAATGCCCCTTGGTATAGACGTGGAGTACAGAGTGGTTTAACAAGACGATTTTAATGCCCCTTGGAAGACACGTGCAGTTCAGAGTGGTTTAACAAGACACTTTTAATGCCCCTTGGAAGAGACATGGAGGCCACAGTAGCTTAACAAGATGGTTTTAATGCCCCTTGGAAGAGACTAGGTGTTCAGAGTGGTTAAACAAGATAGTTTTAATACACCTGGGAAGAGATGTGGAGGTAACAGTAGCTTAACAAGACGGTTTTAATGCCCCTTGGAAAAGACGTGGCGTTCAGAGTGGTTTAACAAGATGGTTTTTATGCCCCTTAGAAGAGACGTGGAGGTCACAGTAGCTTAAAAAGACGGTTTTAATGCCCCTTGGAAGAGACATGGAGGTCAGAGTGGTTTAACAAGACGGTTTTAATGCCCCTTGGAACAGACGTGGAGGTCACAGTATGTTAACAAGACGGTTTTAATGCACCTTAGAAGAGACGTGAAGTTCAGTGTGGTTTAACAAGATGGTTTTAATGCCCCTTGGAAAAAACATGGAGTTCAGAGTAGTTTAACAAAATGGTTTTAATGCCCCTTGCAAGAGAGGTGGAGGTCACAGTCGCTTAACAGTACGGTTTTAATGCCACTTGGAAGGGACGTGGAGGTCACAGTAGCTTAACAAGATGCTTTAAATTCCCCTTGGAAGAGACGTGGAGGTCACAGTAGCTTAACAAGACGGTTTTAATGCCCCTTGGAAGAGACATGGAGGTCAGAGTGGTTTAACAAGACGGTTTTAATGCCCCTTGGAAGAGACGTGGAGGTTACAGTAGCTTAACAAGATACTTTTAATTCCCCTTGGAAAAGACCTGGAGGCCACAGTAGCTTAACAAGATGGTTTTAATGCCCCTTGGAAGAGACTAGGAGTTCAGAGTGGTTAAACAAGATATTTTTAATACCTCTGGGAAGAGACGTGGAGGTTACAGTAGCTTAACAAGACGGTTTTAATGCCCCTTGGAAAAGACGTGGAGTTCAGAGTGGTTTAACAAGATGGTTTTAATGCCCCTTGTAAGAGACGTGGAGGTCACAGTAGCTTAACAAGATGGTTTTAATGCCCCTTGGAAGAGACATGGATGTCAGAGTGGTTTAACAAGACGGTTTTAATGCCCCTTGGAAGAGAGGTGGAGGTCACAGTAGGTTAACAAGACGGTTTTAATGCCACTTGGCAGGGACGTGGAGGTCACAGTAGCTTAATAAGACGGTTTTAATGCCACTTGGAAGGGACGTGAAGGTCACAGTAGCTTAACAAGATGCTTTTAATTCCCCTTGGAAGAGATGTGCAGGTCACAGTAGCTTAGCAAGACGGTTTTAGTGCCCCTTGGAAGAGACGTGGAGGTCACAATAGCTTAACAAGATGGTTTTAATGGCCCTTGGAAGAGACGTGGAGTTCAGAAGGGTTTAACAAGACAGTTATATTGCCCTTTGGAAGAGACGTGGAGGTCACAGTAGTTTAACAAGACGATTTTAATGCCCCTTGGATAAAAAGTGGAGTTCAGAGTGGTTTAACAAAACAGTAGCTTAGCAATACGGTTTTAATGCCCCTTGGAAGAGACAAGGAGTTCAGAGTGGTTTACCAAGACGGTTTAACTTCTTCTTGGAAAAGACGTGGAGTTCAGAGTGGTTTAACAAGACGGTTTTAATGTCCCTTGGAAGAGATGTGGAGGTCACAGTAGCTTAACAAGACGGTTTTAATGTACGTGGAAGAGACGTGGAGGTCAAAGTGGTTTACCAAGACGGTTTTAATGTCCCTTGGAAGAGACGTGGAGGTCTCAGTAGATTAACAAGACGGTCGTAATGCCCCTTGGATTAGATGTGGAGTTTAGAGTGGTTTAACAAGACGATTTTAATGCCCCTTGGAAGAGACGTGGAGTTCAGAGTGGTTTAACAAGATGGTTTTAATGCCCCTTGGAAGAGACGTGGAGGACACAGTAGCTTAACAAGACGGTTTTAATGCACCTTGGAAGAGACGTGGACGACACAGTAGCTTAAAAAGACGGTTTTAATGCCCCATGGAAGAGACATGGAGGTCAGAGTGGTTTAACAAGACGGTTTTAATGCCCCTTGTAAGAGACGTGGAGGTCAAAGTGGTTTTAAAAGACCGTTTTAATGCCCCTAGTAAGAGACGTGGAGGTCACAGTAGCTTAACAAGATGGTTTTAATGCCCCTGAGAAGAAAAGTGGAGTTCAGAGTGGTTTAACAAGACGGTTTTAATGCCCCTTGGAAGAGACGTGGAGGTCACAGTAGCTTAACAGGACGGTTTTAATGCCCCTTGGAAGAGACGTGGAGTTCAGAAGGGTTTAACAAGACAGTCATAATGACCCTTTGAAGAAACATGGAGGTCACAGTAGTTTAACAAGACGGTGCTAATGCCCCTTGTAAGAGAAATGGAGTTCAGAGTGGTTTAACAAGATGGTTTTAATGCCCCTTGGAAGAGACGGGGAGGTCACAGTAGCTTAACAAGATGGTTTTATTGCTCCTTGGAAGAGACTTTGAGGTCACAGTAGCTTAACAAGATGGTTTTAATGCCCTTGGAAGATACGTCGAGGTCAGAGTTGTTTTAAAAGACAGTTTTACTGCCCCTTGGAAGAGACGTGGAGGTCACAGTACCTTAACAAGATGGTTTTAATGCCCCTTGGAAGAGACGTGGAGTTCAGAGTGGTTTCACAAGATGGTTTTAATGCCCCTTGGAAGAGACGTGGAGGTTACAGTGGTTTAACAAGACGGTTATAATGCCCCTTGGTAGATACGTGGAGTTCAGAGTGGTTTAACGAGACAATTTTAATGCCCCTTGGAAGAGACGTGCAGTTCAGAGTGGTTTAACAAGACACTTTTAATGCCCCTAGGATGAGACGTGGAGGCCAGAGTAGCTTAACAAGATGGTTTTAATGCCCATTGGAAGAGACTAGGAATTCAGAGTGGTTAAACAAGATAGTTTTAATACCCCTGGGAAGAGACGTGGAGGTTACAGTAGCTAACAAGACGGTTTTAATGCCCCTTGGAAAAGACGTGGAGGTCAGAGTGGTTTTAAAAGACAGTTTTAATGCCCCTTGGAAGAGACGTGGAGGTCACAGTAGCTTAACAAGATGGTTTTAATGCCCCTTGGAGGAGACGTGGGGGTCACAGTAGCTTAACAAGATGGTTTTAATGCCCCTGGGAAGAGACGTGGAGTTCAGAGCGGTTAAACAAGACGGTTTTAATGCCCCTTGGAAGAGACGTGGAGGTTAAAGTAGTTTAACAAGATGGTTTTAATGCCCCTTGGTAGAGACGTGGAGTTCAGAGTTGTTTAACGTGACGGTTTTAATGCCCCTTGGATGAAAATTGGAGTTCAGAGTGGTTTAACAAAACAGTAGCTTAGCAATACGGTTTTAATGCCCCTTTCAAGAGACAAGGAGTTCAGAGTGGTTTAACAAGACGGTTTTACTTCCCCTTGGAAAAGACGTGTAGTTCAGAGTGGTTTAACAAGATGGTTTTAATGCCCCTTTCAAGAGACGTGGAGTTCAGAGTGGTTTAACAAGACGGTTTTACTTCCCCTTGGAAAAGACGTGTAGTTCAGAGTAGTTTAACAAGATGGTTTTAATGCCCCTTGGTAGAGACGTGGAGTTCAGAGTGGTTTAACAATACAATTTTAATGCACCTTGGAAGAGACGTGCTGTTCAGAGTGGTTTAACAATACACTTTTAATGCTCCTTGGAAGAGACGTGGAGGCCACAGTAGCTTACCAAGATGGTTTTAATGCCCCTTGGAAGAGACGTGGAGGTCACAGTAGCTTAACAAGATGGTTTTAATGCCCCTTGGAAGAGACATGGAGGTCAGAGTGGTTTAACAAGACGGTTTTATTGCCCCTTGGAAGAGACGTGGAGGTCAGAGTGGTTTTAAAACAGTTTTAATGCCCCTTGGAAGAGACGTGGAGGTCACAGTAGCTTAACAAGATGGTTTTAATGCCCCTTGGAAGAGACGTGGAGATCACAGCAGCTTAACAAAACGGTTTTAACACCCCTTGGAAGAGACATGGAGGTTACAGTAGCATAACAAGATGGTTTTAATGCCCCTTGGTAGAGACGTGGAGTTCAGAGTGATTTAACAAGACGATTTTAATGCACCTTGGAAGAGACGTGCAATTCAGAGTGGTTTAACAAGACACTTTTAATGCCCCTTGGAAGAGACGTGGAGGCCACAAGAGCTTAACAAGATGGTTTTAATGCCCCTTGGAAGAGACATGGAGGTCAGAGTGGTTAAACAAGATAGTTTTAATGCCCCTGGGAAGAGACTTGGAGATAACAGTAGCTTAACAAGACGGTTTTAATGCTCCTTGGTAGAGACGTGGAGTACCGAGTGGTTTTACAAGACGGTTTTAATGCCCCTTGGAAAACACGTGGAGTTCAGAGTGGTTTAACAAGATGGTTTTAATGCCCCTTGGAAGAGACGTGGATGTCACAGTAGCTTAACAAGACGGTTTTAATGCCCCTTGGAAGAGACATGGAGGTCAGAGTGTTTTAACAAGACGGTTTTAATGCCCCTTGGAAGAGACTTGGAGGTCACAGTAGCTTAACAAGACGGTTTTAATGCCCCTTAGAAGAGACGTGGAGTTCAGTGTGGTTTAACAAGACGGTTTTAATGTCCCTTGGAAGAAACGTGGAGTTCAGAGTAGTTTAACAAGATGGTTTTAATGCCCCTTGCAAGAGATGTGGAGGTCACAGTAGCTTAACAAGATGGTTTTAATGCCACTTGGAAGGGACGTGGAGGTCACAGTAGCTTATCAAGATGCTTGTAATTCCCCTTGGAAGAGACGTGGATGTCACAGTAGCTTAACAAGACGGTTTTAATGCCGCTTGGAAGAGACCTGGAGGTCACAGTAGCTTAACAAGACGGTTTTAATGCCCCTTGGAAGAGACATGGAGGTCAGAGTGGTTTAACAAGACAGTTTTAATGCCCCTTGGAAGAGACGTGGAGGTCTGAGTGGTTTAACAAGATGGTTTTAATGCCCCTTGGAAGAGACGTGGAGGTCACAGTAGCTTAACAAGACGGTATTAATGCCCCTTCGAAGAGACCTGGAGGTCACAGTAGCTTAACAAGACGGTTTTAATGCCCCTTGGAAGAGACATGGAGGTCAGAGTGGTTTAACAAGACAGTTTTAATGCCCCTTGGAAGAGACGTGGAGGCCACAGTAGCATAAGAAGACGGTTTTAATGCCCCTTGGAAAAAACGTGGAGTTCAGAGCAGTTTAACAAAATGGTTTTAATGCCCTTTGGAAGAGACATGGAGGTCAGAGTAGTTAAACAAGATAGTTTTAATTCCACTTGGAAGATAAGTGGAGGTCACACTAGCTTAACAAGACGGTTTTAATGCCCCTTGGAAGAGACCTGGAGGTCACCGTAGCTTAACAAGACGGTTTTAATGCCCCTTGGAAGAGACCTGGAGTACAGAAGGGTTTAAAAAGACAGTTATAATACCCCTTGGAAGAGACATGGAGGTCACAGTAGTTTAACAAGACGTTTTTAATGCCCCTTGGATGAAAAGTGGAGTTCAGAGTGATTTAACAAAACAGTAGCTTAGCAATACGGTTTTATTGCACCTTGGAAGAGACAAGGAGTTCAGAGTGGTTTAACAAAACGGTTTTACTTCCCATTTGCAAAGACGTGGAGTTCAGAGTGGTTTAGCAAGACGGTTTTAATGCCCCTTGGAAGAGATGTGGAGGTCACAGTAGCTTAACAAGACGGTTGTAATGTCCGTGGAAGAGACGTGGAGGTCAAAGTGGTTTACCAAGACGGTTTTAATGCCCCTTGGAAGAGACGTGGAGGTCTCAGTAGCTTAACAAGACGGTCGTAATGCCCCTTGGAAGAGATGTGGAGTTTAGAGTGGTTTAACAAGACGGTTTTAATGCCCCTTAAAAGAGACATGAAGGTAACAGTGGCTTAACAAGACGGTTTTAATACCCCTTGGAAGAGACATGGAGATCAGAGTGGTTTAACAAGACGATTTTAATTCCCCTAGACAAAGACGTGGAGTTCAGAGTGGTTTAACGTGACGGTTTTAATGCCCCTTGGAAGAGACGTGGAGTTCAGAGTGGTTTAACAACACGGTTTTAATGCCCCTTGGAAGAGACGTGGAGGTCACAGTAGCTTAACAAGACGGTTTTAATGCCCCTTGGAAGAAACGTGGAGGTCACAGTAGCTTAATAAGACGGATTTAATGCCCCTTGGAAGAGACATGGAAGTCAGAGTGGTTTAACAAGAAGGTTTTAATGCCCCTTGGAAGAGACGTGGATGTCAGAGTGGTTTTAAAAGACAGTTTTAATGCCCCTTGGAAGAGACGTGGAGATCACAATAGCTTAACAAGATGGTTTTAATGCCCCTTGTAAGAGACGTTGAGATCACAGCAGCTTAAAAATATGGTTTTAATGCCTGTTGGAAGAGACGTGGAGGTTACAGTAGTTTAACAAGACGATTTTAATGCCGCTTGGTAGAGACGTGGAGTTCAGAGTGGTTTAACAAGACGATTTTAATGCACCTTGAAAGAGACGTGCAGTTCAGAGTGGTTTAACAAGACACTTTTAATGCCCCTTGGAAGAGACGTGGAGGCCACAGTAGCTTAACAAGATGGTTTTAATGCTCCTTTGAAGAGATTAGGAGTTCAGAGTGGTTAAACAAGATAGTTTTAATACCCTTGGGAAGAAACGTGGAGGTTACAGTAGCTTAACAAGACTGTTTTAATGCCCGTAGGAAAAGACGTGGAGTTCAGAGTGGTTTAACGTGACGGTTTTAATGCCCCTTGGAAGAGACGTGGAGGTCACAGTAGCTTAACAAGACGGTTTTATTGCCCCTTGGAAGAGACGTGAAGGTCACATTAGCATAAGAAGACGGTTTTAATGCCCCTTGGAAGAGACGTGGAGTTCAGATTGTTTTTAAAATACGGTTTTAATGCCCCTTGGAAGAGACTTGGAGGTCACAGTAGCTTAACAAGATGGTTTTAATGCCCCTGGGAAGAAAAGTGGAGTTCAGAGTGGTTTAACAAGACGGTTTTAATGCCTCTTGGAAGAGACGTGGAGGTCACAGTAGCTTAACAGGACGGTTTTAATACCCCTTGGAAGAGATGTGGAGTTCAGAAGGGTTTAAAAAGACAGTTATAATGACCATTGGAAGAGACGTGGAGGTCACAGCAGTTTAACAAGACGGTGCTAATGCCCCTTGGAAGAGAAATGGAGTTCAGAGTGGTTTAACAAGATGGTTTTAATGCCCCTTGGAAGAGAGGGGGAGGTCACAGTAGCTTAACAAGATGGTTTTATTGCTCCTTGGAAGAGACTTTGAGGTCTCAGTAGCTTAACAAGATGGTTTTAATGCCCTTGGAAGATACGTGGAGGTCAGAGTTGTTTTAAAAGACAGTTTTACTGCCCCTTGGAAGAGACGTGGAGGTCACAGTAGCTTAACAAGATGGTTTTAATGCCCCTTGGAAGAGACGTGGAGTTCAGAGAGGTTTCACAAGATGGTTTTAATGCCCCTTTGAAGAGACGTGGAGGTTACAGTGGTTTAACAAGACGGTTATAATGCCCTTGGTAGAGACGTGGAGTTCAGAGTGGTTTGACGAGACAATTTTAATGCCCATTGGAAGAGACTAGGAGTTCATAGTGGTTAAACAAGATAGTTTTAATACCCCTGGGACGAGACGTGGAGGTTACAGTAGCTTAACAAGACGGTTTTAATGCACCTTGGAAAAGACGTGTAGTTTAGAGTGGTTTAACAAGATTTTTTTAATGCCCCTTGGAAGAGACGTGGAGGTTACAGTAGCTTAACAAGACGGTTTTAATGCCCCTTGGAAGAGACATGGAGTTCAGAAGGGTTTATCAAGACAGTTATAATGACCCTTGGAAGAGACATGGAGGTCACAGTAGTTTAACAAGACGATGCTAATGCCCCTTGGAAGAGAAATGGAGTTCAGAGTGGTTTAACAAGATGGTTTTAATGCCCCTTGGAATAGACGGGGAGATCACAGTAGCTTAACAAGATGGTTTTATTGCCCCTTGGAAGAGACTTTGAGGTCACAGTAACTTAACAAGATGGTTTTAATGCCCTTGGAAGATACGTGGAGGTCAGAGTTGTTTTAAAAGACAGTTTTCCTGCCCCTTGGAAGAGACGTGGAGGTCACAGTATCTTAACAAGATGGTTTTAATGCCCCTTGGAAGAGACGTGGAGTTCAGAGTGGTTTCACAAGATGGTTGTAATGCCCCTTGGAAGAGACGTGGAGATTACAGTGGTTTATCAAGACAATCAAGACAGTTTTAATGCCCCTTGGTATAGACGTGTAGTACAGAGTGGTTTAACAAGACGATTTTAATGCCCCTTGGAAGACACGTGCAGTTCAGAGTGGTTTAACAAGACACTTTTAATGCCCCTTGGAAGAGACATGGAGGCCACAGTAGCTTAACAAGATGGTTTTAATGCCCCTTGGAAGAGACTAGGTGTTCAGAGTGGTTAAACAAGATAGTTTTAATACACCTGGGAAGAGATGTGGAGGTTACAGTAGCTTAACAAGACGGTTTTAATGCCCCTTGGAAAAGACGTGGAGTTCAGAGTGGTTTAACAAGATGGTTTTTATGCCCCTTAGAAGAGACGTGGAGGTCACAGTAGCTTAAAAAGACGGTTTTAATGCCCCTTGGAAGAGACATGGAGGTCAGAGTGGTTTAACAAGACGGTTTTAATGCCCCTTGGAACAGACGTGGAGGTCACAGTATGTTAACAAGACGGTTTTAATGCACCTTAGAAGAGACGTGAAGTTCAGTGTGGTTTAACAAGACGGTTTTAATGCCCCTTGGAAGAAACATGGAGTTCAGAGTAGTTTAACAAAATGGTTTTAATGCCCCTTGCAAGAGAGGTGGAGGTCACAGTCGCTTAACAGTACGGTTTTAATGCCACTTGGAAGCGACGTGGAGGTCACAGTAGCTTAACAAGATGCTTTAAATTCCCCTTGGAAGAGACGTGGAGGTCACAGTAGCTTAACAAGACGGTTTTAATGCCCCTTGGAAGAGACATGGAGGTCAGAGTGGTTTAACAAGACGGTTTTAATGCCCCTTGGAAGAGACGTGGAGCTTACAGTAGCTTAACAAGATACTTTTAATTCCCCTTGGAAGAGACGTGGAGGTCACAGTAGCTTAACAAGATGGTTTTAATGCCCCTTGGAAGAGACTAGGAGTTCAGAGTGGTTAAACAAGATATTTTTAATACCTCTGGGAAGAGACGTGGAGGTTACAGTAGCTTAACAAGACGGTTTTAATGCCCCTTGGAAAAGACGTGGAGTTCAGAGTGGTTTAACAAGATGGTTTTAATGCCCCTTGTAAGAGACGTGGAGGTCACAGTAGCTTAACAAGATGGTTTTAATGCCCCTTGGAAGAGACATGGATGTCAGAGTGGTTTAACAAGACGGTTTTAATGCCCCTTGGAAGAGAGGTGGAGGTCACAGTAGGTTAACAAGACGGTTTTAATGCCACTTGGCAGGGACGTGGAGGTCACAGTAGCTTAATAAGACGGTTTTAATGCCACTTGGAAGGGACGTGGAGGTCACAGTAGCTTAACAAGATGCTTTTAATTCCCCTTGGAAGAGATGTGCAGGTCACAGTAGCTTAGCAAGACGGTTTTAGTGCCCCTTGGAAGAGACGTGGAGGTCACAATAGCTTAACAAGATGGTTTTAATGGCCCTTGGAAGAGACGTGGAGTTCAGAAGGGTTTAACAAGACAGTTATATTGCCCTTTGGAAGAGACGTGGAGGTCACAGTAGGTTAACAAGACGATTTTAATGCCCCTTGGATAAAAAGTGGAGTTCAGAGTGGTTTAACAAAACAGTAGCTTAGCAATACGGTTTTAATGCCCCTTGGAAGAGACAAGGAGTTCAGAGTGGTTTACCAAGACGGTTTAACTTCCTCTTGGAAAAGACGTGGAGTTCAGAGTGGTTTAACAAGACGGTTTTAATGTCCCTTGGAAGAGATGTGGAGGTCACAGTAGCTTAACAAGACGGTTCTAATGTACGTGGAAGAGACGTGGAGGTCAAAGTGGTTTACCAAGACGGTTTTAATGTCCCTTGGAAGAGACGTGGAGGTCTCAGTAGAATAACAAGACGGTCGTAATGCCCCTTGGATTAGATGTGGAGTTTAGAGTGGTTTAACAAGACGATTTTAATGCCCCTTGGAAGAGACGTGGAGTTCAGAGTGGTTTAACAAGATGGTTTTAATGCCCCTTGGAAGAGACGTGGAGGACACAGTAGCTTAACAAGACGGTTTTAATGCACCTTGTAAGAGACGTGGACGACACAGTAGCTTAAAAAGACAGTTTTAATGCCCCATGGAAGAGACATGGAGGTCAGAGTGGTTTAACAAGACGGTTTTAATGCCCCTTGTAAGAGACATGGAGGTCAGAGTGGTTTTAAAAGACCGTTTTAATGCCCCTTGTAAGAGACGTGGAGGTCACAGTAGCTTAACAAGATGGTTTTAATGCCCCTGAGAAGAAAAGTGGAGTTCAGAGTGGTTTAACAAGACGGTTTTAATGCCCCTTGGAAGAGACGTGGAGGTCACAGTAGCTTAACAGGACGGTTTTAATGCCCCTTGGAAGAGACGTGGAGTTCAGAAGGGTTTAACAAGACAGTTATAATGACCCTTTGAAGAGACATGGAGGTCACAGTAGTTTAACAAGACGGTGCTAATGCCCCTTGTAAGAGAAATGGAGTTCAGAGTGGTTTAACAAGATGGTTTTAATGCCCCTTGGAAGAGACGGGGAGGTCACAGTAGCTTAACAAGATGGTTTTATTGCTCCTTGGAAGAGACTTTGAGGTCACAGTAGCTTAACAAGATGGTTTTAATGCCCTTGGAAGATACGTCGAGGTCAGAGTTGTTTTAAAAGACAGTTTTACTGCCCCTTGGAAGAGACGTGGAGGTCACAGTACCTTAACAAGATGGTTTTAATGCCCCTTGGAAGAGACGTGGAGTTCAGAGTGGTTTCACAAGATGGTTTTAATGCCCCTTGGAAGAGACGTGGAGGTTACAGTGGTTTAACAAGACGGTTATAATGCCCCTTGGTAGAGACGTGGAGTTCAGAGTCGTTTAACGAGACAATTTTAATGCCCCTTGGAAGAGACGTGCAGTTCAGAGTGGTTTAACAAGACACTTTTAATGCCCCTAGGATGAGACGTGGAGGCCAGAGTAGCTTAACAAGATGGTTTTAATGCCCATTGGAAGAGACTAGGAATTCAGAGTGGTTAAACAAGATAGTTTTAATACCCCTGGGAAGAGACGTGGAGGTTACAGTAGCTTAACAAGACGGTTTTAATGCCCCTTGGAAAAGACGTGGCGGTCAGAGTGGTTTTAAAAGACAGTTTTAATGCCCCTTGGAAGAGACGTGGAGGTCACAGTAGCTTAACAAGATGGTTTTAATGCCCCTTGGAGGAGACGTGGGGGTCACAGTAGCTTAACAAGATGGTTTTAATGCCCCTGGGAAGAGACGTGGAGTTCAGAGCGGTTAAACAAGACGGTTTTAATGCCCCATGGAAGAGACGTGGAGGTTAAAGTAGTTTAACAAGATGGTTTTAATGCCCCTTGGTAGAGACGTGGAGTTCAGAGTTGTTTAACGTGACGGTTTTAATGCCCCTTGGATGAAAATTGGAGTTCAGAGTGGTTTAACAAAACAGTAGCTTAGCAATGCGGTTTTAATGCCCCTTTCAAGAGACAAGGAGTTCAGAGTGGTTTAACAAGACGGTTTTACTTCCCCTTGGAAAAGACGTGTAGTTCAGAGTAGTTTAACAAGATGGTTTTAATGCCCCTTTCAAGAGACGTGGAGTTCAGAGTGGTTTAACAAGACGTATTTACTTCCCCTTGGAAAAGACGTGTAGTTCAGAGTAGTTTAACAAGATGGTTTTAATGCCCCTTGGTAGAGACGTGGAGTTCAGAGTGGTTTAACAATACACTTTTAATGCTCCTTGGAAGAGACGTGGAGGCCACAGTAGCTTACCAAGATGGTTTTAATGCCCCTTGGAAGAGACGTGGAGGTCACAGTAGCTTAACAAGATGGTTTTAATGCCCCTTGGAAGAGACATGGAGGTCAGAGTGGTTTAACAAGACGGTTTTATTGCCCCTTGGAAGAGACGTGGAGGTCAGAGTGGTTTTAAAACAGTTTTAATGCCCCTTGGAAGAGACGTGGAGGTCACAGTAGCTTAACAAGATGGTATTAATGCCCCTTGGAAGAGACGTGGAGATCACAGCAGCTTAACAAAACGGTTTTAACACCCCTTGGAAGAGACATGGAGGTTACAGTAGCATAACAAGATGGTTTTAATGCCCCTTGGTAGAGACGTGGAGTTCAGAGTGATTTAACAAGACGATTTTAATGCACCTTGGAAGAGACATGGAATTCAGAGTGGTTTAACAAGACACTTTTAATGCCCCTTGGAAGAGACGTGGAGGCCACAAGAGCTTAACAAGATGGTTTTAATGCCCCTTGGAAGAGACATGGAGGTCAGAGTGGTTAAACAAGATAGTTTTAATACCCCTGGGAAGAGACTTGGAGATAACAGTAGCTTAACAAGACGGTTTTAATGCTCCTTGGTAGAGACGTGGAGTACCGAGTGGTTTTACAAGACGGTTTTAATGCCCCTTGGAAAACACGTGGAGTTCAGAGTGGTTTAACAAGATGGTTTTAATGCCCCTTGGAAGAGACGTGGATGTCACAGTAGCTTAACAAGACGGTTTTAATGCCCCTTGGAAGAGACATTGAGGTCAGAGTGTTTTAACAAGACGGTTTTAATGCCCCTTGGAAGAGACGTGGAGGTCACAGTAGCTTAACAAGACGGTTTTAATGCCCCTTAGAAGAGACGTGGAGTTCAGTGTGGTTTAACAAGACGGTTTTAATGGACCTTGGAAGAAACGTGGAGTTCAGAGTAGTTTAACAAGATGGTTTTAATGCCCCTTGCAAGAGATGTGGAGGTCACAGTAGCTTAACAAGATGGTTTTAATGCCACTTGGAAGGGACGTGGAGGTCACAGTAGCTTATCAAGATGCTTGTAATTCTCCTTGGAAGAGACGTGGATGTCACAGTAGCTTAACAAGACGGTTTTAATGCCGCTTGGAAGAGACCTGGAGGTCACAGTAGCTTAACAAGACAGTTTTAATGCCCCTGGGAAGAGACATGGAGGTCAGAGTGGTTTAACAAGACAGTTTTAATGCCCCTTGGAAGAGACGTGGAGGTCTGAGTGGTTTAACAAGATGGTTTTAATGCCCCTTGGAAGAGACCTGGAGGTCACAGTAGCTTAACAAGACGGTATTAATGCCCCTTCGAAGAGACCTGGAGGTCACAGTAGCTTAACAAGACGGTTTTAATGCCCCTTGGAAGAGACATGGAGGTCAGAGTGGTTTAACAAGACAGTTTTAATGCCCCTTGGAAGAGACGTGGAGGCCACAGTAGCATAAGAAGACGGTTTTAATGCCCCTTGGAAAAAACGTGGAGTTCAGAGCAGTTTAACAAAATGGTTTTAATGCCCTTTGCAAGAGAGGTGGTGGTCACAGTAGCTTAACAAGACGGTTTTAATGCCCCTTGGAAGAGACATGGAGGTCAGAGTAGTTAAACAAGATAGTTTTAATTCCCCTTGGAAGATAAGTGGAGGTCACACTAGCTTAACAAGACGGTTTTAATGCCCCTTGGAAGAGACCTGGAGGTCACCGTAGCTTAACAAGATGGTTTTAATGCCCCTTGGAAGAGACCTGGAGTTCAGAAGGGTTTAAAAAGACAGTTATAATACCCCTTGGAAGAGACATGGAGGTCACAGTAGTTTAACAAGACGTTTTTAATGCCCCTTGGATGAAAAGTGGAGTTCAGAGTGATTTAACAAAACAGTAGCTTAGCAATACGGTTTTATTGCACCTTGGAAGAGACAAGGAGTTCAGAGTGGTTTAACAAAACGGTTTTACTTCCCCTTTGCAAAGACGTGGAGTTCAGAGTGGTTTAGCAAGACGGTTTTAATGCCCCTTGTAAGAGACGTGGAGGTCACAGTAGCTTAACAAGATGGTTTTAATGTCCCTTGGAAGAGATGTGGAGGTCACAGTAGCTTAACAAGACGGTTGTAATGTCCGTGGAAGAGACGTGGAGGTCAAAGTGGTTTACCAAGACGGTTTTAATGCCCCTTGGAAGAGACGTGGAGGTCTCAGTAGCTTAACAAGACGGTCGTAATGCCCCTTGGAAGAGATGTGGAGTTTAGAGTGGTTTAACAAGATGGTTTTAATGCCCCTTAAAAGAGACATGAAGGTAACAGTGGCTTAACAAGACGGTTTTAATACCCCTTGGAAGAGACATGGAGATCAGAGTGGTTTAACAAGACGATTTTAATTCCCCTAGACAAAGACGTGGAGTTCAGAGTCGTTTAACGTGACGGTTTTAATGCCCCTTGGAAGAGACGTGGAGTTCAGAGTGGTTTAACAACACGGTTTTAATGCCCCTTGGAAGAGACGTGGAGGTCACAGTAGCTTAACAAGACGGTTTTAATGCCCCCTGGAAGAGACGTGGAGGTCACAGTAGCTTAATAAGACGGATTTAATGCCCCTTGGAAGAGACATGGAAGTCAGAGTGGTTTAACAAGAAGGTTTTAATGCCCCTTGGAAGAGACGTGGATGTCAGAGTGGTTTTAAAAGACAGTTTTAATGCCCCTTGGAAGAGACGTGGAGATCACAGTAGCTTAACAAGATGATTTTAATGCCCCTTGGAAGAGACGTTGAGATCACAGCAGCTTAAAAATATGGTTTTAATGCCTGTTGGAAGAGACGTGGAGGTTACAGTAGTTTAACAAGACGATTTTAATGCCGCTTGGTAGAGACGTGGAGTTCAGAGTGGTTTAACAAGACGATTTTAATGCACCTTGAAAGAGACGTGCAGTTCAGAGTGGTTTAACAAGACACTTTTAATGCCCCTTGGAAGAGACGTGGAGGCCACAGTAGCTTAACAAGATGGTTTTAATGCTCCTTTGAAGAGATTAGGAGTTCAGAGTGGTTAAACAAGATAGTTTTAATACCGTTGGGAAGAAACGTGGAGGTTACAGTAGCTTAACAAGACTGTTTTAATGCCCGTAGGAAAAGACGTGGAGTTCAGAGTGGTTTAACGTGACGGTTTTAATGCCCCTTGGAAGAGACGTGGAGGTCACAGTAGCTTAACAAGACGGTTTTAATGCCCCTTGGAAGAGACGTGAAGGTCACATTAGCATAAGAAGACGGTTTTAATGCCCCTTGGAAGAGACGTGGAGTTCAGATTGTTTTTAAAATACGGTTTTAATGCCCCTTGGAAGAGACTTGGAGGTCACAGTAGCTTAACAAGATGGTTTTAATGCCCCTGGGAAGAAAAGTGGAGTTCAGAGTGGTTTAACAAGACGGTTTTAATGCCCCTTGGAAGAGACGTGGAGGTCACAGCAGTTTAACAAGACGGTGCTAATGCCCCTTGGAAGAGAAATGGAGTTCAGAGTGGTTTAACAAGATGGTTTTAATGCCCCTTGGAAGAGAGGGGGAGGTCACAGTAGCTTAACAAGATGGTTTTATTGCTCCTTGGAAGAGACTTTGAGGTCACAGTAGCTTAACAAGATGGTTTTAATGCCCTTGGAAGATACGTGGAGGTCAGAGTTGTTTTAAAAGACAGTTTTACTGCCCCTTGGAAGAGACGTGGAGGTCACAGTAGCTTAACAAGATGGTTTTAATGCCCCTTGGAAGAGACGTGGAGTTCAGAGAGGTTTCACAAGATGGTTTTAATGCCCCTTTGAAGAGACATGGAGGTTACAGTGGTTTAACAAGATGGTTATAATGCCCTTGGTAGAGACGTGGAGTTCAGAGTGGTTTAACGAGACAATTTTAATGCCCCTTGGAAGAGACGTGCAGTTCAGAGTGGTTTAACAAGACACTTTTAATGCCCCTTGGATGAGACGTGGAGGCCACAGTAGCTTAACAAGATGGTTTTAATGCCCATTGGAAGAGACTAGGAGTTCATAGTGGTTAAACAAGATAGTTTTAATACCCCTGGGACGAGACGTGGAGGTTACAGTAGCTTAACAAGACGGTTTTAATGCACCTTGGAAAAGACGTGTAGTTTAGAGTGGTTTAACAAGATTTTTTTACTGCCCCTTGGAAGAGACGTGGAGGTTACAGTAGCTTAACAAGACGGTTTTAATGGCCCTTGGAAGAGACATGGAGTTCAGAAGGGTTTATCAAGACAGTTATAATGACCCTTGGAAGAGACATGGAGGTCACAGTAGTTTAACAAGACGATGCTAATGCCCCTTGGAAGAGAAATGGAGTTCAGAGTGGTTTAACAAGATGGTTTTAATGCCCCTTGGAATAGACGGGGAGATCACAGTAGCTTAACAAGATGGTTTTATTGCCCCTTGGAAGAGACTTTGAGGTCACAGTAGCTTAACAAGATGGTTTTAATGCCCTTGGAAGATACGTGGAGGTCAGAGTTGTTTTAAAAGACAGTTTTACTGCCCCTTGGAAGAGACGTGGAGGTCACAGTATCTTAACAAGATGGTTTTAATGCCCCTTGGAAGAGACGTGGAGTTCAGAGTGGTTTCACAAGATGGTTGTAATGCCCCTTGGAAGAGACGTGGAGATTACAGTGGTTTATCAAGACAATCAAGACAGTTTTAATGCCCCTTGGTATAGACGTGGAGTACAGAGTGGTTTAACAAGACGATTTTAATGCCCCTTGGAAGACACGTGCAGTTCAGAGTGGTTTAACAAGACACGTTTAATGCCCCTTGGAAGAGACATGGAGGCCACAGTAGCTTAACAAGATGGTTTTAATGCCCCTTGGAAGAGACTAGGTGTTCAGAGTGGTTAAACAAGATAGTTTTAATACACCTGGGAAGAGATGTGGAGGTTACAGTAGCTTAACAAGACGGTTTTAATGCCCCTTGGAAAAGACGTGGAGTTCAGAGTGGTTTAACAAGATGGTTTTTATGCCCCTTAGAAGAGACGTGGAGGTCACAGTAGCTTAAAAAGACGGTTTTAATGCCCATTGGAAGAGACATGGAGGTCAGAGTGGTTTAACAAGACGGTTTTAATGCCCCTTGGAACAGACGTGGAGTTCACAGTATGTTAACAAGACGGTTTTAATGCACCTTAGAAGAGACGTGAAGTTCAGTGTGGTTTAACAAGACGGTTTTAATGCCCCTTGGAAGAAACATGGAGTTCAGAGTAGTTTAACAAAATGGTTTTAATGCCCCTTGCAAGAGAGGTGGAGGTCACAGTCGCTTAACAGTACGGTTTTAATGCCACTTGGAAGGGACGTGAAGGTCACAGTAGCTTAACAAGATGCTTTAAATTCCCCTTGGAAGAGACGTGGAGGTCACAGTAGCTTAACAAGACGGTTTTAATGCCCCTTGGAAGAGACATGGAGGTCAGAGTGGTTTAACAAGACGGTTTTAATGCCCCTTGGAAGAGACGTGGAGCTTACAGTAGCTTAACAAGATACTTTTAATTCCCCTTGGAAGAGACGTGGAGGTCACAGTAGCTTAACAAGATGGTTTTAATGCCCCTTGGAAGAGACTAGGAGTTCAGAGTGGTTAAACAAGATATTTTTAATACCTCTGGGAAGAGACGTGGAGGTTACAGTAGCTTAACAAGACGGTTTTAATGCCCCTTGGAAAAGACATGGAGTTCAGAGTGGTTTAACAAGATGGTTTTAATGCCCCTTGTAAGAGACGTGGAGGTCACAGTAGCTTAACAAGATGGTTTTAATGCCCCTTGGAAGAGACATGGATGTCAGAGTGGTTTAACAAGACGGTTTTAATGCCCCTTGGAAGAGAGGTGGAGGTCACAGTAGGTTAACAAGACGGTTTTAATGCCACTTGGCAGGGACGTGGAGGTCACAGTAGCTTAATAAGACGGTTTTAATGCCACTTGGAAGGGACGTGGAGGTCACAGTAGCTTAACAAGATGCTTTTAATTCCCCTTGGAAGAGATGTGCAGGTCACAGTAGCTTAGCAAGACGGTTTTAGTGCCCCTTGGAAGAGACGTGGAGGTCACAATAGCTTAACAAGATGGTTTTAATGGCCCTTGGAAGAGACGTGGAGTTCAGAAGGGTTTAACAAGACAGTTATATTTCCCTTTGGAAGAGACGTGGAGGTCACAGTAGGTTAACAAGACGATTTTAATGCCCCTTGGATAAAAAGTGGAGTTCAGAGTGGTTTAACAAAACAGTAGCTTAGCAATACGGTTTTAATGCCCCTTGGAAGAGACAAGGAGTTCAGAGTGGTTTACCAAGACGGTTTAACTTCCTCTTGGAAAAGACGTGGAGTTCAGAGTGGTTTAACAAGACGGTTTTAATGTCCCTTGGAAGAGATGTGGAGGTCACAGTAGCTTAACAAGACGGTTCTAATGTACTTGGAAGAGACGTGGAGGTCAAAGTGGTTTACCAAGACGGTTTTAATGTCCCTTGGAAGAGACGTGGAGGTCTCAGTAGAATAACAAGACGGTCGTAATGCCCCTTGGATTAGATGTGGAGTTTAGAGTAGTTTAACAAGACGATTTTAATGCCCCTTGGAAGAGACGTGGAGTTCAGAGTGGTTTAACAAGATGGTTTTAATGCCCCTTGGAAGAGACGTGGAGGACACAGTAGCTTAACAAGACGGTTTTAATGCACCTTGGAAGAGACGTGGACGACACAGTAGCTTAAAAAGACGGTTTTAATGCCCCATGGAAGAGACATGGAGGTCAGAGTGGTTTAACAAGACGGTTTTAATGCCCCTTGTAAGAGACATGGAGGTCAGAGTGGTTTTAAAAGACCGTTTTAATGCCCCTTGTAAGAGACGTGGAGGTCACAGTAGCTTAACAAGATGGTTTTAATGCCCCTAAGAAGAAAAGTGGAGTTCAGAGTGGTTTAACAAGACGGTTTTAATGCCCCTTGGAAGAGACGTGGAGTTCAGATTGTTTTTAAAATACGGTTTTAATGCCCCTTGGAAGAGACATGGAGGTCAGAGTGGTTTAACAAGACGGTTTTAATGCCCCTTGGAAGAGACGTGGAGCTTACAGTAGCTTAACAAGATACTTTTAATTCCCCTTGGAAGAGACGTGGAGGTCACAGTAGCTTAACAAGATGGTTTTAATGCCCCTTGGAAGAGACTAGGAGTTCAGAGTGGTTAAACAAGATATTTTTAATACCTCTGGGAAGAGACGTGGAGGTTACAGTAGCTTAACAAGACGGTTTTAATGCCCCTTGGAAAAGACGTGGAGTTCAGAGTGGTTTAACAAGATGGTTTTAATGCCCCTTGTAAGAGACGTGAAGGTCACAGTAGCTTAACAAGATGGTTTTAATGCCCCTTGGAAGAGACATGGATGTCAGAGTGGTTTAACAAGACGGTTTTAATGCCCCTTGGAAGAGAGGTGGAGGTCACAGTAGGTTAACAAGACGGTTTTAATGCCACTTGGCAGGGACGTGGAGGTCACAGTAGCTTAATAAGACGGTTTTAATGCCACTTGGAAGGGACGTGGAGGTCACAGTAGCTTAACAAGATGCTTTTAATTCCCCTTGGAAGAGATGTGCAGGTCACAGTAGCTTAGCAAGACGGTTTTAGTGCCCCTTGGAAGAGACGTGGAGGTCACAATAGCTTAACAAGATGGTTTTAATGGCCCTTGGAAGAGACGTGGAGTTCAGAAGGGTTTAACAAGACAGTTATATTTCCCTTTGGAAGAGACGTGGAGGTCACAGTAGGTTAACAAGACGATTTTAATGCCCCTTGGATAAAAAGTGGAGTTCAGAGTGGTTTAACAAAACAGTAGCTTAGCAATACGGTTTTAATGCCCCTTGGAAGAGACAAGGAGTTCAGAGTGGTTTACCAAGACGGTTTAACTTCCTCTTGGAAAAGACGTGGAGTTCAGAGTGGTTTAACAAGACGGTTTTAATGTCCCTTGGAAGAGATGTGGAGGTCACAGTAGCTTAACAAGACGGTTCTAATGTACTTACAAGAGACGTGGAGGTCAAAGTGGTTTACCAAGACGGTTTTAATGTCCCTTGGAAGAGACGTGGAGGTCTCAGTAGAATAACAAGACGGTCGTAATGCCCCTTGGATTAGATGTGGAGTTTAGAGTGGTTTAACAAGACGATTTTAATGCCCCTTGGAAGAGACGTGGAGTTCAGAGTGGTTTAACAAGATGGTTTTAATGCCCCTTGGAAGAGACGTGGAGGACACAGTAGCTTAACAAGACGGTTTTAATGCACCTTGGAAGAGACGTGGACGACACAGTAGCTTAAAAAGACGGTTTTAATGCCCCATGGAAGAGACATGGAGGTCAGAGTGGTTTAACAAGACGGTTTTAATGCCCCTTGTAAGAGACATGGAGGTCAGAGTGGTTTTAAAAGACCGTTTTAATGCCCCTTGTAAGAGACGTGGAGGTCACAGTAGCTTAACAAGATGGTTTTAATGCCCCTGAGAAGAAAAGTGGAGTTCAGAGTGGTTTAACAAGACGGTTTTAATGCCCCTTGGAAGAGACGTGGAGTTCAGATTGTTTTTAAAATACGGTTTTAATGCCCCTTGGAAGAGACTTGGAGGTCACAGTAGCTTAACAAGATGGTTTTAATGCCCCTGGGAAGAAAAGTGGAGTTCAGAGTGGTTTAACAAGACGGTTTTAATGCCCCTTGGAAGAGACGTGGAGGTCACAGTAGCTTAACAAGACGGTTTTAATGCCCCTTGGAAAAGACGTGTAGTTCAGAGTGGTTTAACAAGATTTTTTAATGCCCCTTGGAAGAGACGTGGAGGTCACAGTAGTTTAACAAGACGGTGCTAATGCCACTTGGAAGAGACATGGAGGTCAGAGTGGTTTAACAAGATGGTTTTAATGCCCCTTGGAAGAGATGTGAAGGTCACAGTAGCATAAGAAGACGGTTTTAATGCCCTTTTTAAGAGATGTGGAGTTCAGATTGTTTTTAAAATACGGTTTTAATGCCCCTTGGAAGAGACGTGGAGGTCACAGTAGCTTAACAAGATGGTTTTAATGCCCCTGGGAAGAAAAGTGGAGTTCAGAGTGGTTTAACAAGACGGTTTTAATGCCCCTTGGAAGAGACGTGGAGGTCACAGTAGCTTAACAGGACGGTTTTAATGCCCCTTGGAAGAGATGTGGAGTTCAGAAGGGTTTAACAAGACAGTTATAATGACCCTTCGAAGAGACATGGAGGTCACAGTAGTTTAACAAGACGGTGCTAATGCCCCTTGGAAGAGAAATGGAGTTCAGAGTGGTTTAACAAGATGGTTTTAATGAACCTTGGAAGAGACGGGGAGGTCACAGTAGCTTAACAAGATGGTTTTATTGCTCCTTGGAAAAGACTTTGAGGTCACAGTAGCTTAACAAGATGGTTTTAATGCCCTTGGAAGATACGTGGAGGTCAGAGCTGTTTTAAAAGACAGTTTTACTGCCCCTTGGAAGAGACGTGGAGGTCACAGTAGCTTAACAAGATGGTTTTAATGCCCCTTGGAAGAGACGTGGAGTTCAGAGTGGCTTCACAAGATGGTTTTAATGCCCCTTGGAAGAGACATGGAGGTTACAGTGGTTTAACAAGACGGTTATAATGCCCCTTGGTAGAGACGTGGAGTTCAGAGTGGTTTAACGAGACAATTTTAATGCCCCTTGGAAGAGACGTGCAGTTCAGAGTGGTTTAACAAGACACTTTTAATGCCCCTTGGATGAGACGTGGAGGCCACTGTAGCTTAACAACATGGTTTTAATGCCCATTGGAAGAGACTAGGAGTTCAGAGTGGTTAAACAAGATAGTTTTAATACCACTGGTAAGAGACGTGGAGGTTACAGTAGCTTAACAAGACGGTTTTAATGCCCCTTGGAAAAGACGTGTAGTTCAGAGTGGTTTAACAAGATTTTTTAATGCCCCTTGGAAGAGATGTGGAGGTCACAGTAGCTTAACAAGACGGTTTTAATGCCCCTTGGAAGAGACGTGGAGTTCAGAAGGGTTTATCAAGACAGTTATAATGACCCTTGGAAGAGACATGGAGGTCACAGTAGTTTAACAAGACGGTGCTAATGCCCCTTGGAAGAGAAATGGAGTTCAGAGTGGTTTAACAAGATGGTTTTAATGCCCCTTGGAAGAGACGGGGAGGTCACAGTAGCTTAATAACATGGTTTTATTGCCCCTTGGAAGAGACTTTGAGGTCACAGTAGCTTAACAAGATGGTTTTAATGCCCTTGGAAGATACGTGGAGGTCAGAGCTGTTTTAAAAGACAGTTTTACTGCCCCTTGGAAAAGACGTGGAGGTCACAGTAGCTTAACAAGATGGTTTTAATGCCCCTTGGAAGAGACGTGGAATTCAGAGTGGTTTCACAAGATGGTTGTAATGCCCCTTGGAAGAGACGTGGAGATTACAGTGGTTTAACAAGACAGTTTTAATGCCCCTTGGTAGAGACGTGGAGTACAGAGTGGTTTAACAAGACGATTTTAATGCCCCTTGGAATACACGTGCAGTTCAGAGTGGTTTAACAAGACACTTTTAATGCCCCTTGGAAGAGACGTGGAGGCCACAGTAGCTTAACACGATGGTTTTAATGCCCCTTGGAAGAGACTAGGTTTTCAGAGTGGTTAAACAAGATAGTTTTAATACCCCTGGGAAGAGATGTGGAGGTTACAGTAGCTTAACAAGACGGTTTTAATGCCCCTTGGAAAAGACGTGGAGTTCAGAGTGGTTTAACAAGATGGTTTTAATGCCCCTTGGAAGAGACGTGGAGGTCACAGTAGCTTAAAAAGACGGTTTTAATGCCCCTTGGAAGAGACATGGAGGTCAGAGTGGTTTAACCAGACGGTTTTAATGCCCCTTGGAACAGACGTGGAGGTCACAGTAGGTTAACAAGACGGTTTTAATGCACCTTAGAAGAGACGTGAAGTTCAGTGTGGTTTAACAAGACGGTTTTAATGCCCCTTGGAAGAAACATGGAGTTCAGAGTAGTTTAACAAAATGGTTTTAATGCCCCTTGCAAGAGAGGTGGAGGTCACAGTCGCTTAACAAGACGGTTTTAATGCCACTTGGAAGGGACGTGTAGGTCACAGTAGCTTAACAAGATGCTTTTAATTCCCCTTGGAAGAGACGTGGAGGCCACAGTAGCTTAACAAAATGGTTTTAATGAACCTTGGAAGAGACATGGAGGTCAGAGTGGTTTAACAAGACGGTTTTAATGCCCCTTGGAAGAGACGTGAAGGTCACAGTAGCATAAGAAGACGGTTTTAATGCCCCTTGGAAGAGACGTGGAGTTCAGATTGTTTTTAAAATACGGTTTTAATGCCCCTTGGAAGAGACGTGGAGGTCACAGTAGCTTAACAAGATGGTTTTAATGCACCTTGGAAGAAAAGTGGAGTTCAGAGTTGTTTAACAAGACGGTTTTAATGCCCCTTGGAAGAGACGTGGAGGTTATAGTAGCTTAACAAGATACTTTTAATTCCCCTTGGAAGAGACGTGGAGGCTACAGTAGCTTAACAAGATGGTTTTAATGCCCCTTGGAAGAGACTAGGAGTTCAGAGTGGTTAAACAAGATAGTTTTAGTACCTCTGGGAAGAGACGTGGAGGTTACAGTAGCTTAACAAGACGGTTTTAATGCCCCTTGGAAAAGACGTGGAGTTCAGAGTGGTTTAACAAGATGGTTTTAATGCCCCTTGGAAGAGACGTGGAGGTCACAGTAGCTTAACAAGACGGTTTTAATGCCCCTTGAAAGAGACATGGAGGTCAGAGTGGTTTAAAAAGATGGTTTTAATGCCCCTTGGAAGAGAGGTGGAGGTCACAGTAGGTTAGCAAGACGGTTTTAATGCCACTTGGCAGGGACGTGGAGTTCACAGTAGCTTAACAAGACGGTTTTAATGCCACTTGGAAGGGACGTGGAGGTCACAGTAGCTTAACAAGATGCTTTTAATTCCCCTTGGAAGAGATGTGCAGGTCACAGTAGCTTAGCAAGACGGTTTTAATACCCCTTGGAAGAGACGTGGAGGTCACACTAGCTTAACAAGATGGTTTTAATGCCCCTTGGAAGAGACGTGGAGTTCAGAAGGGTTCAACAAGACAGTTATATTGCCCTTTGGAAGAGACGTGGAGGTCACAGTAGTTTAACAAGACGATTTTAATGCCCCTTGGATAAAAAGTGGAGTTCAGAGTAGTTTAACAAAAGAGTAGCTTAGCAATACGGTTTTAATGCCCCTTGGAAGAGACAAGGAGTTCAGAGTGGTTTACCAAGACGGTTTAACTTCCCCTTGGAAAAGACGTGGAGTTCATAGTGGTTTAACAAGACGGTTTTAATGTCCCTTGGAAGAGATGTGGAGGTCACAGTAGCTTAACAAGACGGTTTTAATGTCCGTGGAAGAGACGTGGAGGTCAAAGTGGTTTACCAAGACGGTTTTAATGTCCCTTGGAAGAGACGTGGAGGTCTCAGTAGATTAACAAGACGGTCGTAATGCCCCTTGGATTAGATGTGGAGTTTAGAGTGGTTTAACAAGACGGTTTTAATGCCCCTTGGAAGAGACGTGGAGTTCAGAGTGGTTTAACAAGATGGTTTTAATGCCCCTTGGAAGAGACGTGGAGGACACAGTAGCTTAACAAGACGGTTTTAATGCACCTTGGAAGAGACGTGGACGACACAGTAGCTTAAAAAGACGGTTTTAATGCCCCATGGAAGAGACATGGAGGTCAGAGTGGTTTAACAAGACGGTTTTAATGCCCCTTGTAAGAGACGTGAAGGTCAGAGTGGTTTTAAAAGACCGTTTTAATGCCCCTTGTAAGAGACGTGGAGGTCACAGTACCTTAACAAGATGGTTTTAATGCCCCTGAGAAGAAAAGTGGAGTTCAGAGTGGTTTAACAAGACGGTTTTAATGCCCCTTGGAAGAGACGTGGAGGTCACAGTAGCTTAACAGGACGGTTTTAATGCCCCTTGGAAGAGACGTGGAGTTCAGAAGGGTTTAACAAGACAGTTATAATGACCCTTTGAAGAGACATGGAGGTCACAGTAGTTTAACAAGACGGTGCTAATGCCCCTTGTAAGAGAAATGGAGTTCAGAGTGGTTTAACAAGATGGTTTTAATGCCCCTTGGAAGAGACGGGGAGGTCACAGTAGCCTAACAAGATGGTTTTATTGCTCCTTGGAAGAGACTTTGAGGTCACAGTAGCTTAACAAGATGGTTTTAATGTCCTTGGAAGATACGTCGAGGTCAGAGTTGTTTTAAAAGACAGTTTTACTGCCCCTTGGAAGAGACGTGGAGGTCACAGTACCTTAACAAGATGGTTTTAATGCCCCTTGGAAGAGACGAGGAGTTCAGAGTGGTTTCACAAGATGGTTTTAATGCCCCTTGGAAGAGACGTGGAGGTTACAGTGGTTTAACAAGACGGTTATAATGCCCCTTGGTAGAGACGTGGAGTTCAGAGTGGTTTAACGAGACAATTTTAATGCTTCTTGGAAGAGACGTGCAGTTCAGAGTGGTTTAACAAGACACTTTTAATGCCCCTAGGATGAGACGTGGAGGACAGAGTAGCTTAACAAGATGGTTTTAATGCCCATTGGAAGAGACTAGGAATTCAGAGTGGTTAAACAAGATAGTTTTAATACCCCTGGGAAGAGACGTGGAGGTTACAGTAGCTTAACAAGACGGTTTTAATGCCCCTTGGAAAAGACGTGTAGTTCAGAGTGGTTTAACAAGATTTTTTAATGCCCCTTGGAAGAGACGTGGAGGTCACAGTAGCTTAACAAGACGGTTTTAATGCCCCTTGGAAGAGACGTGGAGTTCAGAAGGGTTTATCAAGACAGTTATAATGACCCTTGGAAGAGACATGGAGGTCACAGTAGTTTAACAAGACAGTGCTAATGCCCCTTGGAAGAGAAATGGAGTTCAGAGTGGTTTAACAAGATGGTTTTAATGCCCCTTGGAAGAGACGGGGAGGTCACAGTAGCTTAACAAGATGGTTTTATTGACCCTTGGAAGAGACTTTGAGGTCACAGCAGCTTAACAAGATGGTTTTAATGCCCTTGGAAGATACGTGGAGGTTAGAGCTGTTTTAAAAGACAGTTTTACTGCCCCTTGGAAGAGACGTGGAGGTCACAGTAGCTTAACAAGATGGTTTTAATGCCCCTTGGAAGAGACGTGGAGTTCAGAGTGGTTTCACAAGATGGTTGTAATGCCCCTTGGAAGAGACGTGGAGATTACAGTGGTTTAACAAGACAGTTTTAATGCCCCTTGGTAGAGACGTGGAGTAAAGAGTGGTTTAGCAAGATGATTTTAATGCCCCTTGGAATACACGTGCAGTTCAGAGTGGTTTAACAAGACACTTTTAATGCCCCTTGGAAGAGACGTGGAGGCCACAGTAGCTTAACAAGATGGTTTTAATGCCCCTTGGAAGAGACTAGGTGTTCAGAGTGGTTAAACAAGATAGTTTTAATACCCCAGGGAAGAGATGTGGAGGTTACAGTAGCTTAACAAAACGGTTTTAATGCCCCTTGGAAAAGACGTGGAGTTCAGAGTGGTTTAACAAGATGGTTTTAATGCCCCTTGGAAGAGACGTGGAGGTCACAGTAGCTTAAAAAGACGGTTTTAATGCCCCTTGGAAGAGACATGGAGGTCAGAGTGGTTTAACAAGACGGTTTTAATGCCCCTTGGAACAGACGTGGAGGTCACAGTAGTTTAACAAGACGGTTTTAATGCACATTAGAAGAGACGTGAAGTTCAGTGTGGTTTAACAAGACGGTTTTAATGCCCCTTGGAAGAAACATGGAGTTCAGAGTAGTTTAACAAAATGGTTTTAATGCCCCTTGCAAGAGAGGTGGAGGTCACAGTCGCTTAACAAGATGGTTTTAATGCCACTTGGAAGGGACGGGTAGGTCACAGTAGCTTCACAAGATGCTTTTAATTCCCCTTGGAAGAGACGTGGAGGTCACAGTAGCTTAACAAGACGGTTTTATTGCCCCTTGGAAGAGACATGGAGGTCAGAGTGGTTTAACAAGATGGTTTTAATGCCCCTTGGAAGAGATGTGAAGGTCACAGTAGCATAACAAGACGGTTTTAATGCCCCTTGGAAGAGACGTGGAGTTCAGATTGTTTTTAAAATACGGTTTTAATGCCCCTTGGAAGAGACGTGGAGGTCACAGTAGCTTAACAAGATGGTTTTAATGCCCCTGGGAAGAAAAGTGGAGTTCAGAGTGGTTTAACAAGACGGTTTTAATGCCCCTTGGAAGAGACGTGGAGGTCACAGTAGCTTAACAGGACGGTTTTAATGCCCCTTGGAAGAGATGTGGAGTTCAGAAGGGTTTAACAAGACAGTTATAATGACCCTTCGAAGAGACATGGAGGTCACAGTAGTTTAACAAGACGGTGCTAATGCCCCTTGGAAGAGAAATGGAGTTCAGAGTGGTTTAACAAGATGGTTTTAATGCACCTTGGAAGAGACGGGGAGGTCACAGTAGCTTAACAAGATGGTTTTATTGCTCCTTGGAAGAGACTTTGAGGTCACAGTAGCTTAACAAGATGGTTTTAATGCCCTTGGAAGATACGTGGAGGTCAGAGTTGTTTTAAAAGACAGTTTTACTGCCCCTTGGAAGAGACGTGGAGGTCACAGTAGCTTAACAAGATGGTTTTAATGCCCCTTGGAAGAGACGTGGAGTTCAGAGAGGGTTCACAAGATGGTTTTAATGCCCCTTGGAAGAGACATGGAGGTTACAGTGGTTTAACAAGACGGTTATAATGCCCCTTGGTAGAGACGTGGAGTTCAGAGTGGTTTAACGAGACAATTTTAATGCCCCTTGGAAGAGACGTGCAGTTCAGAGTGGTTTAACAAGACACTTTTAATGCCCCTTGGATGAGACGTGGAGGCCACTGTAGCTTAACAAGATGGTTTTAATGCCCATTGGAAGAGACTAGGAGTTCAGAGTGGTTAAACAAGATAGTTTTAATACCCCTGGGAAGAGACGTGGAGGTTACAGTAGCTTAACAAGACGGTTTTAATGCCCCTTGGAAAAGACGTGTAGTTCAGAGTGGTTTAACAAGATTTTTTAATGCCCCTTGGAAGAGATGTGGAGGTCACAGTAGCTTAACAAGACGGTTTTAATGCCCCTTGGAAGAGACGTGGAGTTCAGAAGGGTTTATCAAGACAGTTATAATGACCCTTGGAAGCGACATGGAGGTCACAGTAGTTTAACAAGACGGTGCTAATGCCCCTTGGAAGAGAAATGGAGTTCAGAGTGGTCTAACAAGATGGTTTTAATGCCCCTTGGAAGAGACGGGGAGGTCACAGTAGCTTAACAAGATGGTTTTATTGCCCCTTGGAAGAGACTTTGAGGTCACAGTAGCTCACAAGATGGTTTTAATGCCCTTGGAAGATACGTGGAGGTCAGAGCTGTTTTAAAAGACAGTTTTACTGCCCCTTGGAAAAGACGTGGAGGTCACAGTAGCTTAACAAGATGGTTTTAATGCCCCTTGGAAGAGACGTGGAGTTCAGAGTGGTTTCACAAGATGGTTGTAATGCCCCTTGGAAGAGACGTGGAGATTACAGTGGTTTAACAAGACAGTTTTAATGCCCCTTGGTAGAGACGTGGAGTACAGAGTGGTTTAACAAGACGATTTTAATGCCCCTTGGAATACACGTGCAGTTCAGAGTGGTTTAACAAGACACTTTTAATGCCCCTTGGAAGAGACGTGGAGGCCACAGTAGCTTAACAAGATGGTTTTAATGCCCCTTGGAAGAGACTAGGTGTTCAGAGTGGTTAAACAAGATAGTTTTAATACCCCTGGGAAGAGATGTGGAGGTTACAGTAGCTTAACAAGACGGTTTTAATGCCCCTTGGAAAAGACGTGGAGTTCAGAGTGGTTTAACAAGATGGTTTTAATGCCCCTTGGAAGAGACGTGGAGGTCACAGTAGCTTAAAAAGACGGTTGTAATGCCCCTTGGAAGAGACATGGAGGTCAGAGTGGTTTAACAAGACGGTTTTAATGCCCCTTGGAACAGACGTGGAGGTCACAGTAGGTTAACAAGACGGTTTTAATGCACCTTAGAAGAGACGTGAAGTTCAGTGTGGTTTAACAAGACGGTTTTAATTCCCCTTGGAAGAAACATGGAGTTCAGAGTAGTTTAACAAAATGGTTTTAATGCCCCTTGCAAGAGAGGTGGAGGTCACAGTCGCTTAACAAGACGGTTTTAATGCCACTTGGAAGGGACGTGTAGGTCACAGTAGCTTAACAAGATGCTTTTAATTCCCCTTGGAAGAGACGTGGAGGTCACAGTAGCTTAACAAAATGGTTTTAATGACCCTTGGAAGAGACATGGAGCTCAGAGTGGTTTAACAAGACGGTTTTAATGCCCCTTGGAAGAGACGTGAAGGTCACAGTAGCATAAGAAGACGGTTTTAATGCCCCTTGGAAGAGACGTGGAGTTCAGATTGTTTTTAAAATACGGTTTTAATGCCCCTTGGAAGAGACGTGGAGGTCACATTAGCTTAACAAGATGGTTTTAATGCCCCTTGGAAGAGACGTGGAGGTTATAGTAGCTTAACAAGATACTTTTAATTCCCCTTGGAAGAGACGTGGAGGCCACAGTAGCTTAACAAGATGGTTTTAATTCCCCTTGGAAGAGACTAGGAGTTCAGAGTGGTTAAACAAGATAATTTTAATACCTCTGGGAAGAGACGTGGAGGTTACAGTAGCTTAACAAGACGGTTTTAATGCCCCTTGGAAAAGATGTGGAGTTCAGAGTGGTTTAACAAGATGGTTTTAATGCCCCTTGGAAGAGACGTGGAGGTCACAGTAGCTTAACAAGACGGTTTTAATGCCCCTTGGAAGAGACATGGAGGTCAGAGTGGTTTAACAAGACGGTTTTAATGCCCCTTGGAAGAGAGGTGGAGGTCACAGTAGGTTAGAAAGACGGTTTTAATGCCACTTGGCAGGGACGTGGAGGTCACAGTAGCTTAGCAAAACGGTTTTAATGCCACTTGGAAGGGACGTGGAGGTCACAGTAGCTTAACAAGATGCTTTTAATTCCCCTTGGAAGAGACGTGGAGGTCACAGTAGCTTAACAAAATGGTTTTAATGACCCTTGGAAGAGACATGGAGCTCAGAGTGGTTTAACAAGACGGTTTTAATGCCCCTTGGAAGAGACGTGAAGGTCACAGTAGCATAAGAAGACGGTTTTAATGCCCCTTGGAAGAGACGTGGAGTTCAGATTGTTTTTAAAATACGGTTTTAATGCCCCTTGGAAGAGACGTGGAGGTCACAGTAGCTTAACAAGATGGTTTTAATGCCCCTTGGAAGAGACGTGGAGGTTATAGTAGCTTAACAAGATACTTTTAATTCCCCTTGGAAGAGACGTGGAGGCCACAGTAGCTTAACAAGATGGTTTTAATTCCCCTTGGAAGAGACTAGGAGTTCAGAGTGGTTAAACAAGATAGTTTTAATACCTCTGGGAAGAGACGTGGAGGTTACAGTAGCTTAACAAGACGGTTTTAATGCCCCTTGGAAAACATGTGGAGTTCAGAGTGGTTTAACAAGATGGTTTTAATGCCCCTTGGAAGAGACGTGGAGGTCACAGTAGCTTAACAAGACGGTTTTAATGCCCCTTGGAAGAGACATGGAGGTCAGAGTGGTTTAACAAGACGTTTTAATGCCCCTTGGAAGAGAGGTGGAGGTCACAGTAGGTTAGAAAGACGGTTTTAATGCCACTTGGCAGGGACGTGGAGGTCACAGTAGCTTAACAAAACGGTTTTAATGCCACTTGGAAGGGACGTGGAGGTCACAGTAGCTTAACAAGATGCTTTTAATTCCCCTTGGAAGAGATGTGCAGGTCACAGTAGCTTAGCATGACGGTTTTAATACCCCTTGTAAGAGACGTGGAGTTCAGAGTGGTTTAACAAGATGGTTTTAATGCCCCTTGGAAGAGACGTGGAGTTCAGAGTGGTTTAACAAGATGGTTTTAATGCCCCTTGGAAGAGACGTGGAGGACACAGTAGCTTAACAAGACGGTTTTAATGCACCTTGGAAGAGACGTGGACGACACAGTAGCTTAAAAAGACGGTTTTAATGCCCCATGGAAGAGACATGGAGGTCAGAGTCATTTAACAAGACGGTTTTATTGCCCCTTGGAAGAGACGTGGAGGTCAGAGTGGTTTTAAAAGACCGTTTTAATGCCCCTTGGAAGAGACGTGGAGGTCACAGTAGCTTAACAAGATGGTTTTAATGCCCCTTGGTAGAGACGTGGAGATCACAGCAGCTTAACAATACGGTTTTAATGCCCCTTGGAAGAGATGTGGAGGTTACAGTAGTTTAACAAGACGGTTTTAATGCCCCTTGGTAGAGACGTGGAGTTCAGAGTGGTTTATCAAGACGATTTTAATGAAACTTGGAAGAGACGTGCAGTTCAGAGTGGTTTAACAAGACACTTTTAATGCCCCTTGGAAGAGATGGGGAGGCCACAGTAGCTTAACAAGATGGTTTTAATGCCCCTTGGAAGAGACTAGGAGTTCAGAGTGGTTTAACAAGATGGTTTCAATGCCCCTTGGAAGAGACATGGAGGTCACAGTAGCTTAACAAGACAGTTTTAATGCCCCTTGGAAGAGACGTGGAGGTCACAGTAGCTTAGCAAGACGGCTTTAATGCCCCTTGGATGAAAAGTGGAGTTCAGAGTGGTTTAACAAAACAGTAGCTTAGCAATACGGTTTTAATGCCCCTTTCAAGAGATAAGTAGTTCAGAGTGGTTTAACAAGACGGTTTTACTTCCCCTTGGAAAAGACGTGTAGTTCAGAGTGGTTTAACAAGATGGTTTTAATGCCCCTTGGAAGAGACGTGGAGTTCAGAGTGGTTTAACAAGACGATTTTAATGCCCCTTGGAAGGGACGTGGAGGTCACAGTAGCTTAACAAGATGGTTTTAATGCCCCGTGGAAGAGACGTGGAGGTCACAGTATCTTAACAAGACGATTTTAATGCCCCTTGGAAGAGACATGGAGGTCAGAGTGGTTTAACAAGACGGTTTTAGTGCCCCTTGGAAGAGACGTGGAGGTCACAGTAGCATAAGAAGACGGTTTTAATGCCCCTTGGAAGAGACGTGGAGTTCAGATTGTTTTTAAAATACGGTTTTAATGCCCCTTGGAAGAGACGTGGAGGTCACAGTAGCTTAACAAGATGGTTTTAATGCCCCTGGGAAGAAAAGTGGAGTTCAGAGGGGTTTAAGAAGACGGTTTTAATGCCCCTTGGAAGAGATGTGGAGGTCACAGTAGCTTAACAGGACGGTTTTAATGCCCCTTGGAAGAGACGTGGAGTTCAGAAGGGTTTAACAAGACAGTTATAATGACCCTTGGAAGAGACATGGAGGTCACAGTAGTTTAACAAGACGGTGCTAATGCCCCTTGGAATAGAAATGGAGTTCAGAGTGGTTTACCAAGACGGTTTTAATGCCCCTTGGAAGAGACGTGGAGGTTTCAGTAGATTAACAGGACGGTCGTAATGCCCCTTGGATTAGATGTGGAGTTTAGAGTGGTTTAACAAGACGGTTTTAATGCCCCTTGGAAGAGACGTGGAGTTCAGAGTGGTTTAACAAGACGGTTTTAATGCCCCTTGGAAGAGACGTGGAGGTCACTGTAGCTTAACAAGATGGTTTTAATGCCCCTTGGAAGAGACTTGGAGGTCACAGTAGCTTAACAAGTCGGTTTTAATGCCCCTTGGAAGAGACATGGAGGTCAGAGTGTTTTAACAAGACGGTTTTAATGCCCCTTGGAAGAGACGTGGAGGTCACAGTAGCTTAACAAGATGGTTTTAATGCCCCTTGGAAAAGACGTGGAGATCACAGCAGCTTAACAATACGGTTTTAATGCCCCTTGGAAGAGATGCGGAGGTTACAGTAGTTTAACAAGACAGTTTTAATGCCCCTTGGTAGAGACGTGGAGTTCAGAGTGGTTTAACAAGACGATTTTAATGCACCTTGGAAGAGACGTGCAGTTCAGAGTGGTTTAACAAGACACTTTTAATGCCCCTTGGAAGAGACTAGGAGTTCAGAGTGGATAAACAAGATAGTTTTAATACCCCTGGGAAGAGACGTGGAGGTTACAGTAGCTTAACAAGACGGTTTTAATGCTCCTTGGAAGACACGTGCAGTTCAGAGTGGTTTAACAAGACACTTTTAATCCCCATTGGAAGAGACGTGGAGGCCACAGTAGCTTAACAAGATGGTTTTAATGCCCCTTGGAAGAGACTAGGTGTTCAGAGTGGTTAAAAAAGATAGTTTTAATGCCCCTTGGAAGAGACGTGGAGGCCACAGTAGCTTAACAAGACGGTTTTAATGCCCCTTGGAAAAGACGTGGAGTTCAGAGTGGTTTAACAAGATGGTTTTAATGCCCCTTGCAAGAGACGTGGAGGTCACAGTAGCATAAAAAAAACGGTTTTAATGCCCCTTGGAAGAGACATGGAGGTCAGAGTGGTTTAACAAGACGGTTTTAATGCCCCTTGGAACAGACGTGGAGGTCACAGTAGGTTAACAAGACGGTTTTAATGCACCTTAGAAGAGACGTGAAGTTCAGTGTGGTTTAACAAGACGGTTTTAATGCCCCTTGGAAGAAACATGGAGTTCAGAGTAGTTTAACAAAATGGTTTTAATGCCCCTTGCAAGAGAGGTGGAGGTCACAGTAGCTTAACAACACGGTTTTAATGCCACTTGGAAGGGACGTGGAGGTCACAGTAGCTTAACAAGATGCCTTTAATTCCCCTTGGAAGAGACGTGGAGGTCACAGTAGCTTAACAAGACAGTTTTAATGCCCCTTGGAAGAGACATGGAGGTCAGAGTGGTTTAACAAGACGGTTTTAATGCCCCTTGGAAGAGACGTGGAGGTTACAGTAGCTTAACAATATACTTTTATTTCCCCTTGGAAGAGACGTGGAGGCCACAGTAGCTTAACAAGATGGTTTTAATGCCCCTTGGAAGAGACTAGGAGTTCAGAGTGGTTAAACAAGATAGTTTTAGTACCTCTGGGAAGAGATGTGGAGGTTACAGTAGCTTAACAAGACGGTTTTAATGCCCCTTGGAAAAGACGTGGAGTTCAGAGTGGTTTAACAAGATGGTTTTAATGCCCCTTGGAAGAGACGTGGAGGTAACAGTAGCTTAACAAGACAGTTTTAATGCCCCTTGGAAGAGACATGGAGGTCAGAGTGGTTTAAAAAGACGGTTTTAATGCCCCTTGGAAGAAACGTGGAGTTCAGAGAAGTTTAACAAAATGGTTTTAATGCCCCTTGCAAGAGAGGTGGAGGTCACAGTAGCTTAACAAGACGGTTTTAATGCCAATTGGAAGGGACGTGGAGGTCACAGTAGCTTAACAAGATGCTTTAAATTCCCCTTGGAAGAGACGTGGAGGCCACAGTAGCTTAACAAGATGGTTTTAATGCCCCTTGGAAGAGACTAGGAGTTCAGAGTGGATAAATAAGATAGTTTTAATACAACGGGGAAGAGACGTGGAGGTTACAGTAGCTTAACAAGACGGTTTTAATGCTCCTTGGTAGAGACGTGGAGTACAGAGTGGTTTAACAAGACGATTTTAATGCCCCTTGGAAGACACGTGCAGTTCAGAGTGGTTTAACAAGACACTTTTAATGCCCCTTGGAAGAGACGTGGAGGCCACAGTAGCTTAACAAGATGGTTTTAATGCTCCTTGGAATAGACTAGGTGTTCAGAGTGGTTAAAAAAGATAGTTTTAATGCCCCTTGGAAGAGACGTGGAGGCCACAGTAGCTTAACAAGACGGTTTTAATGCCCCTTGGAAAAGACGTGGAGTTCAGAGTGGTTTAACAAGATGGTTTTAATCCCCCTTGGAAGAGACGTGGAGGTCACAGTAGCTTAAAAAGACTTTTTTAATGCCCCTTGGAAGAGACATGGAGGTCAGAGTGGTTTAACAAGACGGTTTTAATGCCCCTTGGAACAGACAAGGAGTTCAGAGTGGATAAACAAGATAGTTTTAATTCCCCTGGGAAGAGACGTGGAGGTTACAGTAGCTTAACAAAACGGTTTTAATGCTCCTTGGTAGAGACGTGGAATACAGAGTGGTTTAACAAGACGATTTTAATGCCCCTTGGAAGACACATGCAGTTCAGAGTGGTTTAACAAGACACTTTTAATGCCCATTGGAAGAGACGTGGAGTCCACAGTAGCTTAACAAGATGGTTTTAATGCCCCTTGGAAGAGACTAGGTGTTCAGAGTGGTTAAAAAAGATAGTTTTAATGCCCCTTGGAAGAGACGTGGAGGCCACAGTAGCTTAACAAGACGGTTTTAATGCCCCTTGGAAAAGACGTGGAGTTCAGAGTGGTTTAACAAGATGGTTTTAATGCCCCTTGGAAGAGACGTGGAGGTCACAGTAGCTTAAAAAGACGGTTTTAATGCCACTTGGAAGAGACATGGAGGTCAGAGTGGTTTAACAAGTCGGTTTTAATGCCCCTTGGAACAGACGTGGAGGTCACAGTAGGTTAACAAGACGGTTTTAATGCACCTTAGAAGAGAGGTGAAGTTCAGTGTAGTTTAATAAGACGGTTTTAATGCCCCTTGGAAGAAACATGGAGTTCAGAGTAGTTTAACAAAATGGTTTTAATGCCCCTTGCAAGAGAGGTGGAGGTCACAGTAGCTTAACAACACGGTTTAATGCCGCTTGGAAGGGACGTGGAGGTCACAGAAGCTTAACAAGATGCCTTTAATTCCCCTTGGAAGAGACGTGGAGGTGACAGTAGCTTAACAAGACAGTTTTAATGCCCCTTGGAAGAGACATGGAGGTCAGAGTGGTTTAACAAGACGGTTTTAATGCCCCTTGGAAGAGACGTGGAGGTTACAGTAGCTTAACAATATACTTTTAATTCCCCTTGGAAAAGACGTGGAGGCCACAGTAGCTTAACAAGATGGTTTTAATGCCCGTAGGAAAAGACGTGGAGTTCAGAGTGGTTTAACGTGACGGTTTTAATGCCCCTTGGAAGAGACGTGGAGGTCACAGTAGCTTAACAAGACGGTTTTAATGCCCCTTGGAAGAGACGTGAAGGTCACAGTAGCATAAGAAGACGGTTTTAATGCCCCTTGGAAGAGACGTGGAGTTCAGATTGTTTTTAAAATACGGTTTTAATGCCCCTTGGAAGAGACTTGGAGGTCACAGTAGCTTAACAAGATGGTTTTAATGCCCCTGGGAAGAAAAGTGGAGTTCAGAGTGGTTTAACAAGACGGTTTTAATGCCCCTTGGAAGAGACGTGGAGGTCACAGTAGCTTAACAGGACGGTTTTAATGCCCCTTGGAAGAGATGTGGAGTTCAGAAGGGTTTAACAAGACTGTTATAATGACCATTTGAAGAGACATGGAGGTCACAGTAGTTTAACAAGACGGTGCTAATGCCCCTTGGAAGAGAAATGGAGTTCAGAGTGGTTTAACAAGATGGTTTTAATGCCCCTTGGAAGAGAGGGGGAGGTCACAGTAGCTTAACAAGATGGTTTTATTGTTCCTTGGAAGAGACATTGAGGTCACAGTAGCTTAACAAGATGGTTTTAATGCCCTTGGAAGATACGTGGAGGTCAGAGTTGTTTTAAAAGACAGTTTTACTGCCCCTTGGAAGAGACGTGGAGGTCACAGTAGCTTAACAAGATGGTTTTAATGCCCCTTGGAAGAGACGTGGAGTTCAGAGAGGTTTCACAAGATGGTTTTAATGCCCCTTTGAAGAGACGTGGAGGTTACAGTGGTTTAACAAGACGGTTATAATGCCCCTTGGTAGAGAGGTGGAGTTCAGAGTGGTTTAACGAGACAATTTTAATGCCCCTTGGAAGAGACGTGCAGTTCAGAGTGGTTTAATTGGACACTTTTAATGCCCCTTGGATGAGACGTGGAGGCCACAGTAGCTTAACAAGATGGTTTTAATGCCCATTGGAAGAGACTAGGAGTTCATAGAGGTTAAACAAGATAGTTTTAATACCCCTGGGACGAGACGTGGAGGTTACAGTAGCTTAACAAGACGGTTTTAATGCACCTTGGAAAAGACGTGTAGTTCAGAGTGGTTTAACAAGATTTTTTTAATGCCCCTTGGAAGAGACGGGGAGATCACAGTAGCTTAACAAGATGGTTTTATTGCCCCTTGGAAGAGACTTTGAGGTCACAGTAGCTTAACAAGATGGTTTTAATGCCCTTGGAAGATACGTGGAGGTCAGAGTTGTTTTAAAAGACAGTTTTTCTGCCCCTTGGAAGAGACGTGGAGGTCACAGTATCTTAACAAGATGGTTTTAATGCCCCTTGGAAGAGACGTGGAGTTCAGAGTGGTTTCACAAGATGGTTGTAATGCCCCTTGGAAGAGACGTGGAGATTACAGTGGTTTATCAAGACAATCAAGACAGTTTTAATGCCCCTTGGTATAGACGTGGAGTACAGAGTGGTTTAACAAGACGATTTTAATGCCCCTTGCAAGACACGTGCAGTTCAGAGTGGTTTAACAAGACACTTTTAATGCCCCTTGGAAGAGACATGGAGGCCACAGTAGCTTAACAAGATGGTTTTAATGCCCCTTGGAAGAGACTAGGTGTTCAGAGTGGTTAAACAAGATAGTTTTAATACACCTGGGAAGAGATGTGGAGGTTACAGTAGCTTAACAAGACGGTTTTAATGCCCCTTGGAAAAGACGTGGCGTTCAGAGTGGTTTAACAAGATGGTTTTTATGCCCCTTAGAAGAGACGTGGAGGTCACAGTAGCTTAAAAAGACGGTTTTAATGCCCCTTGGAAGAGACATGGAGGTCAGAGTGGTTTAACCAGACGGTTTTAATGCCCCTTGGAACAGACGTGGAGGTCACAGTATGTTAACAAGACGGTTTTAATGCACCTTAGAAAAGACGTGAAGTTCAGTGTGGTTTAACAAGACGGTTTTAATGCCCCTTGGAAAAAACATGGAGTTCAGAGTAGTTTAACAAAATGGTTTTAATGCCCCTTGCAAGAGAGGTGGAGGTCACAGTCGCTTAACAGTATGGTTTTAATGCCACTTGGAAGGGACGTGGAGGTCACAGTAGCTTAACAAGATGGTTTAAATTCCCCTTGGAAGAGACGTGGAGGTCACAGTAGCTTAACAAGACGGTTTTAATGCCCCTTGGAAGAGACATGGAGGTCAGAGTGGTTTAACAAGACGGTTTTAATGCCCCTTGGAAGAGACGTGGAGGTTACAGTAGCTTAACAAGATACTTTTAATTCCTCTTGGAAGAGACGTGGAGGCCACAGTAGCTTAACAAGATGGTTTTAATGACCCTTGGAAGAGACTAGGAGTTCAGAGTGGTTAAACAAGATATTTTTAATACCTCTGGGAAGAGACGTGGAGGTTACAGTAGCTTAACAAGACGGTTTTAATGCCCCTTGGAAAAGACGTGGAGGTCAGAGTGGTTTAACAAGATGGTTTTAATGCCCCTTGTAAGAGACGTGGAGGTCACAGTAGCTTAACAAGATGGTTTTAATGCCCCTTGGAAGAGACATGGATGTCAGAGTGGTTTAACAAGACGGTTTTAATGCCCCTTGGAAGAGAGGTGGAGGTCACAGTAGGTTAACAAGACGGTTTTAATGCCACTTGGCAGGGACGTGGAGGTCACAGTAGCTTAATAAGACGGTTTTAATGCCACTTGGAAGGGACGTGGAGGTCACAGTAGCTTAACAGGATGCTTTTAATTCCCCTTGGAAGAGATGTGCAGGTCACAGTAGCTTAGCAAGACGGTTTTAGTGCCCCTTGGAAGAGACGTGGAGGTCACAATAGCTTAACAAGATGGTTTTAATGGCCCTTGGAAGAGACGTGGAGTTCAGAAGGGTTTAACAAGACAGTTATATTGCCCTTTGGAAGAGACGTGGAGGTCACAGTAGTTTAACAAGACGATTTTAATGCCCCTTGGATAAAAAGTGGAGTTCAGAGTGGTTTAACAAAACAGTAGCTTAGCAATACGGTTTTAATGCCCCTTGGAAGAGACAAGGAGTTCAGAGTGGTTTACCAAGACGGTTTAACTTCCTCTTGGAAAAGACGTGGAGTTCAGAGTGGTTTAACAAGCGGTTTTAATGTCCCTTGGAAGAGATGTGGAGGTCACAGTAGCTTAACAAGACGGTTTTAATGTACGTGGAAGAGACGTGGAGGTCAAAGTGGTTTACCAAGACGGTTTTAATGTCCCTTGGAAGAGACGTGGAGGTCTCAGTAGATTATCAAGACGGTCGTAATGCCCCTTGGATTAGATGTGGAGTTTAGAGTGGTTTAACAAGACGATTTTAATGCCCCTTGGAAGAGACGTGGAGTTCAGAGTGGTTTAACAAGATGGTTTTAATGCCCCTTGGAAGAGACGTGGAGGTCACAGTAGCTTAACAAGACGATTTTAATGCCCCTTGGAAGAGACATGGAGGTCAGAGTGGTATAATAAGACGGTTTTAATGCCCCTTGGAAGAGACGTGCAGTTCAGAGTGGTTTAACAAGACACTTTTAATGCCCTTTGGAAGAGACGTGGAGGTCACAGTAGCTTATCAAGACGGTTTTAATGCCACTTGAAAGAGACAGGGAGGTCACAGTAGCTTAACAAGACGGTTTTAATGCCCCTTGGAAGAGACTTGGAGTTCACAGTAGCTTATAAAGATGGTTTTAATGCCCATTGGAAGAGACGTGGAGGTTAGAGTAGCTTAACCAGATGGTTTTAATGCCTGTTCCAAGAGACGTGGAGTTCAGAGTGGTTTAACAAGAAGCTTTTAATGCCCCTAGGAAAAGACGTGGAGTTCAGAGTGGTTTAACGTGACGGTTTTAATGCCCCTTGGAAGAGACGTGGAGTTCAGAGTGGTTTAACAAGACAGTTTTAATGCCCCTTGGAAGAGATGGGGAGGTCACAGTAGCTTAACAAGACGGTTTTAATGCCCCTTGGAAGAGACGTGGAGGTCACAGTAGCTTAACAAGACGGTTTAAATGCCCCTTGGAAGAGACATGGAAGTCAGATTGGTTTAACAAGACGGTTTTAATGCCCCTTGGAAGAGACGTGGAGGTCAGAGCGGTTTTAAAAGACAGTTTTAATTCCCCTTGGAAGAGACGTGGAGGTCACAGTAGATTAAAAAGATGGTTTTAATGCCCCTTGGAAGAGACGTGGAGGTCACAGTAGCTTAACAAGATGGTTTTAATGCCACTTGGAAGAGACGTGGAGTTCAGAGCGCTTAAACAAGACGGTTTTAATGCCCCTTGGAAGAGACGTGGAGGTTACAGTAGTTTAACAAAACGGTTTTAATGCTCCTTGGTAGAGACGTGGAGTTCAGAGTGCTTTAACAAGACGATTTTAATGCCCCTACGAAAAGACGTGGAGTTCAGATTGTTTTAACGTGACGGTTTTAATGCCCCTTGGAAGAGACGTGGAGTTCAGAGTGGTTTAACAAGACGGTTTTAATGCCTCTTGGAAGAGACGTGGAGGTCACAATAGCTTAACAAGACGGTTTTCATGCCCCTTGGAAGAGACGTGGAGGTCAGAGTAGCTTAACAAGACGGTTTTAATGCCCCTTGGAAGAGACATGGAGGTCAGAGTGGTTTAACAAGACGGTTTTAATGCCCCTTGGAAGAGACGTGGAGGTCAGTGTGGATTTAAAAGACAGTTTTAATGCCATTTGGAAGAGACGTGGAGGTCACAGTAGCTTAACAAGATGCTTTTAATGCCCCTTGGAAGCACGTAGAGATCACAGCAGCTTAAAAATACGGTTTTAATGCCTCTTGGAAGAGACGTGGAGGTTACAGTAGTTTAACAAGACGGTTTTAATGCCCCTTGGTAGAGACGTGGAGTTCATAGTGGTTTAACAAGACGATTTTAATGCACCTTGGAAGAGACGTGCAGTTCAGAGTGGTTTAACAAGACACTTTTAATGCCCCTTGGAAGAGACGTGGAGGCCACAGTAGCTTAACAAGATGGTTTTAATGCTCCTTTGAAGAGATTAGGAGATCAGAGTGGTTAAACAAGATAGTTTTAATACCCTTGGGAAGAAACGTGGAGGTTACAGTAGCTTAACAAGACTGTTTTAATGCCCGTAGGAAAAGACGTGGAGTTCAGAGTGGTTTAACGTGACGGTTTTAATGCCCCTTGGAAGAGACGTGGAGGTCACAGTAGCTTAACAAGACGGTTTTAATGCCCCTTGGAAGAGACGTGAAGGTCACAGTAGCATAAGAAGACGGTTTTAATGCCGCTTGGAAGAGACGTGGAGTTCAGATTGTTTTTAAAATACGGTTTTAATGCCCCTTGGAAGAGACTTGGAGGTCACAGTAGCTTAACAAGATGGTTTTAATGCCCCTGGGAAGAAAAGTGGAGTTCAGAGTGGTTTAACAAGACGGTTTTAATGCCCCTTGGAAGAGACGTGGAGGTCACAGTAGCTTAACAGGACGGTTTTAATGCCCCTTGGAAGAGATGTGGAGTTCAGAAGGGTTTAACAAGACAGTTATAATGACCATTGGAAGAGACATGGAGGTCACAGTAGTTTAACAAGACGGTGCTAATGCCCCTTGGAAGAGAAATGGAGTTCAGAGTGGTTTAACAAGATGGTTTTAATGCCCCTTGGAAGAGAGGGGGAGGTCACAGTAGCTTAACAAGATGGTTTTATTGTTCCTTGGAAGAGACATTGAGGTCACAGTAGCTTAACAAGATGGTTTTAATGCCCTTGGAAGATACGTGGAGGTCAGAGTTGTTTTAAAAGACAGTTTTACTGCCCCTTGGAAGAGACGTGGAGGTCACAGTAGCTTAACAAGATGGTTTTAATGCCCCTTGGAAGAGACGTGGAGTTCAGAGAGGTTTCACAAGATGGTTTTAATGCCCCTTTGAAGAGACGTGGAGGTTACAGTGGTTTAACAAGACGGTTATAATGCCCCTTGGTAGAGAGGTGGAGTTCAGAGTGGTTTAACGAGACAATTTTAATGCCCCTTGGAAGAGACGTGCAGTTCAGAGTGGTTTAATTGGACACTTTTAATGCCCCTTGGATGAGACGTGGAGGCCACAGTAGCTTAACAAGATGGTTTTAATGCCCCTTGGAAGAGACTAGGAGTTCATAGAGGTTAAACAAGATAGTTTTAATACCCCTGGGACGAGACGTGGAGGTTACAGTAGCTTAACAAGACGGTTTTAATGCACCTTGGAAAAGACGTGTAGTTCAGAGTGGTTTAACAAGATTTTTTTAATGCCCCTTGGAAGAGACGGGGAGATCACAATAGCTTAACAAGATGGTTTTATTGCCCCTTGGAAGAGACTTTGAGGTCACAGTAGCTTAACAAGATGGTTTTAATGCCCTTGGAAGATACGTGGAGGTCAGAGTTGTTTTAAAAGACAGTTTTACTGCCCCTTGGAAGAGACGTGGAGGTCACAGTATCTTAACAAGATGGTTTTAATGCCCCTTGGAAGAGACGTGGAGTTCAGAGTGGTTTCACAAGATGGTTGTAATGCCCCTTGGAAGAGACGTGGAGATTACAGTGGTTTATCAAGACAATCAAGACAGTTTTAATGCCCCTTGGTATAGACGTGGAGTACAGAGTGGTTTAACAAGACGATTTTAATGCCCCTTGCAAGACACGTGCAGTTCAGAGTGGTTTAACAAGACACTTTTAATGCCCCTTGGAAGAGACATGGAGGCCACAGTAGCTTAACAAGATGGTTTTAATGCCCCTTGGAAGAGACAAGGTGTTCAGAGTGGTTAAACAAGATAGTTTTAATACACCTGGGAAGAGATGTGGAGGTTACAGTAGCTTAACAAGACGGTTTTAATGCCCCTTGGAAAAGACGTGGCGTTCAGAGTGGTTTAACAAGATGGTTTTTATGCCCCTTAGAAGAGACGTGGAGGTCACAGTAGCTTAAAAAGACGGTTTTAATGCCCCTTGGAAGAGACATGGAGGTCAGAGTGGTTTAACCAGACGGTTTTAATGCCCCTTGGAACAGACGTGGAGGTCACAGTATGTTAACAAGACGGTTTTAATGCACCTTAGAAGAGACGTGAAGTTCAGTGTGGTTTAACAAGACGGTTTTAATGCCCCTTGGAAAAAACATGGAGTTCAGAATAGTTTAACAAAATGGTTTTAATGCCCCTTGCAAGAGAGGTGGAGGTCACAGTCGCTTAACAGTACGGTTTTAATGCCACTTGGAAGGGACGTGGAGGTCACAGTAGCTTAACAAGATGGTTTAAATTCCCCTTGGAAGAGACGTGGAGGTCACAGTAGCTTAACAAGACGGTTTTAATGCCCCTTGGAAGAGACATGGAGGTCAGAGTGGTTTAACAAGACGGTTTTAATGCCCCTTGGAAGAGACGTGGAGGTTACAGTAGCTTAACAAGATACTTTTAATTCCTCTTGGAAGAGACGTGGAGGCCACAGTAGCTTAACAAGATGGTTTTAATGACCCTTGGAAGAGACTAGGAGTTCAGAGTGGTTAAACAAGATATTTTTTATACCTCTGGGAAGAGACGTGGAGGTTACAGTAGCTTAACAAGACGGTTTTAATGCCCCTTGGAAAAGACGTGGAGGTCAGAGTGGTTTAACAAGATGGTTTTAATGCCCCTTGTAAGAGACGTGGAGGTCACAGTAGCTTAACAAGATGGTTTTAATGCCCCTTGGAAGAGACATGGATGTCAGAGTGGTTTAACAAGACGGTTTTAATGCCCCTTGGAAGAGAGGTGGAGGTCACAGTAGGTTAACAAGACGGTTTTAATGCCACTTGGCAGGGACGTGGAGGTCACAGTACCTTAATAAGACGGTTTTAATGCCACTTGGAAGGGACGTGGAGGTCACAGTAGCTTAACAGGATGCTTTTAATTCCCCTTGGAAGAGATGTGCAGGTCACAGTAGCTTAGCAAGACGGTTTTAGTGCCCCTTGGAAGAGACGTGGAGGTCACAATAGCTTAACAAGATGGTTTTAATGGCCCTTGGAAGAGACGTGGAGTTCAGAAGGGTTTAACAAGACAGTTATATTGCCCTTTGGAAGAGACGTGGAGGTCACAGTAGTTTAACAAGACGATTTTAATGCCCCTTGGATAAAAATTGGAGTTCAGAGTGGTTTAACAAAACAGTAGCTTAGCAATACGGTTTTAATGCCCCTTGGAAGAGACAAGGAGTTCAGAGTGGTTTACCAAGACGGTTTAACTTCCTCTTGGAAAAGACGTGGAGTTCAGAGTGGTTTAACAAGACGGTTTTAATGTCCCTTGGAAGAGATGTGGAGGTCACAGTAGCTTAACAAGACGGTTTTAATGTACGTGGAAGAGACGTGGAGGTCAAAGTGGTTTACCAAGACGGTTTTAATGTCCCTTGGAAGAGACGTGGAGGTCTCAGTAGATTATCAAGACGGTCGTAATGCCCCTTGGATTAGATGTGGAGTTTAGAGTGGTTTAACAAGACGATTTTAATGCCCCTTGGAAGAGACGTGGAGTTCAGAGTGGTTTAACAAGATGGTTTTAATGCCCCTTGGAAGAGACGTGGAGGACACAGTAGCTTAACAAGACGGTTTTAATGCACCTTGGAAGAGACGTGGACGACACAGTAGCTTAAAAAACGGTTTTAATGCCCCATGGAAGAGACATGGAGGTCAGAGTGGTTTAACAAGACGGTTTTAATGCCCCTTGTAAGAGACGTGGAGGTCAGAGTGGTTTTAAAAGACCGTTTTAATGCCCCTTGTAAGAGACGTGGAGGTCACAGTAGCTTAACAAGATGGTTTTAATGCCCCTGAGAAGAAAAGTGGAGTTCAGAGTGGTTTAACAAGACGGTTTTAATGCCCCTTGGAAGAGACGTGGAGGTCACAGTAGCTTAACAGGACGGTTTTAATGCCCCTTGGAAGAGACGTGGAGTTCAGAAGGGTTTAACAAGACAGTTATAATGACCCTTTGAAGAGACATGGAGGTCACAGTAGTTTAACAAGACGGTGCTAATGCCCCTTGTAAGAGAAATGGAGTTCAGAGTGGTTTAACAAGATGGTTTTAATGTCCCTTGGAAGAGACGGGGAGGTCACAGTAGCTTATCAAGATGGTTTTATTGCTCCTTGGAAGAGACTTTGAGGTCACAGTAGCTTAACAAGATGGTTTTAATGCCCTTCGAAGATACGTCGAGGTCAGAGTTGTTTTAAAAGACAGTTTTACTGCCCCTTGGAAGAGACGTGGAGGTCACAGTACCTTAACAAAATGGTTTTAATGCCCCTTGGAAGAGACGTGGAGTTCAGAGTGATTTCACAAGATGGTTTTAATGCCCCTTGGTAGAGACGTGGAGGTCAGTGTGGATTTAAAAGACAGTTTTAATGCCATTTGGAAGAGACGTGGAGGTCACAGTAGCTTAACAAGATGCTTTTAATGCCCCTTGGAAGCACGTAGAGATCACAGCAGCTTAAAAATACGGTTTTAATGCCTCTTGGAAGAGACGTGGAGGTTACAGTAGTTTAACAAGACGGTTTTAATGCCCCTTGGTAGAGACGTGGAGTTCATAGTGGTTTAACAAGACGATTTTAATGCACCTTGGAAGAGACGTGCAGTTCAGAGTGGTTTAACAAGACACTTTTAATGCCCCTTGGAAGAGACGTGGAGGCCACAGTAGCTTAACAAGATGGTTTTAATGCTCCTTTGAAGAGATTAGGAGATCAGAGTGGTTAAACAAGATAGTTTTAATACCCTTGGGAAGAAACGTGGAGGTTACAGTAGCTTAACAAGACTGTTTTAATGCCCGTAGGAAAAGACGTGGAGTTCAGAGTGGTTTAACGTGACGGTTTTAATGCCCCTTGGAAGAGACGTGGAGGTCACAGTAGCTTAACAAGACGGTTTTAATGCCCCTTGGAAGAGACGTGAAGGTCACAGTAGCATAAGAAGACGGTTTTAATGCCGCTTGGAAGAGACGTGGAGTTCAGATTGTTTTTAAAATACGGTTTTAATGCCCCTTGGAAGAGACTTGGAGGTCACAGTAGCTTAACAAGATGGTTTTAATGCCCCTGGGAAGAAAAGTGGAGTTCAGAGTGGTTTAACAAGACGGTTTTAATGCCCCTTGGAAGAGACGTGGAGGTCACAGTAGCTTAACAGGACGGTTTTAATGCCCCTTGGAAGAGATGTGGAGTTCAGAAGGGTTTAACAAGACAGTTATAATGACCATTGGAAGAGACATGGAGGTCACAGTAGTTTAACAAGACGGTGCTAATGCCCCTTGGAAGAGAAATGGAGTTCAGAGTGGTTTAACAAGATGGTTTTAATGCCCCTTGGAAGAGAGGGGGAGGTCACAGTAGCTTAACAAGATGGTTTTATTGTTCCTTGGAAGAGACATTGAGGTCACAGTAGCTTAACAAGATGGTTTTAATGCCCTTGGAAGATACGTGGAGGTCAGAGTTGTTTTAAAAGACAGTTTTACTGCCCCTTGGAAGAGACGTGGAGGTCACAGTAGCTTAACAAGATGGTTTTAATGCCCCTTGGAAGAGACGTGGAGTTCAGAGAGGTTTCACAAGATGGTTTTAATGCCCCTTTGAAGAGACGTGGAGGTTACAGTGGTTTAACAAGACGGTTATAATGCCCCTTGGTAGAGAGGTGGAGTTCAGAGTGGTTTAACGAGACAATTTTAATGCCCCTTGGAAGAGACGTGCAGTTCAGAGTGGTTTAATTGGACACTTTTAATGCCCCTTGGATGAGACGTGGAGGCCACAGTAGCTTAACAAGATGGTTTTAATGCCCCTTGGAAGAGACTAGGAGTTCATAGAGGTTAAACAAGATAGTTTTAATACCCCTGGGACGAGACGTGGAGGTTACAGTAGCTTAACAAGACGGTTTTAATGCACCTTGGAAAAGACGTGTAGTTCAGAGTGGTTTAACAAGATTTTTTTAATGCCCCTTGGAAGAGACGGGGAGATCACAGTAGCTTAACAAGATGGTTTTATTGCCCCTTGGAAGAGACTTTGAGGTCACAGTAGCTTAACAAGATGGTTTTAATGCCCTTGGAAGATACGTGGAGGTCAGAGTTGTTTTAAAAGACAGTTTTACTGCCCCTTGGAAGAGACGTGGAGGTCACAGTATCTTAACAAGATGGTTTTAATGCCCCTTGGAAGAGACGTGGAGTTCAGAGTGGTTTCACAAGATGGTTGTAATGCCCCTTGGAAGAGACGTGGAGATTACAGTGGTTTATCAAGACAATCAAGACAGTTTTAATGCCCCTTGGTATAGACGTGGAGTACAGAGTGGTTTAACAAGAAGATTTTAATGCCCCTTGCAAGACACGTGCAGTTCAGAGTGGTTTAACAAGACACTTTTAATGCCCCTTGGAAGAGACATGGAGGCCACAGTAGCTTAACAAGATGGTTTTAATGCCCCTTGGAAGAGACAAGGTGTTCAGAGTGGTTAAACAAGATAGTTTTAATACACCTGGGAAGAGATGTGGAGGTTACAGTAGCTTAACAAGACGGTTTTAATGCCCCTTGGAAAAGACGTGGCGTTCAGAGTGATTTCACAAGATGGTTTTAATGCCCCTTGGTAGAGACGTGGAGTTCAGAGTGGTTTAACAAGACAATTTTAGTGCACCTTGGAAGAGACGTGCTGTTCAGAGTGGTTTAACAATACACTTTTAATGCTCCTTGGAAGAGACGTGGAGGCCACAGTAGCTTGCCAAGATGGTTTTAATGCCCCTTGGAAGAGACGTGGAGGTCACAGTAGCTTAACAAGATGGTTTTAATGCCCCTTGGAAGAGACATGGAGGTCAGAGTGGTTTAACAAGACGGTTTTATTGCCCCTTGGAAGAGACGTGGAGGTCAGAGTGGTTTTAAAACAGTTTTAATGCCCCTTGGAAGAGACGTGGAGGTCACAGTAGCTTAACAAGATGGTTTTAATGCCCCTTGGAAGAGACGTGGAGATCACAGCAGCTTAACAAAACGGTTTTAACACCCCTTGGAAGAGACATGGAGGTTACAGTAGCATAACAAGATGGTTTTAATGCCCCTTGGTAGAGACTTGGAGTTCAGAGTGATTTAACAAGACGATTTTAATGCACCTTGGAAGAGACGTGCAATTCAGAGTGGTTTAACAAGACACTTTTAATGCCCCTTGGAAGAGACGTGGAGGCCACAAGAGCTTAACAAGATGGTTTTAATGCCCCTTGGAAGAGACATGGAGGTCAGAGTGGTTAAACAAGATAGTTTTAATACCCCTGGGAAGAGACTTGGAGATAACAGTAGCTTAACAAGACGGTTTTAATGCTCCTTGGTAGAGACGTGGAGTACCGAGTGGTTTTACAAGACGGTTTTAATGCCCCTTGGAAAACACGTGGAGTTCAGAGTGGTTTAACAAGATGGTTTTAATGCCCCTTGGAAGAGACGTGGATGTCACAGTAGCTTAACAAGACGGTTTTAATGCTCCTTGGAAGAGACATGGAGGTCAGAGTGTTTTAACAAGACGGTTTTAATGCCCCTTGGAAGAGACGTGGAGGTCACAGTAGCTTAACAAGACGGTTTTAATGCCCCTTAGAAGAGACGTGGAGTTCAGTGTGGTTTAACAAGGCGGGTTTAATGCCCCTTGGAAGAGACGTGGAGGTCACAGTAGCTTAACAGGACGGTTTTAATGCCCCTTGGAAGAGACGTGGAGTTCAGAAGGGTTTAACAAGACAGTTATAATGACCCTTTGAAGAGACATGGAGGTCACAGTAGTTTAACAAGACGGTGCTAATGCCCCTTGTAAGAGAAATGGAGTTCAGAGTGGTTTAACAAGATGGTTTTAATGCCCCTTGGATGAGACGGGGAGGTCACAGTAGCTTAACAAGATGGTTTTATTGCTCCTTGGAAGAGACTTTGAGGTCACAGTAGCTTAACAAGATGGTTTTAATGCCCTTGGAAGATACGTCGAGGTCAGAGTTGTTTTAAAAGACAGTTTTACTGCCCCTTGGAAGAGACGTGGAGGTCACAGTACCTTAACAAGATGGTTTTAATGCCCCTTGGAAGAGACGTGGAGTTCAGAGTGGTTTCACAAGATGGTTTTAATGCCCCTTGGAAGAGACGTGGAGGTTACAGTGGTTTAACAAGACGGTTATAATGCCCCTTGGTAGATACGTGGAGTTCAGAGTGGTTTAACGAGACAATTTTAATGCCCCTTGGAAGAGACGTGCAGTTCAGAGTGGTTTAACAAGACACTTTTAATGCCCCTAGGATGAGACGTGGAGGCCAGAGTAGCTTAACAAGATGGTTTTAATGCCCATTGGAAGAGACTAGGAATTCAGAGTTGTTAAACAAGATAGTTTTAATACCCCTGGGAAGAGACGTGGAGGTTACAGTAGCTTAACAAGACGGTTTTAATGCCCCTTGGAAGAGACGTGGAGGTCAGAGTGGTTTTAAAAGACAGTTTTAATGCCCCTTGGAAGAGACGTGGAGGTCACAGTAGCTTAACAAGACGGTTTTAATGCCCCTTGGAGGAGACGTGGGGGTCACAGTAGCTTAACAAGATGGTTTTAATGCCCCTGGGAAGAGACGTGGAGTTCAGAGCGGTTAAACAAGACTGTTTTAATGCCCCATGGAAGAGACGTGGAGGTTAAAGTAGTTTAACAAGATGGTTTTAATGCCCCTTGGTAGAGACGTGGAGTTCAGAGTTGTTTAACGTGACGGTTTTAATGCCCCTTGGATGAAAATTGGAGTTCAGAGTGGTTTAACAAAACAGTAGCTTAGCAATACGGTTTTAATGCCCCTTTCAAGAGACAAGGAGTTCAGAGTGGTTTAATAAGACGGTTTTACTTCCCCTTGGAAAAGACGTGTAGTTCAGAGTGGTTTAACAAGATGGTTTTAATGCGCCTTTCAAGAGACGTGGAGTTCAGAGTGGTTTAACAAGACGGTTTTACTTCCCCTTGGAAAAGACGTGTAGTTCAGAGTAGTTTAACAAGATGGTTTTAATGCCCCTTGGTAGAGACGTGGAGTTCAGAGTGGTTTAACAAGACAATTTTAATGCACCTTGGAAGAGACGTGCTGTTCAGAGTGGTTTAACAATACACTTTTAATGCTCCTTGGAAGAGACGTGGAGGCCACAGTAGCTTGCCAAGATGGTTTCAATGCCCCTTGGAAGAGACGTGGAGGTCACAGTAGCTTAACAAGATGGTTTTAATGCCCCTTGGAAGAGACATGGAGGTCAGAGTGGTTTAACAAGACGGTTTTATTGCCCCTTGGAAGAGACGTGGAGGTCAGAGTGGTTTTAAAACAGTTTTAATGCCCCTTGGAAGAGACGTGGAGGTCACAGTAGCTTAACAAGATGGTTTTAATGCCCCTTGGAAGAGACGTGGAGATCACAGCAGCTTAACAAAACGGTTTTAACACCCCTTGGAAGAGACATGGAGGTTACAGTAGCATAACAAGATGGTTTTAATGCCCCTTGGTAGAGACGTGGAGTTCAGAGTGATTTAACAAGACGATTTTAATGCACCTTGGAAGAGACGTGCAATTCAGAGTGGTTTAACAAGACACTTTTAATGCCCCTTGGAAGAGACGTGGAGGCCACAAGAGCTTAACAAGATGGTTTTAATGCCCCTTGGAAGAGACATGGAGGTCAGAGTGGTTAAACAAGATAGTTTTAATACCCCTGGGAAGAGACTTGGAGATAACAGTAGCTTAACAAGACGGTTTTAATGCTCCTTGGTAGAGACGTGGAGTACCGAGTGGTTTTACAAGACGGTTTTAATGCCCCTTGGAAAACACGTGGAGTTCAGAGTGGTTTAACAAGATGGTTTTAATGCCCCTTGGAAGAGACGTGGATGTCACAGTAGCTTAACAAGACGGTTTTAATGCCCCTTGGAAGAGACATGGAGGTCAGAGTGTTTTAACAAGACGGTTTTAATGCCCCTTGGAAGAGACATGGAGGTCACAGTAGCTTAACAAGACGGTTTTAATGTCCCTTAGAAGAGACGTGGAGTTCAGTGTGGTTTAACAAGACGGTTTTAATGTCCCTTGGAAAAAACGTGGAGTTCAGAGTAGTTTAACAAGATGGTTTTAATGCCCCTTGCAAGAGATGTGGAGGTCACAGTAGCTTAACAAGATGGTTTTAATGCCACTTGGAAGGGACGTGGAGGTCACAGTAGCTTATCAAGATGCTTGTAATTCCACTTGGAAGAGACGTGGATGTCACAGTAGCTTAACAAGACGGTTTTAATGCCGCTTGGAAGAGACCTGGAGGTCACAGTAGCTTAACAAGACGGTTTTAATGCCCCTTGGAAGAGACATGGAGGTCAGAGTGGTTTAACAAGACAGTTTTAATGCCCCTTGGAAGAGACGTGGAGGTCTGAGTGGTTTAACAAGATGGTTTTAATGCCCCTTGGAAGAGACGTGGAGGTCACAGTAGCTTAACAAGACGGTTTTAATGCCCCTTGGAAGAGACATGGAGGTCAGAGTGGTTTAACAAGACAGTTTTAATGCCCCTTGGAAGAGACGTGGAGGCCACAGTAGCATAAGAAGACGGTTTTAATGCCCCTTGGAAAAAACGTGGAGTTCAGAGCAGTTTAACAAAATGGTTTTAATGCCCTTTGCAAGAGAGGTGGTGGTCACAGTAGCTTAACAAGACGGTTTTAATGCCCCTTGGAAGAGACATGGAGGTCAGAGTAGTTAAACAAGATAGTTTTAATTCCCCTTGGAAGATAAGTGGAGGTCACACTAGCTTAACAAGACGGTTTTAATGCCCCTTGGAAGAGACCTGGAGGTCACCGTAGCTTAACAAGACGGTTTTAATGCCCCTTGGAAGAGACCTGGAGTTCAGAAGGGTTTAAAAAGACAGTTATAATACCCCTTGGAAGAGACATGGAGGTCACAGTAGTTTAACAAGATGTTTTTAATGCCCCTTGGATGAAAAGTGGAGTTCAAAGTGATTTAACAAAACAGTAGCTTAGGAATACGGTTTTATTGCACCTTGGAAGAGACAAGGAGTTCAGAGTGGTTTAACAAAACGGTTTTACTTCCCCTTTGCAAAGACGTGGAGTTCAGAGTGGTTTAGCAAGACGGTTTTAATGCCCCTTGTAAGAGACGTGGAGGTCACAGTAGCTTAACAAGATGGTTTTAATGTCCCTTGGAAGAGATGTGGAGGTCACAGTAGCTTAACAAGACGGTTGTAATGTCCGTGGAAGAGACGTGGAGGTCAAAGTGGTTTACCAAGACGGTTTTAATGCCCCTTGGCAGAGACGTGGAGGTCTCAGTAGCTTAACAAGACGGTCGTAATGCCCCTTGGAAGAGATGTGGAGTTTAGAGTGGTTTAACAAGACGGTTTTAATGCCCCTTAAAAGAGACATGAAGGTAACAGTGGCTTAACAAGACGGTTTTAATACCCCTTGGAAGAGACATGGAGATCAGAGTGGTTTAACAAGACGATTTTAATTCCCCTAGACAAAGACGTGGAGTTCAGAGTGGTTTAACGTGACGGTTTTAATGCCCCTTGGAAGAGACGTGGAGTTCAGAGTGGTTTAACAACACGGTTTTAATGCCCCTTGGAAGAGACGTGGAGGTCACAGTAGCTTAACAAGACGGTTTTAATGCCTCTTGGAAGAGACGTGGAGGTCACAGTAGCTTAATAAGACGGATTTAATGCCCCTTGGAAGAGACATGGAAGTCAGAGTGGTTTAACAAGAAGGTTTTAATGCCCCTTGGAAGAGACGTGGATGTCAGAGTGGTTTTAAAAGACAGTTTTAATGCCCCTTGGAAGAGACGTGGAGATCACAGTAGCTTAACAAGATGGTTTTAATGCCCCTTGTAAGAGACGTTGAGATCACAGCAGCTTAAAAAAAAGGTTTTAATGCCTGTTGGAAGAGACGTGGAGGTTACAGTAGTTTAACAAGACGATATTAATGCCGCTTGGTAGAGACGTGGAGTTCAGAGTGGTTTAACAAGACGATTTTAATGCACCTTGAAAGAGACGTGCAGTTCAGAGTGGTTTAACAAGACACTTTTAATGCCCCTTGGAAGAGACGTGGAGGCCACAGTAGCTTAACAAGATGGTTTTAATGCCCCTTGGAAGAGAGGTGGAGTTCAGAGAGGTTTCACAAGATGGTTTTAATGCCCCTTTGAAGAGACGTGGAGGTTACAGTGGTTTAACAAGACGGTTATAATGCCCTTGGTAGAGACGTGGAGTTCAGAGTGGTTTAACGAGACAATTTTAATGCCCCTTGGAAGAGACGTGCAGTTCAGAGTGGTTTAACAAGACACTTTTAATGCCCCTTGGAAGAGACGTGGAGGCCACAGTAGCTTAACAAGATGGTTTTAATGCCCATTGGAAGAGACTAGGAGTTCATAGTGGTTAAACAAGATAGTTTTAATACCCCTGGGACGAGACGTGGAGGTTACAGTAGCTTAACAAGACGGTTTTAATGCACCTTGGAAAAGACGTGTAGTTTAGAGTGGTTTAACAAGATTTTTTTAATGCCCCTTGGAAGAGACGTGGAGGTTACAGTAGCTTAACAAGACGGTTTTAATCCCCCTTGGAAGAGACATGGAGTTCAGAAGGGTTTATCAAGACAGTTATAATGACCCTTGGAAGAGACATGGAGGTCACAGTAGTTTAACAAGAAGATGCTAATGCCCCTTGGAAGAGAAATGGAGTTCTGAGTGGTTTAACAAGATGGTTTTAATGCCCCTTGGAAGAGACGTGGAGGTCACAGTAGCTTAACAAGACGGTATTAATGCCCCTTCGAAGAGACCTGGAGGTCACAGTAGCTTAACAAGACGGTTTTAATGCCCCTTGGAAGAGACATGGAGGTCAGAGTGGTTTAACAAGACAGTTTTAATGCCCCTTGGAAGAGACGTGGAGGCCACAGTAGCATAAGAAGACGGTTTTAATGCCCCTTGGAAAAAACGTGGAGTTCAGAGCAGTTTAACAAAATGGTTTTAATGCCCTTTGCAAGAGAGGTGTTGGTCACAGTAGCTTAACAAGACAGTTTTAATGCCCCTTGGAAGAGACATGGAGGTCAGAGTAGTTAAACAAGATAGTTTTAATTCCCCTTGGAAGATAAGTGGAGGTCACACTAGCTTAACAAGACAGTTTTAATGCCCCTTGGAAGAGACCTGGAGGTCAACGTAGCTTAACAAGACGGTTTTAATGCCCCTTGGAAGAGACCTGGAGTTCAGAAGGGTTTAAAAAGGCAGTTATAATACCCCTTGGAAGAGACATGGAGGTCACAGTAGTTTAACAAGATGTTTTTAATGCCCCTTGGATGAAAAGTGGAGTTCAGAGTGATTTAACAAAACAGTAGCTTAGGAATACGGTTTTATTGCACCTTGGAAGAGACAAGGAGTTCAGAGTGGTTTAACAAAACGGTTTTACTTCCCCTTTGCAAAGACGTGGAGTTCAGAGTGGTTTAGCAAGACGGTTTTAATGCCCCTTGTAATAGACGTGGAGGTCACAGTAGCTTAACAAGATGGTTTTAATGTCCCTTGGAAAAGATGTGGAGGTCACAGTAGCTTAACAAGACGGTTGTAATGTCCGTGGAAGAGACGTGGAGGTCAAAGTGGTTTACCAAGACGGTTTTAATGCCCCTTGGAAGAGACGTGGAGGTCTCAGTAGCTTAACAAGACGGTCGTAATGCCCCTTGGAAGAGATGTGGAGTTTAGAGTGGTTTAACAAGACGGTTTTAATGCCCCTTAAAAGAGACATGAAGGTAACAGTGGCTTAACAAGACGGTTTTAATACCCCTTGGAAGAGACATGGAGATCAGAGTGGTTTAACAAGACGATTTTAATTCCCCTAGACAAAGACGTGGAGTTCAGAGTGGTTTAACGTGACGGTTTTAATGCCCCTTGGAAGAGACGTGGAGTTCAGAGTGGTTTAACAACACGGTTTTAATGCCCCTTGGAAGAGACGTGGAGGTCACAGTAGCTTAACAAGACGGTTTTAATGCCCCTTGGAAGAGACGTGGAGGTCACAGTAGCTTAATAAGACGGATTTAATGCCCCTTGGAAGAGACATGGAAGTCAGAGTGGTTTAACAAGAAGGTTTTAATGCCCCTTGGAAGAGACGTGGATGTCAGAGTGGTTTTAAAAGACAGTTTTAATGCCCCTTGGAAGAGACGTGGAGATCACAGTAGCTTAACAAGATGGTTTTAATGCCCCTTGTAAGAGACGTTGAGATCACAGCAGCTTAAAAATATGGTTTTAATGCCTGTTGGAAGAGACGTGGAGGTTACAGTAGTTTAACAAGACGATTTTAATGCCGCTTGGTAGAGACGTGGAGTTCAGAGTGGTTTAACAAGACGATTTTAATGCACCTTGAAAGAGACGTGCAGTTCAGAGTGGTTTAACAAGACACTTTTAATGCCCCTTGGAAGAGACGTGGAGGCCACAGTAGCTTAACAAGATGGTTTTAATGCCCCTTGGAAGAGATGTGGAGTTCAGAGAGGTTTCACAAGATGGTTTTAATGCCCCTTTGAAGAGACGTGGAGGTTACAGTGGTTTAACAAGACGGTTATAATGCCCTTGGTAGAGACGTGGAGTTCAGAGTGGTTTAACGAGACAATTTTAATGCCCCTTGGAAGAGACGTGCAGTTCAGAGTGGTTTAACAAGACACTTTTAATGCCCCTTGGATGAGACGTGGAGGCCACAGTAGCTTAACAAGATGGTTTTAATGCCCATTGGAAGAGACTAGGAGTTCATAGTGGTTAAACAAGATAGTTTTAATACCCCTGGGACGAGACGTGGAGGTTACAGTAGCTTAACAAGACGGTTTTAATGCACCTTGGAAAAGACGTGTAGTTTAGAGTGGTTTAACAAGATTTTTTTAATGCCCCTTGGAAGAGACGTCGAGGTTACAGTCGCTTAACAAGACGGTTTTAATGCCCCTTGGAAGAGACATGGAGTTCAGAAGGGTTTATCAAGACAGTTATAATGACCCTTGGAAGAGACATGGAGGTCACAGTAGTTTAACAAGAAGATGCTAATGCCCCTTGGAAGAGAAATGGAGTTCAGAGTGGTTTAACAAGATGGTTTTAATGCCCCTTGGAATAAACGGGGAGATCACAGTAGCTTAACAAGATGGTTTTATTGCCCCTTGGAAGAGACTTTGAGGTCACAGTAGCTTAACAAGATGGTTTTAATGCCCTTGGAAGATACGTGGAGGTCAGAGTTGTTTTAAAAGACAGTTTTACTGCCCCTTGGAAGAGACGTGGAGGTCACAGTATCTTAACAAGATGGTTTTAATGCCCCTTGGAAGAGACGTGGAGTTCAAAGTGGTTTCACAAGATGGTTGTAATGCCCCTTGGAAGAGACGTGGAGATTACAGTGGTTTATCAAGACAATCAAGACAGTTTTAATGCCCCTTGGTATAGACGTGGAGTACAGAGTGGTTTAACAAGACGATTTTAATGCCCCTTGGAAGACACGTGCAGTTCAGAGTGGTTTAACAAGACACTTTTAATGCCCCTTGGAAGAGACATGGAGGCCACAGTAGCTTAACAAGATGGTTTTAATGCCCCTTGGAAGAGACTAGGTGTTCAGAGTGGTTAAACAAGATAGTTTTAATACACCTGGGAAGAGATGTGGAGGTTACAGTAGCTTAACAAGACGGTTTTAATGCCCCTTGGAAAAGACGTGGAGTTCAGAGTGGTTTAACAAGATGGTTTTTATGCCCCTTAGAAGAGACGTGGAGGTCACAGTAGCTTAAAAAGACGGTTTTAATGCCCCTTGGAAGAGACATGGAGGTCAGAGTGGTTTAACAAGACGGTTTTAATGCCCCTTGGAACAGACGTGGAGGTCACAGTATGTTAACAAGACGGTTTTAATGCACCTTAGAAGAGACGTGAAGTTCAGTGTGGTTTAACAAGACGGTTTTAATGCCCCTTGGAAGAAACATGGAGTTCAGAGTAGTTTAACAAAATGGTTTTAATGCCCCTTGCAAGAGAGGTGGAGGTCACAGTCGCTTAACAGTATGGTTTTAATGCCACTTGGAAGGGACGTGGAGGTCACAGTAGCTTAACAAGATGCTTTAAATTCCCCTTGGAAGAGACGTGGAGGTCACAGTAGCTTAACAAGACGGTTTTAATGCCCCTTGGAAGAGACATGGAGGTCAGAGTGGTTTAACAAGACGGTTTTAATGCCCCTTGGCAGAGACGTGGAGCTTACAGTAGCTTAACAAGATACTTTCAATTCCCCTTGGAAGAGACGTGGAGGTCACAGTAGCTTAACAAGATGGTTTTAATGCCCCTTGGAAGAGACTAGGAGTTCAGAGTGGTTAAACAAGATATTTTTAATACCTCTGGGAAGAGACGTGGAGGTTACAGTAGCTTAACAAGACGGTTTTAATGCCCCTTGGAAAAGACGTGGCATTCAGAGTGGTTTAACAAGATGGTTTTAATGCCCCTTGTAAGAGACGTGGAGGTCACAGTAGCTTAACAAGATGGTTTTAATGCCCCTTGGAAGAGACATGGATGTCAGAGTGGTTTAACAAGACGGTTTTAATGCCCCTTGGAAGAGAGGTGGAGGTCACAGTAGGTTAACAAGACGGTTTTAATGCCACTTGGCAGGGACGTGGAGGTCACAGTAGATTAATAAGATGGTTTTAATGCCACTTGGAAGGGACGTGGAGGTCACAGTAGCTTAACAAGTTGCTTTTAATTCCCCTTGGAAGAGATGTGCAGGTCACAGTAGCTTAGCAAGACGGTTTTAGTGCCCCTTGGAAGAGACGTGGAGGTCACAATAGCTTAACAAGATGGTTTTAATGGCCCTTGGAAGAGACGTGGAGTTCAGAAGGGTTTAACAAGACAGTTATATTGCCCTTTGGAAGAGACGTGGAGGTCACAGTAGTTTAACAAGACGATTTTAATGCCCCTTGGATAAAAAGTGGAGTTCAGAGTGGTTTAACAAAACAGTAGCTTAGCAATACGGTTTTAATGCCCCTTGGAAGAGACAAGGAGTTCAGAGTGGTTTACCAAGACGGTTTAACTTCCTCTTGGAAAAGACATGGAGTTCAGAGTGGTTTAACAAGACGGTTTTAATGTCCCTTGGAAGAGATGTGGAGGTCACAGTAGCTTAACAAGACGGTTTTAATGTACGTGGAAGAGACGTGGAGGTCAAAGTGGTTTACCAAGACGGTTTTAATGTCCCTTGGAAGAGACGTGGAGGTCTCAGTAGATTAACAAGACGGTCGTAATGCCCCTTGGATTAGATGTGGAGTTTAGAGTTTTTTAACAAGACGATTTTAATGCCCCTTGGAAGAGACGTGGAGTTCAGAGTGGTTTAACAAGATGGTTTTAATGCCCCTTGGAAGAGACGTGGAGGACACAGTAGCTTAACAAGACGGTTTTAATGCACCTTGGAAGAGACGTGGACGACACAGTAGCTTAAAAACACGGTTTTAATGCCCCATGAAAGAGACATGGAGGTCAGAGTGGTTTAACAAGATGGTTTTAATGCCCCTTGTAAGAGACGTGGAGGTCAGAGTGGTTTTAAAAGACCGTTTTAATGCCCCTTGTAAGAGACGTGGAGGTCACAGTAGCTTAACAAGATGGTTTTAATGCCCCTGAGAAGAAAAGTGGAGTTCAGAGTGGTTTAACAAGACGGTTTTAATGCCCCTTGGAAGAGACGTGGAGGTCACAGTAGCTTAACAGGACGGTTTTAATGCCCCTTGGAAGAGACGTGGAGTTCAGAAGGGTTTAACAAGACAGTTATAATGACCCTTTGAAGAGACATGGAGGTCACAGTAGTTTAACAAGACGGTGCTAATGCCCCTTGTAAGAGAAATGGAGTTCAGAGTGGTTTAACAAGATGGTTTTAATGCCCCTTGGAAGAGACGGGGAGGTCACAGTAGCTTAACAAGATGGTTTTATTGCTCCTTGGAAGAGACTTTGAGGTCACAGTAGCTTAACAAGATCGTTTTAATGCCCTTGGAAGATACGTCGAGGTCAGAGTTGTTTTAAAAGACAGTTTTACTGCCCCTTGGAAGAGACGTGGAGGTCACAGTACCTTAACAAGATGGTTTTAATGCCCCTTGGAAGAGACGTGGAGTTCAGAGTGGTTTCACAAGATGGTTTTAATGCCCCTTGGAAGAGACCTGGAGGTTACAGTGGTTTAACAAGACGGTTATAATGCCCCTTGGTAGAGACGTGGAGTTCAGAGTGGTTTAACGAGACAATTTTAATGCCCCTTGGAAGAGACGTGCAGTTCAGAGTGGTTTAACAAGACACTTTTAATGCCCCTAGGATGAGACGTGGAGGCCAGAGTAGCTTAACAAGATGGTTTTAATGCCCATTGGAAGAGACTAGGAATTCAGAGTGGTTAAACAAGATAGTTTTAATACCCCTGGGAAGAGACGTGGAGGTCACAGTAGCTTAACAAGATGGTTTTAATGCCCCTTGGAGGAGACGTGGGGGTCACAGTAGCTTAACAAGATGGTTTTCATGCCCCTGGGAAGAGACGTGGAGTTCAGAGCGGTTAAACAAGACGGTTTTAATGCCCCATGGAAGAGACGTGGAGGTTAAAGTAGTTTAACAAGATGGTTTTAATGCCCCTTGGTAGAGACGTGGAGTTCAGAGTTGTTTAACGTGACGGTTTTAATGCCCCTTGGATGAAAATTGGAGTTCAGAGTGGTTTAACAAAACAGTAGCTTAGCAATACGGTTTTAATGCCCCTTTCAAGAGACAAGGAGTTCAGAGTGGTTTAACAAGACGGTTTTACTTCCCCTTGGAAAAGACGTGTAGTTCAGAGTGGTTTAACAAGATGGTTTTAATGCCCCTTTCAAGAGACGTGGAGTTCAGAGTGGTTTAACAAGACGGTTTTACTTCCCCTTGGAAAAGACGTGTAGTTCAGAGTAGTTTAACAAGATGGTTTTAATGCCCCTTGGTAGAGACGTGGAGTTCAGAGTGGTTTAACAAGACAATTTTAATGCACCTTGGAAGAGACGTGCTGTTCAGAGTGGTTTAACAATACACTTTTAATGCTCCTTGGAAGAGACGTGGAGGCCACAGTAGCTTACCAAGATGGTTTTAATGCCCCTTGGAAGAGACGTGGAGGTCACAGTAGCTTAACAAGATGGTTTTAATGCTCCTTGGAAGAGACATGGAGGTCAGAGTGGTTTAACAAGACGGTTTTATTGCCCCTTGGAAGAGACGTGGAGGTCAGAGTGGTTTTAAAACAGTTTTAATGCCCCTTGGAAGAGACGTGGAGGTCACAGTAGCTTAACAAGATGGTATTAATGCCCCTTGGAAGAGACGTGGAGATCACAGCAGCTTAACAAAACGGTTTTAACACCCCTTGGTAGAGACATGGAGGTTACAGTAGCATAACAAGATGGTTTTAATGCCCCTTGGTAGAGACGTGGAGTTCAGAGTGATTTAACAAGACGATTTTAATGCACCTTGGAAGAGACGTGCAATTCAGAGTGGTTTAACAAGACACTTTTAATGCCCCTTGGAAGAGACGTGGAGGCCACAAGAGCTTAACAAGATGGTTTTAATGCCCCTTGGAAGAGACATGGAGGTCAGAGTGGTTAAACAAGATAGTTTTAATACCCCTGGGAAGAGACTTGGAGATAACAGTAGCTTAACAAGACGGTTTTAATGCTCCTTGGTAGAGACGTGGAGTACCGAGTGGTTTTACAAGACGGTTTTAATGCCCCTTGGAAAACACGTGGAGTTCAGAGTGGTTTAACAAGATGGTTTTAATGCCCCTTGGAAGAGACGTGGATGTCACAGTAGCTTAACAAGACGGTTTTAATGCCCCTTGGAAGAGACATGGAGGTCAGAGTGTTTTAACAAGACGGTTTTAATGCCCCTTGGAAGAGACGTGGAGGTCACAGTAGCTTAACAAGACGGTTTTAATGCCCCTTAGAAGAGACGTGGAGTTCAGTGTGGTTTAACAAGACGGTTTTAATGTCCCTTGGAAGAAACGTGGAGTTCAGAGTAGTTTAACAAGATGGTTTTAATGCCCCTTGCAAGAGATGTGGAGGTCACAGTAGCTTAACAAGATGGTTTTAATGCCACTTGGAAGGGACGTGGAGGTCACAGTAGCTTATCAAGATGCTTGTAATTCTCCTTGGAAGAGACGTGGATGTCACAGTAGCTTAACAAGACGGTTTTAATGCCGCTTGGAAGAGACCTGGAGGTCACAGTAGCTTAACAAGACGGTTTTAATGCCCCTTGGAAGAGACATGGAGGTCAGAGTGGTTTAACAAGACAGTTTTAATGCCCCTTGGAAGAGATGTGGAGGTCTGAGTGGTTTAACAGGATGGTTTTAATGCCCCTTGGAAGAGACGTGGAGGTCACAGTAGCTTAACAAGACGGTATTAATGCCCCTTCGAAGAGACCTGGAGGTCACAGTAGCTTAACAAGACGGTTTTAATGCCCCTTGGAAGAGACATGGAGGTCAGAGTGGTTTAACAAGACAGTCTTAATGCCCCTTGGAAGAGACGTGGAGGCCACAGTAGCATAAGAAGACGGTTTTAATGCCCCTTGGAAAAAACGTGGAGTTCAGAGCAGTTTAACAAAATGGTTTAATGCCCTTTGCAAGAGAGGTGGTGGTCACAGTAGCTTAACAAGACGGTTTTAATGCCCCTTGGAAGAGAAATGGAGGTCAGAGTAGTTAAACAAGATAGTTTTAATTCCCCTTGGAAGATAAGTGGAGGTCACACTAGCTTAACAAGACGGTTTTAATGCCCCTTGGAAGAGACATGGAGGTCACAGTAGTTTAACAAGACGTTTTTAATGCCCCTTGGATGAAAAGTGGAGTTCAGAGTGATTTAACAAAACAGTAGCTTAGCAATACGGTTTTATTGCACCTTGGAAGAGACAAGGAGTTCAGAGTGGTTTAACAAAACGGTTTTACTTCCCCTTTGCAAAGACGTGGAGTTCAGAGTGGTTTAGCAAGACGGTTTTAATGTCCCTTGGAAGAGATGTGGAGGTCACAGTAGCTTAACAAGATGGTTGTAATGTCCGTGGAAGAGACGTGTAGGTCAAAGTGGTTTACCAAGACGGTTTTAATGCCCCTTGGAAGAGACGTGGAGGTCTCAGTAGCTTAACAAGACGGTCGTAATGCCCCTTGGAAGAGATGTGGAGTTTAGAGTGGTTTAACAAGACGGTTTTAATGCCCCTTAAAAGAGACATGAAGGTAACAGTGGCTTAACAAGACGGTTTTAATACCCCTTGGAAGAGACATGGAGATCAGAGTGGTTTAACAAGACGATTTTAATTCCCCTAGACAAAGACGTGGAGTTCAGAGTGGTTTAACGTGACGGTTTTAATGCCCCTTGGAAGAGACGTGGAGTTCAGAGTGGTTTAACAACACGGTTTTAATGCCCCTTGGAAGAGACGTGGAGGTCACAGTAGCTTAACAAGACGGTTTTAATGCCCCTTGGAAGAGACGTGGAGGTCACAGTAGCTTAATAAGACGGATTTAATGCCCCTTGGAAGAGACATGGAAGTCAGAGTGGTTTAACAAGAAGGTTTTAATGCCCCTTGGAAGAGACGTGGATGTCAGAGTGGTTTTAAAAGACAGTTTTAATGCCCCTTGGAAGAGACGTGGAGATCACAGTAGCTTAACAAGATGGTTTTAATGCCCCTTGGAAGAGACGTTGAGATCACAGCAGCTTAAAAATATGGTTTTAATGCCTGTTGGAAGAGACGTGGAGGTTGCAGTAGTTTAACAAGACGATTTTAATGCCGCTTGGTAGAGACGTGGAGTTCAGAGTGGTTTAACAAGACGATTTTAATGCACCTTGAAAGAGACGTGCAGTTCAGAGTGGTTTAACAAGACACTTTTAATGCCCCTTGGAAGAGACGTGGAGGCCACAGTAGCTTAACAAGATGGTTTTAATGCTCCTTTGAAGAGATTAGGAGTTCAGAGTGGTTAAACAAGATAGTTTTAATACCCTTGGGAAGAAACGTGGAGGTTACAGTAGCTTAACAAGACTGTTTTAATGCCCGTAGGAAAAGACGTGGAGTTCAGAGTGGTTTAACGTGACAGTTTTAATGCCCCTTGGAAGAGACGTGGAGGTCACAGTAGCTTAACAAGACGGTTTTAATGCCCCTTGGAAGAGACGTGAAGGTCACATTAGCATAAGAAGACGGTTTTAATGCCCCTTGGAAGAGACGTGGAGTTCAGATTGTTTTTAAAATACGGTTTTAATGCCCCTTGGAAGAGACTTGGAGGTCACAGTAGCTTAACAAGATGGTTTTAATGCCCCTGGGAAGAAAAGTGGAGTTCAGAGTGGTTTAACAAGACGGTTTTAATGCCCCTTGGAAGAGACGTGGAGGTCACAGTAGCTTAACAGGACGGTTTTAATGCCCCTTGGAAGAGATGTGGAGTTCAGAAGGGTTTAACAAGACAGTTATAATGACCATTGGAAGAGATGTGGAGGTCACAGCAGTTTAACAAGACGGTGCTAATGCCCCTTGGAAGAGAAATGGAGTTCAGAGTGGTTTAACAAGATGGTTTTAATGCCCCTTGGAAGAGAGGAGGAGGTCACAGTAGCTTAACAAGATGGTTTTATTGCTCCTTGGAAGAGACTTTGAGGTCACAGTAGCTTAACAAGATGGTTTTAATGCCCTTGGAAGATACGTGGAGGTCAGAGTTGTTTTAAAAGACAGTTTTACTGCCCCTTGGAAGAGACGTGGAGGTCACAGTAGCTTAACAAGATGGTTTTAATGCCCCTTGGAAGAGACGTGGAGTTCAGAGAGGTTTCACAAGATGGTTTTAATGCCCCTTTGAAGAGACGTGGAGGTTACAGTGGTTTAACAAGACGGTTATAATGCCCTTGGTAGAGATGTGGAGTTCAGAGTGGTTTAACGAGACAATTTTAATGCCCCTTGGAAGAGACGTGCAGTTCAGAGTGGTTTAACAAGACACTTTTAATGCCCCTTGGATGAGACGTGGAGGCCACAGTAGCTTAACAAGATGGTTTTAATGCCCATTGGAAGAGACTAGGAGTTCATAGTGGTTAAACAAGATAGTTTTAATACCCCTGGGACGAGACGTGGAGGTTACAGTAGCTTAACAAGACGGTTTTAATGCACCTTGGAAAAGACGTGAAGTTTAGAGTGGTTTAACAAGATTTTTTTAATGCCCCTTGGAAGAGACGTGGAGGTTACAGTAGCTTAACAAGACGGTTTTAATGCCCCTTGGAAGAGACATGGAGTTCAGAAGGGTTTATCAAGACAGTTATAATGACCCTTGGAAGAGACATGGAGGTCACAGTAGTTTAACAAGACGATGCTAATGCCCCTTGGAAGAGAAATGGAGTTCAGAGTGGTTTAACAAGATGGTTTTAATGCCCCTTGGAATAGACGGGGAGATCACAGTAGCTTAACCAGATGGTTTTATTGCCCCTTGGAAGAGACTTTGAGGTCACAGTAGCTTAACAAGATGGTTTTAATGCCCTTGGAAGATACGTGGAGGTCAGAGTTGTTTTAAAAGACAGTTTTACTGCCCCTTGGAAGAGACGTGGAGGTCACAGTATCTTAACAAGATGGTTTTAATGCCCCTTGGAAGAGACGTGAAGTTCAGAGTGGTTTCACAAGATGGTTGTAATGCCCCTTGGAAGAGACGTGGAGATTACAGTGGTTTATCAAGACAATCAAGACAGTTTTAATGCCCCTTGGTATAGACGTGGAGTACAGAGTGGTTTAACAAGACGATTTTAATGCCCCTTGGAAGACACGTGCAGTTCAGAGTGGTTTAACAAGACACTTTTAATGCCCCTTGGAAGAGACATGGAGGCCACAGTAGCTTAACAAGATGGTTTTAATGCCCCTTGGAAGAGACTAGGTGTTCAGAGTGGTTAAACAAGATAGTTTTAATACACCTGGGAAGAGATGTGGAGGTTACAGTAGCTTAACAAGACGGTTTTAATGCCCCTTGGAAAAGACGTGGAGTTCAGAGTGGTTTAACAAGATGGTTTTTATGCCCCTTAGAAGAGACGTGGAGGTCACAGTAGCTTAAAAAGACGGTTTTAATGCCCCTTGGAAGAGACATGGAGGTCAGAGTGGTTTAACAAGACAGTTTTAATGCCCCTTGGAACAGACGTGGAGGTCACAGTATGTTAACAAGACGGTTTTAATGCACCTTAGAAGAGACGTGAAGTTCAGTGTGGTTTAACAAGACGGTTTTAATGCCCCTTGGAAGAAACATGGAGTTCAGAGTAGTTTAACAAAATGGTTTTAATGCCCCTTGCAAGAGAGGTGGAGGTCACAGTCGCTTAACAGTACGGTTTTAATGCCACTTGGAAGGGACGTGGAGGTCACAGTAGCTTAACAAGATGCTTTAAATTCCCCTTGGAAGAGACGTGGAGGTCACAGTAGCTTAACAAGACGGTTTTAATGCCCCTTGGAAGAGACATGGAGGTCAGAGTGGTTTAACAAGACGGTTTTAATGCCCCTTGGAAGAGACGTGGAGCTTACAGTAGCTTAACAAGATACTTTTAATTCCCCTTGGAAGAGACGTGGAGGTCACAGTAGCTTAACAAGATGGTTTTAATGCCCCTTGGAAGAGACTAGGAGTTCAGAGTGGTTAAACAAGATATTTTTAATACCTCTGGGAAGAGACGTGGAGGTTACAGTAGCTTAACAAGACGGTTTTAATGCCCCTTGGAAAAGACGTGGAGTTCAGAGTGGTTTAACAAGATGGTTTTAATGCCCCTTGTAAGAGACGTGGAGGTCACAGTAGCTTAACAAGATGGTTTTAATGCCCCTTGGAAGAGACATGGATGTCAGAGTGGTTTAACAAGACGGTTTTAATGCCCCTTGGAAGAGAGGTGGAGGTCACAGTAGGTTAACAAGACGGTTTTAATGCCACTTGGCAGGGACGTGGAGGTCACAGTAGCTTAATAAGACGGTTTTAATGCCACTTGGAAGGGACGTGGAGGTCACAGTAGCTTAACAAGATGCTTTTAATTCCCCTTGGAAGAGATGTGCAGGTCACAGTAGCTTAGCAAGACGGTTTTAGTGCCCCTTGGAACAGACGTGGAGGTCACAATAGCTTAACAAGATGGTTTTAATGGCCCTTGGAAGAGACGTGGAGTTCAGAAGGGTTTAACAAGACAGTTATATTGCCCTTTGGAAGAGACGTGGAGGTCACAGTAGTTTAACAAGACGATTTTAATGCCCCTTGGATAAAAAGTGGAGTTCAGAGTGGTTTAACAAAACAGTAGCTTAGCAATACGGTTTTAATGCCCCTTGGAAGAGACAAGGAGTTCAGAGTGGTTTACCAAGACGGTTTAACTTCCCCTTGGAAAAGACGTGGAGTTCAGAGTGGTTTAACAAGACGGTTTTAATGTCCCTTGGAAGAGATGTGGAGGTCACAGTAGCTTAACAAGACGGTTTTAATGTCCGTGGAAGAGACGTGGAGGTCAAAGTGGTTTACCAAGACGGTTTTAATGTCCCTTGGAAGAGACGTGGAGGTCTCAGTAGATTAACAAGATGGTCGTAATGCCCCTTGGATTAGATGTGGAGTTTAGAGTGGTTTAACAAGACGGTTTTAATGCCCCTTGGAAGAGACGTGGAGTTCAGAGTGGTTTAACAAGATGGTTTTATTGCCCCTTGGAAGAGACGTGGAGGACACAGTAGCTTAAAAAGACGGTTTTAATGCACCTTGGAAGAGACGTGGACGACACAGTAGCTTAAAAAGACGGTTTTAATGCCCCATGGAAGAGACATGGAGGTCAGAGTGGTTTAACAAGACGGTTTTAATGCCCCTTGTAAGAGACGTGGAGGTCAGAGTGGTTTTAAAAGACCGTTTTAATGCCCCTTGTAAGAGACGTGGAGGTCACAGTAGCTTAACAAGATGGTTTTAATGCCCCTGAGAAGAAAAGTGGAGTTCAGAGTGGTTTAACAAGACGGTTTTAATGCCCCTTGGAAGAGACGTGGAGGTCACAGTAGCTTAACAGGACGGTTTTAATGCCCCTTGGAAGAGACGTGGAGTTCAGAAGGGTTTAACAAGACAGTTATAATGACCCTTTGAAGAGACATGGAGGTCACAGTAGTTTAACAAGACGGTGCTAATGCCCCTTGTAAGAGAAATGGAGTTCAGAGTGGTTTAACAAGATGGTTTTAATGCCCCTTGGAAGAGACGGGGAGGTCACAGTACCTGAACAAGATGGTTTTAATGCCCCTTGGAAGAGACGTGGAGTTCAGAGTGGTTTCACAAGATGGTTTTAATGCCCCTTGGAAGAGACGTGGAGGTTACAGTGGTTTAACAAGACGGTTATAATGCCCCTTGGTAGAGACGTGAAGTTCAGAGTGGTTTAACGAGACAATTTTAATGCCCCTTGGAAGAGACGTGCAGTTCAGAGTGGTTTAACAAGACACTTTTAATGCCCCTAGGATGAGACGTGGAGGCCAGAGTAGCTTAACAAGATGGTTTTAATGCCCATTGGAAGAGACTAGGAATTCAGAGTGGTTAAACAAGATAGTTTTAATAACCCTGGGAAGAGACGTGGAGGTTACAGTAGCTTAACAAGACGGTTTTAATGCCCCTTGGAAAAGACGTGTAGTTCAGAGTGGTTTAACAAGATTTTTTAATGCCCCTTGGAAGAGACGTGGAGGTCACAGTAGTTTAACAAGACGGTGCTAATGCCCCTTGGAAGAGACATGTAGGTCAGAGTGGTTTAACAAGATGGTTTTAATGCCCCTTGGAAGAGATGTGAAGGTCACAGTAGCATAAGAAGACGGTTTTAATGCCCCTTGGAAGAGATGTGGAGTTCAGATTGTTTTTAAAATACGGTTTTAATGCCCCTTGGAAGAGACGTGGAGGTCACAGTAGCTTAACAAGATGGTTTTAATGCCCCTGGGAAGAAAAGTGGAGTTCAGAGTGGTTTAACAAGACGGTTTTAATGCCCCTTGGAAGAGACGTGGAGGTCACAGTAGCTTAACAGGACGGTTTTAATGCCCCTGGGAAGAGATGTGGAGTTCAGAAGGGTTTAACAAGACAGTTATAATGACCCTTCGAAGAGACATGGAGGTCACAGTAGTTTAACAAGACGGTGCTAATGCCCCTTGGAAGAGAAATGGAGTTCAGAGTGGTTTAACAAGATGGTTTTAATGAACCTTGGAAGAGACGGGGAGGTCACAGTAGCTTAACAAGACGGTTTTATTGCTCCTTGGAAAAGACTTTGAGGTCACAGTAGCTTAACAAGATGGTTTTAATGCCCTTGGAAGATACGTGGAGGTCAGAGTTGTTTTAAAAGACAGTTTTACTGCCCCTTGGAAGAGACGTGGAGGTCACAGTAGCTTAACAAGATGGTTTTAATGCCCCTTGGAAGAGACGTGGAGTTCAGAGAGGATTCACAAGATGGTTTTAATGCCCCTTGGAAGAGACATGGAGGTTACAGTGGTTTAACAAGACGGTTATAATGCCCCTTGGTAGAGACGTGGAGTTCAGAGTGGTTTAACGAGACAATTTTAATTCCCCTTGGAAGAGACGTGCAGTTCAGAGTGGTTTAACAAGACACTTATAATGCCCCTTGGATAAGACGTGGAGGCCACTGTAGCTTAACAAGATGGTTTTAATGCCCATTGGAAGAGACTAGGAGTTCAGAGTGGTTAAACAAGATAGTTTTAATACCCCTGGGAAGAGACGTGGAGGTTACAGTAGCTTAACAAGACGGTTTTAATGCCCCTTGGAAAAGACGTGTAGTTCAGAGTGGTTTAACAAGATTTTTTAATGCCCCTTGGAAGAGATGTGGAGGTCACAGTAGCTTAACAAGACGGTTTTAATGCCCCTTGGAAGAGACGTGGAGTTCAGAAGGGTTTATCAAGACAGTTATAATGACCCTTGGAAGAGACATAGAGGTCACAGTAGTTTAACAAGACGGTGCTAATGCCCCTTGGAAGAGAAATGGAGTTCAGAGTGGTTTAACAAGATGGTTTTAATGCCCCTTGGAAGAGACGGGGAGGTCACAGTAGCTTAACAAGATGGTTTTATTGCCCCTTGGAAGAGACTTTGAGGTCACAGTAGCTTAACAAGATGGTTTTAATGCCCTTGGAAGATACGTGGAGGTCAGAGCTGTTTTAAAAGACAGTTTTACTGCCCCTTGGAAAAGACGTGGAGGTCACAGTAGCGTAACAAGATGGTTTTAATGCCCCTTGGAAGAGACGTGGAGTTCAGAGTGGTTTCACAAGATGGTTGTAATGCCACTTGGAAGAGACGTGGAGATTACAGTGGTTTAACAAGACAGTTTTAATGCCCCTTGGTAGAGACGTGGAGTACAGAGTGGTTTAACAAGACGATTTTAATGCCCCTTGGAATACACGTGCAGTTCAGAGTGGTTTAACAAGACACTTTTAATGCCCCTTGGAAGAGACGTGGAGGCCACAGTAGCTTAACACGATGGTTTTAATGCCCCTTGGAAGAGACTAGGTTTTCAGAGTGGTTAAACAAGATAGTTTTAATACCCCTGGGAAGAGATGTGGAGGTTACAGTAGCTTAACAAGACGGTTTTAATGCCCCTTGGAAAAGACGTGGAGTTCAGAGTGGTTTAACAAGATGGTTTTAATGCCCCTTGGAAGAGATGTGGAGGTCACAGTAGCTTAAAAAGACGGGTTTAATGCCCCTTGGAAGAGACATGGAAGTCAGAGTGGTTTAACCAGACGGTTTTAATGCCCCTTGGAACAGACGTGGAGGTCACAGTAGGTTAACAAGACGGTTTTAATGCACCTTAGAAGAGACGTGAAGTTCAGTGTGGTTTAACAAGACGGTTTTAATGCCCCTTGGAAGAAACATGGAGTTCAGAGTAGTTTAACAAAATGGTTTTAATGCCCCTTGCAAGAGAGGTGGAGGTCACAGTCGCTTAACAAGACGGTTTTAATGCCACTTGGAAGGGACGTGTAGGTCACAGTAGCTTAACAAGATGCTTTTAATTCCCCTTGGAAGAGACGTGGAGGTCACAGTAGCTTAACAAAATGGTTTTAATGAACCTTGGAAGAGACATGGAGGTCAGAGTGGTTTAACAAGACGGTTTTAATGCCCCTTGGAAGAGACGTGAAGGTCACAGTAGCATAAGAAGACGGTTTTAATGCCCCTTGGAAGAGACGTGGAGTTCAGATTGTTTTTAAAATACGGTTTTAATGCCCCTTGGAAGAGACGTGGAGGTCACAGTAGCTTAACAAGATGGTTTTAATGCCCCTTGGAAGAAAAGTGGAGTTCAGAGTTGTTTAACAAGACGGTTTTAATGCCCCTTGGAAGAGACGTGGAGGTTATAGTAGCTTAACAAGATACTTTTAATTCCCCTTGGAAGAGACGTGGAGGCCACAGTAGCTTAACAAGATGGTTTTAATGCCCCTTGGAAGAGACTAGGAGTTCAGAGTGGTTAAACAAGATAGTTTTAATACCTCTGGGAAGAGACGTGGAGGTTACAGTAGCTTAACAAGACGGTTTTAATGCCCCATGGAAAAGACGTGGAGTTCAGAGTGGTTTAACAAGATGGTTTTAATGCCCCTTGGAAGAGACGTGGAGGTCACAGTAGCTTAACAAGACGGTTTTAATGCCCCTTGAAAGAGACATGGAGGTCAGAGTGGTTTAACAAGACGGTTTTAATGCCCCTTGGAAGAGAGGTGGAGGTCACAGTAGGTTAGCAAGACGGTTTTAATGCCACTTTCAGGGACGTGGAGTTCACAGTAGCTTAACAAGACGGTTTTAATGCCACTTGGAAGGGACGTGGAGGTCACAGTAGCTTAACAAGATGCTTTTAATTCCCCTTGGAAGAGATGTGCAGGTCACAGTAGCTTAGCAAGACGGTTTTAATACCCCTTGGAAGAGACGTGGAGGTCACACTAGCTTAACAATATGGTTTTAATGCCCCTTGGAAGAGACGTGGAGTTCAGAAGGGTTCAACAAGACAGTTATATTGCCCTTTGGAAGAGACGTGGAGGTCACAGTAGTTTAACAAGACGATTTTAATGCCCCTTGGATAAAAAGTGGAGTTCAGAGTGGTTTAACAAAACAGTAGCTTAGCAATACGGTTTTAATGCCCCTTGGAAGAGACAAGGAGTTCAGAGTGGTTTACCAAGACGGTTTAACTTCCCCTTGGAAAAGACGTGGAGTTCAGAGTGGTTTAACAAGACGGTTTTAATGTCCCTTGGAAGAGATGTGGAGGTCACAGTAGCTTAACAAGACGGTTTTAATGTCCGTGGAAGAGACGTGGAGGTCAAAGTGGTTTACCAAGACGGTTTTAATGTCCCTTGGAAGAGACGTGGAGGTCTCAGTAGATTAACAAGACGGTCGTAATGCCCCTTGGATTAGATGTGGAGTTTAGAGTGGTTTAACAAGACGGTTTTAATGCCCCTTGGAAGAGACGTGGAGTTCAGAGTGGTTTAACAAGATGGTTTTAATGCCCCTTGGAAGAGACGTGGAGGACACAGTAGCTTAACAAGACGGTTTTAATGCACCTTGGAAGAGACGTGGACGACACAGTAGCTTAAAAAGACGGTTTTAATGCCCCATGGAAGAGACATGGAGGTCAGAGTGGTTTAACAAGACGGTTTTAATGCCCCTTGTAAGAGACGTGAAGGTCAGAGTGGTTTTAAAAGACCGTTTTAATGCCCCTTGTAAGAGACGTGGAGGTCACAGTAGCTTAACAAGATGGTTTTAATGCCCCTGAGAAGAAAAGTGGAGTTCAGAGTGGTTTAACAAGACGGTTTTAATGCCCCTTGGAAGAGACGTGGAGGTCACAGTAGCTTAACAGGACGGTTTTAATGCCCCTTGGAAGAGACGTGGAGTTCAGAAGGGTTTAACAAGACAGTTATAATGACCCTTTGAAGAGACATGGAGGTCACAGTAGTTTAACAAGACGGTGCTAATGCCCCTTGTAAGAGAAATGGAGTTCAGAGTGGTTTAACAAGATGGTTTTAATGCCCCTTGGAAGAGACGGGGAGGTCACAGTAGCCTAACAAGATGGTTTTATTCCTCCTTGGAAGAGACTTTGAGGTCACAGTAGCTTAACAAGATGGTTTTAATGCCCTTGGAAGATATGTCGAGGTCAGAGTTGTTTTAAAAGACAGTTTTACTGCCCCTTGGAAGAGACGTGGAGGTCACAGTAGCTTAACAAGATGGTTTTAATGCCCCTTGGAAGAGACGTGGAGTTCAGAGAGGTTTCACAAGATGGTTTTAATGCCCCTTGGAAGAGACATGGAGGTTACAGTGGTTTAACAAGACGGTTATAATGCCCCTTGGTAGAGACGTGGAGTTCAGAGTGGTTTAACGAGACAATTTTAATTCCCCCTGGAAGAGACGTGCAGTTCAGAGTGGTTTAACAAGACACTTATAATGCCCCTTGGATAAGACGTGGAGGCCACTGTAGCTTAACAAGATGGTTTTAATGCCCATTCGAAGAGACTAGGAGTTCAGAGTGGTTAAACAAGATAGTTTTAATACCCCTGGGAAGAGACGTGGAGGTTACAGTAGCTTAACAAGACGGTTTTAATGCCCCTTGGAAAAGACGTGTAGTTCAGAGTGGTTTAACAAGATTTTTTAATGCCCCTTGGAAGAGATGTGGAGGTCACAGTAGCTTAACAAGACGGTTTTAATGCCCCTTGGAAGAGACGTGGAGTTCAGAAGGGTTTATCAAGACAGTTATAATGACCCTTGGAAGAGACATAGAGGTCACAGTAGTTTAACAAGACGGTGCTAATGCCCCTTGGAAGAGAAATGGAGTTCAGAGTGGTTTAACAAGATGGTTTTAATGCCCCTTGGAAGAGACGGGGAGGTCACAGTAGCTTAACAAGATGGTTTTATTGCCCCTTGGAAGAGACTTTGAGGTCACAGTAGCTTAACAAGATGGTTTTAATGCCCTTGGAAGATACGTGGAGGTCAGAGCTGTTTTAAAAGACAGTTTTACTGCCCCTTGGAAAAGACGTGGAGGTCACAGTAGCGTAACAAGATGGTTTTAATGTCCCTTGGAAGAGACGTGGAGTTCAGAGTGGTTTCACAAGATGGTTGTAATGCCACTTGGAAGAGACGTGGAGATTACAGTGGTTTAACAAGACAGTTTTAATGCCCCTTGGTAGAGACGTGGAGTACAGAGTGGTTTAACAAGACGATTTTAATGCCCCTTGGAATACACGTGCAGTTCAGAGTGGTTTAACAAGACACTTTTAATGCCCCTTGGAAGAGACGTGGAGGCCACAGTAGCTTAACACGATGGTTTTAATGCCCCTTGGAAGAGACTAGGTTTTCAGAGTGGTTAAACAAGATAGTTTTAATACCCCTGGGAAGAGATGTGGAGGTTACAGTAGCTTAACAAGACGGTTTTAATGCCCCTTGGAAAAGACGTGGAGTTCAGAGTGGTTTAACAAGATGGTTTTAATGCCCCTTGGAAGAGATGTGGAGGTCACAGTAGCTTAAAAAGACGGGTTTAATGCCCCTTGGAAGAGACATGGAAGTCAGAGTGGTTTAACCAGACGGTTTTAATGCCCCTTGGAACAGACGTGGAGGTCACAGTAGGTTAACAAGACGGTTTTAATGCACCTTAGAAGAGACGTGAAGTTCAGTGTGGTTTAACAAGACGGTTTTAATGCCCCTTGGAAGAAACATGGAGTTCAGAGTAGTTTAACAAAATGGTTTTAATGCCCCTTGCAAGAGAGGTGGAGGTCACAGTCGCTTAACAAGACGGTTTTAATGCCACTTGGAAGGGACGTGTAGGTCACAGTAGCTTAACAAGATGCTTTTAATTCCCCTTGGAAGAGACGTGGAGGTCACAGTAGCTTAACAAAATGGTTTTAATGAACCTTGGAAGAGACATGGAGGTCAGAGTGGTTTAACAAGACGGTTTTAATGCCCCTTGGAAGAGACGTGAAGGTCACAGTAGCATAAGAAGACGGTTTTAATGCCCCTTGGAAGAGACGTGGAGTTCAGATTGTTTTTAAAATACGGTTTTAATGCCCCTTGGAAGAGACGTGGAGGTCACAGTAGCTTAACAAGATGGTTTTAATGCCCCTTGGAAGAAAAGTGGAGTTCAGAGTTGTTTAACAAGACGGTTTTAATGCCCCTTGGAAGAGACGTGGAGGTTATAGTAGCTTAACAAGATACTTTTAATTCCCCTTGGAAGAGACGTGGAGGCCACAGTAGCTTAACAAGATGGTTTTAATGCCCCTTGGAAGAGACTAGGAGTTCAGAGTGGTTAAACAAGATAGTTTTAATACCTCTGGGAAGAGACGTGGAGGTTACAGTAGCTTAACAAGACGGTTTTAATGCCCCATGGAAAAGACGTGGAGTTCAGAGTGGTTTAACAAGATGGTTTTAATGCCCCTTGGAAGAGACGTGGAGGTCACAGTAGCTTAACAAGACGGTTTTAATGCCCCTTGAAAGAGACATGGAGGTCAGAGTGGTTTAACAAGACGGTTTTAATGCCCCTTGGAAGAGAGGTGGAGGTCACAGTAGGTTAGCAAGACGGTTTTAATGCCACTTTCAGGGACGTGGAGTTCACAGTAGCTTAACAAGACGGTTTTAATGCCACTTGGAAGGGACGTGGAGGTCACAGTAGCTTAACAAGATGCTTTTAATTCCCCTTGGAAGAGATGTGCAGGTCACAGTAGCTTAGCAAGACGGTTTTAATACCCCTTGGAAGAGACGTGGAGGTCACACTAGCTTAACAAGATGGTTTTAATGCCCCTTGGAAGAGACGTGGAGTTCAGAAGGGTTCAACAAGACAGTTATATTGCCCTTTGGAAGAGACGTGGAGGTCACAGTAGTTTAACAAGACGATTTTAATGCCCCTTGGATAAAAAGTGGAGTTCAGAGTGGTTTAACAAAACAGTAGCTTAGCAATACGGTTTTAATGCCCCTTGGAAGAGACAAGGAGTTCAGAGTGGTTTACCAAGACGGTTTAACTTCCCCTTGGAAAAGACGTGGAGTTCAGAGTGGTTTAACAAGACGGTTTTAATGTCCCTTGGAAGAGATGTTGAGGTCACAGTAGCTTAACAAGACGGTTTTAATGTCCGTGGAAGAGACGTGGAGGTCAAAGTGGTTTACCAAGACGGTTTTAATGTCCCTTGGAAGAGACGTGGAGGTCTCAGTAGATTAACAAGACGGTCGTAATGCCCCTTGGATTAGATGTGGAGTTTAGAGTGGTTTAACAAGACGGTTTTAATGCCCCTTGGAAGAGACGTGGAGTTCAGAGTGGTTTAACAAGATGGTTTTAATGCCCCTTGGAAGAGACGTGGAGGACACAGTAGCTTAACAAGACGGTTTTAATGCACCTTGGAAGAGACGTGGACGACACAGTAGCTTAAAAAGACGGTTTTAATGCCCCATGGAAGAGACATGGAGGTCAGAGTGGTTTAACAAGACGGTTTTAATGCCCCTTGTAAGAGACGTGAAGGTCAGAGTGGTTTTAAAAGACCGTTTTAATGCCCCTTGTAAGAGACGTGGAGGTCACAGTAGCTTAACAAGATGGTTTTAATGCCCCTGAGAAGAAAAGTGGAGTTCAGAGTGGTTTAACAAGACGGTTTTAATGCCCCTTGGAAGAGACGTGGAGGTCACAGTAGCTTAACAGGACGGTTTTAATGCCCCTTGGAAGAGACGTGGAGTTCAGAAGGGTTTAACAAGACAGTTATAATGACCCTTTGAAGAGACATGGAGGTCACAGTAGTTTAACAAGACGGTGCTAATGCCCCTTGTAAGAGAAATGGAGTTCAGAGTGGTTTAACAAGATGGTTTTAATGCCCCTTGGAAGAGACGGGGAGGTCACAGTAGCCTAACAAGATGGTTTTATTCCTCCTTGGAAGAGACTTTGAGGTCACAGTAGCTTAACAAGATGGTTTTAATGCCCTTGGAAGATATGTCGAGGTCAGAGTTGTTTTAAAAGACAGTTTTACTGCCCCTTGGAAGAGACGTGGAGGTCACAGTAGCTTAACAAGATGGTTTTAATGCCCCTTGGAAGAGACGTGGAGTTCAGAGAGGTTTCACAAGATGGTTTTAATGCCCCTTGGAAGAGACATGGAGGTTACAGTGGTTTAACAAGATGGTTATAATGCCCCTTGGTAGAGACGTGGAGTTCAGAGTGGTTTAACGAGACAATTTTAATTCCCCTTGGAAGAGACGTGCAGTTCAGAGTGGTTTAACAAGACACTTATAATGCCCCTTGGATAAGACGTGGAGGCCACTGTAGCTTAACAAGATGGTTTTAATGCCCATTGGAAGAGACTAGGAGTTCAGAGTGGTTAAACAAGATAGTTTTAATACCCCTGGGAAGAGACGTGGAGGTTACAGTAGCTTAACAAGACGGTTTTAATGCCCCTTGGAAAAGACGTGTAGTTCAGAGTGGTTTAACAAGATTTTTTAATGCCCCTTGGAAGAGATGTGGAGGTCACAGTAGCTTAACAAGACGGTTTTAATGCCCCTTGGAAGAGACGTGGAGTTCAGAAGGGTTTATCAAGACAGTTATAATGACCCTTGGAAGAGACATAGAGGTCACAGTAGTTTAACAAGACGGTGCTAATGCCCCTTGGAAGAGAAATGGAGTTCAGAGTGGTTTAACAAGATGGTTTTAATGCCCCTTGGAAGAGACGGGGAGGTCACAGTAGCTTAACAAGATGGTTTTATTGCCCCTTGGAAGAGACTTTGAGGTCACAGTAGCTTAACAAGATGGTTTTAATGCCCTTGGAAGATACGTGGAGGTCAGAGCTGTTTTAAAAGACAGTTTTACTGCCCCTTGGAAAAGACGTGGAGGTCACAGTAGCGTAACAAGATGGTTTTAATGTCCCTTGGAAGAGACGTGGAGTTCAGAGTGGTTTCACAAGATGGTTGTAATGCCACTTGGAAGAGACGTGGAGATTACAGTGGTTTAACAAGACAGTTTTAATGCCCCTTGGTAGAGACGTGGAGTACAGAGTGGTTTAACAAGACGATTTTAATGCCCCTTGGAATACACGTGCAGTTCAGAGTGGTTTAACAAGACACTTTTAATGCCCCTTGGAAGAGACGTGGAGGCCACAGTAGCTTAACACGATGGTTTTAATGCCCCTTGGAAGAGACTAGGTTTTCAGAGTGGTTAAACAAGATAGTTTTAATACCCCTGGGAAGAGATGTGGAGGTTACAGTAGCTTAACAAGACGGTTTTAATGCCCCTTGGAAAAGACGTGGAGTTCAGAGTGGTTTAACAAGATGGTTTTAATGCCCCTTGGAAGAGATGTGGAGGTCACAGTAGCTTAAAAAGACGGGTTTAATGCCCCTTGGAAGAGACATGGAAGTCAGAGTGGTTTAACCAGACGGTTTTAATGCCCCTTGGAACAGACGTGGAGGTCACAGTAGGTTAACAAGACGGTTTTAATGCACCTTAGAAGAGACGTGAAGTTCAGTGTGGTTTAACAAGACGGTTTTAATGCCCCTTGGAAGAAACATGGAGTTCAGAGTAGTTTAACAAAATGGTTTTAATGCCCCTTGCAAGAGAGGTGGAGGTCACAGTCGCTTAACAAGACGGTTTTAATGCCACTTGGAAGGGACGTGTAGGTCACAGTAGCTTAACAAGATGCTTTTAATTCCCCTTGGAAGAGACGTGGAGGTCACAGTAGCTTAACAAAATGGTTTTAATGAACCTTGGAAGAGACATGGAGGTCAGAGTGGTTTAACAAGACGGTTTTAATGCCCCTTGGAAGAGACGTGAAGGTCACAGTAGCATAAGAAGACAGTTTTAATTCCCCTTGGAAGAGACGTGGAGTTCAGATTGTTTTTAAAATACGGTTTTAATGCCCCTTGGAAGAGACGTGGAGGTCACAGTAGCTTAACAAGATGGTTTTAATGCCCCTTGGAAGAAAAGTGGAGTTCAGAGTTGTTTAACAAGACGGTTTTAATGCCCCTTGGAAGAGACGTGGAGGTTATAGTAGCTTAACAAGATACTTTTAATTCCCCTAGGAAGAGACGTGGAGGCCACAGTAGCTTAACAAGATGGTTTTAATGCCCCTTGGAAGAGACTAGGAGTTCAGAGTGGTTAAACAAGATAGTTTTAATACCTCTGGGAAGAGACGTGGAGGTTACAGTAGCTTAACAAGACGGTTTTAATGCCCCATGGAAAAGACGTGGAGTTCAGAGTGGTTTAACAAGATGGTTTTAATGCCCCTTGGAAGAGACGTGGAGGTCACAGTAGCTTAACAAAACGGTTTTAATGCCCCTTGAAAGAGACATGGAGGTCAGAGTGGTTTAACAAGACGGTTTTAATGCCCCTTGGAAGAGAGGTGGAGGTCACAGTAGGTTAGCAAGACGGTTTTAATGCCACTTTCAGGGACGTGGAGTTCACAGTAGCTTAACAAGACGGTTTTAATGCCACTTGGAAGGGACGTGGAGGTCACAGTAGCTTAACAAGATGCTTTTAATTCCCCTTGGAAGAGATGTGCAGGTCACAGTAGCTTAGCAAGACGGTTTTAATACCCCTTGGAAGAGACGTGGAGGTCACACAAGCTTAACAAGATGGTTTTAATGCCCCTTGGAAGAGACGTGGAGTTCAGAAGAGTTCAACAAGACAGTTATATTGCCCTTTGGAAGAGACGTGGAGGTCACAGTAGTTTAACAAGACGATTTTAATGCCCCTTGGATAAAAAGTGGAGTTCAGAGTGGTTTAACAAAACAGTAGCTTAGCAATACGGTTTTAATGCCCCTTGGAAGAGACAAGGAGTTCAGAGTGGTTTACCAAGACGGTTTAACTTCCCCTTGGAAAAGACGTGGAGTTCAGAGTGGTTTAACAAGACGGTTTTAATGTCCCTTGGAAGAGATGTGGAGGTCACAGTAGCTTAACAAGACGGTTTTAATGTCCGTGGAAGAGACGTGGAGGTCAAAGTGGTTTACCAAGACGGTTTTAATGTCCCTTGGAAGAGACGTGGAGGTCACAGTAGCTTAACAGGACGGTTTTAATGCCCCTTGGAAGAGACGTGGAGTTCAGAAGGGTTTAACAAGACAGTTATAATGACCCTTTGAAGAGACATGGAGGTCACAGTAGTTTAACAAGACGGTGCTAATGCCCCTTGTAAGAGAAATGGAGTTCAGAGTGGTTTAACAAGATGGTTTTAATGCCCCTTGGAAGAGACGGGGAGGTCACAGTAGCCTAACAAGATGGTTTTATTCCTCCTTGGAAGAGACTTTGAGGTCACAGTAGCTTAACAAGATGGTTTTAATGCCCTTGGAAGATATGTCGAGGTCAGAGTTGTTTTAAAAGACAGTTTTACTGCCCCTTGGAAGAGACGTGGAGGTCACAGTAGCTTAACAAGATGGTTTTAATGCCCCTTGGAAGAGACGTGGAGTTCAGAGAGGTTTCACAAGATGGTTTTAATGCCCCTTGGAAGAGACATGGAGGTTACAGTGGTTTAACAAGACGGTTATAATGCCCCTTGGTAGAGACGTGGAGTTCAGAGTGGTTTAACAAGATGGTTTTAATGCCCCTTGGAAGAGACGTGGAGGTCACAGTAGCTTAACAAGACGGTTTTAATGCCCCTTGAAAGAGACATGGAGGTCAGAGTGGTTTAACAAGACGGTTTTAATGCCCCTTGGAAGAGAGGTGGAGGTCACAGTAGGTTAGCAAGACGGTTTTAATGCCACTTTCAGGGACGTGGAGTTCACAGTAGCTTAACAAGACGGTTTTAATGCCACTTGGAAGGGACGTGGAGGTCACAGTAGCTTAACAAGATGCTTTTAATTCCCCTTGGAAGAGATGTGCAGGTCACAGTAGCTTAGCAAGACGGTTTTAATACCCCTTGGAAGAGACGTGGAGGTCACACTAGCTTAACAAGATGGTTTTAATGCCCCTTGGAAGAGACGTGGAGTTCAGAAGGGTTCAACAAGACAGTTATATTGCCCTTTGGAAGAGACGTGGAGGTCACAGTAGTTTAACAAGACGATTTTAATGCCCCTTGGATAAAAAGTGGAGTTCAGAGTGGTTTAACAAAACAGTAGCTTAGCAATACGGTTTTAATGCCCCTTGGAAGAGACAAGGAGTTCAGAGTGGTTTACCAAGACGGTTTAACTTCCCCTTGGAAAAGACGTGGAGTTCAGAGTGGTTTAACAAGACGGTTTTAATGTCCCTTGGAAGAGATGTGGAGGTCACAGTAGCTTAACAAGACGGTTTTAATGTCCGTGGAAGAGACGTGGAGGTCAAAGTGGTTTACCAAGACGGTTTTAATGTCCCTTGGAAGAGACGTGGAGGTCTCAGTAGATTAACAAGACGGTCGTAATGCCCCTTGGATTAGATGTGGAGTTTAGAGTGGTTTAACAAGACGGTTTTAATGCCCCTTGGAAGAGACGTGGAGTTCAGAGTGGTTTAACAAGATGGTTTTAATGCCCCTTGGAAGAGACGTGGAGGACACAGTAGCTTAACAAGACGGTTTTAATGCACCTTGGAAGAGACGTGGACGACACAGTAGCTTAAAAAGACGGTTTTAATGCCCCATGGAAGAGACATGGAGGTCAGAGTGGTTTAACAAGACGGTTTTAATGCCCCTTGTAAGAGACGTGAAGGTCAGAGTGGTTTTAAAAGACCGTTTTAATGCCCCTTGTAAGAGACGTGGAGGTCACAGTAGCTTAACAAGATGGTTTTAATGCCCCTGAGAAGAAAAGTGGAGTTCAGAGTGGTTTAACAAGACGGTTTTAATGCCCCTTGGAAGAGACGTGGAGGTCACAGTAGCTTAACAGGACGGTTTTAATGCCCCTTGGAAGAGACGTGGAGTTCAGAAGGGTTTAACAAGACAGTTATAATGACCCTTTGAAGAGACATGGAGGTCACAGTAGTTTAACAAGACGGTGCTAATGCCCCTTGTAAGAGAAATGGAGTTCAGAGTGGTTTAACAAGATGGTTTTAATGCCCCTTGGAAGAGACGGGGAGGTCACAGTAGCCTAACAAGATGGTTTTATTCCTCCTTGGAAGAGACTTTGAGGTCACAGTAGCTTAACAAGATGGTTTTAATGCCCTTGGAAGATATGTCGAGGTCAGAGTTGTTTTAAAAGACAGTTTTACTGCCCCTTGGAAGAGACGTGGAGGTCACAGTAGCTTAACAAGATGGTTTTAATGCCCCTTGGAAGAGACGTGGAGTTCAGAGAGGTTTCACAAGATGGTTTTAATGCCCCTTGGAAGAGACATGGAGGTTACAGTGGTTTAACAAGACGGTTATAATGCCCCTTGGTAGAGACGTGGAGTTCAGAGTGGTTTAACGAGACAATTTTAATTCCCCTTGGAAGAGACGTGCAGTTCAGAGTGGTTTAACAAGACACTTATAATGCCCCTTGGATAAGACGTGGAGGCCACTGTAGCTTAACAAGATGGTTTTAATGCCCATTGGAAGAGACTAGGAGTTCAGAGTGGTTAAACAAGATAGTTTTAATACCCCTGGGAAGAGACGTGGAGGTTACAGTAGCTTAACAAGACGGTTTTAATGCCCCTTGGAAAAGACGTGTAGTTCAGAGTGGTTTAACAAGATTTTTTAATGCCCCTTGGAAGAGATGTGGAGGTCACAGTAGCTTAACAAGACGGTTTTAATGCCCCTTGGAAGAGACGTGGAGTTCAGAAGGGTTTATCAAGACAGTTATAATGACCCTTGGAAGAGACATAGAGGTCACAGTAGTTTAACAAGACGGTGCTAATGCCCCTTGGAAGAGAAATGGAGTTCAGAGTGGTTTAACAAGATGGTTTTAATGCCCCTTGGAAGAGACGGGGAGGTCACAGTAGCTTAACAAGATGGTTTTATTGCCCCTTGGAAGAGACTTTGAGGTCACAGTAGCTTAACAAGATGGTTTTAATGCCCTTGGAAGATACGTGGAGGTCAGAGCTGTTTTAAAAGACAGTTTTACTGCCCCTTGGAAAAGACGTGGAGGTCACAGTAGCGTAACAAGATGGTTTTAATGTCCCTTGGAAGAGACGTGGAGTTCAGAGTGGTTTCACAAGATGGTTGTAATGCCACTTGGAAGAGACGTGGAGATTACAGTGGTTTAACAAGACAGTTTTAATGCCCCTTGGTAGAGACGTGGAGTACAGAGTGGTTTAACAAGACGATTTTAATGCCCCTTGGAATACACGTGCAGTTCAGAGTGGTTTAACAAGACACTTTTAATGCCCCTTGGAAGAGACGTGGAGGCCACAGTAGCTTAACACGATGGTTTTAATGCCCCTTGGAAGAGACTAGGTTTTCAGAGTGGTTAAACAAGATAGTTTTAATACCCCTGGGAAGAGATGTGGAGGTTACAGTAGCTTAACAAGACGGTTTTAATGCCCCTTGGAAAAGACGTGGAGTTCAGAGTGGTTTAACAAGATGGTTTTAATGCCCCTTGGAAGAGATGTGGAGGTCACAGTAGCTTAAAAAGACGGGTTTAATGCCCCTTGGAAGAGACATGGAAGTCAGAGTGGTTTAACCAGACGGTTTTAATGCCCCTTGGAACAGACGTGGAGGTCACAGTAGGTTAACAAGACGGTTTTAATGCACCTTAGAAGAGACGTGAAGTTCAGTGTGGTTTAACAAGACGGTTTTAATGCCCCTTGGAAGAAACATGGAGTTCAGAGTAGTTTAACAAAATGGTTTTAATGCCCCTTGCAAGAGAGGTGGAGGTCACAGTCGCTTAACAAGACGGTTTTAATGCCACTTGGAAGGGACGTGTAGGTCACAGTAGCTTAACAAGATGCTTTTAATTCCCCTTGGAAGAGACGTGGAGGTCACAGTAGCTTAACAAAATGGTTTTAATGAACCTTGGAAGAGACATGGAGGTCAGAGTGGTTTAACAAGACGGTTTTAATGCCCCTTGGAAGAGACGTGAAGGTCACAGTAGCATAAGAAGACAGTTTTAATTCCCCTTGGAAGAGACGTGGAGTTCAGATTGTTTTTAAAATTCGGTTTTAATGCCCCTTGGAAGAGACGTGGAGGTCACAGTAGCTTAACAAGATGGTTTTAATGCCCCTTGGAAGAAAAGTGGAGTTCAGAGTTGTTTAACAAGACGGTTTTAATGCCCCTTGGAAGAGACGTGGAGGTTATAGTAGCTTAACAAGATACTTTTAATTCCCCTTGGAAGAGACGTGGAGGCCACAGTAGCTTAACAAGATGGTTTTAATGCCCCTTGGAAGAGACTAGGAGTTCAGAGTGGTTAAACAAGATAGTTTTAATACCTCTGGGAAGAGACGTGGAGGTTACAGTAGCTTAACAAGACGGTTTTAATGCCCCATGGAAAAGACGTGGAGTTCAGAGTGGTTTAACAAGATGGTTTTAATGCCCCTTGGAAGAGACGTGGAGGTCACAGTAGCTTAACAAAACGGTTTTAATGCCCCTTGAAAGAGACATGGAGGTCAGAGTGGTTTAACAAGACGGTTTTAATGCCCCTTGGAAGAGAGGTGGAGGTCACAGTAGGTTAGCAAGACGGTTTTAATGCCACTTTCAGGGACGTGGAGTTCACAGTAGCTTAACAAGACGGTTTTAATGCCACTTGGAAGGGACGTGGAGGTCACAGTAGCTTAACAAGATGCTTTTAATTCCCCTTGGAAGAGATGTGCAGGTCACAGTAGCTTAGCAAGACGGTTTTAATACCCCTTGGAAGAGACGTGGAGGTCACACAAGCTTAAAAAGATGGTTTTAATGCCCCTTGGAAGAGACGTGGAGTTCAGAAGGGTTCAACAAGACAGTTATATTGCCCTTTGGAAGAGACGTGGAGGTCACAGTAGTTTAACAAGACGATTTTAATGCCCCTTGGATAAAAAGTGGAGTTCAGAGTGGTTTAACAAAACAGTAGCTTAGCAATACGGTTTTAATGCCCCTTGGAAGAGACAAGGAGTTCAGAGTGGTTTACCAAGACGGTTTAACTTCCCCTTGGAAAAGACGTGGAGTTCAGAGTGGTTTAACAAGACGGTTTTAATGTCCCTTGGAAGAGATGTGGAGGTCACAGTAGCTTAACAAGACGGTTTTAATGTCCGTGGAAGAGACGTGGAGGTCAAAGTGGTTTACCAAGACGGTTTTAATGTCCCTTGGAAGAGACGTGGAGGTCACAGTAGCTTAACAGGACGGTTTTAATGCCCCTTGGAAGAGACGTGGAGTTCAGAAGGGTTTAACAAGACAGTTATAATGACCCTTTGAAGAGACATGGAGGTCACAGTAGTTTAACAAGACGGTGCTAATGCCCCTTGTAAGAGAAATGGAGTTCAGAGTGGTTTAACAAGATGGTTTTAATGCCCCTTGGAAGAGACGGGGAGGTCACAGTAGCCTAACAAGATGGTTTTATTCCTCCTTGGAAGAGACTTTGAGGTCACAGTAGCTTAACAAGATGGTTTTAATGCCCTTGGAAGATATGTCGAGGTCAGAGTTGTTTTAAAAGACAGTTTTACTGCCCCTTGGAAGAGACGTGGAGGTCACAGTAGCTTAACAAGATGGTTTTAATGCCCCTTGGAAGAGACGTGGAGTTCAGAGAGGTTTCACAAGATGGTTTTAATGCCCCTTGGAAGAGACATGGAGGTTACAGTGGTTTAACAAGACGGTTATAATGCCCCTTGGTAGAGACGTGGAGTTCAGAGTGGTTTAACAAGATGGTTTTAATGCCCCTTGGAAGAGACGTGGAGGTCACAGTAGCTTAACAAGACGGTTTTAATGCCCCTTGAAAGAGACATGGAGGTCAGAGTGGTTTAACAAGACGGTTTTAATGCCCCTTGGAAGAGAGGTGGAGGTCACAGTAGGTTAGCAAGACGGTTTTAATGCCACTTTCAGGGACGTGGAGTTCACAGTAGCTTAACAAGACGGTTTTAATGCCACTTGGAAGGGACGTGGAGGTCACAGTAGCTTAACAAGATGCTTTTAATTCCCCTTGGAAGAGATGTGCAGGTCACAGTAGCTTAGCAAGACGGTTTTAATACCCCTTGGAAGAGACGTGGAGGTCACACTAGCTTAACAAGATGGTTTTAATGCCCCTTGGAAGAGACGTGGAGTTCAGAAGGGTTCAACAAGACAGTTATATTGCCCTTTGGAAGAGACGTGGAGGTCACAGTAGTTTAACAAGACGATTTTAATGCCCCTTGGATAAAAAGTGGAGTTCAGAGTGGTTTAACAAAACAGTAGCTTAGCAATACGGTTTTAATGCCCCTTGGAAGAGACAAGGAGTTCAGAGTGGTTTACCAAGACGGTTTAACTTCCCCTTGGAAAAGACGTGGAGTTCAGAGTGGTTTAACAAGACGGTTTTAATGTCCCTTGGAAGAGATGTGGAGGTCACAGTAGCTTAACAAGACGGTTTTAATGTCCGTGGAAGAGACGTGGAGGTCAAAGTGGTTTACCAAGACGGTTTTAATGTCCCTTGGAAGAGACGTGGAGGTCTCAGTAGATTAACAAGACGGTCGTAATGCCCCTTGGATTAGATGTGGAGTTTAGAGTGGTTTAACAAGACGGTTTTAATGCCCCTTGGAAGCGACGTGGAGTTCAGAGTGGTTTAACAAGATGGTTTTAATGCCCCTTGGAAGAGACGTGGAGGACACAGTAGCTTAACAAGACGGTTTTAATGCACCTTGGAAGAGACGTGGACGACACAGTAGCTTAAAAAGACGGTTTTAATGCCCCATGGAAGAGACATGGAGGTCAGAGTGGTTTAACAAGACGGTTTTAATGCCCCTTGTAAGAGACGTGAAGGTCAGAGTGGTTTTAAAAGACCGTTTTAATGCCCCTTGTAAGAGACGTGGAGGTCACAGTAGCTTAACAAGATGGTTTTAATGCCCCTGAGAAGAAAAGTGGAGTTCAGAGTGGTTTAACAAGACGGTTTTAATGCCCCTTGGAAGAGACGTGGAGGTCACAGTAGCTTAACAGGACGGTTTTAATGCCCCTTGGAAGAGACGTGGAGTTCAGAAGGGTTTAACAAGACAGTTATAATGACCCTTTGAAGAGACATGGAGGTCACAGTAGTTTAACAAGACGGTGCTAATGCCCCTTGTAAGAGAAATGGAGTTCAGAGTGGTTTAACAAGATGGTTTTAATGCCCCTTGGAAGAGACGGGGAGGTCACAGTAGCCTAACAAGATGGTTTTATTCCTCCTTGGAAGAGACTTTGAGGTCACAGTAGCTTAACAAGATGGTTTTAATGCCCTTGGAAGATATGTCGAGGTCAGAGTTGTTTTAAAAGACAGTTTTACTGCCCCTTGGAAGAGACGTGGAGGTCACAGTAGCTTAACAAGATGGTTTTAATGCCCCTTGGAAGAGACGTGGAGTTCAGAGAGGTTTCACAAGATGGTTTTAATGCCCCTTGGAAGAGACATGGAGGTTACAGTGGTTTAACAAGACGGTTATAATGCCCCTTGGTAGAGACGTGGAGTTCAGAGTGGTTTAACGAGACAATTTTAATTCCCCTTGGAAGAGACGTGCAGTTCAGAGTGGTTTAACAAGACACTTATAATGCCCCTTGGATAAGACGTGGAGGCCACTGTAGCTTAACAAGATGGTTTTAATGCCCATTGGAAGAGACTAGGAGTTCAGAGTGGTTAAACAAGATAGTTTTAATACCCCTGGGAAGAGACGTGGAGGTTACAGTAGCTTAACAAGACGGTTTTAATGCCCCTTGGAAAAGACGTGTAGTTCAGAGTGGTTTAACAAGATTTTTTAATGCCCCTTGGAAGAGATGTGGAGGTCACAGTAGCTTAACAAGACGGTTTTAATGCCCCTTGGAAGAGACGTGGAGTTCAGAAGGGTTTATCAAGACAGTTATAATGACCCTTGGAAGAGACATAGAGGTCACAGTAGTTTAACAAGACGGTGCTAATGCCCCTTGGAAGAGAAATGGAGTTCAGAGTGGTTTAACAAGATGGTTTTAATGCCCCTTGGAAGAGACGGGGAGGTCACAGTAGCTTAACAAGATGGTTTTATTGCCCCTTGGAAGAGACTTTGAGGTCACAGTAGCTTAACAAGATGGTTTTAATGCCCTTGGAAGATACGTGGAGGTCAGAGCTGTTTTAAAAGACAGTTTTACTGCCCCTTGGAAAAGACGTGGAGGTCACAGTAGCGTAACAAGATGGTTTTAATGTCCCTTGGAAGAGACGTGGAGTTCAGAGTGGTTTCACAAGATGGTTGTAATGCCACTTGGAAGAGACGTGGAGATTACAGTGGTTTAACAAGACAGTTTTAATGCCCCTTGGTAGAGACGTGGAGTACAGAGTGGTTTAACAAGACGATTTTAATGCCCCTTGGAATACACGTGCAGTTCAGAGTGGTTTAACAAGACACTTTTAATGCCCCTTGGAAGAGACGTGGAGGCCACAGTAGCTTAACACGATGGTTTTAATGCCCCTTGGAAGAGACTAGGTTTTCAGAGTGGTTAAACAAGATAGTTTTAATACCCCTGGGAAGAGATGTGGAGGTTACAGTAGCTTAACAAGACGGTTTTAATGCCCCTTGGAAAAGACGTGGAGTTCAGAGTGGTTTAACAGGATGGTTTTAATGCCCCTTGGAAGAGATGTGGAGGTCACAGTAGCTTAAAAAGACGGGTTTAATGCCCCTTGGAAGAGACATGGAAGTCAGAGTGGTTTAACCAGACGGTTTTAATGCCCCTTGGAACAGACGTGGAGGTCACAGTAGGTTAACAAGACGGTTTTAATGCACCTTAGAAGAGACGTGAAGTTCAGTGTGGTTTAACAAGACGGTTTTAATGCCCCTTGGAAGAAACATGGAGTTCAGAGTAGTTTAACAAAATGGTTTTAATGCCCCTTGCAAGAGAGGTGGAGGTCACAGTCGCTTAACAAGACGGTTTTAATGCCACTTGGAAGGGACGTGTAGGTCACAGTAGCTTAACAAGATGCTTTTAATTCCCCTTGGAAGAGACGTGGAGGTCACAGTAGCTTAACAAAATGGTTTTAATGAACCTTGGAAGAGACATGGAGGTCAGAGTGGTTTAACAAGACGGTTTTAATGCCCCTTGGAAGAGACGTGAAGGTCACAGTAGCATAAGAAGACAGTTTTAATTCCCCTTGGAAGAGACGTGGAGTTCAGATTGTTTTTAAAATACGGTTTTAATGCCCCTTGGAAGAGACGTGGAGGTCACAGTAGCTTAACAAGATGGTTTTAATGCCCCTTGGAAGAAAAGTGGAGTTCAGAGTTGTTTAACAAGACGGTTTTAATGCCCCTTGGAAGAGACGTGGAGGTTATAGTAGCTTAACAAGATACTTTTAATTCCCCTTGGAAGAGACGTGGAGGCCACAGTAGCTTAACAAGATGGTTTTAATGCCCCTTGGAAGAGACTAGGAGTTCAGAGTGGTTAAACAAGATAGTTTTAATACCTCTGGGAAGAGACGTGGAGGTTACAGTAGCTTAACAAGACGGTTTTAATGCCCCATGGAAAAGACGTGGAGTTCAGAGTGGTTTAACAAGATGGTTTTAATGCCCCTTGGAAGAGACGTGGAGGTCACAGTAGCTTAACAAAACGGTTTTAATGCCCCTTGAAAGAGACATGGAGGTCAGAGTGGTTTAACAAGACGGTTTTAATGCCCCTTGGAAGAGAGGTGGAGGTCACAGTAGGTTAGCAAGACGTTTTTAATGCCACTTTCAGGGACGTGGAGTTCACAGTAGCTTAACAAGACGGTTTTAATGCCACTTGGAAGGGACGTGGAGGTCACAGTAGCTTAACAAGATGCTTTTAATTCCCCTTGGAAGAGATGTGCAGGTCACAGTAGCTTAGCAAGACGGTTTTAATACCCCTTGGAAGAGACGTGGAGGTCACACAAGCTTAACAAGATGGTTTTAATGCCCCTTGGAAGAGACGTGGAGTTCAGAAGGGTTCAACAAGACAGTTATATTGCCCTTTGGAAGAGACGTGGAGGTCACAGTAGTTTAACAAGACGATTTTAATGCCCCTTGGATAAAAAGTGGAGTTCAGAGTGGTTTAACAAAACAGTAGCTTAGCAATACGGTTTTAATGCCCCTTGGAAGAGACAAGGAGTTCAGAGTGGTTTACCAAGACGGTTTAACTTCCCCTTGGAAAAGACGTGGAGTTCAGAGTGGTTTAACAAGACGGTTTTAATGTCCCTTGGAAGAGATGTGGAGGTCACAGTAGCTTAACAAGACGGTTTTAATGTCCGTGGAAGAGACGTGGAGGTCAAAGTGGTTTACCAAGACGGTTTTAATGTCCCTTGGAAGAGACGTGGAGGTCACAGTAGCTTAACAGGACGGTTTTAATGCCCCTTGGAAGAGACGTGGAGTTCAGAAGGGTTTAACAAGACAGTTATAATGACCCTTTGAAGAGACATGGAGGTCACAGTAGTTTAACAAGACGGTGCTAATGCCCCTTGTAAGAGAAATGGAGTTCAGAGTGGTTTAACAAGATGGTTTTAATGCCCCTTGGAAGAGACGGGGAGGTCACAGTAGCCTAACAAGATGGTTTTATTCCTCCTTGGAAGAGACTTTGAGGTCACAGTAGCTTAACAAGATGGTTTTAATGCCCTTGGAAGATATGTCGAGGTCAGAGTTGTTTTAAAAGACAGTTTTACTGCCCCTTGGAAGAGACGTGGAGGTCACAGTAGCTTAACAAGATGGTTTTAATGCCCCTTGGAAGAGACGTGGAGTTCAGAGAGGTTTCACAAGATGGTTTTAATGCCCCTTGGAAGAGACATGGAGGTTACAGTGGTTTAACAAGACGGTTATAATGCCCCTTGGTAGAGACGTGGAGTTCAGAGTGGTTTAACGAGACAATTTTAATTCCCCTTGGAAGAGACGTGCAGTTCAGAGTGGTTTAACAAGACACTTATAATGCCCCTTGGATAAGACGTGGAGGCCACTGTAGCTTAACAAGATGGTTTTAATGCCCATTGGAAGAGACTAGGAGTTCAGAGTGGTTAAACAAGATAGTTTTAATACCCCTGGGAAGAGACGTGGAGGTTACAGTAGCTTAACAAGACGGTTTTAATGCCCCTTGGAAAAGACGTGTAGTTCAGAGTGGTTTAACAAGATTTTTTAATGCCCCTTGGAAGAGATGTGGAGGTCACAGTAGCTTAACAAGACGGTTTTAATGCCCCTTGGAAGAGACGTGGAGTTCAGAAGGGTTTATCAAGACAGTTATAATGACCCTTGGAAGAGACATAGAGGTCACAGTAGTTTAACAAGACGGTGCTAATGCCCCTTGGAAGAGAAATGGAGTTCAGAGTGGTTTAACAAGATGGTTTTAATGCCCCTTGGAAGAGACGGGGAGGTCACAGTAGCTTAACAAGATGGTTTTATTGCCCCTTGGAAGAGACTTTGAGGTCACAGTAGCTTAACAAGATGGTTTTAATGCCCTTGGAAGATACGTGGAGGTCAGAGCTGTTTTAAAAGACAGTTTTACTGCCCCTTGGAAAAGACGTGGAGGTCACAGTAGCGTAACAAGATGGTTTTAATGTCCCTTGGAAGAGACGTGGAGTTCAGAGTGGTTTCACAAGATGGTTGTAATGCCACTTGGAAGAGACGTGGAGATTACAGTGGTTTAACAAGACAGTTTTAATGCCCCTTGGTAGAGACGTGGAGTACAGAGTGGTTTAACAAGACGATTTTAATGCCCCTTGGAATACACGTGCAGTTCAGAGTGGTTTAACAAGACACTTTTAATGCCCCTTGGAAGAGACGTGGAGGCCACAGTAGCTTAACACGATGGTTTTAATGCCCCTTGGAAGAGACTAGGTTTTCAGAGTGGTTAAACAAGATAGTTTTAATACCCCTGGGAAGAGATGTGGAGGTTACAGTAGCTTAACAAGACGGTTTTAATGCCCCTTGGAAAAGACGTGGAGTTCAGAGTGGTTTAACAAGATGGTTTTAATGCCCCTTGGAAGAGATGTGGAGGTCACAGTAGCTTAAAAAGACGGGTTTAATGCCCCTTGGAAGAGACATGGAAGTCAGAGTGGTTTAACCAGACGGTTTTAATGCCCCTTGGAACAGACGTGGAGGTCACAGTAGGTTAACAAGACGGTTTTAATGCACCTTAGAAGAGACGTGAAGTTCAGTGTGGTTTAACAAGACGGTTTTAATGCCCCTTGGAAGAAACATGGAGTTCAGAGTAGTTTAACAAAATGGTTTTAATGCCCCTTGCAAGAGAGGTGGAGGTCACAGTCGCTTAACAAGACGGTTTTAATGCCACTTGGAAGGGACGTGTAGGTCACAGTAGCTTAACAAGATGCTTTTAATTCCCCTTGGAAGAGACGTGGAGGTCACAGTAGCTTAACAAAATGGTTTTAATGAACCTTGGAAGAGACATGGAGGTCAGAGTGGTTTAACAAGACGGTTTTAATGCCCCTTGGAAGAGACGTGAAGGTCACAGTAGCATAAGAAGACAGTTTTAATTCCCCTTGGAAGAGACGTGGAGTTCAGATTGTTTTTAAAATACGGTTTTAATGCCCCTTGGAAGAGACGTGGAGGTCACAGTAGCTTAACAAGATGGTTTTAATGCCCCTTGGAAGAAAAGTGGAGTTCAGAGTTGTTTAACAAGACGGTTTTAATGCCCCTTGGAAGAGACGTGGAGGTTATAGTAGCTTAACAAGATACTTTTAATTCCCCTTGGAAGAGACGTGGAGGCCACAGTAGCTTAACAAGATGGTTTTAATGCCCCTTGGAAGAGACTAGGAGTTCAGAGTGGTTAAACAAGATAGTTTTAATACCTCTGGGAAGAGACGTGGAGGTTACAGTAGCTTAACAAGACGGTTTTAATGCCCCATGGAAAAGACGTGGAGTTCAGAGTGGTTTAACAAGATGGTTTTAATGCCCCTTGGAAGAGACGTGGAGGTCACAGTAGCTTAACAAAACGGTTTTAATGCCCCTTGAAAGAGACATGGAGGTCAGAGTGGTTTAACAAGACGGTTTTAATGCCCCTTGGAAGAGAGGTGGAGGTCACAGTAGGTTAGCAAGACGGTTTTAATGCCACTTTCAGGGACGTGGAGTTCACAGTAGCTTAACAAGACGGTTTTAATGCCACTTGGAAGGGACGTGGAGGTCACAGTAGCTTAACAAGATGCTTTTAATTCCCCTTGGAAGAGATGTGCAGGTCACAGTAGCTTAGCAAGACGGTTTTAATACCCCTTGGAAGAGACGTGGAGGTCACACTAGCTTAACAAGATGGTTTTAATGCCCCTTGGAAGAGACGTGGAGTTCAGAAGGGTTCAACAAGACAGTTATATTGCCCTTTGGAAGAGACGTGGAGGTCACAGTAGTTTAACAAGACGATTTTAATGCCCCTTGGATAAAAAGTGGAGTTCAGAGTGGTTTAACAAAACAGTAGCTTAGCAATACGGTTTTAATGCCCCTTGGAAGAGACAAGGAGTTCAGAGTGGTTTACCAAGACGGTTTAACTTCCCCTTGGAAAAGACGTGGAGTTCAGAGTGGTTTAACAAGACGGTTTTAATGTCCCTTGGAAGAGATGTGGAGGTCACAGTAGCTTAACAAGACGGTTTTAATGTCCGTGGAAGAGACGTGGAGGTCAAAGTGGTTTACCAAGACGGTTTTAATGTCCCTTGGAAGAGACGTGGAGGTCACAGTAGCTTAACAGGACGGTTTTAATGCCCCTTGGAAGAGACGTGGAGTTCAGAAGGGTTTAACAAGACAGTTATAATGACCCTTTGAAGAGACATGGAGGTCACAGTAGTTTAACAAGACGGTGCTAATGCCCCTTGTAAGAGAAATGGAGTTCAGAGTGGTTTAACAAGATGGTTTTAATGCCCCTTGGAAGAGACGGGGAGGTCACAGTAGCCTAACAAGATGGTTTTATTCCTCCTTGGAAGAGACTTTGAGGTCACAGTAGCTTAACAAGATGGTTTTAATGCCCTTGGAAGATATGTCGAGGTCAGAGTTGTTTTAAAAGACAGTTTTACTGCCCCTTGGAAGAGACGTGGAGGTCACAGTAGCTTAACAAGATGGTTTTAATGCCCCTTGGAAGAGACGTGGAGTTCAGAGAGGTTTCACAAGATGGTGTTAATGCCCCTTGGAAGAGACATGGAGGTTACAGTGGTTTAACAAGACGGTTATAATGCCCCTTGGTAGAGACGTGGAGTTCAGAGTGGTTTAACGAGACAATTTTAATTCCCCTTGGAAGAGACGTGCAGTTCAGAGTGGTTTAACAAGACACTTATAATGCCCCTTGGATAAGACGTGGAGGCCACTGTAGCTTAACAAGATGGTTTTAATGCCCATTGGAAGAGACTAGGAGTTCAGAGTGGTTAAACAAGATAGTTTTAATACCCCTGGGAAGAGACGTGGAGGTTACAGTAGCTTAACAAGACGGTTTTAATGCCCCTTGGAAAAGACGTGTAGTTCAGAGTGGTTTAACAAGATTTTTTAATGCCCCTTGGAAGAGATGTGGAGGTCACAGTAGCTTAACAAGACGGTTTTAATGCCCCTTGGAAGAGACGTGGAGTTCAGAAGGGTTTATCAAGACAGTTATAATGACCCTTGGAAGAGACATAGAGGTCACAGTAGTTTAACAAGACGGTGCTAATGCCCCTTGGAAGAGAAATGGAGTTCAGAGTGGTTTAACAAGATGGTTTTAATGCCCCTTGGAAGAGACGGGGAGGTCACAGTAGCTTAACAAGATGGTTTTATTGCCCCTTGGAAGAGACTTTGAGGTCACAGTAGCTTAACAAGATGGTTTTAATGCCCTTGGAAGATACGTGGAGGTCAGAGCTGTTTTAAAAGACAGTTTTACTGCCCCTTGGAAAAGACGTGGAGGTCACAGTAGCGTAACAAGATGGTTTTAATGTCCCTTGGAAGAGACGTGGAGTTCAGAGTGGTTTCACAAGATGGTTGTAATGCCACTTGGAAGAGACGTGGAGATTACAGTGGTTTAACAAGACAGTTTTAATGCCCCTTGGTAGAGACGTGGAGTTCAGAGTGGTTTAACAAGACGATTTTAATGCCCCTTGGAATACACGTGCAGTTCAGAGTGGTTTAACAAGACACTTTTAATGCCCCTTGGAAGAGACGTGGAGGCCACAGTAGCTTAACACGATGGTTTTAATGCCCCTTGGAAGAGACTAGGTTTTCAGAGTGGTTAAACAAGATAGTTTTAATACCCCTGGGAAGAGATGTGGAGGTTACAGTAGCTTAACAAGACGGTTTTAATGCCCCTTGGAAAAGACGTGGAGTTCAGAGTGGTTTAACAAGATGGTTTTAATGCCCCTTGGAAGAGATGTGGAGGTCACAGTAGCTTAAAAAGACGGGTTTAATGCCCCTTGGAAGAGACATGGAAGTCAGAGTGGTTTAACCAGACGGTTTTAATGCCCCTTGGAACAGACGTGGAGGTCACAGTAGGTTAACAAGACGGTTTTAATGCACCTTAGAAGAGACGTGAAGTTCAGTGTGGTTTAACAAGACGGTTTTAATGCCCCTTGGAAGAAACATGGAGTTCAGAGTAGTTTAACAAAATGGTTTTAATGCCCCTTGCAAGAGAGGTGGAGGTCACAGTCGCTTAACAAGACGGTTTTAATGCCACTTGGAAGGGACGTGTAGGTCACAGTAGCTTAACAAGATGCTTTTAATTCCCCTTGGAAGAGACGTGGAGGTCACAGTAGCTTAACAAAATGGTTTTAATGAACCTTGGAAGAGACATGGAGGTCAGAGTGGTTTAACAAGACGGTTTTAATGCCCCTTGGAAGAGACGTGAAGGTCACAGTAGCATAAGAAGACAGTTTTAATTCCCCTTGGAAGAGACGTGGAGTTCAGATTGTTTTTAAAATACGGTTTAAATGCCCCTTGGAAGAGACGTGGAGGTCACAGTAGCTTAACAAGATGGTTTTAATGCCCCTTGGAAGAAAAGTGGAGTTCAGAGTTGTTTAACAAGACGGTTTTAATGCCCCTTGGAAGAGACGTGGAGGTTATAGTAGCTTAACAAGATACTTTTAATTCCCCTTGGAAGAGACGTGGAGGCCACAGTAGCTTAACAAGATGGTTTTAATGCCCCTTGGAAGAGACTAGGAGTTCAGAGTGGTTAAACAAGATAGTTTTAATACCTCTGGGAAGAGACGTGGAGGTTACAGTAGCTTAACAAGACGGTTTTAATGCCCCATGGAAAAGACGTGGAGTTCAGAGTGGTTTAACAAGATGGTTTTAATGCCCCTTGGAAGAGACGTGGAGGTCACAGTAGCTTAACAAAACGGTTTTAATGCCCCTTGAAAGAGACATGGAGGTCAGAGTGGTTTAACAAGACGGTTTTAATGCCCCTTGGAAGAGAGGTGGAGGTCACAGTAGGTTAGCAAGACGGTTTTAATGCCACTTTCAGGGACGTGGAGTTCACAGTAGCTTAACAAGACGGTTTTAATGCCACTTGGAAGGGACGTGGAGGTCACAGTAGCTTAACAAGATGCTTTTAATTCCCCTTGGAAGAGATGTGCAGGTCACAGTAGCTTAGCAAGACGGTTTTAATACCCCTTGGAAGAGACGTGGAGGTCACACTAGCTTAACAAGATGGTTTTAATGCCCCTTGGAAGAGACGTGGAGTTCAGAAGGGTTCAACAAGACAGTTATATTGCCCTTTGGAAGAGACGTGGAGGTCACAGTAGTTTAACAAGACGATTTTAATGCCCCTTGGATAAAAAGTGGAGTTCAGAGTGGTTTAACAAAACAGTAGCTTAGCAATACGGTTTTAATGCCCCTTGGAAGAGACAAGGAGTTCAGAGTGGTTTACCAAGACGGTTTAACTTCCCCTTGGAAAAGACGTGGAGTTCAGAGTGGTTTAACAAGACGGTTTTAATGTCCCTTGGAAGAGATGTGGAGGTCACAGTAGCTTAACAAGACGGTTTTAATGTCCGTGGAAGAGACGTGGAGGTCAAAGTGGTTTACCAAGACGGTTTTAATGTCCCTTGGAAGAGACGTGGAGGTCACAGTAGCTTAACAGGACGGTTTTAATGCCCCTTGGAAGAGACGTGGAGTTCAGAAGGGTTTAACAAGACAGTTATAATGACCCTTTGAAGAGACATGGAGGTCACAGTAGTTTAACAAGACGGTGCTAATGCCCCTTGTAAGAGAAATGGAGTTCAGAGTGGTTTAACAAGATGGTTTTAATGCCCCTTGGAAGAGACGGGGAGGTCACAGTAGCCTAACAAGATGGTTTTATTCCTCCTTGGAAGAGACTTTGAGGTCACAGTAGCTTAACAAGATGGTTTTAATGCCCTTGGAAGATATGTCGAGGTCAGAGTTGTTTTAAAAGACAGTTTTACTGCCCCTTGGAAGAGACGTGGAGGTCACAGTAGCTTAACAAGATGGTTTTAATGCCCCTTGGAAGAGACGTGGAGTTCAGAGAGGTTTCACAAGATGGTGTTAATGCCCCTTGGAAGAGACATGGAGGTTACAGTGGTTTAACAAGACGGTTATAATGCCCCTTGGTAGAGACGTGGAGTTCAGAGTGGTTTAACGAGACAATTTTAATTCCCCTTGGAAGAGACGTGCAGTTCAGAGTGGTTTAACAAGACACTTATAATGCCCCTTGGATAAGACGTGGAGGCCACTGTAGCTTAACAAGATGGTTTTAATGCCCATTGGAAGAGACTAGGAGTTCAGAGTGGTTAAACAAGATAGTTTTAATACCCCTGGGAAGAGACGTGGAGGTTACAGTAGCTTAACAAGACGGTTTTAATGCCCCTTGGAAAAGACGTGTAGTTCAGAGTGGTTTAACAAGATTTTTTAATGCCCCTTGGAAGAGATGTGGAGGTCACAGTAGCTTAACAAGACGGTTTTAATGCCCCTTGGAAGAGACGTGGAGTTCAGAAGGGTTTATCAAGACAGTTATAATGACCCTTGGAAGAGACATAGAGGTCACAGTAGTTTAACAAGACGGTGCTAATGCCCCTTGGAAGAGAAATGGAGTTCAGAGTGGTTTAACAAGATGGTTTTAATGCCCCTTGGAAGAGACGGGGAGGTCACAGTAGCTTAACAAGATGGTTTTATTGCCCCTTGGAAGAGACTTTGAGGTCACAGTAGCTTAACAAGATGGTTTTAATGCCCTTGGAAGATACGTGGAGGTCAGAGCTGTTTTAAAAGACAGTTTTACTGCCCCTTGGAAAAGACGTGGAGGTCACAGTAGCGTAACAAGATGGTTTTAATGTCCCTTGGAAGAGACGTGGAGTTCAGAGTGGTTTCACAAGATGGTTGTAATGCCACTTGGAAGAGACGTGGAGATTACAGTGGTTTAACAAGACAGTTTTAATGCCCCTTGGTAGAGACGTGGAGTTCAGAGTGGTTTAACAAGACGATTTTAATGCCCCTTGGAATACACGTGCAGTTCAGAGTGGTTTAACAAGACACTTTTAATGCCCCTTGGAAGAGACGTGGAGGCCACAGTAGCTTAACACGATGGTTTTAATGCCCCTTGGAAGAGACTAGGTTTTCAGAGTGGTTAAACAAGATAGTTTTAATACCCCTGGGAAGAGATGTGGAGGTTACAGTAGCTTAACAAGACGGTTTTAATGCCCCTTGGAAAAGACGTGGAGTTCAGAGTGGTTTAACAAGATGGTTTTAATGCCCCTTGGAAGAGATGTGGAGGTCACAGTAGCTTAAAAAGACGGGTTTAATGCCCCTTGGAAGAGACATGGAAGTCAGAGTGGTTTAACCAGACGGTTTTAATGCCCCTTGGAACAGACGTGGAGGTCACAGTAGGTTAACAAGACGGTTTTAATGCACCTTAGAAGAGACGTGAAGTTCAGTGTGGTTTAACAAGACGGTTTTAATGCCCCTTGGAAGAAACATGGAGTTCAGAGTAGTTTAACAAAATGGTTTTAATGCCCCTTGCAAGAGAGGTGGAGGTCACAGTCGCTTAACAAGACGGTTTTAATGCCACTTGGAAGGGACGTGTAGGTCACAGTAGCTTAACAAGATGCTTTTAATTCCCCTTGGAAGAGACGTGGAGGTCACAGTAGCTTAACAAAATGGTTTTAATGAACCTTGGAAGAGACATGGAGGTCAGAGTGGTTTAACAAGACGGTTTTAATGCCCCTTGGAAGAGACGTGAAGGTCACAGTAGCATAAGAAGACAGTTTTAATTCCCCTTGGAAGAGACGTGGAGTTCAGATTGTTTTTAAAATACTGTTTTAATGCCCCTTGGAAGAGACGTGGAGGTCACAGTAGCTTAACAAGATGGTTTTAATGCCCCTTGGAAGAAAAGTGGAGTTCAGAGTTGTTTAACAAGACGGTTTTAATGCCCCTTGGAAGAGACGTGGAGGTTATAGTAGCTTAACAAGATACTTTTAATTCCCCTTGGAAGAGACGTGGAGGCCACAGTAGCTTAACAAGATGGTTTTAATGCCCCTTGGAAGAGACTAGGAGTTCAGAGTGGTTAAACAAGATAGTTTTAATACCTCTGGGAAGAGACGTGGAGGTTACAGTAGCTTAACAAGACGGTTTTAATGCCCCATGGAAAAGACGTGGAGTTCAGAGTGGTTTAACAAGATGGTTTTAATGCCCCTTGGAAGAGACGTGGAGGTCACAGTAGCTTAACAAAACGGTTTTAATGCCCCTTGAAAGAGACATGGAGGTCAGAGTGGTTTAACAAGACGGTTTTAATGCCCCTTGGAAGAGAGGTGGAGGTCACAGTAGGTTAGCAAGACGGTTTTAATGCCACTTTCAGGGACGTGGAGTTCACAGTAGCTTAACAAGACGGTTTTAATGCCACTTGGAAGGGACGTGGAGGTCACAGTAGCTTAACAAGATGCTTTTAATTCCCCTTGGAAGAGATGTGCAGGTCACAGTAGCTTAGCAAGACGGTTTTAATACCCCTTGGAAGAGACGTGGAGGTCACACTAGCTTAACAAGATGGTTTTAATGCCCCTTGGAAGAGACGTGGAGTTCAGAAGGGTTCAACAAGACAGTTATATTGCCCTTTGGAAGAGACGTGGAGGTCACAGTAGTTTAACAAGACGATTTTAATGCCCCTTGGATAAAAAGTGGAGTTCAGAGTGGTTTAACAAAACAGTAGCTTAGCAATACGGTTTTAATGCCCCTTGGAAGAGACAAGGAGTTCAGAATGGTTTACCAAGACGGTTTAACTTCCCCTTGGAAAAGACGTGGAGTTCAGAGTGGTTTAACAAGACGGTTTTAATGTCCCTTGGAAGAGATGTGGAGGTCACAGTAGCTTAACAAGACGGTTTTAATGTCCGTGGAAGAGACGTGGAGGTCAAAGTGGTTTACCAAGACGGTTTTAATGTCCCTTGGAAGAGACGTGGAGGTCTCAGTAGATTAACAAGACGGTCGTAATGCCCCTTGGATTAGATGTGGAGTTTAGAGTGGTTTAACAAGACGGTTTTAATGCCCCTTGGAAGAGACGTGGAGTTCAGAGTGGTTTAACAAGATGGTTTTAATGCCCCTTGGAAGAGACGTGGAGGACACAGTAGCTTAACAAGACGGTTTTAATGCACCTTGGAAGAGACGTGGACGACACAGTAGCTTAAAAAGACGGTTTTAATGCCCCATGGAAGAGACAATGAGGTCAGAGTGGTTTAACAAGATGGTTTTAATGCCCCTTGTAAGAGACGTGAAGGTCAGAGTGGTTTTAAAAGACCGTTTTAATGCCCCTTGTAAGAGACGTGGAGGTCACAGTAGCTTAACAAGATGGTTTTAATGCCCCTGAGAAGAAAAGTGGAGTTCAGAGTGGTTTAACAAGACGGTTTTAATGCCCCTTGGAAGAGACGTGGAGGTCACAGTAGCTTAACAGGACGGTTTTAATGCCCCTTGGAAGAGACGTGGAGTTCAGAAGGGTTTAACAAGACAGTTATAATGACCCTTTGAAGAGACATGGAGGTCACAGTAGTTTAACAAGACGGTGCTAATGCCCCTTGTAAGAGAAATGGACTTCAGAGTGGTTTAACAAGATGGTTTTAATGCCCCTTGGAAGAGACGGGGAGGTCACAGTAGCCTAACAAAATGGTTTTATTCCTCCTTGGAAGAGACTTTGAGGTCACAGTAGCTTAACAAGATGGTTTTAATGCCCTTGGAAGATATGTCGAGGTCAGAGTTGTTTTAAAAGACAGTTTTAATGCCCCTTGGAAGAGACGTGGAGGTCACAGTACCTTAACAAGATGGTTTTAATGCCCCTTGGAAGAGACAAGGAGTTCAGAGTGGTTTCACAAGATGGTTTTAATGCCCCTTGGAAGAGACGTGGAGGTTACAGTGGTTTAACAAGACGGTTATAATGCCCCTTGGTAGAGACGTGGAGTTCAGAGTGGTTTAACGAGACAATTTTAATGCTCCTTGGAAGAGACGTGCAGTTCAGAGTGGTTTAACAAGACACTTTTAATGCCCCTAGGATGAGACGTGGAGGACAGAGTAGCTTAACAAGATGGTTTTAATGCCCATTGGAAGAGACTAGGAATTCAGAGTGGTTAAACAAGATAGTTTTAATACCCCTGGGAAGAGACGTGGAGGTTACAGTAGCTTAACAAGACGGTTTTAATGCCCCTTGGAAAAGACGTGTAGTTCAGAGTGGTTTAACAAGATTTTTTAATGCCCCTTGGAAGAGACGTGGAGGTGACAGTAGCTTAACAAGACGATTTTAATGCCCCTTGGAAGAGACGTGGAGTTCAGAAGCGTTTATCAAGACAGTTATAATGACCCTTGGAAGAGACATGGAGGTCACAGTAGTTTAACAAGACAGTGCTAATGCCCCTTGGAAGAGAAATGGAGTTCAGAGTGGTTTAACAAGATGGTTTTAATGCCCCTTGGAAGAGACGGGGAGGTCACAGTAGCTTAACAAGATGGTTTTATTGCCCCTTGGAAGAGACTTTGAGGTCACAGCAGCTTAACAAGATGGTTTTAATGCCCTTGGAAGATACGTGGAGGTCAGAGCTGTTTTAAAAGACAGTTTTACTGCCCCTTGGAAGAGACGTGGAGGTCACAGTAGCTTAACAAGATGGTTTTAATGCCCCTTGGAAGAGACGTGGAGTTCAGAGTGGTTTCACAAGATGGTTGTAATGCCCCTTGGAAGAGACGTGGAGATTACAGTGGTTTAACAAGACAGTTTTAATGCCCCTTGGTAGAGACGTGGAGTACAGAGTGGTTTAACAAGATGATTTTAATGCCCCTTGGAATACACGTGCAGTTCAGAGTGGTTTAACAAGACACTTTTAATGCCCCTTGGAAGAGACGTGGAGGTCACAGTAGCTTAACAAGATGGTTTTAATGCCCCTTGGAAGAAAAGTGGAGTTCAGAGTTGTTTAACAAGACGGTTTTAATGCCCCTTGGAAGAGACGTGGAGGTTATAGTAGCTTAACAAGATACTTTTAATTCCCCTTGGAAGAGACGTGGAGGCCACAGTAGCTTAACAAGATGGTTTTAATGCCCCTTGGAAGAGACTAGGAGTTCAGAGTGGTTAAACAAGATAGTTTTAATACCTCTGGGAAGAGACGTGGAGGTTACAGTAGCTTAACAAGACGGTTTTAATGCCCCATGGAAAAGACGTGGAGTTCAGAGTGGTTTAACAAGATGGTTTTAATGCCCCTTGGAAGAGACGTGGAGGTCACAGTAGCTTAACAAGACGGTTTTAATGCCCCTTGAAAGAGACATGGAGGTCAGAGTGGTTTAACAAGACGGTTTTAATGCCCCTTGGAAGAGAGGTGGAGGTCACAGTAGGTTAGCAAGACGGTTTTAATGCCACTTTCAGGGACGTGGAGTTCACAGTAGCTTAACAAGACGGTTTTAATGCCACTTGGAAGGGACGTGGAGGTCACAGTAGCTTAACAAGATGCTTTTAATTCCCCTTGGAAGAGATGTGCAGGTCACAGTAGCTTAGCAAGACGGTTTTAATACCCCTTGGAAGAGACGTGGAGGTCACACTAGCTTAACAATATGGTTTTAATGCCCCTTGGAAGAGACGTGGAGTTCAGAAGGGTTCAACAAGACAGTTATATTGCCCTTTGGAAGAGACGTGGAGGTCACAGTAGTTTAACAAGACGATTTTAATGCCCCTTGGATAAAAAGTGGAGTTCAGAGTGGTTTAACAAAACATTAGCTTAGCAATACGGTTTTAATGCCCCTTGGAAGAGACAAGGAGTTCAGAGTGGTTTACCAAGACGGTTTAACTTCCCCTTGGAAAAGACGTGGAGTTCAGAGTGGTTTAACAAGACGGTTTTAATGTCCCTTGGAAGAGATGTGGAGGTCACAGTAGCTTAACAAGACGGTTTTAATGTCCGTGGAAGAGACGTGGAGGTCAAAGTGGTTTACCAAGACGGTTTTAATGTCCCTTGGAAGAGACGTGGAGGTCTCAGTAGATTAACAAGACGGTCGTAATGCCCCTTGGATTAGATGTGGAGTTTAGAGTGGTTTAACAAGACGGTTTTAATGCCCCTTGGAAGAGACGTGGAGTTCAGAGTGGTTTAACAAGATGGTTTTAATGCCCCTTGGAAGAGACGTGGAGGACACAGTAGCTTAACAAGACGGTTTTAATGCACCTTGGAAGAGACGTGGACGACACAGTAGCTTAAAAAGACGGTTTTAATGCCCCATGGAAGAGACATGGAGGTCAGAGTGGTTTAACAAGACGGTTTTAATGCCCCTTGTAAGAGACGTGAAGGTCAGAGTGGTTTTAAAAGACCGTTTTAATGCCCCTTGTAAGAGACGTGGAGGTCACAGTAGCTTAACAAGATGGTTTTAATGCCCCTGAGAAGAAAGGTGGAGTTCAGAGTGGTTTAACAAGACGGTTTTAATGCCCCTTGGAAGAGACGTGGAGGTCACAGTAGCTTAACAGGACGGTTTTAATGCCCCTTGGAAGAGACGTGGAGTTCAGAAGGGTTTAACAAGACAGTTATAATGACCCTTTGAAGAGACATGGAGGTCACAGTAGTTTAACAAGACGGTGCTAATGCCCCTTGTAAGAGAAATGGAGTTCAGAGTGGTTTAACAAGATGGTTTTAATGCCCCTTGGAAGAGACGGGGAGGTCACAGTAGCCTAACAAGATGGTTTTATTCCTCCTTGGAAGAGACTTTGAGGTCACAGTAGCTTAACAAGATGGTTTTAATGCCCTTGGAAGATATGTCGAGGTCAGAGTTGTTTTAAAAGACAGTTTTACTGCCCCTTGGAAGAGACGTGGAGGTCACAGTACCTTAACAAGATGGTTTTAATGCCCCTTGGAAGAGACGAGGAGTTCAGAGTGGTTTCACAAGATGGTTTTAATGCCCCTTGGAAGAGACGTGGAGGTTACAGTGGTTTAACAAGACGGTTATAATGCCCCTTGGTAGAGACGTGAAGTTCAGAGTGGTTTAACGAGACAATTTTAATGCTCCTTGGAAGAGACGTGCAGTTCAGAGTGGTTTAACAAGACACTTTTAATGCCCCTAGGATGAGACGTGGAGGACAGAGTAGCTTAACAAGATGGTTTTAATGCCCATTGGAAGAGACTAGGAATTCAGAGTGGTTAAACAAGATAGTGTTAATACCCCTGGGAAGAGACGTGGAGGTTACAGTAGCTTAACAAGACGGTTTTAATGCCCCTTGGAAAAGACGTGTAGTTCAGAGTGGTGTAACAAGATTTTTTAATGCCCCTTGGAAGAGACGTGGAGGTCACAGTAGCTTAACAAGATGGTTTTAATGCCCCTTGGAAGAGACGTGGAGTTCAGAAGCGTTTATCAAGACAGTTATAATGACCCTTGGAAGAGACATGGAGGTCACAGTAGTTTAACAAGACAGTGCTAATGCCCCTTGGAAGAGAAATGGAGTTCAGAGTGGTTTAACAAGATGGTTTTAATGCCCCTTGGAAGAGACGGGGAGGTCACAGTAGCGTAACAAGATGGTTTTATTACCCCTTGGAAGAGACTTTGAGGTCACAGCAGCTTAACAAGATGGTTTTAATGCCCTTGGAAGATACGTGGAGGTCAGAGCTGTTTTAAAAGACAGTTTTACTGCCCCTTGGAAGAGACGTGGAGGTCACAGTAGCTTAACAAGATGGTTTTAATGCCCCTTGGAAGAGACGTGGAGTTCAGAGTGGTTTCACAAGATGGTTGTAATGCCCCTTGGAAGAGACGTGGAGATTACAGTGGTTTAACAAGACAGTTTTAATGCCCCTTGGTAGAGACGTGGAGTACAGAGTGGTTTAACAAGATGATTTTAATGCCCCTTGGAATACACGTGCAGTTCAGTGTGGTTTAACAAGACACTTTTAATGCCCCTTGGAAGAGACGTGGAGGCCACAGTAGCTTAACAAGATGGTTTTAATGCCCCTTGGAAGAGACTAGGTGTTCAGAGTGGTTAAACAAGATAGTTTTAATACCCCAGGGAAGAGATGTGGAGGTTACAGTAGCTTAACAAAACGGTTTTAATGCCCCTTGGAAAAGACGTGGAGTTCAGAGTGGTTTAACAAGATGGTTTTAATGCCCCTTGGAAGAGACGTGGAGGTCAAAGTAGCTTAAAAAGACGGTTTTAATGCCCCTTGGAAGAGACATGGAGGTCAGAGTGGTTTAACAAGACGGTTTTAATGCCCCTTGGAACAGACGTGGAGGTCACAGTAGGTTAACAAGACGGTATAATGCACCTTAGAAGAGACGTGAAGTTCAGTGTGGTTTAACAAGACGGTTTTAATGCCCCTTGGAAGAAACATGGAGTTCAGAGTAGTTTAACAAAATGGTTTTAATGCCCCTTGCAAGAGAGGTGGAGGTCACAGTCGCTTAACAAGATGGTTTTAATGCCACTTGGAAGGGACGGGTAGGTCATAGTAGCTTCACAAGATGCTTTTAATTCCCCTTGGAAGAGACGTGGAGGTCACAGTAGCTTAACAAGACGGTTTTAATGCCCCTTGGAAGAGACATGGAGGTCAGAGTGGTTTAACAAGATGGTTTTAATGCCCCTTGGAAGAGATGTGAAGGTCACAGTAGCATAAGAAGACGGTTTTAATGCCCCTTGGAAGAGACGTGGAGTTCAGATTGTTTTTAAAATACGGTTTTAATGGCCCTTGGAAGAGACGTGGAGGTCACAGTAGCTTAACAAGATGTTTTTAATGCCCCTGGGAAGAAAAGTGGAGTTCAGAGTGGTTTAACAAGACGGTTTTAATGCCCCTTGGAAGAGACGTGGAGGTCACAGTAGCTTAACAGGACGGTTTTAATGCCCCTTGGAAGAGATGTGGAGTTCAGAAGGGTTTAACAAGACAGTTATGATGACCCTTCGAAGAGACATGGAGGTCACAGTAGTTTAACAAGACGGTGCTAATGCCCCTTGGAAGAGAAATGGAGTTCAGAGTGGTTTAACAAGATGGGTTTAATGCACCTTGGAAGAGACGGGGAGGTCACAGTAGCTTAACAAGATGGTTTTATTGCTCCTTGGAAGAGACTTTGAGGTCACAGTCGCTTAACAAGATGGTTTTAATGCCCTTGGAAGATACGTGGAGGTCAGAGTTGTTTAAAAGACAGTTTTACTGCCCCTTGGAAGAGACGTGGAGGTCACAGTAGCTTAACAAGATGGTTTTAATGCCCCTTGGAAGAGACGTGGAGTTCAGAGAGGTTTCACAAGATGGTTTTAATGCCCCTTGGAAGAGACATGGAGGTTACAGTGGTTTAACAAGACGGTTATAATGCCCCTTGGTAGAGACGTGGAGTTCAGAGTGGTTTAACGAGACAATTTTAATGCCCCTTGGAAGAGACGTGCAGTTCAGAGTGGTTTAACAAGACACTTTTAATGCCCCTTGGATGAGACGTGGAGGCCACTGTAGCTTAACAAGATGGTTTTAATGCCCATTGGAAGAGACTAGGAGTTCAGAGTGGTTAAACAAGATAGTTTTAATACCCCTGGGAAGAGACGTGGAGGTTACAGTAGCTTAACAAGACGGTTTTAATGCCCCTTGGAAAAGACGTGTAGTTCAGAGTGGTTTAACAAGATTTTTTAATGCCCCTTGGAAGAGATGTGGAGTTCACAGTAGCTTAACAAGACGGTTTTAATGCCCCTTGGAAGAGACGTGGAGTTCAGAAGGGTTTATCAAGACAGTTATAATGACCCTTGGAAGAGACATGGAGGTCACAGTAGGTTAACAAGACGGTTTTAATGCACCTTAGAAGAGACGTGAAGTTCAGTGTGGTTTAACAAAACGGTTTTAATGCCCCTTGGAAGAAACATGGAGTTCAGAGTAGTTTAACAAAATGGTTTTAATGCCCCTTGGAAGAGACGTGGAGGTCACAGTAGCTTAAAAAGACGGTTTTAATGCCCCTTGGAAGAGACATGGAGGTCAGAGTGGTTTAACAAGACGGTTTTAATGCCCCTTGGAACAGACGTGGAGGTCACAGTAGGTTAACAAGACGGTTTTAATGCACCTTAGAAGAGACGTGAAGTTCAGTGTGGTTTAACAAGACGGTTTTAATGCCCCTTGGAAGAAACATGGAGTTCAGAGTAGTTTAACAAAATGGTTTTAATGCCCCTTGCAAGAGAGGTGGAGGTCACAGTCGCTTAACAAGACGGTTTTAATGCCACTTGGAAGGGACGTGTAGGTCACAGTAGCTTAACAAGATGCTTTTAATTCCCCTTGGAAGAGACGTGGAGGTCACAGTAGCTTAACAAAATGGTTTTAATGACCCTTGGAAGAGACATGGAGGTCAGAGTGGTTTAACAAGACGGTTTTAATGCCCCTTGGAAGAGAGGTGGAGGTCACAGTAGGTTAGCAAGACGGTTTTAATGCCACTTGGCAGGGACGTGGAGGTCACAGTAGCTTAACAAAACGGTTTTAATGCCACTTGGAAGGGACGTGGAGGTCACAGTAGCTTAACAAGATGCTTTTAATTCCCCTTGGAAGAGATGTGCAGGTCACAGTAGCTTAGCATGACGGTTTTAATACCCCTTGGAAGAGACGTGGAGGTCACACTAGCTTAACAAGATGGTTTTAATGCCCCTTGCAAGAGACGTGGAGTTCAGAAGGGTTCAACAAGACAGTTATATTGCCCTTTGGAAGAGACTTGGAGGTCACAGTAGTTTAACAAGACGATTTTAATACCCCTTGGATAAAAAGTGGAGTTCAGAGTGGTTTAACAAAACAGTAGATTAGCAATACGGTTTTAATGCCCCTTGGAAGAGACAAGGAGTTCAGAGTGATTTATCAAGACGGTTTAACTTCCCCTTGGAAAAGACGGGGAGTTCAGAGTGGTTTAAAAAGACGGTTTTAATGTCCCTTGGAAGAGACGTGGAGGTCACAGTAGCTTAACAAGACGGTTTTAATGTCCGTGTAAGAGACGTGGAGGTCAAAGTGGTTTACCAAGACGGTTTTAATGCCCCTTGGAAGAGACGTGGAGGTCTCAGTGGATTAACAAGACGGTCGTAATGCCCCTTGGATTAGATGTGGAGTTTAGAGTGGTTTAACAAGATGGTTTTAATGCCCCTTGGAAGAGACGTGGAGTTCAGAGTGGTTTAACAAGATGGTTTTAATGCCCCTTGGAAGAGACGTGGAGGACACAGTAGCTTAACTAGACGGTTTTAATGCACCTTGGAAGAGACGTGGACGACACAGTAGCTTAAAAAGACGGTTTTAATGTCCCATGGAAGAGACATGGAGGTCAGAGTCTTTTAACAAGACGGTTTTAATGCCCCTTGGAAGAGACGTGGAGGTCAGAGTGGTTTTAAAAGACCGTTTTAATGCCCCTTGGAAGAGACGTGGCGGTCACAGTAGCTTAACAATACGGTTTTAATGCCCCTTGGAAGAGATGTGGAGGTTACAGTAGTTTAACAAGACAGTTTTAATGCCCCTTGGTAGAGACGTGGAGTTCAGAGTGGTTTAACAAGACGATTTTAATGAAACTTGGTAGAGACGTGCAGTTCAGAGTGGTTTAACAAGACACTTTTAATGCCCCTTGGAAGAGACGGGGAGGCCACAGTAGCTTAACAAGATGGTTTTAATGCCCCTTGGAAGAGACTAGGAGTTCAGAGTGGTTTAACAAGATGGTTTCAATGCCCCTTGGAAGAGACGTGGAGGTAACAGTAGCTTAACAAGACAGTTTTAATACCCCTTGGAAGAGACGTGGAGGTCACAGTAGCTTAGCAAGACGGCTTTAATGCCCCTTGGATGAAAAGTGGAGTTCAGAGTGGTTTAACAAAACAGTAGCTTAGCAATACGGTTTTAATGCCCCTTTCAAGAGACAAGTAGTTCAGAGTGGTTTAACAAGACGGTTTTACTTCCCCTTGGAAAAGACGTGTAGTTCAGAGTGGTTTAACAAGATGGTTTTAATGCCCCTTGGAAGAGACGTGGAGTTCAGAGTGGTATAACAAGACGATTTTAATGCCCCTTGGAAGGGACGTGGAGGTCACAGTAGCTTAACAAGATGGTTTTAATGCCCCGTGGAAGAGACGTGGAGGTCACAGTATCTTAACAAGACGACTTTAATGCCCCTTGGAAGAGACATGGAGGTCAGAGTGGTTTAACAAGACGGTTTTAATGCCCCTGGGAAGAAAAGTGGAGTTCAGAGTGGTTTAAGAAGACGGTTTTAATGCCCCTTGGAAGAGATGTGGAGGTCACAGTAGCTTAACAGGACGGTTTTAATGCCCCTTGGAAGAGACGTGGAGTTCAGAAGGGTTTAACAAGACAGTTATAATGACCCTTGGAAGAGACATGGAGGTCACAGTAGTTTAACAAGACGGTGCTAATGCCCCTTGGAATAGAAATGGAGTTCAGAGTGGTTTACCAAGACAGTTTTAATGCCCCTTGGAAGAGACGTGGAGGTTTCAGTAGATTAACAGGACGGTCGTAATGCCCCTTGGATTAGATGTGGAGTTTAGAGTGGTTTAACAAGACGGTTTTAATGCCCCTTGGAAGAGACGTGGAGTTCAGAGTGGTTTAACAAGACGGTTTTAATGCCCCTTGGAAGAGACGTGGAGGTCACTGTAGCTTAACAAGGCGGTTTTAATGCCCCTTGGAAGAGACTTGGAGGTTACAGTAGCTTAACAAGATGGTTTTAATGCCCCTTGGAAGAGACATGGAGGTCAGAGTGTTTTAACAAGACGGTTTTAATGCCCCTTGGAAAAGACGTGGAGATCACAGCAGCTTAACAATACGGTTTTAATGCCCCTTGGAAGAGATGCGGAGGTTACAGTAGTTTAACAAGACAGTTTTAATGCCCCTTGGTAGAGACGTGGAGTTCAGAGTGGTTTAACAAGACGATTTTAATGCACCTTGGAAGAGACGTGCAGTTCAGAGTGGTTTAACAAGACACTTTTAATGCCCCTTGGAAGAGACTAGGAGTTCAGAGTGGATGAACAAGATAGTTTTAATACCCCTGGGAAGAGACGTGGAGGTTACAGTAGCTTAACAAGACGGTTTTCATTCTCCTTGGTAGAGACGTGGAGTACAGAGTGGTTTAACAAGACGATTTTAATGCCCCTTGGAAGACACATGCAGTTCAGAGTGGTTTAACAAGACACTTTTAATCCCCATTGGAAGAGACGTGGAGGCCACAGTAGCTTAACAAGATGGTTTTAATGCCCCTTGGAAGAGACTAGGTGTTCAGAGTGGTTAAAAAAGATAGTTTTAATGCCCCTTGGAAGAGACGTGGAGGCCACAGTAGCTTAACAAGACGGTTTTAATGCCCCTTGGAAAAGACGTGGAGTTCAGAGTGGTTTAACAAGATGGTTTTAATGCCCCTTGCAAGAGACGTGGAGGTCACAGTAGCTTAAAAAGACGGTTTTAATGCCCCTTGGAAGAGACATGGAGGTCAGAGTGGTTTAACAAGACGGTTTTAATGCCCCTTGGAAAAGACGTGGAGGTCACAGTAGGTTAACAAGACGGTTTTAATGCACCTTAGAAGAGACGTGAAGTTCAGTGTGGTTTAACAAGACGGTTTTAATGCCCCTTGGAAGAAACATGGAGTTCAGAGTAGTTTAACAAAATGGTTTTAATGCCCCTTGCAAGAGAGGTGGAGGTCACAGTAGCTTAACAACACGGTTTTAATGCCACTTGGAAGGGACGTGGAGGTCACAGTAGCTTAACAAGATGCCTTTAATTCCCCTTGGAAGAGACGTGGAGGTCACAGTAGCTTAACAAGACAGTTTTAATGCCCCTTGGAAGAGACATGGAGGTCAGAGTGGTTTAACAAGACGGTTTTAATGCCCCTTGGAAGAGACGTGGAGGTTACAGTAGCTTAACAATATACTTTTATTTCCCCTTGGAAGAGACGGAGAGGCCACAGTAGCTTAACAAGATGGTTTTAATGCCCCTTGGAAGAAACATGGAGTTCAGAGTAGTTTAACAAAATGGTTTTAATGCCCCTTGCAAGAGAGGTGGAGGTCACAGTAGCTTAACAACACGGTTTTAATGCCACTTGGAAGGGACGTGGAGGTCACAGTAGCTTAACAAGATGCCTTTAATTCCCCTTGGAAGAGACGTGGAGGTCACAGTAGCTTAACAAGACAGTTTTAATGCCCCTTGGAAGAGACATGGAGGTCAGAGTGGTTTAACAAGACGGTTTTAATGCCCCTTGGAAGAGACGTGGAGGTTACAGTAGCTTAACAATATACTTTTATTTCCCCTTGGAAGAGACGTGGAGGCCACAGTAGCTTAACAAGATGGTTTTAATGCCCCTTGGAAGAGACTAGGAGTTCAGAGTGGTTAAACAAGATAGTTTTAATACCTCTAGGAAGAGATGTGGAGGTTACAGTAGCTTAACAAGACGGTTTTAATGCCCCTTGGAAAAGACGTGGAGTTCAGAGTGGTTTAACAAGATGGTTTTAATGCCCCTTGGAAGAGACGTGGAGGTAACAGTAGCTTAACAAGTCGGTTTTAATGCCCCTTGGAAGAGACATGGAGGTCAGAGTGGTTTAAAAAGACGGTTTTATTGCCCCTTGGAAGAAACGTGGAGTTCAGAGAAGTTTAAAAAATGGTTTTAATGCCCCTTGCAAGAGAGGTGGAGGTCACAGTAGCTTAACAAGACGGTTTTAATGCCAATTGGAAGGGACGTGGAGGTCACAGTAGCTTAACAAGATGCTTTAAATTCCCCTTGGAAGAGACGTGGAGGCCACAGTAGCTTAACAAGATGGTTTTAATGCCCCTTGGAAGAGACTAGGAGTTCAGAGTGGATAAACAAGATAGTTTTAATACCCCGGGGAAGAGACGTGGAGGTTACAGTAGCTTAACAAGACGGTTTTATTGCTCCTTGGTAGAGACGTGGAGTACAGAGTGGTTTAACAAGACGATTTTAATGCCCCTTGGAAGACACGTGCAGTTCAGAGTGGTTTAACAAGACACTTTTAATGCCCCTTGGAAGAGACGTGGAGGCCACAGTAGCTTAACAAGATGGTTTTAATGCTCCTTGGAATAGACTAGGTGTTCAGAGTGGTTAAAAAAGATAGTTTTAATGCCCCTTGGAAGAGACGTGGAGGCCACAGTAGCTTAACAAGACGGTTTTAATGCCCCTTGGAAAAGACGTGGAGTTCAGAGTGGTTTAACAAGATGGTTTTAATCCCCCTTGGAAGAGACGTGGAGGTCAAAGTAGCTTAAAAAGACTTTTTTAATGCCCCTTGGAAGAGACATGGAGGTCAGAGCGGTTTAACAAGACGGTTTTAATGCCCCTTGGAACAGACGTGGAGGTCACAGTAGGTTAACAAGATGGTTTTAATGCCCCTTGGAAGAGACTAGGTGTTCAGAGTGGTTAAAAAAGATAGTTTTAATGCCCCTTGGAAGAGACGTGGAGGCCACAGTAGCTTAACAAGATGATTTTAATGCCCCTTGGAAGAGACAAGGAGTTCAGAGTGGATAAACAAGATAGTTTTAATTCCCCTGGGAAGAGACGTGGAGGTTACAGTAGCTTAACAAAACGGTCTTAATGCTCCTTGGTAGAGACGTGGAATACAGAGTGGTTTAACAAGACGATTTTAATGCCCCTTGGAAGACACATGCAGTTCAGAGTGGTTTAACAAGACACTTTTAATGCCCCTTGGAAGAGACGTGGAGGCCACAGTAGCTTAACAAGATGGTTTTAATGCCCCTTGGAAGAGACTAGGTGTTCAGAGTGGTTAAAAAAGATAGTTTTAATGCCCCTTGGAAGAGACGTGGAGGCCACAGTAGCTTAACAAGACGGTTTTAATGCCCCTTGGAAAAGACGTGGAGTTCAGAGTGGTTTAACAAGATGGTTTTAATGCCCCTTGGAAGAGACGTGGAGGTCACAGTAGCTTAAAAAGACAGTTTTAATGCCACTTGGAAGAGACATGGAGGTCAGAGTGGTTTAACAAGACGGTTTTAATGCCCCTTGGAACAGACGTGGAGGTCACAGTAGGTTAACAAGACGGTTTTAATGCACCTTAGAAGAGACGTGAAGTTCAGTGTAGTTTAACAAGACGGTTTTAATGCCCCTTGGAAGAAACATGGAGTTCAGAGTAGTTTAACAAAATGGTTTTAATGCCCCTTGCAAGAGAGGTGGAGGTCACAGTAGCTTAACAACACGGTTTTAATGCCACTTGGAAGGGACGTGGAGGTCACAGTAGCTTAACAAGATGCCTTTAATTCCCCTTGGAAGAGACGTGGAGGTCACAGTAGCTTAACAAGACAGTTTTAATGCCCCTTGGAAGAGACATGGAGGTCAGAGTGGTTTAACAAGACGGTTTTAATGCCCCTTGGAAGAGACGTGGAGGTTACAGTAGCTTAACAATATACTTTTAATTCCCCTTGGAAGAGACGTGGAGGCCACAGTAGCTTAACAAGATGGTTTTAATGCCCCTTGGAAGAGACTAGGAGTTCAGAGTGGTTAAACAAGATAGTTTTAATACCTCTGGGAAGAGACGTGGAGGTTACAGTAGCTTAACAAGACGGTTTTAATGCCCCTTGGAAAAGACGTGGAGTTCAGAGTGGTTTAACAAGATGGTTTTAATGCCCCTTGGAAGAGACGTGGAGGTAACAGTAGCTTAACAAGACGGTTTTAATGCACCTTGGAAGAGACATGGAGGTCAGAGTGGTTTAAAAAAGACGGTTTTAATGCCCCTTGGAAGAAACGTGGAGTTCAGAGAAGTTTAACAAAATGGTTTTAATGCCCCTTGCAAGAGAGGTGGAGGTCACAGTAGCTTAACAAGACGGTTTTAATGCCAATTGGAAGGGACGTGGAGGTCACAGTAGCTTAACAAGATGCTTTAAATTCCCCTTGGAAGAGACGTGGAGGCCACAGTAGCTTAACAAGATGGTTTTAATGCCCCTTGGAAGAGACTAGGAGTTCAGAGTGGTTAAACAAGATAGTTTTAATACCCCTGGGAAGAGACGTGGAGGTTACAGTAGCTTAACAAGACGGTTTTAATGTCCCTTGGAAAAGACGTGGAGTTCAGAGTGGTTTAACAAGATGGTTTAATGCCCCTTGGAAGAGACGTGGAGGTCACAGTAGATTAACAAGACGGTTTTAATGCCCCTTGGAAGAGACCTTGGTGTCTCCGTAGCTTAACAAGATGTTTTTAATGCCCCTTGGAAGAGATGTGGAGTTCAGAAGGGTTTAACAAGACAGTTATAATGCCCCTTGGAAGAGACGTGGAGGTCACAGTAGTTTAACAAGACGGTTTTAATGCCGTTTCGAAGAGAATTGGAGTTCAGAGTGGATTAACAAGACGGTTTTAATGCCCCTTGGAAGAGACGTTGAGATTCACAGTACCTTAAAAAGACGGTTTTATTGCCACTTGGCAGGGACGTGGAGGTCACAGTAGCTTAACAAGATGCTTTTAATTCACCTTGGAAGAGACGTGGAGGTCACAGTAGCTTAACAAGACGGTTTTAATGCCCCTTGGAAGAGACCTGGAGGACACAGTGGTTAACAAGACGGTTTTTATGCCCCTTGGAAGAGACATGGAGGTCAGACTGGTTTAACAAGACGGTTTTAATGCCCCTTGGAAGAGACATGGAGGTCACAGTAGCTTAACAAGACGGTTTTAATGCCACTTGGAAAAGACCTGGAGGTCACAGTAGCTTAACAAGACGGTTTTAATGCCCCTTGGAAGAGACTTGGAGGTCAGAGTGGTTTAACAAGACGGTTTTAATGCCCCTTGGAAGAGACGTGGAGGTCACAGTAGGCTAATAAGACGGTTTTACTGCACCTTAGAAGAGATGTGGAGTTCAGTGTGGTTTAACAAGACAGATTTAATGCCCCTTGGAAGAAACGTGGAGTTCAGAGTAGTTTAACAAAATGGTTTTAATGCCCCTTGCAAGAGAGGTGGAGGTCACAGTAGCTTAACAAAACGGTTTTAATGCCACTTGGAAGGAACGTGGAGGTCACAGTAGCTTAACAAGATGCTTTAATTCCCCTTGGAAGAGACGTGGAGGTCACAGTAACTTAACAAGAGGGTTTTAATACCCCTTGGAAAAGACGTGGAGTTCAGAGTGGTTTAACATGATGGTTTTAATGCCCCTTGGAAGATACGTGGAGGTCACACTAGCTTAATAAGACGGTTTTAATGCCCCTTGGAAGAGACCTGAAGGTCACCGTAGCTTAACAAGATGGTTTTATTGCTCCTTGGAAGAGATGTGGAGTTCAGAAGGGTTTAACAAGACAGTTATAATGCCCCTTGGAAGAGACGTGGAGGCCACAGTAGCTTAACAAGATGGTTTTAATGCCCCTTGGAAGAGACTAGGAGTTCAGAGTGGTTAAACAGGATAGTTTTAATACCCCTGGGAATAGAGGTGGAGGTTACAGGAGCTTAACAAGACGGTTTTAATGCTCATTGGTAGAGACTTGGAGTACAGAGTGGTTTAACAAGACGGTTTTAATGCCCCTTGGAAGAGACATGGAGGTCACAGTAGCTTAACAAGACGGTTTTAATGCCACTTGGAAGAGACGTGGAGGTCACAGTAGCTTAACAAGACGGTTTTAATGCCCCTTGGATGGAAAGTGGAGTTCACAGTGGTTTAACAAAACAGTAGCTTAGCAATACGGTTTTAATGCCCCTTGGAAGAGACAAGGAGTTCAGAGTGGTTAAACAGGATAGTTTTAATACCCCTGGGAAGAGACGTGGAGGTTACAGTTGCTTAACAAGGCGGTTTTAATGCTCCTTGGTAGAGACGTGGAGTACAGAGTTGTTTAACAAGACGGTTTAAATGCCCCTTGGAAAAGAAGTGGAGGTCACAGTAGCTTAACAAGACGGTTTTAATGCCCCTTGGAAGAGACGTGGAGGTTACAGTAGCTTAACAAGACGGTTTTAATGCCCCTTGGAAGAGACGTGGAGGTCACAGTAGGTTAACAAGACGGTTTTAATGCCCCTTAGAAGAGACATGGAGTTCGGTGTGGTTTAACAAGACGGTTTTAAGGTCCCTTGGAAGAAACGTGGAGTTCAGAGTAGTTTAACAAGACCGTTTTAATGCCCCTTGCAAGAGATGTGGAGGTCTCATTCGCTTAACAAGATGGTTTTAATGCCACTTGGAAGGGACGTGGAGGTCACAGTAGCTTAACAAGATTCTTTTAATTCCCATTTGAAGAGACGTGAAGGTCGCAGTAGCTTAACAAGATGGTTTTAATACCCCTTGGAAGAGACGTGGAGGTCATAGTGTTTTAACCAGACGGTTTAAATACCCCTTGGAAGAGTCTTGGAGGTCACAGTAGCTTAACAAGACGGTTTTAATACCCTTGGAAGAGACGTGGAGTTCAGAGTGGTTTTAAAAGATGGATTTAAGGCCCCTTTGAAGAGACGTGGAGGTCACAGTAGCTTAACAAGATGGTTTTAATGCCCCTTGGAAGAGACATCGAGTTCAGAGTGGTTTAACAAGACGGTTTTAATGCCCCTTAGAAGAGACGTGGAGGTCACAGTAGCTTAACAAGATGGTTTTAATGCCCCTTGGAAGAGACGTGGAGTTCAGAGGGGTTTAACAAGACAGTTTTAATGCCCCTTGGAAGAGACGTGGAGGTCACAGTAGATTAACAAGATGGTGTTAATGCCCCTTGGAAGAGAAATGGAGTTCAGAGTGGTTTAACAAGACGGTTTTAAGACCCCTTGGAAGAGACGTGGAGGTAACAGTAGATAAAAACAAGACCGTTTTAATGCCCCTTGGAAGAGACGTGGAGGTCAGAGTGGTTTCACAAGATGGTTTTAATGCCCCTTGGAAGAGACGTGGAAGTCACAGTAGCTTTACAACATTGTTTTTAAGCCCCTTGAAGCAGACTTGGAGGTCACAGTAGCTTAATAAGATGGTTTTAATGCACTTGGAAGAGACTTGGAGGTCAGAGTGGTTTTAAAAGACGTTTTTAATGCCCCTTGGAAGAGACTTGGAGTTCAGAGAGGTTAAACAATACGGTTTTAATGCCCCTTGGAAGAGACGTGGAGGTTACAGTAGCTTAATAAGACGGTTTTAATGCCCCTTGGAAGAGACGTGGAGTTCAGAGTTGTTTAACAAGACAGTTTAAATGCCCCTTGGAAGAGACGTGGAGGTCACAGTAGCTTAACAAGGTGGTGTTAATGCCCCTTGGAAAAGACATGGAGTTCAGAATGGTTTAACAAGATGGTTTTAATGCCCCGTGGAAGAGACGTGGAGGTCACAGTAGCTTAACAAGACGGTTTTAATGCCACTTGAAAGAGACATGGAGGTCACAGTAGCTTAACAAGATGGTTTTAATGCCCCTTGGAAGAGACGTGGAGGTCACAGTAGCTTACAAAGATGGTTTTAATGCCGATTGGAAGAGACGGGAGGTTAGAGTAGCTTAACCAGATTGTTTCAATGCCCGTTCCAAGAGACGTGGAGTTCAGAGTGGTTAAACAAGAAGGTTTTAATGCCCCTTGGAAGAGACGTGGAGGTCACAGTAGCTTAACAAGATGGTTTTAATGCCCCTTGGAAGAGACGTGGAGATCAGAGTGGTTTAACAAGACCATTTTAATGTCACTTGGAAGAGACATGGAGGTCAGATTGGTTTAACAAGACGGTTTTCATGCCCCTTGGAAGAGACGTGGAGGTCACAGTAGCTTAACAAGACGGTTTTAATGCCCCTTGGAAGAGACGTGGAGGTCACAGTAGCTTAACAAGACTGTTTTAATGCCCCTTTGAAGAGACATGGAGGTCAGATTGGTTTAACAAGACGGTTTTAATGCCCCTTGGAAGAGGCTTGGAGGTCAGAGTGGTTTTAAAAGACAGTTTTAATGCCCCTTGGAAGAGACGTGGAGGTCACAGTAGCTTAACAAGATGGTTTTAATGCTCCTTGGAAGAGACGTGGAGGTCACAGTAGCTTAACAAGATGGTTTTAATGCCTCTTGGAAGAGACGTGGAGTTCAGAGTGGTTAAACAGGATGGTTTTAATGCCCCTTGGAAGAGACGTGGAGGTTACAGTAGTTTAACAAGACGGTTTTAATGCCCCTTGGAAGAGACGTGGAGGTCACACTAGGTTAACAAGACGGTATTAATGCACCTTAGAAGAGACGTGTTCAGTGTCGTTTAACAAGACGGTTTTAATGTCCCTTGGAAGAGACTTGGAGGTCTCAGTAGCTTAACAAGACGGTTGTAATGCCCCTTGGAAGAGATGTGGAGTTTAGAGTGGCTTAACAAGACTGTTTTAATGCCCCTTGGAAGAGACGTGAAGGTAACAGTGGCTTAACAAGACGGTTTCAATGCCCCTTGGAAGAGACGTGGAGATCAGAGTGGTTTAACAAGACGATTTTAATGCCCCTAGGAAAAGATGTGGAGTTCAGAGTGGTTTAACATGACGGTTTTAATGCCCCTCGGAAGAGACGTTGAGTTCAGAGTGGTTTAACAAGACGGTTTTAATGCCCCTTGGAAGAGACGTGGAGGTCACAGTAGCTTAACAAGACGGTTTTAATGCCCCTTGGAAGAGACGTGGAGGTCACAGAAGCTTAACAAGACGGTTTTAATGCCCCTTGGAAGAGACATGGAGGTCAGAGTGGTTTAACAAGACGGTTTTAATGCCCCTTGGAAGAGACGTGGAGGTCAGAGTGGATTTAAAAGACAGTTTTAATGCACCTTGGAAGAGATGTGGAGGTCACAGTAGCTTAATAAGATGGTTTTAATGCCCCTTGGAAGAGACGTGGAAATCACAGCTGCTTATCAAAACGGTTTTAATGCCCCTTGGAAGAGACGTGGAGGTTACAGTAGTTTAACAAGATGGTTTTAATGCCCCTTGGTAGAGACATGGAGTTCAGAGTGGTTTAACAAGACGGTTTTAATGCCCCTTGGAAGAGGCGTGGAGTTCAGAGTTGTTAAACAAGACGGTTTTAATACCCCTTGGAAGAGAAATGGAGGTTACAGTAGCTTAATAAGACGGTTTTAATGCCACTTGGTAGAGACGTGGACCTCAGAGTGGTTTAACAAGACAGTTTTAATGCCCCTTGGAAGAGACGTGGAGTTCAGAGTTGTTTAACAAGACAGATTTAATGCCCTTGGAAGAGACGTGGAGGTCACAGTAGCTTAACAAGATGGTGTTAATGCCCCTTGGAAAAGACATGGAGTTCAGGGTGGTTTAACAAGATGGTTTTAATGCACCGTGGAAGAGACGTGGAGGTCGCAGTAGCTTAACAAGACGGTTTTAATCCCACTTGAAATAGACATGGAGGTCACAGTAGCTTAACAAGACGGTTTTAATGCCCTTTGGAAGAGACGTGGAGGTCACAGTAGCTTACAAAGATGGTTTTAATGCCGAATGGAAGAGATGTGGAGGTTAGAGTAGCTTAACCAGATGGTTTTAATGCCCGTTCCAAGAGACGTGGAGTTCAGAGTGGTTAAACAAGACGATTTTAATGCCCCTTGGAAGAGACGTGGAGGTTACAGGAGCTTAACAAGATGGTTTTAATGCCCCTTGGAAGAGACATGGAGATCAGAATGGTTTAACAAGACGATTTTAATGCCCCTAGGAAAAGTCGTGGAGTTCAGAGTGGTTTAACGTGACTGTTTTAATGCCCCTTGGAAGAGACGTGGAGTTCAGAGTGGTTTAACAAGACGGTTTTAATGCCCCTTGGAAGAGACGTGGAGGTCACAGTAGCTTAACAAGACAGTTTTAATGCCCCTTGGAAGAGACGTGGAGGTCACAGTAGCTTAACAAGACAGTTGAAATGCCCCTTGGAAGAGACATCGAGGTCAGATTGGTTTAACAAGAAGGTTTTAATGCTCCTTGGAAGAGACGTGGAGGTCAGAGTGGTTTTAAAAGACAGTTTTAATGCCCCTTGGAAGAGACGTGGAGGTCACAGTAGCTTAACAAGATGGTTTTAATGCCCCTTGGAAGAGACGTGGAGGTCACAGTAGCTTAACAAGATGGTTTTAATGCCCCTGGGAAGAGACGTGGTGTTCAGAGCGGGTTAACCAAGACGGTTTTAATGCCCCTTGGAAGAGACGTGGAGTTTACAGTAGTTTAACAAGACGTTTTTAATGCCCCTTGGTAGAGACGTGGAGTTCATAGTGGTTTAACAAGACGATTTTAATGCACCTTGGAAGAGACGTGCAGTTCAGAGTGGTTTAACAAGACACTTTTAATGCCCCTTGGAAGAGACGTGGAGGCCACAGTAGCTTAACAAGATGATGATAATGCCCCTTGGAAGAGACTCGGAGTTCAGAGTGGTTAAACAAGATAGTTTTAATACCCCTGGGAAGAAACGTGGAGGTTACAGTAGCTTAACAAGACGGTTTTAATGCCCCTTGGAAAAGACGTGGAGTTCAGAGTGGTTTAACAAGATGGTTTTGATGCCCCTTGGAAGAGACATGGAGGTCACAGTAGCTTAACAAGACGGTTTTAATGCCCCTTGGAACAGACATGGATGTCAGAGTGGTTTAACAAGATGGTTTTAATGCCCCTTGGAAGAGACATGGAGTTCAGTGTGGTTTAACAAGACGGTTTTAATGTCCCTTGGAAGAAACGTGGAGTTCAGAGTAGTTTAATAAGATGGTTTTAATGCCCCTTGCAAGAGATGTGGAGGTCACAGTAGCTTAACACAACGGTTTTAATGCCACTTGGAAGGGACGTGGAGGTCACAGTAGCTTAACAAGATGCTTGGAATTCCCCTTGGAAGAGACGTGGATGTCACAATAGCTTAACAAGACGGTTTTAATGTCACTTGGAAGAGACCTGGAGGACACAGTAGCTTAACAGGATGGTTTTAATGCCCCTTGGAAGAGACATGGAGGTCAGAGTGGTTTAACAAGACGGTTTTAATGCCCCTTGGAAGAGACGTGGAGGTCAGAGTGGATTTAAAAGACAGTTTTAATGCACCTTGGAAGAGACGTGGAGGTGTCACGGGTGTGTTGCCACGAAGATCGTCACGAGTACACAGCCTGACTTCTCGCAGCTGACTTGTTGGTGCTTTGTGTTTCTCGGCAGTGAGGGAGTTAATTCTCTCTCTCTCTCTGGGCTAGATGAGGTCCAGCCTCGCCCAGCTGCAATCAATACTTCTGTAGTGAGACTCCTTCATATACCTGCTGGTCTGTTTGGGAGGTGTCGGTGAAAACATTTCATTCAGACTGACAGAGCGGATCGTGGTGTTTGGAGTTGCTGAGATAAGTGTATTTGGAAGTGTTTTTTCCCTTTCCTCGCTTTATCATTTATGTCCTTTCCCGTTGGTTTTCCCTCTGTTGTAGTTGAGTAGTTGTTTGTATGCAAGGTGGTTTTGGTTTTTCCCTTGTACTGTCTCGTTCGTCTAAATACTGTGTTTGGGCATATTATATCTTGTTCCCTTTGGTTGTGATCGGGGTCCTTCTCAGGACTAGATTACTGAGGTGCAGGGAACTTCAGGAGGTAGGGGTTACGCTGGCGGCCTGGACCTCTGTACCTTTAACAGTACCTCCAGGTTGAGGGATTAGTCAGGGCCCCAGCTTAGGGTCAGCTTAGGCCCCCTACCTCCAGTATACAGAGACAGCGTGACAGGAGGTCACAGTAGCTTAATAAGATGGTTTTAATGCCCCTTGGAAGAGACGTGGAGATCACAGCTGCTTATCAAAACGGTTTTAATGCCCCTTGGAAAAGACGTGGAGGTTACAGTAGTTTAACAAGATGGTTTTAATGCCCCTTGGTAGAGACATGGAGTTCAGAGTGGTTTAACAAGACGGTTTTAATGCCCCTTGGAAGAGGCGTGGAGTTCAGAGTTGTTAAACAAGACGGTTTTAATGCCCCTTGGAAGAGAAGTGGAGGTTACAGTAGCTTAATAAGACGGTTTTAATGCCACTTGGTAGAGACGTGGACCTCAGAGTGGTTTAACAAGACAGTTTTAATGCCCTTTGGAAGAGACGTGGAGTTCAGAGTTGTTTAACAAGACAGATTTAATGCCCTTGGAAGAGACGTGGAGGTCACAGTAGCTTAACAAGATGGTGTTAATGCCCCTTGGAAAAGACATGGAGTTCAGGGTGGTTTAACAAGATGGTTTTAATGCACCGTGGAAGAGACGTGGAGGTCGCAGTAGCTTAACAAGACGGTTTTAATCCCACTTGAAATAGACATGGAGGTCACAGTAGCTTAACAAGACGGTTTTAATGCCCTTTGGAAGAGACGTGGAGGTCACAGTAGCTTACAAAGATGGTTTTAATGCCGAATGGAAGAGATGTGGAGGTTAGAGTAGCTTAACCAGATGGTTTTAATGCCCGTTCCAAGAGACGTGGAGTTCAGAGTGGTTAAACAAGACGGTTTTAATGCCCCTTGGAAGAGACGTGGAGGTTACAGGAGCTTAACAAGATGGTTTAAATGCCCCTTGGAAGAGACATGGAGATCAGAATGGTTTAACAAGACGATTTTAATGCCCCTAGGAAAAGTCGTGGAGTTCAGAGTGGTTTAACGTGACTGTTTTAATGCCCCTTGGAAGAGACGTGGAGTTCAGAGTGGTTTAACAAGACGGTTTTAATGCCCCTTGGAAGAGACGTGGAGGTCACAGTAGCTTAACAAGACAGTTTTAATGCCCCTTGGAAGAGACGTGGAGGTCACAGTAGCTTAACAAGGTGGTGTTAATGCCCCTTGGAAAAGACATGGAGTTCAGAATGGTTTAACAAGATGGTTTTAATGCCCCGTGGAAGAGACGTGGAGGTCACAGTAGCTTAACAAGACGGTTTTAATGCCACTTGAAAGAGACATGGAGGTCACAGTAGCTTAACAAGATGGTTTTAATGCCCCTTGGAAGAGACGTGGAGGTCACAGTAGCTTACAAAGATGGTTTTAATGCCGATTGGAAGAGACGGGAGGTTAGAGTAGCTTAACCAGATTGTTTCAATGCCCGTTCCAAGAGACGTGGAGTTCAGAGTGGTTAAACAAGAAGGTTTTAATGCCCCTTGGAAGAGACGTGGAGGTCACAGTAGCTTAACAAGATGGTTTTAATGCCCCTTGGAAGAGACGTGGAGATCAGAGTGGTTTAACAAGACCATTTTAATGTCACTTGGAAGAGACATGGAGGTCAGATTGGTTTAACAAGACGGTTTTCATGCCCCTTGGAAGAGACGTGGAGGTCACAGTAGCTTAACAAGACGGTTTTAATGCCCCTTGGAAGAGACGTGGAGGTCACAGTAGCTTAACAAGACTGTTTTAATGCCCCTTTGAAGAGACATGGAGGTCAGATTGGTTTAACAAGACGGTTTTAATGCCCCTTGGAAGAGGCTTGGAGGTCAGAGTGGTTTTAAAAGACAGTTTTAATGCCCCTTGGAAGAGACGTGGAGGTCACAGTAGCTTAACAAGATGGTTTTAATGCTCCTTGGAAGAGACGTGGAGGTCACAGTAGCTTAACAAGATGGTTTTAATGCCTCTTGGAAGAGACGTGGAGTTCAGAGTGGTTAAACAGGATGGTTTTAATGCCCCTTGGAAGAGACGTGGAGGTTACAGTAGTTTAACAAGACGGTTTTAATGCCCCTTGGAAGAGACGTGGAGGTCACACTAGGTTAACAAGACGGTATTAATGCACCTTAGAAGAGACGTGTTCAGTGTCGTTTAACAAGACGGTTTTAATGTCCCTTGGAAGAGACTTGGAGGTCTCAGTAGCTTAACAAGACGGTTGTAATGCCCCTTGGAAGAGATGTGGAGTTTAGAGTGGCTTAACAAGACTGTTTTAATGCCCCTTGGAAGAGACGTGAAGGTAACAGTGGCTTAACAAGACGGTTTCAATGCCCCTTGGAAGAGACGTGGAGATCAGAGTGGTTTAACAAGACGATTTTAATGCCCCTAGGAAAAGATGTGGAGTTCAGAGTGGTTTAACATGACGGTTTTAATGCCCCTCGGAAGAGACGTTGAGTTCAGAGTGGTTTAACAAGACGGTTTTAATGCCCCTTGGAAGAGACGTGGAGGTCACAGTAGCTTAACAAGACGGTTTTAATGCCCCTTGGAAGAGACGTGGAGGTCACAGAAGCTTAACAAGACGGTTTTAATGCCCCTTGGAAGAGACATGGAGGTCAGAGTGGTTTAACAAGACGGTTTTAATGCCCCTTGGAAGAGACGTGGAGGTCAGAGTGGATTTAAAAGACAGTTTTAATGCACCTTGGAAGAGATGTGGAGGTCACAGTAGCTTAATAAGATGGTTTTAATGCCCCTTGGAAGAGACGTGGAAATCACAGCTGCTTATCAAAACGGTTTTAATGCCCCTTGGAAGAGACGTGGAGGTTACAGTAGTTTAACAAGATGGTTTTAATGCCCCTTGGTAGAGACATGGAGTTCAGAGTGGTTTAACAAGACGGTTTTAATGCCCCTTGGAAGAGGCGTGGAGTTCAGAGTTGTTAAACAAGACGGTTTTAATACCCCTTGGAAGAGAAATGGAGGTTACAGTAGCTTAATAAGACGGTTTTAATGCCACTTGGTAGAGACGTGGACCTCAGAGTGGTTTAACAAGACAGTTTTAATGCCCCTTGGAAGAGACGTGGAGTTCAGAGTTGTTTAACAAGACAGATTTAATGCCCTTGGAAGAGACGTGGAGGTCACAGTAGCTTAACAAGATGGTGTTAATGCCCCTTGGAAAAGACATGGAGTTCAGGGTGGTTTAACAAGATGGTTTTAATGCACCGTGGAAGAGACGTGGAGGTCGCAGTAGCTTAACAAGACGGTTTTAATCCCACTTGAAATAGACATGGAGGTCACAGTAGCTTAACAAGACGGTTTTAATGCCCTTTGGAAGAGACGTGGAGGTCACAGTAGCTTACAAAGATGGTTTTAATGCCGAATGGAAGAGATGTGGAGGTTAGAGTAGCTTAACCAGATGGTTTTAATGCCCGTTCCAAGAGACGTGGAGTTCAGAGTGGTTAAACAAGACGATTTTAATGCCCCTTGGAAGAGACGTGGAGGTTACAGGAGCTTAACAAGATGGTTTTAATGCCCCTTGGAAGAGACATGGAGATCAGAATGGTTTAACAAGACGATTTTAATGCCCCTAGGAAAAGTCGTGGAGTTCAGAGTGGTTTAACGTGACTGTTTTAATGCCCCTTGGAAGAGACGTGGAGTTCAGAGTGGTTTAACAAGACGGTTTTAATGCCCCTTGGAAGAGACGTGGAGGTCACAGTAGCTTAACAAGACAGTTTTAATGCCCCTTGGAAGAGACGTGGAGGTCACAGTAGCTTAACAAGACAGTTGAAATGCCCCTTGGAAGAGACATCGAGGTCAGATTGGTTTAACAAGAAGGTTTTAATGCTCCTTGGAAGAGACGTGGAGGTCAGAGTGGTTTTAAAAGACAGTTTTAATGCCCCTTGGAAGAGACGTGGAGGTCACAGTAGCTTAACAAGATGGTTTTAATGCCCCTTGGAAGAGACGTGGAGGTCACAGTAGCTTAACAAGATGGTTTTAATGCCCCTGGGAAGAGACGTGGTGTTCAGAGCGGGTTAACCAAGACGGTTTTAATGCCCCTTGGAAGAGACGTGGAGTTTACAGTAGTTTAACAAGACGTTTTTAATGCCCCTTGGTAGAGACGTGGAGTTCATAGTGGTTTAACAAGACGATTTTAATGCACCTTGGAAGAGACGTGCAGTTCAGAGTGGTTTAACAAGACACTTTTAATGCCCCTTGGAAGAGACGTGGAGGCCACAGTAGCTTAACAAGATGATGATAATGCCCCTTGGAAGAGACTCGGAGTTCAGAGTGGTTAAACAAGATAGTTTTAATACCCCTGGGAAGAAACGTGGAGGTTACAGTAGCTTAACAAGACGGTTTTAATGCCCCTTGGAAAAGACGTGGAGTTCAGAGTGGTTTAACAAGATGGTTTTGATGCCCCTTGGAAGAGACATGGAGGTCACAGTAGCTTAACAAGACGGTTTTAATGCCCCTTGGAACAGACATGGATGTCAGAGTGGTTTAACAAGATGGTTTTAATGCCCCTTGGAAGAGACATGGAGTTCAGTGTGGTTTAACAAGACGGTTTTAATGTCCCTTGGAAGAAACGTGGAGTTCAGAGTAGTTTAATAAGATGGTTTTAATGCCCCTTGCAAGAGATGTGGAGGTCACAGTAGCTTAACACAACGGTTTTAATGCCACTTGGAAGGGACGTGGAGGTCACAGTAGCTTAACAAGATGCTTGGAATTCCCCTTGGAAGAGACGTGGATGTCACAATAGCTTAACAAGACGGTTTTAATGTCACTTGGAAGAGACCTGGAGGACACAGTAGCTTAACAGGATGGTTTTAATGCCCCTTGGAAGAGACATGGAGGTCAGAGTGGTTTAACAAGACGGTTTTAATGCCCCTTGGAAGAGACGTGGAGGTCAGAGTGGATTTAAAAGACAGTTTTAATGCACCTTGGAAGAGACGTGGAGGTGTCACGGGTGTGTTGCCACGAAGATCGTCACGAGTACACAGCCTGACTTCTCGCAGCTGACTTGTTGGTGCTTTGTGTTTCTCGGCAGTGAGGGAGTTAATTCTCTCTCTCTCTCTGGGCTAGATGAGGTCCAGCCTCGCCCAGCTGCAATCAATACTTCTGTAGTGAGACTCCTTCATATACCTGCTGGTCTGTTTGGGAGGTGTCGGTGAAAACATTTCATTCAGACTGACAGAGCGGATCGTGGTGTTTGGAGTTGCTGAGATAAGTGTATTTGGAAGTGTTTTTTCCCTTTCCTCGCTTTATCATTTATGTCCTTTCCCGTTGGTTTTCCCTCTGTTGTAGTTGAGTAGTTGTTTGTATGCAAGGTGGTTTTGGTTTTTCCCTTGTACTGTCTCGTTCGTCTAAATACTGTGTTTGGGCATATTATATCTTGTTCCCTTTGGTTGTGATCGGGGTCCTTCTCAGGACTAGATTACTGAGGTGCAGGGAACTTCAGGAGGTAGGGGTTACGCTGGCGGCCTGGACCTCTGTACCTTTAACAGTACCTCCAGGTTGAGGGATTAGTCAGGGCCCCAGCTTAGGGTCAGCTTAGGCCCCCTACCTCCAGTATACAGAGACAGCGTGACAGGAGGTCACAGTAGCTTAATAAGATGGTTTTAATGCCCCTTGGAAGAGACGTGGAGATCACAGCTGCTTATCAAAACGGTTTTAATGCCCCTTGGAAAAGACGTGGAGGTTACAGTAGTTTAACAAGATGGTTTTAATGCCCCTTGGTAGAGACATGGAGTTCAGAGTGGTTTAACAAGACGGTTTTAATGCCCCTTGGAAGAGGCGTGGAGTTCAGAGTTGTTAAACAAGACGGTTTTAATGCCCCTTGGAAGAGAAGTGGAGGTTACAGTAGCTTAATAAGACGGTTTTAATGCCACTTGGTAGAGACGTGGACCTCAGAGTGGTTTAACAAGACAGTTTTAATGCCCTTTGGAAGAGACGTGGAGTTCAGAGTTGTTTAACAAGACAGATTTAATGCCCTTGGAAGAGACGTGGAGGTCACAGTAGCTTAACAAGATGGTGTTAATGCCCCTTGGAAAAGACATGGAGTTCAGGGTGGTTTAACAAGATGGTTTTAATGCACCGTGGAAGAGACGTGGAGGTCGCAGTAGCTTAACAAGACGGTTTTAATCCCACTTGAAATAGACATGGAGGTCACAGTAGCTTAACAAGACGGTTTTAATGCCCTTTGGAAGAGACGTGGAGGTCACAGTAGCTTACAAAGATGGTTTTAATGCCGAATGGAAGAGATGTGGAGGTTAGAGTAGCTTAACCAGATGGTTTTAATGCCCGTTCCAAGAGACGTGGAGTTCAGAGTGGTTAAACAAGACGATTTTAATGCCCCTTGGAAGAGACGTGGAGGTTACAGGAGCTTAACAAGATGGTTTAAATGCCCCTTGGAAGAGACATGGAGATCAGAATGGTTTAACAAGACGATTTTAATGCCCCTAGGAAAAGTCGTGGAGTTCAGAGTGGTTTAACGTGACTGTTTTAATGCCCCTTGGAAGAGACGTGGAGTTCAGAGTGGTTTAACAAGACGGTTTTAATGCCCCTTGGAAGAGACGTGGAGGTCACAGTAGCTTAACAAGACAGTTTTAATGCCCCTTGGAAGAGACGTGGAGGTCACAGTAGCTTAACAAGACAGTTTAAATGCCCCTTGGAAGAGACATGGAGGTCAGATTGGTTTAACAAGACGGTTTTAATGCTCCTTGGAAGAGACATGGAGGTCAGAGTGGTTTTAAAAGACAGTTTTAATGCCCCTTGGAAGAGACGTGGAGGTCACAGTAGCTTAACAAGATGGTTTTAATGCCCCTTGGAAGAGACGTGGAGGTCACAGTAGCTTAACAAGATGGTTTTAATGCCCCTGGGAAGAGACGTGGTGTTCAGAGCGGTTAAACAAGACGGTTTTAATGCCCCTTGGAAGAGACGTGGAGGTTACAGTAGTTTAACAAGACGTTTTTAATGCCCCTTGGTAGAGACGTGGAGTTCATAGTGGTTTAACAAGACGATTTTAATGCACCTTGGAAGAGACGTGCAGTTCAGAGTGGTTTAACAAGACACTTTTAATGCCCCTTGGAAGAGACGTGGAGGCCACAGTAGCTTAACAAGATGATGTTACTGCCCCTTGGAAGAGACTCGAAGTTCATAGTGGTTAAACAAGATAGTTTTAATACCCCTGGGAATAAACGTGGAGGTTACAGTAGCTTAACAAGACGGTTTTAATGCCCCTTGGAAAAGATGTGGAGTTCAGAGTGGTTTAACAAGATGGTTTTGATGCCGCTTGGAAGAGACGTGGAGGTCACAGTAGCTTAACAAGACGGTTTTAATGCCCCTTTGAACAGACATGGAGGTCAGAGTGGTTTAACAAGACGGTTTTAATGCCCCTTGGAAGAGACATGAAGTTCAGTGTGGTTTAACAAGACGGTTTTAATGTCCCTTGGAAGAAACGTGGAGTTCAGAGTAGTTTAATAAATGGTTTTAATGCCCCTTGCAAGAGATGTGGAGGTCACAGTAGCTTAACAAAACGGTTTTAATGCCACTTGGAAGGGACGTGGAGGTCACAGTAGCTTAACAAGATGCTTGGAATTCCCCTTGGAAGAGACGTGGATGTCACAGTAGCTTAACAAGACGGTTTTAATGTCACTTGGAAGAGACCTGGAGGACCCAGTAGCTTAACAGGACGGTTTTAATGCCCCTTGGAAGAGACATGGAGGTCAGAGTGGTTTAACAAGACAGTTTTAATGCCCCTTGGAAGAGACGTGGAGGTCAGAGTAGTTTAACAAGATAGTTTTAATGCCCCTTGGAAGAGACGTGGAGGTCACAGTAGCTTAACAAGACGGTTTTAAGGCCCCTTGGAAGAGACCTGGAGGCCACAGTAGCTTAAGAAGACGGTTTTAATGCCCCTTGGAATAGACATGGAGGTCAGAGTGGTTTAACAAGACGGTTTTAATGCCCCTTGGAAGAGACGTGGAGGTCAAAGCAGGTTAACAAGACGGTTTTAATGCACCTTAGAAGAGACGTGGAGTTCAGAGTGGTTTAACGTGACGGTTTTAATGCCCCTTGGAAGAAACGTGGAGTTCAGAGTAGTTTAACAGAATGGCTTTAATGCCCCTTGCAAGAGAGGTGGAGGTCACAGTAGCTTAACAAGACGGTTTTAATGCCACTTGGAAGAGACGTGGAGGTCACAGTAGCTTTACAACATGGTTTTTAAGCCCCTTGAAGCAGACTTGGAGGTCACAGTAGCTTAATAAGATGGTTTTAATGCACTTGGAAGAGACTTGGAGGTCAGAGTGGTTTTAAAAGACGGTTTTAATGCCCCTTGGAAGAGACTTGGAGTTCAGAGAGGTTAAACAATACGGTTTTAATGCCCCTTGGAAGAGACGTGGAGGTTACAGTAGCTTAATAAGACGGTTTTAATGACCCTTGGAAGAGACGTGGAGTTCAGAGTTGTTTAACAAGACAGTTTAAATGCCCCTTGGAAGAGACGTGGAGGTCACAGAAGCTTAACAAGGTGGTGTTAATGCCCCTTGGAAAAGACATGGAGTTCAGAATGGTTTAACAAGATGGTTTTAATGCCCCGTGGAAGAGACGTGGAGGTCACAGTAGCTTAACAAGACGGTTTTAATGCCACTTGAAAGAGACATGGAGGTCACAGTAGCTTAACAAGATGGTTGTAATGCCACTTGGAAGAGACGTGGAGGTCACAGTAGCTTACAAAGATGGTTTTAATGCCGATTGGAAGAGACGTGGAGGTTAGAGTAGCTTAACCAGATTGTTTTAATGCTCGTTCCAAGAGACGTGGAGTTCAGAGTGGTTTAACAAGACGATTTTAATGCCCCTAGGAAAAGACGTGGAGTTCAGAGTGGTTTAACGTGACGGTTTTAATGCCCCTTGGAAGAGACGTGGAGTTCAGAGTGGTTTAACAAGACGGTTTTAATGCCCCTTGGAAGAGACGTGGAAGTCACAGTAGCTTAACAAGACGGTTTTAATGCCCCTTGGAAGAGACGTGGAGGTCACAGTAGCTTAACAAGACGGTTTTAATGCCCCTTGGAAGAGACATGGAGGTCAGATTGGTTTAACAAGACGGTTTTAATGCCCCTTGGAAGAGGCTTGGAGGTCAGAGTGGTTTTAAAACACAGTTTTAATGCCCCTTGGAAGAGACGTGGAGGTCACAGTAGCTTAACAAGATGGTTTTAATGCTCCTTGGAAGAGAAGTGGAGGTCACAGTAGCTTAACAAGATGGTTTTAATGCCCCATGGAAGAGACGTGGAGTTCAGAGTGGTTAAACAAGATGGTTTTAATGCCCCTTGGAAGAGACGTGGAGGTTACAGTAGTTTTAGAAGACGGTTTTAATGCCCCTTGGAAGAGACGTGGAGGTCACACTAGGTTAACAAGACGGTATTAATGCACCTTAGAAGAGACGTGGAGTTCAGTGTGGTTTAACAAGACAGTTTTAATGTCCCTTGGAAGAAACGTGGAGTTCAGAGCCGTTTAACAAAATGGTTTTAATGCCCTTTGCAAGAGAGGTGGAGGTCACAGTAACTTAACAAGACGGTTTTAATGCCCCTTGGAAGAGACATGGAGGTCAGAGTGGTTTAACAAGATGGTTTTAATTCCCCTTGGCAGAGACGTGGAGGCCACAGTAGCTTAACAAGATGGTTTTAATGCCCCTTGGAAGAGACTAGGAGTTCAGAGTGGTTAAACAAGATAGTTTTAATACCCCTGGCAAGAGACGTGGAGGTTACAGTAGCTTAACAAGACGGGTTAAATGCCCCTTGGAAAAGACGTGGAGTTCAGAGTGGTTTAACATGATGGTTTTAATGCCCCTTGGAAGATACGTGGAGGTCACACTAGCTTAATAAGACGGTTTTAATGCCCCTTGGAAGAGACCTGAAGGTAACCGTAGCTTAACAAGACGGTTTTAATGCTCCTTGGAAGAGATGTGGAGTTCAGAAGGGTTTAACAAGACAGTTATAATGCCCCTTGGAAGAGACATGGAGGTCACAGTAGTTTAACAAGACGTTTTTAATGCCCCTTGGATGAAAAGTGGAGTTCAGAGTGATTTAACAAAACAGTAGCTTAGCAATACGGTTTTAATGCACCTTGGAAGAGACAAGGAGTTCAGAGTGGTTTAACAAGACGGTTTTACTTCCCCTTGGAAAAGACGTGGAGTTCAGATTGGTTTAACAATACGGTTTTAATGCCCCTTGGAAGAGACGTGGAGGTCACAGTAGCTTAACAAGATGGTTTTAATGTCTCTTGGAAGAGATGTGGAGGTCACAGTAGCTTAACAAGATGGTTTTAATGTCCGTGGAAGAGACGTGGTGGTCAAAGTGGTTTACCAAGACGGTTTTAATGCCCCTTGGAAGAGACGTGGAGGTCTCAGTAGCTTAACAAGACGGTCGTAATGCCACTTGGAAGAGATGTGGAGTTTAGATTGGTTTAACAAGACGGTTTTAATGCCCCTTGGAAGAGACATGGAGATCAGAGTGGTTTAACAAGACGATTTTAATTCCCCTAGACAAAGACGTGGAGTTCAGAGTGGTTTAAAGTGACGATTTTAATGCCCCTTGGAAGAGACGTGGAGTTCAGAGTGGTTTAACAAGGCGGTTTTAATGCCCCTTGGAAGAGACGTGGAGGTCACAGTAGCTTAACAAGACGGTTTTAATGCCCCTTGGAAGAGACGTGGAGGTCACAGTAGCTTAACAAGATGGTTTTAATTCCCCTTGGAAGAGACATGGAGGTCAGAGTGGTTTAACAAGAAGGTTTTAATGCCCCTTGGAAGAGACGTGGAGGTCAGAGTGGTTTTAAAAGACAGTTTTAATGCCCCTTGGAAGAGACGTGGAGGTCACAGTAGCTTAACAAGATGGTTTTAATTCCCCTTGGAAGAGACGTGGAGATCACAGCAGCTTAAAAATATGGTTTTAATGCCTGTTGGAAGAGACGTGGAGGTTACAGTAGTTTAACAAGACGGTTTTAATGCCCCTTGGTAGAGACGTGGAGTTCAGAGTGGTTTAACAAGGCGATTTTAATGCACCTTGGAAGAGACGAGCAGTTCAGAGTGGTTTAACAAGACACTTTTAATGCCCCTTGGTAGAGACGTGGAGGCCACAGTAGCTTAACAAGATGGTTTTAATGCTCCTTTGAAGAGACTAGGAGTTCAGAGTGGTTAAACAAGATAGTTTTAATACCCGTGGGAAGAAACGTGGAGGTTACAGTAGCTTAACAAGACGGTTTTAAAGCTCCTTGGTGGAGACGTGGAGTACAGAGTGGTTTAACAAGACGGTTTTAATGCCCCTTGGAAAAGATGTGGAGTTCAGAGTGGTTTAACAAGATGGTTTTAATGCCCCTTGGAAGAGACGTGGAGGTAACAGTAGCTTTACAAGACGCTTTTAATGCCCCTTGGAAGAGACGTGGAGGTCACAGTAGCTTAACAAGATGGTTTTAATGCCCCTTGGATGAAAAGGGGAGTTCAGAGTGGTTTAACAAAACAGTAGCTTAGCAATACGGTTTTAATGCCCCTTGGAAGAGACAAGGAGTTCAGAGTGGTTTAACAAGACGGTTTAACTTCCCCTTGGAAAAGACATGGAGTTCAGAGTGGTTTAACAATACAGTTTTAATGCCCCTTGGAAGAGACGTGGAGGTCACAGTAGCTTAACAAGACGGTTTTAATGTCCGTGGAAGAGACGAGGAGGTCAAAGTGGTTTACCAAGACGGTTTTAATGCCCCTTGGAAGAGACTTGGAGGTCTCAGTAGCTTAACAAGACGGTCGTAATGCCCCTTGGAAGACATGTGGAGTTTAGAGTGGCTTAACAAGACTGTTTTAATGCCCCTTGGAAGAGACGTGAAGGTAACAGTGGCTTAACAAGACGGTTTCAATGCCCCTTGGAAGAGACTTGGAGATCAGAGTGGTTTATCAAGACGATTTTAATGCCCCTAGGAAAAGATGTGGAGTTCAGAGTGGTTTATCATGACGGTTTTAATGCCCCTCGGAAGAGACGTTGAGTTCAGAGTGGTTTAACAAGACGGTTTTAATGCCCCTTGGAAGAGACGTGGAGGTCACAGTAGCTTAACAAGATGGTTTTAATGTCCCTTGGAAGAGATGTGGAGGTCACAGTAGCTTAACAAGATGGTTTTAATGTCCGTGGAAGAGACGTGGTGGTCAAAGTGGTTTACCAAGACGGTTTTAATGCCCCTTGGAAGAGACGTGGAGGTCTCAGTAGCTTAACAAGACGGTCGTAATGCCACTTGGAAGAGATGTGGAGTTTAGAGTGGTTTAACAAGACGGTTTTAATGCCCCTTGGAAGAGACATGGAGATCAGAGTGGTTTAACAAGACGATTTTAATTCCCCTAGACAAAGACGTGGAGTTCAGAGTGGTTTAACGTGACGATTTTAATGCCCCTTGGAAGAGACGTGGAGTTCAGAGTGGTTTAAGAAGGCGGTTTTAATGCCCCTTGGAAGAGACGTGGAGGTCACAGTAGCTTAACAAGACGGTTTTAATGCCCCTTGGAAGAGACGTGGAGGTCACAGTAGCTTAACAAGATGGTTTTAATGCCCCTTGGAAGAGACGTGGAGGTCACAGTAGCTTAACAAGACGGTTTTAATGCCCCTTGGAAGAGACGTGGAGGTCACAGTAGCTTAACAAGACGGTTTTAATGCCCCTTGGAAGAGACGTGGAGGTCACAGTAGCTTAACAAGACGGTTTTAATGCCCCTTGGAAGAGACGTGGAGGTCAGAGTGGTTTTAAAAGACATTTTTAATGCACCTTGGAAGAGACGTGGAGGTCACAGTAGCTTAACAAAATGGTTTTAATGCCCCTTGGAAGAGACGTGGAGATCACAGCTGCTTAACAAAATGGTTTTAACACTAGAACTACTGATGGAGTCATTTTGACTCCTTTCGTTTTTTATTTCTCTTCTGTGACTACATTTTTCAGAATTCCGGCTTGAAACTCGGTGACTTTTCCTCAAATATGATGTGAAAAAAGATTTTGTGAGAATAAAGAATTTCGGTGAAAAATTTGCGCGTTTTTTTCAAAATTTACCAAGAACTACTGAAGGGAGTCATTTTGACTCCCTACTATATTTTGAGGTCCTTCTGTCACTAAATGTTGCTATAAAGTTTTGTGCATAATTTTTTCACTCTGTCTTATTTACCCTGATGTTCATATAGATGTAGTTCAATTTACATGTCAACTTTTCACATTTTCCTTGTGTTTTACCTGCTTGTATTACTGTGTAATGCTGAACAAACTCTATCTGATGAGGAGCTAGATGCATTCATTGCGATATTCTATGCTCGTGGAATATCTGGCACGAACTGTCACTCGATTAGCAGTATTTGGTGTAATGACTGAGGAATACCGTTTTGCAAAGCGACAATGTCTAGGGACCGCTTTGTTGAAATTATGAGGTTTCTCAGATTTGATGAGAAATCTACTCGATCGGAGAGACTGCAAACGGACAAGTTTGCTCTATTTTCTACTGTGTGTGACAGGTTTATTGAAAATTGTATTGCGTGTTACAAACCTGGCCCATACATAATGGTGGATGAGCAACTTTTCCCAAGCAAAACTAGGTGTCCATTCACGCAGTACATGCCTTCCAAACCAGATAAATATGGCCACAAATATTGGCTAGCTGTTGATAAGAGGAGCAAATATCTGGCAAATGGCTTCCCTTATCTAGGCAAAGATGACACACGCCGTGCTGAGGACCGTTTAGCTGACCATGTGGTAATGAAGTTATTGGACCCGTTTTTGAAAAAAGGTCACAATGTTACAACCGATAATTATTTTACTTCAGTAAAATTAGCTAAACAGCTAAAAAGCAAAGGAACAACCATCGTGGGAACACTGAACAAGATAAGGCGAGAAGTGCCTAAAGAAATAAAATCCATGAAAGAGGAATTGTACAACGCTAAAGTGTTTAGAAATGAAGACAATTTTACACTTACAGTATATCAAGGAAAGCCCAACAAAAATGTTGTCATTTTGAGTTCCGTCCATCCAGATGTTGTTGTTGCGTCTGATTCCGCTAAAAAAACTCCAGAAACGGTAAAGTTTTACAATGAAACAAAATATGGAGTAGATGTAGTGGATCAGATGGCACGAAAATATACCACACGAACATGCACAAGGAGATGGCCTGTTCATGCATTTGAAAATGCCTTAGACTTTGCGGGTATAAATGCATGGATAATATTCAAGGAGATTACCCACCAAAAAATGTCACGCAAGGCATTTTTGCAAACGCTTGTGAGAGAGTTGAGTGGTCCTTATGTCACAGATAGGGAAAAGGGTTCCACGTCCCAAGTTTCTACATGCTCAGAAGTGATGGTTCAAACAAAATTTTGCCAGATCAAAGAAAAGTGCAAGAAAAATAGATCTGTCGGAAATTGTAAGACTTGTGGTAAGTCTTTGTGTGGGCAATGTACTGCCATAAATCAAAGGCAATGCCTAAAATGCGAAACACCAAATGTTTAGAAGGTGAATTCTGCGCCATATTTTCATTTTTATGCTCCTCCACCTATATTTTCTCTGCTTTTTGTTCTTCAGTTGTTGTTTATATGTGTGCACTTGAATAAAAAAAAATGTTTGAAAAACGTCTATTATAATTATTGTTATTTTCTGTAGAAAAATAAGAAAAGCAGAAAAAAAACAATCAAAAGCATTACTGTTGGATCTCTCAATAATAATACATTACAAAAAATATAATTATTAATAAATAACCACAAATGAAACTCTATAAATAAACGAAAACAAGCAAGGAGTCAAAATGACTCCTTTCAGTAGTTCTAGGCGGGGTCACGAGTCCAGTAGTCCTAGTGTTAATGCCCCTTGGAAGAGACGTGGAGGTTACAGTAGTTTAACAAGATGGTTTTAATGCCCCTTGGAAGAGACGTGGAGTTCAGAGTTGTTTAACAAGACAGATTTAATGCCCTTGGAAGAGACGTGGAGGTCACAGTAGCTTAACAAGATGATGTTAATGCCCCTTGGAAAAGACATGGAGTTCAGAGTGGTTTAACAAGATGGTTTTAATGCACCGTGGAAGAGACGTGGAGGTCGCAGTAGCTTAACAAGACGGTTTTAATGCCACTTGAAATAGACATGGAGGTCACAGTAGCTTAACAAGACGGTTTTAATGCCCTTTGGAAGAGACGTGGAGGTCACAGTAGCTTACAAAGATGGTTTTAATGACGAATGGAAGTGATGTGGAGGTTAGAGTAGCTTAACCAGATGGTTTTAATGCCCGTTCCAAGAGACGTGGAGTTCAGAGTGGTTAAACAAGACGGTTTTAATGCCCCTTGGAAGAGACGTGGAGGTTACAGGAGCTTAACAAGATGGTTTTAATGCCCCTTGGAAGAGACATGGAGATCAGAATGGTTTAACAAGACGATTTTCATGCCCCTAGGAAAAGTCGTGGAGTTCAGAGTGGTTTAACGTGACGGTTTTAATGCCCTTTGGAAGAGACGTGGAGGTCACAGTAGCTTAAAAAGACAGTTTTAATGCCCCTTGGAAGAGACGTGGAGGTCACAGTAGCTTAACAAGATGGTTTAAATGCCCCTTGGAAGAGACATGGAATTCAGATTGGTTTAACAAGACGGTTTTAATGATCCTTGGAAGAGACGTGGAGGTCAGAGTGGTTTTAAAAGACAGTTTTAATGCCCCTTGGAAGAGACGTGGAGGTCACAGTAGCTTAACAAGATGGTTTTAATGCCCCTTGGAAGAGACGTGGAGGTCACAGTAGCTTAACAAGATGGTTTTAATGCCCCTGGGAAGAGACGTGGAGTTCAGAGCGGTTTAACAAGACGGTTTTAATGCCCCTTGGTAGAGACGTGGAGTTCATAGTGGTTTAACAAGACGATTTTAATGCACCTTGGAAGAGACGTGCAGTTCAGAGTGGTTTAACAAGACACTTTTAATGCCCCTTGGAAGAGACGTGGAGGCCACAGTAGCTTAACAAGATGATGTTAATGCCCCTTGGAAGAGACTAGGAGTTCAGAGTGGTTAAACAAGATAGTTTTAATACCCCTGGGAAGAGACGTGGAGGTTACAGCAGCTTAACAAGACGGTTTTAATGTCACTTGGAAGAGACCTGGAGGACACAGTAGCTTAACAGGACGGTTTTAATGCCCCTTGGAAGAGACATGGAGGTCAGAGTGGTTTAACAAGACAGTTTTAATGCACCTTGGAAGAGACGTGGAGGTCAGAGTAGTTTAACAAGATAGTTTTAATGCCCCTTGGAAGAGACGTGGAGGTCACAGTAGCTTAACAAGACGGTTTTAATGCCCCTTGGAAGAGACCTGGAGGTCACAGTAGCTTAAGAAGACGGTTTTAATGCCCCTTGGAATAGACATGGAGGTCAGAGTGGTTTAACAAGACGGTTTTAATGCCCCTTGGAAGAGACGTGGAGGTCACAGTAGGTTAACAAGACGGTTTTAATGCACCTTAGAAGAGACGTGGAGTTCAGTGTGGTTTAACAAGACGGTTTTAATGCCCCTTGGAAGAAACGTGGAGTTCAGAGTAGTTTAACAGAATGGCTTTAATGCCCCTTGCAAGAGAGGTGGAGGTCACAGTAGATTAAAAAGACGGTTTTAATGCCACTTGGAAGGGACGTGGAGGTCACAGTAGCTTAATAAGATGCTTTTAATTCCCCTTGGAAGACACGTAGAGGTCACAGTAGCTTAACAAGACAGTTTTAATGCCCCTTGGAAGAGACATGAAGGTCAGAGTGGTTTAACAAGACGGTTTTAGTGCCCCTTGGAAGAGACGTGGAGGTCACAGTAGCTTAACAAGATGCTTTTAATTCCCCTTGGAAGAGACGTGGAGGCCACAGTAGCTTAACAAGATGGTTTTAATGCCCCTTGGAAGAGAATAGGAGTTCAGAGTGGTTAAACAAGATAGTTTTAATACCCCTGGGAAGAGACGTGGAGGTTACAGTAGCTTAACAAGACAGTTTTAATGCCCCTTGGAAAAGACGTGGAGTTCAGAGTGGTTTAGCAGGATGGTTTTAATGCCCCTTGGAAGAGACGTGGAGGTCACAGTAGCTTAGCAAGATGGTTTTAATGCCCCTTGGAAGAGACCTGGAGGTCACCGTAGCTTAAAAAGATGGTTTTAATGCCCCTTGGAAGAGACGTGGAGTTCAGAAGTGTTTAACAAGACAGTTATAATGCCCCTTGGAAGAGACGTGGAGGTCACAGTAGCTTAACAAGACGGTTTTAATGCCACTTGGATGAAAAGTGGAGTTCAGAGTGTTTTAACAAAACAGTAGCTTAGCAATACGGTTTTAAAGCACCTTGGAAGAGACAAGTAGTTGAGAGGGGTTTAACAAGACGGATTTACTTCCCCTTGGAAAAGACGTGGAGTTCAGAGTGGTTTAACAAGACGGTTTTAATGCCCCTTCGAAGAGACGTGGAGGTCGCAGTAGCTTAACAAGACGGTTTTAATGCCACTTGAAAAAGACATGGAGGTCACAGTAGCTTAACAAGACGGTTTTAAAGCCCTTTGGAAGAGACGTGGAGGTCACAGTAGCTTACAAAGATGGTTTTAATGCCGAATGGAAGAGATGTGGAGGTTAGAGTAGCTTAACCAGATGGTTTTAATGCCCGTTCCAAGAGACGTGGAGTTCAGAGTGGTTAAACAAGACGGTTTTAATGCCCCTTGGAAGAGACTTGGAGGTTACAGGAGTTTAACAAGATGGTTTCATGCCCCTTGGAAGAGACATGGAGATCAGAATGGTTTAACAAGACGATTTTAATGCCCCTAGGAAAAGTCGTGGAGTTCAGAGTGGTTTAACGTGACGGTTTTAATGCCCCTTGGAAGAGACGTGGAGTTCAGAGAGGTTAAACAAGATAGTTTTAATACCCCTGAGAAGAGACGTGGAGGTTACAGCAGCTTAACAAGACGGTTTTAATGTCACTTGGAAGAGACCTGGAGGACACAGTAGCTTAACAGGACGGTTTTAATGCCCTTTGGAAGAGACATGGAGGTCAGAGTGGTTTAACAAGACAGATTTAATGCCCCTTGGAAGAGACGTGGAGGTCAGAGTAGTTTAACAAGATAGTTTTAATGCCCCTTGGAAGAGACGTGGAGGTCACAGTAGCTTAACAAGATGGTTTTAATGTCCCTTGGAAGAGACGTGGAGGTCACAGTAGCTTAACAAGATGGTTTAAATGCCCCTTGGAAGAGACATGGAGATCAGATTGGTTTAACAAGACGGTTTTAATGCTCCTTGGAAGAGACGTGGAGGTCCTAGTGGTTTTAAAAGACAGTTTTAATGCCCCTTGGAAGAGACGTGGAGGTAACAGTAGCTTAACAAGATGGTTTTAATGCCCCTTGGAAGAGACGTGAAGGTCACAGTAGCTTAACAAGATGGTTTTAATGCCCCTGGGAAGAGACGTGGAGTTCAGAACGGTTAAACAAGACGGTTTTAATGCCCCTTGGAAGAGACGTGGAGGTTACAGTAGTTTAACAAGATGTTTTTAATGCCCCTTGGTAGAGACGTGGAGTTCATTGTGGTTTAACAAGACGATTTTAATGCACCTTGGAAGAGACGTGCAGTTCAGATTGGTTTAACAAGACACTTTTAATGCCCCTTGGAAGAGACGTGGAGGCCACAGTAGCTTAACAAGATGATGTTAATGCCCCTTGGAAGAGACTCGGAGTTCAGAGTGGTTAAACAAGATAGTTTTAATACCCCTGGGAAGAAACGTGGAGGTTACAGTAGCTTAACAAGACGGTTTTAATGCCCCTTGGAAAAGACGTGGAGTTCAGAGTGGTTTAGCAAGATGGTTTTAATGCCCATTGGAAGAGACGTGGAGGTCACAGTAGCTTAACAAGACGGTTTTAATGCCCCTTGGAAGAGACCTGGAGGTCACCGTAGCTTAACATGATGGTTTTAATGCCCCTTGGAAGAGACGTGGAGTTCAGAAGGGTTTAACAAGACAGTTATAATGCCCCTTGGAAGAGACGTGGAGGTCACAGTAGTTTAACAAGACGATTTTAATGCCACTTGGATGAAAAGTGGAGTTCAGAGTGTTTTAACAAAACAGTAGTTTAGCAATACGGTTTTAATGCACCTTGGAAGAGACAAGTAGTTGAGAGGGGTTTAACAAGACGGATTTACTTCCCCTTGGAAAAGACGTGGAGTTCAGAGTGGTTTAACAAGACGGTTTTAATGCCCCTTGGAAGAGACGTGGAGGTCACTGTAGGTTAACAAGACGGTTTTAATGACCCTTAGAAGAGACGTGGAGTTCAGTGTGGATTAACAAGACGGTTTTAATGTCCCTTGGAAGAAACGTGGCGTTCAGAGTAGTTTAATAAGATGGTTTTAATGCCCCTTGCAAGAGATGTGGAGGTCACAGTAGCTTAACAATACGGTTTTAATGCCACTTGGAAGGGACGTGGAGGTCACAGTAGCTTAACAAGATGCTTGTAATTCCCCTTGGAAGAGACATGGATGTCACAGTAGCTTAACAAGACGGTTTTAATGTCACTTGGAAGAGACCTGGAGGACACAGTAGCTTAACAGGACGGATTTAATGCCCCTTGGAAGAGACATGGAGGTCAGAGTGGTTTAACAAGACAGTTTTAATGGCCCTTGGAAGAGACGTGGAGGTCAGAGTAGTTTAACAAGATAGTTTTAATGCCCCTTGGAAGAGACGTGGAGGTCACAGTAGCTTAACAAGACGTTTTTAGTGCCCCTTGGAAGAAACGTGGGGGTCACAGTAGGTTAACAAGACGGTTTTAATGCACCTTAGAAGAGACGTGGAGTTCAGTGTGGTTTAAAAAGACGTTTTTAATGCCCCTTGGAAGAAACGTGGAGTTCAGAGTAGTTTAACAGAATGGCTTTAATGCCCCTTGCAAGAGAGGTGGAGGTCACAGTAGCTTAACAAGGCGGTTTTAATGCCACTTGGAAGGGACGTGGAGGTCACAGTAGCTTAACAAGATGCTTTTAATTCCCCTTGGAAGAGACGTGGAGGTCACAGTAGCTTAACAAGACAGTTTTAATGCCCCTTGGAAGAGACATGGAGGTCAGAGTGGTTTAACAAGACGGTTTTAATGCCCTTGGAAGAGACGTAGAGGCCACAGTAGCTTAACAAGATGGTTTTAATGCCCCTTGGAAGACAATAGGAGTTCAGAGTGGTTAAACAAGATAGTTTTAATACCCCTGGGAAGAGACGTGGAGGTTACAGTAGCTTAACAAGACGGTTTTAATGCCCCTTGGAAAAGACGTGGAGTTCAGAGTGGTTTAGCAGGATGGTTTTAATGCCCCTTGGAAGAGACGTGGAGGTCACAGTAGCTTAACAAGATGGTTTTAATGCCCCTTGGAAGAGACCTGGAGGTCACCGTAGCTTAACAAGATGGTTTTAATGCCCCTTGGAAGAGACGTGGAGTTCAGAAGGGTTTAACAACACAGTTATAATGCCCCTTGGAAGAGACGTGGAGGTCACAGTAGTTTAACAAGACGGTTTTAATGCCACTTGGATGAAAAGTGGAGTTCAGAGTGTTTTAACGAAACAGTAGCTTAGCAATACGGTTTTAATGCACCTTGGAAGAGACAAGTAGTTGAGAGGGGTTTAACAAGACGGATTTACTTCCCCTTGGAAAAGACGTTTAGTTCAGAGTGGTTTAACAAGACGGTTTTAATGCCCCTTCGAAGAGACGTGGAGGTCACAGTAGTTTAACAAGATGGTTTTAATGCCCCTTGGTAGAGACGTGGAGTTCAGAGTCTTTTAACAAGACGGTTTTATTGCCCCTTGGAAGAGACGTGGAGGTTACAGTAGCTTGATAAGACGGTTTTGATGCCACTTGAAAGAGACATGGAGGTCACAGTAGCTTAACAAGACGGTTTTAATGCCGATTGGAAGAGACGTGGAGGTTAGAGTAGCTTAACCAGATGGTTTTAATGCCCGTTCCAAGAGATGTGGAGTTCACAGTGGTTAAACAAGACGGTTTTAATGCCCCTTGGAAGAGACGTGGAGGTCACAGTAGCTTATAAAGATGGTTTTAATGCCCCTTGGAAGAGACGTGGAGATCAGAGTGGTTTAACAAGACGATTTTAATGCTCCTAGGAAAAGACGTGGAGTTCAGAGTGGTTTAACGTGACGGTTTTAATGCCCCTTGGAAGAGACGTGGAGTTCAGAGTGGTTTAACAAGACGGTTTTAATGCCCCTTGGAAGAGACGTGGAGGTCACAGTAGCTTAACAAGACGGTGTTAATGCCCCTTGGAAGAGACATGGAGCTCAGATTGGTTTAACAAGACGGTTTTAATGCCCCTTGGAAGAGACGTGGAGGTCAGAGAGGTTTTAAAAGACAGTTTTAATGCCCCTTGGAAGAGACGTGGAGGTCACAGTAGCTTAACAATATGGTTTTAATGCCCCTTGGAAGAGACGTGGAGGTCACAATAGCTTAACAAGATGGTTTTAATGCCCCTTGGAAGAGACGTGGAGTTCAGAGTGGTTAAAAAAGACGATTTTAATGCACCTTGGAAGAGACTTGCTGTTCAGAGTAGTTTAACAAGACACTTTTAATGCTCCTTGGAAGAGACATGTAGGCCACAGTAGCTTAACAAGATGGTTTTAATGCACCTTGGAAGAGACGTGGAGGTCACAGTAGCTTAACAAGACGGTTTTAATGCCCCTTGGAAGAGACATGGAGGTCAGAGTGGTTTAACAAGATGGTTTTATGGCCCCTTGGAAGAGACGTGGAGGTCAGAGTGGTTTTAAATACAGTTTTAATGCCCCTTGGAAGAGACGTGGAAGTCACAGTAGCTTAACAAGATGGTTTTAATGCCCCTTGGAAGAGACGTGGAGATCACAGCAGCTTAACAAAACCGTTTTAATACCCCTTGGAAGAGACGTGGAGGTTACAGTAGCTAAACAAGATGGTTTTAATGCCAATTGGTAGAGACGTGGAGTTCAGAGTGGTTTAACAAGACACTTTTAAGGCCCTTGGAAGAGACGTGGAGGTCACAGTAGCTTAACAAGACCGTTTTAATGCCCCTTGGAAGAGACATAGAGGTCAGAGTGGTTTAACAAGACGGTTTTAATGCCCCTTGGAAGAGACGTGGAGGTCACAGTAGCTTAACAAGATGGTTTTAATGCCCCTTGGAAGAGACGTGGAGATCACAGCTGCTTAACAAAACGGTTTTAATGCCCCTTGGAAGAGACGTGGAGGTTACAGTAGTTTAACAAGATGGTTTTAATGCCCCTTGGAAGAGACGTGGATTTCAGAGTTTTTAAACAAGACGGTTTTAATGCCCCTTGGAAGAGACGTGAAGGTCACAGTAGCTTAACAAGATGGTTTTAATGCCCCTTGGAAGAGACGTGGAGATCACAGCTGCTTAACAAAACGGTTTTAATGCCCCTTGGAAGAGACGTGGAGTTCAGAGTGGTTTAACAAGACGGTTTTAATGCCCCTTGGAAGAGACGTGGATTTCAGAGTTTTTAAACAAGACGGTTTTAATGCCCCTTGGAAAAGAAGTGGAGGTTACAGTAGCTTAATAAGACGGTTTTAATGCCACTTGGTAGAGACGTGGACTTCAGAGTGGTTTAACAAGACGGTTTTAATACCCTTTGGAAGAGACGTGGAGTTCAGAGTTGTTTAACAAGACAGATTTAATGCCCCTTGGAAAAGACATGGAGTTCAGAGTGGTTTAACAAGACGGTTTTAATGCCACTTGAAAGAGACAGGGAGGTCACAGTAGCTTAACAAGACGGTTTTAATGCCCCTTGGAAGAGACGTGGAGTTCACAGTAGCTTTTAAAGATGGTTTTAATGCCCATTGGAAGAGACGTGGAGGTTAGAGTAGCTTAACCAGATGGTTTTAATGCCTGTTCCAAGAGACGTGGAGTTCAGAGTGGTTTAACAAGAAGCTTTTAATGCCCCTAGGAAAAGACGTGGAGTTCAGAGTGGTTTAACGTGATGTTTTTAATGCCCCTTGGAAGAGACGTGGAGTTCAGAGTGGTTTAACAAGACAGTTTTAATGCCCCTTGGAAGAGATGGGGAGGTCACAGTAGCTTAACAAGACGGTTTTAATGCCCCTTGGAAGAGACGTGGAGGTCACAGTAGCTTAACAAGACGGTTTAAATGCCCCTTGGAAGAGACATGGAAGTCAGATTGGTTTAACAAGACGGTTTTAATGCCCCTTGGAAGAGACGTGGAGGTCAGAGTGGTTTTAAAAGACAGTTTTAATTCCCCTTGGAAGAGACGTGGAGGTCACAGTAGCTTAAAAAGATGGTTTTAATGCCCCTTGGAAGAGACGTGGAGGTCACAGTAGCTTAACAAGATGGTTTTAATGCCACTTGGAAGAGACGTGGAGTTCAGAGCCGTTAAACAAGACGGTTTTAATGCCCCTTGGAAGAGACATGGAGCTCAGATTGGTTTAACAAGACGGTTTTAATGCCCCTTGGAAGAGACGTGGAGGTCAGAGAGGTTTTAAAAGACAGTTTTAATGCCCCTTGGAAGAGACGTGGAGGTCACAGTAGCTTAACAATATGGTTTTAATGCCCCTTGGAAGAGACGTTGAGGTCACAATAGCTTAACAAGATGGTTTTAATGCCCCTTGGAAGAGACGTGGAGTTCAGAGTGGTTAAACAAGACGATTTTAATGCACCTTGGAAGAGACTTGCTGTTCAGAGTAGTTTAACAAGACACTTTTAATGCTCCTTGGAAGAGACATGTAGGCCACAGTAGCTTAACAAGATGGTTTTAATGCACCTTGGAAGAGACGTGGAGGTCACAGTAGCTTAACAAGACGGTTTTAATGCCCCTTGGAAGAGACATGGAGGTCAGAGTGGTTTAACAAGATGGTTTTATGGCCCCTTGGAAGAGACGTGGAGGTCAGAGTGGTTTTAAATACAGTTTTAATGCCCCTTGGAAGAGACGTGGAAGTCACAGTAGCTTAACAAGATGGTTTTAATGCCCCTTGGAAAAGACGTGGAGATCACAGCAGCTTAACAAAACCGTTTTAATACCCCTTGGAAGAGACGTGGAGGTTACAGTAGCTAAACAAGATGGTTTTAATGCCAATTGGTAGAGACGTGGAGTTCAGAGTGGTTTAACAAGACACTTTTAAGGCCCTTGGAAGAGACGTGGAGGTCACAGTAGCTTAACAAGACGGTTTTAATGCCCCTTGGAAGAGACATAGAGGTCAGAGTGGTTTAACAAGACGGTTTTAATGCCCCTTGGAAGAGACGTGGAGGTCACAGTAGCTTAACAAGATGGTTTTAATGCCCCTTGGAAGAGACGTGGAGATCACAGCTGCTTAACAAAACGGTTTTAATGCCCCTTGGAAGAGACGTGGAGGTTACAGTAGTTTAACAAGATGGTTTTAATGCCCCTTGGAAGAGACGTGGATTTCAGAGTTTTTAAACAAGACGGTTTTAATGCCCCTTGGAAGAGACGTGAAGGTCACAGTAGCTTAACAAGATGGTTTTAATGCCCCTTGGAAGAGACGTGGAGATCACAGCTGCTTAACAAAACGGTTTTAATGCCCCTTGGAAGAGACGTGGAGTTCAGAGTGGTTTAACAAGACGGTTTTAATGCCCCTTGGAAGAGACGTGGATTTCAGAGTTTTTAAACAAGACGGTTTTAATGCCCCTTGGAAGAGAAGTGGAGGTTACAGTAGCTTAATAAGACGGTTTTAATGCCACTTGGTAGAGACGTGGACTTCAGAGTGGTTTAACAAGACGGTTTTAATACCCTTTGGAAGAGACGTGGAGTTCAGAGTTGTTTAACAAGACAGATTTAATGCCCCTTGGAAAAGACATGGAGTTCAGAGTGGTTTAACAAGACGGTTTTAATGCCACTTGAAAGAGACAGGGAGGTCACAGTAGCTTAACAAGACGGTTTTAATGCCCCTTGGAAGAGAAGTGGAGTTCACAGTAGCTTTTAAAGATGGTTTTAATGCCCATTGGAAGAGACGTGGAGGTTAGAGTAGCTTAACCAGATGGTTTTAATGCCTGTTCCAAGAGACGTGGAGTTCAGAGTGGTTTAACAAGAAGCTTTTAATGCCCCTAGGAAAAGACGTGGAGTTCAGAGTGGTTTAACGTGATGTTTTTAATGCCCCTTGGAAGAGACGTGGAGTTCAGAGTGGCTTAACAAGACAGTTTTAATGCCCCTTGGAAGAGATGGGGAGGTCACAGTAGCTTAACAAGACGGTTTTAATGCCCCTTGGAAGAGACGTGGAGGTCACAGTAGCTTAACAAGACGGTTTAAATGCCCCTTGGAAGAGACATGGAAGTCAGATTGGTTTAACAAGACGGTTTTAATGCCCCTTGGAAGAGACGTGGAGGTCAGAGTGGTTTTAAAAGACAGTTTTAATTCCCCTTGGAAGAGACGTGGAGGTCACAGTAGCTTAAAAAGATGGTTTTAATGCCCCTTGGAAGAGACGTGGAGGTCACAGTAGCTTAACAAGATGGTTTTAATGCCACTTGGAAGAGACGTGGAGTTCAGAGCCGTTAAACAAGACGGTTTTAATGCCCCTTGGAAGAGACGTGGAGGTTACAGTAGTTTAACAAAACGGTTTTAATACCCCTTGGTAGAGACGTGGAGTTCAGAGTGCTTTAACAAGACGATTTTAATGCCCCTACGAAAAGACGTGGAGTTCAGATTGTTTTAACGTGACGGTTTTAATGCCCCTTGGAAGAGACGTGGAGTTCAGAGTGGTTTAACAAGACGGTTTTAATGCCTCTTGGAAGAGACGTGGAGGTCACAATAGCTGAACAAGACGGTTTTCATGCCCCTTGGAAGAGACATGGAGGTCAGAGTAGCTTAACAAGACGGTTTTAATGCCCCTTGAAAGAGACATGGAGGTCAGAGTGGTTTAACAAGACGGTTTTAATGCCCCTTGGAAGAGACGTGGAGGTCAGTGTGGCTTTAAAAGACAGTTTTAATGCCATTTGGAAGAGACGTGGAGGTCACAGTAGCTTAACAAGATGCTTTTAATGCCCCTTGGAAGACACGTAGAGATCACAGCAGCTTAAAAATACGGTTTTAATGCCTCTTGGAAGAGACGTGGAGGTTACAGTAGTTTAACAAAAGGGTTTTAATGCCCCTTGGTAGAGACGTGGAGTTCAGAGTGCTTTAACAAGACGATTTTAATGCCCCTACGAAAAGACGTGGAGTTCAGATTGTTTTAACGTGACGGTTTTAATGCCCCTTGGAAGAGACGTGGAGTTCAGAGTGGTTTAACAAGACGGTTTTATGCCTCTTGGAAGAGACGTGGAGGTCACAATAGCTTAACAAGACGGTTTTCATGCCCCTTGGAAGAGACGTGGAGGTCAGAGTAGCTTAACAAGACGGTTTTAATGCCCCTTGGAAGAGACATGGAGGTCAGAGTGGTTTAACAAGACGGTTTTAATGCCCTTTGGAAGACACGTGGAGGTCAGTGTGGCTTTAAAAGACAGTTTTAATGCCATTTGGAAGAGACGTGGAGGTCACAGTAGCTTAACAAGATGCTTTTAATGCCCCTTGGAAGACACGTAGAGATCACAGCAGCTTAAAAATACGGTTTTAATGCCTCTTGGAAGAGACGTGGAGGTTACAGTAGTTTAACAAGACGGTTTTAATGCCCCTTGGTAGAGACGTGGAGTTCATAGTGGTTTAACAAGACGATTTTAATGCACCTTGGAAGAGACGTGCAGTTCAGAGTGGTTTAACAAGACACTTTTAATGCCCCTTGGAAGAGACGTGGAGGCCACAGTAGCTTAACAAGATGATTTTAATGCCCCTTGGAAGAGACAAGGAGTTCAGAGTGGTTAAACGAGATAGTTTTAATACCCCTGGGAAGAAAAGTGGAGGTTACAGTAGCTTAACAAGACGGTTTTAGTGCCCCTTGGAAAAGACGTGGAGTTCAGAGTGGTTTAACAAGATGGTTTTGATGCCCCTTGGAAGAGACGTGGAGGACACAGTAGCTTAACAAGACGGTTTTAATGCTCCTTGGTAGAGACATGGAGGTCAGAGTGGTTTAACAGGACGGTTTTAATGCCCCTTGGAAGAGACGTGGAGGTCACAGTAGGTTAACAAGACGGTTTTAATGACCCTTAGAAGAGACGTGGAGATCAGTGTGGTTTAACAAGACGGTTTTAATGTCCCTTGGAAGAAACGTGGAGTTCAGACTAGTTTAATAAGATGGTTTTAATGCCCCTTGCAAGAGATGTGGAGGTCACAGTAGCTTAACAAGACGGTTTTAATGCCACTTGGAAGGGACGTGGAGGTAAAAGTAGCTTAACAAGATGCTTGTAATTCCTCTTGGAAGAGACGTGGATGTCACAGTAGCTTAACAAGACGGTTTTAATGCCCCTTGGAAGAGACCTGGAGGACACAGTAGCTTAACAGGACGGTTTTAATGCCCATTGGAAGAGACATGGAGGTCAGAGTGGTTTAACAAGACAGTTTTAATGCCCCTTGGAAGAGACGTGGAGGTCAGAGTAGTTTAACAAGATAGTTTTAATGCCCCTTGGAAGAGACGTGGAGGTCACAGTAGCTTAACAAGACGGTTTTAATGCCCCTTGGAAGAGACGTGGAGGTCACAATAGCTTAACAAGATGGTTTTAATGCCCCTTGGAAGAGACGTGGAGTTCAGAGTGGTTAAACTAGACGATTTTAATGCACCTTGGAAGAGACTAGCTGTTCAGAGTAGTTTAACAAGACACTTTTAATGCTCCTTGGAAGAGACATGTAGGCCACAGTAGCTTAACAAGATGGTTTTAATGCCCCTTGGAAGAGACGTGGAGGTCACAGTAGCTTAACAAGACGGTTTTAATGCCCCTTGGAAGAGACATGGAGGTCAGAGTGGTTTAACAAGATGGTTTTATGGCCCCTTGGAAGAGACGTGGGGGTCAGAGTGGTTTTAAATACAGTTTTAATGCCCCTTGGAAGAGACGTGGAAGTCACAGTAGCTTAACAAGATGGTTTTAATGCCCCTTGGAAGAGACGTGGAGATCACAGCAGCTTAACAAAACCGTTTTAATACCCCTTGGAAGAGACGTGGAGGTTACAGTAGCTAAACAAGATGGTTTTAATGCCAATTGGTAGAGACGTGGAGTTCAGAGTGGTTTAACAAGACGATTTTAATGCAACTTGGAAGAGACGTGCAGTTCAGAGTGGTTTAACAAGACACTTTTAATGCCCTTTGGAAGAGACGTGGAGGTCACAGTAGCTTATCAAGACGGTTTTAATGCCCCTTGGAAGAGACATAGAGGTCAGAGTGGTTTAACAAGACGGTTTTAATGCCCCTTGGAAGAGACGTGGAGGTCACAGTAGCTTAACAAGATGGTTTTAATGCCCCTTGGAAGAGACATGGAGAACACAGCTGCTTAACAAAACGGTTTTAATGCCCCTTGGAAGAGACGTGGAGGTTACAGTAGTTTAACAAGATGGTTTTAATGCCCCTTGGTAGAGACGCGGAGTTCAGAGTGGTTTAACAAGACGGTTTTAATGCCCCTTGGAAGAGACGTGGATTTCAGAGTTTTTAAACAAGACGGTTTTAATGCCCCTTGGAAGAGAAGTGGAGGTTACAGTAGCTTAATAAGACGGTTTTAATGCCACTTGGTAGAGACGTGGACTTCAGAGTGGTTTAACAAGACGGTTTTAATGCCACTTGAAAGAGACAGGGAGGGCACAGTAGCTTAACAAGACGGTTTTAATGCCCCTTGGAAGAGACGTGGAGTTCACAGTAGCTTATAAAGATGGTTTTAATGCCCATTGGAAGAGACGTGGAGGTTAGAGTAGCTTAACCAGATGGTTTTAATGCCTGTTCCAAGAGACGTGGAGTTCAGAGTGGTTTAACAAGAAGCTTTTAATGCCCCTAGGAAAAGACGTGGAGTTCAGAGTTGTTTAACGTGACGGTTTTAATGCCCCTTGGAAGAGACGTGGAGTTCAGAGTGGTTTAACAAGACAGTTTTAATGCCACTTGGAAGAGATGGGGAGGTCACAGTAGCTTAACAAGACGGTTTTAATGCCCCTTGGAAGAGACGTGGAGGTCACAGTAGCTTAACAAGACGGTTTAAATGCCCCTTGGAAGAGACATGGAAGTCAGATTGGTTTAACAAGACGGTTTTAATGCCCCTTGGAAGAGACGTGGAGGTCAGAGTGGTTTTAAAAGACAGTTTTAATTCCCCTTGGAAGAGACGTGGAGGTCACAGTAGCTTAAAAAGATGGTTTTAATGCCCCTTGGAAGAGACGTGGAGGTCACAGTAGCTTAACAAGATGGTTTTAATGCCACTTGGAAGAGACGTGGAGTTCAGAGCGCTTAAACAAGACGGTTTTAATGCCCCTTGGAAGAGACGTGGAGGTTACAGTAGTTTAACAAAACGGTTTTAATGCCCCTTGGTAGAGACGTGGAGTTCAGAGTGGTTTAACAAGACGGTTTTAATGCCTCTTGGAAGAGACGTGGAGGTCACAATAGCTTAACAAGACGGTTTTCATGCCCCTTGGAAGAGACGTGGAGGTCAGAGTAGCTTAACAAGACGGTTTATATGCCCCTTGGAAGAGACATGGAGGTCAGAGTGGTTTAACAAGACGGTTTTAATGCCCCTTGGAAGAGACGTGGAGGTCAGTGTGGCTTTAAAAGACAGTTTTAATGCCATTTGGAAGAGACGTGGAGGTCACAGTAGCTTAACAAGATGCTTTTAATGCCCCTTGGAAGACACGTAGAGATCACAGCAGCTTAAAAATACGGTTTTAATGCCTCTTGGAAGAGACGTGGAGGTTACAGTAGTTTAACAAGACGGTTTTAATGCCCCTTGGTAGAGACGTGGAGTTCATAGTGGTTTAACAAGACGATTTTAATGCACCTTGGAAGAGACGTGCAGTTCAGAGTGGTTTAACAAGACACTTTTAATGCCCCTTGGAAGAGACGTGGAGGCCACAGTAGCTTAACAAGATGATTTTAATGCCCCTTGGAAGAGACAAGGAGTTCAGAGTGGTTAAACGAGATAGTTTTAATACCCCTGGGAAGAAAAGTGGAGGTTACAGTAGCTTAACAAGACGGTTTTAATGCCCCTTGGAAAAGACGTGGAGTTCAGAGTGGTTTAACAAGATGGTTTTGATGCCCCTTGGAAGAGACGTGGAGGACACAGTAGCTTAACAAGACGGTTTTAATGCTCCTTGGTAGAGACATGGAGGTCAGAGTGGTTTAACAGGACGGTTTTAATGCCCCTTGGAAGAGACGTGGAGTTCAGAGTGGCTTAACAAGACAGTTTTAATGCCCCTTGGAAGAGATGGGGAGGTCACAGTAGCTTAACAAGACGGTTTTAATGCCCCTTGGAAGAGACGTGGAGGTCACAGTAGCTTAACAAGACGGTTTAAATGCCCCTTGGAAGAGACATGGAAGTCAGATTGGTTTAACAAGACGGTTTTAATGCCCCTTGGAAGAGACGTGGAGGTCAGAGTGGTTTTAAAAGACAGTTTTAATTCCCCTTGGAAGAGACGTGGAGGTCACAGTAGCTTAAAAAGATGGTTTTAATGCCCCTTGGAAGAGACGTGGAGGTCACAGTAGCTTAACAAGATGGTTTTAATGCCACTTGGAAGAGACGTGGAGTTCAGAGCCGTTAAACAAGACGGTTTTAATGCCCCTTGGAAGAGACGTGGAGGTTACAGTAGTTTAACAAAACGGTTTTAATACCCCTTGGTAGAGACGTGGAGTTCAGAGTGCTTTAACAAGACGATTTTAATGCCCCTACGAAAAGACGTGGAGTTCAGATTGTTTTAACGTGACGGTTTTAATGCCCCTTGGAAGAGACGTGGAGTTCAGAGTGGTTTAACAAGACGGTTTTAATGCCTCTTGGAAGAGACGTGGAGGTCACAATAGCTGAACAAGACGGTTTTCATGCCCCTTGGAAGAGACATGGAGGTCAGAGTAGCTTAACAAGACGGTTTTAATGCCCCTTGAAAGAGACATGGAGGTCAGAGTGGTTTAACAAGACGGTTTTAATGCCCCTTGGAAGAGACGTGGAGGTCAGTGTGGCTTTAAAAGACAGTTTTAATGCCATTTGGAAGAGACGTGGAGGTCACAGTAGCTTAACAAGATGCTTTTAATGCCCCTTGGAAGACACGTAGAGATCACAGCAGCTTAAAAATACGGTTTTAATGCCTCTTGGAAGAGACGTGGAGGTTACAGTAGTTTAACAAAAGGGTTTTAATGCCCCTTGGTAGAGACGTGGAGTTCAGAGTGCTTTAACAAGACGATTTTAATGCCCCTACGAAAAGACGTGGAGTTCAGATTGTTTTAACGTGACGGTTTTAATGCCCCTTGGAAGAGACGTGGAGTTCAGAGTGGTTTAACAAGACGGTTTTATGCCTCTTGGAAGAGACGTGGAGGTCACAATAGCTTAACAAGACGGTTTTCATGCCCCTTGGAAGAGACGTGGAGGTCAGAGTAGCTTAACAAGACGGTTTTAATGCCCCTTGGAAGAGACATGGAGGTCAGAGTGGTTTAACAAGACGGTTTTAATGCCCTTTGGAAGACACGTGGAGGTCAGTGTGGCTTTAAAAGACAGTTTTAATGCCATTTGGAAGAGACGTGGAGGTCACAGTAGCTTAACAAGATGCTTTTAATGCCCCTTGGAAGACACGTAGAGATCACAGCAGCTTAAAAATACGGTTTTAATGCCTCTTGGAAGAGACGTGGAGGTTACAGTAGTTTAACAAGACGGTTTTAATGCCCCTTGGTAGAGACGTGGAGTTCATAGTGGTTTAACAAGACGATTTTAATGCACCTTGGAAGAGACGTGCAGTTCAGAGTGGTTTAACAAGATACTTTTAATGCCCCTTGGAAGAGACGTGGAGGCCACAGTAGCTTAACAAGATGATTTTAATGCCCCTTGGAAGAGACAAGGAGTTCAGAGTGGTTAAACGAGATAGTTTTAATACCCCTGGGAAGAAAAGTGGAGGTTACAGTAGCTTAACAAGACGGTTTTAGTGCCCCTTGGAAAAGACGTGGAGTTCAGAGTGGTTTAACAAGATGGTTTTGATGCCCCTTGGAAGAGACGTGGAGGACACAGTAGCTTAACAAGACGGTTTTAATGCTCCTTGGTAGAGACATGGAGGTCAGAGTGGTTTAACAGGACGGTTTTAATGCCCCTTGGAAGAGACGTGGAGGTCACAGTAGGTTAACAAGACGGTTTTAATGACCCTTAGAAGAGACGTGGAGATCAGTGTGGTTTAACAAGACGGTTTTAATGTCCCTTGGAAGAAACGTGGAGTTCAGACTAGTTTAATAAGATGGTTTTAATGCCCCTTGCAAGAGATGTGGAGGTCACAGTAGCTTAACAAGACGGTTTTAATGCCACTTGGAAGGGACGTGGAGGTAAAAGTAGCTTAACAAGATGCTTGTAATTCCTCTTGGAAGAGACGTGGATGTCACAGTAGCTTAACAAGACGGTTTTAATGCCCCTTGGAAGAGACCTGGAGGACACAGTAGCTTAACAGGACGGTTTTAATGCCCATTGGAAGAGACATGGAGGTCAGAGTGGTTTAACAAGACAGTTTTAATGCCCCTTGGAAGAGACGTGGAGGTCAGAGTAGTTTAACAAGATAGTTTTAATGCCCCTTGGAAGAGACGTGGAGGTCACAGTAGCTTAACAAGACGGTTTTAATGCCCCTTGGAAGAGACGTGGAGGTCACAATAGCTTAACAAGATGGTTTTAATGCCCCTTGGAAGAGACGTGGAGTTCAGAGTGGTTAAACAAGACGATTTTAATGCACCTTGGAAGAGACTAGCTGTTCAGAGTAGTTTAACAAGACACTTTTAATGCTCCTTGGAAGAGACATGTAGGCCACAGTAGCTTAACAAGATGGTTTTAATGCCCCTTGGAAGAGACGTGGAGGTCACAGTAGCTTAACAAGACGGTTTTAATGCCCCTTGGAAGAGACATGGAGGTCAGAGTGGTTTAACAAGATGGTTTTATGGCCCCTTGGAAGAGACGTGGGGGTCAGAGTGGTTTTAAATACAGTTTTAATGCCCCTTGGAAGAGACGTGGAAGTCACAGTAGCTTAACAAGATGGTTTTAATGCCCCTTGGAAGAGACGTGGAGATCACAGCAGCTTAACAAAACCGTTTTAATACCCCTTGGAAGAGACGTGGAGGTTACAGTAGCTAAACAAGATGGTTTTAATGCCAATTGGTAGAGACGTGGAGTTCAGAGTGGTTTAACAAGACGATTTTAATGCAACTTGGAAGAGACATGCAGTTCAGAGTGGTTTAACAAGACACTTTTAATGCCCTTTGGAAGAGACGTGGAGGTCACAGTAGCTTATCAAGACGGTTTTAATGCCCCTTGGAAGAGACATAGAGGTCAGAGTGGTTTAACAAGACGGTTTTAATGCCCCTTGGAAGAGACGTGGAGGTCACAGTAGCTTAACAAGATGGTTTTAATGCCCCTTGGAAGAGACATGGAGAACACAGCTGCTTAACAAAACGGTTTTAATGCCCCTTGGAAGAGACGTGGAGGTTACAGTAGTTTAACAAGATGGTTTTAATGCCCCTTGGTAGAGACGCGGAGTTCAGAGTGGTTTAACAAGACGGTTTTAATGCCCCTTGGAAGAGACGTGGATTTCAGAGTTTTTAAACAAGACGGTTTTAATGCCCCTTGGAAGAGAAGTGGAGGTTACAGTAGCTTAATAAGACGGTTTTAATGCCACTTGGTAGAGACGTGGACTTCAGAGTGGTTTAACAAGACGGTTTTAATGCCACTTGAAAGAGACAGGGAGGGCACAGTAGCTTATAAAGATGGTTTTAATGCCCATTGGAAGAGACGTGGAGGTTAGAGTAGCTTAACCAGATGGTTTTAATGCCTGTTCCAAGAGACGTGGAGTTCAGAGTGGTTTAACAAGAAGCTTTTAATGCCCCTAGGAAAAGACGTGGAGTTCAGAGTTGTTTAACGTGACGGTTTTAATGCCCCTTGGAAGAGACGTGGAGTTCAGAGTGGTTTAACAAGACAGTTTTAATGCCACTTGGAAGAGATGGGGAGGTCACAGTAGCTTAACAAGACGGTTTTAATGCCCCTTGGAAGAGACGTGGAGGTCACAGTAGCTTAACAAGACGGTTTAAATGCCCCTTGGAAGAGACATGGAAGTCAGATTGGTTTAACAAGACGGTTTTAATGCCCCTTGGAAGAGACGTGGAGGTCAGAGTGGTTTTAAAAGACAGTTTTAATTCCCCTTGGAAGAGACGTGGAGGTCACAGTAGCTTAAAAAGATGGTTTTAATGCCCCTTGGAAGAGACGTGGAGGTCACAGTAGCTTAACAAGATGGTTTTAATGCCACTTGGAAGAGACGTGGAGTTCAGAGCGCTTAAACAAGACGGTTTTAATGCCCCTTGGAAGAGACGTGGAGGTTACAGTAGTTTAACAAAACGGTTTTAATGCCCCTTGGTAGAGACGTGGAGTTCAGAGTGGTTTAACAAGACGGTTTTAATGCCTCTTGGAAGAGACGTGGAGGTCACAATAGCTTAACAAGACAGTTTTCATGCCCCTTGGAAGAGACGTGGAGGTCAGAGTAGCTTAACAAGACGGTTTTTATGCCCCTTGGAAGAGACATGGAGGTCAGAGTGGTTTAACAAGACGGTTTTAATGCCCCTTGGAAGAGACGTGGAGGTCAGTGTGGCTTTAAAAGACAGTTTTAATGCCATTTGGAAGAGACGTGGAGGTCACAGTAGCTTAACAAGATGCTTTTAATGCCCCTTGGAAGACACGTAGAGATCACAGCAGCTTAAAAATACGGTTTTAATGCCTCTTGGAAGAGACGTGGAGGTTACAGTAGTTTAACAAGACGGTTTTAATGCCCCTTGGTAGAGACGTGGAGTTCATAGTGGTTTAACAAGACGATTTTAATGCACCTTGGAAGAGACGTGCAGTTCAGAGTGGTTTAACAAGACACTTTTAATGCCCCTTGGAAGAGACGTGGAGGCCACAGTAGCTTAACAAGATGATTTTAATGCCCCTTGGAAGAGACAAGGAGTTCAGAGTGGTTAAACGAGATAGTTTTAATACCCCTGGGAAGAAAAGTGGAGGTTACAGTAGCTTAACAAGACGGTTTTAATGCCCCTTGGAAAAGACGTGGAGTTCAGAGTGGTTTAACAAGATGGTTTTGATGCCCCTTGGAAGAGACGTGGAGGACACAGTAGCTTAACAAGACGGTTTTAATGCTCCTTGGTAGAGACATGGAGGTCAGAGTGGTTTAACAGGACGGTTTTAATGCCCCTTGGAAGAGACGTGGAGGTCACAGTAGGTTAACAAGACGGTTTTAATGACCCTTAGAAGAGACGTGGAGGTCAATGTGGTTTAACAAGACGGTTTTAATGTCCCTTGGAAGAAACGTGGAGTTCAGACTAGTTTAATAAGATGGTTTTAATGCCCCTTGCAAGAGATGTGGAGGTCACAGTAGCTTAACAAGACAGTTTTAATGCCACTTGGAAGGGACGTGGATGTCAAAGTAGCTTAACAAGATGCTTGTAATTCCCCTTGGAAGAGACGTGGATGTCACAGTAGCTTAATAAGACGGTTTTAATGCCACTTGGAAGAGACCTGGAGGACACAGTAGCTTAACAAGACGGTTTTAATGCCCTTGGAAGAGACATGGAGGTCAGAGTGGTTTAACAAGACAGTTTTAATGCCCCTTGGAAGAGACGTGGAGGTCAGAGTAGTTTAACAAGATAGTTTTAATGCCCCTTGGAAGAGACGTGGAGGTCACAGTAGCTTAACAAGACGGTTTTAATGCCCCTTGGAAGAGACCTGGAGGTCACAGTAGCTTAACAAGACGGTTTTAATGCCCCTTGGAATAGACATGGAGGTCAGAGTGGTATAATAAGACGGTTTTAATGCCCCTTGGAAGAGACGTGGAGGTCACAGTAGGTTAACAAGACGGTTTTAATGCACCTTAGAAGAGACGTGGAGTTCAGTGTGGTTTAACAAGACGGTTTTAATGCCCCTTGGAAGAAACGTGGAGTTCAGTGTAGTTTAACAGAATGGCTTTAATGCCCCTTGCAAGAGAGGTGGTGGTCACAGTAGCTTAACAAGACGGTTTTAATGCCACATGGAAGGGACGTCGAGGTCACAGTAGCTTAACAAGATGCTTTTAATTCCCCTTGGAAGAGAAGTGGAGGTCACAGTAGCTTAACAAGACAGTTTTAATGCCCCTTGGAATAGACATGGAGGTCAGAGTGGTTTAAGAAGACGGTTTTAATGCCCCTTGGAAGAGACGTGGAGGCACAGTAGCTTAACAAGATGCTTTTAATTCCCCTTGGAAGAGACGTGGAGGCCACAGTAGCTTAGCAAGATGGTTTTAATTCCCCTTGGAAGAGAATAGGAGTTCAGAGTGGTTAAACAAGATAGTTTTAATACCCCTGGGAAGAGACGTGGAGGTTACATTAGCTTAACAAGACGGTTTTAATGCCCCTTGGAAAAGACATGGAGTTCAGAGTGGTTTAACAAGATGGTTTTAATGCCCCTTGGAAGAGACGTGGAGGTCACAGTAGCTTAACAAGACGGTTTTAATGCCCCTTGGAAGAGACCTGGAGGTCACCGTAGCTTAACAAGACGGTTTTAATGCCCCTTGGAAGAGACGTGGAGTTCAGAAGGGTTTAACAAGACAGTTATAATGCCCCTTAGAAGAGACGTGGAGGTCACAGTAGTTTAACAAGACGGTTTTAATGCCACTTGGATGAAAAGTGGAGTTCAGAGTGGTTTAACAAAACAGTAGCTTAGCAATGCGGTTTTAATGCCCCTTGGTAGAGACGTGGAGTTCAGAGTGGTTTAACAAGACGGTTTTAATGCCCCTTGGAAGAGACGTAGAGGTTACAGTAGCTTAATAAGACGGTTTTAATGCCACTTGAAAGAGACATGGAGGTCACAGTAGCTTAACAAGACGGTTTTAATGCCCCTTGGAAGAGACGTGGAGGTCACAGTAGCTTACAAAGATGGTTTTAATGCCGATTGGAATAGACGTGGAGGTTAGAGTAGCTTAACCAGATGGTTTTAATGCCCATTCCAAGAGATGTGGAGTTCAGAGTGGTTTAACGTGACGGTTTTAATGCCCCTTGGAAGAGACGTGGAGTTCAGAGTGGTTTAACAAGACGGTTTTAATGCTCCTTGGAAGAGACGTGGAGGTCACAGTAGCTTAACAAGACGGTTTTAATGCCCCTTGGAAGAGACGTGGAGGTCACTGTAGCTTAACAAGACGGTTTTAATGCCCCTTGGAAGAGCCGTGGAGGTCAGAGAGGTTTTAAAAGACAGTTTTAATGTCCCTTGGAAGAGAAGTGGAGGTCACAGTAGCTTAACAAGATGGTTTTAATGCCACTTGGAAGAGACGTGGAGGTCACAATAGCTTAAAAAGATGGTTTTTATGCCCCTTGGAAGAGACGTGGAGTTCAGAGTGGTTAAACAAGACGGTTTTAATGCCCCTTGGAAGAGACGTGGAGGTTACAGTAGTTTAACAAGACGGTTTTAATGCCCCTTGGTAGAGACGTGGAGTTCAGAGTGGTTTAGCAAGACGATTTTAATGCACCTTGAAAGAGACGTGCTGTTCAGAGTAGTTTAACAAGACACTTTTAATGCTCCTTGGAAGAGACATGGAGGCCACAGTAGCTTAACAAGATGGTTTTAATGCCCCTTGGAAGAGACGTGGAGGTCACAGTAGCTTAACAAGACGGTTTTAATGCCTCTTGGAAGAGACATGGAGGTCAGAGTGGTTTTAAAAGACAGTTTTAATTCCCCTTGGAAGAGACGTGGAGGTCACAGTAGCTTAAAAAGATGGTTTTAATGCCCCTTGGAAGAGACGTGGAGGTCACAGTAGCTTAACAAGATGGTTTTAATGCCACTTGGAAGAGACGTGGAGTTCAGAGCGCTTAAACAAGACGGTTTTAATGCCCCTTGGAAGAGACGTGGAGGTTACAGTAGTTTAACAAAACGGTTTTAATGCCCCTTGGTAGAGACGTGGAGTTCAGAGTGGTTTAACAAGACGGTTTTAATGCCTCTTGGAAGAGACGTGGAGGTCACAATAGCTTAACAAGACGGTTTTCATGCCCCTTGGAAGAGACGTGGAGGTCAGAGTAGCTTAACAAGACGGTTTATATGCCCCTTGGAAGAGACATGGAGGTCAGAGTGGTTTAACAAGACGGTTTTAATGCCCCTTGGAAGAGACGTGGAGGTCAGTGTGGCTTTAAAAGACAGTTTTAATGCCATTTGGAAGAGACGTGGAGGTCACAGTAGCTTAACAAGATGCTTTTAATGCCCCTTGGAAGACACGTAGAGATCACAGCAGCTTAAAAATACGGTTTTAATGCCTCTTGGAAGAGACGTGGAGGTTACAGTAGTTTAACAAGACGGTTTTAATGCCCCTTGGTAGAGACGTGGAGTTCATAGTGGTTTAACAAGACGATTTTAATGCACCTTGGAAGAGACGTGCAGTTCAGAGTGGTTTAACAAGACACTTTTAATGCCCCTTGGAAGAGACGTGGAGGCCACAGTAGCTTAACAAGATGATTTTAATGCCCCTTGGAAGAGACAAGGAGTTCAGAGTGGTTAAACGAGATAGTTTTAATACCCCTGGGAAGAAAAGTGGAGGTTACAGTAGCTTAACAAGACGGTTTTAATGCCCCTTGGAAAAGACGTGGAGTTCAGAGTGGTTTAACAAGATGGTTTTGATGCCCCTTGGAAGAGACGTGGAGGACACAGTAGCTTAACAAGACGGTTTTAATGCTCCTTGGTAGAGACATGGAGGTCAGAGTGGTTTAACAGGACGGTTTTAATGCCCCTTGGAAGAGACGTGGAGTTCAGAGTGGCTTAACAAGACAGTTTTAATGCCCCTTGGAAGAGATGGGGAGGTCACAGTAGCTTAACAAGACGGTTTTAATGCCCCTTGGAAGAGACGTGGAGGTCACAGTAGCTTAACAAGACGGTTTAAATGCCCCTTGGAAGAGACATGGAAGTCAGATTGGTTTAACAAGACGGTTTTAATGCCCCTTGGAAGAGACGTGGAGGTCAGAGTGGTTTTAAAAGACAGTTTTAATTCCCCTTGGAAGAGACGTGGAGGTCACAGTAGCTTAAAAAGATGGTTTTAATGCCCCTTGGAAGAGACGTGGAGGTCACAGTAGCTTAACAAGATGGTTTTAATGCCACTTGGAAGAGACGTGGAGTTCAGAGCCGTTAAACAAGACGGTTTTAATGCCCCTTGGAAGAGACGTGGAGGTTACAGTAGTTTAACAAAACGGTTTTAATACCCCTTGGTAGAGACGTGGAGTTCAGAGTGCTTTAACAAGACGATTTTAATGCCCCTACGAAAAGACGTGGAGTTCAGATTGTTTTAACGTGACGGTTTTAATGCCCCTTGGAAGAGACGTGGAGTTCAGAGTGGTTTAACAAGACGGTTTTAATGCCTCTTGGAAGAGACGTGGAGGTCACAATAGCTGAACAAGACGGTTTTCATGCCCCTTGGAAGAGACATGGAGGTCAGAGTAGCTTAACAAGACGGTTTTAATGCCCCTTGAAAGAGACATGGAGGTCAGAGTGGTTTAACAAGACGGTTTTAATGCCCCTTGGAAGAGACGTGGAGGTCAGTGTGGCTTTAAAAGACAGTTTTAATGCCATTTGGAAGAGACGTGGAGGTCACAGTAGCTTAACAAGATGCTTTTAATGCCCCTTGGAAGACACGTAGAGATCACAGCAGCTTAAAAATACGGTTTTAATGCCTCTTGGAAGAGACGTGGAGGTTACAGTAGTTTAACAAAAGGGTTTTAATGCCCCTTGGTAGAGACGTGGAGTTCAGAGTGCTTTAACAAGACGATTTTAATGCCCCTACGAAAAGACGTGGAGTTCAGATTGTTTTAACGTGACGGTTTTAATGCCCCTTGGAAGAGACGTGGAGTTCAGAGTGGTTTAACAAGACGGTTTTATGCCTCTTGGAAGAGACGTGGAGGTCACAATAGCTTAACAAGACGGTTTTCATGCCCCTTGGAAGAGACGTGGAGGTCAGAGTAGCTTAACAAGACGGTTTTAATGCCCCTTGGAAGAGACATGGAGGTCAGAGTGGTTTAACAAGACGGTTTTAATGCCCTTTGGAAGACACGTGGAGGTCAGTGTGGCTTTAAAAGACAGTTTTAATGCCATTTGGAAGAGACGTGGAGGTCACAGTAGCTTAACAAGATGCTTTTAATGCCCCTTGGAAGACACGTAGAGATCACAGCAGCTTAAAAATACGGTTTTAATGCCTCTTGGAAGAGACGTGGAAGTTACAGTAGTTTAACAAGACGGTTTTAATGCCCCTTGGTAGAGACGTGGAGTTCATAGTGGTTTAACAAGACGATTTTAATGCACCTTGGAAGAGACGTGCAGTTCAGAGTGGTTTAACAAGATACTTTTAATGCCCCTTGGAAGAGACGTGGAGGCCACAGTAGCTTAACAAGATGATTTTAATGCCCCTTGGAAGAGACAAGGAGTTCAGAGTGGTTAAACGAGATAGTTTTAATACCCCTGGGAAGAAAAGTGGAGGTTACAGTAGCTTAACAAGACGGTTTTAGTGCCCCTTGGAAAAGACGTGGAGTTCAGAGTGGTTTAACAAGATGGTTTTGATGCCCCTTGGAAGAGACGTGGAGGACACAGTAGCTTAACAAGACGGTTTTAATGCTCCTTGGTAGAGACATGGAGGTCAGAGTGGTTTAACAGGACGGTTTTAATGCCCCTTGGAAGAGACGTGGAGGTCACAGTAGGTTAACAAGACGGTTTTAATGACCCTTAGAAGAGACGTGGAGATCAGTGTGGTTTAACAAGACGGTTTTAATGTCCCTTGGAAGAAACGTGGAGTTCAGACTAGTTTAATAAGATGGTTTTAATGCCCCTTGCAAGAGATGTGGAGGTCACAGTAGCTTAACAAGACGGTTTTAATGCCACTTGGAAGGGACGTGGAGGTAAAAGTAGCTTAACAAGATGCTTGTAATTCCTCTTGGAAGAGACGTGGATGTCACAGTAGCTTAACAAGACGGTTTTAATGCCCCTTGGAAGAGACCTGGAGGACACAGTAGCTTAACAGGACGGTTTTAATGCCCATTGGAAGAGACATGGAGGTCAGAGTGGTTTAACAAGACAGTTTTAATGCCCCTTGGAAGAGACGTGGAGGTCAGAGTAGTTTAACAAGATAGTTTTAATGCCCCTTGGAAGAGACGTGGAGGTCACAGTAGCTTAACAAGACGGTTTTAATGCCCCTTGGAAGAGACGTGGAGGTCACAATAGCTTAACAAGATGGTTTTAATGCCCCTTGGAAGAGACGTGGAGTTCAGAGTGGTTAAACAAGACGATTTTAATGCACCTTGGAAGAGACTAGCTGTTCAGAGTAGTTTAACAAGACACTTTTAATGCTCCTTGGAAGAGACATGTAGGCCACAGTAGCTTAACAAGATGGTTTTAATGCCCCTTGGAAGAGACGTGGAGGTCACAGTAGCTTAACAAGACGGTTTTAATGCCCCTTGGAAGAGACATGGAGGTCAGAGTGGTTTAACAAGATGGTTTTATGGCCCCTTGGAAGAGACGTGGGGGTCAGAGTGGTTTTAAATACAGTTTTAATGCCCCTTGGAAGAGACGTGGAAGTCACAGTAGCTTAACAAGATGGTTTTAATGCCCCTTGGAAGAGACGTGGAGATCACAGCAGCTTAACAAAACCGTTTTAATACCCCTTGGAAGAGACGTGGAGGTTACAGTAGCTAAACAAGATGGTTTTAATGCCAATTGGTAGAGACGTGGAGTTCAGAGTGGTTTAACAAGACGATTTTAATGCAACTTGGAAGAGACATGCAGTTCAGAGTGGTTTAACAAGACACTTTTAATGCCCTTTGGAAGAGACGTGGAGGTCACAGTAGCTTATCAAGACGGTTTTAATGCCCCTTGGAAGAGACATAGAGGTCAGAGTGGTTTAACAAGACGGTTTTAATGCCCCTTGGAAGAGACGTGGAGGTCACAGTAGCTTAACAAGATGGTTTTAATGCCCCTTGGAAGAGACATGGAGAACACAGCTGCTTAACAAAACGGTTTTAATGCCCCTTGGAAGAGACGTGGAGGTTACAGTAGTTTAACAAGATGGTTTTAATGCCCCTTGGTAGAGACGCGGAGTTCAGAGTGGTTTAACAAGACGGTTTTAATGCCCCTTGGAAGAGACGTGGATTTCAGAGTTTTTAAACAAGACGGTTTTAATGCCCCTTGGAAGAGAAGTGGAGGTTACAGTAGCTTAATAAGACGGTTTTAATGCCACTTGGTAGAGACGTGGACTTCAGAGTGGTTTAACAAGACGGTTTTAATGCCACTTGAAAGAGACAGGGAGGGCACAGTAGCTTATAAAGATGGTTTTAATGCCCATTGGAAGAGACGTGGAGGTTAGAGTAGCTTAACCAGATGGTTTTAATGCCTGTTCCAAGAGACGTGGAGTTCAGAGTGGTTTAACAAGAAGCTTTTAATGCCCCTAGGAAAAGACGTGGAGTTCAGAGTTGTTTAACGTGACGGTTTTAATGCCCCTTGGAAGAGACGTGGAGTTCAGAGTGGTTTAACAAGACAGTTTTAATGCCACTTGGAAGAGATGGGGAGGTCACAGTAGCTTAACAAGACGGTTTTAATGCCCCTTGGAAGAGACGTGGAGGTCACAGTAGCTTAACAAGACGGTTTAAATGCCCCTTGGAAGAGACATGGAAGTCAGATTGGTTTAACAAGACGGTTTTAATGCCCCTTGGAAGAGACGTGGAGGTCAGAGTGGTTTTAAAAGACAGTTTTAATTCCCCTTGGAAGAGACGTGGAGGTCACAGTAGCTTAAAAAGATGGTTTTAATGCCCCTTGGAAGAGACGTGGAGGTCACAGTAGCTTAACAAGATGGTTTTAATGCCACTTGGAAGAGACGTGGAGTTCAGAGCGCTTAAACAAGACGGTTTTAATGCCCCTTGGAAGAGACGTGGAGGTTACAGTAGTTTAACAAAACGGTTTTAATGCCCCTTGGTAGAGACGTGGAGTTCAGAGTGGTTTAACAAGACGGTTTTAATGCCTCTTGGAAGAGACGTGGAGGTCACAATAGCTTAACAAGACGGTTTTCATGCCCCTTGGAAGAGACGTGGAGGTCAGAGTAGCTTAACAAGACGGTTTTTATGCCCCTTGGAAGAGACATGGAGGTCAGAGTGGTTTAACAAGACGGTTTTAATGCCCCTTGGAAGAGACGTGGAGGTCAGTGTGGCTTTAAAAGACAGTTTTAATGCCATTTGGAAGAGACGTGGAGGTCACAGTAGCTTAACAAGATGCTTTTAATGCCCCTTGGAAGACACGTAGAGATCACAGCAGCTTAAAAATACGGTTTTAATGCCTCTTGGAAGAGACGTGGAGGTTACAGTAGTTTAACAAGACGGTTTTAATGCCCCTTGGTAGAGACGTGGAGTTCATAGTGGTTTAACAAGACGATTTTAATGCACCTTGGAAGAGACGTGCAGTTCAGAGTGGTTTAACAAGACACTTTTAATGCCCCTTGGAAGAGACGTGGAGGCCACAGTAGCTTAACAAGATGATTTTAATGCCCCTTGGAAGAGACAAGGAGTTCAGAGTTGTTAAACGAGATAGTTTTAATACCCCTGGGAAGAAAAGTGGAGGTTACAGTAGCTTAACAAGACGGTTTTAATGCCCCTTGGAAAAGACGTGGAGTTCAGAGTGGTTTAACAAGATGGTTTTGATGCCCCTTGGAAGAGACGTGGAGGACACAGTAGCTTAACAAGACGGTTTTAATGCTCCTTGGTAGAGACATGGAGGTCAGAGTGGTTTAACAGGACGGTTTTAATGCCCCTTGGAAGAGACGTGGAGGTCACAGTAGGTTAACAAGACGGTTTTAATGACCCTTAGAAGAGACGTGGAGGTCAATGTGGTTTAACAAGACGGTTTTAATGTCCCTTGGAAGAAACGTGGAGTTCAGACTAGTTTAATAAGATGGTTTTAATGCCCCTTGCAAGAGATGTGGAGGTCACAGTAGCTTAACAAGACAGTTTTAATGCCACTTGGAAGGGACGTGGATGTCAAAGTAGCTTAACAAGATGCTTGTAATTCCCCTTGGAAGAGACGTGGATGTCACAGTAGCTTAATAAGACGGTTTTAATGCCACTTGGAAGAGACCTGGAGGACACAGTAGCTTAACAAGACGGTTTTAATGCCCTTGGAAGAGACATGGAGGTCAGAGTGGTTTAACAAGACAGTTTTAATGCCCCTTGGAAGAGACGTGGAGGTCAGAGTAGTTTAACAAGATAGTTTTAATGCCCCTTGGAAGAGACGTGGAGGTCACAGTAGCTTAACAAGACGGTTTTAATGCCCCTTGGAAGAGACCTGGAGGTCACAGTAGCTTAACAAGACGGTTTTAATGCCCCTTGGAATAGACATGGAGGTCAGAGTGGTATAATAAGACGGTTTTAATGCCCCTTGGAAGAGACGTGGAGGTCACAGTAGGTTAACAAGACGGTTTTAATGCACCTTAGAAGAGACGTGGAGTTCAGTGTGGTTTAACAAGACGGTTTTAATGCCCCTTGGAAGAAACGTGGAGTTCAGTGTAGTTTAACAGAATGGCTTTAATGCCCCTTGCAAGAGAGGTGGTGGTCACAGTAGCTTAACAAGACGGTTTTAATGCCACATGGAAGGGACGTCGAGGTCACAGTAGCTTAACAAGATGCTTTTAATTCCCCTTGGAAGAGAAGTGGAGGTCACAGTAGCTTAACAAGACAGTTTTAATGCCCCTTGGAATAGACATGGAGGTCAGAGTGGTTTAAGAAGACGGTTTTAATGCCCCTTGGAAGAGACGTGGAGGCACAGTAGCTTAACAAGATGCTTTTAATTCCCCTTGGAAGAGACGTGGAGGCCACAGTAGCTTAGCAAGATGGTTTTAATTCCCCTTGGAAGAGAATAGGAGTTCAGAGTGGTTAAACAAGATAGTTTTAATACCCCTGGGAAGAGACGTGGAGGTTACATTAGCTTAACAAGACGGTTTTAATGCCCCTTGGAAAAGACATGGAGTTCAGAGTGGTTTAACAAGATGGTTTTAATGCCCCTTGGAAGAGACGTGGAGGTCACAGTAGCTTAACAAGACGGTTTTAATGCCCCTTGGAAGAGACCTGGAGGTCACCGTAGCTTAACAAGACGGTTTTAATGCCCCTTGGAAGAGACGTGGAGTTCAGAAGGGTTTAACAAGACAGTTATAATGCCCCTTAGAAGAGACGTGGAGGTCACAGTAGTTTAACAAGACGGTTTTAATGCCACTTGGATGAAAAGTGGAGTTCAGAGTGGTTTAACAAAACAGTAGCTTAGCAATGCGGTTTTAATGCCCCTTGGTAGAGACGTGGAGTTCAGAGTGGTTTAACAAGACGGTTTTAATGCCCCTTGGAAGAGACGTAGAGGTTACAGTAGCTTAATAAGACGGTTTTAATGCCACTTGAAAGAGACATGGAGGTCACAGTAGCTTAACAAGACGGTTTTAATGCCCCTTGGAAGAGACGTGGAGGTCACAGTAGCTTACAAAGATGGTTTTAATGCCGATTGGAATAGACGTGGAGGTTAGAGTAGCTTAACCAGATGGTTTTAATGCCCATTCCAAGAGATGTGGAGTTCAGAGTGGTTTAACGTGACGGTTTTAATGCCCCTTGGAAGAGACGTGGAGTTCAGAGTGGTTTAACAAGACGGTTTTAATGCTCCTTGGAAGAGACGTGGAGGTCACAGTAGCTTAACAAGACGGTTTTAATGCCCCTTGGAAGAGACGTGGAGGTCACTGTAGCTTAACAAGACGGTTTTAATGCCCCTTGGAAGAGCCGTGGAGGTCAGAGAGGTTTTAAAAGACAGTTTTAATGTCCCTTGGAAGAGAAGTGGAGGTCACAGTAGCTTAACAAGATGGTTTTAATGCCACTTGGAAGAGACGTGGAGGTCACAATAGCTTAAAAAGATGGTTTTTATGCCCCTTGGAAGAGACGTGGAGTTCAGAGTGGTTAAACAAGACGGTTTTAATGCCCCTTGGAAGAGACGTGGAGGTTACAGTAGTTTAACAAGACGGTTTTAATGCCCCTTGGTAGAGACGTGGAGTTCAGAGTGGTTTAGCAAGACGATTTTAATGCACCTTGAAAGAGACGTGCTGTTCAGAGTAGTTTAACAAGACACTTTTAATGCTCCTTGGAAGAGACATGGAGGCCACAGTAGCTTAACAAGATGGTTTTAATGCCCCTTGGAAGAGACGTGGAGGTCACAGTAGCTTAACAAGACGGTTTTAATGCCTCTTGGAAGAGACATGGAGGTCAGAGTGGTTTAACAAGACGGTTTTATGGCCCCTTGGAAGAGACGTGGAGGTCAGAGTGGTTTTAAAGACAGTTTTAATGCCCCTTGGAAGAGACGTGGAGGTCACATTAGCTTAACAAGATGGTTTTAATGCCCCTTGGTAGAGACGTGGAGTTCAGAGTGGTTTAACAAGACGATTTTAATGCACCTTGGAAGAGATGTGCAGTTCAGAGTGGTTTAACACGACACTTTTAATGCCCCTTGGAAGAGACGTGGAGGTCACAGTAGCTTAACAGGACGGCTTTAATGCCCCTTGGAAGAGACATGGAGGTCAGAGTGGTTTAACAAGACGGTTTTAATGCCCCTTGGAAGAGACGTGGAGGTCAGAGTGGTTTTAAAAGACAGTTTTAATGCACCTTGGAAGAGACGTGGAGGTCACAGTAGCCTAACAAGATGGTTTCAATGCCCCTTGGAAGAGACGTGGAGATCACAGCTGCTTAACAAAACGGTTTTAATGCCCCTTGGAAGAGACGTGGAGGTTACAGTAGTTTAACAAGATGGTTTTAATGCCCCTTGGTAGAGACGTGGAGTTCAGAGTGGTTTAACAAGATGGTTTTAATGCCCCTTGGAAGAGACGTGGAGTTCAGAGTTGTTAAACAAGACGGTTTTAATGCCACTTGAAAGAGACAGGGAGGTCACAGTAGCTTAACAAGACGGTTTTAATGCACCTTGGAAGAGACGTGGAGTTCACAGTAGCTTACAAAGATGGTTTTAATGCCGATTGGAAGAGACGTGGAGATCAGAGTGGTTTAACAAGAAGCTTTTAATGCCCATAGGAAAAGACGTGGAGTTCAGAGTGGTTTAACGTGACGGTTTTAATGCCCCTTGGAAGAAACGTGGAGTTCAGATTGGTTTAACAAGACAGTTTTAATGTACCTTGGTAGAGACGTGGAGGTCACAGTAGTTTAACAAGACGGTTTTAATGCCACTTGGATGAAAAGTGGAGTTCAGAGTGGTTTAACAAAACAGTAGCTTAGCAATACGGTTTTAATGCCCCTTGGTAGAGACGTGGAGTTCAGAGTGGTTTAACAAGACGGTTTTAATGCCCCTTGGAAGAGACGTGGAGGTTACAGTAGCTTAATAAGACGGTTTTAATGCCACTTGAAAGAGACATGGAGGTCACAGTAGCTTAACAAGACGGTTTTAATGCCCCTTGGAAGAGACGTGGAGGTCACAGTAGCTTACAAAGATGGTTTTAATGCCGATTGGAAGAGACGTGGAGGTTAGAGTAGCTTAACCAGATGGTTTTAATGCCCATTCCAAGAGATGTGGAGTTCAGAGTGGTTTAACGTGACGGTTTTAATGCCCCTTGGAAGAGACGTGGAGTTCAGAGTGGTTTAACAAGACGGTTTTAATGCTCCTTGGAAGAGACGTGGAGGTCACAGTAGATTAACAAGACGGTTTTAATGCCCCTTGGAAGAGACGTGGAGGTCACAGTAGCTTAACAAGACGGTGTTAATGCCCCTTGGAAGAGACATGGAGGTCAGATTGGTTTAACAAGACGGTTTTAATGCCCCTTGGAAGAGCCATGGAGGTCAGAGAGGTTTTAAAACACAGTTTTAATGCCCCTTGGAAGAGAAGTGGAGGTCACAGTAGCTTAACAAGATGGTTCTAATGCCCCTTGGAAGAGATGTGGAGGTCACAATAGCTTAAAAAGATGGTTTTTATGCCCCTTGGAAGAGACGTGGAGTTCAGAGTGGTTAAACAAGACGGTTTTAATGCCCCTTGGAAGAGACGTGGAGGTTACAGTAGTTTAACAAGACAGTTTTAATGCCCCTTGGTAGAGACGTGGAGTTCAGAGTGGTTTAACAAGACGATTTTAATGCACCTTGGAAGAGATGTGCTGTTCAGTGTAGTTTAACAAGACACTTTTAATGCTCCTTGGAAGAGACATGGAGGCCACAGTAGCTTAACAAGATGGTTTTAATGCCCCTTGGAAGAGACGTGGAGGTTACAGTAGTTTAACAAAACGGTTTTAATGCCCCTTGGTAGAGACGTGGAGTTCAGAGTGCTTTAACAAGACGATTTTAATGCCCCTACGAAAAGACGTGGAGTTCAGATTGTTTTAACGTGACGGTTTTAATGCCCCTTGGAAGAGACGTGGAGTTCAGAGTGGTTTAACAAGACGGTTTTAATGCCTCTTGGAAGAGACGTGGAGGTCACAATAGCTTAACAAGACGGTTTTCATGCCCCTTGGAAGAGACGTGGAGGTCAGAGTAGCTTAACAAGACGGTTTTAATGCCCCTTGGAAGAGACATGGAGGTCAGAGTGGTTTAACAAGACGGTTTTAATGCCCCTTGGAAGAGACGTGGAGGTCAGTGTGGCTTTAAAAGACAGTTTTAATGCCATTTGGAAGAGACGTGGAGGTCACAGTAGCTTAACAAGATGCTTTTAATGCCCCTTGGAAGACACGTAGAGATCACAGCAGCTTAAAAATACGGTTTTAATGCCTCTTGGAAGAGACGTGGAGGTTACAGTAGTTTAACAAGACGGTTTTAATGCCCCTTGGTAGAGATGTGGAGTTCATCGTGGTTTAACAAGACACTTTTAATGCCCCTTGGAAGAGACGTGGAGGCCACAGTAGCTTAACAAGATGATTTTAATGCCCCTTGGAAGAGACAAGGAGTTCAGAGTGGTTAAACGAGATAGTTTTAATACCCCTGGGAAGAAAAGTGGAGGTTACAGTAGCTTAACAAGACGGTTTTAATGCCCCTTGGAAAAGACGTGGAGTTCAGAGTGGTTTAACAAGATGGTTTTGATGCCCCTTGGAAGAGACGTGGAGGTCAGTGTGGCTTTAAAAGACAGTTTTAATGCCATTTGGAAGAGACGTGGAGGTCACAGTAGCTTAACAAGATGCTTTTAATGCCCCTTGGAAGACACGTAGAGATCACAGCAGCTTAAAAATACGGTTTTAATGCCTCTTGGAAGAGACGTGGAGGTTACAGTAGTTTAACAAGACGATTTTAATGCACCTTGGAAGAGACGTGCAGTTCAGAGTGGTTTAACAAGACACTTTTAATGCCCCTTGGAAGAGACGTGGAGGCCACAGTAGCTTAACAAGATGATTTTAATGCCCCTTGGAAGAGACAAGGAGTTCAGAGTGGTTAAACGAGATAGTTTTAATACCCCTGGGAAGAAAAGTGGAGGTTACAGTAGCTTAACAAGACGGTTTTAATGCCCCTTGGAAAAGACGTGGAGTTCAGAGTGGTTTAACAAGATGGTTTTGATGCCCCTTGGAAGAGACGTGGAGGACACAGTAGCTTAACAAGACGGTTTTAATGCTCCTTGGTAGAGACAAGGAGGTCAGAGTGGTTTAACAGGACAGTTTTAATGCCCCTTGGAAGAGACGTGGAGGTCACAGTAGGTTAACAAGACGGTTTTAATGACCCTTAGAAGAGACGTGGAGATCAGTGTGGTTTAACAAGACGGTTTTAATGTCCCTTGGAAGAAACGTGGAGTTCAGACTAGTTTAATAAGATGGTTTTAATGCCCCTTGCAAGAGATGTGGAGGACACAGTAGCTTAACAGGACGGTTTTAATGCCCCTTGGAAGAGACATGGAGGTCAGAGTGGTTTAACAAGACAGTTTTAATGCCCCTTGGAAGAGACGTGGAGGTCAGAGTAGTTTAACAAGATAGTTTTAATGCCCCTTGGAAGAGACGTGGAGGTCACAGTAGCTTAACAAGACGGTTTTAATGCACCTTAGAAGAGACGTGGAGTTCAGTGTGGTTTAACAAGACGGTTTTAATGCCCCTTGGAAGAAACGTGGAGTTCAGTGTAGTTTAACAGAATGGCTTTAATGCCCCTTGCAAGAGAGGTGGAGGTCACAGTAGCTTAAAAAGACGGTTTTAATGCCACATGGAAGGGACGTCGAGGTCACAGTAGCTTAACAAGATGCTTTTAATTCCCCTTGGAAGAGACATGGAGGTCACAGTAGCTTAACAAGTCAGTTTTAATGCCCCTTGGAAGAGACATGGAGGTCAGAGTGGTTTAAGAAGACGGTTTTAATGCCCCTTGGAAGAGACGTGGAGGCACAGTAGTTTAACAAGATGCTTTTAATTCCCCTTGGAAGAGACGTGCAGGCCACAGTAGCTTAGCAAGATGGTTTTAATTCCCCTTGGAAGAGAATAGGAGTTCAGAGTGGTTAAACAAGATAGTTTTAATACCCCTGGGAAGAGACGTGGAGGTTACATTAGCTTAACAAGACGGTTTTAATGCCCCTTGGAAAAGACATGGAGTTCAGAGTGGTTTAACAAGATGGTTTTAATGCCCCTTGGAAGAGACGTGGAGGTCACAGTAGCTTAACAAGACGGTTTTAATGCCCCTTGGAAGAGACCAGGAGGTCACCGTAGCTTAACAAGACGGTTTTAATGCCCCTTGGAAGAGACGTGGAGTTCAGAAGGGTTTAACAAGACAGTTATAATGCCCCTTGGAAGAGACGTGGAGGTCACAGTAGTTTAACAAGACGGTTTTAATGCCACTTGGATGAAAAGTGGAGTTCAGAGTGGTTTAACAAAACAGTAGCTTAGCAATACGGTTTTAATGCCCCTTCGTAGAGACGTGGAGTTCAGAATGGTTTAACAAGACGGTTTTAATGCCCCTTGTAAGAGACGTGGAGGATACAGTAGCTTAATAAGACGGTTTTAATGCCACTTGAAAGAGACATGGAGGTCACAGTAGCTTAACAAGACGGTTTTAATGCCCCTTGGAAGAGACGTGGAGGTCACAGTAGCTTACAAAGATGGTTTTAATGCCGATTGGAAGAGACGTGGAGGTTAGAGTAGCTTAACCAGATGGTTTTAATGCCCATTCCAAGAGATGTGGAGTTCAGAGTGGTTTAACGTGACGGTTTTAATGCCCCTTGGAAGAGACGTGGAGTTCAGAGTGGTTTAACAAGACGGTTTTAATGCTCCTTGGAAGAGACGTGGAGGTCACAGTAGCTTAACAAGACGGTTTTAATGCCCCTTGGAAGAGACGTGGAGGTCACAGTAGCTTAACAAGATGGTTTTAATGCCCCTTGGAAGAGACGTGGAGGTCACAATAGCTTAAAAAGATGGTTTTTATGCCCCTTGGAAGAGACGTGGAGTTCAGCGTGGTTAAACAAGATGGTTTTAATGCCCCTTGGAAGAGACGTGGAGGTTACAGTAGTTTAACAAGACGGTTTTTATGCCCCTTGGTAGAGACGTGGAGTTCAGAGTTGTTTAACAAGACAATTTTAATGCACCTTGGAAGAGACGTGCTGTTCAGAGTAGTTTAACAAGACACTTTTAATGCTCCTTGGAAGAGACATGGAGGCCACAGTAGCTTAACAAGAAGGTTTTAATGCCCCTTGGAAGAGACGTGGAGGTCACAGTAGCTTAACAAGACGGTTTTAATGCCTCTTGGAAGAGACATGGAGGTCAGAGTGGTTTAACAAGACGGTTTTATGGCCCCTTGGAAGAGACGTGGAGGTCAGAGTGCTTTTAAAGACAGTTTTAATGCCCCTTGGAAGAGACGTGGAGGTCACAGTAGCTTAACAAGATGGTTTTAATGCCCCTTGGTAGAGACGTGGAGTTCAGAGTGGTTTAACAAGACGATTTTAATGCACCTTGGAAGAGATGTGCAGTTCAGAGTGGTTTAACAAGACACTTTTAATGCCCCTTGGAAGAGACGTGGAGGTCACAGTAGCTTAACAGGACGGCTTTAATGCCCCTTGGAAGAGACATGGAGGTCAGAGTGGTTTAACAAGACGGTTTTAATGCCCCTTGGAAGAGACGTGGAGGTCAGAGTGGTTTTAAAAGACAGTTTTAATGCACCTTGGAAGAGACGTGGAGGTCACAGTAGCCTAACAAGATGGTTTCAATGCCCCTTGGAAGAGACGTGGAGATCACAGCTGCTTAACAAAACGGTTTTAATGCCCCTTGGAAGAGACGTGGAGGTTACAGTAGTTTAACAAGATGGTTTTAATGCCCCTTGGTAGAGACGTGGAGTTCAGAGTGGTTTAACAAGATGGTTTTAATGCCCCTTGGAAGAGACGTGGAGTTCAGGGTTGTTAAACAAGACGGTTTTAATGCCACTTGAAAGAGACAGGGAGGTCACAGTAGCTTAACAAGACGATTTTAATGCACCTTGGAAGAGACGTGGAGTTCACAGTAGCTTACAAAGATGGTTTTAATGCCGATTGGAAGAGACGTGGAAATCAGAGTGGTTTAACAAGAAGCTTTTAATGCCCCTAGGAAAAGACGTGGAGTTCAGAGTGGTTTAACGTGACGGTTTTAATGCCCCTTGGAAGAGACGTGGAGTTCAGATTGGTTTAACAAGACAGTTTTAATGCCCCTTGGTAGAGACGTGGAGGTCACAGTAGTTTAACAAGACGGTTTTAATGCCACTTGGATGAAAAGTGGAGTTCAGAGTGGTTTAACAAAACAGTAGCTTAGCAATACGGTTTTAATGCCCCTTGGTAGAGACGTGGAGTTCAGAGTAGTTTAACAAGACGGTTTTAATGCCCCTTGGAAGAGACGTGGAGGTTACAGTAGCTTAATAAGACGGTTTTAATGCCACTTGAAAGAGACATGGAGGTCACAGTAGCTTAACAAGACGGTTTTAATGCCCCTTGGAAGAGACGTGGAGGTCACATTAGCTTACAAAGATGGTTTTAATGCCGATTGGAAGAGACGTGGAGGTTAGAGTAGCTTAACCAGATGGTTTTAATGCCCATTCCAAGAGATGTGGAGTTCAGAGTGGTTTAACGTGACGGTTTTAATGCCCCTTGGAAGAGACGTGGAGTTCAGAGTGGTTTAACAAGACGGTTTTAATGCTCCTTGGAAGAGACGTGGAGGTCACAGTAGCTTAACAAGACGGTTTTAATGCCCCTTGGAAGAGACGTGGAGGTCACAGTAGCTTAACAAGACGGTGTTAATGCCCCTTGGAAGAGACATGGAGGTCAGATTGGTTTAACAAGACGGTTTTAATGCCCCTTGGACGAGCCGTGGAGGTCAGAGAGGTTTTAAAAGACAGTTTTAATGCCCCTTGGAAGAGAAGTGGAGGTCACAGTAGCTTAACAAGATGGTTCTAATGCCCCTTGGAAGAGACGTGGAGGTCACAATAACTTAAAAACATGGTTTTTATGCCCCTTGGAAGAGACGTGGAGTTCAGAGTGGTTAAACAAGACGATTTTAATGCACCTTGGAAGAGACGTGCTGTTCAGAGTAGTTTAACAAGACACTTTTAATGCTCCTTGGAAGAGACATGGAGGCCACAGTAGCTTAACAAGATGGTTTTAATGCCCCTTGGAAGAGACGTGGAGGTCACAGTAGCTTAACAAGACGGTTTTAATGCCTCTTGGAAGAGACATGGAGGTCAGAGTGGTTTAACAAGATGGTTTTATGGCCCCTTGGAAGAGACGTGGAGGTCAGAGTGGTTTTAAAGACAGTTTTAATGCCCCTTGGAAGAGACGTGGAGGTCACAGTAGCTTAACAAGATGGTTTTAATGCCCCTTGGTAGAGACGTGGAGTTCAGAGTGGTTTAACAAGACGATTTTAATGCACCTTGGAAGAGATGTGCAGTTCAGAGTGGTTTAACAAGACACTTTTAATGCCCCTTGGAAGAGACGTGGAGGTCACAGTAGCTTAACAAGACGGTTTTAATGCCCCTTGGAAGAGACGTGGAGGTCTGAGTGGTTTTAAAAGACAGTTTTAATGCACCTTGGAAGAGACGTGGAGGTCACAGTAGCCTAACAAGATGGTTTCAATGCCCCTTGGAAGAGACGTGGAGATCACAGCTGCTTAACAAAACAGTTTAATGCCCCTTGGAAGAGACGTGGAGGTTACAGTAGTTTAACAAGATGGTTTTAATGCCCCTTGGTAGAGACGTGGAGTTCAGAGTGGTTTAACAAGATGGTTTTAATGCCCCTTGGAAGAGACGTGTAGTTCAGAGTTGTTAAACAAGACGGTTTTAATGCCACTTGAAAGAGACAGGGAGGTCACAGTAGCTTAACAAGACGGTTTTAATGCACCTTGGAAGAGACGTGGAGTTCACAGTAGCTTACAAAGATGGTTTTAATGCCGATTGGAAGAGACGTGGAGATCAGAGTGGTTTAACAAGAAGCTTTTAATGCCCCTAGGAAAAGACGTGGAGTTCAGAGTGGTTGAACGTGACGGTTTTAATGCCCCTTGGAAGAGACGTGGAGTTCAGATTGGTTTAACAAGACAGTTTTAATGCCCCTTGGTAGAGATGTGGAGGTCACAGTAGCTTAACAAGACGGTTTTAATGCCCCTTGGAAGAGACGTGGAGGTCACAGTAGCTTAACAAGACGGTTTAAATGCCCCTTGGAAGAGACATAGAGGTCAGATTGGTTTAACAAGACGGTTTTAATGCCCCTTGGAAGAGACGTGGAGGTCAGAGTGGTTTTAAAAGACAGTTTTAATGCCCCTTGGAAGAGACGTGGAGGTCAGAGTGGTTTTAAAAGACAGTTTTAATGCCCCTTGGAAGAGACGTGGAGGTCAGAGTGGTTTTAAAAGACAGTTTTAATGCCCCTTGGAAGAGACGTGGAGGTCACAGTAGCTTAACAAGATGGTTTTAATGCCCCTTGGAAGAGACGTGGAGGTCACAATAGCTAAACAAGATGGTTTTAATGCCCTTTTGAAGAGACGTGGAGTTCAGAGCGGTTAAACAAGACGGTTTTAATGCCCTATGGAAGAGACGTGGAGGTTACAGTAGTTTAACAAGACGGTTTTAATGCCCCTTGGCAGAGACGTGGAGTTCATAGTGGTTTAACAAGACGATTTTAAAGCACCTTGGAAGAGACGTGCAGTTCAGAGTGGTTTAACAAGACACTTTTAATGCCCCTTGGAAGAGACGTGGAGGCCACAGTAGCTTAACAAGACGATTTTAATGCCCCTTGGAAGAGACTAGGAGTTTAGAGTGGTTAAACAAGATAGTTTTAATACCACTGGGAAGAAACGTGGAGGTTATAGTAGCTTAACAAGACGGTTTTAATGCCCCTTGGAAAAGACGTGGACTTCAGAGTGGTTCAACAAGATGGTTTTGATGCCCCTTGGAAGAGGCGTGGAGGTCACAGTAGCTTAACAAGACGGTTTTAATGCCCCTTGGCAGAGACATGGAGGTCAGAGTGGTTTCACAAGAAGGTTTTAATGCCCCTTGGAAGAGACGTGGAGTTCACAGTAGGTTAACAAGATGGTTTTAATGACCCTTAGAAGAGACGTGGTGTTCAGTGTGGTTTAACAAGACGGTTTTAATGTCCCTTGGAAGAAACGTGGAGTTCAGAGTAGTTTAATAAGATGGTTTTAATGTCCCTTGCAAGAGATGTGGAGGTCACAGTAGCTTAACAAGACGGTTTTAATGCCACTTGGAAGGGACGTGGAGGTCACTGTAGCTTAACAAAATGGTTTTAATGCCCCTTGGAAGAGACGTGGATGTCACAGTAGCTTAACAAGACAGTTTTAATGCCAATTGGATGAGACCTGGAGGACACAGTAGCTTAACAGGACGGTTTTAATGCCCCTTGGAAGAGAAATGGAGGTCAGAGTGGTTTCACAAGACAGTTTTAATGCCCCTTGGAAGAGATGTGGAGGTCAGAGTGGTTTTAAAAGACAGTTTTAATGCCCCTTGGAAGAGACGTGGAGGTCAGAGTGGTTTTAAAAGACAGTTTTAATGCCCCTTGGAAGAGACGTGGAGGTCAGAGTGGTTTTAAAAGACAGTTTTAATGCCCCTTGGAAGAGACGTGGAGGTCACAGTAGCTTATCAAGATGGTTTTAATGCCCCTTGGAAGAGACGTGGAGGTCACAATAGCTAAACAAGATGGTTTTAATGCCCTTTGGAAGAGACGTGGAGTTCAGAGCGGTTAAACAAGACGGTTTTAATGCCCCTTGGAAGAGACGTGGAGGTTACAGTAGTTTAACAAGACGATTTTAATGCCCCTTGGCAGAGACGTGGAGTTCATAGTGGTTTAACAAGACGATTTTAACGCACCTTGGAAGAGACGTGCAGTTCAGAGTGGTTTAACAAGACACTTTTAATGCCCCTTGGAAGAGACGTGGAGGCCACAGTAGCTTAACAAGATGATTTTAATGCCCCTTGGAAGAGACTAGGAGTTCAGAGTGGTTAAACAAGATAGTTTTAATACCACTGGGAAGAAACGTGGAGGTTACTGAAGCTTAACAAGACGGTTTTAATGCCCCTTGGAAAAGACGTGGACTTCAGAGTGGTTCAACAAGATGGTTTTGATGCCCCTTGGAAGAGACGTGGAGGTCACAGTAGCTTAACAAGACGGTTTTAATGCCCCTTGGCAGAGACATGGAGGTCAGAGTGGTTTCACAAGACGGTTTTAATGCCCCTTGGAAGAGACGTGGAGTTCACAGTAGGTTAACAAGATGGTTTTAATGACCGTTAGAAGAGACGTGGAGTTCAGTGTGGTTTAACAAGACGGTTTTAATGTCCCTTGGAAGAAACGTGGAGTTCAGAGTAGTTTAATAAGATGGTTTTAATGCCCCTTGCAAGAGATGTGGAGGTCACAGTAGCTTAACAAGACGGTTTTAATGCCACTTGGAAGGGACGTGGAGGTCACAGTAGCTTAACAAAATGGTTTTAATGCCCCTTGGAAGAGACGTGGATGTCACAGTAGCTTAACAAGAGAGTTTTAATGCCAATTGGAAGAGACCTGGAGGACACAGTAGCTTAACAGGACGGTTTTAATGCCCCTTGGAAGAGAAATGGAGGTCAGAGTGGTTTAACAAGACAGTTTTAATGCCCCTTGGAAGAGACGTGGAGGTCAGAGTAGTTTAACAAGATAGTTTTAATGCCCCTTGGAAGAGACGTGGAGGTCACAGTAGCTTAACAAGACGGTTTTAATGCCCCTTGGAAAAAACCTGGAGGTCACAGTAGCTTAACAAGACAGTTTTAATGCCCCTTGGAATAGACATGGAGGTCAGAGTGGTTTAACAAGACGGTTTTAATGCCCCTTGGAAGAGACGTGGAGGTCACAGTAGGTTAAAAAGACGGTTTTAATGCACCTTAGAAGAGACGTGGAGTTCAGTGTGGTTTAACAAGACGGTTGTAATGCCCCTTGGAAGAAATGTGGAGTTCAGAGTAGTTTAACAGAATGGCTTTAATGCCCCTTGCAAGAGAGGTGGAGGTCACAGTAGCTTAACAAGACGGTTTTAATGCCACTTGGAAGGGACGTGGAGGTCACAGTAGTTTAACAAGATGCTTTTAATTCCCCTTGGAAGAGACGTGGAGGTCACAGTAGCTTAACAAGACAGTTTTAATGCCCCTTGGAAGAGACATGGAGGTCAGAGTGGTTTAACAAGACGGTTTTAATGCCCCTTGGAAGAGACGTGGAGGTCACAGTAGCTTAACAAGATGCTTTTAATTCCCCTTTGAAGAGACGTGGAGGCCACAGTAGCTTAACAAAATGGTTTTAATGCCCCTTGGAAGAGACGTGGATGTCACAGTAGCTTAACAAGAGAGTTTTAATGCCAATTGGAAGAGACCTGGAGGACACAGTAGCTTAACAAGACGGTTTTAATGCCCCTTGGAAGAGAAATGGAGGTCAGAGTGGTTTAACAAGACAGTTTTAATGCCCCTTGGAAGAGACGTGGAGGTAAGAGTAGTTTAACAAGATAGTTTTAATGCCCCTTGGAAGAGACGTGGAGGTCACAGTAGCTTAACAAGACGGTTTTAATGCCCCTTGGAAGAGACAGGAAGGTCAGAGTTTTTTAACAAGACGGTTTTAATGCCCCATGGAAGAGACGTGGAAGTCAGAGTGGTTTTAAAAGACAGTTTTAATGCACCTTGGAAGAGACGCGGAGGTCACAGTAGCCTAACAAGATGGTTTTAATGCCCCTTGGAAGAGACGTGGAGGTCAGAGTGGTTTTAGAAGACAGTTTTAATGCACCTTGGAAGAGACGTGGAGGTCACAGTAGCCTAACAAGATGGTTTCAATGCCCCTTGGAAGAGACGTGGAGATCACAGTTGCTTAACAAAACGGTTTTAATGCCCCTTGGAAGAGACGTGGAGGTTACAGTAGTTTAACAAGATGGTTTTAATGCCCCTTGGTAGAGACGTGGAGTTCAGAGTGGTTTAACAAGATGGTTTTAATGCCCCTTGGAAGAGACGTGGAGTACAGAGTTGTTAAACAAGACGGTTTTAATGCCACTTGAAAGAGACAGGGAGGTCACAGTAGCTTAACAAGACGGTTTTAATGCACCTTGGAAGAGACGTGGAGTTCACAGTAGCTTACAAAGATGGTTTTAATGCCGATTGGAAGAGATGTAGAGATCAGAGTGGTTTAACAAGAAGCTTTTAATGCCCCTAGGAAAAGACGTGGAGTTCAGAGTGGTTTAACGTGACGGTTTTAATGCCCCTTGGAAGAGACGTGGAGTTCAGAGTGGTTTAACAAGACGGTTTTAATGCCTCTTGGAAGAGACGTGGAGGTCACAATAGCTTAACAAGACGGTTTTCATGCCCCTTGGAAGAGACGTGGAGGTCAGAGTAGCTTAACAAGACGGTTTTAATGCCCCTTGGAAGAGACATGGAGGTCAGAGTGGTTTAACAAGACGGTTTTAATGCCCCTTGGAAGAGACGTGGAGGTCAGTGTGGCTTTAAAAGACAGTTTTAATGCCATTTGGAAGAGACGTGGAGGTCACAGTAGCTTAACAAGATGCTTTTAATGCCCCTTGGAAGACACGTAGAGATCACAGCAGCTTAAAAATACGGTTTTAATGCCTCTTGGAAGAGACGTGGAGGTTACAGTAGTTTAACAAGACGGTTTTAATGCCCCTTGGTAGAGATGTGGAGTTCATCGTGGTTTAACAAGACACTTTTAATGCCCCTTGGAAGAGACGTGGAGGCCACAGTAGCTTAACAAGATGATTTTAATGCCCCTTGGAAGAGACAAGGAGTTCAGAGTGGTTAAACGAGATAGTTTTAATACCCCTGGGAAGAAAAGTGGAGGTTACAGTAGCTTAACAAGACGGTTTTAATGCCCCTTGGAAAAGACGTGGAGTTCAGAGTGGTTTAACAAGATGGTTTTGATGCCCCTTGGAAGAGACGTGGAGGTCAGTGTGGCTTTAAAAGACAGTTTTAATGCCATTTGGAAGAGACGTGGAGGTCACAGTAGCTTAACAAGATGCTTTTAATGCCCCTTGGAAGACACGTAGAGATCACAGCAGCTTAAAAATACGGTTTTAATGCCTCTTGGAAGAGACGTGGAGGTTACAGTAGTTTAACAAGACGATTTTAATGCACCTTGGAAGAGACGTGCAGTTCAGAGTGGTTTAACAAGACACTTTTAATGCCCCTTGGAAGAGACGTGGAGGCCACAGTAGCTTAACAAGATGATTTTAATGCCCCTTGGAAGAGACAAGGAGTTCAGAGTGGTTAAACGAGATAGTTTTAATACCCCTGGGAAGAAAAGTGGAGGTTACAGTAGCTTAACAAGACGGTTTTAATGCCCCTTGGAAAAGACGTGGAGTTCAGAGTGGTTTAACAAGATGGTTTTGATGCCCCTTGGAAGAGACGTGGAGGACACAGTAGCTTAACAAGACGGTTTTAATGCTCCTTGGTAGAGACAAGGAGGTCAGAGTGGTTTAACAGGACAGTTTTAATGCCCCTTGGAAGAGACGTGGAGGTCACAGTAGGTTAACAAGACGGTTTTAATGACCCTTAGAAGAGACGTGGAGATCAGTGTGGTTTAACAAGACGGTTTTAATGTCCCTTGGAAGAAACGTGGAGTTCAGACTAGTTTAATAAGATGGTTTTAATGCCCCTTGCAAGAGATGTGGAGGTCACAGTAGCTTAACAAGACGGTTTTAATGCCACTTGGAAGGGACGTGGAGGTCAAAGTAGCTTAACAAGATGCTTGTAATTCCCCTTGGAAGAGACGTGGATGTCACAGTAGCTTAACAAGACGGTTTTAATGCCACTTGGAAGAGACCTGGAGGACACAGTAGCTTAACAGGACGGTTTTAATGCCCCTTGGAAGAGACATGGAGGTCAGAGTGGTTTAACAAGACAGTTTTAATGCCCCTTGGAAGAGACGTGGAGGTCAGAGTAGTTTAACAAGATAGTTTTAATGCCCCTTGGAAGAGACGTGGAGGTCACAGTAGCTTAACAAGACGGTTTTAATGCACCTTAGAAGAGACGTGGAGTTCAGTGTGGTTTAACAAGACGGTTTTAATGCCCCTTGGAAGAAACGTGGAGTTCAGTGTAGTTTAACAGAATGGCTTTAATGCCCCTTGCAAGAGAGGTGGAGGTCACAGTAGCTTAAAAAGACGGTTTTAATGCCACATGGAAGGGACGTCGAGGTCACAGTAGCTTAACAAGATGCTTTTAATTCCCCTTGGAAGAGACATGGAGGTCACAGTAGCTTAACAAGTCAGTTTTAATGCCCCTTGGAAGAGACATGGAGGTCAGAGTGGTTTAAGAAGACGGTTTTAATGCCCCTTGGAAGAGACGTGGAGGCACAGTAGTTTAACAAGATGCTTTTAATTCCCCTTGGAAGAGACGTGCAGGCCACAGTAGCTTAGCAAGATGGTTTTAATTCCCCTTGGAAGAGAATAGGAGTTCAGAGTGGTTAAACAAGATAGTTTTAATACCCCTGGGAAGAGACGTGGAGGTTACATTAGCTTAACAAGACGGTTTTAATGCCCCTTGGAAAAGACATGGAGTTCAGAGTGGTTTAACAAGATGGTTTTAATGCCCCTTGGAAGAGACGTGGAGGTCACAGTAGCTTAACAAGACGGTTTTAATGCCCCTTGGAAGAGACCAGGAGGTCACCGTAGCTTAACAAGACGGTTTTAATGCCCCTTGGAAGAGACGTGGAGTTCAGAAGGGTTTAACAAGACAGTTATAATGCCCCTTGGAAGAGACGTGGAGGTCACAGTAGTTTAACAAGACGGTTTTAATGCCACTTGGATGAAAAGTGGAGTTCAGAGTGGTTTAACAAAACAGTAGCTTAGCAATACGGTTTTAATGCCCCTTCGTAGAGACGTGGAGTTCAGAATGGTTTAACAAGACGGTTTTAATGCCCCTTGTAAGAGACGTGGAGGATACAGTAGCTTAATAAGACGGTTTTAATGCCACTTGAAAGAGACATGGAGGTCACAGTAGCTTAACAAGACGGTTTTAATGCCCCTTGGAAGAGACGTGGAGGTCACAGTAGCTTACAAAGATGGTTTTAATGCCGATTGGAAGAGACGTGGAGGTTAGAGTAGCTTAACCAGATGGTTTTAATGCCCATTCCAAGAGATGTGGAGTTCAGAGTGGTTTAACGTGACGGTTTTAATGCCCCTTGGAAGAGACGTGGAGTTCAGAGTGGTTTAACAAGACGGTTTTAATGCTCCTTGGAAGAGACGTGGAGGTCACAGTAGCTTAACAAGACGGTTTTAATGCCCCTTGGAAGAGACGTGGAGGTCACAGTAGCTTAACAAGATGGTTTTAATGCCCCTTGGAAGAGACGTGGAGGTCACAATAGCTTAAAAAGATGGTTTTTATGCCCCTTGGAAGAGACGTGGAGTTCAGCGTGGTTAAACAAGATGGTTTTAATGCCCCTTGGAAGAGACGTGGAGGTTACAGTAGTTTAACAAGACGGTTTTTATGCCCCTTGGTAGAGACGTGGAGTTCAGAGTTGTTTAACAAGACAATTTTAATGCACCTTGGAAGAGACGTGCTGTTCAGAGTAGTTTAACAAGACACTTTTAATGCTCCTTGGAAGAGACATGGAGGCCACAGTAGCTTAACAAGAAGGTTTTAATGCCCCTTGGAAGAGACGTGGAGGTCACAGTAGCTTAACAAGACGGTTTTAATGCCTCTTGGAAGAGACATGGAGGTCAGAGTGGTTTAACAAGACGGTTTTATGGCCCCTTGGAAGAGACGTGGAGGTCAGAGTGCTTTTAAAGACAGTTTTAATGCCCCTTGGAAGAGACGTGGAGGTCACAGTAGCTTAACAAGATGGTTTTAATGCCCCTTGGTAGAGACGTGGAGTTCAGAGTGGTTTAACAAGACGATTTTAATGCACCTTGGAAGAGATGTGCAGTTCAGAGTGGTTTAACAAGACACTTTTAATGCCCCTTGGAAGAGACGTGGAGGTCACAGTAGCTTAACAGGACGGCTTTAATGCCCCTTGGAAGAGACATGGAGGTCAGAGTGGTTTAACAAGACGGTTTTAATGCCCCTTGGAAGAGACGTGGAGGTCAGAGTGGTTTTAAAAGACAGTTTTAATGCACCTTGGAAGAGACGTGGAGGTCACAGTAGCCTAACAAGATGGTTTCAATGCCCCTTGGAAGAGACGTGGAGATCACAGCTGCTTAACAAAACGGTTTTAATGCCCCTTGGAAGAGACGTGGAGGTTACAGTAGTTTAACAAGATGGTTTTAATGCCCCTTGGTAGAGACGTGGAGTTCAGAGTGGTTTAACAAGATGGTTTTAATGCCCCTTGGAAGAGACGTGGAGTTCAGGGTTGTTAAACAAGACGGTTTTAATGCCACTTGAAAGAGACAGGGAGGTCACAGTAGCTTAACAAGACGATTTTAATGCACCTTGGAAGAGACGTGGAGTTCACAGTAGCTTACAAAGATGGTTTTAATGCCGATTGGAAGAGACGTGGAAATCAGAGTGGTTTAACAAGAAGCTTTTAATGCCCCTAGGAAAAGACGTGGAGTTCAGAGTGGTTTAACGTGACGGTTTTAATGCCCCTTGGAAGAGACGTGGAGTTCAGATTGGTTTAACAAGACAGTTTTAATGCCCCTTGGTAGAGACGTGGAGGTCACAGTAGTTTAACAAGACGGTTTTAATGCCACTTGGATGAAAAGTGGAGTTCAGAGTGGTTTAACAAAACAGTAGCTTAGCAATACGGTTTTAATGCCCCTTGGTAGAGACGTGGAGTTCAGAGTAGTTTAACAAGACGGTTTTAATGCCCCTTGGAAGAGACGTGGAGGTTACAGTAGCTTAATAAGACGGTTTTAATGCCACTTGAAAGAGACATGGAGGTCACAGTAGCTTAACAAGACGGTTTTAATGCCCCTTGGAAGAGACGTGGAGGTCACATTAGCTTACAAAGATGGTTTTAATGCCGATTGGAAGAGACGTGGAGGTTAGAGTAGCTTAACCAGATGGTTTTAATGCCCATTCCAAGAGATGTGGAGTTCAGAGTGGTTTAACGTGACGGTTTTAATGCCCCTTGGAAGAGACGTGGAGTTCAGAGTGGTTTAACAAGACGGTTTTAATGCTCCTTGGAAGAGACGTGGAGGTCACAGTAGCTTAACAAGACGGTTTTAATGCCCCTTGGAAGAGACGTGGAGGTCACAGTAGCTTAACAAGACGGTGTTAATGCCCCTTGGAAGAGACATGGAGGTCAGATTGGTTTAACAAGACGGTTTTAATGCCCCTTGGACGAGCCGTGGAGGTCAGAGAGGTTTTAAAAGACAGTTTTAATGCCCCTTGGAAGAGAAGTGGAGGTCACAGTAGCTTAACAAGATGGTTCTAATGCCCCTTGGAAGAGACGTGGAGGTCACAATAACTTAAAAACATGGTTTTTATGCCCCTTGGAAGAGACGTGGAGTTCAGAGTGGTTAAACAAGACGATTTTAATGCACCTTGGAAGAGACGTGCTGTTCAGAGTAGTTTAACAAGACACTTTTAATGCTCCTTGGAAGAGACATGGAGGCCACAGTAGCTTAACAAGATGGTTTTAATGCCCCTTGGAAGAGACGTGGAGGTCACAGTAGCTTAACAAGACGGTTTTAATGCCTCTTGGAAGAGACATGGAGGTCAGAGTGGTTTAACAAGATGGTTTTATGGCCCCTTGGAAGAGACGTGGAGGTCAGAGTGGTTTTAAAGACAGTTTTAATGCCCCTTGGAAGAGACGTGGAGGTCACAGTAGCTTAACAAGATGGTTTTAATGCCCCTTGGTAGAGACGTGGAGTTCAGAGTGGTTTAACAAGACGATTTTAATGCACCTTGGAAGAGATGTGCAGTTCAGAGTGGTTTAACAAGACACTTTTAATGCCCCTTGGAAGAGACGTGGAGGTCACAGTAGCTTAACAAGACGGTTTTAATGCCCCTTGGAAGAGACGTGGAGGTCTGAGTGGTTTTAAAAGACAGTTTTAATGCACCTTGGAAGAGACGTGGAGGTCACAGTAGCCTAACAAGATGGTTTCAATGCCCCTTGGAAGAGACGTGGAGATCACAGCTGCTTAACAAAACAGTTTAATGCCCCTTGGAAGAGACGTGGAGGTTACAGTAGTTTAACAAGATGGTTTTAATGCCCCTTGGTAGAGACGTGGAGTTCAGAGTGGTTTAACAAGATGGTTTTAATGCCCCTTGGAAGAGACGTGTAGTTCAGAGTTGTTAAACAAGACGGTTTTAATGCCACTTGAAAGAGACAGGGAGGTCACAGTAGCTTAACAAGACGGTTTTAATGCACCTTGGAAGAGACGTGGAGTTCACAGTAGCTTACAAAGATGGTTTTAATGCCGATTGGAAGAGACGTGGAGATCAGAGTGGTTTAACAAGAAGCTTTTAATGCCCCTAGGAAAAGACGTGGAGTTCAGAGTGGTTGAACGTGACGGTTTTAATGCCCCTTGGAAGAGACGTGGAGTTCAGATTGGTTTAACAAGACAGTTTTAATGCCCCTTGGTAGAGATGTGGAGGTCACAGTAGCTTAACAAGACGGTTTTAATGCCCCTTGGAAGAGACGTGGAGGTCACAGTAGCTTAACAAGACGGTTTAAATGCCCCTTGGAAGAGACATAGAGGTCAGATTGGTTTAACAAGACGGTTTTAATGCCCCTTGGAAGAGACGTGGAGGTCAGAGTGGTTTTAAAAGACAGTTTTAATGCCCCTTGGAAGAGACGTGGAGGTCAGAGTGGTTTTAAAAGACAGTTTTAATGCCCCTTGGAAGAGACGTGGAGGTCAGAGTGGTTTTAAAAGACAGTTTTAATGCCCCTTGGAAGAGACGTGGAGGTCACAGTAGCTTAACAAGATGGTTTTAATGCCCCTTGGAAGAGACGTGGAGGTCACAATAGCTAAACAAGATGGTTTTAATGCCCTTTTGAAGAGACGTGGAGTTCAGAGCGGTTAAACAAGACGGTTTTAATGCCCTATGGAAGAGACGTGGAGGTTACAGTAGTTTAACAAGACGGTTTTAATGCCCCTTGGCAGAGACGTGGAGTTCATAGTGGTTTAACAAGACGATTTTAAAGCACCTTGGAAGAGACGTGCAGTTCAGAGTGGTTTAACAAGACACTTTTAATGCCCCTTGGAAGAGACGTGGAGGCCACAGTAGCTTAACAAGACGATTTTAATGCCCCTTGGAAGAGACTAGGAGTTTAGAGTGGTTAAACAAGATAGTTTTAATACCACTGGGAAGAAACGTGGAGGTTATAGTAGCTTAACAAGACGGTTTTAATGCCCCTTGGAAAAGACGTGGACTTCAGAGTGGTTCAACAAGATGGTTTTGATGCCCCTTGGAAGAGGCGTGGAGGTCACAGTAGCTTAACAAGACGGTTTTAATGCCCCTTGGCAGAGACATGGAGGTCAGAGTGGTTTCACAAGAAGGTTTTAATGCCCCTTGGAAGAGACGTGGAGTTCACAGTAGGTTAACAAGATGGTTTTAATGACCCTTAGAAGAGACGTGGTGTTCAGTGTGGTTTAACAAGACGGTTTTAATGTCCCTTGGAAGAAACGTGGAGTTCAGAGTAGTTTAATAAGATGGTTTTAATGTCCCTTGCAAGAGATGTGGAGGTCACAGTAGCTTAACAAGACGGTTTTAATGCCACTTGGAAGGGACGTGGAGGTCACTGTAGCTTAACAAAATGGTTTTAATGCCCCTTGGAAGAGACGTGGATGTCACAGTAGCTTAACAAGACAGTTTTAATGCCAATTGGATGAGACCTGGAGGACACAGTAGCTTAACAGGACGGTTTTAATGCCCCTTGGAAGAGAAATGGAGGTCAGAGTGGTTTCACAAGACAGTTTTAATGCCCCTTGGAAGAGACGTGGAGGTCAGAGTGGTTTTAAAAGACAGTTTTAATGCCCCTTGGAAGAGACGTGGAGGTCAGAGTGGTTTTAAAAGACAGTTTTAATGCCCCTTGGAAGAGACGTGGAGGTCAGAGTGGTTTTAAAAGACAGTTTTAATGCCCCTTGGAAGAGACGTGGAGGTCACAGTAGCTTATCAAGATGGTTTTAATGCCCCTTGGAAGAGACGTGGAGGTCACAATAGCTAAACAAGATGGTTTTAATGCCCTTTGGAAGAGACGTGGAGTTCAGAGCGGTTAAACAAGACGGTTTTAATGCCCCTTGGAAGAGACGTGGAGGTTACAGTAGTTTAACAAGACGATTTTAATGCCCCTTGGCAGAGACGTGGAGTTCATAGTGGTTTAACAAGACGATTTTAACGCACCTTGGAAGAGACGTGCAGTTCAGAGTGGTTTAACAAGACACTTTTAATGCCCCTTGGAAGAGACCTGGAGGCCACAGTAGCTTAACAAGATGATTTTAATGCCCCTTGGAAGAGACTAGGAGTTCAGAGTGGTTAAACAAGATAGTTTTAATACCACTGGGAAGAAACGTGGAGGTTACTGAAGCTTAACAAGACGGTTTTAATGCCCCTTGGAAAAGACGTGGACTTCAGAGTGGTTCAACAAGATGGTTTTGATGCCCCTTGGAAGAGACGTGGAGGTCACAGTAGCTTAACAAGACGGTTTTAATGCCCCTTGGCAGAGACATGGAGGTCAGAGTGGTTTCACAAGACGGTTTTAATGCCCCTTGGAAGAGACGTGGAGTTCACAGTAGGTTAACAAGATGGTTTTAATGACCGTTAGAAGAGACGTGGAGTTCAGTGTGGTTTAACAAGACGGTTTTAATGTCCCTTGGAAGAAACGTGGAGTTCAGAGTAGTTTAATAAGATGGTTTTAATGCCCCTTGCAAGAGATGTGGAGGTCACAGTAGCTTAACAAGACGGTTTTAATGCCACTTGGAAGGGACGTGGAGGTCACAGTAGCTTAACAAAATGGTTTTAATGCCCCTTGGAAGAGACGTGGATGTCACAGTAGCTTAACAAGAGAGTTTTAATGCCAATTGGAAGAGACCTGGAGGACACAGTAGCTTAACAGGACGGTTTTAATGCCCCTTGGAAGAGAAATGGAGGTCAGAGTGGTTTAACAAGACAGTTTTAATGCCCCTTGGAAGAGACGTGGAGGTCAGAGTAGTTTAACAAGATAGTTTTAATGCCCCTTGGAAGAGACGTGGAGGTCACAGTAGCTTAACAAGACGGTTTTAATGCCCCTTGGAAAAAACCTGGAGGTCACAGTAGCTTAACAAGACAGTTTTAATGCCCCTTGGAATAGACATGGAGGTCAGAGTGGTTTAACAAGACGGTTTTAATGCCCCTTGGAAGAGACGTGGAGGTCACAGTAGGTTAAAAAGACGGTTTTAATGCACCTTAGAAGAGACGTGGAGTTCAGTGTGGTTTAACAAGACGGTTGTAATGCCCCTTGGAAGAAATGTGGAGTTCAGAGTAGTTTAACAGAATGGCTTTAATGCCCCTTGCAAGAGAGGTGGAGGTCACAGTAGCTTAACAAGACGGTTTTAATGCCACTTGGAAGGGACGTGGAGGTCACAGTAGTTTAACAAGATGCTTTTAATTCCCCTTGGAAGAGACGTGGAGGTCACAGTAGCTTAACAAGACAGTTTTAATGCCCCTTGGAAGAGACATGGAGGTCAGAGTGGTTTAACAAGACGGTTTTAATGCCCCTTGGAAGAGACGTGGAGGTCACAGTAGCTTAACAAGATGCTTTTAATTCCCCTTTGAAGAGACGTGGAGGCCACAGTAGCTTAACAAAATGGTTTTAATGCCCCTTGGAAGAGACGTGGATGTCACAGTAGCTTAACAAGAGAGTTTTAATGCCAATTGGAAGAGACCTGGAGGACACAGTAGCTTAACAAGACGGTTTTAATGCCCCTTGGAAGAGAAATGGAGGTCAGAGTGGTTTAACAAGACAGTTTTAATGCCCCTTGGAAGAGACGTGGAGGTAAGAGTAGTTTAACAAGATAGTTTTAATGCCCCTTGGAAGAGACGTGGAGGTCACAGTAGCTTAACAAGACGGTTTTAATGCCCCTTGGAAGAGACAGGAAGGTCAGAGTTTTTTAACAAGACGGTTTTAATGCCCCATGGAAGAGACGTGGAAGTCAGAGTGGTTTTAAAAGACAGTTTTAATGCACCTTGGAAGAGACGCGGAGGTCACAGTAGCCTAACAAGATGGTTTTAATGCCCCTTGGAAGAGACGTGGAGGTCAGAGTGGTTTTAGAAGACAGTTTTAATGCACCTTGGAAGAGACGTGGAGGTCACAGTAGCCTAACAAGATGGTTTCAATGCCCCTTGGAAGAGACGTGGAGATCACAGTTGCTTAACAAAACGGTTTTAATGCCCCTTGGAAGAGACGTGGAGGTTACAGTAGTTTAACAAGATGGTTTTAATGCCCCTTGGTAGAGACGTGGAGTTCAGAGTGGTTTAACAAGATGGTTTTAATGCCCCTTGGAAGAGACGTGGAGTACAGAGTTGTTAAACAAGACGGTTTTAATGCCACTTGAAAGAGACAGGGAGGTCACAGTAGCTTAACAAGACGGTTTTAATGCACCTTGGAAGAGACGTGGAGTTCACAGTAGCTTACAAAGATGGTTTTAATGCCGATTGGAAGAGATGTAGAGATCAGAGTGGTTTAACAAGAAGCTTTTAATGCCCCTAGGAAAAGACGTGGAGTTCAGAGTGGTTTAACGTGACGGTTTTAATGCCCCTTGGAAGAGACGTGGAGTTCAGATTGGTTTAACAAGACAGTTTTAATGCCTCTTGGAAGAGATGTGGAGGTCACAGTAGCTTAACAAGACGGTTTTAATGCCCCTTGGAAGAGACGTGGAGGTCACAGTAGCTTAACAAGACGGTTTAAATGCCCCTTGGAAGAGAAATGGAGGTCAGATTGGTTTAACAAGACGGTTTTAATGCCCCTTGGAAGAGACGTGGAGGTCAGAGTGGTTTTAAAAGACAGTTTTAATGCCCCTTGGAAGAGACGTGGAGGTCAGAGTGGTTTTAAAAGACAGTTTTAATGCCCCTTGGAAGAGACGTGGAGGTCAGAGTGGTTTTAAAAGACAGTTTTAATGCCCCTTGGAAGAGACGTGGAGGTCACAGTAGCTTAACAAGATGGTTTTAATGCCCCTTGGAAGAGACGTGGAGGTCACAATAGGTAAACAAGATGGTTTTAATGCCCTTTGGAAGAGATGTGGAGTTCAGAGCGGTTAAACAAGACGGTTTTAATGCCCCTTGGAAGAGACGTGGAGGTTACAGTAGTTTAACAAGACGGCTTTAATGCCCCTTGGCAGAGACGTGGAGTTCATAGTGGTTTAACAAGACGATTTTAATGCACCTTGGAAGAGACGTGCAGTTCAGAGTGGTTTAACAGGACACTTTTAATGCCCCTTGGAAGAGACGTGGAGGCCACAGTAGCTTAACAAGATGATTTTAATGCCCCTTGGAAGAGACTAGGAGTTCAGAGTGGTTAAACAAGATAGTTTTAATACCACTGGGAAGAAACGTGGAGGTTACAGTAGCTTAACAAGACGGTTTTAATGCCCCTTGGAAAAGACGTGGACTTCAGAGTGGTTCAACAAGATGGTTTTGATGCCCCTTGGAAGAGACGTGGAGGTCACAGTAGCTTAACAAGACGGTTTTAATGCCCCTTGGCAGAGACATGGAGGTCAGAGTGGTTTAACAAGACGGTTTTAATGCCCCTTGGACGAGACGTGGAGTTCACAGTAGGTTAACAAGATGGTTTTAATGACCCTTAGAAGAGACGTGGAGTTCAGTGTGGTTTAACAAGACGGTTTTAATGTCCCTTGGAAGAAACGTGGAGTTCAGAGTAGTTTAATAAGATGGTTTTAATGCCCCTTGCAAGAGATGTGGAGGTCACAGTAGCTTAACAAGACGGTTTTAATGCCACTTGGAAGGGACGTGGAGGTCACAGTAGCTTAACAAAATGGTTTTAATGCCCCTTGGAAGAGACGTGGATGTCACAGTAGCTTAACAAGACAGTTTTAATGCCAATTGGAAGAGACCTGGAGGGCACAGTAGCTTAACAGGACGGTTTTAATGCCCCTTGGAAGAGAAATGGAGGTCAGAGTGGTTTAACAAGACAGTTTTAATGCCCCTTGGAAGAGACTAGGAGTTCAGAGTGGTTAAACAAGATAGTTTTAATACCACTGGGAAGAAACGTGGAGGTTACAGTAGCTTAACAAGACGGTTTTAATGCCCCTTGGAAAAGACGTGGACTTCAGAGTGGTTCAACAAGATGGTTTTGATGCCCCTTGGAAGAGACGTGGAGGTCACAGTAGCTTAACAAGACGGTTTTAATGCCCCTTGGCAGAGACATGGAGGTCAGAGTGGTTTAACAAGACGGTTTTAATGCCCCTTGGAAGAGACGTGGAGTTCACAGTAGGTTAACAAGATGGTTTTAATGACCCTTAGAAGAGACGTGGAGTTCAGTGTGGTTTAACAAGACGGTTTTAATGTCCCTTGGAAGAAACGTGGAGTTCAGAGTAGTTTAATAAGATGGTTTTAATGCCCCTTGCAAGAGATGTGGAGGTCACAGTAGCTTAACAAGACGGTTTTAATGCCACTTGGAAGGGACGTGGAGGTCACAGTAGCTTAACAAAATGGTTTTAATGCCCCTTGGAAGAGACGTGGATGTCACAGTAGCTTAACAAGACAGTTTTAATGCCAATTGGAAGAGACCTGGAGGGCACAGTAGCTTAACAGGACGGTTTTAATGCCCCTTGGAAGAGAAATGGAGGTCAGAGTGGTTTAACAAGACAGTTTTAATGCCCCTTGGAAGAGACGTGGAGGTCAGAGTAGTTTAACAAGATAGTTTTAATGCCCCTTGGAAGAGACGTGGAGGTCACAGTAGCTTAACAAGATGGTTTTAATGCCCCTTGGAAGAGACCTGGAGGTCACAGTAGCTTAACAAGATGGTTTTAATGCCCCTTGGAATAGACATGGAGGTCAGAGTGGTTTAACAAGACGGTTTTAATGCCCCTTGGAAGAGACGTGGAGGTCACAGTAGGTTAAAAAGACGGTTTTAATGCACCTTAGAAGAGACGTGGAGTTCAGTGTGGTTTAACAAGACGGTTTTAATGCCCCTTGGAAGAAATGTGGAGTTCAGAGTAGTTTAACAGAATGGCTTTAATGCCCCTTGCAAAAGAGGTGGAGGTCACAGTAGCTTAACAAGACGGTTTTAATGCCACTTGGAAGGGATGTGGAGGTCACAGTAGTTTAACAAGATGCTTTTAATTCCCCTTGGAAGAGACGTGGAGGTCACAGTAGCTTAACAAGACAGTTTTAATGCCCCTTGGAAGAGACATGGAGGTCAGAGTGGTTTAATAAGACGGTTTTAATGCCCCTTGGAAGAGACGTGGAGGTCACAGTAGCTTAACAAGATGCTTTTAATTCCCCTTGGAAGAGACGTGGAGGCCACAGTAGCTTAACAAGATGGTTTTAATGCCCCTTGGAAGAGAATAGGAGTTCAGAGTGGTTAAACAAGATAGTTTCAATACCCCTGGGAAGAGACGTGGAGGTTACAGTAGCTTAACAAGACGGTTTTAATGCCCCTTGGAAAAGACGTGGAGTTCAGAATAGTTTAACAAGATGGTTTTAATGCCCCTTGGAAGAGACGTGGAGGTCACAGTAGCTTAACAAGACGGTTTTAATGCACCTTGAAAGAGACCTGGAGGTCACCGTAGCTTAACAAGACGGTTTTAATGCCCCTTGGAAGAGACGTGGAGTTCAGAAGGGTTTAACAAGACAGTTATAATGCCCCTTGGAAGAGACTTGGAGGTCACAGTAGTTTAACAAGACGGTTTTAATGCCACTTGGATGAAAAGTGGAGTTCAGAGTGGTTTAACAAAACAGTAGCTTAGCAATACGGTTTTAATGCACCTTGGAAGAGACAAGTAGTTCAGAATGGTTTAACAATACGGTTTTTCTTCCCCTTGGAAAAGACATGGAGTACAGAGTGGTTTAACAAGACGGTTTTAATGCCCCTTGGAAGAGACGTGGAGGTCACAGTAGTTTAACAAGATGGTTTTATTGCCCCTTGGTAGAGACGTGGAGTTCAGAGTGGTTAAACAAGATAGTTTTAATACCCCTTGAAAGAGACGTGGAGGTCAGAGTGGTTTAAGAAGACGGTTTTAATGCCCCTTGGAAGAGACGTGGAATTCAGAGTGGTTTAACAAGACGGTTTTAATGCCCCTTGAAAGAGACTTGGAGGCCACAGTAGCTTAACAAGATGGTTTTAATGCACCTTGAATGAGACGTGGAGGTCACAGTAGCTTCTAAAGATGGTTTTAATGCCCAATGGAAGAGACATGGAGTTCAGAGTGGTTTAACAAGACGGTTTTAATGCCCCTTGGAAGAGACGTGGAGGTCACTGTAGCTTAACAAGATGGTTTTAACGCCCCTTGGAAGAGACGTGGAGGTCACAGTAGCTTAACAATACGGTTTTAATGTCCCTTGGAAGAGATGTGGAGGTCAGAGTGGTTTAACAAGATGGTGTTAATGCCCTTTGGAAGAGACGTGGAGGTCACAGGAGCTTAGCAATACAGTTTTAATGCCCATTGGAAGAGACATGGCATTCAGAGGGGTTTAACAAGACAGTTTTAATGCCCCTTGGAAGAGAAGTGGAGGTCACAGTAGATTAACAAGACGGTGTTAATGCCCCCTGGAAGAGAAATGGAGTTCAGAGTGGTTTAACAAGATGGTTTTAATACCCCTTGGAAGAGACGTGGAGGTAACAGTAGCTTAACAAGACGGTTTTAATGTCCCTTGGAAGAGACGTGGAGTTCAGAGGGGTTTAACAAGAAAGTTTTAATGCCCCTTGGAAGAGACGTGGAGGTCACAGAAGATTAACAAGACGGTGTTAATGCCCAATGGAAGAGAAATGGAGTTCAGAGTTGTTTAACAAGATGGTTTTAATACCCCTTGGAAGAGACATGGAGGTAACAGTAGATAAAAACAAGACCGTTTTAATGCCCTTTGGAAGAGACGTGGAGGTCAGAGTGGTTTAACAAGACGATTTTAATGCACCTTGGAAGAGACGTGCAGTTCAGAGTGGTTTAACAGGACACTTTTAATGCCCCTTGGAAGAGACGTGGAGGCCACAGTAGCTTAACAAGATGATTTTAATGCCCCTTGGAAGAGACAAGGAGTTCAGAGTGGTTAAACGAGATAGTTTTAATATCCCTGGGAAGAAAAGTGGAGGTTACAGTAGCTTAACAAGACGGTTTTAATGCCCCTTGGAAAAGACGTGGAGTTCAGAGTGGTTTAACAAGATGGTTTTGATGCCCCTTGGAAGAGACGTGGAGGACACAGTAGCTTAACAAGACGGTTTTAATGCTCCTTGGTAGAGACATGGAGGTCAGAGTGGTTTAACAGGACGGTTTTAATGCCCCTTGGAAGAGACGTGGAGGTCACAGTAGGTTAACAAGACGGTTTTAATGACCCTTAGAAGAGACGTGGAGATCAGTGTGGTTTAACAAGACGTTTTTAATGTCCCTTGGACGAAACGTGGAGTTCAGAGTAGTTTAATAAGATGGTTTTAATGCCCCTTGCAAGAGATGTGGAGGTCACAGTAGCTTAACAAGACGGTTTTAATGCCACTTGGAAGGGACGTGGAGGTCACAGTAGCTTAACAAAATGGTTTTAATGCCCCTTGGAAGAGACGTGGATGTCACAGTAGCTTAACAAGACAGTTTTAATGCCAATTGGAAGAGACCTGGAGGGCACAGTAGCTTAACAGGACGGTTTTAATGCCCCTTGGAAGAGAAATGGAGGTCAGAGTGGTTTAACAAGACAGTTTTAATGCCCCTTGGAAGAGACTAGGAGTTCAGAGTGGTTAAACAAGATAGTTTTAATACCACTGGGAAGAAACGTGGAGGTTACAGTAGCTTAACAAGACGGTTTTAATGCCCCTTGGAAAAGACGTGGACTTCAGAGTGGTTCAACAAGATGGTTTTGATGCCCCTTGGAAGAGACGTGGAGGTCACAGTAGCTTAACAAGACGGTTTTAATGCCCCTTGGCAGAGACATGGAGGTCAGAGTGGTTTAACAAGACGGTTTTAATGCCCCTTGGAAGAGACGTGGAGTTCACAGTAGGTTAACAAGATGGTTTTAATGACCCTTAGAAGAGACGTGGAGTTCAGTGTGGTTTAACAAGACGGTTTTAATGTCCCTTGGAAGAAACGTGGAGTTCAGAGTAGTTTAATAAGATGGTTTTAATGCCCCTTGCAAGAGATGTGGAGGTCACAGTAGCTTAACAAGACGGTTTTAATGCCACTTGGAAGGGACGTGGAGGTCACAGTAGCTTAACAAAATGGTTTTAATGCCCCTTGGAAGAGACGTGGATGTCACAGTAGCTTAACAAGACAGTTTTAATGCCAATTGGAAGAGACCTGGAGGGCACAGTAGCTTAACAGGACGGTTTTAATGCCCCTTGGAAGAGAAATGGAGGTCAGAGTGGTTTAACAAGACAGTTTTAATGCCCCTTGGAAGAGACGTGGAGGTCAGAGTAGTTTAACAAGATAGTTTTAATGCCCCTTGGAAGAGACGTGGAGGTCACAGTAGCTTAACAAGATGGTTTTAATGCCCCTTGGAAGAGACCTGGAGGTCACAGTAGCTTAACAAGATGGTTTTAATGCCCCTTGGAATAGACATGGAGGTCAGAGTGGTTTAACAAGACGGTTTTAATGCCCCTTGGAAGAGACGTGGAGGTCACAGTAGGTTAAAAAGACGGTTTTAATGCACCTTAGAAGAGACGTGGAGTTCAGTGTGGTTTAACAAGACGGTTTTAATGCCCCTTGGAAGAAATGTGGAGTTCAGAGTAGTTTAACAGAATGGCTTTAATGCCCCTTGCAAAAGAGGTGGAGGTCACAGTAGCTTAACAAGACGGTTTTAATGCCACTTGGAAGGGACGTGGAGGTCACAGTAGTTTAACAAGATGCTTTTAATTCCCCTTGGAAGAGACGTGGAGGTCACAGTAGCTTAACAAGACAGTTTTAATGCCCCTTGGAAGAGACATGGAGGTCAGAGTGGTTTAATAAGACGGTTTTAATGCCCCTTGGAAGAGACGTGGAGGTCACAGTAGCTTAACAAGATGCTTTTAATTCCCCTTGGAAGAGACGTGGAGGCCACAGTAGCTTAACAAGATGGTTTTAATGCCCCTTGGAAGAGAATAGGAGTTCAGAGTGGTTAAACAAGATAGTTTCAATACCCCTGGGAAGAGACGTGGAGGTTACAGTAGCTTAACAAGACGGTTTTAATGCCCCTTGGAAAAGACGTGGAGTTCAGAATAGTTTAACAAGATGGTTTTAATGCCCCTTGGAAGAGACGTGGAGGTCACAGTAGCTTAACAAGACGGTTTTAATGCACCTTGAAAGAGACCTGGAGGTCACCGTAGCTTAACAAGACGGTTTTAATGCCCCTTGGAAGAGACGTGGAGTTCAGAAGGGTTTAACAAGACAGTTATAATGCCCCTTGGAAGAGACTTGGAGGTCACAGTAGTTTAACAAGACGGTTTTAATGCCACTTGGATGAAAAGTGGAGTTCAGAGTGGTTTAACAAAACAGTAGCTTAGCAATACGGTTTTAATGCACCTTGGAAGAGACAAGTAGTTCAGAATGGTTTAACAATACGGTTTTTCTTCCCCTTGGAAAAGACATGGAGTACAGAGTGGTTTAACAAGACGGTTTTAATGCCCCTTGGAAGAGACGTGGAGGTCACAGTAGTTTAACAAGATGGTTTTATTGCCCCTTGGTAGAGACGTGGAGTTCAGAGTGGTTAAACAAGATAGTTTTAATACCCCTTGAAAGAGACGTGGAGGTCAGAGTGGTTTAAGAAGACGGTTTTAATGCCCCTTGGAAGAGACGTGGAATTCAGAGTGGTTTAACAAGACGGTTTTAATGCCCCTTGAAAGAGACTTGGAGGCCACAGTAGCTTAACAAGATGGTTTTAATGCACCTTGAATGAGACGTGGAGGTCACAGTAGCTTCTAAAGATGGTTTTAATGCCCAATGGAAGAGACATGGAGTTCAGAGTGGTTTAACAAGACGGTTTTAATGCCCCTTGGAAGAGACGTGGAGGTCACTGTAGCTTAACAAGATGGTTTTAACGCCCCTTGGAAGAGACGTGGAGGTCACAGTAGCTTAACAATACGGTTTTAATGTCCCTTGGAAGAGATGTGGAGGTCAGAGTGGTTTAACAAGATGGTGTTAATGCCCTTTGGAAGAGACGTGGAGGTCACAGGAGCTTAGCAATACAGTTTTAATGCCCATTGGAAGAGACATGGCATTCAGAGGGGTTTAACAAGACAGTTTTAATGCCCCTTGGAAGAGAAGTGGAGGTCACAGTAGATTAACAAGACGGTGTTAATGCCCCCTGGAAGAGAAATGGAGTTCAGAGTGGTTTAACAAGATGGTTTTAATACCCCTTGGAAGAGACGTGGAGGTAACAGTAGCTTAACAAGACGGTTTTAATGTCCCTTGGAAGAGACGTGGAGTTCAGAGGGGTTTAACAAGAAAGTTTTAATGCCCCTTGGAAGAGACGTGGAGGTCACAGAAGATTAACAAGACGGTGTTAATGCCCAATGGAAGAGAAATGGAGTTCAGAGTTGTTTAACAAGATGGTTTTAATACCCCTTGGAAGAGACATGGAGGTAACAGTAGATAAAAACAAGACCGTTTTAATGCCCTTTGGAAGAGACGTGGAGGTCAGAGTGGTTTAACAAGACGATTTTAATGCACCTTGGAAGAGACGTGCAGTTCAGAGTGGTTTAACAAGACACTTTTAATGCCCCTTGGAAGAGACGTGGAGGCCACAGTAGCTTAACAAGATGATTTTAATGCCCCTTGGAAGAGACAAGGAGTTCAGAGTGGTTAAACGAGATAGTTTTAATATCCCTGGGAAGAAAAGTGGAGGTTACAGTAGCTTAACAAGACGGTTTTAATGCCCCTTGGAAAAGACGTGGAGTTCAGAGTGGTTTAACAAGATGGTTTTGATGCCCCTTGGAAGAGACGTGGAGGACACAGTAGCTTAACAAGACGGTTTTAATGCTCCTTGGTAGAGACATGGAGGTCAGAGTGGTTTAACAGGACGGTTTTAATGCCCCTTGGAAGAGACGTGGAGGTCACAGTAGGTTAACAAGACGGTTTTAATGACCCTTAGAAGAGACGTGGAGATCAGTGTGGTTTAACAAGACGTTTTTAATGTCCCTTGGACGAAACGTGGAGTTCAGACTAGTTTAATAAGATGGTTTTAAGGCCCCTTGCAAGAGATGTGGAGGTCACAGTAGCTTAACAAGACGGTTTTAATGCCACTTGGAAGGGACGTGGAGGTAAAAGTAGCTTAACAAGATGCTTGTAATTCCCCTTGGAAGAGACGTGGATGTCACAGTAGCTTAACAAGACGGTTTTAATGCCACTTGGAAGAGACCTGGAGGACACAGTAGCTTAACAGGACGGTTTTAATGCCCATTGGAAGAGACATGGAGGTCAGAGTGGTTTAACAAGACAGTTTTAATGCCCCTTGGAAGAGACGTGGAGGTCAGAGTAGTTTAACAAGATAGTTTTAATGCCCCTTGGAAGAGACGTGGAGGTCACAGTAGCTTAACAAGACGGTTTTAATGCCCCTTGGAAGAGACGTGGAGGTCACAATAGCTTAACAAGATGGTTTTAATGCCCCTTGGAAGAGACGTGGAGTTCAGAGTGGTTAAACAAGACGATTTTAATGCCCCTTGGAAGAGACTAGCTGTTCAGAGTAGTTTAACAAGACACTTTTAATGCTCCTTGGAAGAGACATGTAGGCCACAGTAGCTTACCAAGATGGTTTTAATGCCCCTTGGAAGAGACGTGGAGGTCACAGTAGCTTAACAAGACGGTTTTAATGCCCCTTGGAAGAGACATGGAGGTCAGAGTGGTTTAACAAGATGGTTTTATGGCCCCTTGGAAGAGACGTGGAGGTCAGAGTGGTTTTAAATACAGTTTTAATGCCCCTTGGAAGAGACGTGGAAGTCACAGTAGCTTAACAAGATGGTTTTAATGCCCCTTGGAAGAGACGTGGAGATCACAGCAGCTTAACAAAACCGTTTTAATACCCCTTGGAAGAGACGTGGAGGTTACAGTAGCTAAACAAGATGGTTTTAATGCCAATTGGTAGAGACGTGGAGTTCAGAGTGGTTTAACAAGACGATTTTAATGCAACTTGGAAGAGACGTGCAGTTCAGAGTGGTTTAACAAGACACTTTTAATGCCCTTTGGAAGAGACGTGGAGGTCACAGTAGCTTATCAAGACGGTTTTAATGCCCCTTGGAAGAGACATAGAGGTCAGAGTGGTTTAACAAGACGGTTTTAATGCCCCTTGGAAGAGACGTGGAGGTCACAGTAGCTTAACAAGATGGTTTTAATGCCCCTTGGAAGAGACGTGGAGAACACAGCTGCTTAACAAAACGGTTTTAATGCCCCTTGGAAGAGACGTGGAGGTTACAGTAGTTTAACAAGATGGTTTTAATGCCCCTTGGTAGAGACGCGGAGTTCAGAGTGGTTTAACAAGACGGTTTTAATGCCCCTTGGAAGAGACGTGGATTTCAGAGTTTTTAAACAAGACGGTTTTAATGCCCCTTGGAAGAGAAGTGGAGGTTACAGTAGCTTAATAAGACGGTTTTAATGCCACTTGGTAGAGACGTGGACTTCAGAGTGGTTTAACAAGACGGTTTTAATGCCACTTGAAAGAGACAGTGAGGGCACAGTAGCTTAACAAGACGGTTTTAATGCCCCTTGGAAGAGACGTGGAGTTCACAGTAGCTTATAAAGATGGTTTTAATGCCCATTGGAAGAGACGTGGAGGTTAGAGTAGCTTAACCAGATGGTTTTAATGCCTGTTCCAAGAGACGTGAAGTTCAGAGTGGTTTAACAAGAAGCTTTTAATGCCCCTAGGAAAAGACGTGGAGTTCAGAGTTGTTTAACGTGACGGTTTTAATGCCCCTTGGAAGAGACGTGGAGTTCAGAGTGGTTTAACAAGACAGTTTTAATGCCACTTGGAAGAGATGGGGAGGTCACAGTAGCTTAACAAGACGGTTTTAATGCCCCTTGGAAGAGACGTGGAGGTCACAGTAGCTTAACAAGACGGTTTAAATGCCCCTTGGAAGAGACATGGAAGTCAGATTGGTTTAACAAGACGGTTTTAATGCCCCTTGGAAGAGACGTGGAGGTCAGAGTGGTTTTAAAAGACAGTTTTAATTCCCCTTGGAAGAGACGTGGAGGTCACAGTAGCTTAAAAAGATGGTTTTAATGCCCCTTGGAAGAGACGTGGAGGTCACAGTAGCTTAACAAGATGGTTTTAATGCCACTTGGAAGAGACGTGGAGTTCAGAGCGCTTAAACAAGACGGTTTTAATGCCCCTTGGAAGAGACGTGGAGGTTACAGTAGTTTAACAAAACGGTTTTAATGCCCCTTGGTAGAGACGTGGAGTTCAGAGTGCTTTAACAAGACGATTTAATGCCCCTACGAAAAGACGTGGAGTTCAGATTGTTTTAACGTGACGGTTTTAATGCCCCTTGGAAGAGACGTGGAGTTCAGAGTGGTTTAACAAGACGGTTTTAATGCCTCTTGGAAGAGACGTGGAGGTCACAATAGCTTAACAAGACGGTTTTCATGCCCCTTGGAAGAGACGTGGAGGTCAGAGTAGCTTAACAAGATGGTTTTAATGCCCCTTGGAAGAGACATGGAGGTCAGAGTGGTTTAACAAGACGGTTTTAATGCCCCTTGGAAGAGACGTGGAGGTCAGTGTGGCTTTAAAAGACAGTTTTAATGCCATTTGGAAGAGACGTGGAGGTCACAGTAGCTTAACAAGATGCTTTTAATGCCCCTTGGAAGACACGTAGAGATCACAGCAGCTTAAAAATACGGTTTTAATGCCTCTTGGAAGAGACGTGGAGGTTACAGTAGTTTAACAAGACGGTTTTAATGCCCCTTGGTAGAGACGTGGAGTTCATAGTGGTTTAACAAGACGATTTTAATGCACCTTGGAAGAGACGTGCAGTTCAGAGTGGTTTAACAAGACACTTTTAATGCCCCTTGGAAGAGACGTGGAGGCCACAGTAGCTTAACAAGATGATTTTAATGCCCCTTGGAAGAGACAAGGAGTTCAGAGTGGTTAAACGAGATAGTTTTAATACCCCTGGGAAGAAAAGTGGAGGTTACAGTAGCTTAACAAGACGGTTTTAATGCCCCTTGGAAAAGACGTGGAGTTCAGAGTGGTTTAACAAGATGGTTTTGATGCCCCTTGGAAGAGACGTGGAGGACACAGTAGCTTAACAAGACGGTTTTAATGCTCCTTGGTAGAGACATGGAGGTCAGAGTGGTTTAACAGGACGGTTTTAATGCCCCTTGGAAGAGACGTGGAGGTCACAGTAGGTTAACAAGACGGTTTTAATGACCCTTAGAAGAGACGTGGAGATCAGTGTGGTTTAACAAGACGGTTTTAATGTCCCTTGGAAGAAACGTGGAGTTCAGACTAGATTAATAAGATGGTTTTAATGCCCCTTGCAAGAGATGTGGAGGTCACAGTAGCTTAACAAGACAGTTTTAATGCCACTTGGAAGGGACGTGGATGTCAAAGTAGCTTAACAAGATGCTTGTAATTCCCCTTGGAAGAGACGTGGATGTCACAGTAGCTTAACAAGACGGTTTTAATGACACTTGGAAGAGACCTGGAGGACACAGTAGCTTAACAAGACGGTTTTAATGCCCTTGGAAGAGACATGGAGGTCAGAGTGGTTTAACAAGACAGTTTTAATGCCCCTTGGAAGAGACGTGGAGGTCAGAGTAGTTTAACAAGATAGTTTTAATGCCCCTTGGAAGAGACGTGGAGGTCACAGTAGCTTAAAAAGACGGTTTTAATGCCCCTTGGAAGAGACCTGGAGGTCACAGTAGCTTAACAAGACGGTTTTAATGCCCCTTGGAATAGACATGGAGGTCAGAGTGGTATAATAAGACGGTTTTAATGCCCCTTGGAAGAGACGTGGAGGTCACAGTAGGTTAACAAGACGGTTTTAATGCACCTTAGAAGAGACGTGGAGTTCAGTGTGGTTTAACAAGACGGTTTTAATGCCCCTTGGAAGAAACGTGGAGTTCAGTGTAGTTTAACAGAATGGCTTTAATGCCCCTTGCAAGAGAGGTGGTGGTCACAGTAGCTTAACAAGACGGTTTTAATGCCACATGGAAGGGACGTCGAGGTCACAGTAGCTTAACAAGATGCTTTTAATTCCCCTTGGAAGAGAAGTGGAGGTCACAGTAGCTTAACAAGACAGTTTTAATGCCCCTTGGAATAGACATGGAGGTCAGAGTGGTTTAAGAAGACGGTTTTAATGCCCCTTGGAAGAGACGTGGAGGCACAGTAGCTTAACAAGATGCTTTTAATTCCCCTTGGAAGAGACGTGGAGGCCACAGTAGCTTAGCAAGATGGTTTTAATTCCCCTTGGAAGAGAATAGGAGTTCAGAGTGGTTAAACAAGATAGTTTTAATACCCCTGTTAAGAGACGTGGAGGTTACATTAGCTTAACAAGACGGTTTTAATGCCCCTTGGAAAAGACATGGAGTTCAGAGTGGTTTAACAAGATGGTTTTAATGCCCCTTGGAAGAGACGTGGAGGTCACAGTAGCTTAACAAGACGGTTTTAATGCCCCTTGGAAGAGACCTGGAGGTCACCGTAGCTTAACAAGACGGTTTTAATGCCCCTTGGAAGAGACGTGGAGTTCAGAAGGGTTTAACAAGACAGTTATAATGCCCCTTAGAAGAGACGTGGAGGTCACAGTAGTTTAACAAGACGGTTTTAATGCCACTTGGATGAAAAGTGGAGTTCAGAGTGGTTTAACAAAACAGTAGCTTAGCAATGCGGTTTTAATGCCCCTTGGTAGAGACGTGGAGTTCAGAGTGGTTTAACAAGACGGTTTTAATGCCCCTTGGAAGAGACGTAGAGGTTACAGTAGCTTAATAAGACGGTTTTAATGCCACTTGAAAGAGACATGGAGGTCACAGTAGCTTAACAAGACGGTTTTAATGCCCCTTGGAAGAGACGTGGAGGTCACAGTAGCTTACAAAGATGGTTTTAATGCCGATTGGAATAGACGTGGAGGTTAGAGTAGCTTAACCAGATGGTTTTAATGCCCATTCCAAGAGATGTGGAGTTCAGAGTGGTTTAACGTGACGGTTTTAATGCCCCTTGGAAGAGACGTGGAGTTCAGAGTGGTTTAACAAGACGGTTTTAATGCTCCTTGGAAGAGACGTGGAGGTCACAGTAGCTTAACAAGACGGTTTTAATGCCCCTTGGAAGAGACGTGGAGGTCACTGTAGCTTAACAAGACGGTGTTAATGCCCCTTGGAAGAGACATGGAGGTCAGATTGGTTTAACAAGACGGTTTTAATGCCCCTTGGAAGAGCCGTGGAGGTCAGAGAGGTTTTAAAAGACAGTTTTAATGTCCCTTGGAAGAGAAGTGGAGGTCACAGTAGCTTAACAAGATGGTTTTAATGCCCCTTGGAAGAGACGTGGAGGTCACAATAGCTTAAAAAGATGGTTTTTATGCCCCTTGGAAGAGACGTGGAGTTCAGAGTGGTTAAACAAGACGGTTTTAATGCCCCTTGGAAGAGACGTGGAGGTTACAGTAGTTTAACAAGACGGTTTTAATGCCCCTTGGTAGAGACGTGGAGTTCAGAGTGGTTTAGCAAGACGATTTTAATGCACCTTGAAAGAGACGTGCTGTTCAGAGTAGTTTAACAAGACACTTTTAATGCTCCTTGGAAGAGACATGGAGGCCACAGTAGCTTAACAAGATGGTTTTAATGCCCCTTGGAAGAGACGTGGAGGTCACAGTAGCTTAACAAGACGGTTTTAATGCCTCTTGGAAGAGACATGGAGGTCAGAGTGGTTTAACAAGACGGTTTTATGGCCCCTTGGAAGAGACGTGGAGGTCAGAGTGGTTTTAAAGACAGTTTTAATGCCCCTTGGAAGAGACGTGGAGGTCACATTAGCTTAACAAGATGGTTTTAATGCCCCTTGGTAGAGACGTGGAGTTCAGAGTGGTTTAACAAGACGATTTTAATGCACCTTGGAAGAGATGTGCAGTTCAGAGTGGTTTAACAAGACACTTTTAATGCCCCTTGGAAGAGACGTGGAGGTCACAGTAGCTTAACAGGACGGCTTTAATGCCCCTTGGAAGAGACATGGAGGTCAGAGTGGTTTAACAAGACGGTTTTAATGCCCCTTGGAAGAGACGTGGAGGTCAGAGTGGTTTTAAAAGACAGTTTTAATGCACCTTGGAAGAGACGTGGAGGTCACAGTAGCCTAACAAGATGGTTTCAATGCCCCTTGGAAGAGACGTGGAGATCACAGCTGCTTAACAAAACGGTTTTAATGCCCCTTGGAAGAGACGTGGAGGTTACAGTAGTTTAACAAGATGGTTTTAATGCCCCTTGGTAGAGACGTGGAGTTCAGAGTGGTTTAACAAGATGGTTTTAATGCCCCTTGGAAGAGACGTGGAGTTCAGAGTTGTTAAACAAGACGGTTTTAATGCCACTTGAAAGAGACAGGGAGGTCACAGTAGCTTAACAAGACGGTTTTAATGCACCTTGGAAGAGACGTGGAGTTCACAGTAGCTTACAAAGATGGTTTTAATGCCGATTGGAAGAGACGTGGAGATCAGAGTGGTTTAACAAGAAGCTTTTAATGCCCCTAGGAAAAGACGTGGAGTTCAGAGTGGTTTAACGTGACGGTTTTAATGCCCCTTGGAAGAAACGTGGAGTTCAGATTGGTTTAACAAGACAGTTTTAATGCCCCTTGGTAGAGACGTGGAGGTCACAGTAGTTTAACAAGACGGTTTTAATGCCACTTGGATGAAAAGTGGAGTTCAGAGTGGTTTAACAAAACAGTAGCTTAGCAATACGGTTTTAATGCCCCTTGGTAGAGACGTGGAGTTCAGAGTGGTTTAACAAGACGGTTTTAATGCCCCTTGGAAGAGACGTGGAGGTTACAGTAGCTTAATAAGACGGTTTTAATGCCACTTGAAAGAGACATGGAGGTCACAGTAGCTTAACAAGACGGTTTTAATGCCCCTTGGAAGAGACGTGGAGGTCACAGTAGCTTACAAAGATGGTTTTAATGCCGATTGGAAGAGACGTGGAGGTTAGAGTAGCTTAACCAGATGGTTTTAATGCCCATTCCAAGAGATGTGGAGTTCAGAGTGGTTTAACGTGACGGTTTTAATGCCCCTTGGAAGAGACGTGGAGTTCAGAGTGGTTTAACAAGACGGTTTTAATGCTCCTTGGAAGAGACGTGGAGGTCACAGTAGCTTAACAAGACGGTTTTAATGCCCCTTGGAAGAGACGTGGAGGTCACTGTAGCTTAACAAGACGGTGTTAATGCCCCTTGGAAGAGACATGGAGGTCAGATTGGTTTAACAAGACGGTTTTAATGCCCCTTGGAAGAGCCGTGGAGGTCAGAGAGGTTTTAAAAGACAGTTTTAATGTCCCTTGGAAGAGAAGTGGAGGTCACAGTAGCTTAACAAGATGGTTTTAATGCCCCTTGGAAGAGACGTGGAGGTCACAATAGCTTAAAAAGATGGTTTTTATGCCCCTTGGAAGAGACGTGGAGTTCAGAGTGGTTAAACAAGACGGTTTTAATGCCCCTTGGAAGAGACGTGGAGGTTACAGTAGTTTAACAAGACGGTTTTAATGCCCCTTGGTAGAGACGTGGAGTTCAGAGTGGTTTAGCAAGACGATTTTAATGCACCTTGAAAGAGACGTGCTGTTCAGAGTAGTTTAACAAGACACTTTTAATGCTCCTTGGAAGAGACATGGAGGCCACAGTAGCTTAACAAGATGGTTTTAATGCCCCTTGGAAGAGACGTGGAGGTCACAGTAGCTTAACAAGCCGGTTTTAATGCCTCTTGGAAGAGACATGGAGGTCAGAGTGGTTTAACAAGACGGTTTTATGGCCCCTTGGAAGAGACGTGGAGGTCAGAGTGGTTTTAAAGACAGTTTTAATGCCCCTTGGAAGAGACGTGGAGGTCACATTAGCTTAACAAGATGGTTTTAATGCCCCTTGGTAGAGACGTGGAGTTCAGAGTGGTTTAACAAGACGATTTTAATGCACCTTGGAAGAGATGTGCAGTTCAGAGTTGTTTAACAAGACACTTTTAATGCCCCTTGGAAGAGACGTGGAGGTCACAGTAGCTTAACAGGACGGCTTTAATGCCCCTTGGAAGAGACATGGAGGTCAGAGTGGTTTAACAAGACGGTTTTAATGCCCCTTGGAAGAGACGTGGAGGTCAGAGTGGTTTTAAAAGACAGTTTTAATGCACCTTGGAAGAGACGTGGAGGTCACAGTAGCCTAACAAGATGGTTTCAATGCCCCTTGGAAGAGACGTGGAGATCACAGCTGCTTAACAAAACGGTTTTAATGCCCCTTGGAAGAGACGTGGAGGTTACAGTAGTTTAACAAGATGGTTTTAATGCCCCTTGGTAGAGACGTGGAGTTCAGAGTGGTTTAACAAGATGGTTTTAATGCCCCTTGGAAGAGACGTGGAGTTCAGAGTTGTTAAACAAGACGGTTTTAATGCCACTTGAAAGAGACAGGGAGGTCACAGTAGCTTAACAAGACGGTTTTAATGCACCTTGGAAGAGACGTGGAGTTCACAGTAGCTTACAAAGATGGTTTTAATGCCGATTGGAAGAGACGTGGAGATCAGAGTGGTTTAACAAGAAGCTTTTAATGCCCCTAGGAAAAGACGTGGAGTTCAGAGTGGTTTAACGTGACGGTTTTAATGCCCCTTGGAAGAAACGTGGAGTTCAGATTGGTTTAACAAGACAGTTTTAATGCCCCTTGGTAGAGACGTGGAGGTCACAGTAGTTTAACAAGACGGTTTTAATGCCACTTGGATGAAAAGTGGAGTTCAGAGTGGTTTAACAAAACAGTAGCTTAGCAATACGGTTTTAATGCCCCTTGGTAGAGACGTGGAGTTCAGAGTGGTTTAACAAGACGGTTTTAATGCCCCTTGGAAGAGACGTGGAGGTTACAGTAGCTTAATAAGACGGTTTTAATGCCACTTGAAAGAGACATGGAGGTCACAGTAGCTTAACAAGACGGTTTTAATGCCCCTTGGAAGAGACGTGGAGGTCACAGTAGCTTACAAAGATGGTTTTAATGCCGATTGGAAGAGACGTGGAGGTTAGAGTAGCTTAACCAGATGGTTTTAATGCCCATTCCAAGAGATGTGGAGTTCAGAGTGGTTTAACGTGACGGTTTTAATGCCCCTTGGAAGAGACGTGGAGTTCAGAGTGGTTTAACAAGACGGTTTTAATGCTCCTTGGAAGAGACGTGAAGGTCACAGTAGATTAACAAGACGGTTTTAATGCCCCTTGGAAGAGACGTCGAGGTCACAGTAGCTTAACAAGACGGTGTTAATGCCCCTTGGAAGAGACATGGAGGTCAGATTGGTTTAACAAGACGGTTTTAATGCCCCTTGGAAGAGCCATGGAGGTCAGAGAGGTTTTAAAACACAGTTTTAATGCCCCTTGGAAGAGAAGTGGAGGTCACAGTAGCTTAACAAGATGGTTCTAATGCCCCTTGGAAGAGATGTGGAGGTCACAATAGCTTAAAAAGATGGTTTTTATGCCCCTTGGAAGAGACGTGGAGTTCAGAGTGGTTAAACAAGACGGTTTTAATGCCCCTTGGAAGAGACGTGGAGGTTACAGTAGTTTAACAAAACAGTTTTAATGCCCCTTGGTAGAGACGTGGAGTTCAGAGTGGTTTAACAAGACGATTTTAATGCACCTTGGAAGAGATGTGCTGTTCAGTGTAGTTTAACAAGACACTTTTAATGCTCCTTGGAAGAGACATGGAGGCCACAGTAGCTTAACAAGATGGTTTTAATGCCCCTTGGAAGAGACGTGGAGGTTACAGTAGTTTAACAAAACGGTTTTAATGCCCCTTGGTAGAGACGTGGAGTTCAGAGTGCTTTAACAAGACGATTTTAATGCCCCTACGAAAAGACGTGGAGTTCAGATTGTTTTAACGTGACGGTTTTAATGCCCCTTGGAAGAGACGTGGAGTTCAGAGTGGTTTAACAAGATGGTTTTAATGCCTCTTGGAAGAGACGTGGAGGTCACAATAGCTTAACAAGACGGTTTTCATGCCCCTTGGAAGAGACGTGGAGGTCAGAGTAGCTTAACAAGACGGTTTTAATGCCCCTTGGAAGAGACATGGAGGTCAGAGTGGTTTAACAAGACGGTTTTAATGCCCCTTGGAAGAGACGTGGAGGTCAGTGTGGCTTTAAAAGACAGTTTTAATGCCATTTGGAAGAGACGTGGAGGTCACAGTAGCTTAACAAGATGCTTTTAATGCCCCTTGGAAGACACGTAGAGATCACAGCAGCTTAAAAATACGGTTTTAATGCCTCTTGGAAGAGACGTGGAGGTTACAGTAGTTTAACAAGACGGTTTTAATGCCCCTTGGTAGAGACGTGGAGTTCATAGTGGTTTAACAAGACGATTTTAATGCACCTTGGAAGAGACGTGCAGTTCAGAGTGGTTTAACAAGACACTTTTAATGCCCCTTGGAAGAGACGTGGAGGCCACAGTAGCTTAACAAGATGATTTTAATGCCCCTTGGAAGAGACAAGGAGTTCAGAGTGGTTAAACGAGATAGTTTTAATACACCTGGGAAGAAAAGTGGAGGTTACAGTAGCTTAACAAGACGGTTTTAATGCCCCTTGGAAAAGACGTGGAGTTCAGAGTGGTTTAACAAGATGGTTTTGATGCCCCTTGGAAGAGACGTGGAGGACACAGTAGCTTAACAAGACGGTTTTAATGCTCCTTGGTAGAGACATGGAGGTCAGAGTGGTTTAACAGGACGGTTTTAATGCCCCTTGGAAGAGACGTGGAGGTCACAGTAGGTTAACAAGACGGTTTTAATGACCCTTAGAAGAGACGTGGAGATCAGTGTGGTTTAACAAGACGGTTTTAATGTCCCTTGGAAGAAACGTGGAGTTCAGACTAGTTTAATAAGATGGTTTTAATGCCCCTTGCAAGAGATGTGGAGGTCACAGTAGCTTAACAAGACAGCTTTAATGCCACTTGGAAGGGACGTGGATGTCAAAGTAGCTTAACAAGATGCTTGTAATTCCCCTTGGAAGAGACGTGGATGTCACAGTAGCTTAACAAGACGGTTTTAATGCCACTTGGAAGAGACCTGGAGGACACAGTAGCTTAACAAGACGGTTTTAATGCCCTTGGAAGAGACATGGAGGTCAGAGTGGTTTAACAAGACAGTTTTAATGCCCCTTGGAAGAGACGTGGAGGTCAGAGTAGTTTAACAAGATACTTTTAATGCCCCTTGGAAGAGACATGGAGGTCACAGTAGCTTAACAAGACGGTTTTAATGCCCCTTGGAAGAGACCTGGAGGTCACAGTAGCTTAACAAGACGGTTTTAATGCCCCTTGGAATAGACATGGAGGTCAGAGTGGTATAATAAGACGGTTTTAATGCCCCTTGGAAGAGACGTGGAGGTCACAGTAGGTTAACAAGACGGTTTTAATGCACCTTAGAAGAGACGTGGAGTTCAGTGTGGTTTAACAAGACGGTTTTAATGCCCCTTGGAAGAAACGTGGAGTTCAGTGTAGTTTAACAGAATGGCTTTAATGCCCCTTGCAAGAGAGGTGGTGGTCACAGTAGCTTCACAAGACGGTTTTAATGCCACATGGAAGGGACGTCGAGGTCACAGTAGCTTAACAAGATGCTTTTAATTCCCCTTGGAAGAGAAGTGGAGGTCACAGTAGCTTAACAAGACAGTTTTAATGCCCCTTGGAATAGACATGGAGGTCAGAGTGGTTTAAGAAGACGGTTTTAATGCCCCTTGGAAGAGACGTGGAGGCACAGTAGCTTAACAAGATGCTTTTAATTCCCCTTGGAAGAGACGTGGAGGCCACAGTAGCTTAGCAAGATGGTTTTAATTCCCCTTGGAAGAGAATAGGAGTTCAGAGTGGTTAAACAAGATAGTTTTAATACCCCTGGGAAGAGACGTGGAGGTTACATTAGCTTAACAAGACGGTTTTAATGCCCCTTGGAAAAGACATGGAGTTCAGAGTGGTTTAACAAGATGGTTTTAATGCCCCTTGGAAGAGACGTGGAGGTCACAGTAGCTTAACAAGACGGTTTTAATGCCCCTTGGAAGAGACCTGGAGGTCACCGTAGCTTAACAAGACGGTTTTAATGCCCCTTGGAAGAGACGTGGAGTTCAGAAGGGTTTAACAAGACAGTTATAATGCCCCTTAGAAGAGACGTGGAGGTCACAGTAGTTTAACAAGACGGTTTTAATGCCACTTGGATGAAAAGTGGAGTTCAGAGTGGTTTAACAAAACAGTAGCTTAGCAATGCGGTTTTAATGCCCCTTGGTAGAGACGTGGAGTTCAGAGTGGTTTAACAAGACGGTTTTAATGCCCCTTGGAAGAGACGTAGAGGTTACAGTAGCTTAATAAGACGGTTTTAATGCCACTTGAAAGAGACATGGAGGTCACAGTAGCTTAACAAGACGGTTTTAATGCCCCTTGGAAGAGACGTGGAGGTCACAGTAGCTTACAAAGATGGTTTTAATGCCGATTGGAATAGACGTGGAGGTTAGAGTAGCTTAACCAGATGGTTTTAATGCCCATTCCAAGAGATGTGGAGTTCAGAGTGGTTTAACGTGACGGTTTTAATGCCCCTTGGAAGAGACGTGGAGTTCAGAGTGGTTTAACAAGACGGTTTTAATGCTCCTTGGAAGAGACGTGGAGGTCACAGTAGCTTAACAAGACGGTTTTAATGCCCCTTGGAAGAGACGTGGAGGTCACTGTAGCTTAACAAGACGGTGTTAATGCCCCTTGGAAGAGACATGGAGGTCAGATTGGTTTAACAAGACGGTTTTAATGCCCCTTGGAAGAGCCGTGGAGGTCAGAGAGGTTTTAAAAGACAGTTTTAATGTCCCTTGGAAGAGAAGTGGAGGTCACAGTAGCTTAACAAGATGGTTTTAATGCCCCTTGGAAGAGACGTGGAGGTCACAATAGCTTAAAAAGATGGTTTTTATGCCCCTAGGAAGAGACGTGGAGTTCAGAGTGGTTAAACAAGACGGTTTTAATGCCCCTTGGTAGAGACGTGGAGTTCAGAGTGGTTTAGCAAGACGATTTTAATGCACCTTGAAAGAGACGTGCTGTTCAGAGTAGTTTAACAAGACACTTTTAATGCTCCTTGGAAGAGACATGGAGGCCACAGTAGCTTAACAAGATGGTTTTAATGCCCCTTGGAAGAGACGTGGAGGTCACAGTAGCTTAACAAGACGGTTTTAATGCCTCTTGGAAGAGACATGGAGGTCAGAGTGGTTTAACAAGACGGTTTTGTGGCCCCTTGGAAGAGACGTGGAGGTCAGAGTGGTTTTAAAGACAGTTTTAATGCCCCTTGGAAGAGACGTGGAGGTCACATTAGCTTAACAAGATGGTTTTAATGCCCCTTGGTAGAGACGTGGAGTTCAGAGTGGTTTAACAAGACGATTTTAATGCACCTTGGAAGAGATGTGCAGTTCAGAGTGGTTTAACAAGACACTTTTAATGCCCCTTGGAAGAGACGTGGAGGTCACAGTAGCTTAACAGGACGGCTTTAATGCCCCTTGGAAGAGACATGGAGGTCAGAGTGGTTTAACAAGACGGTTTTAATGCCCCTTGGAAGAGACGTGGAGGTCAGAGTGGTTTTAAAAGACAGTTTTAATGCACCTTGGAAGAGACGTGGAGGTCACAGTAGCCTAACAAGATGGTTTCAATGCCCCTTGGAAGAGACGTGGAGATCACAGCTGCTTAACAAAACGGTTTTAATGCCCCTTGGAAGAGACGTGGAGGTTACAGTAGTTTAACAAGATGGTTTTAATGCCCCTTGGTAGAGACGTGGAGTTCAGAGTGGTTTAACAAGATGGTTTTAATGCCCCTTGGAAGAGACGTGGAGTTCAGAGTTGTTAATCAAGACGGTTTTAATGCCACTTGAAAGAGACAGGGAGGTCACAGTAGCTTAACAAGACGGTTTTAATGCACCTTGGAAGAGACGTGGAGTTCACAGTAGCTTACAAAGATGGTTTTAATGCCGATTGGAAGAGACGTGGAGATCAGAGTGGTTTAACAAGAAGCTTTTAATGCCCCTAGGAAAAGACGTGGAGTTCAGAGTGGTTTAACGTGACGGTTTTAATGCCCCTTGGAAGAAACGTGGAGTTCAGATTGGTTTAACAAGACAGTTTTAATGCCCCTTGGTAGAGACGTGGAGGTCACAGTAGTTTAACAAGATGGTTTTAATGCCACTTGGATGAAAAGTGGAGTTCAGAGTGGTTTAACAAAACAGTAGCTTAGCAATACGGTTTTAATGCCCCTTGGTAGAGACGTGGAGTTCAGAGTGGTTTAACAAGACGGTTTTAATGCCCCTTGGAAGAGACGTGGAGGTTACAGTAGCTTAATAAGATGGTTTTAATGCCACTTGAAAGAGACATGGAGGTCACAGTAGCTTAACAAGACGGTTTTAATGCCCCTTGGAAGAGACGTGGAGGTCACAGTAGCTTACAAAGATGGTTTTAATGCCGATTGGAAGAGACGTGGAGGTTAGAGTAGCTTAACCAGATGGTTTTAATGCCCATTCCAAGAGATGTGGAGTTCAGAGTGGTTTAACGTGACGGTTTTAATGCCCCTTGGAAGAGACGTGGAGTTCAGAGTGGTTTAACTAGACGGTTTTAATGCTCCTTGGAAGAGACGTGGAGGTCACAGTAGATTAACAAGACGGTTTTAATGCCCCTTGGAAGAGACGTGGAGGTCACAGTAGCTTAACAAGACGGTGTTAATGCCCCTTGGAAGAGACATGGAGGTCAGATTGGTTTAACAAGACGGTTTTAATGCCCCTTGGAAGAGCCATGGAGGTCAGAGAGGTTTTAAAACACAGTTTTAATGCCCCTTGGAAGAGAAGTGGAGGTCACAGTAGCTTAACAAGATGGTTCTAATGCCCCTTGGAAGAGATGTGGAGGTCACAATAGCTTAAAAAGATGGTTTTTATGCCCCTTGGAAGAGACGTGGAGTTCAGAGTGGTTCAACAAGACGGTTTTAATGCCCCTTGGAAGAGACGTGGAGGTTACAGTAGTTTAACAAAACAGTTTTAATGCCCCTTGGTAGAGACGTGGAGTTCAGAGTGGTTTAACAAGACGATTTTAATGCACCTTGGAAGAGATGTGCTGTTCAGTGTAGTTTAACAAGACACTTTTAATGCTCCTTGGAAGAGACATGGAGGCCACAGTAGCTTAACAAGATGGTTTTAATGCCCCTTGGAAGAGACGTGGAGGTTACAGTAGTTTAACAAAACGGTTTTAATGCCCCTTGGTAGAGACGTGGAGTTCAGAGTGCTTTAACAAGACGATTTTAATGCCCCTACGAAAAGACGTGGAGTTCAGATTGTTTTAACGTGACGGTTTTAATGCCCCTTGGAAGAGACGTGGAGTTCAGAGTGGTTTAACAAGACGGTTTTAATGCCTCTTGGAAGAGACGTGGAGGTCACAATAGCTTAACAAGACGGTTTTCATGCCCCTTGGAAGAGACGTGGAGGTCAGAGTAGCTTAACAAGACGGTTTTAATGCCCCTTGGAAGAGACATGGAGGTCAGAGTGGTTTAACAAGACGGTTTTAATGCCCCTTGGAAGAGACGTGGAGGTCAGTGTGGCTTTAAAAGACAGTTTTAATGCCATTTGGAAGAGACGTGGAGGTCACAGTAGCTTAACAAGATGCTTTTAATGCCCCTTGGAAGACACGTAGAGATCACAGCAGCTTAAAAATACGGTTTTAATGCCTCTTGGAAGAGACGTGGAGGTTACAGTAGTTTAACAAGACGGTTTTAATGCCCCTTGGTAGAGACGTGGAGTTCATAGTGGTTTAACAAGACGATTTTAATGCACCTTGGAAGAGACGTGCAGTTCAGAGTGGTTTAACAAGACACTTTTAATGCCCCTTGGAAGAGACGTGGAGGCCACAGTAGCTTAACAAGATGATTTTAATGCCCCTTGGAAGAGACAAGGAGTTCAGAGTGGTTAAACGAGATAGTTTTAATACACCTGGGAAGAAAAGTGGAGGTTACAGTAGCTTAACAAGACGGTTTTAATGCCCCTTGGAAAAGACGTGGAGTTCAGAGTGGTTTAACAAGATGGTTTTGATGCCCCTTGGAAGAGACGTGGAGGACACAGTAGCTTAACAAGACGGTTTTAATGCTCCTTGGTAGAGACATGGAGGTCAGAGTGGTTTAACAGGACGGTTTTAATGCCCCTTGGAAGAGACGTGGAGGTCACAGTAGGTTAACAAGACGGTTTTAATGACCCTTAGAAGAGACGTGGAGATCAGTGTGGTTTAACAAGACGGTTTTAATGTCCCTTGGAAGAAACGTGGAGTTCAGACTAGTTTAATAAGATGGTTTTAATGCCCCTTGCAAGAGATGTGGAGGTCACAGTAGCTTAACAAGACAGCTTTAATGCCACTTGGAAGGGACGTGGATGTCAAAGTAGCTTAACAAGATGCTTGTAATTCCCCTTGGAAGAGACGTGGATGTCACAGTAGCTTAACAAGACGGTTTTAATGCCACTTGGAAGAGACCTGGAGGACACAGTAGCTTAACAAGACGGTTTTAATGCCCTTGGAAGAGACATGGAGGTCAGAGTGGTTTAACAAGACAGTTTTAATGCCCCTTGGAAGAGACGTGGAGGTCAGAGTAGTTTAACAAGATACTTTTAATGCCCCTTGGAAGAGACATGGAGGTCACAGTAGCTTAACAAGACGGTTTTAATGCCCCTTGGAAGAGACCTGGAGGTCACAGTAGCTTAACAAGACGGTTTTAATGCCCCTTGGAATAGACATGGAGGTCAGAGTGGTATAATAAGACGGTTTTAATGCCCCTTGGAAGAGACGTGGAGGTCACAGTAGGTTAACAAGACGGTTTTAATGCACCTTAGAAGAGACGTGGAGTTCAGTGTGGTTTAACAAGACGGTTTTAATGCCCCTTGGAAGAAACGTGGAGTTCAGTGTAGTTTAACAGAATGGCTTTAATGCCCCTTGCAAGAGAGGTGGTGGTCACAGTAGCTTCACAAGACGGTTTTAATGCCACATGGAAGGGACGTCGAGGTCACAGTAGCTTAACAAGATGCTTTTAATTCCCCTTGGAAGAGAAGTGGAGGTCACAGTAGCTTAACAAGACAGTTTTAATGCCCCTTGGAATAGACATGGAGGTCAGAGTGGTTTAAGAAGACGGTTTTAATGCCCCTTGGAAGAGACGTGGAGGCACAGTAGCTTAACAAGATGCTTTTAATTCCCCTTGGAAGAGACGTGGAGGCCACAGTAGCTTAGCAAGATGGTTTTAATTCCCCTTGGAAGAGAATAGGAGTTCAGAGTGGTTAAACAAGATAGTTTTAATACCCCTGGGAAGAGACGTGGAGGTTACATTAGCTTAACAAGACGGTTTTAATGCCCCTTGGAAAAGACATGGAGTTCAGAGTGGTTTAACAAGATGGTTTTAATGCCCCTTGGAAGAGACGTGGAGGTCACAGTAGCTTAACAAGACGGTTTTAATGCCCCTTGGAAGAGACCTGGAGGTCACCGTAGCTTAACAAGACGGTTTTAATGCCCCTTGGAAGAGACGTGGAGTTCAGAAGGGGTTAACAAGACAGTTATAATGCCCCTTAGAAGAGACGTGGAGGTCACAGTAGTTTAACAAGACGGTTTTAATGCCACTTGGATGAAAAGTGGAGTTCAGAGTGGTTTAACAAAACAGTAGCTTAGCAATGCGGTTTTAATGCCCCTTGGTAGAGACGTGGAGTTCAGAGTGGTTTAACAAGACGGTTTTAATGCCCCTTGGAAGAGACGTAGAGGTTACAGTAGCTTAATAAGACGGTTTTAATGCCACTTGAAAGAGACATGGAGGTCACAGTAGCTTAACAAGACGGTTTTAATGCCCCTTGGAAGAGACGTGGAGGTCACAGTAGCTTACAAAGATGGTTTTAATGCCGATTGGAATAGACGTGGAGGTTAGAGTAGCTTAACCAGATGGTTTTAATGCCCATTCCAAGAGATGTGGAGTTCAGAGTGGTTTAACGTGACGGTTTTAATGCCCCTTGGAAGAGACGTGGAGTTCAGAGTGGTTTAACAAGACGGTTTTAATGCTCCTTGGAAGAGACGTGGAGGTCACAGTAGCTTAACAAGACGGTTTTAATGCCCCTTGGAAGAGACGTGGAGGTCACTGTAGCTTAACAAGACGGTGTTAATGCCCCTTGGAAGAGACATGGAGGTCAGATTGGTTTAACAAGACGGTTTTAATGCCCCTTGGAAGAGCCGTGGAGGTCAGAGAGGTTTTAAAAGACAGTTTTAATGTCCCTTGGAAGAGAAGTGGAGGTCACAGTAGCTTAACAAGATGGTTTTAATGCCCCTTGGAAGAGACGTGGAGGTCACAATAGCTTAAAAAGATGGTTTTTATGCCCCTAGGAAGAGACGTGGAGTTCAGAGTGGTTAAACAAGACGGTTTTAATGCCCCTTGGTAGAGACGTGGAGTTCAGAGTGGTTTAGCAAGACGATTTTAATGCACCTTGAAAGAGACGTGCTGTTCAGAGTAGTTTAACAAGACACTTTTAATGCTCCTTGGAAGAGACATGGAGGCCACAGTAGCTTAACAAGATGGTTTTAATGCCCCTTGGAAGAGACGTGGAGGTCACAGTAGCTTAACAAGACGGTTTTAATGCCTCTTGGAAGAGACATGGAGGTCAGAGTGGTTTAACAAGACGGTTTTGTGGCCCCTTGGAAGAGACGTGGAGGTCAGAGTGGTTTTAAAGACAGTTTTATTGCCCCTTGGAAGAGACGTGGAGGTCACATTAGCTTAACAAGATGGTTTTAATGCCCCTTGGTAGAGACGTGGAGTTCAGAGTGGTTTAACAAGACGATTTTAATGCACCTTGGAAGAGATGTGCAGTTCAGAGTGGTTTAACAAGACACTTTTAATGCCCCTTGGAAGAGACGTGGAGGTCACAGTAGCTTAACAGGACGGCTTTAATGCCCCTTGGAAGAGACATGGAGGTCAGAGTGGTTTAACAAGACGGTTTTAATGCCCCTTGGAAGAGACGTGGAGGTCAGAGTGGTTTTAAAAGACAGTTTTAATGCACCTTGGAAGAGACGTGGAGGTCACAGTAGCCTAACAAGATGGTTTCAATGCCCCTTGGAAGAGACGTGGAGATCACAGCTGCTTAACAAAACGGTTTTAATGCCCCTTGGAAGAGACGTGGAGGTTACAGTAGTTTAACAAGATGGTTTTAATGCCCCTTGGTAGAGACGTGGAGTTCAGAGTGGTTTAACAAGATGGTTTTAATGCCCCTTGGAAGAGACGTGGAGTTCAGAGTTGTTAATCAAGACGGTTTTAATGCCACTTGAAAGAGACAGGGAGGTCACAGTAGCTTAACAAGACGGTTTTAATGCACCTTGGAAGAGACGTGGAGTTCACAGTAGCTTACAAAGATGGTTTTAATGCCGATTGGAAGAGACGTGGAGATCAGAGTGGTTTAACAAGAAGCTTTTAATGCCCCTAGGAAAAGACGTGGAGTTCAGAGTGGTTTAACGTGACGGTTTTAATGCCCCTTGGAAGAAACGTGGAGTTCAGATTGGTTTAACAAGACAGTTTTAATGCCCCTTGGTAGAGACGTGGAGGTCACAGTAGTTTAACAAGATGGTTTTAATGCCACTTGGATGAAAAGTGGAGTTCAGAGTGGTTTAACAAAACAGTAGCTTAGCAATACGGTTTTAATGCCCCTTGGTAGAGACGTGGAGTTCAGAGTGGTTTAACAAGACGGTTTTAATGCCCCTTGGAAGAGACGTGGAGGTTACAGTAGCTTAATAAGATGGTTTTAATGCCACTTGAAAGAGACATGGAGGTCACAGTAGCTTAACAAGACGGTTTTAATGCCCCTTGGAAGAGACGTGGAGGTCACAGTAGCTTACAAAGATGGTTTTAATGCCGATTGGAAGAGACGTGGAGGTTAGAGTAGCTTAACCAGATGGTTTTAATGCCCATTCCAAGAGATGTGGAGTTCAGAGTGGTTTAACGTGACGGTTTTAATGCCCCTTGGAAGAGACGTGGAGTTCAGAGTGGTTTAACTAGACGGTTTTAATGCTCCTTGGAAGAGACGTGGAGGTCACAGTAGATTAACAAGACGGTTTTAATGCCCCTTGGAAGAGACGTGGAGGTCACAGTAGCTTAACAAGACGGTGTTAATGCCCCTTGGAAGAGACATGGAGGTCAGATTGGTTTAACAAGACGGTTTTAATGCCCCTTGGAAGAGCCATGGAGGTCAGAGAGGTTTTAAAACACAGTTTTAATGCCCCTTGGAAGAGAAGTGGAGGTCACAGTAGCTTAACAAGATGGTTCTAATGCCCCTTGGAAGAGATGTGGAGGTCACAATAGCTTAAAAAGATGGTTTTTATGCCCCTTGGAAGAGACGTGGAGTTCAGAGTGGTTCAACAAGACGGTTTTAATGCCCCTTGGAAGAGACGTGGAGGTTACAGTAGTTTAACAAAACAGTTTTAATGCCCCTTGGTAGAGACGTGGAGTTCAGAGTGGTTTAACAAGACGATTTTAATGCACCTTGGAAGAGATGTGCTGTTCAGTGTAGTTTAACAAGACACTTTTAATGCTCCTTGGAAGAGACATGGAGGCCACAGTAGCTTAACAAGATGGTTTTAATGCCCCTTGGAAGAGACGTGGAGGTTACAGTAGTTTAACAAAACGGTTTTAATGCCCCTTGGTAGAGACGTGGAGTTCAGAGTGCTTTAACAAGACGATTTTAATGCCCCTACGAAAAGACGTGGAGTTCAGATTGTTTTAACGTGACGGTTTTAATGCCCCTTGGAAGAGACGTGGAGTTCAGAGTGGTTTAACAAGACGGTTTTAATGCCTCTTGGAAGAGACGTGGAGGTCACAATAGCTTAACAAGACGGTTTTCATGCCCCTTGGAAGAGACGTGGAGGTCAGAGTAGCTTAACAAGACGGTTTTAATGCCCCTTGGAAGAGACATGGAGGTCAGAGTGGTTTAACAAGACGGTTTTAATGCCCCTTGGAAGAGACGTGGAGGTCAGTGTGGCTTTAAAAGACAGTTTTAATGCCATTTGGAAGAGACGTGGAGGTCACAGTAGCTTAACAAGATGCTTTTAATGCCCCTTGGAAGACACGTAGAGATCACAGCAGCTTAAAAATACGGTTTTAATGCCTCTTGGAAGAGACGTGGAGGTTACAGTAGTTTAACAAGACGGTTTTAATGCCCCTTGGTAGAGATGTGGAGTTCATAGTGGTTTAACAAGACGATTTTAATGCACCTTGGAAGAGACGTGCAGTTCAGAGTGGTTTAACAAGACACTTTTAATGCCCCTTGGAAGAGACGTGGAGGCCACAGTAGCTTAACAAGATGATTTTAATGCCCCTTGGAAGAGACAAGGAGTTCAGAGTGGTTAAACGAGATAGTTTTAATACCCCTGGGAAGAAAAGTGGAGGTTACAGTAGCTTAACAAGACGGTTTTAATGCCCCTTGGAAAAGACGTGGAGTTCAGAGTGGTTTAACAAGATGGTTTTGATGCCCCTTGGAAGAGACGTGGAGGACACAGTAGCTTAACAAGACGGTTTTAATGCTCCTTGGTAGAGACAAGGAGGTCAGAGTGGTTTAACAGGACAGTTTTAATGCCCCTTGGAAGAGACGTGGAGGTCACAGTAGGTTAACAAGACGGTTTTAATGACCCTTAGAAGAGTCGTGGAGATCAGTGTGGTTTAACAAGACGGTTTTAATGTCCCTTGGAAGAAACGTGGAGTTCAGACTAGTTTAATAAGATGGTTTTAATGCCCCTTGCAAGAGATGTGGAGGTCACAGTAGCTTAACAAGACGGTTTTAATGCCACTTGGAAGGGACGTGGAGGTCAAAGTAGCTTAACAAGATGCTTGTAATTCCCCTTGGAAGAGACGTGGATGTCACAGTAGCTTAACAAGACGGTTTTAATGCCACTTGGAAGAGACCTGGAGGACACAGTAGCTTAACAGGACGGTTTTAATGCCCCTTGGAAGAGACATGGAGGTCAGAGTGGTTTAACAAGACAGTTTTAATGCCCCTTGGAAGAGACGTGGAGGTCAGAGTAGTTTAACAAGATAGTTTTAATGCCCCTTGGAAGAGACGTGGAGGTCACAGTAGCTTAACAAGACGGTTTTAATGCACCTTAGAAGAGACGTGGAGTTCAGTGTGGTTTAACAAGACGGTTTTAATGCCCCTTGGAAGAAACGTGGAGTTCAGTGTAGTTTAACAGAATGGCTTTAATGCCCCTTGCAAGAGAGGTGGAGGTCACAGTAGCTTAACAAGACGGTTTTAATGCCACATGGAAGGGACGTCGAGGTCACAGTAGCTTAACAAGATGCTTTTAATTCCCCTTGGAAGAGACATGGAGGTCACAGTAGCTTAACAAGTCAGTTTTAATGCCCCTTGGAAGAGACATGGAGGTCAGAGTGGTTTAAGAAGACGGTTGTAATGCCCCTTGGAAGAGACGTGGAGGCACAGTAGCTTAACAAGATGCTTTTAATTCCCCTTGGAAGAGACGTGCAGGCCACAGTAGCTTAGCAAGATGGTTTTAATTACCCTTGGAAGAGAATAGGAGTTCAGAGTGGTTAAACAAGATAGTTTTAATACCCCTGGGAAGAGACGTGGAGGTTACATTAGCTTAACAAGACGGTTTTAATGCCCCTTGGAAAAGACATGGAGTTCAGAGTGGTTTAACAAGATGGTTTTAATGCCCCTTGGAAGAGACGTGGAGGTCACAGTAGCTTAACAAGACGGTTTTAATGCCCCTTGGAAGAGACCAGGAGGTCACCGTAGCTTAACAAGACGGTTTTAATGCCCCTTGGAAGAGACGTGGAGTTCAGAAGGGTTTAACAAGACAGTTATAATGCCCCTTGGAAGAGACGTGGAGGTCACAGTAGTTTAACAAGACGGTTTTAATGCCACTTGGATGAAAAGTGGAGTTCAGAGTGGTTTAACAAAACAGTAGCTTAGCAATACGGTTTTAATGCCCCTTCGTAGAGACGTGGAGTTCAGAATGGTTTAACAAGACGGTTTTAATGCCCCTTGGAAGAGACGTGGAGGATACAGTAGCTTAATAAGACGGTTTTAATGCCACTTGAAAGAGACATGGAGGTCACAGTAGCTTAACAAGACGGTTTTAATGCCCCTTGGAAGAGACGTGGAGGTCACAGTAGCTTACAAAGATGGTTTTAATGCCGATTGGAAGAGACGTGGAGGTTAGAGTAGCTTAACCAGATGGTTTTAATGCCCATTCCAAGAGATGTGGAGTTCAGAGTGGTTTAACGTGACGGTTTTAATGCCCCTTGGAAGAGACGTGGAGTTCAGAGTGGTTTAACAAGACGGTTTTAATGCTCCTTGGAAGAGACGTGGAGGTCACAGTAGCTTAACAAGACGGTTTTAATGCCCCTTGGAAGAGACGTGGAGGTCACAGTAGCTTAACAAGATGCTTTTAATGCCCCTTGGAAGAGACGTGGAGGTCACAATAGCTTAAAAAGATGGTTTTTATGCCCCTTGGAAGAGACGTGGAGTTCAGCGTGGTTAAACAAGATGGTTTTAATGCCCCTTGGAAGAGACGTGGAGGTTACAGTAGTTTAACAAGACGGTTTTTATGCCCCTTGGTAGAGACGTGGAGTTCAGAGTTGTTTAACAAGACAATTTTAATGCACCTTGGAAGAGACGTGCTGTTCAGAGTAGTTTAACAAGACACTTTTAATGCTCCTTGGAAGAGACATGGAGGCCACAGTAGCTTAACAAGAAGGTTTTAATGCCCCTTGGAAGAGACGTGGAGGTCACAGTAGCTTAACAAGACGGTTTTAATGCCTCTTGGAAGAGACATGGAGGTCAGAGTGGTTTAACAAGACGGTTTTATGGCCCCTTGGAAGAGACGTGGAGGTCAGAGTGCTTTTAAAGACAGTTTTAATGCCCCTTGGAAGAGACGTGGAGGTCACAGTAGCTTAACAAGATGGTTTTAATGCCCCTTGGTAGAGACGTGGAGTTCAGAGTGGTTTAACAAGACGATTTTAATGCACCTTGGAAGAGATGTGCAGTTCAGAGTGGTTTAACAAGACACTTTTAATGCCCCTTGGAAGAGACGTGGAGGTCACAGTAGCTTAACAAGACAGTTTTAATGCCCCTTGGAAGAGACATGGAGGTCAGAGTGGTTTAACAAGACGGTTTTAATGCCCCTTGGAAGAGACGTGGAGGTCAGAGTGGTTTTAAAAGACAGTTTTAATGCACCTTGGAAGAGATGTGGAGGTCACAGTAGCCTAACAAGATGGTTTCAATGCCCCTTGGAAGAGACGTGGAGATCACAGCTGCTTAACAAAATGGTTTTAATGCCCCTTGGAAGAGACGTGGAGGTTACAGTAGTTTAACAAGATGATTTTAATGCCCCTTGGTAGAGACGTGGAGTTCAGAGTGGTTTAACAAGATGGTTTTGATGCCCCTTGGAAGAGACGTGGAGTTCAGGGTTGTTAAACAAGACGGTTTTAATGCCACTTGAAAGAGACAGGGAGGTCACAGTAGCTTAACAAGACGGTTTTAATGCACCTTGGAAGAGACGTGGAGTTCACAGTAGCTTACAAAGATGGTTTTAATGCCGATTGGAAGAGACGTGGAGATCAGAGTGGTTTAACAAGAAGCTTTTAATGCCCCTAGGAAAAGACGTGGAGTTCAGAGTGGTTTAACGTGACGGTTTTAATGCCCCTTGGAAGAGACGTGGAGTTCAGATTGGATTAACAAGACAGTTTTAATGCCCCTTGGTAGAGACGTGGAGGTCACAGTAGTTTAACAAGACGGTTTTAATGCCACTTGGATGAAAAGTGGAGTTCAGAGTGGTTTAACAAAACAGTAGCTTAGCAATACGGTTTTAATGCCCCTTGGTAGAGACGTGGAGTTCAGAGTAGTTTAACAAGACGGTTTTAATGCCCCTTGGAAGAGACGTGGAGGTTACAGTAGCTTAATAAGACGGTTTTAATGCCACTTGAAAGAGACATGGAGGTCACAGTAGCTTAACAAGACGGTTTTAATGCCCCTTGGAAGAGACGTGGAGGTCACATTAGCTTACAAAGATGGTTTTAATGCCGATTGGAAGAGACGTGGAGGTTAGAGTAGCTTAACCAGATGGTTTTAATGCCCATTCCAAGAGATGTGGAGTTCAGAGTGGTTTAACGTGACGGTTTTAATGCCCCTTGGAAGAGACGTGGAGTTCAGAGTGGTTTAACAAGACGGTTTTAATGCTCCTTGGAAGAGACGTGGAGGTCACAGTAGCTTAACAAGACGGTTTTAATGCCCCTTGGAAGAGACGTGGAGGTCACAGTAGCTTAACAAGACGGTGTTAATGCCCCTTGGAAGAGACATGGAGGTCAGATTGGTTTAACAAGACGGTTTTAATGCCCCTTGGACGAGCCGTGGAGGTCAGAGAGGTTTTAAAAGACAGTTTTAATGCCCCTTGGAAGAGAAGTGGAGGTCACAGTAGCTTAACAAGATGGTTCTAATGCCCCTTGGAAGAGACGTGGAGGACACAATAGCTTAAAAAGATGGTTTTTATGCCCCTTGGAAGAGACGTGGAGTTCAGAGTGGTTAAACAAGACGGTTTTAATGCCCCTTGGAAGAGACGTGGAGGTTACAGTAGTTTAACAAGACGGTTTTAATGCCCCTTGGTAGAGACGTGGAGTTCAGAGTGGTTTAACAAGACGATTTTAATGCACCTTGGAAGAGACGTGCTGTTCAGAGTAGTTTAACAAGACACTTTTAATGCTCCTTGGAAGAGACATGGAGGCCACAGTAGCTTAACAAGATGGTTTTAATGCCCCTTGGAAGAGACGTGGAGGTCACAGTAGCTTAACAAGACGGTTTTAATGCCTCTTGGAAGAGACATGGAGGTCAGAGTGGTTTAACAAGATGGTTTTATGGCCCCTTGGAAGAGACGTGGAGGTCAGAGTGGTTTTAAAGACAGTTTTAATGCCCCTTGAAAGAGACGTGGAGGTCACAGTAGCTTAACAAGATGGTTTTAATGCCCCTTGGTAGAGACGTGGAGTTCAGAGTGGTTTAACAAGACGATTTTAATGCACCTTGGAAGAGATGTGCAGTTCAGAGTGGTTTAACAAGACACTTTTAATGCCCCTTGGAAGAGACGTGGAGGTCACAGTAGCTTAACAAGACGGTTTTAATGCCCCTTGGAAGAGACGTGGAGGTCTGAGTGGTTTTAAAAGACAGTTTTAATGCACCTTGGAAGAGACGTGGAGGTCACAGCTGCTTAACAAAACAGTTTTAATGCCCCTTGGAAGAGACGTGGAGGTTACAGTAGTTTAACAAGATGGTTTTAATGCCCCTTGGTAGAGACGTGGAGTTCAGAGTGGTTTAACAAGATGGTTTTAATGCCCCTTGGAAGAGACGTGGAGATCACAGCTGCTTAACAAAACAGTTTTAATGCCCCTTGGAAGAGACGTGGAGGTTACAGTAGTTTAACAAGATGGTTTTAATGCCCCTTGGTAGAGACGTGGAGTTCAGAGTGGTTTAACAAGATGGTTTTAATGCGCCTTGGAAGAGACGTGTAGTTCAGAGTTGTTAAACAAGACGGTTTTAATGCCACTTGAAAGAGACAGGGAGGTCACAGTAGCTTAACAAGACGGTTTTAATGCACCTTGGAAGAGACGTGGAGTTCACAGTAGCTTACAAAGATGGTTTTAATGCCGATTGGAAGAGACGTGGAGATCAGAGTGGTTTAACAAGAAGCTTTTAATGCCCCTAGGAAAAGACGTGGAGTTCAGAGTGGTTGAACGTGACGGATTTAATGCCCCTTGGAAGAGACGTGGAGTTCAGATTGGTTTAACAAGACAGTTTTAATGCCCCTTGGTAGAGATGTGGAGGTCACAGTAGCTTAACAACACGGTTTTAATGCCCCTTGGAAGAGACGTGGAGGTCACAGTAGCTTAACAAGACGGTTTAAATGCCCCTTGGAAGAGACATAGAGGTCAGATTGGTTTAACAAGACGGTTTTAATGCCCCTTGGAAGAGACGTGGAGGTCAGAGTGGTTTTAAAAGACAGTTTTAATGCCCCTTGGAAGAGACGTGGAGGTCAGAGTGGTTTTAAAAGACAGTTTTAATGCCCCTTGGAAGAGACGTGGAGGTCAGAGTGGTTTTAAAAGACAGTTTTAATGCCCCTTGGAAGAGACGTGGAGGTCACAGTAGCTTAACAAGATGGTTTTAATGCCCCTTGGAAGAGACGTGGAGGTCACAATAGCTAAACAAGATGGTTTTAATGCCCTTTGGAAGAGACGTGGAGTTCAGAGCGGTTAAACAAGACGGTTTTAATGCCCTATGGAAGAGACGTGGAGGTTACAGTAGTTTAACAAGACGGTTTTAATGCCCCTTGGCAGAGACGTGGAGTTCATAGTGGTTTAACAAGACGATTTTAAAGCACCTTGGAAGAGACGTGCAGTTCAGAGTGGTTTAACAAGACACTTTTAATGCCCCTTGGAAGAGACGTGGAGGCCACAGTAGCTTAACAAGACGATTTTAATGCCCCTTGGAAGAGACTAGGAGTTTAGAGTGGTTAAACAAGATAGTTTTAATACCACTGGGAAGAAACGTGGAGGTTATAGTAGCTTAACAAGACGGTTTTAATGCCCCTTGGAAAAGACGTGGACTTCAGAGTGGTTCAACAAGATGGTTTTGATGCCCCTTGGAAGAGGCGTGGAGGTCACAGTAGCTTAACAAGACGGTTTTAATGCCCCTTGGCAGAGACATGGAGGTCAGAGTGGTTTCACAAGAAGGTTTTAATGCCCCTTGGAAGAGACGTGGAGTTCACAGTAGGTTAACAAGATGGTTTTAATGACCCTTAGAAGAGACGTGGAGTTCAGTGTGGTTTAACAAGACGGTTTTAATGTCCCTTGGAAGAAACGTGGAGTTCAGAGTAGTTTAATAAGATGGTTTTAATGTCCCTTGCAAGAGATGTGGAGGTCACAGTAGCTTAACAAGACGGTTTTAATGCCACTTGGAAGGGACGTGGAGGTCACTGTAGCTTAACAAAATGGTTTTAATGCCCCTTGGAAGAGACGTGGATGTCACAGTAGCTTAACAAGACAGTTTTAATGCCAATTGGATGAGACCTGGAGGACACAGTAGCTTAACAGGACGGTTTTAATGCCCCTTGGAAGAGAAATGGAGGTCAGAGTGGTTTCACAAGACAGTTTTAATGCCCCTTGGAAGAGACGTGGAGGTCAGAGTGGTTTTAAAAGACAGTTTTAATGCCCCTTGGAAGAGACGTGGAGGTCAGAGTGGTTTTAAAAGACAGTTTTAATGCCCCTTGGAAGAGACGTGGAGGTCAGAGTGGTTTTAAAAGACAGTTTTAATGCCCCTTGGAAGAGACGTGGAGGTCACAGTAGCTTATCAAGATAGTTTTAATGCCCCTTGGAAGAGACGTGGAGGTCACAATAGCTAAACAAGATGGTTTTAATGCCCTTTGGAAGAGACGTGGAGTTCAGAGCGGTTAAACAAGACGGTTTTAATGCCCCTTGGAAGAGACGTGGAGGTTACAGTAGTTTAACAAGACGATTTTAATGCCCCTTGGCAGAGACGTGGAGTTCATAGTGGTTTAACAAGACGATTTTAACGCACCTTGGAAGAGACGTGCAGTTCAGAGTGGTTTAACAAGACACTTTTAATGCCCCTTGGAAGAGACGTGGAGGCCACAGTAGCTTAACAAGATGATTTTAATGCCCCTTGGAAGAGACTAGGAGTTCAGAGTGGTTAAACAAGATAGTTTTAATACCACTGGGAAGAAACGTGGAGGTTACTGTAGCTTAACAAGATGGTTTTAATGCCCCTTGGAAAAGACGTGGACTTCAGAGTGGTTCAACAAGATGGTTTTGATGCCCCTTGGAAGAGACGTGGAGGTCACAGTAGCTTAACAAGACGGTTTTAATGCCCCTTGGCAGAGACATGGAGGTCAGAGTGGTTTCACAAGACGGTTTTAATGCCCCTTGGAAGAGACGTGGAGTTCACAGTAGGTTAACAAGATGGTTTTAATGACCGTTAGAAGAGACGTGGAGTTCAGTGTGGTTTAACAAGACGGTTTTAATGTCCCTTGGAAGAAACGTGGAGTTCAGAGTAGTTTAATAAGATGGTTTTAATGCCCCTTGGAAGAGATGTGGAGGTCACAGTAGCTTAACAAGACGGTTTTAATGCCACTTGGAAGGGACGTGGAGGTCACAGTAGCTTAACAAAATGGTTTTAATGCCCCTTGGAAGAGACGTGGATGTCACAGTAGCTTAACAAGAGAGTTTTAATGCCAATTGGAAGAGACCTGGAGGACACAGTAGCTTAACAGGACGGTTTTAATGCCCCTTGGAAGAGAAATGGAGGTCAGAGTGGTTTAACAAGACAGTTTTAATGCCCCTTGGAAGAGACGTGGAGGTCAGAGTAGTTTAACAAGATAGTTTTAATGCCCCTTGGAAGAGACGTGGAGGTCACAGTAGCTTAACAAGACGGTTTTAATGCCCCTTGGAAGAAACCTGGAGGTCACAGTAGCTTAACAAGACAGTTTTAATGCCCCTTGGAATAGACATGGAGGTCAGAGTGGTTTAACAAGACGGTTTTAATGCCCCTTGGAAGAGACGTGGAGGTCACAGTAGGTTAAAAAGACGGTTTTAATGCACCTTAGAAGAGACGTGGAGTTCAGTGTGGTTTAACAAGACGGTTTTAATGCCCCTTGGAAGAAATGTGGAGTTCAGAGTAGTTTAACAGAATGGCTTTAATGCCCCTTGCAAGAGAGGTGGAGGTCACAGTAGCTTAACAAGACGGTTTTAATGCCACTTGGAAGGGACGTGGAGGTCACAGTAGTTTAACAAGATGCTTTTAATTCCCCTTGGAAGAGACGTGGAGGTCACAGTAGCTTAACAAGACAGTTTTAATGCCCCTTGGAAGAGACATGGAGGTCAGAGTGGTTTAACAAGACGGTTTTAATGCCCCTTGGAAGAGACGTGGAGGTCACAGTAGCTTAACAAGATGCTTTTAATTCCCCTTGGAAGAGACGTGGAGGCCACAGTAGCTTAACAAAATGGTTTTAATGCCCCTTGGAAGAGACGTGGATGTCACAGTAGCTTAACAAGAGAGTTTTAATGCCAATTGGAAGAGACCTGGAGGACACAGTAGCTTAACAAGACGGTTTTAATGCCCCTTGGAAGAGAAATGGAGGTCAGAGTGGTTTAACAAGACAGTTTTAATGCCCCTTGGAAGAGACGTGGAGGTAAGAGTAGTTTAACAAGATAGTTTTAATGCCCCTTGGAAGAGACGTGGAGGTCACAGTAGCTTAACAAGACGGTTTTAATGCCCCTTGGAAGAGACAGGAAGGTCAGAGTGGTTTAACAAGACGGTTTTAATGCCCCATGGAAGAGACGTGGAAGTCAGAGTGGTTTTAAAAGACAGTTTTAATGCACCTTGGAAGAGACGCGGAGGTCACAGTAGCTTAACAAAATGGTTTTAATGCCCCTTGGAAGAGACGTGGAGGTCAGAGTGGTTTTAGAAGACAGTTTTAATGCACCTTGGAAGAGACGTGGAGGTCACAGTAGCCTAACAAGATGGTTTCAATGCCCCTTGGAAGAGACGTGGAGATCACAGTTGCTTAACAAAACGGTTTTAATGCCCCTTGGAAGAGACGTGGAGGTTACAGTAGTTTAACAAGATGGTTTTAATGCCCCTTGGTAGAGACGTGGAGTTCAGAGTGGTTTAACAAGATGGTTTTAATGCCCCTTGGAAGAGACGTGGAGTACAGAGTTGTTAAACAAGACGGTTTTAATGCCACTTGAAAGAGACAGGGAGGTCACAGTAGCTTAACAAGACGGTTTTAATGCACCTTGGAAGAGACGTGGAGTTCACAGTAGCTTACAAAGATGGTTTTAATGCCGATTGGAAGAGATGTAGAGATCAGAGTGGTTTAACAAGAAGCTTTTAATGCCCCTAGGAAAAGACGTGGAGTTCAGAGTGGTTTAACGTGACGGTTTTAATGCCCCTTGGAAGAGACGTGGAGTTCAGATTGGTTTAACAAGACAGTTTTAATGCCTCTTGGAAGAGATGTGGAGGTCACAGTAGCTTAACAAGACGGTTTTAATGCCCCTTGGAAGAGACGTGGAGGTCACAGTAGCTTAACAAGACGGTTTAAATGCCCCTTGGAAGAGAAATGGAGGTCAGATTGGTTTAACAAGACGGTTTTAATGCCCCTTGGAAGAGACGTGGAGGTCAGAGTGGTTTTAAAAGACAGTTTTAATGCCCCTTGGAAGAGACGTGGAGGTCAGAGTGGTTTTAAAAGACAGTTTTAATGCCCCTTGGAAGAGACGTGGAGGTCAGAGTGGTTTTAAAAGACAGTTTTAATGCCCCTTGGAAGAGACGTGGAGGTCACAGTAGCTTAACAAGATGGTTTTAATGCCCCTTGGAAGAGACGTGGAGGTCACAATAGGTAAACAAGATGGTTTTAATGCCCTCTGGAAGAGACGTGGAGTTCAGAGCGGTTAAACAAGACGGTTTTAATGCCCCTTGGAAGAGACGTGGAGGTTACAGTAGTTTAACAAGACGGCTTTAATGCCCCTTGGCAGAGACGTGGAGTTCATAGTGGTTTAACAAGACGATTTTAATGCACCTTGGAAGAGACGTGCAGTTCAGAGTGGTTTAACAAGACACTTTTAATGCCCCTTGGAAGAGACGTGGAGGCCACAGTAGCTTAACAAGATGATTTTAATGCCCCTTGGAAGAGACTAGGAGTTCAGAGTGGTTAAACAAGATAGTTTTAATACCACTGGGAAGAAACGTGGAGGTTACAGTAGCTTAACAAGACGGTTTTAATGCCCCTTGGAAAAGACGTGGACTTCAGAGTGGTTCAACAAGATGGTTTTGATGCCACTTGGAAGAGACGTGGAGGTCACAGTAGCTTAACAAGACGGTTTTAATGCCCCTTGGCAGAGACATGGAGGTCAGAGTGGTTTAACAAGACGGTTTTAATGCCCCTTGGAAGAGACGTGGAGTTCACAGTAGGTTAACAAGATGGTTTTAATGACCCTTAGAAGAGACGTGGAGTTCAGTGTGGTTTAACAAGACGGTTTTAATGTCCCTTGGAAGAAACGTGGAGTTCAGAGTAGTTTAATAAGATGGTTTTAATGCCCCTTGCAAGAGATGTGGAGGTCACAGTAGCTTAACAAGACGGTTTTAATGCCACTTGGAAGGGACGTGGAGGTCACAGTAGCTTAACAAAATGGTTTTAATGCCCCTTGGAAGAGACGTGGATGTCACAGTAGCTTAACAAGACAGTTTTAATGCCAATTGGAAGAGACCTGGAGGGCACAGTAGCTTAACAGGACGGTTTTAATGCCCCTTGGAAGAGAAATGGAGGTCAGAGTGGTTTAACAAGACAGTTTTAATGCCCCTTGGAAGAGACTAGGAGTTCAGAGTGGTTAAACAAGATAGTTTTAATACCACTGGGAAGAAACGTGGAGGTTACAGTAGCTTAACAAGACGGTTTTAATGCCCCTTGGAAAAGACGTGGACTTCAGAGTGGTTCAACAAGATGGTTTTGATGCCCCTTGGAAGAGACGTGGAGGTCACAGTAGCTTAACAAGACGGTTTTAATGCCCCTTGGCAGAGACATGGAGGTCAGAGTGGTTTAACAAGACGGTTTTAATGCCCCTTGGAAGAGACGTGGAGTTCACAGTAGGTTAACAAGATGGTTTTAATGACCCTTAGAAGAGACGTGGAGTTCAGTGTGGTTTAACAAGACGGTTTTAATGTCCCTTGGAAGAAACGTGGAGTTCAGAGTAGTTTAATAAGATGGTTTTAATGCCCCTTGCAAGAGATGTGGAGGTCACAGTAGCTTAACAAGACGGTTTTAATGCCACTTGGAAGGGACGTGGAGGTCACAGTAGCTTAACAAAATGGTTTTAATGCCCCTTGGAAGAGACGTGGATGTCACAGTAGCTTAACAAGACAGTTTTAATGCCAATTGGAAGAGACCTGGAGGGCACAGTAGCTTAACAGGACGGTTTTAATGCCCCTTGGAAGAGAAATGGAGGTCAGAGTGGTTTAACAAGACAGTTTTAATGCCCCTTGGAAGAGACGTGGAGGTCAGAGTAGTTTAACAAGATAGTTTTAATGCCCCTTGGAAGAGACGTGGAGGTCACAGTAGCTTAACAAGATGGTTTTAATGCCCCTTGAAAGAGACCTGGAGGTCACAGTAGCTTAACAAGATGGTTTTAATGCCCCTTGGAATAGACATGGAGGTCAGAGTGGTTTAACAAGATGGTTTTAATGCCCCTTGGAAGAGACGTGGAGGTCACAGTAGGTTAAAAAGACGGTTTTAATGCACCTTAGAAGAGACGTGGAGTTCAGTGTGGTTTAACATGATGGTTTTAATGCCCCTTGGAAGAAATGTGGAGTTCAGAGTAGTTTAACAGAATGGCTTTAATGCCCCTTGCAAGAGAGGTGGAGGTCACAGTAGCTTAACAAGACGGTTTTAATGCCACTTGGAAGGGACGTGGAGGTCACAGTAGTTTAACAAGATGCTTTTAATTCCCCTTGGAAGAGACATGGAGGTCACAGTAGCTTAACAAGACAGTTTTAATGCCCCTTGGAAGAGACATGGAGGTCAGAGTGGTTTAACAAGATGGTTTTAATGCCCCTTGGAAGAGACGTGGAGGTCACAGTAGCTTAACAAGATGCTTTTAATTCCCCTTGGAAGAGACGTGGAGGCCACAGTAGCTTAACAAGATGGTTTTAATGCCCCTTGGAAGAGAATAGGAGTTCAGAGTGGTTAAACAAGATAGTTTCAATACCCCTGGGAAGAGACGTGGAGGTTACAGTAGCTTAACAAGACGGTTTTAATGCCCCTTGGAAAAGACGTGGAGTTCAGAATAGTTTAACAAGATGGTTTTAATGCCCCTTGGAAGAGACGTGGAGGTCACAGTAGCTTAACAAGACGGTTTTAATGCACCTTGAAAGAGACCTGGAGGTCACCGTAGCTTAACAAGACGGTTTTAATGCCCCTTGGAAGAGACGTGGAGTTCAGAAGGGTTTAACAAGACAGTTATAATGCCCCTTGGAAGAGACGTGGAGGTCACAGTAGTTTAACAAGACGGTTTTAATGCCACTTGGATGAAAAGTGGAGTTCAGAGTGGTTTAACAAAACAGTAGCTTAGCAATACGGTTTTAATGCACCTTGGAAGAGACAAGTAGTTCAGAGTGGTTTAACAATACGGTTTTTCTTCCCCTTGGAAAAGACATGGAGTACAGAGTGGTTTAACAAGACGGTTTTAATGCCCCTTGGAAGAGACGTGGAGGTCACAGTAGTTTAACAAGATGGTTTTATTGCCCCTTGGTAGAGACGTGGAGTTCAGAGTGGTTAAACAAGATAGTTTTAATACCCCTTGAAAGAGACGTGGAGGTCAGAGTGGTTTAAGAAGACGGTTTTAATGCCCCTTGGAAGAGACGTGGAATTCAGAGTGGTTTAAGAAGACGGTTTTAATGCCCCTTGAAAGAGACTTGGAGGCCACAGTAGCTTAACAAGATGGTTTTAATGCCCCTTGAATGAGACGTGGAGGTCACAGTAGCTTCTAAAGATGGTTTTAATGCCCAATGGAAGAGACATGGAGTTCAGAGTGGTTTAACAAGACGGTTTTAATGCCCCTTGGAAGAGACGTGGAGGTCACTGTAGCTTAACAAGATGGTTTTAACGCCCCTTGGAAGAGACGTGGATGTCACAGTAGCTTAACAATACGGTTTTAATGTCCCTTGGAAGAGATGTGGAGGTCAGAGTGGTTTAACAAGATGGTGTTAATGCCCTTTGGAAGAGACGTGGAGGTCACAGGAGCTTAGCAATACGGTTTTAATGCCCATTGGAAGAGACATGGCATTCAGAGGGGTTTAACAAGACAGTTTTAATGCCCCTTGGAAGAGAAGTGGAGGTCACAGTAGATTAACAAGACGGTGTTAATGCCCCCTGGAAGAGAAATGGAGTTCAGAGTGGTTTAACAAGATGGTTTTAATACCCCTTGGAAGAGACGTGGAGGTAACAGTAGCTTAACAAGACGGTTTTAATGTCCCTTGGAAGAGACGTGGAGTTCAGAGGGGTTTAACAAGAAAGTTTTAATGCCCCTTGGAAGAGACGTGGATGTCACAGTAGCTTAACAAGACAGTTTTAATGCCAATTGGATGAGACCTGGAGGACACAGTAGCTTAACAGGACGGTTTTAATGCCCCTTGGAAGAGAAATGGAGGTCAGAGTGGTTTCACAAGACAGTTTTAATGCCCCTTGGAAGAGACGTGGAGGTCAGAGTGGTTTTAAAAGACAGTTTTAATGCCCCTTGGAAGAGACGTGGAGGTCAGAGTGGTTTTAAAAGACAGTTTTAATGCCCCTTGGAAGAGACGTGGAGGTCACAGTAGCTTATCAAGATGGTTTTAATGCCCCTTGGAAGAGACGTGGAGGTCACAATAGCTAAACAAGATGGTTTTAATGCCCTTTGGAAGAGACGTGGAGTTCAGAGCGGTTAAACAAGACGGTTTTAATGCCCCTTGGAAGAGACGTGGAGGTTACAGTAGTTTAACAAGACGATTTTAATGCCCCTTGGCAGAGACGTGGAGTTCATAGTGGTTTAACAAGACGATTTTAACGCACCTTGGAAGAGACGTGCAGTTCAGAGTGGTTTAACAAGACACTTTTAATGCCCCTTGGAAGAGACGTGGAGGCCACTGTAGCTTAACAAGATGATTTTAATGCCCCTTGGAAGAGACTAGGAGTTCAGAGTGGTTAAACAAGATAGTTTTAATACCACTGGGAAGAAACGTGGAGGTTACTGTAGCTTAAGAAGACGGTTTTAATGCCCCTTGGAAAAGACGTGGACTTCAGAGTGGTTCAACAAGATGGTTTTGATGCCCCTTGGAAGAGACGTGGAGGTCACAGTAGCTTAACAAGAAGGTTTTAATGCCCCTTGGCAGAGACATGGAGGTCAGAGTGGTTTCACAAGACGGTTTTAATGCCCCTTGGAAGAGACGTGGAGTTCACAGTAGGTTAACAAGATGGTTTTAATGACCGTTAGAAGAGACGTGGAGTTCAGTGTGGTTTAACAAGACGGTTTTAATGTCCCTTGGAAGAAACGTGGAGTTCAGAGTAGTTTAATAAGATGGTTTTAATGCCCCTTGCAAGAGATGTGGAGGTCACAGTAGCTTAACAAGACGGTTTTAATGCCACTTGGAAGGGACGTGGAGGTCACAGTAGCTTAACAAAATGGTTTTAATGCCCCTTGGAAGAGACGTGGATGTCACAGTAGCTTAACAAGAGAGTTTTAATGCCAATTGGAAGAGACCTGGAGGACACAGTAGCTTAACAGGACGGATTTAATGCCCCTTTGAAGAGAAATGGAGGTCAGAGTGGTTTAACAAGACAGTTTTAATGCCCCTTGGAAGAGACGTGGAGGTCAGAGTAGTTTAACAAGATAGTTTTAATGCCCCTTGGAAGAGACGTGGAGGTCACAGTAGCTTAACAAGACGGTTTTAATGCCCCTTGGAAGAAACCTGGAGGTCACAGTAGCTTAACAAGACAGTTTTAATGCCCCTTGGAATAGACATGGAGGTCAGAGTGGTTTAACAAGACGGTTTTAATGCCCCTTGGAAGAGACGTGGAGGTCACAGTAGGTTAAAAAGACGGTTTTAATGCACCTTAGAAGAGACGTGGAGTTCAGTGTGGTTTAACAAGACGGTTTTAATGCCCCTTGGAAGAAATGTGGAGTTCAGAGTAGTTTAACAGAATGGCTTTAATGCCCCTTGCAAGAGAGGTGGAGGTCACAGTAGCTTAACAAGACGGTTTTAATGCCACTTGGAAGGGACGTGGAGGTCACAGTAGTTTAACAAGATGCTTTTAATTCCCCTTGGAAGAGACGTGGAGGTCACAGTAGCTTAACAAGACAGTTTTAATGCCCCTTGGAAGAGACATGGAGGTCAGAGTGGTTTAACAAGACGGTTTTAATGCACCTTGGAAGAGACGTGGAGGTCACAGTAGCTTAACAAGATGCTTTTAATTCCCCTTGGAAGAGACGTGGAGGCCACAGTAGCTTAACAAAATGGTTTTAATGCCCCTTGGAAGAGACGTGGATGTCACAGTAGCTTAACAAGAGAGTTTTAATGCCAATTGGAAGAGACCTGGAGGACACAGTAGCTTAACAAGACGGTTTTAATGCCCCTTGGAAGAGAAATGGAGGTCAGAGTGGTTTAACAAGACAGTTTTAATGCCCCTTGGAAGAGACGTGGAGGTAAGAGTAGTTTAACAAGATAGTTTTAATGCCCCTTGGAAGAGACGTGGAGGTCACAGTAGCTTAACAAGACGGTTTTAATGCCCCTTGGAAGAGACAGGAAGGTCAGAGTGGTTTAACAAGACGGTTTTAATGCCCCATGGAAGAGACGTGGAAGTCAGAGTGGTTTTAAAAGACAGTTTTAATGCACCTTGGAAGAGACGCGGAGGTCACAGTAGCCTAACAAGATGGTTTTAATGCCCCTTGGAAGAGACGTGGAGGTCAGAGTGGTTTTAGAAGACAGTTTTAATGCACCTTGGAAGAGACGTGGAGGTCACAGTAGCCTAACAAGATGGTTTCAATGCCCCTTGGAAGAGACGTGGAGATCACAGTTGCTTAACAAAACGGTTTTAATGCCCCTTGGAAGAGACGTGGAGGTTACAGTAGTTTAACAAGATGGTTTTAATGCCCCTTGGTAGAGACGTGGAGTTCAGAGTGGTTTAACAAGATGGTTTTAATGCCCCTTGGAAGAGACGTGGAGTACAGAGTTGTTAAACAAGACGGTTTTAATGCCACTTGAAAGAGACAGGGAGGTCACAGTAGCTTAACAAGACGGTTTTAATGCACCTTGGAAGAGACTTGGAGTTCACAGTAGCTTACAAAGATGGTTTTAATGCCGATTGGAAGAGATGTAGAGATCAGAGTGGTTTAACAAGAAGCTTTTAATGCCCCTAGGAAAAGACGTGGAGTTCAGAGTGGTTTAACGTGACGGTTTTAATGCCCCTTGGAAGAGACGTGGAGTTCAGATTGGTTTAACAAGACAGTTTTAATGCCTCTTGGAAGAGATGTGGAGGTCACAGTAGCTTAACAACACGGTTTTAATGCCCCTTGGAAGAGACGTGGAGGTCACAGTAGCTTAACAAGACGGTTTAAATGCCCCTTGGAAGAGAAATGGAGGTCAGATTGGTTTAACAAGACGGTTTTAATGCCCCTAGGAAGAGACGTGGAGGTCAGAGTGGTTTTAAAAGACAGTTTTAATGCCCCTTGGAAGAGACGTGGAGGTCAGAGTGGTTTTAAAAGACAGTTTTAATGCCCCTTGGAAGAGACGTGGAGGTCAGAGTGGTTTTAAAAGACAGTTTTAATGCCCCTTGGAAGAGACGTGGAGGTCACAGTAGCTTAACAAGATGGTTTTAATGCCCCTTGGAAGAGACGTGGAGGTCACAATAGGTAAACAAGATGGTTTTAATGCCCTTTGGAAGAGACGTGGAGTTCAGAGCGGTTAAACAAGACGGTTTTAATGCCCCTTGGAAGAGACGTGGAGGTTACAGTAGTTTAACAAGACGGCTTTAATGCCCCTTGGCAGAGACGTGGAGTTCATAGTGGTTTAACAAGACGATTTTAATGCACCTTGGAAGAGACGTGCAGTTCAGAGTGGTTTAACAAGACACTTTTAATGCCCCTTGGAAGAGACGTGGAGGCCACAGTAGCTTAACAAGATGATTTTAATGCCCCTTGGAAGAGACTAGGAGTTCAGAGTGGTTAAACAAGATAGTTTTAATACCACTGGGAAGAAACGTGGAGGTTACAGTAGCTTAACAAGACGGTTTTAATGCCCCTTGGAAAAGACGTGGACTTCAGAGTGGTTCAACAAGATGGTTTTGATGCCCCTTGGAAGAGACGTTGAGGTCACAGTAGCTTAACAAGACGGTTTTAATGCCCCTTGGCAGAGACATGGAGGTCAGAGTGGTTTAACAAGACGGTTTTAATGCCCCTTGGAAGAGACGTGGAGTTCACAGTAGGTTAACAAGATGGTTTTAATGACCCTTAGAAGAGACGTGGAGTTCAGTGTGGTTTAACAAGACGGTTTTAATGTCCCTTGGAAGAAACGTGGAGTTCAGAGTAGTTTAATAAGATGGTTTTAATGCCCCTTGCAAGAGATGTGGAGGTCACAGTAGCTTAACAAGACGGTTTTAATGCCACTTGGAAGGGACGTGGAGGTCACAGTAGCTTAACAAAATGGTTTTAATGCCCCTTGGAAGAGACGTGGATGTCACAGTAGCTTAACAAGAGAGTTTTAATGCCAATTGGAAGAGACCTGGAGGACACAGTAGCTTAACAGGACGGTTTTAATGCCCCTTGGAAGAGAAATGGAGGTCAGAGTGGTTTAACAAGACAGTTTTAATGCCCCTTGGAAGAGACGTGGAGGTCAGAGTAGTTTAACAAGATAGTTTTAATGCCCCTTGGAAGAGACGTGGAGGTCACAGTAGCTTAACAAGACGGTTTTAATGCCCCTTGGAAGAAACCTGGAGGTCACAGTAGCTTAACAAGACAGTTTTAATGCCCCTTGGAATAGACATGGAGGTCAGAGTGGTTTAACAAGACGGTTTTAATGCCCCTTGGAAGAGACGTGGAGGTCACAGTAGGTTAAAAAGACGGTTTTAATGCACCTTAGAAGAGACGTGGAGTTCAGTGTGGTTTAACAAGACGGTTTTAATGCCCCTTGGAAGAAATGTGGAGTTCAGAGTAGTTTAACAGAATGGCTTTAATGCCCCTTGCAAGAGAGGTGGAGGTCACAGTAGCTTAACAAGACGGTTTTAATGCCACTTGGAAGGGACGTGGAGGTCACAGTAGTTTAACAAGATGCTTTTAATTCCCCTTGGAAGAGACGTGGAGGTCACAGTAGCTTAACAAGACAGTTTTAATGCCCCTTGGAAGAGACATGGAGGTCAGAGTGGTTTAACAAGACGGTTTTAATGCCCCTTGGAAGAGACGTGGAGGTCACAGTAGCTTAACAAGATGCTTTTAATTCCCCTTGGAAGAGACGTGGAGGCCACAGTAGCTTAACAAAATGGTTTTAATGCCCCTTGGAAGAGACGTGGATGTCACAGTAGCTTAACAAGAGAGTTTTAATGCCAATTGGAAGAGACCTGGAGGACACAGTAGCTTAACAAGACGGTTTTAATGCCCCTTGGAAGAGAAATGGAGGTCAGAGTGGTTTAACAAGACAGTTTTAATGCCCCTTGGAAGAGACGTGGAGGTAAGAGTAGTTTAACAAGATAGTTTTAATGCCCCTTGGAAGAGACGTGGAGGTCACAGTAGCTTAACAAGACGGTTTTAATGCCCCTTGGAAGAGACAGGAAGGTCAGAGTGGTTTAACAAGACGGTTTTAATGCCCCATGGAAGAGACGTGGAAGTCAGAGTGGTTTTAAAAGACAGTTTTAATGCACCTTGGAAGAGACGCGGAGGTCACAGTAGCCTAACAAGATGGTTTTAATGCCCCTTGGAAGAGACGTGGAGGTCAGAGTGGTTTTAGAAGACAGTTTTAATGCACCTTGGAAGAGACGTGGAGGTCACAGTAGCCTAACAAGATGGTTTCAATGCCCCTTGGAAGAGACGTGGAGGTCAGAGTGGTTTTAAAAGACAGTTTTAATGCCCCTTGGAAGAGACGTGGAGGTCAGAGTGGTTTTAAAAGACAGTTTTAATGCCCCTTGGAAGAGACGTGGAGGTCACAGTAGCTTAACAAGATGGTTTTAATGCCCCTTGGAAGAGACGTGGAGGTCACAATAGGTAAACAAGATGGTTTTAATGCCCTTTGGAAGAGACGTGGAGTTCAGAGCGGTTAAACAAGACGGTTTTAATGCCCCTTGGAAGAGACGTGGAGGTTACAGTAGTTTAACAAGACGGCTTTAATGCCCCTTGGCAGAGACGTGGAGTTCATAGTGGTTTAACAAGACGATTTTAATGCACCTTGGAAGAGACGTGCAGTTCAGAGTGGTTTAACAAGACACTTTTAATGCCCCTTGGAAGAGACGTGGAGGCCACAGTAGCTTAACAAGATGATTTTAATGCCCCTTGGAAGAGACTAGGAGTTCAGAGTGGTTAAACAAGATAGTTTTAATACCACTGGGAAGAAACGTGGAGGTTACAGTAGCTTAACAAGACGGTTTTAATGCCCCTTGGAAAAGACGTGGACTTCAGAGTGGTTCAACAAGATGGTTTTGATGCCCCTTGGAAGAGACGTGGAGGTCACAGTAGCTTAACAAGACGGTTTTAATGCCCCTTGGCAGAGACATGGAGGTCAGAGTGGTTTAACAAGACGGTTTTAATGCCCCTTGGAAGAGACGTGGAGTTCACAGTAGGTTAACAAGATGGTTTTAATGACCCTTAGAAGAGACGTGGAGTTCAGTGTGGTTTAACAAGACGGTTTTAATGTCCCTTGGAAGAAACGTGGAGTTCAGAGTAGTTTAATAAGATGGTTTTAATGCCCCTTGCAAGAGATGTGGAGGTCACAGTAGCTTAACAAGACGGTTTTAATGCCACTTGGAAGGGACGTGGAGGTCACAGTAGCTTAACAAAATGGTTTTAATGCCCCTTGGAAGAGACGTGGATGTCACAGTAGCTTAACAAGACAGTTTTAATGCCAATTGGAAGAGACCTGGAGGGCACAGTAGCTTAACAGGACAGTTTTAATGCCCCTTGGAAGAGAAATGGAGGTCAGAGTGGTTTAACAAGACAGTTTTAATGCCCCTTGGAAGAGACTAGGAGTTCAGAGTGGTTAAACAAGATAGTTTTAATACCACTGGGAAGAAACGTGGAGGTTACAGTAGCTTAACAAGACGGTTTTAATGCCCCTTGGAAAAGACGTGGACTTCAGAGTGGTTCAACAAGATGGTTTTGATGCCCCTTGGAAGAGACGTGGAGGTCACAGTAGCTTAACAAGACGGTTTTAATGTCCCTTGGCAGAGACATGGAGGTCAGAGTGGTTTAACAAGACGGTTTTAATGCCCCTTGGAAGAGACGTGGAGTTCACAGTAGGTTAACAAGATGGTTTTAATGACCCTTAGAAGAGACGTGGAGTTCAGTGTGGTTTAACAAGACGGTTTTAATGTCCCTTGGAAGAAACGTGGAGTTCAGAGTAGTTTAATAAGATGGTTTTAATGCCCCTTGCAAGAGATGTGGAGGTCACAGTAGCTTAACAAGACGGTTTTAATGCCACTTGGAAGGGACGTGGAGGTCACAGTAGCTTAACAAAATGGTTTTAATGCCCCTTGGAAGAGACGTGGATGTCACAGTAGCTTAACAAGACAGTTTTAATGCCAATTGGAAGAGACCTGGAGGGCACAGTAGCTTAACAGGACGGTTTTAATGCCCCTTGGAAGAGAAATGGAGGTCAGAGTGGTTTAACAAGACAGTTTTAATGCCCCTTGGAAGAGACGTGGAGGTCAGAGTAGTTTAACAAGATAGTTTTAATGCCCCTTGGAAGAGACGTGGAGGTCACAGTAGCTTAACAAGATGGTTTTAATGCCCCTTGGAAGAGACCTGGAGGTCACAGTAGCTTAACAAGATGGTTTTAATGCCCCTTGGAATAGACATGGAGGTCAGAGTGGTTTAACAAGACGGTTTTAATGCCCCTTGGAAGAGACGTGGAGGTCACAGTAGGTTAAAAAGACGGTTTTAATGCACCTTAGAAGAGACGTGGAGTTCAGTGTGGTTTAACAAGATGGTTTTAATGCCCCTTGGAAGAAATGTGGAGTTCAGAGTAGTTTAACAGAATGGCTTTAATGCCCCTTGCAAGAGAGGTGGAGGTCACAGTAGCTTAACAAGACGGTTTTAATGCCACTTGGAAGGGACGTGGAGGTCACAGTAGTTTAACAAGATGCTTTTAATTCCCCTTGGAAGAGACATGGAGGTCACAGTAGCTTAACAAGACAGTTTTAATGCCCCTTGGAAGAGACATGGAGGTCAGAGTGGTTTAACAAGACGGTTTTAATGCCCCTTGGAAGAGACGTGGAGGTCACAGTAGCTTAACAAGATGCTTTTAATTCCCCTTGGAAGAGACGTGGAGGCCACAGTAGCTTAACAAGATGGTTTTAATGCCCCTTGGAAGAGAATAGGAGTTCAGAGTGGTTAAACAAGATAGTTTCAATACCCCTGGGAAGAGACGTGGAGGTTACAGTAGCTTAACAAGACGGTTTTAATGCCCCTTGGAAAAGACGTGGAGTTCAGAATAGTTTAACAAGATGGTTTTAATGCCCCTTGGAAGAGACGTGGAGGTCACAGTAGCTTAACAAGACGGTTTTAATGCACCTTGAAAGAGACCTGGAGGTCACCGTAGCTTAACAAGACGGTTTTAATGCCCCTTGGAAGAGACGTGGAGTTCAGAAGGGTTTAACAAGACAGTTATAATGCCCCTTGGAAGAGACGTGGAGGTCACAGTAGTTTAACAAGACGGTTTTAATGCCACTTGGATGAAAAGTGGAGTTCAGAGTGGTTTAACAAAACAGTAGCTTAGCAATACGGTTTTAATGCACCTTGGAAGAGACAAGTAGTTCAGAGTGGTTTAACAATACGGTTTTTCTTCCCCTTGGAAAAGACATGGAGTACAGAGTGGTTTAACAAGACGGTTTTAATGCCCCTTGGAAGAGACGTGGAGGTCACAGTAGTTTAACAAGATGGTTTTATTGCCCCTTGGTAGAGACGTGGAGTTCAGAGTGGTTAAACAAGATAGTTTTAATACCCCTTGAAAGAGACGTGGAGGTCAGAGTGGTTTAAGAAGACGGTTTTAATGCCCCTTGGAAGAGACGTGAAATTCAGAGTGGTTTAAGAAGACGGTTTTAATGCCCCTTGAAAGAGACTTGGAGGCCACAGTAGCTTAACAAGATGGTTTTAATGCCCCTTGAATGAGACGTGGAGGTCACAGTAGCTTCTAAAGATGGTTTTAATGCCCAATGGAAGAGACATGGAGTTCAGAGTGGTTTAACAAGACGGTTTTAATGCCCCTTGGAAGAGACGTGGAGGTCACTGTAGCTTAACAAGATGGTTTTAACGCCCCTTGGAAGAGACGTGGATGTCACAGTAGCTTAACAATACGGTTTTAATGTCCCTTGGAAGAGATGTGGAGGTCAGAGTGGTTTAACAAGATGGTGTTAATGCCCTTTGGAAGAGACGTGGAGGTCACAGGAGCTTAGCAATACGGTTTTAATGCCCATTGGAAGAGACATGGCATTCAGAGGGGTTTAACAAGACAGTTTTAATGCCCCTTGGAAGAGAAGTGGAGTTCACAGTAGATTAACAAGACGGTGTTAATGCCCCCTGGAAGAGAAATGGAGTTCAGAGTGGTTTAACAAGATGGTTTTAATACCCCTTGGAAGAGACGTGGAGGTAACAGTAGCTTAACAAGACGGTTTTAATGTCCCTTGGAAGAGACGTGGAGTTCAGAGGGGTTTAACAAGAAAGTTTTAATGCCCCTTGGAAGAGACGTGGATGTCACAGTAGCTTAACAAGACAGTTTTAATGCCAATTGGATGAGACCTGGAGGACACAGTGGCTTAACAGGACGGTTTTAATGCCCCTTGGAAGAGAAATGGAGGTCAGAGTGGTTTCACAAGACAGTTTTAATGCCCCTTGGAAGAGACGTGGAGGTCAGAGTGGTTTTAAAAGACAGTTTTAATGCCCCTTGGAAGAGACGTGGAGGTCAGAGTGGTTTTAAAAGACAGTTTTAATGCCCCTTGGAAGAGACGTGGAGGTCAGAGTGGTTTTAAAAGACAGTTTTAATGCCCCTTGGAAGAGACGTGGAGGTCACAGTAGCTTATCAAGATGGTTTTAATGCCCCTTGGAAGAGACGTGGAGGTCACAATAGCTGAACAAGATGGTTTTAATGCCCTTTGGAAGAGACGTGGAGTTCAGAGCGGTTAAACAAGACGGTTTTAATGCCCCTTGGAAGAGACGTGGAGGTTACAGTAGTTTAACAAGACGATTTTAATGCCCCTTGGCAGAGACGTGGAGTTCATAGTGGTTTAACAAGACGATTTTAACGCACCTTGGAAGAGACGTGCAGTTCAGAGTGGTTTAACAAGACACTTTTAATGCCCCTTGGAAGAGACGTGGAGGCCACAGTAGCTTAACAAGATGATTTTAATGCCCCTTGGAAGAGACTAGGAGTTCAGAGTGGTTAAACAAGATAGTTTTAATACCACTGGGAAGAAACGTGGAGGTTACTGTAGCTTAACAAGACGGTTTTAATGCCCCTTGGAAAAGACGTGGACTTCAGAGTGGTTCAACAAGATGGTTTTGATGCCCCTTGGAAGAGACGTGGAGGTCACAGTAGCTTAACAAGACGGTTTTAATGCTCCTTGGCAGAGACATGGAGGTCAGTGTGGTTTCACAAGACGGTTTTAATGCCCCTTGGAAGAGACGTGGAGTTCACAGTAGGTTAACAAGATGGTTTTAATGACCGTTAGAAGAGACGTGGAGTTCAGTGTGGTTTAACAAGACGGTTTTAATGTCCCTTGGAAGAAACGTGGAGTTCAGAGTAGTTTAATAAGATGGTTTTAATGCCCCTTGCAAGAGATGTGGAGGTCACAGTAGCTTAACAAGACGGTTTTAATGCCACTTGGAAGGGACGTGGAGGTCACAGTAGCTTAACAAAATGGTTTTAATGCCCCTTGGAAGAGACGTGGATGTCACAGTAGCTTAACAAGAGAGTTTTAATGCCAATTGGAAGAGACCTGGAGGACACAGTAGTTTAACAGGACGGTTTTAATGCCCCTTGGAAGAGAAATGGAGGTCAGAGTGGTTTAACAAGACAGTTTTAATGCCCCTTGGAAGAGACGTGGAGGTCAGAGTAGTTTAACAAGATAGTTTTAATGCCCCTTGGAAGAGACGTGGAGGTCACAGTAGCTTAACAAGACGGTTTTAATGCCCCTTGGAAGAAACCTGGAGGTCACAGTAGCTTAACAAGACAGTTTTAATGCCCCTTGGAATAGACATGGAGGTCAGAGTGGTTTAACAAGACGGTTTTAATGCCCCTTGGAAGAGACGTGGAGGTCACAGTAGGTTAAAAAGACGGTTTTAATGCACCTTAGAAGAGACATGGAGTTCAGTGTGGTTTAACAAGACGGTTTTAATGCCCCTTGGAAGAAATGTGGAGTTCAGAGTAGTTTAACAGAATGGCTTTAATGCCCCTTGCAAGAGAGGTGGAGGTCACAGTAGCTTAACAAGACGGTTTTAATGCCACTTGGAAGGGACGTGGAGGTCACAGTAGTTTAACAAGATGCTTTTAATTCCCCTTGGAAGAGACGTGGAGGTCACAGTAGCTTAACAAGACAGTTTTAATGCCCCTTGGAAGAGACATGGAGGTCAGAGTGGTTTAACAAGACGGTTTTAATGCCCCTTGGAAGAGACGTGGAGGTCACAGTAGCTTAACAAGATGCTTTTAATTCCCCTTGGAAGAGACGTGGAGGCCACAGTAGCTTAACAAAATGGTTTTAATGCCCCTTGGAAGAGACGTGGATGTCACAGTAGCTTAACAAGAGAGTTTTAATGCCAATTGGAAGAGACCTCGAGGACACAGTAGCTTAACAAGACGGTTTTAATGCCCCTTGGAAGAGAAATGGAGGTCAGAGTGGTTTAACAAGACAGTTTTAATGCCCCTTGGAAGAGACGTGGAGGTAAGAGTAGTTTAACAAGATAGTTTTAATGCCCCTTGGAAGAGACGTGGAGGTCACAGTAGCTTAACAAGACGGTTTTAATGCCCCTTGGAAGAGACAGGAAGGTCAGAGTGGTTTAACAAGACGGTTTTAATGCCCCATGGAAGAGACGTGGAAGTCAGAGTGGTTTTAAAAGACAGTTTTAATGCACCTTGGAAGAGACGCGGAGGTCACAGTAGCCTAACAAGATGGTTTTAATGCCCCTTGGAAGAGACGTGGAGGTCAGAGTGGTTTTAGAAGACAGTTTTAATGCACCTTGGAAGAGACGTGGAGGTCACAGTAGCCTAACAAGATGGTTTCAATGCCCCTTGGAAGAGACGTGGAGATCACAGTTGCTTAACAAAACGGTTTTAATGCCCCTTGGAAGAGACGTGGAGGTTACAGTAGTTTAACAAGATGGTTTTAATGCCCCTTGGTAGAGACGTGGAGTTCAGAGTGGTTTAACAAGATGGTTTTAATGCCCCTTGGAAGAGACGTGGAGTACAGAGTTGTTAAACAAGACGGTTTTAATGCCACTTGAAAGAGACAGGGAGGTCACAGTAGCTTAACAAGACGATTTTAATGCACCTTGGAAGAGACGTGGAGTTCACAGTAGCTTACAAAGATGGTTTTAATGCCGATTGGAAGAGATGTAGAGATCAGAGTGGTTTAACAAGAAGCTTTTAATGCCCCTAGGAAAAGACGTGGAGTTCAGAGTGGTTTAACGTGACGGTTTTAATGCCCCTTGGAAGAGACGTGGAGTTCAGATTGGTTTAACAAGACAGTTTTAATGCCTCTTGGAAGAGATGTGGAGGTCACAGTAGCTTAACAAGACGGTTTTAATGCCCCTTGGAACAGACGTGGAGGTCACAGTAGCTTAACAAGACGGTTTAAATGCCCCTTGGAAGAGAAATGGAGGTCAGATTGGTTTAACAAGACGGTTTTAATGCCCCTTGGAAGAGACGTGGAGGTCAGAGTGGTTTTAAAAGACAGTTTTAATGCCCCTTGGAAGAGACGTGGAGGTCAGAGTGGTTTTAAAAGACAGTTTTAATGCCCCTTGGAAGAGACGTGGAGGTCAGAGTGGTTTTAAAAGACAGTTTTAATGCCCCTTGGAAGAGACGTGGAGGTCACAGTAGCTTAACAAGATGGTTTTAATGCCCCTTGGAAGAGACGTGGAGGTCACAATAGGTAAACAAGATGGTTTTAATGCCCTTTGGAAGAGACGTGGAGTTCAGAGCGGTTAAACAAGACGGTTTTAATGCCCCTTGGAAGAGACGTGGAGGTTACAGTAGTTTAACAAGACGGCTTTAATGCCCCTTGGCAGAGACGTGGAGTTCATAGTGGTTTAACAAGACGATTTTAATGCACCTTGGAAGAGACGTGCAGTTCAGAGTGGTTTAACAAGACACTTTTAATGCCCCTTGGAAGAGACGTGGAGGCCACAGTAGCTTAACAAGATGATTTTAATGCCCCTTGGAAGAGACTAGGAGTTCAGAGTGGTTAAACAAGATAGTTTTAATACCACTGGGAAGAAACGTGGAGGTTACAGTAGCTTAACAAGACGGTTTTAATGCCCCTTGGAAAAGACGTGGACTTCAGAGTGGTTCAACAAGATGGTTTTGATGCCCCTTGGAAGAGACGTGGAGGTCACAGTAGCTTAACAAGACGGTTTTAATGCCCCTTGGCAGAGACATGGAGGTCAGAGTGGTTTAACAAGACGGTTTTAATGCCCCTTGGAAGAGACGTGGAGTTCACAGTAGGTTAACAAGATGGTTTTAATGACCCTTAGAAGAGACGTGGAGTTCAGTGTGGTTTAACAAGACGGTTTTAATGTCCCTTGGAAGAAACGTGGAGTTCAGAGTAGTTTAATAAGATGGTTTTAATGCCCCTTGCAAGAGATGTGGAGGTCACAGTAGCTTAACAAGACGGTTTTAATGCCACTTGGAAGGGACGTGGAGGTCACAGTAGCTTAACAAAATGGTTTTAATGCCCCTTGGAAGAGACGTGGATGTCACAGTAGCTTAACAAGACAGTTTTAATGCCAATTGGAAGAGACCTGGAGGGCACAGTAGCTTAACAGGACGGTTTTAATGCCCCTTGGAAGAGAAATGGAGGTCAGAGTGGTTTAACAAGACAGTTTTAATGCCCCTTGGAAGAGACTAGGAGTTCAGAGTGGTTAAACAAGATAGTTTTAATACCACTGGGAAGAAACGTGGAGGTTACAGTAGCTTAACAAGACGGTTTTAATGCCCCTTGGAAAAGACGTGGACTTCAGAGTGGTTCAACAAGATGGTTTTGATGCCCCTTGGAAGAGACGTGGAGGTCACAGTAGCTTAACAAGACGGTTTTAATGCCCCTTGGCAGAGACATGGAGGTCAGAGTGGTTTAACAAGACGGTTTTAATGCCCCTTGGAAGAGACGTGGAGTTCACAGTAGGTTAACAAGATGGTTTTAATGACCCTTAGAAGAGACGTGGAGTTCAGTGTGGTTTAACAAGACGGTTTTAATGTCCCTTGGAAGAAACGTGGAGTTCAGAGTAGTTTAATAAGATGGTTTTAATGCCCCTTGCAAGAGATGTGGAGGTCACAGTAGCTTAACAAGACGGTTTTAATGCCACTTGGAAGGGACGTGGAGGTCACAGTAGCTTAACAAAATGGTTTTAATGCCCCTTGGAAGAGACGTGGATGTCACAGTAGCTTAACAAGACAGTTTTAATGCCAATTGGAAGAGACCTGGAGGGCACAGTAGCTTAACAGGACGGTTTTAATGCCCCTTGGAAGAGAAATGGAGGTCAGAGTGGTTTAACAAGACAGTTTTAATGCCCCTTGGAAGAGACTAGGAGTTCAGAGTGGTTAAACAAGATAGTTTTAATACCACTGGGAAGAAACGTGGAGGTTACAGTAGCTTAACAAGACGGTTTTAATGCCCCTTGGAAAAGACGTGGACTTCAGAGTGGTTCAACAAGATGGTTTTGATGCCCCTTGGAAGAGACGTGGAGGTCACAGTAGCTTAACAAGACGGTTTTAATGCCCCTTGGCAGAGACATGGAGGTCAGAGTGGTTTAACAAGACGGTTTTAATGCCCCTTGGAAGAGACGTGGAGTTCACAGTAGGTTAACAAGATGGTTTTAATGACCCTTAGAAGAGACGTGGAGTTCAGTGTGGTTTAACAAGACGGTTTTAATGTCCCTTGGAAGAAACGTGGAGTTCAGAGTAGTTTAATAAGATGGTTTTAATGCCCCTTGCAAGAGATGTGGAGGTCACAGTAGCTTAACAAGACGGTTTTAATTCCACTTGGAAGGGACGTGGAGGTCACAGTAGCTTAACAAAATGGTTTTAATGCCCCTTGGAAGAGACGTGGATGTCACAGTAGCTTAACAAGACAGTTTTAATGCCAATTGGAAGAGACCTGGAGGGCACAGTAGCTTAACAGGACGGTTTTAATGCCCCTTGGAAGAGAAATGGAGGTCAGAGTGGTTTATCAAGACAGTTTTAATGCCCCTTGGAAGAGACGTGGAGGTCAGAGTAGTTTAACAAGATAGTTTTAATGCCCCTTGGAAGAGACGTGGAGGTCACAGTAGCTTAACAAGATGGTTTTAATGCCCCTTGGAAGAGACCTGGAGGTCACAGTAGCTTAACAAGATGGTTTTAATGCCCCTTGGAATAGACATGGAGGTCAGAGTGGTTTAACAAGACGGTTTTAATGCCCCTTGGAAGAGACGTGGAGGTCACAGTAGGTTAAAAAGACGGTTTTAATGCACCTTAGAAGAGACGTGGAGTTCAGTGTGGTTTAACAAGATGGTTTTAATGCCCCTTGGAAGAAATGTGGAGTTCAGAGTAGTTTAACAGAATGGCTTTAATGCCCCTTGCAAGAGAGGTGGAGGTCACAGTAGCTTAACAAGACGGTTTTAATGCCACTTGAAAGAGACAGGGAGGTCACAGTAGCTTAACAAGACGATTTTAATGCACCTTGGAAGAGACGTGGAGTTCACAGTAGCTTACAAAGATGGTTTTAATGCCGATTGGAAGAGATGTAGAGATCAGAGTGGTTTAACAAGAAGCTTTTAATGCCCCTAGGAAAAGACGTGGAGTTCAGAGTGGTTTAACGTGACGGTTTTAATGCCCCTTGGAAGAGACGTGGAGTTCAGATTGGTTTAACAAGACAGTTTTAATGCCTCTTGGAAGAGATGTGGAGGTCACAGTAGCTTAACAAGACGGTTTTAATGCCCCTTGGAACAGACGTGGAGGTCACAGTAGCTTAACAAGACGGTTTAAATGCCCCTTGGAAGAGAAATGGAGGTCAGATTGGTTTAACAAGACGGTTTTAATGCCCCTTGGAAGAGACGTGGAGGTCAGAGTGGTTTTAAAAGACAGTTTTAATGCCCCTTGGAAGAGACGTGGAGGTCAGAGTGGTTTTAAAAGACAGTTTTAATGCCCCTTGGAAGAGACGTGGAGGTCAGAGTGGTTTTAAAAGACAGTTTTAATGCCCCTTGGAAGAGACGTGGAGGTCACAGTAGCTTAACAAGATGGTTTTAATGCCCCTTGGAAGAGACGTGGAGGTCACAATAGGTAAACAAGATGGTTTTAATGCCCTTTGGAAGAGACGTGGAGTTCAGAGCGGTTAAACAAGACGGTTTTAATGCCCCTTGGAAGAGACGTGGAGGTTACAGTAGTTTAACAAGACGGCTTTAATGCCCCTTGGCAGAGACGTGGAGTTCATAGTGGTTTAACAAGACGATTTTAATGCACCTTGGAAGAGACGTGCAGTTCAGAGTGGTTTAACAAGACACTTTTAATGCCCCTTGGAAGAGACGTGGAGGCCACAGTAGCTTAACAAGATGATTTTAATGCCCCTTGGAAGAGACTAGGAGTTCAGAGTGGTTAAACAAGATAGTTTTAATACCACTGGGAAGAAACGTGGAGGTTACAGTAGCTTAACAAGACGGTTTTAATGCCCCTTGGAAAAGACGTGGACTTCAGAGTGGTTCAACAAGATGGTTTTGATGCCCCTTGGAAGAGACGTGGAGGTCACAGTAGCTTAACAAGACGGTTTTAATGCCCCTTGGCAGAGACATGGAGGTCAGAGTGGTTTAACAAGACGGTTTTAATGCCCCTTGGAAGAGACGTGGAGTTCACAGTAGGTTAACAAGATGGTTTTAATGACCCTTAGAAGAGACGTGGAGTTCAGTGTGGTTTAACAAGACGGTTTTAATGTCCCTTGGAAGAAACGTGGAGTTCAGAGTAGTTTAATAAGATGGTTTTAATGCCCCTTGCAAGAGATGTGGAGGTCACAGTAGCTTAACAAGACGGTTTTAATGCCACTTGGAAGGGACGTGGAGGTCACAGTAGCTTAACAAAATGGTTTTAATGCCCCTTGGAAGAGACGTGGATGTCACAGTAGCTTAACAAGACAGTTTTAATGCCAATTGGAAGAGACCTGGAGGGCACAGTAGCTTAACAGGACGGTTTTAATGCCCCTTGGAAGAGAAATGGAGGTCAGAGTGGTTTAACAAGACAGTTTTAATGCCCCTTGGAAGAGACTAGGAGTTCAGAGTGGTTAAACAAGATAGTTTTAATACCACTGGGAAGAAACGTGGAGGTTACAGTAGCTTAACAAGACGGTTTTAATGCCCCTTGGAAAAGACGTGGACTTCAGAGTGGTTCAACAAGATGGTTTTGATGCCCCTTGGAAGAGACGTGGAGGTCACAGTAGCTTAACAAGACGGTTTTAATGCCCCTTGGCAGAGACATGGAGGTCAGAGTGGTTTAACAAGACGGTTTTAATGCCCCTTGGAAGAGACGTGAAGTTCACAGTAGGTTAACAAGATGGTTTTAATGACCCTTAGAAGAGACGTGGAGTTCAGTGTGGTTTAACAAGACGGTTTTAATGTCCCTTGGAAGAAACGTGGAGTTCAGAGTAGTTTAATAAGATGGTTTTAATGCCCCTTGCAAGAGATGTGGAGGTCACAGTAGCTTAACAAGACGGTTTTAATTCCACTTGGAAGGGACGTGGAGGTCACAGTAGCTTAACAAAATGGTTTTAATGCCCCTTGGAAGAGACGTGGATGTCACAGTAGCTTAACAAGACAGTTTTAATGCCAATTGGAAGAGACCTGGAGGGCACAGTAGCTTAACAGGACGGTTTTAATGCCCCTTGGAAGAGAAATGGAGGTCAGAGTGGTTTATCAAGACAGTTTTAATGCCCCTTGGAAGAGACGTGGAGGTCAGAGTAGTTTAACAAGATAGTTTTAATGCCCCTTGGAAGAGACGTGGAGGTCACAGTAGCTTAACAAGATGGTTTTAATGCCCCTTGGAAGAGACCTGGAGGTCACAGTAGCTTAACAAGATGGTTTTAATGCCCCTTGGAATAGACATGGAGGTCAGAGTGGTTTAACAAGACGGTTTTAATGCCCCTTGGAAGAGACGTGGAGGTCACAGTAGGTTAAAAAGACGGTTTTAATGCACCTTAGAAGAGACGTGGAGTTCAGTGTGGTTTAACAAGATGGTTTTAATGCCCCTTGGAAGAAATGTGGAGTTCAGAGTAGTTTAACAGAATGGCTTTAATGCCCCTTGCAAGAGAGGTGGAGGTCACAGTAGCTTAACAAGACGGTTTTAATGCCACTTGGAAGGGACGTGGAGGTCACAGTAGTTTAACAAGATGCTTTTAATTCCCCTTGGAAGAGACATGGAGGTCACAGTAGCTTAACAAGACAGTTTTAATGCCCCTTGGAAGAGACATGGAGGTCAGAGTGGTTTAACAAGACGGTTTTAATGCCCCTTGGAAGAGACGTGGAGGTCACAGTAGCTTAACAAGATGCTTTTAATTCCCCTTGGAAGAGACGTGGAGGCCACAGTAGCTTAACAAGATGGTTTTAATGCCCCTTGGAAGAGAATAGGAGTTCAGAGTGGTTAAACAAGATAGTTTCAATACCCCTGGGAAGAGACGTGGAGGTTACAGTAGCTTAACAAGACGGTTTTAATGCCCCTTGGAAAAGACGTGGAGTTCAGAATAGTTTAACAAGATGGTTTTAATGCCCCTTGGAAGAGACGTGGAGGTCACAGTAGCTTAACAAGACGGTTTTAATGCACCTTGAAAGAGACCTGGAGGTCACCGTAGCTTAACAAGACGGTTTTAATGCCCCTTGGAAGAGACGTGGAGTTCAGAAGGGTTTAACAAGACAGTTATAATGCCCCTTGGAAGAGACGTGGAGGTCACAGTAGTTTAACAAGACGGTTTTAATGCCACTTGGATGAAAAGTGGAGTTCAGAGTGGTTTAACAAAACAGTAGCTTAGCAATACGGTTTTAATGCACCTTGGAAGAGACAAGTAGTTCAGAGTGGTTTAACAATACGGTTTTTCTTCCCCTTGGAAAAGACATGGAGTACAGAGTGGTTTAACAAGACGGTTTTAATGCCCCTTGGAAGAGACGTGGAGGTCACAGTAGTTTAACAAGATGGTTTTATTGCCCCTTGGTAGAGACGTGGAGTTCAGAGTGGTTAAACAAGATAGTTTTAATACCCCTTGGAAGAGACGTGGAATTCAGAGTGGTTTAAGAAGACGGTTTTAATGCCCCTTGAAAGAGACTTGGAGGCCACAGTAGCTTAACAAGATGGTTTTAATGCCCCTTGAATGAGACGTGGAGGTCACAGTAGCTTCTAAAGATGGTTTTAATGCCCAATGGAAGAGACATGGAGTTCAGAGTGGTTTAACAAGACGGTTTTAATGCCCCTTGGAAGAGACGTGGAGGTCACTGTAGCTTAACAAGATGGTTTTAACGCCCCTTGGAAGAGACGTGGAGGTCACAGTAGCTTAACAATACGGTTTTAATGTCCCTTGGAAGAGATGTGGAGGTCAGAGTGGTTTAACAAGATGGTGTTAATGCCCTTTGGAAGAGACGTGGAGGTCACAGGAGCTTAGCAATACGGTTTTAATGCCCATTGGAAGAGACATGGCATTCAGAGGGGTTTAACAAGACAGTTTTAATGCCCCTTGGAAGAGAAGTGGAGGTCACAGTAGATTAACAAGACGGTGTTAATGCCCCCTGGAAGAGAAATGGAGTTCAGAGTGGTTTAACAAGATGGTTTTAATACCCCTTGGAAGAGACGTGGAGGTAACAGTAGCTTAACAAGACGGTTTTAATGTCCCTTGGAAGAGACGTGGAGTTCAGAGGGGTTTAACAAGAAAGTTTTAATGCCCCTTGGAAGAGACGTGGAGGTCACAGAAGGTTAACAAGACGGTGTTAATGCCCAATGGAAGAGAAATGGAGTTCAGAGTTGTTTAACAAGATGGTTTTAATACCCCTTGGAAGAGACATGGAGGTAACAGTAGATAAAAACAAGACCGTTTTAATGCCCTTTGGAAGAGACGTGGAGGTCAGAGTGGTTTCACAAGATGGTTTTAATGCCCCTTGGAAGAGACGTGGAGTTCAGAGAGTTTTAACAAAACGGTTTTAATGCCCCTTGGAAGAGTCTTGGAGGTAACAGTAGCTTAACAAGACGGTTTTAATACCCTTGGAAGAGACCTGGAGTTCAGAGTGGTTTTAAAGACGGATTTAATGCCCCATTGAAGAGACGAGGAGGTCACAGTAGCTTAACAAGATGGTTTTAATGCCCCTTGGAAGAGACGTCGAGTTAAGAGTGGTTTAACAAGACGGTTTTAATGCCCCTTGGAAGAGACGTGGAGTTCACAGTAGGTTAACAAGATGGTTTTAATGACCCTTAGAAGAGACGTGGAGTTCAGTGTGGTTTAACAAGACGGTTTTAATGTCCCTTGGAAGAAACGTGGAGTTCAGAGTAGTTTAATAAGATGGTTTTAATGCCCCTTGCAAGAAATGTGGAGGTCACAGTAGCTTAACAAGACGGTTTTAATGCCACTTGGAAGGGACGTGGAGGTCACAGTAGCTTAACAAAATGGTTTTAATGCCCCTTGGAGGAGACGTGGATGTCACAGTAGCTTAACAAGACAGTTTTAATGCCAATTGGAAGAGACCTGGAGGACACAGTAGCTTAACAGGACGGTTTTAATGCCCCTTGGAAGAGAAATGGAGGTCAGAGTGGTTTAACAAGACAGTTTTAATGCCCCTTGGAAGAGACGTGGAGGTCACAGTAGTTTAACAAGATAGTTTTAATGCCCCTTGGAAGAGACGTGGAGGTCACAGTAGCTTAACAAGACGGTTTTAATGCCCCTTGGAAGAGACCTGGAGGTCACAGTAGCTTAACAAGACGGTTTTAATGCCCCTTGGAATAGACATGGAGGTCAGAGTGGTTTAACAAGACGGTTTTAATGCCCCTTGGAAGAGACGTGGAGGTCACAGTAGGTTAAAAAGACGGTTTTAATGCACCTTAGAAGAGACGTGGAGTTCAGTGTGGTTTAACAAGACGGTTTTAATGCCCCTTGGAAGAAATGTGGAGTTCAGAGTAGTTTAACAGAATGGCTTTAATGCCCCTTGTAAGGGAGGTGGAGGTCACAGTAGCTTAACAAGACGGTTTTAATGCCACTTGGAAGGGACGTGGAGGTCACAGTAGTTTAACAAGATGCTTTTAATTCCCCTTGGAAGAGACGTGGAGGTCACAGTAGCTTAACAAGACAGTTTTAATGCCCCTTGGAAGAGACATGGAGGTCAGAGTGGTTTAACAAGACGGTTTTAATGCCACTTGGAAGGGACGTGGAGGTCACAGTAGTTTAACAAGATGCTTTTAATTCCCCTTGGAAGAGACGTGGAGGTCACAGTAGCTTAACAAGACAGTTTTAATGCCCCTTGGAAGAGACATGGAGGTCACAGTAGCTTAACAAGATGCTTTTAACTCCCCTTGGAAGAGACGTGGAGGCCACAGTAGATTAACAAGATGGTTTTAATGCTCCTTTGAAGAGACTAGGAGTTCAGAGTGGTTAAACAAGATAGTTTCAATACCCCTGGGAAGAGACGTGGAGGTTACAGTAGCTTAACAAGACGGTTTTAATGCCCCTTGGAAAAGACGTGGAGTTCAGAATAGTTTAACAAGATGGTTTTAATGCCCCTTGGAAGAGACGTGGAGGTCATAGTAGCTTAACAAGACGGTTTTAATGCACCTTGGAAGAGACCTGGAGGTCACCGTAGCTTAACAAGACGGTTTTAATGCCCCTTGGAAGAGACGTGGAGTTCAGAAGGGTTTAACAAGACAGTTATAATGCCCCTTGGAAGAGACGTGGAGGTCACAGTAGTTTAACAAGACGGTTTTAATGCCACTTGGATGAAAAGTGGAGTTCAGAGTGGTTTAACAAAACAGTAGCTTAGCAATACGGTTTTAATGCACCTTGGAAGAGACAAGTAGTTCAGAGTGGTTTAACAAGACGGTTTTAATGCCCCTTGTAAGAGACGTGGAGGTCACAGTAGTTTAACAACATGGTTTTATTGCCCCTTGGTAGAGACGTGGAGTTCAGAGTGGTTAAACAAGATAGTTTTAATACCCCTTGGAAGAGACGTGGAGGTTAGAGTGGTTTAAGAAGACGGTTTTAATGCCCCTTGGAAGAGACGTGGAATTCAGAGTGGTTTAACAAGACGGTTTTAATGCCCCTTGAAAGAGACTTGTAGGCCACAGTAGCTTAACAAGATGGTTTTAATGCCCCTTGAATGAGACGTGGAGGTCACAGTAGCTTCAAAAGATGGTTTTAATGCCCAATGGAAGAGACATGGAGTTCAGAGTGGTTTAACAAGACGGTTTTAATGCCCCTTGGAAGAGACGTGGAGGTCACAGTAGCTTAACAAGATGGTTTTAATGCCCCTTGGAAGAGACGTGGAGGTCACAGTAGCTTAACAATACGGTTTTAATGCCCCTTGGAAGAGATGTGGAGGTCAGAGTGGTTTAACAAGATGGTGTTAATGCCCTTTGGAAGAGACGTGGGGTCACAGGAGCTTAGCAATACGGTTTTAATGCCCATTGGAAGAGACATGGCGTTCAGAGTGGTTTAGCAAGACAGTTTTAATGCCCCTTGGAAGAGAAGTGGAGGTCACAGTAGATTAACAAGACGGTGTTAATGCCCCCTGGAAGAGAAATGGAGTTCAGAGTGGTTTAACAAGATGGTTTTAATACCCCTTGGAAGAGACGTGGAGGTAACAGTAGCTTAACAAGACGGTTTTAATGTCCCTTGGAAGAGACGTGGAGTTCAGAGGGGTTTAACAAGACAGTTTTAATGCCCCTTGGAAGAGACGTGGAGTTCACAGTAGATTAACAAGACCGTGTTAATGCCCAATGGAAGAGAAATGGAGTTCAGAGTTGTTTAACAAGATGGTTTTAATACCCCTTGGAAGAGACATGGAGGTAACAGTAGATAAAAACAAGACCGTTTTAATGCCCCTTGGAAGAGACGTGGAGGTCAGAGTGGTTTCACAAGATGGTTTTAATGCCCCTTGGAAGAGACGTGGAGTTCAGAGAGTTTTAACAAAACGGTTTTAATGCCCCTTGGAAGAGTCTTGGAGGTAACAGTAGCTTAACAAGACGGTTTTAATACCCTTGGAAGAGACCTGGAATTCAGAGTGGTTTTAAAGACGGATTTAATGCCCCATTGAAGAGACGAGGAGGTCACAGTAGCTTAACAAGATGGTTTTAATGCCCCTTGGAAGAGACGTCGAGTTAAGAGTGGTTTAACAAGACGGTTTTAATGCCCCTTGGAAGAGACGTGGAGTTCACAGTAGGTTAACAAGATGGTTTTAATGACCCTTAGAAGAGACGTGGAGTTCAGTGTGGATTAACAAGACGGTTTTAATGTCCCTTGGAAGAAACGTGGAGTTCAGAGTAGTTTAATAAGATGGTTTTAATGCCCCTTGCAAGAAATGTGGAGGTCACAGTAGCTTAACAAGACGGTTTTAATGCCACTTGGAAGGGATGTGGAGGTCACAGTAGCTTAACAAAATGGTTTTAATGCCCCTTGGAAGAGACGTGGATGTCACAGTAGCTTAACAAGACAGTTTTAATGCCAATTTGAAGAGACCTGGAGGACACAGTAGCTTAACAGGACGGTTTTAATGCCCCTTGGAAGAGAAATGGAGGTCAGAGTGGTTTAACAAGACAGTTTTAATGCCCCTTGGAAGAGACGTGGAGGTCAGAGTAGTTTAACAAGATAGTTTTAATACCCCTTGGAAGAGACGTGGAGGTCACAGTAGCTTAACAAGACGGTTTTAATGCCCCTTGGAAGAAACCTGGAGGTCACAGTAGCTTAACAAGACGGTTTTAATGCCCCTTGGAATAGACATGGAGGTCAGAGTGGTTTAACAAGACGGTTTTAATGCCCCTTGGAAGAGACGTGGAGGTCACAGTAGGTTAAAAAGACGGTTTTAATGCACCTTAGAAGAGACGTGGAGTTCAGTGTGGTTTAACAAGACGGTTTTAATGCCCCTTGGAAGAAATGTGGAGTTCAGAGTAGTTTAACAGAATGGCTTTAATGCCCCTTGCAAGAGAGGTGGAGGTCACAGTAGCTTAACAAGACGGTTTTAATGCCACTTGGAAGGGACGTGGAGGTCACAGTAGTTTAACAAGATGCTTTTAATTACCCTTGGAAGAGACGTGGAGGTCACAGTAGCTTAACAAGACAGTTTTAATGCCCCTTGGAAGAGACATGGAGGTCAGAGTGGTTTAACAAGACGGTTTTAATGCCCCTTGGAAGAGACGTGGAGGTCACAGTAGCTTAACAAGATGCTTTTAATTCCCCTTGGAAGAGACGTGGAGGTCACAGTAGCTTAACAAGACAGTTTTAATGCCCCTTGGAAAAGACGTGGAGTTCAGAATAGTTTAACAAGATGGTTTTAATGCCCCTTGGAAGAGACGTGGAGGTCACAGTAGCTTAACAAGACGGTTTTAATGCACCTTGGAAGAGACCTGGAGGTCACCGTAGCTTAACAAGACGGTTTTAATGCCCCTTGGAAGAGACGTGGAGTTCAGAAGGGTTTAACAAGACAGTTATAATGCCCCTTGGAAGAGACGTGGAGGTCACAGTAGTTTAACAAGACGGTTTTAATGCCACTTGGATGAAAAGTGGAGTTCAGAGTGGTTTAACAAAACAGTAGCTTAGCAATACGGTTTTAATGCACCTTGGAAGAGACAAGTAGTTCAGAGTGGTTTAACAATACGGTTTTTCTTCCCCTTGGAAAAGACATGGAGTACAGAGTGGTTTAACAAGACGGTTTTAATGCCCCTTGGAAGAGACGTGGAGGTCACAGTAGTTTAACAAGATGGTTTTATTGCCCCTTGGTAGAGACGTGGAGTTCAGAGTGGTTAAACAAGATAGTTTTAATACCCCTTGGAAGAGACGTGGAGGTCAGAGTGGTTTAAGAATACGGTTTTAATGCCCCTTGGAAGAGACGTGGAATTCAGAGTGGTTTAACAAGACGGTTTTAATGCCCCTTGAAAGAGACTTGGAGGCCACAGTAGCTTAACAAGATGGTTTTAATGCCCCTTAAATGAGACGTGGAGGTCACAGTAGCTTCTAAAGACGGTTTTAATGCCCAATGGAAGAGACATGGAGTTCAGAGTGGTTTAACAAGACGGTTTTAATGCCCCTTGGAAGAGACGTGGAGGTCACAGTAGCTTAACAAGATGGTTTTAATGCCCCTTGGAAGAGACGTGGAGGTCACAGTAGCTTAACAATACGGTTTTAATGCCCCTTGGAAGAGATGTGGAGGTCAGAGTGGTTTAACAAGATGGTGTTAATGCCCTTTGGAAGAGACGTGGAGGTCACAGGAGCTTAGCAATACGGTTTTAATGCCCATTGGAAGAGACATGGCGTTCAGAGGGGTTTAACAAGACAGTTTTAATGCCCCTTGGAAGAGAAGTGGAGGTCACAGTAGATTAACAAGACGGTGTTAATGCCCCCTGGAAGAGAAATGGAGTTCAGAGTGGTTTAACAAGATGGTTTTAATACCCCTTGGAAGAGACGTGAAGGTAACAGTGGCTTAACAAGACGGTTTTAATGTCCCTTGGAAGAGACGTGGAGTTCAGAGGGGTTTAACAAGACAGTTTTAATGCCCCTTGGAAGAGACGTGGAGGTCACAGTAGATTAACAAGACGGTGTTAATGCTCATTGGAAGAGAAATGGAGTTCAGAGTTGTTTAACAAGATAGTTTTAATACCCCTTGGAAGAGACATGGAGGTAACAGTAGATAAAAACAAGACCGTTTTAATGCCCCTTGGAAGAGACGTGGAGGTAACAGTAGCTTAACAAGACGGTTTTAATACCCTTGGAAGAGACCTGGAGTTCAGAGTGGTTTTAAAGACGGATTAAATGCCCCATTGAAGAGACGAGGAGGTCACAGTAGCTTAACAAGATGGTTTTAATGCCCCTTGGAAGAGACGTCGAGTTAAGTGTGGTTTAACAAGACGGTTTTAATGCCCCTTGGAAGAGACGTGGAGGTCACAGTAGCTTAACAAGATGGTTTGAATGCCCCTTGGAAGAGACGTGGAGTTCAGAGGGGTTAAACAAGACAGTTTTAATGCCCCTTGGAAGAGACGTGGAGGTCACAGTAGCTTAACAAGACGGTGTTAATGCCACTTGGAAGAGAAAAGGAGTTCAGAGTGGTTTAACAAGATGGTTTTAATACCCCTTGGAAGAGACGTGGAGGTAACAGTAGCTTAACAACATAGTTTTTAAGCCCCTTGAAGGAGACTTGAAGGTCACAGTTTCTTAACAAGACGGTTTTAATGCACTTGGAAGAGACGTGGAGGTCAGAGTGGTTTTAAAAGACGGTTTTAATGCCCCTTGGAAGAGACGTGGAGTTCAGAGTGGTTAAACAAGACGGTTTTAATGCCCCTTGGAAGAGACATGGAGGTTACAGTAGCTTAATAAGTCGGTTTTAATGCCCAGTGGAAGAGACGTGGTGATCACAGTAGCTTAACATGACGGTTTTAATGCCCCTTGGAAGAGACGTGGAGGTCACAGTAGCTTACAAAGATGGTTTTAATGCCGATTGGAAGAGACGTGGAGGTTAGAGTAGCTTAACCAGATGGTTTTAATGCCCGTTCCAAGTGACGTGGAGTTCAGAGTGGTTAAACAAGACGGCTTTAATGCCCCTTGGAAGAGACTTGGAGGTCACAGTAGCTTAACAAGATGGTTTTAATGCCCCTTGGAAGAGACGTGGAGATCAGAGTGGTTTAACAAGGCAATTTTAATGCCCCTAGGAAAAGACGTGGAGTTCAGAGTGGTTTAACGTGACGGTTTTAATGCCCCTTGGAAGAGACGTGGACTTCAGAGTGGTTTAACAGGACGGTTTTAATGCCCCTTGGAAGAGACGTGGAGGTCTCGGTAGCTTAACAAGACGGTTTTAATGCACCTTGGAAGAGACGTGGAGGTCACAGTAGCTTAACAAGACGGTTTTAATGCCCGTTGGAAGAGACATGGAGGTCAGATTGGTTTAACAAGATGGTTTTAATGCCCCTTGGAAGAGACGTGGAGGTCAGAGTGGTTTTAAAAGACAGTTTTAATGCCCCTTGGAAGAGACGTGGAGGTCACAGTAGCTTAACAAGATGGTTTTAATGCCCCTTGGAAGAGACGTGGAGGTCACAGTAGCTTAACAAGATGGTTTTAATGCCCCTTGGAAGAGACGTGGAGTCCAGAGTGGTTAAACAAGACGGTTTTAATGCCCCTTGGAAGAGACGTGGAGTTCAGAGGGGTTTAACAAGACAGTTTTAATGCCCCTTGGAAGAGACGTGGAGGTCACAGTAGATTAACAAGACGGTGTTAATGCTCATTGGAAGAGAAATGGAGTTCAGAGTTGTTTAACAAGATAGTTTTAATACCCCTTGGAAGAGACATGGAGGTAACATTAGATAAAAACAAGACCGTTTTAATGCCCCTTGGAAGAGACGTGGAGGTAACAGTAGCTTAACAAGACGGTTTTAATACCCTTGGAAGAGACCTGGAGTTCAGAGTGGTTTTAAAGACGGATTTAATGCCCCATTGAAGAGACGAGGAGGTCACAGTAGCTTAACAAGATGGTTTTAATGCCCCTTGGAAGAGACGTCGAGTTAAGTGTGGTTTAACAAGACGGTTTTAATGCCCCTTGGAAGAGACGTGGAGGTCACAGTAGCTTAACAAGATGGTTTGAATGCCCCTTGGAAGAGACGTGGAGTTCAGAGGGGTTAAACAAGACAGTTTTAATGCCCCTTGGAAGAGACGTGGAGGTCACAGTAGCTTAACAAGACGGTGTTAATGCCACTTGGAAGAGAAAAGGAGTTCAGAGTGGTTTAACAAGATGGTTTTAATACCCCTTGGAAGAGACGTGGAGGTAACAGTAGCTTAACAACATAGTTTTTAAGCCCCTTGAAGGAGACTTGAAGGTCACAGTTTCTTAACAAGACGGTTTTAATGCACTTGGAAGAGACGTGGAGGTCAGAGTGGTTTTAAAAGTCGGTTTTAATGCCCCTTGGAAGAGACGTGGAGTTCAGAGTGGTTAAACAAGACGGTTTTAATGCCCCTTGGAAGAGACATGGAGGTTACAGTAGCTTAATAAGTCGGTTTTAATGCCCAGTGGAAGAGACGTGGTGATCACAGTAGCTTAACATGACGGTTTTAATGCCCCTTGGAAGAGACGTGGAGGTCACAGTAGCTTACAAAGATGGTTTTAATGCCAATTGGAAGAGACGTGGAGGTTAGAGTAGCTTAACCAGATGGTTTTAATGCCCGTTCCAAGTGACGTGGAGTTCAGAGTGGTTAAACAAGACGGCTTTAATGCCCCTTGGAAGAGACTTGGAGGTCACAGTAGCTTAACAAGATGGTTTTAATGCCCCTTGGAAGAGACGTGGAGATCAGAGTGGTTTAACAAGACGATTTTAATGCCCCTAGGAAAAGACGTGGAGTTCAGAGTGGTTTAACGTGACGGTTTTAATGCCCCTTGGAAGAGACGTGGAGTTCAGAGTGGTTTAACAGGACGGTTTTAATGCCCCTTGGAAGAGACGTGGAGGTCTCGGTAGCTTAACAAGACGGTTTTAATGCACCTTGGAAGAGACGTGGAGGTCACAGTAGCTTAACAAGACGGTTTTAATGCCCGTTGGAAGAGACATGGAGGTCAGATTGGTTTAACAAGATGGTTTTAATGCCCCTTGGAAGAGACGTGGAGGTCAGAGTGGTTTTAAAAGACAATTTTAATGCCCCTTGGAAGAGACGTGGAGGTCACAGTAGCTTAACAAGATGGTTTTAATGCCCCTTGGAAGAGACGTGGAGGTCACAGTAGCTTAACAAGATGGTTTTAATGCCCCTTGGAAGAGACGTGGAGTCCAGAGTGGTTAAACAAGACGGTTTTAATGCCCCTTGGAAGAGACGTGGAGGTTACAGTAGTTTAACAAGACGGTTTTAATGCCCCTTGGTAGAGACGTGGAGTTCAGAGTGGTAAACAAGACTATTTTAATGCCCCTTGGAAGAGACGTGCAGTTCAGAGTGGTTTAACAAGACACTTTTAATGCCCCTTGGAAGAGACGTGGAGGCCACAGTAGCTTAACAAGATGGTTTTAATGCCCCTTGGAAGTGACTAGGAGTTCAGAGTGGTTAAACAAGATCGTTTTTATACCCATTGGAAGAGACGTGGAGGTCAGATTGGTTTAAGAAGACGGTTGTAATGCCCTTGGAAGAGACGTGGAATTCAGAGTGGTTTAACAAGATGGTTTTAATGCCCCTTGGAAGAGACTTAGAGGCCACAGTAGCTTAACAAGATGGTTTTAATGCCCCTTGAAAGAGAAGTGGAGGTCACAGTAGCTTACAAAGATGGTTTTAATGCCCAATGGAAGAGACATTGAGTTCAGATTGGTTTAACAAGACGGTTTTAATGCCCCTTGGAAGAGACGTGGAGGTCACAGTTAGCTTAACAAGATGGTTCTAATGCCCATTGGAAGAGACGTGGAGGTCACAGTAGCTTAACAATACGGTTCTAATGCCCCTTGGAAGAGATGTGGAGGTCAGAGTGGTTTAACAAGATGGTTTTAATGCCCCTTGGAAGAGACGTGGAGGTCACAGGAGCTTAGCAATACGGTTTTAATACCCATTGGAAGAGACGTGGAGTTCAGAGGGGTTTAACAAGACGGTTTTAATGCCCCTTGGAAGAGATGTGGAGGTAGAGTGGTTTAACAAGATGGTTTTAATGCCCCTTGGAAGAGACGTGGAGGTCACAGGAGCTTAGCAATACGGTTTTAATACCCATTGGAAGAGACATTGAGTTCAGAGGGGTTTAACAAGACGATTTTAATACCCCTTGGAAGAGACGTGGAGGTAACAGTCGATAAAAACTAGACCGTTTTAATACCCCTTGGAAGAGATGTGGAGGTCAGAGTGGTTTCACAAGATGGTTTTAATGCCCCTTGGAAGAGACGTGGAGTTCAGAGAGGTTTAACAAAACGGTTTTAATGCCCGCTAGAAGAGACGTGGAGGTCACAGTAGCTTAACAACATGGTTTTTAAGCCCCTTGAAGGAGACTTGGAGGTCACAGTTTCTTAACAAGACGGTTTTAATGCACTTGGAAGAGTCGTGGAGGTCAGAGTGGTTTTAAAAGACGGTTTTAATGCACCTTGGAAGAGACGTGGAGTTCAGAGTGGTTAAACAAGATGGTTTTAATGCCCCTTGGAAGAGACATGGAGGTTACTGTAGCTTAATAAGTCGGTTTTAATGCCCCTTGGTAGAGACGTGGACTTCAGAGTGGTTTAACAAGACGGTTTTAATCCCCTTGGTAGAGACGTGGACTTCAGAGTGGTTTAACAAGACATCTTTAATGCCCCTTGGAAGAGACGTGGAGGTCACAGTAGCTTAACAAGATGGTGTTAATGCCCCTTGGAAAAGACATGGAGTTTAGAGTGGTTTAACAAGATGGTTTTTATGCCCCGTGGAAGAGAAGTGGAGGTCACAGTAGCTTAACATGACGGTTTTAATGCCACTTGAAAGAGACATGGAGGTCACAGTAGCTTAACAAGACGGTTTTAATGCCCCTTGGAAGAGACGTGGAGGTCACAGTAGCTTACATAGATGGTTTTAATGCCGATTGGAAGAGACGTGGAGGTTAGAGTAGCTTAACAAGATGGTTTTAATGCCCGTTCCAAAAGACGTGGAGTTCAGAGTGGTTAAACAAGACAGTTTTAATGCCCGTTGGAAGAGACGTGGAGGTCACAGTAGGTTAACAACATGGTTTTTAAACCCCTTGAAGGAGACTTGGAGGTCACAGTTTCTTAACAAGACGGTTTTAATGCACTTGGAAGAGTCGTGGAGGTCAGAGTGGTTTTAAAAGACGGTTTTAATGCCCCTTGGAAGAGACGTGGAGTTCAGAGTGGTTAAAAAAGACAGTTTTAATGCCCCTTGGAAGAGACATGGAGGTTACTGTAGCATAATAAGTCGGTTTTAATGCCCCTTGGTAGAGACGTGGACTTCAGAGTGGTTAAAGGAGATCGTTTTTATACCCCTTGGAAGAGACGTGGAGGTCAGATTGGTTTAAGAAGACGGTTGTAATGCCCCTTGGAAGAGACGTGGAATTCAGAGTGGTTTAACAAGATGGTTTTAATGCCCCTTGGAAGAGACTTGGAGGCCACAGTAGCTTAACAAGATGGTTTTAATGCCCCTTGAAAGAGACGTGGAGGTCACAGTAGCTTACAAAGATGGTTTTAATGCCCAATGGAAGAGACATTGAGTTCAGAGTGGTTTAACAAGACGGTTTTAATGCCCCTTGGAAGAGACGTGGCGGTCACAGTTAGCTTAACAATATGGTTCTAATGCCCATTGGAAGAGACGTGGAGGTCACAGTAGCTTAACAATACGGTTTTAATACCCCTTGGAAGAGATGTGGAGGTCAGAGTGGTTTAAAACAAGATGGTTTTAATGCCCCTTGGAAGAGACGTGGAGGTCACAGGAGCTTAGCAATACGGTTTTAATACCCATTGGAAGAGACGTGGAGTTCAGAGAGGTTTAACAAGACGGTGTTAATGCCCCTTGGAAGAGAAATGGTGTTCAGAGTGGTTTAACAAGACGATTTTAATACCCCTTGGAAGAGACGTGGAGGTAACAGTCGATAAAAACTAGACCGTTTTAATGCCCCTTGGAAGAGATGTGGAGGTCAGAGTGGTTTCACAAGATGGTTTTAATGCCCCTTGGAAGAGACGTGGAGTTCAGAGAGGTTTAACAAAACGGTTTTAATGCCCGTTAGAAGAGACGTGGAGGTCACAGTAGCTTAACAACATGGTTTTTAAGCCCCTTGAAGGAGACTTGGAGGTCACAGTTTCTTAACAAGACGGTTTTAATGCACTTGGAAGAGTCTTGGAGGTCAGAGTGGTTTTAAAAGACGGTTTTAATGCACCTTGGAAGAGACGTGGAGTTCAGAGTGGTTAAACAAGACGGTTTTAATGCCCCTTGGAAGAGACATGGAGGTTACTGTAGCTTAATAAGACGGTTTTAATGCCCCTTGGTAGAGACGTGGACTTCAGAGTGGTTTAACAAGACGGTTTTAATGCCCCTTGGTAGAGACGTGGACTTCAGAGTGGTTTAACAAGACATCTTTAATGCCCCTTGGAAGAGACGTGGAGGTCACAGTAGCTTAACAAGATGGTGTTAATGCCCCTTGGAAAAAACATGGAGTTTAGAGTGGTTTAACAAGATGGTTTTTATGCCCCGTGGAAGAGAAGTGGAGGTCACAGTAGCTTTGCATGACGGTTTTAATGCCACTTGAAAGAGACATGGAGGTCACAGTAGCTTAACAAGACGGTTTTAATGCCCCTTGGAAGAGACGTGGAGGTCACAGTAGCTTACATAGATGGTTTTAATGCCGATTGGAAGAGACGTGGAGGTTAGAGTAGCTTAACAAGATGGTTTTAATGACCGTTCCAAAAGACATGGAGTTCAGAGTGGTTAAACAAGACGGTTTGAATGCCCGTTGGAAGAGACGTGGAGGTCACAGTAGCTTAACAACATGGTTTTTAAACCCCTTGAAGGAGACTTGGAGGTCACAGTTTCTTAACAAGACGGTTTTAATGCACTTGGAAGAGTCGTGGAGGTCAGAGTGGTTTTATAAGACGGTTTTAATGCCCCTTGGAAGAGACGTGGAGTTCAGAGTGGTTAAAAAAGAGAGTTTTAATGCCCCTTGGAAGAGACACGGAGGTTACTGTAGCATAATAAGTTGGTTTTAATGCCCCTTGGTAGAGACGTGGACTTCAGATTGGTTTAAGAAGACGGTTTTAATGCCCCTTGGAAGAGACGTGGAGTTCAGAGTTTTTTAAAAAGACAGCTTTAATGCCCCTTGGAAGAGACGTGGAGGTCACAGTAGCTTAACAAGATGGTGTTAACGCCCCTTGGAAAAGACATGGAGTTCAGAGTGGTTTAACAAGATGGTTTTTATGCCCCGTGGAAGAGACCTGGAGGTCACAGTAGCTTAACATGACGGTTTTAATGCCACTTGAAAGAGACATGGAGGTCACAGTAGCTTAACAAGACGGTTTTAATGCCCCTTGGAAGAGACGTGGAGGTCACAGTAGCTTACAACGATGGTTTTAATGCCGATTGGAAGAGACGAGGAGGTTAGAGTAGCTTAACCAGATGGTTTTAATGCCCGTTCCAAAAGACGTGGAGTTCAGAGTGGTTAAACAAGACGGTTTTAATGCCCCTTGGAAGAGACGTGGAGGTCACAGTAGCTTAACAAGATGGTTTTAATGCCCCTTGGAAGAGACGTGGAGATCAGAGTGGTTTAACAAGACGATTTCAATGCCCGTAGGAAAAGACGTGGAGTTCAGAGTGGTTTAACGTGACGGTTTTAATGCCCCTTGGAAGAGACGTGGAGTTCAGAGTGGTTTCACTGGACGGTTTTAATGCCCCTTGGAAGAGACGTAGAAGTCACAGTAGCTTAACAAGACGTTTTTAATGCCCCTTGGAAGAGACGTGGAGGTCACAGTAGCTTAACAATACGGTTTTAATGCCCCTTGCAAGAGATGTGGAGGTTAGAGTTCTTTAACAAGATGGTTTTAATGCCCCTTGGAAGAGACTTGGAGGTCACAGGAGCTTAGAAATACGGTTTTAATGCCCCTTGGAAGAGACGTGGAGTTCAGAGGGGTTTAACAAGAAAGTTTTAATGCCCCTTGGAAGAGATGTGGAGGTCACAGTAGATTATCAAGACGGTGTTAATGCCCCTTGGAAGAGAAATGGAGTTCAGAGTGGTTTAACAAGACGGTTTTAATACCCCTTGGAAGAGACGTGGAGGTAACAGTAGATAAAAGCAAGACCGTTTTAATGCCCCTTGGAAGAGACGTGGAGGTCAGACTGGTTTCACAAGATGGTTTTAATGCCCCTTGGAAGAGACGTGGAGGTCACAGTAGCTTAACAACATGGTTTTAAGCCCCTTGAAGGAGACTTGGAGGTCACAGTTTCTTAACAAGACTGTTTTAATGCACTTGGAAGAGACGTGGAGGTCAGAGTGGTTTTAAAAGACGGTTTTAATGCCCCTTGGAAGAGATGTGGAGTTCACAGTGGTTAAACAAGACGGTTTTAATGCCCCTTGGAAGAGACATGGAGGTTACAGTAGCTTAATAATTCGATTTTAATGCCCCATGGTAGAGACGTGGACTTCAGAGTGGTTTAACAAGACGGTTATAATGCCCCTTGGAAGAGACGTGGAGTTCAGAGTTGTTTAACAAGACAGTTTTAATGCCCCTTGGAAGAGACGTGGAGGTCACAGTAGCTCAACAAGATGGTATTAATGCCCCTTGGAAAAGACATGGAGTTCATAGTGGTTTAACAAGATGGTTTTAATGCCCCATGGAAGAGACGTGGAGGTCACAGTAGCTTAACATGACGGTTTTAATGCCACTTGAAAGAGATATGGCTGTCACAGTAGCTTAACAAAACGGTTTTAATGCCCCTTGGAAGAGACGTGGAGGTCACAGTAGCTTACAAAAATGGTTTTAATGCCGATTTGAAGAGACGTAGAGGTTAGAGTAGCTTAACCAGATGGTTTTAATGCCCGTTCCAAGAGACGTGGAGTTCAGAGTCGTTAAAGAAGACGGTTTTAATGCCCCTTGGAAGTGACGTGGAGGTCACAGTAGCTTAACAAGATGGTTTTAATGCCCGTTGGAAGAGACGTGGAGATCAGAGTGGTTTAACAAGACGATTTTAATGCCCCTAGGAAAAGACGTGGAGTTCAGAGTGGTTTAACGTTACGGTTTTAATTCCCCTTGGAAGAGACGTGGAGTTCAGAGTGGTTTAACTGGACGGTTTTAATGCCCCTTGGAAGAGACGTGGAGGTCACAGTAGCTTAACAAGATGTTTTTAATGCCCCTTGGAAGAGATGTGGAGGTCACAGTAGCTTAATAATACGGTTTTAATGCCCCTTGCAAGAGATGTGGAGGTCAGAGTCGTTTAACAAGATGGTTTTAATGCCCCTTGGAAGAGACGTGGAGGTCACAGGAGCTTAGAAATACGTTTTAATGCCCCTTGGAAGAGACGTGGAGTTCAGAGTGGTTTAACAAGTCAGTTTTAATGCCCCTTGGAAGAGATGTGGAGGTCACAGTAGATTAACAAGACGGAGTTAATGCCCCTTGGAAGAGAAATGGAGTTCAGAGTGGTTTAACAAGACGGTTTTAATACCCCTTGGAAGAGACGTGGAGGTAACAGTAGATAAAAGCAAGACCGTTTTAATGCCCCTTGGAAGAGACGTGGAGGTCAGAGTGGTTTCACAAGATGGTTTTAATGCCCCTTGGAAGAGACGTGGAGCTCAGAGAGGTTTAACAAAATGGTTTAATGCCCCTTGGAAGAGACTTGGAGGTCACAGTAGCTTAACAACATGGTTTTTAAGCCCCTTGAAGGAGACTTGGAGGTCACAGTTTCTTAACAAGACTGTTTTAATGCACTTGGAAGAGACGTGGAGGTCAGAGTGGTTTTAAAAGACGGTTTTAATGCCCCTTGGAAGAGACGTGGAGTTCACAGTGGTTAAACAAGACGGTTTTAATGCCCCTTGGAAGAGACATGGAGGTTACAGTAGCTTAATAATTCTGTTTTAATGCCCCTTGGTAGAGACGTGGACTTCAGAGTGGTTTAACAAGACGGTTTTATTGCCCCTTGGAAGAGATGTGGAGTTCAGAGTTGTTTAACAAGACAGTTTTAATGCCCCTTGGAAGAGACGTGGAGGTCACAGTAGCTCAACAAGATGGTGTTAATGCCCCTTGGAAAATAAATGGAGTGCAGAGTGGTTTAACAAGATGGTTTTAATGCCCCATGGAAGAGACGTGGAGGTCACAGTAGCTTAACATGACGGTTTTAATGCCACTTGAAAGAGACATGGTGGTCACAGTAGCTTAACAAAACGGTTTTAATGCCCCTTGGAAGAGACGTGGAGGTCACAGTAGCTTACAAAAATGGTTTTAATGCCGATTTGAAGAGACGTGGAGGTTAGAGTATCTTTACCAGATGGTTTTAATGCCCGTTCCAAGAGACGTGGAGTTCAGAGTGGTTAAAGAAGACGGTTTTAATGCCCCTTGAAAGAGACGTGGAGGTCACAGTAGCTTAACAAGATGGTTTTAATGCCCGTTGGAAGAGACGTGGAGATCAGAGTGGTTTAACAAGACGATTTTAATGCCCCTAGGAAAAGACGTGGAGTTCAGAGTGGTTTAACGTGACGGTTTTAATGCCCCTTGGAAGAGACGTGGAGTTCAGAGTGGTTTAACAGGACGGTTTTAATGCCCCTTGGAAGAGACATGGAGGTCAGATTGGTTTAGCAAGATGGTTTTAATGCCCCTTGGAAGAGACGTGGAGGTCAGAGTGGTTTTAAAAGACAGTTTTAATGCCCCTTGGAAGAGACGTGGAGGTCACAGTAGCTTAACAAGATGGTTTTAATGCCCCTTGGAAGAGACGTGGAGGTCACAGTAGCTTAACAAGATGGTTTTAATGCCCCTTGGAAGAGACTTGGAGTTCAGAGTGGTTAAACAAGACGGTTTTAATGCCCCTTGGAAGAGACGTGGAGGTTACAATAGTTTAACAAGACGGTTTTAATGCCCCTTGGTAGAGACGTGGAGTTCAGAGTGGTTAACAAGACGATTTTAATGCCCCTTGGAAGAGATGTGCAGTTCAGAGTCGTTTAACAAGAAACTTTTAATGCCCCTTGGAAGAGACGTGGAGGCCACAGGAGATTAACAAGATGGTTTTAATGCCCCTTGGAAGAGACTCGGAGTTCAGAGTGGTTAAACAAGATAGTTTTAATACCCCTTGGAAGAGACGTGGAGGTCAGAGTGGTTTAAGAAGACGGTTTTAATGCCCCTTGAAAGAGACGTGGAATACAGAGTGGTTTAACAAGACGGTTTTAATCCCCCTTGGAAGAGACTTGGAGGCCACATTAGCTTAATAAGATGGATTTAATGCCCCTTGAAAGAGATGTGGAGGTCACTGTAGCTTACAAAGATGGTTTTAATGCCCCTTGGAAGAGACTAGGTGTTCAGAGTGGTTAAACAAGATAGTTTTAATGCCCCTTGGAAGAGACATGGAGGTCAGAGTGGTTTAACAAGACGGTTTAATGCCCCTTGGAAGAGACGTGGAGGTCAGAGTGGTTTTAAAAGACCGTTTTAATGCCCCTTGTAAGAGACGTGTAGGTCACAGTAGCTTAACAAGATGGTTTTAATGCCCCTGAGAAGAAAAGTGGAGTTCAGAGTGGTTTAACAAGACGGTTTTAATGCCCCTTGGAAGAGACGTGGAGGTCACAGTAGCTTAACAGGACGGTTTTAATGCCCCTTGGAAGAGACGTGGAGTTCAGAAGGGTTTAACAAGACAGTTATAATGACCCTTGGAAGAGACATGGAGGTCACAGTAGTTTAACAAGACGGTGCTAATGCCCCTTGGAAGAGAAATGGAGTTCAGAGTGGTTTAACAAGATGGTTTTAATGCCTCTTGGAAGAGATGGGGAGGTCACAGAAGCTTAACAAGATGGTTTTATTGCCCCTTGGAAGAGACTTTGAGGTCACAGTAGCTTAACAAGATGGTTTTAATGCCCTTGGAAGATACGTGGAGGTCAGAGTTGTTTTAAAAGACAGTTTTACTGCCCCTTGGAAGAGACGTGGAGGTCACAGTAGCTTAACAAGATGGTTTTAATGCCCCTTGGAAGAGACGTGGAGTTCAGAGTGGTTTCACAAGATGGTTTTAATGCCCCTTGGAAGAGACGTGGAGGTTACAGTGGTTTAACAAGACGGTTATAATGCCCCTTGGTAGAGACGTGGAGTTCAGAGTGGTTTAACGAGACAATTTTAATGCCCCTTGGAAGAGACGTGCAGTTCAGAGTGGTTTAACAAGAAACTTTTAATGCCCCTAGGATGAGACGTGGAGGCCTGAGTAGCTTAACAAAATTATTTTAATGCCCATTGGAAGAGACTAGGAGTTCAGAGTGGTTAAACAAGATAGTTTTAATACCCCTGGGAAGAGACGTGGAGGTTACAGTAGCTTAACAAGACGGTTTTAATGCCCCTTGGAAAAGACGTGTAGTTCAGAGTGGTTTAACAAGATTTTTTTAATTCCCCTTGGAAGAGACGTGGAGGTCACAGTAGCTTAACAGGACGGTTTTAATGCCCCTTGGAAGAGACGTGGAGTTCAGAAGGGTTTATTAAGACAGTTATAATGACCCTTGGAAGAGACATGGAGGTCACAGTAGTTTAACAAGACGGTGCTAATGCCCCTTGGAAGAGAAATGGAGTTCAGAGTGGTTTAACAAGATGGTTTTAATGCCCCTTGGAAGAGACGGGGAGGTCACAGTAGCTTAACAAGATGGTTTTATTGCCCCTTGGAAGAGACTTGGAGGTCACAGTAGCTTAACAAGATGGTTTTAATGCCCTTGGAAGATACGTGGAGGTCACAGCTGTTTTAAAAGACAGTTTTACTGCCCCTTGGAAGAGACGTGGAGGTCACAGTAGCTTAACAAGATGGTTTTAATGCCCCTTGGAAGAGACGTGGAGTTCAGAGTGGTTTCACAAGATGGTTGTAATGCCCCTTGGAAGAGTCGTGGAGATTACAGTGGTTTAACAAGACAGTTTTAATGCCCCTTGGTAGAGACGTGGAGTACAGAGTGGTTTAACAAGACGATTTTAATGCCCCTTGGAATACACGTGCAGTTCAGAGTGGTTTAACAAGACACTTTTAATGCCCCTTGGAAGAGACGTGGAGGCCACAGTAGCTTAACAAGATGGTTTTAATGCCCCTTGGAAGAGACTAGGTGTTCAGAGTGGTTAAACAAGATAGTTTTAATACCCCTGGGAAGAGATGTGGAAGTTACAGTAGCTTAACAAGACGGTTTTAATGCCCCTTGGAAAAGACGTAGAGTACAGAGTGGTTTAACAAGATGATTTTAATGCACCTTAGAAGAGACGTGAAGTTCAGTGTGGTTTAACAAGACGGTTTTAATGCCCCTTGGAAGAAATATGGAGTTCAGAGTAGTTTAACAAAATGGTTTTAATGCCCCTTGCAAGAGAGGTGGAGGTCACAGTCGCTTAACAAGACGGTTTTAATCCCACTTGGAAGGGACGTGTAGGTCACAGTAGCTTAACAAGATGCTTTTAATTCCCCTTGGAAGAGACGTGGAGGTCACAGTAGCTTAACAAGACGGTTTTAATGCCCCTTGGAAGAGACATGGAGGTCAGAGTGGTTTAACAAGACGGTTTTAATGCCCCTTGGAACAGACGTGGAGGTCACAGTAGGTTAACAAGACGGTTTTAATGCACCTTAGAAGAGACGTGAAGTTCAGTGTGGTTTAACAAGACGGTTTTAATGCCCCTTGGAAGAAATATGGAGTTCAGAGTAGTTTAACAAAATGGTTTTAATGCCCCTTGCAAGAGGGGTGGAGGTCACAGTCGCTTAACAAGACGGTTTTAATGCCACTTGGAAGGGACGTGTAGGTCACAGTAGCTTAACAAGATGCTTTTAATTCCCTTGGAAGAGACGTGGAGGTCACAGTAGCTTAACAAGACGGTTTTAATGCCCCTTGGAAGAGACATGGAGGTCAGAGTGGTTTAACAAGACGGTTTTAATGCCCCTTGGAAGAGACGTGGAGTTCAGATTGTTTTTAAAATACGGTTTTAATGCCCCTTGGAAGAGACGTGGAGGTCACAGTAGCTTAACAAGATGGTTTTAATGCCCCTGGGAAGAAAAGTGGAGTTCAGAGTGGTTTAACAAGACGGCTTTAATGCCACTTGGAAGAGACGTGGAGGTCACAGTAGCTTAACAGGACGGTTTTAATGCCCCTTGGAAGAGATGTTCAGTTCAGAAGGGTTTAACAAGACAGTTATAATGACCCTTGGAAGAGACATGGAGGTCACAGTAGTTTAACAAGACGGTGCTAATGCCCCTTGGAAGAGAAATGGAGTTCAGAGTGGTTTAACAAGATGGTTTTAATGCCCCTTGGAAGAGACGGGGAGGTCACAGTAGCTTAACAAGATGGTTTTATTGCTCCTTGGAAGAGACTTTGAGGTCACAGTAGCTTAACAAGATGGTTTTAATGCCCTTGGAAGAAACGTGGAGGTCAGAGTTGTTTTAAAAGACAGTTTTACTGCCCATTGGAAGAGACGTGGAGGTCACAGTAGCTTAACAAGATGATTTTAATGCCCCTTGGAAGAGACGTGGAGTTCAGAGAGGTTTCACAAGATGGTTTTAATGCCCCTTGGAAGAGACGTGGAGGTTACAGTGGTTTAACAAGACGGTTATAATGCCCCTTGGTAGAGACGTGGAGTTCAGAGTGGTTTAACGAGACAATTTTAACGCCCCTTGGAAGAGACGTGCAGTTCAGAGTGGTTTAACAGGACACTTTTAATGCCCCGTGGATGAGACGTGGAGGCCACAGTAGCTTAACAAGATGGTTTTAATGCCCATTGGAAGAGACTAGGAGTTCAGAGTGGTTAAACAAGATAGTTTTAATACCCCTGGGAAGAGACGTGGAGGTTACAGTAGCTTAACAAGACGGTTTTAATGCACCTTGGAAAAGACGTGTAGTTCAGAGTGGTTTAACAAGATTTTTTTAATGCCCCTTGGAAGAGACGTGGAGGTCACAGTAGCTTAACAAGACGGTTTTAATGCCTCTTGGAAGAGACGTGGAGTTCAGAAGGGTTTATCAAGACAGTTATAATGACCCTTGGAAGAGACATGGAGGTCACAGTAGTTTAACAAGACGGTGCTAATGCCCCTTGGAAGAGAAATGGAGTTCAGAGTGGTTTAACAAGATGGTTTTAATGCCCCTTGGAAGAGACGGGGAGGTCACAGTAGCTTAACAAGATGATTTTATTGCCCCTTGGAAGAGACTTTGAGGTCACAGTAGCTTAACAAGATGGTTTTAATGCCCTTGGAAGATACGTGGAGGTCAGAGTTGTTTTAAAAGACAGTTTTACTGCCCCTTGGAAGAGACATGGAGGTCACAGTAGCTTAACAAGATGGTTTTAATGCCCCTTGGAAGAGAAGTGGAGTTCAGAGTGGTTTCACAAGATGGTTGTAATGCCCCTTGGAAGAGACATGCAGATTACAGTGGTTTATCAAGACAGTTTTAATGCCCCTTGGTAGAGATGTGGAGTACAGAGTGGTTTAACAAGACGATTTTAATGCCCCTTGGAAGACACGTGCAGTTCAGAGTGGTTTAACAGGACACTTTTAATGCCCCTTGGAAGAGACGTGGAGGCCACAGTAGCTTAACAAGATGGTTTTAATACCGCTTGGAAGAGACTAGGTGTTCAGAGTGGTTAAACAAGATAGTTTTAATACCCTTGGGAAGAGATGTGGAGGTTACAGTAGCTTAACAAGACGGTTTTAAGGCCCATTGGAAAAGACGTGGAGTTCAGAGTGGTTTAACAAGATGGTTTTAATGCCCCTTGGAAGAGACGTGGAGGTCACAGTAGCTTAAAAGGACGGTTTTAATGCCCCTTGGAAGAGACATGGAGATCAGAGTGGTTTAACAAGACGGTTTTAATGCCCCTTGGAACAGACGTGGAAGTCACAGTATGTTACCAAGACGGTTTTAATGCACCTTAGAAGAGACGTGAAGTTCAGTGTGGTTTAACAAGACGGTTTTAATGCCCCTTGGAAGAAACATGGAGTTCAGAGTAGTTCAACAAAATGGTTTTAATGCCCCTTGCAAGAGAGGTGGAGGTCACAGTCTCTTAACAAGACGGTTTTAATGCCACTTGGAAGGGACGTGTAGGTCACAGTAGCTTAACAAAATGCTTTTAATTCCCTTTCGAAGAGATGTGCAGGTCACAGTAGCTTGGCAAGACGGTTTTAAAGCCCCTTGGAAGAGACGTGGAGGTCACACTAGCTTAACACGATGGTTTTAATGCCCCTTGGAAGAGACGTGGAGTTCAGAAGGGTTTAATAAGACAGTTATATTGCCCTTTGGAAGAGACGTGGAGGTCACAGTAGTTTAACAAGACGATTTTAATGCCCCTTGGATAAAAAGTGGAGTTCAGAGTGGTTTAACAAAACAGTAGCTTAGCAATACGGTTTTAATGCCCCTTGGAAGAGACAAGGAGTTCAGAGTGGTTTTACAAGACGGTTTAACTTCCCCTTGGAAAAGACGTGGAGTACAGAGTGGTTTAACAAAACGGTATTAATGTCCCTTGGAAGAGATTTGGAGGTCACAGTAGCTTAACAAGACGGTTTTAATGTCCGTGGAAGAGACGTGGAGGTCAAAGTGGTTTACCAAGACGGTTTTCATGCCCCTTGGAAGAGACGTGGAGGTCTCAGTAGATTAACAAGACGGTCGTAATGCCCCTTGGATTAGATGTGGAGTTTAGAGTGGTTTAACAAGATAGTTTTAATGCCCCTTGAAAGAGACGTGGAGTTCAGAGTGGTTTAACAAGATGGTTTAAATGCCCCTTGGAAGAGACGTGGAGGACACAGTAGCTTAACAAGATGGTTTTAATGCACCTTGTTAGAGACGTGGACGACACAGTAGCTTAAAAAGACGGTTTTAATTCCCCATGGAAGAGACATGGAGGTCAGAGTGGTTTAACAAGAAGGTTTTAATGCCCCTTGGAAGAGACGTGGAGGTCAGAGTGGTTTTAAAAGACCGTTTTAATGCCCCTTGTAAGAGACGTGGAGGTCACAGTAGCTTAACAAGATGGTTTTAATGCCCCTGAGAAGAAAAGTGGAGTTCAGAGTGGTTTAACAAGACGGTTTTAATGCCCCTTGGAAGAGACGTGGAGGTCACAGTATCTTAACAGGACGGTTTTAATGCCCCTTGGAAGAGACGTGGAGTTCAGAAGGGTTTAACAAGACAGTTATAATGACCCTTGGAAGAGACATGGAGGTCACAGTAGTTTAACAACACGGTGCTAATGCCCCTTGGAAGAGAAATGGAGTTCAGAGTGGTTTAACAAGATAGTTTTAATACCCCTTGGAAGAGACGTGGAGGTCAGAGTGGTTTAAGAAGACGGTTTTAATGCCCCTTGGAAGAGCCGTGGAATTCAGAGTTGTTTAACAAGACGGTTTTAATGCCCCTTGGAAGAGACTTGGAGGCCACATTAGCTTAATAAGATTGTTTTAATGCCCCTTGAAAGAGACGTGGAGGTCACTGTAGCTTACAAAGATGGTTTTCATGCCCCTTGGAAGAGACTAGGTGTTCAGAGTTGTTAAACAAGATAGTTTTAATGCCCCTTGGAAGAGATATGGAGGTCAGAGTGGTTTAACAAGACGGTTTAATGCCCCTTGGAAGAGACGTGGAGGTCAGAGTGGTTTTAAAAGACCGTTTTAGTGCCCCTTGTAAGAGACATGTAGGTCACAGTAGCTTAACAAGATGGTTTTAATGCCCCTGAGAAGAAAAGTGGAGTTCAGAGTGGTTTAACAAGACGGTTTTAATGCCCCTTGGAAGAGACGTGGAGGTCACAGTAGCTTAACAGGACGGTTTTAATGCCCCTTGGAAGAGACGTGGAGTTCAGAAGGGTTTAACAAGACAGTTATAATGATCCTTGGAAGAGACATGGAGGTCACAGTAGTTTAACAAGACCGTGCTAATGCCCCTTGGAAGAGAAATGGAGTTCAGAGTGGTTTAACAAGATGGTTTTAATGCCCCTTGGAAGAGATGGGGAGGTCACAGAATCTTAACATGATGGTTTTATTGCCCCTTGGAAGAGACTTTGAGGTCACAGTAGCTTATCAAGATGGTTTTAATGCCCTTGGAAGATACGTGGAGGTCAGAGTTGTTTTAAAAGACAGTTTTACTGCCCCTTGGAAGAGACGTGGAGGTCACAGTAGCTTAACAAGATGGTTTTAATGCCCCTTGGAAGAGACGTGGAGTTCAGAATGGTTTCACAAGATGGTTTTAAGGCTCCTTGGAAGAGACGTGGAGGTTACAGTGGTTTAACAAGACGGTTATAATGTCCCTTGGTAGAGACGTGGAGTTCAGAGTGGTTTAACGAGACAATTTTAATGCCCCTTGGAAGAGACGTGCAGTTCAGAGTGGTTTAACAAGACACTTTTAATGCCCCTAGGATGAGACGTGGAGGCCAGAGTAGCTTAACAAAATTGTTTTAATGCCCATTGGAAGAGACTAGGAGTTCAGAGTGGTTAAACAAGATAGTTTTAATACCCCTGGGAAGAGACGTGGAGGTTACAGTAGCTTAACAAGACGGTTTTAATGCCCCTTGGAAAAGACGTGTAGTTCAGAGTGGTTTAACAAGATTTTTTTAATGCCCCTTGGAAGAGACGTGGAGATCACAGTAGCTTAACAAGACGGTTTTAATGCCCCTTGGAAGGGACGTGGAGTTCAGAAGGGTTTATCAAGACAGTTATAATGACCCTTGGAAGAGACATGGAGGTCACAGTAGTTTAACAAGACGGTGCTAATGCCCCTTGGAAGAGAAATGGAGTTCAGAGTGGTTTAACAAGATGGTTTTAATGCCCCTTGGAAGAGACGGGGAGGTCACAGTAGCTTAACAAGATGGTTTTAATGCCGTTGGAAGATACGTGGAGGTCAGAGCTGTTTTAAAAGATAGTTTTACTGCCCCTTGGAAGAGACATGGAGGTCACAGTAGCTTAACAAGATGGTTTTAATGCCCCTTGGAAGAGACGTGGAGTTCAGAGTGGATTCACAAGATGGTTGTAATGCCCCTTGGAAGAGACGTGGAGATTACAGTGGTTTAACAAGACAGTTTTAATGCCCCTTGGTAGAGACGTGGAGTACAGAGTGGTTTAACAAGACGATTTTAATGCCCCTTGGAATACACGTGCAGTTCAGAGTGGTTTAACAAGACACTTTTAATGCCCCTTGGAAGAGACGTGGAGGCCACAGTAGCTTAACAAGATGGTTTTAATGCCCCTTGGAAGAGACTAGGTGTTCAGAGTGGTTAAACAAGATAGTTTTAATACCCCTGGGAAGAGATGTGGAGGTTACAGTAGCTTAACAAGACGGTTTTAATGCCCCTTGGAAAAGACGTGGAGTTCAGAGTGGTTTAACAAGATGGTTTTAATGCCCCTTGGAAGAGACGTGGAGGTCACAGTAGCTTAAAAAGACGGTTTTAATGCCCCTTGGAAGAGACATGGAGGTCAGAGTGGTTTAACAAGACGGTTTTAATGCCCCTTGGAACAGACGTGGAGGTCACAGTAGGTTAACAAGACGGTTTTAATGCACCTTAGAAGAGACGTGAAGTTCAGTGTGGTTTAACAAGACGGTTTTAATGCCCCTTGGAAGAAACATGGAGTTCAGAGTAGTTTAACAAAATGATTTTAATGCCCCTTGCAAGAGAGGTGGAGGTCACAATCGCTTAACAAGACGGTTTTAATGCCACTTGGAAGGGACGTGTAGGTCACAGTAGCTTAACAAGATGCTTTTAATTCCCCTTGGAAGAGACGTGGAGGTCACAGTAGCTTAACAAGACGGTTTTAATGCCCCTTGGAAGAGACATGGAGGTCAGAGTGGTTTAACACGACGGTTTTAATGCCCCTTGGAAGAGACGTGAAGGTCACAGTAGCTTAACAAGATGGTTTTAATGCCCCTGGGAAGAAAAGTGGAGTTCAGAGTGGTTTAACAAGACGGTTTTAATGCCCCTTGGAAGAGACGTGGAGGTCACAGTAGCTTAACAGGACGGTTTTAATGCCCCTTGGAAGAGATTTGGAGTTCAGAAGGGTTTAACAAGACAGTTATAATGACCCTTGGAAGAGACATGGAGGTCACAGTAGTTTAACAAGACGGTGCTAATGCCCCTTGGAAGAGAAATGGAGTTCAGAGTGGTTTAACAAGATGGTTTTAATGCCCCTTGGAAGAGACCAGGAGGTCACAGTAGCTTAACAAGATGGTTTTATTGCTCCTTGGAAGAGATTTTGAGGTCACAGTAGCTTAACAAGATGGTTTAAATGATCTTGGAAGATACGTGGAGGTCAGAGTTGTTTTAAAAGACAGTTTTACTGCCCCTTGGAAGAGACGTGGAGGTCACAGTAGCTTAACAAGATGGTTTTAATGCCACTTGGAAGAGACGTGGAGTTCAGAGAGGTTTCACAAGTTGGTTTTAATGCCCCTTGGATGAGACGTTGAGGTTACAGTGGTTTAACAAGACGGTTAGAATGCCCCTTGGTAGAGACGTGGAGTTCAGAGTGGTTTAACGAGACAATTTTAACGCCCCTTGGAAGAGACGTGCAGTTCAGAGTGGTTTAACAAGACACTTTTAATGCCCCATGGATGAGACGTGGAGGCCACAGTAGCTTAACAAGATGGTTTTAATGCCCATTGGAAGAGACTAGGAGTTCAGAGTGGTTAAACAAGATAGTTTTAATACCCCTGGGAAGAGACGTGGAGGTTACAGTAGCTTAACAAGACGGTTTTAATGCACCTTGGAAAAGACGTGTAGTTTAGAGTGATTTAACAAGATTTTTTTAATGCCCCTTGGAAGAGACGTGGAGGTCACAGTAGCTTAACAAGACGGTTTTAATGCCTCTTGGAAGAGACGTGGAGTTCAGAAGGGTTTATCAAGACAGTTATAATGACCCTTGGAAGAGACATGGAGGTCACAGTAGTTTAACAAGACGGTGCTAATGCCCCTTGGAAGAGAAATGGAGTTCAGAGTGGTTTAACAAGATGGTTTTAATGCCCCTTGGAAGAGACGGGGAGGTCACAGTAGCTTAACAAGATGGTTTTATTGCCCCTTGGAAGAGACTTTGAGGTCACAGTAGCTTAACAAGATGGTTTTAATGCCCTTGGAAGATACGTGGAGGTCAGAGTTGTTTTAAAAGACAGTTTTACTGCCCCTTGGAAGAGACATGGAGGTCACAGTAGCTTAACAAGATGGTTTTATTGCCCCTTGGAAGAGACGTGGAGTTCAGAGTGGTTTCACAAGATGGTTGTAATGCCCCTTGGAAGAGACGTGGAGATTACAGTGGTTTATCAAGACAGTTTTAATGCCCCTTGGTAGAGACGTGGAGTACAGAGTGGTTTAACAAGACGATTTTAATGCCCCTTGGAAGACACGTGCAGTTCAGAGTGGTTTAAGAGGACACTTTTAATGCCCCTTGGAAGAGACGTGGAGGCCACAGTAGCTTAACAAGATGGTTTTAATACCCCTTGGAAGAGACTAGGTGTTCAGAGTGGTTAAACAAGATAGTTTTAATACCCCTGGGAAGAGATGTGGAGGTTACAGTAGCTTAAGAAGACGGTTTTAATGCCCCTTGGAAAAGACGTGGAGTTCAGAGTGGTTTAACAAGACGGTTTTAATGCCCCTTGGAAAAGACGTGGAGTTCAGAGTGGTTTAACAAGACGGTTTTAATGCCCCTTGGAATAGACGTGGAGGTCACAGTATGTTACCAAGACGGTTTTAATGCACCTTAGAAGAGACGTGAAGCTCAGTGTGGTTTAACAAGACGGTTTTAATGCCCCTTGGAAGAAAAATGGAGTTCAGAGTAGTTTAACAAAATGGTTTTAATGCCCCTTGCAAGAGAGGTGGAGGTCACAGTCGCTTAACAAGACGGTTTTAATGCCACTTGGAAGGGACGTGTAGGTCACAGTAGCTTAACAAGATGCTTTTAATTCACCTTGGAAGAGATGTGCATTTCACAGTAGCTTAGCAAGACGGTTTTAATGCCCCTTGGAAGAGACGTGGAGGTCACACTAGCTTAACACGATGGTTTTAATGCCCCTTGGAAGAGACGTGGAGTTCAGAAGGGTTTAATAAGACAGTTATATTGCCCTTTGGAAGAGACGTGGAGGTCACAGTAGTTTAACAAGACGATTTAAATGCCCCTTGGATGAGACATGGAGGTCAGAGTGGTTTAACAAGACGGTTTTAATGCCCCTTAGAAGAGACGTGGAGGTTACAGTAGCTTAACAAGATACTTTTAATTCCCCTTGGAAGAGACGTGGAGGCCACAGTTTCTTAACAAGATGGTTTTAATGCCCCTTGGAAGAGACTAGGAGTTCAGAGTGGTTAAACAAGACAGTTTTAATGCCCCTTGGAACAGACGTGGAGGTCACAGTAGGTTAACAAGACGGTTTTAATGCACCTTAGAAGAGACGTGAAGTTCAGTGTGGTTTAACAAGACGGTTTTAATGCCCCTTGGAAGAAACATGGAGTTCAGAGTAGTTTAACAAAATGGTTTTAATGCCCCTTGCAAGAGAGGTGGAGGTCACAGTCGCTTAACAAGACGGTTTTAATGCCACTTGGAAGGGACGTGTAGGTCACAGTAGCTTAACAAGATGCTTTTAATTCCCCTTGGAAGAGACGTGGAGGTCACAGTAGCTTGACAAGACGGTTTTAATGCCCCTTGGAAGAGACATGGAGGTCAGACTGGTTTAACAAGACGGTTTTAATGCCCCTTTGAAGAGACGTGGAGGTTACAGTAGCTTAACAAGATACTTTTAATTCCCCTTGGAAGAGACGTGGAGGCCACAGTATCTTAACAAGATGGTTTTAATGCCCCTTGGAAGAGACTAGGAGTTCAGAGTGGTTAAACAAGATAGTTTTAATACCTCTGGGAAGAGACGTGGAGGTTACAGTAGCTTAACAAGACGGTTTTAATGCCCCTTGGAAAAGACGTGGAGTTCAGAGTGGTTTAACAAGATGGTTTTAATGCCCCTTGGAAGAGATGTGGAGGTCACAGTGGCTTAACAAGACGGTTTTAATGCCCCTTGGAAGAGACATGGAGGTCAGAGTGGTTTAACAAGACGGTTTTAATGCCCCTTGGAAGAGAGGTGGAGGTCACAGTAGGTTAACAAGATGCTTTTAATTCCCTTTGGAAGAGATGTGCAGGTCACAGTACCTTAGCAAGACGGTTTTAATGCCCCTTGGAAGAGACGTGGAGGTCACACTAGCTTAACAAGACGGTTTTAATGCCCCGTGGAAGAGACGTGGAGTTCAGAAGGGTTTAACAAGACAGTTATATTGCCCTTTGGAAGAGACGTGGAGGTCACAGTAGTTTAACAAAACGATTTTAATGCCCCTTGGATAAAAAGTGGAGTTCAGAGTGGTTTAACAAAACAGTAGCTTAGCAATACGGTTTTAATGCCCCTTGGAAGAGACAAGGAGTTCAGAGTGGTTTAACAAGACGGTTTAACTTCCCCTTGGAAAAGACGTGGAGTTCAGAGTGGTTTAACAAGACGGTTTTAATGTCCCTTGGAAGAGATGTGGAGGTCACAGTAGCTTAACAAGACGTTTTTAATGTCCGTGGAAGAGACGTGGAGGTCAAAGTGGTTTACCAAGACGGTTTTAATGCCCCTTGGAAGAGACGTGGAGTTCACAGTAGGTTAACAAGATGGTTTTAATGACCGTTAGAAGAGACGTGGAGTTCAGTGTGGTTTAACAAGACGGTTTTAATGTCCCTTGGAAGAAACGTGGAGTTCAGAGTAGTTTAATAAGATGGTTTTAATGCCCCTTGCAAGAGATGTGGAGGTCACAGTAGCTTAACAAGACGGTTTTAATGCCACTTGGAAGGGACGTGGAGGTCACAGTAGCTTAACAAAATGGTTTTAATGCCCCTTGGAAGAGACGTGGATGTCACAGTAGCTTAACAAGAGAGTTTTAATGCCAATTGGAAGAGACCTGGAGGACACAGTAGCTTAACAGGACGGTTTTAATGCCCCTTGGAAGAGAAATGGAGGTCAGAGTGGTTTAACAAGACAGTTTTAATGCCCCTTGGAAGAGACGTGGAGGTCAGAGTAGTTTAACAAGATAGTTTTAATGCCCCTTGGAAGAGACGTGGAGGTCACAGTAGCTTAACAAGACGGTTTTAATGCCCCTTGGAAGAAACCTGGAGGTCACAGTAGCTTAACAAGACAGTTTTAATGCCCCTTGGAATAGACATGGAGGTCAGAGTGGTTTAACAAGACGGTTTTAATGCCCCTTGGAAGAGACGTGGAGGTCACAGTAGGTTAAAAAGACGGTTTTAATGCACCTTAGAAGAGACGTGGAGTTCAGTGTGGTTTAACAAGACGGTTTTAATGCCCCTTGGAAGAAATGTGGAGTTCAGAGTAGTTTAACAGAATGGCTTTAATGCCCCTTGCAAGAGAGGTGGAGGTCACAGTAGCTTAACAAGACGGTTTTAATGCCACTTGGAAGGGACGTGGAGGTCACAGTAGTTTAACAAGATGCTTTTAATTCCCCTTGGAAGAGACGTGGAGGTCACAGTAGCTTAACAAGACAGTTTTAATGCCCCTTGGAAGAGACATGGAGGTCAGAGTAGTTTAACAAGACGGTTTTAATGCCCCTTGGAAGAGACGTGGAGGTCACAGTAGCTTAACAAGATGCTTTTAATTCCCCTTGGAAGAGACGTGGAGGCCACAGTAGCTTAACAAAATGGTTTTAATGCCCCTTGGAAGAGACGTGGATGTCACAGTAGCTTAACAAGAGAGTTTTAATGCCAATTGGAAGAGACCTGGAGGACACAGTAGCTTAACAAGATGGTTTTAATGCCCCTTGGAAGAGAAATGGAGGTCAGAGTGGTTTAACAAGACAGTTTTAATGCCCCTTGGAAGAGACGTGGAGGTAAGAGTAGTTTAACAAGATAGTTTTAATGCCCCTTGGAAGAGACGTGGAGGTCACAGTAGCTTAACAAGACGGTTTTAATGCCCCTTGGAAGAGACAGGAAGGTCAGAGTGGTTTAACAAGACGGTTTTAATGCCCCATGGAAGAGACGTGGAAGTCAGAGTGGTTTTAAAAGACAGTTTTAATGCACCTTGGAAGAGACGCGGAGGTCACAGTAGCCTAACAAGATGGTTTTAATGCCCCTTGGAAGAGACGTGGAGGTCAGAGTGGTTTTAGAAGACAGTTTTAATGCACCTTGGAAGAGACGTGGAGGTCACAGTAGACTAACAAGATGGTTTCAATGCCCCTTGGAAGAGACGTGGAGATCACAGTTGCTTAACAAAACGGTTTTAATGCCCCTTGGAAGAGACGTGGAGGTTACAGTAGTTTAACAAGATGGTTTTAATGCCCCTTGGTAGAGACGTGGAGTTCAGAGTGGTTTAACAAGATGGTTTTAATGCCCCTTGGAAGAGACGTGGAGTACAGAGTTGTTAAACAAGACGGTTTTAATGCCACTTGAAAGAGACAGGGAGGTCACAGTAGCTTAACAAGACGGTTTTAATGCACCTTGGAAGAGACGTGGAGTTCACAGTAGCTTACAAAGATGGTTTTAATGCCGATTGGAAGAGATGTAGAGATCAGAGTGGTTTAACAAGAAGCTTTTAATGCCCCTAGGAAAAGACGTGGAGTTCAGAGTGGTTTAACGTGACGGTTTTAATGCCCCTTGGAAGAGACGTGGAGTTCAGATTGGTTTAACAAGACAGTTTTAATGCCTCTTGGAAGAGATGTGGAGGTCACAGTAGCTTAACAACACGGTTTTAATGCCCCTTGGAAGAGACGTGGAGGTCACAGTAGCTTAACAAGACGGTTTAAATGCCCCTTGGAAGAGAAATGGAGGTCAGATTGGTTTAACAAGTCGGTTTTAATGCCCCTTGGAAGAGACGTGGAGGTCAGAGTGGTTTTAAAAGACAGTTTTAATGCCCCTTGGAAGAGACGTGGAGGTCAGAGTGGTTTTAAAAGACAGTTTTAATGCCCCTTGGAAGAGACGTGGAGGTCAGAGTGGTTTTAAAAGACAGTTTTAATGCCCCTTGGAAGAGACGTGGAGGTCACAGTAGCTTAACAAGATGGTTTTAATGCCCCTTGGAAGAGACGTGGAGGTCACAATAGGTAAACAAGATGGTTTTAATGCCCTTTGGAAGAGACGTGGAGTTCAGAGCGGTTAAACAAGACGGTTTTAATGCCCCTTGGAAGAGACGTGGAGGTTACAGTAGTTTAACAAGACGGCTTTAATGCCCCTTGGCAGAGACGTGGAGTTCATAGTGGTTTAACAAGACGATTTTAATGCACCTTGGAAGAGACGTGCAGTTCAGAGTGGTTTAACAAGACACTTTTAATGCCCCTTGGAAGAGACGTGGAGGCCACAGTAGCTTAACAAGATGATTTTAATGCCCCTTGGAAGAGACTAGGAGTTCAGAGTGGTTAAACAAGATAGTTTTAATACCACTGGGAAGAAACGTGGAGGTTACAGTAGCTTAACAAGACGGTTTTAATGCCCCTTGGAAAAGACGTGGACTTCAGAGTGGTTCAACAAGATGGTTTTGATGCCCCTTGGAAGAGACGTGGAGGTCACAGTAGCTTAACAAGACGGTTTTAATGCCCCTTGGCAGAGACATGGAGGTCAGAGTGGTTTAACAAGACGGTTTTAATGCCCCTTGGAAGAGACGTGGAGTTCACAGTAGGTTAACAAGATGGTTTTAATGACCCTTAGAAGAGACGTGGAGTTCAGTGTGGTTTAACAAGACGGTTTTAATGTCCCTTGGAAGAAACGTGGAGTTCAGAGTAGTTTAATAAGATGGTTTTAATGCCCCTTGCAAGAGATGTGGAGGTCACAGTAGCTTAACAAGACGGTTTTAATGCCACTTGGAAGGGACGTGGAGGTCACAGTAGCTTAACAAAATGGTTTTAATGCCCCTTGGAAGAGACGTGGATGTCACAGTAGCTTAACAAGACAGTTTTAATGCCAATTGGAAGAGACCTGGAGGGCACAGTAGCTTAACAGGACGGTTTTAATGCCCCTTGGAAGAGAAATGGAGGTCAGAGTGGTTTAACAAGACAGTTTTAATGCCCCTTGGAAGAGACTAGGAGTTCAGAGTGGTTAAACAAGATAGTTTTAATACCACTGGGAAGAAACGTGGAGGTTACAGTAGCTTAACAAGACGGTTTTAATGCCCCTTGGAAAAGACGTGGACTTCAGAGTGGTTCAACAAGATGGTTTTGATGCCCCTTGGAAGAGACGTGGAGGTCACAGTAGCTTAACAAGACGGTTTTAATGCCCCTTGGCAGAGACATGGAGGTCAGAGTGGTTTAACAAGACGGTTTTAATGCCCCTTGGAAGAGACGTGGAGTTCACAGTAGGTTAACAAGATGGTTTTAATGACCCTTAGAAGAGACGTGGAGTTCAGTGTGGTTTAACAAGACGGTTTTAATGTCCCTTGGAAGAAACGTGGAGTTCAGAGTAGTTTAATAAGATGGTTTTAATGCCCCTTGCAAGAGATGTGGAGGTCACAGTAGCTTAACAAGACGGTTTTAATGCCACTTGGAAGGGACGTGGAGGTCACAGTAGCTTAACAAAATGGTTTTAATGCCCCTTGGAAGAGACGTGGATGTCACAGTAGCTTAACAAGACAGTTTTAATGCCAATTGGAAGAGACCTGGAGGGCACAGTAGCTTAACAGGACGGTTTTAATGCCCCTTGGAAGAGAAATGGAGGTCAGAGTGGTTTAACAAGACAGTTTTAATGCCCCTTGGAAGAGACGTGGAGGTCAGAGTAGTTTAACAAGATAGTTTTAATGCCCCTTGGAAGAGACGTGGAGGTCACAGTAGCTTAACAAGATGGTTTTAATGCCCCTTGGAAGAGACCTGGAGGTCACAGTAGCTTAACAAGATGGTTTTAATGCCCCTTGGAATAGACATGGAGGTCAGAGTGGTTTAACAAGACGGTTTTAATGCCCCTTGGAAGAGACGTGGAGGTCACAGTAGGTTAAAAAGACGGTTTTAATGCACCTTAGAAGAGACGTGGAGTTCAGTGTGGTTTAACAAGATGGTTTTAATGCCCCTTGGAAGAAATGTGGAGTTCAGAGTAGTTTAACAGAATGGCTTTAATGCCCCTTGCAAGAGAGGTGGAGGTCACAGTAGCTTAACAAGACGGTTTTAATGCCACTTGGAAGGGACGTGGAGGTCACAGTAGTTTAACAAGATGCTTTTAATTCCCCTTGGAAGAGACATGGAGGTCACAGTAGCTTAACAAGACAGTTTTAATGCCCCTTGGAAGAGACATGGAGGTCAGAGTGGTTTAACAAGACGGTTTTAATGCCCCTTGGAAGAGACGTGGAGGTCACAGTAGCTTAACAAGATGCTTTTAATTCCCCTTGGAAGAGACGTGGAGGCCACAGTAGCTTAACAAGATGGTTTTAATGCCCCTTGGAAGAGAATAGGAGTTCAGAGTGGTTAAACAAGATAGTTTCAATACCCCTGGGAAGAGACGTGGAGGTTACAGTAGCTTAACAAGACGGTTTTAATGCCCCTTGGAAAAGACGTGGAGTTCAGAATAGTTTAACAAGATGGTTTTAATGCCCCTTGGAAGAGACGTGGAGGTCACAGTAGCTTAACAAGACGGTTTTAATGCACCTTGAAAGAGACCTGGAGGTCACCGTAGCTTAACAAGACGGTTTTAATGCCCCTTGGAAGAGACGTGGAGTTCAGAAGGGTTTAACAAGACAGTTATAATGCCCCTTGGAAGAGACGTGGAGGTCACAGTAGTTTAACAAGACGGTTTTAATGCCACTTGGATGAAAAGTGGAGTTCAGAGTGGTTTAACAAAACAGTAGCTTAGCAATACGGTTTTAATGCACCTTGGAAGAGACAAGTAGTTCAGAGTGGTTTAACAATACGGTTTTTCTTCCCCTTGGAAAAGACATGGAGTACAGAGTGGTTTAACAAGACGGTTTTAATGCCCCTTGGAAGAGACGTGGAGGTCACAGTAGTTTAACAAGATGGTTTTATTGCCCCTTGGTAGAGACGTGGAGTTCAGAGTGGTTAAACAAGATAGTTTTAATACCCCTTGAAAGAGACGTGGAGGTCAGAGTGGTTTAAGAAGACGGTTTTAATGCCCCTTGGAAGAGACGTGGAATTCAGAGTGGTTTAAGAAGACGGTTTTAATGCCCCTTGAAAGAGACTTGGAGGCCACAGTAGCTTAACAAGATGGTTTTAATGCCCCTTGAATGAGACGTGGAGGTCACAGTAGCTTCTAAAGATGGTTTTAATGCCCAATGGAAGAGACATGGAGTTCAGAGTGGTTTAACAAGACGGTTTTAATGCCCCTTGGAAGAGACGTGGAGGTCACTGTAGCTTAACAAGATGGTTTTAACGCCCCTTGGAAGAGACGTGGATGTCACAGTAGCTTAACAATACGGTTTTAATGTCCCTTGGAAGAGATGTGGAGGTCAGAGTGGTTTAACAAGATGGTGTTAATGCCCTTTGGAAGAGACGTGGAGGTCACAGGAGCTTAGCAATACGGTTTTAATGCCCATTGGAAGAGACATGGCATTCAGAGGGGTTTAACAAGACAGTTTTAATGCCCCTTGGAAGAGAAGTGGAGGTCACAGTAGATTAACAAGACGGTGTTAATGCCCCCTGGAAGAGAAATGGAGTTCAGAGTGGTTTAACAAGATGGTTTTAATACCCCTTGGAAGAGACGTGGAGGTAACAGTAGCTTAACAAGACGGTTTTAATGTCCCTTGGAAGAGACGTGGAGTTCAGAGGGGTTTAACAAGAAAGTTTTAATGCCCCTTGGAAGAGACGTGGATGTCACAGTAGCTTAACAAGACAGTTTTAATGCCAATTGGATGAGACCTGGAGGACACAGTAGCTTAACAGGACGGTTTTAATGCCCCTTGGAAGAGAAATGGAGGTCAGAGTGGTTTCACAAGACAGTTTTAATGCCCCTTGGAAGAGACGTGGAGGTCAGAGTGGTTTTAAAAGACAGTTTTAATGCCCCTTGGAAGAGACGTGGAGGTCAGAGTGGTTTTAAAAGACAGTTTTAATGCCCCTTGGAAGAGACGTGGAGGTCAGAGTGGTTTTAAAAGACAGTTTTAATGCCCCTTGGAAGAGACGTGGAGGTCACAGTAGCTTATCAAGATGGTTTTAATGCCCCTTGGAAGAGACGTGGAGGTCACAATAGCTAAACAAGATGGTTTTAATGCCCTTTGGAAGAGACGTGGAGTTCAGAGCGGTTAAACAAGACGGTTTTAATGCCCCTTGGAAGAGACGTGGAGGTTACAGTAGTTTAACAAGACGATTTTAATGCCCCTTGGCAGAGACGTGGAGTTCATAGTGGTTTAACAAGACGATTTTAACGCACCTTGGAAGAGACGTGCAGTTCAGAGTGGTTTAACAAGACACTTTTAATGCCCCTTGGAAGAGACGTGGAGGCCACAGTAGCTTAACAAGATGATTTTAATGCCCCTTGGAAGAGACTAGGAGTTCAGAGTGGTTAAACAAGATAGTTTTAATACCACTGGGAAGAAACGTGGAGGTTACTGTAGCTTAACAAGACGGTTTTAATGCCCCTTGGAAAAGACGTGGACTTCAGAGTGGTTCAACAAGATGGTTTTGATGCCCCTTGGAAGAGACGTGGAGGTCACAGTAGCTTAACAAGATGGTTTTAATGACCGTTAGAAGAGACGTGGAGTTCAGTGTGGTTTAACAAGACGGTTTTAATGTCCCTTGGAAGAAACGTGGAGTTCAGAGTAGTTTAATAAGATGGTTTTAATGCCCCTTGCAAGAGATGTGGAGGTCACAGTAGCTTAACAAGACGGTTTTAATGCCACTTGGAAGGGACGTGGAGGTCACAGTAGCTTAACAAAATGGTTTTAATGCCCCTTGGAAGAGACGTGGATGTCACAGTAGCTTAACAAGAGAGTTTTAATGCCAATTGGAAGAGACCTGGAGGACACAGTAGCTTAACAGGACGGTTTTAATGCCCCTTGGAAGAGAAATGGAGGTCAGAGTGGTTTAACAAGACAGTTTTAATGCCCCTTGGAAGAGACGTGGAGGTCAGAGTAGTTTAACAAGATAGTTTTAATGCCCCTTGGAAGAGACGTGGAGGTCACAGTAGCTTAACAAGACGGTTTTAATGCCCCTTGGAAGAAACCTGGAGGTCACAGTAGCTTAAGAAGACAGTTTTAATGCCCCTTGGAATAGACATGGAGGTCAGAGTGGTTTAACAAGACGGTTTTAATGCCCCTTGGAAGAGACGTGGAGGTCACAGTAGGTTAAAAAGACGGTTTTAATGCACCTTAGAAGAGACGTGGAGTTCAGTGTGGTTTAACAAGACGGTTTTAATGCCCCTTGGAAGAAATGTGGAGTTCAGAGTAGTTTAACAGAATGGCTTTAATGCCCCTTGCAAGAGAGGTGGAGGTCACAGTAGCTTAACAAGACGGTTTTAATGCCACTTGGAAGGGACGTGGAGGTCACAGTACTTTAACAAGATGCTTTTAATTCCCCTTGGAAGAGACGTGGAGGTCACAGTAGCTTAACAAGACAGTTTTAATGCCCCTTGGAAGAGACATGGAGGTCAGAGTGGTTTAACAAGACGGTTTTAATGCCCCTTGGAAGAGACGTGGAGGTCACAGTAGCTTAACAAGATGCTTTTAATTCCCCTTGGAAGAGACGTGGAGGCCACAGTAGCTTAACAAAATGGTTTTAATGCCCCTTGGAAGAGACGTGGATGTCACAGTAGCTTAACAAGAGAGTTTTAATGCCAATTGGAAGAGACCTGGAGGACACAGTAGCTTAACAAGACGGTTTTAATGCCCCTTGGAAGAGAAATGGAGGTCAGAGTGGTTTAACAAGACAGTTTTAATGCCCCTTGGAAGAGACGTGGAGGTAAGAGTAGTTTAACAAGATAGTTTTAATGCCCCTTGGAAGAGACGTGGAGGTCACAGTAGCTTAACAAGACGGTTTTAATGCCCCTTGGAAGAGACAGGAAGGTCAGAGTGGTTTAACAAGACGGTTTTAATGCCCCATGGAAGAGACGTGGAAGTCAGAGTGGTTTTAAAAGACAGTTTTAATGCACCTTGGAAGAGACGCGGAGGTCACAGTAGCCTAACAAGATGGTTTTAATGCCCCTTGGAAGAGACGTGGAGGTCAGAGTGGTTTTAGAAGACAGTTTTAATGCACCTTGGAAGAGACGTGGAGGTCACAGTAGCCTAACAAGATGGTTTCAATGCCCCTTGGAAGAGACGTGGAGATCACAGTTGCTTAACAAAACGGTTTTAATGCCCCTTGGAAGAGACGTGGAGGTTACAGTAGTTTAACAAGATGGTTTTAATGCCCCTTGGTAGAGACGTGGAGTTCAGAGTGGTTTAACAAGATGGTTTTAATGCCCCTTGGAAGAGACGTGGAGTACAGAGTTGTTAAACAAGACGGTTTTAATGCCACTTGAAAGAGACAGGGAGGTCACAGTAGCTTAACAAGACGGTTTTAATGCACCTTGGAAGAGACGTGGAGTTCACAGTAGCTTACAAAGATGGTTTTAATGCCGATTGGAAGAGATGTAGAGATCAGAGTGGTTTAACAAGAAGCTTTTAATGCCCCTAGGAAAAGACGTGGAGTTCAGAGTGGTTTAACGTGACGGTTTTAATGCCCCTTGGAAGAGACGTGGAGTTCAGATTGGTTTAACAAGACAGTTTTAATGCCTCTTGGAAGAGATGTGGAGGTCACAGTAGCTTAACAAGACGGTTTTAATGCCCCTTGGAAGAGACGTGGAGGTCACAGTAGCTTAACAAGACGGTTTAAATGCCCCTTGGAAGAGAAATGGAGGTCAGATTGGTTTAACAAGACGGTTTTAATGCCCCTTGGAAGAGACGTGGAGGTCAGAGTGGTTTTAAAAGACAGTTTTAATGCCCCTTGGAAGAGACGTGGAGGTCAGAGTGGTTTTAAAAGACAGTTTTAATGCCCCTTGGAAGAGACGTGGAGGTCAGAGTGGTTTTAAAAGACAGTTTTAATGCCCCTTGGAAGAGACGTGGAGGTCACAGTAGCTTAACAAGATGGTTTTAATGCCCCTTGGAAGAGACGTGGAGGTCACAATAGGTAAACAAGATGGTTTTAATGCCCTTTGGAAGAGACGTGGAGTTCAGAGCGGTTAAACAAGACGGTTTTAATGCCCTTGGAAGAGACGTGGAGGTTACAGTAGTTTAACAAGACGGCTTTAATGCCCCTTGGCAGAGACGTGGAGTTCATAGTGGTTTAACAAGACGATTTTAATGCACCTTGGAAGAGACGTGCAGTTCAGAGTGGTTTAACAAGACACTTTTAATGCCCCTTGGAAGAGACGTGGAGGCCACAGTAGCTTAACAAGATGATTTTAATGCCCCTTGGAAGAGACTAGGAGTTCAGAGTGGTTAAACAAGATAGTTTTAATACCACTGGGAAGAAACGTGGAGGTTACAGTAGCTTAACCAGACGGTTTTAATGCCCCTTGGAAAAGACGTGGACTTCAGAGTGGTTCAACAAGATGGTTTTGATGCCCCTTGGAAGAGACGTGGAGGTCACAGTAGCTTAACAAGACGGTTTTAATGCCCCTTGGCAGAGACATGGAGGTCAGAGTGGTTTAACAAGACGGTTTTAATGCCCCTTGGAAGAGACGTGGAGTTCACAGTAGGTTAACAAGATGGTTTTAATGACCCTTAGAAGAGACGTGGAGTTCAGTGTGGTTTAACAAGACGGTTTTAATGTCCCTTGGAAGAAACGTGGAGTTCAGAGTAGTTTAATAAGATGGTTTTAATGCCCCTTGCAAGAGATGTGGAGGTCACAGTAGCTTAACAAGACGGTTTTAATGCCACTTGGAAGGGACGTGGAGGTCACAGTAGCTTAACAAAATGGTTTTAATGCCCCTTGGAAGAGACGTGGATGTCACAGTAGCTTAACAAGACAGTTTTAATGCCAATTGGAAGAGACCTGGAGGGCACAGTAGCTTAACAGGACGGTTTTAATGCCCCTTGGAAGAGAAATGGAGGTCAGAGTGGTTTAACAAGACAGTTTTAATGCCCCTTGGAAGAGACTAGGAGTTCAGAGTGGTTAAACAAGATAGTTTTAATACCACTGGGAAGAAACGTGGAGGTTACAGTAGCTTAACAAGACGGTTTTAATGCCCCTTGGAAAAGACGTGGACTTCAGAGTGGTTCAACAAGATGGTTTTGATGCCCCTTGGAAGAGACGTGGAGGTCACAGTAGCTTAACAAGACGGTTTTAATGCCCCTTGGCAGAGACATGGAGGTCAGAGTGGTTTAACAAGACGGTTTTAATGCCCCTTGGAAGAGACGTGGAGTTCACAGTAGGTTAACAAGATGGTTTTAATGACCCTTAGAAGAGACGTGGAGTTCAGTGTGGTTTAACAAGACGGTTTTAATGTCCCTTGGAAGAAACGTGGAGTTCAGAGTAGTTTAATAAGATGGTTTTAATGCCCCTTGCAAGAGATGTGGAGGTCACAGTAGCTTAACAAGACGGTTTTAATGCCACTTGGAAGGGACGTGGAGGTCACAGTAGCTTAACAAAATGGTTTTAATGCCCCTTGGAAGAGACGTGGATGTCACAGTAGCTTAACAAGACAGTTTTAATGCCAATTGGAAGAGACCTGGAGGGCACAGTAGCTTAACAGGACGGTTTTAATGCCCCTTGGAAGAGAAATGGAGGTCAGAGTGGTTTAACAAGACAGTTTTAATGCCCCTTGGAAGAGACGTGGAGGTCAGAGTAGTTTAACAAGATAGTTTTAATGCCCCTTGGAAGAGACGTGGAGGTCACAGTAGCTTAACAAGATGGTTTTAATGCCCCTTGGAAGAGACCTGGAGGTCACAGTAGCTTAACAAGATGGTTTTAATGCCCCTTGGAATAGACATGGAGGTCAGAGTGGTTTAACAAGACGGTTTTAATGCCCCTTGGAAGAGACGTGGAGGTCACAGTAGGTTAAAAAGACGGTTTTAATGCACCTTAGAAGAGACGTGGAGTTCAGTGTGGTTTAACAAGATGGTTTTAATGCCCCTTGGAAGAAATGTGGAGTTCAGAGTAGTTTAACAGAATGGCTTTAATGCCCCTTGCAAGAGAGGTGGAGGTCACAGTAGCTTAACAAGACGGTTTTAATGCCACTTGGAAGGGACGTGGAGGTCACAGTAGTTTAACAAGATGCTTTTAATTCCCCTTGGAAGAGACATGGAGGTCACAGTAGCTTAACAAGACAGTTTTAATGCCCCTTGGAAGAGACATGGAGGTCAGAGTGGTTTAACAAGACGGTTTTAATGCCCCTTGGAAGAGACGTGGAGGTCACAGTAGCTTAACAAGATGCTTTTAATTCCCCTTGGAAGAGACGTGGAGGCCACAGTAGCTTAACAAGATGGTTTTAATGCCCCTTGGAAGAGAATAGGAGTTCAGAGTGGTTAAACAAGATAGTTTCAATACCCCTGGGAAGAGACGTGGAGGTTACAGTAGCTTAACAAGACGGTTTTAATGCCCCTTGGAAAAGACGTGGAGTTCAGAATAGTTTAACAAGATGGTTTTAATGCCCCTTGGAAGAGACGTGGAGGTCACAGTAGCTTAACAAGACGGTTTTAATGCACCTTGAAAGAGACCTGGAGGTCACCGTAGCTTAACAAGACGGTTTTAATGCCCCTTGGAAGAGACGTGGAGTTCAGATGGGTTTAACAAGACAGTTATAATGCCCCTTGGAAGAGACGTGGAGGTCACAGTAGTTTAACAAGATGGTTTTATTGCCCCTTGGTAGAGACGTGGAGTTCAGAGTGGTTAAACAAGATAGTTTTAATACCCCTTGAAAGAGACGTGGAGGTCAGAGTGGTTTAAGAAGACGGTTTTAATGCCCCTTGGAAGAGACGTGGAATTCAGAGTGGTTTAAGAAGACGGATTTAATGCCCCTTGAAAGAGACTTGGAGGCCACAGTAGCTTAACAAGATGGTTTTAATGCCCCTTGAATGAGACGTGGAGGTCACAGTAGCTTCTAAAGATGGTTTTAATGCCCAATGGAAGAGACATGGAGTTCAGAGTGGTTTAACAAGACGGTTTTAATGCCCCTTGGAAGAGACGTGGAGGTCACTGTAGCTTAACAAGATGGTTTTAACGCCCCTTGGAAGAGACGTGGAGGTCACAGTAGCTTAACAATACGGTTTTAATGTCCCTTGGAAGAGATGTGGAGGTCAGAGTGGTTTAACAAGATGGTGTTAATGCCCTTTGGAAGAGACGTGGAGGTCACAGGAGCTTAGCAATACGGTTTTAATGCCCATTGGAAGAGACATGGCATTCAGAGGGGTTTAACAAGACAGTTTTAATGCCCCTTGGAAGAGAAGTGGAGGTCACAGTAGATTAACAAGACGGTGTTAATGCCCCCTGGAAGAGAAATGGAGTTCAGAGTGGTTTAACAAGATGGTTTTAATACCCCTTGGAAGAGACGTGGAGGTAACAGTAGCTTAACAAGACGGTTTTAATGTCCCTTGGAAGAGACGTGGAGTTCAGAGGGGTTTAACAAGAAAGTTTTAATGCCCCTTGGAAGAGACGTGGAGGTCACAGAAGGTTAACAAGACGGTGTTAATGCCCAATGGAAGAGAAATGGAATTCAGAGTTGTTTAACAAGATGGTTTTAATACCCCTTGGAAGAGACATGGAGGTAACAGTAGATAAAAACAAGACCGTTTTAATGCCCTTTGGAAGAGACGTGGAGGTCAGAGTGGTTTCACAAGATGGTTTTAATGCCCCTTGGAAGAGACGTGGAGTTCAGAGAGTTTTAACAAAACGGTTTTAATGCCCCTTGGAAGAGTCTTGGAGGTAACAGTAGCTTAACAAGACGGTTTTAATACCCTTGGAAGAGACCTGGAGTTCAGAGTGGTTTTAAAGACGGATTTAATGCCCCATTGAAGAGACGAGGAGGTCACAGTAGCTTAACAAGATGGTTTTAATGCCCCTTGGAAGAGACGTCGAGTTAAGAGTGGTTTAACAAGACGGTTTTAATGCCACTTGGAAGAGACGTGGAGTTCACAGTAGGTTAACAAGATGCTTTTAATTCCCCTTGGAAGAGACGTGGAGGCCACAGTAGCTTAACAAAATGGTTTTAATGCCCCTTGGAAGAGACGTGGATGTCACAGTAGCTTAACAAGAGAGTTTTAATGCCAATTGGAAGAGACCTGGAGGACACAGTAGCTTAACAAGACGGTTTTAATGCCCCTTGGAAGAGAAATGGAGGTCAGAGTGGTTTAACAAGACAGTTTTAATGCCCCTTGGAAGAGACGTGGAGGTAAGAGTAGTTTAACAAGATAGTTTTAATGCCCCTTGGAAGAGACGTGGAGGTCACAGTAGCTTAACAAGACGGTTTTAATGCCCCTTGGAAGAGACAGGAAGGTCAGAGTGGTTTAACAAGACGGTTTTAATGCCCCATGGAAGAGACGTGGAAGTCAGAGTGGTTTTAAAAGACAGTTTTAATGCACCTTGGAAGAGACGCGGAGGTCACAGTAGCCTAACAAGATGGTTTTAATGCCCCTTGGAAGAGACGTGGAGGTCAGAGTGGTTTTAGAAGACAGTTTTAATGCACCTTGGAAGAGACGTGGAGGTCACAGTAGCCTAACAAGATGGTTTCAATGCCCCTTGGAAGAGACGTGGAGATCACAGTTGCTTAACAAAACGGTTTTAATGCCCCTTGGAAGAGACGTGGAGGTTACAGTAGTTTAACAAGATGGTTTTAATGCCCCTTGGTAGAGACGTGGAGTTCAGAGTGGTTTAACAAGATGGTTTTAATGCCCCTTGGAAGAGACGTGGAGTACAGAGTTGTTAAACAAGACGGTTTTAATGCCACTTGAAAGAGACAGGGAGGTCACAGTAGCTTAACAAGACGGTTTTAATGCACCTTGGAAGAGACGTGGAGTTCACAGTAGCTTACAAAGATGGTTTTAATGCCGATTGGAAGAGATGTAGAGATCAGAGTGGTTTAACAAGAAGCTTTTAATGCCCCTAGGAAAAGACGTGGAGTTCAGAGTGGTTTAACGTGACGGTTTTAATGCCCCTTGGAAGAGACGTGGAGTTCAGATTGGTTTAACAAGACAGTTTTAATGCCTCTTGGAAGAGATGTGGAGGTCACAGTAGCTTAACAAGACGGTTTTAATGCCCCTTGGAAGAGACGTGGAGGTCACAGTAGCTTAACAAGACGGTTTAAATGCCCCTTGGAAGAGAAATGGAGGTCAGATTGGTTTAACAAGACGGTTTTAATGCCCCTTGGAAGAGACGTGGAGGTCAGAGTGGTTTTAAAAGACAGTTTTAATGCCCCTTGGAAGAGACGTGGAGGTCAGAGTGGTTTTAAAAGACAGTTTTAATGCCCCTTGGAAGAGACGTGGAGGTCAGAGTGGTTTTAAAAGACAGTTTTAATGCCCCTTGGAAGAGACGTGGAGGTCACAGTAGCTTAACAAGATGGTTTTAATGCCCCTTGGAAGAGACGTGGAGGTCACAATAGGTAAACAAGATGGTTTTAATGCCCTTTGGAAGAGACGTGGAGTTCAGAGCGGTTAAACAAGACGGTTTTAATGCCCCTTGGAAGAGACGTGGAGGTTACAGTAGTTTAACAAGACGGCTTTAATGCCCCTTGGCAGAGACGTGGAGTTCATAGTGGTTTAACAAGACGATTTTAATGCACCTTGGAAGAGACGTGCAGTTCAGAGTGGTTTAACAAGACACTTTTAATGCCCCTTGGAAGAGACGTGGAGGCCACAGTAGCTTAACAAGATGATTTTAATGCCCCTTGGAAGAGACTAGGAGTTCAGAGTGGTTAAACAAGATAGTTTTAATACCACTGGGAAGAAACGTGGAGGTTACAGTAGCTTAACCAGACGGTTTTAATGCCCCTTGGAAAAGACGTGGACTTCAGAGTGGTTCAACAAGATGGTTTTGATGCCCCTTGGAAGAGACGTGGAGGTCACAGTAGCATAACAAGACGGTTTTAATGCCCCTTGGCAGAGACATGGAGGTCAGAGTGGTTTAACAAGACGGTTTTAATGCCCCTTGGAAGAGACGTGGAGTTCACAGTAGGTTAACAAGATGGTTTTAATGACCCTTAGAAGAGACGTGGAGTTCAGTGTGGTTTAACAAGACGGTTTTAATGTCCCTTGGAAGAAACGTGGAGTTCAGAGTAGTTTAATAAGATGGTTTTAATGCCCCTTGCAAGAGATGTGGAGGTCACAGTAGCTTAACAAGACGGTTTTAATGCCACTTGGAAGGGACGTGGAGGTCACAGTTGTTATGTTCTGCTACCAAAGCTAAGGAAAGAGAGGAGATCTGTCCCTACTATAAGACTCAGCTGAATCCCTACGATGTAACAGGGAACCTGATCCTGCGATCAGACCTGCTAAAGTCCTAATCTAGTCTGTACGGAGACCTATAGATTTGGGGAGGGAATCCCTACAAGTACTAAGGACTGGGAGGAATATGGGACACCTCCTAACAGAAATAGCAGCAGACAGACGAACAAACAAAATAGAAAGAACCTAGAGGTCCGTAGACCAAGCAAACTAACAGAGTTAGATACAGAGCACAGGCTAGCTAGAAAGTAGATATACAATGAAGTCCAGCAAAGCCAGAAGGGCGGAGCAGGATTAAATAGGCCAACAAGGTCATGTGACCAGCAAAGGAAAAAAAACCTAACAGCAAGGTTCTAACAGTACCCCCCCTTCTAAGAGGATCCTCCGGATCCCCTAGGACCAGGCTTATCAGGAAATCTCCTGTGAAACGCTCTGATAAGTCTGGACGCGGAAACATCATCTGACCTCACCCAAGAGTTATCCTCGGGTCCGAAACCTTTCCAGGCCACAAGATACTGCAAACTACCTCTATACCGTCTAGAGTCAAAGATGCGAGAAATTTCATATTCCCCGTCCTCCACCACCGGAGGAACAGAGGCAGAGGCGTCACCATCCGACACAACAGCTTTTTTTAACAGAGAGACATGAAAGACCGGATTAATTCTCCAGGAGGTAGGAACCTCCAACCTAACAGCAGATTGGTTGACAACCTGAAGCACCTTAAAGGGCCCTACAAACTTGGGACCCAATTTCTTAGAAGGAATCCTCAACCGCAGATTCCTAGAGGACAACCAAACCATGTCACCAACAGCGAACAAAACCTCCTGTCGTTTCCTATCAAAGTAGTCTTTAGATTTTCTGTTGGCCTCCTGAAGATTACCACGCACATCCGTCCAAACTCTTTCCAAATCACCGGAAAAACTCTCCTCCTCAGGCACGGCAGATCCCAACTTGGAGAACGACCCAAACGACGGATGTCTCCCAGAACAACAAAAAAAAGGCGAACAACCAGCAGAAGAAGATGTATGATTGTTCAGAGCAAATTCGGCAAGTGGCAGAAACTCAGACCACCCCTCTTGATTGTCTGCCACAAAACAACGCAAGAACTGCTCAACATCCTGGTTTTTCCTTTCTGTCTGGCCATTAGATTCAGGATGATATCCGGACGAAAACGACAAATGAATTCCCAACCTGTCACAAAAGGCACGCCAAAAACGAGCCACGAACTGAGGACCCCTATCAGAAACAATGTCAGTAGGAACGCCATGAAGTCTGACAATTTCCTTGACAAAGGCCTTAGCGAGAGTTTTAGCGCAGGGCAGTTTGACGAAGGGAACCAAGTGACACATCTTGCTAAAACGGTCCACGACCACCCAGATGACAGTAAAACCCTCAGAGGGGGGAAGGTCAGTTATAAAGTCCATAGCCAAATGTGTCCAAGGAGCACTGGGGACCTCCAAAGGACAAAGCAACCCCGCAGCAGGAGTATGTGAGGACTTAGATCTAGCACATATAGTACATTGGCGCACCCACTTAATGACTTCCTTCTGCCATCCAGGCCACCAAAAACTGCGACCCACCAGTCTCTTGGTCTCAGAGATTCCGGGATGACCTGCCAACCGAGATTCGTGACACTCAACAAACAAATCTCTCCTAAAGGTCCCAGGCACAAACAACCTCCCATGAGGAGTGTTAGATGGGGCATTCTCCTGAGCTTTAAGAATCTCATCTTCCAAAACGGAGTCTAAAGCAGCTATCACAACACCTTCTTGTAAAATGTTTTCCTCTTTCTCAGCACCGACTATGGGAGAAAAACTGCGAGACAAGGCATCCGCCTTAACATTCTTAGTACCAGGGATGTAAGTAACGGAGAAATTAAACCGCGAGAAAAACAGTGCCCACCTAGCCTGACGGGCATTCAGGCGCTTGGCAGCGTCAAGATATATCAGATTTTTATGATCCGTAAGAACCTGAACGGGAAATTCCGCACCTTCCAAGAAGTGGCGCCAGTGTTCAAATGCGAGTTTAATAGCCAATAATTCCCGATTACCAATATCGTAATTCAATTCAGTCTCCGAAAATTTTTTTGAAAAAAATGCACAGGGATGTAATCCATCCCCGTTATCCTGAGACAATACTGCGCCAACCCCCACAGAGGAAGCATCAACCTCAACCAAAAACGGCCTAGTAACATCAGGCTGCATAAGGATGGGAGCAGAGGTGAACCTCTCCTTGAGATACACAAAAGCTTCAATGGCCTCAGAAGACCACTGAACCGCATCAGCACCTTTCCTGGTGAGATCAGTCAGAGGTTTGACAATACTAGAAAAATTTTTTATGAATTTTCTATAGTAATTGGCGAAACCCAAAAACCTCTGTATTGATTTCAAACCAATAGGCCTAGGCCATTCCTGCACAGCCTGAACCTTAACCGGATCCATCTCAAAACCTTTGCTGGAGATAATGTAGCCCAAAAAACTAATTCTCTGTACAGCGAACTCACATTTCTCCAGCTTAGCAAAAAGCGAATTGTCCATTAATAACTGTAATACCTCACGCACGCTCCGCCAATGAGACTCCAGATCTGGCGAATAAATCAAAATGTCATCCAAATACACAACCACATTTTTACCGATCAAAGGTCTAAGGATGTCATTAATCAGATTCTGAAAAAATGCAGGAGCATTAGTAAGACCAAAAGGCATAACCAGATTCTCAAAATGACCCACAGGAGTGTTAAAAGCAGTCTTCCATTCATCACCCTCCTTCATGCGCAACAGATTGTATGCCCCCTTAAGGTCAATTTTAGAGAACCACTTGGCCCCCAATAACTGGTTAAACAGATCAGGAATCAATGGCAGTGGGTAAGGATTGCGTACCGTAATTTTGTTAATCTCACGAAAATCCAGACAAGGACGTAAACCGCCGTCCTTTTTTTTTACAAAAAAAAATCCAACCGCCACAGGAGACTTAGAGGGCCTAATGTGACCGGCGGCCAAACTTGTCTGTATGTATTCCTCCAAAGCCTTCCTCTCAGGAATAGTAAGGTTAAATAAACGACTTTTAGGAAGAGTCGCTCCAGGGACAAATTCAATAGAACAATCATAGTCTCTATGGGGAGGCAAAACCTGCGATTCTTTCTCAGAAAAAACTCTCCAAAAATCCTGAATAGGAACAGGCAATTCTCCCCTATCCAAAGCTGCAATACGCCCGTTACAACACTTGTCATAACATTTATGGCTCCAGGATTTAATTTCACTGGTAGACCAATCCAGTACAGGATTGTGAAATTTCAACCAGGGCAAACCCAATATTACTGGAGAAGGCAAGTTATTCAACACTACCAAATCCAATTTCTCATGGTGAACACCATTAATAGTGAGAGGAAATTCACTGACCTTGAGAGTAATATTCTTCAAAGGGGAGCCATCCACAGAAACCACAGCAATGGGGAATGATAAAGGTTCAGGTTTTAAATTGAGTTTTTCCACGAATCCCCCATCAATAACATTCAGTGTAGACCCGCAATCAACAAACACCCGAAATTCCATTAATTTTTCCTGAGCAATCGTGGAAGCAGCTAAAAATATACCCTTGGAATTTAAACAGGCAATACGGGCGTGACTGACCATTTTTTTTTCTTTCTTCATACGAAGCTCACAGCCTTTAATCAAATGACCAGATTTTCCACAATAGAAACACAAGCCTTCTGAAAAACGACGGTGTTTTTCTTGAGAGCGAGGTGCCACCGATCCAATCTCCATCGGTTCACCACTGTTAGTACACACATTATCATAACCAGAAACTGACATAGCAGAGGATTTGCTCTCATTAACCCTAGCACGCAGTCTTCTGTCCACCCGTATAGCTAATTGCATAGCCTGTTGCAAATCCTCAGGTGTAGGATAAGCAATTAGCAGGTCTTTAACCTTTTCACTGAGCCCAGCAAGAAATAGACTTTTCAGAGCAGAATCGTTCCACCCTGTTTGAGTGGACCAACGACGAAAATGTGTACAATATTTTTCCATATTACCTGATCCTTGTTTTAAACGTCTCAACTCAGTCTCAGCTGATGCCACACGGTCAGGATCATCATATAATAGTCCTAAAGCAGAAAAAAAACTATCCACTGATCTGAAGCATGTATCACTAGGTTGCAAAGAAAAGGCCCACTCCTGAGGCTCTTTGCGCAAAAGTGACATTATGAACCCTACGCGCTGGGATTCATCCCCAGAGGACTTGGGTCTCAAACGAAAATACAATAAGCAAGCATTTTTAAATGAAAAAAATTCTCGATGTTCACCAAAAAATAAATCCGGCAAACATACCTTAGGCTCCAAGAAATATGCTCCAGGACAGTTACTCACGTGCTGACGGAGCTCGGCCACTTCCAGAGAGAGTCCCTGAAGGTGTTTAGCCAAATCCTGAACCGACACCATGATGGAACAAAAAAAAATCTTTCCTTAGAGAATTTACAGGCTGGACTTACTGTTATGTTCTGCTACCAAAGCTAAGGAAAGAGAGGAGATCTGTCCCTACTATAAGACTCAGCTGAATCCCTACGATGTAACAGGGAACCTGATCCTGCGATCAGACCTGCTAAAGTCCTAATCTAGTCTGTACGGAGACCTATAGATTTGGGGAGGGAATCCCTACAAGTACTAAGGACTGGGAGGAATATGGGACACCTCCTAACAGAAATAGCAGCAGACAGACGAACAAACAAAATAGAAAGAACCTAGAGGTCCGTAGACCAAGCAAACTAACAGAGTTAGATACAGAGCACAGGCTAGCTAGAAAGTAGATATACAATGAAGTCCAGCAAAGCCAGAAGGGCGGAGCAGGATTAAATAGGCCAACAAGGTCATGTGACCAGCAAAGGAAAAAAAACCTAACAGCAAGGTTCTAACAACAGTAGCTTAACAAAATGGTTTTAATGCCCCTTGGAAGAGACGTGGATGTCACAGTAGCTTAACAAGACAGTTTTAATGCCAATTGGAAGAGACCTGGAGGGCACAGTAGCTTAACAGGACGGTTTTAATGCCCCTTGGAAGAGAAATGGAGGTCAGAGTGGTTTAACAAGACAGTTTTAATGCCCCTTGGAAGAGACTAGGAGTTCAGAGTGGTTAAACAAGATAGTTTTAATACCACTGGGAAGAAACGTGGAGGTTACAGTAGCTTAACAAGACGGTTTTAATGCCCCTTGGAAAAGACGTGGACTTCAGAGTGGTTCAACAAGATGGTTTTGATGCCCCTTGGAAGAGACGTGGAGGTCACAGTAGCTTAACAAGACGGTTTTAATGCCCCTTGGCAGAGACATGGAGGTCAGAGTGGTTTAACAAGACGGTTTTAATGCCCCTTGGAAGAGACGTGGAGTTCACAGTAGGTTAACAAGATGGTTTTAATGACCCTTAGAAGAGACGTGGAGTTCAGTGTGGTTTAACAAGACGGTTTTAATGTCCCTTGGAAGAAACGTGGAGTTCAGAGTAGTTTAATAAGATGGTTTTAATGCCCCTTGCAAGAGATGTGGAGGTCACAGTAGCTTAACAAGACGGTTTTAATGCCACTTGGAAGGGACGTGGAGGTCACAGTAGCTTAACAAAATGGTTTTAATGCCCCTTGGAAGAGACGTGGATGTCACAGTAGCTTAACAAGACAGTTTTAATGCCAATTGGAAGAGACCTGGAGGGCACAGTAGCTTAACAGGACGGTTTTAATGCCCCTTGGAAGAGAAATGGAGGTCAGAGTGGTTTAACAAGACAGTTTTAATGCCCCTTGGAAGAGACGTGGAGGTCAGAGTAGTTTAACAAGATAGTTTTAATGCCCCTTGGAAGAGACGTGGAGGTCACAGTAGCTTAACAAGATGGTTTTAATGCCCCTTGGAAGAGACCTGGAGGTCACAGTAGCTTAACAAGATGGTTTTAATGCCCCTTGGAATAGACATGGAGGTCAGAGTGGTTTAACAAGACGGTTTTAATGCCCCTTGGAAGAGACGTGGAGGTCACAGTAGGTTAAAAAGACGGTTTTAATGCACCTTAGAAGAGACGTGGAGTTCAGTGTGGTTTAACAAGATGGTTTTAATGCCCCTTGGAAGAAATGTGGAGTTCAGAGTAGTTTAACAGAATGGCTTTAATGCCCCTTGCAAGAGAGGTGGAGGTCACAGTAGCTTAACAAGACGGTTTTAATGCCACTTGGAAGGGACGTGGAGGTCACAGTAGTTTAACAAGATGCTTTTAATTCCCCTTGGAAGAGACATGGAGGTCACAGTAGCTTAACAAGACAGTTTTAATGCCCCTTGGAAGAGACATGGAGGTCAGAGTGGTTTAACAAGACGGTTTTAATGCCCCTTGGAAGAGACGTGGAGGTCACAGTAGCTTAACAAGATGCTTTTAATTCCCCTTGGAAGAGACGTGGAGGCCACAGTAGCTTAACAAGATGGTTTTAATGCCCCTTGGAAGAGAATAGGAGTTCAGAGTGGTTAAACAAGATAGTTTCAATACCCCTGGGAAGAGACGTGGAGGTTACAGTAGCTTAACAAGACGGTTTTAATGCCCCTTGGAAAAGACGTGGAGTTCAGAATAGTTTAACAAGATGGTTTTAATGCCCCTTGGAAGAGATGTGGAGGTCACAGTAGCTTAACAAGACGGTTTTAATGCACCTTGAAAGAGACCTGGAGGTCACCGTAGCTTAACAAGACGGTTTTAATGCCCCTTGGAAGAGACGTGGAGTTCAGATGGGTTTAACAAGACAGTTATAATGCCCCTTGGAAGAGACGTGGAGGTCACAGTAGTTTAACAAGATGGTTTTATTGCCCCTTGGTAGAGACGTGGAGTTCAGAGTGGTTAAACAAGATAGTTTTAATACCCCTTGAAAGAGACGTGGAGGTCAGAGTGGTTTAAGAAGACGGTTTTAATGCCCCTTGGAAGAGACGTGGAATTCAGAGTGGTTTAAGAAGACGGATTTAATGCCCCTTGAAAGAGACTTGGAGGCCACAGTAGCTTAACAAGATGGTTTTAATGCCCCTTGAATGAGACGTGGAGGTCACAGTAGCTTCTAAAGATGGTTTTAATGCCCAATGGAAGAGACATGGAGTTCAGAGTGGTTTAACAAGACGGTTTTAATGCCCCTTGGAAGAGACGTGGAGGTCACTGTAGCTTAACAAGATGGTTTTAACGCCCCTTGGAAGAGACGTGGAGGTCACAGTAGCTTAACAATACGGTTTTAATGTCCCTTGGAAGAGATGTGGAGGTCAGAGTGGTTTAACAAGATGGTGTTAATGCCCTTTGGAAGAGACGTGGAGGTCACAGGAGCTTAGCAATACGGTTTTAATGCCCATTGGAAGAGACATGGCATTCAGAGGGGTTTAACAAGACAGTTTTAATGCCCCTTGGAAGAGAAGTGGAGGTCACAGTAGATTAACAAGACGGTGTTAATGCCCCCTGGAAGAGAAATGGAGTTCAGAGTGGTTTAACAAGATGGTTTTAATACCCCTTGGAAGAGACGTGGAGGTAACAGTAGCTTAACAAGACGGTTTTAATGTCCCTTGGAAGAGACGTGGAGTTCAGAGGGGTTTAACAAGAAAGTTTTAATGCCCCTTGGAAGAGACGTGGAGGTCACAGAAGGTTAACAAGACGGTGTTAATGCCCAATGGAAGAGAAATGGAATTCAGAGTTGTTTAACAAGATGGTTTTAATACCCCTTGGAAGAGACATGGAGGTAACAGTAGATAAAAACAAGACCGTTTTAATGCCCTTTGGAAGAGACGTGGAGGTCAGAGTGGTTTCACAAGATGGTTTTAATGCCCCTTGGAAGAGACGTGGAGTTCAGAGAGTTTTAACAAAACGGTTTTAATGCCCCTTGGAAGAGTCTTGGAGGTAACAGTAGCTTAACAAGACGGTTTTAATACCCTTGGAAGAGACCTGGAGTTCAGAGTGGTTTTAAAGACGGATTTAATGCCCCATTGAAGAGACGAGGAGGTCACAGTAGCTTAACAAGATGGTTTTAATGCCCCTTGGAAGAGACGTCGAGTTAAGAGTGGTTTAACAAGACGGTTTTAATGCCCCTTGGAAGAGACGTGGAGTTCACAGTAGGTTAACAAGATGGTTTTAATGACCCTTAGAAGAGACGTGGAGTTCAGTGTGGTTTAACAAGACGGTTTTAATGTCCCTTGGAAGAAACGTGGAGTTCAGAGTAGTTTAATAAGATGGTTTTAATGCCCCTTGCAAGAAATGTGGAGGTCACAGTAGCTTAACAAGACGGTTTTAATGCCACTTGGAAGGGACGTGGAGGTCACAGTAGCTTAACAAAATGGTTTTAATGCCCCTTGGAGGAGACGTGGATGTCACAGTAGCTTAACAAGACAGTTTTAATGCCAATTGGAAGAGACCTGGAGGACACAGTAGCTTAACAGGACGGTTTTAATGCCCCTTGGAAGAGAAATGGAGGTCAGAGTGGTTTAACAAGACAGTTTTAATGCCCCTTGGAAGAGACGTGGAGGTCACAGTAGTTTAACAAGATAGTTTTAATGCCCCTTGGAAGAGACGTGGAGGTCACAGTAGCTTAACAAGACGGTTTTAATGCCCCTTGGAAGAGACCTGGAGGTCACAGTAGCTTAACAAGACGGTTTTAATGCCCCTTGGAATAGACATGGAGGTCAGAGTGGTTTAACAAGACGGTTTTAATGCCCCTTGGAAGAGACGTGGAGGTCACAGTAGGTTAAAAAGACGGTTTTAATGCACCTTAGAAGAGACGTGGAGTTCAGTGTGGTTTAACAAGACGGTTTTAATGCCCCTTGGAAGAAATGTGGAGTTCAGAGTAGTTTAACAGAATGGCTTTAATGCCCCTTGTAAGGGAGGTGGAGGTCACAGTAGCTTAACAAGACGGTTTTAATGCCACTTGGAAGGGACGTGGAGGTCACAGTAGTTTAACAAGATGCTTTTAATTCCCCTTGGAAGAGACGTGGAGGTCACAGTAGCTTAACAAGACAGTTTTAATGCCCCTTGGAAGAGACATGGAGGTCAGAGTGGTTTAACAAGACGGTTTTAATGCCACTTGGAAGGGACGTGGAGGTCACAGTAGTTTAACAAGATGCTTTTAATTCCCCTTGGAAGAGACGTGGAGGTCACAGTAGTTAACAAGACAGTTTTAATGCCCCTTGGAAGAGACATGGAGGTCACAGTAGCTTAACAAGATGCTTTTAATTCCCCTTGGAAGAGACGTGGAGGCCACAGTAGATTAACAAGATGGTTTTAATGCTCCTTTGAAGAGACTAGGAGTTCAGAGTGGTTAAACAAGATAGTTTCAATACCCCTGGGAAGAGACGTGGAGGTTACAGTAGCTTAACAAGACGGTTTTAATGCCCCTTGGAAAAGACGTGGAGTTCAGAATAGTTTAACAAGATGGTTTTAATGCCCCTTGGAAGAGACGTGGAGGTCATAGTAGCTTAACAAGACGGTTTTAATGCACCTTGGAAGAGACCTGGAGGTCACCGTAGCTTAACAAGACGGTTTTAATGCCCCTTGGAAGAGACGTGGAGTTCAGAAGGGTTTAACAAGACAGTTATAATGCCCCTTGGAAGAGACGTGGAGGTCACAGTAGTTTAACAAGACGGTTTTAATGCCACTTGGATGAAAAGTGGAGTTCAGAGTGGTTTAACAAAACAGTAGCTTAGCAATACGGTTTTAATGCACCTTGGAAGAGACAAGTAGTTCAGAGTGGTTTAACAATACGGTTTTTCTTCCCCTTGGAAAAGACATGGAGTACAGAGTGGTTTAACAAGACGGTTTTAATGCCCCTTGTAAGAGACGTGGAGGTCACAGTAGTTTAACAAGATGGTTTTATTGCCCCTTGGTAGAGACGTGGAGTTCAGAGTGGTTAAACAAGATAGTTTTAATACCCCTTGGAAGAGACGTGGAGGTTAGAGTGGTTTAAGAAGACGGTTTTAATGCCCCTTGGAAGAGACGTGGAATTCAGAGTGGTTTAACAAGACGGTTTTAATGCCCCTTGAAAGAGACTTGTAGGCCACAGTAGCTTAACAAGATGGTTTTAATGCCCCTTGAATGAGACGTGGAGGTCACAGTAGCTTCAAAAGATGGTTTTAATGCCCAATGGAAGAGACATGGAGTTCAGAGTGGTTTAACAAGACGGTTTTAATGCCCCTTGGAAGAGACGTGGAGGTCACAGTAGCTTAACAAGATGGTTTTAATGCCCCTTGGAAGAGACGTGGAGGTCACAGTAGCTTAACAAGACGGTTTTAATGTCCCTTGGAAGAGACGTGGAGTTCAGAGGGGTTTAACAAGACAGTTTTAATGCCCCTTGGAAGAGACGTGGAGGTAACAGTAGCTTAACAAGACGGTTTTAATGTCCCTTGGAAGAGACGTGGAGTTCAGAGGGGTTTAACAAGACAGTTTTAATGCCCCTTGGAAGAGACGTGGAGTTCACAGTAGATTAACAAGACGGTGTTAATGCCCAATGGAAGAGAAATGGAGTTCAGAGTTGTTTAACAAGATGGTTTTAATACCCCTTGGAAGAGACATGGAGGTAACAGTAGATAAAAACAAGACCGTTTTAATGCCCCTTGGAAGAGACGTGGAGGTCAGAGTGGTTTCACAAGATGGTTTTAATGCCCCTTGGAAGAGACGTGGAGTTCAGAGAGTTTTAACAAAACGGTTTTAATGCCCCTTGGAAGAGTCTTGGAGGTAACAGTAGCTTAACAAGACGGTTTTAATACCCTTGGAAGAGACCTGGAATTCAGAGTGGTTTTAAAGACGGATTTAATGCCCCATTGAAGAGACGAGGAGGTCACAGTAGCTTAACAAGATGGTTTTAATGCCCCTTGGAAGAGACGTCGAGTTAAGAGTGGTTTAACAAGACGGTTTTAATGCCCCTTGGAAGAGACGTGGAGTTCACAGTAGGTTAACAAGATGGTTTTAATGACCCTTAGAAGAGACGTGGAGTTCAGTGTGGATTAACAAGACGGTTTTAATGTCCCTTGGAAGAAACGTGGAGTTCAGAGTAGTTTAATAAGATGGTTTTAATGCCCCTTGCAAGAAATGTGGAGGTCACAGTAGCTTAACAAGACGGTTTTAATGCCACTTGGAAGGGACGTGGAGGTCACAGTAGCTTAACAAAATGGTTTTAATGCCCCTTGGAAGAGACGTGGATGTCACAGTAGCTTAACAAGACAGTTTTAATGCCAATTGGAAGAGACCTGGAGGACACAGTAGCTTAACAGGACGGTTTTAATGCCCCTTGGAAGAGAAATGGAGGTCAGAGTGGTTTAACAAGACAGTTTTAATGCCCCTTGGAAGAGACGTGGAGGTCAGAGTAGTTTAACAAGATAGTTTTAATGCCCCTTGGAAGAGACGTGGAGGTCACAGTAGCTTAACAAGACGGTTTTAATGCCCCTTGGAAGAAACCTGGAGGTCACAGTAGCTTAACAAGACGGTTTTAATGCCCCTTGGAATAGACATGGAGGTCAGAGTGGTTTAACAAGACGGTTTTAATGCCCCTTGGAAGAGACGTGGAGGTCACAGTAGGTTAAAATGACGGTTTTAATGCACCTTAGAAGAGACGTGGAGTTCAGTGTGGTTTAACAAGACGGTTTTAATGCCCCTTGGAAGAAATGTGGAGTTCAGAGTAGTTTAACAGAATGGCTTTAATGCCCCTTGCAAGAGAGGTGGAGGTCACAGTAGCTTAACAAGACGGTTTTAATGCCACTTGGAAGGGACGTGGAGGTCACAGTAGTTTAACAAGATGCTTTTAATTACCCTTGGAAGAGACGTGGAGGTCACAGTAGCTTAACAAGACAGTTTTAATGCCCCTTGGAAGAGACATGGAGGTCAGAGTGGTTTAACAAGACGGTTTTAATGCCCCTTGGAAGAGACGTGGAGGTCACAGTAGCTTAACAAGATGCTTTTAATTCCCCTTGGAAGAGACGTGGAGGTCACAGTAGCTTAACAAGACAGTTTTAATGCCCCTTGGAAAAGACGTGGAGTTCAGAATAGTTTAACAAGATGGTTTTAATGCCCCTTGGAAGAGACGTGGAGGTCACAGTAGCTTAACAAGACGGTTTTAATGCACCTTGGAAGAGACCTGGAGGTCACCGTAGCTTAACAAGACGGTTTTAATGCCCCTTGGAAGAGACGTGGAGTTCAGAAGGGTTTAACAAGACAGTTATAATGCCCCTTGGAAGAGACGTGGAGGTCACAGTAGTTTAACAAGACGGTTTTAATGCCACTTGGATGAAAAGTGGAGTTCAGAGTGGTTTAACAAAACAGTAGCTTAGCAATACGGTTTTAATGCACCTTGGAAGAGACAAGTAGTTCAGAGTGGTTTAACAATACGGTTTTTCTTCCCCTTGGAAAAGACATGGAGTACAGAGTGGTTTAACAAGACGGTTTTAATGCCCCTTGGAAGAGACGTGGAGGTCACAGTAGTTTAACAAGATGGTTTTATTGCCCCTTGGTAGAGACGTGGAGTTCAGAGTGGTTAAACAAGATAGTTTTAATACCCCTTGGAAGAGACGTGGAGGTCAGAGTGGTTTAAGAATACGGTTTTAATGCCCCTTGGAAGAGACGTGGAATTCAGAGTGGTTTAACAAGACGGTTTTAATGCCCCTTGAAAGAGACTTGGAGGCCACAGTAGCTTAACAAGATGGTTTTAATGCCCCTTGAATGAGACGTGGAGGTCACAGTAGCTTCTAAAGACGGTTTTAATGCCCAATGGAAGAGACATGGAGTTCAGAGTGGTTTAACAAGACGGTTTTAATGCCCCTTGGAAGAGACGTGGAGGTCACAGTAGCTTAACAAGATGGTTTTAATGCCCCTTTGAAGAGACGTGGAGGTCACAGTAGCTTAACAATACGGTTTTAATGCCCCTTGGAAGAGATGTGGAGGTCAGAGTGGTTTAACAAGATGGTGTTAATGCCCTTTGGAAGAGACGTGGAGGTCACAGGAGCTTAGCAATACGGTTTTAATGCCCATTGGAAGAGACATGGCGTTCAGAGGGGTTTAACAAGACAGTTTTAATGCCCCTTGGAAGAGAAGTGGAGGTCACAGTAGATTAACAAGACGGTGTTAATGCCCCCTGGAAGAGAAATGGAGTTCAGAGTGGTTTAACAAGATGGTTTTAATACCCCTTGGAAGAGACGTGAAGGTAACAGTAGCTTAACAAGACGGTTTTAATGTCCCTTGGAAGAGACGTGGAGTTCAGAGGGGTTTAACAAGACAGTTTTAATGCCCCTTGGAAGAGACGTGGAGGTCACAGTAGATTAACAAGACGATGTTAATGCTCATTGGAAGAGAAATGGAGTTCAGAGTTGTTTAACAAGATAGTTTTAATACCCCTTGGAAGAGACATGGAGGTAACAGTAGATAAAAACAAGACCGTTTTAATGCCCCTTGGAAGAGACGTGGAGGTAACAGTAGCTTAACAAGACGGTTTTAATACCCTTGGAAGAGACCTGGAGTTCAGAGTGGTTTTAAAGACGGATTTAATGCCCCATTGAAGAGACGAGGAGGTCACAGTAGCTTAACAAGATGGTTTTAATGCCCCTTGGAAGAGACGTCGAGTTAAGTGTGGTTTAACAAGACGGTTTTAATGCCCCTTGGAAGAGACGTGGAGGTCACAGTAGCTTAACAAGATGGTTTGAATGCCCCTTGGAAGAGACGTGGAGTTCAGAGGGGTTAAACAAGACAGTTTTAATGCCCCTTGGAAGAGACGTGGAGGTCACAGTAGCTTAACAAGACGGTGTTAATGCCACTTGGAAGAGAAAAGGAGTTCAGAGTGGTTTAACAAGATGGTTTTAATACCCCTTGGAAGAGACGTGGAGGTAACAGTAGCTTAACAACATAGTTTTTAAGCCCCTTGAAGGAGACTTGAAGGTCACAGTTTCTTAACAAGACGGTTTTAATGCACTTGGAAGAGACGTGGAGGTCAGAGTGGTTTTAAAAGACGGTTTTAATGCCCCTTGGAAGAGACGTGGAGTTCAGAGTGGTTAAACAAGACGGTTTTAATGCCCCTTGGAAGAGACATGGAGGTTACAGTAGCTTAATAAGTCGGTTTTAATGCCCAGTGGAAGAGACGTGGTGATCACAGTAGCTTAACATGACGGTTTTAATGCCCCTTGGAAGAGACGTGGAGGTCACAGTAGCTTACAAAGATGGTTTTAATGCCGATTGGAAGAGACGTGGAGGTTAGAGTAGCTTAACCAGATGGTTTTAATGCCCGTTCCAAGTGACGTGGAGTTCAGAGTGGTTAAACAAGACGGCTTTAATGCCCCTTGGAAGAGACTTGGAGGTCACAGTAGCTTAACAAGATGGTTTTAATGCCCCTTGGAAGAGACGTGGAGATCAGAGTGGTTTAACAAGGCGATTTTAATGCCCCTAGGAAAAGACGTGGAGTTCAGAGTGGTTTAACGTGACGGTTTTAATGCCCCTTGGAAGAGACGTGGACTTCAGAGTGGTTTAACAGGACGGTTTTAATGCCCCTTGGAAGAGACGTGGAGGTCTCGGTAGCTTAACAAGACGGTTTTAATGCACCTTGGAAGAGACGTGGAGGTCACAGTAGCTTAACAAGACGGTTTTAATGCCCGTTGGAAGAGACATGGAGGTCAGATTGGTTTAACAAGATGGTTTTAATGCCCCTTGGAAGAGACGTGGAGGTCAGAGTGGTTTTAAAAGACAGTTTTAATGCCCCTTGGAAGAGACGTGGAGGTCACAGTAGCTTAACAAGATGGTTTTAATGCCCCTTGGAAGAGACGTGGAGGTCACAGTAGCTTAACAAGATGGTTTTAATGCCCCTTGGAAGAGACGTGGAGTCCAGAGTGGTTAAACAAGACGGTTTTAATGCCCCTTGGAAGAGACGTGGAGTTCAGAGGGGTTTAACAAGACAGTTTTAATGCCCCTTGGAAGAGACGTGGAGGTCACAGTAGATTAACAAGACGGTGTTAATGCTCATTGGAAGAGAAATGGAGTTCAAAGTTGTTTAACAAGATAGTTTTAATACCCCTTGGAAGAGACATGGAGGTAACATTAGATAAAAACAAGACCGTTTTAATGCCCCTTGGAAGAGACGTGGAGGTAACAGTAGCTTAACAAGACGGTTTTAATACCCTTGGAAGAGACCTGGAGTTCAGAGTGGTTTTAAAGACGGATTTAATGCCCCATTGAAGAGACGAGGAGGTCACAGTAGCTTAACAAGATGGTTTTAATGCCCCTTGGAAGAGACGTCGAGTTAAGTGTGGTTTAACAAGACGGTTTTAATGCCCCTTGGAAGAGACGTGGAGGTCACAGTAGCTTAACAAGATGGTTTGAATGCCCCTTGGAAGAGACGTGGAGTTCAGAGGGGTTAAACAAGACAGTTTTAATGCCCCTTGGAAGAGACGTGGAGGTCACAGTAGCTTAACAAGACGGTGTTAATGCCACTTGGAAGAGAAAAGGAGTTCAGAGTGGTTTAACAAGATGGTTTTAATACCCCTTGGAAGAGACGTGGAGGTAACAGTAGCTTAACAACATAGTTTTTAAGCCCCTTGAAGGAGACTTGAAGGTCACAGTTTCTTAACAAGACGGTTTTAATGCACTTGGAAGAGACGTGGAGGTCAGAGTGGTTTTAAAAGTCGGTTTTAATGCCCCTTGGAAGAGACGTGGAGTTCAGAGTGGTTAAACAAGACGGTTTTAATGCCCCTTGGAAGAGACATGGAGGTTACAGTAGCTTAATAAGTCGGTTTTAATGCCCAGTGGAAGAGACGTGGTGATCACAGTAGCTTAACATGACGGTTTTAATGCCCCTTGGAAGAGACGTGGAGGTCACAGTAGCTTACAAAGATGGTTTTAATGCCAATTGGAAGAGACGTGGAGGTTAGAGTAGCTTAACCAGATGGTTTTAATGCCCGTTCCAAGTGACGTGGAGTTCAGAGTGGTTAAACAAGACGGCTTTAATGCCCCTTGGAAGAGACTTGGAGGTCACAGTAGCTTAACAAGATGGTTTTAATGCCCCTTGGAAGAGACGTGGAGATCAGAGTGGTTTAACAAGACGATTTTAATGCACCTAGGAAAAGACGTGGAGTTCAGAGTGGTTTAACGTGACGGTTTTAATGCCCCTTGGAAGAGACGTGGAGTTCAGAGTGGTTTAACAGGACGGTTTTAATGCCCCTTGGAAGAGACGTGGAGGTCTCGTTAGCTTAACAAGACGGTTTTAATGCACCTTGGAAGAGACGTGGAGGTCACAGTAGCTTAACAAGACGGTTTTAATGCCCGTTGGAAGAGACATGGAGGTCAGATTGGTTTAACAAGATGGTTTTAATGCCCCTTGGAAGAGACGTGGAGGTCAGAGTGGTTTTAAAAGACAATTTTAATGCCCCTTGGAAGAGACGTGGAGGTCACAGTAGCTTAACAAGATGGTTTTAATGCCCCTTGGAAGAGACGTGGAGGTCACAGTAGCTTAACAAGATGGTTTTAATGCCCCTTGGAAGAGACGTGGAGTCCAGAGTGGTTAAACAAGACGGTTTTAATGCCCCTTGGAAGAGACGTGGAGGTTACAGTAGTTTAACAAGACGGTTTTAATGCCCCTTGGTAGAGACGTGGAGTTCAGAGTGGTTAACAAGACTATTTTAATGCCCCTTGGAAGAGACGTGCAGTTCAGAGTGGTTTAACAAGACACTTTTAATGCCCCTTGGAAGAGACGTGGAGGCCACAGTAGCTTAACAAGATGGTTTTAATGCCCCTTGGAAGTGACTAGGAGTTCAGAGTGGTTAAACAAGATCGTTTTTATACCCATTGGAAGAGACGTGGAGGTCAGATTGGTTTAAGAAGACGGTTGTAATGCCCTTGGAAGAGACGTGGAATTCAGAGTGGTTTAACAAGATGGTTTTAATGCCCCTTGGAAGAGACTTAGAGGCCACAGTAGCTTAACAAGATGGTTTGAATGCCCCTTGAAAGAGAAGTGGAGGTCAGAGTAGCTTACAAAGATGGTTTTAATGCCCAATGGAAGAGACATTGAGTTCAGATTGGTTTAACAAGACGGTTTTAATGCCCCTTGGAAGAGACGTGGGGGTCACAGTTAGCTTAACAAGATGGTTCTAATGCCCATTGGAAGAGATGTGGAGGTCACAGTAGCTTAACAATACGGTTCTAATGCCCCTTGGAAGAGATGTGGAGGTCAGAGTGGTTTAACAAGATGGTTTTAATGCCCCTTGGAAGAGACGTGGAGGTCACAGGAGCTTAGCAATACGGTTTTAATACCCATTGGAAGGGACGTGGAGTTCAGAGGGGTTTAACAAGACGGTTTTAATGCCCCTTGGAAGAGATGTGGAGGTAGAGTGGTTTAACAAGATGGTTTTAATGCCCCTTGGAAGAGACGTGGAGGTCACAGGAGCTTAGCAATACGGTTTTAATACCCATTGGAAGAGACATTGAGTTCAGAGGGGTTTAACAAGACGATTTTAATACCCCTTGGAAGAGACGTGGAGGTAACAGTCGATAAAAACTAGACCGTTTTAATACCCCTTGGAAGAGATGTGGAGGTCAGAGTGGTTTCACAAGATGGTTTTAATGCCCCTTGGAAGAGACGTGGAGTTCAGAGAGGTTTAACAAAACGGTTTTAATGCCCGCTAGAAGAGACGTGGAGGTCACAGTAGCTTAACAACATGGTTTTTAAGCCCCTTGAAGGAGACTTGGAGGTCACAGTTTCTTAACAAGACGGTTTTAATGCACTTGGAAGAGTCGTGGAGGTCAGAGTGGTTTTAAAAGACGGTTTTAATGCACCTTGGAAGAGACGTGGAGTTCAGAGTGGTTAAACAAGATGGTTTTAATGCCCCTTGGAAGAGACATGGAGGTTACTGTAGCTTAATAAGTCGGTTTTAATGCCCCTTGGTAGAGACGTGGACTTCAGAGTGGTTTAACAAGACGGTTTTAATCCCCATGGTAGAGACGTGGACTTCAGAGTGGTTTAACAAGACATCTTTAATGCCCCTTGGAAGAGACGTGGAGGTCACAGTAGCTTAACAAGATGGTGTTAATGCCCCTTGGAAAAGACATGGAGTTTAGAGTGGTTTAACAAGATGGTTTTTATGCCCCGTGGAAGAGAAGTGGAGGTCACAGTAGCTTAACATGACGGTTTTAATGCCACTTGAAAGAGACATGGAGGTCACAGTAGCTTAACAAGACGGTTTTAATGCCCCTTGGAAGAGACGTGGAGGTCACAGTAGCTTACATAGATGGTTTTAATGCCGATTGGAAGAGACGTGGAGGTTAGAGTAGCTTAACAAGATGGTTTTAATGCCCGTTCCAAAAGACGTGGAGTTCAGAGTGGTTAAACAAGACAGTTTTAATGCCCGTTGGAAGAGACGTGGAGGTCACAGTAGGTTAACAACATGGTTTTTAAACCCCTTGAAGGAGACTTGGAGGTCACAGTTTCTTAACAAGACGGTTTTAATGCACTTGGAAGAGTCGTGGAGGTCAGAGTGGTTTTAAAAGACGGTTTTAATGCCCCTTGGAAGAGACGTGGAGTTCAGAGTGGTTAAAAAAGACAGTTTTAATGCCCCTTGGAAGAGACATGGAGGTTACTGTAGCATAATAAGTCGGTTTTAATGCCCCTTGGTAGAGACGTGGACTTCAGAGTGGTTAAAGGAGATCGTTTTTATACCCCTTGGAAGAGACGTGGAGGTCAGATTGGTTTAAGAAGACGGTTGTAATGCCCCTTGGAAGAGACGTGGAATTCAGAGTGGTTTAACAAGATGGTTTTAATGCCCCTTGGAAGAGACTTGGAGGCCACAGTAGCTTAACAAGATGGTTTTAATGCCCCTTGAAAGAGACGTGGAGGTCACAGTAGCTTACAAAGATGGTTTTAATGCCCAATGGAAGAGACATTGAGTTCAGAGTGGTTTAACAAGACGGTTTTAATGCCCCTTGGAAGAGACGTGGCGGTCACAGTTAGCTTAACAATATGGTTCTAATGCCCATTGGAAGAGACGTGGAGGTCACAGTAGCTTAACAATACGGTTTTAATACCCCTTGGAAGAGATGTGGAGGTCAGAGTGGTTTAAAACAAGATGGTTTTAATGCCCCTTGGAAGAGACGTGGAGGTCACAGGAGCTTAGCAATACGGTTTTAATACCCATTGGAAGAGACGTGGAGTTCAGAGAGGTTTAACAAGACGGTGTTAATGCCCCTTGGAAGAGAAATGGTGTTCAGAGTGGTTTAACAAGACGATTTTAATACCCCTTGGAAGAGACGTGGAGGTAACAGTTGATAAAAACTAGACCGTTTTAATGCCCCTTGGAAGAGATGTGGAGGTCAGAGTGGTTTCACAAGATGGTTTTAATGCCCCTTGGAAGAGACGTGGAGTTCAGAGAGGTTTAACAAAACGGTTTTAATGCCCGTTAGAAGAGACGTGGAGGTCACAGTAGCTTAACAACATGGTTTTTAAGCCCCTTGAAGGAGACTTGGAGGTCACAGTTTCTTAACAAGACGGTTTTAATGCACTTGGAAGAGTCTTGGAGGTCAGAGTGGTTTTAAAAGACGGTTTTAATGCACCTTGGAAGAGACGTGGAGTTCAGAGTGGTTAAACAAGACGGTTTTAATGCCCCTTGGAAGAGACATGGAGGTTACTGTAGCTTAATAAGACGGTTTTAATGCCCCTTGGTAGAGACGTGGACTTCAGAGTGGTTTAACAAGACGGTTTTAATGCCCCTTGGTAGAGACGTGGACTTCAGAGTGGTTTAACAAGACATCTTTAATGCCCCTTGGAAGAGACGTGGAGGTCACAGTAGCTTAACAAGATGGTGTTAATGCCCCTTGGAAAAAACATGGAGTTTAGAGTGGTTTAACAAGATGGTTTTTATGCCCCGTGGAAGAGAAGTGGAGGTCACAGTAGCTTAACATGACGGTTTTAATGCCACTTGAAAGAGACATGGAGGTCACAGTAGCTTAACAAGACGGTTTTAATGCCCCTTGGAAGAGACGTGGAGGTCACAGTAGCTTACATAGATGGTTTTAATGCCGATTGGAAGAGACGTGGAGGTTAGAGTAGCTTAACAAGATGGTTTTAATGACCGTTCCAAAAGACATGGAGTTCAGAGTGGTTAAACAAGACGGTTTGAATGCCCGTTGGAAGAGACGTGGAGGTCACAGTAGCTTAACAAGATGGTTTTAATACCCTTGGAAGAGACGGGGAGTTCAGAGTGGTTTTAAAAGACGGATTTAATGCCCCTTTGGAGAGACGTGGAGGTCACAGTAGCTTAACAAGATGGTCTTAATGCCCCTTGGAAGAGACGTCGAGTTCAGAGTGGTTTAACAAGACGGTTTTAATGCCCCTTGGAAGAGACGTGGAGTTCAGAGTGGTTAAAAAAGAGAGTTTTAATGCCCCTTGGAAGAGACACGGAGGTTACTGTAGCATAATAAGTTGGCTTTAATGCCCCTTGGTAGAGACGTGGACTTCAGATTGGTTTAAGAAGACGGTTTTAATGCCCCTTGGAAGAGACGTGGAGTTCAGAGTTTTTTAAAAAGACAGCTTTAATGCCCCTTGGAAGAGACGTGGAGGTCACAGTAGCTTAACAAGATGGTGTTAACGCCCCTTGGAAAAGACATGGAGTTCAGAGTGGTTTAACAAGATGGTTTTTATGCCCCGTGGAAGAGACCTGGAGGTCACAGTAGCTTAACATGACGGTTTTAATGCCACTTGAAAGAGACATGGAGGTCACAGTAGCTTAACAAGACGGTTTTAATGCCCCTTGGAAGAGACGTGGAGGTCACAGTAGCTTACAATGATGGTTTTAATGCCGATTGGAAGAGACGAGGAGGTTAGAGTAGCTTAACCAGATGGTTTTAATGCCCGTTCCAAAAGACGTGGAGTTCAGAGTGGTTAAACAAGACGGTTTTAATGCCCCTTGGAAGAGACGTGGAGGTCACAGTAGCTTAACAAGATGGTTTTAATGCCCCTTGGAAGAGACGTGGAGATCAGAGTGGTTTAACAAGACGATTTCAATGCCCGTAGGAAAAGACGTGGAGTTCAGAGTGGTTTAACGTGACGGTTTTAATGCCCCTTGGAAGAGACGTGGAGTTCAGAGTGGTTTCACTGGACGGTTTTAATGCCCCTTGGAAGAGACGTAGAAGTCACAGTAGCTTAACAAGACGTTTTTAATGCCCCTTGGAAGAGACGTGGAGGTCACAGTAGCTTAACAATACGGTTTTAATGCCCCTTGCAAGAGATGTGGAGGTTAGAGTTCTTTAACAAGATGGTTTTAATGCCCCTTGGAAGAGACTTGGAGGTCACAGGAGCTTAGAAATACGGTTTTAATGCCCCTTGGAAGAGACGTGGAGTTCAGAGGGGTTTAACAAGAAAGTTTTAATGCCCCTTGGAAGAGATGTGGAGGTCACAGTAGATTATCAAGACGGTGTTAATGCCCCTTGGAAGAGAAATGGAGTTCAGAGTGGTTTAACAAGACGGTTTTAATACCCCTTGGAAGAGACGTGGAGGTAACAGTAGATAAAAGCAAGACCGTTTTAATGCCCCTTGGAAGAGACGTGGAGGTCAGACTGGTTTCACAAGATGGTTTTAATGCCCCTTGGAAGAGACGTGGAGGTCACAGTAGCTTAACAACATGGTTTTAAGCCCCTTGAAGGAGACTTGGAGGTCACAGTTTCTTAACAAGACTGTTTTAATGCACTTGGAAGAGACGTGGAGGTCAGAGTGGTTTTAAAAGACGGTTTTAATGCCCCTTGGAAGAGACGTGGAGTTCACAGTGGTTAAACAAGACGGTTTTAATGCCCCTTGGAAGAGACATGGAGGTTACAGTAGCTTAATAATTCGATTTTAATGCCCCATGGTAGAGACGTGGACTTCAGAGTGGTTTAACAAGACGGTTATAATGCCCCTTGGAAGAGACGTGGAGTTCAGAGTTGTTTAACAAGACAGTTTTAATGCCCCTTGGAAGAGACGTGGAGGTCACAGTAGCTCAACAAGATGGTATTAATGCCCCTTGGAAAAGACATGGAGTTCATAGTGGTTTAACAAGATGGTTTTAATGCCCCATGGAAGAGACGTGGAGGTCACAGTAGCTTAACATGACGGTTTTAATGCCACTTGAAAGAGATATGGCTGTCACAGTAGCTTAACAAAACGGTTTTAATGCCCCTTGGAAGAGACGTGGAGGTCACAGTAGCTTACAAAAATGGTTTTAATGCCGATTTGAAGAGACGTAGAGGTTAGAGTAGCTTAACCAGATGGTTTTAATGCCCGTTCCAAGAGACGTGGAGTTCAGAGTGGTTAAAGAAGACGGTTTTAATGCCCCTTGGAAGTGACGTGGAGGTCACAGTAGCTTAACAAGATGGTTTTAATGCCCGTTGGAAGAGACGTGGAGATCAGAGTGGTTTAACAAGACGATTTTAATGCCCCTAGGAAAAGACGTGGAGTTCAGAGTGGTTTAACGTTACGGTTTTAATTCCCCTTGGAAGAGACGTGGAGTTCAGAGTGGTTTAACTGGACGGTTTTAATGCCCCTTGGAAGAGACGTGGAGGTCACAGTAGCTTAACAAGATGTTTTTAATGCCCCTTGGAAGAGATGTGGAGGTCACAGTAGCTTAATAATACGGTTTTAATGCCCCTTGCAAGAGATGTGGAGGTCAGAGTCGTTTAACAAGATGGTTTTAATGCCCCTTGGAAGAGACGTGGAGGTCACAGGAGCTTAGAAATACGTTTTAATGCCCCTTGGAAGAGACGTGGAGTTCAGAGGGGTTTAACAAGACAGTTTTAATGCCCCTTGGAAGAGATGTGGATTTCACAGTAGATTAACAAGACGGTGTTAATGCCCCTTGGAAGAGAAATGGAGTTCAGAGTGGTTTAACAAGACGGTTTTAATACCCCTTGGAAGAGACGTGGAGGTAACAGTAGATAAAAGCAAGACCGTTTTAATGCCCCTTGGAAGAGACGTGGAGGTCAGAGTGGTTTCACAAGATGGTTTTAATGCCCCTTGGAAGAGACGTGGAGCTCAGAGAGGTTTAACAAAATGGTTTAATGCCCCTTGGAAGAGACTTGGAGGTCACAGTAGCTTAACAACATGGTTTTTAAGCCCCTTGAAGGAGACTTGGAGGTCACAGTTTCTTAACAAGACTGTTTTAATGCACTTGGAAGAGACGTGGAGGTCAGAGTGGTTTTAAAAGACGGTTTTAATGCCCCTTGGAAGAGACGTGGAGTTCACAGTGGTTAAACAAGACGGTTTTAATGCCCCTTGGAAGAGACATGGAGGTTACAGTAGCTTAATAATTCTGTTTTAATGCCCCTTGGTAGAGACGTGGACTTCAGAGTGGATTAACAAGACGGTTTTATTGCCCCTTGGAAGAGATGTGGAGTTCAGAGTTGTTTAACAAGACAGTTTTAATGCCCCTTGGAAGAGACGTGGAGGTCACAGTAGCTCAACAAGATGGTGTTAATGCCCCTTGGAAAATAAATGGAGTACAGAGTGGTTTAACAAGATGGTTTTAATGCCCCATGGAAGAGACGTGGAGGTCACAGTAGCTTAACATGACGGTTTTAATGCCACTTGAAAGAGACATGGTGGTCACAGTAGCTTAACAAAACGGTTTTAATGCCCCTTGGAAGAGACGTGGAGGTCACAGTAGCTTACAAAAATGGTTTTAATGCCGATTTGAAGAGACGTGGAGGTTAGAGTAGCTTAACCAGATGGTTTTAATGCCCGTTCCAAGAGACGTGGAGTTCAGAGTGGTTAAAGAAAACGGTTTTAATGCCCCTTGAAAGAGATGTGGAGGTCACAGTAGCTTAACAAGATGGTTTTAATGCCCGTTGGAAGAGACGTGGAGATCAGAGTGGTTTAACAAGACGATTTTAATGCCCCTAGGAAAAGACGTGGAGTTCAGAGTGGTTTAACGTGACGGTTTTAATGCCCCTTGGAAGAGACGTGGAGTTCAGAGTGGTTTAACAGGACGGTTTTAATGCCCCTTGGAAGAGACATGCAGGTCAGATTGGTTTAGCAAGATGGTTTTAATGCCCCTTGGAAGAGACGTGGAGGTCAGAGTGGTTTTAAAAGACAGTTTTAATGCCCCTTGGAAGAGACGTGGAGGTCACAGTAGCTTAACAAGATGGTTTTAATGCCCCTTGGAAGAGACGTGGAGGTCACAGTAGCTTAACAAGATGGTTTTAATGCCCCTTGGAAGAGACTTGGAGTTCAGAGTGGTTAAACAAGACGGTTTTAATGCCCCTTGGAAGAGACGTGGAGGTTACAATAGTTTAACAAGACGGTTTTAATGCCCCTTGGTAGAGACGTGGAGTTCAGAGTGGTTAACAAGACGATTTTAATGCCCCTTGGAAGAGATGTGCAGTTCAGAGTCGTTTAACAAGAAACTTTTAATGCCCCTTGGAAGAGACGTGGAGGCCACAGGAGATTAACAAGATGGTTTTAATGCCCATTGGAAGAGACTCGGAGTTCAGAGTGGTTAAACAAGATAGTTTTAATACCCCTTGGAAGAGACGTGGAGGTCAGAGTGGTTTAAGAAGACGGTTTTAATGCCCCTTGAAAGAGACGTGGAATACAGAGTGGTTTAACAAGACGGTTTTAATCCCCCTTGGAAGAGACTTGGAGGCCACATTAGCTTAATAAGATGGATTTAATGCCCCTTGAAAGAGATGTGGAGGTCACTGTAGCTTACAAAGATGGTTTTAATGCCCCTTGGAAGAGACTAGGTGTTCAGAGTGGTTAAACAAGATAGTTTTAATGCCCCTTGGAAGAGACATGGAGGTCAGAGTGGTTTAACAAGACGGTTTAATGCCCCTTGGAAGAGACGTGGAGGTCAGAGTGGTTTTAAAAGACCGTTTTAATGCCCCTTGTAAGAGACGTGTAGGTCACAGTAGCTTAACAAGATGGTTTTAATGCCCCTGAGAAGAAAAGTGGAGTTCAGAGTGGTTTAACAAGACGGTTTTAATGCCCCTTGGAAGAGACGTGGAGGTCACAGTAGCTTAACAGGACGGTTTTAATGCCCCTTGGAAGAGACGTGGAGTTCAGAAGGGTTTAACAAGACAGTTATAATGACCCTTGGAAGAGACATGGAGGTCACAGCAGTTTAACAAGACGGTGCTAATGCCCCTTGGAAGAGAAATGGAGTTCAGAGTGGTTTAACAAGATGGTTTTAATGCCTCTTGGAAGAGATGGGGAGGTCACAGAAGCTTAACAAGATGGTTTTATTGCCCCTTGGAAGAGACTTTGAGGTCACAGTAGCTTAACAAGATGGTTTTAATGCCCTTGGAAGATACGTGGAGGTCAGAGTTGTTTTAAAAGACAGTTTTACTGCCCCTTGGAAGAGACGTGGAGGTCACAGTAGCTTAACAAGATGGTTTTAATGCCCCTTGGAAGAGACGTGGAGTTCAGAGTGGTTTCACAAATGGTTTTAATGCCCCTTGGAAGAGACGTGGAGGTTACAGTGGTTTAACAAGACGGTTATAATGCCCCTTGGTAGAGACGTGGAGTTCAGAGTGGTTTAACGAGACAATTTTAATGCCCCTTGGAAGAGACGTGCAGTTCAGAGTGGTTTAACAAGAAACTTTTAATGCCCCTAGGATGAGACGTGGAGGCCTGAGTAGCTTAACAAAATTGTTTTAATGCCCATTGGAAGAGACTAGGAGTTCAGAGTGGTTAAACAAGATAGTTTTAATACCCCTGGGAAGAGACGTGGAGGTTACAGTAGCTTAACAAGACGGTTTTAATGCCCCTTGGAAAAGACGTGTAGTTCAGAGTGGTTTAACAAGATTTTTTTAATTCCCCTTGGAAGAGACGTGGAGGTCACAGTAGCTTAACAGGACGGTTTTAATGCCCCTTGGAAGAGACGTGGAGTTCAGAAGGGTTTATCAAGACAGTTATAATGACCCTTGGAAGAGACATGGAGGTCACAGTAGTTTAACAAGACGGTGCTAATGCCCCTTGGAAGAGAAATGGAGTTCAGAGTGGTTTAACAAGATGGTTTTAATGCCCCTTGGAAGAGACGGGGAGGTCACAGTAGCTTAACAAGATGGTTTTATTGCCCCTTGGAAGAGACTTGGAGGTCACAGTAGCTTAACAAGATGGTTTTAATGCCCTTGGAAGATACGTGGAGGTCACAGCTGTTTTAAAAGACAGTTTTACTGCCCCTTGGAAGAGACGTGGAGGTCACAGTAGCTTAACAAGATGGTTTTAATGCCCCTTGGAAGAGACGTGGAGTTCAGAGTGGTTTCACAAGATGGTTGTAATGCCCCTTGGAAGAGTCGTGGAGATTACAGTGGTTTAACAAGACAGTTTTAATGCCCCTTGGTAGAGACGTGGAGTACAGAGTGGTTTAACAAGACGATTTTAATGCCCCTTGGAATACACGTGCAGTTCAGAGTGGTTTAACAAGACACTTTTAATGCCCCTTGGAAGAGACGTGGAGGCCACAGTAGCTTAACAAGATGGTTTTAATGCCCCTTGGAAGAGACTAGGTGTTCAGAGTGGTTAAACAAGATAGTTTTAATACCCCTGGGAAGAGATGTGGAAGTTACAGTAGCTTAACAAGACGGTTTTAATGCCCCTTGGAAAAGACGTAGAGTACAGAGTGGTTTAACAAGATGATTTTAATGCACCTTAGAAGAGACGTGAAGTTCAGTGTGGTTTAACAAGACGGTTTTAATGCCCCTTGGAAGAAATATGGAGTTCAGAGTAGTTTAACAAAATGGTTTTAATGCCCCTTGCAAGAGAGGTGGAGGTCACAGTCGCTTAACAAGACGGTTTTAATGCCACTTGGAAGGGACGTGTAGGTCACAGTAGCTTAACAAGATGCTTTTAATTCCCCTTGGAAGAGACGTGGAGGTCACAGTAGCTTAACAAGACGGTTTTAATGCCCCTTGGAAGAGACATGGAGGTCAGAGTGGTTTAACAAGACGGTTTTAATGCCCCTTGGAACAGACGTGGAGGTCACAGTAGGTTAACAAGACGGTTTTAATGCACCTTAGAAGAGACGTGAAGTTCAGTGTGGTTTAACAAGACGGTTTTAATGCCCCTTGGAAGAAATATGGAGTTCAGAGTAGTTTAACAAAATGGTTTTAATGCCCCTTGCAAGAGGGGTGGAGGTCACAGTCGCTTAACAAGACGGTTTTAATGCCACTTGGAAAGGACGTGTAGGTCACAGTAGCTTAACAAGATGCTTTTAATTCCCCTTGGAAGAGACGTGGAGGTCACAGTAGCTTAACAAGACGGTTTTAATGCCCCTTGGAAGAGACATGGAGGTCAGAGTGGTTTAACAAGACGGTTTTAATGCCCCTTGGAAGAGACGTGGAGTTCAGATTGTTTTTAAAATACGGTTTTAATGCCCCTTGGAAGAGACGTGGAGGTCACAGTAGCTTAACAAGATGGTTTTAATGCCCCTGGGAAGAAAAGTGGAGTTCAGAGTGGTTTAACAAGACGGCTTTAATGCCACTTGGAAGAGACGTGGAGGTCACAGTAGCTTAACAGGACGGTTTTAATGCCCCTTGGAAGAGATGTGGAGTTCAGAAGGGTTTAACAAGACAGTTATAATGACCCTTGGAAGAGACATGGAGGTCACAGTAGTTTAACAAGACGGTGCTAATGCCCCTTGGAAGAGAAATGGAGTTCAGAGTGGTTTAACAAGATGGTTTTAATGCCCCTTGGAAGAGACGGGGAGGTCACAGTAGCTTAACAAGATGGTTTTATTGCTCCTTGGAAGAGACTTTGAGGTCACAGTAGTTAACAAGATGGTTTTAATGCCCTTGGAAGAAACGTGGAGGTCAGAGTTGTTTTAAAAGACAGTTTTACTGCCCATTGGAAGAGACGTGGAGGTCACAGTAGCTTAACAAGATGATTTTAATGCCCCTTGGAAGAGACGTGGAGTTCAGAGAGGTTTCACAAGATGGTTTTAATGCCCCTTGGAAGAGACGTGGAGGTTACAGTGGTTTAACAAGACGGTTATAATGCCCCTTGGTAGAGACGTGGAGTTCAGAGTGGTTTAACGAGACAATTTTAACGCCCCTTGGAAGAGACGTGCAGTTCAGAGTGGTTTAACAGGACACTTTTAATGCCCCGTGGATGAGACGTGGAGGCCACAGTAGCTTAACAAGATGGTTTTAATGCCCATTGGAAGAGACTAGGAGTTCAGAGTGGTTAAACAAGATAGTTTTAATACCCCTGGGAAGAGACGTGGAGGTTACAGTAGCTTAACAAGACGGTTTTAATGCACCTTGGAAAAGACGTGTAGTTCAGAGTGGTTTAACAAGATTTTTTTAATGCCCCTTGGAAGAGACGTGGAGGTCACAGTAGCTTAACAAGACGGTTTTAATGCCTCTTGGAAGAGACGTGGAGTTCAGAAGGGTTTATCAAGACAGTTATAATGACCCTTGGAAGAGACATGGAGGTCACAGTAGTTTAACAAGACGGTGCTAATGCCCCTTGGAAGAGAAATGGAGTTCAGAGTGGTTTAACAAGATGGTTTTAATGCCCCTTGGAAGAGACGGGGAGGTCACAGTAGCTTAACAAGATGATTTTATTGCCCCTTGGAAGAGACTTTGAGGTCACAGTAGCTTAACAAGATGGTTTTAATGCCCTTGGAAGATACGTGGAGGTCAGAGTTGTTTTAAAAGACAGTTTTACTGCCCCTTGGAAGAGACATGGAGGTCACAGTAGCTTAACAAGATGGTTTTAATGCCCCTTGGAAGAGACGTGGAGTTCAGAGTGGTTTCACAAGATGGTTGTAATGCCCCTTGGAAGAGACGTGCAGATTACAGTGGTTTATCAAGACAGTTTTAATGCCCCTTGGTAGAGATGTGGAGTACAGAGTGGTTTAACAAGACGATTTTAATGCCCCTTGGAAGACACGTGCAGTTCAGAGTGGTTTAACAGGACACTTTTAATGCCCCTTGGAAGAGACGTGGAGGCCACAGTAGCTTAACAAGATGGTTTTAATACCCCTTGGAAGAGACTAGGTGTTCAGAGTGGTTAAACAAGATAGTTTTAATACCCTTGGGAAGAGATGTGGAGGTTACAGTAGCTTAACAAGACGGTTTTAAGGCCCATTGGAAAAGACGTGGAGTTCAGAGTGGTTTAACAAGATGGTTTTAATGCCCCTTGGAAGAGACGTGGAGGTCACAGTAGCTTAAAAGGACGGTTTTAATGCCCCTTGGAAGGGACATGGAGATCAGAGTGGTTTAACAAGACGGTTTTAATGCCCCTTGGAACAGACGTGGAAGTCACAGTATGTTACCAAGACGGTTTTAATGCACCTTAGAAGAGACGTGAAGTTCAGTGTGGTTTAACAAGACGGTTTTAATGCCCCTTGGAAGAAACATGGAGTTCAGAGAAGTTCAACAAAATGGTTTTAATGCCCCTTGCAAGAGAGGTGGAGGTCACAGTCTCTTAACAAGACGGTTTTAATGCCACTTGGAAGGGACGTGTAGGTCACAGTAGCTTAACAAAATGCTTTTAATTCCCCTTCGAAGAGATGTGCAGGTCACAGTAGCTTGGCAAGACGGTTTTAAAGCCCCTTGGAAGAGACGTGGAGGTCACACTAGCTTAACACGATGGTTTTAATGCCCCTTGGAAGAGACGTGGAGTTCAGAAGGGTTTAATAAGACAGTTATATTGCCCTTTGGAAGAGACGTGGAGGTCACAGTAGTTTAACAAGACGATTTAAATGCCCCTTGGATAAAAAGTGGAGTTCAGAGTGGTTTAACAAAACAGTAGCTTAGCAATACGGTTTTAATGCCCCTTGGAAGAGACAAGGAGTTCAGAGTGGTTTTACAAGACGGTTTAACTTCCCCTTGGAAAAGACGTGGAGTACAGAGTGGTTTAACAAAACGGTATTAATGTCCCTTGGAAGAGATTTGGAGGTCACAGTAGCTTAACAAGACGGTTTTAATGTCCGTGGAAGAGACGTGGAGGTCAAAGTGGTTTACCAAGACGGTTTTCATGCCCCTTGGAAGAGACGTGGAGGTCTCAGTAGATTAACAAGACGGTCGTAATGCCCCTTGGATTAGATGTGGAGTTTAGAGTGGTTTAACAAGATAGTTTTAATGCCCCTTGAAAGAGACGTGGAGTTCAGAGTGGTTTAACAAGATGGTTTAAATGCCCCTTGGAAGAGACGTGGAGGACACAGTAGCTTAACAAGATGGTTTTAATGCACCTTGTTAGAGACGTGGACGACACAGTAGCTTAAAAAGACGGTTTTAATGCCCCATGGAAGAGACATGGAGGTCAGAGTGGTTTAACAAGAAGGTTTTAATGCCCCTTGGAAGAGACGTGGAGGTCAGAGTGGTTTTAAAAGACCGTTTTAATGCCCCTTGTAAGAGACGTGGAGGTCACAGTAGCTTAACAAGATGGTTTTAATGCCCCTGAGAAGAAAAGTGGAGTTCAGAGTGGTTTAACAAGACGGTTTTAATGCCCCTTGGAAGAGACGTGGAGGTCACAGTATCTTAACAGGACGGTTTTAATGCCCCTTGGAAGAGACGTGGAGTTCAGAAGGGTTTAACAAGACAGTTATAATGACCCTTGGAAGAGACATGGAGGTCACAGTAGTTTAACAACACGGTGCTAATGCCCCTTGGAAGAGAAATGGAGTTCAGAGTGGTTTAACAAGATAGTTTTAATACCCCTTGGAAGAGACGTGGAGGTCAGAGTGGTTTAAGAAGACGGTTTTAATGCCCCTTGGAAGAGCCGTGGAATTCAGAGTTGTTTAACAAGACGGTTTTAATGCCCCTTGGAAGAGACTTGGAGGCCACATTAGCTTAATAAGATTGTTTTAATGCCCCTTGAAAGAGACGTGGAGGTCACTGTAGCTTACAAAGATGGTTTTCATGCCCCTTGGAAGAGACTAGGTGTTCAGAGTTGTTAAACAAGATAGTTTTAATGCGCCTTGGAAGAGATATGGAGGTCAGAGTGGTTTAACAAGACGGTTTAATGCCCCTTGGAAGAGACGTGGAGGTCAGAGTGGTTTTAAAAGACCGTTTTAATGCCCCTTGTAAGAGACATGTAGGTCACAGTAGCTTAACAAGATGGTTTTAATGCCCCTGAGAAGAAAAGTGGAGTTCAGAGTGGTTTAACAAGACGGTTTTAATGCCCCTTGGAAGAGACGTGGAGGTCACAGTAGCTTAACAGGACGGTTTTAATGCCCCTTGGAAGAGACGTGGAGTTCAGAAGGGTTTAACAAGACAGTTATAATGATCCTTGGAAGAGACATGGAGGTCACAGTAGTTTAACAAGACCGTGCTAATGCCCCTTGGAAGAGAAATGGAGTTCAGAGTGGTTTAACAAGATGGTTTTAATGCCCCTTGGAAGAGATGGGGAGGTCACAGAAGCTTAACATGATGGTTTTATTGCCCCTTGGAAGAGACTTTGAGGTCACAGTAGCTTATCAAGATGGTTTTAATGCCCTTGGAAGATACGTGGAGGTCAGAGTTGTTTTAAAAGACAGTTTTACTGCCCCTTGGAAGAGACGTGGAGGTCACAGTAGCTTAACAAGATGGTTTTAATGCCCCTTGGAAGAGACGTGGAGTTCAGAATGGTTTCACAAGATGGTTTTAAGGCCCCTTGGAAGAGACGTGGAGGTTACAGTGGTTTAACAAAACGGTTATAATGTCCCTTGGTAGAGACGTGGAGTTCAGAGTGGTTTAACAAGACACTTTTAATGCCCCTAGGATGAGACGTGATGAGGCCAGAGTAGCTTAACAAAATTGTTTTAATGCCCATTGGAAGAGACTAGGAGTTCAGAGTGGTTAAACAAGATAGTTTTAATACCCCTGGGAAGAGACGTGGAGGTTACAGTAGCTTAACAAGACGGTTTTAATGCCCCTTGGAAAAGACGTGTAGTTCAGAGTGGTTTAACAAGATTTTTTTAATGCCCCTTGGAAGAGACGTGGAGATCACAGTAGCTTAACAAGACGGTTTTAATGCCCCTTGGAAGGGACGTGGAGTTCAGAAGGGTTTATCAAGACAGTTATAATGACCCTTGGAAGAGACATGGAGGTCACAGTAGTTTAACAAGACGGTGCTAATGCCCCTTGGAAGAGAAATGGAGTTCAGAGTGGTTTAACAAGATGGTTTTAATGCCCCTTGGAAGAGACGGGGAGGTCACAGTAGCTTAACAAGATGGTTTTAATGCCCTTGGAAGATACGTGGAGGTCAGAGCTGTTTTAAAAGACAGTTTTACTGCCCCTTGGAAGAGACGTGGAGGTCACAGTAGCTTAACAAGATGGTTTTAATGCCCCTTGGAAGAGACGTGGAGTTCAGAGTGGATTCACAAGATGGTTGTAATGCCCCTTGGAAGAGACGTGGAGATTACAGTGGTTTAACAAGACAGTTTTAATGCCCCTTGGTAGAGACGTGGAGTACAGAGTGGTTTAACAAGACGATTTTAATGCCCCTTGGAATACACGTGCAGTTCAGAGTGGTTTAACAAGACACTTTTAATGCCCCTTGGAAGAGACGTGGAGGCCACAGTAGCTTAACAAGATGGTTTTAATGCCCCTTGGAAGAGACTAGGTGTTCAGAGTGGTTAAACAAGATAGTTTTAATACCCCTGGGAAGAGATGTGGAGGTTACAGTAGCTTAACAAGACGGTTTTAATGCCCCTTGGAAAAGACGTGGAGTTCAGAGTGGTTTAACAAGATGGTTTTAATGCCCCTTGGAAGAGACGTGGAGGTCACAGTAGCTTAAAAAGACGGTTTTAATGCCCCTTGGAAGAGACATGGAGGTCAGAGTGGTTTAACAAGACGGTTTTAATGCCCCTTGGAACAGACGTGGAGTTCACAGTAGGTTAACAAGACGGTTTTAATGCACCTTAGAAGAGACGTGAAGTTCAGTGTGGTTTAACAAGACGGTTTTAATGCCCCTTGGAAGAAACATGGAGTTCAGAGTAGTTTAACAAAATGATTTTAATGCCCCTTGCAAGAGAGGTGGAGGTCACAATCGCTTAACAAGACGGTTTTAATGCCACTTGGAAGGGACGTGTAGGTCACAGTAGCTTAACAAGATGCTTTTAATTCCCCTTGGAAGAGACGTGGAGGTCACAGTAGCTTAACAAGACGGTTTTAATGCCCCTTGGAAGAGACATGGAGGTCAGAGTGGTTTAACACGACGGTTTTAATGCCCCTTGGAAGAGACGTGAAGGTCACAGTAGCTTAACAAGATGGTTTTAATGCCCCTGGGAAGAAAAGTGGAGTTCAGAGTGGTTTAACAAGACGGTTTTAATGCCCCTTGGAAGAGACGTGGAGGTCACAGTAGCTTAACAGGACGGTTTTAATGCCCCTTGGAAGAGATTTGGAGTTCAGAAGGGTTTAACAAGACAGTTATAATGACCCTTGGAAGAGACATGGAGGTCACAGTAGTTTAACAAGACGGTGCTAATGCCCCTTGGAAGAGAAATGGAGTTCAGAGTGGTTTAACAAGATGGTTTTAATGCCCCTTGGAAGAGACCAGGAGGTCACAGTAGCTTAACAAGATGGTTTTATTGCTCCTTGGAAGAGACTTTGAGGTCACAGTAGCTTAACAAGATGGTTTAAATGATCTTGGAAGATACGTGGAGGTCAGAGTTGTTTTAAAAGACAGTTTTACTGCCCCTTGGAAGAGACGTGGAGGTCACAGTAGCTTAACAAGATGGTTTTAATGCCACTTGGAAGAGACGTGGAGTTCAGAGAGGTTTCACAAGTTGGTTTTAATGCCCCTTGGATGAGACGTTGAGGTTACAGTGGTTTAACAAGACGGTTAGAATGCCCCTTGGTAGAGACGTGGAGTTCAGAGTGGTTTAACGAGACAATTTTAACGCCCCTTGGAAGAGACGTGCAGTTCAGAGTGGTTTAACAAGACACTTTTAATGCCCCATGGATGAGACGTGGAGGCCACAGTAGCTTAACAAGATGGTTTTAATGCCCATTGGAAGAGACTAGGAGTTCAGAGTGGTTAAACAAGATAGTTTTAATACCCCTGGGAAGAGACGTGGAGGTTACAGTAGCTTAACAAGACGGTTTTAATGCACCTTGGAAAAGACGTGTAGTTTAGAGTGGTTTAACAAGATTTTTTTAATGCCCCTTGGAAGAGACGTGGAGGTCACAGTAGCTTAACAAGACGGTTTTAATGCCTCTTGGAAGAGATGTGGAGTTCAGAAGGGTTTATCAAGACAGTTATAATGACCCTTGGAAGAGACATGGAGGTCACAGTAGTTTAACAAGACGGTGCTAATGCCCCTTGGAAGAGAAATGGAGTTCAGAGTGGTTTAACAAGATGGTTTTAATGCCCCTTGGAAGAGACGGGGAGGTCACAGTAGCTTAACAAGATGGTTTTATTGCCCCTTGGAAGAGACTTTGAGGTCACAGTAGCTTAACAAGATGGTTTTAATGCCCTTGGAAGATACGTGGAGGTCAGAGTTGTTTTAAAAGACAGTTTTACTGCCCCTTGGAAGAGACATGGAGGTCACAGTAGCTTAACAAGATGGTTTTAATGCCCCTTGGAAGAGACGTGGAGTTCAGAGTGGTTTCACAAGATGGTTGTAATGCCCCTTGGAAGAGACGTGGAGATTACAGTGGTTTATCAAGACAGTTTTAATGCCCCTTGGTAGAGACGTGGAGTACAGAGTGGTTTAACAAGACGATTTTAATGCCCCTTGGAAGACACGTGCAGTTCAGAGTGGTTTAAGAGGACACTTTTAATGCCCCTTGGAAGAGACGTGGAGGCCACAGTAGCTTAACAAGATGGTTTTAATACCCCTTGGAAGAGACTAGGTGTTCAGAGTGGTTAAACAAGATAGTTTTAATACCCCTGGGAAGAGATGTGGAGGTTACAGTAGCTTAAGAAGACGGTTTTAATGCCCCTTGGAAAAGACGTGGAGTTCAGAGTAGTTTAACAAGACGGTTTTAATGCCCCTTGGAAAAGACGTGGAGTTCAGAGTGGTTTAACAAGACGGTTTTAATGCCCCTTGGAATAGACGTGGAGGTCACAGTATGTTACCAAGACGGTTTTAATGCACCTTAGAAGAGACGTGAAGCTCAGTGTGGTTTAACAAGACGGTTTTAATGCCCCTTGGAAGAAACATGGAGTTCAGAGTAGTTTAACAAAATGGTTTTAATGCCCCTTGCAAGAGAGGTGGAGGTCACAGTCGCTTAACAAGACGGTTTTAATGCCACTTGGAAGGGACGTGTAGGTCACAGTAGCTTAACAAGATGCTTTTAATTCACCTTGGAAGAGATGTGCATTTCACAGTAGCTTAGCAAGACGGTTTTAATGCCCCTTGGAAGAGACGTGGAGGTCACACTAGCTTAACACGATGGTTTTAATGCCCCTTGGAAGAGACGTGGAGTTCAGAAGGGTTTAATAAGACAGTTATATTGCCCTTTGGAAGAGACGTGGAGGTCACAGTAGTTTAACAAGACGATTTAAATGCCCCTTGGATGAGACATGGAGGTCAGAGTGGTTTAACAAGACGGTTTTAATGCCCCTTAGAAGAGACGTGGAGGTTACAGTAGCTTAACAAGATACTTTTAATTCCCCTTGGAAGAGACGTGGAGGCCACAGTATCTTAACAAGATGGTTTTAATGCCCCTTGGAAGAGACTAGGAGTTCAGAGTGGTTAAACAAGACAGTTTTAATGCCCCTTGGAACAGACGTGGAGGTCACAGTAGGTTAACAAGACGGTTTTAATGCACCTTAGAAGAGACGTGAAGTTCAGTGTGGTTTAACAAGACGGTTTTAATGCCCCTTGGAAGAAACATGGAGTTCAGAGTAGTTTAACAAAATGGTTTTAATGCCCCTTGCAAGAGAGGTGGAGGTCACAGTCGCTTAACAAGACGGTTTTAATGCCACTTGGAAGGGACGTGTAGGTCACAGTAGCTTAACAAGATGCTTTTAATTCCCCTTGGAAGAGACGTGGAGGTCACAGTAGCTTGACAAGACGGTTTTAATGCCCCTTGGAAGAGACATGGAGGTCAGACTGGTTTAACAAGACGGTTTTAATGCCCCTTTGAAGAGACGTGGAGGTTACAGTAGCTTAACAAGATACTTTTAATTCCCCTTGGAAGAGACGTGGAGGCCACAGTATCTTAACAAGATGGTTTTAATGCCCCTTGGAAGAGACAAGGAGTTCAGAGTGGTTAAACAAGATAGTTTTAATACCTCTGGGAAGAGACGTGGAGGTTACAGTAGCTTAACAAGACGGTTTTAATGCCCCTTGGAAAAGACGTGGAGTTCAGAGTGGTTTAACAAGATGGTTTTAATGCCCCTTGGAAGAGATGTGGAGGTCACAGTGGCTTAACAAGATGGTTTTAATGCCCCTTGGAAGAGACATGGAGGTCAGAGTGGTTTAACAAGACGGTTTTAATGACCCTTGGAAGAGAGGTGGAGGTCACAGTAGGTTAACAAGATGCTTTTAATTCCCTTTGGAAGAGATGTGCAGGTCACAGTACCTTAGCAAGACGGTTTTAATGCCCCTTGGAAGAGACGTGGAGGTCACACTAGCTTAACAAGACGGTTTTAATGCCCCGTGGAAGAGACGTGGAGTTCAGAAGGGTTTAACAAGACAGTTATATTGCCCTTTGGAAGAGACGTGGAGGTCACAGTAGTTTAACAAAACGATTTTAATGCCCCTTGGATAAAAAGTGGAGTTCAGAGTGGTTTAACAAAACAGTAGCTTAGCAATACGGTTTTAATGCCCCTTGGAAGAGACAAGGAGTTCAGAGTGGTTTAACAAGACGGTTTAACTTCCCCTTGGAAAAGACGTGGAGTTCAGAGTGGTTTAACAAGACGGTTTTAATGTCCCTTGGAAGAGATGTGGAGGTCACAGTAGCTTAACAAGACGTTTTTAATGTCCGTGCAAGAGACGTGGAGGTCAAAGTGGTTTACCAAGACGGTTTTAATGCCCCTTGGAAGAGACGTGGAGGTCTCAGTAGATTAACAAGACGGTCGTAATGCCCCTTGGATTAGATGTGGAGTTTAGAGTGGTTTAACAAGACGGTTTTAATGCCCCTTGGATGAGACTTGGAGTTCAGAGTGGTTTAACAAGACGGTTTTAATGCCCCTTGGAAGAGACGTGGAGGACACAGTAGCTTAACAAGACGGTTTTAATGCACCTTGGAAGAGACGTGGAGGACACAGTAGCTTAAAAAGACGGTTTTAATGCCCCATGGAAGAGACATTGAGGTCAGAGTGGTTTAACAAGACGGTTTTAATGCCCCTTGGAAGAGACGTGGAGGTCAGAGTGGTTTTAAAAGACCGTTTTAATGCACCTTGGAAAAGACGTGGAGGTCACACTAGCTTAACAAGATGGTTTTAATGCCCCTTGGAAGAGACGTGGAGATCACAGCAGCTTAACAATACGGTTTTAATGCCCCTTGGAAGAGATGTGGAGGTTACAGTAGTTTAACAAGACGGTTTTAATGCCCCTTGGTAGAGACATGGAGTTCAGAGTGGTATAACAAGACGATTTTAATGAAACTTGGAAGAGACGTGCAGTTCAGAGTGGTTTAACAAGACACTTTTAATGCCCCTTGGAAGAGACGTGGAGGCCACAGTAGCTTAACAAGATGGTTTTAATGCCCCTTGAAAGAGACTAGGAGTTCAGAGTGGTTTAACAAGATGATTTCAATGCCCCTTGGAAGAGACGTGGAGGTCACAGTAGCTTAACAAGACGGTTTTAACGCCCCTTGGAAGAGACATGGAGGTCACAGTAGCTTAACAAGACGGTTTTAATGCCCCTTGGATGAAAAGTGGAGTTCAGAGTGGTTTAACAAAACAGTAGCTTAGCAATACGGTTTTAATGCCCCTTTCAAGAGACAAGTAGTTCAGAGTGGTTTAACAAGACTGTTTTAATGCCCCTTGGAAAAGACGTGGAGTTCAGAGTGATTTAACAAGATGGTTTCAATGCCCCTTGGAAGAAACGTGGAGGAAACAGTAGCTTAAAAAGACGGTTTTAATGCCCCTTGGAAGAGACGTGGAGGTCACAGTAGCTTAACAAGACGGTTTTAATGCCCCTTGGATGAAAAGTGGAATTCAGAGTGGTTTAACAAATCAGTAGCTTAGCAATACGGTTTTAATGCCCCTTTCAAGAGACAAGGAGTTCAGAGTGGTTTAAAACGACGGTTTTACTTCCCCTTGGAAAAGACGTGGAGTTCAGAGTGGTTTAACAAGACGGTTTTAATGCCCCTTGGAAGAGACGTGGAGTTCAGAGTGGTCTAACAAGATGGTTTTAATGCCCCTTGGAAGAGACGTGGAGGTCACAGTAGCTTAAGAAGACGGTTTTAATGCCCCCTGGAAGAGACGTGGAGGTCACAGTAGCTTAAGAAGACGGTTTTAATGCCCCATGGAAGAGACATGGAGGTCAGAGTGGTTTAACAAGACGGTTATAATGCCCCTTGGAAGAGACGTGGAGGTCACAGTAGCATAAGAAGACGGTTTTAATGCCCCTTGGAAGAGACGTGGAGTTCAGCTTGCTTTTAAAAGACCGTTTTAATCCCCTTGGAAGAGACGTGGAGGTCGCAGTAGCTTAACAAGATGGTTTTAATGCCCCTTGGAAGAAAAGTGGAGTTCAGAGTGGTTTAACAAGACGGTTTTAATGCCACTTGGAAGAGACGTGGAGTTCAGAAGGGTTTAACAAGACAGTTATAATGCCCCTTGGAAGAGACGTGGAGGTCACAGTAGTTTAACAAGACTTCGCTAATGCCCCTTGCAAGAGAAATGGAGTTCAGAGTGGTTTAACAAGATGGTTTTAATGCCCCTTGGAAGAGACGGGGAGGTCACAGTAGCTTAACAAGATGGTTTTATTGCCCCTTGGAAGAGACGTCGAGGTCAGAGTGGTTTAACAAGACATTTTTAATGCCCCTTGGAAGAGACGTGCAGATCAGAGTGGTTTAACAAGGCGGGTTTAATGCCCCTTGGAAGAGACGTGGAGGTCACAGTAGCATAACAATATGGTTTTAATGCCCCTTGAAAGAGACTTTGAGGTCACAGTAGCTTAAAAAGATGGTTTTAATGCCCCTTGTAAGAGATGTGGAGTTCAGAGTGGTTTCACAAGATGATTTTAATGCCCCTTGGAAGAGACGTGGAGGTTACAGTGGTTTAACAAGATGGTTATAATACCCCTTGGATGAGACGTGGAGTTCAGAGTGGTTTAACGAGACAATTTTAATGCCCTTTGGAAGAGACATGCAGTTCAGAGTGGTTTAACAAGACACTTTTAATGCCCCTTGGATGAGACGTGGAGGCCACAGTAGTTTAACAAGATGATTTTAATGCCCATTGGAAGAGACTAGGAGTTCAGAGTGGTTAAACAAGATAGTTTTAAAACCCCTGGGAAGAGACTTGGAGGTTACTGTAGCTTAACAAGACGGTTTTAATGCCCCTTGGAAAAGACGTGGAGTTCAGAGTGGTTTAACAAGATGGTTTTAATGCCCCTTGGAAGAGATGTGGAGGTCACAGTAGCTTAACAGAATGGTTTTAATGCCCCTTGCAAGAGACGTGGAGGTCACAGTAGCTTAACGAGACGGTTTTAATGCCCCTTGGAAGAGACATGGAGGTCAGAGTGGTTTAACAAGACAGTTTAAATGCACCTTAGAAGAGACGTGGAGTTCAGTGTTCTTTAACAATATGGTTTTAATGCCCCTTGGAAGAAACGTGGAGTTCAGAGTAGTTTAACAAAATGGTTTTAATGCCCCTTGCAAGAGAGGTTGAGGTTACAGTAGCTTAACAAGACGGTTTTAATGCCACTTGGTAGAGACGTGGAGGTCACAGTAGCTTAACAAGATGCTTTTAATTCCTCTTAGAAGAGACGTGGAGTTCAGAGTGGTTTAACAAGACTGTTTTAATGCCCCTTGGAAGAGACGTGGAGGTCACGGTAGCTTAACAAGACGGTTTTAATGCCCCTTGGAAGAGACCTGGAGGTCACCGTAGCTTAACAAGACGGTTTTAATGCCCGTTGGAAGAGACGTGGAGTTCAGAAGGGTTGAACAAGACAGGTATAATACCCCTTGGAAGAGACGTGGAGGTCACAGTAGTTTAACAAGACAGTTTTAATGCCCCTTGGATGAAAAGTGGAGTTCAGAGTGGTTTAACAAAAGAGTAGCTTAGCAACACGGTTTTAATGCCCCTTGGAAGAGACAAGGAGTTCAAAGTGGATTAACAAGATGGTTTTACTTCCCCTTGGAAAAGACGTGGAGTTCAGGGTGGTTTAACAAAACGGTTTTAATGCCCCTTTTAAGAGACGTGGAGATCACAGTAGCTTAACAAAATGGTTTTAATGTCCCTTGGAAGAGATGTGGAGGTCACAGTAGCTTAACAAGACAGTTGTTATGCCCCTTGGAAGAGATGTGGAGTTTAGAGTGGTTTAACAAGACGGTTTTAATGCCCCTTGGAAGAGACATGGAGATCAGAGTGGTTTAACAAGACGATTTTAATGCCCCTAGGAAAAGACGTGCAGTTCAGAGTTGTTAAACATGACGTTTTTAATGCCCATTGGAAGAGACGTAGAGTTCAGAGTGGTTTAACAAGACGGTTTTAATGCCCCTTGGAAAAGACGTGGATGTCAAAGTAGCTTAACAAGACTGTTTTAATGCCCCTTGAAAGAGACGTGGAGGTCACAGTAGCTTAACAAGACGGTTGTAATGCCCCTTGGAAGAGACATGGAGGTCACAGCGGTTTAACAAGACGGTTTAAATGCCCCTTGGAAGAGACGTGGAGGTCAGAGTGGTTTTAAAATACAGTTTTAATGCCCCTTGGAAGAGACGTGGAGGCCACAGTAGCTTAACAAGATGGTTTTAATACCCCTGGGAAGAGACGTGGAGGTTACAGTAGCTTAACAAGTCGGTTTTAATGCTCATTGGTAGAGACGTGGAGTACAGAGTGGTTTAACAAGACGGTTTTAATGCCCCTTGGAAAAGACGTGGAGTTCAGAGTGGTTTAACAAGATGGTTTTAATGCCCCTTGGAAGAGACGTGGAGGTCACAATAGCTTAACAATGCGGTTTTAATGCCCCTTGGAAGAGACGTGGAGGTCACAGTAGCTTAACAAGACGGTCTTAATGCCCCTTGGATGAAAAGCGGAGTTCAGAGTGGTTTAACAAAACAGTAGCTTAGCATTATGGTTTTAATGCCCTTTGGAAGAGACAAGGAGTTCAGAGGGGTTAACAAGACGGTTTTAATTCCCCTAGGAAAAGACTTGGAGTTCAGAGTAGTTTAACAAGACGGTTTTAATGCCCTTGGAAGAGACGTGGAGGTCACAGTAGCTTAACAAGATGGTTTTAATGTCCCTTGGAAGAGATGTGGAGGTCACAGTAGCTTAACAAGACGGTTTTAATGTCCGTGGAAGAGACGAGGAGGTCAAAGTGGTTTACTAAGACGGTTTTAATGCCCCTTGGAAGAGACGTGGAGGTCTCAGTAGCTTAAGAAGACGGTCGTAATGCCCCTTGGTAGAGATGTGGAGTTTAGAATGGTTTAACAAGACGGTTTTAATGCCCCATGGAAGAGACGTGAAGGTAAGAGTGGCTTAACAAGAAGATTTTAATGCCACTTGGAAGAGACGTGGAGATCAGAGTGGTTTAACAAGACGGTTTTAATGCCCCTTGGAAGAGACGTGGAGTTAAGAGTGGTTTAACAAGACGCTTTTAATGCCCCTTGGAAGAGACGTGGAGGTCACAGTAGCTTAAAAAGACGGTTTTAATGCCACTTGGAAGGGACGTGGAGGTCACAGTAGCTTAACAAGAAGCTTTTAATTCCCCTTGGAAGAGACGTGGAGGTAACAGTAGCTTAACAAGACGGTTTTAATGCCCCTTGGAAGAGACCTGGAGGTCACAGTGGCTTAACAAGACGGTTTTAATGCCCTTGGAAGAGACATGGAGGTCAGAGTGGTTTAACAAGACGGTTTTAATGCCCCTTGGAAGAGACATGGAGGTCAGAGTGGTTTAACAAGACGGTTTTAATGCCCCTTGGAAGAGACGAGGAGGTCAGAGTGGTTTAACAAGATGATTTTAATGCCCCTTGGAAGAGACGTGGAGGTCACAGTAGCTTAACAAGACGGTTTTAATGCCCCTTGGAAGAGACGTGGAGGTCACAGTAGCTTAACAGGACGGTTTTAATGCACCTTGGAAGAGACGTGGAGTTCAGAAGGGTTTAACAAGACAGTTATAATGACCCTTGGAAGAGACATGGAGGTCACAGTAGTTTAACAAGACGGTGCTAATGCCCCTTAGAAGAGAAATGGAGTTCAGAGTGGTTTACCAAGACGGTTTTAATGCCCCTTGGAAGAGACGTGGAGGTTTCAGTAGATTAACAAGACGGTCGTAATGCCCCTTGGATTAGATGTGGAGCTTAGAGTGGTTTAACAAGACGGTTTTAATGCCCCTTGGAAGAGACGTGGAGTTCAGAGTGGTTTAATAAGACGGTTTTAATGCCCCTTGGAAGAGACGTGGAGGTCACAGTAGCTTAACAAGATGGTTTTAATGCCCCTTGGAAGAGACATGGAGGTCAGAGTGTTTTAACAAGACGGTTTTAATGCCCCTTGGAAGAGACGTGGAGGTCAGAGTGGTTTTAAAATACAGTTTTAATGCCCCTTGGAAGAGACGTGGAGGTCACAGTAGCTTGACAAGATGTTTTTTATGCCCCTTGGAAAAGACGTGGAGATCACATCAGCTTATCAATACGGTTTTAATGCCCCTTGGAAGAGATGTGGAGGTTACAGTAGTCTAACAAGACAGTTTTAATGCCCCTTGGTAGAGACGTGGAGTTCAGAGTGGTTTAACAAGACGATTTTAATGCACCTTGGAAGAGACGTGCAGTTCAGAGTGGTTTAACAAGACACTTTTAATGCCCCTTGGAAGAGACTAGGAGTTCAGAGTGGATAAACAAGATAGTTTAAATACCCCTGGGAAGAGACGTGGAGGTTACAGTAGCTTAACAAGACTGTTTTAATGCTCCTTGGTAGAGACGTGGAGTACAGAGTGGTTTAACAAGACGGTTTTAATGCCCCTTGGAAAAGACGTGGAGTTCAGAGTGGTTTAACAAGACGGTTTTAATGCCCCTTGGAAGAGACGTGGTGTTCAGAGTGGTTTAACAAGATGGTTTTAATGCCCCTTGGAAGAGACGTGGAGGTCACAGTAGCTTAAGAAGACGGTTTTAATGCCCCCTGGAAGAGACGTGGAGGTCACAGTAGCTTAAGAAGACGGTTTTAATGCCCCATGGAAGAGACATGGAGGTCAGAGTGGTTTAACAAGACTGTTATAATGCCCCTTGGAAGAGACGTGGAGGTCACAGTATCATAAGAAGACAGTTTTAATGCCCCTTTGAAGAGACGTGGAGTTCAGCTTGCTTTTAAAAGACCGTTTTAATCCCCTTGGAAGAGACGTGGAGGTCGCAGTAGCTTAACAAGATGGTTTTAATGCCCCTTGGAAGAAAAGTGGAGTTCAGAGTGGTTTAACAAGACGGTTTTAATGCCCCTTCGAAGAGACGTGGAGTTCAGAAGGGTTTAACAAGACAGTTATAATGCCCCTTGGAAGAGACGTGGAGGTCACAGTAGTTTAACAAGACTTCGCTAATGCCCCTTGCAATAGAAATGGAGTTCACAGTGGTTTAACAAGATGGTTTTAATGCCCCTTGGAAGAGACGGGGAGGTCACAGTAGCTTAACAAGATGGTTTTATTGCCCCTTGGAAGAGACGTCGAGGTCAGAGTGGTTTAACAAGACATTTTTAATGCCCCTTGGAAGAGACGTGCAGTTCAGGGTGGTTTAACAAGGCGGGTTTAATGCCCCTTGGAAGAGACGTGGAGGTCACAGTAGCATAACAATATGGTTTTAATGCCCCTTGAAAGAGACTTTGAGGTCACAGTAGCTTAAAAAGATGGTTTTAATGCCCCTTGGAAGAGATGTGGAGTTCAGAGTGGTTTCACAAGATGATTTTAATGCCCCTTGGAAGAGACGTGGAGGTTACAGTGGTTTAACAAGATGGTTATAATACCCCTTGGATGAGACGTGGAGTTCAGAGTGGTTTAACGAGACAATTTTAATGCCCTTTGGAAGAGACATGCAGTTCAGAGTGGTTTAACAAGACACTTTTAATGCCCCTTGGATGAGACGTGGAGGCCACAGTAGTTTAACAAGATGATTTTAATGCCCATTGGAAGAGACTAGGAGTTCAGAGTGGTTAAACAAGATAGTTTTAAAACCCCTGGGAAGAGACTTGGAGGTTACTGTAGCTTAACAAGACGGTTTTAATGCCCCTTGGAAAAGACGTGGAGTTCAGAGTGGTTTAACAAGATGGTTTTAATGCCCCTTGGAAGAGACGTGGAGGTCACAGTAGCTTAACAAGATGGTTTTAATGCCCCTTGCAAGAGACGTGGAGGTCACAGTAGCTTAACGAGACGGTTTTAATGCCCCTTGGAAGAGACATGGAGGTCAGAGTGGTTTAACAAGACAGTTTAAATGCACCTTAGAAGAGACGTGGAGTTCAGTGTTCTTTAACAATACGGTTTTAATGCCCCTTGGAAGAAACGTGGAGTTCAGAGTAGTTTAACAAAATGGTTTTAATGCCACTTGCAAGAGAGGTTGAGGTTACAGTAGCTTAACAAGACGGGTTTAATGCCACTTGGTAGAGACGTGGAGGTCACAGTAGCTTAACAAGATGCTTTTAATTCCTCTTAGAAGAGACGTGGAGTTCAGAGTGGTTTAACAAGACTGTTTTAATGCCCCTTGGAAGAGACGTGGAGGTCACGGTAGCTTAACAAGACGGTTTTAATGCCCCTTGGAAGAGACCTGGAGGTCACCGTAGCTTAACAAGACGGTTTTAATGCCCCTTGGAAGAGACGTGGAGTTAAGAAGGGTTTAACAAGACAGTTATAATACCCCTTGGAAGAGACGTGGAGGTCACAGTAGTTTAACAAGACAGTTTTAATGCCCCTTGGATGAAAAGTGGAGTTCAGAGTGGTTTAACAAAAGAGTTGCTTAGCAACACGGTTTTAATGCCCCTTTATAAGAGACAAGGAGTTCAAAGTGGTTTAACAAGACGGTTTTACTTCCCCTTGGAAAAGACGTGGAGTTCAGGGTGGTTTAACAAGACGGTTTTAATGCCCCTTTTAACAGACGTGGAGGTCACAGTAGCTTAACAAAATGGTTTTAATGTCCCTTGGAAGAGATGTGGAGGTCACAGTAGCTTAACAAGACAGTTGTTATGCCCATTGGAAGAGATGTGGAGTTTAGAGTGGTTTAACAAGACGGTTTTAATGCCCCTTGGAAGAGACATGGAGATCAGAGTGGTTTAACAAGACGATTTTAATGCCCCTAGGAAAAGACGTGGAGTTCAGAGTTGTTAAACATGACGTTTTTAATGCCCATTGGAAGAGACGTGGAGTTCAGAGTGGTTTAACAAGACGGTTTTAATGCCCCTTGGAAAAGACGTGGATGTCAAAGTAGCTTAACAAGACGGTTTTAATGCCCCTTGAAAGAGACGTGGAGGTCACAGTAGCTTAACAAGACGGTTGTAATGCCCCTTGGAAGAGACATGGAGGTCAGAGCGGTTTAACAAGACGGTTTTAATGCCCCTTGGAAGAGATGTGGAGGTCAGAGTGGTTTTAAAATACAATTTTAATGCCCCTTGGAAGAGACGTGGAGGCCACAGTAGCTTAACAAGATGGTTTTAATACCCCTGGGAAGAGACGTGGAGGTTACAGTAGCTTAAGAAGTCGGTTTTAATGCTCCTTGGTAGAGACGTGGAGTACAGAGTGGTTTAACAAGACGGTTTTAATGCCCCTTGGAAAAGACGTGGAGTTCAGAGTGGTTTAACAAGATGGTTTTAATGCCCCTTGGAAGAGACGTGGAGGTCACAGTAGCTTAACAATTCGGTTTTAATGCCCCTTGGAAGAGACGTGGATGTCACAGTAGCTTAACAAGACGGTTTTAATGCCACTTGTAAGAGACCTGGAGGTCACAGTAGCTTAACAAGACGGTTTTAATGCCCCTTGGAAGAAACTTGGAGGTCAGAGTGGTTTAACAAGACGGTTTTAATGCCCCTTGGAAGAGACGTGGAGGTCTCAGTAGGTTAACAAGACAGTTTTAATGCACCTTTGAAGAGATGTGGAGTTCAGAGTGGTTTAACAAGACGGTTTTAATGCCCCTTGGAAGAAACGTGGAGTTCAGAGAAGTTTAACAAAATGGTTTAAATGCCCCTTGCAAGAGAGGTGGAGGTCACAGTAGCTTAACAAGACGGTTTTAATGCCAATTGGAAGGGACGTGGAGGTCACAGTAGCTTAACAAGATGGTTTAAATTCCCCTTGGAAGAGACGTGGAGGCCACAGTAGCTTAACAAGATGGTTTTAATGCCCCTTGGAAGAGACTAGGAGTTCAGAGTGGTTAAACAAGATAGTTCTAATACCCCTGGGAAGAGACGTGGAGGTTACAGTAGCTTAACAAGACGGTTTTAATGCCCCTTGGAAAAGAGGGGGAGTTCAGAGTGGTTTAACAAGATGGTTTAATGCCCCTTGGAAGAGACGTGGAGGTCACAGTAGATCAACAAGACGGTTTTAATGCCCCTTCGAAGAGACCTTGAGGTCACCGTAGCTTAACAAGATGTTTTTAATGCCCTTTGGAAGAGATGTGGAGTTCAGAAGGGTTTAACAAGACAGTTATAATGCCCCTTGGAAGAGACCTGGAGGTCACAGTAGTTTAACAAGACGGTTTTAATGCCGTTTGGAAGAGAATTGGAGTTCAGAGTGGTTTAACAAGACGGTTTTAATGCCCCTTGGAAGAGACGTGGAGGTCACAGTACCTTAAAAAGACGGTTTTAATGCCACTTGGCAGGGACGTGGAGGTCACAGTAGCTTAACAAGATGCTTTTATTTCACCTTGGAAGAGACGTGGAGGTCACAGTAGCTTAACAAGACGGTTTTAATGCCCCTTGGAAGAGACATGGAGGTCAGACTGGTTTAACAAGACGGTTTTAATGCCCCTTGGAAGAGTCATGGAGGTCAGAGTGGTTTAACAAGATGATTTTAATGCCCCTTGGAAGAGACGTGGAGGTCACAGTAGCTTAACAAGACGGTTTTAATGCCACTTGGAAAAGACCTGGAGGTCACAGTAGCTTAACAAGTCGGTTTTAATGCCCCTTGGAAGAGACTTGGAGGTCAGAGTGGTTTAACAAGACGGTTTTAATGCCCCTTGGAAGAGACATGGAGGTCACAGTAGGTTAACAAGACGGTTTTAATGCACCTTAGAAGAGATGTGGAGTTCAGTGTGGTTTAACAAGACAGTTTTAATGCCCCTTGGAAGAAACGTGGAGTTCAGAGTAGTTTAACAAAATGGTTTTAATGCCCCTTGCAAGAGAGTGGAGGTCACAGTAGCTTAACAAGACGGCTTTAATGCAACTTGGTAGGGACGTGGAGGTCACAGTAGCTTAACAAGATGCTTTTAATTCCCCTTGGAAGAGACGTCGAGGTCACAGTAGCTTAACAAGACGTTTTTAATGCCCCTTGGAAGAGACATGGAGGTCAGAGTGGTATAACAAGACGGTTTTAATGCCCCGTGGAAGAGACGTGGAGGTCACAGTAGCTTAACAAGATGCTTTTAATTCCCCTTGGAAGAGACATGGAGGCCACAGTAGCTTAACAAGATGGTTTTAATGCCCCTTGGAAGAGACTAGGAGTTCAGAGTGGTTAAACAAGATAGTTTTAATACCCCTGGGAAGAGACGTGGAGGTTACAGTAGCTTAACAAGACGGTTTTAATGCCCCTTGGAAAAGACGTGGAGTTCAGAGTGGTTTAACAAGATGGTTTAATGCCCCTTGGAAGAGACGTAGAGGTCACAGTATCTTAACAAGACGGTTTTAATGCCCCTTGGAAGAGACGTGGAGTTCAAAAGGGTTTAACAAGACAGTTATAATGCCCCTTGGAAGAGACGTGGAGTTAAGAAGGGTTTAACAAGACAGTTATAATACCCCTTGGAAGAGACGTGGAGGTCACAGTAGTTTAACAAGACAGTTTTAATGCCCCTTAGATGAAAAGTGTAGTTCAGAGTGGATTAACAAAACAGTAGCTTAGCAATGCGGTTTTAATGCCCCTTGGAAGAGACAAGTTCAGAGTGGTTTAACAAGATGGTTTTACTTCCCCTTGGAAAAGAAGTGGAGTTCAGAGTGGTTTAACAAGACGGTTTTAATGCCCCTTGGAAGAGACGTGGAGTTCAGAGTTGTTTAACAAGACAGTTTAAATGCCCCTTGGAAGAGACGTGGAGGTCACAGTAGCTTAACAAGGTGGTGTTAATGCCCCTTGGAAAAGACATGGAGTTCAGAATGGTTTAACAAGATGGTTTTAATGCCCCGTGGAAGAGACGTGGAGGTCACAGTAGCTTAACATGACAGTTTTAATGCCACTTGAAAGAGACATGGAGGTCACAGTAGCTTTACAAGATGGTTTTAATGCCCCTTGGAAGAGACGTGGAGGTCACAGTAGCTTACAAAGTTGGTTTTAATGCTGATTGGAAGAGACGTGGAGGCTAGAGTAGCTTAACCAGATTGTTTTAATGCCCGTTCCAAGAGACGTGGAGTTCAGAGTGGTTAAACAAGACGGTTTTAATGCCCCTTGGAAGAGACGTGGAGGTCACAGAAGCTTAAAAAGATGGTTTTAATGCCCCTTGGAAGAGACGTGGAGATCAGAGTGGTTTAACAAGACGATTTTAATGCCCCTAGGAAAAGACCTGGAGTTCAGAGTGGTTTAACGTGACGGTTTTAATGCCCCTTGGAAGAGACGTGGAGTTCAGAGTGGTTTAACAAGACGGTTTTATTGCCCCTTGGAAGAGGCTTGGAGGTCAGAATGGTTTTAAAAGACAGTTTTAATGCCCCTTGGAAGAGACGTGGAGGTCACAGTAGCTTAACAAGATGGTTTTAATGCTCCTTGGAAGAGACGTGGAGGTCATAGTAGCTTAACAAGATGGTTTTAATGCCCTTTGGAAGAGACGTGGAGTTCAGAGTGGTTAAACAAGATGATTTTAATGCCCCTTGGAAGAGACGTGGAGGTTACAGTAGTTTAACAAGACGGTTTTAATGCCCCTTGGAAGAGACGTGGAGGTCACACTAGGTTAACAAGACGGTATTAATGCACTTTAGAAGAGACGTGGAGTTCAGTGTGGTTTAACAAGATGGTTTTAATGCCCCTTGGAAGAGACGTGGAGGTTACAGTAGTTTAACAAGACGGTTTTTATGCCCCTTGGTAGAGACGTGGAGTTCAGAGTGGTTTAACAAGGCGATTTTAATGCACCTTGGAAGAGACGTGCAGTTCAGAGTGGTTTAACAAGACACTTTTAATGCCCCTTGGTAGAGACGTGGAGGCCACAGTAGCTTAACAAGATGGTTTTAATGCTCCTTTGAAGAGACTAGGAGTTCAGAGTGGTTAAACAAGATAGTTTTAATACCCGTGGGAAGAAACTTGGAGGTTACATTAGCTTAACAAGACGGTTTTAAAGCTCCTTGGTAGAGACGTGGAGTACAGAGTTGTTTAACAAGACGGTTTTACTGCCCCTTGGAAAAGACGTGGAGTTCAGAGTGGTTTAACAAGATGGTTTTAATGCCCCTTGGAAGAGACGTGGAGGTCACAGTAGCTTTACAAGACGGTTTTAATGCCCCTTGGAAGAGACGTGGAGGTCACAGTAGCTTAACAAGATGGTTTTAATGCCCCTTGGATGAAAAGGGGAGTTCAGAGTGGTTTAACAAAACAGTAGCTTAGCAATACGGTTTTAATGCCCCTTGGAAAAGACGTGGAGTTCAGAGTGGTTTAACAAGACAGTTTTAATGCCCCTTGGAAGAGACGTGGAGGTCACAGTAGCTTAACAAGACGGTTTTAATGTCCCTTGGAAGAGATGTGGAGGTCACAGTAGCTTAACAAGACGGTTTTAATGTCCATGGAAGAGACTTGGAGTTCTCAGTAGCTTAACAAGACGGTCGTAATGCCCCTTGCAAGAGATGTGGAGTTTAGAGTGGCTTAACAAGACTGTTTTAATGCCCCTTGGAAGAGACGTGAAGGTAACAGTGGCTTAACAAGACGGTTTCAATGCCCCTTGGAAGAGACGTGGAGATCAGAGTGGTTTAACAAGACGATTTTAATGCCCCTAGGAAAAGATGTGGAGTTCAGAGTAGTTTAACATGACGGTTTTAATGCCCCTCGGAAGAGACGTTGAGTTCAGAGTGGTTTAACAAGACGGTTTTAATGCCCCTTGGAAGAGACGTGGAGGTCACAGTAGCTTAACAAGACGGTTCTAATGCCCGTTGGAAGAGACGTGGAGGTTACAGTAGCTTAACAAGACGGTTTTAATGCCCCTTGGAAGAGACATGGAGGTCAGAGTGGTTTAACAAGACGGTTTTAATGCCCCTTGGAAGAGACGTGGAGGTCAGAGTGGTTTTAAAAGACAGTTTTAATGCACCTTGGAAGAGACGTGGAGGTCACAGTAGCTTAATAAGATGGTTTTAATGCCCCTTGGAAGAGACGTGGAGATAACAGCTGCTTAACAAAATGGTTTTAATGCCCCTTGGAAGAGACGTGGAGGTTACAGTAGTTTAACAAGATGATTTTAATGCCCCTTGGTAGAGACATGGAGTTCAGAGTGGTTTAACAAGACGGTTTTAATGACCCTTGGAAGAGCCGTGGAGTTCAGAGTTGTTAAACAAGATGGTTTTAATGCCCCTTGGAAGAGAAGTGGAGGTTACAGTAGCTTAATAAGACGGTTTTAATGCCACTTGGTAGAGACGTGGACCTCAGAGTGGTTTAACAAGACGGTTTTAATGCCCCTTGGAAGAGACGTAGAGTTCAGAGTTGTTTATCAAGACAGATTTAATGCCCTTGGAGGAGAAGTGGAGGTCACAGTAGCTTAACAAGACGGTTTTAATGCCCCTTGGAAGAGACCTGGAGGTCACAGTAGCTTAAGAAGACGGTTTTAATGCCCCTTGGAATAGACATGGAGGTCAGAGTGGTTTAACAAGACGGTTTTAATGCCCCTTGGATGAAACGTGGAGGTCACAGTAGGTTAACAAGACGGTTTTAATGCAACTTAGAAGAGACGTGGAGTTCAGTGTGGTTTAACAAGACGGTTTTAATGCCCCTTGGAAGAAACGTGGAGTTAAGAGTAGTTTAACAGAATGGCTTTAATGCCCCTTGCAAGAGAGGTGGAGGTCACAGTAGCTTAACAAGACGGTTTTAATGCCACTTGGAAGAGACGTGGAGGTCACAGTAGCTTTACAACCTGCTTTTTAAGCCCCTTGAAGCAGACTTGGAGGTCACAGTAGCTTAATAAGATGGTTTTAATGCACTTGGAAGAGACTTGGAGGTCAGAGTGGTTTTAAAAGACGGTTTTAATGCCCCTTGGAAGAGACTTGGAGTTCAGAGAGGTTAAACAATACGGTTTTAATGCCCCTTGGAAGAGACGTGGAGGTTACAGTAGCTTAATAAGACGGTTTTCATGCCCCTTGGAAGAGACGTGGAGTTCAGAGTTGTTTAACAAGACAGTTTAAATGCCCCTTGGAAGAGACGTGGAGGTCATAGTAGCTTAACAAGGTGGTGTTAATGCCACCTGGAAGAGACGTGGAGGTCACAGTAGCTTACAAATATGGTTTTAATGCCGATTGGAAGAGACGTGGAGGTTAGAGTAGCTTAACCAGATTGTTTTAATGCTCGTTCATAGTGACGTGGAGTTCAGAGTGGTTAAACAATACGGTTTTAATGCCCCTTGGAAGAGACGTGGAGGTCACAGTAGCTTAACAAGAAGGTTTTAATGCCCCTTGGAAGAGACGTGGAGATCAGAGTGGTTTAACAAGACGATTTTAATGCCCCTAGGAAAAGACGTGGAGTTCAGAGTGGTTTAACGTGACGGTTTTAATGCCCCTTGGAAGAGACGTGGAGTTCAGAGTGGTTTAACAAGACGGTTTTAATGCCCCTTGGAAGAGACGTCGAGGTCACAGTAGCTTAACAAGACGGTTTTAATGCCCCTTGGAAGAGACATGGAGGTCAGATTGGTTTAACAAGACGGTTTTAATGCCCCTTGGAAGAGGCTTCGAGGTCAGAGTGGTTTTAAAAGACAGTTTTAATGCCCCTTGGAAGAGACGTGGAGGTCACAGTAGCTTAACAAGATGGTTTTAATGCTCCTTGGAAGAGACGTGGAGGTCACAGTAGCTTAACAAGATGGTTTTAATGCCCCTTGGAAGAGACGTGGAGTTCAGAGTGGTTAAACAAGATGGTTTTAATGCCCCTTGGAAGAGACGTGGAGGTTACAGTAGTTTAACAAGACGGTTTTAATGCCCCTTGGAAGAGACGTGGAGGTCACACTAGGTTAACAAGACGGTATTAATGCACCTTAGAAGAGACGTGGAGTTCAGTGTGGTTTAACAAGACGGTTTTAATGTCCCTTGGAAGAAACGTGGAGTTCAGAGCCGTTTAACAAAATGGTTTTAATGCCCTTTGCAAGAGAGGTGGAGGTCACAGTAGCTTAACAAGACGGTTTTAATGCCACTTGGAAGGGACGTGGAGGTCACAGTAGCTTAACAAGATGCTTTAATTCCCCTTGGAAGAGACGTGGAGGTCACAGTAACTTAACAAGACGGTTTTAATGCCCCTTGGAAGAGACATGGAGGTCAGAGTGGTTTAACAAGACGGTTTTAATTCCCCTTGGAAGAGACGTGGAGGCCACAGTAGCTTAACAAGATGGTTTTAATGCCCCTTGGAAGAGACTAGGAGTTCAGAGTGGTTAAACAAGATAGTTTTAATACCCCTGGCAAAAGACGTGGAGGTTACAGTAGCTTAACAAAACGGTTTAAATGCCCCTTGGAAAAGACGTGGAGTTCAGAGTGGTTTAACATGATGGTTTTAATGCCCCTTGGAAGATACGTGGAGGACACACTAGCTTAATAAGATGGTTTTAGTGCCCCTTGGAAGAGACCTGAAGGTCACCGTAGCTTAACAAGACGGTTTTAATGCTCCTTGGAAGAGATGTGGAGTTCAGAAGGGTTTAACAAGACAGTTATAATGCCCCTTGGAAGAGACATGGAGGTCACAGTAGTTTAACAAGACGTTTTTAATGCCCCTTGGATGAAAAGTGGAGTTCAGAGTGATTTAACAAAACAGTAGCTCAGCAATACGGTTTTAATGCACCTTGGAAGAGACAAGGAGTTCAGAGTGGTTTAACAAGATGGTTTTGCTTCCCCTTGGAAAAGACGTGGAGTTCAGAGTGGTTTAACAAGACGGTTTTAAGGCACCTTGGAAGAGACGTGTAGGTCACAGTAGCTTAACAAGATGGTTTTAATGTCCCTTGGAAGAGAGGTGGAGGTCACAGTAGCTTAACAAGACGGTTTTAATGTCCGTGGAAGAGACGTGGTGGTCAAAGTCATTTACCAAGATGGTTTTAATGCCCCTTGGGAGAGACGTGGAGGTCTCAGTAGCTTAACGAGACGGTCGTAATGCCACTTGGAAGAGATGTGGAGTTTAGAGTGGTTTAACAAGACGGTTTTAATGCCCCTTGGAAGAGATATGGAGGTCACAGTAGCTTAACAAGACGGTTTTAATGCCCCTTGGAAGAGACATGGAGGTCAAAGTGGTTTAACAAGACGATTTTAATTCCCCTAGACAAAGACGTGGAGTTCAGAGTGGTTTAACGTGACGATTTTAATGCCCCTTGGAAGAGACGTGGAGTTCAGAGTGGTTTAACAAGGCGGATTTAATGCCCCTTGGAAGAGACATGGAGGTCACAGTAGCTTAACAAGACGGTTTTAATGCCCCTTGGAAGAGACGTGGAGGTCACAGTAGCTTAACAAGACGGTTTTAATGCCCCTTGGAAGAGACATGGAGGTCAGAGTGGTTTAACAAGAAGGTTTTAATGCCCCTTGGAAGAGACGTGGAGGTCAGAGTGGTTTTAAAAGACAGTTTTAATGCCCCTTGGAAGAGACGTGGAGGTCACAGTAGCTTAACAAGATGGTTTTAATGCCCCTTGGAAGAGACGTGGAGATCACAGCAGCTTAAAAATATGGTTTTAATGCCTGTTGGAAGAGACGTGGAGGTTACAGTAGTTTAACAAGACGGTTTTAATGCCCCTTGGTAGAGACGTGGAGTTCAGAGTGGTTTAACAAGGCTATTTTAATGCACCTTGGAAGAGACGTGCAGTTCAGAGTGGTTTAACAACACACTTTTAATGCCCCTTGGTAGAGACGTGGAGGCCACAGTAGCTTAACAAGATGGTTTTAATGCTCCTTTGAAGAGACTAGGAGTTCAGAGTGGTTAAACAAGATAGTTTTAATACCCGTGGGAATAAACATGGAGGTTACAGTAGCTTAACAAGACGGTTTTAAAGCTCCTTGGTAGAGACGTGGAGTACAGAGTGGTTTAACAAGACGGTTTTAATGCCCCTTGGAAAAGACGTGGAGTTCAGAGTGGTTTAACAAGATGGTTTTAATGCCCCTTGGAAGAGACGTGGAGGTCACAATAGCTTTACAAGACGGTTTTAATGCCCCTTGGAATAGACGTGGAGGTCACAGTAGCTTAACAAGATGGTTTTAATGCCCCTTGGATGAAAAGGGGAGTTCAGAGTGGTTTAACAAAACAGTAGCTTAGCAATACGGTTTTAATGCCCCTTGGAAGAGACAAGGAGTTCAGAGTGGTTTAACAAGACAGTTTTAATGCCCCTTGGAAGAGACGTGGAGGTCACGGTAGCTTAACAAGACGGTTTTAATGTCCCTTGGAAGAGATGTGGAGGTCACAGTAGTTTAAAAAGACGGTTTTAATGTCCGTGGAAGAGACGAGGAGGTCAAAGTGGTTTACCAAGACGGTTTTAATGCCCCTTGGAAGAGACTTGGAGGTCTCAGTAGCTTAACAAGACGGTCGTAATGCCCCTTGGAAGAGATGTGGAGTTTAGAGTGGCTTAACAAGACTGTTTTAATGCCCCTTGGAAGAGACGTGAAGGTAACAGTGGCTTAACAAGACGGTTTCAATGCCCCTTGGAAGAGACGTGGAGATCAGAGTGGTTTAATAAGACGATTTTAATGCCCCTAGGAAAAGATGTGGAGTTCAGAGTGGTTTAACATGACGATTTTAATGCCCCTCGGAAGAGACGTTGAGTTCAGAGTGGTTTAACAAGACGGTTTTAATGCTCCTTGGAAGAGACGTGGAGGTCACAGTAGCTTAACAGGACGGTTTTAATGCCCCTTGGAAGAGACGTGGAGGTCACAGTAGCTTAACAAGACGGTTTTAATGCCCCTTGGAAGAGACATGGAGGTCAGAGTGGTTTAACAAGACGGTTTTAATGCCCCTTGGAAGAGACGTGGAGGTCAGAGTGGTTTTAAAAGACAGTTTTAATGCACCTTGGAAGAGACGTGGAGGTCACAGTAGCTTAACAAGATGGTTTTAATCCCCCTTGGAAGAGACGTGGAGATCACAGCTGCTTAACAAAACGGTTTTAATGCCCCTTGGAAGAGACGTGGAGGTTACAGTAGTTTAACAAGATGGTTTTAATGCCCCTTGGTAGAGACATGGAGTTCAGAGTGGTTTAACAAGACGGTTTTATTACCCCTTGGAAGAGGCGTGGAGTTCAGAGTTGTTAAGCAAGACGGTTTTAATGCCCCTTGGAAGAGAAGTGGAGGTTACAGTAGCTTAATAAGACGGTTTTAATGCCACTTGGTAGAGACGTGGACCTCAGGGTGGTTTAACAAGACGGTTTTAATGCCCCTTGGAAGAGACGTGGAGTTCAGAGTTGTTTAACAAGACAGATTTAATGCCCTTGGAAGAGACGTGGAGGTCACAGTAGCTTAACAAGATGGTGTTAATGCCGCTTGGAAAAGACGTGGAGTTCAGAAGGGTCTAACAAGACAGTTATAATGCCCATTGGAAGAGACGTGGAGGTCACAGTAGTTTAACAAGACGGTTTTAATGCCACTTGGATGAAAATTGGAGTTCAGAGTGTTTTAACAAAACAGTAGCTTAGCAATACGGTTTTAATGCACCTTGGAAGAGACAAGTAGTTGAGAGGGGTTTAACAAGATGGATTTACTTCCCCTTGGAAAAGACGTGGAGTTCAGAGTGGTTTAACGAGACGTTTTTAATGCCCCTTCGAAGAGACGTGGAGGTCACAGTAATTTAACAAGATGGTTTTAATGCCCCTTGGTAGAGACGTGGAGTTCAGAGTCGTTTAACAAGACGGTTTTATTGCCCCTTGGAAGAGACGTGGAGGTTACAGTAGCTTAATAATACGGTTTTAATGCCACTTGAAAGAGACATGGAGGTCACAGTAGCTTAACAAGACGGTTTTAATGCCGATTGGAAGAGACGTGGAGGTTAGAGTAGCTTAACCAGATGGTTTTAATGCCCGTTCCAAGAGATGTGGAGTTCAGAGTGGTTAAACAAGACGGTTTTAATGCCCCTTGGAAGAGACGTGGAGGTCACAGTAGCTTATAAAGATGGTTTTAATGCCCCTTGGAAGAGACGTGGAGATCAGAGTGGTTTAACAAGACGATTTTAATGCTCCTAGTAAAAGACGTGGAGTTCAGAGTGGTTTATCGTGACGGTTTTAATGCCCCTTGGAAGAGACGTGGAGTTCAGAGTGTTTTAACATGATGGTTTTAATGCCCCTTAGAAGAGACGTGGAGGTCACAGTAGCTTAAAAAGACGGTTTTAATGCCTCTTGGAAGAGACGTGGAGGTCACAGTAGCTTAACAAGACGGTGTTAATGCCCCTTGGAAGAGACATGGAGCTCAGATTGGTTTAACAAGACGGTTTTAATGCCCCTTGGAAGAGACGTGGAGGTCAGAGAGGATTTAAAAGACAGTTTTAATGCTCCTTGGAAGAGACATGGAGGCCACAGTAGATTAACAAGATGGTTTTAATGCTCCTTGGAAGAGACGTGGAGGTCACAGTAGCTTAACAAGACGGTTTTAATGCCCCTTGGAAGAGACATGGAGGTCAGAGTGGTTTAACAAGATGGTTTTATAGCCCCTTGGAAGAGACGTGGAGGTCAGAGTGGTTTTAAAGACAGTTTTAATGCCCCTTGGAAGAGACGTGGAGGTCACAGTAGCTTAACAAGATGGTTTTAATGCCCCTTGGAAGAGACGTGGAGATCACAGCAGCTTAACAAAACCGTTTTAATACCCCTTGGAAGAGACGTGGAGGTTACAGTAGCTTAACAAGATGGTTTTAATGCCCCTTGGTAGAGACGTGGAGTTCAGAGTGGTTTAACAAGACTATTTTAAAGCAACTTGGAAGAGACGTGCAGTTCAGAGTGGTTTAACAAGACAATTTTAATGCCCCTTGGAAGAGACGTGGAGGTCACAGTAGCTTAACAAGACGGTTTTAATGCCCCTTGGAAGAGACATAGGGGTCAGAGTGGTTTAACAAGACGGTTTTAATGCCCCTTGGAAGAGACGTGGAGGTCAGAGTGGTATTAAAAGACAGTTTTAATGCACCTTGGAAGAGACGTGGAGGTCACAGTAGCTTAACAAGATGGTTTTAATGCCACTTGGAAGAGACGTGGAGATCACAGCTGCTTAACAAAACGGTTTTAATGCCCCTTGGAAGAGACGTGGAGGTTACAGTAGTTTAACAAGATGGTTTTAATGCCCTTTGCTAGAGACGTGGAGTTCAGAGTGGTTTAACAAGACGGTTTTAATGCCCCTTGGAAGAGACGTGGAGTTCAGAGTTGTTAACCAAGACGGTTTTAATGCCCCTTGGAAGAGAAGTGGAGGTTACAGTAGCTTAATAAGACGGTTTTAATGCCACTTGGTAGAGACGTGGACTTCAGAGTGGTTTAACAAGACGGTTTTAATGCCCTTTGGAAGATACGTGGAGTGCAGAGTTGTTTAACAAGACAGATTTAATGCCCCTTGGAAAAGACATGGAGTTCAGAGTGGTTTAACAAGATGGTTTTAACGCCCCGTGGAAGAGACGTCGAGGTCACAGTAGCTTAACAAGACGGTTTTAATGCCACTTGAAAGAGACAGGGAGGTCACAGTAGCTTAACAAGACGGTTTTAATGCCCCTTGGAAGAGACGTGGAGTTCACAGTAGGTTACAAAGATGGTTTTAATGCCCATTGGAAGAGACGTGGAGGTTAGAGTAGCTTAACCAGATGGTTTTAATGCCTGTTCCAAGAGACGTGTAGTTCAGAGTGCTTTAACAAGAAGCTTTTAATGCACCTAGGAAAAGACGTGGAATTCAGAGCAGTTTAACATGACGGTTTTAATGCCCCTTGGAAGAGACGTGGAATTCAGAGTGGTTTAACAAGACAGTTTTAATGCCCCTTGGAAGAGATGGGGAGGTCACAGTAGCTTAACAAGACGGTTTTAATGTCCCTTGGAAGAGACGTGGAGGTCACAGTAGCTTAACAAGATCGTTTAAATGCCCCTTGGAAGAGACATGGAAGTCAGATTGGTTTAACAAGACGGTTTTAATGCCCCTTGGAAGAGACGTGGAGGTCAGAGTGGTTTTAAAAGACACTTTTAATTCCCCTTGGAAGAGACGTGGAGGTCACAGTAGCTTAACAAGATGGTTTTAATGCCCCTTGGAAGAGACGTGGAGGTCACAGTAGCTTAACAAGATGGTTTTAATGCCCCTTGGAAGAGACGTGGAGTTCAGAATGGTTAAACAAGACGGTTTTAATGCCCCTTGGAAGAGACGTGGAGGTTACAGTAGTTTAACAAAACGTTTTTAATGCCCCTTGGTAGAGACGTGGAGTTCAGAGTGATTTAACAAGACGATTTTAATGCCCCTACGAAAAGACGTGGAGTTCAGATTGTTTTAACGTGACGGTTTTAATGCCCCTTGGAAGAGAAGTGTAGTTCAGAGTGGTTTAACAAGACGGTTTTAATGCCTCTTGGAAGAGACGTGGAGGTGACAGTAGCTTAACAAGACGGTTTTCATGCCCCTTGGAAGAGACGTGGAGGTCACAGTAGCTTAACAAGACGGTTTTAATGCCCCTTGGAAGAGACATGGAGGTCAGAGTGGTTTAACAAGACGGTTTTAATGCCCCTTGGAAGAGACGTGGAGGTCAGTGTGGCTTTAAAAGACAGTTTTAATGAACCTTGGAAGAGACGTGGAGGTCACAGTAGCTTAACAAGATGCTTTAAATGCCCCTTGGAAGACACGTAGAGATCACAGCAGCTTAAAAATACGGTTTTAATGCCTCTTGGAAGAGACGTGGCGGTTACAGTAGTTTAACAAGACGGTTTTAATGCCACTTGGATGAAAAGTGGAGTTCAGAGTGTTTTAACAAAACAGTAGCTTAGCAATACGGTTTTAATGCACCTTGGAAGAGACAAGTAGTTGAGAGGGGTTTAACAAGATGGATTTACTTCCCCTTGGAAAAGACGTGGAGTTCAGAGTGGTTTAACAAGACGGTTTTAATGCCCCTTCGAAGAGACGTGGAGGTCACAGTAGTTTAACAAGATGGTTTTAATGCCCGTTGGTAGAGACGTGGAGTTCATATTGGTTTAACAAGACGATTTTAATGCACCTTGGAAGAGACGTGCAGTTCAGAGTGGTTTAACAAGACACTTTGAATGCCCCTTGGAAGAGACGTGGAGGCCACAGTAGCTTAACAAGATGATTTTAATGCCCCTTGGAAGAGACAAGGAGTTCAGAGTGGTTAAACGAGATAGTTTTAATACCACTGGGAAGAAACGTGGAGGTTACAGTAGCTTAACAAGACGGTTTTAATGCCCCTTGGAAAAGACGTGGAGTTCAGAGTGGTTTAACAAGATAGTTTTGATGCCCCTTGGAAGAGATGTGGAGGTCACAGTAGCTTAACAAGACGATTTTAATGCCCCTTGTTAGAGACATGGAGGTCAGAGTGGATTAACAAGACGGTTTTAATGCCCCTTGGAAGAGACGTGGAGGTCACAGTAGGTTAAAAAGACGGTTTTAATGACCCTTAGAAGAGACGTGGAGTTCAGTGTGGTTTAATAAGACGGTTTTAATGTCCCTTGGAAGAAATGTGGAGTTCAGACTAGTTTAATAACATGGTTTTAATGCCCCTTGCAAGAGATGTGGAGGTCACAGTAGCTTAACAAGACGGTTTTAATGCCACTTGGAAGGGACGTGGAGGTCACAGTTGCTTAACAAGATGCTTGTAATTCCCCTTGGAAGAGACGTGGATGTCACAGTAGCTTAACAAGACGGTTTTAATGCCACTTGGAAGAGACCTGGAGGACACAGTAGCATAACAGGATGGTTTTAATGCCCATTGGAAGAGACATGGAGGTCAGAGTGGTTTAACAAGACAGTTTTAATGCCCCTTGGAAGAGACGTGGAGGTCAGAGTAGTTTAACAAGATAGTTTTAATGCCCCTTGGAAGAGACGTGGAGGTCACAGTAGCTTAACAAGACGGTTTTAATGCCCCTTGGAAGAGACCTGGAGGTCACAGTAGCTTAACAAGACGGTTTTAATGCCCCTTGGAATAGACATGGAGGTCAGAGTGGTTTAGCAAGACGTTTTAATGCCCCTTGGAAGAGACGTGGAGGTCAAAGTAGGTTAACAAGACGGTTTTAATGCACCTTAGAAGAGACGTGTAGTTCAGTGTGGTTTAACAAGACGGTTTTAATGCCCCTTGGAAGAAACTTGGAGTTCAGAGTAGTTTAACAGAATGGCTTTAATGCCCCTTGCAAGAGAGGTGGAGGTCACAGTAGCTTAACAAGACGGTTTTAATGCCACATGGAAGGGACGTGGAGGTCACAGTAGCTTAACAAGATGCTTTAAATTCCCCTTGGAAGAGACGTGGAGGTCACAGTAGCTTAACAAGACAGTTTTAATGCCCCTTGGAAGAGAAATGGAGGTCAGAGTGGTTTAACAAGACGGTTTTAATGCCCCTTGGAAGAGACGTGGAGGTCACAGTAGCTTAACAAGATGCTTTTAATTCCCCTTGGAAGAGACGTGGAGGCCACAGTAGCTTAGCAAGATGGTTTTAATTCCCCTTGGAAGAGAATAGGAGTTCAGAGTGGTTAAACAAGATAGTTTTAATACCCCTCGGAAGAGACGTGGAGGTTACATTAGCTTAACAAGACGGTTTTAATGCCCCTTGGAAATGACATGGAGTTCAGAGTGGTTTAACAAGATGGTTTTAATGCCCCTTGGAAGAGACGTGGAGGTCACAGTAGCTTAACAAGACGGTTTTAATGCCCTTGGAAGAGACCTGGAGGTCACCGTAGCTTAACAAGACGGTTTTAATGCCGATTGGAAGAGACGTGGAGTTCAGAAGGGTTTAACAAGACAGTTATAATGCCCCTTGGGAGAGACGTGGATGTCACAGTAGTTTAACAAGACGGTTTTAATGCCACTTGGATGAAAAGTGGAGTTCAGAGTGGTTTAACAAAACAGTGGCTTAGCAATACGGTTTTAATGCACCTTGGAAGAGACAAGTAGTTCAGAGTGGTTTAACAAGACGGTTTACTTCCCCTTGGAAAAGACGTGGAGTTCAGAGAGGTTTAACAAGACGGTTTTAATGCCCCTTGGAAGAGACGTGGAGGTCACAGCAGTTTAACAAGATGGTTTTAATGCCCCTTGGTAGAGACGTGGAGTTCAGAGTGGTTTAACAAGACGGTTTTAATGCCCCTTGGAAGAGACGTGGAGGTTACAGTAGCTTAATAAGATGGTTTTAATGCACTTGAAAGAGACATGGAGGTCACTGTAGCTTAACAAGACGGTTTAATGCCCCTTGGAAGAGACGTGGAGGTCACAGTAGCTTACAAAGATGGTTTTAATGTCGATTGGAAGAGACGTGGAGGTTAGAGTAGCTTAACCAGATGGTTTTAATGCCCGTTTCAAGAGATGTGGAGTTCAGAGTGGTTTAACGTGACGGTTTTAATGCCCCTTGGAAGAGATGTGGAGTTCAGAGTGGTTTAACAAGACGGTTTTAATGCTCCTTGGAAGAGACGTGGAGGTCACAGTAGCTTAACAAGACGGTTTAATGCCCCTTGGAAGAGACGTGGAGGTCACAGTAGCTTAACAAGACGGTGTTAATGCCCCTTGGAAGAGACATGGAGGTCAGATTGGTTTAACAAGACGGTTTTAATGCCCCTTGGAAGAGCCGTGGAGGTCAGAGAGGTTTTAAAAGACAGTTTTAATGCCCTTGGAAGAGAAGTGGAGGTCACAGTAGCTTAACAAGATGGTTTTAATGCCCCTTCGAAGACACGTGGAGGTCACAATAGCTTAACAAGATGGTTTTAATGCCCCTTGGAAGAGACGTGGAGTTCAGAGTGGTTAAACAAGACGGTTTTAATGCCCCTTGGAAGAGACGTGGAGGTTACAGTAGTTTAACAAGACGGTTTTAATGCCCCTTGGTAGAGACGTGGAGTTCAGAGTGGTTTAACAAGACGATTTTAATGCACCTTGGAAGAGACGTGCTGTTCAGAGTAGTTTAACGAGACACTTTTAATGCTCCTTTGAAGAGACATGGAGGCCACAGTAGCTTAACAAGATGGTTTTAATGCCCCTTGAAAGAGACATGGAGGTCACAGTAGCTTAACAAGACGGTTTTAATGCCCCTTGGAAGAGACCTGGAGGTCAACGTAGCTTAACAAGACGGTTTTAATGCCGATTGGAAGAGACGTGGAGTTCAGAAGGGTTTAACAAGACAGTTATAATGCCCCTTGGGAGAGACGTGGATGTCACAGTAGTTTAACAAGACGGTTTTAATGCCACTTGGATGAAAAGTGGAGTTCAGAGTGGTTTAACAAAACAGTGGCTTAGCAATACGGTTTTAATGCACCTTGGAAGAGACAAGTAGTTCAGAGTGGTTTAACAAAACAGTGGCTTAGCAATACGGTTTTAATGCACCTTGGAAGAGACGTGCTGTTCAGAGTAGTTTAACAAGACACTTTTAATGCTCCTTTGAAGAGACATGGAGGCCACAGTAGCTTAACAAGATGGTTTTAATGCCCCTTGAAAGAGACATGGAGGTCACAGTAGCTTAACAAGACGGTTTTAATGCCCCTTGGAAGAGACATGGAGGTCAGAGTGGTTTAACAAGACGGTTTTATGGCCCCTTGGAAGAGACGTGGAGGTCAGAGTGGTTTTAAAGACAGTTTTAATGCCCCTTGGAAGAGACGTGGAGGTCACAGTAGCTTAACAAGATGGTTTTAATGCCCCTTGGTAGAGACGTGGAGTTCAGAGTGGTTTAACAAGACGATTTTAATGCACCTTGGAAGAGACGTGCAGTTCAGAGTGGTTTAACAAGACACTTTTAATGCCCCTTGGAAGAGACGTGGAGGTCACAGTAGCTTAACAGGACGGCTTTAATGCCCCTTGGAAGAGACATGGAGGTCAGAGTGGTTTAACAAGACGGTTTTAATGCTCCTTGGAAGAGACGTGGAGGTCAGAGTTGTTTTAAAAGACAGTTTTAATGCACCTTGGAAGAGACGTGGAGGTCACAGTAGCTTAACAAGATGGTTTCAATGCCCCTTGGAAGAGACGTGGAGATCACAGCTGCTTAACAAAACGGTTTTAATTCCCCTTGGAAGAGACGTGGAGGTTACAGTAGTTTAACAAGATGGTTTTAATGCCCCTTGGTAGAGACGTGGAGTTCAGAGTGGTTTAACAAGATGGTTTTAATGCCCCTTGGAAGAGACGTGGAGTTCAGAGTTGTTAAACAAGACGGTTTTAATGCCCCTTGGAAGAGATGTGGAGGTTACAGTAGCTTAATAAGACGGTTTTAATGCCATTTGGTAGAGACGTGGACTTCAGAGCGGTTTAACAAGATGGTTTTAATGCCCTTTGGAAAAGACGTGGAGTTCAGAGTTGTTTAACAGGACAGATTTAATGCCCCTTGGAAGAGACGTGGAGGTTACAGTAGCTTAACAAGATGGTGTTAATGCCCCTTGGAAAAGACATGGAGTTCAGAGTGGTTTAACAAGATGGTTTTAATGTCCCGTGGAAGAGACGTGGAGGTCACAGTAGCTTAACAAGACGGTTTTAATGCCACTTGAAAGAGACAGGGAGGTCACAGTAGCTTAACAAGACGGTTTTAATGCATCTTGAAAGAGACGTGGAGTTCACAGTAGCTTACAAAGATGGTTTTAATGCCGATTGGAAGAGATGTAGAGGTCACAGTAGCTTAACAAGACGGTTTTAATGCCCCTTGGAAGAGACGTGGAGGTCACAGTAGCTTAACAAAATGGTTTAAATGCACCTTGAAAGAGACGTGGAGTTCACAGTAGCTTACAAAGATGGTTTTAATGCCGATTGGAAGAGACGTGGAGATCAGAGTGGTTTAACAAGAAGCTTTTAATGCCCCTAGGAAAAGACGTGGAGTTCAGAGTGGTTTAACGTGACGGTTTTAATGCCCCTTGGAAGAGACGTGAAGTTCAGAGTGGTTTAACAAGACAGTTTTAATGCCACTTGGTAGAGACGTGGACTTCAGAGCGGTTTAACAAGACGGTTTTAATGCCCCTTGGAAGAGACGTGGAGGTCACAGTAGCTTAACAAAACGGTTTAAATGCCCCTTGGAAGAGACATGGAGGTCAGATTGGTTTAAAAAGACGGTTTTAATGCCCCTTGGAAGAGACGTGGAGGTCAGAGTGGTTTTAAAAGACAGTTTTAATGCCCCTTGGAAGAGACGTGGAGGTCAGAGTGGTTTTAAAAGACAGTTTTAATGCCCCTTGGAAGAGACGTGGAGGTCAGAGTGGTTTTAAAACACAGTTTTAATGCCCATTGGAAGAGACGTGGAGGTCACAGTAGCTTAACAAGATGGTTTTAATGCCCCTTGGAAGAGACATGGAGGTCACAGTAGCTAAACAAGATGGTTTTAATGCCCTTTGGAAGAGACGTGGAGTTCAGAGCGGTTAAACAAGACGGTTTTAATGCCCCTTGGAAGAGACATGGAGATTACAGTAGCTGAACAAGATGCTTTTAATGCCCCTTGGAAGAGACGTAGCGATCACAGCAGCTTAAAAATACGGTTTTAATGCCCCTTGGAAGAGACGTGGAGGTTACAGTAGTTTAACAATACGGTTTTAATGCCCCTTGGCAGAGACGTGGAGTTCATAGTGGTGTAACAAGACGATTTTAATGCACCTTGGAAGAGACGTGCAGTTCAGAGTGGTTTAACAAGACACTTTTAATGCCCCTTGTAAGAGACGTGGAGGCCACAGTAGCTTAACAAGATGATTTTAATGCCCCTTGGAAGAGACTAGGAGTTCAGAGTGGTTAAACACGATAGTTTTAATACCACTGGGAAGAAACGTGGAGGTTACAGTAGCTTAACAAGACGGTTTTAATGCCCCTTGGAAAAGACGTGGACTTCAGAGTGTTTTAACAAGATGGTTTTGATGCCCCTTGGAAGAGACGTGGAGGTCACAGTAGCTTAACAAGACTGTTTTAATGCCCCTTGGCAGAGACATGGAGGTCAGAGTGGTTTAACAAGACGGTTTTAATGCCCCTTGGAAGAGACGTGGAGGTCACAGTAGGTTAAAAAGACGGTTTTAATGACCCTTAGAAGAGACGTGGAGTTCAGTGTGGTTTAATAAGACGGTTTTAATGTCCCTTGGAAGAAATGTGGAGTTCAGACTAGTTTAATAACATGGTTTTAATGCCCCTTGCAAGAGATGTGGAGGTCACAGTAGCTTAACAAGACGGTTTTAATGCCACTTGGAAGGGACGTGGAGGTCACAGTTGCTTAACAAGATGCTTGTAATTCCCCTTGGAAGAGACGTGGATGTCACAGTAGCTTAACAAGACGGTTTTAATGCCACTTGGAAGAGACCTGGAGGACACAGTAGCATAACAGGACGGTTTTAATGCCCATTGGAAGAGACATGGAGGTCAGAGTGGTTTAACAAGACAGTTTTAATGCCCCTTGGAAGAGACGTGGAGGTCAGAGTAGTTTAACAAGATAGTTTTAATGCCCCTTGGAAGAGACGTGGAGGTCACAGTAGCTTAACAAGACGGTTTTAATGCCCCTTGGAAGAGACCTGGAGGTCACAGTAGCTTAACAAGACGGTTTTAATGCCCCTTGGAATAGACATGGAGGTCAGAGTGGTTTAGCAAGACGTTTTAATGCCCCTTGGAAGAGACGTGGAGGTCAAAGTAGGTTAACAAGACGGTTTTAATGCACCTTAGAAGAGACGTGTAGTTCAGTGTGGTTTAACAAGACGGTTTTAATGCCCCTTGGAAGAAACTTGGAGTTCAGAGTAGTTTAACAGAATGGCTTTAATGCCCCTTGCAAGAGAGGTGGAGGTCACAGTAGCTTAACAAGACGGTTTTAATGCCACATGGAAGGGACGTGGAGGTCACAGTAGCTTAACAAGATGCTTTTAATTCCCCTTGGAAGAGACGTGGAGGTCACAGTAGCTTAACAAGACAGTTTTAATGCCCCTTGGAAGAGACATGGAGGTCAGAGTGGTTTAACAAGACGGTTTTAATGCCCCTTGGAAGAGACGTGGAGGTCACAGTAGCTTAACAAGATGCTTTTAATTCCCCTTGGAAGAGACGTGTAGGCCACAGTAGCTTAGCAAGATGGTTTTAATTCCCCTTGGAAGAGAATAGGAGTTCAGAGTGGTTAAACAAGATAGTTTTAATACCCCTCGGAAGAGACGTGGAGGTTACATTAGCTTAACAAGACGGTTTTAATGCCCCTTGGAAAAGACATGGAGTTCAGAGTGGTTTAACAAGATGGTTTTAATGCCCCTTGGAAGAGACGTGGAGGTCACAGTAGCTTAACAAGACGGTTTTAATGCCCTTGGAAGAGACCTGGAGGTCACCGTAGCTTAACAAGACAGTTTTAATGCCGATTGGAAGAGACGTGGAGTTCAGAAGGGTTTAACAAGACAGTTATAATGCCCCTTGGGAGAGACGTGGATGTCACAGTAGTTTAACAAGACGGTTTTAATGCCACTTGGATGAAAAGTGGAGTTCAGAGTGGTTTAACAAAACAGTGGCTTAGCAATACGGTTTTAATGCACCTTGGAAGAGACAAGTAGTTCAGAGTGGTTTAACAGGACGGTTTACTTCCCCTTGGAAAAGACGTGGAGTTCAGAGAGGTTTAACAAGACGGTTTTAATGCCCCTTGGAAGAGACGTGGAGGTCACAGCAGTTTAACAAGATGGTTTTAATGCCCCTTGGTAGAGACGTGGAGTTCAGAGTGGTTTAACAAGACGGTTTTAATGCCCCTTGGAAGAGACGTGGAGGTTACAGTAGCTTAATAAGATGGTTTTAATGCACTTGAAAGAGACATGGAGGTCACTGTAGCTTAACAAGACGGTTTAATGCCCCTTGGAAGAGACGTGGAGGTCACAGTAGCTTACAAAGATGGTTTTAATGTCGATTGGAAGAGACGTGGAGGTTAGAGTAGCTTAACCAGATGGTTTTAATGCCCGTTTCAAGAGATGTGGAGTTCAGAGTGGTTTAACGTGACGGTTTTAATGCCCCTTGGAAGAGACGTGGAGTTCAGAGTGGTTTAACAAGACGGTTTTAATGCTCCTTGGAAGAGACGTGGAGGTCACAGTAGCTTAACAAGACGGTTTAATGCCCCTTGGAAGAGACGTGGAGGTCACAGTAGCTTAACAAGACGGTGTTAATGCCCCTTGGAAGAGACATGGAGGTCAGATTGGTTTAACAAGACGGTTTTAATGCCCCTTGGAAGAGCCGTGGAGGTCAGAGAGGTTTTAAAAGACAGTTTTAATGCCCCTTGGAAGAGAAGTGGAGGTCACAGTAGCTTAACAAGATGGTTTTAATGCCCCTTCGAAGACACGTGGAGGTCACAATAGCTTAACAAGATGGTTTTAATGCCCCTTGGAAGAGACGTGGAGTTCAGAGTGGTTAAACAAGACGGTTTTAATGCCCCTTGGAAGAGACGTGGAGGTTACAGTAGTTTAACAAGACGGTTTTAATGCCCCTTGGTAGAGACGTGGAGTTCAGAGTGGTTTAACAAGACGATTTTAATGCACCTTGGAAGAGACGTGCTGTTCAGAGTAGTTTAACGAGACACTTTTAATGCTCGGTTTTAATGCCCCTTGGAAGAGACGTGGAGGTTACAGTAGTTTAACAAGACGGTTTTAATGCCCCTTGGAAGAGACGTGGAGTTCAGAAGGGTTTAACAAGACAGTTATAATGCCCCTTGGGAGAGACGTGGATGTCACAGTAGTTTAACAAGACGGTTTTAATGCCACTTGGATGAAAAGTGGAGTTCAGAGTGGTTTAACAAAACAGTGGCTTAGCAATACGGTTTTAATGCACCTTGGAAGAGACAAGTAGTTCAGAGTGGTTTAACAAAACAGTGGCTTAGCAATACGGTTTTAATGCACCTTGGAAGAGACGTGCTGTTCAGAGTAGTTTAACAAGACACTTTTAATGCTCCTTTTGAAGAGACATGGAGGCCACAGTAGCTTAACAAGATGGTTTTAATGCCCCTTGAAAGAGACATGGAGGTCACAGTAGCTTAACAAGACGGTTTTAATGCCCCTTGGAAGAGACATGGAGGTCAGAGTGGTTTAACAAGACGGTTTTATGGCCCCTTGGAAGAGACGTGGAGGTCAGAGTGGTTTTAAAGACAGTTTTAATGCCCCTTGGAAGAGACGTGGAGGTCACAGTAGCTTAACAAGATGGTTTTAATGCCCCTTGGTAGAGACGTGGAGTTCAGAGTGGTTTAACAAGACGATTTTAATGCACCTTGGAAGAGACGTGCAGTTCAGAGTGGTTTAACAAGACACTTTTAATGCCCCTTGGAAGAGACGTGGAGGTCACAGTAGCTTAACAGGACGGCTTTAATGCCCCTTGGAAGAGACATGGAGGTCAGAGTGGTTTAACAAGACGGTTTTAATGCTCCTTGGAAGAGACGTGGAGGTCAGAGTTGTTTTAAAAGACAGTTTTAATGCACCTTGGAAGAGACGTGGAGGTCACAGTAGCTTAACAAGATGGTTTCAATGCCCCTTGGAAGAGACGTGGAGATCACAGCTGCTTAACAAAACGGTTTTAATGCCCCTTGGAAGAGACGTGGAGGTTACAGTAGTTTAACAAGATGGTTTTAATGCCCCTTGGTAGAGACGTGGAGTTCAGAGTGGTTTAACAAGATGGTTTTAATGCCCATTGGAAGAGACGTGGAGTTCAGAGTTGTTAAACAAGACGGTTTTAATGCCCCTTGGAAGAGATGTGGAGGTTAAAGTAGCTTAATAAGACGGTTTTAATGCCATTTGGTAGAGACGTGGACTTCAGAGCGGTTTAACAAGATGGTTTTAATGCCCTTTGGAAAAGACGTGGAGTTCAGAGTTGTTTAACAGGACAGATTTAATGCCCCTTGGAAGAGACGTGGAGGTTACAGTAGCTTAACAAGATGGTGTTAATGCCCCTTGGAAAAGACATGGAGTTCAGAGTGGTTTAACAAGATGGTTTTAATGTCCCGTGGAAGAGACGTGGAGGTCACAGTAGCTTAACAAGACGGTTTTAATGCCACTTGAAAGAGACAGGGAGGTCACAGTAGCTTAACAAGACGGTTTTAATGCATCTTGAAAGAGACGTGGAGTTCACAGTAGCTTACAAAGATGGTTTTAATGCCGATTGGAAGAGATGTGGAGGTCACAGTAGCTTAACAAGACGGTTTTAATGCCCCTTGGAAGAGACGTGGAGGTCACAGTAGCTTAACAAAACGGTTTAAATGCACCTTGAAAGAGACGTGGAGTTCACAGTAGCTTACAAAGATGGTTTTAATGCCGATTGGAAGAGACGTGGAGATCAGAGTGGTTTAACAAGAAGCTTTTAATGCCCCTAGGAAAAGACGTGGAGTTCAGAGTGGTTTAACGTGACGGTTTTAATGCCCCTTGGAAGAGACGTGAAGTTCAGAGTGGTTTAACAAGACAGTTTTAATGCCACTTGGTAGAGACGTGGACTTCAGAGCGGTTTAACAAGACGGTTTTAATGCCCCTTGGAAGAGACGTGGAGGTCACAGTAGCTTAACAAAACGGTTTAAATGCCCCTTGGAAGAGACATGGAGGTCAGATTGGTTTAAAAAGACGGTTTTAATGCCCCTTGGAAGAGACGTGGAGGTCAGAGTGGTTTTAAAAGACAGTTTTAATGCCCCTTGGAAGAGACGTGGAGGTCAGAGAGGTTTTAAAAGACAGTTTTAATGCCCCTTGGAAGAGACGTGGAGGTCAGAGTGGTTTTAAAACACAGTTTTAATGCCCATTGGAAGAGACGTGGAGGTCACAGTAGCTTAACAAGATGATTTTAATGCCCCTTGGAAGAGACGTGGAGGTCACAGTAGCTAAACAAGATGGTTTTAATGCCCTTTGGAAGAGACGTGGAGTTCAGAGCGGTTAAACAAGACGGTTTTAATGCCCCTTCGAAGAGACATGGAGGTTACAGTAGCTGAACAAGATGCTTTTAATGCCCCTTGGAAGAGACGTAGCGATCACAGCAGCTTAAAAATACGGTTTTAATGCCCCTTGGAAGAGACGTGGAGGTTACAGTAGTTTAACAATACGGTTTTAATGCCCCTTGGCAGAGACGTGGAGTTCATAGTGGTGTAACAAGACGATTTTAATGCACCTTGGAAGAGACGTGCAGTTCAGAGTGGTTTAACAAGACACTTTTAATGCCCCTTGGAAGAGACGTGGAGGCCACAGTAGCTTAACAAGATGATTTTAATGCCCCTTGGAAGAGACTAGGAGTTCAGAGTGGTTAAACACGATAGTTTTAATACCACTGGGAAGAAACGTGGAGGTTACAGTAGCTTAACAAGACGGTTTTAATGCCCCTTGGAAAAGACGTGGACTTCAGAGTGTTTTAACAAGATGGTTTTGATGCCCCTTGGAAGAGACGTGGAGGTCACAGTAGCTTAACAAGACTGTTTTAATGCCCCTTGGCAGAGACATGGAGGTCAGAGTGGTTTAACAAGACGGTTTTAATGCCCCTTGGAAGAGACGTGGAGTTCACAGTAGATTATCAAGACGGTTTTAATGACCCTTAGAAGAGACGTGGAGTTCAGTGTGGTTTAACAAGACGGTTTTAATGTCCCTTGGAAGAAACGTGGAGTTCAGTGTAGTTTAATAAGATGGTTTTAATGCCCCTTGCAAGAGATGCGGAGGTCACAGTAGCTTAACAAGACGGTTTTAATGCCACTTGGAAGGGACGTGGAGGTCACAGTAGCTTAACAAAACGGTTTTAATGCCCCTTGGAAGAGACGTGGATGTCACAGTAGCTTAACAAGACAGTTTTAATGCCACTTGGAAGAGACTTGGAGGACACAGTAGCTTAACAGGACGGTTTTAATGCCCCTTGGAAGAGAAATGGAGGTCAGAGTGGTTTAACAAGACAGTTTTAATGCCCCTTGGAAGAGACGTGGAGGTCAGAGTAGTTTAACAAGATAGTTTTAATGCCCCTTGGAAGAGACGTGGAGGTCACAGTAGCTTAACAAGACGGTTTTAATGCCCCTTGGAATAGACATGGAGGTCAGAGTGGTTTAACAAGACACTTTTAATGCCCCTTGGAAGAGACGTGGAGGTCACAGTAGGTTAACAAGACGGTTTTAATGCAACTTAGAAGAGACGTGGAGTTCAGTGTGGTTTAACAAGACGGTTTTAATGCCCCTTGGAAGAAATGTGGAGTTCAGAGTAGTTTAACAGAATTGCTTTAATTCCCCTTGCAAGAGAGGTGGAGGTCACAGTAGCTTAACAAGACGGTTTTAATGCCACTTGGAAGGGACGTGGAGGTCACAGTAGTTTAACAAGATGCTTTTAATTCCCCTTGGAAGAGACGTGGAGGTCACAGTAGCTTAACAAGACAGTTTTAATGCCCCTTGGAAGAGACATGGAGGTCAGAGTGGTTTAACAAGACGGTTTTAATGCCCCTTGGAAGAGACGTGGAGGTCACAGTAGCTTAACAAGATGCTTTTAATTCCCCTTGGAAGAGACGTGGAGGCCACAGTAGCTTAACAAGATGGTTTTAATGCCCCTTGGAAGAGAATAGGAGTTCAGAGTGGTTAAACAAGATAGTTTTAATACCCCTGGGAAGAGACGTGGAGGTTACAGTAGCTTAACAAGACGGTTTTAATGCCCCTTGGAAAAGACGTGGAGTTCAGAATAGTTTAACAAGATGGTTTTAATGCCCCTTGGAAGAGACGTGGGGTCACAGTAGCTTAACAAGACGGTTTTAATGCCCCTTGGAAGAGACCTGGAGGTCACCGTAGCTTAACAAGACGGTTTTAATGCCCCTTGGAAGAGACGTGGAGTTCAGAAGGGTTTAACAAGACAGTTATAATGCCCCTTGGAAGAGACGTGGAGGTCACAGTAGTTTAACAAGACGGTTTTAATGCCACTTGGATGAAAAGTGGAGTTCAGAGTGGTTTAACAAAACAGTAGCTTAGCAATACGGTTTTAATGCACCTTGGAAGAGACAAGTAGTTCAGAGTGGTTTAACAATACGGTTTTTCTTCCCCTTGGAAAAGACGTGGAGTACAGAGTGGTTTAACAAGATGGTTTTAATGCCCCTTGGAAGAGACGTGGAGGTCACAGTAGTTTAACAGGATGGTTTTATAGCCCCTTGGTAGAGACGTGGAGTTCAGAGTGGTTAAACAAGATAGTTTTAATACCCCTTGGAAGAGACGTGGAGGTCAGAGTGGTTTAAGAAGACGGTTTTAATGCCCCTTGGAAGAGACGTGGAATTCAGAGTGGTTTAACAAGACGGTTTTAATGCCCCTTGAAAGAGACTTGGAGGCCACAGTAGCTTAACAAGATGGTTTTAATGCCCCTTGAATGAGACGTGGAGGTCACAGTAGCTTCTAAAAATGGTTTTAATGCCCAATGGAAGAGACATGGAGTTCAGAGTGGTTTAACAACACGGTTTTAATGCCCCTTGGAAGAGACGTGGAGGTCACAGTAGCTTAACAAGATGGTTTTAATGCCCCTTGGAAGAGACGTGGAGGTCACAGTAGCTTAACAATACGGTTTTAATGCCCCTTGGAAGAGATGTGGAGGTCAGAGTGGTTTAACAAGATGGTTTTAATGCCCTTTGGAAGAGACGTGGAGGTCACAGGAGCTTAGCAATACGGTTTTAATGCCCATTGGAAGAGACATGGCGTTCAGAGGGGTTTAACAAGACAGTTTTAATGCCCCTTGGAAGAGATGTGGAGGTCACAGTAGATTAACAAGACGGTGTTAATGCCCCTTGGAAGAGAAATGGAGTTCAGAGTGGTTTAACAAGATGGTTTTAATACCCCTTGGAAGAGACGTGGAGGTAACAGTAGCTTAACAAGACGGTTTTAATGCCCCTTGGAAGAGACCTGGAGTTCAGAGGGGTTTAACAAGACAGTTTTAATGCCCCTTGGAAGAGACGTGGAGGTCACAGTAGATTAACAAGACGGTGTTAATGCCCATTGGAAGAGAAATGGAGTTCAGAGTTGTTTAACAAGATGGTTTTAATACCCCTTGGAAGAGACATGGAGGTAACAGTAGATAAAAACAAGACAGTTTTAATGCCCCTTGGAAGAGACGTGGAGGTCAGAGTGGTTTCACAAGATGGTTTTAATGCCCCTTGGAAGAGACGTGGAGTTCAGAGAGGTTTAACAAAACGGTTTTAATGCCCCATGGAAGAGTCTTGGAGGTCACAGTAGCTTAACAAGACGGTTTTAATACCCTTGGAAGAGACCTGGAGTTCAGAGTGGTTTTAAAGACGGATTTAATGCCCCTTTGAAGAGACGAGGAGGTCACAGTAGCTTAACAAGATGGTTTTAATGCCCCTTGGAAGAGGCGTCGAGTTAAGAGTGGTTTAACAAGACGGATTTAATGCCCCTTGGAAGAGGCGTGGATGTCACAGTAGCTTAACAAGACAGTTTTAATGCCACTTGGAAGAGACTTGGAGGACACAGTAGCTTAACAGGACGGTTTTAATGCCCCTTGGAAGAGAAATGGAGGTCAGAGTGGTTTAACAAGACAGTTTTAATGCCCCTTGGAAGAGACGTGGAGGTCAGAGTAGTTTAACAAGATAGTTTTAATGCCCCTTGGAAGAGACGTGGAGGTCACAGTAGATTAACAAGACGGTTTTAATGCCCCTTGGAAGAGACCTGGAGGTCACAGTAGCTTAACAAGACGGTTTTAATGCCCCTTGGAATAGACATGGAGGTCAGAGTGGTTTAACAAGACGCTTTTAATGCCCCTTGGAAGAGACGTGGAGGTCACAGTAGGTTAACAAGACGGTTTTAATGCAACTTAGAAGAGACGTGGAGTTCAGTGTGGTTTAACAAGACGGTTTTAATGCCCCTTGGAAGAAATGTGGAGTTCAGAGTAGTTTAACAGAATTGCTTTAATTCCCCTTGCAAGAGAGGTGGAGGTCACAGTAGCTTAACAACACGGTTTTAATGCCACTTGGAAGGGACGTGGAGGTCACAGTAGTTTAACAAGATGCTTTTAATTCCCCTTGGAAGAGACGTGGAGGTCACAGTAGCTTAACAAGACAGTTTTAATGCCCCTTGGAAGAGACATGGAGGTCAGAGTGGTTTAACAAGACGGTTTTAATGCCCCTTGGAAGAGACGTGGAGGTCACAGTAGCTTAACAAGATGCTTTTAATTCCCCTTGGAAGAGACGTGGAGGCCACAGTAGCTTAACAAGATGGTTTTAATGCCCCTTGGAAGAGAATAGGAGTTCAGAGTGGTTAAACAAGATAGTTTTAATACCCCTGGGAAGAGACGTGGAGGTTACAGTAGCTTAACAAGACGGTTTTAATGCCCCTTGGAAAAGACGTGGAGTTCAGAATAGTTTAACAAGATGGTTTTAATGCCCCTTGGAAGAGACGTGGGGTCACAGTAGCTTAACAAGACGGTTTTAATGCCCCTTGGAAGAGACCTGGAGGTCACCGTAGCTTAACAAGACGGTTTTAATGCCCCTTGGAAGAGACGTGGAGTTCAGAAGGGTTTAACAAGACAGTTATAATGCCCCTTGGATGAGACGTGGAGGTCACAGTAGTTTAACAAGACGGTTTTAATGCCACTTGGATGAAAAGTGGAGTTCAGAGTGGTTTAACAAAACAATAGCTTAGCAATACGGTTTTAATGCACCTTGGAAGAGACAAGTAGTTCAGAGTGGTTTAACAATATGGTTTTTCTTCCCCTTGGAAAAGACGTGGAGTACAGAGTGGTTTAACAAGACGGTTTTAATGCCCCTTGGAAGAGACGTGGAGGTCACAGTAGTTTAACAGGATGGTTTTATAGCCCCTTGGTAGAGACGTGGAGTTCAGAGTGGTTTAACAAGATGGTTTTAATGCCCATTGGAAGAGACGTGGAGTTCAGAGTTGTTAAACAAGACGGTTTTAATGCCCCTTGGAAGAGATGTGGAGGTTAAAGTAGCTTAATAAGACGGTTTTAATGCCATTTGGTAGAGACGTGGACTTCAGAGCGGTTTAACAAGATGGTTTTAATGCCCTTTGGAAAAGACGTGGAGTTCAGAGTTGTTTAACAGGACAGATTTAATGCCCCTTGGAAGAGACGTGGAGGTTACAGTAGCTTAACAAGATGGTGTTAATGCCCCTTGGAAAAGACATGGAGTTCAGAGTGGTTTAACAAGATGGTTTTAATGTCCCGTGGAAGAGACGTGGAGGTCACAGTAGCTTAACAAGACGGTTTTAATGCCACTTGAAAGAGACAGGGAGGTCACAGTAGCTTAACAAGACGGTTTTAATGCATCTTGAAAGAGACGTGGAGTTCACAGTAGCTTACAAAGATGGTTTTAATGCCGATTGGAAGAGATGTGGAGGTCACAGTAGCTTAACAAGACGGTTTTAATGCCCCTTGGAAGAGACGTGGAGGTCACAGTAGCTTAACAAAACGGTTTAAATGCACCTTGAAAGAGACGTGGAGTTCACAGTAACTTACAAAGATGGTTTTAATGCCGATTGGAAGAGACGTGGAGATCAGAGTGGTTTAACAAGAAGCTTTTAATGCCCCTAGGAAAAGACGTGGAGTTCAGAGTGGTTTAACGTGACGGTTTTAATGCCCCTTGGAAGAGACGTGAAGTTCAGAGTGGTTTAACAAGACAGTTTTAATGCCACTTGGTAGAGACGTGGACTTCAGAGCGGTTTAACAAGACGGTTTTAATGCCCCTTGGAAGAGACGTGGAGGTCACAGTAGCTTAACAAAACGGTTTAAATGCCCCTTGGAAGAGACATGGAGGTCAGATTGGTTTAAAAAGACGGTTTTAATGCCCCTTGGAAGAGACGTGGAGGTCAGAGTGGTTTTAAAAGACAGTTTTAATGCCCCTTGGAAGAGACGTGGAGGTCAGAGAGGTTTTAAAAGACAGTTTTAATGCCCCTTGGAAGAGACGTGGAGGTCAGAGTGGTTTTAAAACACAGTTTTAATGCCCATTGGAAGAGACGTGGAGGTCACAGTAGCTTAACAAGATGATTTTAATGCCCCTTGGAAGAGACGTGGAGGTCACAGTAGCTAAACAAGATGGTTTTAATGCCCTTTGGAAGAGACGTGGAGTTCAGAGCGGTTAAACAAGACGGTTTTAATGCCCCTTCGAAGAGACATGGAGGTTACAGTAGCTGAACAAGATGCTTTTAATGCCCCTTGGAAGAGACGTAGCGATCACAGCAGCTTAAAAATACGGTTTTAATGCCCCTTGGAAGAGACGTGGAGGTTACAGTAGTTTAACAATACGGTTTTAATGCCCCTTGGCAGAGACGTGGAGTTCATAGTGGTGTAACAAGACGATTTTAATGCACCTTGGAAGAGACGTGCAGTTCAGAGTGGTTTAACAAGACACTTTTAATGCCCCTTGGAAGAGACGTGGAGGCCACAGTAGCTTAACAAGATGATTTTAATGCCCCTTGGAAGAGACTAGGAGTTCAGAGTGGTTAAACACGATAGTTTTAATACCACTGGGAAGAAACGTGGAGGTTACAGTAGCTTAACAAGACGGTTTTAATGCCCCTTGGAAAAGACGTGGACTTCAGAGTGTTTTAACAAGATGGTTTTGATGCCCCTTGGAAGAGACGTGGAGGTCACAGTAGCTTAACAAGACTGTTTTAATGCCCCTTGGCAGAGACATGGAGGTCAGAGTGGTTTAACAAGACGGTTTTAATGCCCCTTGGAAGAGACGTGGAGTTCACAGTAGATTATCAAGACGGTTTTAATGACCCTTAGAAGAGAGGTGGAGTTCAGTGTGGTTTAACAAGACGGTTTTAATGTCCCTTGGAAGAAACGTGGAGTTCAGTGTAGTTTAATAAGATGGTTTTAATGCCCCTTGCAAGAGATGCGGAGGTCACAGTAGCTTAACAAGACGGTTTTAATGCCACTTGGAAGGGACGTGGAGGTCACAGTAGCTTAACAAAACGGTTTTAATGCCCCTTGGAAGAGACGTGGATGTCACAGTAGCTTAACAAGACAGTTTTAATGCCACTTGGAAGAGACTTGGAGGACACAGTAGCTTAACAGGACGGTTTTAATGCCCCTTGGAAGAGAAATGGAGGTCAGAGTGGTTTAACAAGACAGTTTTAATGCCCCTTGGAAGAGACGTGGAGGTCAGAGTAGTTTAACAAGATAGTTTTAATGCCCCTTGGAAGAGACGTGGAGGTCACAGTAGCTTAACAAGACGGTTTTAATGCCCCTTGGAATAGACATGGAGGTCAGAGTGGTTTAACAAGACACTTTTAATGCCCCTTGGAAGAGACGTGGAGGTCACAGTAGGTTAACAAGACGGTTTTAATGCAACTTAGAAGAGACGTGGAGTTCAGTGTGGTTTAACAAGACGGTTTTAATGCCCCTTGGAAGAAATGTGGAGTTCAGAGTAGTTTAACAGAATTGCTTTAATTCCCCTTGCAAGAGAGGTGGAGGTCACAGTAGCTTAACAAGACGGTTTTAATGCCACTTGGAAGGGACGTGGAGGTCACAGTAGTTTAACAAGATGCTTTTAATTCCCCTTGGAAGAGACGTGGAGGTCACAGTAGCTTAACAAGACAGTTTTAATGCCCCTTGGAAGAGACATGGAGGTCAGAGTGGTTTAACAAGACGGTTTTAATGCCCCTTGGAAGAGACGTGGAGGTCACAGTAGCTTAACAAGATGCTTTTAATTCCCCTTGGAAGAGACGTGGAGGCCACAGTAGCTTAACAAGATGGTTTTAATGCCCCTTGGAAGAGAATAGGAGTTCAGAGTGGTTAAACAAGATAGTTTTAATACCCCTGGGAAGAGACGTGGAGGTTACAGTAGCTTAACAAGACGGTTTTAATGCCCCTTGGAAAAGACGTGGAGTTCAGAATAGTTTAACAAGATGGTTTTAATGCCCCTTGGAAGAGACGTGGGGTCACAGTAGCTTAACAAGACGGTTTTAATGCCCCTTGGAAGAGACCTGGAGGTCACCGTAGCTTAACAAGACGGTTTTAATGCCCCTTGGAAGAGACGTGGAGTTCAGAAGGGTTTAACAAGACAGTTATAATGCCCCTTGGAAGAGACGTGGAGGTCACAGTAGTTTAACAAGACGGTTTTAATGCCACTTGGATGAAAAGTGGAGTTCAGAGTGGTTTAACAAAACAGTAGCTTAGCAATACGGTTTTAATGCACCTTGGAAGAGACAAGTAGTTCAGAGTGGTTTAACAATACGGTTTTTCTTCCCCTTGGAAAAGACGTGGAGTACAGAGTGGTTTAACAAGATGGTTTTAATGCCCCTTGGAAGAGACGTGGAGGTCACAGTAGTTTAACAGGATGGTTTTATAGCCCCTTGGTAGAGACGTGGAGTTCAGAGTGGTTAAACAAGATAGTTTTAATACCCCTTGGAAGAGACGTGGAGGTCAGAGTGGTTTAAGAAGACGGTTTTAATGCCCCTTGGAAGAGACGTGGAATTCAGAGTGGTTTAACAAGACGGTTTTAATGCCCCTTGAAAGAGACTTGGAGGCCACAGTAGCTTAACAAGATGGTTTTAATGCCCCTTGAATGAGACGTGGAGGTCACAGTAGCTTCTAAAAATGGTTTTAATGCCCAATGGAAGAGACATGGAGTTCAGAGTGGTTTAACAACACGGTTTTAATGCCCCTTGGAAGAGACGTGGAGGTCACAGTAGCTTAACAAGATGGTTTTAATGCCCCTTGGAAGAGACGTGGAGGTCACAGTAGCTTAACAATACGGTTTTAATGCCCCTTGGAAGAGATGTGGAGGTCAGAGTGGTTTAACAAGATGGTTTTAATGCCCTTTGGAAGAGACGTGGAGGTCACAGGAGCTTAGCAATACGGTTTTAATGCCCATTGGAAGAGACATGGCGTTCAGAGGGGTTTAACAAGACAGTTTTAATGCCCCTTGGAAGAGATGTGGAGGTCACAGTAGATTAACAAGACGGTGTTAATGCCCCTTGGAAGAGAAATGGAGTTCAGAGTGGTTTAACAAGATGGTTTTAATACCCCTTGGAAGAGACGTGGAGGTAACAGTAGCTTAACAAGACGGTTTTAATGCCCCTTGGAAGAGACCTGGAGTTCAGAGGGGTTTAACAAGACAGTTTTAATGCCCCTTGGAAGAGACGTGGAGGTCACAGTAGATTAACAAGACGGTGTTAATGCCCATTGGAAGAGAAATGGAGTTCAGAGTTGTTTAACAAGATGGTTTTAATACCCCTTGGAAGAGACATGGAGGTAACAGTAGATAAAAACAAGACAGTTTTAATGCCCCTTGGAAGAGACGTGGAGGTCAGAGTGGTTTCACAAGATGGTTTTAATGCCCCTTGGAAGAGACGTGGAGTTCAGAGAGGTTTAACAAAACGGTTTTAATGCCCCATGGAAGAGTCTTGGAGGTCACAGTAGCTTAACAAGACGGTTTTAATACCCTTGGAAGAGACCTGGAGTTCAGAGTGGTTTTAAAGACGGATTTAATGCCCCTTTGAAGAGACGAGGAGGTCACAGTAGCTTAACAAGATGGTTTTAATGCCCCTTGGAAGAGACGTCAAGTTAAGAGTGGTTTAACAAGACGGATTTAATGCCCCTTGGAAGAGGCGTGGATGTCACAGTAGCTTAACAAGACAGTTTTAATGCCACTTGGAAGAGACTTGGAGGACACAGTAGCTTAACAGGACGGTTTTAATGCCCCTTGGAAGAGAAATGGAGGTCAGAGTGGTTTAACAAGACAGTTTTAATGCCCCTTGGAAGAGACGTGGAGGTCAGAGTAGTTTAACAAGATAGTTTTAATGCCCCTTGGAAGAGACGTGGAGGTCACAGTAGATTAACAAGACGGTTTTAATGCCCCTTGGAAGAGACCTGGAGGTCACAGTAGCTTAACAAGACGGTTTTAATGCCCCTTGGAATAGACATGGAGGTCAGAGTGGTTTAACAAGACGCTTTTAATGCCCCTTGGAAGAGACGTGGAGGTCACAGTAGGTTAACAAGACGGTTTTAATGCAACTTAGAAGAGACGTGGAGTTCAGTGTGGTTTAACAAGACGGTTTTAATGCCCCTTGGAAGAAATGTGGAGTTCAGAGTAGTTTAACAGAATTGCTTTAATTCCCCTTGCAAGAGAGGTGGAGGTCACAGTAGCTTAACAAGACGGTTTTAATGCCACTTGGAAGGGACGTGGAGGTCACAGTAGTTTAACAAGATGCTTTTAATTCCCCTTGGAAGAGACGTGGAGGTCACAGTAGCTTAACAAGACAGTTTTAATGCCCCTTGGAAGAGACATGGAGGTCAGAGTGGTTTAACAAGACGGTTTTAATGCCCCTTGGAAGAGACGTGGAGGTCACAGTAGCTTAACAAGATGCTTTTAATTCCCCTTGGAAGAGACGTGGAGGCCACAGTAGCTTAACAAGATGGTTTTAATGCCCCTTGGAAGAGAATAGGAGTTCAGAGTGGTTAAACAAGATAGTTTTAATACCCCTGGGAAGAGACGTGGAGGTTACAGTAGCTTAACAAGACGGTTTTAATGCCCCTTGGAAAAGACGTGGAGTTCAGAATAGTTTAACAAGATGGTTTTAATGCCCCTTGGAAGAGACGTGGGGTCACAGTAGCTTAACAAGACGGTTTTAATCCCCCTTGGAAGAGACCTGGAGGTCACCGTAGCTTAACAAGACGGTTTTAATGCCCCTTGGAAGAGACGTGGAGTTCAGAAGGGTTTAACAAGACAGTTATAATGCCCCTTGGATGAGACGTGGAGGTCACAGTAGTTTAACAAGACGGTTTTAATGCCACTTGGATGAAAAGTGGAGTTCAGAGTGGTTTAACAAAACAATAGCTTAGCAATACGGTTTTAATGCACCTTGGAAGAGACAAGTAGTTCAGAGTGGTTTAACAATACGGTTTTTCTTCCCCTTGGAAAAGACGTGGAGTACAGAGTGGTTTAACAAGACGGTTTTAATGCCCCTTGGAAGAGACGTGGAGGTCACAGTAGTTTAACAGGATGGTTTTATAGCCCCTTGGTAGAGACGTGGAGTTCAGAGTGGTTAAACAAGATAGTTTTAATACCCCTTGGAAGAGACGTGGAGGTCAGAGTGGTTTAAGAAGACGGTTTTAATGCCCCTTGGAAGACACGTGGAATTCAGAGTGGTTTAACAAGACGGTTTTAATGCCCCTTGAAAGAGACTTGGAGGCCACAGTAGCTTAACAAGATGGTTTTAATGCCCCTTGAATGAGACGTGGAGGTCACAGTAGCTTCTAAAAATGGTTTTAATGCCCAATGGAAGAGACATGGAGTTCAGAGTGGTTTAACAACACGGTTTTAATGCCCCTTGGAAGAGACGTGGAGGTCACAGTAGCTTAACAAGATGGTTTTAATGCCCCTTGGAAGAGACGTGGAGGTCACAGTAGCTTAACAATACGGTTTTAATGCCCCTTGGAAGAGATGTGGAGGTCAGAGTGGTTTAACAAGATGGTTTTAATGCCCTTTGGAAGAGACGTGGAGGTCACAGGAGATTAGCAATACGGTTTTAATGCCCATTGGAAGTGACATGGCGTTCAGAGGGGTTTAACAAGACAGTTTTAATGCCCCTTGGAAGAGATGTGGAGGTCACAGTAGATTAACAAGACGGTGTTAATGCCCCTTGGAAGAGAAATGGAGTTCAGAGTGGTTTAACAAGATGGTTTTAATACCCCTTGGAAGAGACGTGGAGGTAACAGTAGCTTAACAAGACGGTTTTAATGCCCCTTTGAAAAGACGTGGAGTTCAGAGGGGTTTAACAAGACAGTTTTAATGCCCCTTGGAAGAGACGTGGAGGTCACAGTAGATTAACAAGACGGTGTTAATGCCCATTGGAAGAGAAATGGAGTTCAGAGTTGTTTAACAAGATGGTTTTAATACCCATTGGAAGAGACATGGAGGTAACAGTAGATAAAAACAAGACAGTTTTAATGCCCCTTGGAAGAGACGTGGAGGTCAGAGTGGTTTCACAAGATGGTTTTAATGCCCCTTGGAAGAGACGTGGAGTTCAGAGAGGTTTAACAAAACGGTTTTAATGCCCCATGGAAGAGTCTTGGAGGTCACAGTAGCTTAACAAGACGGTTTTAATACCCTTGGAAGAGACCTGGAGTTCAGAGTGGTTTTAAAGACGGATTTAATGCCCCATTGAAGAGACGAGGAGGTCACAGTAGCTTAACAAGATGGTTTTAATGCCCCTTGGAAGAGACGTCGAGTTAAGAGTGGTTTAACAAGACGGTTTTAATGCCCCTTGGAAGATACGTGGAGGTCACAGTAGCTTAACAAGACGGTTTGAATGCCTCTTGGAAGAGACGTGGAGGTCACAGTAGCTTAACAAGACGGTTTGAATGCCCCTTGGAAGAGACATGGAGTTCAGAGGGGTTTAACAAGACAGTTTTAATGCCCCTTGGATGAGACGTGGAGGTCACAGTAGCTTAACAAGACGGTGTTAATGCCCCTTGGAAGAGAAAAGGAGTTCAGAGTGGTTTGACAAGATGGTTTTAATACCCCTTGGAAGAGACGTGGAGGTAACAGTAGCTTAACAACATAGTTTTTAAGCCCCTTGAACGAGACTTGGAGGTCACAGTTTCTTAACAAGACGGTTTTAATGCACTTGGAAGAGACGTGGAGGTCAGAGTGGTTTTAAAAGACGGTTTTAATGCCCCTTGGAAGAGACATGGAGGTTACAGTAGCTTAATAGGTCGGTTTTAATGCCCAGTGGAAGAGACGTGGAGGTCACAGTAGCTTAACATGACGGTTTTAATGCCACTTCAAAGAGACATGGAGTTCACAGTAGCTTAATAAGATGGTTTTAATGCCCCTTGGAATAGACGTGGAGGTTACAGTAGCTTACAAAGATGGTTTTAATGCCGATTGGAAGAGACGTGGAGGTTAGAGTAGCTTAACCAGATGGTTTTAATGCCCGTTCCAAGTGACGTGGAGTTCAGAGTGGTTAAACAAGACAGTTTTAATGCCCCTTGGAAGAAACGTGGAGGTCACAGTAGCTTAACAAGATGGTTTTAAAGCCCCTTGGAAGAGACGTGGAGATCAGAGTGGTTTAACAAGGCGATTTTAATGCCCCTAGGAAAAGACGTGGAGTTCAGAGTGGTTTAACGTAACGGTTTTAATGCCCCTTGGAAGAGACGTGGAGTTCAGAGTGGTTTAACGTAACGGTTTTAATGCCCCTTGGAAGAGACGTGGAGTTCAGAGTGGTTTAACAGGACGGTTTTAATGCCCCTTGGAAGAGACGTGGAGGTCTCAGTAGCTTAACAAGACGGTTTTAATGCTCCTTGGAAGAGACGTGGAGGTCACAGTAGCTTAACAAGACAGGTTTTAATGCCCCTTGGAAGAGACATGGAGGTCAGATTGGTTTAACAAGATGGTTTTAATGCCCCTTGAAAGAGACGTGGAGGTCACAGTGGTTTTAAAAGACAGTTTTAATGCCCCTTGGAAGAGACGTGGAGGTCACAGTAGCTTAACAAGATGGTTTTAATGCCCCTTGGAAGAGACGTGGAGGTCACAGTAGCTTAACAAGATGGTTTTAATGCCCCTTGGAAGAGACGTGGAGTCCAGAGTGGTTAAACAAGACGGTTTTAATGCCCCTTGGAAGAGACGTGGAGGTTACAGTAGTTTAAGAAGACGGTTTTAATGCCCCTTGGTAGAGACGTGGAGTTCAGAGTGGTTAACAAGACTATTTTAATGCCCCTTGGAAGAGACGTGCAGTTCAGAGTGGTTTAACAAGACACTTTTAATGCCCCTTGGAAGAGACGTGGAGGCCACAGTAGCTTAACAAGATGGTTTTAATGCCCCTTGGAAGTGACTAGGAGTACAGAGTGGTTAAACAAGATCGTTTTTATACCCCTTGGAAGAGACGTGGAGGTCAGAGTGGTTTAAGAAGACGGTTGTAATGCCCCTTGAAAGAGACGTGGAGGTCACAGTAGCTTACAAAGATGGTTTTAATGCCCAATGGAAGAGACATTGAGTTCAGAGTGGTTTAACAAGATGGCTTTAATGCCCCTTGGAAGAGACATGGAGGTCACAATTAGCTTAACAAGATGGTTCTAATGCCCATTAGAAGAGACGTGGAGGTCACAGTAGCTTAACAATACGGTTTTAATGCCCCTTGGAAGAGATGTGGAGGTCAGAGTGGTTTAACAAGATGGTTTTAATGCCCCTTGGAAGAGACGTGGAGGTCACAGGAGCTTAGCAATACGGTTTTAATGCCCATTGGAAGAGACGTGGAGTTCAGAGGGGTTTAACAAGACAGTTTTAATCCCCCTTGGAAGAGACGTGGAGGTCACAGTAGATTAACAAGACGGTGTTAATGCCCCTTGGAAGAGAAATGGTGTTCAGAGTGGTTTAACAAGACGATTTTAATACCCCTTGGAAGAGACGTGGAGGTAACTGTAGATAAAAACAAGACAGTTTTAATGCCCCTTGGAAGAGACGTGGAGGTCAGAGTAGTTTCACAAGATGGTTTTAATGCCCCTTGGAAGAGACGTGGAGTTCAGAGAGGTTTAACAAAACGGTTTTAATGCCCGTTAGAAGAGACTTGGAGGTCACAGTAGCTTAACAACATGGTTTTTAAGCCCCTTGAAGGAGACTTGGAGGTCACAGTTTCTTAACAAGACGGTTTTAATGCACTTGGAAGAGTCGTGGAGGTCAGAGTGGTTTTAAAAGACAGTTTTAATGCCCCTTGAAAGAGACGTGGAGTTCAGAGAGGTTAAACAAGACGGTTTTAATGCCCCTTGGAAGAGACATGGAGGTTACTGTAGCTTAATAAGTCGGTTTTAATGCCCCTTGGTAGAGACGTGGACTTCAGAGTGGTTTAACAAGACGGTTTTAATGCCCCTTGGTAGAGACGTGGACTTCAGAGTGGTTTAACAAGACAGCTTTAATGCCCCTTGGAAGAGACGTGGAGGTCACAGTAGCTTAACAAGATGGTGTTAATGGCCCTTGGAAAAGACATGGAGTTTAGAGTGGTTTAACAAGATGGTTTTTATACCCCATGGAAGAGAAGTGGAGGTCACAGTAGCTTAACATGACGGTTTTAATGCCACTTGAAAGAGATATGGAGGTCACAGTAGCTTAAAAAGACGGTTTTAATGCCCCTTGGAAGAGACGTGGAGGTCACAGTATCTTACATAGATGGTTTTAATGCCGATTGGAAGAGACGTGGAGGTTAGAGTAGCTTAACAAAATGGTTTTAATGCCCGTTACAAAAGACGTGGAGTTCAGAGTGGTTAACAAGACGGTATTAATGCCTGTTGGAAGAGACGTGGAGGTCACAGTTGCTTAACATCATGGTTTTTAAACCCCTTGAAGGAGACTTGGAGGTCACAGTTTCTTAACAAGACGGTTTTAATGCACTTGGAAGAGTCGTGGAGGTCAGAGTGGTTTTAAAAGACGGTTTTAATGCCCCTTGGAAGAGACGTGGAGTTCAGAGTTGTTTAACAAGACAGCTTTAATGCCCCTTGGAAGAGACGTGGAGGTCACAGTAGCTTAACAAGATGGTGTTAATGCACCTTGGAAAAGACATGGAGTTCAGAGTGGTTTAACAAGATGGCTTTTATGCCCCGTGGAAGAGACGTGGAGGTCACAGTAACTTAACATGACGGTTTTAATGCCACTTGAAAGAGACATGGAAGTCACAGTAGCTTAACAAGACGGTTTTCATGCCCCTTGGAAGAGACGTGGAGGTCACAGTAGCTTACAAAGTTGGTTTTAATGCCGATTGGAAGAGACGTGGAGGTTAGAGTAGCTTAACCATATGGTTTTAATGCCCGTTCCAAAAGACGTGGAGTTCAGAGTGGTTAAACAAGACGGTTTTAATGCCCCTTGGAAGAGACGTGGAGGTCACAGTAGCTTAACAAGATGGTTTTAATGCCCCTTGGAAGAGACGTGGAGATCAAAGTGGTTTAACAAGACGATTTCAATGCCCCTAGGAAAAGACGTGGAGTTCAGAGTGGTTTAACGTGACGGTTTTAATGCCCCTTGGAAGAGACGTGGAGTTCAGAGTGGTTTCACTGGACGGTTTTAATGCCCCTTGCAAGAGATGTGGAGGTCAGAGTGGTTTAACAAGATGGTTTTAATGCCCCTTGGAAGAGACGTGGAGGTCACAGGAGCTTAGAAATACGGTTTTAATGCCCCTTGGAAGAGACGTGGAGTTCAGAGGGGTTTAACAAGACAGTTTTATTGCCCCTTGGAAGAGATGTGGAGGTCACAGTAGATTAACAAGACGGTGTTAATGCCCCTTGGAAGAGAAATGGAGTTCAGAGTGGTTTAACAAGACGGTTTTAATACCCCTTGGAAGAGACGTGGAGGTAACAGTAGATAAAAGCAAGAACGTTTTAATGCCCCTTGGAAGAGACGTGGAGGTCAGACTGGTTTCACAAGATGGTTTTAATGCCCCTTGGAAGAGACGTGGAGCTCAGAGAGGTTTAACAAAACGGTTTTAATGACCCTTGGAAGAGACGTGGAGGTCACAGTAGCTTAACAACATGGTTTTAAGCCCCTTGAAGGAGACTTGGAGGTCACAGTTTCTTAACAAGACTGTTTTAATGCACTTGGAAGAGACGTGGAGGTCAGAGTGGTTTTAAAAGACGGTTTTAATGCCCCTTGGAAGAGACGTGGAGTTCACAGTGGTTAAACAAGACGGTTTTAATGCCCCTTGGAAGAGACGTGGAGGTTACAGTAGTTTAACAAGACGGTTTTAATGACCCTTGGTAGACACGTGGAGTTCAGAGTGGTTAACAAGACTATTTTAATGCCCCTTGGAAGAGACGTGCAGTTCAGAGTGGTTTAACAAGACACTTTTAATGCCCCTTGGAAGAGACGTGGAGGCCACAGTAGCTTAACAAGATGGTTTTAATGCCCCTTGGAAGTGACTAGGAGTTCAGAGTGGTTAAACAAGATCGTTTTTATACCCCTTGGAAGAGACGTGGAGGTCAGAGTGGTTTAAGAAGATGGTTGTAATGCCCCTTGAAAGAGACGTGGAGGTCACAGTAGCTTACAAAGACGGTTTTAATGCCCCTTGGAAGAGACGTGGAGTTCACAGTGGTTAAACAAGACGGTTTTAATGCCCCTTGGAAGAGACATGGAGGTTACAGTAGCTTAATAATTCGGTTTTAATGCCCCTTGGTAAAGACGTGGACTTCAGAGTGGTTTAACAAGACGGTTTTAATGCCCCTTGGAAGAGACGTGGATTTCAGAGTTGTTTAACAAGACAGTTTTAATGCCCCTTGGAAGAGACGTGGAGGTCACAGTAGCTCAACAAGATGGTGTTAATGCCCCTTGGAAAATACATGGAGTTCAGAGTGGTTTAACAAGATGGTTTTAATGCCCCATGGAAGAGACGTGGAGGTCACAGTAGCTTAACATGACGGTTTTAATGCCACTTGAAAGAGATATGGCGGTCACAGTAGCTTAACAAAACGGTTTTAATGCCCCTTGGAAGAGACTTGGAGGTCACAGTAGCTTACAAAAATGGTTTTAATGCCGATTTGAAGAGACGTGGAGGTTAGAGTAGCTTAACCAGATGGTTTTAATGCGCGTTCCAAGAGACGTGGAGTTCAGAGTGGTTAAAGAAGACGGTTTTAATGCCCCTTGGAAGAGACATGGAGGTCACAGTAGCTTAACAAGATGGTTTTAATGCCCGTTGGAAGAGACGTGGAGATCAGAGTGGTTTAACAAGACGATTTTAATGCCCCTAGGAAAAGACGTGGAGTTCAGAGTGGTTTAACGTGACGGTTTTAATGCCCCTTGGAAGAGACGTGGAGTTCAGAGTGGTTTAACAGGACGGTTTTAATGCCCCTTGGAAGAGACATGGAGGTCAGATTGGTTTAACAAGATGGTTTTAATGCCCCTTGGAAGAGACGTGGAGGTCAGAGTGGTTTTAAAAGACAGTTTTAATGCCCCTTGGAAGAGACGTGGAGGTCACAGCAGCTTAACAAGATGGTTTTAAAGCCCCTTGGAAGAGACGTGGAGGTCACAGTAGCTTAACAAGATGGTTTTAATGCGCCTTGGAAGAGACGTGGAGTTCAGAGTGGTTAAACAAGACGGTTTTAATGCCCCTTGGAAGAGATGTGCAGTTCAGAGTCGTTTAACAAGACACTTTTAATGCCCCTTGGAAGAGACGTGGAGGCCACAGGAGCTTAACAAGATGGTTTTAATGCCCCTTGGAAGAGACTAGGAGTTCAGAGTGGTTAAACAAGATAGTTTTAATACCCCTTGGAAGAGACGTGGAGGTCACAGTAGATTAACAAGACGGTGTTAATGCCCCTTGGAAGAGAAATGGAGTTCAGAGTGGTTTAACAAGATGGTTTTAATACCCCTTGGAAGAGACGTGGAGGTAACATTAGCTTAACAAGACGGTTTTAATGCCCCTTGGAAGAGACGTGGAGTTCAGAGGGGTTTAACAAGACAGTTTTAATGCCCCTTGGAAGAGACGTGGAGGTCACAGTAGATTAACAAGACGGTGTTAATGCCCATTGGAAGAGAAATGGAGTTCAGAGTTGTTTAACAAGATGGTTTTAATACCCCTTGGAAGAGACGTGGAGGTAACAGTAGATAAAAACAAGACAGTTTTAATGCCCCTTGGAAGAGACGTGGAGGTCAGAGTGGTTTCACAAGATGGTTTTAATGCCCCTTGGAAGAGACGTGGAGTTCAGAGAGGTTTAACAAAACGGTTTTAATTCCCCTTGGAAGAGTCTTGGAGGTCACAGTAGCTTAACAAGACGGTTTTAATACCCTTGGAAGAGACCTGGAGTTCAGAGTGGTTTTAAAGATGGATTTAATGCCCCATTGAAGAGACGAGGAGGTCACAGTAGCTTAACAAGATGGTTTTAATGCCCCTTGGAAGAGACGTCGAGTTAAGAGTGGTTTAACAAGACGGTTTTAATGCCCCTTGGAAGAGACGTGGAGGTCACAGTAGCTTAACAAGACGGTTTGAATGACCCTTGGAAGAGACGTGGTGTTCAGAGGGGTTTAACAAGACAGCTTTAATGCCCCTTGGAAGAGACGTGGAGGTCACAGTAGCTTAACAAGACGGTGTTAATGCCCCTTGGAAGAGAAAAGGAGTTCAGAGTGGTTTAACAAGATGGTTTTAATACCCCTTGGAAGAGACGTGGAGGTAACAGTAGCTTAACAACATAGTTTTTAAGCCCCTTGAAGGAGACTTGGAGGTCACAGTTTCTTAACAAGACGGTTTTAATTCACTTGGAAGAGACGTGGAGGTCAGAGTGGTTTTAAAAGACGGTTTTAATGCCCCTTGGAAGAGACGTGGCGTTCAGAGTGGTTAAACAAGACGGTTTTAATGCCCCTTGGAAGAGACATGGAGGTTTCAGTAGCTTAATAAGTCCGTTTTAATGCCCAGTGGAAGAGACGTGGAGGTCACAGTAGCTTAAAATGACGGTTTTAATGCCACTTGAAAGAGACATGGAGGTCACAGTAGCTTAACAAGACGGTTTTAATGCCCCTTGGAATAGATGTGGAGGTCACAGTAGCTTACAAAGATGGTTTTAATGCCGATTGGAAGAGACGTGGAGGTTAGAGTAGCTTAACCAGATGGTTTTAATGCCCGTTCCAAGTGACGTGGTGTTCAGAGTGGTTAAACAAGACGGTTTTAATGCCCCTTGGAAGAGACGTGGAGGTCACAGTAGCTTAACAAGATGGTCTTAATGCCCCTTGGAAGAGACGTGGAGATCAGAGTGGTTTAACAAGGCGATTTTAATGCCCCTAGGAAAAGACGTGGAGTTCAGAGTGGTTTAACGTGACGGTTTTAATGCCCCTTGGAAGAGACGTGGAGTTCAGAGTGTTTTAACAGGACGGTTTTAATGCCCCTTGGAAGAGACGTGGAGGTCTCAGTAGCTTAACAAGACGGTTTTAATGCACGTTGGAAGAGACGTGGAGGTCACAGTAGCTTAACAAGACGGTTTTAATGCCCCTTGGAAGAGACATGGAGGTCAGATTGTTTTAACAAGATGGTTTTAATGCCCCTTGGAAGAGACATAGCGGTCAGAGTGGTTTTAAAAGACAGTTTTAATGCCCCTTGGAAGAGACGTGGAGGTCACAGTAGCTTAACAAGATGGTTTTAATGCGCCTTGGAAGAGACGTGGAGTTCAGAGTGGTTAATCAAGACGGTTTTAATGCCCCTTGGAAGAGACGTGGAGGTTACAATAGTTTAACAAGACGGTTTTAATGCCCCTTGGTAGAGACGTGGAGTTCAGAGTGGTTAACAAGACGATTTTAATGCCCCTTGGAAGAGATGTGCAGTTCAGAGTCGTTTAACAAGACACTTTTAATGCCCCTTGGAAGAGACGTGGAGGCCACAGGAGCTTAACAAGATGGTTTTAATGCCCCTTGGAAGAGACTAGGAGTTCAGAGTGGTTAAACAAGATAGTTTTAATACCCCTTGGAAGAGACGTGGAGGTCACAGTAGATTAACAAGACGGTGTTAATGCCCCTTGGAAGAGAAATGGAGTTCAGAGTGGTTTAACAAGATGGTTTTAATACCCCTTGGAAGAGACGTGGAGGTAACATTAGCTTAACAAGACGGTTTTAATGCCCCTTGGAAGAGACGTGGAGTTCAGAGGGGTTTAACAAGACAGTTTTAATGCCCCTTGGAAGAGACGTGGAGGTCACAGTAGATTAACAAGACGGTGTTAATGCCCATTGGAAGAGAAATGGAGTTCAGAGTTGTTTAACAAGATGGTTTTAATACCCCTTGGAAGAGACGTGGAGGTAACAGTAGATAAAAACAAGACAGTTTTAATGCCCCTTGGAAGAGACGTGGAGGTCAGAGTGGTTTCACAAGATGGTTTTAATGCCCCTTGGAAGAGACGTGGAGTTCAGAGAGGTTTAACAAAACGGTTTTAATTCCCCTTGGAAGAGTCTTGGAGGTCACAGTAGCTTAACAAGACGGTTTTAATACCCTTGGAAGAGACCTGGAGTTCAGAGTGGTTTTAAAGATGGATTTAATGCCCCATTGAAGAGACGAGGAGGTCACAGTAGCTTAACAAGATGGTTTTAATGCCCCTTGGAAGAGACGTCGAGTTAAGAGTGGTTTAACAAGACGGTTTTAATGCCCCTTGGAAGAGACGTGGAGGTCACAGTAGCTTAACAAGACGGTTTGAATGACCCTTGGAAGAGACGTGGTGTTCAGAGGGGTTTAACAAGACAGCTTTAATGCCCCTTGGAAGAGACGTGGAGGTCACAGTAGCTTAACAAGACGGTGTTAATGCCCCTTGGAAGAGAAAAGGAGTTCAGAGTGGTTTAACAAGATGGTTTTAATACCCCTTGGAAGAGACGTGGAGGTAACAGTAGCTTAACAACATAGTTTTTAAGCCCCTTGAAGGAGACTTGGAGGTCACAGTTTCTTAACAAGACGGTTTTAATTCACTTGGAAGAGACGTGGAGGTCAGAGTGGTTTTAAAAGACGGTTTTAATGCCCCTTGGAAGAGACGTGGCGTTCAGAGTGGTTAAACAAGACGGTTTTAATGCCCCTTGGAAGAGACATGGAGGTTTCAGTAGCTTAATAAGTCCGTTTTAATGCCCAGTGGAAGAGACGTGGAGGTCACAGTAGCTTAAAATGACGGTTTTAATGCCACTTGAAAGAGACATGGAGGTCACAGTAGCTTAACAAGACGGTTTTAATGCCCCTTGGAATAGATGTGGAGGTCACAGTAGCTTACAAAGATGGTTTTAATGCCGATTGGAAGAGACGTGGAGGTTAGAGTAGCTTAACCAGATGGTTTTAATGCCCGTTCCAAGTGACGTGGTGTTCAGAGTGGTTAAACAAGACGGTTTTAATGCCCCTTGGAAGAGACGTGGAGGTCACAGTAGCTTAACAAGATGGTCTTAATGCCCCTTGGAAGAGACGTGGAGATCAGAGTGGTTTAACAAGGCGATTTTAATGCCCCTAGGAAAAGACGTGGAGTTCAGAGTGGTTTAACGTGACGGTTTTAATGCCCCTTGGAAGAGACGTGGAGTTCAGAGTGTTTTAACAGGACGGTTTTAATGCCCCTTGGAAGAGACGTGGAGGTCTCAGTAGCTTAACAAGACGGTTTTAATGCACGTTGGAAGAGACGTGGAGGTCACAGTAGCTTAACAAGACGGTTTTAATGCCCCTTGGAAGAGACATGGAGGTCAGATTGTTTTAACAAGATGGTTTTAATGCCCCTTGGAAGAGACATAGCGGTCAGAGTGGTTTTAAAAGACAGTTTTAATGCCCCTTGGAAGAGACGTGGAGGTCACAGTAGCTTAACAAGATGGTTTTAATGCCCCTTGGAAGAGACGTGGAGGTCACAGTAGCTTTACAAGATGGTTTTAATGCCCTTTGAAAGAGACGTGGAGTCCAGAGTGGTTAAACAAGACGGTTTTAATGCCCCTTGGAAGAGACGTGGAGGTTACAGTAGTTTAACAAGACGGTTTTAATGCCCCTTGGTAGACACGTGGAGTTCAGAGTGGTTAACAAGACTATTTTAATGCCCCTTGGAAGAGACGTGCAGTTCAGAGTGGTTTAACAAGACACTTTTAATGCCCCTTGGAAGAGACGTGGAGGCCACAGTAGCTTAACAAGATGTTTTTAATGCCCCTTGGAAGTGTCTAGGAGTTCAGAGTGGTTAAACAAGATCGTTTTTATACCCCTTGGAAGAGACGTGTAGGTCAGAGTGGTTTAAGAAGACGGTTGTAATGCCCCTTGAAAGAGACGTGGAGGTCACAGTAGCTTACAAAGATGGTTTTAATGCCCAATGGAAGAGACATTGAGTTCAGAGTGGTTTATCAAGATGGTTTTAATGCCCCTTGGAAGAGACGTGGAGGTCACAGTTAGCTTAACAAGATGGATCTAATGCCCATTGGAAGGGACGTGGAGGTCACAGTAGCTTAACAATACGGTTTTAATGCCCCTTGGAAGAGATGTGGAGGTCAGGGTGGTTTAACAAGATGGTTTTAATGCCCCTTGGAAGAGACGTGGAGGTCACAGGAGCTTAGCAATATGGTTTCAATGCCCATTGGAAGAGACGTGGAGTTCAGAGGGGTTTAACAAGACAGTTTTAATGCCCCTTGGAAGAGACCTGGAGGTCACAGTAAATTAACAAGACGGTGTTAATGCCCCTTGGAAGAGAAATGGTGTTCAGAGTGGTTTAACAAGACGATTTTAATACCCCTTGGAAGAGACGTGGAGGTAACAGTAGATAAAAACAAGACAGTTTTAATGCCCCTTGGAAGAGACGTGGAGGTCAGAGTGGTTTCACAAGATGGTTTTAATGCCCCTTGGAAGAGACGTGGAGTTCAGAGAGGTTTAACAAAATGGTTTAAATGCGCGTTAGAAGAGACGTGGAGGTCACAGTAGCTTAACAACATGGTTTTTAAGCCCCTTGAAGGAGACTTGGAGGTCACAGTCTCTTAACAAGACGGTTTTAATGCACTTGGAAGAGTCGTGGAGGTCAGAGTGGTTTTAAAAGACGGTTACTGTAGCTCAATAAGTCGGTTTTAATGCCCCTTGGTAGAGACGTGGCCTTCAGAGTGGTTTAACAAGACGGTTTTAATGCCCCTTGGTAGAGACGTGGACTTCAGAGTGGTTTAACAAGATGGTTTTATTGCCCCTTGGAAGAGACGTGGAGGTCAGAGTGGTTTAACAAGACGGTTTTAATGCACCTTGGAAGAGACGTGCAGCTCAGAGTGGTTTAACAAGACACTTTTAATGCCCCTTGGAAGAGACGTGGAGGCCACAGTAGCTTAACAAGATGGTTTTAATGCCCCATGGAAGAGACTAGGAGTTCAGAGTGGTTAAACAGGATAGTTTTATTACCCCTGGGAAGAGACGTGGAGGTTACAGTAGCTTAAGAAGACGGTTTTAATGCTCCTTGGTACAGACGTGGAGTACAGAGTGGTTTAACAAGACTTTTTTAATGCCCCTTGGAAAAGACGTGGAGTACAGAGTCGTTTAACAAGATGGTTTTAATGCCCCTTGGAAGAGACGTGGAGGTCACAATAACTTAACAAGACGGTTTTAATGCCCCTTGGAAGAGACGTGGAGGTCACAGTTTCTTAACAAGATGGTTTTAATGCCCCTTGGATGAAAAGTGGAGTTCAGAGTGGTTTAACAAAACAGTAGCTTAGCAATACGGTTTTAATGCCCCTTGGAAGAGACAAGGAGTTCAGAGTGGTTTAACAAGACGGTTTTACTTCCCCTTGGAAAAGACTTGGAGTTCAGAGTGGTTTAACAAGACGGTTTTAATGCCCCTTGGCATAGACGTGGAGGTCACAGGAGCTTACCAAGACGGTTTTAATGTCCCTTGGAAGAGATGTGGAGGTCACAGTACCTTAACAAGACGGTTTTAATGTCATTGGAAGAGACGAGTGTAACGGGTCTGGGAGGCGGAACCTCTGGGCTACAATACAAGGGGGCAGTCCTTGTAAGGGAGCGGGTGGCGACCAGGCAGGCAGTCACAGGAGGTGACCTGGACAGTCTCTGAGTGAACGGGACAGTCTCTGAGTGAACGGGGCTGGAGGTCACGGCAAGTGACCGGGGCAGTCTCTAGGTATAGGGTTGGTACGACCTGTGGCGGCTGAAGATAGACGAGAGCTCCCAGGTGAGCAGGCGAGAGTCTCTGGATGAACGGGTGGTCACAGCATGTGACGGCGGAGCCTCCAGGAAGACCAGCGGACAGGCGACAGATGAGCGCTCCCAGGTGAGCGGGCAGAAGTCTCTGGACAGGCGGGTGGTCACAGCACGTGATGGCAGAGCCTCCGGGTAGGCAGACAGACAGGTAGCAGATGAGCGCTCCCAGGTGAGCGGGCAGGAGTCACTGGACAGGCAGGTGGTCACAGCACGTGACGGCGGAGCCTCCAGGTAGGCTAGCAGGCAGATAGCAGATGTGCGCTCCCAGGTGAGCGGGCAAGCTGGTCCATAGACAGACTGACAGGAGTTGGTAGGCAGACTGTCGGACCTCAGGCAGGCAGGCAGGTAGCTGATGTGCGCTCCCAGGTGAGCGGGCAAGAGTCTCTGGAATAGCTGGTGGTCACAGCACGTGACAGCGGAGCCTCCGGGCAGGCAAGCAGGCAGGTAGCGGAGAAGCGCTCCCAGGTGAGCGGGCAGGCTGGTCCTTAGACAGACTGACAGGAGTAGTAAGGCAGACCGTCGGACCTCAGACTAGCAGACAGGTAGCAAGTAATCAGGCAGGAATCTGACAGGTAACTGGCAGGTAACTGGCAACGGGACCTGAGGGCTGAAGCACAGGTGAGACACAGGTGCAAACAACATTGCTCGGGCACCTCCATTTTGGAGGAGGTGCCTTATATATGATGAAGTCCTCCGGCCATTGGCCGGGGACTCCTTAGGACGACGCGCGCGGCCCCCTTAAGAGGAGGGGAGCGCGCGCGCGCGCGCCCTAAGCACAGGGGCCGGGAAGGAGCGCGCGCTGAGAGCAGAGCGGGAGGAGGACGCCGGGAAGGAGCGCGCGCTGACAGCAGAGCGGGAGAGGGACGCCGGGCACGGGGCAGAGCGGTGAGGGGAGCAGCGTCCCTGCCTAGCAGAGGGCAGGGACGCCGGCACTACAGTACCCCCCCCTTTAGGCCCCCCCTTTTTTAGGCCAGACAGAAATTTAGCTAGGATGAGAGGGGCATGGATGTTCTCCCGGGGCTCCCACGTTCTCTCCTCAGGACCAAACCCCTTCCAATCTACCATAAAAAAGGTCTTTCCTCTTACCCTTTTGGTGGCAAGAATGTTCTCTACCTCAAACTCGTCCTCAGCGGAAACCGGAGCAGGAGGCGTACCTGTAGACTTGGAAAAAGAGTTAAGTACCACAGGTTTGAGGAGAGATACATGGAAGGAGTTAGGGATCCGTAAGTTGGCCGGGAGTTTCAATTTATAGGCCACCGGGTTGATCTGACTGGTGACCTCCAGAGGTCCGATGAACCGAGGCCCTAACTTGTAAGAAGGTATCTTGAGTCGAACATATTTAGATGAGAGCCAGACCTTATCTCCTGGACGAAATTGAGGAGGATCCAGGCGTTTTTTGTCAGCGTGTCTTTTCATCCGTTCGGACGACTGAAGGAGTGCGGATCGGGTACTCTCCCAAATGGAGGAAAATTTGCTAACGAGAGATTCCGCAGCCGGGTTGTCCACCGAGGTGGAGACAGGAAAAGGAATCCGAGGATGCTGACCAAAGACTACAAAAAACGGGGATTTGGAGGAGGATTCGCTCTCGTGATTATTGTAAGAGAACTCGGCCCATGGTAGGAGATCCACCCAGTCAGAATGGTGGGCATTAACGAAGTGCCGGAGGTAACTGGTCAGGTTCTGATTGATCCGCTCCACTTGACCATTGGACTGTGGGTGGTAAGCGGAAGAGAAGTCCAGGGTGACGTCTAGTAGTTTACAAGTGGCTCTCCAGAAGCGTGAGATGAACTGTACCCCACGATCCGACACGATGTGGAGGGGCAGGCCATGAAGACGGAAGATGTGACGAATAAAGTCTCTAGCTAGCTCGGGTGCAGACGGGAGGCCTGGTAGGGGAACGAAATGAGCCATCTTGGAGAAGCGGTCAGCGACCACCCAAATGACCGTACAACCGGCAGAGAGTGGAAGGTCAGTTATGAAGTCCATTGCAATATGCTGCCAGGGGGCAGCAGGTACTGGGAGCGGAAGGAGGCGACCGGCTGGCAGATGTCTCGGAACCTTGTTGCGGGCGCAGGACACACAGGCAGAAACAAAGTCTATTACATCCTTGTGCAGGGTAGGCCACCAGTAGTGACGGGAAATAAGCTGGAGAGTCTTCTTCTGACCAGCGTGGCCAGCCAGTTTAGACGAGTGACCCCAGAGAAGGATCTTCTCCCGATCAGGTACTGATACGAACGTCTTTCCGGGAGGGAGACGATTTAGACTCACGGGAGCCACCTGCATTACTCTGGCGGGATCGATGATGTGTTTCGGATCTTCCTCGAGATCAGATACCAGAAAGGATCGAGACAAGGCGTCCGCCTTGACGATTTTGTCAGCCGGGCGAAAATGAAGGACAAAATCAAAACGAGCAAAAAACAAGGACCACCGGGCTTGGCGCGGGTTAAGTCTCTGGGCATGCTGGAGGTAAGCCAAGTTCTTGTGGTCAGTGTAAATTATTACCGGGTGAAGAGCCCCCTCAAGCAGGTAACGCCACTCCTCCAATGCCAGTTTGATGGCCAATAACTCTCGATCTCCTATGGAATAATTGCGCTCTGAGGAGGAGAAGAGTTTAGAGAAGAAGCCGCAAGTTACCATCCTCCCGGAAGAAGATTTTTGAGTAAGTACCGCTCCAGCTCCAGAGGAGGAGGCGTCCACTTCCAGGAAGAACTGCTTGTTGCCGTCCGGGCGATGCAGCACCGGGGCGGAAGAGAAGGCCTGTTTTAAGGAAAGAAAGGCTTCTTCTGCTTCGGGCGGCCACTGTTTGGGATTAGTACCCTTACGGGTGAGCGCGGAAATTGGGGCAGTCCGGGAAGAGAAGTGTGGTATGAAGAGGCGGTAGTAGTTGGCGAAGCCCAGGAACCGCTGAATGGCTTTCAACCCCTCCGGTCGGGGCCATTTCTCAATGGCAGACAGTTTCTCTGGATCCATTCGTAGGCCGGTCTGAGAAATAATGTAGCCCAAAAACGGAAGCGAGGTCTGCTCAAAGAGGCACTTCTCGTATTTAGCGAAGAGGTGATTCTGCCTGAGCCTGAGCAGGACCTGACGAACGTCCCTCCGGTGAGTCTGGAGATCCGGAGAGAAGACCAAGATGTCGTCCAGGTACACCACTACGCAGGAGTAGAGAAGGTCCTGGAAGATGTCATTGACCAACTCTTGAAAGACGGCAGGAGCGTTACAGAGACCAAAGGGCATTACCAGGTATTCATAGTGGCCGTCCCGGGTGTTGAATGCCGTCTTCCATTCATCCCCCTGACGAATACGAACCAGGTTGTACGCCCCACGGAGGTCTAGTTTGGTGAAGATTCTAGCCCCCCTCAGACGATCAAATAATTCTGGAATGAGCGGAAGGGGGTACTTATTCTTCACCGTGATCTGGTTTAGGCCTCTATAGTCTATACAGGGACGGAGAGAGCCGTCCTTCTTTTTGACGAAAAAGAAGCCTGCTCCCGCCGGGGAGGTAGATTTCCGGATGAATCCCCTGGCCAGATTCTCCTCAATATATTCGGACATCGACCGGGTCTCAGCAGCGGATAAAGGATAAATACGCCCACGGAGAGGAGTAGTACCGGGTAACAGGTCGATGGGACAGTCGTATGGTCTATGAGGGGGTAATGTCTCTGCCTCCTTTTTATTAAAGACATCAGCATAAGACCAATAAGGAATTGGAAGTCCAGGTAGATTAGCTGGGGTAGGAGAGGGACGGACGGGATGGACGGGAACCAGGCAGGTCTTATGACAGTCTTGTCCCCAGCGAAGGACTTCTCCGGTTTGCCAGTCAAGCACGGGTGCATGTCTCTGGAGCCAAGGCAGACCTAGCAAGAGGGCGTGAGAGAGTCCAGGCAGAACATGAAAGGAGATACTTTCAGAATGCAGCATTCCCACCTGCAGAGTAATGGATTCGGTGATGAGTTGGATGGGGCGTGGTAAGAGCCCCCCATCCACGGCAGCCACAGACAAGGGTACAGCCAGAGGTTTGGTGGGGATGCGGTATTTCTCTACCAGGGACTGTGAAATAAGATTCCCGGCTGCTCCAGAGTCCAATTGGGCTAGTTCGAAATAACGGTTCTCCCCGTAGACGATTGAAACTGACAACAGCAGGGATGGAGAGGATTTATTCTTGTCTAGGTGGACCTCTCTGAGCGAACCTAGACACAGGCGTTTCCCGACCTCTCCGGGCAGGCACGGATCCGGTGCTCCTTACTGCCACAGTAGAAGCAGGTCCCCTCGGCACGGCGTAAGTCCTGACGGGTCTTGACCATCTTGGTCTGGTCGACCTGCATAGGCTCAGGAGGGTGTACCTGGTTAGAGACAGAAGGAGTGACGGGTTTCTGAAAAGTAGGAGCTAAACGTAGTAACCTCCTCTCACGGGTGACCTCTCTGGCACGCTCCTGGAACCGTAGGTTAATCCGGGTGGCAAGAGTTATTAAGTCATCGAGAGTGGTAGGAATGTCCCGACCGGCAAGTTCATCTTTAATACGGCCGGACAGACCCTCCCAGAAGACGGAAACCAGAGCGTCGTTATCCCAGGCCAGCTCCGAGGCAAGGGTACGGAACCGTATGGCATATTGGCCCACGGTGAGGCTTTCCTGACGGAGGCGTAGCAATGATGATGCGGATGAGGTCTTCCGTCCGGGTTCGTCGAAGACTTTCCGAAAAGCCGTGAGAAAAGCAGGCAAGTTGGACACCAGGGGGTCTCCTCTCTCCCATAGAGGATTTAGCCAGGCCAGAGCCTCCCCGGTGAGATGGGACATGATGAATGCAATTTTGGCTCGGTCGGAGTTAAACTGGTGGGACAATAGTTCAAAGTGCAGGGTGCACTGATTTATGAAGCCCCGAGCCTGGACGGAGTCGCCTCCGAAGCGAGGAGGTGCAGAAAGCCGGGGTCCGGGGCAGGATACCATGGTATTAGTGGGCAGCGGAGCTGCCGGATTGCGAGACATGGCACTGGCGGAGGTTGTCGGTGAAGCAGTCAGAGTATCCAGGCGTGTATTGACATTCCGCAGGTGACCCAGGATGGACTCCTGTTGGGACCTTTGACGGGACAGTTCATGACACAGGTCCGAGAGCGAGGGAGCTTGGGTGCCACCGGGTTCCATGGCCCGAGCAAACTGTAACGGGTCTGGGAGGCGGAACCTCTGGGCTACAATACAAGGGGGCGGTCCTTGTAAGGGAGCGGGTGGCGACCAGGCAGGCAGTCACAGGAGGTGACCTGGACAGTCTCTGAGTGAACGGGACAGTCTCTAAGTGAACGGGACAGTCTCTGAGTGAACGGGGCTGGAGGTCACGGCAAGTGACCGGGGCAGTCTCTAGGTATAGGGTTGGTACGACCTGTGGCGGCTGAAGATAGACGAGAGCTCCCAGGTGAGCAGGCGAGAGTCTCTGGATGAACGGGTGGTCACAGCATGTGACGGCGGAGCCTCCAGGAAGACCAGCGGACAGGCGACAGATGAGCGCTCCCAGGTGAGCGGGCAGAAGTCTCTGGACAGGCGGGTGGTCACAGCACGTGACGGCAGAGCCTCCGGGTAGGCAGACAGACAGGTAGCAGATGAGCGCTCCCAGGTGAGCGGGCAGGAGTCACTGGACAGGCAGGTGGTCACAGCACGTGACGGCGGAGCCTCCAGGTAGGCTAGCAGGCAGATAGCAGATGTGCGCTCCCAGGTGAGCGGGCAAGCTGGTCCATAGACAGACTGACAGGAGTTGTTAGGCAGACCGTCGGACCTCAGGCAGGCAGGCAGGTAGCTGATGTGCGCTCCCAGGTGAGCGGGCAAGAGTCTCTGGAATAGCTGGTGGTCACAGCACGTGACAGCGGAGCCTCCGGGCAGGCAAGCAGGCAGGTAGCGGAGAAGCGCTCCCAGGTGAGCGGGCAGGCTGGTCCTTAGACAGACTGACAGGAGTAGTAAGGCAGACCGTCGGACCTCAGACTAGCAGACAGGTAGCAAGTAATCAGGCAGGAATCTGACAGGTAACTGGCAGGTAACTGGCAACGGGACCTGAGGGCTGAAGCACAGGTGAGACACAGGTGCAAACAACATTGCTCGGGCACCTCCATTTTGGAGGAGGTGCCTTATATATGATGAAGTCCTCCGGCCATTGGCCGGGGACTCCTTAGGACGACGCGCGCGGCCCCTTTAAGAGGAGGGGAGCGCGCGCGCGCCCTAAGCACAGGGGCCGGGAAGGAGCGCGCGCTGAGAGCAGAGCGGGAGGAGGACGCCGGGAAGGAGCGCGCGCTGACAGCAGAGCGGGAGAGGGACGCCGGGCACGGGGCAGAGCGGTGAGGGGAGCAGCTTCCCTGCCTAGCAGAGGGCAGGGACGCCGGCACTACAACGAGGAGGTCAAAGTGGTTTACCAAGACGGTTTTAATGCCCCTTGGAAGAGACGTGGAGGTCACAGTAGCTTAACAAGATGGTTTTATTGCCCCTTGGAAGAAACGTGGAGGTCAGAGTGGTTTAACAAGACGGTTTTAATGCCCCTTGGAAGAGACGTGGAGGTCTCAGTAGCTTAAAAAGACTGTCGTAATGCACCTTGGAAGAGATGTGGAGTTTAGAGTGGTTTAAGAAGACGATTTTAATGCCACTTGGAAGAGACGTAAATGTCACAGTGGCTTAACAAGACAGTTTTAATGCCCCTTGGAAGAGACGTGGAGATCAGAGTGGTTTAACAAGACGATTTTAATGCCCCTTGGAAGAGACGTGGAGGTCACAGTCGCTTAGCAAGACGGTTTTAATGCCCGTAGGAAAAGACGTGCAGTTCAGAGTGGTTTAACATGACGGTTTTAATGCCCCTTGGAAGAGACGTGGAGGTCACAGTAGTTTAACAAGACGGTGCAAATGCCCCTTGGAAGAGAAATGGAGTTCAGCGTGGTTTAACAAGATGGTTTTTATGCCCCTTGGTAGAGACGTGGAGGTCACAGTAGCTTAACAAGATGGTTTTATTGCCCCTTGGAAGAGACGTGGAGGTCAGAGTGGTTTAACAAGACGGTTTTAATGCACCTTGGAAGAGACGTGCAGCTCAGAGTGGTTTAACAAGACACTTTTAATGCCCCTTGGAAGAGACGTGGAGGTTACAGTAGCTTAATAAGACGGTTTTAATGCCCCTTGGTAGAGACGTGGACTTCAGAGTGGTTTAACAAGACGGTTTTAATGCCCCTTGGAAGTGACGTGGAGTTCAGAGTTGTTTAACAAGACAGTTTTAATGCCCCTTGGAAGAGACGTGGAGGTCACAGTAGCTTAAGAAGATGGTGTTAATGCCCTTTGGAAAAGACATGGAGTTCAGAGTGGTTTAACAAGATGGTTTTAATGCCCCGTGGAAGAGACATGGAGGTCACAGTAGCTTAACAAGATGGTTTTATTGCCCCTTGGAAGAGACGTGGAGGTCAGAGTGGTTTAACAAGACGGTTTTAATGAACCTTGGAAGAGACGTGCAGCTCAGAGTGGTTTAACAAGACACTTTTAATGCCCCTTGGAAGAGACGTGGAGGCCACAGTAGCTTAACAAGATGGTTTTAACGCCCCTTGGAAGAGACTAGGAGTACAGAGTGGTTGAACAAGATAGTTTTAATACCCCTGGGAAGAGACGTGGAGGTTACAGTAGCTTAAGAAGACGGTTTTAATGCTCCTTGGTACAGACGTGGAGTACAGAGTGGTTTAACAAGACTTTTTTAATGCCCCTTGGAAAAGACGTGGAGTACAGTGTCGTCTAACAAGATGGTTTTAATGCCCCTTGGAAGAGACGTGGAGGTCACAGTAACTTAACAAGACGGTTTTAATGCCCCTTGGAAGAGACGTGGAGGTCACAGTTTCTTAACAAGACGGTTTTAATGTCAGTGGAAGAGACGAGGAGGTCAAAGTGGATTACCAAGACGGTTTTAATGCCCCTTGGAAGAGTCGTGGAGGTCTCAGAAGCTTAACAAGATGGTTGTAATGCCCCTTCGAAGAGATGTGGAGTTTAGAGTGGTTTAACATGACGGTTTTAATGCCTCTTGGAAGAGACGTGAAGGTAACAGTGGCTTAACAAGACGGTTTTAATGCCCCTTGGAAGAGACGTGGAGATCAGAGTGGTTTAACAAGACGATTTTAATGCCCCTATGAAAAAACGTGGAGTTCAGAGTGGTTTAACGTGACGGTTTTAATGCCCCTTGGAAGAGACATGGAGTTCAGAGTGGTTTAAGAAGACGGTTTTAATGCCCCTTGGAAGAGACGTGGAGGTCACATTAGCTTAACAAGACGGTTTTAATGCCCCTTGGAAGAGACGTGGAGGTCACAGTAGCTTAACAAGACGGTTTTAATGCCCCTTGGAAGAGACATGGAGGTCAGAGTGGTTTAACAAGACGGTTTTAATGCCCCTTGGAAGAGACGTGGAGGTCATAGTGGTGTTAAAAGACAGTTTTAATGCCCCTTGGAAGAGACATATAGATCACAGCAGCTTAACTAAACGGTTTTAATGCCCCTTGGAAGAGACGTGGAGGTTACAGTAGTTTAACAAGATGGTTTTAATGCCCCTTGGTAGAGACGTGGAGTTCAGAGTGGTTTAACAAGAAGATGTTAATGCACCTTGGAAGAGACGTGCAGTTCAGAGTGGTTTAACAAGACACTTTTAATGCCCCTTGAAAGAGACGTGGAGGCCACAGTAGCTTAGCAAGATGGTTTTAATGCCCCTTGGAAGAGACTAGGAGTTCAGAGTGGTTAAACAAGACAGTTTTAATACCCCTGGGAAGAGACGTGGAGGTTACAGTAGCTTAACAAGACGGTTTTAATGCTCCTTGGTAGAGACGTGGAGTACAGAGTGATTTATCAAGACGGTTTTAATGCCCCTTGGAAAAGACATGGAGTTCAGAGTGGTTTAGCAAGATGCTTTTAATGCCAATTGGAAGAGACGTGGAGGTCACAGTAGCGTAACAAGACGTTTTTAATGCCCCTTGGAAGTGATGTGGAGGTCACAGCAGCTTAACAAGATGGTTTTAATGCACTTGCTAGTGACGTGGAGGTCAGAGTGGTTTTAAAAGACTGTTTTAATGCCCCTTGGAAGAGACGTGGAGTTCACAGTAGCTTAACCAGATGGTTTTAATACCCGTTCGAAGAGACGTGGAGTTCAGAGTGGTTAAACAATACGGTTTTAATGCCCCTTGGGAGAGACGTGGAGGTTACAGTAGCTTAAGAAGATGGTGTTAATGCCCTTTGGAAAAGACATGGAGTTCAGAGTGGTTTAACAAGATGGTTTTAATGCCCCGTGGAAGAGACGTGGAGGTCACAGTAGCTTAACAAGACAGTTTTAATGCCACCTGAAAGAGACATGGAGGTCACAGTAGCTTAACAAGACGGTTTTAATGCCCCTTGGAAGAGACGTGGAGGTCACAGTAGCTTACAAAGATGGTTTTAATGCCGATTGGAAGAGATGTGGAGGTTAGAGTAGCTTAACCAGATGGTTTTAATGACCGTTCCAAGAGACGTGGAGTTCAGAGTGGTTAAACAAGACGATTTTAATGCCTCTTGGAAGAGACGTGGAGGTCACAGTAGCTTAACAAGATGGTTTTAATGCCCCTTGGAAGAGACGTGGAGATCAGAGTGGTTTAACAAGTTGAATTTAATGCCGCTAGGAAAAGACGTGGAGTTCAGAGTGGTTTAATAAGATGGTTTTAATGCCCCGTGGAAGAGACGTGGAGGTCACAGTAGCTTAACAAGACGGTTTTAATGCCACCTGAAAGAGACATGGAGGTCACAGTAGCTTAACAAGACGGTTTTAATGCCCCTTGGAAGAGACGTGGAGGTCACACTAGCTTACAAATATGGTTTTAATGCCGATTGGAAGAGATGTGGAGGTTAGAGTAGCTTAAACAGATGGTTTTAATGACCGTTCCAAGAGACGTGGAGTTCAGAGTGGTTAAACAAGACGGTTTTAATGCCCCTTGGAAGAGACGTGGAGGTCACACTAGCTTACAAAGATGGTTTTAATGCCGATTGGAAGAGATGTGGAGGTTAGAGTAGCTTAACCAGATGGTTTTAATAACCGTTCAAAGAGACGTGGAGTTCAGAGTGGTTAAACAAGACGGTTTTAATGCCCCTTGGAAGAGACGTGTAGGTCACAGTAGCTTAACAAGATGGTTTTAATGCCCTTTGGAAGAGACGTGGAGATCAGAGTGGTTTAACAAGTTGAATTTAATGCCGCTAGGAAAAGACGTGGAGTTCAGAGTGGTTTAACGTGACGGTTTTAATGCCCCTTGGAAGAGACGGGGAGTTCAGAGTGGTTTAACAAGACAGTTTTAATGACCATTGGAAGAGACGTGGAGGTCACAGTAGCTTAACAAGACGGTCGTAATGCCCCTTGGAAGAGATGTGGAGTTTAGAGTGGTTTAACAAGACGGTTTTAATGCCTCTTGGAAGAGACGTGAAGGTAACAGTGGCTTAACAAGATGGTTTTAATGCCCCTTGGAAGAGACGTGGAGATCAGAGTGGTTTAACAAGACGATTTTAATGCCCCTAGGAAAAGACGTGGAGTTCAGAGTGGTTTAACGTGACGGTTTTAATGCCCCTTGGAAGAGACATGGAGTTCAGATTGGTTTAACAAGACGGTTTTAATGCCCCTTGGAAGAGACGAGGAGCTCTCAGTAGCTTAAAAAGACTGTCGTAATACACCTTGGAAGAGATGTGGAGTTTAGAGTGGTTTAAGAAGACGGTTTTAATGCCATTTGGAAGAGACGTGAATGTCACAGTGGCTTAACAAGACAGTTTTAATGCCCCTTGGAAGAGACGTGGAGATCAGAGTGGTTTAACAAGACGATTTTAATGCCCCTTGGAAGAGACGTGGAGGTCACAGTCGCTTAGCAAGACGGTTTTAATGCCCGTAGGAAAAGACGTGCAGTTCAGAGTGGTTTAACGTGACGGTTTTAATGCCCCTTGGAAGAGGCGAGGAGTTCAGAGTGGTTTAACAAGACGGTTTTAATGCCCATTGGAAGAGACGTGGAGGTCACAGTAGTTTAACAAGACGGTGCTAATGCCCCTTGGAAGAGAAATGGAGTTCAGAGTGGTTTAACAAGATGGTTTTTATGCCCCTTGGTAGAGAAGTGGAGGTCACAGTAGCTTAACAAGATGGTTTAATTGCCCCTTGGAAGAGACGTGCAGCTCAGAGTGGTTTAACAAGACACTTTTAATGCCCCTTGGAAGAGACGTGGAGGCCACAGTAGCTTAACAAGATGGTTTTAATGCCCCTTGGAAGAGACTAGGAGTACAGAGTGGTTTAACAAGATAGTTTTAATACCCCTGGGAAGAGACGTGGAGGTTACAGTAGCTTAAGAAGACGGTTTTAATGCTGCTTGGTACAGACGTGGAGTACAGAGTGGTTTAACAAGACTTTTTTAATGCCCCTTGGAAAAGATGTGGAGTACAGAGTCGTTTAACAAGATGGTTTTAATACCCCTGGGAAGAGACGTGGAGGTTACAGTAGCTTAAGAAGACGGTTTTAATGCTGCTTGGTACAGACGTGGAGTACAGAGTGGTTTAACAAGACTTTTTTAATGCCCCTTGGAAAAGATGTGGAGTACAGAGTCGTTTAACAAGATGGTTTTAATGCCCCTTGGAAGAGACGTGGAGGTCACAGTAACTTAACAAGACGGTTTTAAAGCCCCTTGGAAGAGACGTGGAGGTCACAGTTTCTTAACAAGACGGTTTTAATGCCCCTTGGATGAAAAGTGGAGTTCATAGTGGTTTAACAAAACAGTAGCTTAGCAATACGGTTTTAATGCCCCTTGGAAGAGACAAGGAGTTCAGAGTGGTTTAACAAGATGGTTTTACTTCCCCTTGGAAAAGACGTGGAGTTCAGAGTGGTTTAACAAGACGGTTTTAATGCCCCTTGGCATAGACGTGGAGGTCACAGTAGCTTACCAACACTGTTTTAATGTCCCTTGGAAGAGATGTGGAGGTCACAGTAGCTTAACAAGACGGTTTTAATGTCAGTGGAAGAGACGAGGAGGTCAAAGTGGATTAACAAGATGGTTTTAATGCCCCTTGCAAGAGACGTGGAGGTCTCAGTAGCTTAACAAGATGGTTGTAATGCCCCTTCGAAGAGATGTGGAGTTTAGAGTGGTTTAACAAGACGGTTTTAATGCCTCTTGGAAGAGACGTGAAGGTAACAGTGGCTTAACAAGACGGTTTTAATGCCCCTTGGAAGAGACATGGAGTTCAGAGTGGTTTAACAAGACGGTTTTAATGCTCCTTGGAAGAGACGTGGAGGTCACATTAGCTTAACAAGACGGTTTTAATGCCCCTTGGAAGAGACATGGAGGTCAGAGTGGTTTAACAAGACGGTTTTAATGCCCCTTGGAAGAGACGTGGAGGTAATAGTGGTGTTAAAAGACAGTTTTAATGCCCCTTGAAAGAGACATGGAGATCACAGCAGCTTAACTAAACGGTTTTAATGCCCCTTGGAAGAGACGTGGAGGTTACAGTAGTTTAACAAGATGGTTTTAATGCCCCTTGGTAGAGACGTGGAGTTCAGAGTGGTTTAACAAGAAGATGTTAATGCACCTTGGAAGAGACGTGCAGTTCAGAGTGGTTTAACAAGACACTTTTAATGCCCCTTGAAAGAGACGTGGAGGCCACAGTAGCTTAGCAAGATGGTTTTAATGCCCCTTGGAAGAGACTAGGAGTTCAGAGTGGTTAAACAAGACAGTTTTAATACCCCTGGGAAGAGACGTGGAGGTTACAGTAGCTTAACAAGACGGTTTTAATGCTCCTTGGTAGAGACGTGGAGTACAGAGTGATTTATCAAGACGGTTTTAATGCCCCTTGGAAAAGACGTGGAGTTCAGAGTGGTTTAGCAAGATGCTTTTAATGCCAATTGGAAGAGACGTGGAGGTCACAGTAGCTTAACAAGACGTTTTTAATGCCCCTTGGAAGTGACGTGGAGGTCACAGTAGCTTAACAAGACGGTTTTAATGCAATTGCTAGAGACGTGGAGGTCAGAGTGGTTTTAAAAGACTGTTTTAATGCCCCTTGGAAGAGACGTGGAGTTCACAGTAGCTTAACCAGATAGTTTTAATACCCGTTCGAAGAGACGTAAAGTTCAGAGTGGTTAAACAATACGGTTTTAATGCCCCTTGGAAGAGACGTGGAGGTTACAGTAGCTTAATAAGACGGTTTTAATGCCCCTCGGTAGAGACGTGGACTTCAGAGTGGTTTAACAAGACGGTTTTAATGCCCCTTGGAAGTGACGTAGAGTTCAGAGTTGTTTAACAAGACAGTTTTAATGCCCCTTGGAAGAGACGTGGAGGTCACAGTAGCTTAAGAAGATGGTGTTAATGCCCCTTGGAAAAGACATGGAGTCCAGAGTGGTTTAACAAGATGGTTTTAATGCCCCGTGGAAGAGACGTGGAGGTCACAGTAGCTTAACAAGACGGTTTTAATGCCACCTGAAAGAGACATGGAGGTCACAGTAGCTTAACAAGACGGTTTTAATGCCCCTTGGAAGAGACGTGGAGGTCACACTAGCTTACAAAGATGGTTTTAATGCCGATTGGAAGAGATGTGGAGGTTAGAGTAGCTTAACCAGATGGTTTTAATGACCGTTCCAAGAGACGTGGAGTTCAGAGTGGTTAAACAAGACGGTTTTAATGCTTCTTGGAAGAGACGTGGAGGTCACAGTAGCTTAACAAGATGGTTTTAATGCCCCTTCGAAGAGACGTGGAGATCAGAGTGGTTTAACAAGTTGAATTTAATGCCGCTAGGAAAAGACGTGGAGTTCAGAGTGGTTTAACGTGACGGTTTTAATGCCCTTTGGAAGAGACGTGGAGTTCAGAGTGGTTTAACAAGACAGTTTTAATGCCCCTTGGAAGAGACGTGGAGGTCACAGTAGCTTAACAAGACCGTTTTAATGACCCCTTGGAAGAGACGTGGAGGTCACAGTAGCTTAACAAGACGGTCGTAATGCCCCTTGGAAGAGATGTGGAGTTTAGAGTGGTTTAACAAGACGGTTTTAATGCCTCTTGGAAGAGACGTGAAGGTAACAGTGGCTTAACAAGATGGTTTTAATGCCCCTTGGAAGAGACGTGGAGATCAGAGTGGTTTAACAAGACGATTTTAATGCCCCTAGGAAAAGACGTGGAGTTCAGAGTGATTTAACGTGACGGTTTTAATGCCCCTTGAAAGAGACATGGAGTGTAGAGTGGTTTAACAAGACGGTTTTAATGCCCCTTGGAAGAGACGAGGAGGTCTCAGTAGCTTAAAAAGACTGTCGTAATGCACCTTGGAAGAGATGTGGAGTTTAGAGTGGTTTAAGAAGACGGTTTTAATGCCACTTGGAAGAGACGTGAATGTCACAGTGGCTTACCAAGACAGTTTTAATGCCCCTTGGAAGAGACGTGGAGATCAGAGTGGTTTAACAAGGCGATTTTAATGCCCCTTGGAAGAGACGTGGAGGTCACAGTCGCTTAGCAAGACGGTTTTAATGCCCGTAGGAAAAGACGTGCAGTTCAGTGTGGTTTAACGTGACGGTTTTAATGCCCCTTGGAAGAGGCGAGGAGTTCAGAGTGGTTTAACAAGACGGTTTTAATGCCCCTTGTAAGAGACGTGGAGGTCACAGTAGTTTAACAAGACGGTGCTAATGCCCCTTGGAAGAGAAATGGAGTTCAGAGTGGTTTAACAAGGTGGTTTTCATGCCCCTTGGTAGAGAAGTGGAGGTCACAGTAGCTTAACAAGATGGTTTTATTGCCCCTTGGAAGAGACGTGCAGCTCAGAGTGGTTTAACAAGACACTTTTAATTCCCCTTGGAAGAGACGTGGAGGCCACAGTAGCTTAACAAGATGGTTTTAATGCCCCTTGGAAGAGACTAGGAGTACAGAGTGGTTTAACAAGATAGTTTTAATACCCCTGGAAAGAGACATGGAGGTTACAGTAGCTTAAGAAGACGGTTTTAATGCTCCTTGGTACAGACGTGGAGTACAGAGTGGTTTAACAAGGCTTTTTTAATGCCCCTTGGAAAAGACGTGGAGTACAGAGTCGTTTAACAAGATGGTTTTAATGCCCCTTGGAAGAGACGTGGAGGTCACAGTAACTTAACAAGACTTTTTTAAAGCCCCTTGGAAGAGACGTGGAGGTCACAGTTTCTTAACAAGACGGTTTTAATGCCCCTTGGATGAAAAGTGGAGTTCACAGTGGTTTAACAAAACAGTAGCTAAACAATACGGTTTTAATGCCCCTTGGAAGAGACAAGGAGTTCAGAGTGGTTTAACAAGATGGTTTTACTTCCCCTTGGAAAAGACGTGGAGTTCAGAGTGGTTTAACAAGACGGTTTTAATGCCCCTTGGCATAGACGTGGAGGTCACAGTAGCTTACCAACACTGTTTTAATGTCCCTTGGAAGAGATGTGGAGGTCACAGTAGCTTAACAAGACGGTTTTAATGTCAGTGGAAGAGACGAGGAGGTCAAAGTGGATTACCAAGACGGTTTTAATGCCCCTTGGAAGAGACGTGGAGGTCTCAGTAGCTTAACAAGATGGTTGTAATGTCCCTTCGAAGAGATGTGGAGTTTAGAGTGGTTTAATAAGACGGTTTTAATGCCTCTTGGAAGAGACGTGAAGGTAACAGTGGCTTAACAAGATGGTTTTTGTTATGTTCTGCTACCAAAGCTAAGGAAAGAGAGGAGATCTGTCCCTACTATAGGACTCAGCTGAATCCCTACGATGTAACAGGGAACCTGATCCTGCGATCAGACCTGCTAAAGTCCTAATCTAGTCTGTACGGAGACCTATAGATGTGGGGAGGGAATCCCTACAAGTACTAAGGACTGGGAGGAATATGGGACACCTCCTAACAGAAATAGTAGCAGACAGACGAACAAACAAAATAGATAGAACATAGAGGTCCGTAGACCAAGCAAACTAACAGAGTTAGATACAGAGCACAGGCTAGCTAGAAAGTAGATATACAATGAAGTCCAGCAAAGCCAGAAGGGCGGAGCAGGATTAAATAGGCCAACAAGGTCATGTGACCAGCAAAGGAAAAAAAACCTAACAGCAAGGTTCTAACAGTACCCCCCCTTCTAAGAGGATCCTCCGGATCCCCTAAGACCAGGCTTATCAGGAAATCTCCTGTGAAACGCTCTGATAAGTCTGGACGCGGAAACATCATCTGACCTCACCCAAGAGTTATCCTCGGGTCCGAAACCTTTCCAGGCCACAAGATACTGCAAACTACCTCTATACCGTCTAGAGTCAAGGATGCGAGAAATTTCATATTCCCCGTCCTCCACCACCGGAGGAACAGAGGCAGAGGCGTCACCATCCGACACAACAGCTTTTTTTAACAGAGAGACATGAAAGACCGGATTAATTCTCCAGGAGGTAGGAACCTCCAACCTAACAGCAGATTGGTTGACAACCTGAAGCACCTTAAAGGGCCCTACAAACTTGGGACCCAATTTCTTAGAAGGAATCCTCAACCGCAGATTCCTAGAGGACAACCAAACCATGTCACCAACAGCGAACAAAACCTCCTGTCGTTTCCTATCAAAGTAGTCTTTAGATTTTCTGTTGGCCTCCTGAAGATTACCACGCACATCCGTCCAAACTCTTTCCAAATCACCGGAAAAATTCTCCTCCTCAGGCACGGCAGATCCCAACTTGGAGAACGACCCAAACGACGGATGTCTCCCAGAACAACAAAAAAAAGGCGAACAACCAGCAGAAGAAGATGTATGATTGTTCAGAGCAAATTCGGCAAGTGGCAGAAACTCAGACCACCCCTCTTGATTGTCTGCCACAAAACAACGCAAGAACTGCTCAACATCCTGGTTTTTCCTTTCTGTCTGGCCATTAGATTCAGGATGATATCCGGATGAAAACGACAAATGAATTCCCAACCTGTCACAAAAGGCACGCCAAAAACGAGCCACGAACTGAGGACCCCTATCAGAAACAATGTCAGTAGGAACGCCATGAAGTCTGACAATTTCCTTGACAAAGGCCTTAGCGAGAGTTTTAGCGCAGGGCAGTTTGACGAAGGGAACCAAGTGACACATCTTGCTAAAACGGTCCACGACCACCCAGATGACAGTAAAACCCTCAGAGGGGGGAAGGTCAGTTATAAAGTCCATAGCCAAATGTGTCCAAGGAGCACTGGGGACCTCCAAAGGACAAAGCAACCCCGCAGCAGGAGTATGTGAGGACTTAGATCTAGCACATATAGTACATTGGCGCACCCACTTAATGACTTCCTTCTGCCATCCAGGCCACCAAAAACTGCGACCCACCAGTCTCTTGGTCTCAGAGATTCCGGGATGACCTGCCAACCGAGATTCGTGACACTCAACAAACAAATCTCTCCTAAAGGTCCCAGGCACAAACAACCTCCCATGAGGAGTGTTAGATGGGGCATTCTCCTGAGCTTTAAGAATCTCATCTTCCAAAACGGAGTCTAAAGCAGCTATCACAACACCTTCTTGTAAAATGTTTTCCTCTTTCTCAGCACCGACTATGGGAGAAAAACTGCGAGACAAGGCATCCGCCTTAACATTCTTAGTACCAGGGATGTAAGTAACGGAGAAATTAAACCGCGAGAAAAACAGTGCCCACCTAGCCTGACGGGCATTCAGGCGCTTGGCAGCATCAAGATATATCAGATTTTTATGATCCGTAAGAACCTGAACGGGAAATTCTGCACCTTCCAAGAAGTGGCGCCAGTGTTCAAATGCGAGTTTAATAGCCAATAATTCCCGATTACCAATATCGTAATTCAATTCAGTCTCCGAAAATTTTTTTGAAAAAAAGGCACAGGGATGTAATCCATCCCCGTTATCCTGAGACAATACTGTGCCAACCCCCACAGAGGAAGCATCAACCTCAACCAAAAACGGCCTAGTAACATCAGGCTGCATAAGGATGGGAGCAGAGGTGAACCTCTCTTTGAGATACACAAAAGCTTCAATGGCCTCAGAAGACCACTGAACCGCATCAGCACCTTTCCTGGTGAGATCAGTCAGAGGTTTGACAATACTAGAAAAATTTTTTATGAATTTTCTATAGTAATTGGCGAAACCCAAAAACCTCTGTATCGATTTCAAACCAATAGGCCTAGGCCATTCCTGCACAGCCTGAACCTTAACCGGATCCATCTCAAAACCTTTGCTGGAGATAATGTAGCCCAAAAAACTAATTCTCTGTACAGCGAACTCACATTTCTCCAGCTTAGCAAAAAGCGAATTGTCCATTAATAACTGTAATACCTCACGCACGCTCCGCCAATGAGACTCCAGATCTGGCGAATAAATCAAAATGTCATCCAAATACACAACCACATTTTTACCGATCAAAGGTCTAAGGATGTCATTAATCAGATTCTGAAAAAATGCAGGAGCATTAGTAAGACCAAAAGGCATAACCAGATTCTCAAAATGACCCACAGGAGTGTTAAAAGCAGTCTTCCATTCATCACCCTCCTTCATGCGCAACAGATTGTATGCCCCCTTAAGGTCAATTTTAGAGAACCACTTGGCCCCCAATAACTGGTTAAACAGATCAGGAATCAATGGCAGTGGGTAAGGATTGCGTACCGTAATTTTGTTAATCTCACGAAAATCCAGACAAGGACGTAAACCGCCGTCCTTTTTTTTTACAAAAAAAAATCCAACCGCCACAGGAGACTTAGAGGGCCTAATGTGACCGGCGGCCAAGCTTGTCTGTATGTATTCCTCCAAAGCCTTCCTCTCAGGAATAGTAAGGTTAAATAAACTACTCTTAGGAAGAGTCGCTCCAGGGACAAATTCAATAGAACAATCATAGTCTCTATGGGGAGGCAAAACCTGCGATTCTTTCTCAGAAAAAACTCTCCAAAAATCCTGAATAGGAACAGGCAATTCTCCCCTATCCAAAGCTGCAATACGCCCGTTACAACACTTGTCATAACATTTATGGCTCCAGGATTTAATTTCACTGGTAGACCAATCCAGTACAGGATTGTGAAATTTTAACCAGGGCAAACCCAATATTACTGGAGAAGGCAAGTTATTCAACACTACCAAATCCAATTTCTCATGGTGAACACCATTAATAGTGAGAGGAAATTCACTGACCTTGAGAGTAATATTCTTCAAAGGGGAACCATCCACAGAAACCACAGCAATGGGGGATGATAAAGGTTCAGGTTTTAAATTGAGTTTTTCCACGAATCCCCCATCAATTACATTCAGTGTAGACCCGCAATCAACAAACACCCGAAATTCCATTAATTTTTCCTGAGCAATCGTGGAAGCAGCTAAAAATATACCCTTGGAATTTAAACAGGCAATACGGGCGTGACTGACCATTTTTTTTTTCTTTCTTCATACGAAGCTCACAGCCTTTAATCAAATGACCAGATTTTCCGCAATAGAAACACAAGCCTTCCGAAAAACGACGGTCTTTTTCTTGAGAGCGAGGTGCCACCGATCCAATCTCCATCGGTTCACCACTGTTAGTACACACATTATCATAACCAGAAACTGACATAGCAGAGGATTTGCTCTCATTAACCCTAGCACGCAGTCTTCTATCCACCCGTATAGCTAATTGCATAGCCTGTTGCAAATCCTCAGGTGTAGGATAAGCATTTAGCAGGTCTTTAACCCTTTCACTGAGCCCAGCAAGAAATAGACTTTTCAGAGCAGAATCGTTCCACCCTGTTTGAGTGGACCAACGACGAAAATGTGTACAATATTTTTCCACATTACCTGATCCTTGTTTTAAACGTCTCAACTCAGTCTCAGCTGATGCGACACGGTCAGGATCATCATATAATAGTCCCAAAGCAGAAAAAAAAACTATCCACTGATCTGAAGCATGAATCACTAGGTTGCAAAGAAAAGGCCCACTCCTGAGGCTCTTTGCGCAAAAGTGACATTATGAACCCTACGCGCTGGGATTCATCCCCAGAGGACTTAGGTCTCAAACGAAAATACAATAAGCAAGCATTTTTAAATGAAAAAAATTCTCGGTGTTCACCAAAAAATAAATCCGGCAAACATACCTTAGGCTCCAAGAAATGTGCTCCAGGACAGTTACTCACGTGCTGACGGAGCTCGGCCACCTTCAGAGAGAGTCCCTGCAGGCGATGAGCCAAATCCTGAACCGACACCATGATGGAACAGAAAAATCTTTCCTTAGAGAATTTGCTGGCTGGACTTACTGTTATGTTCTGCTACCAAAGCTAAGGAAAGAGAGGAGATCTGTCCCTACTATAGGACTCAGCTTAATCCCTACGATGTAACAGGGAACCTGATCCTGCGATCAGACCTGCTAAAGTCCTAATCTAGTCTGTACGGAGACCTATAGATGTGGGGAGGGAATCCCTACAAGTACTAAGGACTGGGAGGAATATGGGACACCTCCTAACAGAAATAGTAGCAGACAGACGAACAAACAAAATAGATAGAACATAGAGGTCCGTAGACCAAGCAAACTAACAGAGTTAGATACAGAGCACAGGCTAGCTAGAAAGTAGATATACAATGAAGTCCAGCAAAGCCAGAAGGGCGGAGCAGGATTAAATAGGCCAACAAGGTCATGTGACCAGCAAAGGAAAAAAAACCTAACAGCAAGGTTCTAACAGTTTTAATGCCCCTTGGAAGAGACGTGGAGATCAGAGTGGTTTAACAAGACGATTTTAATGCCCCTAGGAAAAAACGTGGAGTTCAGAGTGGTTTAACGTGACGGTTTTAATGCCCCTTTGAAGAGACACGGAGTTCAGAGTGGTTTAACAAGACGGTTTTAATGCCCCTTGGAAGAGACGTGGAGGTCACATTAGCTTAACAAGACGGTTTTAATGCCCCTTGGAAGAGACGTGGAGGTCACAGTAGCTTAACAAGACGGTCGTAATGCCCCTTGGAAGAGACATGGAGGTCAGAGTGGTTTAACAAGACGGTTTTAATGCCCCTTGGAAGAGACGTGGAGGTCATAGTGGTGTTAAAAGACAGTTTTAATGCCCCTTGGAAGAGACATGGAGATCACAGCAGCTTAACTAAACGGTTTTAATGCCCCTTGGAAGAGACGTGGAGGTAACAGTAGCTTAACAAGATGGATTTAATGCCCCTTGGTAGAGACGTGGAGTTCAGAGTGGTTTAACAAGAAGATGTTAATGCACCTTTGAAGAGACGTGCAGTTCAGATTGGTTTAACAAGACACTTTTAATGCCCCTTGAAAGAGACGTGGAGGCCACAGTAGCTTAGCAAGATGGTTTTAATGCCCCTTGGAAGAGACTAGGAGTTCAGAGTGGATAAACAAGACAGTTTTAATACCCCTGGGAAGAGACGTGGAGGTTACAGTAGCTTAACAAGACGGTTTTAATGCTCCTTGGTAGAGACGTGGAGTACAGAGTGATTTATCAAGACGGTTTTAATGCCCCTTGGAAAAGACGTGGAGTTCAGAGTGGTTTAGCAAGATGCTTTTAATGCCAATTGGAAGAGACGTGGAGGTCACAGTAGCTTAACAATACGTTTTTAATGCCCCTTGGAAGTGACGTGGAGGTCACAGTAGCTTAACAAGACGGTTTTAATGCACTTGCTAGAGACGTGGAGGTCAGAGTGGTTTTAAAAGACTGTTTTAATGCCCCTTGGAAGAGACGTGGAGTTCACAGTAGCTTAACCAGATGGTTTTAATACCCGTTCGAAGAGACGTGGAGTTCAGAGTGGTTAAACAATACGGTTTTAATGCCCCTTGGAAGAGACGTGGAGGTTACAGTAGCTTAATAAGACGGTTTTAATGCCCCTTGGTAGAGACGTGGACTTCAGAGTGGTTTAACAAGACGGTTTTAATGCCCCTTGGAAGTGACGTGGAGTACAGAGTTGTTTAACAAAACAGTTTTAATGCCCCTTGGAAGAGACATGGAGGTCACAGTAGCTTAAGAAGATGGTGTTAATGCCCCTTGGAAAAGACATGGAGTTCAGAGTGGTTTAACAAGATGGTTTTAATGCCCCGTGGAAGAGACGTGGAGGTCACAGTAGCTTAACTAGACGGTTTTAATGCCACCTGAAAGAGACATGGAGGTCACAGTAGCTTAACAAGATGGTTTTAATGCCCCTTGGAAGAGACGTGGAGGTCACACTAGCTTACAAAGATGGTTTTAATGCCGATTGGAAGAGATGTGGAGGTTAGAGTAGCTTAACCAGATGGTTTTAATGACCGTTCCAAGAGACGTGGAGTTCAGAGTGGTTAAACAAGACGGTTTTAATGCCCCTTGGAAGAGACGTGGAGGTCACAGTAGCTTAACAAGATGGTTTTAATGCCCCTTCGAAGAGACGTGGAGATCAGAGTGGTTTAACAAGTTGAATTTAATGCCGCTAGGAAAAGACGTGGAGTTCAGAGTGGTTTAACGTGACGGTTTTAATGCCCCTTGGAAGAGACGTGGAGTTCAGAGTGGTTTAACAAGACAGTTTTAATGCCCCTTGGAAGAGACGTGGAGGTCACAGTAGCTTAACAAGACCGTTTTAATGACCCCTTGGAAGAGACGTGGAGGTCACAGTAGCTTAACAAGACGGTCATAATGCCCCTTGGAAGAGATGTGGAGTTTAGAGTGGTTTAACAAGACAGTTTTAATGCCTCTTGGAAGAGACGTGAAGGTAACAGTGGCTTAACAAGATGGTTTTAATGCCCCTTGGAAGAGACGTGGAGATCAGAGTGGTTTAGCAAGACGATTTTAATGCCCCTAGGAAAAGACGTGGAGTTCAGAGTGATTTAACGTGACGGTTTTAATGCCCCTTGAAAGAGACATGGAGTGTAGAGTGGTTTAACAAGACGGTTTTAATGCCCCTTGGAAGAGACGAGGAGGTCTCAGTAGCTTAAAAAGACTGTGGTAATGCACCTTGGAAGAGATGTGGAGTTTAGAGTGGTTTAAGAATACGGTTTTAATGCCACTTGGAAGAGACGTGAATGTCACAGTGGCTTAACAAGACAGTTTTAATGCCCCTTGGAAGAGACGTGGAGATCAGAGTGGTTTAACAAGACGATTTTAATGCCCCTTGGAAGAGACGTGGAGGTCACAGTCGCTTAGCAAGACGGTTTTAATGCCCGTAGGAAAAGACGTGCAGTTCAGAGTGGTTTAACGTGACGGTTTTAATGCCCCTTGGAAGAGGCGAGGAGTTCAGAGTGGTTTAACAAGACGGTTTTAATGCCCCTTGGAAGAGACGTGGAGGTCACAGTAGTTTAACAAGACGGTGCGAATGCCCCTTGGAAGAGAAATGGAGTTCAGAGTGGTTTAACAAGATGGTTTTCATGCCCCTTGGTAGAGAAGTGGAGGTCACAGTAGCTTAACAAGATGGTTTTATTGCCCCTTGGAAGAGACGTGCAGCTCAGAGTGGTTTAACAAGACACTTTTAATTCCCCTTGGAAGAGACGTGGAGGCCACAGTAGCTTAACAAGATGGTTTTAATGCCCCTTGGAAGAGACTAGGAGTACAGAGTGGTTTAACAAGATAGTTTTAATACCCCTGGAAAGAGACATGGAGGTTACAGTAGCTTAAGAAGACGGTTTTAATGCTCCTTGGTACAGACGTGGAGTACAGAGTGGTTTAACAAGACTTTTTTAATGCCCCTTGGAAAAGACGTGGAGTACAGAGTCGTTTAACAACATGGTTTTAATGCCCCTTGGAAGAGACGTGGAGGTCACAGTAACTTAACAAGACTTTTTTAAAGCCCCTTGGAAGAGACGTGGAGGTCACAGTTTCTTAACAAGACGGTTTTAATGCCCCTTGGATGAAAAGTGGAGTTCACATTGGTTTAACAAAACAGTAGCTAAACAATACGGTTTTAATGCCCCTTGGAAGAGACAAGGAGTTCAGAGTGGTTTAACAAGATGGTTTTACTTCCCCTTGGAAGAGACGTGGAGGTAACAGTAGCTTAACAAGATGGTTTTAATGCCCCTTGGTAGAGACGTGGAGTTCAGAGTGGTTTAACAAGAAGATGTTAATGCACCTTTGAAGAGACGTGCAGTTCAGATTGGTTTAACAAGACACTTTTAATGCCCCTTGAAAGAGACGTGGAGGCCACAGTAGCTTAGCAAGATGGTTTTAATGCCCCTTGGAAGAGACTAGGAGTTCAGAGTGGATAAACAAGACAGTTTTAATACCCCTGGGAAGAGACGTGGAGGTTACAGTAGCTTAACAAGACGGTTTTAATGCTCCTTGGTAGAGACGTGGAGTACAGAGTGATTTATCAAGACGGTTTTAATGCCCCTTGGAAAAGACGTGGAGTTCAGAGTGGTTTAGCAAGATGCTTTTAATGCCAATTGGAAGAGACGTGGAGGTCACAGTAGCTTAACAATACGTTTTTAATGCCCCTTGGAATTGACGTGGAGGTCACAGTAGCTTAACAAGACGGTTTTAATGCACTTGCTAGAGACGTGGAGGTCAGAGTGGTTTTAAAAGACTGTTTTAATGCCCCTTGGAAGAGACGTGGAGTTCACAGTAGCTTAACCAGATGGTTTTAATACCCGTTCGAAGAGACGTGGAGTTCAGAGTGGTTAAACAATACAGTTTTAATGCCCCTTGGAAGAGACGAGGAGGTTACTGTAGCTTAATAAGACGGTTTTAATGCCCCTTGGTAGAGACGTGGACTTCAGAGTGGTTTAACAAGACGGTTTTAATGCCCCTTGGAAGTGACGTGGAGTACAGAGTTGTTTAACAAAACAGTTTTAATGCCACTTGGAAGAGACGTGGAGGTCATAGTAGCTTAAGAAGATGGTGTTAATGCCCCTTGGAAAAGACATGGAGTTCAGAATGGTTTAACAAGATGATTTTAATGCCCCGTGGAGGAGACGTGGAGGTCACAGTAGCTTAACAAGACGGTTTTAATGCCACCTGAAAGAGACATGGAGGTCACAGTAGCTTAACAAGACGGTTTTAATGCCCCTTGGAAGAGACGTGGAGGTCACACTAGCTTACAAAGATGGTTTTAATGCCGATTGGAAGAGATGTGGAGGTCAGAGTAGCTTAACCAGATGGTTTTAATGACCGTTCCAAGAGACGTGGAGTTCAGAGTGGTTAAACAAGACGGTTTTAATGCCCCTTGGAAGAGACGTGGAGGTCACAGTAGCTTAACAAGATGGTTTTAATGCCCCTTGGAAGAGATGTGGAGATCAGAGTGGTTTAACAAGTTGAATTTAATGCCGCTAGGAAAAGACGTGGAGTTCAGAGTGGTTTAACGTGACGGTTTTAATGCCCCTTGGAAGAGACGGGGAGTTCAGAGTGGTTTAACAAGACAGTTTTAATGCCCCTTGGAAGAGAGGTGGAGGTCACAGTAGCTTAACAAGACGGTCGTAATGCCCCTTGGAAGAGATGTGGAGTTTAGAGTGGTTTAACAAGACGGTTTTAATGCCTCTTGGAAGAGACGTGAAGGTAACAGTGGCTTAACAAGATGTTTTTAATGCCCCTTGGAAGAGACGTGGAGATCAGAGTGGTTTAACAAGACGATTTTAATGCCCCTAGGAAAAGACGTGGAGTTCAGAGTGGTTTAACGTGACGGTTTTAATGCCCCTTGGAAGAGACATGGAGTTCAGAGTGGTTTAACAAGACGGTTTTAATGCCCCTTGGAAGAGACGTGGAGGTCTCAGTAGCTTATAAAGACTGTCGTAATGCACCTTGGAAGAGATGTGGAGTTTAGAGTGGTTTAAGAAGACGGTTTTAATGCCACTTGGAAGAAACGTGAATGTCACATTGGCTTAACAAGACAGTTTTAATGCCCCTTGGAAGAGACGTGGAGATCAGAGTGGTTTAACAAGACGATTTTAATGCCCCTTGGAAGAGACGTGGAGGTCACAGTCGCTTAGCAAGACGGTTTTAATGCCCATAGGAAAAGACGTGCAGTTCAGAGTGGTTTAACGTGTCAGTTTTAATGCCCCTTGGAAGAGGCGAGGAGTTCAGAGTGGTTTAACAAGATGGTTTTATTGCCCCTTGGAAGAGACGTGGAGGTCAGACTGGTTTAACAAGACGGTTTTAATGCTCCTTGGAAGAGACGTGCAGCTCAGAGTGGTTAACAAGACACTTTTAATGCCCCTTGGAAGAGACGTGGAGGTCACAGTAGCTTAACAAGACGGTTTTAATGTCAGTGGAAGAGACGAGGAGGTCAAAGTGGTTTACCAAGACGGTTTTAATGCCCCTTGGAAGAGACGTGGAGGTCTCAGTAGCTTAACAAGATGGTAGTAATGCCCCTTGGAAGAGATGTGGAGTTTAGAGTGGTTTAACAAGACGGTTTTAATGCCTTTTGGAAGAGACGTGAAGGTAACAGTGGCTTAACAAGACGGTTTTAATGCCCCTTGGAAGAGACGTGGAGATCAGAGTGGTTTAACAAGACGATTTTAATGCCCCTAGGAAAAGACGTGGAGTTAATAGTGGTTTAACGTGACGGTTTTAATGCCCTTTGGAAGAGACATGGAGTTCAGAGGGGTTTAACAAGACGGTTTTAATGCCCCTTGGAAGAGACGTGTAGGTCACATTAGCTTAACAAGACGGTTTTAATGCCCCGTGGAAGAGACGTGGAGGTCACAGTAGCTTAACAAGACTGTCGTAATGCACCTTGGAAGAGATGTGGAGTTTAGAGTGGTTTAACAAGACGGTTTTAATGCCCCTTGGAAGAGACGTGAATGTCACAGTGGCTTAACAAGACAGTTTTAATGCCCCTTGGAAGAGACGTGGAGGTCAAAGTGGTTTACCAAGACGGTTTTAATGCCCCTTGGAAGAGACGTGGAGGTCACAGTAGCTTAACAAGATGGTTTTATTCCCACTTGGAAGAGACGTGGAGGTCAGAGTGGTTTAACAAGACGGTTTTAATGCACCTTGGAAGAGACGTGCAGCTCAGATTGGTTTAACAAGACACTTTTAATGCCCCTTGGAAGAGACGTGGAGGCCACAGTAGCTTAACAAGATGTTTTTAATGCTCCCTGGAAGAGACTAGCAGTTCAGAGTGGTTAAACAAGATAGTTTTAATACCCCTGGGTAGAGACGTGGAGGTTGCAGTAGCTTAAGAAGACGGTTTTAATGCTCCTTGGTACAGACGTGGAGTACAGAGTGGTTTAACAAGACTTTTTTAATGCCCCTTGGAAAAGACGGGGAGTACAGAGTCGTTTAACAAGATGGTTTTAATGCCCCTTGGAAGAGACGTGGAGGTCACAGTAACTTAACAAGACGGTTTTAATGCCCCTTGGAAGAGACGTGGAGGTCACAGTTTCTTAACAAGATGGTTTTAATGCCCCTTGGATGAAAAGTGGAGTTCAGAGTGGTTTAACAAAACAGCAGCTTAGCAATACGGTTTTAATGCCCCTTGGAAGAGACAAGGAGTTCAGAGTGGTTTAACAAGACGGTTTTACTTCCCCTTGGAAAAGACGTGGAGTTCAGAGTGGTTTAACAAGACGGTTTTAATGCCCCTTAGCATAGACGTGGAGGTCACAGTAGCTTACCAAGACGGTTTTAATGTCCCTTGGAAGAGATGTGGAGTTCACAGTAGCTTAACAAGACGGTTTAAATGTCAGTGGAAGAGACGAGGATGTCAAAGTGGTTTACCAAGACGGTTTTAATGCCCCTTGGAAGAGACGTGGAGGTTTCAGTAGCTTAACAAGACGGACGTAATGCCCCTTGGAAGAGATGTGGAGTTTAGAGTGGTTTAACAAGATGGTTTTAATGCCTCTTGGAAGAGACGTGAAGGCAACAGTGGCTTAACAAGATGGTTTTAATGCCCCTTGGAAGAGACGTGGAGATCAGAGTGGTTTAACAAGACGGTTTTAATGCCCCTTGGAAGAGACGTGGAGGTCTCAGTAGCTTAAAAAGACTGTCGTAATGCACCTTGGAAGAGATGTGGAGTTTAGAGTGGTTTAAGAAGACGGTTTTAATGCCACTTGAAAGAGACGTGAATGTCACAGTGGCTTAACAAGACAGTTTTAATGCCCCTTGGAAGAGACGTGGAGATCAGAGTGGTTTAACAAGACGATTTTAATGCCCCTTGGAAGAGACGTGGAAGTCACAGTCGCTTAGCAAGACGGTTTTAATGCCCGTAGGAAAAGACGTGCAGTTCAGAATGGTTTAACGTGACGGTTTTAATGCCCCTTGGAAGAGGCGAGGAGTTTAGAGTGGTTTAATAAGACGGTTTTAATGCCCCTTGGAAGAGACGTGGAGGTCACAGTAGTTTAACAAGACGGTGCTAATGCCCCTTGGAAGAGAAATGGAGTTCAGAGTGGTTTAACAAGATGGTTTTTATGCCCCTTGGTAGAGACGTGGAGGTCACAGTAGCTTAACAAGATGGTTTTATTGCCCCTTAGAAGAGACGTGGAGGTCAGAGTGGTTTAACAAGACGGTTTTAATGCACCTTGGAAGAGACGTGCAGCTCAGAGTGGTTTAACAAAACACTTTTAATGCCCCTTGGAAGTGACGTGGAGGCCACAGTAGCTTAACAAGATGGTTTTAATGCCCCTTGGAAGAGACTAGGAGTACAGAGTGGTTAAACAAGATAGTTTTAATACCCCTGGGAAGAGACGTGGAGGTTACAGTAGCTTAAGAAGACGGTTTTAATGCTCCTTGGTACAGACGTGGAGTACAGAGTGGTTTAACAAGACTTTTTTAATGCCCCTTGGAAAAGACGTGGAGTACAGAGTCGTTTAACAAGATGGTTTTAATGCCCCTTGGAAGAGACGTGGAGGTCACAGTAACTTAACAAGACGGTTTTAATGCCCCTTGGAAGAGACGTGGAGGTCACAGTTTCTTAACAAGACGGTTTTAATGCCCCTTGGAAGAGACAAGGAGTTCAGAGTGGTTTAACAAGATGGTTTTACTTCCCCTTGGAAAAGACGTGGAGTTCAGAGTGGTTTAACAAGACGGTTTTAATGCCCCTTGGAAGAGAAGTGGAGGTCATAGTGGTGTTAAAAGACAGTTTTAATGCCCCTTGGAAGAGACATGGAGATCACAGCAGCTTAACTAAACGGTTTTAATGCCCCTTGGAAGAGACGTGGAGGTTACAGTAGTTTAACAAGATGGTTTTAATGCCCCTTGGTAGAGACGTGGAGTTCAAAGTGGTTTAACAAGAAGATGTTAATGCACCTTGGAAGAGACGTGCAGTTCAGAGTGGTTTAACAAGACACTTTCAATGCCACTTGAAAGAGACGTGGAGGCCACAGTAGCTTAGCAAGATGGTTTTAATGCCCCTTGGAAGAGACTAGGAGTTCAGAGTGGTTAAACAAGACAGTTTTAATACCCCTGGGAAGAGACGTGGAGGTTACAGTAGCTTAACACGACGGTTTTAATGCTCCTTGGTAGAGACGTGGAGTACAGAGTGATTTATCAAGACGGTTTTAATGCCCCTTGGAAAAGACGTGGAGTTCAGAGTGGTTTAGCAAGATGCTTTTAATTCCAATTGGAAGAGACGTGGAGGTCACAGTAGTTTAACAAGACGTTTTTAATGCCCCTTGGAAGTGACGTGGAAGTCACAGTAGCTTAACAAGACGGTTTTAATGCACTTGCTAGAGACGTGGACGTCAGAGTGGTTTTAAAAGACTGTTTTAATGCCCCTTGGAAGAGACGTGGAGTTCACAGTAGCTTAACCAGATGGTTTTAATACCCGTTCGAAGAGACGTGGAGTTCAGAGTGGTTAAACAATACGGTTTTAATGCCCCTTGGAAGAGACGTGGAGGTTACAGTAGCTTAATAAGACGGTTTTAATGCCCCTTGGTAGAGACGTGGACTTCAGAGTGGTTTAACAAGACGGTTTTAATGCCCCTTGGAAGTGACGTGGAGTTCAGAGTTGTTTAACAAGACAGTTTTAATGCCCCCTGGAAGAGACATGGAGGTCACAGTAGCTTAAGAAGATGGTGTTAATGCCCCTTGGAAAAGACATGGAGTACAGAGTGGTTTAACAAGATGGTTTTAATGCCCCGTGGAAGAGACGTGGAGGTCACAGTAGCTTAACAAGACGGTTTTAATGCCACCTGAAAGAGACATGGAGGTCACAGTAGCTTAACAAGACGGTTTTAATGCCCCTTGGAAGAGACGTGGAGGTCACACTAGCTTACAAAGATGGTTTTAATGCCGATTGGAAGAGATGTGGAGGTTAGAGTAGCTTAACCAGATGGTTTTAATGACCGTTCCAAGAGACGTGGAGTTCAGAGGGGTTAATCAAGACGGTTTTAATGCCCCTTGGAAGAGACGTGGAGGTCACAGTAGCTTAACAAGATGGTTTTAATGCCCCTTGGAAGAGACGTGGAGATCAGAGTGGTTTAACAAGTTGAATTTAATGCCGCTAGGAAAAGACGTTGAGTTCAGAGTGGTTTAACGTGACGGTTTTAATGCCCCTTGGAAGAGACGGGGAGTTCAGAGTGGTTTAACAAGACAGTTTTAATGCCCCTTGGAAGAGACGTGGAGGTCACAGTAGCTTAACAAGACGGTCGTAATGCCCCTTGGAAGAGATGTGGAGTTTAGAGTGGTTTAACAAGACGGTTTTAATGCCTCTTGGAAGAGACGTGAAGGTAACAGTGGCTTAACAAGATGTTTTTAATGCCCCTTGGAAGAGACGTGGAGATCAGAATGGTTTAACAAGACGATTTTAATGCCCCTAGGAAAAGACGTGGAGTTCAGAGTGGTTTAACGTGACGGTTTTAATGCCCCTTGGAAGAGACATGGAGTTCAGAGTGGTTTAACAAGACGGTTTTAATGCCCCTTGGAAGAGACGTGGAGGTCTCAGTAGCTTATAAAGACTGTCGTAATGCACCTTGGAAGAGATGTGGAGTTTAGAGTGGTTTAAGAAGACGGTTTTAATGCCACTTGGAAGAGACGTGAATGTCACAGTGGCTTAACAAGACAGTTATAATGCCCCTTGGTAGAGACGTGGAGATCAGAATGGTTTAACAAGACGATTTTAATGCCCCTTGGAAGAGACGTGGAGGTCACAGTCGCTTAGCAAGACGGTTTTAATGCCCGTAGGAAAAGACGTGCAGTTCAGAGTGGTTTAACGTGACAGTTTTAATTCCCCTTGGAAGAGGCGAGGAGTTCAGAGTGGTTTAACAAGACGGTTTTAATGCCCCTTGGAAGAGACGTGGAGGTCACAGTAGTTTAACAAGACGATGCTAATGCCCCTTGGAAAAGAAATGGAGTTCAGAGTGGTTTAACAAGATGGTTTTTGTGCCCCTTGGTAGAGACGTGGAGGTCACAGTAGCTTAACAAGATGGTTTTATTGCCCCTTGGAAGAGACGTGGAGGTCAGAGTGGTTTAACAAGACGGTTTTACTTCCCCTTGGAAAAGACGTGGAGTTCAGACTGGTTTAACAAGACGGTTTTAATGCCCCTTGGCATAGACGTGGAGGTCACAGTAGCTTACCAACACGGTTTTAATGTCCCTTGGAAGAGATGTGGAGGTTACAGTAGCTTAACAAGACTGTTTTAATGTCAGTGGAAGAGACGAGGAGGTCAAAGTGGTTTAAAAAGACGGTTTTAATGCCCCTTGGAAGAGACGTGGAGGTCTCAGTAGCTTAACAAGATGGTCGTAATGCCCCTTGGAAGAGATGTGGAGTTTAGAGTGGTTTAACAAGACGGTTTTAATGCCTTTTGGAAGAGACGTGAAGGTAACAGTGGCTTAACAAGACGGTTTTAATGCCCCTTGGAAGAGACGTGGAGATCAGAGTGGTTTAACAAGACGATTTTCATGCCCCTAGGAAAAGACGTGGAGTTCAGAGTGGTTTAACGTTACGATTTTAATGCCCCTTGGAAGAGAAATGGAGTTAAGAGTGGTTTAACAAGACGGTTTTAATGCCCCTTGGAAGAGACGTGGAGGTCACATTAGCTTAACAAGACGGTTTTAATGCCCCTTGGAAGAGAAGTGGAGGTCACAGTAGCTTAACAAGACGGTTTTAATGCCCCTTGGAAGAGACACGGAGGTCAGAGTGGTTTAACAAGACGGTTTTAATGCCCCTTGGAAGAGACGTGGAGGTCATAGTGGTGTGAAAAGACAGTTTTAAGGCCCCTTGGAAGAGACATGGAGATCACAGCAGCTTAACTAAACGGTTTTAATGCCCCTTGGAAGAGACGTGGAGTTACAGTAGTTTAACAAGATGGTTTTAATGCCCCTTGGAAGAGACTAGGAGTACAGAGTGGTTAAACAAGATAGTTTTAATACCCCTGGGAAGAGACGTGGAGGTTACAGTAGCTTAAGAAGACGGTTTTAATGCTCCTTGGTACAGACGTGGAGTACAGAGTGGTTTAACAAGACTTTTTTAATGCCCCTTGGAAAAGACGTGGAGTACAGAGTCGTTTAACAAGATGGTTTTAATGCCCCTTGGAAGAGACGTGGAGGTCACAGTAACTTAACAAGACGGTTTTAATGCCCCTTGGAAGAGACGTGGAGGTCACAGTTTCTTAACAAGACGGTTTTAATGCCCCTTGGATGAAAAGTTGAGTTCACAGTGGTTTAACAAAACAGTAGCTTAGCAATACGGTTTTAATGCCCCTTGGAAGAGACAAGGAGTTCAGAGTGGTTTAACAAGATGGTTTTACTTCCCCTTGGAAAAGATGTGGAGTTCAGAGAGGTTTAACAAGACGGTTTTAATGCCCCTTGGAAGAGACGTGGAGGTCATAGTGGTGTTAAAAGACAGTTTTAATGCCCCTTGGAAGAGACATGGAGATCACAGCAGCTTAACTAAACGGTTTTAATGCCCCTTGGAAGAGACGTGGAGGTTACAGTAGTTTAACAAGATGGTTTTAATGCCCCTTGGTAGAGACGTGGAGTTCAAAGTGGTTTAACAAGAAGATGTTAATGCACCTTGGAAGAGACGTGCAGTTCAGAGTGGTTTAACAAGACACTTTTAATGCCCCTTGGAAGAGATGTGGAGTTCACAGTAGCTTAACCAGATGGTTTTAATACCCGTTCGAAGAGACGTGGAGTTCAGAGTGGTTAAACAATACGGTTTTAATGCCCCTTGGAAGAGACGTGGAGGTTACAGTAGCTTAATAAGACGGTTTTAATGCCCCTTGGTAGAGACGTGGACTTCAGAGTGGTTTAACAAGACGGTTTTAATGCCCCTTGGAAGTGACGTGGAGTTCAGAGTTGTTTAACAAGACAGTTTTAATGCCCCTTGGAAGAGACGTGGACGTCACAGTAGCTTAAGAAGATGGTGTTAATGCCCCTTGGAAAAGACATGGAGTACAGAGTGGTTTAACAAGACGGTTTAATGCCCCGTGGAAGAGACGTGGAGGTCACAGTAGCTTAACAAGACGGTTTTAATGCCACCTGAAAGAGACATGGAGGTCACAGTAGCTTAACAAGATGGTTTTAATGCCCCTTGGAAGAGACGTGGAGGTCACACTAGCTTACAAAGATGGTTTTAATGCCGATTGGAAGAGATGTGGAGGTTAGAGTAGCTTAACCAGATGGTTTTAATGACCGTTCCAAGAGACGTGGAGTTCAGAGTGGTTAAACAAGACGGTTTTAATGCCCCTTGGAAGAGACGTGGAGGTCACAGTAGCTTAACAGGATGGTTTTAATGCCCCTTGGAAGAGACGTGGAGATCAGAGTGGTTTAACAAGTTGAATTTAATGCCGCTAGAAAAAGACGTGGAGTTCAGAGTGGTTTAACGTGACGGTTTTAATGCCCCTTGGAAGAGACGGGGAGTTCAGAGTGGTTTAACAAGACAGTTTTAATGCCCCTTGGAAGAGACGTGGAAGTCACAGTAGCTTAACAAGACCGTTTTAATGACACCTTGGAAGAGACGTGGAGGTCACAGTAGCTTAACAAGACGGTCGTAATGTCCCTTGGAAGAGATGTGGAGTTTAGAGTGGTTTAACAAGACGGTTTTAATGCCTCTTGGAAGAGACGTGAAGGTAACAGTGGCTTAACAAGATGGTTTTAATGCCCCTTGGAAGAGACGTGGAGATCAGAGTGGTTTAACAAGACGATTTTAATGCCCCTAGGAAAAGACGTGGAGTTCAGAGTGGTTTAACGTGACGGTTTTAATGCCCCTTGGAAGAGACATGGAGTTCAGAGTGGTTTAACAAGACGGTTTTAATGCCCCTTGGAAGAGACGTGGAGGTCTCAGTAGCTTAAAAAGACTGTCGTAATGCACCTTGGAAGAGATGTGGAGTTTAGAGTGGTTTAAGAAGACGGTTTTAATGCCACTTGGAAGAGACGTGAATGTCACAGTGGCTTAACAAGACAGTTTTAATGCCCCTTGGAAGAGACGTGGAGATCAGAGTGGTTTAACAAGACGATTTTAATGCCCCTTGGAAGAGACGTGGAGGTCACAGTCGCTTAGCAAGACGGTTTTAATGCCCGTAGGAAAAGACGTGCAGTTCAGAGTGGTTTAACGTGACGGTTTTAATGCCCCTTGGAAGAGGCGAGGAGTTCAGTGTGGTTTAACAAGACGGTTTTAATGCCCCTTGGAAGAGACGTGGAGGTCTCAGTAGCTTAAAAAGACTGTCGTAATGCACCTTGGAAGAGATGTGGAGTTTAGAGTGGTTTAAGAAGACGGTTTTAATGCCACTTGGAAAAGACGTGAATGTCACAGTGGCTTAACAAGACTGTTTTAATGCCCCTTGGAAGAGACGTGGAGATCAGAGTGGTTTAACAAGACGATTTTAATGCCCCTTGGAAGAGACGTGGAGGTCACAGTCGCTTAGCAAGACGGTTTTAATGCCCGTAGGAAAAGACGTGCAGTTCAGAGTGGTTTAACGTGACGGTTTTAATGCCCCTTGGAAGAGGCGAGGAGTTCAGAGTGGTTTAACAAGACGGTTTTAAAGCCCCTTGGAAGAGACGTGGAGGTCACAGTAGTTTAACAAGACGATGCTAATGCCCCTTGGAAAAGAAATGGAGTTCAGAGTGGTTTAACAAGATGGTTTTTATGCCCCTTGGTAGAGACGTGGAGGTCACAGTAGCTTAACAAGATGGTTTTATTGCCCCTTGGAAGAGACGTGGAGGTCAGAGTGGTTTAACAAGACGGTTTTAATGCTCCTTGGAAGAGACGTGCAGCTCAGAGTGGTCTAACAAGACACTTTTAATGCCCCTTGGAAGAGACGTGGAGGCCACAGTAGCTTAACAAGATGGTTTTAATGCCCCTTGGAAGAGACTAGGAGTACAGAGTGGTTAAACAAGATAGTTTTAATACCCCTGGGAAGAGACGTGGAGGTTATAGTAGCTTAAGAAGACGGTTTTAATGCTCCTTGGTACAGACGTGGAGAACAGAGTGGTTTAACAAGACTTTTTTAATGCCCCTTGGAAAAGACCTGGAGTACAGAGTCGTTTAACAAGATGGTTTTAATGCCCCTTGGAAGAGACGTGGAGGTCACAGTAACTTAACAAGATGGTTTTAATGCCCCTTGGAAGAGACGTGGAGGTCACAGTTTCTTAACAAGACGGTTTTAATGCCCCTTGGATGAAAAGTGGAGTTCACAGTGGTTTAACAAAACAGTGGCTTAGCAATACGGTTTTAATGCCCCTTGGAAGAGACAAGGAGCTCAGAGTGGTTTAACAAGACGGTTTTACTTCCCCTTGGAAAAGACGTGGAGTTCAGACTCTTTTAACAAGACGGTTTTAATGCCCCTTGGCATAGACGTGGAGGTCACAGTAGCTTACCAACACGGTTTTAATGTCCCTTGGAAGAGATGTGGAGGTCACAGTAGCTTAACAAGACGGTTTTAATGTCAGTGGAAGAGACGAGGAGGTCAAAGTGGTTTACAAAGACGGTTTTAATGCCCCTTGGAAGAGACGTGGAGGTCTCAGTAGCTTAACAAGATGGTCGTAATGCCCCTTGGAAGAGATGTGGAGTTTAAAGTGGTTTAACAAGACGGTTTTAATGCCTTTTGGAAGAGACGTGAAGGTAACAGTGGCTTAACAAGACGGTTTTAATGCCCCTTGGAAGAGACGTGGAGATCAGAGTGGTTTAACAAGACGATTTTAATGACCCTAGGAAAAGACGTGGAGTTCAGAGTGGTTTAACGTGACGGTTTTAATGCCCCTTGGAAGAGAAATGGAGTTCAGAGTGGTTTAACAAGACGGTTTTAATGCCCCTTGGAAGAGACGTGGAGGTCACATTAGCTTAACAAGACGGTTTTAATGCCCCTTGGAAGAGAAGTGGAGGTCACAGTAGCTTAACAAGACGGTTTTAATGCCCCTTGGAAGAGACATGGAGGTCAGAGTGGTTTAACAAGACGGTTTTAATGCCCCTTGGAAGAGGCGAGGATTTCAGAGTGGTTTAATAAGTCGGTTTTAATGCCCCTTGGAAGAGACGTGGAGGTCACAGTAGTTTAACAAGACGGTGCTAATGCCCCTTGGAAGAGAAATGGAGTTCAGAGTGGTTTAACAAGATGGTTTTTATGCCCCTTGGTAGAGACGTGGAGGTCACAGTAGCTTAACAAGATGGTTTTATTGCCCCTTGGAAGAGACGTGGAGGTCAGAGAAGTTTAACAAGACGGTTTTAATGCACCTTGGAAGAGACGTGCAGCTCAGAGTGGTTTAACAAGACACTTTTAATGCCCCTTGGAAGAGACGTGGAGGCCACAGTAGCTTAACAAGATGGTTTTAATGCCCCTTGGAAGAGACTAGGAGTACAGAGTGGTTAAACAAGATAGTTTTAATACCCCTGGGAAGAGACGTGGAGGTTACAGTAGCTTAAGAAGACGGTTTTAATGCTCCTTGGTACAGACGTGGAGTACAGAGTGGTTTAACAAGACTTTTTTAATGCCCCTTGGAAAAGACGTGGAGTACAGTGTCGTTTAACAAGATGGTTTTAATGCCCCTTGGAAGAGACGTGGAGGTCACAGTAACTTAAGAAGACGGTTTTAATGCCCCTTGGAAGAGACGTGGAGGTCACAGTTTCTTAACAAGACGGTTTTAATGCCACCTGAAAGAGACATGGAGGTCACAGTAGCTTAACAAGATGGTTTTAATGCCCCTTGGAAGAGACGTGGAGGTCACACTAGCTTACAAAGATGGTTTTAATGCCGATTGGAAGAGATGTGGAGGTTAGAGTAGCTTAACCAGATGGTTTTAATGACCATTCCAAGAGACGTGGAGTTCAGAGTGGTTAAACAAGATGGTTTTAATGCCCCTTGGAAGAGACGTGGAGGTCACAGTAGCTTAACAGGATGGTTTTAATGCCCCTTGGAAGAGACGTGGAGATCAGAGTGGTTTAACAAGTTGAATTTAATGCCGCTAGGAAAAGACGTGGAGTTCAGAGTGGTTTAACGTGACGGTTTTAATGCCCCTTGGAAGAGACGGGGAGTTCAGAGTAGTTTAACAAGACAGTTTTAATGCCCCTTGGAAGAGACGTGGAGGTCACAGTAGCTTAACAAGACCGTTTTAATGACACCTTGGAAGAGACGTGGAGGTCACAGTAGCTTAACAAGACGGTCGTAATGTCTCTTGGAAGAGATGTGGAGTTTATAGTGGTTTAACAAGACGGTTTTAATGCCTCTTGGAAGAGACGTGAAGGTAACAGTGGCTTAACAAGATGGTTTTAATGCCCCTTGGAAGAGACGTGGAGATCAGAGTGGTTTAACAAGACGATTTTAATGCCCCTAGGAAAAGACGTGGAGTTCAGAGTGGTTTAACGTGACGGTTTTAATGCCCCTTGGAAGAGACATGGAGTTCAGAGTGGTTTAACAAGACAGTTTTAATGCCCCTTGGAAGAGACGTGGAGGTCTCAGTAGCTTAAAAAGACTGTCGTAATGCACCTTGGAAGAGATGTGGAGTTTAGAGTGGTTTAAGAAGACGGTTTTAATGCCACTTGGAAGAGACGTGAATGTCACAGTGGCTTAACAAGACAGTTTTAATGCCCCTTGGAAGAGACGTGGAGATCAGAGTGGTTTAACAAGACGATTTTAATGCCCCTTGGAAGAGACGTGGAGGTCACAGTCGCTTAGCAAGACGGTTTTAATGCCCATAGGAAAAGACGTGCAGTTCAGAGTGGTTTAACGTGACGGTTTTAATGCCCCTTGGAAGAGGCGAGGAGTTCAGAGTGGTTTAACAAGACGGTTTTAATGCCCTTTGGAAGAGACGTGGAGGTCACAGTAGTTTAACAAGACGATGCTAATGCCCCTTGGAAAAGAAATGGAGTTCAGAGTGGTTTAACAAGATGGTTTTTATGCCCCTTGGTAGAGACGTGGAGGACACAGTAGCTTAACAAGATGGTTTTATTGCCCCTTGGAAGAGACGTGGAGGTCAGAGTGGTTTAACAAGACGGTTTTAATGCTCCTTGGAAGAGACGTGCAGCTCAGAGTGGTCTAACAAGATGTTAGAACCTTGCTGTTAGGTTTTTTTTCCTTTGCTGGTCACATGACCTTGTTGGCCTATTTAATCCTGCTCCGCCCTTCTGGCTTTGCTGGACTTCATTGTATATCTACTTTCTAGCTAGCCTGTGCTCTGTATCTAACTCTGTTAGTTTGCTTGGTCTACGGACCTCTAGGTTCTATCTATTTTGTTTGTTCGTCTTTCTGCTGCTATTTCTGTTAGGAGGTGTCCCATATTCCTCCCAGTCCTTAGTACTTGTAGGGATTCCCTCCCCAAATCTATAGGTCTCCGTACAGACTAGATTAGGACTTTAGCAGGTCTGATCGCAGGATCAGGTTCCCTGTTACATCGTAGGGATCTAGCTGAGTTCTATCGTAGGGACAGATCTCCTCTCTTTCCTTAGCTTTGGTAGCAGAACATAACAGTAAGTCCAGCCTGTAAATTCTCTAAGGAAAGATTTTTTTTTGTTCCATCATGGTGTCGGTTCAGGATTTGGCTAAACACCTGCAGGGACTCTCTCTGGAAGTGGCCGAGCTCCGTCAGCACGTGAGTAACTGTCCTGGAGCATATTTCTTGGAGCCTAAGGTATGTTTGCCGGATTTATTTTTTGGTGAACATCGAGAATTTTTTTCATTTAAAAATGCTTGCTTATTGTATTTTCGTTTGAGACCCAAGTCCTCTGGGGATGAATCCCAGCGCGTAGGGTTCATAATGTCACTTTTGCGCAAAGAGCCTCAGGAGTGGGCCTTTTCTTTGCAACCTAGTGATACATGCTTCAGATCAGTGGATAGTTTTTTTTCTGCTTTAGGACTATTATATGATGATCCTGACCGTGTGGCATCAGCTGAGACTGAGTTGAGACGTTTAAAACAAGGATCAGGTAATATGGAAAAATATTGTACACATTTTCGTCGTTGGTCCACTCAAACAGGGTGGAACGATTCTGCTCTGAAAAGTCTATTTCTTGCTGGGCTCAGTGAAAAGGTTAAAGACCTGCTAATTGCTTATCCTACACCTGAGGATTTGCAACAGGCTATGCAATTAGCTATACGGGTGGACAGAAGACTGCGTGCTAGGGTTAATGAGAGCAAATCCTCTGCTATGTCAGTTTCTGGTTATGATAATGTGTGTACTAACAGTGGTGAACCGATGGAGATTGGATCGGTGGCACCTCGCTCTCAAGAAAAACACCGTCGTTTTTCAGAAGGCTTGTGTTTCTATTGCGGGAAATCTGGTCATTTGATTAAAGGCTGTGAGCTTCGTATGAAGAAAGAAAAAAAAATGGTCAGTCATGCCCGTATTGCCTGTTTAAATTCCAAGGGTATATTTTTAGCTGCTTCCACGATTGCTCAGAAAAAATTAATGGAATTTCGGGTGTTTGTTGATTGCGGGTCTACACTGAATGTTATTGATGGGGGATTCGTGGAAAAACTCAATTTAAAACCTGAACCTTTATCATCCCCCATTGCTGTGGTTTCTGTGGATGGTTCCCCTTTGAAGAATATTACTCTCAAGGTCAGTGAATTTCCTCTCACTATTAATGGTGTTCACCATGAGAAATTGGATTTGGTAGTGTTGAATAACTTGCCTTCTCCAGTAATATTGGGTTTGCCCTGGTTAAAATTTCACAATCCTGTACTGGATTGGTCTACCAGTGAAATTAAATCCTGGAGCCATAAATGTTATGACAAGTGTTGTAACGGGCGTATTGCAGCTTTGGATAGGGGAGAATTGCCTGTTCCTATTCAGGATTTTTGGAGAGTTTTTTCTGAGAAGGAATCGCAGGTTTTGCCTCCCCATAGAGACTATGATTGTTCTATTGAATTTGTCCCTGGAGCGACTCTTCCTAAAAGTCGTTTATTTAACCTTACTATTCCTGAGAGGAAGGCTTTGGAGGAATACATACAGACAAGTTTGGCCGCCGGTCACATTAGGCCCTCTAAGTCTCCTGTGGCGGTTGGATTTTTTTTTGTAAAAAAAAAGGACGGCGGTTTACGTCCTTGTCTGGATTTTCGTGAGATTAACAAAATTACGGTACGCAATCCTTACCCACTGCCATTGATTCCTGATCTGTTTAACCAGTTATTGGGGGCCAAGTGGTTCTCTAAAATTGACCTTAAGGGGGCATACAATCTGTTGCGCATGAAGGAGGGTGATGAATGGAAGACTGCTTTTAACACTCCTGTGGGTCATTTTGAGAATCTGGTTATGCCTTTTGGTCTTACTAATGCTCCTGCATTTTTTCAGAATCTTATTAATGACATCCTTAGACCTTTGATCGGTAAAAATGTGGTTGTGTATTTGGATGACATTTTGATTTATTCGCCAGATCTGGAGTCTCATTGGCGGAGCGTGCGTGAGGTATTACAGTTATTAATGGACAATTCGCTTTTTGCTAAGCTGGAGAAATGTGAGTTCGCTGTACAGAGAATTAGTTTTTTGGGCTACATTATCTCCAGCAAAGGTTTTGAGATGGACCCGGTTAAAGTTCAAGCTGTACAGGAATGGCCTAGGCCTATTGGTTTGAAATCAATACAGAGGTTTTTGGGTTTCGCCAATTACTATAGAAAATTCATAAAAAATTTTTCTAGTATTGTCAAACCTCTGACTGATCTCACCAGGAAAGGTGCTGATGCGGTTCAGTGGTCTTCTGAGGCCATTGAAGCTTTTGTGTATCTCAAGGAGAGGTTCACCTCTGCTCCCATCCTTATGCAGCCTGATGTTACTAGGCCGTTTTTGGTTGAGGTTGATGCTTCCTCTGTGGGGGTTGGCGCAGTATTGTCTCAGGATAACGGGGATGGATTACATCCCTGTGCATTTTTTTCAAAAAAATTTTCGGAGACTGAATTGAATTACGATATTGGTAATCGGGAATTATTGGCTATTAAACTCGCATTTGAACACTGGCGCCACTTCTTGGAAGGTGCGGAATTTCCCGTTCAGGTTCTTACGGATCATAAAAATCTGATATATCTTGATGCTGCCAAGCGCCTGAATGCCCGTCAGGCTAGGTGGGCACTGTTTTTCTCGCGGTTTAATTTCTCCGTTACTTACATCCCTGGTACTAAGAATGTTAAGGCGGATGCCTTGTCTCGCAGTTTTTCTCCCATAGTCGGTGCTGAGAAAGAGGAAAACATTTTACAAGAAGGTGTTGTGATAGCTGCTTTAGACTCCGTTTTGGAAGATGAGATTCTTAAAGCTCAGGAGAATGCCCCATCTAACACTCCTCATGGGAGGTTGTTTGTGCCTGGGACCTTTAGGAGAGATTTGTTTGTTGAGTGTCACGAATCTCGGTTGGCAGGTCATCCCGGAATCTCTGAGACCAAGAGACTGGTGGGTCACAGTTTTTGGTGGCCTGGATGGCAGAAGGAAGTCATTAAGTGGGTGCGCCAATGTACTATATGTGCTAGATCTAAGTCCTCACATACTCCTGCTGCGGGGTTGCTTTGTCCTTTGGAGGTCCCCAGTGCTCCTTGGACACATTTGGCTATGGACTTTATAACTGACCTTCCCCCCTCTGAGGGTTTTACTGTCATCTGGGTGGTCGTGGACCGTTTTAGCAAGATGTGTCACTTGGTTCCCTTCGTCAAACTGCCCTGCGCTAAAACTCTCGCTAAGGCCTTTGTCAAGGAAATTGTCAGACTTCATGGCGTTCCTACTGACATTGTTTCTGATAGGGGTCCTCAGTTCGTGGCTCGTTTTTGGCGTGCCTTTTGTGACAGGTTGGGAATTCATTTGTCGTTTTCGTCCGGATATCATCCTGAATCTAATGGCCAGACAGAAAGGAAAAACCAGGATGTTGAGCAGTTCTTGCGTTGTTTTGTGGCAGACAATCAAGAGGGGTGGTCTGAGTTTCTGCCACTTGCCGAATTTGCTCTGAACAATCATACATCTTCTTCTGCTGGTTGTTCGCCTTTTTTTTGTTGTTCTGGGAGACATCCGTCGTTTGGGTCGTTCTCCAAGTTGGGATCTGCCGTGCCTGAGGAGGAGAATTTTTCCGGTGATTTGGAAAGAGTTTGGACGGATGTGCGTGGTAATCTTCAGGAGGCCAACAGAAAATCTAAAGACTACTTTGATAGGAAACGACAGGAGGTTTTGTTCGCTGTTGGTGACATGGTTTGGTTGTCCTCTAGGAATCTGCGGTTGAGGATTCCTTCTAAGAAATTGGGTCCCAAGTTTGTAGGGCCCTTTAAGGTGCTTCAGGTTGTCAACCAATCTGCTGTTAGGTTGGAGGTTCCTACCTCCTGGAGAATTAATCCGGTCTTTCATGTCTCTCTGTTAAAAAAAGCTGTTGTGTCGGATGGTGACGCCTCTGCCTCTGTTCCTCCGGTGGTGGAGGACGGGGAATATGAAATTTCTCGCATCCTTGACTCTAGACGGTATAGAGGTAGTTTGCAGTATCTTGTGGCCTGGAAAGGTTTCGGACCCGAGGATAACTCTTGGGTGAGGTCAGATGATGTTTCCGCGTCCAGACTTATCAGAGCGTTTCACAGGAGATTTCCTGATAAGCCTGGTCCTAGGGGATCCGGAGGATCCTCTTAGAAGGGGGGGTACTGTTAGAACCTTGCTGTTAGGTTTTTTTTCCTTTGCTGGTCACATGACCTTGTTGGCCTATTTAATCCTGCTCCGCCCTTCTGGCTTTGCTGGACTTCATTGTATATCTACTTTCTAGCTAGCCTGTGCTCTGTATCTAACTCTGTTAGTTTGCTTGGTCTACGGACCTCTAGGTTCTATCTATTTTGTTTGTTCGTCTTTCTGCTGCTATTTCTGTTAGGAGGTGTCCCATATTCCTCCCAGTCCTTAGTACTTGTAGGGATTCCCTCCCCAAATCTATAGGTCTCCGTACAGACTAGATTAGGACTTTAGCAGGTCTGATCGCAGGATCAGGTTCCCTGTTACATCGTAGGGATCTAGCTGAGTTCTATCGTAGGGACAGATCTCCTCTCTTTCCTTAGCTTTGGTAGCAGAACATAACACAAGACACTTTTAATGCCCCTTGGAAGAGACGTGGAGGCCACAGTAGCTTAACAAGATGGTTTTAATGCCCCTTGGAAGAGACTAGGAGTACAGAGTGGTTAAACAAGATAGTTTTAATACCCCTGGGAAGAGACGTGGAGGTTATAGTAGCTTAAGAATACGGTTTTAATGCTCCTTGGTACAGACGTGGAGAACAGAGTGGTTTAACAAGACTTTTTTAATGCCCCTTGGAAAAGACGTGGAGTACAGAGTCGTTTAACAAGATGGTTTTAATGCCCCTTGGAAGAGACGTGGAGGTCACAGTAACTTAACAAGATGGTTTTAATGCCCCTTGGAAGAGACGTGGAGGTCACAGTTTCTTAACAAGACGGTTTTAATGCCCCTTGGATGAAAAGTGGAGTTCACAGTGGTTTAACAAAACAGTGGCTTAGCAATACGGTTTTAATGCCCCTTGGAAGAGACAAGGAGCTCAGAGTGGTTTAACAAGACGGTTTTACTTCCCCTTGGAAAAGACGTGGAGTTCAGACTGGTTTAACAAGACGGTTTTAATGCCCCTTGGCATAGACGTGGAGGTCACAGTAGCTTACCAACACGGTTTTAATGTCCCTTGGAAGAGATGTGGAGGTCACAGTAGTTTAACAAGACGGTTTTAATGTCAGTGGAAGAGACGAGGAGGTCAAAGTGGTTTACAAAGACGGTTTTAATGCCCCTTGGAAGAGACGTGGAGGTCTCAGTAGCTTAACATGATGGTCGTAATGCCCCTTGGAAGAGATGTGGAGTTTAAAGTGGTTTAACAAGATGGTTTTAATGCCTTTTGGAAGAGACGTGAAGGTAACAGTGGCTTAACAAGACGGTTTTAATGCCCCTTGGAAGAGACGTGGAGATCAGAGTGGTTTAACAAGACGATTTTAATGACCCTAGGAAAAGACGTGGAGTTCAGAGTGGTTTAACGTGACGGTTTTAATGCCCCTTGGAAGAGACATGGAGTTCAGAGTGGTTTAACAAGACGGTTTTAATGCCCCTTGGAAGAGACGTGGAGGTCACATTAGCTTAACAAGACGGTTTTAATGCCCCTTGGAAGAGAAGTGGAGGTCACAGTAGCTTAACAAGACGGTTTTAATGCCCCTTGGAAGAGACATGGAGGTCAGAGTGGTTTAACAAGACGGTTTTAATGCCCCTTGGAAGAGGCGAGGAGTTCAGAGTGGTTTAATAAGTCGGTTTTAATGCCCCTTGGAAGAGACGTGGAGGTCACAGTAGTTTAACAAGACGGTGCTAATGCCCCTTGGAAGAGAAATGGAGGTCAGAGTGGTTTAACAAGACGGTTTTAATGCCCCTTGGAAGAGACATGGAGGTCAGAGTGGTTTAACAAGACGGTTTTAATGCCCCTTGGAAGAGACGTGGAGTACAGAGTGATTTATCAAGACGGTTTTAATGCCCCTTGGAAAAGACGTGGAGTTCAGAGTGGTTTAGCAAGATGCTTTTAATGCCAATTGGAAGAGACGTGGAGGTCACAGTAGCTTAACAAGACGTTTTTAATGCCCCTTGGAAGTGACGTTGAAGTCACAGTAGCTTAACAAGACGGTTTTAATGCACTTGCTAGAGACGTGGAGGTCAGAGTGGTTTTAAAAGACTGTTTTAATGCCCCTTGGAAGAGATGTGGAGTTCACAGTAGCTTAACCAGATGGTTTTAATACCCGTTCGAAGAGACGTGGAGTTCAGAGTGGTTAAACAATACGGTTTTAATGCCCATTGGAAGAGACGTGGAGGTTACAGTAGCTTAATAAGACGGTTTTAATGCCCCTTGGTAGAGACGTGGACTTCAGAGTGGTTTAACAAGACGGATTTAATGCCCCTTGGAAGAGACATGGAGGTCACACTAGCTTACAAAGATGGTTTTAATGCCGATTGGAAGAGATGTGGAGGTTAGAGTAGCTTAACCAGATGGTTTTAATGACCGTTCCAAGAGACGTGGAGTTCAGAGTGGTTAAACAAGACGGTTTTAATGCCCCTTGGAAGAGACATGGAGGTCACAGTAGCTTAACAAGATGGTTTTAATGCCCTTTGGAAGAGACATGGAGATCAGAGTGGTTTAACAAGTTGAATTTAATGCCGCTAGGAAAAGACGTGGAGTTCAGAGTGGTTTAACGTGACGGTTTTAATGCCACTTGGTAGAGACGGGTAGTTCAGAGTGGTTTAACAAGACAGTTTTAATGCCCCTTGGAAGAGACGTGGAGGTCACAGTAGCTTAACAAGACCGTTTTAATGACCCCTTGGAAGAGACGTGGAGGTCACAGTAGCTTAACAAGATGGTTTTAATGCCCCTTGGAAGAGACGTGGAGGTCACAGTAGCTTAACAAGATGGTTTTAATGCCCCTTGGAAGAGACGTGGAGTTCAGGGTGGTTAAACAAGACAGTTTTAATGCTCCTTGGAAAAGACATGGACGTTACAGTAGTTTAACAAGACGGTTTTAATGCCCCTTGGTAGAGACATGGAGTTCAGAGTGGTTTAACAAGACGATTTTAATGCCCCTTGGAAGAGACGTGCAGTTCCGAGTGGTTTAACAAGACACTTTTAATGCCCCTTGGAAGAGACGTGGAGGCCACAGTAGCTAAACAAGATGGTTTTAATGCCCCTTGGAAGAGACTAGGAGTTCAGAGTGGTTAAACAAGATAGTTTCCATGTCCCTTGGAAGAGACATGGAGGTCAGAGTTGTTTAAGAAGATGGTTTTAATGCCCCTTGGAAGAGACGTGGAATTCAGAGTGGTTTAACAAGACGGTTTTAATGCCCCTTGGAAGAGACTTGGAGGCCACAGTAGCTTAACAAGATGGTTTTAATGCCCCTTGAAAGAGACGTGGAGGTCACAGTAGCTTACAAAGATGGTTTTAATGCCCAGTGGAAGAGACATGGAGTTCAGAGTGGTTTAACAAGACGGTTTTACTTCCCCTTGGAAAAGACGTGGAGTTCAGAGTGGTTTAACAAGACGGTTTTAATGCCCCTCGGAAGAGACGTGGAGGTCACAGTAGCTTAACAAGACGGTTTTAATGTCCCTTGGAAGAGATGTGGAGGTCACAGTAGCTTAAAAAGATGGTTTTAATGCCCAATGGAAGAGACATGGAGTTCAGAGTGGTTTAACAAGACGGTTTTACTTCCCCTTGGAAAAGACGTGGAGTTCAGAGTGGTTTAACAAGACGGTTTTAATGCCCCTCGGAAGAAACGTGGAGGTCACAGTAGCTTAACAAGACGTTTTTAATGTCCCTTGGAAGAGATGTGGATGTCACAGTAGCTTAACAAGACAGTTTTAATGTCCGTGGAAGAGACGAGGAGGTCAAAGTAGTTTACCAAGATGGTTTTAATGCCCCTTGGAAGAGACGTGGAGGTCTCAGTAGCTTAACAAGACGGTCGTAATGCCCCTTGGAAGAGATGGGGAGTTTAGAGTGGTTTAACAAGATGGTTTTAATGCCCCTTGGAAGAGACGCGGAGATCACAGTAGCTTAACAAGATGGTTTTAATGCCCCTTGGAAGAGACGTGGAGGCCACAGTAGCTTAACAAGATGGTTTTAATGCCCCTTGGAAGAGACTAGGAGTTCAGAGTGGTTAAACAAGATAGTTTCAATGTCCCTTGGAAGAGACGTGGAGGTCAGAGTGGTTTAAGAAGTTGGTTTCAATGACCCTTGGAAGAGACGTGGAATTCAGAGTGGTTTAAAAAGACGGTTTTAATGCCCCTTGGAAGAGACTTGGAGGCCACAGTAGCTTAACGAGATGGTTTTAATGTCCCTTGGAAGAGATGTGGAGGTCACAGTAGCTTAACAAGACAGTTTTAATGTCCGTGGAAGAGACGAGGAGGTCAAAGTGGTTTACCAAGATATTTTTAATGCCCCATGGAAGAGACGTGGAGGTCTCAGTAGCTTAACAAGATGGTAGTAATGCCCCTTGGAAGAGATGTGGAGTTTAGAGTGGTTTAACAAGACGGTTTTAATGCCTCTTGGAAGAGACGTGAAGGTAACAGTGGCTTAACAAGACGGTTTTAATGCCCCTTGGAAGAGACGTGGAGATCAGAGTGGTTCAACAAGACGATTTTAATGCCCCTAGGAAAAGACGTGGAGTTCAGAGTGGTTTAACGTGACAGTTTTAATGCCCCTTGGAAGAGACATGGAGTTCAGAGTGGTTTAACAAGACGGTTTTAATGCCCCTTGGAAGAGACGTGGAGATCACAGTAGCTTAACAAGATGGTTTTAAAGCCCCTTGGAAGAGACGTGGAGGCCACAGTAGCTTAACAAGATGGTTTTAATGCCCCTTGGAAGAGACGAGGATATCAGAGTGGTTAAACAAGATAGTTTCAATGTCCCTTGGAAGAGACGTGGAGGTCAGAGTGGTTTAAGAAGATGGTTTTAATGCCCCTTGGAAGAGACGTGGAATTCAGAGTGGTTTAACGTGACGGTTTTAATGCCCCTTGGAAGAGACGTGGAGGTCAGAGTGGTTTAACAAGACGGTTTTAATGCCCCTTGGAAGAGACTTAGAGGTCACAGTAGCTTAACAAGACGGTTTTAATGTCCCTTGGAAGAGATGTGGAGGTCACAGCAGCTTAACAAGACGGTCGTAATGCCCCTTGGAAGAGATGTGGAGTTTAGAGTGGTTTAACAAGACGGTTTTAATGCCCCTTGGAAGAGACGTGAAGGTCACAGTGGCTTAACAAGACAGTTTTAATGCCCCTTGGAAGAGATGTGGAGATCAGAGTGGTTAAACAAGACGATTTTAATGCCCCTTGGAAGAGACGTGAAGGTCACAGTGGCTTAACAAGACAGTTTTAATGCCCCTTGGAAGAGACGTGGAGTTCAGAGTGGTTTAACAAGACGATTTTAATGCACCTTGGAAGAGACGTGCAGTTCAGAGTGGTTTAACAAGACACTTTTAATGCCCCTTGGAAGAGACGTCGAGGCCACAGTAGCTTAACAGGATGGTTTTAATGCCCCTTGCAAGAGACTAGGAGTTCAGAGTGGTTAAACAAGACAGTTTTAAAACCCCTGGGAAGAGACTTGGAGGTTACAGTAGATTAACAAGACGGTTTTAATGCTCCTTGGAAAAGACGTGGAGTTCAGAGTGGTTTAACAAGACACTTTTAATGACCCTTGGAAGAGACGTGGAGGTCATAGTAGCTTAACAAGACGGTTTTAATGCCCCTTGGACGAGACATGGACGTCACAGTAGCTTAATAAAACAGTTTTAATGCACTTGGAAGAGACGTGGAGGTCAGAGTGGTTTTAAAAGACAGTTTTAATGACCCTTGGAAGAGACGTGCAGTTCAGAGTGGTTTAACAAGACACTTTTAATGCCCCTTGGAAGAGACGTGGAGGCTACAGTAGCTTAACAAGATGGTTTTAATGCCCCTTGGAAGAGACTAGGAGTTCAGAGTGGTTAAACAAGATAGTTTCAATGTCCCTTGGAAGAGATGTGGAGGTCAGAGTGGTTTAAGAATATGGTTTTAATGCCCCTTGGAAGAGACGTGGAATTCAGAGTGGCTTAACAAGACGGTTTTAATTCCCCTTGGAAGAGACTTGGAGGCCACAGTAGCTTAACAAGATGGTTTTAATGCCCCTTGAAAGAGACGTGGAGGTCACAGTAGCTTACAAAGATGGTTTTAATGCCCAATGGAAGAGACATGGAGTTCAGAGTGGTTTAACAAGACGGTTTTACTTCCCCTTGGAAAAGACGTGGAGTTCAGAGTGGTTTAACAAGACGGTTATAATGCCCCTTGGAAGAGACGTGGAGGTCACAGTAGGTTAACAAGACGGTTTTAATGTCCCTTGGAAGAGACATGGAGGTCTCAGTAGCTTAACAAGACGGTCGTAATGCCCCTTGGAAGAGATGTGGAGTTTAGAGTGGTTTAACAAGACGGTTTTAATGCCTCTTGGATGAGACGTGAAGGTAACAGTGGCTTAACAAGACGGTTTTAATGACCCTTGGAAGAGACGTGGAGATCAGAGAGGTTTAACAAGACGATTTTAATGCCCCTAGGAAAAAACGTGGAGTTCAGAGTGGTTAAAGAAAACGATTTTAATGCCCCTTAGAAAAGATGTGGAGTTCAGAGTGGTTTATCGTGACGGTTTTAATGCCCCTTGGAAGAGACGTGGAGGTCAGAGTGGTTTAACAAGATGGTTTTAATGCCCCTTGGAAGAGACGTGGAGGTCACAGGAGTTTAGCAATACGGTTTTAATGCCCCTTGGAAGAGACAAGGAGTTCAGAGTGGTTAAACAAGACGGTTTTAATGCCCCTTGGAAAAGTGTTGGAGTTCAGATTGGTTTAACAAGACAGTTTTAATGTCCCTTGGAAGAGATGTGGAGGTCACAGCAGCTTAACAAGACGGTTTTAATGTCCGTGGAAGAGACGTGGAGGTCAGAGTGGTTTACCAAGACGGTTTTAATGCCCCTTGGAAGAGACGTGGAGGTCTCAGTAGCTTAACAAGACGGTCGTAATGCAACTTGGAAGAGATGTGCAGTTTAGAGTGGGTTAACAAGACAGTTTTAATGCCCCTTTGAAGAGACGTGAAGGTCACAGTGGCTTAACAAGACAGTTTTAATGCCCCTTGGAAGAGACGTGGAGATCAGAGTGGTTTGACAAGACGATTTTAATGCCCCTTGGAAGAGACGTGGAGGTCACAGTCGCTTAACAAGACGGTTTTAATGCCCGTAGGAAAAAACGTGCAGTTAAGAGTGGTTTAACGTGATGATTTTAATGCCCCTTGGAAGAGTCGTGGAGGTCACAGTAGCTTAAGAAGATGGTGTTAATGCCCCTTGGAAAAGACATGGAGTTCAGAGTGGTTTAACAAGAAGGTTTTAATTCCCCGTGGTAGAGACATGGAGGTCAGAGTGGTTTAACAACACGGTTTTAATGACCCTTGGAAGAGACGTGGAGTTCAGAGTCGTTTTAAAAGACAGTTATAATGCCCCTTGGAAGAGACGTGGAGGTCACAGTAGCTTAACCAGATGGTTTTAATGTCACCTGAAAGAGACATGGAGGTCACAGTAGCTTAACAAGATGGTTTTAATACCGATTGGTAGAGATGTGGAGGTAAGTGTAGCTTAACCAGATGGATTTAATGCCCCTTGAAAGAGACGTGGAGTTCACCGTGGTTAAACAAGACGGTTTTAATTCCCCTTGGAAGAGATGTGGAGGTCACAGTAGCTTAACAAGATGGTTTTAATGCCCCTTGGAAGAGACGTGGAGATCAGAATGGTTTAACAAGACGATTTTAATGCCCCTAGGAAAAGAAGTGGAGTTCAGAGTGGTTTAACGTGACGGTTTTAATGCCCCTTGGAAGAGACGTGGAGTTCAGAGTGGTTTAACAAGACAGTTTTAATGCCCCTCGGAAGAGACGTGGAGGTCACAGTAGCTTAAAAAGACGGTTTTAATGCCCCTTGGAAGAGACGTGGAGGTAACAGTAGCTTAGCAAGACGGTTTTAATGCCCCTTGGAAGAGACATGGAGGACAGAGTGATTTAACAACACGGTTTTAATGTCCCTTGAAAGAGACGTGGAGGTCAGAGTGGTTTAAAAAGACAGCTATAATGCCCCTTGGAAGAGACGTGGAGGTCACAGTAGCTTAACAAGATGGTTTTAATGCCCCTTGGAAGAGACGTGGAGGTCACAGTAGCTTAACAAGATGGTTTTAATGCCCCTTGGAAGAGACGTGGAGTTCAGAGTGGTTAAACAAGACAGTTTTAATGCTCTTTGGAAAAGACATGGAGGTTACAGTAGTTTAACTAGACGGTTTTAATGCCCCTTGGTAGAGACATGGAGTTCAGAGTGGTTTAACAAGACGATTTTAATGCCCCTTGGAAGAGACGTGCAGTTCCGAGTGGTTTAACAAGACACTTTTAATGCCCCTTGGAAGAGACGTGGAGGCCACAGTAGCTAAACAGGATGGTTTTAATGCCCCTTGGAAGAGACTAGGAGTTCAGAGTGGTTAAACAAGATAGTTTCCATGTCCCTTGGAAGAGACGTGGAGGTCAGAGTGGTTTAAGAAGATGGTTTTAATGCCCCTTGGAAGAGACGTGGAATTCAGAGTGGTTTAACAAGACGGTTTTAATGCCCCTTGGAAGAGACTTGGAGGCCACAGTAGCTTAACAAGATGGTTTTAATGCCCCTTGAAAGAGACGTGGAGGTCACAGTAGCTTACAAAGATGGTTTTAATGCCCAATGGAAGAGACATGGAGTTCAGAGTGGTTTAAAAAGACAGTTTTACTTCCCCTTGGAAAAGACGTGGAGTTCAGTGTGGTTTAACAAGACGGTTTTAATGCCCCTCGGAAGAGACGTGGAGGTCACAGTAGCTTAACAAGACGGTTTTAATGTCCCTTGGAAGAGATGTGGAGGTCACAGTAGCTTAACAAGACAGTTTTAATGTCTGTGGAAGAGACGAAGAGGTCAAAGTGGTTTACCAAGATGGTTTTAATGCCCCTTGGAAGAGACGTGGAGGTCTCAGTAGCTTAACAAGACGGTCGTAATGCCCCTTGGAAGAGATGTGGAGTTTAGAGTGGTTTAACAAGACGGTTTTAATGCCTCTTGGAAGAGACGTGAAGGTAACAGTGGCTTAAAAGACGGTTTTAATGCCCCTTGGAAGAGACATGGAGATCAGAGTGGTTTAACAAGACGATTCTAATGCCCCTAGGAAAAGACGTGGAGTTCAGAGTGGTTTAACGTGACGGTTTTAATGTCCCTTGGAAGAGACATGGAGTTCAGAGTGGTTTAACAAGATGGTTTTAATGCCCCTTGGAAGAGACGCGGAGATCACAGTAGCTTAACAAGATGGTTTTAATGCCCCTTGGAAGAGACGTGGAGGCCACAGTAGCTTAACAAGATGGTTTTAATGCCCCTTGGAAGAGACTAGGAGTTCAGAGTGGTTTAAGAAGATGGTTTCAATGCCCCTTGGAAGAGACGTGGAATTCAGAGTGGTTTAACAAGACGGTTTTAATGCCCCTTGGAAGAGACTTGGAGGCCACAGTAGCTTAACTAGATGGTTTTAATGCCCCTTGAAAGAGACGTGGAGGTCACAGTAGCTTAACAAGACGGTTTTAATGTCCCTTGGAAGAGATGTGGAGGTCACAGTAGCTTAACAAGACAGTTTTAATGTCCGTGGAAGAGACGAGGAGGTCAAAGTGGTTTACCAAGATGGTTTTAATGCCCCATGGAAGAGACATGGAGGTCTCAGTAGCTTAACAAGACGTTAGTAATGCCCCTTGGAAGAGATGTGGAGTTTAGAGTGGTTTAACAAGACGGTTTTAATGCCTCTTGGAAGAGACATGGAGTTCAGAGTGGTTTAACAAGACGGTTTTAATGCCCCTTGGAGGAGACTTGGAGATCACAGTAGCTTAACAAGATGGTTTTAATGCCCCTTGGAAGAGACGTGGAGGCCACAGTAGCTTAACAAGATGGTTTTAATGCCCCTTGGAAGAGACGAGGAAATCAGAGTGGTTAAACAAGATAGTTTCAATGTCCCTTGGAAGAGACGTGGAGGTCAGAGTGGTTTAAGAAGATGGTTTTAATGTCCCTTGGAAGAGACGTGGAATTCAGAGTGGTTTAACGTGACGGTTTTAATGCCCCTTTGAAGAGACGTGGAGGACAGAGTGGTTTAACAAGACGGTTTTAATGCCCCTTGGAAGAGACTTAGAGGTCTCAGTAGCTTAACAAGACTGTTTTAATGTCCCTTGGAAGAGATGTGGAGGTCACAGCAGCTTAACAAGACGGTCGTAATGCCCCTTGGAAGAGATGTGGAGTTTAGAGTGGTTTAACAAGACGGTTTTAATGCCCCTTGGAAGAGACGTGAAGGTCACAGTGGCTTAACAAGACAGTTTTAATGCCCCTTGGAAGAGATGTGGAGATCAGAGTGGTTAAACAAGACGATTTTAATGCCCCTTGGAAGAGACGTGAAGGTCACAGTGGCTAACAAGACAGTTTTAATGCCCCTTGGAAGAGACGTGGAGTTCAGAGTGGTTTAACAAGATGATTTTAATGCACCTTGGAAGAGACGTGCAGTTCAGAGTGGTTTAACAAGACACTTTTAATGCCCCTTGGAAGAGACGTCGAGGCCACAGTAGCTTAACAGGATGGTTTTAATGCCCCTTGGAAGAGACTAGGAGTTCAGAGTGGTTAAACAAGACAGTTTTAAAACCCCTTGGAAGAGACTTGGAGGTTACAGTAGCTTAACAAGACGGTTTTAATGCTCCTTGGTAGAGACGTGGAGTACAGAGTGGTTTATCAAGATGGTTTTAATGCCCCTTGGAAAAGACGTGGAGTTCAGAGTGGTTTAACAAGATGGTTTTAATGCCCCTTGGAAGAGACGTGGAGGTCATAGTAGCTTAACAAGACGGTTTTAATGCCCCTTGGAAGAGACATGGAGGTCACAGTAGCTTAATAAAACGGTTTTAATGCACTTGGAAGAGACGTGGAGGTCAGAGTGGTTTTAAAATACGGTTTTAATGACCCTTGGAAGAGACGTGGAGTTCACAGTAGCTTAACAAAATGGTTTTAATGCCCGTACGAAGAGACATGGAGTTCAGAGTGGTTAAACAAGACGGTTTTAATGCCCCTTGGAAGAGACGTGGAGGTTACAGTAGCTTAATAAGACGGTTTTAATGCCCCTTGGTAGAGACGTGGACTTCAGAGTGGTTTAACAGGACAGTTTTAATGCCCCTTGGAAGAGACGTGGAGGTCACAGAAGCTTAACAAGATGCTATTAATGCCCCTTGGAAAAGACATGGAGTTCAGAGTGGTTTAACAAGAAGGTTTTAATGCCCCGTGGAAGAGATGTGGAGGTCACAGTAGCTTACCAAGACAGTTTTAATGCCACTTGAAAGAGACATGGAGGTCACAGTGGCTTAACAAGACGGTTTTAATGCCCCTTGGAAGAGACGTGGAGGTCACAGTAGCTTACAAAGATGGTTTTAATGCTGATTTGAAGAGACGTAGAGGTTAGAGTAGCTTAACCAGATGGTTTTAATGCCCGTTCCAAGAGACGTGGAGTTCAGAGTGGTTAAACAAGACAGTTTTAATGCCCCTTGGAAGAGACGTGGAGGTCACAGTAGCTTAGCAAGATGGTTTTAATGCCCCTTGGAAGAGACTTGGAGATCAGAGTGGTTTAACAAGACGATTTTAATGCCCCTAGGAAAAGAAGTGGAGTTCAGAGTGGTTTAACGTGACGGTTTTAATGCCCCTTGGAAGAGACGTGGAGTTCAGAGTGGTTTAACAAGACGGTTTTAATGCTCCTTGGAAGAGACGTGGAGGTCACAGTAGCTTAACAACACTGTTTTAATGCCCCTTGGAAGAGACGTGGAGGTCACAGTAGCTTAACAAGACGGTTATAATGCCCCTTGGAAGAGACATGGAGGTCAGAGTGGTTTAACAAGACGGATTTAATGCCCTTTGGAAGAGACGTGGAGGTCAGAGTGGTTTTAAAAGACAGTTTTAATACCCCTTGGAAGAGACGTGGAGGTCACTCTAGCTTAACAAGATGGTTTTAATGCCCCTTGGAAGAGACGTGGAGGTCACAGTAGCTTAACAAGATGGTTGTAATGCCCCTTGGAAGAGACGTGGAGTTCAGAGTGGTTAAACAAGACGGTTTTAATGCTCCTTGGAAGAGACGTGGAGGTTACAGTAGTTTAACAAGACGGTTTTAATGCCCCTTGGTAGAGACGTGGAGTTCAGAGAGGTTGAACAAGATGATTTTAATGCCCCTTGGAAGAGACGTGCAGTTCAGAGTGGTTTAACAAGACACTTTTAATGCCCCTTGGAAGAGACGTGGAGGCCACAGTAGCTTAAAAAAATGGTTTTAATGCCCCTTGGAAGAGACTAGGAGCTCAGAATGGTTAAACAAGATAGTTTCAATGCCCCTTGGAAGAGACGTGGAGGTCAGAATGGTTTAAGAAGACGGTTTTAATGCCCCTTGGAAGAGACGTGGAATTCAGAGTGGATTAACAAGACGGTTTAATACCCCTTGGAAGAGACTTGGAGGCCATAGTAGCTTAACAAGATGGTTTTAATGCCCCTTGAAAGAGACGTGGAGGTCACAGTAGCTTACAATGATGGTTTTAATGCCCAATGGAAGAGACATGGAGTTCAGAGTGGTTTAACACGACGGTTTTTATGGCTCTCGGAAGAGACGTGGAGGTCACAGTAGTTTAACAAGACCGTGCTAATGCCCCATGGAAGAGAAATGGAGTTCAGAGTGGTTTAACAAGATGGTTTTTATGCCCCTTGGAAGAGACGTGGAGATCAGAGTGGTTTGACAAGACGATTTTAATGCCCCTTGGAAGAGACGTGGAGGTCACAGTCGCTTAACAAGACGGTTTTAATGCCCGTAGGAAAAAACGTGCAGTTAAGAGTGGTTTAACGTGATGATTTTAATGCCCCTTGGAAGAGTCGTGGAGGTCACAGTAGCTTAAGAAGATGGTGTTAATGCCCCTTGGAAAAGACATGGAGTTCAGAGTGGTTTAAAAAGATGGTTTTAATTCCCAGTGGTAGAGACATGGAGGTCAGAGTGGTTTAACAACACGGTTTTAATGACCCTTGGAAGAGACGTGGAGGTCAGAGTCGTTTTAAAAGACAGTTATAATGCCCCTTGGAAGAGACGTGGAGGTCACAGTAGCTTAACCAGATGGTTTTAATGTCACCTGAAAGAGACATGGAGGTCACAGTAGCTTAACAAGATGGTTTTAATACCGATTGGTAGAGATGTGGAGGTAAGTGTAGCTTAACCAGATGGATTTAATGCCCCTTGAAAGAGACATGGAGTTCACCGTGGTTAAACAAGACGGTATTAATTCCCCTTGGAAGAGATGTGGAGGTCACAGTAGCTTAACAAGATGGTTTTAATGCCCCTTGGAAGAGACGTGGAGATCAGAATGGTTTAACAAGACGATTTTAATGCCCCTAGGAAAAGAAGTGGAGTTCAGAGTGGTTTAACGTGACGGTTTTAATGCCCCTTGGAAGAGACGTGGAGTTCAGAGTGGTTTAACAAGACAGTTTTAATGCCCCTCGGAAGAGACGTGGAGGTCAAAGTAGCTTAAAAAGACGGTTTTAATGCCCCTTGGAAGAGACGTGGAGGTAACAGTAGCTTAGCAAGACGGTTTTAATGCCCCTTGGAAGAGACATGGAGGACAGAGTGATTTAACAACACGGTTTTAATGTCCCTTGGAAGAGACGTGGAGGTCAGAGTGGTTTAAAAAGACAGCTATAATGCCCCTTGGAAGAGACGTGGAGGTCACAGTAGCTTAACAAGATGGTTTTAATGCCCCTTGGAAGAGACGTGGAGGTCACAGTAGCTTAACAAGATGGTTTTAATGCCCCTTGGAAGAGACGTGGAGTTCAGAGTGGTTAAACAAGACAGTTTTAATGCTCTTTGGAAAAGACATGGAGGTTACAGTAGTTTAACTAGACGGTTTTAATGCCCCTTGGTAGAGACATGGAGTTCAGAGTGGTTTAACAAGACGATTTTAATGCCCCTTGGAAGAGACGTGCAGTTCCGAGTGGTTTAACAAGACACTTTTAATGCCCCTTGGAAGAGACGTGGAGGCCACAGTAGCTAAACAGGATGGTTTTAATGCCCCTTGGAAGAGACTAGGAGTTCAGAGTGGTTAAACAAGATAGTTTCCATGTCCCTTGGAAGAGACGTGGAGGTCAGAGTGGTTTAAGAAGATGGTTTTAATGCCCCTTGGAAGAGACGTGGAATTCAGAGTGGTTTAACAAGACGGTTTTAATGCCCCTTGGAAGAGACTTGGAGGCCATAGTAGCTTAACAAGATGGTTTTAATGCCCCTTGAAAGAGACGTGGAGGTCACAGTAGCTTACAAAGATGGTTTTAATGCCCAATGGAAGAGACATGGAGTTCAGAGTGGTTTAAAAAGACAGTTTTACTTCCCCTTGGAAAAGACGTGGAGTTCAGTGTGGTTTAACAAGACGGTTTTAATGCCCCTCGGAAGAGACGTGGAGGTCACAGTAGCTTAACAAGACGGTTTTAATGTCCCTTGGAAGAGATGTGGAGGTCACAGTAGCTTAACAAGACAGTTTTAATGTCTGTGGAAGAGACGAAGAGGTCAAAGTGGTTTACCAAGATGGTTTTAATGCCCCTTGGAAGAGACGTGGAGGTCTCAGTAGCTTAACAAGACAGTCGTAATGCCCCTTGGAAGAGATGTGGAGTTTAGAGTGGTTTAACAAGACGGTTTTAATGCCTCTTGGAAGAGACCTGAAGGTAACAGTGGCTTAAAAGACGGTTTTAATGCCCCTTGGAAGAGACATGGAGATCAGAGTGGTTTAACAAGACGATTCTAATGCCCCTAGGAAAAGACGTGGAGTTCAGAGTGGTTTAACGTGACGGTTTTAATGTCCCTTGGAAGAGACATGGAGTTCAGAGTGGTTTAACAAGATGGTTTCAATGCCCCTTGGAAGAGACGCGGAGATCACAGTAGCTTAACAAGATGGTTTTAATGCCCCTTGGAAGAGACGTGGAGGCCACAGTAGCTTAACAAGATGGTTTTAATGCCCCTTGGAAGAGACTAGGAGTTCAGAGTGGTTTAAGAAGATGGTTTCAATGCCCCTTGGAAGAGACGTGGAATTCAGAGTGGTTTAACAAGACGGTTTTAATGCCCCTTGGAAGAGACTTGGAGGCCACAGTAGCTTAACTAGATGGTTTTAATGCCCCTTGAAAGAGACGTGGAGGTCACAGTAGCTTAACAAGACGGTTTTAATGTCCCTTGGAAGAGATGTGGAGGTCACAGTAGCTTAACAAGACAGTTTTAATGTCCGTGGAAGAGACGAGGAGGTCAAAGTGGTTTACCAAGATGGTTTTAATGCCCCATGGAAGAGACATGGAGGTCTCAGTAGCTTAACAAGACGTTAGTAATGCCCCTTGGAAGAGATGTGGAGTTTAGAGTGGTTTAACAAGACGGTTTTAATGCCTCTTGGAAGAGACATGGAGTTCAGAGTGGTTTAACAAGACGGTTTTAATGCCCCTTGGAAGAGACTTGGAGATCACAGTAGCTTAACAAGATGGTTTTAATGCCCCTTGGAAGAGACGTGGAGGCCACAGTAGCTTAACAAGATGGTTTTAATGCCCCTTGGAAGAGACAAGGAAATCAGAGTGGTTAAACAAGATAGTTTCAATGTCCCTTGGAAGAGACGTGGAGGTCAGAGTGGTTTAAGAAGATGGTTTTAATGTCCCTTGGAAGAGACGTGGAATTCAGAGTGGTTTAACGTGACGGTTTTAATGCCCCTTTGAAGAGACGTGGAGGTCAGAGTGGTTTAACAAGACGGTTTTAATGCCCCTTGGAAGAGACTTAGAGGTCTCAGTAGCTTAACAAGACTGTTTTAATGTCCCTTGGAAGAGATGTGGAGGTCACAGCAGCTTAACAAGACGGTCGTAATGCCCCTTGGAAGAGATGTGGAGTTTAGAGTGGTTTAACAAGACGGTTTTAATGCCCCTTGGAAGAGACGTGAAGGTCACAGTGGCTTAACAAGACAGTTTTAATGCCCCTTGGAAGAGATGTGGAGATCAGAGTGGTTAAACAAGACGATTTTAATGCCCCTTGGAAGAGACGTGAAGGTCACAGTGGCTTAACAAGACAGTTTTAATGCCCCTTGGAAGAGACGTGGAGTTCAGAGTGGTTTAACAAGATGATTTTAATGCACCTTGGAAGAGACGTGCAGTTCAGAGTGGTTTAACAAGACACTTTTAATGCCCCTTGGAAGAGACGTCGAGGCCACAGTAGCTTAACAGGATGGTTTTAATGCCCCTTGGAAGAGACTAGGAGTTCAGAGTGGTTAAACAAGACAGTTTTAAAACCCCTGGGAAGAGACTTGGAGGTTACAGTAGCTTAACAAGACGGTTTTAATGCTCCTTGGTAGAGACGTGGAGTACAGAGTGGTTTATCAAGATGGTTTTAATGCCCCTTGGAAAAGACGTGGAGTTCAGAGTGGTTTAACAAGATGGTTTTAATGCCCCTTGGAAGAGACGTGGAGGTCATAGTAGCTTAACAAGACGTTTTTAATGCCCCTTGGAAGAGACATGGAGGTCACAGTAGCTTAATAAAACGGTTTTAATGCACTTGGAAGAGACGTGGAGGTCAGAGTGGTTTTAAAATACGGTTTTAATGACCCTTGGAAGAGACGTGGAGTTCACAGTAGCTTAACAAAATGGTTTTAATGCCCGTACGAAGAGACATGGAGTTCAGAGTGGTTAAACAAGACGGTTTTAATGCCCCTTGGAAGAGACGTGGAGGTTACAGTAGCTTAATAAGACGGTTTTAATGCCCCTTGGTAGAGACGTGGACTTCAGAGTGGTTTAACAGGACAGTTTTAATGCCCCTTGGAAGAGACGTGGAGGTCACAGAAGCTTAACAAGATGCTATTAATGCCCCTTGGAAAAGACATGGAGTTCAGAGTGGTTTAACAAGAAGGTTTTAATGCCCCGTGGAAGAGACGTGGAGGTCACAGTAGCTTACCAAGACAGTTTTAATGCCACTTGAAAGAGACATGGAGGTCACAGTGGCTTAACAAGACGGTTTTAATGCCCCTTGGAAGAGACGTGGAGGTCACAGTAGCTTACAAAGATGGTTTTAATGCTGATTTGAAGAGACGTAGAGGTTAGAGTAGGTTAACCAGATGGTTTTAATGCCCGTTCCAAGAGACGTGGAGTTCAGAGTGGTTAAACAAGACAGTTTTAATGCCCCTTGGAAGAGACGTGGAGGTCACAGTAGCTTAGCAAGATGGTTTTAATGCCCCTTGGAAGAGACTTGGAGATCAGAGTGGTTTAACAAGACGATTTTAATGCCCCTAGGAAAAGAAGTGGAGTTCAGAGTGGTTTAACGTGACGGTTTTAATGCCCCTTGGAAGAGACGTGGAGTTCAGAGTGGTTTAACAAGACGGTTTTAATGCTCCTTGGAAGAGACGTGGAGGTCACAGTAGCTTAACAACACTGTTTTAATGCCCCTTGGAAGAGACGTGGAGGTCACAGTAGCTTAACAAGACGGTTTTAATGCCCCTTGGAAGAGACATGGAGGTCAGAGTGGTTTAACAAGACGGATTTAATGCCCTATGGAAGAGACGTGGAGGTCAGAGTGGTTTTAAAATACAGTTTTAATACCCCTTGGAAGAGACGTGGAGGTCACTCTAGCTTAACAAGATGGTTTTAATGCCCCTTGGAAGAGACGTGGAGGTCACAGTAGCTTACAAAGATTTTTTTAATGCCGATTGGAAGAGACGTGGAGGTTAGAGTAGCTTAACCAGATGGTTTTAATGCCCATTCCAAGAGACTTGGAGTTCAGAGTGGTTAAACAAGACGGTTTTAATGCCCCTTGGAAGAGACGTGGAGGTCACAGTAGCTTACAAAGATGGTTTTAATGCCGATTGGAAGAGACGTGGAGGTTAGAGTAGCTTAACCAGATGGTTTTAATGCCCATTCCAAGAGACGTGGAGTTCAGAGTGGTTGAACAAGACGGTTTTAATGCCACTTGGAAGAGAGGTAGAGATCACAGTAGCTTAACAAGACGGTTTTAATGCCCCTTGGAAGAGACGTGGAAGTCACGGTAGCTTAACAAGATGGTTTTAATGCCCCTTGGAAGAGACATGGAGGTCAGAGTGGTTTAACAAGATGGTTTTATTGCCCCTTGGAAGAGACGTGGAGGTCAGAGTGGTTTTAAAAGACAGTTTTAATGCCCCTTGGAAGAGACGTGGAGGTCACAGTAGCTTAACAAGATGGTTTTAATGCCCTTTGGAAGAGACGTGGAGGTCACAGTAGCTTAACAAGATGGTTTTAATTCCCCTTGGAAGAGACGTGTAGTTCAGAGTGGTTAAACAAGACGGATTTAATGCTACTTGGAAGAGACGTGGAGGTTACAGTAGTTTAACAAAATAGTTTTAATGACCCTTGGTAGAGACGTGGAGTTCAGAGTGGTTTAACAAGACGATTTTAATGCCCCTTGGAAGAGACGTGCAGTTCAGAGTGGTTTAACAAGACACTTTTAATGCCCCTTGGAAGAGACGTGGAGTCTTCAGTAGCTTAACAAGATGGTTTTAATGCCCCTTGGAAGAGACTAGGAGTTCAGAGTGGTTAAACAAGATAGTTTCAATGCCCCTTGGAAGAGACGTGGAGGTCAGAGTGGTTTAAGAAGACGGTTTTAATGCCCCTTGGAAGAGACGTGGAATTCAGAGTGGTTTAACAGGACGGTTTTAATGCCCCTTAGAAGAGACTTGGAGGCCAAAGTATCTTAACAAGATGATTTTAATGCCCCTTGAAAGAGACGTGGAGGTCACAGTAGCTTACAAAGATGGTTTAATGCCCAATGGAAGAGACATGGAGTTCAGAGTGGTTTAACAAGATGGTTTTAATTCCCCTTGGTAGAGACGTGGAGGTCACAGTTAGCTTAACAAGATGGTTTTAATGCCCCTTTGAAGAGACGTGGAGGTCAGAGTGGTTTAACAAGATGGTTTTAATGCCCCTTGGAAGAGACGTGGAGGTCAGAGTGGCTTAGCAATACGGTTTTAACGCCCTTTGGAAGAGACAAGGAGTTCAGAGTGGTTTAACAAGACGGTTTTACTTCCCTTTGGAAAAGACGTGGAGTTCAGAGTGGTTTAACAAGACGGTTTTAATGCCCCTTGGAAGAGACTTAGAGGTCACAGTAGCTTAACAAGACGGTTTTAATGTCCCTTGGAAGAGATGTGGAGGTCACAGTAGCTTAACAAGATGGTTTTAATGCCCATTGGAAGAGACGTGGAGTTCAGAGTTGTTAAACAAGACGGTTTTAATGCTCCTTGAAAGAGACGTGGAGGTTACAGTAGTTTAACAAGACGGTTTTAATGCCCCTTGGTAGAGACGTGGAGTTCAGAGTGATTTAACAAGACGATTTTAATGCCCCTTGGAAGAGAAGTGCCTTTCAGAGTGGTTTAACAGGACACTTTTAATGCACCTTGGAAGAGACGTGGAGGTCACAGTAGCTTAACAAGATGGTTTTAATGTCCCTTGGAAGAAACTAGGAGTTCAGAGTGGTTAAACAAGATAGTTTCAATGCCCCTTGGAAGAGACGTGGAGGTCAGAGTGGTTTAAGAAGATGGTTTTAATGCCCCTTGGAAGAGACGTGGAATTCAGAGTGGTTTAACAAGACGGTTTTAATGCCCCTTGGAAGAGACTTGGAGGCCATAGTAGCTTAACAAGATGGTTTTAATGCCCGTTGAAAGAGACGTAGAGGTCACAGTAGCTTACAAAGATGGTTTAAATGCCCAATGGAAGAGACATGGAGTTCAGATTGGTTTAACAAGACGGTTTTAATGCCCCTTGGAAGAGACGTGGAGGTCCCAGTTAGCTTAACAAGACGGTTTTAATGCCCGTTGGAAGAGACGTGGAGGTCACAGTAGCTTAACAATACGGTTTTAATGCCCCTTGGAAGAGACGTGGAGGTCAGAGTGGTTTAACAAGATGGTTTAAATGCCCCTTGGAAGAGACGTGGAGGTCACAGGGCTTAGCAATACGGTTTTAATGCCCTTTGGAAGAGACAAGGAGTTCAGAGTGGTTTAACAAGACGCTTTTACTTGCCCTTGGAAAAGACGTAGAGATCAGAGTGGTTTAACGTGACGGTTTTAATGCCCCTTGGAAGAAATGTGGAGTTCAGAGTGGTTTAACAAGACTGTTTTTATGCCCCTCGGAAGAAACCTGGAGGTCACAGTAGTTTAACAAGACGGTGCTAATGCCCCTTGGAAGAGAAATGGAGTTCAGAGTGGTTTAACAAGATGGTTTTTATGCCCCTTGGAAGAGACGTGGAGGTCACAGTAGCTTACAAAGATTTTTTTAATGCCGATTGGAAGAGACGTGGAGGTTAGAGTAGCTTAACCAGATGGTTTTAATGCCCATTCCAAGAGACTTGGAGTTCAGAGTGGTTAAACAAGACGGTTTTAATGCCCCTTGGAAGAGACGTGGAGGTCACAGTAGCTTAACTATATGGTTTTAATGCCCCGTGGAAGAGACGTGGAGATCAGAGTGGTTTAACAAGACGATTTTAATGCCCCTAGGAAAAGACGTGGAGTTCAGAGTGTTTTAACGTGACGGTTTTAAAGACCCTTGGAAGAGATGTGGAGTTCAGAGTGGTTTAACAAGACGGTTTTAATGCCCCTTGGAAGAGACGTGGAGGTCACAGTAGCTTAACAAGATGGTTTTAATGCCCCTTGGAAGAGACGTGGAGGTAACAGTAGCTTAACAAGATGGTTTTAATGCCCCTTGGAAGAGACATGGAGGTCAGAGTGGTTCAACAAGACGGTTTTAATGCCCCTTGGAAGAGACGTGGAGGTCAGAGTGGTTTTAAAAGACAGTTTTAATGTCCCTTGGAAGAGACGTGGAGGTCACAGTAGCTTAACAAGATGGTTTTAATGCCACTAGGAAGAGACGTGGAGGTCACAGTTGCTTAACAAGATGGTTTTAATGCCCATTGGAAGAGACGTGGAGTTCAGAGTGGTTAAACAAGACGGTTTTAATGCTCCTTGGAAGAGACGTGGAGGTTACAGTAGTTTAACAAGACACTTTTAATGCCCCTTGGTAGAGACGTGGAGTTCAGAGTGGTTTAACAAGACGATTTTAATGCCCCTTGGAAGAGACGTGGAGGCCACAGTAGCTTAACCAGATGGTTTTAATGGCCCTTGGAAGAGACTTGGAGTTCAGAGTGGTTAAACAAGATAGTTTCAATGCCCCTTGGAAGAGACGTGGAGGTCAGAGTTGTTTAAGAAAACGATTTTAATGCTCCTTGGAAGAGACGTGGAATTCAGAGTGGTTTAACAAAACGGTTTTAATGCCCCTTGGAAGAGACTTGGAGGCCACAGTAGCTTAACAAGATGGTTTTAATGCCCCTTGAAAGAGACGTGGAGGACACAGTAGCTTACAAAGATGGTTTTAATGCCCAATGGAAGAGACATGGAGTTCAGAGTGGTTTAATAAGACGGTTTTAATGCCCCTTGGAAAAGACGTGGAGGTCACAGTTAGCTTAACAAGACGGTTTTAATGCCCCTTGGAAGAGACGTGGAGGTCACAGAAGCTTAACAATAAGATTTTAATGCCCCTTGGAAGAGACGTGGAGGTCAGAGTGGTTTAACAAGATGGTTTTAATGCCCCTTGGAAGAGACGTGGAGGTCACAGGAGCTTAGCAATACGGTTTTAATGCCCTTTGGAAGAGACAAGGAGTTCAGAGTGGTTTAACAAGACGGTTTTACTTCCCCTTGGAAAAGACGTGGAGTTCAGAGTGGTTTAACAAGACGGTTTTATTGCCCCTTGGAAGAGACTTAGAGGTCACAGTAGCTTAACAAGACGGTTTTAATGTCCCTTGGAAGAGATGTGGAGGTCACAGCAGCTTAACAAGACAGTTTTAATGTCCGTGGAAGAGACGTGGAGGTCAGAGTGGTTTACCAAGATGGTAATAATGCCCCTTGGAAGAGATGTGGAGATCAGAGTGGTTTAACAAGACGATTTTAATTCCCCTAGGAAAAGACGTGGAGTTCAGAGTGTTTTAACGTGACAGTTTTAATGCCCCTTGGAAGAGATGTGGAGTTCAGAGTGGTTTAACAAGACGGTTTTAATGCCCCTTGGAAGAGACGTGGAGGTCACAGTAGCTTAGCAAGATGGTTTTAATGCCCCTTGGAAGAGACGTGGAGGTCACAGTAGTTTAACAAGATGTTTTTAATGCCCCTTGGAAGAGACATGGAGGTCAGAGTGGTTTAACAAGACGGTTTTAATGCCCGTTGGAAGAGACGTGGAGGTCAAAGTGGTTTTAAAAGACAGTTTTAATGCCCCATGGAAGAGACGTGGAGGTCACAGTAGCTTAACAAGATGGTTTTAATGCCACTTGGAAGAGACGTGGAGATCAGAGTGATTAACAAGACTATTTTAATGCCCCTAGGAAAAGACGTGGAGTTCAGAGTGTTTTAACGTGACAGTTTTAATGCCCCTTGGAAGAGATGTGGAGTTCAGAGTGGTTTAACAAGACGGTTTTAATGCCCCTTGGAAGAGCCGTGGAGGTCACAGTAGCTTAACAAGATGGTTTTAATGCCCCTTGGAAGAGACGTGGAGGTCACAGTAGCTTAACAAGATGGTTTTAATGCCCCTTGGAAGAGACATGGAGGTCAGAGTGGTTTAACAAGACGGTTTTAATGCCCCTTGGAAGAGACGTGGAGGTCAGAGTGGTTTTAAAAGACAGTTTTAATGCCCCTTGGAAGAGACGTGGAGGTCACAGTAGCTTAACAAGATGGTTTTAATGCCCCTTGGAAGAGACGTGGTGGCCACAGTAGCTTAACAAGATGGTTTTAATGCCCCTTGGAAGAGACTAGGAGTTCAGAGTGGTTAAACAAGATAGTTTCAATGCCCCTTGCAAGAGATGTGGAGGTCAGAGTTGTTTAAGAAGACGATTTTAATGCCCCTTGGAAGAGACGTGGAATTCAGAGTGGTTCAACAAGACGGTTTTAATGCCCCTTGGAAGAGACTTGGAGGCCACAGTAGCTTAACAAGATGGTTTTAATGCCCCTTGAAAGAGACGTGGAGGTCACAGTAGCGTACAAAGATGGTTTTAATGCCCAATGGAAGAGACATGGAGTTCAGAGTGGTTTAACAAGACGGTTTTAATGCCCCTTGGAAAAGAGTGGAGGTCACAGTTAGCTTAACAAGACAGTTTTAATGCCCCTTGGAAGAGACGTGGAGGTCACAGTAGCTTAACAAGACGGTTTTAATGCCCCTTGGTAGAGACGTGGAGTTCAGAGTGGTTTAACAAGACGATTTTAATGCCCCTTGGAAGAGACGTGCAGTTCAGAGTGGTTTAACAAGACACTTTTAATGCCCCTTGGAAGAGACGTGGAGGCCACAGTAGCTTAACAAGATGGTTTTAATGGCCCTTGGAAGAGACTAGGAGTTCAGAGTGGTTAAACAAGATAGTTTCAATGCCCCTTGGAAGAGACGTGGAGGTCAGAGTTGTTTAAGAAAATGATTTTAATGCCCCTTGGAAGAGACGTGGAATTCAGAGTGGTTTAACAAGACGGTTTTAATGCCCCTTGGAAGAGACTTGGAGGCCACAGTAGCTTAACAAGATGGTTTTATTGCCCCTTGAAAGAGACGTGGAGGTCACAGTAGCTTAGAAAGATGGTTTTAATGCCCAATGGAAGAGACATGGAGTTCAGAGTGGTTTAACAAGACGATTTTAATGACCCTTGGAAAAGACGTGGAGGTCTCAGTAGCTTAACAAGATGGTTATAATGCACCTTGGAAGAGATGTGAAGTTTAGAGTGGTTTAACAAGACGATTTTAATGCCCCTTAGAAGAGACGTCAAGGTCACAGTGGCTTAACTAGACAGTTGTAATGCCCCTTGGAAGAGACGTGGAGATCAGAGTTGTTTAACAAGACGATTTTAATGCCCCTTGGAAGAGACGTGGAGGTCACAGTCACTTAACAAGACAGTTTTAATGCCTGTAGGAAAAGACGTGCAGTTCAGAGTGGTTTAACGTGACGGTTTTAATGCCCCTTGGAAGAGACGTGGAGTTTAGAGTGGTATAACAAGACTGTTTTTATGCCCCTCGGAAGAGACTTGGAGGTCACAGTAGTTTAACAAGACGGTGCTAATGTCCCTTGGAAGAGAAATGGAGTTCAGAGTGGATTAACAAGATGGCTTTTATGCCCCTTGGAAGAGACGTGGAGGTCACAGTAGCTAACAAAGATGGTTTTAATGCCGATTGGTAGAGACGTGGAGGTTACAGTAGCTTAACCAGATGGTTTTAATGCCCATTCCAAGAGACGTGGAGTTCAGAGTGGTTAAACAAGACGGTTTTAATGCCCCTTGGAAGAGACGTGGAGGTCACAGTAGCTTAGCAAGATGGCTTTAATGCCCCTTGGAAGAGACGTGGAGATAAGAGTGGTTTAACAAGACGATTTTAATGCCCCTAGGAAAAGACGTGGAGTTCAGAGTGTTTTAACATGACGGTTTTAATGCCCCTTGGAAGAGATGTGGAGTTCAGAGTGGTTTAACAAGACGGTTTTAATACCCCTTGGAAGAGACGTGGAGGTCACAGTAGCTTAACAAGACGGTTTTAATGCCCCTTGAAAGAGATGTGGAGGTCACAGAAGCTTAACAAGATGGTTTTAATGCCCCTTGGAAGAGAAATGGAGGTCAGAGTGGTTTAACAAGACGGTTTTAATGCCCCTTGGAAGAGGCGTGGAGGTCAGAGTGGTTTTAAAAGACAGTTTTAATGCCCCTTGGAAGAGACGTGGAGGTCACAGTAGCTTAACAAGATGGTTTTAATGCCCCTTGGAAGAGACGTGGAGGTCACAGTAGCTTAACAAGATGGTTTTAATGCCCCTTGGAAGAGACATGGAGTTCAGAGTGGTTAAACAAGACGGTTTTAATGCTCCTTGGAAGAGACGTGGAGGTTACAGTAGTTTAACAAGACAGTTTTAATGCCCCTTGGTAGAGACGTGGAGTTCAGAGTGGTTTAACAAGACGATTTTAATGCCCCTTGGAAGAGACGTGGAGGTCACAGTAGCTTAACAAGATGGTTTTAATGCCCCTTGAAAGAGATGTGGAGGTCACAGTAGCTTAACAAGATGGTTTTAATGCCCCTTGGAAGAGACATGGAGGTCAGGGTGGTTTAACAAGACGGTTTTAATGCCCCTTGGAAGAGGCGTGGAGGTCAGAGTGGTTTTAAAAGACAGTTTTAATGCCCCTTGGAAGAGACGTGGAAGTCACAGTAGCTTAACAAGATGGTTTTAATGCCCCTTGGAAGAGACGTTGAGGTCACAGTAGCTTAACAAGATGGTTTTAATGACCCTTGGAAGAGACGTATAGTTCAGAGTGGTTAAACAAGAAGGTTTTAATGCTCCTTGGAAGAGACGTGGAGGTTACAGTAGTTTAACAAGACAGTTTTAATGCCCCTTGGTAGAGACGTGGAGTTCAGAGTGGTTTAACAAGACGATTTTAATGCCCCTTGGAAGAGACGTGGAGGCCACAGTAGCTTAACAAGATGGTTTTAATGCCCCTAGGAAGAGACTAGGAGTTCAGATTGGTTAAACAAGATAGTTTCAATGCCCCTTGGAAGACACGTGGAGGTCAGAGTTGTTTAAGAAGACGGTTTTAATGCCCCTTGGAAGAGACTTGGAGGCCACAGTAGCTTAACAAGATGGTTTTAATGCCCCTTGAAAGAGACGCGGAGGTCACAGTAGCTTACAAAGATGGTTTTAATGCCCAATGTAAGAGACATGGAGTTCAGAGTGGTTTAACAAGACGGTTTTAATGCCCCTTGGAAGAGACATGGAGGTCACAGTAGCTTAACAATACGATTTTAATGCCCCTTGGAAGAGACGTGGAGGTCAGAGTGGTTTAACAAGATGGTTTCAATGCCCCTTGGAAGAGACGTGGAGGTCACAGGAGCTTAGCAATACGGTTTTAATGCCCTTTGGAATAGACAAGGAGTTCAGAGTGGTTTATCAAGACGGTTTTACTTCCCCTTGGAAAAGACGTGGAGTTCAGAGTGGTTTAACAAGACGGTTTTAATGCCCCTTGGAAGAGACTTAGAGGTCACAGTAGCTTAACAAGACGGTTTTAATGTCCCTACGAAGAGATGTGGAGGTCACAGCAGCTTAACAAGACAGTTTTAATGTCCGTGGAAGAGACGTGGAGGTCAGAGTGGTTTACCAAGATGGTATTAATGCCCCTTGGAAGAGAAGTCGAGGTCTCAGTAGCTTAACAAGACGGTCGTAATGCCCCTTGGAAGAGATGTGGAGTTTAGAGTGGTTTAACAAGACGGTTTTAATGCCCCTTGGAAGAGATGTGAAGGTCACAGTGGGTTAACAAGACAGTTTTAATGCCCCTTGGAAGAGACGTGGAGATCAGAGTGGTTAAACAAAACGACTTTAATGCCCCTTGGAAGAGACGTGGAGGTCATAGTAGCTTAACAAGACTGTTTTAATGCCCGTAGGAAAAAACGTGGAGTTCAGAGTGGTTTACCGTGACGGTTTTAATGCCCCTTGGAAGAGACGTGGAGGTCAGAGTGGTTTAACAAGACGGTTTTAATGCCCCTTGGAAGAGACGTGGAGGTCAAAGTGGTTTTAAAAGACAGATTTAATGCCCCATGGAAGAGACGTGGAGGTCACAGTAGCTTAACAAGATGGTTTTAATGCCACTTGGAAGAGACGTGGAGATCAGAGTGGTTTAACAAGACGATTTTAATGCCCCTAGGAAAAGACGTGGAGTTCAGAGTGTTTTAACGTGACGGTTTTAATGCCCCTTGGAAGAGATGTGGAGTTCAGAGTGGTTTAAAAAGACGGTTTTAATGCCCCTTGGAAGAGACATGGAGGTCACAGTAGCTTAACAAGATGGTTTTAATTCCCCTTGGAAGAGACATGGAGGTCAGAGTGGTTTAACAAGACGGTTTTAATGCCCCTTGGAAGAGACGTGGAGGTCAGAGTGGTTTTAAAAGACAGTTTTAATGCCCCTTGGAAGAGACGTGGAGGTCACAGTAGCTTAACAAGATGGTTTTAATGCCCCTTGGAAGAGACGTGGAGGCCACAGTAGCTTAACAAGATGCTTTTAATGCCCCTTGGAAGAGACTAGGAGTTCAGAGTGGTTAAACAAGATAGTTTCAATGCCCCTTGCAAGAGATGTGGAGGTCAGAGTTGTTTAAGAAGACGATTTTAATGCCCCTTGGAAGAGACGTGGAATTCAGAGTGGTTTAACAAGACGGTTTTAATGCCCCTTGGAAGAGACTTGGAGGCCACAGTAGCTTAACAAGATGGTTTTAATGCCCCTTGAAAGAGACGTGGAGGTCACAGTAGCTTACAAAGATGGTTTTAATGCCCAATGGAAGAGACATGGAGTTCAGAGTGGTTTAACAAGACGGTTTTAATGCCCCTTGGAAAAGACGTGGAGGTCACAGTTAGCTTAACAAGACGGTTTTAATGCCCCTTGGAAGAGACGTGGAGGTCACAGTAGCTTAACAATACGATTTTAATGCCCCTTGGAAGAGACGTGGAGGTCAGAGTGGTTTAACAAGATGGTTTTAATGCCCCTTGGAAGAGACGTGGAGGTCACAGGAGCTTAGCAATACGGTTTTAATGCCCTTTGGAAGAGACAAGGAGTTCAGAGTGGTTTAACAAGACGGTTTTACTTCCCCTTGGAAAAGACGTGGAGTTCAGAGTGGTTTAACAAGACGGTTTTAATGCCCCTTGGAAGAGACTTAGAGGTCACAGTAGCTTAACAAGACGGTTTTAATGCCCCTTGGTAGAGACGTGGAGTTCAGAGCGGTTTAACAAGACGATTTTAATGCCCCTTGGAAGAGACGTGCAGTTCAGAGTGGTTTAACAAGACACTTTTAATGCCCCTTGGAAGAGACGTGGAGGCCACCGTAGCTTAACAAGATGGTTTTAATGGCCCTTGGAAGAGACTAGGAGTTCAGAGTGGTTAAACAAGATAGTTTCAATGCCCCTTGGAAGAGACGTGGAGGTCAGAGTTGTTTAAGAAAATGATTTTAATGCCCCTTGGAAGAGACGTGGAATTCAGAGTGGTTTAACAAGACGGTTTTAATGCCCCTTGGAAGAGACTTGGAGGCCACAGTAGCTTAACAAGATGGTTTTATTGCCCCTTGAAAGAGACGTGGAGGTCACAGTAGCTTAGAAAGATGGTTTTAATGCCCAATGGAAGAGACATGGAGTTCAGAGTGGTTTAACAAGACGATTTTAATGACCCTTGGAAAAGACGTGGAGGTCTCAGTAGCTTAACAAGATGGTTATAATGCACCTTGGAAGAGATGTGAAGTTTAGAGTGGTTTAACAAGACGGTTTTAATGCCCCTTGGAAGAGACGTCAAGGTCACAGTGGCTTAACAAGACAGTTGTAATGCCCCTTGGAAGAGACGTGGAGATCAGAGATGTTTAACAAGACGATTTTAATGCCCCTTGGAAGAGACGTGGAGGTCACAGTCACTTAACAAGACAGTTTTAATGCCCGTAGGAAAAGACGTGCAGTTCAGAGTGGTTTAACGTGACGGTTTTAATGCCCCTTGGAAGAGACGTGGAGTTTAGAGTGGTATAACAAGACAGTTTTTATGCCCCTCGGAAGAGACGTGGAGGTCACAGTAGTTTAACAAGACGGTGCTAATGTCCCTTGGAAGAGAAATGGAGTTCAGAGTGGATTAACAAGATGGCTTTTATGCCCCTTGGAAGAGACGTGGAGGTCACAGTAGCTAACAAAGATGGTTTTAATGCCGATTGGTAGAGACGTGGAGGTTACAGTAGCTAAACCAGATGGTTTTAATGCCCATTCCAAGAGACGTGGAGTTCAGAGTGGTTAAACAAGACGGTTTTAATGCCCCTTGGAAGAGACGTGGAGGTCACAGTAGCTTAGCAAGATGGCTTTAATGCCCCTTGGAAGAGACATGGAGGTCAGAGTGGTTTAACAAGATGGTTTTAATGCCCCTTGGAAGAGGCGTGGAGGTCAGAGTGGTTTTAAAAGACAGTTTTAATGCCCCTTGGAAGAGACGTGGAGGTCACAGTAGCTTAACAAGATGGTTTTAATGCCCCTTGGAAGAGACGTTGAGGTCACAGTAGCTTAACAAGATGGTTTTAATGCCCCTTGGAAGAGACGTGTAGTTCAGAGTGGTTAAACAAGAAGGTTTTAATGCTCCTTGGAAGAGACGTGGAGGTTACAGCAGTTTAACAAGACAGTTTTAATGCCCCTTGGTAGAGACGTGGAGTTCAGAGTGGTTTAACAAGACGATTTTAATGCCCCTTGGAAGAGACGTGGAGGCCACAGTAGCTTAACAAGATGGTTTTAATGCCCCTTGGAAGAGACTAGGAGTTCAGATTGGTTAAACAAGATAGTTTCAATGCCCCTTGGAAGACACGTGGAGGTCAGAGTTGTTTAAGAAGACGGTTTTAATGCCCCTTGGAAGAGACTTGGAGGCCACAGTAGCTTAACAAGATGGTTTTAATGCCCCTTGAAAGAGACGTGGAGGTCACAGTAGCTTACAAAGATGGTTTTAATGCCCAATGTAAGAGACATGGAGTTCAGAGTGGTTTAACAAGACGGTTTTAATGCCCCTTGGAAGAGACATGGAGGTCACAGTAGCTTAACAATACGATTTTAATGCCCCTTGGAAGAGACGTGGAGGTCAGAGTGGTTTAACAAGATGGTTTTAATGCCCCTTGGAAGAGACGTGGAGGTCACAGGAGCTTAGCAATACGGTTTTAAAGCCCTTTGGAAGAGACAAGGAGTTCAGAGTGGTTTATCAAGACGGTTTTACTTCCCCTTGGAAAAGACGTGGAGTTCAGAGTGGTTTAACAAGACGGTTTTAATGCCCCTTGGAAGAGACTTAGAGGTCACAGTAGCTTAACAATACGGTTTTAATGTCCCTACGAAGAGATGTGGAGGTCACAGCATCTTAACAAGACAGTTTTAATGTTCGTGGAAGAGACGTGGAGGTCAGAGTGGTTTACCAAGATGGTATTAATGCCCCTTGGAAGAGAAGTCGAGGTCTCAGTAGCTTAACAAGATGGTCGTAATGCCCCTTGGAAGAGATGTGGAGTTTAGAGTGGTTTAACAAGACGGTTTTAATGCCCCTTGGAAGAGACGTGAAGGTCACAGTGGGTTAACAAGACAGTTTTAATGCCCCTTGGAAGAGACGTGGAGATCAGAGTGGTTAAACAAGACGACTTTAATGCTCCTTGGAAGAGACGTGGAGGTCATAGTAGCTTAACAAGACTGTTTTAATGCCCGTAGGAAAAAACGTGGAGTTCAGAGTGGTTTACTGTGACGGTTTTAATGCCCCTTGGAAGAGACGTGGAGGTCAGAGTGGTTTAACAAGATGCTTTTAATGCCCCTTGGAAGAGACGTGGAGGTCACAGGAGCTTAGCAATATGGTTTTATTGCCCCTGGGAAGAGACAAGGAGTTCAGAGTGGTTTAACAAGACGGTTTTACTTCCCCTTGGAAAAGACGTGGAGTTCAGAGTGGTTTAACAAGACGGTTTTAATGTCCCTTGGAAGAGATGTGGAGGTCACAGCAGCTTATCAAGACTGTTTTAATGCCCCTTGGAAGAGACGTGGAGGTCACAGTAGCTTAACAAGACGGTTTTATTGCCCCTTGGAAGAGACATGGAGGTCAGAGTGGTTTAACAAGACGGTTTTAATGCCCCTTGGAAGGGACGTGGATGTCAGAGTGGTTTTAAAAGACAGTTTTAATGCCCCTTGGAAGAGACGTGGTGGTCACAGTAGCTTAACAAGATGGTTTTAATGCCCCTTGGAAGAGACGTGGAGGTCACATTAGCTTAACAAGATGGTTTTAATGCCCCTTGGAAGAGACGTGGAGTTCAGAGTGGTTAAACAAGATGGTTTTAATGCTCCTTGGAAGAGACGTGGAGGTTACAGTAGTTTAACAAGACGGTTTTAATGCCCCTTGGTAGAGACGTGCAGTTCAGAGTGGTTTAACAAGACACTTTTAATGCCCCTTGGAAGAGACGTGGAGGCCACAGTAGCTTAACAAGATGGTTTTAATGCCCCTTGGAAGAGACTAGGAGTTCAGAGTGGTTAAACAAGATAGTTTCAATGCCCCTTGGAAGAGACGGAGGTCAGAGTGGTTTAAGAAGACTGTTTTTATGCACCTTGGAAGAGACGTGAAGGCCACAGTAGCTTAACAAGATGGTTTTAATGCCCCTTGAAATAGACGTGGAGGTCACAGTAGCTTACATAGATGGTTTTAATGTCCAATGGAAGAGACATGGAGTTCAGAGTGGTTTAACAAGACGGTTTTAATGCCCCTTGGAAGAGAGATGGAGGTCACAGTTAGCTTAACAAGACGGTTTTAATGCCCCTTGGAAGAGACATGGAGGTCACAGTAGCTTAACCATACGATTTTAATGCCCCTTGGAAGAGACGTGGAGGTCAGAGTGGTTTAACAAGATGGTTTTAATGCCCCTTGGAAGAGACGTGGAGGTCACAGGAGCTTAGCAATACGGTTTTAATCCCCTTTGGAAGAGACAAGGAGTTCAGAGTGGTTTAACAAGATGGTTTTACTTCCCCTTGGAAAAGACGTGGAGTTCAGAGTGGTTTAACAAGACGGTTTTAATGCCCCTTGGAAGAGACTTAGAGGTCACAGTAGCTTAACAAGACGGTTTTAATGTCCCTTGGAAGAGATGTGGAGGTCACAGCAGCTTAATAAGACGGTTTTAATGTCCGTGGAAGAGATGTGGAGGTCAGAGTGGTTCGCCAAGACGTTATTAATGCCCCTTGGAAGAGACGTGGAAGTCTCAGTAGCTTAACAAGACGGTCGTAATGCCCCTTGGAAGAGACGTGAAGGTCACAGTGGCTTAACAAGACAGTTTTGATGCCCCTTGGAAGAGACGTCGATATCAGAGCGGTTAAACAAGACGATTTTAATGCCCCTTGGAAGAGACGTGGAGGTCACAGTAGCTTAACAAGACGGTTTTAATGCCCGTAGGAAAAGACGTGGAGTTCAGATTGGTTTAACGTGACGGTTTTAATGACCCTTGGCAGAGACGTGGAGGTCAGAGTGGTTTAACAAGATGGTTTTAATGCCCTTTGGAAGAGACGTGGAGGTCACAGGAGCTTAGCAATATGGATTTAATGCCCCTTGGAAAAGACTGGGAGTACAGAGTAGTTTAACAAGACGGTTTTACTTCCCCTTGGAAAAGACGTGGAGTTCAGAGTGGTTTAACAAGACGGTTTTAATGTCCCTTGGAAGAGATGTGGAGGTCACAGCAGCTTAACAAGACGGTTTTAATGTCCGTGGAAGAGACGTGGAGGTCATAGTGGTTTACCAAGATGGTTTTAATGCCCCTTGGAAGAGACGTGGAGGTCTTAGTAGCTTAACAAGATGGTCGTAATGCACCTTGGAAGAGATGTGGAGTTTAGAGTGGTTTAACAAGATGGTTTTAATGGCCCTTGGAAGAGACGTGAAGGTCACAGTGGCTTAAGAAGACAGTTTTAATGCCCCTTGGAAGAGACGTGATCAGAGTGGTTTAACAAGACGGTTTTAATGCACCTTGGAAGAGACGTGGAGGTCACAGTCGCTTAACAAGACGGTTTTAATGCTCGTAGGAAAAGACATGCAGTTCAGAGTGGTTTAACGTGACGGTTTTAATGCCCCTTGGAAGAGACGTGGAGTTCAGAGTGGTTTAACAAGACGGTTTTCATGTCCCTTGGAAGAGACGGGGAGGTTACAGTAGTTAAACAAGACGGTGCTAATGCCCCTTGGAAGAGAAATGGAGTTCAGAGTGGTTTAACAAGATGGTTTTTATGCCCCTTGGAAGAGACGTGGAGGTCACAGTAGCTTAACAAGATGGTTTTATTGTCCCTTGGAAGAGACGTGGAGGTCAGAGTGGTTTAACAAGACGGTTTTAATGCACCTTGGAAGAGACGTGCAGTTCAGAGTGGTTTAACAAGACACTTTTAATACCCCTTGGAAGAGACGTGGAGGCCACAGTAGCTTAACAAGATGGTTTTAATGCCCCTTGGAAGAGACTAGGAGTTCAGAGTGGTTTAACAAAACAGTTTTAATGCCCCTTGGAAAAGACGTGGAGTTGAGAGTGGTTTAACAAGATGGTTTTAATGCCCCTTGGAAGAGACGTGGAGGTCACAGTAGCTTAACAAGACGGTTTTAATGCCCCTTGGAAGAGACGAGGAGGTCACAGTAACTTAACAAGATGGTTTTAATGCCCCTTGGATGAAAAGTGGAGTTCAGAGTGGTTTAACAAAACAGTAGCTTAGCAATACGGTTTTATTGACCCTTGGAAGAGACAAGGAGTTCAGAGTGGTTTAACAAGACGGATTAACTTCCCCTTGGAAAAGACGTGTAGTTCAGAGTAGTTTAACAAGACAGTTTTAATGCCCCTTGGAAGAGACGTGGAGGTCACAGTAGCTTAACAAGACGGTTCTAATGTCCCTTGGAAGAGATGTGGAGGTCACAGTAGCTTAACAAGACGGTTTTAATGTCCGTGGAAGAGACGAGGAGGTCAAAGTGTTTTACCAAGACGGTTTTAATGCCCCTTGGAAGAGACTTGGAGGTCTCAGTAGCTTAACAAGACGGTCGTAATGCCCATTGGAAGAGATGTGGAGTTTAGAGTGGTTTAACAAGACGGTTTTAATGCCCCTTGGAAGAGACGTGAAGGTAACAGTGGCTGAGCAAGACGTTTTTAATGCCCCTTGGAAGAGGCTTAGAGATCAGAGTGTTTTAACAAGACGATTTTAATGCCACTAGGAAAGGACGTCGAGTTCAGAGTGGTTTGACGTGACGGTTTTAATGCCCCTTGGAATAGACATGGAGTTCAGAGTGGTTTAACAAGACGGTTTTAATGCCCCTTGGAAGAGACATGGAGGTCACAGAAGCTTAACAAGACGGTTTTAATGCCCCTTGGAAGAGACGTGGAGGTCACAGTAGCTTAACAAGACGGTTTTAATGCCCCTTGGAAGAGACATGGAGGTCAGAGTGGTTTAACAAGGCAGTTTAATGCCCCTTGGAAGAGACGTGGAGGTCACAGTAGCTTAACAAGATGGTTTAATGCCCCTTGGAAGAGACGTGGAGACCACAGCAGCTTAATAAAACAGTTTTAATGCCCCGTGGAAGAGACGTGGAGGTCACAGTAGCTTAACAAGACGGTTTTAATGCCCCTTGGAAGAGACATGGAGGTCAGAATGGTTTAACAAGGCAGTTTTAATGCCCCTTGGAAGAGACGTGGAGGTCAGGGTGGTTTTAAAAGACAGTTTTAATGCCCCTTGGAAGAGACGTGGAGGTCACAGTAGCTTAACAAGATGGTTTAATGCCCCTTGGAAGAGACGTGGAGACCACAGCAGCTTAATAAAACAGTTTTAATGCCCCGTGGAAGAGGCGTGGAGGTCAGAGTGGTCTACCAAGACAGTTTTAATGCCCGTTGGTAGAGACGTGGAGTTCAGAGTGGTTTAACAAGACGATTTTAATGCACCTTGGAAGAGACGTGCAGTTAAGAGTGGTTTAACAATACGGTTTTAATGCCCCTTGGAAGAGACGTGAAGGTCACAGTGGCTTAGCAAGACAGTTTTAATGCCCCTTGGAAGAGACTAGGAGTTCAGAGTAGTTAAACAAGATAGTTGTAATACCCCTGGGAAGAGACGTGGAGGTTACAGTAGCTTAACCAGACGGTTTTAATGCTCCTTGGTAGAGACGTGGAGTACAGAGTGGTTTAACAAGACGATTTTAATACCTCTTGGAAAAGACGTGGAGTTCAGAGTGGTTTAACAAGATGGTTTTAATGCCCCTTGGAAGAGACGTGGAGGTCACAGTACCTTAACAAAACGGTTTTAATGCCCCTTGGAAGAGACGTGGAGGTCACAGTAGCTTAACAAGATGGTTTTAATGACCTTGGAAGAGACGTGGAGGTCAGACTGGATTTAAAAGACGGTTTTAATGCCCCTTGGAAGAGACGTGGAGTTCACAGTAGCTTAACAAGATGGTTTTAATGCCCCTTGGAAGAGACGTGGAGTTCAGATTGTTTTTAAAAGACGGTTTTAATGCCCCTTGGAAGAGACGTGGAGGCCACAGTAGCTTAACAAGATGGTTTTAATGCCCCTTGGAAGAGACTAGGAGTTCAGAGTGGTTAAACAAGATAGTTTCAATGCCCCTTGGAAGAGACGTGGAGGTCAGAGTGGTTTAAGAAGATGGTTTTAATTCCCATTGGAAGAGACGTGGAAATGTGAGTGGTTTAACAAGATGGTTTTAATGCCCCTTGGAAGAGACTTGGAGGCCACAGTAGCTTAAGAAGATGGAGTTAATGCCCCTTGAAAGAGACGTGGAGGTCACAGTAGCTTACAAAGATGGTTTTAATGCCCAATGGAAGAGACATGGAGTTCAGAGTGGTTTAACAAGACGGTTTTAATGCCCCTTGGAAGAGACGTGGAGATCACAGTTAGCTTAACAAGATGGTTTTAATGCCCCTTGGAAGAGACATGGAGGTCACAGAAGCTTAACAAGATGGTTTTAATGCCCCTTGGAAGAGACGTGGAGGTCACAGTAGCTTAACAAGACGGTTTTAATGCCCCTTGGAAGAGACATGGAGGTCAGAGTGGTTTAACAAGGCCGTCTTAATGCCCCTTGGAAGAGACGTGGAGGTCAGGGTGGTTTTAAAAGACAGTTTTAATGCCCCTTGGAAGAGACGTGGAGGTCACAGTAGCTTAACAAGATGGTTTAATGCCCCTTGGAAGAGACGTGGAGACCACAGCAGCTTAATAAAACAGTTTTAATGCCCCGTGGAAGAGACGTGGAGGTCAGAGTGGTCTACCAAGACAGTTTTAATGCCCGTTGGTAGAGACGTGGAGTTCAGAGTGGTTTAACAAGACGATTTTAATGCACCTTGGAAGAGACGTGCAGTTAAGAGTGGTTTAACAATACGGTTTTAATGCCCCTTGGAAGAGACGTGAAGGTCACAGTGGCTTAGCAAGACAGTTTTAATGCCCCTTGGAAGAGACTAGGAGTTCAGAGTAGTTAAACAAGATAGTTTTAATACCCCTGGGAAGAGACGTGGAGGTTACAGTAGCTTAACAAGACGGTTTTAATGCTCCTTTGTAGAGACGTGGAGTACAGAGTGGTTTAACAAGACGGTTTTAATGCCCCTTGGAAGAGACTTGGAGGTCACAGTAGCTTAACAAGACGGTTTTAATGCCCCTTGGAAGAGACGTGGAGGTCACAGTAGCTTAACAAGACGGTTTTAATGCACTTGGAAGAGACGTGGAGGTCAGAGTGGTTTTAAAAGACGGTTTTAATGCCCCTTGGAAGACACGTGGAGTTCACAGTAGCTTAACAAGATGGTTTTAATGCCCCTTGGAAGAGACGTGGAGTTCAGATTGTTTTCAAAATACGGTTTTAATGCCCCTTGGAAGAGACGTGGAGGTCACAGTAGCTTAACAAGATGGTTTTAATGCCCCTTGGAAGAGACGTGGAGGTCACAGTAGCTTAACAAGACGGTTTTAATGCCCCTTGGTAGAGACGTGGAGTTGAGAGTGGTTTAACAAGACGATTTTAATGCCCCTTGGAAGAGACGTGCAGTTCAGAGTGGTTTAACAAGACACTTTTAATGCCCCTTGGAAGAGACGTGGAGGCCACAGTATCTTAACAAGATGGTTTTAATGCCCCTGGGAAGAGATTAAGAGTTCACAGTGGTTAAACAAGATAGTTTCAATGCCCCTTGGAAGAGACGTGGAGGTCAGAGTGGTTTAAGAAGATGGTTTTAATGCCCCTTGGAAGAGACGTGGAATTCTGAGTGGTTTAACAAGACGGTTTTAATGCCCCTTGGAAGAGACTTGGAGGCCACAGAAGCTTAACAATATGGTTTTAATGCCCCTTGAAAGAGACGTGGAGGTCACAGTAGCTTACAAAGAACGTTTTAATGCCCAATGGAAGAGACATGGAGTTCATAGTGGTTTAACAAGACGGTTTTAATGCCCCTTGGAAGAGACGTGGAGGTCACAGTTAGCTTAACAAGACGGTTTTAATGCCCCTTGGAAGAGACGTGGAGGTCACAGTAGCTTAACAATACGGTTTTAATGCCCCTTGGAAGAAACGTGGAGGTCAGAGTGGTTTAACAAGATGGTTTTAATGTCCCTTGGAAGAGACGTGGAGGTCATAGGAGCTTAGCAATACGGTTTTAATGCCCTTTGGAAGAGACAAGGAGTTCAGAGTGGTTTAACAAGACTGTTTTACTTGCCCTTGGAAAAGACGTGGAGTTCAGAGTGGTTAACAAGACGGTTTTAATGTCCCTTGGAAGAGATGTGGAGGTCACAGCAGCTTAACAAGACGATTTTAATGCCCCTTGGAAGAGACGTGGAGGTCTCAGTAGCTTAACAAGACGGTCGTAATGCACCTTGTAAGAGATGTGGAGTTTAGAGTGGTTTAACAAGACGGTTTTAATGCCCCTTGGAAGAGACGTGAAGGTCACAGTGGCTTAACAAGACAGTTTTAATGCCCCTTGGAAGAGACGTGGAGATCAGAGTGGTTTAACAAGACGATTTTAATGCACCTTGGAAGAGACGTGGAGGTCACAGTCGCTTAACAAGACGGTTTTAATGCCCGTAGGAAAAGACGTGCAGTTCAGAGTGGTGTAACGTGACGGTTTTAATGCCCCTTGGAAGAGACGTGGAGTTCAGATTGGTTTAAAAAGACGCTTTTTATGCTCCTTGGAAGAGACGAAGACGTCACAGTAGTTTAACAAGACGGTGCTAATGCCCCTTGGAAGAGAAATGGAGTTCAGAGTGGTTTAACAAGATGGTTTTTATGCCCCTTGGAAGAGACGTGGAGGTCCTAGTAGCTTAACAAGATGGTTTTATTGACCCTTGGAAGAGACGTGGAGGTCAGAGTGGTTTGACAATACGGTTTTAATGCACCTTGGAAGAGACGGGCAGTTCAGAGTGGTTTAACAAGACACTTTTAATGCCCCTTGGAAGAGACATGGAGGCCACAGTAGCTTAACAAGATGGTTTTAATGCCCCTTGGAAGAGACTAGGAGTTCAGAGTGGTTAAACAAGATAGTTTTAATACCCCTGGGAAGAGACGTGGAGGTTACAGTAGCTTAACAAGAAAGTTTTAATGCTCCTTGGTGGAGACGTGAAGTACAGAGTGGTTTAACAAGACAGTTTTAATGCCCATTGGAAAAGACGTGGAGTTCAGAGTCGTTTAACAAGATGGTTTTAATGCCCCTTGGAAGAGATGTGGAGGTCACAGTAGCTTAACAAGGCAGTTTTAATGCCCCTTGAAAGAGACGTGGAGGTCACAGTAGCTTAACAAGAAGGATTTAATGCCCCTTGGATGAAAAGTGGAGTTCAGAGTGGTTTAACAAAACAGTAGCTTAGCAATACGGTTTTATTGACCCTTGGAAGAGACAAGGAGTTCAGAGTGGTTTATCAAGACGGTTTTACTTCCCCTTGGAAGAGACGTGGAGGTCACAGTAGCTTAACAAGACAGTTTTAATGCCCCTTGAAAGAGACGTGGAGGTCACAGTAGCTTAACAAGAAGGATTTAATGCCCCTTGGATGAAAAGTGGAGTTCAGAGTGGTTTAACAAAACAGTAGCTTAGCAATACGGTTTTATTGACCCTTGGAAGAGACAAGGAGTTCAGAGTGGTTTACAAAGACGGTTTTAATTCCCCTTAGAAGAGACGTGAGGGTCTCAGTAGCTCAACAAGACGGTCGTAATGCCCCTTGGAAGAGATGTGGAGTTTAGAGTGGTTTAACAAGACGGTTTTAATGCCCCTTGGAAGAGACGTGGAGGTCACAGTAGCTTGACAAGACGGTTTTAATGCCCCTTGGAAGAGACATGGAGGTCAGAGTGGTTTAACAAGACGGTTTTAATGCCCCTTGGAAGAGACGTGGAGGTCAGAGTGGTTTAAAAAGACAGTTTTAATGACCGTTGGAAGAGACGTGGAGGTCACAGTAGCTTAACAAGATGGTTTAATGCCCCTTGGAAGAGACATGGAGATCACAGCAGCTTAACAAAACGGTTTTAATGCCCCGTGGAAGAGACGTGGAGGTCAGAGTGGTTTACCAAGACAGTTTTAATGCCCCTTGGTAGAGACGTGGAGTTCAGAGTGGTTTAACAAGACGATTTTAATGCACCTTGGAAGAGACGTGCAATTCAGAGTGGTTTAACAAGACGGTTTTAATGCCCCTTGGAAGAGACGTGAAGGTCACAGTGGCTCAACAAGACAGTTTTAATGCCTCCTTGGAAGAGACTAGGAGTTCAGAGTCGTTAAAGAAGATAGTTTTAATACCCCTGGGAAGAGACGTGGAGGTTACAGTAGCTTAACAAGACGGTTTTAATGCTCCTTGGTATAGAAATGGAGTACAGAGTGGTTTAACAAGATGGTTTTAATGCCCCTTGGAAAAGACGTGGAGTTCAGAGTGGTTTAACAAGATGGTTGTAATGCACCTTGGAAGAGACGTGCAGTTCAGAGTGGTTTAGCAGGACACTTTTAATGCCCCTTGGAAGAGACGTGGAGGCCACAGTAGCTTAACAAGATGGTTTTAATGCCCCTTGGAAGAGACTAGGAGTTCAGAGTGGTTAAACAAGTTGGTTTTAATGCCCCTTGGAAGAGACGTGGAGGTCACAGTAGCTTAAAAATATGGTGTTAATGCCCCTTGGAAAAGACATGGAGTCCAGAGTGGTTAAACAAGATGGTTTTAATGCTTCTTGGAAAAGAGTTGGAGGTCATAGTAGCTTAACAAGACGGTTTTAATGCCCCTTCGAAGAGATGTGGAGGTCACAGTAGCTTAACCAGACGGTTTTAATGCCACTTGAAAGAGACATGGAGGTCACAGTAGCCTAACAAGACGGTTTTAATGCCCCTTGGAAGAGACGTGGAGGTCAAAGTGTTTTAACAAGACGGTTTTAATGCCCCTTTGAAGAGACGTGACGGTCGCAGTAGCTTAACAAGACGGTTTTAATGCCCCTTGGAAGAGACGTGGAGTTCAGAGTGGTTTAACAAGACGGTTTTAATGCGTATTGGTAGAAATGTGGAGGTCACAGTAGCTTAGCAAGACGGTTTTAATGCCCCTTGAAAGAGACGTGGAGGTCAATGTAGCTTAACAAGACGGTTTTAATGCCCATTGGAAGAGACGTGGAGGTAAGAGTGGTTTTAAAAGACGGTTTTAATGCCCATTGGAAGAGACGTGGAGGTCACAGTAGCTTAACAAGATGGTTTTAATGCCCCTTGGAAGAGACGTGGAGTTCAGAGTGTTTTAACATGACCTTTTTAATGCCCCTTGGAAGAGACGTGGAGTTCAGAGTGGTTTAACAAGACGGTTTTAATGCCCCTTGGAAGAGACGTGGAGGTCACAGTAGCTTAACAAGACGGTTTTAATACCCCTTGGAAGAGATGTGGAGTTCAGAGTGGTTTAACAAGACGGTTTTAATGCCCCTTGAAAGAGAAGTGGAGTTCAGAGTCGTTTAACAAGATGGTTTTAATGCCCCTTGGAAGAGACGTGGAGGTCACAGTAGCTTAACAAGACGGTGTTAATGCCCCTTGGAAGAGAAATGGGGTTCAGAGTGGTTTAACAAGACAGTTTTAATGCCCCTTGGAAGAGACGTGGAGGTCACAGTAGCTTAACAAGATGGTTTTTATGCCCCTTGGAAGAGACGTCGAGGTCAGAGTGGTTTAATAAGATGGGTTTCATGCCCCTTGGAAGAGACTTGGAGGTCACAGTAGCTTAACAAGACAGTAGCCATGCAGTACAGCATATTAAAAACATTATTCCCATTATTGGGGAGTGGGTCTCCCATAGTCTTTGCATATGCCTTCCAATCAAAAGGTGCCAAAAATTAGGACGGAGGAACTTGCAATGCTGGCAACACGGACCACTGTCACCCTGGTGTATAGTGGTAGTGGAGACTGAGGATAAGGAGAACAGCAAAAAAGAGCCTAAATGAGGAAGCATATACCCATGTGTGGATGTGAAGCGGTGCATGGGAATAACACAGTGGATTTGACTTTATGTTACTCTGCTGTCATTTGGTGGTGATGAGAAGTCTGGCCCAATGTCAGCATTGTCAGTTGACAGGCGAGTGCTCTTATCAGTTATAATTCACCAAGCGGCACTAAAAACACTCTCCGATAACATGCTAGTGGCAGGGCAGGCCAGGACCTCCAAGGTGTACAGAGCGAGTTCATTCCAAGTGTCCAGCTTGGATACCCAATAATTAAAAGGCACAGAGGAATCACGGAGGACGCTTGTACGGTTGGCAAGGTACTCCTTCACCATCTTTTGAAACTTTCCACTCCTTGTGGGAGTCCCCCGCGCCTCAGGGCCTGTAAGCTGGGCGGGTGTCAGAAAACTGTCAGAGAATGTTGACAGTGTTCCCCTGCCTCTGCTGGATTGGAGTTGCGTCCCTCTCACCTGTACGCCTTGGTTGGTCAACGAACTGTGACCTCTGCTGCTAGTGTGTTCAGATGGGAATTTTTTTAACAGTTCTGCAGCAAGAGCCTTCTGGTACTGCCCCATTTTTGTAGACCTCTCCACCTCAGGAATAAGAGAGTGAAAGTTCTCCTTGTAGCGGGGGTCTAAAAGTGTCACCAACCTGTAATGACTGTCACCCAACATTTTGACAATTTGAGCGTCACGGTTAAGGCAGTGTAACATAAAGTCAGCCATGCATACCAGACTGGTAACGGGCAAGACTTCCGTATCCTCACCAAGATGACGACTGACCATGCTCTCCTCCTCCTCCCCCTCCCCCTTGTCCTCAGGCCACCCACGCTGAACCGACGGTATGACAGTTGTACAGGTACTACCGTCTACAGCGCATGTTACCAGCTCCTGTTCTTCCTCCTCCTCCTCCTCCTCTCCCTCATTGTCCCCCAATGCTCGTTGGGATGAGATGAGGCAGGGCTGTGTGTATTTACCCGCTACGGCTTTTTGATCCATCTCATCATACTCTGGCTGCAATGTCTCCTCTTTAATTCTCTGCAGAGAGCGTTGCAAAAGACAGACAAGTGGGATGCTGATGCTAATGATGGCGTCATCACCACTCACCACCTTGGTGGACTCCTCAAAGTTTGTCAGGATGGTACATATGTCAGACATCCAGGTCCACTCCTGAGGTCTTATGTGTGGAGTCTGACCTGAATATCAACGGCTTTGTTGCAGCTGGTACTCGACAACTGCTTTCTTCTGCTCACAAATTCTTTGCAACATGTGGAGGGTAGAGTTCCAATGTGTGGGGACATCAAACACCAGTCAGTGTGCCGGAAGCTGCAAACGCTGCTGCAACACAGCAAGGGCGGCGGAAGCTGTAGCCGACTTCCGAAAATGAGCTGACAGGCGGCGTACTTTGACGATACAGATCTGGCAACTCGGGGTACAATTTAAGAAACCGCTGAACCACAAGGTTAAGCACATGAGCCACGCATGGTACGTGTGTGAGCTCGCCTCAGAGCCGCCACCAGGTTACGGTCATTGTCACACACGACCATGCCTGGATGTAGGTTCAGCGGTCTCAGCCACAGATCTGCCTGCTCTTTCACAGCTGTCCACAACTCACAAGCAGTATGAGGTTTATCACCTAAGCTTATGAGTTTCAGCACAGCCTGTTGCCGCTTGGCTGAGGCAGTACTGCAGTGCTTCCAGCTTGAAACTGATGTGGTGATATCTGAGATGGAGGCTGAACATGAAGAGGAGGAGGAGGATTATGCGCAGGAGCTGTACACTGTGGGGGCAACTCTGACTGACATAGGGCCCGCAATCCTCGGTGTGGGGAGGATGTGTTCCGTCCCAAGGTCCGACTTGGTCCCGGCTTCCACTATGTTTACCCAGTGTGCCATCAGGGAGATGTACCATCCCTGGCCACAAGCACTTGTCCACGTGTCCGTTGTCAGGTGGACTCTCCCAGTAACTGCGCTGTTGAGGGCACGGCAGATGTTTGGGACACGTGCTTGTGTAGTGCGGGGATGGCACACCGGGCAAAATAGTGTCGGCTGGCGACCAAGTACCAAGGGACGGCCACCGCCGTAAGTTTGCGGAAGGATTCCGTCTCCACCAGCCTAAAAGGCAGCATTTCCAACACAAGCAGTCGTGAAATGTGTGAATTTAGGATCGTGGACTGTGGGGCGTAGGCTGCGAATTTGCGCTTTTGTTCAAAGGTCTGGGATATGGACAATTGAACGCTGCGGTGGGATGTGGACGTGGACGTTGATGCTGTTTCTTGAGAAACTGTCATAACAAGTGAAGACTGAGAGGAGCGGGCATCTTTGCATGCAGAATGGACAGGGGATTGCCTTGCATGCACAACAGGGGGTTCTCTTACACGCACAACAGAGGAAGAAGCAGTGGTGACACCCACTGACACTGGTCGTTGACCCTGGGGTTCACCCCACAAAGTCAGGTGCTTTGCTGACATGTGCCTGATCATGCTGGTGGTGGTCAGGCTGGTAGTTTTGTCACCCCTGCTGATGCTAGCCTGGCAGGTGGTACAAATGGCCTTTTTGGGGTTATCAGCAGAGTCTTTAAAAAAATTCCAGACTCTGGAAGACCTACTGGTTGTACTGGCAACGTCCCTCGTGTTGGTGTTGTGGGGAACAGTTGCCCGCCTTCTGTCTGCGGCCACCACACTGCTTTTTCCTGCCTGTTGGGGTACTCTGCCTCCCTCCCCCTGTGTGCTGCTGGCCTCGCTCTGCATGTCCCCCTGCCACGTTGGGTCAGTTACTAGATCATCCACCACCTCCTCCTCTTCCACTTCCGCCCCACGGTCCTCCTCCTCACTTTGTGGCAATTGTGTCTCGTCATCGTCCACCTCTTGTGACAAATTGCCAGAGTCGCCTTCCTGTGGCCGTGGCTGTTCAAATATTTGGCCATCGCTACATGGGATCTCCTCTTCCACCACTTCAAGCGGAGCAGGCGAGGGGCCCAAATATGGAAATGGACCCGTGAACAGCTCTTCAGAGTGTCCAACTGTGGGATCAGTTGCTGTCTGACGACACTCGGCATGGTGGGAGGACGGAGCATCAGGTTGAGGAGGAGTATGCAGTCGAGACTCACGGCTACTAAAACTTGACCATGTGGAAGACAGACCAGAGGTGGTGGTACCCAGGTGACTGGAAGTATTATCTGCTATTCAATTAGTAACCTGTGCACACTAATCAGTTTGCAATAGTGATGCTGTTGTGTGCTTCCCTAGTAATTCGGTCAAGAACTGGGAGCGAGAAGATGTGGCTGTTGGTTGTGGCACATTTTCACCTTGGCCACGGCCCCGTCCTCTGCATGCACCATCACCAGAACGTCCAGTTCTACGTCCCTTGCCACGCGCCTTGCCATTGTAAATGAAGTAAAATAGCTTACATTCGCACTATCAATGGCAAAAGGGTAATAAAAAGGAGATTTGAACCGTGGAAGAGGAAAACCACAGTTCTAGTTATCTGGCCTACACCAGAATCTTTTAAACAGATATATTTGTGTCTGAACAGTCAGCAAGACACTCAAAATTAGTGTTGAGCCACCCCCGTAGTGTTCGAGTTCGGTTCGGTTCGTCGAACACCCGTGTGTTCGCCGAACTGTTCGTCGAACTGTTCGTCGAACACCTTCGAACACCGTTAAAACCAATGGCAGGCAAACAAAAACACATAGAAACACATAGAAAACACCTTCAAAGGTGTCCAAAAGCTGACAAACTGCTCAGAAGACATAACTAACACATGGAAAAGTGACAAGTACATATAGTCATGCGAAAATAAAAGAGGTGGAGGAGTAAAAGGAGGGGGAGATACAGATATAGGCATGTCATGCCCTTCTAAAATCCAAAAAGTGAGAAGCCGACACGGCCAGTCCGCTCCTGCCCGTGCCACCTCCGTGTCGCCGGGTTTGTGCCAGAGCCGCGGTGAACCCTGATGGCCAGCCCCCCTCTCCCAATACTGGTGCCTGTCCGCTGGTGGGTCGAGCGAGCCCCCCTGTGGTGGAGGCAGCTCTAAGCTTTTTAATTTAAATTGTCTCTCTAATTTGAATGAATACACTTTAAATCCATTTACAAGGATCTATTGGAGGGTAAGTCTCATGCCAGCAGCCGCGTAATTCCAGCTCCAGTAGCGTCCACTAAAGCTGCTGCAGTTAAAAAGCTTTTATAAGGATCGAGCTCGGCTGTCCACCGCAAGGCATCCTACTGCCAGTCCCAGCCCCTATGCCTTGGGGTGCCTCCTGATGCTCTTCACTGAGTATCCCATGGTCCCGAAGCATTTCCTTTGAAAAAATTAAGTGTCTAAACTACAGGTGGTGTAGCTTGCTTAACAGCCGGGATAATCCGCTGACTAGCAGACACTGCTACTAGGCACAAAGTATTTCCTGGGCTAGATGCAGTTAAAAATTTGTAATTAGATACTCTCGTTGGATGCTGAGAAAGCATTCCATAGAGTCTCCTGGCACGCCATATATGATACTCTTAAAAAGCTTGGGGTAGGGGTCTAGGGGACCCTTTTATAGCCAAAATCACGGCCCTGTATCACAATACGTCACCTAGGCTGAAGATAAATGGAACTGTAGCACCCTGAGGGCTCGGTTGCTACAGAGGTATTGCACCTCACCCAGAGGTGTGATATCTCACTCTCAGGTAAGGATGGAGTGTGGATCAGGACCCGACACCTGCATGCATTACACCACATTGCCGTGGGGCAGGGCGACCAATATGCCTCTGATATGGGCACGACAGTCCCTGTCCCTGGCTGGAGTGGGGGGAGGGAACACTGAGGAAGGGGAACCCTGTAGTGTAGGAGCAGGGAGGAAGCAGTTCCTGGGTGCATTGAGAAGGGAGTATAAAAGGTGGGCACCATCTTAGTTCAGTGCAGAGAAGTCTGAGCAGAAGTGGCAGGGAGCAGGGGTTCTGCATGAGCTCTGCTCCGGAGGCGGGCCTAGTAACAGAGGCCCAGGCCTGGAAGAGGGAGAAGGAAGGAAGAGGAGCGGAGAAGGCTCCAGGAACGAGGAATGAAGGGATCCCAGGGGTGCGGACGGGCGAGTCGCCACCGCACGCCCAAATCCACCTGCGTGGAGGGGTCAGGCCAAAGGGGGAGACCGGTCCCCGAAACTAGTGGAGGCAGGAAACGACCCTCAGCTAGAAACCGGAGGCTGTGACATTTTATGTGGCGCAGCCCCTCGCTACACCCGCTAGGAAGGCACCACATAGGGTCAGGGAAACTGGCGCCAAGTTTACCAAGAGGAGGCCCGAGGCAGCCGGACAGAAGGGTTGGTAAGAAAGGCCAGACAAAGGACACACAAAGGGGGTCCTGTGAAGCGCTCCAAAGTTATCTGGGAGTTGTCTGAGCGCCTCACTTGGTGAGCAGAGTACGACGTGGGCAGCCGTTACCTGCAGACGTGGTCTGGATAATAAGAACTGTGAGTAAAGGCCCTGGACTGCATCACTGACTCCGTGTCGTTACTGCTGCTGCCCTGCACCATCACCCCCATCCTCCGCATACACTGCCCTGAGGCTATACTCCTCCCGTGGGGAGTTATGCTACGCTCTGCTGCACCCACAACACCAGCCTCAGCGGTCTGCCCTGCAGCGGCGGTTCACTCTGACCGCAATCCACGGGTGGCGTAGTCGGACATTTAAACATCAAAACCACATAAATAGTTCCGCCACTGGTTTGACCACCCTGAGCCACGGAACCGGGTCGCCGCCACAAAGACTACAACCTCCAGCATCCACCAAAAAGGGTCCGGCTCCGGGTGTCCCAAGGCCCAGGGGGTGCATCAGAACATTTTCATCACCTTTCACAATCACCAATGGGACAAGGCAGGGATGTCCTCTGTCCCCTCTCTTATACATCCTAGTGACGGAGCACCTGCTCTCATCAATTCGCCATAACCCCAATATTAGGTGGATTGAGGTGGGAGGCACCGAGTACAAGTGCTCTCTATTTGCTGATGATGTCCTAGTATATATCACTCAATCACATATATCCATCCATGCTGTTATGGCTGAAATAGATCACTTTGTTACATGGTCAAATTTTAAAATCAATGCAGCGAAGTCTGAGGCCCTTGATGTCTCCCTCCCCAAATCCATATAGGATTCCATCCAGTCCAACTTTCCCTTTGCCTGGCCCTCACAGGGTATCAAATACTTAGGAATTCCTATTCATAGAGACCTCTCCCATCTATGTTATCTTAATTTTGGGCCCTTTATTGAACAACTCCATACAGACCACGGTTGGCACGTTAGAACTGTAAGATTCACTACGTGAACCACTGGTGTTTTGTGGAAAAGCACATGTACACTGCGTTCCAAATTATTATGCAAAAAGTGTTTAGGAGTGATAAGAGAAGAATTTGTTTGTTTGTCAGTTAAACTCATTGATGGTGATGTGTGTCAGGGCTCTTTATATCACTGTAAGCAATTGCAGACACCTGTGCTAATTAGTTTGGCAGGTGTGTCCAATGAAAGGCAAGACTACTTAAGAAGGTTGTCTCACATTATTAAGCAGCCTACATTTTCTGCCAAAATGGGAAAGAAAAAGGATGTGTCGGCTGCTGAGAAGCAACAAATTGTGGAGTGTTTAGGTCAAGGCATGACTACAATCAACATTGTGCGATGATCAGGATGAAGTGTCTTGGCAATCAAGAAGTATGTAGCTGATTCACAGTACACACGTGTGCGTGCTGATAAGGGCAAATTGAGGACTCTTTCCTACAGGCAATTACGTCAGGTTGAAAGAGCAGCGGCAAAAAAGCCTTGTCATAGCAGCAGACAAGTTTTTGAAGCTGCTTGTGCCTCCAACGTCCCCCGAACAACAAGATGCAGGGTCGTTCAGAGGTTTGCAGCTGTGCATATGCCATCCTGTCGACCTCCTCTATCCACTTCACACAAGCAGAAACGGCTCCAGTGGGCCAAACATTACATGAAGACTGATTTCAAAACTGTTTTGTTCACGGATGAGTGCCGTGCAGCGCTCGATGGTCCAGATGGATGGAGTGGAGGATGGCTGGTTGATGGACACCCCACGCAAACACGGCTACAGCGCCAACAAGGAGGAGGTGGAGTAATGTTTTGGGCTGGAATCATGGGGAGAGAGATTGTCGGCCCCTTTAGGATCCCTGAAGGCACTAAAGATGAACTCCATAATGTATGTGGATTTTCTCAAACAGCACTTCCTGCCATGGTTCAAGAAGAAGAACCGTGTATTTCACAGCAAGATCATTTTTCTGCATGATAATGCACCATCTCATGCTGCACATAAAACATCTGCATCTCTGGCTGATATGGGCATAAAAGGGGACAAACTTATGGTGTGACCCCCATGCTCCCCTGACCTCTACCCCATTCAGAACCTTTGGAGCATCATTAAAAGGAGTGTCTATGATGGCGGGAGGCAGTTCACATCTAAGCAACAGCTCTGGGAGGGTATTCTGTCCTCATGCAAAACAATTGAAGCAGAAACCATCCAAAACCTGACAAATTCAATGGACGAGAGAGTTCAGAAGCTCCTTTCGAACAAGGGGTCCTATGTGAAAATGTAACATCACCTAGAATAAAGTTTTGAGTGGAAAACTGTTTGATTTCAGTTTCTAACAACCTGCTAATAGTTATAATTTCAAAAATGACCATTTTTTTGGTCTTTATTAAAATGAAAAGGTTGATCGAAAAGTTTGGGGGATCTAAGAGTGTGGCAACCTAGTAGTCATGATTACTTCGAATTCTGACAATATGAGGGTCATGCTGCAGGTAGTGCAGCAAGAAGGCACTTATGTGTCTTGCGCATCTCGGAGCCCCAAAATTATTTTCCGGGCTAGATGCAGCTAAAAATTATTATTAATTTTAAATCTGGTGAAGCTTTAGTATAGATGGCCTAATAGGATCAGTGCTGCACACTGCTACAAAGCCCAAATTATTTTCCAGTCAAGATACAGATAAACATGATTAGTAATTTTAAATCTGATGGAGCTTATTATAGATGGCCTAATAGAATCAGTGCTGCACACTGCTACAAAGCCCAAATTATTTTCCAGCCAAGATACAGATAAACATGATTAGTAATTTGAAAGCTTAAAACGGTTGGTAGGGTGATTTTAACCAATCATCAAGCTTTTACTCTCCCCAGGATGACACAGGGGTAGAAAAGTCGTTTCGGATCCATGATTTGTTCATCTTTATGAACGTGAGTCTGTCTACATTATCAGTGGAGAGCCGCGTGCGCTTATCTGTCAGCACACCACCAGCAGCGCTGAACACACGTTCAGACAGAACGCTGGCTGCGGGGCATGACAAGATCTCCAAGGCGTAAGTGGCTAGCTCCGGCCATTTATCCAGATTGGAAGCCCAAAAAGAGCAAGGGTCCAGTGACACAGTCGTGGCTTCAATGTTTACTTGGAGATACTCCTGTACCATCGTCTCTAGGCGTTGACTATGTGTCAGACTTCTTGTCTCCTGTGGCCTTGCAAAGGATGGGCTAAAAAAGTGGTGAAATGATTCCGCAAAATTGATGTTACCAGCAGATACTGTGGTTCTGTTACGGTTTGAGTGCTGAACACTTGACGGTCCCACGTTTGGCAAGTTGGAACTGTGAGATTCACTACGTGCACCACTGGTATTTTGTGGAAAAGCACATGTAAGACAATGCAACAGTCTCTGCTGATACTCCTGCATGCGTGCATCCCTTTCTATGGCAGGAATAATTTCTGCAAATTTACTTTTGTACCGGGGATCTAACAGTGTGGCAACCCAGTAGTCAAGATTATTTCTAATTCTCACAATTCGAGGGTTATGTTGCAGGTAGTGCAGCAAGAAGGCACTCATGTGTGTTGCGCATCCAGGAGCACCAAGTCCCTGTTGTGTTGGTGGCGAGGTAACAATCATGCTTCCTTCCTCTGTCCTCTCCCCCCAACCTCGCACAACAGAAATGTGATCAAGGTCTCCCTCATCTGATGAGTTTTCCATCAGTTCGTCCTCCACTTCTTCCTGGGCTCCTGCACCTTCCTCACTAGTTTGGCTGCTACCATGCGCCCTGGTAAAACCATCTCCCCCACCCTCACATGCCTGCCGCCTTGGTGCTGCCGACCGTCTGGACCTTGCAGATGTTAGCCCTTCCGCATACAACTCCTCCTCCTCTACTTCCTCCACCTCCTCTTGTGCCACCACCTGACTCCGAATTCTGTTTAACATGTGCTCCAGCATGTAAATCACCGGAATAGTCATGCTGATAATGGCATCGTCAGCACTAAACATCTTTATCGCCATTTCAAAACTGTGCAGAAGGGTGCATAGGTCCCTGATCTGAGACCACTCCTCCAGCGTGATTTGCCCCACCTCTGAATCTCGTTGGCCCAGGCTATACGTCAGAACGTATTGCACCAGGGCTTGTCGGTGCTGCCACAGTCGCTGCAACATGTGCAGAGTTGAATTCCACCGGGTAGGCACATCGCATTTTAGCCGGTGAAGTGGCAGGCCCAACGACTTCTGTAGAGATGTAAGTCGCTGAGCTGCGGGATGCGAACGGCGGAAGTGAGCACACAGCGACCGTGCCCTCTGCAGAAGGCCATCTAGTCTTGGATAGTGGGCTAAAAATTGCTGGACAACCAGGTTCAACACGTGAGCCAAACAAGGCACGTGTGTGACATTGCCCCGGCGAAGGGCCGCACCCAGGTTTGCAGCATTGTCGCACACGGCCTTCCCTGGTTTCAGGTCCAGTGGAGACAACCATTCATGAAATTGGTTCTCCAGAGCTGACCACAACTCCTCAGCTGTGTGACTCACATTTCCCAGACATTTCAATGTAAAAACCGCCTGATGACGTTGATCCCTACTGCCAGCATAGTAAGGAGGTGTGCAGGATCCCTTCTGCGCAGTTAGAAAGCTTGTGGCATGACCAGACAGGCTTTGGGTGCAGGTGGAAGACCGAGAGGAGGTTGAGGAGGCAGAAGCAGTGGAGGAACTTTGACATAAAGAGGATTGACGCACAACTCGTGGGGACGGCAAGACTTGGACAGCAGCCCCTTGTCCTGCTGTCACCATAGTTACCCAGTGCCCAGTCAGTGACATGTAACGCCCCTGTCCATGCCTACTCGTCCAAGTGTCTGTGGTGAAATGCACCCTGTCACACACAGAGTTTCTCAAAGAAGCGGTGATGTTGTGTGCGACATGCTGGTGGAGCGCAGGCACACCTTTCTTTGAGAAGTAGTGCCGACTGGGCATCTGGTACTGGGGCACTGCGACGGACATAAGGTCGCGAAAATCCTCTGTGTCCACCAGGCGGAAAGGCAGCATTTCTGTAGCCAAGAGCTTGCAGATGGTGAAATTCAACCTCTTAGCTTTCTCATGGCTAGGAGGAAATGGTCTTTTACTTGTCCACATCTGAGGGACCGAGGGCTGGCTATTGTGCTTAGACGGGGTTGATAAGGGTGTCCCCGGCAAACTGCCGGTCTGTGAGGAAGATGCAGGCGGACATGTTAGGTTGCCTCGATCCAAAGGTGGTGCTATCGATGTCGGACAGCGCTCAACACCAGCTGGTGTTACCACCTCCAAAGAAAATGATGACCTGCCAATCACGCTGGCTGTTGCGGGTAAAGAGGTGGCAGGTCTGCGCCCCAAAACAGGTGTGATTGCTGTCCCCCCAGTCACAGAGGATGAAGAGGCTGCGGATGCACAAGATATGGCAGACGGTGGTTGGCCCGGCCGGCTAGGCCGCATTGTAGCACACTGAGCTTCCCACTGCAACTTATGCTTCATGTCCATGTGCCGGTTCATGCATGAAGTACTCAAACTATGTATTTTTTGGCCTCTACTTAGCTTTTGCTGACAAATGTTACAGATAACACGAGTTGGGTCATCTTTATCGATCTGAAAAAATGCCCAGGCTATGCAAGGCTTAGCACCCATGCGACCTGAAGAGCCACCACGACTTGTGGTGAGAGGCAGAGTTGTGTTTGAGGATGCAGTTGTTGACGTGCTTCCAGTACTACGTCTCTGTCCAGGAAGGCGCAACCTGACCTCGTCGTCACTAGCATCTTCCTCCACCTCCTCTGCTGACCTCATCTCTTGGCTGACTGTGGGTTGACAGTAAGTGGGATCTCCAACCTCTTCATCATCACCCTGTGCGTTATCACACCCGTCATCCTCAGAGCCAACCTGTTCCTGCCCTGACAAAAAACTAAAGTTGTCGCTCCAATCAGGTATTTGAGTCTCATCATCGTCTTCCTCATTGTCTCCACCAACAGGAGTTACAGTTTGGGAATGAGGGTCTACATTATGGTCAGAACCTTCTGCGTCTGGTCCTGGATCCGACTCATAAAGATTCTGGGAATCAGTGCAGATCATTTCCTCGTCTGGATTCACAGAAGCGCTGGAGTCGACCTCTGATTCCCAGGCTATAGTATGAGTAAACAGCTCTGCAGACTCAACCATCTGTTCTACCTCATACTCAGACGGGCAGCTGGAGATTTGGGAGCTGTGAGGAAGCAAGTGCGATTGGGGTGACACCTTTGAGGACTGGAGTATTTGTGATGTTGAAGTTGATGTGGAGGAGAGCCCACTTAAAGGAGCACTTGATATCCGTTGAAGCACCTGCTGTTTTTGTGCCTCATCTGGAATTTGTAGCGATTGGCGTGGCCGTAAGAAAGGGATCTTATCACATTGTCCGCTAAAAGAAGTAGACATTTTAGTTTGGCTGGAAGATGGTCTTTCTTCTGCAGATGTTACTGTTGCTTTAACACCTACACCATGGACACAACCTTTTTTCCCCTTCCCAACACGCCTATTCCCCTTTCCACCAGCAGCAGGCCTTTTTCCACTCATTTTGGTGGTTAATTAATTCACAACTCTGGAGTTGTTTGCACAAAAAAACAATGGATGGGAACCGAGCAGAGCTGAGTGGCCAAACTGTGGTATTAGGCCAAAACTATTGGCTGGGGTAGATGCAGAAAAAAATATATTCAGTTTGCAACCTGATGGAGGTCAGTATAGATGGACTAATACAACAAGTCCCACACACAGCTAGAAGCCCAATATTTTTTCAGAGGTAGATGCAGAAAAAAAATATATTCAGTTTGCAACCTGATGGAGGTCTGTATAGATGGATTAATAGAACAAGTCCCACACACAGCTAGAAGCCCAATATTTTTTCAGAGCTAGATGCAGAAAAAAATATATTCAGTTTGCAACCTGATGGAGGTCTGTATAGATGGATTAATAGAACAAGTCCCACACACAGCTAGAAGCCCAATATTTTTTCAGAGGTAGATGCAGAAAAAAATATATTCAGTTTGCAACCTGATGGAGGTCTGTATAGATGGATTAATAGAACAAGTCCCACACACAGCTAGAAGCCCAATATTTTTTCAGAGGTAGATGCAGAAAAAAATATATTCAGTTTGCAACCTGATGGAGGTCTTTATAGATGGACTAATACAACAAGTCCCACACACAGCTAGAAGCCCAATATTTTTTCAGAGGTAGATGCAGAAAAAAAATATATTCAGTTTGCAACCTGATGGAGGTCTGTATAGATGGATTAATAGAACAAGTCCCACACACAGCTAGATGCCCAATATTTTTTCAGAGCTAGATGCAGAAAAAAATATCCAGTTTGCAACCTGATGGAGGTCTGTAGAGATGGATTAATAGAACAAGTCCCACACACAGCTAGAAGCCCAATATTTTTTCAGAGGTAGATGCAGAAAAAAATATATTCAGTTTGCAACCTGATGGAGGTCTGTATAGATGGATTAATAGAACAAGTCCCACACACAGTTAGAAGCCCAATATTTTTTCAGAGCTAGATGCAGAAAAAAATATATTGAGTTTGCAACCTGATGGAGGTCTGTATAGATGGATTAATAGAACAAGTCCCACACACAGCTAGAAGCCCAATATTTTTTCAGAGGTAGATGCAGAAAAAAATATATTCAGTTTGCAACCTGATGGAGGTCTGTATAGATGGATTAATAGAACAAGTCCCACACACAGCTAGAAGCCAAATATTTTTTCAGAGGTAGATGCAGAAAAAAATATATTCAGTTTGCAACCTGATGGAGGTCTGTATAGATGGATTAATAGAACAAGTCCCACACACAGCTAGAAGCCCAATATTTTTTCAGAGGTAGATGCAGAAAAAAATATATTCAGTTTGCAACCTGATGGAGGTCTGTATAGATGGATTAATAGAACAAGTCCCACACACAGCTAGAAGCCCAATATTTTTTCAGAGGTAGATGCAGAAAAAAATATATTCAGTTTGCAACCTGATGGAGGTCTGTATAGATGGATTAATAGAACAAGTCCCACACACAGCTAGAAGCCCAATATTTTTTCAGAGGTAGATGCAGAAAAAAATATATTCAGTTTGCAACCTGATGGAGGTCTGTATAGATGGATTAATAGAACAAGTCCCACACACAGCTAGAAGCCCAATATTTTTTCAGAGGTAGATGCAGAAAAAAATATATTCAGTTTGCAACCTGATGGAGGTCAGTATAGATGGACTAATACAACAAGTCCCACACACAGCTAGAAGCCCAATATTTTTTCAGAGGTAGATGCAGAAAAAAAATATATTCAGTTTGCAACCTGATGGAGGTCTGTATAGATGGATTAATAGAACAAGTCCCACACACAGCTAGAAGCCCAATATTTTTTCAGAGCTAGATGCAGAAAAAAATATATTCAGTTTGCAACCTGATGGAGGTCTGTATAGATGGATTAATAGAACAAGTCCCACACACAGCTAGAAGCCCAATATTTTTTCAGAGGTAGATGCAGAAAAATATATATTCAGTTTGCAACCTGATGGAGGTCTGTATAGATGGATTAATAGAACAAGTCCCACACACAGCTAGAAGCCCAATATTTTTTCAGAGCTAGATGCAGAAAAAAATATATTCAGTTTGCAACCTGATGGAGGTCTGTATAGATGGATTAATAGAACAAGTCCCACACACAGCTAGAAGCCCAATATTTTTTCAGAGGTAGATGCAGAAAAAAATATATTCAGTTTGCAACCTGATGGAGGTCAGTATAGATGGACTAATACAACAAGTCCCACACACAGCTAGAAGCCCAATATTTTTTCAGAGGTAGATGCAGAAAAAAAATATATTCAGTTTGCAACCTGATGGAGGTCTGTATAAATTTATTAATAGAACAAGTCCCACACACAGCTAGAAGCCCAATATTTTTTCAGAGCTAGATGCAGAAAAAAATATATTCAGTTTGCAACCTGATGGAGGTCTGTATAGATGGATTAATAGAACAAGTCCCACACACAGCTAGAAGCCCAATATTTTTTCAGAGGTAGATGCAGAAAAAAATATATTCAGTTTGCAACCTGATGGAGGTCTGTATAGATGGATTAATAGAACAAGTCCCACACACAGCTAGAAGCCCAATATTTTTTCAGAGGTAGATGCAGAAAAAAATATATTCAGTTTGCAACCTGATGGAGGTCTGTATAGATGGATTAATAGAACAAGTCCCACACACAGCTAGAAGCCCAATATTTTTTCAGAGGTAGATGCAGAAAAAAATATATTCAATTTGCAACCTGATGGAGGTCAGTATAGATGGACTAATACAACAAGTCCCACACACAGCTAGAAGCCCAATATTTTTTCAGAGGTAGATGCAGAAAAAAATATATTCAGTTTGCAACCTGATGGAGGTCTGTATAGATGGATTAATAGAACAAGTCCCACACACAGCTAGAAGCCCAATATTTTTTCAGAGGTAGATGCAGAAAAAAATATATTCAGTTTGCAACCTGATGGATGTCTGTATAGATGGATTAATAGAACAAGTCCCACACACAGCTAGAAGCCCAATATTTTTTCAGAGCTAGATGCAGAAAAAAATTATATTCAATTTGCAACCTGATGGAGGTCAGTATAGATGGACTAATAGAATGATGCTATGCCCAAAAGATTTTACTTCACTAGGTGCAGTAAAAAAATTGGTATTCTATACACAGGTGGTATATCTTGCAACACAGATAGGCTACTCCACTGACTAACACACTCTGCAATAGGCCAAAAAGGATTCGCTTTGCTAGATTCAGCCAAATGCTGTGAAAAAAACTTGCACAGCACTGGCACAGACCTGCCTGGCAAAAACTGATAGGAACTGATGTAACCTAGTCCTGAAAAGGACTCCAATTACAATTAGTCTTTACTCCCACAATCTATCTATTTAAGAGCACAGACCTGCCTGATAAAAGTCGTAGGAAATGCTGTAACCTAGTCCTTAAAAGGACTGCAATCACAACTATTCCCTACTCCCAAGCTATCTGTAGATTTGTGCGAAAATTGGCTTTAAATTAACAAGGTATAGCGCACACAGCAACAGCGGTGCCGTCTAACACGCAGCTGCAGCAGTGAGAAAATGGTGGCGACGGGGAAAATGGCTTGGTCTTATAGGTCAAGGACATGTGACATACACTGACAATGACACATGCCCTTGCTTGTGTGAAAAAAAGCACTTCGCTCCGTGTGTGCGCTGCTGATAGGCTGACAGATTGCACCTCCCCACTGCAAATGCGGGAAAGAGAAAAAAAAATGGAGATCTTCATTGTTCCTGCAGAGATCCATCCCCTGCCCCTCCCCCCACCCCGCTGTACACTCAAACTGCGTATTAACAGTAATTTTCATCATTACTGAGAAAAAATCCAGTTATGATTTTGGTGCACGAACAGTTATCGAACATAACCTCGAACAGCCGAATTTTTCTCAAATTGTTCGTGTTCGCCGAACGGCTCGAACACCGCCCAAAACAGCTCGAATTTGAGATTGGCGAACAGATCGAGTAGAAGAACGCTCATCTCTACTCAAAATGTTTTTTTTTTATGCAAAAATGTGGATTACACTCTGATTTTATTCGTGGAACTGCAAAACCACAGTTCTAGTTATCTGGCCTACACCAAACTCTTTTAAACAGATATATTTGTGTCTGAACAGTCAGCGAGACAATCAAATGTTTTTTTTTACTGAAAAAGGCAAAAAAGTGGATAATACAGAGATTTGAACCGTGGAACTGCAAAACCACAGTTCTAGTTATCTGGCCTACACCAGACTCTTTTAAACAGATATATTTGTGTCTGAACAGTCAGCGAGACACTCAAAATGTTATTTTTTTATGGAAAGAGGTGGATTACACCCAGATTTGAACGGTGGAAGAGGAAAACCACAGTTCTAGTTATCTGGCCTACACCAGACTCTTTTAAACAGATATATTTGTGTCTGAACAGTCAGCGAGACACTCAAAATCTTTTTTTTTTATGCAAAACGTGGATTACACCGAGATTTGAACCGTGGAAGAGGAAAACCACAGTTCTAGTTATCTGGCCTACACCAGACTCTTTTAAACAGATATATTTGTGTGTGAACAGTCAGCGAGACACTCAAAATGTTTTTTTTTTATTGAAGAAAGGCAAAAAAGTGGATAATACAGGGATTTGAACCGTGGAAGAGGAAAACCACAGTTCTAGTTATCTGGCCTACACCAGACTCTTTTAAACAGATATATGTTACGCTCGCGCCCGGACTTACTGGCGTAAGCGTGATTAGTGATCCCACTGTACCATGAACCAAGGAGTGCCTGGAGGGGCGTAACTAAGTATCAACCCGATCCGACCAATGTCGCACGACGGCTCAGTCGACTCCGCGAACCAAGGAGGAACCGAGCAGAGGGACCAGGTGCTACTCCTGGTCAGACCCTGGTCACAGCTGTTGACGCACACCGGGTAATGCAGGAACAGGCCGGTTAGACTGGCATACTGACAGGTGGGTATTGGCAGGCACGGCTGGTATGCAGACAGGTGGGTACTGGCAAGTATGGCTGGTATGCAGATAGGTAGGTACTGGCAAGCACGGCTGGTATGCAGACTGGGTAGGGTCCAGTACAGACGGGGAGACAGGAACAGAACCGCAGATGCGGTAGACAAGCAGAGTAAAGCGAAACTGCCGGAGCAGAGGACTTGGCAGAGCAGAGCGGAACCGCCGGAGCGGTGGACAATGCAGAGCAGAGCGAAACCGCAGGTGCGGTGGACAAGGCAGAGCAGAGAGGAACTGCAGGAGCAGTGGGCAAGACAGAGCAGAGAGAAACCGCTGACGTGGTGAGCAAGCAGAGCGGAGCGAAACAGCATGTGCAGTGGACAAGGCAGAGCAGAAGGAAACCGCCAGAGCGGTGGGCAAGGCAGAGCAGAGAGAAACCGCCAGAGTGGTTGACAAAGCAGAGCAGAGCGAAACCCCAGGTGCGGTAAGCAAGCAGAGCAAAGCGAAACCACAGGTGCGGTGGACAAGGCAGAGCAGAGAGGAACCGTCGGAGTGGTGGGCAAGACAGAGCAGAGAGAAACTGCTGACGCAGTGAGCAAGCAGGGCGGAGCGAAACCGCATGTGCGCTGGACAAGTCAGAGGAGAACAGGGCTGAAGGTGCAGGCAGAAAGGACAGGGCTCTGTTCACATGGAACAGACTGGAAAATACAGGAAAATGGCTAGAACAAAGGAGGCAGATACAGAGGAAGGGAAAAGGGACAAGCAGAACCAGATACACACAAGGTACTTACAATGAAGTAGCGAGTGGACATTAAACTCTCAAACAGAAGTGCAGAGACAACAAGTTGGAGTTAGGTGCAGGTTCAGACACTGCAGGAAGAGGGAAGGTACAAACATAGAAACTAACAGGTAACAGGCTAGGAGACAGTTCAGACAGGAACTGATACTGCAACAAGATACAGGGACGATTCTGGTTATACAGCCCCCAGGGTGGCGGAAACAGACTAGAAGTCACAGATACAGGTAACAGGCCTGGGTATACGGCCCCCAGGGTGGCAGAAACAGACAAGAAGCAGAACAAGACCTGGCAACTCAAAGGCAAGGAGCACACTGATAGTTAGTGTTTCTCAGGCACCTCCTTCTGGGTGGAGGGGGTTTAAATATCCAGTGACTCACAGCAATAGGCTGGGGATGCATTAGGAGTGCGCCCACAGCAGCTATAAAACTCAGGAAGTAACCGGGCCACCGCCCTAAGCAATCAGACAAGAGACATGCACACAGCATGAACTGGAGCAAGGTTTGCAGGCTGGACTGACAGGTAAGATTGCGGTATTGCATAGTAGGAGGTGGTGCACTATGCAAGCACGCCGCCAGGGATGTTACAGTACCCCCCCTTTATGCCACCTCTTCTTCAAGCCTGCAAGGGTCTTCTGCAGAGAATTTGGAGGACAATCCTTCTCTTCAAGAGGATTACCTCTTCTGTCCATTAGAGGAAACGAAACTGGTCTCATCATCTTGGTGACTAGGATGCTTCCTCCTATCAAGCCATCCTCAGCAACAGACGAAGTGGGTGAAGTACCAGGAACAGCACACAGGAAAGTCTCTCACCATTTGTAATCAGGTAACACCCTGGTGGATTCAGGAGACAACTGTAGATCCTTCGCCTGGTTGGGGGGGTGCAGAGACTTGGGGGGTATCCACCGCCTTGACGTACACTTTGCCAAGCTTACTGGAAGAAGTGGGCGGCGTTCCAGGTACCGGATGTATGAAAGTCTCTCTCTGTTTATCAGGTAGCACCCCGGGAAATTCAGGAGACAACTGGAGGTCCTCCGCCTGGTTGGAGGGGTGCAGAGACTCGTGGGTAATCACTGCTTCGAAGTACACTTTGCCAAGCTTACTGGATGAAGTGGGCGAAGTACCAGTTACAGGGTGTAGGAAAGTCTCTCTCCATTTGTTATAAGGTAGCACCCCGGAGGATTCAGGAGACAGATGGAGGTCCTCCGCCTGGTTGGAGGTGTGCAGAGACTCGGGGGTAAACATCGCCTTGATGGACGTAAGACCAGATTTATTAGAGATGGAGGGTCCTTGCTTTGGGACCATCTTCAATCTGGTTTCAGAGATGACACGTCTGTAAGGCGGGACGGTAACTGAAGCCAGATCATTGGTACAATCGTCGAGACTGTGTGGGGACATCGCTTCTGCTTCTCTTCCTACGGAGACTTCAGCGCACAGCGAGTCAGCGACTAGCAGATCTGGTGAAGAAGAAGAAGAAATTGCTGACTGTCCTGAAGATATGGGGACTGGACACCCCTTGTACCTTAGCAGTCCCGCAGGATACACCATACAGGATCTCCAGACCTGAGCGGGCACTAGATCTCTCGGCTCAGGACGACCTGTGGGTAAGCCACACAGCACCTGGAATGTGAACTTCTTCAAGTGTAATGCTCCCATCTGGAGTTTAATTTGTACAGACATATTTTGACTGTTTCTGAGTAGGGCTCGTCGTTCTGCTGACAAAGCCCAAACCGGCTTCTGGAGTTGTCGGACGGGAATCAGACACCGACTCTTCAAGGCTTTAAGCCCGAAACTTCCGGTTAATCCGAGGCCTTCACTTGCCACAGAGACAGTCATGGTCATCTGTGGAGAGGAAACACTAACGCCAAGGGCAGCCTCTCCTACAGGCCTAATGTCTTGGGATTCTCCAACCTTCGCTGGACAAAGACCGTCAGGGGGTCCCAAACAACCGCAGTGGGACCGCAATCCAATTTTGTGACTGAGTTCTGGCCTCTGCTTTGCCTGACGAACAGTCATCCTTCATGGATTCTGTGCAGAACGCTGCATCTACAGGCTGGGGAACAGGAGGTATTCGGGAGGACAGAACCTGGCGTGACGATTTACCTCTACGCTTTGCACGTCTGGACTGCCTCTTGAGGTTGGGAAGAGAAGTATTCTGTGGAGCATTGTCATTCTGCATGGATTCTGTGTGGGCGGCAGTCTCTTCAGACTGGAAAACTGGTAGGCTACCTACAGTGGTGGCCAAAAGTATTGGCACCCCTGCAATTCTGTCAGATAATACTCAGTTTCTTCCTGATAATGATTGCAATCATAAATTCTTTGGTATTATTATCTTCATTTAATTTGCTTGCAAGGAAAAAACACAAAAGAGAATGAAGCAAAAATCAAATCATTGATCATTTCACCCAAAACTTCAATAATGGGCCAGACAAAAGTATTGGCACCCTCAGCCTAATACTTGCTTGCACAACCTTTAGCCAAAATAACTGCGAACAACCGCTTCTGGTAACCATCAATGAGTTTCTTACAATGCTCTGCTGGAATTGTAGACCATTCTTCTTTGGCAAACTGCTCCACGTCCCTGATATTTGAAGGGTGCCTTCTCCAAACTGCCATTTTGAGATCTCTCCACAGGTGTTATATGGGATTTAGGTCTGGACTCATTGCTGGCCACCTTAGAAGTCTCCAGTGCTTTCTCTCAAACCATTTTAGAGGGATTTTGGAAGTGTGTTTTGGGTCTTTGTCCTGCTGGAAGACCCATGACCTCTGAGGGAGACCAAGCTTTCTCACACTGGGCCCTACATTATGCTGCAAAATTTGTTGATAGTCTTCAGACTTCATAATGCCATGCACATGGTGAAGCAGTGCAGTGCCAGAGGCAGCAAAGCAACCCCAAAACATCAGGGAACCTCCGCCATGTTTGACTGTAGGTAAATGGCTAGAACACAGGAGGTAGATACAGAGGAAGGGAAAAGGGACAAGCAGAACCAGATACACACAAGGTACTTACTATGAAGTAGCGAGTGGACACTAAACTCACAAACAGAAGTACAGAGACAAAGAGTTGGAGTTAGGTGCATTTTCAGACACTGCAGGAAAAGGGAAGGTACAAACATAGAAACAAACAGGTAACAGGCTAGGAGACAGTTCAGACAGGAACTGATACTGCAACAAGATACAGGAACGAGCCTGGGTATACAGCCCCCAGGGTGGCGGAAACAGACTAGAAGTCACAGCTAACAGGCCTGGGTATACAGCCCCCAGGGTGGTGGAAAAAGACTAGAAGTCACAGATACAGGTAACAGGCCTGGGTATACGGCCCCCAGGGTGGCAAAAACAGACAAGAAGCAGAACAAGACCTGGCAACTCAGAGGCAAGGAGCACACTGATAGTTAGTGTTGCGTAGGAACCTCCTTCTGGGTGGAAGGGGTTTAAATATCCAGTGACTCACAGCAATAGGCTGGGGATGCATTAGGAGTGCGCCCACAACAGCTATAAGAATCAGGAAATAACCGGGCCGCTGCCCTAAGCAATCAGACAAGAGACATGCACACAGCATGAACTGGAGCAAGGTTTGCAGGCTGGACTGACAGGTAAGATTGCGGTCTTGCATAGTGGGAGGTGGTGCACTATGCAAGCACGCCGCCAGGGATGTTACAATATATTTGTGTCTGAACAGTCAGCGAGAAACTCAAAATGTTTTTTTTTATGGAAAAAAGGCAAAAAAGTGACACAGAGATTTGAACCGTGGAACTGCAAACCACAATTCTAGTTATCTGGCCTACACCAGACTCTTTTAAACAGATATATTTGTGTCTGAACACTCACAGACACACTCAATTTTTTTTTTTTGGGGGGGGGAATACCAAAAGGTTAATAAGACGGGTATTTGTACAGTCTGACGGAGGAAAAAAAAAAAAAAGAGGATATAGATGAAGAAAAAAAAAAGGATTTTTCCTGGCCTCTGAGACGGTTTTAATGCCCCTTGGAAGAGACGTGGAGGTCACAGTAGCTTAACAAGACGGTTTTAATGCACCCTTGGAAGAGACATGGAGGTCAGAGTGGTTTAACAAGACGGTTTTAATGCCCCTTGGAAGAGACGTGGAGGTCACAGTAGCTTAACAAGACGGTTTTAATGCCCCTTGGAAGAGACATGGAGGTCAGAGTGGTTTAACAAGACGGTTTTAATGCCCCTTGGAAGAGACGTGGAGGTCACAGTAGGTTAACAAGACGGTTTTAATGCCCCTTAGAAGAGACGTGGAGTTCAGTGTGGTTTAACAAGATGGTTTTAATGCCCCTTGGAAGAAACGTGGAGTTCACAGTAGTTTAACAAGATGGTTTTAATGCCCCTTGCAAGAGATGTGGAGGTCACAGTAGCTTAACAAGATGGTTTTAATGCCACTTGGAAGGGACGTGGAGGTCACAGTAGCTTAACAAGATGGTTTTAATTCCCCTTGGAAGAGACGTGGAGGTCACAGTAGCTTAACAAGACGGTTTTAATGGCCCTTGCAAGAGACGTGAAGGTCACAGTAGCTTAACACATGGTTTTAATGGCCCCTGGAAGAGTCTTGGAGGTCACAGTAGCTTAACAAGATGGTTTTAATACCCTTGGAAGAGACGGGGAGTTCAGAGTGGTTTTAAAAGACGGATTTAATGCCCCTTTGGAGAGACGTGGAGGTCACAGTAGCTTAACAAGATGGTCTTAATGCCCCTTGGAAGAGACGTCGAGTTCAGAGTGGTTTAACAAGACGGTTTTAATGCCCCTTGGAAGAGACGTGGAGTTCAGAGGGGTTTAACAAGACAGTTTTAATGCCCCTTGGAAGAGAGGTGGAGGTCAGAGTCGTTTCACAAGATGGTTTTATTGCCCCTTGGAAGAGACGTGGAGTTCAGAGAGGTTTAACAAAACGGTTTTAATGCCCCTTGGAAGAGACGTGGAGGTCACAGTAGCTTAAAAACATGGTTTTTAAGCCCCTTGAAGGAGACTTGGAGTTCACAGTAGCTTAACAAGACAGTTTTAATGCACTTGGAAGAGACGTGGAGGTCAGAGTGGTTTTAAAAGACGGTTTTAATGCCCCTTGGAAGAGACGTGGAGTTCACAGTAGCTTAACAAGATGGTTTTAATGCCCTATGGAAGAGACGTGGAGTTCAGAGTGGTTAAACAAGACGGTTTTAATGCCCCTTGGAAGAGACGTGGAGGTTACAGTAGCTTAATAACACAGTTTTAATGCCCCTTGGTAGAGACGTGAACTTCAGAATGGTTTAACAAGACGGTTTTAATGCCCCTTGGAAGAGACGTGGAGTTCAGAGTTGTTTAACAAGACAGTTTTAATGCCCCTTGGAAGAGACGTGGAGGTCACAGTAGCTTAACAAGATAGTGTTAATGCCCCTTGGAAAAGACATGGAGTTCAGAGTGGTTTAACAAGATGGTTTTAATGCCCCGTGGAAGAGACGTGGAGGTCACAGTAGCTTAACAAGATGGTTTTAATGCCACTTGAAAGAGACCTGGAGGTCACAGTAGCTTAACAAGACGGTTTTAATGCCCCTTGGAAGAGACGTGGAGGTCACAGTAGCTTACAAAGATGGTTTTAATGCCGATTGGAAGAGACGTGGAGTTCAGAGTGGTTTAACAAGACGGTTTTAATGCCCCTTGGTAGAGACGTGGAGATCACAGTTAGCTTAACAAGACGGTTTTAATGCCCCTTGGAAGAGACGTGGAGGTCACAGTAGCTTAACAATAAGGTTTTAATGCCCCTTCGAAGAGACGTGGAGGTTAGAGTAGCTTAACCAGATGGTTTTAATGCCCGTTCGAAGAGACGTGGAGTTCAGAGTGGTTAAACAAGACGGTTTTAATGCCCCTTGGAAGAGACGTGGAGGTCACAGTAGCTTAACAAGATGGTTTTAATGCCCCTTGGAAGAGACGTGGAGGTCACAGTAGCTTAACAAGATGGTGTTAATGCCCCTTGTAAAAGACATGGAGTTCAGAGTGGTTTAACATGATGGTTTTACTGCTTCTTGAAAAAGACTTGGAGGTCACAGTAGCTTAACAAGACGGTTTTCATGCCCCTTGGAAGAGACGTGGAGGTCACAGTAGATTAACAAGACGGTTTTAATGCCCCTTGGAAAAGACGTGGAGATCACAGTAGCTTAACCAGACGGTTTTAATGCCACTTGAAAGAGATATGGAGATCACAGTAGCTTAACAAGACCGTTTTAATGCCCCTTGGAAGAGACGTGGAGGTCAGAGTGTTTTAACAAGACGGTTTTAATGCCCCTTTGAAGAGACGTGGCGGTCACAGTAGCTTAACAAGACGGTTTTAATGCCTCTTGGAAGAGACGTGGAGTTCAGAGTGGTTTAACAAGACGGTTTTAATGCGCCTTGGTAGAGATGTGGAGGTCACAGTAGCTTAGCAAGGCGGTTTTAATGCCCCTTGAAAGAGACGTGGAGGTCAATGTAGCTTAACAATAAAGATGAGCGGTGTTCGACTAGAACTGTTCGCCAATCTCAAATTCGAGCTGTTTAGGGCGGTGTTCGAGTTGTTCGACGAACCCGAACGATTTGCAAAAAATTTGGCTGTTCGAGGTTATGTTCGATAACTGTTTGTGCACCAAAAGCGTGTCCTGCATGTCTGGCGCTATTTAGAGCACCAATCATGCAGGGATTGTCTGCCACTCACTGTAATGCCACAGTCATGGTGGTTGTGGCATTACAGTGATTGCCCAAATCGATGGGAACAGTGCTCACAGTGAAACATGAAAAGCCGGCAATTCAGCAGTGGCATACACCGGTACCCGAAAATTTAGAACCGAAAGAATAGAGTATCACACATAGATTAGATAGATAGAAACATGTCAGTCACATATATATGAAGTGCAGTGACAGTGTTGCTTACTGTACTTGTCATTTAGTGTAAAGGATTTATTAAAAATAATAGTAGTGTTTTCATGCACCATCTCTTTAAAAAAGCCGTCCGGCAATTCAGCAGCGGTACCCGACAATTTAGAATAGAAGGAATAGAGAATCACACATAGATTAGATAGATAGAAACATGTCAGTCACATATATATGAAGTACAGTGACAGTGTTGATTACTGTACTTGTCATTTAGTGTTAAAATAAAGGATTTATTTTAAAAAAAAATTGGCGTGGGGTTCCCCATAATTTTAGGCTCTAGCGGAGGTTAAGCAGACAGCTGGGGCAGATGTTTGAAGCCTGGGAAGTGGTAAAACCCACGGAGCTTCCAAGGCTACTAATATCAGCCCCCAGCCGAATAGCTAGCCTTTACTAGCTATTAAAATGGGGGACCCCCCCCCAAAAAATGACGTGGGGTCCCCCCTAATTTAATAGCTAGCAAAGGCTAGGCAGACAGCTGGGGACTGACATTAATAGCCCAGGAAGGGTGCCATGAATATTGGCCCCCTCCCAGGCTAGAAACACCAGCCATCAGCCGCCCCAGCAATGGCTCATCCATAGGATGCGCCAATTCTGGCACTTAGCCTCGCTCTTCCCACTGCCCTGTAGCGGTGGCAGTGGGGTAATAGGGCTGGGGTTGATGTCAGCTTATAATGCCAACTGACATCAAGCCCAGGTTAGTAATGGAGAGGCATCTATAAGACACCCCCATTACTAACCCCATAGTCAAAGTTAAAAAAAAACACAAACACCCAGAATAAAGTCCTGTAATTGAAATAAAGACACAATTCTTTATTGTTCTAAATTAAACCATACTTACCATCACGCCCATTCCAGTTGAAGCCAACGATCCCCTGCAATAAAAGAAAAATAATAAAGCAACATCATCCTTACCTTTCCATGGTTCCCACGACAGCTTCAGCTCTGCTACATCGAGATGACAGGCTGGACCGCAGCAGAACGCTGCCATCCAGCCTGTCATACCGCAGACACTGAGAAGCGCAAGCTTGCTTGCGCTCCTCAGCGTCTCTCTGTGACGGCATCCAGATGAGCCGAGTTCATGTCCAATGAACTCGGCTCACCTCATGCACGTCACTGACAGCGTGGGAAAATTCTCCTGCACTCAGCGCTTCAGCGTGATAATTCTCCCACGCTGTCAGTGACGTGCATGAGGTGAGCTCATGTCCAATGAACTCAGCTCACCTCATGTACGTCACTGACAGCGTGGGAAAATTCTACTGCACTCAGCGCTTCAGCGTGAGAATTCTCCCATGCTGTCAGTGACGTGCATGAGGTGAGCTGAGTTCATGGGACATGAGCTCACCTCATGCACGTCACTGACAGCGTGGGAGAATTATCACGCTGAAGCGCTGAGTGCAGGAGAATTTTCCCACGCTGTCAGTGTCGTGCATGTGGTGAGCCGAGTTCATTGGACATGAACTCGGCTCATCTGGATGCCGTCACAGAGAGACACTGAGGAGCGCAAGCAAGCCTGCGTTTCTCAGTGTCTGCGGGATGACAGGCTGGATGGCAGCTTTCTGCTGCGGTCCAGCCTGTCATCTCGATGTAGCAGAGCTGAAGCTGTCGTGGGAACCATGGAAAGGTAAGGATGATGTTGCTTTATTATTTTTCTTTTATATCAGGAGATCGTTGGCTTCAGCTGGAATGGGCGTGATGGTAAGTATGGTTTAATTTAGACCAATAAAGAATTGTGTGTTTATTTCAATTAAAGGACTTTTTTCTGGGTGTTGTGGTTTTTTTAAATACTTTACTAGAAATTCATGGTGGTCATGTCTAATATTGGCGTGACTCCATGAATTTCGGGCTTAGGGCCAGCTGATAATGCCAAGCTTGCCCTAACCCCTTTATTACCCAGTGAGCCACCGCACCAGGGCCCTGGATGAGTTGGGTACAGCGCCAGAAGATGGCGCTTCTATGAACGCGCCATTTTCCGGGGTGGCTGCGGACTGCAATTTGCAGCGGGGGTGGCCCAGAAAGCTTGGGCCTCCCTGCACTGCGGATTCCAGCCCCCAGCTGCCTAGTTGTACCTGGCTGGACACAAAAACAGGGCGAAGCCCCACGTCAATTTTCTTTAAGTTATTTCATAAAATAATTAAGAAAAAAAGGGCTTCCCTATATTGTTGTATCCGGCCAGGTACAAATAGGCAGCTGTTGGTTGGGGGCAGCCCGTACCTGCTTGCTGTACCTGGCTGGACACAAATATAGTGCGAAGACCCAAGTCAATTTTTTTTTAAATTATTTCATGAAATAATTTAAAAAAAAAGCCTTCCCTATATTGTTGTGTCCGGCCAGGTACAAATAGGCAGCTGGTGGTTGGGGGCAGCCCGTTCCTGCCTGCTGTACCTGACTGGACACAAATATAGTGCGAAGCCCCACGTCAATTTTTTTTTAATTATTTCATGAATTTCCTGAAATAATTGAAAAAAATTGAAGTGGGGCTTCGCACTATATTTGTGTCCAGCCAGGTACAGCAGTCAGGAACGGGCTGCCCCCAACCACCAGCTGCCTATTTGTACCTGGCCGGACACAACAATATAGGGAAGGCTTTTTTTTCTTAATTATTTCATGAATTTCATGAAATAATTAAAAAAAAAATACGAGGGCTTCGCCCTATTTTTGTGCCCAGCCAGGTACAACTAGGCAGCTGGGGGCAGGAATCTGCAGCGCAGGGAGGCCCAAGCTTTCTGGGCCCCACCCGCTGCAAATTTCAGTCCGCAGCCACCCCGGAAAATGGCGCGTTCATAGAAGCGCCCTCTTCTGGCGCTGTATCCAACTCATCCAGGGCCCTGGTGCGGTGGCTCACTGGGTAATAAAGGGGTTAGGGCCAGCTTGGTATTATCAGCTGCCCCTAAGCCCGAAATTCATGGGGTCACGCCAATATTAGACATGACCGCCATGAATTTCTAGTAAAGTATTTAAAAAAAAACACAACACCCAGAATAAAGTTCTTTAATTGAAATAAACACACAATTCTTTATTGTTCTAAATTAAACCACACTTACCATCACGCCCATTCCAGCTGAAGCCAACGATCTCCTGCAATAAAAGAAAAATAATAAAGCAACATCATCCTTACCTTTCCATGGTTCCCACGACAGCTTCAGCTCTGCTACATCGAGATGACAGGCTGGACCGCAGCAGAAAGCTGCCATCCAGCCTGTCATCCCGCAGACACTGAGAAGCGCAGGCATACTTGCGCTCCTCAGCGTCTGGCTGTGACGGCATAAAGATGAGCCGAGGTCATGTCCAATGAACTTGGCTCACCTCATGTACGTCTCTGACAGCGTGGGAAAATTCTCCTGCACTCAGCGCTTCAGTGTGAGAATTCTCACGCTGTCAGTGACGTACATGAGGTGAGCTGAGATCATTGGACATGAACTCACCTCATGCACGTCACTGACAGCGTGGAAAAGTTCTCACGCTGAAGCGCTTAGTGCAGGAGAATTTTCCCACGCTGTCAGTGACGTACATGAGGTGAGCCGAGTTCATTGGACATGACCTCGGCTCATCTTTATGCCGTCACAGCCAGACACTGAGGAGCGCAAGCATGCCTGCGCTTCTCAGTGTCTGCGGGATGACAGGCTGGATGGCAGCTTTCTGCTGCGGTCCAGCCTGTCATCTCGATGTAGCAGAGCTAAAACTGTTGTGGGAACCATGGAAAGGTAAGGATGATGTTGCTTTATTATTTTTCTTTTATTGCAGGAGATCATTGGCTTCAGCTGGAATGGGTGTGATGGTAAGTATGGTTTAATTTAGAACAATAAAGAATTGTGTGTTTATTTCGATTAAAGGACTTTATTCTGGGTGTTTGTGGATTTTTTTTAACTTTGACTATGGGGTTAGTAATGGGGGTGTCTTATAGACGCCTCTCCATTACTAACCTGGGCTTGATGTCAGCTGGCATTATAAGCTGACATCAACCCCAGCCCTATTACCCCACTGCCACCGCTACAGGGCAGTGGGAAGAGCGAGGCTAAGTGCCAGAATTGGCGCATCCTATGGATGCGCCATTTCTGGGGCAGCTGACGGTTGGTGTTTCTAGCCTGGGAGGGGGCCAATATTCATGGCACCCTTCCTTGGCTATTAATATCATCCCCCAGCTGTCTGCCTAGCCTTTGCTAGCTATTAAAATAGGGGGGACCCCACGTCATTTTTTTGGGGGGTCCCCCATTTTAATAGCTACTAAAGGCTAGGTATTCAGCGGGGGGCTGATATTAGTAGCCTGGGAAGCTCCATGGGTATTACCCCCTTCCCAGGATTCAAACATCTGCCCCAGCCGTCTGCTTGACCTCCGCTAGAGACTAAAATTACGGGGAACTCCACGCCAATTTTTTTTTAATAAATCCTTTATTTTAACACTAAATGACAAGTACAGTAACCAACACTATCACTGTACTTCTTATATATGTGACTGACATGTTTCTATCTATCTAATCTATGTGTGATGCTCTATCTTTCTGTTCTAAATTGTCGGGTACAGATGCTGAATTGCCGGCCGGCTTTTTTAAAGAGACGATGCATGAAAACACTAATATTTTTTTTAATAAATCCTTTACACTAAATGACAAGTACAGTAAGCAACACTGTCACTGTACTTATTATATATGTGACTGACATGTTTCTATCTATCTAATCTATGTGTGAAGCTCTATTCTTTCTGTTCTAAATTGTCGGGTACCGCTGCTGAATTGCCGGCCAGCTTTTTTAAAGAGACGGTGCATGAAAACACTAATATTTTTTTTAATAAATCCTTTACAATAAATGACAAGTACAGTAACCAACACTGTCACTGTGCTTCTTATATGTGTGACTGACATGTTTCTATCTATCTAATCTATGTGTGATGCTCTATTCCTTCTTGTCTAAATTGTCGGGTACCGGTGTCTGCCGCTGCTGAATTGCCGGCCGGCTTTTTTAATGAGAGTGTCTTCTAAGCAGTTTGTCAGCTTTTGGACAACTTTGAAGGTGTTTTCTATGTGTTTCTATGTGTTTTTGTTTGCCTGCCATTGCTTTTAACGGTGTTCGACGGTGTTCTAAGGTGTTCGACGAACAGTTCGACGAACAGTTCCTCGAACATCCCGGTGTTTGACGAACCGAACCGAACCCGAACACTACGGGGGTGGCTCAACACTACTTAACAAGACGGTTTTAATGCCCATTGGAAGAGACGTGGAGGTAAGAGTGGTTTTAAAAGACGGTTTTAATGTCCATTGGAAGAGACGTGGAGGTCACAGTAGCTTAACAAGACGGTTTTAATGCTGCTTGGAAGAGAGGTGGAGTTCAGAGTGTTTTAACAAGACCGTTTTAATGCCCATTGGAAGAGACGTGGAGTTCAGAGTGGTTTAACAAGACGGTTTTAATGCCCCTTGGAAGAGACGTGGAGGTCACAGTTGCTTAACAAGACGGTTTTAATGCCACTTGGAAGAGATGTGGAGTTCAGAGTGGTTTAACAAGACGGTTTTAATGCCCCTTGAAAGAGACGTGGAGTTCAGAGTCGTTTAACAAGATGGTTTTAATGCCCCTTGGAAGAGACGTGGAGGTCACAGTAGCTTAACAAGACGGTGTTAATGCCCCTTGGAAGAGAAATGGAGTTCAGAGTGGTTTAACAAGACAGTTTTAATGCCCCTTGGAAGAGACGTGGAGGTCACAGTAGCTTAACAAGATGGTTTTAATGCCCCTTGGAAGAGACGTCGAGGTCAGAGTGGTTTAACAAGATGGGCTTCATGCGCCTTGGAAGAGACGTGGAGGTCACAGTAGCTTAACAAGACAGTAGCCATGCAGTACAGCATATTAAAAACATTATTCCAATTATTGGGGAGTGGGTCTCCCATAGTCTTTGCATATGCCTTCCAATCAAAAGGTGTCAAAAATTAGGACGGAGGAACTTGCAATGCTGGCAACACGGACCACTGTCACCCTGGTGGTATAGTGGTAGAGGAGGCTGAGGATAAGGAGAAGAGCAAAAAAGAGCCTAAATGAGGAAGCATATACCCATGTGTGGGTGTGAAGCGGTGCATGCGAATAACACAGTGGATTTGACTTTATGTTACTCTGCTGTCATTTGGTGGTGATGAGAAGTCTGGCCCAATGTCAGCATTGTCAGTTGACAGGCGAGTGCTCTTATCAGTTATAATTCACCCAGCGGCACTAAAAACACTCTCCGATAACATGCTAGTGGCAGGGCAGGCCAGGACCTCCAAGGCGTACAGAGCGAGTTCATTCCAAGTATCCAGCTTGGATACCCAATAATTAAAAGGCACAGAGGAATCACGGAGGACGCTTGTACGGTTGGCAAGGTACTCCTTCACCATCTTTTGAAACTTTCCACTCCTTGTGGGAGTCCCCCGCACCTCAGGGCCTGTAAGCTGGGCGGGTGTCAGAAAACTGTCAGAGAATGTTGACAGTGTTCCCCTGCCTCTGCTGGATTGGAGTTGCGTCCCTCTCACCTGTACGCCTTGGTTGGTCAACGAGCTGTGACCTCTGCCGCTAGCGTGTTCAGATGGGAATTTTTTTAACAGTTCTGCAGCAAGGGCCTTCTGGTACTGCCCCATTTTTGTAGACCTCTCCACCTCAGGAATAAGAGAGTGAAAGTTCTCCTTGTAGCGGGGGTCTAAAAGTGTCACCAACCTGTAATGACTGTCACCCAACATTTTGACAATGTGAGGGTCACGGTTAAGGCAGCGTAACATAAAGTCAGCCATGCATGCCAGACTGGTAACGGGCAAGACTTCCGTATCCTCACCAAGATGACGACTGATCATGCTCTCCCCCTCCTCCCCCTTGTCCTCAGGCCACCCACGCTGAACCGACGGTATGACAGTTGTACAGGTACTACCATCTACAGCGCATGTTACCAGCTCCTGTTCTTCCTCCTCCTCCTCCTCCTCTCCCTCATTGTCCCCCAATGCACGTTGGGATGAGATGAGGCTAGGCTGTGTGTATTTGCCCGCTACGGCTTCTTGATCCATCTCATCATACTCTGGCTGCAATGTCTCCTCTTTAATTCTCTGCAGAGAGCGTTGCAAAAGACAGACAAGTGGGATGCTGATGCTAATGATGGCGTCATCACCACTCACCATCTTGGTGGACTCCTCAAAGTTTGTCAGGATGGTACATATGTCAGACATCCAGGTCCACTCCTGAGGTCTTATGTGTGGAGTCTGACCTGAATATCAACGGCTTTGCTGCAGCTGGTACTCCACAACTGCTTTCTTCTGCTCACAAATTCTTTGCAACATGTGGAGGGTAGAGTTCCAATGTGTGGGGACATCAAACACCAGTCAGTGTGCCGGAAGCTGCAAACGCTGCTGCAACACAGCAAGGGCGGCGGAAGCTGTAGCCGACTCCCGAAAATGAGCTGACAGGCGGCGTACTTTGACGATGCAGATCCGGCAACTCGGGGTACAATTTAAGAAACCGCTGAACCACGAGGTTAAGCACATGAGCCACGCATGGTACGTATGTGAGCTCACCTCGCCTCAGAGCCGCCACCAGGTTACGGTCATTGTCACACACGACCATGCCTGGATGTAGGTTCAGCGGTCTCAGCCACAGATCTGCCTGCTCTTTCACAGCTGTCCACAACTCACAAGCAGTATGAGGTTTATCACCTAAGCTTATGAGTTTCAGCACAGCCTGTTGCCGCTTGGCTGAGGCAGTACTGCAGTGCTTCCAGCTTGGAACTGATGTGGTGATATCTGAGATGGAGTCTGAACATGAAGAGGAGGAGGAGGATTATGCGCAGGAGCTGTACACTGTGGGGGCAACTCTGACTGACATAGGGCCCGCAATCCTCGGTGTGCGGAGGATGTGTTCGGTCCCAAGGTCCAACTGGGTCCCGGCTTCCACTATGTTTACCCAGTGTGCCGTCAGGGAGATGTACCATCCCTGGCCACAAGCACTTGTCCACGTGTCCGTTGTCAGGTGGACTCTCCCAGTAACTGCGCTGTTGAGGGCACGGCAGATGTTTGGGACACGTGCTTGTGTAGTGCGGGGATGGCACACCGGGCAAAATAGTGTCGGCTGGGGACCAAGTACCCAGGGATGGCCACTGCCGTAAGGTTGCGGAAGGATTCCGTCTCCACCAGCCTAAAAGGCAGCATTTCCAACACAAGCAGTCGTGAAATGTGCGAATTTAGGATCGTGGCCTGTGGGGCGTAGGCTGCGAATTTGCGCTTTTGTTCAAAGGTCTGGGATATGGACAATTGAACGCTGAGGTGGGACGTGGACGTGGACGTTGATGCTGTTTCTTGAGAAACTGTCATAACAAGTGAAGACTGAGAGGAGGGGGCATCTTTGCATGCAGAATGGACAGGGGATTCCCTTGCATGCACAACAGGGGGTTCTCTTACACGCAGAACAGCGGAAGAAGCAGTGGTGACACCCATTGACACTGGTCGTTGACCCTGGGGTTCGCCCCACAAAGTCGGGTGCTTTGCTGCCATGTGCCTGATCATGCTGGTGGTGGTCAGGCTGGTAGTTTTGTCACCCCTGCTGATGCTAGCCTGGCAGGTGGTACAAATGGCCTTTTTGGGGTTATCAGCAGGGTCTTTAAAAAAATTCCAGACTCTGGAAGACCTACTGGTTGTACTGGTAATGTCCCTCGTGCTGGTGTTGTGGGGAACGGTTGCCCGCCTTCTGTCTGCGGCCACCACACTGCTTTTTCCTGCCTGTTGGGGTACTCTGCCTCCCTCCCCCTGTGTGCTGCTGGCCTCGCTCTGCATGTCCCCCTGCCACGTTGGGTCAGTTACTAGATCATCCACCACCTCCTCCTCTTCCACTTCCGCACCACAGTCCTCCTCCTCACTTTGTGGCAATTGTGTCTCGTCATCGTCCACCTCTTGTGACAAATTGCCAGGGTCGCCTTCCTGTGCCCGTGGCTGTTCAAATATTTGGCCATCGCTACATGGGATCTCCTCTTCCACCACTTCAAGCGGAGCAGGCGAGGGGCCCAAATATGGAAATGGACCCGTGAACAGCTCTTCAGAGTGTCCAACTGTGAGATCAGTTGCTGTCTGATGACACTCGGCATGGTGGGAGGAAGGAGCATCAGGGTGAGGAGGAGTATGCATTCGAGACTCACGGCTACTAAAACTTGACCATGTGGAAGACAGACCGGAGGAGGTGGTACCAAGGTGACTGGAAGTATTATCTGCTATTCAATTAATAACCTGTTCACACTTTTCAGTTTGCAATAGTGATGCTGTTGTGTGCTTCCCTAGTAATTCGGTCAAGAACTGGGAGCGAGAAGATGTGGCTGTTGGTTGTGGCACATTTTCACCTTGGCCACGGCCCCGTCCTCTGCATGCACCATCACCAGAACGTCCAGTTCTACGTCCCTTGCCACGCGCCTTGCCATTTTAAATGAAGTAAAATAGCTTACATTCGCACTATCAATGGCAAAAGGGTAATAAAAAGGAGATTTGAACCGTGGAAGAGGAAAACCACAGTTCTAGTTATCTGGCCTACACCAGAATCTTTTAAACAGATATATTTGTGTCTGAACAGTCAGCAAGACACTCAAAATGTTTTTTTTTATGCAAAAAGGTGGATTACACTCTGATTTGATTCGTGGAACTACAAAACCACAGTTTTAGTTATCTGGCCTACACCAAACTCTTTTAAACAGATATATTTGTGTCTGAACAGTCAGCGAGACACTCAAAATGTTTTCTTTTATGCAAAAAGGTGGATTACACCCAGATTTGAACCGTGGAAGAGGAAAACCACAGTTCTAGTTATCTGGCCTACACCAGACTCTTTTAAACAGATATATTTGTGTCTGAACAGTCAGCGAGACACTCAAAATCTTTTTTTATTGAAAAAAAGGCAAAACAGTGGATAATACAGAGATTTGAACCGTGGAAGAGGAAAACCACAGTTCTAGTTATCTGGCCTACACCAGCCTCTTTTAAACAGATATATTTGTCTCTGAACAGTCAGCGAGACACTCAAAATGTTTTTTTTTTATGGAAAGAGGTGGATTACACCCAGATTTGAACGGTGGAAGAGGAAAACCACAGTTCTAGTTATCTGGTCTACACCAGAATCTTTAAAACAGATATATTTGGTTCTGAACAGTCAGCGAGACACTCAAAATGTTTTTTTTTAATTGAAAAAAAGGCAAAAAAGTGGATAACACAGAGATTTGAACTGTGGAAGAGGAAAACCACAGTTCTAGTTATCTGGCCTACACCAGACTCTTTTAAACAGATATATTTGTGTCTGAACAGTCAGCGAGACACTCAAAATCTTTTTTTTTTATGCAAAACGTGGATTACACCCAGATTTGAACCGTGGAAGAGGAAAACCACAATTCTAGTTATCTGGCCTACACCAGAATATTTTAAACAGATATATTTGTGTCTGAACAGTCAGCGAGACAATCAAAATGTTTTTTTTTATTGAAGAAAGGCAAAAAAGTGGATAATACAGGGATTTGAACCGTGGAAGAGGAAAACCACAGTTCTAGTTATCTGGCCTACACCAGACTCTTTTAAACAGATATATGTTACGCTCGCGCCCAGACTTACTGGCGTAAGCGTGATTAGTGATCCCACTGTACCATGAACCAAGGAGTGCCTGGAGGGGCGTAACTAAGTATCAACCCGATCCGACCAATGTCGCACGACGGCTCAGTCGACTCCGTGAACCAAGGAGGAACCGAGCAGAGGGACCAGTTGCTACTCCAGGTCAGACCCTGGTCACAGCTGTTGACCCACACCGGGTAATGCAGGAACAGGCCGGTTAGACTGGCATACTGACAGGTGGGTATTGGCAGGCACGGCTGGTATGCAGACAGGTGGGTGCTGGGAAGCACGGCTGGTATGCAGACAGGTGGGTACTGGCAAGCATGGCTGGTATGCAGATAGGTAGGTACTGGCAAGCACAGCTGGTATGCAGACTGGGTAGGGTCCCGTACAGACGGGGAGACAGGAACAGAACCGCAGATGCGGTAGACAAGCAGAGTAAAGCGAAACTGCCGGAGCGGAGGACTTGGCAGAGCAGAGCGGAACCGCCGGAGCGGTGGACAATGCAGAGCAGAGCGAAACCGCAGGTGCGGTGGACAAGGCAGAGCAGAGAAGAACTGCTGCAGCGGTGGGCAAGACAGAGCAGAGAGAAACCGCTGACGTGGTGAGCAAGCAGAGCGGAGCGAAACAGCATGTGCAGTGGACAAGGCAGAGCAGAGCGAAACCGCCAGAGCGGTGGGCAAGGCAGACCAGAGAGGAACCGCCAGAGCGGTTGACAAAGCAGAGCAGAGCGAAACCCCAGGTGCGGTAAGCAAGCAGAGCAAAGCGAAACCGCAGGTGCGGTGGACAAGGCAGAGCAGAGAGGAACCGCCGGAGTGGTGGGCAAGACAGAGCAGAGAGAAACTGCTGACGCAGTGAGCAAGCAGGGCGGAGCGAAACCGCATGTGAGCTGGACAAGGCAGAGGAGAACAGGGCTGAAGGTGCAGGCAGAAAGGACAGGGCTCTGTTCACATGGAACAGACTGGAAAATACAGGAAAATGGCTAGAACACAGGAGGTAGATACAGAGGAAGGGAAAAGGGACAAGCAGAACCAGATACACACAAGGTACTTACAATGAAGTAGCGACTGGACATTAAACTCCCAAACAGAAGTACAGAGACAACAAGTTGGAGTTAGGTGCAGGTTCAGACACTGCAGGAAGAGGGAAGGTACAAACATAGAAACTAACAGGTAACAGGCTAGGAGACAGTTCAGACAGGAACTGATACTGCAACAAGATACAGGAACGAGCCTGGTTATACAGCCCCCAGGGTGGCGGAAACAGACTAAAAGTCACAGATACAGGTAACAGGCCTGAGTATACGGCCCCCAGGGTGGCAGAAACAGAAAAGAAGCAGAACAAGACCTGGCAACTCAGAGGCAAGGAGCACACTGATAGTTAGTGTTTCTCAGGCACCTCCTTCTGGGTAGAAGGGGTTTAAATATCCAGTGACTCACGGCAATAGGCTGGGGATGCATTAGGAGTGCGCCCACAGCAGCTATAAGACTCAGGAAGTAACCGGGCCACCGCCCTAAGCAATCAGACAAGAGACATGCACACAGCATGAACTGTAGCAAGGTTTGCAGGCTGGACTGACAGGTAAGATTGCGGTATTGCATAGTAGGAGGTGGTGCACTATGCAAGCACGCCGCCAGGGATGTTACAGTACCCCCCCTTTACGCCACCTCTTCTTCAAGCCTGCAAGGGTCTTCTGCAGAGAATTTGGAGGCCAATCCTTCTCTTCAAGAGGATTACCTCTTCTGTCCATTAGAGGAAACGAAACTGGTCTCATCATCTTGGTGACTAGGATGCTTCCTCCTATCAAGCCATCCTCAGCAACAGACGAAGTGAGTGAAGTACCAGGAACAGCACACATGAAAGTCTCTCTCCATTTGTAATCAGGTAACATCCTGGTGGATTCAGGAGACAACTGGAGATCCTTCGCCTGGTTGGAGGGGTGCAGAGACTCGGGGGGTATCCACCGCCTTGACGTACACTTTGCCAAGCTTACTGGAAGAAGTGGGCGGCGTTCCAGGTACCGGGTGTAGGAAAGTCTCTCTCCGATTATCAGGTAGCATCCCGGGAAATTCAGGAGACAACTGGAGGTCCTCCGCCTGGTTGGAGGGGTGCAGTGACTCGTGGGTAATCACTGCTTCGAAGTACACTTTGCCAAGCTTACTGGATGAAGTGGGCGAAGTACCAGGTACAGAGTGTAGGAAAGTCTCTCTCCATTTGTTATAAGGTAGCACCCCGGAGGATTCAAGAGACAGCTGGAAGTCCTCCGCCTGGTTGGAGGGATGCAGAGACTCGGGGGTAAACATCGCCTTCATGGACGTAAGACCAGACTTATTAGAGATGGAGGGTCCTTGCTTTGGGACCATCTTCAATATGGTTTCAGAGATGACATGTCTGTAAGGCGGGACGGTACCTGAAGCCAGATCATTGGTACAATCGTCGAGACTGTGTGGGGACATCGCTTCTGCTTCTCTTCCTATGGAGACTTCAGCGCACAGCGAGTCAGCGACTAGCAGATCTGGTGAAGAAGAAGAAGAAACTGCTGACTGTCCTGAAGATATGGGGACTGGACACCCCTTGTAACTTAGCAGTCCCGCAGGATACACCATACAGGATCTCCAGACCTGAGCGGGCACTAGATCTCTCGGCTCAGGACGACCTGTGGGTAAGCCAGACAGCACCTGGAATGTGAACTTCTTCAAGTGTAATGCTCCCATCTGGAGCTTAATTTGTACAGACATCTTTTGACTGTTTCTGAGTAGGGCTCGTCCTTCTGCTGACAATGCCCAAACCCGCTTCTGGAGTTGTCGGACGGGAATCAGACACCGACTCTTCAAGGCTTTAAGCCCGAAACTTCCGGTTAATCTGAGGCCTTCACTTGCCACAGAGACAGTCATGGTCATCTGTGGAGAGGAAACACTAACGCCAAGGGCAGCCTCTCCTACAGGCCTAATGTCTTGGGATTCTTCAACCTTCACTGGACAAAGACCGTCAGGGGGTCCCAAACAACCGCAGCGGGACCGCAATCTGATTTTGTGACTGAGTTCTGGCCTCTGCTTTGCCTGACGAACAGTCATCCTTCATGGATTCTGTGCAGAAAGCTGCCTTTACAGGCTGGGGAACAGGAGGTATTCGGGAGGACAGAACTTGGCGTGACGGTTTACCTCTACGCCTTGCACGTCTGGACTGCCTCTTGAGGTTGGGAAGAGAAGTATTCTGTGGAGCATTGTCATTCTGCGTATTTGAAGGGTGCCTTCTCCAAACTGCCATTTTGAGATCTCTCCACAGGTGTTATATGGGATTCAGGTCTGGACTCATTGCTGGCCACCTTAGAAGTCTCCAGTGCTTTCTCTCAAACCATTTTAGAGGGATTTTGGAAGTGTGTTTTGGGTCATTGTCCTGCTGGAAGACCCATGACCTCTGAGGGAGACCAAGCTTTCTCACACTGGGCCCTACATTATGCTGCAAAATTTGTTGATAGTCTTCAGACTTCATAATGCCATGCACACGGTCAAGCAGTGCAGTGCCAGAGGCAGCAAAGCAACCCCAAAACATCAGGGAACCTCCGCCATGTTTGACTGTAGGGAAATGGTTAAAACACAGGAGGTAGATACAGAGGAAGGGAAAAGGGACAAGCAGAACCAGATACACACAAGGTACTTACTATGAAGTAGCGAGTGGACACTAAACTCACAAACAGAAGTACAGAGACAAAGAGTTGGAGTTAGGTGCAGGTTCAGACACTGCAGGAAGAGGGAAGGTACAAACATAGAAACAAACAGGTAACAGGCTAGGAGACAGTTCAGACAGGAACTGATACTGCAACAAGATACAGGAACGAGCCTGGGTATACAGCCCCCAGTGTGGCATAAACAGACTAGAAGTCACAGATACAGGTAACAGGCCTGAGTATACGGCCCCCAGGGTGGCAGAAACAGAAAAGAAGCAGAACAAGACCTGGCAACTCAGAGGCAAGGAGCACACTGATAGTTAGTGTTTCTCAGGCACCTCCTTCTGGGTGGAAGGGGTTTAAATATCCAGTGACTCACAGCAATAGGCTGGGGATGCATTAGGAGTGCGCCCACAGCAGCTATAAGACTCAGGAAGTAACCGGGCCACCGCCCTAAGCAATCAGACAAGAGACATGCACACAGCATGAACTGGAGCAAGGTTTGCAGGCTGGACTGACAGGTAAGATTGCGGTATTGCATAGTAGGAGGTGGTGCACTATGCAAGCACGCCGCCAGGGATGTTACAGTACCCCCCCTTTACGCCACCTCTTCTTCAAGCCTGCAAGGGTCTTCAGCAGAGAATTTGGAGGCCAATCCTTCTCTTCAAGAGGATTACCTCTTCTGTCCATTAGAGGAAATGAAACTGGTCTCATCATCTTGGTGACTAGGATGCTTCCTCCTATCAAGCCATCCTCAGCAACAGACGAAGTGGGTGAAGTACCAGGAACAGCACACATGAAAGTCTCTCTCCATTTGTAATCAGGTAACACCCAGGTGGATTCAGGAGACAACTGGAGATCCTTCGCCTGGTTGGAGGGGTGCAGAGACTCGGGGGGTATCCACCGCCTTGACGTACACTTTGCCAAGCTTACTGGAAGAAGTGGGCGGCGTTCCAGGTACCGGGTGTAGGAAAGTCTCTCTCCGTTTATCAGGTAGCACCCCGGGAAATTCAGGAGACAACTGGAGGTCCTCCGCCTGGTTGGAGGGGTGCAGAGACTCGTGGGTAATCACTGCTTCGAAGTACACTTTGCCAAGCTTACTGGATGAAGTGGGCGAAGTACCAGGTACAGGGTGTAGGAAAGTCTCTCTCCATTTGTTATAAGGTAGCACCCCGGAGGATTCAAGAGACAGCTGGAAGTCCTCCGCCTGGTTGGAGGGATGCAGAGACTCGGGGGTAAACATCGCCTTGATGGACGTAAGACCAGACTTATTAGAGATGGAGGGTCCTTGCTTTGGGACCATCTTCAATATGGTTTCAGAGATGACATGTCTGTAAGGCGGGACGGTACCTGAAGCCAGATCATTGGTACAATCGTCGAGACTGTGTGGGGACATCGCTTCTGCTTCTCTTCCTACGGAGACTTCAGCACACAGCGAGTCAGCGACTAGCAGATCTAGTGAAGAAGAAGAAGAAACTGCTGACTGTCCTGAAGATATGGGGACTGGACACCCCTTGTACCTTAGCAGTCCCGCAGGATACACCATACAGGATCTCTAGACCTGAGCGGGCACTAGATCTCTCGGCTCAGGACGACCTGTGGGTAAGCCAGACAGCACCTGGAATGTGAACTTCCTCAAGTGTAATGCTCCCATCTGGAGCTTAATTTGTACAGACATATTTTGACTGTTTCTGAGTAGGGCTCGTCCTTCTGCTGACAATGCCCAAACCCGTTTCTGGAGTTGTCGGACGGGAATCAGACACCGACTCTTCAAGGCTTTAAGCCCGAAACTTCCGGTTAATCCGAGGCCTTCACTTGCCACAGAGACAGTCATGATCATCTGTGGAGAGGAAACACTAACGCCAAGGGCAGCCTCTCCTACAGGCCTAATGTCTTGGGATTCTTCAACCTTCACTGGACAAAGACCGTTAGGGGGTCCCAAACAACCGCAGCGGGGCCGCAATCCGATTTTGTGACTGAGTTCTGGCCTCTGCTTTGCCTGACGAACAGTCATCCTTCATGGATTCTGTGCAGAAAGCTGCCTCTACAGGCTGGGGAACAGGAGGTATTCGGGAGGACAGAACTTGGCGTGACGGTTTACCTCTACGCCTTGCACGTCTGGACTGCCTCTTGAGGTTGGGAAGAGAAGTATTCTGTGGAGCATTGTCATTCTGCGTATTTGAAGGGTGCCTTCTCCAAACTGCCATTTTGAGATCTCTCCACAGGTGTTATATGGGATTCAGGTCTGGACTCATTGCTGGCCACCTTAGAAGTCTCCAGTGCTTTCTCTCAAACCATTTTAGAGGGATTTTGGAAGTGTGTTTTGGGTCATTGTCCTGCTGGAAGACCCATGACCTTTAAGGGAGACCAAGCTTTCTCACACTGGGCCCTACATTATGCTGCAAAATTTGTTGATAGTCTTCAGACTTCATAATGCCATGCACACGGTCAAGCAGTGCAGTGCCAGAGGCAGCAAAGCAACCCCAAAACATCAGAGAACCACCGGCATGTTTGACTGGAGGGAAATGGCTAGAACACAGGAGGTAGATACAGAGGAAGGGAAAAGGGACAAGCAGAACCAAACACACATAAGGTACTTACTGTGAAGTAGCGAGTGGACACTAAACTCACAAACAGAAGTACAGAGACAGAGTTGGAGTTAGGTGCAGGTTCAGACACTGCAGGAAGAGGGAAGGTACAAACATAGAAACAAACAGGTAACAGGCTAGGAGACAGTTCAGACAGGAACTGATACTGCAACAAGATACAGGAACGAGCCTGGGTATACAGCCCCCAGGGTGGCGGAAACAGACTAGAAGTCACAGGTAACAGGCCTGGGTATACAGCCCCCAGGGTGGTGGAAAAAGACTAGAAGTCACAGATACAGGTAACAGGCCTGGGTATACGGCCCCCAGGGTGGCACAAACAGACAAAAAGCAGAACAAGACCTGGCAACTCAGAGGCAAGGAGCACACTGATAGTTAGTGTTGCTCAGGAACCTCCTTCTGGGTGGAAGGGGTTTAAATATCCAGTGACTCACAGCAATAGGCTGGGGATGCATTAGGAGTGCGCCCACAACAGCTATAAGAATAGGGAAATAACCGGTCCGCAGCCCTAAGCAATCAGACAAGAGACATGCACACAGCATGAACTGGAGCAAGGTTTGCAGGCTGAACTGACAGGTAAGATTGCGGTCTTGCATAGTGGGAGGTGGTGCACTATGCAAGCAAGCCGCCAGGGATGTTACAATATATTTGTGTCTGAACAGTCAGCGAGACACTCAAAATGTTTTTTTTTATGGAAAAAAGGCAAAAAAGTGATACAGAGATTTGAACCGTGGAACTGCAAACCACAGTTTTAGTTATCTGGCCTACACCAGACTCTTTTAAACAGATATATTTGTGTCTGAACACTCACAGACACACTCAATTTTTTTTTTTTGGGGGGGAATACCAAAAGGTTAATAAGACTGGTATTTGTACAGTCTGACTGAGGGAAAAAAAAAAAAAGAGGATTTAGATGAAAAGAAATAATGGATTTTTCCTGGCCTCTGAGACGGTTTTAATGCCCCTTGGAAGAGACGTGGAGGTCACAGTAGCTTAACAAGAAGGTTTTAATGCCCCTTGAAAGAGACATGGAGGTCAGAGTGGTTTAACAACACGGTTTTAATGCCCCTTGGAAGAGACGTGGAGGTCACAGTAGGTTAACAAGACGGTTTTAATGCCCCTTAGAAGAGACGTGGAGTTCACTGTGGTTTAACAAGACGATTTTAATGCCCCTTGGTAGAAACGTGGAGTTCAGTGTAGTTTAACAAGGTGGTTTTGATGTCCCTTGCAAGAGATGTGGAGGTCACAGTAGCTTAACAAGATCGTTTTAATGCCACTTGGAAGGGACGTGGCGGTCACAGTAGCTTAACAAAATGCTTTTAATTCCCCTTGGAAGAGACGTGAAGGTCACAGTAGCTTAACAAGACGGTTTTAATGGCCCTTGGAAGAGACGTGAAGGTCACAGTAGCTTAACAAATGGTTTTAATGCCCCCTGGAAGAGTCTTGGAGGTCACAGTAGCTTAACAAGACGGTTTTAATACCCTTGTAAGAGACGTGGAGTTCAGAGTGGTTTTAAAAGACGGATTTAATGCCCCTTTGAAGAGACGTGGAGGTCACAGTAGCTTAACAAGATGGTCTTAATGCCCCTTGGAAGAGACGTCGAGTTCAGAGTGGTTTAACAAGACGGTTTTAATGCCCCTTTGAAGAGAGGTGGAGGTCAGAGTGGTTTCACAAGATGGTTTTAATGCCCCTTGGAAGAGACGTGGAGTTCACAGAGGTTTAACAAAGCGGTTTTAATGCCCCTTGGAAGAGACGTGGAGGTCACAGTAGCTTAACAACATGGTTTTTAAGCCCCTTGAAGGAGACTTGGAGTTCACAGTAGCTTAACAAGACAGTTTTAATGCACTTGGAAGAGACGTGGAGGTCAGAGTGGTTTTAAAAGACGGTTTTAATGCCCCTTGGAAGAGACGTGGAGTTCACAGTAGCTTAACATAATGGTTTTAATGCCCATTGGAAGAGACGTGGAGTTCAGAGTGGTTAAACAAGACGGTTTTAATGCCCCTTGGAAGAGACGTGGAGGTTACAGTAGCTTAATAACACGGTTTTAATGCCCCTTGGTAGAGACGTGGACTTCAGAGTCGTTTAACAAGACGGTTTTAATGCCCCTTGGAAGAGACTTGGAGTTCAGAGTTGTTTAACAAGACAGTTTTAATGCCCCTTGGAAGAGACGTGGAGGTCACAGTAGCTTAACAAGATGGTGTTAATGCCCCTTGGAAAAGACATGGAGTTCAGAGTGGTTTAACAAGATGGTTTTAATGCCCCGTGGAAGAGACGTGGAGATCACAGTAGCTTAACAAGACGGTTTTAATGCCACTTGAAAGTGACATGGAGGTCACAGTAGCTTAACATGATGGTTTTAATGCCCCTTGGAAGAGACGTGGAGGTCACAGTAGCTTACAAAGATGGTTTTAATGCCGATTGGAAGAGACGTGGAGTTCAGAGTGGTTTAACAAGATGGTTTTAATGCCCCTTGGAAGAGACGTGGAGATCACAGTTAGCGTAACAAGACGGTTTTAATGCCCCTTGGAAGAGACGTGGAGGTCACAATAGCTTAACAATAAGGTTTTAATGCTCCATCGAAGAGAAGTGGAGGTTAAAGTAGCTTAACCAGATGGTTTTAATGCCTGTTCGAAGAGACGTGGAGTTCAGAGGGGTTTAACAAGACAGTTTTAATGCCCCTTGGAAGAGACGTGGAGGTCACAGTAGATTAACAAGACGGTGTTAATGCCCCTTGGAAGAGAAATGGAGTTCACAGTCGTTTAACAAGACGGTTTTAATGCCCCTTGGAAGAGACGTGGAGGTAACAGTAGCTTAACAAGACCGTTTTAATGCCCCTTTGAAGAGAGGTGGAGGTCAGAGTGGTTTCACAAGATGGTTTTAATGCCCCTTGGAAGAGACGTGGAGTTCACAGAGGTTTAACAAAACGGTTTTAATGCCCCTTGGAAGAGACGTGGAGGTCACAGTAGCTTAACAACATGGTTTTTAAGCCCCTTGAAGGAGACTTGGAGTTCACAGTAGCTTAACAAGACAGTTTTAATGCACTTGGAAGAGACGTGGAGGTCAGAGTGGTTTTAAAAGACGGTTTTAATGCCCCTTGGAAGAGACGTGGAGTTCACAGTAGCTTAACAAGATGGTTTTAATGCCCATTGGAAGAGACGTGGAGTTCAGAGTGGTTAAACAAGATGGTTTTAATGCCCCTTGGAAGAGACGTGGAGGTTACAGTAGCTTAATAACACGGTTTTAATGCCCCTTGGTAGAGACGTGGACTTCAGAGTGGTTTAACAAGACGGTTTTAATGCCCCTTGGAAGAGACTTGGAGTTCAGAGTTGTTTAACAAGACAGTTTTAATGCCCCTTGGAAGAGACGTGGAGGTCACAGTAGCTTAACAAAATGGTGTTAATGCCCCTTGGAAAAGATATGGAGTTCAGAGTGGTTTAACAAGATGGTTTTAATGCCCTGTGGAAGAGACGTGGAGGTCACAGTAGCTTACCAAGACGGTGTTAATGCCACTTGAAAGAGACATGGAGGTCACAGTAGCTTAATATGATGGTTTTAATGCCCCTTGGAAGAGACGTGGAGGTCACAGTAGCTTACAAAGATGGTTTTAATGCCGATTGGAAGAGACGTGGAGTTCAGAGTGGTTTAACAAGACGGTTTTAATGCCCCTTGGAAGAGACGTGGAGATCACAGTTAGCTTAACAAGACGGTTTTAATGCCCCTTGGAAGAGACGTGGAGGTCACAGTAGCTTAACAATAAGGTTTTAATGCCCCATCGAAGAGACGTGGAGGTTAAAGTAGCTTAACCAGATGGTTTTAATGACTGTTCGAAGAGACGTGGAGTTCAGAGTGTTTAAACAAGACGGTTTTAATGCCCCTTGGAAGAGACGTGGAGTTTAGAGTGGTTTAACAAGACGGTTTTAATGCCCCTTGAAAGAGACGTGGAGGTCACAGTAGCTTAACAAGATGGTGTTAATGCCCCTTGGACTAGACATGGAGTTCAGAGTGGTTTAACAAGATGGTTTTAATGCTTCTTGGAAAAGACTTGGAGGTCACAGTAGCTTAACAAGACTGTTTTAATGCCCCTTGGAAGAGACGTGGAGGTCAAATTAGATTAACAAGACTGTTTTAATGCCCCTTGGAAGAGACGTGGAGGTCGCAGTAGCTTAACCAGACGGTTTTAATGCCACTTGAAAGAGACATGGAGGTCACAGTAGCTTAACAAGACGGTTTTAATGCCCCTTGGAAGAGACGTGGAGTTCAGAGTGGTTTAACAAGACGGTTTTAATGCACCTTGGTAGAGATGTGGAGGTCACAGTAGCTTAGCAAGGCGGTTTTAATGCCCCTTGAAAGAGATGTGGAGGTCAATGTAGCTTAACAAGACGGTTTTAATGCCAATTGAAAGAGACGTGGAGGTAAGAGTGGTTTTAAAAGACGGTTTTAATGCCCATTGGAAGAGACGTGGAGGTCACAGTAGCTTAACAAGATGGCTTTAATGCGCTTGGAAGAGATGTGGAGATCAGAGTGTTTTAACAAGACCGTTTTAATGCCCCTTGGAAGAGACGTGGAGCTCAGAGTGGTTTAACAAGACAGTTTTAATGCCCCTTGGAAGAGACATGGAGGTCACAGTAGCTTAACAGGACGGTTTTAATTCCCCTTGGAAGAGATGTGGAGTTCAGAGTGGTTTAACAAGACGGTTTTAATGCCCCTTGAAAGAGACGTGGAGTTCAGAGTCGTTTAACAAGATGGTTTTAATGCCCCTTGGAAGAGACGTGAAGGTCACAGTAGCTTAACAAGACAGTGTTAATGCCCCTTGGAAGAGAAATGGAGTTCAGAGTGGTTTAACAAGACAGTTTTAATGCCCCTTGGAAGAGACGTGGAGGTCACAATAGCTTAACAAGATTGTTCTAATGCCCCTTGGAAGAGACGTCGAGGTCAGAGTGGTTTAACAAGATGGGTTTCATGCCCCTTGGAAGAGACGTGGAGGTCACAGTAGCTTATCAAGACAGTAGCCATGCAGTACAGCATATTAAAAACATTATTCCCATTATTGGGGAGTGGGTCTCCCATAGTCTTTGCATATGCCTTCCAATCAAAAGGTGCCAAAAATTAGGACGGAGGAACTTGCAATGCTGGCAACATGGACCACTGTCACCATGGTGGTATAGTGGTAGTGGAGGCTGAGGATATGGAGAAGAGCAAAAAATAGCCTAAATGAGGAAGCATATACCCATGTGTGGGTGTGAAACGGTGCATGGGAATAACACAGTGGATTTGACTTTATGTTACTCTGCTGTCATTTGGTGGTGATGAGAAGTCTGGCCCAATGTCAGCATTGTCAGTTGATAGGCGAGTGCTCTTATCTGTTATAATTCACCCAGCGGCACTAAAAACACTCTCCGATAACATGCTAGTGGCAGGGCAGGCCAGGACCTCCAAGGCGTACAGAGCGAGTTCATTCCAAGTGTCCAGCTTGGATACCCAATAATTAAAAGGCACAGAGGAATCACGGAGGACGCTTGTACGGTTGGCAAGGTACTCCTTCACCATCTTTTGAAACTTTCCACTCCTTGTGGGAGTCCCCCGCGCCTCAGGGCCTGTAAGCTGGGCGGGTGTCAGAAAACTGTCAGAGAATGTTGACAGTGTTCCCCTGCCTCTGATGGATTGGAGTTGCGTCCCTCTCACCTGTACGCCTTGGTTGGTCAACGAACTGTGACCTCTGCCGCTAGAGTGTTCAGATGGGAATTTTTTTAACAGTTCTGCAGCAAGGGCCTTCTGGTACTGCCCCATTTTTGTAGACCTCTCCACCTCAGGAATAAGAGAGTGAAAGTTCTCATTGTAGCGGGGGTCTAAAAGTGTCACCATCCTGTAATGACTGTCACCCAACATTTTGACAATGTGAGGGTCACGGTTAAGGCAGCGTAACATAAAGTCAGTCATGAATGCCAGACTGGTAACGGGCAAGACTTCCGTATCCTCACCAAGATGACGACTGACTATGCTCTTCCTCCTCCCCCTCCCCCTTGTCCTCAGGCCACCCACGCTGAACCGATGGTATGACAGTTGTACAGGTACTACCGTCTACAGCGCATGTTACCAGCTCCTGTTCTTCCTCCTCCTCCTCCTCCTCTCCCTCATTGTCCCCCAATGCACGTTGGGATGAGATGAGGCTGGGCTGTGTGTATTTGCCCGCTACGGCTTCTTGATCCATCTCATCATACTCTGGCTGCAATGTCTCCTCTTTAATTCTCTGCAGAGAGCGTTGCAAAAGACAGACAAGTGGGATGCTGATGCTAATGATGGCGTCATCACCACTCACCATCTTGGTGGACTCCTCAAAGTTTGTCAGGATGGTACATATGTCAGACATCCAGGTCCACTCCTGAGGTCTTATGTGTGGAGTCTGACCTGAATATCAACGGCTTTGTTGCAGCTGGTACTCCACAACTGCTTTCTTCTGCTCACAAATTCTTTGCAACATGTGGAGGGTAGAGTTCCAATGTGTCGGGACATCAAACACCAGTCAGTGTGCCGGAAGCCGCAAACGCTGCTGCAACACAGCAAGGGCGGCGGAAGCTGTAGCCGACTTCCGAAAATGAGCTGACAGGCGGCGTACTTTGACGAGCAGATCTGGCAACTCGGGGTACAATTTAAGAAACCGCTGAGCCACGAGGTTAAGCACATGAGCCACGCATGGTACGTATGTGAGCTCACCTCGCCTCAGAGCCGCCACCAGGTTACGGTCATTGTCACACACGACCATGCCTGGATGTAGGTTCAGCGGTCTCAGCCACAGATCTGCCTGCTCTTTCACAGCTGTCCACAACTCACAAGCAGTATGAGGTTTATCACCTAAGCTTATGAGTTTCAGCACAGCCTGTTGCCGCTTGGCTGAGGCAGTACTGCAGTGCTTCCAGCTTGGAACTGATGTGGTGATATCTGAGATGGAGGCTGAACATGAAGAGGAGGAGGGGGATTATGCGCAGGAGCTGTACACTGTGGGGGCAACTCTGACTGACATAGGGCCCGCAATCCTCGGTGTGGGGAGGATGTGTTCCGTCCCAAGGTCCGACTTGGTCCCGGCTTCCACTATGTTTACCCAATGTGCCGTCAGGGAGATGTACCATCCCTGGCCACAAGCACTTGTCCACGTGTCCGTTGTCAGGTGGACTCTCCCAGTAACTGCGCTGTTGAGGGCACGGCAGATGTTTGGGACACCTGTTTGTGTAGTGCGGGGATGGCACACCGGGCAAAATAGTGTCGGCTGGGGACCAAGTACCGAGGGACGGCCACCGCCGTAAGGTTGCGGAAGGATTCCGTCTCCACCAGCCTAAAAGGCAGCATTTCCAACACAAGCAGTCATGAAATGTGCGAATTTAGGATCGTGGCCTGTGGGGAGTAGGCTGCGAATTTGCGCTTTTGTTCAATGGTCTGGGATATGGACAATTTAATGCTGCGGTGGGACGTGGACTTGGACGTTGATGCTGTTTCTTGAGAAACTGTCATAACAAGTGAAGACTGAGAGGAGGGGGCATCTTTGCATGCAGAATGGACAGGGGATTGCCTTGCATGCACAACAGGGGGTTCTCTTACACGCACAACAGCGGAAGAAGCAGAGGTGACACCCACTGACACTGGTCGCTGACCCTGGGGTTTGCCCCACAAAGTCGGGTGCTTTGCTGACATGTGCCTGATCATGCTGGTGGTGGTCAGGCTGGTAGTTTTGTCACCCCTGCTGATACTGGCCTGGCAGGTGGTACAAATGGCCTTTTTGGGGTTATCAGCAGAGTCTTTAAAAAAATTCCAGACTCTGGAAGACCTACTGGTTGTACTGGCAACGTCCCTCGTGTTGGTGTTGTGGGGAACGGTTGCCCGCCTTCTGTCTGCGGCCACCACACTGCTTTTTCCTGCCTGTTGGGGTACTCTGCCTCCCTCCCCCTGTGTGCTGCTGGCCTCGCTCTGCATGTCCCCCTGCCACGCTGGGTCAGTTACTAGATCATCCACCACCTCCTCCTCTTCCACTTCCGCACCACGGTCCTCCTCCTCACTTTGTAGCAATTGTGTCTCGTCATCGTCCACCTCTTGTGACAAATTGCCAGAGTCGCCTTCCTGTGGCCGTGGCTGTTCAAATATTTGGCCATCGCTACATGGGATCTCCTCTTCCACCACTTCAAGCGGAGCAGGCGAGGGGCCCAAATATGGAAATGGACCCGTGAACAGCTCTTCAGAGTGTCCAACTGTGGGATCAGTTGCTGTCTGACGACACTCGGCATGGTGGGAGGAAGGAGCATCAGGGTGAGGAGGAGTATGCAGTCGAGACTCACGGCTACTAAAACTTGACCATGTGGAAGACAGACCGGAGGTGGTGGTACCCAGGTGACTGGAAGTATTATCTGCTATTCAATTAATAATCTGTTCACACTAATCAGTTTGCAATAGTGATGCTGTTGTGTGCTTCAATAGTAATTCGGTCAAGAACTGGGAGCGAGAAGATGTGGCTGTTGGTTGTGGCACATTTTCACCTTGGCCACGGCCCCGTCCTCTGCATGCACCATCACCAGAACGTCCAGTTCTACGTCCCTTGCCACGCGCCTTGCCATTGTAAATGAAGTAAAATAGCTTACATTCGCACTATCAATGGCAAAAGGGTAATAAAAAGGAGATTTGAACCGTGGAAGAGGAAAACCACAGTTCTAGTTATCTGGCTTACACCAGAATCTTTTAAACAGATATATTTGTGTCTGAACAGTCAGCAAGACACTCAAAATGTTTTTTTTTTATGCAAAAAGGTGGATTACACTCTGATTTGATTCGTGGAACTGCAAAACCACAGTTCTAGTTATCTGGCCTACACCAAACTCTTTTAAACAGATATATTTGTGTCTGAACAGTCAGCGAGACACTCAAATGTTTTTTTTTACTGAAAAAGGCAAAAAAGTGGATAATACAGAGATTTGAACCGCAGAACTGCAAAACCACAGTTCTTTTTATCTGGCCTACACCAGACTCTTTTAAATAGATATATTTGTGTCTGAACAGTCAGCGAGACACTCAAAATATTTTCTTTTATGCAAAAAGGTGGATTACACCCAGATTTGAATCGTGGAAGAGGAAAACCACAGTTCTAGTTATCTGGCCTACACCAGATTATTTTAAACAGATTTATTTGTGTCTGAACAGTCAGCGAGACACTAAAAATGTTTTTTGTATTAAAAAAAAGGCAAAAAAGTGGATAATACAGAAATTTGAACCGTGGAAGAGGAAAACCACAGTTCTAGTTATCTGGCCTACACCAGACTCTTTTAAACATATATATTTGTGTCTGAACAGTCAACGAGACACTCAAAATGTTTTTTTTTTTTATGGAAAGAGGTGGATTACACCCAGATTTGAACGGTGGAAGAGGAAAACCACAGTTCTAGTTATCTGGTCTACACCAGAATCTTTAAAACAGATATATTTGGTTCTGAACAGTCAGCGAGACACTCAAAATGTTTTTTTTTAATTGAAAAAAAGTAAAAAAAGTGGATAACACAGAGATTTGAACTGTGGAAGAGGAAAACCACAGTTCTAGTTATCTGGCCTACACCAGATTCTTTTAAACAGATATATTTGTATCTGAACAGTCAGTGAGACACTCAAAATCTTTTTTTTTTTATGCAAAACGTGGATTACACTCTAATTTGATTCGTGGAACTGCAAAACCACAGTTCTAGTTATCTGGCCTACACCAAACTCTTTTAAACAGATATATTTGTGTCTGAACAGTCAGCGAGACACTCAAATGTTTTTTTTTACTGAAAAAGGCAAAAAAGTGGATAATACAGAGATTTGAACCGTGGAGCTGCAATACCACAGTTCTAGTTATCTGGCCTACACCAGACTCTTTTAAATAGATATATTTGTGTCTGAACAGTCAGCGAGACACTCAAAATATTTTCTTTTATGCAAAAAGGTGGATTACATCCAGATTTGAATCGTGGAAGAGGAAAACCACAGTTCTAGTTATCTGGCCTACACCAGATTCTTTTAAACAGATATATTTGTGTCTGAACAGTCAGCGAGACACTCAAAATGTTTTTTTTATTGAAAAAAAGGCCAAAAAGTGGATAATACAGAGATTTGAACCGTGGAAGAGGAAAACCACAGTTCTAGTTATCTGGCCTACACCAGACTCTTTTAAACAGATATATTTGTGTCTGAACAGTCAGCGAGACACTCAAAATGTTTTTTTTTTTATGGAAAGAGGTGGATTACACCCAGATTTGAACGGTGGAAGAGGAAAACCACAGTTCTAGTTATCTGGTCTACACCAGAATCTTTAAAACAGATATATTTGGTTCTGAACAGTCAGCGAGACACTCAAAATGTTTTTTTTTAATTGAAAAAAAGGCAAAAAAGTGGATAACACAGAGATTTGAACTGTGGAAGAGGAAAACCACAGTTCTAGTTATCTGGCCTACACCAGACTCTTTTAAACAGATATATTTGTATCTGAACAGTCAGCGAGACACTCAAAATCTTTTTTTTTTATGCAAAACGTGGATTACACCCAGATTTGAACCGTGGAAGAGGAAAACCACAGTTCTAGTTATCTGGTCTACAGCAGAATATTTTAAACAGACATATTTGTGTCTGAGCAGTCAGCGAGACACTCAAAATGTTTTTTTTTTTTATTGAAGAAAGGCAAAAAAGTGGATAATACAGGGATTTGAACCGTGGAAGAGGAAAACCACAGTTCTAGTTATCTGGCCTACACCAAACTCTTTTAAACAGATATATGTTACGCTCGCGCCCGGACTTATTGGCGTAAGCGTGATTAGTGATCAAACTGTACCATGAACCAAGGAGTGCCTGGAGGGGCGTAACTAAGTATCAACCCGATCCGACCAATGTCGCACGACGGCTCAGTCGACTCCGTGAACAAAGGAGGAACCGAGCAGAGGGACCAGGTGCTACTCCAGGTCAGACCCTGATCACAGCTGTTGACCCACACCGGGTAATGCAGGAACAGGCCGGTTAGACTGGCATACTGACAGGTGGGTATTGGCAGGCACGGCTGGTATGCAGACAGGTGGGTACTGGCAAGCATGGCTGGTATGCAGATAGGTAGGTACTGGCAAGCACGGCTGGTATGCAGACTGGGTAGGGTCCAGTACAGACGGGGAGACAGGAACAGAACTGCAGATGCGGTAGACAAGCAGAGTAAAGCGAAACTGCCGGAGCGGAGGACTTGGCAGAGCAGAGCGGAACCGCCGGAGTGGTGGACAATGCAGAGCAGAGCGAAACCGCAGGTGCGGTGGACAAGGCAGAGCAGAGAGGAACTTCTGGAGCGGTGGGCAAGACAGAGCAGAGAGAAACCGCTGATGTGGTGAGCAAGCAGAGCGGAGCGAAACAGCATGTGCAGTGGACAAGGCAGAGCAGAGCGAAACCACCAGAGCGGTGGGCAAGGCAGAGCAGAGAGGAACCGCCAGAGCGGTTGACAAGGCAGAGCAGAGCGAAACCCCAGGTGCGGTAAGCAAGCAGAGCAAAGCGAAACCGCAGGTGCGGTGGACAAGGCAGAGCAGAGAGGAGCCGCCGGAGCGGTGGGCAAGACAGAGCAGAGAGGAACCCGCTGACGCGGTTAGCAAGCAGAGCAGAGCGAAACCGCAGGTGCGGTGGACAAGGCAGAACAGAGAGGAACCGCCGGAGTGGTGGGCAAGACAGAGCAGAGAGAAACCGCTGATGCAGTGAGCAAGCAGAGGGGAGCGAAACCGCATGTGCGCTGGACAAAGCAGAGGAGAACAGGGCTGAAGGTGCAGGCAGAAAGGACAGGGCTCTGTTCACATGGAACAGACTGGAAAATACAGGAAAATGGCTAGAACACAGGAGGTAGATACAGAGGAAGGGAAAAGGGACAAGCAGAACCAGATACACACAAGGTACTTACAATGAAGTAGCGAGTGGACATTAAACTACCAAACAGAAGTACAGAGACAAAAAGTTAGAGTGAGGTGCAGGTTCAGACACTGCAGGAAGAGGGAAGGTACAAACATAGAAACTAACAGGTAACAGGCTAGGAGACAGTTCAGACAGGAACTGACACTGCAACAAGATACAGGAACGAGCCTGGTTATACAGCCCCCAGGGTGGCGGAAGCAGACTAGAAGTCACAGATACAGGTAACAGGCCTGGGTATACGGCCCCCAGGGTGGCAGAAACAGACAAGACGCAGAACAAGACCTGGCAACTCAGAGGCAAGGAGCACACTGATAGTTAGTGTTTCTCAGGAACCTCCTTCTAGGTGGAGGGGGTTTAAATATCTAGTGACTCACAGCAATAGGCTGGGGATGCATTAGAAGTGCGCCCACAGCAGCTATAAGACTCAGGAAATAACCGGGCCGCCGCCCTAAGCAATCAGACAAGAGACATGCACACAGCATGAACTGGAGCAAGGTTTGCAGGCTGGACTGACAGGTAAGATTGCGGTCTTGCATAGAGGGAGGTGGTGCACTATGCAAGCACGCCGCCAGGGATGTTACAATATATTTGTGTCTGAACAGTCAGCGAGAAACTCACAATGTTTTTTTTTTATGGAAAAAAGGCAAAAAAGTGATACAGAGATTTGAACCGTGGAACTGCAAACCACAGTTCTAGTTATCTGGCCTACACCAGACTCTTTTAAACAGATATATTTGTGTCTGAACACTCACAGACACACTCAATTTTTTTTTGGGGGGGGTGAGTACCAAAAAGTCAAGAAGACGGGTATTTGTACAGTCTGACTGAGGAAAAAAAAAAAAAAGAGGATTTAGATGAAGAAAAAAAAAGGATTTTTCCTGGCCTCTGAGACCTGGGGCTAAGTCTAGCAATTTGAAAAGCAACACACAGGACTGTAATGCAGTGTTTGTTGGTATAACCACTGCGTCTCCTATACAGCCTGCCTGCCTGATATCTGGGATGGATATTAGTCCTGAGAAGGACTGTTTGTTTGATTTTGCAGGTTTTAGAGACCCAACACTACCTATTTCGCAGTATAAATCTCTCCCTAACTCATCAGCACTCTCCCTACACTGTCTGATCCGGAGCGACTGTGTCCAAGATGGCGGCGCCTGCTTTTAAATACTTGAGGTGATGCTGTGCGGCCAGCCAATCACTGTAATGCCCACAACCAACATGGCTGTGTCATTATAGTGACTGGCTCGCAATCCCTGCATGTTCATTGGCTCTGTAAAGAGCGCCAAACGTGCAGGGCGGAGACACCAACTCCCGCCTGAGTAACCCGGAAATGCTCGGTGCTTGCCGAACATCCCGAGTAGTGAGATGCTCGGGCGAGTACCGAGCAGTGTCGAGCATGCTCGCTCAACACTAGTTGCTACCTTTCCTGTGGATAGGTGATAACTAGTGATGAGCGAGCATGCTCGCTACTGCTCGGTGCTCGCCCGAGCGTCTCACTGGTCAAGATGCTGGGCGCTAGCAGGTCCTCTCCCTGCATGTTTGGCACTCTTTACAGAGCCAATGAATATGCAGGGATTGCCTGCCACTCACTGAAATACTGCAGCCATATTGGTTGTGGCATTACAGTGATTGGCTGGCTGCACAGCTTCATCAGGTCTATATCAGACCTGATGCCGCCATGCTCATCACAGTGACCCCGGAATCAGACAGTGTAGGGAGAGGTGCTGCTGAGCTAGGGAGAGATTTGCTTGTTTATTAGGTAGTGTAGGTAGAACAGAAGTATATTACACATATCCATCTCAACAAACAGTCCTTCTGAGGACTAATCCATCTACAGAGATATCAGGCAGGCAGTGTATATAGGCAGGCAAGCAGTATAAATAGCAGACTGCAGTGCATATAGCACAAGAGGCTCCATTCCAATTCTGTCTGCTGCTGCTGTTAGACATTTCTAGACATAGGCCCAGGTCTCAGGGGCCAGGAGTAATTTTTTTGGGGATCTTAATCCTCATTATTTGCTTAAAAAGCAATCCAGAGAACACCGTTTTTCTGCGCCATTTGGTTGTTGGCACTGCAGAATACTGCCAGGCCCTTTCCATATTACAGCACTAAAAAGCCAGGTATTTAAAACTGTGGTTTGTCCATCACATGGATCACATATAATTGCGCTGAAAATATTGCCATTTCTGGCCTCCATTGAAATTTTGTTTCAGTGTTTCAGTGCAGCTATTGACGCCAGTTTGTTGTTAAAATAGTTACCTACAGGCCAGCTATTTAAAACTGTAGTTTGTCCGTCACACGGATCACATATAATTGTCCTCCATTTAACCCCTTAAAAGCCCAAAATGTACTAATGCATACCTGTGCCCTGGGCTTTAAGTACCAGATACGTATTAGTACGCCCTGTTGATTTTGACCGCACACAAGCTGTGTGGGCGCGATCACTGCCGGGTGTCAGCTGATTGTCACAGCTGACACCCGGTGCTATGTGCTGGGAGCAGTCCCGCACCACTCCCAGTACATTAACCCCCGCAATGCTGCGATAGAAGTCAATCGCTGCATTGTGAGGGCAAGGGGAGGTGATCACGATACTCACCTCTCCTGCCGGCGTCCAACGCTGTCTGCCGCGGCTTCCCGGATGTTGCCATGACGACCCATTGTCGTCATGACCACATCCGTGTCACCAGATTGCAGGAAGATACTTTGGTCATGCGCAGTGCATGACCAAAGTATCTTCTGCATCTGCAGCGCTGACAGCCTGTATAGCACAGGGATGTTGCTTCATCCCTATGCTATACAGGCGATCAGAATAAAAAAAGTGAAAGTCCCATAGTGGGGCAAAGTATAAAAGTAAAAAAAGTGTTCAAAAATGAAGAAAAAAAAATTGTAAAAATATAAAAATAAATAAATAAGAATCCACCAAAAAATAAAAATATAATGTACCCATCAATAATAATTATTATAAAAAAAAAAATACAATGAAAGTACGCATATTTGGTATCGCCGCGTCCGGAGCGACCTGACCTATAAAATTGTCCCACTAGTTAACCCCTTTAGTGAACGTGGTAAAAAAAATAATGCTTTATCATCATACCGCCAAACAAAAAATGGAATAAGACGCAATCCAAAAGACAAAAATAAATAAAAATGGCACCGCTGAAAACGTCATCTAGTCCCCCAAAAAACAAGCCGCCATACAGCTACATCAGCCAAAAAATAATAAAGTTATAGCTCTCAGAATAAAGCGATGCAAAAAAATATTTTTTTCAATAAAATAGCTTTTATTGTGTAAAATGCTAAAACATAGAAAAATGATATAAATGTGGTACAGCTGTAAACATACTGATCCGAAGAATAAAGCTACCTTATCAATTTTACCACACGCGGAACGGCAAAAAAATGTAAAAAAAAAAAAAGCAATTCCTGAATTGTTGTTTTTTGTTTATTCTGCCTGAAAATGGTTCCAATAAAAACGTCAACTTGTCCCGCAAAAAACAAGCCGTCACATGACAAAATAAGGAAAAATTATAGCTCTCAAAATATGGCGATGCAAAAACTAGATTTTACAAAAAAATGAGTCTTTTAGTGTGTTACAGCTGTCAATCATAAAAACTCAATTTGATTCTGGTATCACTGTAATCGCACCGACCGAAGAATAAAGTCGTCTAATCACTTATACCGCATGAGGAACAGCGTAAAAAATAAACTCTAGGGTTAGGGTTGTGCTAGGGTTAGGGTTGGGGTTAGGGTTGGGCTAGGGTTAGGGTTGGGGTTGGGGTTAGGGTTGGGCTAGGGTTAGGGATGGGGTTAGGGTTGGGATTTTTTTCAAAAGTTAAAAAAAAAAAGATGACGATATGGTGACTAGTGTTGAGCGCAAGTGCTCGCTACTTGAGTTTGCATTGGGTGCTCGGGTATGCACTGAGTATCGCGGGTGCTCGAGTGACATGCTCGAATCTCCGCACCATATGCTTCGCGGCCAAAAAAAACCTTGCATGGATTGCCTGCCACGCACGAGCGATCCCTGCATGGTTTTTTTGGGGTGTCTAATAACCGTGAAACATGTGGGAGGGGACTCGAGCATGTCACTCGAGCAAGCGCAATACATGGTGCATACCTGAGTACTCGATGCAAACTCAAGTAGCGAGCACTTGCGCTCAAGACTAATGACAACTTATTCAATATGATGACCTAATGTTATCAAATTCTGTGTCGTACCCATAGGTTCAAAATGTTCACTATACCCCTTGATAAAATCCTTGAGGGGTGTAGTTTCCAAAATGGGGTCACATTTACAATCAAAAAGTCAAATGGCACTCCTTCCCTTCTGAGCCCTGCCGTGCACCCAAACAGTGGTATTCCCCCACATATGGGGTATCGGCGTGCTCAGGAGGAATTGCACAATAAATTGCATTGTGCAATTTCTCCTGTTACCCTTATGAAAATGCAAAATTAGGGGCTGAAAATCATTTTTGTGGGAAAATGTGAAAATTCTATTTTTACGGCTCAATGTTAAAAACTTATGTGAAGCACCTGGGGGTTCAAGGTGCTCACCACACATCTAGATAAGTTCCTTGAGGGATCTAGTTTCCAAAATGGTGTAACTTGTGGGAAGTTTCCACTGTTTAGGCACATCAGGGGCCCACCAAACGCAACATGGCGTCCGCTAATTATTCAAGCAAATTTTACATTCAAAAAGTCAAACGGCACTCCTTCCCTTCCGAACCCTGCTGTGCGCCCAAACAGTGTTTTTTCCCCACTTATGGGGTATCTGCGTGCTCAGGGGAAATTGCACAACAAATTTTGTGGTCCATTTTTTCCTGTTACCCCTGCGAAAATAAAAAAAATTGGGTCTAAAATAACATTTTTGTGAAAAAAGTTAAATGTTAATTTTTTTCTTCCACATTCCAAAAATTCCAGTGAAGCACCTGAAGGGTTAATAAAGTTCTTGAATGTGGTTTTGAGCACCTTGAAGGTGCACTTTTTAGAATGGTGTCACTTTTGGGTATTTTCTGTTTAAAGACCCCTCAAAGTGACTTCAAATGTGATGTGGTTCCTAAAAAAATGGTTTTGTAAATTTTGTTGGAAAAATGAGAAATCGCTGGTCAACTTTTAACCCTTATACCTCCCTAATAAAACAAAAATTTGGTTCCAAAATTGTGCTCATGCAAAGTAGACATGTGGAAAATGTTATTTATTGACTATTTTGTGTGACATATCTCTCTGATTTAAGGGCATAAAAATTCAAATTTTGAAAATTGCAATGTTGATGATTATGGCTTACAGTCAATGAAAACACATAAGTCATTATCACAGTAAATGAGAATAATTAACAAAAAACACCTGCAAAGGCTTCTTAAGCGTTTAGTCCCTTAGTCTGCTTCAGTAGGCTCCACAATCATGGGGAAGACTGCTGACTTGACAGATGTCCAGAAGGCAGTCATTGACACACTCCAACAAGGTCACAGAGTTCCGATTTTCATTTGGAAATCAAGGTCCCAGAGTCTGGAGGAAGAGTGGAGAGGCCACAATCCAAGCTTCTTGAGGTCTAATGTGAAGTTTCCATGATCAGTGATGGTTTGGGGAGCCATGTCATCTGCTGGTGTAGGTCCACTGTGTTATATCAAGACCAAAGTCAGCGAAGCCGTCTACCAGGAAATTTTAGAGCACTTCAAGCTTCCCTCTGCCAACAAGCTTTTTAGAGATCGAAATTTCAATCTCCAGCAGGACTTGGCACCTGTCCACACTGCCAGAAGTACCAATACCTGGTTTAAAAACAACAGTATCACTGTGCTTGATTGGCAGCAAACTCGACTGACCTTAACCCCATAGAAAATCTATGGGGTACTGTCAAGAGGAAGATGAGTGACACGAGACCCAACAATGCAGACGAGCTGAAGGCTGCTATCAAAGCAACCTGGGCTTCCAAAACACCTCAGCAGTGCCACAGGCTGATCGCCTCCATGCCACGCCGCATTGATGCAGTAATTGATGCAAAAGGAGCCCGATCAAGTATTGAGTGCGTTTACTGAACATACATTTCAGTAGGCCAACAGTTTAGATTTTAAAAACAGTTTTCAAGCTGTTGTTATTATAAAGTATTCTAATTTACTGAGATAATGACTTTTGTGTTTTCATTGTCTGTAAGCCATATTCATCAACATTAACATAAATAAACACTTATATAATACTTATATATAATATATGAGATTCGCTTTTTGTATTGAAGAACTGAAATAAATTAACTTTTTGATGATATTCTAATTTTGTGAGATGCACCTGTAAGTCGTACTCAACTTCATAACATGAGGCCTAATCAGCAAAAGAGTTAGGTAAAGTTGGAAGAGAAGACAGGAGCCGGAGAGTGGGAGAGAGTGAGCCAGTAGAGAATCAGGCGGGGAGCTCTTGCAAACAAGGCGAGTATAAAAATTTTAATTTTTTAACCCTTTTTAATGCCTTGTGCTGTATACATCAGCATAGCGGCCGAGATCAGTGTTTGGATGCAGCAGTATAGTGTGATACTGTCAAGGTTTTACCTCTGCAGTGAATTCACAGAGAACAGAGCAACAGCGGAGTGCTGGTGATGGAGAGAAGGAGTGCCATATGGTTTTATTATTTTTACACTGCAGTGTCCATTAGAATGGAGAAAACTAAAAGTGGAAAAACCCTTTAACAAAATCAGCCTAATTTTAGGTTTCAAAGTGTATTTGTCAAATTCGCAAGCTATTTGATATTTAAAACTTTCCCCTTTACATGGAAACTTAATTTTTTTAAATATCTATCAAATTACCAGATAAATGTATTCCATTAATATCATGTCAATGAACCATTAACATATTTAAGAATTTAACACTTGGAAACACCACCTAATTAAAAGTACATCATTCTAAAAAAATATGATACTGCTCAAAAAAAAGACTTGAACAATTCCTTTGAGGAACACATTAAGTTAATTAGTTTGCCATCTTTAAGATAAACTAAACCAAGGATTTTAAAGGCCTCACAAACCCTCATCCCAGATACTATACTTTGGCTGCAAATATAAGATCTGCTAGACTGGATTAGTCATAGTTCTAGGTTTACTAGATAGTTTATTGATTCTGGAACAATTATGCAAAATAACTAGTGATGAGTGAGCATGCTCGCTACTGCTCGGTGCTCGCCCGAGCATCTCACTGCTCGAGATGCTCGGCGCTCGCCGAGTATTTCCGGCTTGCTCGGGCGGGAGCTCGGGTCCCCTCCCTGCATGTTTGGCACTCTTTAGAGAGCCAATGAACATGCAGGGATTGCCTGCCATGCACTGTAATGCCGTAGCCATGTTGGTTGTGGGCATTACAGTGATTGGCTAACTGCACAGCGTCATCAGGTCTATATCAGACCTGGCGCTGCCATGCTCGTCACAGTCACTCCGGATCAGACAGTGTAGGGAGAGCTGCTGCTGTGTCAGGGAGAGATTTAATCATGTATTAGGTAGTGTAGGGAGAAAAACCATACATTACACATATCCATCTTAACAAACAGTCCTTCTGAGGACTAATCTATCTGCAGAGATATCAGGCAGGCAGGGTGTATAGGCAGGCAGTGTATATAGCACACTGCAGTTCATATAGCACAAGAGGCTCCATTCCAATTCTGCCTTCTGCTGCTGTTAGATATTTCTATACAAAGGCCCAGGTCTCAGGGGCCAGGAAAACTTTTCTTTGGTTCTTAATCCTCATTATTTGCTTATAAAGCAATCCAGAGAACACCATTTTTTTTGCGCCATTTGTTTGTTGGCACTGCAGAATACAGCCAGGTCCTTCCCATATTAGAGCGCTAGAAATCCAGCTATTTAAAACTGTTATCTCCGTCAAACGGATCACATATACGTTGTCAGAAAATACTGCCATTTCTGGCCTCCATTAAAAATTCCTTTAGTGTGTCATTGAAGCAATTCACACCAGTTTGCTGTTCAAACTAGTTACCTACAGGCCAGGTATGTAAAACTGTGTTTTCTCCGCCAAACGGATCACATATACGTTGTCAGAAAATACTGCCATTTCTGGCCTCCATTAAAAATTTGCTTCAGTGTGTCAGTGAAGCAATTCACACCAGTTTGCTGTTCAAACTACTTACCTACAGGCCAAGTATTTAAAACTGTGTTTTCTCCATCAAACGGATCACATATACGTTGTCAGAAAATACTGCCATTTCTGGCCTCCATTAAAAATTTCCTTTAGTGTGTCATTGAAGCAATTCACCGCAGTTTGCGGTTCAAACTACTTACCTACAGGCCAAGTATTTAAAACTCTGTTTTCTCTATCACACGGATCACATATAAGTTCGCTCCAAACTCAGTCATTTGTAGTGAGCGTGGAAGATACTGTCCTCCATTTAAAATGGGCAAGGCACGTGGCAAGGGACGGGGAACTGGGCGTGATGGTAATGGTGCATGCATAGGCCGAGGACACGGCCGTGGGCAAGCCGAAATTGTGTCACAACAAACACCCACATCTTCTCGCCTGACCTTCCTGTCCCAATTTTTAGGGGACCGCAGCACACCACTATTGAACCCAGAGCAGTGTCAAAAGGTTGATGGTTGGATAGTGGATAATGCTTCCAGTCCCTTAGCCACCACCACCACCCTGTCTTCCACACGGTCAAGTCTCAGTAGCCGTGAGTCTGGACTGCTTATTCCTCACCCTGATCCTCCTTCCTCCCACCATGCTGAGTACCCAGAGACAACTGATCCCACACTTGGATACTCTGAAGAGCTGTTCATTTTTCCATTTACAGATTCGGGCCTCTCGCCCGGTCCACTTGAAGCGGGGCAAGAGGAGATTGCGTGTAGTGATGGCCAAATATTTGAGCAGCCATGGTCACATGAAGGCGACAGTGGGAAAGTGTCACAAGAGGTCGACGATGATGAGACACAATTGCCAGAAAGTCAGGAGGCGGACCAGGGTGCGGAAGTGGAAGAAGAGGTGGTGGATGATATAGTAGCTGACCCAACCTGGCAGGAGGACATGCAGAGTGAGGACAGCAGCACACAGGGGGAGGGAGGCAGAGCACCCCAAGAGGCAGGAATAAGCAGTGTGGTGGCCGCAGACAGAAGGCAGGCAACCGTTCCCCTTAACACCAACACGAAGGAAGTTGCCAGTACAACTGTTAGGTCTTCCCGAGTCTGGTTGCTTTTTAAAGACTCTGCCGATAACCCCAAAAAGGCCATTTGCACCACCTGCCATGCCAGCATCAGCAGGGGTGGCAAAACGACCAGCCTGACCACCACCAGCATGATCAGGCACATGGCAGCAAAGTACCCGACTTTGTGGGCTAAACCCCAGGGCCCAGGAGCAGTGTCTGCAGGTGGCACCATTGCTTCTTCCGCTGTTGTGCATGCAAGCCGATCCCCTGTCCATGGTGCATGCGAAGACGACTCCTGCCCTGCACCTGTCGTTGAACACTCTCAAATAGCAGCATCAGGAAGCACGTCCATGTCCTTGTCCCAGCGCAGCGTTCAGTTGTCCATATCCCAGTCCTTGGAACGCAAGCGCAAATATGCATCCAACGCCCCACAGGCCACACTACTAAATTCTCACATTTCACGACTGCTTACGCTCAAAATGTTGACTTTTAGGCTCGTGGAGACGGAAGCATTCCGCAGCCTCATGGTGGCGGCAGTCCCTCGGTACTCAGTCCCCAGCTGCCACTATTTCTCCCGGTGTGCCGTCCCCGCATTACATAAGCACGTGTCCCAAAACATTAGCCGTGCTCTCAACAACGCAGTTACCGGTAAAGTCCACCTAACCACAAACACGTGGACAAGTGCTTGTGGGCAGGGATGGTACATCTCGCTGATGGTACACTGGGTTAACATAGTGGAAGCCGGGACCCAGTCGGACCTTGGGGCGGAACATGTCCTCCCGACGCCAAGGATTGCGGGCCCTAGGTCAATCAGGGTTGCCCCCATGGTCTACAGCTCCTGCACCTCAACCTCCTCTTCCTCTTCAGCCTCCATCTCCGAAATGAGCACATCAGTCACAAGCTGCAAGAACTGCAGCACTGCCTCGGACAAGCGGCAACAGGCTGTGCTGAAGCTAATATGCTTAGGTGAAAAACTGCACAATGCTGAAGAATTGTGGACAGCTTTGAAAGAGCAGGCAGATCTGTGGCTCACACCGCTGAACCTACAGCCAGGCATGGTCGTGTGTGACAATGGCCGGAACCTGGTGGTGGCTCTGAGGCTAGCTCACACACGTACCATGCCTGGCCCATGTGCTTAACCTCGTGGTTCAGCGGTTTCTCAAATCCTACCCGGAGCTGCCGGATCTGCTTGTTAAAGTACGCAGCCTGTGTGCCCATTATAGAAAGTCAGATACAGCTTCCGCCGCCCTTGCAGTGTTTCAGCAGCGTTGCAGCTTCCGGCTCACAGACTGGTGTGTGATGTCCCCACACGTTGGAACTCTACACTGTAGATGTTGGGAAGGATTTGTGAGCAGAAGAGGGCATTTGCTGGGTACCAGCATCAACAAGGCCATTGGTATTCATTTCAGACTCCACACATAAGACCTCAGGAGTGGACATGGATGTCAGACATATGTACCATCCTCCAAAACTTTGAGGACTCAACCAAGATGGTGAGAGGCGATGACGCCATAATTAGCGTCACCATCCCGCTTCTCTGTCTTCTGAAACGCTCTCTGCTCACAATCAAAGAGGATGCATTGAAGGCGGAGCATGATGAGATGGAGCAAGGAACCATACAGGGTAATTACAAACAGCCAAACCTCATCTCATCCCAACGTGGATTGGATGACAATGAGGAAGAGGAGGAGGAAGGACAGGAGCTAGTTTCATGCACTATAGACGGTACTACCTGCACAACTGTCATACCGTCTGTTCAGCGTAGATGGCCAGAGGACAGAGAGGAGGATGAGAGCATGGTCAGTCATCCTCTCGGTGAGGACACAGAAGTCTTGCCTGTTAGTAGTCTGGCACGCATGGCTGAGTTTATGTTACGGTGCCTTTCCCATGACCCTCGCGTTCTCAAAATTTTGGGTGACAGTCATTACTGGTTGGTGACACTTCTAGACCCACGCTACAAGGAGAACTTTATATCTCTTATTCCTGAGGCGGACAGATCTACAAAAATGGGGCAGTACCAGAAGGCCCTTGTTGCGGAACTATTAAAAAAATTCCCATCTGAAAACGCTGGCGGCAGAGGGCACACTTTGTTGGACAACCAAGGAGTGCAGGTGAGAGAGACACTGTTCAATCCAGCAGAGGCAGGGGAACACTGTCAAAGTTCTGGAACAGTTTTCTCAGACCCTCCCATCGCACAGGCCCTGAGGCGCGGGGTACTCTCACAAGGAGTGCAAAGTTTGGGAAGATGCTGAGGGAGTACCTTGCCGACCGTACCAACATCCTCCGTGATTCCTCTGTGCCTTATAATTATTGGGCATCCAAGCTGGATGCGTGGAATGAACTGGCTCTGTACGCCTTGGAGGTCCTGGCCTGCCCTGCCACTAGCATGTTATCGGAGAGTGTTTTTAGTGCCGCTGGGTGAATTATAACTGATAAGCGCATCCGCCTGTCAACTGGAAATGCTGACAGGTTAACTCTTATAAAAATGAACTAGGGCTGAATTGTGCCAGACTTCTCAACACCACCGAATGATAGCAGTGTATCATAAACTCAAATCCAGTGTCTTTTCTTGGGAGGTGTATTCCGTGCACCTTTTCACACCCACACATACAGTCATGGCCAAAAGTTTTGAGAATGACACCAAAATTATATTTTCACATGATCTGCTGGCCTCTGGTTTTTATTAGTGTTTGTCTGATGTTTATATCACATACAGAAATATAATTGCAATCATATTATGATTACCAATAGGTTATATTGACAGTTAGAATGAGTTAATGCAGCAAGTCAATATTTGCAGTGTTGCCCCTTCTTCTTCAAGACCTCTCTAATTCTCCCTGGCATGCTCTCAATCGACTTTTGGACCAAATCCTGACTGATAGCAGTCCATTCTTGCATAAACAATGCTTGCATTTTGCCAGAATTTGTTGGTTTTTGTTTGTCCATCCGTCTCTTGATGATTGACCACAAGTTCTCAATGGGATTAAGATCTGGGGAGTTTTCAGGCCATGGACCCAAAATCTCTATGCTTTGTTCCATGAGCCATTTAGCTATCACCTTTGCTTTATGGCAAGGTGCTCCATCATGCTGGAAAAGGCATTGTTGGGCGCCAAATTGCTCTTGAACGGTTGGGAGAAGTTGCTCTTGGAGGACATTCTGGTACCATTCTTTATTCATGGCTGTGTTTTTAGGCAAGACTGTGAGTGAGCCGATTCCCTTGGCTGAGAAGCAACCCCACACATGAATGGTTTCAGGATGCTTTACAGTTGGCATGAGACAAGACTGGTGGTAGCGCTCACCTCTTCTTCTCCGAATAAGCTGTTTTCCCGATGTCCCAAACAATCGAAAAGGGGATTCATCAGAGAAAATGACTTTGCCCCAGCCCTCAGCAGTCCACTCCCTGTACCTTTTGCAGAATATCAGTCGGTCCCTGATGTTTTTTCTGGAGAGAAGTGGCTTCTTTGCTGCCCTCCTTGAAACCAGCCCTTGCTCAAAGAGTCTCTGCCTCACAGTGTGTGCAGAAGCACTCACACCAGCCTGCTGCCATTCCTGAGCAAGCTCGGCACTGCTGGTAGTCCGATCCCGCAGCTGAAACAGTTTTAAGATCTGGTCCTGGCGCTTGCTGGTCTTTCTTGGGCGCCCTGGAGCCTTTTTGACAACAATGGAAGCTCTCTCCTTGAAGTTCTTGATGATGCGATAGATTGTTGACTGAGGTGCAATCTTTGTAGCTGCGATACTCTTCCCTGTTAGGCCATTTTTGTGCAGTGCAATGATGGCTGCATGTGTTTCTTTAGAGATAACCATGGTTAACTGAAGAGAAACAATGATACCAAGAACCAGCCTCCTTTTAAAGTGTCCAGTGATGTCATTCTTACTTAATCATGACTGATTGATCGCCAGCCCTGTCCTCATCAACACCCACACCTGTGTTAATGGATCAATCACTAAAACGATGTTAGCTGCTCCTTTTAAGGCAGGACTGCAATGATGTTGAAATGTGTTTTGGGGGTTAAAGTTCATTTTCTGGGCAAATATTGACTTTGCAAGTACAGTAATTGCTGTTAAGCTGATCACTCTTTGACATTCAGAAGCATATGCAAATTGCCATTACAAAAAATGAAGCAGTAAACTTTGGAAAAATTACTATTTGTCTCATTCTCAATACTTTTGGCCATGACTGTAGGTATACGCTTCCTGATTTTTTCTATTTGCTCTTGTTCTCCTCCTTTTCCTCATCCTCCACCACCATATCACCAGGGTGACCATGGTCCGTGATGCAACACCCACATAATTTTTTTAAAAGGTGTTTATGATGCCTGTAAAAAATTTTTTTTATACAGTATGTTCATGTATACTCCCCAGGGGTAAATGTTTGTCAGCCCATACACTTAGTGCATGGGCATTACAAGTATAGGAGGCCCGTTCCTTTCCAATGAAAACATTTTTTTATGAGGCCCTCCTCCACGTCTCTTCCAAGGGGTATTGAAGTGCCTACAAATTTTTGGCATGCCTAGCATTCACTGCAGAGGCCAACACTATGGGAGACTCTCTCCTTTCTAATGGGAATTTGTCGTTACTGTGGGCCTGCTCTGTGTGTCTTTAAATTCTTAGTGGGGTTTTTCCTAAAATTGGTCAGCCGTTGGACTCACTGCATACCCTATAACTGAATAGCAGACCCTCTCCTTTCTAATGGGAACGTGTCGTACTTTGTTACTGTGGCCCTGCTCTATGTGTCTTTAAATTGTTAGTGGGGTTTTTCCTAAAATTGGTCAGCCGTTGGACTCACTGCATACCCTATAACTGTATAGCAGACCCTCTCCTTTCTAATGGGAACATGTCGTACCTTGTTACTGTGGCCCTGCTCCATGTGTCTTTAAATTCTTAGTGGGGTTTTTCCTAAAATTGATCAGCCTTTGGACTCACTGCATACCCTATAACTGTTTAGCAGACCCTCTCCTTTCTAATGGGAACATGTCGTACCTTGTTACTGTGGTGGCCCTGCTCCATGTGTCTTTAAATTCTTAGTGGGGTTTTTCCTAAAATTGATCAGCCTTTGGACTCACTGCATACCCTATAACTGTATAGCAGACCCTCTCCTTTCTAATGGGAACATGTCGCACCTTGTTACTGTGGCCCTGCTCTGTGTGTCTTTAAATTCTTAGTGGGGTTTTTCCTAAAATTGGTCAGCCGTTGGACTCACTGCATACCCTATAATTGTATAGCAGACCATCTCCTCTCTAATGGGAAATGTCGTACTTGTTGCTGTGGCCATGCTCTGTGTTAGAGATGAGCGGTGTTCGATTCGAACTGTTCGCCAATCTCAAATTCGAGCTGTTTTGGGCGGTGTTCGAGCCGTTCGGCGAACACAAACGATTTGAAAAAAATCCGGCTGTTCGAGGTTATGTTCGATAACTGTTCGTGCACCAAAATCATAACTGGATTTTTTCTCAGTAATGCTGAAAATTAATGTTAATACGCAGTTTGAGTGTACAGCGGGGCGGGGGGAGGGGCAGGGGATGGATCTCTGCATAAATAATGAAGATCTCCATTTTTTTTTCTCTTTCCCACATTTAGAGTGGGGAGGTGCAATCTGTCAGCCTATCAGCAGCGCACACACGGAGCGAACTGCTTTTTTTCACACAAGCAAGGGCATGTGTCATTGGCAGTGTATGTCACATGTCCTTGCCCTATAAGACCCAGCCATTTTCCACATAGCCACCATTTTCTCACTGCTGCAGCTGCGTGTTAGACGGCACCGCTGTTGCTGTGTGCACTATACTTTGAGTGTTCATTTCAAGCAAATTTTCGCACAAATCTACAGATAGCTTGGGAGTAGGGAATAGTTGTGATTGCAGTCCTTTTGAGGACTAGGTTACATCATTTCCTACAACTTTTATCAGGCAGGTCTGTGCTCTTAGATAGATAGGTTGGGAGTAGGGTCTACTTGTAATTGCAGTCCTTTTCAGGACTAGGTTACAGCATTTCCTAGGACTTTTTGCCAGGCAGGTCTGTGCCAGTGCTGTGCAAGTTTTTTTCACAGCATTTGGCTAAATCTAGCTAAGCAAATCCTTTTTGGCCTCTTGCAGTGTGTGTTAGTCAGTGGAGTAGCCTATCTGTGTTGCAAGCTACACCACCTGTGTATAGAATACAAATTTTTTTACTGCACCTAGCCAAGTAAAACCTTTTGGGAATAGCATCATTATATTAGTCCATCTATACTAACCTCCACCAGGTTGCAAATTAAAAATAATTTTTATCTGCATCTAGCTCTGAAAAAAAATTGGGCTTGTAGCAGTGTGTGGGACTCGTTCTATTAGTCCATCAATACTAACCTCCGCCAGGTTGCAATTAAAAATAATTTTTTTCCACATCTAGCTCTGAAAAAAAATTGGGGCTTTTAGCAGTGTGTGGGACTTGTTCTATTAGTCCATCTATACTAACCTCCACCAGGTTGCAAATTAAAAATAATTTTTCTCTGCATCTAGCTCTGAAAAAATTTTTCTGCTTGTAGCAGTGTGTGGGACTTGTTCTATTAGTCCATCTATACTAACCTCCACCAGGTTGCAAATTAAAAATAATTTTTATCTGCATCTAGCTGTGAAAAAAAAATGGGCTTGTAGCAGTGTGTGGGACTTGTTCTATTAGTGCATCTATACTAACCTCCACCAGGTTGCAAATTAAAAATAATTTTTATCTGCATCTAGCTGTGAAAAAAAAATGGGCTTGTAGCAGTGTGTGGGACTTGTTCTATTAGTCCATCTATACTAACCTCCACCAGGTTGCAAATTAAAAATATTTTTTATCTGCATCTAGCTCTGAAAAAAAATATGGGCTTGTAGCAGTGTGTGGGACTTGTTCTATTAGTCCATCTATACTAACCTCCACCAGGTTGCAAATTAAAAATAATTTTTATCTGCATCTAGCTCTGAAAAAAAAATTAGGCTTGTAGCAGTGTGTGGGACTTGTTCTATTAGTCCATCTATACTAACCTCCACAAGGTTGCAATTAAAAATATTTTTTTTCTACATCTAGCTCTGAAAAGAATTTTGGGCTTGTAGCAGTGTGTGGGACTTGTTCTATTAGTCCATCTATACTAACGTCCACCAGGTTGCAAATGAAAAATAATTTTTATCTGCATCTAGCTCTGAAAAAAAAATTGGGCTTGTAGCAGTGTGTGGGACTTGTTAGTCTATCTATACTAAGCTCCACCACCTGTGTATCTAATAAAATAGTTTTACTGCATCTAACCCAGCCAATACTTTTGGGCTAATACCACAGTTTGGCCACTCAGCTCTGCTCGGTTCCCATCCATTGTTTTTTGTGCAAACAACTCCAGAGTTGTGAATTAGTTAACCACCAAAATGAGTGGAAAAAGGCCTGCTGATGGTGGAAAGGGGAATAGGCGTGTTGGGAAGGGAAAAAATGGCTGTGTCCGTGGGGTAGGTGTTAAAGCAACAGTAACATCTGCAGAAGAAAGACCATCTTCCAGCCAAACTAAGATGTCTACTTCTTTTAGCGGACAATGTGATAAGATCCCTTTCTTACGGCCACGCCAATCGCTACAAATTCCAGATGAGGCACAAAAACAGCAGGTGCTTCAACGGATATCAAGTGCTCCTTTAAGTGGGCTCTCCTCCACCTCAACTTCAACATCACAAATACTCCAGTCCCCAGAGGTGTCACCCCAATCGCACTTGCTTCCTCACAGCTCCCAAGTCTCCAGCTGCCCGTCTGAGTATGGGGTAGAACAGATGGTTGAGTCTGCAGAGCTGTTTACTCATACTATAGCCTGGGAATCAGAGGTCAGCTCCAGAGCTTCTGTTAATCCAGACGAGGAAATGATCTGCACTGATGCCCAGAATCTTTATGAGTTGGAATCAGGAACAGATGCAGAAGGTTCTGACGATAATGTAGACCCTCGTTCCCAAACTGTAACTCCTGTTGGTGGAGACAATGAGGAAGACGATGATGAGACTCAAATACCTGATTGGAGCGACAACTTGAGTTTTTTGTCAGGGCAGGAAGAGGTTGGCTCTGAGGACGACGGGTGTGATAACACACAGGTTGATGATGACGAGGTTGGAGATCCCACTTACTGCCAACCCACAGTCAGCCAGTCGATGAGGTCAGCAGAGGAGGTGGAGGAGGATGCTAGTGACGACGAGGTCAGGTTGCGCCTTACTGGACAGAGACATAATACTGGAAGCACGTCAACAACTGCATCCTCAAACACAACTCAGCCTCTGACCACAAGTCGTGGTGGCTCTTCAGGTCGCATGGGTGCTAAGCCTTGCATAGCCTGGGCATTTTTTCAGATCGATAAGGATGACCCAACTCATGTTATCTGTAACATTTGTCAGCAAAAGCTAAGTGAAGGCCAAAAAATACATAGTTTGAGTACTTCATGCATGAACCGGCACATGGATATGAAGCATAAGTTGCAGTGGGAAGCTCACTGTGCTACAATGCGGCCTAGCCGGCCGGGCCAACCATTGTCTGCCCCATCTTGTGCATACGCGGCCTCTTCATCCTCTGTGACTGGGGGGACAGCAGTCACACCTGTTTTGGGACGCAGACCTGCCACCTCTTTACCCGCAACAGCCAGCGTGATTGCCAGGTCATCATTTTATATGGAGGTGGAAACACCAGCTGGTGTTGAGTGCTCTCCGACATCGATAGCACCACCTTTGGATCAAGGCAACCTAACATATCCGCCTGCATCTTCCTCACAGACCTGCAGTTTGCCGGGGACACCCTTCTCAACCCCATCTAAGCACAACAGACAGCCCTTGGTCCCTCAGATGTGGACAAGTAAAAGACCATTTCCTCCTAGCCAAGAGAAAGCTAAGAGGTTGAATTTCACAATTTGCACTCTCTTGGCTACAGAAATGCTGCTTTTCCGCCTGGTGGACACAGAGGATTTTCGAGACCTTATGTCTGTCGCAGTGCCCCAGTACCAGATGCCCAGTCGGCACTCAAAGAAAGGTGTGCCTGCGCTCCACCAGCATGTCGCACACAACATCACCGCTTTTTTGAGAAACTCTGTGTGTGACAGGGTGCATTTCACCACAGACACTTGGACGAGTAGGCATGGACAGGGGCGTTACATGTCGCTGACTGGGCACTGGGTAACTATGGTGACAGCAGGACAAGGGGCTGCTGTCCAAGTCTTGCCGTCCCCACGAGTTGTGCGTCAATCCTCTTTATCTCGAAGTTCCTCCACTGCTTCTGCCTCCTCAACCTCCTCTCAGTTCTCCACCTGCACCCAAAGCCTGTCTGGTCATGCCACAATCTTTCTAACTGCACAGAAGGGATCCTGTACACCTCCTTACTATGCTGGCAGCAGGGCTCAATATCATCAGGCGGTTTTTACTTTGAGATGTCTGGGAAATGTGAGTCACACAGCTGAGGAGTTGTGGTCAGCTCTGGAGAACCAGTTTCATTAATGGTTGTCTCCACTGGACCTGAAACCAGGGAAGGCCGTGTGCGACAATGCTGCAAACCTCGGTGCGGCCCTTCGCCGGGGCAATGTCACACACGTGCCTTGTATGGCTCACGTGTTGAACCTGGTTGTCCAGCAATTTTTAGGCCACTATCCCCGACTAGATGGCCTTCTGCAGAGGGCACGGTCGCTGTGTGCTCACTTCCGCCGTTCGCATCCCGCAGCTCAGCGACTTACATCTCTACAGAAGTCGTTGGGCCTGCCACTTCATCGGCTAAAATTCGATGTGCCTACCGGGTGGAATTCAACTCTGCACATGTTGCAGCAACTGTGGCAGCACCGAAAAGCCCTGGTGCAATATGTTCTGACATATAGCCTGGACCAACGAGATACAGAGGTGGGGCAAATCACGCTGGATGAGTGGTCTCAGATCAGGGACCTATGCACCCTTCTGCACAGTTTTGAAATGGCGATAAAGATGTTTAGTGCTGACGATGCCATTATCAGCATGACTATTCCGGTGATTTACATGCTGGAGCACATGTTAAACAGAATTCGGAGTCAGGTGGTGGCACAAGAGGAGGTGGAGGAAGTAGAGGAGGAGGAGTTGTATGCGGAAGGGCTAACATCTGCAAGGTCCAGACGGTCGGCAGCACAAAGGCGGCAGGCATGGGAGGGTTGGGGAGATGGTTTTACCAGGGTGCATGGTAGCAGCCAAACTAGTGAGGAAGGTGCAGGAGCCCAGGAAGAAGTGGAGGACGAACTGATGAAAGACTCATCAGATGAGGGAGACCTTGATCACATTTCTGTTGTGCGAAGTTGGGGGGAGAGGGCAGAGGAAGGAAGCATGCTTGTTACCTCGCCACCAACACAACAGGGACTTGGTGCTCCTGGATGCGCAAGACACATGAGTGCCTTCTTGCTGCACTACTTGCAACATGACCCTCGAATTGTGAGAATTAGAAATAATCCTGACTACTGGGTTGCCACACTGTTAGATCCCCGGTACAAAAGTAAATTTGCAGAAATTATTCCTGCTATAGAAAGGGATGCACGCATGCAGGAGTATCAGCAGAGACTGTTGCAGAATCTTACATGTGCTTTTCCACAAAACACCAGTGGTGCACGTAGTGAATCTCACAGTTCCAACTTGCCAACCGTGGTACCGTCGAGTGTTCAGCACTCAAAACGTAACAGAAACACAGTATCTGCTGGTAACGTCAATTTTGTGGAATCATTTCACCACTTTTTTAGCCCATCCTTTGCAAGGCCACAGGAGACAAGAAGTCTGACACATAGTCAACGCCTAGAGACGATGGTACAGGAGTATCTCCAAGTAAACATTGAAGCCATGACTGTGTTACTGGACCCTTGCTCTTTTTGGTCTTCTAATCTGGATAAATGGCCAGAGCTCGCCACTTACGCCTTGGAGATCTTGTCATGCCCCGCAGCCAGCGTTCTGTATGAACGTGTGTTAAGCGCTGCTGGTGGTGTGCTGACAGATAAGCGCGCGCGGCTCTCCACTGATAATGTAGACAGACTCACGTTCATAAAGATGAACAAATCGTGGATCCGAAAGGACTTTTCTACCCCTGTGTCATCCTGGAGAGAGTAAAAGCTTGATGATTTGTTAAAATCACCTCACCAACCGTTTTAAGCTTTCAAATTACTAATCATGTTTATCTGTATCTTGCCTGCAAAATAATTTTGGCCTTGTAGCACTGTGCAGTACTGATTCTATTAGGCCATCTATACTAAACTCCACCAGATTTCAAATTACTAATCATGTTTATCTGTATCTTGGCTGGAAAATAATTTGGGCCTTGTAGCAGTGTGTAGTACTGATTCTTTTAGGCCATCTATACTAAACTCCACCAGATTTAAAATTACTAATCTTGTTTATCTGGTTCTTGGCTGGAAAATAATTTGGGCCTTGTAGCAGTGTGCAGTACTGATTCTATTAGGCCATCTATACTAAACTCCACCAGATTTAAAATTGCTAATCATGTTTATCTGTATCTTGGCTGGAAAATAATTTGGGCCTTGTAGCAGTTTGCAGTACTGATTCTATTAGGTCATCTATAGTAAACTCCACCAGATTTAAAATTACTAATCATGTTTATCTGTATTTTGGCTGGAAAATAATTTGGGCCTTGTAGCAGTTTGCAGTACTGATTCTATTAGGCCATCTATACTAAGCTCCACCAGATTTAAAATTACACTAGTCAATGCAATTTTTCTGTCAAAAGGTTTTAAAACATATTTTAAGTCAATTTTGGCTGCTGATAACTAATACGATCTCCGTTTTTGGCTATCACACCAGGATTTCGAAATATTTTTGATGGAAATTACTCCTATCGAATGTTTTTTGATAAAAACCTCATGATTTTCGTTACTACATTTTGTATATTTTTAATCAAGGAATAACAAAAATTACAAAGTCTGTGTACAGAAAATCAAATATACTTACAAAATGAAACTACAAAATATAAAAACACATATATATGGCACACAGATGAATGGCAAATGGCAGTTATTTGAACTTTCTTTTCTTGGCTGATCTGTGATGTACAGCTTCTGGGTTGTCTCTCATCAAGCTCCAGTAATAGTCAGCCATCATATGTGAGTCCCACCGGCCTTGATACCGTTCTTCCATTGTTTTAATGTCCTGATGAAAACGCTCCCCTTGTTCCTCGCTCACATCCCCAAGGTTCTCTGGAAAAAAGTCCAAATGGCTGTGTAAATAGTGAATCTTGATACTCATTCTACATCCAAGATTTTGAAGACTCATTAGTAGCTCTTCCACAATCTCTTCATAGTTGTCTGCTTTCTTATTCCCTAGAAAATTCTGCACCACATTACAAAATGCATTCCAAGCTCTTTCTTCTGTCTCATTCATTGATGTGATAAAGTTTGGGTCTCTCATAAGTGTTCTTATTTGAGGTACATCAAATATTCCAGCCTTTATCTTCTCTTCACTAAAACCAGGAAAAGTTGAACATATATAGTTAAAGCATTCTCCACTGTGATTGAGAGCTTTGCCGAACTGCTTCATCAATCCAAGTTTTATGTGCAAGGGAGGAAAGACAATGTTCTTCCTATCCACTAGAGGATCATGGATGACATTCTTATCGCCAGATGCCAAACTCTGTCGCTGAGGCCATTCAGTTTTCACCCAATGCTCTGCTGTAGCTCTACTGTCCCAGTAGCACAGAAAACAAGGGTGTTTGAAAACTGTTTTTTTACTTTCTTATCATAACAAATGGGAATTATGCATGTTCAAAGAAAACAAAGATATTCTCACATTTATTGGGAGACTAAATGAAAACTAAATTTACCTTAGTGAACCGTATAAACCGGCACTTTTCATACACTACTTATATTTTTCTTGGAATTATTGAAAATGGGCTATATACCTATAGCGCAAAAACGTGATATGATAGAGAAATTATAAGATCAGATTTGAATTCAGCACCCTCAAATTAGTCTAAAACTGTTCTTAAAGTCCATGCCAGAAATTTTTTTTTCTTTTGTACACCAGAGTTATTAATAATCATGTTTATCTGTATCTTGTCTGTAAAATAATTTTGGCCTTGTAGCAGTTTGCAGTACTGATTCTATTAGGCCATCTATACTAAGCTCCACCACATTTCAAATTATTACTAATCATGTTTATCTGTATCTTGCCTGTATAATAATTTTGGCCTTGTAGCAGTTTGCAGTACTGATTCTATTAGGCCATCTATACTAAGCTCCACCAGATTTCAAATTAATAATAATTTTTGTTCTCTCTGAACATGTGTTCAGCGCTGCTGGTGGTGTGCTGACAGATAAGCGCACGCAGCTGTCCACTGACAAAGTAGCAGACTCACGTTCATAAAGATGAACACATCATGGATCCGCAAGGACTTTTCTACCCCTGTGTCATCCTGGGGAGAGTAAAAGCTTGAGGATTTGGTAAAATCACCTCACCAACCGTTTTAAGCTTTCAAATTAATTATCATTTTTATCTGTATCTTGCCTGAAAAATAATTTTGGGTATAGTAGCAGTGTGCAGTACTGATTCTATTAGGCCATCTATACTAAGCTCCACCAGATTTCAAATTATTACTAATCATGTTTATCTCTATCTTGCCTGTAAAATAATTTTGGCTTTGTAGCAGTTTGCAGTACTGATTCTATTAGGCCATCTATACTAAGCTCCACCAGCTTTCATATTAATAATAATTTTTAGCTGCATCTAGCCCGGAAAATAATTTTGGGGCTCCTAGATGCGCAAGACACATGAGTGCCTTTTTGCTGCACTACCTGCAACATGACCCTCAGATTGTCAGAATTCGAAATAATCCTGACTACTGGGTTGCCACACTCTTAGATCCCCCACACTATTCGATCAACCTTTTCATTTTAATAAAGAACAAAAAAATGGTCATTTTTGAAATTATAAGCATTAGCAGGTTATTAGAAACTGAAATCAAACAGTTTTCAACTCAAAACTTTATTCTAGGTGATGTTACATTTGCACATAGGACCCCTTGTTCGAAAGGAGCTTCTGAACTCTCTCGTCCATAGAATTTGTCAGGTTTTGGATGGTTTCTGCTTCGATTGTTTTGCATGAGGACAGAATACCCTCCCAGAGCTGTTGCTTAGATGTGAACTGCCTCCCGCCATCATAGACACTTCTTTTGATGATGCTCCAGAGGTTCTCAATGGGGTTGAGGTCATGGGAGCATGGGGGTCACACCATAAGTTTGTCCCCTTTTATGCCCATATCAGCCAGAGATGCAGATGTGTTATGTGCAGCATGAGACGGTGCATTATCATGCATGAAAATGATCTTGCTGCGGAATACACGGTTCTTCTTCTTGAACCATGGCAGGATGTGCTGTTTGAGAAACTCCACATACATTATGGAGTTCATCTTTACCCCTTCAGGGATCCTAAAGGGGCCGACAATCTCTCTCCCCATGATTTCAGCCCAAAACATTACTCCACCTCCTCCTTGTTGGCGCCGTAGCCGTGTTTGCATGGGGTGTCCATCAACCAGCCATCCTCCACTCCATCCATCTGAACCATCGAGCGTTGCACGGCACACAACGGTGAACAAAACAGTTTTGAAGTCAGTCTTCATGTATTGTTTGGCCCAATGGAGCCATTTCTGCTTGTGTACAGTGGATAGAGGAGGTCGACAGGTTGGCTTACGCACAGCTGCAAACCTCTGAAGAACCCTGCATCTTGTTGTTCGGGGGACATTGGAGGCACCAGCAGCTTCAAAAACTTGTCTACTGCTATGACAAGGCTTTTTTGCCGCTGCTCTTTTAACCTGACGTAATTGCCTGTAGGAAAGAGTCCTCAATTTTTCCTTATCAGCATGCACACGTGTGTACTGTGAATCAGCTACATACTTCTTGATTGTGCGATGATCAGGATGAAGTGTCTTGGCAATGTTGATTGTAGTCATGCCTTGACCTAAACACTCTACAATTTGTTGCTTCTCAGCAGCCGACACATCCTTTTTCTTTCCCATTTTGGCAGAAAATGTAGGCTGCTTAATAATGTGGGACAGCCTTCTTAAGTAGTCTTGCCTTTCATTGGACACACCTGCCAAACTAATTAGCACAGGTGTCTGCAATTGCTTACAGTGATATAAAGAGCCCTGACACACATCACCATCAATGAGTTTAACTGCCAAACAAAAAAATTTTTACCTTATCACTCCTAAACACTTTTTGCATAATAATTTGGAACACAGTGTACATGTGCTTTTCCACAAAACACCAGTGGTTCACGTAGTGAATCTTACAGTTCTAACTTGCCAACCGTGGTCTGTATTGAGTTGTTCAATAAAGGGCCCAAAATTAAGATAACATAGACGGGAGAGGTCTCTATGAATAGGAATTCCTAAGTATTTGATACCCTGTGAGGGCCAGGCAAAGGGAAAGTTGGACTGGATGGAATCCTGTATGGATTTGGGGAGGGAGACATCGAGGGCCTCAGACTTCGCTGCATTGATTTTAAAATTTGACCATGTAACAAAGTGATCTATTTCAGCCTTAACAGCAGGGATGGATATATGTGATTGAGTGATATATACTAGGACATCATCAGCAAATGCAGAGCACTTGTACTCGGTGCCTCCCACCTCAATCCACCTAATATTGGGGTTATGGCGAATTGATGAGAGTAGGTGCTCCATCACTAGGATGTATAAGAGAGGGGACAGAGGACATCCCTGCCTTGTCCCATTGGTGATTATGAAAGGTGATGAAAATGTTCCATTTATCTTCAGCCTAGGTGACGTATTGCGATACAGGGCCGTGATTTGGGCTATAAAAGGGTTCCCTAGACCCCTACCCCAAGCTTTTTAAGAGAATAATATATGGCGTGCCAGGAGACTCTATGGAATGCTTTCTCAGCATCCAACGAGAGTATCTAATTACAAATTTTTAACTGCATCTGTGGCACCCCAGGGGTCTGGTTTCCACAGTAACAGCAATGTTATGTCTGAGAACAGGTGGGAGGTCTCTTGGTCAGGAATCCTATGCATGCCACACCTCCTGCCCAGTCCTGGGAGGGGAAGAACTTCCCCTGTATAAACCTGGGGCTGAGGCAGGGTTAGGGAGTGGAGAGGGAGAGTTCAGCCAGGAGGGCTGACAGGGAGCTGTGGCTCCGGCTGGGCCCAGCTCCTGGGCCATGCCAGAAGTAGAGAAGAGAAGCAGCATAGGAAGAAACAACAGGAGCTCTGTGGGAGCAGTGTTACAAAGAGTCAGGGGCTGGCAGCTGCAGAGCTCGCCCTGACTGAGAAGATTTCTTACCGGACCCGGAGTCCGAGGCTGCGGGGACTAACTCCTACCCAGCAGCAGAATCCGTCAGGCAGGGGATTTCAGGTCCTCTGGCCAAGAAACCTGAAGGCACGGTCACACGCATGGGACCAGCACCGCCGTCGTGGAGCGGAAGCTACTAGAAGGCCCCGAGTCACCGGCCATACGGGTGAGCACCACACGGTACACTCAGGGACGTGGGCTACTTATACTCGCTTCTAGCAAGGTAGCCAGAAGAGTATCGTTAGTTTGGGAGGCCTACAACTCCGCCTGGCCAGGGGAGATCCCATCTGCTCAAGGACTGACCAGGCCCCAACCGCTAGCCAGTACTCCGGGAGGGTCTATCGTTGTCACCAGTAAAGACCCTGAACTACACCGCATCGTCTCTGAGTGGTTCCTGCTACCCCCATCATCCACGTCGGCTGCCCTGAGGCCATACCCCTCCCGTTGGGGGTTATACCATCCACGCTGCACCATCCTTCCACCGGCCTCAGCGGTCTGCCCTGCAGCGGCAGCTCCATAGCTGCATTCAACGGGTGGCGTAGTCGTCCATCATCTACCGCTGATACAGCGCCACTTAGTCTGACTCCCTGGGCACGGACCGGATCACCGCCACGAGACTACAACCCTCAAGAGAACCGGCTCCGGGTAAGCTCCCGCGTGCGCAACGCAGCGCAACACAGGCCCAGGGGCGCGTCAACTTTTGGCGTAGTCGGCAGAATTTCGTGCCCGCAACCACCGGGTACTGCGTGCCTGAAAAAGACTGTTCAAACTTACCTGTGGTGAAGATTCCCGCCATCCGGCGCCATCTTCTGTCTTCTTCCCGCCATCCGCGAAGTTTTCCCGCCATCCGGCGCCATCTTCTGCCTTCTTCCCGCCATCCGTGGAGTTTTCCCGCCGTTGGATGCCATCTTGAGGACGCCGCGCGGGAAGAAGAGGGGCGTGGACTCCGAAAGCGCGCGAGAACTGAAGCCCCGCCTCACGTCCGGACGTTGCGTATGGTCCTGGAAGGATCCCAGCAGACGCCGACGTCACAGGAGCGCGACGGAAGGTCCTCAACCCTGACGATCCACTGCGGAGACGTGGCCTACGGAAGAGGATCATGGCAAGGTAGGCCACGGTCCACTAGGGGGGAGAAGGATGTCGGATACGGAGGAGAGCTTCACCGCTTCAACCCCCGCCAGCGCCACCGCTGTTGCGGTCATTCCTTTCACCATGCCCTATATCCCGGGGGCAGCCTGGCTACCCCAGTACTCAGGGGAGTCACATACCCTGCATGACTTTAGAGAAAAGCTGGATAGCCTCTTCCAGGTGTACCCCCTCACAGAGGAGCAAAAAGTGAGCATCCTGGTGGCCCAATTAACCGGGGCAGCCCAAAGGGAGGTAAAGTCCTGGCCACCTGGGAGGAGGACTGTCGCAGAGATACTAACCCAGCTAACCGAGGAGGAGCTGCAGTACTACCAATACGAGGAAAGCCAAGAGGACCCGGACGGGTCTGAGGACTACCCTCAGGAGGGAGCACAAAGAGGACATAGCTACTGAAGGGAAGTAGCGTGAATAAAGAGCTGTAAATAGTTACCCGTAAGGGTACAAGGACTGCTGCTAATTAAAATATGGTCCCCGTTGGGACTAGTGAATTGTTCCCCGTGTGTCCCTATCCCTTACCAGGCTGAGGACTGTGAGCAGCCATCCCCTATCCCTTACCAGGCTGAGGACTGTGAGCAGCCAATCCTTATCCCCACTGGCCGAGGACTGAGAGCGGCCATATCCTGTAAATAATTATGTGTTTCTAGTAATTTATAGGAGTCCTTGGTGGATTTACCGGGAATCCTTTGTACAGTTAGTGGAGCGTAACCCAGGATGGACTAAAAACTGTTAAGGACTCGGGGCAGGACAGACCCCTACCTGGTTACGTCTCCCTGTTTTGGTGAAATGGACACCTTGCTTTTCTTCAAAAACTGCACCCGGTTGCGGACACGCCGTGACCATCTTTATATGTTTTTCTTATTGTACTATTATTGTTTATACCTTGTTATGTTTAAAAATATGTTTAGTCCCGGAGTACTAAATTTCACTAGGGGGGAATGTGGCACCCCAGGGGTCTGGTTTCCACAGTAACAGCAATGTTATGTCTGAGAGCAGGTGGGAGGTCTCTTGGTCAGGAATCCTATGCATGCCGCACCTCCTGCCCAGTTCTGGGAGGGGAAGAACTTCCCCTGTATAAACCTGGGGCTGAGGCAGGGTTAGGGAGTGGAGAGGGAGAGTTCAGCCAGGAGGGCTGACAGGGAGCTGTGGCTCCGGCTGGGCCCAGCTCCTGGGCCATGCCAGAAGTAGAGAAGAGAAGCAGCATAGGAAGAAACAACAGGAGCTCTGTGGGAGCAGTGTTACAAAGAGTCAGGGGCTGGCAGCTGCAGAGCTCGCCCTGACTGAGAAGATTTCTTACCGGACCCGGAGTCCGAGGCTGCGGGGACTAACTCCTACCCAGCAGCAGAATCCGTCAGGCAGGGGATTTCAGGTCCTCTGGCCAAGAAACCCGAAGGCACGGTCACACGCATGGGACCAGCACCGCCGTCGTGGAGCGGAAGCTATTAGAAGGCCCCGAGTCACCGGCCATACGGGTGAGCACCACACGGTACACTCAGGGACGTGGGCTACTTATACTCGCTTCTAGCAAGGTAGCCAGAAGAGTATCGTTAGTTTGGGAGGCCTACAACTCCGCCTGGCCAGGGGAGATCCCATCTGCTCAAGGACTGACCAGGCCCCAACCGCTAGCCAGTACTCCGGGAGGGTCTATCGTTGTCACCAGTAAAGACCCTGAACTACACCGCATCGTCTCTGAGTGGTTCCTGCTACCCCCATCATCCACGTCGGCTGCCCTGAGGCCATACCCCTCCCGTTGCGGGTTATACCATCCACGCTGCACCATCCTTCCACCGGCCTCAGCGGTCTGCCCTGCAGCGGCAGCTCCATAGCTGCATTCAACGGGTGGCGTAGTCGTCCATCATCTACCGCTGATACAGCGCCACTTAGTCTGACTCCCTGGGCACGGACCGGATCACCGCCACGAGACTACAACCCTCAAGAGATCCGGCTCCGGGTAAGCTCCCGCGTGCGCAACGCAGCGCGACACAGGCCCAGGGGCGCGTCACATCTAGCCCAGGAAATACTTTGTGCCTAGTAGCAATGTCTGCCAGTCAGCGGATTATCCCAGCTGTTAAGCAAGCTACACCACCTGTAGTTTGGACACTTAATTTTTTCAAAGGAAATGCTTCGGGCCCCCGGGACACTCAGTGAAGAGTATCGGGAGGCACTCCAAGCCACAGGGGCTGGGACTGGCGGTAGGACGCCTTGATGTGGACCGCCAAGATCGATCCTTATAAAAGCTTTTTAATTGCAGCAGCTTTAGTGGACGCTACTGGAGCTGTAATTCCCGCGGCTGCTGGCATCAGACTTGCCCTCCAATAGATCCTTGTAAAAGGATTTAAAGTGTACTCATTCAAATTAGAGAGACAATTTAAATTAAAAAGATTAGACCTGCCTCCATCGCAGGGGGGCTAGCTCGACCCACCAGCGGACAGGCACCAGTATTGGGAGAGGGGGGCTGGCCGTCAGGGTCCACCACAGCTCTGGCACAAACCCGGCGACACGGAGGTCGCACGGGCAGGAACGGAGTGGCCGTGTCAGCTTCGCACATTTTTGGTTTTAGAAGGGCATGACATGCCTATAGCTGTGTCTCCCCCTCCTTTTACTCCTCAACCTCTTTTCTTTTTGCATGACTATATGTACTTGTCACTTTTCCATGTGTTAGTAGTGTCTTCAGAGCAGTTTGTCAGCTTTTGGACACCTTTAAAGTGTTTTCAATGTGTTTCTATGTGTTTTTGTTTGCCTGCCATTGGTTTTAACAGTGTTCGACGGTGTTCGACGAACAGTTCGACGAACAGTTCGGCGAACATACGGGTGCTCGACGAACCGAACTCAAACACTACGGGGGTGGCTCAACTCTACTCTGTGTGCCTTTAAATTCTTAGTGGGGTTTTTCCTAAAATTGGTCAGCCGTTGGACTCACTGCATACCCTATAACTGTATAGCAGACCTTCTCCTTTCTAATCGGAACATGTCGTACCTTGTTACTGTGGCCCTACTCCGTGTGTCTTTAAATTCTTAGTGGGCTTTTTCCTAAAATTGGTCAGCTGTTGGACTCACTGCATACCCTATAACTGTATAGCAGACCCTCTCCTTTCTAAAGTGAACATGTCGTACCTTGTTACTGTGGCCCTGCTCCATGTGTCTTTAAATTCTTAGTGGGGTTTTTCCTAAAATTGGTCAGCCGTTAGACTCACTGCATACCCTATAACTGTATAGCAGACCCTCTCCTTTCTAATGGGAACATGTCGTACCTTGTTACTGTGGCCCTGCTCTATGTGTCTTTAAATTCTTAGTGGGGTTTTTCCTAAAATTGGTCAGCCGTTGGACTCACTGCATACCCTATAACTGTATAGCAGACCCTCTCCTTTCTTATGGGAACATGTCGTACCTTGTTACTGTGGCCCTTCTCTTTATCTTTAAATTTTTAGTGGGGTTTTTCCCAAATTTTGGCAGCCCTTGAAGTCACAGCATGGGTATTACCACTATAGGAGACCCGCTCCTTTATAAAGGGAACATTTTTTTTACTGAGACCCTCCTCTATGTCTCTTCAAAGGGGTATTGGGTTGCGTCCAAATTTTTGGCAGCCCTTGCAGTCACTGGATACGCAATAACAGTATAGGAGACCCACTTGTTAATAATGGGAACAACAAAGCATAGCTGGCTGATGGCTCTCTAACAATAGCTACAGCCGACTGCAGGCCTTTAAAGAATAGTAAGGGCCGTCTAATGTCCCTGTAAAAATAGGCTTTATGACTTTCAGAGTCCCTCCATCATAAATAATAAAGGATGTGTCTGATGATGTGTCACACACCACATAGCCAGATAAGGTTGTAAAATGTTAAAATGACATTTCCCGGTGAATGCATTTGTCTTAAAAAATAATGTAAAAAAAATAAAACAATAGGATCTTTCTTTAGAATATAAAGCAGCGTCACTAATTTAACCTCAATGTAATCACATTGTTCAGCTCATGCACCTCCTCCTCCATCTCCAAAATGATCACATCAGTCACAAGCTGACAGCACTGCAGCACTGCCTTGGCCAAGCGGCAACAGGCTGTGCTGAAGATAACATGCTTAATGCTTAATTGACAAACCGCCCAACGCTGCAGAGTTGTTGAAAGCTGTAACACAGCAGCCTGATCTGTGGCTCTCACCGCTGAACATACAGCCAGGCATGGTCGTGTGTGTGACAATAGGCGGAACCTGGTGACAGAGAAATGACAGCCGGGGTAGATACGGTTTCCCTCTATGCCAGTCCTTTCACCGAGCTAAAGAATATGGCTGTGGTGAAATACAACTCACACTGAGAAGCTGTTTCAGATTGAAAAACATTGTGCCCACCAGAGGATTTGATTCTGAGGGCTAACCTTTCTCACCCGCTCAAGAGCCCCATAGCAGCTGTAAAGTTAGCGCTATCATGAACTCTCCTGAGGTAGAAGCCAAGGCACACCAGAGGATTCTCTGGTGGGACCGTCCAACCCTGCCGAGAAGCAGTCCTGGCTAAGAAAAGTGTGTGGGAATGTTCCCGGACACTCTATGCTTTTTTACTGAGGAGGAAACACACGCAAACACGGGGAGAACATACAAGGTCATTGCAGATGTTGTCCTTGCTGGGATTTGAACCCAGGATCCCAGCGCTGCAAGGCTTCAGTGCTAACCACTGATCAAATGTGCTGCCATTCACCCTCTAATATCTAACAGGCTGGAGAAACTTGCACCTACTGCCACTCCATCTTCAGCATCTTTGTGAGAAAATGTATTTGGGCAGCCACTCAGTCTACCAAATAAAATTCCTGAGAAGGAAATTGGGGATGGCTTTGCTACTGGTACTGGGGCAGTGCTAATACCATGGCGTCATACCATAGTTTGCTGGAAATATTCCAGGCTGGTAGGAGGCAAGCAAATTCCCACAGAAAAGTACCAGCAGTAATGTTCAGGCCACATTTCAAGTGCAACCAGCTTTAAAGGACTTCCTGGGAGAAATGACAAGCAGGGTAGATACGGTTTCCCTCTATGCCAGTCCTTTCACCAAGCTAAATACAACTTTCAGCAAAAAAAAGTTGTGGACTGGCTCCGTACCGTCCCTGGCCACATTCACCTGTCCACGAGTTTGTGGTAAGGCGGTCGTTCCCAGTAAGTGCACTGGGGAGGGCACGGGTAATGTTGCGGGACCCGTGCTTGTGGAAGGCGGAGGCGATACCTGGAAATATAGTGGCGGCTGGGGACCGAGTATGGACACCTGCCCGCCGCCGGCATGAGGTTGTGAAAAGCTTCCGCCTCCATGAGCTTAAAAGGCCACATTTCAAGTGCAAATAGCTGCCCAGAAATCTGGCAGTTTAGTGTTGCGGCCTGTGGGTGGGTGACTGGCTGCATACTTGCGCTTGCATTCCAAGGAATGGGGTAGGGACAACTGAACACTGCAGTGGGACAAGAATGTGGACCGTGATTGGTGCATGGCGGGAGGCATCTTCGCATGCGCCAAGGATCACTTATGATGGGCACACTTTTAGGCAGTGACCTGGGAGTCAGAGATGCTTCCATAGATCTTCCCCATGCTGTTCCCATGTCTTTTCAGCACTGTATGCATGTGTCTGATGATGTGTCACACACCACATGGTTGTAAAATGTTAAAATGACATTTCCTGGTGAATGCATTTGATTTGTCTTGGTTGAAAGCAATTCAAAAGTGCAAAAACGCATCAAAAACGCTACGTGTGAACATAACCCAAGTTGTGGAGGAGTATTTTTGTTTTTGGTTATTTATTTTGCCTTATAAATAACCATGGATGTTCCTTAACATATTTCCCAGGAATATCCATTTTGGTTTCGTTTTTGTATGTTTTATTGTGAGTCCGTAAAAGTGGCGTAATACCACTGACCATGTTGCTGACAGCAGTGATCTGGGAGTCAGAGATGCTTCCAGGGGTCTTCCCCATGCTGTTCCCACGTCATTTGAGCACTGTTCCCATTGATTTGGACAATTTTTAGGCCCTATGCAGACCGCGGTGGGGGAGCCGCTTGAAAAATGCTCAAGTTTCCCATAGACTTACATTGGGCTCGTTGCTCGGGTCGAGCACCCGAGTATTCCAATTTGCTCGACCCGAGCAACGAGTACCCGAGCATTTTAGTGCTCGTTCATCACTAATAATAACCTCATAGCATTACTACACTCCTCAGAAAACCTTTAACTATCCCAGAAAACCTCAAGGTCAACCCCAACAAAGGTTCCTCATGTCCTTGCAAGTATATCATAATATCAGCTTCACAATATCAGTAGAAACCATTTAATTTCAATTACATTAACACAACTAGATGCTCTTAGAAGCTAAAAAAACATTGATTCATAGCATTGGTGATAACGAAAAGTGCCAGGAAAGCTAGTCTTGACCTGGAACACCCAAGTAAATATACCTGTTTGTCTGATATTAGGGATGAAAGTCCAGAACTGAGTTCACTACAGCAGGACATTGCGCCAAGGAACCAGAACAATGACGGCTGTAGGAAGGAGGGAAATAAGAGAGCAGTAAAGGCTAGACAGATGTTGGTACTAGAAGACTTTATAATTAGGTGGACAGACAGGGTTATCTGCCACCAAGACCATGAATGCTTAACAGTACGTTGTCTACCAGGTGCTTGGGTTTGGCATTGTAACATCTCCACCAGGACCGACTCCTGCAATGTCTTCTTCTGTCAACATTTATTCTGTTGGCAATAGAAGAGATGTTGGAAGTAGAATCTCTGACAGCATGGATGTGTGTGCTGTCCAAATCGAGTTATTAGCTCCTTGCTCCAGCAAATTGGAGAACACCACACTAGTGATTAGTGAGCACTAAAATTCTCGGGTACTCATTGCTCGGGTTGAGCAAATTGGAATGCTCGTGTGCTCGGTCCGAGTATCGAGCCCAATGTAAGTCTACGGGAAACTCGAGCATTTTTCCGGCAGCTCCCCCCGGCGGTCTGCAGAGGGCCTAAAAATTGCCCAAATCAATGGGAACAGTGCTCAAATTACATGGGAACAGCATGGGGAAGACCCCTGGAAGGATTTCTGACTCCCAGGTCACTGCTGTCAACAATGTTGTCAGAGGTATTACGCCACTTTTCCAGACTCGCAATAAAACATACAAAAACTAAACCAAAATGGATTTTCCTGGGAAATACGTTAAGGAACATCCTTTCCAGAGTAATGACTTGTATATAAGGCAAAATAAATAACCAAAAACAAAACTGCTCCTCCACATCTTGGGCTATGTTCACACATAGCATTTTTGATGCATTTGTGCACTTTTGCATTGCTTTCAACTGTGCAAAATGAATTCACCAGGAAATGTCATTTTAATATTTTACTACCTTATCTGGGCTTATGGTGTGTGACATTGGAAAACCTTGGAAAGACCCCTGGAAGAATCTCTGACTCCCAGGGCACTGCCTAAAACTGTGGTCATCATCAGACGTGATCCTATATTACTGGGGTAATATACAGACATTTTTGGCAATGTGACAAATCTTAAACTCCATTTAAAATGGGCAAGGTGGGTGTCAAGGGACGGGAAAGTGGACGTTATGGTGATGGTGATAGTGCACACAGAGGCCGTTGGCAAGATGAAACTGTGCCTGCTGAGGGAGCACAACAAACACCCACGTCATGTCAAACTACCTTCCTGCCCCAATTTCTAGGGGGGTGCGGAACACCACTATTGAAGCCAGAGCAGTGTGAAAAGGTTGTTGGTTGGATAGCAGATAAAGTTTTCATTCAGTTTTCCACCACCACCACCCTGTGTTCCACATGGTCCAGTCTCAGTAGATGTGAGTCTAGATCACATTATTAATTCTTTATCGCCATTTATTCCATGGGGCATTACATGTGAAAAAGGGGTATACATTTCAAAAACAATTACAATAATCTTGAACAAAAATGTGACAGTGACTGGTACAGGAGAGAAGAGGACCCTGCCCACGAGGGCTAACAGTCTACAAGGCATGGGTGAGGATACAGTAGGTGAGGATAGAGCTGGTCTTGCAGCGGTAAGGTGGAGCAAGAGTTACTGCAGGTTGTACGCATGTTACAAGAGGTGGGTCTTCAGGTTCTTTTGAAGATTTTAACATTAGGCGAGAGTCAGAAATGGTGGGGTAGAGAGTTCCAGAGAAGGGGGGATGCACAGGAGAAATCTTGTATGTGATTGTAGGAAGAGGAGATAAGAGGGAAGTAGAGAAGGAGATCTCGTGAGGATCAGAGGTTGCGTGCAGGTAAGTACCGGGAGAGTAGGTCACAGATGTATGGAGGAGAAAGGTTGTGGATAACGTTGCATTCCAAGGTTAGGGTTTTGAACTGGAGTCTCTGGGCAATGGGGAACCAGTGAAGGGATTAACTGAGAGGAGAGGCCGGGGAATAGCGATGGGACAGGTGGATTAGTCGGGCAACAGAGTTTAGGATAGATTGGAGGAATGCGAGAGTGTTAGAAGGGAGGCCACAGAGCAGGAGGTTTCAGTTGTCGAGACGGGAGGTGATGAGTGCACGCACTAGTGTTTTTGTAGATTCGTGGTTGAGGAATGTGCGGATCCGGGAGATTTTTTTTACTTGGAGTCGGCATCTTCCGCACCATAATCCTCCTTTCTCCCACCATTCCGAGTGCACTGAGACAACTGATCCCACACTTGGACACTCCGAAGAGCTGTTTTGTTCATCTTTCCATTTATATATTCTGGCCTCTGGCTCGGTCATCTTGGAAGTGGAAAGAGCTTGAATATGTGGTTTCACAGAGAGATTAGAGTCCAGGGTTACCCCAAGAGCTGTTCACTTTTCCATCTATAGATTTGGGCTTCTCGACCGGCCAGCTTCGAGCAGGGCAACAGAAGATCGCATGTAGCGATTTGAGCAGCCACGGTCACATGAAGGTGACAGTGGGAACGTGCAATTACTGTGGCAAGAGGGGGATAATGATGAGACATAATGGATAGAAAGTAAGGAGGAGGACCAGGGTGCGGAAGTGGAAGACTAAGCGGTGGATGATGAAGTCACTGACCTAACCTGGCAAGGGGACATGCAGAGCGAGGACAGCAGCACACAGGGAGGAGGGAAGCGTAGCACCACAACAGGCAGGAACAAGCAGTGTGGTGCCAACAGACACAAGGCGGGCAACCGCTCCCCGGAACACCAACACGACGGAAGTTGCCAGTACAACTGTTAGGTCTTCCCAAGTCAGGTTCTTTTTCAAAGACTGTTAAGATAATCCCAAAAAGTCCATTTGCAACATCTGCCAGGCCAGCATCACCCAGAGCACCAAAACTACCAGCCTGACCACCACTAGCATGCTGAGGCACATGACAGCAAAGCATCTGACTAGCTGGGCCAAACACCAAGGTCCAGAAACAGTGTCTGCGGGTGACACCACTGCCTCTTCCGCTGTTGTGAGTTCACACCAATTCTCTGTCCATGGCGCATGCGAAAATGCCTCCCTCCCTGCACCTGTCATTGCAGACTTGCAATCATCACTATCCATGTCCTTGTCCCTTTGCAGCGTTCAGTTGTCCCTATCACAGTCCTTGGGATGCAAGCGCAAGTATGCAGCCAGCCACCCACCCACAGGCCGCAATACTAAACTGCCACATTTCTTGACTGCTTGCACTTGAAATGTTGCCTTTTAGGCTCGTGGAGGCAGAAGCTTTCCAAAACCTCATGGCGGCAGCCGGGTGTCCATACTCGGTCCCCAGCCACCACTATTTCTCCCGGTATTGTCTCCGACTTTCACAAGCATGGGTCCCACAACATTACTCGTGCCCTCCCCAGTGCACTTACTGGGAAGGACCGCCTAACCACAAACACGTGGACAGGTGAATGTGGCCAGGGACGGTACATCTCACTGATGCATGTCACTGGGTTAATATTGTGCTCGGTCTCCTAGACAACGACCAAATTATTCATGATGGTTGGATCATCCATCTCCTTAGCGTTGTGTTACTTGGAATGCAAATGTAGCACCCTGAGGATTCGGCTGCTACAGGAGTATTGCACCTCAACCCAGAGGTGTGATATTCCACTCCCGGGTAAGGAAGGAGTGTGGAACTGAGCTCAGATAGACTGCATGCACTACATACATCCCATTCCAGAGGAGCAGGCCGACGGCACTCCCACTTAGAAATGTGCAGGTGCGACCGAGCCTGTTCCTGGCTGGAGTGGGAGGGGGGAGGAACATCCCATGTAGTGTAGGGGCAGATAGGGGGAGCAGTCTGGGTAGTGGTAGGAGCTCATTGGGTGCTGGTCACCTGAGCTCACACATAGAGGGATATATAAGGAGGGCACCAACTTAGAATCAGGGTCAGTCAGTCAGCTGCAGAGGACAAGTCAGATGCAGAGAGCAGGAAACAGCAGCCCTGGAGAGAGAGAGAGTGGAGTGAAGAAAGACCCAGAGGGGGACAAAGAAGGGACCCAAGAACCCAAATAAGAACACCGGGTGAGGAGTCAGCAAGAGGGTACCGGAACCCAAGCTGGTGGGGGCAAAGACATTCCCCAGCCAGAGACCGGAGACCGTGGGCAGTGTCTGTCACGGTCACCCACTACATTCACCCTGAAGGCACACCACAGGAAGGGTCAGGGAACCTAAGGCCAAAGGTTGCCCAACAGAAGGCCCGAGGGAGCTGGACTTAGGTGAATCACTGGTGGGGACGGCTGAAGAAAGGACAGAGGGAGAGCTCAGGGCCACGCTCCGGACTTGTTTGGGGGTTGGCCGGATCCAGGACCTGGTGGACGCAGCACGGCTCGGGAGGTCACTTGGAGCTAGAGTGACCAGGAACATCTGCAGTAAGTAAAGACCCTTAACTGCACTACCCGAGTCTGTCATCATTACCGGCTGCACCGCACCACCACAACCCCCATCCTCTGCGCCTGTCCCCTCTGAGGCTATACCCCTCCCGTTGGGGGTTATCCCACCAAGCTGCGCATCCACCATCAGCCTCAGCGGACCCTGCTGCAGCGGCGGCCACAGTGACCGCATCACAACGGGTGGCGTAGTCGACACAACGAACTTTAATAACATCAGTAAAGACTGCCACAAAACCCTGAGCTTGACGCCCTGGGCACGGGACCGGGTCACAGCCGCTCGGAGACTACAACCCCCCCCATCTGATCCGGTGCCGGGTATTCCCCTCAAAAAGGGAATATGTCCCAGGGGGCGCGTCAACTTTGGCGTAGTCGGCAGGATTACGTGCCCGCAACACCCGGGTACTGCGTGCCTGAAGAAAAGTGCAAGTTTACCTCAGAAAGAAGACTCCTGCCGGTTCCGGAGGGTCCACGCCATCGGACTCCATCACCAGTCGTTTCCCGCCGATTGTCCGCCATTTCCAGCTTGTTCCCACCATCTGCAGAGTTTCCCGCCACTGGGAAGCGATTCCCGCCAAAACCGCAGATTTCCCGCCTTGGAAGAGCAGCGGACGCCATTATGGGCGTGCCAAAGGAGGGCAAGAGGCCACCTCCCATCGTGGGCCGGGACAGAAAATGGCGCCAAAAGTGGAAACCGCCCCCACCAACAGAGACTGTGATGCTGGAGGTGTCAGTCAGCGTGAAAGAACTACCCCTGGAGCTGACAGTCACCGAGTTGCCCCGGGACCGCCCTCGAAGTGGGAGGAGACGAAAGAAAAGAGCAAAGATGGGTGTCGCTTGGAGCAGTCTAGAACGAGCGCACCCGGAGGCAAGGTGTCCAGAGCGAGAGCACCCGGAGTCGAGAAGAGGAAGAGTAGACCCGGGAATGGAGCGGCAGCAGAGCAGCACCGGCCCGCTGGCCAGGAGCCTGCAAAAGGAAGAAGGAGGAGGGCAGAGCAGCACCGGCCCGCTGGCCAGGAGCCTGCCGGAAGCCGAGCAGAGCAGCACCGACCCGATGGTCAGGAGCCTGCTAGAGTCAACAACCCCGCTAGGCTTAGCGGAGATCCTGGCGCAGCTTCCCCGAGATCGGGAGTGCGCGCGGAGTGCCCTGGAGGGCCTCGCGGGAAGGATGGCCCGAGTGCAGAGGGAGATCCTGGCGGAGTGGGGCCGGGAGATGGCCCAGCAAGCTGGAATCCGTCCACGGAACCCGCTCCCTTGGAAGAAGACACCGACTACCTCTGCGGATGACGCGGGAGGACCCAAGGCCGGAGACGGCGCAGAAGAGGGAGCGAGACGCATGGCAGCAGGTAAGGGGGACGCCTATACCCCATACCGGAAGACCGCCCACCTGCCCCAGCTCCCCGTCGCAGAGCCCGAAAGTCCCCCGGCCGTACCCGAGACCGCCATGACACCGCCACCGACTAGGCCCCGACCGGAAGCCGCCGTCGCGACCCCAGTGACGTCACGCGTCGTGACCCGGAGCGTGGCGAAGGAAGGGAAGCCTCCGGCCTGGTCGCAAGGCCTAGCGTTTCCGGGCGCCGCATCCCCAGCAGAGCCATCTACCTCCGCGGAGCCTCCGGCCTGGTCGCAAGGCCAGGTGGCCCAGGGTGCCGCCGTGTTAACAGTTCCATTTACCTTCCAGATGCCCCAGGCCTGGCCGCAAGGCCTGGGCAACCTGGGCGCCCCCACCATCGCGCCCGCACCCGTAACATCAAGGGTGCCAAGTCTGGGAGAGGACCCCTTCAGCCAGCTAGCGTGGCCGGACGGGCGGCCCTTCATCTGGCCCAAAGAATTCTTGGAACTGGAGCGACAAAAGAAGTTAGGTCCCCTGTGTGAGCCCCTGATCCCGGCTCCAAAGCCCGTGACTCGGGTCTCGCCTCCACTCGAGGAAGCCCAGTTCGTGTGGGACCCCACGGGAGAAGATTTGATGGGGTTCACCGGAGAGACTCGGGCAGCTGCAGCAGAGCGTACCGAGTGTTGCCGTCAACAGCTGGCAGAGTTCAAGAGAGAGCGGGAGGAGAGGCGGGCCAGAGAGCAATGGGCCCGGACCCGCAGCGCGGAGCAAAAGAGTCGGACCAGAAGGGACCCCTATGCAGCAGATCGTCCCCGTACCATCGGGACGGTAATAAAGTTTAATGCGCAGCATGGGTGGGGCTTCATAAAGGACCGGAACACCATGGGTGACGTCTTCGTTACCCGACGGGATGTCGAGTCTCACCTGCCAGAGGGTCACAAAGGCCGTGACCTCTACGTCGGTGACGAGGTAACGTTCACCCGGCACAAGTGTGCCAAGGGACCTTACGCCCTCCACGTGCATCGCCTGACAGAGGAGGAGTTGCGGTGTAGGGAGGAGGAGCCAGAAGACCCGGACGGGTTCAAGGCTAGAAGGTACTATGACTGAAATAGTACAAAGGAGATGTAAATAGTTACCCGTCGGGGTACACAAGTAACCGTGGCTGCTTTAAAGTTTAGTCCCCGTTGGGACCAGTGAACAGTTTAACCCGTGTGTCCCCTACCCAAACCAGGCTGAGGACTGTGAGCAGCCATCCCATTCCCTTTACTTGGCCGGGGACTGAGAACGGCCAAAACTTCCCTGTACATAGTTGCGCTTCCTAAGGCGCCCCCTACTGGTTTTATGAGAAACTGCTTATCAAAAGACTGTCGCACTTTACCTGGTCACGAGTTGCACGGTGACCAGAGGAGGAAGAAAGAAAGAGACGACGAGAATGTTATAATGATGTCTATATGAAAAAGTTTATATATATATAATATTTTATATGTTTTATATGTTTATAAAAATTTGTATGTTTTGGTGTTTTTGTCTTTGCAGCCCGAGGACGTGCTGTGGTTTACCAGGGGGGAATGTAGCACCCTGAGGATTCGGCTGCTACAGGAGTATTGCACCTCAACCCAGAGGTGTGATATTCCACTCCCGGGTAAGGAAGGAGTGTGGAACTGAGCTCAGATAGACTGCATGCACTACATACATCCCATTCCAGAGGAGCAGGCCGACGGCACTCCCACTTAGAAATGTGCAGGTGCGACCGAGCCTGTTCCTGGCTGGAGTGGGAGGGGGGAGGAACATCCCATGTAGTGTAGGGGCAGATAGGGGGAGCAGTCTGGGTAGTGGTAGGAGCTCATTGGGTGCTGGTCACCTGAGCTCACACATAGAGGGATATATAAGGAGGGCACCAACTTAGAATCAGGGTCAGTCAGTCAGCTGCAGAGGACAAGTCAGATGCAGAGAGCAGGAAACAGCAGCCCTGGAGAGAGAGAGAGTGGAGTGAAGAAAGACCCAGAGGGGGACAAAGAAGGGACCCAAGAACCCAAATAAGAACACCGGGTGAGGAGTCAGCAAGAGGGTACCGGAACCCAAGCTGGTGGGGGCAAAGACATTCCCCAGCCAGAGACCGGAGACCGTGGGCAGTGTCTGTCACGGTCACCCACTACATTCACCCTGAAGGCACACCACAGGAAGGGTCAGGGAACCTAAGGCCAAAGGTTGCCCAACAGAAGGCCCGAGGGAGCTGGACTTAGGTGAATCACTGGTGGGGACGGCTGAAGAAAGGACAGAGGGAGAGCTCAGGGCCACGCTCCGGACTTGTTTGGGGGTTGGCCGGATCCAGGACCTGGTGGACGCAGCACGGCTCGGGAGGTCACTTGGAGCTAGAGTGACCAGGAACATCTGCAGTAAGTAAAGACCCTTAACTGCACTACCCGAGTCTGTCATCATTACCGGCTGCACCGCACCACCACAACCCCCATCCTCTGCGCCTGTCCCCTCTGAGGCTATACCCCTCCCGTTGGGGGTTATCCCACCAAGCTGCGCATCCACCATCAGCCTCAGCGGACCCTGCTGCAGCGGCGGCCACAGTGACCGCATCACAACGGGTGGCGTAGTCGACACAACGAACTTTAATAACATCAGTAAAGACTGCCACAAAACCCTGAGCTTGACGCCCTGGGCACGGGACCGGGTCACAGCCGCTCGGAGACTACAACCCCCCCCATCTGATCCGGTGCCGGGTATTCCCCTCAAAAAGGGAATATGTCCCAGGGGGCGCGTCACAAGCGCAAGTATGCAGCCAGCCACCCACCCATCCACAGGTTGCAATACTAAACTGCCTCATTTCTGGACTGCTTGCACTTGAAATATTGCCTTTTAGGCTCGAGGAGGAGGAAGCTTTCCAAAACCTCATGCCGGCAGCGGCCGGGTGTCAATACTCTGTCCCCAGCCGCCACTATTTCTCCCAGTATCTTCTTCGCCTTCCACAAGCGCGGGTCCCAGAACATTACCCGTGCCCTCCCCATTGCACCTACTGGGAAGGTCCGCCTAACCACAAACACGTGGACAGGTGAATGTGGCCAGGGACGGTGCAGAGCCAGTCCACAGTAAAACAACAGTCATAGAGTTTCAAGGAAGCTTCCCACACACATTTCTTAGCCAGGGCTGCTTCTCAACAGGGTTGGACGGACCCGCCAGAGAACAGGAGACTTCTCCGGTGGGCCCTGGCTTCTCCATCAGGAGAGTTCATAGTGCTGAGGTGAGTTTGTGATGATGATAGAAGCCACCATCTCCTTAGCTTGCTGCTGGTACTTTTCTATGGGAATCAGCTTGGCTCCAACCAGCCTGGAATATTTCCAGTGAATTATGGCACGATGCCATGGTATTAGCAGTGCCCCCAGTACCAGTAGCGAAGCCATCCACAATTTCTTGCTCAGGAATTTTATTTGGTAGACTGAGTGTCTGCCCAAATATATTAGTTTCTCACAAAGTAGCTGAAGATACTGAGTGGCAGTAGGTGCAAGTTTCTCCAGCATGTTAGATATCAGAGGGAGAATAGAGAGGGCAGCACAGTGGCTCAGTGATTAGCACTGAAGCCTTGCAGCACTGGGGTCCAGGGTTCAAATCCCACCAAAGACAACATCTTCAAGGATTTTGTATGTTCTCCTTGTGTTTGCATGGGTTTCCCCCTCAGGAAAAAAACAGCCATAGAGTGTCCAGGAACCTTCCCACAGACTTTTCTTAGCCAGGGTTGCTTCTCGGCAGGGTTGGATGGGCCCACCAGAGAATCCTCGGATGGGCCCTGGATTCTCAATCAGGAGAGTTCATGATGGCGCAAACTTTGCAGCTGCTATGGGGCTCTTGAGCGGGGGAGAAAGGTGGGCCCTCAGAATCAAATCCTCTGGTGGGCCCAATGTTTTTCAGTTTGACACTGCTTCTCGGTGAGAGTTGTATTTTACCACAGCCATATTCTTTAGCTCGGTGAAAGAACTGGCATAGAGGGAACCATATCTTCTCCAGTAGAGCACGGTGGCTCTGTGGTTAGCCTTGCAGCGCTGGGGTGCTGGGTTCAAATCCCACTAAGGACAATATCTGCAAGGAGTTTGTATGTTCTCCCCATGCTTGCGTGGGTTTCCTCTAGGTTCTCCAGTTTCCTTCCATACTCCAAAGGCATACTGATAGGGAATTCAGATTGTGAGCCCCAATGGGGACAAGGACCATAATGTCTGTAAAATTGTCTGAATTGTAAAGCGCTGCAGAATATGTTGGCGCTGTATAAATAAAAAGACTATTATTAATATTATTAATCCGGCTGTCATTTCTCTGCCACCAGGTTCCGCTCATTATCACACACGACCATGTCTGGCTGTATGTTCAGCAGTGAGAGCTACAGATCAGACTGCAGTGTTACAGCTTTCAACAACTCTGCAGCTGTGGGCGGTTTGTCACCTAAGCATTAAGCATATTATCTTCAGCACAGCCTGTTGCCGCTTGGCCAAGGCAGTGCTTGTTACCGATGTGGTCATTTCGGAGATGGAGGCCGAATTGGATGAGGAGGTGCAGGAGCTGAACAATGTGATTACATTGAGATTACATTGGCGTGTCTGGTTTTTATACTAAAGAAAGATCCTACTGTGTTTTTTTTTTTTTAGATATATCTCTTCAAATGTGTATTGGAATGCGTCCTAATTTTTGGCAGCCCTTGAAATTGTTGCATATGCAGTAACAGTATAGGAGACACTCTCCTTAATAATGGGAAGGACAATTCAAATAGATTCTATGTTCTAGAATAATAACTGTCTTATCTGAAATTCTTTTACGTGTGAGATATCGCAGTATGGATAGCATATTATACTGATCCAGCCAGGTATTATTGCCTTATACTGCGTGCTGATGGTGCTGCCCAAAAAAATATAAAATCTATTTTATTCCCTATCGATAATGCTGTCAGATGCATTTACAATAGGAACAGGTGCTGCTGCTAGGTGGTATCGTCACCAGCTACACATGAGTGTTCATTCTGGTCGCATGAATGCCTTCCACAGTCCATAATTTTTTTTTTTTAAATTTCTTTGGCCTTATATACAAGTGACTAGATGGAGGCCCGATGCTATCGCATCGGGAGGACGGTAATGCACGATAGGGGCAGGCTTTGCAGCGTTGAGAATCTCTCTCCCCCATGTCGTCACCCACCTATCAGCTTTCTCTTTCCCCATGTGCTGACTTCTCCCGTCTGTGCTCTCTTCTTTGACCTGTCTACCCCATGTGCTATCCTCCTTGTCTGCTGTCTCTCACCTTCCTGTGCTGTGTTCTCCCCTCATATGCTGTCCCAATTGAGCTGTCTCCCCCCCTATGCTCTGTCTCTCTCCCCCCTTTGCGCTTTCTCCCCCATCTGCTGTCTTCTCCTCTCATGTGATCTCTTCTTTGAACTGTGTACCCCATGTGCTCTCCCCCTTGTCTGCTCTCTCTCCACCCCTGTGCTGTCTTCTTCCCTCATGTGTTCTCTTGTTTGAGCTGTCTCCCCGTGCAGCAAATCAGACTGCTGCCATCTTTGAGCAGGTAGATAGCGGCGGTCACATTAAAACTGCGCATGCGCTCCTCCTGTACAAAGATGGCGGCAGTAAGTGAATCATTCGGCAGCGTGTGCGGCGTGTACGGCGTGTTCGCGATGGTGTTCCGCTGGTGGCACCGCACAAGAGGCTGGTACCACCAGCTGTTTCCATATTGAGACACCCATCACTTGGTTGGCCCAATATGGCGGTCGACGAACTTCCGCCGCTTGGAATTCTGGGATCCGGACACATCTGGACGGAACAGGATGTGAAGACATTTCAAGGTAAGTATATTATAGATTACCCTGGAAAGAATGTTTCTAAACATTTTTTCCATTTTAGCATGTTTTTTGTATGTTTTTTTTTTGTCAGTCCACAAAAGTGGCGTAATACTCTGACAACATTGTTCACAGATATGCTATTTGTCAGAGGCCAACTGAGAATAGGTTTGAACACACAACTGCAATACTTTAAATGGAGTGTAATATTTGACACGCTCACAATAATTGCTGGATTATTAGGGCAGTCATATGGGATAACGTCTGATGACCACGGTTTCAGGAAGTCGCCTAATAGTATGGTATTTGTCAGCGACCAAGTGTCAATTGGTTCAACAAAACACAGGTGGCGGACTTTAAAAGCAATGGAATATTTGGCATGCTCCACAAATTTTCTGCATTATTATGGTCATATGGATCACGTGCATCTGATCATTGAAAAAAGTTCCTCTGCTTCCACAATACAGTAATATAAATCAAAATAAAAAAATCTAGCTGTATTCTGTGAATAAGCAAATGGAGCTGTAAAATGGTATACACTGACACATTGCTACAATCTATAAATGGAGGACAATATTTTCCACGTTCACTACAAATGGCTGGATTTGAACCGCAGTTATATGTGATACGTCTGACAGAGAACCATGTTTTTAAATAGCAGGCCTGTAGTTTACTAATTCTATTCTTCAGAGACCTAGTGTGAATAGCTGTACTGACACACTGCAACGAAATGGAAGGCAGAAATGGCTGATTTTGGAACACTGTTATAGGTGATATGCCTGACAGAGAACTACGGTTTTATATAGCATGCCTGTAATTTACTAATATTATTGTTCATAGAGACCTAGTGTGAATAGCTTGACCGACACACTGCAACAAAATGAAAATGGAAGAAATGGCTAATTTTGGAACACTGTCACACATATCACCTATGACAGAGAACCACGGTTTTATATAGCAGGCCTGTAATTTACTAATATTATTCTACACAGAGACCTAGTGTGAATAGCTTGACCAACACACTGCAATGAAATGGAAGGCAGAAATGGCTAATTTTGGAACACTGTCACACATATCACCTATGACAGAGAACCACGGTTTTAAATAGCAGGCCTGTAATTTATTAATATTATTCTACACAGAGACCTAATGTGAATAGCTTGACCAACACACTGCAATGAAATGGAAGGCAGAAATGGCTAATTTTGGAACACTGTCACACATATCACCTATGACAGAGAACCATGGTTTTAAATAGCAGGCCTGTAATTTCTTAATATTATTCTACACAGAGACCTAATGTGAATAGCTTGACCAACACACTGCAATGAAATGGAAAGCAGAAATAGCTGATTTTGGAACACTGTTATAGATAATATGTCTGACAGAGAACCATGGTTTTAAATAGCAGGCCTGTAATTTACTAACATTATTCTACACAGAGACCTAGTGTGAATAGCTTGACCAACACACTGCAATGAAATGGAAGGCAGAAATGGCTGATTTTGGAACACTGTTATACTGTAGGTGATATGTCTGACAGAGAACCATGGTTTTAAATAGCAGGCCTGTACTTTATTAATATTATTCTACACAGAGACCTAGTGTGAATAGCTGGACCGACACACTGCAAGGAAATGAAACTGAAGAAATGGCTGATTTTGGAACACTATTATAGGTGATATGTAACATAGTAACATAGTAACATAGTTTTTAAGGTTGAAGGAAGACTAAGTCTATCTAGTTCAACCCATAGACTAACATGTTGATCCAGAGGAAGTCAAAAAACCCCATGTGGCAAACACTAAGCTCCACATTGGGGAAAAAAATTCCTTCCCGACTCCATACGACAATCAGACTAGTTCCCTGGATCAACGCCCTATCAAGGAATCTAGTATATATAACCTGTAATATTATACTTTTCAAGAAAGGCATCCATGCCCTTCTTAAATTTTAATAGTGAATCACTCATTACAACATCATGCGGCAGAGAGTTCCATAATTTCACAGCTCTTACAGTAAAGAATCCCCGTCTGTGATTATGATTAAACCTTCTTTCCTCCAGACGTAGAAGATGCCCCCTTGTCCCCATTTCAGGCCTTAGAGTAAAAAGTTTCAGTAGAAAGGTCTTTGTACTGTCCCCTCATATACTTGTACATAGTAATAAGATCACCCCTAAGCCTTCTTTTTTCCACAGTAAATAACCCCAAGTGAAATAACTTATCTTGGTATTGCAGACCCCCCAGTCCTCTAATAACCCTGGTCTCTCTTCTCTGCACCCTCTCTAGTTCAGCTATGTCTTTCTTATACACCGGAGACCAAAACTGTACACAGTATTCTAAGTGTGGTCGCACTAATGACTTGTATAGAGGTAAAATTATGGTCTCCTCATGAGCATCTATGCCTCTTTTAATGCATCCTATTATTTTATTTGCCTTTGCAGCAGCTGCCTGACACTGGCCACTAAACGTGAGCTTGTCGTCCACCAATACACCCAGGTCTTTTTCAGTTACAGTTTTGCCCAGTGTTTTACAATTAAGCATATAATTATACATTTTATTTCCTCTGCCCAAGTGCATTACCTTACATTTATCCCCATTAAAGCTCATTTGCCATTTATCAGCCCAAGCTTCTAGTTTACATAGATCTTCCTGTAATATAAAATTGTCCTCCTCTGTATTGATTACCCTGCAGAGTTTAGTGTCATTTGCAAATATTGAAATATTACTCTGTATGCACCCTACAAGGTCATTAATAAATATGTTAAAAAGAAGGTTGCCCAATACTGACCCCGGTGGTACCCCACTGTTAACTGAGACCCAGTCTGAGTGTTTTCCATTAATAACCACTCTTTGTTTCCTATCACTGAGCCAATTCTTAACCCACATACATATATTTTCCCCTATCCCCATTGTTCTCATTTTATGTATCAACCTTTTGTGTGGAACCGTATCAAAAGCTTTTGAAAAGTCCATATACACAACATCCACTGCATTTCCTTGGTCCAGTCCAGAATTGCCTCCTCATAAATGTCTGACAGAGAACCACGGTTTTAAATAGCAGGCCTGTAATTTACTAATATTATTCTGTAGCACCCCGAGGACTCGGCTTCTACAGGGGTATTGCACCTCAGACCAGAGGTGTGGTATTCCACTCCCGGGTAAGGATGGAGTGTGGAACTGGGCTCAGTTAGCTGCATGCACTACACTCACCCCATTTCCAGGGGACAGATCAACGGTACTCCCACCAGATAGATGTGCAGGTACGACAGCTTCTGTCCCTGGCTGGAGTGGGGAGGGGGGAGGAACATCCCAGTGGTGTAGGAGCAGACAGGGGAGGGACTCTGGGCATAGGTAGGAGCCCATTGGGTGCTTGTCACCTGGGCTCGGGTGTCAGAGGGAGTATATAAGGTGGGCACCATCTTAGGACATGGTCTTTTTGGTCTGCTCTGTGCAGAGAGGAGCTCAGCCAGAGAGGGCTGACAGGGAGCTGTGGCTCAGTCTGGGCCCAGCTCCAGAGCCAGGCCTGGAGAGGAGGCCTGAAGCAGAGAGAGAGAGAAAGGAGAAGAAGGAGGAACAGAAACACCAGGAGGGGCCCAGAGACGCAAGAGAAGAGGGAACCCTGAGATCCCACGAGTTAACGGGTGAAGGGTTGGCAGAACAGGGTACCGGATCCCAAACTGGTGGAGGCCAATTATCCTCAGCCAGGAACCGGAGGTCGTGGACAAGTTTTGGCGCGACCCCTCGCCATATCCACCAGGAAGGCATACCACGTATAGGGTCAGGGAATCCGGGAGAGGTTTCACCACCAGAAGGCCCGAGGGAGCTGGACAAAGGTGGATCCCTGGTGGGGACGGCCAGTAGGAAGGAAGAGAGGGGAGCTCAGGACCACGCTCTGGAACTGCCTGGGAGTTGGCCGAGTCCCGCACCTGGTGGACGCAGCACGGCTCGGGTGGTCACTCTTGGCCGAAGTGATCTGAACACCAACTGTGAGTAAAGCTGTGAAAACTGCAATTGCACGTCTCAGTGATTCCTCGTCGCACGGGCACCATTAGTGCTGGGACATACACACCATCTCTCCCAACATCATTCTCATCCTCTGCCCTGAGGCCATACCCCTCCCGTTGGGGGTTATACCATCCACGCTGCACATCCGTACCACCGGCCTCAGCGGACTGCCCTGCAGCGGCGGCTTCATAGCCGCATTCAACGGGTGGCGTAGTCGGACACTACTACCATCATACCAATAACGCCACTTAGTTTGACACCCTGGGCACGGACCGGGTCACCGCCACGAGGACTACTACCCCTATCGGATCCGGCTCCAGGTATTCCCCGCGTGCGCAACGCTACACAACATGGCCCAGGGGGCGCGTCAACTTTGGCGTAGTCGGCAGGATTACGTGCCCGCAACCACCGGGTACTGCGTGCCTGAAGAAAAGTTCACATTTACCTCAAAAAGGAGTCTCCCGCCAATTCCAGAGGGTTCCCGCCATCGGACGCCGTCCGGAGTCGTTTCCCGCCGTTTGCCCGCCATCTGCAGCCTTTGCCCGCCATCCACGAAGTTTCCCGCCATCAGTGGACGATTCCCGCCATCTTGGACAGTTTCCCGCCCTGGCAGAGCGGACGCCATTGTGGGCGTGCCAGAGAGTGGCAAGAGACCACCTCCCATCGTGGGCGCGGTCCCAGAAGGGCGCCAAAAGCGGAGACCGCCCTCACCAGCCGAGACTACCACCATGGAAATGTCCATCAAAGTGGGGGGTCTGCCCCTGAAACTGACTGTCACTAAGTTGCCCCGGGACCACTCCCAAGGGGGGCGGATAGAGAACAAAACGGAGAAGATGGGTGCAGCCTGGAGAAGTCTGGACAGATCGCACCCGGGGATGAAGGAAGAGACAAGCGGTACCGACCCCGTGGTCCGGGACCTGCTGCAGGCCGCCACCCCAGAAGGCCTGGTGGAGATCCTGGCACAGCTCCCCAGAGATCGGGAGCGTGCACAGACCGCGCTGGAGGCCTTGGCCCGGAAGATGGCCCGAGTACAGCAGGAAGCACTGGCCGAATGGGGGAGGGAGATGGCCCAGCAGGCTGGAACCCGCCAGCAGAGGACGCCACCCGCAACGTGGAGCATGTCTGCCCCTGAGGATGGTGCAGGAGGGACGAAGGCCGGAGACGACGCCGCGGAGGGAGCCGCAGGGATGGAAGCAGGTAATGGGGACGTCACCACCCTGAGCCCAGTAGCCGAAAGTCTGCCCCAGCTCCCCGTCGCAGAGCCCGAAGTCCCACTCACCGCGCCCGTTGCCGCACCGCCACTGCTCCCAACTAGGCCTCAAGCGGCCGGAGCCGCGGTCACGCCCCCTTCCGCACCACGCCCCTTGACCCTGAGCGCGGCAAAAGAGGAAGTGCCCCCGGCCTGGTCGCAAGGCCGAGTACCCCCGGGCGCCGCGGTCTCAACAGCGCCCTCCTCCCGGAAGGCGCCATACTTGAATCCAGACAGGATGCCTACGGCCTGGACACAAGGCCGAGCACCCCCGGGCGCCGCTGCCCCTACAGCGCCCTCTACCTCCACCGTGCCACCCCTGGGTGAAGATCTGTTTGCACAGCATACTAGCCCGGATGGGCTGCCCTTCGTTTGGCCACCGGAGTACATCAATCCCCGACTCCGGAGGGAACGGCCCCTGTGTGAGCCTCTAATCCCGGCTCCGGCGCCCGCCAAAATTGTCCCGCTCCCGTTGGAGGAAGCCCAGTTTGCATGGGACCCCACCGGTGAGAACCTAATGGGGTTTACCCAGGAGACCCGGGCGGACGCAGCCCGGCGTGAGGAGTGCTGCCGTCAGCAGCTAGAGGTCTTCGGGAGAGAACGACGAGAGAGGCGGATCCGCGAAGAACAGCTGCAGGTCCGGAGCGCGGAGCAGAAACGCCGAGCCCGACGAAACCCCCGTGCGGCCCACGGTCCCCGCGCCACCGGGACCGTAATAAAGTTCCAGCTGGAGCATGGCTGGGGCTTTATCCGGGATCACCGAACCCCCGGCGACGTCTTTGTCACCCGCAGGGATGTCGAGAGCCACCTGCCGGAGGGACATCGCGGACGTGACCTCTACCCGGGTGATGAGGTCACCTTCACCCGGCATCAGTGTGCTAAAGGACCGTACGCCCTTCACGTACACCGGCTGACTGAGGAGGAGATACAATATGAGGAAAGCCAAGAGGACCCGGACGGGTCTGAAGACTACCCTCAGGAGGAGGCAAGGAGAGGATACCGCTACTGAAGGAAGTAGCATAAACAAAGTACTGTATATAGTTACCCGTCAGGGAATGAGAACTGTTGCTGAAGTTGTTGCTGAGTGAAGTGTGGTCCCCGTTGGGACTAGTGTGGGACTGTTAAAGAACTGTTTCCTGTGTGCCCCTATCCATTACCAGGCTGAGGACTGTGAGCAGCCATTCCCCTATTCCCACTGGCCGAGGACTGAGAGCGGCCATACCCTGTAAATAGTTGCGCTTCCTAAGGCGCCCCCTATTGGTTTTATAGAAGAACTGTTTTCCTACTACAGAATTAGTGACTGTTGCACTTTACCTGGTCACAAGTTGCACGGTGACCAGAGATCAAGAACGTGTTGATCAAGAATGTTTTAAATGAAAAAGTTTTTATGATGCTAAAAGAGTTAATGGCATTTTCTGATAATGTTTTCGTAATGTTTTATACCTGTAAAGTTAAAAGAGAAAAGTACCTCCCATAAAGGGATGAGTTCATAAGTTAATAACTTATATATGAGTGCACTTTAAAAATTTTGTATGTTGTAATTTGCTTTTACTCTATTCCAGCCCGAGGACGTGCTGTGGTTTACCAGGGGGGAATGTAGCACCCCGAGGACTCGACTGCTACAGGGGTATTGCACCTCAGACCAGAGGTGTGGTATTCCACTCCCGGGTAAGGATGGAGTGTGGAACTGGGCTCAGTTAGCTGCATGCACTACACTCACCCCATTTCCGGGGGACAGATCAACGGTACTCCCACCAGATAGATGTGCAGGTACGACAGCTTCTGTACCTGGCTGGAGTGGGGAGGGGGGAGGAACATCCCAGTGGTGTAGGAGCAGACAGGGGAGGGACTCTGGGCATAGGTAGGAGCCCATTGGGTGCTTGTCACCTGGGCTCGGGTGTCAGAGGGAGTATATAAGGTGGGCACCATCTTAGGACAGGGTCTTTTTGGTCTGCTCTGTGCAGAGAGGAGCTCAGCCAGAGAGGGCTGACAGGGAGCTGTGGCTCAGTCTGGGCCCAGCTCCAGAGCCAGGCCTGGAGAGGAGGCCTGAAGCAGAGAGAGAGAGAAAGGAGAAGAAGGAGGAACAGAAACACCAGGAGGGGCCCAGAGACGCAAGAGAAGAGGGAACCCTGAGATCCCACGAGTTAACGGGTGAAGGGTTGGCAGAACAGGGTACCGGATCCCAAACTGGTGGAGGCCAATTATCCTCAGCCAGGAACCGGAGGTCGTGGACAAGTTTTGGCACGACCCCTCGCCATATCCACCAGGAAGGCATACCACGTATAGGGTCAGGGAAGCCGGGAGAGGTTTCACCACCAGAAGGCCCGAGGGAGCTGGACAAAGGTGGATCCCTGGTGGGGACGGCCAGTAGGAAGGAAGAGAGGGGAGCTCAGGACCACGCTCTGGAACTGCCTGGGAGTTGGCCGAGCCCCGCACCTGGTGGACGCAGCACGGCTCGGGTGGTCACTCTTGGCCGAAGTGATCTGAACACCAACTGTGAGTAAAGCTGTGAAAACTGCAATTGCACGTCTCAGTGATTCCTCGTCGCACGGGCACCATTAGTGCTGGGACATACACACCATCTCTCCCAACATCATTCTCATCCTCTGCCCTGAGGCCATACCCCTCCCGTTGGGGGTTATACCATCCACGCTGCACATCCGTACCACCGGCCTCAGCGGACTGCCCTGCAGCGGCGGCTTCATAGCCGCATTCAACGGGTGGCGTAGTCGGACACTAATACCATCATACCAATAACGCCACTTAGTTTGACACCCTGGGCACGGACCGGGTCACCGCCACGAGGACTACTACCCCTATCGGATCCGGCTCCGGGTATTCCCCGCGTGCGCAACGCTACACAACATGGCCCAGGGGGCGCGTCAATTCTACACAGAGATCTAGTGTGAATAGCTTGACCAACACACTGCAATGAAATGGAAGGCAGAAATGGCTGATTTTGGAACACTGTTATAGGTGATATGTCTGACAGAGAACCACGGTTTTAAATAGCAGGCCTGTAGTTCACTAATAATATTCTTTACAGACAACTAGTGTGAAAATATTGACCGACACACTGCAACAGAATGGAAAAGGAGGCCAATATGGCTGTATTCTGCAGTGCTAACAAGCAAATGGAGCAGAAAAATGGTGTACTCTGGATTGCTTTTTAAGCAAATAACCAGGAATAAGAAAAAAAAAATGCCCTGTACCCTTATATCTGGGGCTATGTCTACAAATATCTTTAATTATTACAGCAGCAGACAGGACGTTCAATGGACCCTCTTGCACTATATGCACTGCCATCTGCCACATACACTGCCTGCCTGCCTAACTCCTGCTATCACCACTGAATATATGCAGCTGGATTAGTCCTCAGAAGGACTGTTAGTTCAGATGGATATATATATATATACTGCTCCAAAAAAATAAAGGGAACACTCAAATAACACATCCAAGATCTGAATGAATTAAATATTCTCATTGAATACTTTGTTCTGTACAAAGTTGAATGTGCTGACAATCAAAATCACACAAAAATCATCAATGGAAATCAAATTTATTAACCAATGGAGGCCTGGATTTGGAGTCACCCTCAAAATTAAAGTGGAAAAACACACTGCAGGCTGATCCAACTTTGATGTAATGTTCTTAAAACAAGTCAAAATGAGGCTCAGTATGGTGTGTGGCCTCCACGTGCCTGTATGACCTCCCTACAACACCTTGGCATGCTTCTGATGAGGTTGCGGATGGTCTCCTGTGGGATCTCCTCCCAGACCTGGACTAAAGCATTCGCCAACTCCTGGACAGTCTGTGGTGCAACGTGACGTTGGTGGATGGAGCGAGACATGATGTCCCAGATGTGCTCAATCGGATTCAGGTCTGGGGAACGGGCGGGTCAGTCCATAGCTTCAATGCCTTCATCTTGCAGGAACTGCTGACACACTCCAGCCACATGAGGTCTGGCATTGTCCTGCATTAGGAGGAACCCAGGGCCAACCGCACCAGCATATGGTCTCACAAGGGGTCTGAGGATCTCATCTTGGTACCTAATGCCAGTCAGGCTACCTCTGGCGAGCACATGGAGGGCTGTGCGGCCCTCCAAAGAAATGCCACCCCACACCTTTACTGACCCACTGCCAAACCGGTCATGCTTGAGGATGTTGCAGGCAGCAGATCGCTCTCCACAACGTCTCCAAACTCTGTCACGTCTGTCACACGTGCTCAGTGTGAACCTGCTTTCATCTGTGAAGAGCACAGGGCGCGAGTGCGGCTTTGCCAATCCTAGTGTTCTGTGGCAAATGCCAAACGTCCTGCACGGTGTTGGGCTGTGAGCACAACCCCCATCTGTGGACGTCGGGCCCTCATACCACCCTCATGGAGTCGGTTTCTAACCATTTGTGCAGACACATGCACATATGTGGCCTGCTGGAGGTCATTTTGCAGGGCTCCGGCAGTGCTCCTCCTGTTCCTCCTTGCACAAAGGCAGAGGTAGCATTCCTGCTGCTGCATTGTAGCCCTCCTACTGCCCCCTCCACATCTTCTGGTGTACTGGCCTGTCACCTGGTAGCGCCTCCAGCCTCTGGACACTACACTGACAGACACAGCAAACCTTCTTGCCACAGCTCGCATTGATGTGCCATCCTGGATGAACTGCACTACCTGAGCAACTTCTGTGGGTTGTAGAGTCCGTCTCATGCTAACACGAGTGTGAAAGCGCAACCAACATTCAAAAATGGCCAAAACATTAGCCAGAAAGCATTGGTACTGAGATGTGGTCTGTGGTCCCCACCTGCAGAACCACTCCTTTATTGAGGGTGTCTTGATAATTGCCAATAATTTCCATCTATTGTCTATTCCATTTGCACAACAGCATGTGAAATTGATTGTCAATCAGTGTTGCTTCCTAAGTGGACAGTTTGATTTCACAGAAGTTTGATTTACTTGGAGTTATATTCTGTTGTTTAAGTGTTCCCTTTATTTTTTGAGCAGTGTATATGTGTCACCCTGGCCTGGATGCCACAAGTGCAATTAATGCTGTGTCTGAGAGCAAGGGGGAGGTTCCCTGGTCAGGGGAACATTAGCATGCAATGCCTCCTGTCTCAGGCCAGTAGGGGGAGCAGGCTGCCCCTATAAAAGCTGGTGCTGGGGGCAGGGTTAGAGAGAACTTGAAGGCCTGTCTCAGGACTGAGACGTGTCCCAGAGCAGAGCAGGGACAGACAGTTTTGTATTGCACCTAAGAGGAAGTGTGGCAGGAGGAGAGCCACAAGCCAGAGACAAGAGGTGAAGCAAGCCTGTCTTAGCAGATAAGAGACTGACTTTACCAGACTTTGGTGTCTGAGGCTGAGAGGATTCTACATCCTCCAGCAGATAACCAGTCCGCAAGGGACTGTATATTCCTTGGCCTAAGAAGCCTGGAGGCCCTGCCACAACCGAAGGGACCAGTAAAGCCTTACAAGGCTGGAAGCAGAAGGGAACCCACGTCGCAGGCCATACAGGCGAGAATACACGGAAAGCTCAGAAACGTGGGCTGTTACCCTATAACGAGGAGATAGCCAGAAGGAGCGCAGAAAGCACGGTAGGCCTACACCCTCACCCTGACCACGGCCAATTTCCCCGTTGCTCTCAGACATCCAGGTCCCCTCCTAGCTGGGACTGTTTATGGGTCAGTTTACCTATTTTAGTAAAAACCCTGGACTGCAACTTGTTGTCTGTGTGCTCCTTGCTCCTCCAGCACTATCGGCACCGGGACTCTCACTACCATCACTCCCACCATCCACCACACTGCCCTGGGGCCGCACTCTTCCCGTGGGGAGTCACACCATCCCAGCTGCATATATCATCAGCCCCAGCGGTCTGCCCTGCAGCAGCGGTTCCTAATGACCGCAAATCCACGGGTGGCGTAGTCGGACATAATCAATAGCACATAACGGACTACCACTGGCCTGACCACTACTACTCCCATCGTTCCCTATTGCCCGGATCCGAGTGCCCCACGGCCCAGGGGGCGAGTCATATATATGTTGTGGAATATCTATACTAATTATAAACAAGCAAATCTCTCCCTGACTCAGCAGCACCTCTCCCTACTCTTCCTGTTTCCGAGGTAGACTGTGACGAGCATAGCGGCGCCAGGTCTTATATAGACCTGATGACGCTGTGCGGCCAGCCAATCACTGTAATGCCCACAACCACCATGGCTATGGCATTACAGTGCATGGCAGGCAATCCCTGCATGTTCATTGGTTCTCTGAAGAGTGCCAAACATGCAGGGAGGGGACCCAAGTTCCTACCTGAGCAACCCGGAAATACTCGCTGAGCTTGTCGAGCACCGTGATGCTCGGGTGAGTACCGAGCAGTGGCGAGCACGTTCACTCATCACTACACCATACCCTGTTTAAGCCTCCAGCTTACTGCTGAAAGCTCTCAAATATAGTCTTGTGCTCCTCTTGTTTAGTCCTGTCTGTTTAGCTTCTTTTTATAATATTGTTCCTTGTTTTGACCTCAGTTTGTGTTTCTGACTATTCTTACTTACTGATTTTGTACTTTTCCTGCCCTCTTGGTTTTGACCTGACTACCTGATCACGCCTGCAAGCCTGCACCACCGAACAACAACTTATTGTGTGGGCCCAGACTAGGGGCCCCTGTTTAAGTCTAAATCCTTGTACAGGGCTTAAAGGGTGAAGTTCAGGGCAACACTTGGGATCTGGTAAGCAGAGTGGCTTGTTTTAAGCCTGTTCGTGGTAGCCATTTTAGAGCTGCCAGGCAACCACAGACAGAACATTATTACAGGCAATTGTTGATTGGATAAATAGCTTGTTGGATGGTGTTGAGAAAAACAAATGCCATGAGCGGCATTGGAATAGCAGCAGGAGCTTAGGGAAATAAATGAGTAGCTCAGGAATTGATGCAGGAAGGAAGAGTTTGGGTTCCTAGAGAACTAGGCAACTTCTCTGTTGCCTACAGGCTCTACCGTAAGGATGGGCTGCACTTCAATGGGAGATGTTTGTAACAAACAAAATGCATGGTTGGAGATTGTAATGTCAGCCACATTGTAACGAGAGCCATGACTGAATTACAAATATGGAGGGGTATACTGTGTTCAGGAAGGATAGAAAAGATAAAATATGAGGGTGTGTATTTTTGTGAAATACAACTTAAAACCTGTGCTCAATTACAACATTAAGGAGAACTGCGAAAGTGTGGAGTTGTTAATGGGAAAATATCCCTCTTACAATAATCGGAAGCTACTAAGTAACAGTAGTTTCCTATAAACCACTTAACAGAACTGAGCAGTGGAAACATGATAGGCTGCCATAAATGCAAAAGACAGCAAATAATAGTAAGGAGTCAAGCTATCCAGACATTCAATAAGACATAGAGTCTTCTGGTTGTGCTAAAAGCTGTAGGTTCCAGACAATTGCATCTTTCAGTTGGTTTATGTACCTACCAGAGGAGATAATTTGCTTGCATCTGTTCCTTTCAAATAGACCTGATACAATATCATATCTATAGGCTCAGGAGCTGAAGTGACCACAATATAGTAAGTCTCAATGTAATAGTCAATTAAATATTTCAACTTTAAGAAAGTTAAGTCTTGTAGTCTAGGTTCATGTAATGAAAAAATGGGAATACTGAAGATAAAAGGGGAGTATTTAATGATATCTTACAAAAATCCTGTGAAATGTGAATGAGGGATGGCCACAGGACGAGGGGTACAGCAACAATCAGCAGACATGCACAAAGAATAGATAATATAATATAAATATTTACTAACCAGTTTATAAAACATAGGAAAGGATTGTAGATAAACATCATATATATATATATATATATATATATATATATATACATACATATACAGTGCCTACAAGTAGTATTCAACCCCCTGCAGATTTAGCTGGTTTGATAAGATGCAAATAAGTTAGAGCCTTCAAACTGCAAACGAGAGTAGGTTTTATGAACAGAAGCATAAATCTTACAAACCAAAAAGTTATGTTGCTCAGTTGAATTTTATTAAATTTTAAACATAAAAGTGTGGGTCAATTATTATACAACCCCTATGTTTAATATTTTGTGGAATAACCCTTGTTTGCAATTACAGCTAATAATCGTCTTTTATAAGACCTGATCAGGCCGGCACAGGTCTGTGGAGTTATCTTGGCCCACTCCTCCATGCAGATCTTCTCCAAGTTATCTAGGTTCTTTTGGTGTCTCATGTGGACTTTATTCTTGAGCTCCTTCCACAAGTTTTCAATTGGGTTAAGGTCAGGAGACTGACTAGGCCACTCCAACACCTTGACTTTTTCCCTATTGAACCAGGCCTTGGTTTTCTTGGCTGTGTGCTTTGGGTCGTTGTCTTGTTGGAAGATGAAATTACGACCCATCTTAAGATCCTTGATGGAGGAGCGGAGGTTCTTGGCCAAAATCTCCAGGTAGGCCGTGCTATCCATCTTCCCATGGATGCGGACCAGATGGCCAGGCCCCTTGGCAGAGAAACAGCCCCACAGCATGATGCTGCCACCACCATGCTTGACTGTAGGGATGGTATTCTTGGGGTCGTATGCAGTGCCATCCAGTCTCCAAACGTCACGTGTGTGGTTGGCACCAAAGATCTCGATCTTGGTCTCATCAGACCATAGAACCTTGAACCAGTCTGTCTCAGAGTCCTCCAAGTGATCATGAGCAAACTGTAGACGAGCCTTGACATGACGCTTTGAAAGTAAAGGTACCTTACGGGCTCGTCTGGAACGGAGACCATTGCGGTGGAGTACGTTACTTATGGTATTGACTGAAACCAATGTCCCCACTGCCATGAGATCTTCCCAGAGCTCCTTCCTTGTTGTCCTTGGGTTAGCCTTGACTCTTCGGACAAGCCTGGCCTCGGCACGGGAGGACACTTTCAAAGGCTGTCCTGGCCGTGGAAGGCTAACAGTAGTTCCATAAGCCTTCCACTTACGGATGATGCTCCCAACAGTGGAGACAGGTAGGCCCAACTCCTTGGAAAGGGTTTTGTACCCCTTGCCAGCCTTGTGACCCTCCACGATCTTGTCTCTGATGGCCTTGGAATGCTCCTTTGTCTTTCCCATGTTGACCATGTCTGAGTGCTGTTCACAAGTTTGGGGAGGGTCTTAAATAGTCAGAAAAGGCTGGCAAAAGAGATCTTTAATCCACACATGTGAAGCTCATTATTCTTGGTGCCTGAACTACTTCTTAATACTTTAGGGGGACCAAACAGAATTCTTGTGGTTTGAGGGGTTGAATAATAAATGACACTCTGAATTAACTTTTTACGTTTAAAAAAAAAAAAAAAAAAAAATTTGCTGCAGTGCATTTCCCACTTCCAGGCTGATCTACAGTACAAATGTCACAATGCCAAGTTAATTCCGCATGTGTCAACCAGCTAAATCTGCAGGGGGTTGAATACTACTTGTAGGCACTGTATATATATATATACAGTATAACAAATACAATGACAGGAGTATGGCTTTGTGCCCACGATGCAGAAATACTCTGGATTTTTCCTGGCAGAAAAAACGCATTCGGATTTTACATGCGTTTTTTCTGCCAGGGACAAGTGTATGTCACGCGTTTTGCACATACGATTTCGCATGCGGGTTGTCAAGCGCTTTTCCAAGGGATTTTAGCATCCCTTGGAAAAGTGCTTGACAACTTGGTCACACTATATAAATCCATGCAACCGGCATGGATTTATATAGTGTAACCAAGTTAATAGTTAAAAAAAGAATAAAAATGGTAAAAAAAACCAAAAAAAAACATTATACTCACCTTTCGATGCGATGGCCCCCGGTCTCCTTCTCCGATGCATCCTGTGTCTTGGGCAGCTTGCAGTGGTGTAAAAGGACCTTCCATGACGTCATTTAGTCATGTGACAGGTCATGCAACCGCCGAAGTCAGCGGTCGCGTGACCTGTCACATGACTAAATTACGTCACGGAAGGTCCTTTTACACCCTTCCGAGCCGCCGGGGAGCCAGAACGCACCGGAGAGAAGACCGCGGGCCATCAGAAGGTGAGTATAATGTTTATTTTTTATTTTAAATTCTTTTTTTTTACAGGTACTATAGTACCCGGGTCTGGAGGAGAGTCTCCTCTTCTCCAGACCCGGGTACCATCTGCACATTGAATCGCAGAATATCCGCATGTGCACATGTAGTCATGCGGATATTAAGCGATTCAATGCAAGTCAATGGCAGCGAAAAAGCCGCGATTACGCAAAATTAATGGTAGTGCTACGGATTTTTCCGCAATGATAATCCACAGCGGAAACTTCCGCAGCATGTGCACAGCACATGCGGATTATCATTGGGGAGCATTGCAGACCTTCTACCAAGCGGTTTTTAAGCATTTCCGCGGTGGAATTGCCGCTGTGGAAACGCTTAAAAAACACATCGTGGGCACACAGCCTAACTCTCAATAATACTAATTAAAAGTGTACATAGGTACACTTAACAGAAATAACTGTTATATGCAAGCAAACTACACCGCGATTAACTCTTTCTATGCATAAATCCATGAAACGACAGTGTTCTGCCAGCACTTTAGTAATCGCCTACTCTGAACAGCTTTTGAAGAGTCTCTTACAGAAGAGGCCTTTTCTCCTAACTAACTAGATGTCTATGAAGCTATTTATATATGCACATATATATTCAGAAGTAAGATGATACCGGTACATTCTGAGACTGAAGTAGAAGGGTCCTTGCTTGCTCAGTCCCGAATAATCAGAAACACCATCTTGAATTTAGGAAATGTCGATCTCTCCAATGCAGGGCTTCCCTAAGTCCTTATAAATAAGGCCTCACATGGCCTAGCACAAGATGCTGGGTCCTTGGTTGTCCTCATCGAGTCGGCTCATGTCAAGCCGAACAACACACCAACAACAGATCCAGAGTCACACCGCTATATCCAGACTTTTTCCCAAGGAACCGCAGCTTCATTTTGAGGTCTTGGCAAAAACAACGCCAATCGATATGTGGCCCAACTCAAAGTTGTTTTGGAGGTACCTTTGTGGAGGGACGCCCACAGTGGGATGCTCCAATCTATGCAAGCCAGTAGGGTCCAAGGACTCTATAGGGCCCTCAGCTTCTCTCTCCCTCTGTAGTTGCAGCTTTGGTTCGGGTGCCAGAGCAGTACAGTCTGTTAAGCTCAGTATGACCGGTATAATCCACCATTCGTCATCATTGTAAACTTCCACTAGGGGTCTGTTATGCCTGCTAGACTCAAGATGACGTTGTCTCAGGGGGTTGGTGGAAAAACAGGGATGAAGTATGTTCCGATGTAGTCGGCGTACCGGTCCAGATCCATCTTCTTGCTTCAGATCGTATACTGGTCCATTCGGAATTCCTTGCTTCAGCACCTGGTAGGGTTTTGACTTCAAGCCAATATCCAACTTTCCTATGGTAGTCTTTACAAGGACCAGCACTCTGTCCCCAGGTGTGAACGATTCAGTTTGGACTATCCAGACTTTTCCCAAGGAAATGCAGCTTCACTTTTTACCCGGACTCTACTTCGCCTTTGTTAGAACCCTCCTGTTTGCTTTTGTTTCTATCTTGGGTTTTGCGGTCACGTGACCATCTGCCTATATATTCCAGTTCCGCCCTTCTGGCTTTGCTGGACTTCAGTGTTTTTTGCCTGTCTTTCTAGCCAGGTGCTTTTGTGCCTATCTCTCTCTAGTTCGCTTTGTCCTCTGGGACCTCTAGTACTTTTTGTCAGTTTATCGTTTGCTCTGCAACAACTTCTGTTAGGAGGTGTCCCATTTTTGTCCCAGTCCTTAGTTCCTTTAGGGACCCCTCCCTTTCTCTATAGGTCTCCGTTCAGACTAGCCGAGGACGAAGGCGGGTCTGTTCACAAGGAACAGGTAGCCCGCTACAACGTAGGGGCTCAGCTTAGTCTTACAGTAGGGACAGCTCTCCTCATCTTTCCTTAGTTTATGTTGCAGATCATAACAGTAAGTCCAGCCCAAAAAAACTAAAAGGAAAGAAATTCGGGGATCAGTATGGTTTCTGTCCAGGAGTTGGCTCAACGCCTGCAGGGATTGTCTCTGGAGGTGGCCGAGCTTCAGCAACATGTGAGTAGCTGTCCTGGAGCGCATTTTGTGGAACCGAAGGTAGGACTGCATCATATTTTTTATGGTAAACAACAAGATTTTTTTTCCTTTAAAAATACTTGTTTATTATATTTTTGTTTGAGACCAAGGTCCTCTGGGAATGAATCACAGCGCATTGGGTTTATCATGTCACTTTTGCGCAAGGAACCACAGGGGTGGGCCTTTTCTCTCCAACCTAATGATCCATGTTTTAGGTCAGTGGAGGATTTTTTTTCTGCTATGGGGCTATTGTATGACGATCCTGATTGAGTCTCATCTGCTGAGACAGAACTGAGGCATTTGAATCAGGGGTCAAGTGATGTTGAAAATTATTGTACACACTTCAGAAGGTGGTCCTCAGAAGTGAAATGGAATTATTCGGTGTTAAAATGTTTTTTTCTTGCTGGTCTAAGTGAAAGGGTTAAGGATCTGCTGATTGCATTTCCTGCACCTGAGACCTTGCAGGAAGCCATGCAATTAGCTATACGTGTGGACAGGAGACTGAGGTCCGGGGTGAATGGTGAAAAAATTCCTGCAATGGCAGCTCCTAGTCCCCAGAGGGTCTGCTCGGATGGCAGAGAACCGATGGAGGTTGAGGCGATGTCACTCCGCTCTCAGGAAAGAGACCGCAGGTTTTCCAAGGGATTGTGTTTTTATTGTGGTAAAACTGACCATTTGATTAAGAACTGTGAGCTTCGTTTAAGTAAAGAAAAAAAAAAGGTCAGTTACGCCCGTATTGCTTGTTTGAGCTCCAAGGGAGTATTTCTTTCAGGGAGTACCTCATTGCAGGAAGATTTGATTGAATTTCAGGTATTTGTGGATTGTGGTTCAACACTTAATGTGATTGATAAGGGTTTTTTGGAAAAACTTAAATTGGAATCCAAACCTTTGTCATCACCTTTTTCTGTGATTGCTATTGATAATACTCCTTTGAAATGTATTACTCACAAGGTTGCGGCATTTCCCCTCACTATCAATGGTATTCACCAAGAAATTTTGGACTTGGTTGTATTAAATAATTTACCCTCTCCAGTCGTTTTAGGTTTACCTTGGTTAAAACTGCACAATCCTTTACTGGACTGGTCTATTAATGAGATTAAGTCTTAGAGTCCTAAGTGCTATGATAAATGTTGTAATGGTCGCATTGCGGCTGTGGAAAAAGGGGAATTACCTGTACCTATTCAGGATTTTTGGAAGTTTTTTTCAGAGGAGGAGTCGCAAGTTTTACCTCCTCATAGGGACTATGATTGCACCATTGAGTTTGTTCCTGGAGCTTCTCTTCCCAAGAGTCGCTTATTTAATCTGACTATCCCTGAGAGAAAGGCCTTGGAGGAATACATACAGATGAGCTTGGCTGCTGGTCACATTAGACCTTCCAAGTCGCCTGTGGCCATTGGATTTTTCTTTGTTAAAAAAAAAAGATGGGGGTTTACGTCCATGTCTGGACTTTCGTGAAATTAATAAGATTACCGTATGCAATTCCTACCCATTGCCATTAATTCCTGACTTGTTTAACCAGTTAGTGGGGGCCAAGTGGTTCTCTAAAATTGATCTCCGAGGGGCATACAATTTGTTACGTATGACGGAGGATGATGAATGGAAAACTGCTTTTAACACTCCGGTAGGTCATTTTGAGAATCTGGTGATGCATTTTGGTCTTACCAATGTACCTGCGTTTTTTCAGAACCTTATTAATGACATCCTGAGACCTTTGATTGGTAAGAATGTGGTTGTGTATTTGGATGACATTCTGATTTATTCACCAGATCTGGAGTCCCATTGGCAGAGTGTACGTGAAGTGTTGCAGTTATTGAGTGATAATTCACTTTTTGCTAAGCTGGAAAAATGTGAGTTCGCTGTGCAGAGAATTAGTTTTTTGGGCTACATTATCTCCAGCGAGGGCTTTGAGATGGACCCGGTGAAGGTTCAGGCTGTGCAGGAATGGCCTAGGCCTATTGGTTTGAAATCGATAGAGATTTTTGGGTTTAGCCGATTATTACAGGAAATTCATTAAGAATTTTTCTACAATTGATAAGCCGCTGACCGATCTCACCAGGAAAGGTGCGAATATGGTCCAGTGGACTACTGAGGCCATTAAAGCTTTTGTGTATCTCAAGGAGAGGTTCAAATCTGCCCCTATCCTTATACAGCCTGATGAGACCAAGCCTTTTTTGGTTGAGGTCGATGCTTCTTCGGTGGGGGTCGGTGCAGTTTTGTCTCAGGAGAACAAGGATGGATACATCCCTGTGCTTTTTTTTCGAAAAAATTTTCAGAAACCGAACTTAATTACGATGTTGGTAATCGGGAATTGCTGGCTATTAAACTTGCGTTTGAACACTGGCGTCATTTCTTGGAAGGCGCTAGATTTCCTCTTCAGGTTTTCACAGATCATAAGAATTTGATCTATCTGGATGCTGCCAAACGCTTGAATGCCCATCAAGCTAGGTGGGCACTTTTTTTTTCTCGGTTTAATTTTTCTGTTACTTATATCCCTGGTACTAAGATGTTAAAGCCGATGCTTTATCTCATAGCTTTTGTCCCATGGTTGGTACCGAGGAGGAGGAGAGCATTTTACAGAAAGGAGTTGTGGTAGCAGCATTGGACTCTGTTTTGGAAGATGGGAATCTGAAAGCCCAAGAGGATGCCCCATCTAACACTCCCCATGGGAGGTTGTTTGTAACTAGAACCTTTAGGAGAGATTTGTTTGTGGAGTATCATGAGTCTCGGATGGCAGGTCACCCAGGAATTTCTGAGACTAAGAGACTTATCAGTCGCAGTTTTTGGTGGCCTGGGTGGCAGAAGGAAGTCATCAAGTGGGTGCGTCAATGTACGGTGTGTGCTAGGTCAAAGGCTTCACATACCCCTGCTGCGGGGTTGCTTTGCCCTCTGGAGGTTCCTAGTGCGCCTTGGACGCATCTTGCTATGGATTTTATTACTGACCTTCCTGTGTCCAAGGGTTTCACTGTCATCTGAGTGGTCGTGGACAGTTTTAGCAAGATGTGTCATTTGGTTCCATTCATTAAGCTACCCTGCGCTAAGACACTCGCTAAGGCGTTTGTTAAGGAAATTGTCAGGCTCCATGGCGTTCCCACCGACATTGTTTCTGATAGGGGACCTCAGTTTGCGGCTCGCTTTTGGCGTGCTTTTTGTGACAGTATTTTAACAGGAAACGTAAAGAGGTTTTGTTTACTGTGGGTGACATGGTTTGGTTGTCCTCAAAGAATCTGCGGTTGTGGATTCCCTCTAAAAAATTTGGCCCGAAGTTTGTGGGGCCATTTAAGGTGCTTCAGGTGGTTAACCAGTCTGCTGTTAGGTTGGAGGTCCCCACCTCCTGGAAGATTAATCCTGTGTTTCATGTTTCCTTGTTGAAAAAGGCTGATGTATCGGATAGGGATGCCACTGTCACAGTTCCTCCGGTGGTGGAAGACAACGAATATGAAATTTCTCATAACCTGAATTCTAGAGGGCATAGAGGGAGATTGCAGTATCTCGTCGCTTGGAAAGGTTTCGGTCCCGAGGATAACTCCTGGGTAAGGGCGGATGATGTCTCTGCCCCTAGACTTGTCAGAGCTTTCCACAGGAGATTTCCAGATAGGTCTGGGCCTGGAGGATCCGGAGGATCCTCATAAAAGAGGGGGTACTGTTAGAACCCTCCTGTTTGTTTTTGTTTCTATCTTGGGTTTTGCGATCACGTGACCATCTGCCTATATATTCCAGCTCCGCCCTTCTGGCTTTGCTGGACTTCAGTGTTTTTTGCCTGTCTTTCTAGCCAGGTGCTTTTGTGCCTATCTCTCTCTAGTTCGCTTGGTCCTCTGGGATCTCTAGTACTTTTTGTCAGTTTATCGTTTGCTCTGCAACAACTTCTGTTAGGAGGTGTCCCATTTTTGTCCCAGTCCTTAGTTCCTTTAGGGACCCCTCCCTTTCTCTATAGGTCTCCGTTCAGACTAGCCAAGGACGAAGGCAGGTCTGTTCACAAGGAACAGGTAGCCCGCTACAACGTAGGGGCTCAGCTTAGTCTTACTGTAGGGACAGCTCACCCCATCTTTCCTTAGTTTATGTTGCAGATCATAACAGTAAGTCCAGCCCAAAAAAACTAAAAGGAAAGAAATTCTGGGATCAGTATGGTTTCTGTCCAGGAGTTGGCTCAACGCCTGCAGGGATTGTCCCTGGAGGTGGCCGAGCTTCAGCAACACGTGAGTAGCTGTCCTGGAGCGCATTTTGTGGAACCGAAGGTAGGACTGTCTGATATTTTTTATGGTAAACAACAAGATTTTTTTTCCTTTAAAAATGCTTGTTTATTATATTTTCGTTTGAGACCAAGGTCCTCTGGGAATGAATCACAGCGCATTGGGTTTATCATGTCACTTTTGCGCAAGGAACCACAGGGGTGGGCCTTTTCTCTCGAACCTAATGATCCATGTTTTAGGTCAGTGGAGGATTTTTTTTCTGCTATGGGGCTATTGTATGACGATCCTGATTGAGTCTCATCTGCTGAGACAGAACTGAGGCGTTTGAATCAGGGGTCAAGTGATGTTGAAAATTATTGTACACACTTCAGAAGGTGGTCCTCAGAAGTGAAATGGAATTATTCGGTGTTAAAATGTTTTTTTCTTGCTGGTCTAAGTGAAAGGGTTAAGGATCTGCTGATTGCATTTCCTGCACCTGAGACCTTGCAGGAAGTCATGCAATTAGCTATACGTGTGGACAGGAGACTGAGGTCCGGGGTGAATGGTGAAAAAATTCCTGCAATGGCAGCTCCTAGTCCCCAGAGGGTCTGCTCGGACGGCAGAGAACCGATGGAGGTTGAGGCGATGTCACTCCGCTCTCAGGAAAGAGACCGCAGGTTTTCCAAGGGATTGTGTTTTTATTGTGGTAAAGCTGACCATTTGATTAAGAACTGTGAGCTTCGTTTAAGTAAAGAAAAAAAAAAGGTCAGTTACGCCCGTATTGCTTGTTTGAGCTCCAAGGGAGTATTTCTTTCAGGGAGTACCTCATTGCAGGAAGATTTGATTGAATTTCAGGTATTTGTGGATTGTGGTTCAACACTTAATGTGATTGATAAGGGTTTTTTGGAAAAACTTAAATTGGAATCCAAACCTTTGTCATCACCTTTTTCTGTGATTGCTATTGATAATACTCCTTTGAAATATATTACTCACAAGGTTGCGGCATTTCCCCTCACTATCAATGGTATTCACCAAGAAATTTTGGACTTGGTTGTATTAAATAATTTACCCTCTCCAGTCGTTTTAGGTTTACCTTGGTTAAAACTGCACAATCCTTTACTGGACTGGTCTATTAATGAGATTAAGTCTTAGAGTCCTAAGTGCTATGATAAATGTTGTAATGGTCGCATTGCGGCTGTGGAAAAAGGGGAATTACCTGTACCTATTCAGGATTTTTGGAAGTTTTTTTCAGAGGAGGAGTCGCAAGTTTTACCTCCTCATAGGGACTATGATTGCACCATTGAGTTTGTTCCTGGAGCTTCTCTTCCCAAGAGTCGCTTATTTAATCTGACTATCCCTGAGAGAAAGGCCTTGGAGGAATACATACAGACGAGCTTGGCTGCTGGTCACATTAGACCTTCCAAGTCGCCTGTGGCCATTGGATTTTTCTTTGTTAAAAAAAAAGATGAGGGTTTACGTCCATGTCTGGATTTTCGTGAAATTAATAAGATTACCGTATGCAATTCCTACCCATTGCCATTAATTCCTGACTTGTTTAACCAGTTAGTGGGGGCCAAGTGGTTCTCTAAAATTGATCTCCGAGGGGCATACAATTTGTTACGTATGACGGAGGATGATGAATGGAAAACTGCTTTTAACACTCCGGTAGGTCATTTTGAGAAGCTGGTGATGCATTTTGGTCTTACCAATGTACCTGCATTTTTTCAGAACCTTATTAATGACATCCTGAGACCTTTGATTGGTAAGAATGTGGTTGTGTATTTGGATGACATTCTGATTTATTCACCAGATCTGGAGTCCCATTGGCAGAGTGTACGTGAAGTGTTGCAGTTATTGAGTGATAATTCACTTTTGCTAAGCTGGAAAAATGTGAGTTCGCTGTGCAGAGAATTAGTTTTTTGGGCTACATTATCTCCAGCGAGGGCTTTGAGATGGACCCGGTGAAGGTTCAGGCTGTGCAGGAATGGCCTAGGCCTATTGGTTTGAAATCGATAGAGATTTTTGGGTTTAGCCAATTATTACAGGAAATTCATTAAGAATTTTTCTACAATTGATAAGCCGCTGACCGATCTCACCAGGAAAGGTGCGAATACGGTCCAGTGGACTACTGAGGCCATTAAAGCTTTTGTGTATCTCAAGGAGAGGTTCAGATCTGCCCCTATCCTTATACAGCCTGATGAGACCAAGCCTTTTTTGGTCGAGGTCGATGCTTCTTCGGTGGGGGTCGGTGCAGTTTTGTCTCAGGAGAACAAGGATGGATACATCCCTGTGCTTTTTTTTCGAAAAAATTTTCAGAAACCGAACTTAATTACGATGTTGGTAATCGGGAATTGCTGGCTATTAAACTTGCGTTTGAACACTGGCGTCATTTCTTGGAAGGCGCTAGATTTCCTCTTCAGGTTTTCACAGATCATAAGAATTTGATCTATCTGGATGCTGCCAAACGCTTGAATGCCCATCAAGCTAGGTGGGCACTTTTTTTTTCTCGGTTTAATTTTTCTGTTACTTATATCCCTGGTACTAAGATGTTAAAGCCGATGCTTTATCTCATAGCTTTTGTCCCATGGTTGGTACCGAGGAGGAGGAGAGCATTTTACAGAAAGGAGTTGTGGTAGCAGCATTGGACTCTGTTTTGGAAGATGGGAATCTGAAAGCCCAAGAGGATGCCCCATCTAACACTCCCCATGGGAGGTTGTTTGTAACTAGAACCTTTAGGAGAGATTTGTTTGTGGAGTATCATGAGTCTCGGATGGCAGGTCATCCAGAAATTTCTGAGACTAAGAGACTTATCAGTCGCAGTTTTTGGTGGCCTGGGTGGCAGAAGGAAGTCATCAAGTGGGTGCGTCAATGTACGGTGTGTGCTAGGTCAAAAGCTTCACATACCCCTGCTGCGGGGTTGCATTGCCCTCTGGAGGTTCCTAGTGCGCCTTGGATGCATCTTGCTATGGATTTTATTACTGACCTTCCTGTGTCCAAGGGTTTCACTGTCATCTGAGTGGTCGTGGACCGTTTTAGCAAGATGTGTCATTTGGTTCCATTCATTAAGCTACCCTGCGCTAAGACACTCGCTAAGGCGTTTGTTAAGGAAATTGTCAGGCTCCATGGCATTCCCACCGACATTGATCCTGATAGGGGACCTCAGTTTGCGGTTCGCTTTTGGCGTGCTTTTTGTGACAGGTTGGGAGTCCATTTATCATTTTCGTCTGGGTATCATCCTGAGTCTAATGGACAGACTGAAAGAAAGAACCAGGATGCTGAATAATTTTTGCGTTGTTTTGTGGCAGACAATCAAGAGGGGTGGTCTGAGTTTCAGCCTCTCGCAGAATTTGCTTTTAACAATCATACATCCTCCTCTGCTGGGTGTTCTTTTTTTTGTTGTACTGGGAGACATCCGTCTTTCGGTTCGTTCTCCAAATTGGGGTCGGCGGTGCCGGAGGAGGAGAATTTTTGCGGTGATTTGGAGAGAGTTTGGACTAATGTTCGTTGTAACATTCAAGAGGCTAACAAAAAGTCCAAGAAGTATTTTAACAGGAAACGTAAAGAGGTTTTGTTTACTGTGGGTGACATGGTTTGGTTGTCCTCAAAGAATCTGCGGTTGTGGATTCCCTCTAAAAAATTTGGCCCAAAGTTTGTGGGGCCATTTAAGGTGCTTCAGGTGGTTAACCAGTCTGCTGTTAGGTTGGAGGTCCCCACCTCCTGGAAGATTAATCCTGTGTTTCATGTTTCCTTGTTGAAAAAGGCTGATGTATCGGATAGGGATGCCACTGTCACAGTTCCTCCGGTGGTGGAAGACAACGAATATGAAATTTCTCGTATCCTGAATTCTAGAGGGCATAGAGGGAGATTGCAGTATCTCGTCGCTTGGAAACGTTTCGGTCCCGAGGATAACTCCTGGGTAAGGGCTGATGATGTCTCTGCCCCTAGACTTGTCAGAGCTTTCCACACGAGATTTCCAGATAGGCCTGGGCCTGGAGGATCCAGAGGATCCTCATAAAAGAGGGGGTACTGTTAGAACCCTCCTGTTTGTTTTTGTTTCTATCTTGGGTTTTGCGGTCACGTGACCATCTGCCTATATATTCCAGCTCCGCCCTTCTGGCTTTGCTGGACTTCAGTGTTTTTTGCCTGTCTTTCTAGCCAGGTGCTTTTGTGCCTATCTCTCTCTAGTTCGCTTGGTCCTCTGGGACCTCTAGTACTTTTTGTCAGTTTATCGTTTGCTCTGCAACAACTTCTATTAGGAGGTGTCCCATTTTTGTCCCAGTCCTTAGTTCCTTTAGGGACCCCTCCCTTTCTCTATAGGTCTCCGTTCAGACTAGCCGAGGACGAAGGCGGTCTGTTCACAAGGAACAGGTAGCCCGCTACAACGTAGGGGCTCAGCTTAGTCTTACTGTAGGGACAGCTCTCCCCATCTTTCCTTAGTTTATGTTGCAGATCATAACAGCCTTCCTGCAACCGCTCACCAACACCGCAAATTCCACTGTGCTCCCACTTAGGCCTTGCGCTGCTGCCCTTTACTGGCTAGATCATATTACCTCACAAATCTCCAACAATACAGTAAACTGTGATTAACCCTTACACCTGCATTCCTGTATGGCGCCTGCATGTAGCCCAACACTGCGGGGAGAAAATGAACTTTATTCTCCCCCTAGCATTCGGCTTCAGCCACGGGGTGGTGCCAGCAGTGGTTCTGTCACTGCTCTGAGAATACAGATAGGCGGCTATAACCACATGCCCAGCCCTGACTGACAGCCAGCCCCAATGTGGAGCAAGTGTCAGTCAGGGCTGGTGGCACGGTTACAGCCACCAGTATATACACTAGAGCAGTGACTGAACTAGCTCTGGCTCCACCCCTGTGACTGAAACGGAATGGTGCCAGGGAGAATAACGTTCACTTTCTCTCCGCAGTGTTTGGCTAAGTGCAGATGCCGGGCAGGTTAGAAACGCTATTAACCTGTAGATTAACCCCATATCTGCAGATTTCTAGCATTTTTTTTCTGTTGATAGGTTCCCTTTAAAGAAGCACTCCCATCAAAGTTATTATCCTCTTAATATATTGTAATCCCCATATTATATAGCACTGTGTACTTACAATTGCTCATTTTGTCTATGACATCCCATGATTAAAAACTGACTAGCTAAATCCTTCTAAGCTCTATGAAGAAACAGAAAGTCTATTTTCGCTGCATGAGTCATCACTGCAAAAGTCCCGGTCAGGGGAAGGAGTTGAGCAGCTGGGTCAGGAGTTGAAGAGGGGAATGATAAATGCAAGGAAAAGAGACTTCCTGTTTCTACATAGAGCAGAGAAAAGAGAAGAATTATCTGGGTAGAAAGTCAAAATGAGAAATTGTAAGTACACAGTGTTGTATAATATGATAATTGCAATATATTAAGGGGATAAAAACTTTGATGGGAGGGGTGCTTCTTTAACTTGCAGATTAACCCTATATCTGCAAGTGGATAGTGGTATCAGAAATGACAGGTTTCCTTAAACTTGATTGGAGCTGTGCCGCAGTACCCTGCACGGCTGGTTGAGCAGAGATCTGCTGTATCAGGAAAGAATGTAAAGGACCTAATAATTAGACCCCCATCAATTATAAAGATATGGCATGTCCTAGCAATATACCATCACTTTATGAGTTATTGACACCGCTACTGCACTATATGAACAAAACTATTGTAACATCTCTTAATCAGTGAATTCAGGTTCTTTTTTCAGTCCCATTGCCACCATTGTATATCAACCGACTGCTCGCCATGCCATCTGCCTTTACAAACGTGACAGAATGGCTGATGGTAAAGAGCTCACTGATACCAGAGCGGTCCTGTAATAGGAGCCACCGGGGTAACAAGTCAAGACATTTCTTTGCTCCTAAATCTTCCCCCAGCACCTGTCAGTAACATTATGGAGAAGTGGAAAGAACCGCAGCAACTCAGCCACGGAGTGGAGACCCAGTAACGTTACAGAGTGGACGGCCGAGTGCTGAAGAGTCCAAGTCTCCTTTGGTATTAAGATCAGCACAAAAACTGCACTCTCTAAACAGTGCGCTATGGAAAGAAAATAGCGAAAACCAAAAATTATTGAGGATTAATGAACCTAATAATAGCTCTACCTCTTTGAAAGATTTACAGCATTTAACTGCATGGTTTCCATAATGCAAAGCTTTCTGAGAACAGTACTGGTGGCTTCAAGCAGCTGCATGAAGCCGTACATCACCAAGCACATCAGATGAAATTGTGTAAAGCCGCCACCACTGGACTCTGGAGCAATGTAAACTATCTGCTATCTGATGGATGAGTCTGGGTTTGGTGAATGCCAGGAGAATGTCACCTGCCTGGCCGCATTGTGCCAACTGTACAGTTTGGTGTAGGAGAGTTGTTACTATGGGGTTGTTTTTTAGGGGTTGGTCTAGACCCCTTATTTCCAGTGAAGGGAAATCTTAATGCTTCAGCATACCAGATATTTTATTTACAATTGGAGCGTCCAACTTTGTGGGAACATTTTGGGGAAGGCTTTTTTCTGTTCCCGCATGACTGTAAATAAAGACATGGTTGATTTTACTAGAGCTGATCACAGCGGGAACACTCTGCCATAACAGTAATTTTTTCCCTTTTAGAGCAAATTGATTTACGATTTTTTTTTTCTTTTTCTTTGACTCAATAAGGAGAACTAAATAAAGAACCAGAGCTTCTGTACATCATATTGATGTGATCACACTAATTGTCATAATTACTGCATTATGCTGACAGGAGTTCTTGTAAATGCATGGCAAAATTAATATCACTTATTTATGATAAAGAATGCTAAAGCTTTTTAATATTTCTTTTACAGGTGGGAGCAGGTCAAATAGCCGATATGAATATTAAATCAAAACATAAAAATGGCTAAAAACCATAATGGAAAAAAACACATAAAATTTCACAATATATGAGTGACCTTTTTAATTATTCCTTACCTTCATACCGAACATCACACGTTATTATTCACAGCACTAATTAACAAAAGTATGGTGTGGGATAATGAAATATCTTAGGATTTTGCCATTTTTCTCCTGATATTGAATAAATCATTTCCTGTACACATTTCTTCATGAAAAATAGTGTATTTAATGCACCAAGTCATCTTCCCATTCCCGGTAATACTAAGATATTGTTGCATCAGGATAAAAAAGAAGTGTATTTTTCTCATTCATATGAAAAGTATTTTCAAGAGTTTCAATTAGGTAGATTGCATAGATAGATGGATAGATAGATAGAGAGAGAGAGAGAGAGAGATAGATAGAGAGAGAGAGAGAGATAGATAGATGCACCTGTTCACACTTCTTGCATTCTATTAGTAGGCGCAAGCTTGAATTCCAGAAGAAAACCAAGGGCCAGGAATGGAATCCTGCCCTATTATATCAGATTGTATGAAGTATGTGCTTCTGTATTTCACAGATGTGAAACTGTTAAAAAAGAACTGTACTTTCAGCAAACTTTGCATAAATCAGGTGATTAAACAGGTGATTATAAGAAACTTTGTAATGTATCTTATCAAATAAATCAGCTTCCTTCCCCACTTATCAGACACTTCTTCCCTTCTCCCCCTGAACTCGTCATCCATTGTGAAAAAGCAGCTCAAGTCCGTCTTTCTCAGAAGAGGTGGACTACAGCCCATTATCTGATGGAGAGGGGAAGAGGAGAAGGAGTGAGGAGCAGGGAAAGGAACGACAGAAAACCATGATGCAGAGCTCAGGAACAAGTGTTTTACCTCACATCAGAGCTTGATTTAGATTAAAACAACTCAGCTCTGCTGTATAATGTCCTCCATGCTGCAGTTGTCTCTGTGAGCTCAAAAGTAAATGAAGAGCAGGAATCCTTCTTTGTGTGCTGTGCTCTGTATGACAGAGATCACTGCAGCTCGTCTGCTCCCCTAGCTTCCAGTGCATTGCAAGTTAGAGATAAAGAATGGGAAAAGGAAAAGGGGTGGTAATGCAGGATTCAAGTCACAGAGTGCCCAGAAATGGTGTTATTTCTCATGTAAACACACAGCACAGGTTATTCTGAATAGTTACTAGAAAGCACAGTTACCCTTTAGGCGTCTGTAACGTCATCCAGAAGTAAAGTGGGGTTCTGTTGCAGCTACTCCTACTCTCCTGTTCTCCTCTTTATTTGCCAGTACTCCTGTTCTCTTTATTTGCCAGTATAGAGTGCATCATTTCACCAATCAACCATGAGGATAGCAGACCTGCCGATGTCAACCCCGCACATCCCTAAGCATGAGATCACCACTGCATCAGAAAAGCAAGGCATCGGGCGCAGCCACAACTCGTGACAATATGATCCGACTCGTGCCCAATGTACATGGTACTCTGCACTGCAAAGAGATAGATTTTGCCTCCTACTATAGTGGACATTATATAAGTGAAACATGGATAAATAATTTTAACAGCGACAATAAGACAAATCAAATCTGTAAATCTGCAGTATGAGCCATGGAACGAACAGCCAGAGATCGCCGTGAATATAAATAAATGATACGACACGTGTCTCCTACTTCAGATGTGTTTGAATGCTTCTATTAGATGATGAGTTGAATTATAGTTCTCAAAGTTGACATTCATTACACTTCTGATGTTTGGACACGTTCTTCACATTTGGGAACAATCAAATCTCTAAGTCGATAGCGAGGAAATAGCACTACCAAGCAGAAATGTGCCAAATTACCCAGAAACAATCGAAATAGCTGCCAAGCAGGGCAGCCTGCTGATTTCCAAATAGTGTAGTTAATCTGACACTAAACTATCTTATATTTTGCTTCAATAAATTGCATGTTACTTAGAAACCTACTATTTGTATCCCAAATTTCTATATTTTTCTGCTTACTGTGAGTTTGACAAAAGGTTAAACTCATCTGAAATTCCTGCATGTAGGGAGAAAAATGGTGGCAAATGATAGAGGGAGAGCGTGGAATCAGAAGTGTGACCTCCTTTAGTTCTAGGTCTCTTTATCGGGGAGTCAGACAAAAAAAACATTTCTAATTTGCTATATAGAGAGAAAGTTTGGTGTATAGGACAAATACAGATTATAGTAGTGTGATCACACGTATCGAAGAGAGTAAAACATACATCTTGTTTTTCAGGTAAGGAGACTGCGTTTTGTTAAGAGACAGTTTACGCTGTTACTCAGTTATAATCATGTTGTGACAGAGTAACATCATTAAAATGACGTACGGAGCCTACGCATTTTGAGCCGCTTACCCACTTATGATATTACTTTGTCACAACATGTTTTTATTCAGTATTCAATAAAGAAGATTTTATGCTCTATTCCTGTGGCTGGACTAAAGATATATTTTTTGACTTTCGTTCAAATGCTACACAGGAGCATGGTCCACGTCCAGCATTAAGACCATCTATACCCGGTGGGCCGGATAATTTTTGGACTTAGCTATAATACTGCTGTCCTCGAAAAAAAAAATATGTGGATCCAACTTGAAAAACGCTTCAATTTTTCGTTTGCTTCTTCTAATGCAAAATGAACCCAATATATGCTAGTTATAGAATGTAAAAGTCTGCAAAATTTAAAAGTTTGAGCATCCACTGCAAAAAGTATATACTATGTCACATTCACTCAGCAATTCATTCTACACAATAGCAAAACAGTACCCCTCAGCTCATGAGTAGAGATGAGCGAACCTTTCAAGATTCGGAACGGTTCTGATCGGCAAACTTCCTGATGTTCACCTAACAACGGTTCATCAAACATATCCGAACCCCACTGAATTCAGTAAGAGGCAAAACCAAACACTTAGACAACACCTTCATGAGGCCCAAAAGCTGCCAAAACAACTCAATTTAGGGACAGATACCAGGAAAAGTGGCATTGATTGACCCACAGCCGAAATTTTATAATGGCACAGCAGCAGTCAGCTTTGAATTCAAGCTCTAATTAAGACGAGGTGGGTGAGGGACTGGTGTAGACCTGCTATGCTGGGAGCCCTGATACCTCATGCAACAGCTCAACCTCTCTTACGGCTGTCTACAAGCATGTTTCGATACTCCATACTGGGTGCATTGGGGCGTCTTTCTTTGTGCAGTTCGCTTATATATTGCAAGACAAGCCCGCCTGATCTAATAGTATGGGTGTCATCAATAGGCTGTAAGCCAAACACTGTGCATAACACGTATCTGTGTGACGGGTAGTCCTATGCAAGCCCCATCTGTGTGCATGTATAGTACTACACAGCCATCCCCTCCATGAATTGGTAGGTCAGTAAGGCTGTTTGCATCAGTATTTTGCACATGTGCTGCCCCCGCATTTATTATGGTGGCCTTCTGCATCATGCTAGTGCATTGGTAATCTGACCTGCTGTTGGTAACGCTTTATCTTTTTCTGTGATGTTTTTTACAGCTTTTTTTGAGAAGCAATGGCAACTGGGTAACTGGTATTGGGGGACTGCGACAGCCATCAGTTTTCAGAAACCATCTGTATCCACCAAGCAGAAAGGCAGCATTTCTGTGGCCAAGAGATTGGAGGTGGTGGAGTTCAAGCTCTTAGCTTTGGCATGTGTAGGAGGAAACAATCTTTTACTTGAACACAGCTGTGGTACCAAGGGCTGGTTGTTGTGCTGAGAGAGGGTGGAGTAGGGTGAACATGACAAACTGTTGGACTGTGAGTGAGGTGCTGGTGGAGATGTTATGGTGGATTGACAAAGATGTGGTGTGCCCGGTGAAACAAAAACAGCAGGCATGTCCACTTCCATTTCCATGACAGATGACAGGCTCTCCCGCACGGGTAAACAAGTGGAGGTTCTGCGGCTGGAGACCTGTGTGAGAACACTTGCCACGGTGACGGAGGAGGAAGAAGCAGCAGATGCAGTTGATGGGGCATCCGGTGGTGAATTGAGTCTCATCAGGATCACCTTCACCCCTGGGAGTTAACGTCTGATGGCGAGAGTCTGGATTCTGCTCAGACCCTACTTCGTCCAGCCTCGGATCCAACAGAAAAAAATTTTGGGCATCGGTGCAGATGCTTTACTCCTCTTAAATCTGTGAATCTTTGGAGCAGATCTTCGATGCTCATGGAATAGAATGTGTGAACAGCTCTGCAGACTCACCCATCTCTGGTTTCTCACAGTCAGTTAGGTGGTTGGAGAGTTGTTACGTGGGTGGAAACATCTCTGAGGACTATACTGTGTGTGATGTTGAGTTGGAGGAAGAGGAGGAGAGGCCACTTGATGCTGCGCTTGCCATCCACTGGAGCACAAGCGCTTTCTGGCCCTCATCTACAAGTATTTATTAGCTGAGATAGTGTGGCTGGACCATACTGTTAGTGCCAAAAATTTTGATTCAGAAATGTGAACTCCTGGCTGAAGCAAAACTAGTAGCACAAAATATTTATATGCAGAAATGTGTCCTGCTTTCTGTAGCATGCTATTAGCACCAAAAATTTAGATTCAGAAATGTGGACACCTGGCTGAAGCAAAACTAGTAGAACAAAATATTTATGTACTGAAATGTGGCCTACTTTCTGTAGCACGCTATTAGCACAAAGAATTTAGATTCAGAAATGTGGACTCCTGGCTGAAGCAAAACTAGTAGCACAAAATATTTATATGCAGAAATAGGTCCTGCTTTCTGTAGCACGCTATTAGCACCAAAAATTTAGATTTTCAAATGTGGACTCCTGCCTGGTCAAAAATATTACCAGCACAAATTTGCACAAAAATGCACAAATATGGCCTTGTTTCAGGACTACGCTATTATCACAAAGAATTTAGTTTCAAATGTGGACACCTGCCTGGAGCACCACTATCCAAGCCAAAGTCCTAACAAAAGCATTAGTGGAAACACGATAAATTACTGAACTTTGGACCAATTTCTCCGATTTTGAGTAAAACGCTTGGGGATCCGAACACGAATCCGAATGTGCAATGTTTGTGCCGACTTTGAAATTGGCAAACATTTTTCAAACAAGTTCGCTCTTCTCTACGTATGAGCACTAATTTAGGATCTAAAATCAGTATTTTGGGGAGGCAAGATACAAGGCTTCAATGCAAAAACCATATAAGCTCATGCACACTTCAGTTATTTTCTCATACAAGAAAATTGGTTTGAGTTTCACCAGTGATTTTGATCAGAGTTTGGTCTAAGTTTCATCAGCTTTTCTCTAAGAAAAAAAGTTTCTCTATCTGTTCCTATCTATCAGTCCATGAAAAACCAGCAGCACTCAGATTGCATCTGAGTGATATCAGATTTTTTCATGAACCCATAGACTTTCATTGCCACATACACTCGGATCAATATGAGACATGTCTACACGATTTTACACTGACCACTTGGTTTGCAAAAAATCCCGGACATGTGATGAGATCCATAGACTTTCATATGTATGAAAGCTATCCATGAAAAAAATAGCTAGCACTCGTACGAGAAAATTTGACATTTGAATGAGTTACTACCTAGCATGTACCATTTATAATACTTATATCTTATATATCTTATATATCTGCCCTACTTTTAGCTACACAGACTAGGTTCAAGTGCTTTACTACAGTTTTAGGTACAGTTGAAACCAGAAGTTTACATACACTATATAAAAAACACAGATCCGACCACAAACACACGGCGGCTTAATCGACTCCATGGTCCGAGGAGGGACGTGGGAGGTTGCCCAGGTGCTACTCCAGGTCAGACCCCGGTCACAGCTGTTGACTCACACCGGGGAATGCAGGAACGGGCAGGTTTGGCTGGTATGCAGACAGGCGGGTACTGGCAGGCACGGCTGGTATGCAGACAGGTGGGTACTGGCAGGCACGGCTGGTATGCAGGCAGGTGGGTACTGGCAGGCACGGCTGGTATGCAGACAGGTGGGTACTGGCAGGCACGGCTGGTATGCAGACAGGCCGATACTGGCAGGTAGGAAAACAGGATGGATAGGGACCAGTACAGACTGGGATACGGGAACAGAGCTGCAGGTGCTGTGGACAAGTTGAGTAGAGCAGAGCCGCAGGAGCGGAGGACAAGCAGAGCAGAACAGCAGGCACAGAGGACAAGCAGAGCAGAGTGGAACCGCAGGCACGGAGGACAAGCGGAGCAGAGCAGAGCGGAACCACAGGTGCAGAGGACAAACAAAGCAGAGCGGAACCGCAGGTGCGGAGGACAAGCAGAGCATAGCAGAGCGGAACTGGAGGTGCGGAGGACAAGCGGAGCAGAGCGGAACCGCAGGTGCGGGGGACAAGCGGAGCAGAGCAGAGCGGAACCGCAGGCGCGGAGGACAAGCGGAGCAGAGCAGAACCGCAGGCGCAGAGGATAAGCGGAGTAGAGTAGAGCGAAACCGCAGGCGCGGAGGACAAGCAGAGCAGAGCAGAGCGGAACCGCAGGCGCAGAGCACAAGCAAAGTAGAGCAGAGCGGAACCACAGGTGCGGAGGACAAGCGGAGCAGAGCAGAACCACATGTGAAGGCAGACAGGACAGGGCTCTGTTCACATAGAACAGACAGGGAAACACAGGAAGATAGCTAGAACACAGGAGGTAGATACGGAGGCAGGGAAACGGGACAAGCAGAACCAGATACACACAAGGTACTTGCAATGAAGTAGCGAGTGGACACAAAACTCACAAACAGAAGTACAGAGACAACGTGTTGGAGTTAGGTGCAGGTTCAGATACTGCAGGAAAAGGGAAAGGTACAGACAGAGAAAAACAGGTAACGGGCTAGGACACAGTTCAGACAGAAACAGGAACAAGCCTGGGAACTCAGCCCCCAGGGTGGCGGAGACAGACTAGAAGTCACAGATACAGGTAGCAGGCCTGGGTATACAGCCCCCAGGGGCGGAAACAGACAAGATACAGGACAGGACCTGGCAACTCAGTTGCAAGGAACACACTGAAGGAAAGTGTTGCTCAGGCACCTCCCACAGGGTGGGGGAGGTTTAAGTATCCAGTCACTCACAGCAATAGGCTGGGGATGCATTAGGACTGCGCACACTGTAGCTTTAAGAATCAGGAAGTAACAGTGCCGTCGCCCTAAGCCAGCAGACAAGAGACATGCAAACAGCAAGTAAAGGAGTATAGTGCACAGCCTGGACTGATAGGTAAGTTGGCGTTCTTGCATGGTTGGAGATGGTAAGCCATGCCAGCACGCCGCCAAGGATGTTACAATTACTATGCCTTTAAACAATTCTGGACTGCCCATATGATGATGTCATGTGTTTGGAAGCTTCTGTTTTTTTTTGGCAACATCTGAGTTAATTAGAGACACATCTGTGGATGTATTTTAATGCACACCTGAAGCACACTGCTTCTTTGTGTAGCATCATGGGAAACTAAAGAAATCAGCCAAGATATCAGGAAGAGAAATGTGGACTTGCACAATTCCTTATCCTTGGGTACAATTTCAAGATACCTGAAGGTGACTCGATCCACTGTACAAACAATTATATGCAAGTACAAACAAGATGGGAATGTACTGCCATCATACCGGTCAGGAAGGAGACGGGTTCTGTGTCCCAAAGATGAACGTGCTTTGGTCCAACATGTGCATATCAACCCAAGGACAAAAGCAAAACACCTTGTGAAGATGATGTCAGAAGCTGGTAAGATTGTATCAATAGCCACAGTGAAGCGAGTACTGTAACAACATGGTCTGAAAGGCCACTACTTCAAAAGAAATATAAAAAGCCAGATTAATGTTTGCAAATGCAGAGAGGAAGAAAGACTTAAATTTTTGGAGACATGTCCTGTGGTCTGATGAAACTAAAATTTAACTTTTTGGGCATAATGGCCATGGTTACATTTGAAGGAAAAGGGAGAAGCTTGGAAGCCTAAGAACACCATCCCAACTGTGAAACATGGGGGTGGCAGCATCATGCTGTGGGGTTGTTTTGCTACAGGAGGGACTGGTGCACTTCACAAAATAGATGGCATCACGAGAAAAGATGATTATGTGGCAATACTGAAGCAACATCTCAAGACATCAGCCAGGAAGTTAAACCTTGGACGGAAATGGGTCTTCCAAATGGACAACGACCCGAAGCATACTGCCAAAAAGGTAACAAAGTGGCTTAAGGATAACAAAGTCAATGTTTTGGAGTGGCCATCACAAAGCCCTGATCTCAATCCTATTGAAAATGTATGGGCAAAGCTGAAAAGGAAGGTGCGAGCAAAGCGACCTACAAACCTGGATCAGTTACACCAGTTTTGTCAGGAGGAATGGGCCCAAATTCTGACCAACTATTGTGAGAAGCTTGTGGAACGATATCCCAAACGTTTGACCCAAGTCATTCAGTTTAAGGGCAATGGTACCAAATACTAATGAAATGTATGTAAACTTTTGACTTTGCAGTAAGTAATAAAAAATGACACCCCCATTACTAACCCCATAGTGAAGGTGAAATGTAAAATAAAAACACCCAGAATAGAATCTTTTAATTGAAATAAACAGACAATACTTTAATATTCTAAATTAAACTCTACTTACCGTCACGCCCATTCCATCTGAAGCCAATGTCTCCTGCAATAAAAGTAAAATAATTAACCAAACTCATCCTTACCTTTCCATGGTTCACACGACAGCTCCAGCTCTGCTACATCGAGATGGCAGGCTGGATTGTAGCAGAACGCTGCCATCCGACTTGCCATGCCGCAGAGACACTGAGGAGCGCAAACATGCTTGCGCTCCAGTGTCTCGCTGTGACGGCATCCAGATGAACTCGGCTCACCTCATGCACGTCACTGACAGCATGGGAGAAATCTCCTGCGCATGCGGTTCCGGCAAATGACGTCACCGCTTGAGCAGGAGAATTCTCCCACGCTGTCAGTGACGTGCATGAGGTGAGCCGAGTTCATCTGGATGCCGTCACAGTGAGACACTGAGGAGAGCAAGCACGCTTGCGCTCCTCAGTGTCTCTGCGGCATAGCAAGCCGGAGGGCAGCGTTCTGCTGCGATCCAGCCTGCCATCTCGATGTAGCAGAGCTTGAGCCGTTGTGGGAACCATGAAAAGGTAAGGATGAGGTTGGTTTATTATTTTACTTTTATTGCAGGAGATCGTTGGCTTCAGCTGGATTGGGCGTGACGGTAAGTAGAGTTTAATTTAGAATATTAAAGTATTGTGTGTTTATTTCAATTAAAAGATTTCATTCTGGATGTTGGTGTTTTTATTTTACATTTGCCTTACACTATGGGGTTAGTAATGGGGGCGTCTTATAGACGCCTTCCCATTACTAACCTGGGCTTGATGTCAGCTCGTTTTACAAGCTGTCATCAAGCCCAGCCCTATTACCCCACTGCCACAACTACAGGGCAGTGGTAGAGCAAGGCTAAGTGCCAGAATTGGCACATCCTATGGATGCGCCATTTCTGGGGCGGTTGAGGGCTGGTGTTTCTAGCCTGGGAGGGGGCCAATATTCATGGCACCCTTCCTGGGCTATTAATATAAGCCCCCAGATGTCTGCCTAGCCTTTGCTAGTTATTAAAATAGGGGGACCTCACGTCATTTTTTTTGGGTCCCCCATTTTAATAGCTAGTAAAGGCTAGGTATTCAGCTGGGGGTTGATATTAGTAGCCTGGGAAGCTCCGTGGGTATTACCCCCTTTCCAGGCTTCAAACATCTGCCCTAGCCGTCTGCTTAACCTCCGCTAGAGACTAAAATTACAGGGGACCCCACGCCAATTTTTTTTTTAAATAATCCTTTATTTTAACACTAAATAACAAGTACAGTAACCAACACTGTCACTGTACTTATTATATATGTGACTGACATGTTTCTATCTATCTAATGTATGTGTGATGCTCTATTCTTTCTGTTCTAAATTGTCGGGTACCGATGTTATAACTGTATGCGGCTGCTGAATTGCTGGCTTTTCATGTTTCACTGACACTGTTCCCATCAATTTGGGCAATCACTGTAATGCCACAATCAACATGGCTGTGGCATTACAGTGAGTGGCAGGCAATCCCTGCATGTTGATTGGTGCTCTAAATTGCGCCAAACATGCAGGTCGGGGACCCGAGCTCCCGCCCTAGCATCGCGCAAGTACTCGGCGAGCTCCGAGCATCTTGAGTACTGAGATGCTCGGGCAAGTACAGAGCAGTGGCGAGCATGCTTGCTCATCACTAGTCACGAGTGACCCAATACTGCAAAGTAACAGTATTCACCACTAAGAATTATCTATTGTTCGAGCAGTATATTAAGAAAAAGTACATTTTACATCTAGAAGTTTAACAGCCAGGACAAGGTTTCTGAGAATATTGCAACGTACTGTATTTAATAGAAAAAGCTCCAGTATACAGTAAAGACCAAAAGTATGGACACACCTCATTTAAAGATTTTTCTGTATTTTCTTGACTATGAAAGTTGTACATTCACACTGAAGGCATCAAAACTATGAATTAACACATGTGGAATTATATACTTAACAAAAACGTATGAAACAACTGAAACTATGTCTTATATTCTAAGTTTTTAAAAGTAGCCACCTTTTGCTTTGATGACTGCTTTGCACACTCTTGGCATTCTCTTAATGAGCTTCAAGAGGTAGTCACCGGAAATGGTCTTCCAACAATCTTGAAGGAGTTCCCAGAGATGCTTAGCACTTGTTGGCCCTTTTGCCTTCACTTTGCGGTCCAGCTCACCCCAAACAATCTCAATTGGGTTCAGGTCTGGTGACTGTGGAGGCCAGGTCATCTGGCGTAGCACCCCATCACTCTCCCTCTTGGTCAAATAGCCCTTACACAGCCTGGAGGTGTGTTTGGGGTCATTGTTTTGTTGAAAAATAAATGATGGTCCAACTAAGCGCAAACTGGATGGAATAGCATGCTGCTGCAAGATGCTGTGGTAGCCATGCTGGTTCAGTATGCCTTCAATTGTGAATAAATCCCCAACAGTGTCACCAACAAAGCACCCCCACACCATCACGCCTCCTCCTCCATGCTTCACGGTGGGAACCAGGCATGTAGAGTCCATCTGTTCACCTTTTCTGCGTCGCACAAAGACACGGTGATTGGAACCAAAGATCTCAAATTTGGACTCATCAGACCAAAGCACAGATTTCCACTGGTCTAATGTCCATTCCTTGTGTTCTTAAGCCCAAGCAAGTCTCTTCTGCTTGTTGCCTGTCCTTAGCAGTGGTTTCCTAGCAGCTATTTTACCATGAAGGCCTGCTGCACAAAGTCTCCTTAACAGTTGTTGACAATATGTGTCTGCTGCTAGAACTCTGTGTGGCATTGACCTGGTCTCTAATCTGAGCTGCTGTTAACCTGCGATTTCTGAGGCTGGTGACTCGGATAAACTTATCCTCAGAAGCAGAGGTGACTCTTGGTCTTCCTTTCCTGGGGCGGTCCTCATGTGAGCCAGTTTCTTTGTAGCGCTTGATGGTTTTTGAAACTGCACTTGAGGACACTTTCAAAGTTTTCCCAATTTTTTGGACTGACTGACCTTAATTTCTTAAAGTAATGATGGCCACTCGTTTTTTCTTTACTTAGCTGCTTTTTTCTTGCCATAATACAAATTCTAACAGTCTATTCAGTAGGACTATCAGCTGTGTATCCACCTGACTCCTGCACAACACAACTGATGGTCCCAACCCCTTTTATAAGGCAAGAAATCCCACTTATTAAACCTGACAGGGCACACCTGTGAAGTGAAAACCATTTCCGGTGACTACCTCTTGAAGCTCATCAAGGGAATGCCAAGAGTGTGCAAAGCAGTCATCAAAGCAAAAGGTGGCTACTTTGAAGAACCTAGAATATAAGACATATTTTCAGTTGTTTCACACTTTTTTGTTAAGTATATAATTCCACATGTGTTAATTCATAGTTTTGATGCCTTCAGTGTGAATGTACAATTTTCATCATCATGAAAATGTAGAAAAATCTTTAAATGAGAAGGTGTGTCCAAACTTTTGATCTGTACTGTATGTCAAACTTAATGTACATTAGAATCATGTCCAATACCCATTGCTGGTGATTGGCTGGCACTTGGCTGTAGGTTTTCTAGCTGCCTTAAAGCATGTCATGATCTGAAAGCTTTTCCTCTTTGTTCCCCAAATTAATTTATCATTTCAGTTGAAATAATGAATTGAAAGCACTTCTCATATATCCAGGTCTGAAACCAAATGCACGGTACATGGATAGTAAAGTGTTCCCGCTCCAAGTCTTAACGGTGCAGTCCCAATTATAGAATAGGCTTTGACATGAGTAACAGATTTTGTGCCCTTGAAGAAAGATGTCGGTATTTTATGATGTAGGGATTTTATGTGAAATGATCACTCTCTTTCATATATTACGTTGTACTGAGACTTGCATAGTCTAAAGGAAACCGAGGTTAAAAATCAGATAACACAAAAGTCTGTTATATTTGTGATTTCTTGGAAATACATTCAGTACATTCCTGTTACAGTGCCTCATAGCAGTTTGTCCTAATTCCTTCCACTGTCCCCCCCCCCCAAAAAAACAAAAAATAATATTAATATCCGGCGTGGTCACAGATGGGCATATGTCACAACTTTGCCGCTCTTAGAAAGTAATTTTATCTGTTATTATTTTTCAATTTTGTATTATTAACAGTACTGCAATTTATAGAACCTATAAGCCAAAAAATTACAGGCTATTTCCACGTAAAATTATTTAGTAACTTTCCAGCTAAATTAAAATGGAGTTAAAAATGAGTAGCAACTATTCAACTTACTAATATTCCTTAGAATTGAAAGGTGCTCAGATCTTCAGCTACTATCTCCAGTCCAGGATCTTGGCAGGTCTTATTCTGGACTCCGTGTGACACAGGACAGTGATTCCTATGACACAAACCTACGCCAGGACAACCTCGCACATGTGCCTTGCATGGGTCACATCCTCCACCTGGTGGTACAGCAATTTCTCCACCACTATCCTGGCCTGGATGAGCTTCTGCAGAAACCACGATCGCTGTGTGCTCTCTTCTGCCGTTCGCACCCCGCGGGTCATTGACTTGCATTGCCACAGAGGTCTTTGACCCTAATGGGTAGCCGATTGATTTATGATTAGTGTTGAGCCACCCCCGTAGTGTTCGAGTTCGGTTCGGTTCGTCGAACACCCGTGTGTTCGCCGAACTGTTCGTCGAACTGTTCGTCGAACACCTTCGAACACCGTTAAAACCAATGGCATTCAAACAAAAACACATAGAAACACATAGAAAACACCTTCAAAGGTGTCCAAAAGCTGACAAACTGCTCAGAAGACATAACTAACACATGGAAAAGTGACAAGTACATATAGTCATGCGAAAATAAAAGAGGTGGAGGAGTAAAAGGAGGGGGAGACACAGATATAGGCATGTCATGCCCTTCTAAAATCCAAAAAGTGAGAAGCCGACACGGCCAGTCCGCTCCTGCCCGTGCCACCTCCGTGTCGCCGGGTTTGTGCCAGAGCCGCGGTGAACCCTGACGGCCAGCCCCCCTCTCCCAATACTGGTGCCTGTCCGCTGGTGGGTCGAGCGAGCCCCCCTGTGGTGGAGGCAGCTCTAAGCTTTTTAATTTAAATTGTCTCTCTAATTTGAATGAATACACTTTAAATCCATTTACAAGGATCTATTGGAGGGCAAGTCTCATGCCAGCAGCCGCGGTAATTCCAGCTCCAGTAGCGTCCACTAAAGCTGCTGCAGTTAAAAAGCTTTTATAAGGATCGAGCTCGGCTGTCCACCGCAAGGCATCCTACTGCCAGTCCCAGCCCCTATGCCTTGGGGTGCATCCTGATGCTCTTCACTAAGTATCCCATGGTCCCGAAGCATTTCCTTTGAAAAAATTAAGTGTCTAAACTACAGGTGGTGCAGCTTGCTTAACAGCCGGGATAATCCGCTCACTAGCAGACACTGCTACTAGGCACAAAGTATTTCCTGGGCTAGATGCAGTTAAAAATTTGTAATTAGATACTCTCGTTGGATGCTGAGAAAGCATTCCATAGAGTCTCCTGGCACGCCATATATGATTCTCTTAAAAAGCTTGGGGTAGGGGTCTAGGGGACCCTTTTATAGCCAAAATCACGGCCCTGTATCGCAATACGTCACCTAGGCTGAAGATAAATGGAACTGTAGCACCCTGAGGGCTCGGTTGCTACAGACGTATTGCACCTCACCCAGAGGTGTGATATCTCACTCTCAGGTAAGGATGGAGTGTGGATCAGGACCCGACACCTGCATGCATTACACCACATTGCCGTGGGGCAGGGCGACCAATATGCCCCTGAGATGGGCACGACAGTCCCTGTCCCTGGCTGGAGTGGGGGGAGGGAACACTGAGGAAGGGGAACCCTGTAGTGCAGGAGCAGGGAGGAAGCAGTTCCTGGGTGCATTGAGAAGGGAGTATAAAAGGTGGGCACCATCTTAGTTCAGTGCAGAGAAGTCTGAGCAGAAGTGGCAGGGAGCAGGGGCTCTGCATGAGCTCTGCTCCGGAGGCGGGCCTAGTAACAGAGGCCCAGGCCTGGAAGAGGGAGAAGGAAGGAAGAGGAGCGGAGAAGGCTCCAGGAACGAGGAATGAAGGGATCCCAGGGGTGCGGACGGGCGAGTCGCCACCGCACGCCCAAATCCACCTGCGTGGAGGGGTCAGGCCAAAGGGGGAGACCGGTCCCCGAACTAGTGGAGGCAGGAAACGACCCTCAGCTAGAAACCGGAGGCTCTGACATTTTATGTGGCGCAGCCCCTCGCTACACCCGCTAGGAAGGCACCACATAGGGTCAGGGAAACTGGCGCCAAGTTTACCAAGAGGAGGCCCGAGGCAGCCGGACAGAAGTGTTGGTAAGAAAGGCCAGACAAAGGACACACAAAGGGGGTCCTGTGAAGTGCTCCAAAGTTATCTGGGAGTTGTCTGAGCCCCTCACCTGGTGAGCACAGTACGACGTGGGCAGCCGTTACCTGCAGACGTGGTCTGGATAATAAGAACTGTGAGTAAAGGCCCTGAACTGCATCACTGACTCCGTGTCGTTACTGCTGCTGCCCTGCACCATCACCCCCATCCTCCGCATACACTGCCCTGAGGCTATACTCCTCCCGTGGGGAGTTATGCTACGCTCTGCTGCACCCACAACACCAGCCTCAGTGGTCTGCCCTGTAGCGGCGGTTCACTCTGACCGCAATCCACGGGTGGCATAGTCGGACATTTAAACATGAAAACCACATAAATAGTTCCGCCACTGGTTTGACCGCCCTGAGCCACGGAACTGGGTCACCGCCACGAAGACTACAACCACCAGCATCCACCAAAAAGGGTCCGGCTCCGGGTGTCCCAAGGCCCAGGGGGCGCGTCAGAACATTTTCATCACCTTTCACAATCACCAATGGGACAAGGCAGTGATGTCCTCTGTCCCCTCTCTTATACATCCTAGTGACGGAGCACCTGCTCTCATCAATTCGCCATAACCCCAATATTAGGTGGATTGAGGTGGGAGGCACCGAGTACAAGTGCTCTCTATTTGCTGATGATGTCCTAGTATATATCACTCAATCACATATATCCATCCATGCTGTTATGGCTGAAATAGATCACTTTGTTACATGGTAAAATTTTAAAATCAATGCAGCGAAGTCTGAGGCCCTCGATGTCTCCCTCCCCAAATCCATATAGGATTCCATCCAGTCCAACTTTCCCTTTGCCTGGCCCTCACAGGGTATCAAATACTTAGGAATTCCTATTCATAGAGACCTCTCCCATCTATGTTATCTTAATTTTGGGCCCTTTATTGAACAACTCCATACAGACCACGGTTGGCAAGTTAGAACTGTAAGATTCACTACGTGAACCACTGGTGTTTTGTGGAAAAGCACATGTACACTGCGTTCCAAATTATTATACAAAAAGTGTTTAGGAGTGATAAGGGAAGAATTTGTTTGTTTGTCAGTTAAACTCATTGATGGTGATGTGTGTCAGGGCTCTTTATATCACTGTAAGCAATTGCAGACACCTGTGCTAATTAGTTTGGCAGGTGTGTCCAATGAAAGGCAAGACTACTTAAGAAGGCTCTCTCACATTATTAAGCAGCCTACATTTTCTGCCAAAATGGGAAAGAAAAAGGATGTGTCGGCTGCTGAGAAGCAACAAATTGTGGAGTGTTTAGGTCAAGGCATGACTACAATCAACATTGTGCGATGATCAGGATGAAGTGTCTTGGCAATCAAGAAGTATGTAGCTGATTCACAGTACACACGTGTGCGTGCTGATAAGGGCAAATTGAGGACTCTTTCCTACAGGCAATTACGTCAGGTTGAAAGAGCAGCGGCAAAAAAGCCTTGTCATAGCAGCAGACAAGTTTTTGAAGCTGCTTGTGCCTCCAACGTCCCCTGAACAACAAGATGCAGGGTCCTTCAGAGGTTTGCAGCTGTGCATGCGCCATCCTGTCGACCTCCTCTATCCACTTCACACAAGCAGAAACGGCTCCAGTGGGCCAAACATTACATGAAGACTGATTTCAAAACTGTTTTGTTCACGGATGAGTGCCGTGCAGCGCTCGATGGTCCAGATGGATGGAGTGGAGGATGGCTGGTTGATGGACACCCCACGCAAACACGGCTACAGCGCCAACAAGGAGGAGGTGGAGTAATGTTTTGGGCTGGAATCATGGGGAGAGAGATTGTCGGCCCCTTTAGGATCCCTGAAGGCGCTAAAGATGAACTCCATAATGTATGTGGATTTTCTCAAACAGCACTTCCTGCCATGGTTCAAGAAGAAGAACCGTGTATTTCACAGCAAGATCATTTTTCTGCATGATAATGCACCATCTCATGCTGCACATAAAACATCTGCATCTCTGGCTGATATGGGCATAAAAGGGGACAAACTTATGGTGTGACCCCCATGCTCCCCTGACCTCTACCCCATTCAGAACCTTTGGAGCATCATTAAAAGGAGTGTCTATGATGGCGGGAGGCAGTTCACATCTAAGCAACAGCTCTGGGAGGGTATTCTGTCCTCATGCAAAACAATTGAAGCAGAAACCATCCAAAACCTGACAAATTCAATGGACGAGAGAGTTCAGAAGCTCCTTTCGAACAAGGGGTCCTATGTGAAAATGTAACATCACCTAGAATAAAGTTTTGAGTTGAAAACTGTTTGATTTCAGTTTCTAACAACCTGCTAATGCTTATAATTTCAAAAATGACCATTTTTTTGGTCTTTATTAAAATGAAAAGGTTGATCGAAAAGTTTGGGGGATCTAAGAGTGTGGCAACCCAGTAGTCATGATTACTTCGAATTCTGACAATATGAGGGTCATGCTGCAGGTAGTGCAGCAAGAAGGCACTTATGTGCCTTGCGCATCTCGGAGCCCCAAAATTATTTTCCGGGCTAGATGCAGCTAAAAATTATTTTTAATTTTAAATCTGGTGAAGCTTTAGTATAGATGGCCTAATAGGATCAGTGCTGCACACTGCTACAAAGCCCAAATTATTTTCCAGTCAAGATACAGATAAACATGATTAGTAATTTGAAAGCTTAAAACGGTTGGTAGGGTGATTTTAACCAATCATCAAGCTTTTACTCTCCCCAGGATGACACAGGGGTAGAAAAGTCGTTTCGGATCCATGATTTGTTCATCTTTATGAACGTGAGTCTGTCTACATTATCAGTGGAGAGCCGCGTGCGCTTATCTGTCAGCACACCACCAGCAGCGCTGAACACACGTTCAGACAGAACGCTGGCTGCGGGGCATGACAAGATCTCCAAGGCGTAAGTGGCTAGCTCCGGCCATTTATCCAGATTGGAAGCCCAAAAAGAGCAAGGGTCCAGTGACACAGTCGTGGCTTCAATGTTTACTTGGAGATACTCCTGTACCATCGTCTCTAGGCGTTGACTATGTGTCAGACTTCTTGTCTCCTGTGGCCTTGCAAAGGATGGGCTAAAAAAGTGGTGAAATGATTCCGCAAAATTGATGTTACCAGCAGATACTGTGGTTCTGTTACGGTTTGAGTGCTGAACACTTGACGGTCCCACGGTTGGCAAGTTGGAACTGTGAGATTCACTACGTGCACCACTGGTATTTTGTGGAAAAGCACATGTAAGATTCTGCAACAGTCTCTGCTGATACTCCTGCATGCGTGCATCCCTTTCTATGGCAGGAATAATTTCTGCAAATTTACTTTTGTACCGGGGATCTAACAGTGTGGCAACCCAGTAGTCAGGATTATTTCTAATTCTCACAATTCGAGGGTCATGTTGCAGGTAGTGCAGCAAGAAGACACTCATGTGTGTTGCGCATCCAGGAGCACCAAGTCCCTGTTGTGTTGGTGGCGAGGTAACAATCATGCTTCCTTCCTCTGTCCTCTCCCCCCAACCTCGCACAACAGAAATGTGATCAAGGTCTCCCTCATCTGATGAGTCTTCCATCAGTTCGTCCTCCACTTCTTCCTGGGCTCCTGCACCTTCCTCACTAGTTTGGCTGCTACCATGCGCCCTGGTAAAACCATCTCCCCCACCCTCACATGCCTGCTGCCTTGGTGCTGCCGACCGTCTGGACCTTGCAGATGTTAGCCCTTCCGCATACAACTCCTCCTCCTCTACTTCCTCCACCTCCTCTTGTGCCACCACCTGACTCCGAATTCTGTTTAACATGTGCTCCAGCATGTAAATCACCGGAATAGTCATGCTGATAATGGCATCGTCAGCACTAAACATCTTCGTCGCCATTTCAAAACTGTGCAGAGGGGTGCATAGGTCCCTGATCTGAGACCACTCCTCCAGCGTGATTTGCCCCACCTCTGAATCTCGCTGGCCCAGGCTATACGTCAGAACGTATTGCACCAGGGCTTGTCGGTGCTGCCACAGTCGCTGCAACATGTGCAGAGTTGAATTCCACCGGGTAGGCACATCGCATTTTAGCCGGTGAAGTGGCAGGCCCAACGACTTCTGTAGAGATGTAAGTCGCTGAGCTGCGGGATGCGAACGGCGGAAGTGAGCACACAGCGACCGTGCCCTCTGCAGAAGGCCATCTAGTCTGGGATAGTGGGCTAAAAATTGCTGGACAACCAGGTTCAACACGTGAGCCATACAAGGCACGTGTGTGACATTGCCCCGGCGAAGGGCCGCACCCAGGTTTGCAGCATTGTCGCACACGGCCTTCCCTGGTTTCAGGTCCAGTGGAGACAACCATTCATGAAATTGGTTCTCCAGAGCTGACCACAACTCCTCAGCTGTGTGACTCACATCTCCCAGACATTTCAATGTAAAAACCGCCTGATGACGTTGAGCCCTACTGCCAGCATAGTAAGGAGGTGTGCAGGATCCCTTCTGCGCAGTTAGAAAGCTTGTGGCATGACCAGACAGGCTTTGGGTGCAGGTGGAAGACCGAGAGGAGGTTGAGGAGGCAGAAGCAGTGGAGGAACTTTGACATAAAGAGGATTGACGCACAACTCGTGGGGACGGCAAGACTTGGACAGCAGCCCCTTGTCCTGCTGTCACCATAGTTACCCAGTGCCCAGTCAGCGACATGTAACGCCCCTGTCCATGCCTACTCGTCCAAGTGTCTGTGGTGAAATGCACCCTGTCACACACAGAGTTTCTCAAAGAAGCGGTGATGTTGTGTGCGACATGCTGGTGGAGCGCAGGCACACCTTTCTTTGAGAAGTAGTGCCGACTGGGCATCTGGTACTGGGGCACTGCGACGGACATAAGGTCTCGAAAATCCTCTGTGTCCACCAGGCGGAAAGGCAGCATTTCTGTAGCCAAGAGCTTGCAGATGGTGAAATTCAACCTCTTAGCTTTCTCATGGCTAGGAGGAAATGGTCTTTTACTTGTCCACATCTGAGGGACCGAGGGCTGGCTATTGTGCTTAGACGGGGTTGATAAGGGTGTCCCCGGCAAACTGCCGGTCTGTGAGGAAGATGCAGGCGGACATGTTTGGTTGCCTTGATCCAAAGGTGGTGCTATCGATGTCGGACAGCGCTCAACACCAGCTGGTGTTACCACCTCCAAAGAAAATGATGACCTGCCAATCACACTTGCTGTTGCGGGTAAAGAGGTGGCAGGTCTGCGCCCCAAAACAGGTGTGACTGCTGTCCCCCCAGTCACAGAGGATGAAGAGGCCGCGGATGCACAAGATATGGCAGACGGTGATTGGCCCGGCCGGCTAGGCCGCATTGTAGCACACTGAGCTTCCCACTGCAACTTATGCTTCATGTCCATGTGCCGGTTCATGCATGAAGTACTCAAACTATGTATTTTTTGGCCTCTACTTAGCTTTTGCTAACAAATGTTACAGATAACACGAGTTGGGTCATCTTTATCGATCTGAAAAAATGCCCAGGCTATGCAAGGCTTAGCACCCATGCGACCTGAAGAGCCACCACGACTTGTGGTGAGAGGCAGAGTTGTGTTTGAGGATGCAGTTGTTGACGTGCTTCCAGTACTACGTCTCTGTCCAGGAAGGCGCAACCTGACCTCGTCGTCACTAGCATCTTCCTCCACCTCCTCTGCTGACCTCATCTCTTGGCTGACTGTGGGTTGACAGTAAGTGGGATCTCCGACCTCATCATCATCACCCTGTGCGTTATCACACCCGTCGTCCTCAGAGCCAACCTGTTCCTGCCCTGACAAAAAACTAAAGTTGTCGCTCCAATCAGGTATTTCAGTCTTATCATCGTCTTCCTCATTGTCTCCACCAACAGGAGTTACAGTTTGGGAATGAGGGTCTACATTATGGTCAGAACCTTCTGCGTCTGGTCCTGGATCCGACTCATAAAGATTCTGGGCATCAGTGCAGATCATTTCCTCGTCTGGATTCACAGAAGCGCTGGAGTCGACCTCTGATTCCCAGGCTATAGTATGAGTAAACAGCTCTGCAGACTCAACCATCTGTTCTACCTCATACTCAGACGGGCAGCTGGAGATTTGGGAGCTGTGAGGAAGCAAGTGCGATTTGGGTGACACCTTTGAGGACTGGAGTATTTGTGATGTTGAAGTTGATGTGGAGGAGAGCCCACTTAAAGGAGCACTTGATATCCGTTGAAGCACCTGCTGTTTTTGTGCCTCATCTGGAATTTGTAGCGATTGGCGTGGCCGTAAGAAAGGGATCTTATCACATTGTCCGCTAAAAGAAGTAGACATTTTAGTTTGGCTGGAAGATGGTCTTTCTTCTGCAGATGTTACTGTTGCTTTAACACCTACCCCACGGACACAACCTTTTTTCCCCTTCCCAACACGCCTATTCCCCTTTCCACCAGCAGCAGGCCTTTTTCCACTCATTTTGGTGGTTAACTAATTCACAACTCTGGAGTTGTTTGCACAAAAAAACAATGGATGGTAACCGAGCAGAGCTGAGTGGCCAAACTGTGGTATTAGGCCAAAACTATTGGCTGGGTTAGATGCAGAAAAAAATTATTTTGAATTTGCAACCTGATGGAGGTCAGTATAGATGGACTAATACAAATAGTCCCACACACTGCTAGAAGCCCAAATATTTTTTCAGAGGTACTGTAGATGCAGATAAAAATTATTTTTAATTTGCAACCTGATGGAGGTCAGTATAGATGGACTAATAGACCAAGTCCCACACACTGCTAGAAGCCCAAATATTTTTTCAGAGCTAGATGCAGAAAAAAATTATTTTTAATTTGCAACCTGATGGAGGTCAGTATAGATGGACTAATAGACCAAGTCCCACACACCGCTAGAAGCCCAACTATTTTTTCAGAGCTAGATGCAGAAAAAAATTATATTCAATTTGCAACCTGCTGGAGGTCAGTATAGAAGGACTAATAGAACAAGTCCCACACACTGCTAGAAGCCCAAATATTTTTTCAGAGCTAAATGAAGAAAAAAATTATTTTTAATTTGCAACCTGATGGAGGTCAGTATAGATGGACTAATAGATCAAGTCCCACACACTGCTAGAAGCCCAAATATTTTTTCAGAGCTAGATGCAGAAAAAAATTATATTCAGTTTGCAACCTGATGGAGGTCAGTATAGATGGACTAATAGAATGATGCTATGCCCAAAAGATTTTACTTCACTAGGTGCAGTAAAAAAATTGGTATTCTATACACAGGTGTTATATCTTGCAACACAGATAGGCTACTCCACTGACTAACACACTCTGCAATAGGCCAAAAAGGATTAGCTTTGCTAGATTCAGCCAAATGCTGTGAAAAAAACTTGCACAGCACTGGCACAGACCTGCCTGGCAAAAACTGATAGGAACTCATGTAACCTAGTCCTGAAAAGGACTCCAATTACAATTAGTCTTTACTCCCACAACCTATCTATTTAAGAGCACAGACCTCCCTGATAAAAGTCGTAGGAAATGCTGTAACCTAGTCCTTAAAAGGACTGCAATCACAACTATTCCCTACTCCCAAGCTATCTGTATATTTGTGCGAAAATTGGCTTGAAATTAACAAGGTATAGCGCACACAGCAACAGCGGTGCCGTCTAACACGCAGCTGCAGCAGTGAGAAAATGGTGGCGACGGGGAAAATGGCTTGGTCTTATAGGGCAAGGACATGTGACATACACTGCCAATGACACATGCCCTTGCTTGTGTGAAAAAAAGCACTTCGCTCCGTGTGTGCGCTGCTGATAGGCTGACAGATTGCACCTCCCCACTGCAAATGCGGGAAAGAGAAAAAAAAATGGAGATCTTCATTGTTCCTGCAGAGATCCATCCCCTGCCCCTCCCCCCACCCCGCTGTACACTCAAACTGCGTATTAACATTAATTTTCATCATTACTGAGAAAAAATCCAGTTATGATTTTGGTGCACGAACAGTTATCGAACATAACCTCGAACAGCCGAATTTTTCTCAAATTGTTCGTGTTCGCCGAACGGCTCGAACACCGCCCAAAACAGCTCGAATTTGAGATTGGCGAACAGTTCGAGTAGAACAACGCTCATCTCTATTTATGATGTGCCGACATGGTGGAGTGACTGTGGCAGCAGCGACAAGCCCTGGCGCAATATCTCATTTTGCATAACCTGGGCCAATGCAGTACGGACATGGTGTAAATCACGTTTGCAGAGTGAGCATAGATTAAGGACCACTGCATCCTTCTGCACTGTTTCAAAATGACTACTAAGATGTTAAGATGGATGAATTTGTATGGCCACCAACACACTAGGGTCTTGAACCTAAAGGAAGAGCCCGACACTTGAGCGCCTTCTAACTGCACTATCTGCAACATGATGCCCATATTGTTAGGTTTCGAAATAGTGCTTACTACTGTATTGCTACTCTGTTAGATCCACGGTATAAGAGTAAATTTTGCCAGATGCTTCCCGCCCTGGAAAGGGAAGCGCACATGCTGGAGTATCGAAACATGCTTGTATTTAACCTTAAGAGTGGTTTTCTCCAAGACAGCTGTGAGGCACACAATGTGTATTGCCGTTGTAAACTTCTAACCCCAGGAACGTCGAGTCGCCAACGCAAAAACATTAGCAGCAGTGTGAGTGGCAGAAGCAATATCTGTGAGTCATTTCACACATTTTTTAGATCAGCTTGGGCACCAGCACAACAGAGTACAAGTACTTAGTGAACGACTGGAGAGCATGGTGCTGAAGTATCTCAAGCTCAATGTCAAAGCCATCAGGGAGGATTTGGACCTTGTTGCATTTTGGTCTTCAAAAAGGGAAGAGTGGCTTGAGCTCGCCTGTCACGTTTTTGTTATGCCCAACAGCCAGCATTCTAACAGAACAAGTCTTCAGTACTGCTGGTGGTGTCCTGAGGGATAAGTGCATCCGGCTGACCCCTGAAAGTGTAGCCCGCCTAACTTTCATCAAGATGAAAAAGTCCCTGATAGAGATAAGTGAACGTTTTGATGTTCAGGTTCATCTACTAAATCCGAACATCAAAAAAAGGTTTGTGTTGGGGCACCCAATCCCGAACACAACCAAAATGGGGCCCCAAACAACCGTGGATTCCCACGCTGTTATCTGTGTGAAAGGGCAGGAAACGGGCTCTGATCAGTGGTAACATTATTACCGCCGGTCAGAGCACTGCAGGATCACGCTGTCAGACGTCAATGTGATCCTGCAGCTGTGACAGTGACCCACGGTAAATAGATTACAGGTCACAGGCGCCTGTGCTTCAAGTAAAAAAAAAAGTTAAAATAAATAAATATAAAAAAAAAAAAACACATTAAACTCACCAACACGTAATTCCCGATGCCCTTGTCCACTGTAAAAAATGAAAAAAACACCGTATACTCATCTTAACGCCTAAACCACGATGCCCATGTCACCTGTTATTAATTTTAACTTTTTTTTTTATTTGAAGCACAGGCGCCGACTAATGAGAGAGTACTCCTCCCATCTGTGGCACCTGCCCTCACTGTTTACAGTGACAGCAGGCGCCGGCTGATGGGAGTAGAAGTCTCATTAGCTGGCGCCTGTGACCTGCAGTAAGATTTTTACAGAGGGTCACTGTCACAGCTGCGGGATTACGCTAACATCTGACAGCATGATCCCGCAGTGCTCTGACCCGTGGTAATGATGTTAACCGCCGATCTGAGTCCCTGTTTCCCGCACTGTCATGCAGATGACAGCGTGGGAAACCAGGGATGTTCAGATTCGGGCTCTGCCAACTTTTACCGATTTTGAGCAAAATGTGCGGGAATCTGATCACGAATCCAAATGTGCAATGTTCGTTCCTAGTTTGAAATTAATGAATATTTTCCAAACCTGCTCGCTCATCTCTAGTCATGGATCTCCAAGCACTTTTGAACCCCAATCGCAGACTGTGCAGACTAGGCGATAGAGCAGTGTTTAGTGTGATGCATTGATCTTGCGTTATTGCAATCTGTGACATCTTTGTTGTGGCTTCTGTACCTGCTGTTGCTGCTGTTGATGTTATCAATAATTTTTTGACTCTTAGTTAGGCATCAAATCTGGTGGGTTGCCTGTAGTGGAAGGGGTGTCAGTGCCCCATTATACTTGTTCTACTCTGGTGAAATTGATGCCACTTTAGTGGTGTAGGCAATCATTTTTTGAAATGTGGGACTCCTAGTTGGGTATCCATCTGGTAGGTTGGCTGTAGTGGAAGGGGTGTCTGTGCCCCATTATACTATTTCTACTCTGGTGAAATTGATGCCACTTTAGTGCTTTGTGGCACTAATTTGTACAGAGTACAAGAAACTGAAGAAAGACCAAAAATCATAGGCCAGCACCCCTGTTAGCATAAGTGTGATACGTTATGTATATGCATACTGTGGCCATTAACAGACAAATATAAACTAGATTAAAAGTTGGGGAGCAACAGCTGAATCCCACCCCTGTGTACAATACATTGTGTGGCGCCCCTGAGGGTTCAGTCACCACAGGGGTACTGCACCTCAGAATGAGGTGTGGTATCTCCTCTCCAAGGTAAGGATGGAGTACCACACAGGACCGCAACCACACACTCAACACTACACCACTCCAGTTCTGAAGGGGGCCTAAAGCACCATAGTGCTGCCCCGGGCCTGAATGGAGGAGTTGGGGGGAACCAAAGTTAGGGGGAACCATGTAGTGAGTGAGGGTGGAGGAAGCACTTTACTTTAGCACTTAATAGTATCATATATAACTGGAGGCCATTTTAATAACCGGTTCTTTAGTCGTGGGTCTTTGGGACAGCAGGTCAGCACAAGGCTGCAGCCGCCTCAGGGTTCACGGTTCCCGGTCTCAGGCCTCGAGACGGGGGATTGGGGCAGAGTTATAACCAGCTCTGTCACCGGTCAGAGTCCAAACAAGAAGGCCCAGGATAGGAGCAGAGGATCTCAGGGGGTGCGGACGGAGCGTAGTCGCCACCTGCATACCTTATTCTGGCACAGCCAGTGAGTCCCCGATTATCTGACTTTGCACTTCACGTTTCTGTCGGAAAAGTCCTGAGGCTTATGTGGATCCCAGGGGGATACGGACGGAGCGGAGTCGCCACCTGTATGCCCTAATCTGAGTTTATCCAAAGAGACCCGGCCTTACGCCACGTTCTCACCACTAGTCACCAAGAAGGGCACCCAGTCGGTCCGGGAGCTACACGCTACCCATCAAGGACATCTCAGTACCCGTACGGGACACAGTGGGTGACACAAGGTGGGAGAAGTTCATCAGGAGAGGAACACTTTAGAGCGGGGGTCCTGTCAAGCGCTCCTGAACTACCTGGAGTGTGCTGAACCCCACCCTGGCGGCCGCAGCTCGCTGTGTGACAGCAGAGAGAAGCTCTGAGCTGAGAAAGCACCACGGTGAGTAAAGACTTGGATGACTTCAACTACTGCCTCTGTCTGTTCTTTCCTCCGCGGCTCTGCTCCCGCCAACGCTCTATTCTGCATCCCAACTAAGCTGCCTGATCACCGGCCTCAGAGGACTGTCGCAGCGCTGGTGATCCTCACCAGACACCACGGGTGGCGTCACGAACAATTTCCCCTATCCTATATAATTTTGCCCTTCTTTTTAAGAGTGACCCCAGGGTACGGGCCTGGGAGCTGGCCACCGTGGCATCCCCAAAACCAACAACAAGGCCCGGGCGCTGAGTCATCCCCATCCCCTGGGCGGGTCATCTCTTCCTGGCATCACGAACAGGATTTCGTGCCTGTGGCAACGGCAGAAATCTATACCCATTGCCATCGGGTACTCTGCGCCTTTTCTAAAGACTGTATTTCCACATTCAATGTGGCGCCCGCCCAAGAAGAATGTGCGCCATTATGTGCAGGCAAGACAACAACAGCTTAAGCCCTCCCATCATGGGCCAGGTTCCTCAATGGCGCGAAAAGCTCAGACCGCCCATTGCCTTAGAGACTGTCCGCATACTTGTGTCTGTCAAGACGGATGGGACGTCCCAAGGAGTGACCGTCTGCGAGCAGCCACTGAACCGCTCCCGAAAGAGGAGGAGAAAGAGAGGGAGACAAGGTGTGGCCTGGGCAAGTCTCGACAGACCACCCATGGCAGCCGCGATGGAAGGAGAACAGGATGTGCCCTCCGTCGTTGGCCCACCAGCAGCCACCTCCCTCACCCTGGAGGGATACAGCATTCAGCTAACAGCGGAGGAGACCGAGTTCCTCCGCGGCGAGACGCAGGACCTGACCCGGCGAGTTGAGGAGGCCCAGCGGAAAGTGGTCGCGGAGTGGAGAGAGGACCTGCTGAGGAAACTTGCGGCCCGACGCCAAGACACGTCGCGCCCCACCAGCGATGCCCCAGCCCAGGCGGAAAGGAAGGAAGATTAGGAGGCCGCATGCAGCCCAGGAGCGGGTAAGAGTGAAACCCCTGCCCCGGGCGCTGAGTGTGCCGACCTGCTCCTGGACCTCCTACCGTCACCTCCATACCCGGGCGCCTCCGTTTGGGAACAGTTACTAGCCCCGGAACCTGAGACCCAAGCCACCGTAGCCACCGGAAGCCTGCTACCCCTCATGCTCCCGGAACCGCCAGCACCTGCCCTCACCTGGGTGTACTCACACCCGAACCCAGACTGGTCCGCCAGGGTCTAGGACCAGCAGCGGCCCCCATTAACGCGGTTACCAGCGCCCCCGGTTGCTTGCCCAAAAGCGGAGGAGTTTAGATGGGACAACCAGGGGGGTTTCTAATGGGGTTTCCCCGGGAGACCCAAGCTGAGGCTCGACGGCGGGAGGAGCATTGCAAAAGTGAGCTTCTCCAGCTAGAGAAGGAACGGCGTGCCCAGAGGGTCCGCTGTGAACAGTTAGAGGTGCGGTCAAAAGCCGCTAAGGCCCAAGCCAGGCAGACGGAGGCCTCCCGTTTCAGCCCCCGGGAGGAAGGACTAATCGTCCGGTTCCACAAAGAAGCAGGTTGGGGATTCATCCGCGGCCCCTCGTTCAATCATGAAGTCTTTGTTAACCGGCGAGACGTTGAGCCCCACCTGGAACAAGGCCACCCAGACCGCAATTTGTACCCAGGAGACTTGATCTCGTACACCCGCCACCACGAAGTACGTGGGTGGTACGCCCTAGAGGTGCACCGGGTGTTCAAGGAAGATGTCCCCCTGCGCATTGCCACTGGAGACCGGTCCAGATCTGTGGGCAAACACGAGCCGTAGCCCCGGTGGGGATACCACCATTAATGCGGCCCCAGAGGCTAAACTTCCTTGTTTCTTAGTTTCTGTTCCAAGTTTGCTAAGACATTATACCTGCGGACGGTGAGCAGTCAACAGACTGAATTGTAAATAGTTTGCATCTATTGAGGTGCCCCCTATTGGTTTTATGTGCAAAACATCAGACCTCAGAACAAAAACCTGTCTGGGTGGCACAAACGGAGGTCCAACTCAGGATCACCATGCCCTGCAGCCACCCCAGGGCCTACGTGGAGGGTTTGCTTTGGACAGGTCCCTCATGCTGCTGAACTTGCACTTAAATAACCTTATCTACCGTTTTCTATATACATTTACAATGTTTTGATATTTATCATTTAACCTGTAACGTTTAAGAAGGTGCCTCCCATAAAGGGAAGATTGTTATTGTCATGTTCAAAATTTTTGAATGTCTGAAAACACCCTGTCTTTGCTCTATTGCAGCCCACGGACGTGCTGTGTTTAACCAGGGGGGAATGTGGCGCCCCTGAGGGTTCAGTCGCCACAGGGATAATGCACCTCAGAATGAGGTGTGGTATCTCCTCTCCAAGGTAAGGATGGAGTACTACACAGGACCCCAAACACACACTCAACACTACACCACTCCAGTTCTGAAGGGGGCCTAAAGCACCATAGTGCTGCCCCGGGCCTGAATGGAGGAATTGGGGGGAACCAAATTTAGGGGGAACCATGTAGTGAGTGAGGGTGGAGGAAGCACTTTACTTTAGCACTTAATAGAATCATATATAACTGGAGGCCATTTTAATAACCGGGTCTTTAGTCGTGGGTCTTTGGGACGGCAGGTCAGCACAAGGCTGCAGCCGCCTCAGGGTCCACGGTTACCGGTCTCAGGCCTCGAGACGGGGGATTGGGGCAGAGTTATGACTGGCTCTGTCCCCGGTCAGAGTCCAACCAAGAAGGCCCAGGAGGGGAGCAGAGGAGATAGGTGTGTCACCCTGGCCTGGATGCCACAAAATGTATTAAAGCTGTGTCTGAGAGCAAGGGGGAGGTTCTCTAGTCAGGGGAACATTAGCATGCAATGCCTCCTGTCTCAGGCAAGTAGGGGGAGCAGGCTGCCCCTATAAAAGCTGGTGCTGGGGGCAGGGTTAGAGAGAACTTGAAGGCCTGTCTCAGGACTGAGACGTGTCCCAGAGCAGAGCAGGGACAGACAGTTTTGTATTGCACCTAAGAGGAAGTGTGGCAGGAGGAGAGCCACAAGCCAGAGACAAGAGGCGAAGAGAGCCTGTCTTGTCAGATAAAAGACTTACTTTACCAGACTTTGGTGTCTGAGGCTGGAAGTATTCCACATCCCCCAGCGGATAACCAGTTCGCAAGGGACTGTATATTCCTTGGCCTAAGAAGCCTGGAGGCCCTGCCACAACCGAAGGGACCAGTAAAGCCGTACAAGGCTGGGAGCAGAAAGGAACCCACGTCGCAGGCCATACAGGCGAGAATACACGGAGAGCTCGGAAGCGTGGGCTGTTATCCTATAAGGAGGAGATAGTCAGAAGGAGCGCAGAAAGCACGGTAGGCCTACACCCTCACCCTGACCAGGGCCAATTTCCCCGTTGCTCTCAGACATCCAGGTCCCCTCCTAGCCGGGACTGTTTATGGGTCAGTTTACCTGTTTTAGTAAAGACCCTGGACTGCAACCTGTTGTCTGTGTGCTCCTTGCTCCTCCAGCACTATCAGCACCGGGACTCTCACTACCATTACTCCCACCATCCACTACACTGCCCTGGGGCCGCACTCTTCCCGTGGGGAGTCACACCATCCCAGCTGCATATATCATCAGCCCCAGCGGTCTGCCCTGCAGCGGCGGTTCTTAATGACCGCAAATCCACAGGTGGCGTAGTCGGACAAAACCAATAGAACAAAACGGACTACCACTGGCCTGACCACCCTGAGCCACGGAACCGGGTTGCCACTACTACTCCCATCATTCCCCCTATTGCCCAGATCCGAGTGCCCAACGGCCCAGGGGGCGAGTCAGCTTTGGCGTAGTGGGCAGGATTTCGTGCCCGCAACCACCGGGTACTGCGTGCCTGAAAAAGACTTTTGTAACTTACCTGTGGCGAAGTTTCCCGCCGTCTGGAGTCGTTTCCCGCCATCCGGAGCCGATTCCCGCCATCAGACGCCATCTTGGACTGTTTCCCGCCGTCTTCTGCCGTCTTCCCGCCATCCGCAGTTGTTTCCTGCCATCAGACGCCATCTTCAGGACGCCGCGCGCGAAGAAGAGGGGCGTGGACGTCAAAACCGCGTGAGATCCGAAGCTCCGCCCCACGCACCGACGCTGCACAAGGTCCTGGAAGGGAGAGACAGCGACGCTGACGTCATCAGGACGCGACGCCAGGTCCTCGTCCATAGCAGCAGCAGCAGCGGAGCCGCGGCCTACAGAAGAGGATCGTCGGAAGGTAGACCACGCTTAACTAGGGGGGAGGAAGATGTCGGACACAGAGGTGCCCACTACCACCAACGCAGCTGCAGCAGCGGTGATGCCCTTTTCCCTGCCCTACATCCCTGGAGCGGCCTGGCTGCTCAAGTACTCAGGGGAGCCCCATGCCCTAACTGACTTTAAGGAAAGGCTGTACAGTTTGTTCCACGTTTACCCCCTGGCAGAGGAACAGAAGGTCAGCATACTAACAGGGCAGTTAACTGGCGCAGCCCAAAGGGAGGTAAAATCATGGCCCACTGAGGAGAAAAGGACTGTGAAGGGTATTCTGGCCCAGCTGCGGGGTACCTTTGACACACGTACCTCCGCTAAGATTAAAATGAGGTTCTATGGATGTAAGCAGCGGGCACAGGACAGCATCAGAGACTATGCCCTAAATTTTCAGGAAAATGAGGGCCATCCAACAAGCTGACCCAGGCAGCGTGCAGGATACGGATAAGCTCCTAACAGAACAGTTCATAGAAGGTCTGCTGTCTAGCGCCCACAGGACCCAGCTGCGCCTCATGTTCTTTCAGAACCCTGATCTGACCTTAGCCCAATTCAAGGACAGGGCCATAAGGGTGCTCCGTGAATCCGCAACAAGTGGCGCTATAAACCCCCGGCGCCCTGCTCTCACCTACCACCAGGAGGCGGCGCCCTCCTCTATGGACCCCGTGGGGGCTGATGCACAGGCCCTGAACCAAGCCCCGTCGAAAGACCTGCACCACCAAGTCCAGGAGCTGACCAGGAGCGTCGCGGCGTTTACCAGGACCGTCCAGGCGTTGCAAGTGGACCCGTCAAGACCCATCGAGCTGGCTTCAAGTCCGGAGGATGTCCCGTGGCGTCGACAGAGGAGGATACCGTCGTTCCGAGGGAGGCCCACAGACCGCTACGCAGAGGATGGACAGCCCATTTGCCGTCGATGCAACCAGCCCGGACACATTTCCAGGTACTGTAATTTAAACGGGTCCAACCTGGGGCAGAGGGCCAACCCCCAGGCATAAGATCACCAGGCCCTTATAATTGGCGTGATAAGTATGTTGGGGGGCGCCCGGTTTTATCCGTGGTGCTGGACGGTATCCCCATGAGCGCCTTGCTGGATACTGGGTCGCAAGTAACCACTATCCCTTATGTACTTTTTAAGCAGTATTGGACTGATGCTGCTATCACACGGTATCCAGACAGTAACTTGAGCATCATCACCAGTAATGGCTTACCCGTGCCGCAGATGGGGTTCAAGGAGATGACCATTAAAATTGGTAAAGTTGAACTACCGACACAGGGAGTAATTATTGTGGACATTGACCGACGTGAAAGTCACCCTAAAATAACTGTGGGTACTAATGTAATTGAAAATTGTCTTTCAGAGGTAATTGTAATTCTACAACAGGTGGCGGTGAATGCTAGTTCCAGCCAACAGAGAGTCCTCAACAAGGAGATAAAAGCCCTGATGAGATGGCAGCAGGTAGAACTGTCTGGTGGTGAGATCGGTAGCGTAAGACTCAGTGACCCATTCCCCATTTCCATGCCTCCCAAAAGTGAAATGATGATCTGGTGTCGGACTGCAATCGGGTTGAGAGGTAGAGACTACCAAGCCATGGTAGAACTCGTGTACTCAGACAGCAGGCCGGTGGTTGATGTCCGTCATGGGAGGGTGCCCGTTCGCATTCTCAACATTGGGGAGAGAGAGGTACACTTGCCCAGGTACACTACACTTGCCAAACTGTTTGTTGTCGAACACAAAGCTATCAGGGCCGTGGAACCCTTGCCTCCATCTCCTCAGGCGGAGGGTAATGGCTCCCAGAAACAAAAGGAGGACTGGTGCCAGAAACTCTATGTGGGTGCTGACTCCACTCCCCTGCACCAAAAACAAGGAGTCTACAGGATGGTACAGGAGTACGAGAGAGTCTTTAGTAAGCACCCGCTAGACTTCGGCAGAGTAAAAGGGATAGAACACCACATCCCCACAGGGAGCCACCCACCACTAAAAGAGAGACACAGACCTGTACCCCCTGCACATTATCAGAACGCCAAGGGCATGCTAAGAGAAATGAAAGAAGCTGGGGTCATTAGAGACAGCTGTAGCCCCTGGGCAGCCCCCTTGTTTCTGGTGAAAAAGAAAGACGGCACCATGAGAATGTGCGTCGACTATAGACAAATCAACCGTATCACCCACAAAGACGCATATCCGCTGCCTAGAATAGAGGAGTCTTTAGCCGCACTAAAATCAGCTAACTTCTTTTCTACTTTGGACCTTACTAGCGGGTACTGGCAGGTTCCTGTGGCAGAGGCTGACAAGGAGAAGACCGCCTTCACCACCCCGATGGGACTGAGCGAGTTCAACTGTATGCCTTTCGGGCTCTGCAACGCACCAGGGACCTTCCAGCGGCTGATAGAATGCTGTCTAGGGCACCGAAACTTCGAGACGGTCCTCCTTTACATGGACGATGTGATCGTCTATTCGAAGACCTACGAGGACCATCTCAAACACCTGGCTGAGGTGTTCGAAGCCCTGGCAGGCTATGGCCTGAAGGTGAAACCATCGAAGTGTCACCTGCTGAAACCAAAGGTCCAGTACCTAGGGCACGTGGTAAGCGCGGAAGGAGTGGCCCCCGACCCTGACAAGGTTACGGCAATCAAGAGCTGGCCAAGCCCCTCGAACATCAAAGAGGTGAGACAGTTTCTCGGGTTGGTAGGCTACTACCGAAGATTCATCCCCGGGTTCACCAAGATGGCAGCTCCTATGCAGGACCTCCTGAAGTGGGATAAACCGGAAGAGGAGACCTTCCGCCAGCTAAAGATGGCCCTCACAGGGGATGAGATCCTGGCCTACCCTGATTATGGCCAGCCTTTCATTCTCCACACAGATGCCAGTAATGTGGGACTGGGAGCCGTACTGTCCCAAAACCAACAGGGCAGAGAACGGGTGATCGCATACGCCAGTCGGAAGCTGAGGCCCACGGAGAGGAACCCGGAGAATTACAGCTCCTTCAAGCTAGAATTCTTGGCGGTGGTGTGGGCCGCGACGGAACGCTTCAAGCATTACCTGGCCTCCGCAAAGTTCACCGTGTACACGGACAACAACCTGTTGACACACCTGGACAATGCAAGACTGGGTGCCCTAGAACAGCGGTGGATGGCCCGTCTCTCCAACTATGACTTCGTGATCAAGTATCGGGCCGGCAAAACCAATGCCAACGCTGACGCCCTATCGAGGATGCCTCACTTACCTGAAGGTGACGAAGACCCAGAAGAGCTGGAGGAGGTAGAATTCCCCGCGTTTCACCGGTATGGAGCCGCTCAATACTCCCACCGCGTGAAGGAGGAGGATCTAACAACCGTGATGATCAATCCCCTACCTCACCATAGCTGGGCCGAGACCCAAGATAGTGACCCTGCCATCCGCCTGGTGAAAGATCTGCTGACCCAGGAAGACGCCCGCATGGATCCGGATGCCCCAGAGGAAGCCAAGCAGCTATGGAAAGAAAAGAGAAAGCTGTTCCTCTACGAAGGCAAGTTGTGCAGAAGGATTGTCAACCACCGGACTCACGAGCTGACCTGGCAAGTCGTGGTCCCAAGGCGGGATGCAGCTATGGTCCTGGGGGCTTACCATGACAAAGCGGGGCACTTCAGTTGGAAGAAACTGGAGTTCCTGCTAAGAGGAAGGTTCTTTTGGGTCGGCATGAGAGGAGCTGTAGAAAAATGGTGCAGAGACTGTGGCCCTTGTCACCTAAGGAGGAAGGACCGTGCCAGCCAGAAGACACCCTTGAGGCCCATCGTCACCATGCAGCCTCTTGAGCTGGTAGCTCTGGACCACTTCAAATTGGCTCCCAGCCGGTCAGGATACATCTATGCCTTGACAATCGTGAACCACTATTCCCGTTTTCTAGTGGTGGTCCCGGTAAAGGACTTGACAGCCCAAACAGCGGCCAGAGCCTTCCAGCAATACTTCTGCCGTCCACACGGGTATCCGGAACAGGTCCTGACAGACCAGGGTCCAGCGTTCGAGGCTGAAATCTTCCAGGAGTTCTGCAACCTCTATGGCTTTAAGAAGATTCGTACAACGCCTTACCACCCCAAACCAATGGGATGTGTAAGAAGATGAACAATATAGTCATTGATCTCCTAAAGACGTTGCCCCTGGAGGAACGCAGCCTGTGGCCAGAAAAACTGCCGGATCTGATAGACTTATACAATCATATCCCGGTGAATGCTACAAACTGCACCCCGGCTTACCTGATGCGAGCCAGACCAGGTAAGCTGCCCGTAGACCTGGAGATGGGAGTCCTAACACCTGAGGACACCTCCCCGGATGCGGACTGGGATACGGAAAGGCAACTGCAGTACAAGAAGGTACAGGAGAGTGTGGAGAAGAGCCTGGCCCAGGTGAGAGAAAGGCAAGAAAGACTCTTCAACCAACACGCCCCTGCTGGTCCCCTAGAACCTGGTGAGCAGGTCCTGAAGCGGAAGAGAAGGCTACATAAGTTGGACGACCAGTGGGAAAGGGAACCCTACACTGTACTGCAGTCTGATCACGACAACCCGAAGGTGTGCGTGATCATCAAGGACGGAGGAGAAACCACTAGTACCGTCTCCAGAGACCACCTCAAAAGGTGCCCCGAACAACTCCGTAGTGCAGAAGAGGATCAGAGTGACCTTGAACCCGCAGAGGACAAGGAAGAAATGATCAGCACCGTTCTCGGAGAGTTCCCTCAGTCCTGGACTCGCTTAAATGATGCCATAGTGGTACCTGTCCTGCATTTCCTGCAACCAACTGCGCAACAACCTGCACCAGAGCAGGAAGGTGAAGAGGAGCAAGCAGTTCCAGAGGCAGAAGAGCCTGTACCAGCAGCCCAGGAGAGTCAACCCTCTGCTGACAGTGAGCCTGCCATGCCTGCGGTAAGCCAAAGGACCCGCAGACAGCTGCCTGCCCTACCTGTATACCCAGCTGGTAGCTGTACCCCTAACGCTAGTGGGGAAAGCCAAGTCAGTCCACCACCAGACAGTGGGCTACGTAGGTCAACCAGGAGCACAAAGGGACAGATACCCGCTCGCTGGAGAATGTAGAGTGTACTAAGATTGTAAATAACCCTGTTGCCAAATGTTGAATTGTTTGCAAAGTTACATGCATGTTTGGTAATTCTGTGTTTCAGTTTCTTGCAGCTACCGTAAGGACTCAAAGGTTATGGACTTTTTATAACCGGGACCTTGTATGGACTGCGTTCGGAGCCTAACCCGGGAATGAACTAAGACTGTAAAGGACTTGGGGTAGGACAGACCCACACCTGGTTAAGGCTCCCCGTTGTGCTGGTGATATGGACACTCGGTCACAGGCCACACTGTGACCTTAAGAACTCAATTTGTGCATCGTCTGTCTGTTAATGTTTTATGGTTATGCATATTGTCTTTGTTTATTGTTTAGTCCCGGAGTACTAAATTTCACTAGGGGGGAATGTGTCACCCTGGCCTGGATGCCACAAAATGTATTAAAGCTGTGTCTGAGAGCAAGGGGGAGGTTCTCTAGTCAGGGGAACATTAGCATGCAATGCCTCCTGTCTCAGGCCAGTAGGGGGAGCAGGCTGCCCCTATAAAAGCTGGTGCTGGGGGCAGGGTTAGAGAGAACTTGAAGGCCTGTCTCAGGACTGAGACGTGTCCCAGAGCAGAGCAGGGACAGACAGTTTTGTATTGCACCTAAGAGGAAGTGTGGCAGGAGGAGAGCCACAAGCCAGAGACAAGAGGCGAAGAGAGCCTGTCTTGGCAGATAAAAGACTTACTTTACCAGACTTTGGTGTCTGAGGCTGGAAGGATTCCACATCCCCTCAGCGGATAACCAGTTCGCAAGGGACTGTATATTCCTTGGCCTAAGAAGCCTGGAGGCCCTGCCACAACCGAAGGGACCAGTAAAGCCTTACAAGGCAGGGAGCAGAAAGGAACCCACGTCGCAGGCCATACAGACGAGAATACACGGAGAGCTCGGAAGCGTGGGCTGTTATCCTATAAGGAGGAGATAGTCAGAAGGAGCGCAGAAAGCACGGTAGGCCTACACCCTCACCCTGACCAGGGCCAATTTCCCCGTTGCTCTCAGACATCCAGGTCCCCTCCTAGCCGGGACTGTTTATGGGTCAGTTTACCTGTTTTAGTAAAGACCCTGGACTGCAACTTGTTGTCTGTGTGCTACTTGCTCCTCCAGCACTATCAGCACCGGGACTCTCACTACCATTACTCCCACCATCCACTACACTGCCCTGGGGCCGCACTCTTCCCGTGGGGAGTCACACCATCCCAGCTGCATATATCATCAGCCCCAGCGGTCTGCCCTGCAGCGGCGGTTCTTAATGACCGCAAATCCACGGGTGGCATAGTCGGACAAAACCAATAGCACAAAACGGACTACCACTGGCCTGACCACCCTGAGCCACGGAACAGGGTTGCCACTACTACTCCCATCGTTCCCCCTATTGCCCGGATCCGAGTGCCCCACGGCCCAGGGGGCGAGTCATAGGCTCCACAGGATCTCAGGGATGTGGACGGAGCGGAGTCGCCACCTGCATACCTTATTCTGGCCCAGCCAGAGAGACCCTGCCGCAAGAGGGGGTACCGGTCCCCGATTATCTGACTTTGCACTTTACGTCTCTGTCGGAAAAGTAGGGAGGCTTATGTGGATCCCAGGGGGATACGGACTGAGCGGAGTCGCCACCTGTATGCCCTAATCTGAGTTTATCCAGAGGGACCCGGCCTTACGCCACGTTCTCACCACTAGTCAACAAGAAGGGCACCCAGTCGGTCCGGGAGCTACACGCTACCCATCAAGAACATCGCAGTACCCGTATAGGACACAGTGGGGGACACAAGGCGGGAGAAGTTCACCAGGAGAGGAACACTTTAGAGCGGGGGTCCTGTCAAGCGCTCCTGAACTACCTGGAGTGTGCTGAACCCCCACCCTGGCGGCCGCAGCTCGCCGTGTGACAGCAGAGAGAAGCTCTGAGCTGAGAAAGCACCACCGTGAGTAAAGACTTGGATGACTTCAACTACTGCCTCTGCCTGTTCTTTCCTCCGCGGCTCTGCACTCGCCAACGCTCTATTCTGCATCCCTTCTCCTACGCTGCCCTGAGGCCCCGCTCCACCTGTGGGGAGCCGCACCAACTAAGCTGCCTGAACACCGGCCTCAGAGGACTGTCGCAGCGCTGGTGATCCTCACCAGACACCACGGGTGGCGTCACAAACAATTTCCCCTTTCCCATACACCTTTTCCCCCTTCCCTTGCTTTTTAAGAGTAACCCCAGGGTACAGGCCCGGGAGCCGGCCTCCGCAACAACCCCCAAAACTAACAGCAAGCCCGGGCGCCGAGTAGTCATCCCCATCCCCTGGGCGCGTCATCTCCACATCCTATACCTTTATTTTTGTAGAACTGTGCTGGGTCCTGGTGCACTTTAATACAGACCCTTACATGCAGCCATATAATGGCCATCTGAAATTGCCCATTGGCTGTATATGAGTGTAACTATGCAGCCAGCAATCTAACGTAGGCACTCACTGTACAAAATACTCACTGTACAAAATGAAATTAAGAAAATGAAAAGTTTCACATCTGACCCTGGAGAATAACTGATTTTTTAAGCCAATTAACAATCGGGTTATAATTAAAAATGTGGAGGAACTAATATAAATGTGTCAAACTTTACAGTCCTGGAATAATGAATGAAAAACCTATCAGAAATAATGTCATACAATTCATAATATTATAGCAAAAAGTCAAGATGAGGCATAAAATGAAAATTGATGGTGAACATAATAGAAATATCATTTAATACTGTGCTATATACAAAGCAGATATTGTACTAAGCGGTTAATGATCTGGATAGAGAATTTCTGCAAAAAAGAGGATTCATGAAATGATTATACTGCAATATATGCCGTATTTAAAAAAGAAAGCATAATACCCCCACTGATCATACCATCCTATAATGCAAAATAGTTGGGGTTTCTGCAATTATTTCCCTAAAAAGCATTTCTGGATATCTTAGGGGGTTCTGTAGGTGAATCGGAGGCACGGCTTACAAACGCTCCATGATTTGGAAGTCAAAGGTTGGTAATTATGCTACTTGGAGAGTATTTAAAACCATTTTTCATTGTTTTGTAGCTCTCAGATCAAATACTTATTACCATGCCCAAAAGTCTGAACAGATATTTTCCACTATTGTAAATTATTGCAATAGTTCACATCGAGTTAAAGAGTAACCATCATATTATTTTATGCAAATCAATAGTATATGTGAAAATAAGAAACTTTGCAATTGATGAAATCTACATCTTTGTCCTCCTGGACTGATCATTCATTCCCGAAATACACGGGTAAAATCTGCATTCAGTGAAGACAGATTTTTACATTACTGAGATAGGAGAAGACAGTTGGTGCTCACAAAGTTCTATGGACTGTTGTTTCAGGAGAACTTCTGAATTTCGTCTGAATAAAGTCCTTTATCCTCTTCCCCTTTCCATAGAATTTTAAAAGTACCAACTGTCATCTCCTATCACATTAATGGGAAAATCTGTCTTCCCTGAACACAGATATTACCCATGAATTGAGAGAGAGTGCAAGATCAGTCCAGGAGGAGAAAGAAGCTGATTTCAATTATAAGTTATATTACATGGTTGCTTATGTGTACTATTGATTTATGACTGATTTAAGATGAAAATTAAAACAACAGTTACTCTTTAAGCAATAAATGTAAAAGGTACTTCTGGTGATAATATTTATGGAGGCTCAGAACCTGACACTTTAAGGGGTGTTGTTGCTTACATGAATGCATTGTTGTGGTTGACACATTGCGGGTATTTGTACCTAGCACTCATTAGGGAAATTAAACAGGTAACTCATAAAGTGCTATTGATGACATTTAGTGGGGCAGTGGCTGAAATATATGTTGGCTCTGAGAGACTCCTAAATTTTTTGGCTGAAATTTATAGGTATTCTAGCATGCTAGTCATTGTTTCTTATAGTGAAATGAGGTTTCCTATGCTCTCATGATGACACAGGTTAGAACGTAGCAACTCATTCCCACAGAACCGGTCCTATTCTGGGTCACATGATGATGATTCCAACTGGCCTGCTCACATTGATGTCTACGTGAGAGCCAGAAGTAGCTTCTACTATGTAAGTCTACGGGGTCTCATTCTGGTGCTCCATAGAATTACATTGTGAAAAAAACTTCGTGGTCAAACATAAACCTCAATGTGAGGCGGCAAGTTGGGATAAAAGTCATGTGAGTGAGAAGAGGACGGGAGCGGCGCTGGACACAGGACATGGCGATGGAAGAGTATAGTAACACACTTACATTACACAAGGGATGTCAAATTCAAACACACAGAGGGCCAAAATTAAAAGCTTGGACAAAGTCGCGGGTCAAACAGTATACAGTCCTTCATACAGAATAATGGGCCCCACATAGTCTACCATACAGAATAATGGGCCCTACATTGTCCACCATACAGAATAATGGGCCCCACATAGTCCTTCATACAGAATAATGAACCCCACATTGTCCTCCATATAGAATAATGGGCCCCACATACTCCTCGATACAGAATAATGGGCCCCACATAGTGCTCCTTACAGTATAATGGTACCACATAGTGCTCGATACAGAATAATGGGCCCCACATAGTCCTCGATACAGAAAAATGGTCCCCACAAAGTCCTCCATACATTATAATGGGCCCCACATAGTCCTCCATACAGAATAATGGGCCCCACATAGTCCTCCATACAGTATAATGGGCACCACATAGTCCTTTATACAGAATAATGGGCCCCACATAGTGCTCCATACAGTATAATGGCCCCACATAGTGCTCAATACAGAATAATGGGCCCCACATAGTTCTCCATACAGAAAAATGGGCCCCACAAAGCCCTTCATACAGTATAATGGGCCCCACATAGTCATTCATGCAGAATAATGGGCCCCACATAGTCCTCCATACAGTATAATGGGCACCACATAGTCCTTTATACAGAATAATGGGCCCCACATAGTGCTCCATACAGTATAATGGCCCCACATAGTGCTCAATACAGAATAATGGGCCCCACATAGTCCTCCATACAGAAAAATGGGCCCCACAAAGCCCTTCATACAGTATAATGGGCCCCACATAGTCATTCATGCAGAATAATGGGCCTCACATAGTCCTCCATACAGTATAATGGGCACCACATAGTCCTCCATACAGAATAATGGGCCCCACATAGTACTCCATACTGTATAATGGGCCCCACATAGTCCTCCATACAGAATAATGGGCCCCACATAGTGCTCCATACAGAATAATGGGCCCCACATAGTGCTCCATACAGTATAATGGGCCCCAAATAGTTCTCCATACAGAATAATGGGCCCCACATAGTGCTCCATACAGTATAATGGGCCCCAAATAGTTCTCCATACAGTATAATGGGCCCCAAATAGTCCTCCATACAGAATAATGGGTCCCATATAGTCCTCCATACAGTATAATGGGCCCCACATAGGAGTGGTGGTTCTGGTGTTGAGGGCCAAATAAAACCACCCTGCGGGCCAGAGTTTGACACGTGTGCATTACACTAACATTAACGCATGTTAATGGGGAAAAAATAATGAGAAAGCTTCTTTAACCTCTTCACGCCATGGACATTTTCCATTTTTCTGTTTTAGTTTTTTCCTCCCCTTCTTCCAAGAGCCATAACTTTTTTTCATTTTCCGTCAATTTAGCCATATAAGGGCTTGTTGTTTGCTGGACGAGTTTTACTTATGAATGACAGCTTTTATTTTATCATATGAAGCTCTGTAAAGCAGGGAAAAAATCCAAGTGCGTTGAAATTGCGAAAAAAGCGCAATTTCTCAATTGTTTTTTACTTACTGTGTTCACTATATGGTAAAACTGACCAACTAACCTGGCAATGTGATTCTCCAGGTCAGTACGAGTATGCAGATACTAGATATGTATAGTTTGTTTTTTGTCATTTAAGCGGTAAAAAAAAATTCAGAAATTTGTAAGAAAAAATGTTTTTGCTTTTGTCGTTATTTTCCAAGAATTGTAACATTTTTATTTATCAGTTTATGGGGCTGTGTGATGGCTTATTTTTTGTGCCCAGGGCTGATGTTTTTACTGATTGTGGGGTAGATATGATGTTTTGATCGCTTCTTATTGCATTTTATTGCAATGTTGCAGCGGCCAAAAAAATGTTAATCTGGTATTTTGATTTTTTTTGTTACTCCATTTACCGATCAAATTAATTTATTTTATATTTTGATAGATCGGACTTTTACGAACGCAGTAATACCAAATATGTGTATTTTTTATTTTTTTTGTCTAATTTTTTGTGTTTCTTTTTTTATATTTTCACGTTTATAAAAACTTTTTTTTTCACCTTTTACTGGATTTGTAAGTCCCCTGAGGAGACTTGAAGCTGAGATCATCCGATTGCTTGTGCTATACATAGCAGACTGTGCTTCAGTCCTTCTATGTATAGCAGAAATCACGATCTACTATGAACACCGACCATGGGCTGACTTTCACAGGAGGATCATAATTACAGGCACGGGGGTCTTCAGCTGAAACTCGACTGTCATGATAACCAATCGACGAACTGTGATCACGTTATGGGCGTGCCGATGGGAGCGTGGAACAACAGACATTGACAGTGAGATTTAACAGGTTAAGGGTTGTCCGGTCCAAAATGATGTGTGACTGCAGAGTTATGAATCCCCCCAGTGCACGCGAGGTTTCGCCGGTTTTTGAGCTAGGTACTGCTGTGATGTATGTGTTATACAGTACATACTCCTGGCCAGAACCCAACTAGTGGGCGTGGGTTTGCTCCGTACTCTTGTTCAGAGCGAGGCCGCGCACTGTCTAGTGACATGGCCATCTAGTGGGCGTGGCCTTGCTCATTACAAGTGTATGGAGCGAGGCCACGCCCACTAGTCGAGTTCTGGCCAGGAGTATGCATAATTCATACATCGAAGAAAGATAGAAGGCACCCACTGGTTCTTGTAAAAAACATGCTTCTTTATTGTTACATTAAAATCACAACAAGCTGGGGGGTACACGTGTAACACCTGTGCCGACGACGGCCGTTTCGCGCCTGTGAGCACTTAAGTGGGTCAAGCAGGTATCTGTGCCTTCTATCTTTCTTCGACATTTTATATGGACTTATACTTTTATATAGAAGTTAATGCACCCGGTTCATATGGGATAGGTGCTTAGTCCTGCAAGACGGAGCATGTTCATGAAAGCAAAGGTGCCGGTTTTCTGATTCAATCTATATATTGGACATAATTCATACATCATCGCTGGTCCCGACTCAGAAACCGGTGAATCCTCGCAGTGCACAGTTTGTGTGCTGGGGGGATTCATAAGTCTGCAGTCACACAGAGGGACTACAAACTTATCATTTTGGATTGGACAACCCCTTCAACAGCTGCGGGCAGAGCACCACTCCACCCTCGGCTGTTAGAGGCAGATGATGGTTTATTAAATCAGCCATCATGTGCAAGGAAAGATGCAGGCTCGGCGTGTGAGCCCTCATCAAAAGCAGGGACATGCCATATGCCGTAAGTTTATGTCATATGTCATGAAGGGGTATGAGCAAATGGGGGGGGATTCTCACGACCCAAACCTTCACCAATTAATAGTGCATCACAGGGGCCACAATACATATAAAAAAAGTTAAAATTTTATTAACACTTTAATGTCTACTAATTGGGCTTTCATATAGATGCAGGGGTTTTTTCTTTAATTAACATTAGGGAAATATATAAAATTGGGACTGTTACACAATAGAGATTTTAACAATCTTATGCATAAAGTAATATAAATAATTTATCTTACGAATGTTACCGATTTTTATATTCTAGTGTTGTAGGCACATATACTCATGCTGGTACATTTACACTTTTTAGAAGCAGTTTTTAGAAACTTACATCTGTTGTCTCAGCGGATATATCTATACACAGGCAATGTCCTGGGAGTTGAGAAAGAAAATTGAACTTTTCTATCAGTTCCCACTGTAGGGTTTATTATCATTTAAATACATGGTCTAATACACTTAGAGTTTTGTGCTACATTTAACAAGATTAAGTGATCACACACTGTTTCATCTCAACCCGTTTGGAAGTCAGACGACAGCCTTCATTCCTACGAAAACATCCTCCTGCGGTTTCTAGCTGGTGTTATTCCTATCTTAATCTTGCATCGGATCACCCGGGTGGAAAAAAAATATTAGAATCAAATCTGAAAATAGATAAAGAGAGACACAAGTGGAAAGGGATGGATAGATACAGAGATACAGTAGATAGATAGATAGATAGATAGATAGATAGATAGATAGATAGATAGATAGATAGATAGATAGATAGATAGATAGATAGATCATTTTGGATAAAAGGATACAGTATAAAAGATGCAGTTGATATCTAATTTATTCAACCCAAATTTCAAATAATGTTTATTTGCAAAATTTACAAAGCTTTTGCCGTTTGCAATGAAACAAACAAAAAATCAAAGAACACAATAACAAGTGATTTCTCAAAAATCAACACAAAATGACACTTTTAATAATTTCTGCATTCTCAAAACTACTCAACCTTTTCATGATAAGCGTCTTCATTACTTAGTATCAGCTTCTGGCAGCGTTCCGGAGGAATCTTAGCCCATTCCTCATGGTTAATGGCCTCCAGTTCACCAATATTCTTGGGTTTGCGCACTGCAAACACTGTCTTCAGAGATTCAGCAGATGACTGATGAGTAGTGATGAGCGCAAGTGCTTGTTACTCGAGTTTGCCTAGGGTACTCGGGTATGCACCGAGTATCGCGGTTGCTCGATTGACATGGGCAAACATGGGCAAACCCCACATGTTTTGTGGCTATCTAATAGCTGTGAAACCTTTCGGCCATGGAGACTCGAACATGTCACTTGAGTACCTGCGATACTCTGTGCATACCTAGGTAAACTTGAGTAATGAGCACTTGCGCTCATCACCACTGATGAGCATTCCAGAATATTCTAGGACTTCTTCTGAACTGAGTCTTTGTTGATTTTGCACTTTGAGGTCCAAGTTTTTCTTCTAGGAGTTCCTGATAATTTGATTTTGGCCTCCACACATTGCAGGTTTCTAGTGCCGGAGGAAGCAAAGTAGCACCAAAACATCACTAAGTCATCGCCATGCTTCACTGTATGCTTCACCAAGCCACCATTATGCTTTGCTGTAGGTATCACAGAGCCATCATCATGCTTCACTATAGGCAGTGTAACACTGATCCAAAGACCTGAAAAGTTCCAGTTTTGTTTCATTGCTCCACAGAACAGAATCCCAAAACTTCTGTGGCTTATTTACATGGTTTTCAGTGTACTGGAGCTGTCTTTACTTGTACTTTTGGGTCAATAGAGGTGATGTGCAGTGGATCAAGCCTATATATCTTCAGTACTTAGTATGTCCTTTTTATGTGCAAACTGAAATCTCAGTGTCTACTGCCACCAAATCTAACTGTCGGTCACTCTGGGATTTTTTACTCCCTGCCTGATCAGTAATCTGGTGGCAGCTGGTGACAGCTTCCTCTTCCTGTCAAGTCCAAATATTGTAGTCAGTGTTCCTTTAGAGAGAACCTGACAGCTGAAACATGCTGCCCAATCCATGGGCAGCAAGTATCAGGCATTGGCTCTATGAACTCAGCCAGATATGTTTGACACTGTAATTCTGTGGCATTTCAGAGAAAAATATACTTTAAAAGCCGCCATACTATAATAGCGCTGGAGACTAGATGGACAATTGTCCTGGATTGACAGGTCTCTGCCTACATGTAGGCAGAGACCTGTTAATCCAGAGCAGTGGGCAGCGAGAAGCTGCTGGGAGCCCGCCTGTCCAATTAGTCATCTGCACGGCTCGGTCCCCAGCGGCTCTTAAAGTATGTTTTTCTTTAAAACGCTGCAGCGCTTCAGGGTCAAGCACACCTGACTTAGTTTATACAGCCAGTGCCTGATACTGTACATGCCGCCCATGGATTTGGCAGCTTGTATCAACTGTCAGTTTCTCCTTAACTATATACTTGTGAACCCTGCTTCCAGCTTTATCTCTAGGAACATTTGCCATTGCTCAGAGACGTAGCTAGGGTTTTGGTTCAGGGTGGGCGAAACTTCTGAGTGGGCCCCTAACCATGTAACCCTGATTACAACTATGGTGGCACACCCAGATACTGGATGTAGGAGAACCTCAGCAGATGACCGCGCTGATACTAAAGATAATCTCTATACAAAGACCAGCACTGATACTACCGCCAAATGGTGACATATATTGATACAAGCCAGTCCTGCAGAAAATATAAGAGATCACAGCACAGTTATATATAGTGACTTACAGCTGACATTCTTTCTGATTAAATTGTTCACTTTTGCCGTCTATTCCATCTGGCCCAGACCGACACGACAACTTCTCCATCCAGGACTTGTCTGCAGAGATCACAACAAAGACACATTTGATTCCTTACATTTCAGGCATCCTCCCCATCTATTCCCAACCTGCACAAATTCCTGATACCCTTATACTGAGTCACTACTGCCATGTCCCTATTACTACACCTGCTGTGTGCTCTCTAGATGGTAAAACAAACCTCTAGAATATAGTAATGCCGTGTGCAAGTGCCCTAGAAAACAGAGCCCACATTTTGCCCCCTAGAAAGTAATAGTGTCCTCTGTGTCTCCCTTTGACAGTCACAATAACCTGAGTTCCCCTATAACAATAAGTGCCCACTTAACATTTAATAATGTCCTGAGTCTCCCCCCATGTACAGCTCCCCTATACACAGTATGGTGCTCTCTTATACACAGTATAATGCCCTCTCACTGTATAGTACCGCCCTGACCCCTTAGTAGCCTCCAAACTGATGTCTCCAGCACAGTATGATGGCCCCCAAACGGTGCAAAGACCCTACATTATCTCACACACTGTATGACACTACCTGTAATCCTTACAGTGTATAAATAGCCTACATATAGTATAATGCACCAGATAGGCCTCTATATAGTATAATGGACTCCCCATAGGCAGACTCTATATAGTATAATGCACTCTTCATAGTCATCCATATAGTATAATGCACTCCCCATAGTCCTCAATATAGTATAATGCACTCCCCATATGCCTCCATACAGTATAATGCTATAATGCACTCCCATAGGCAGACTATAGTACAATGTACCCCATAGGCAGACTATAGTATAATGCACCCCGAAGGCAGACTATAGTATAATGCACCCCATAGGCAGACTATAGTATAATGCACCCCTTAAGCAGACTATAGAATAATTCAAGCCATAGGCAGACTATAGTATAATGCACTCCATAGGCAGTCTGTAGTATAATGCACCCCATAGGCAGTCTGTAGTATAATGCACCCCATAGGCATACTATAGTACTGTACATTGTTATTGAAACAGAACAGCAGCTGTAAATAGAATGTTAGTGTTATGCAAACAGTTAGTGGTGGGTAACAGTCAGTGGCATATTCCCCATCACCTCATACCCCAATGGGAGCAGCGATGATAATGCATGTAAAGTGCTGCAGAATATAATGGCGCTATATAAGCAAAGCATAATAAATAAATAAAAAATAAAATTGTGGCGATAGGATTTTTTTGAATCCTATGTGAACATAGGATCACCGCCAAAGATGTTCTTGATCATCTGAACCCAGAGTTATCCCTAGAAGGTAACATCACCAGACAGAAACTAACCTATATCTGATATGGCATAAGGGCAAACTCACTAGATGTGCACCTGCAATGGAAGTCTACAAACAGAGGCTGGACAGACATCTGTCTGAGATGGTTTAGTGATTCCTGCATTGAGCAGAGGATTGGACACGATGACCCTGGAGGTCCCTTCCAACTCTATCTTTCTATGTTTCTATGTTAATGGTGTTAATAGGGTTTTCCATTATTAAGTTTTATGTCTGCAAACAATGCTGTACCTCTAAAACCACTGACATAGATGATACAGATGTTACATGGCTCTTGTGACGGCTCTCTGCAGTGATGTCTTTGTTTTCTACCTGTACTGATGAGGTCACGGAAACAGTGCACAACACTGCTACAGGCAATCACTGAGCTTGGAGGTTCATGCCATCTACATTGGCATAAAAACAGATAAAAATGACCGGCACATCCAATACAAGAAATAGGTGTGTACAGGTGCTTACTAGGAGAAGCTACCTCCATATACAACTAACAAACAAAGCAGCACACTGTAACGCTAAGAATACGAACATGAAATATATGAAATTTGAATAGCATTACTGCTGTAGAAAATAGAAATAAATGAAAAATCTTAGCGCATAAATTGGCCAATTCATGGGTACCTTGTAGCCATGGTAAGGCGTTTCTTATTATACCAGGACCCTGCCAATGTGAACTCCTCTCTAAGAGACAAAAGTCTGCTTGTGTGTGGGAAAGCAAGTTCCTGCTGCAATTAAAACCGCCTGTGGCCTAGAGGCGGAGTGCTCAGTCAAAGCCTATACATACAAACAAAAAAAAATGCAGGGCAATGAGAAATGCTTTATCGTGGCTACCAGGTACACATGAATTGGCCAATTTATGCGCTAAGATTTCTCATTTATTTCTATTTTCTACAACAGCAATGCAAATCAAATTTCATATATTTCATATTCTCATACTTAGCGTTGCAGAGTGGTACTTTGTTTGTTAGATCTACATCGGCATAACTGAGCTCAGTGATTGGCTGCAGCAGTGATGTGCACTGTAGTCATAGACAGAAAAGGGAGCATCAGCAGAGACCTGGCATATTACCCAAGGAGGATGAGTACATCTGACTTTGTTGTTTTGGATATATAGAAGCATTTGCAAACATGAAGCTTACAGGGATTGTCCAGTCCAAATCGATAAGTCTGCAGTCACTCTGCACTGCTAGAATTCGCCCGTTTCTGAGCCTGGACCGGAGGATATGTATACGTTATACATACTCCCTGCCAGAGCCCATCCAGTGGGAGCTCCATACAAGTGTATGGAGTGAGGCCGCACCTACTGGCAGGGAGTATGTATAATGCATACATACCCCACGTCATGGCTCAAAAACCGGTGAATCCCCGCAGCACACAGTGCATGCGCTGGGGCGATTCAAAAGTCTGCAGTCACACAGAGTGACTGCAGACTTATCGATTTGGACTGGAAAACCCCTTTAATAGTTGAAACATCCTTTAAAGGGAACCTGTCATTTGATTCATGCTGCCCAAACCATGGGCAACATGAACCAGAGCTTGGTGGCACAATTACAGCCAGGTATGTTTTTCTCTGAAATGCTCCAGAATTTGAGAGAAAATATAATTTAAAGATCCGCCCAAGGACCGTAGGCAGAAATGAGACTAGCCTGACGCAATATCTAGCCTTCTTCTCCTTCCATTGCTCCAGTTGATTGACAGGTCTCTGCCATGTGTGTACATAGTGAGATACTTATCAGTCACATAGAGTGGAGCAGAGAGAAGCAGGGCAGTGGTGCCGTCGGACTACTTTTGTCTGTAAACTATGTCAGAGCTGGAGAATTTGGAGAAAAACGTACCTGACCGAAATCCTGCAGCCAAGCTCTGATTCATGCTGCCCGTGGTTTGGGCGGCAAGAATCGACTGAGAGGTCCTCTTTAATTATTGAAGGTAATTAAAATGGCTTCAAACATGAGCTTTATCTAATAGCAGTACCAAAGAAAAAAGCAGTTTTTTTGTAAATGGTGTTTTACTGATTTTCTATGCACTAATTCTTAGGATATGGCATGCCAGCATGTCTCCCAGTATAAGGATATAGATATAGAAGAAAGGTGAAATGACAAAAGCAAATGACATTTATATTATGGAATCAATCGTGAAAGTTGGCATTCTAGTAATAACTATTAAGCAATAAATGTCAGGTGGCTTTGAAGTCTCACAGTGGGATCACTGAATACTACACAGATGATTACCTCCAATCTCTTTAAATGCAGAATGATACAGAGATCCTGCAAGAAAATGTACAAAATTACCTTCCCTTTCCATCTCATATTCCATACGCTCACTGTGTAACAAAGAGTACATATCAATTACAGGACTAAAGTATGGTCTTCGGCGAGTGACACGACGCTAGACAACCATGATATATTATGGGAGATATAGAAACACTTGAAGGCTCGTTTACTATTAGAATAAGGCCCTCTTAGAGTACATGTACACAAGGTCTCTACTATGCCGGTGGACTCTTCGAGGTTTTCATAGGCGAAACAGCGTCAGGAAAAGGCCTTATTCCTAAAGTGGTTTCCCTGGTGGTTTTTCCATCGTTTTTGCAGTCTTTTTTCTATTGTATAAACTAAAAGTAACGGAAGTGACCCAAAGAATGAACATGCTATTTCTTTTAACCACTTCACATTTTCCGAACCTTGAAGCAGTTAAAAGAAGTAAAAAAATAACTGAATATGTGCACAACAATGTAAAAAAAGACATTGCTGTGCACATGTTCAGATTATATTATTATTATTATTATTAATAATTATTATTATTAGGTTAATGTTTTGTGGCAGTTTGGAGGCACTTTTTCAGGTGGGTTCCAGGCAGAATGTTCCTGAAAAAGATGTCATGTGCATGTAACATAAGGGTATGTACACACTAAGTTTTTATTTTAGGTGGTCAAGAATAACTAGTGTTTCAAGCGATAACAGATTCAAGAAACGCTGCTTCTTTGTGGCTTTCTCTAGGTGTTTTTTTTGTCCTGAAAGTATTTTTGTTAGTGTTTAGTTAACGCATTTCTGTAAACATTTTTAAGACTTTTCTTTTGTGGTTGATTTTTTTTATGTTTTTTTAAATCCATCAAGCAATGACTAGTGTTTTATTAGGCAGAAACGCCTTAAAAATGCTTACAAATACTCAACAAGATGTCCAAGTATCTTTCTGGAGTTTTTGTAGCTTTCCCACTGAATTCTAATGTAAAGTAGTAAAGTAAGGAGCAGCTTTATTACGAAAAATTCCTGAAAAATGGACATCACTTTTTAAACCACTTAGCTAGCTAAAAACGCTGAAATGTCTGAACATATGAACATCAAGTCATTTTTTGTTTAATAGAACTGAATAGTTAGAACCTTTCAAGTGTTTTCTTGAGCGATGTTTTATGTGTTTTTAGAAGTGGACCCTCTCCAAAAGACTTCTCCAGAAACTGTGTGCTGATATCGTAAGGCTATGTTATCAAGATGAGCTTTTGGTCAGTTTTTGATGTTGCAGATTTTCTGCACCATTTCTGCACCCATTTAGTAAAATAGGTTACTTACATTTTTTAAAAAAATACGCAGAGTAAAAAACGTACCAAAAACTCATTTTGGGAACGTAGCCATAGAGTTCATACATGAGGACGGATTACAGTTTATACACCTACAAGTCTGCAGCTGTACAATAGTATATTACAGCACTAATATCAGTCTATGAGCCATAGTTCATCAGCTTATTTCTTCTATTTAACTATCTAAAAAAATTCTCTACCTATTTTGAAATTTGCAATTACATGGAGCATATATTTATACTGGGGCTACACGACAACTTTAGCCTTTACACACTTTGCTTGGCCAAAGATTGCTGCATGCATCACATGATATTGCAAGTGATTAGGGTTACGACTCACATGGTACTATGACAAGCAAGTTGCAAGCAATTCAACTTGTTCCAACCTTTTGCAACTTGCTTGTCATAAGACTCTCCTATGTCCCATGAGACCAGTGGGGGACTCATGGCTCACAGCAGAGGAATAGAGCCAAACTGGGAGGTAAGTATACTTTTTTTTATTCAGCTCACTTGGTCAATTAAAAAAGCCCTCCTATCAAAATGTTTATCCTCTTAATATATTGCAATCGTCATATTATACAGCACTATGTACTTACAATTGCTCATTTTGTTTTCTACCCAGTTAATTCTTCTCTTTTCCATTAGGTCTATGACATTACGTGATTCAAAACTGAATAGCCGAATCCTTCTAAGCTCTATGTAGAAACCGGAGGTCAATTTTCCCTGCAAAAGTCAGTGGCGGGGGGGGAGGAGGGAGCAGCTTGGTCAGGAGTTGAAAAGAGGGGAATGATAAATGCAGGGAAAAGAGACTTTCTGTTTCTACATAGAACAGAGAAAAGAGCAGAACTAACTGGGTAGAAAGGCAAACTGAGCAATTGTAAGTACACAGTGCTATATAATATGATAATTGCAATATATTAAGAGGATGCTAGTGCTTCTTTAATAAGGTCTGTGCAAAGACAAAGAAATGCAGCACTCATTTCCTAAAAGTAAAAATCCTTTATTCCATGTTCCGGGGCATTCACGCGGTGTGCAGGGAGTGTGTGGGAGAGGAGTGAACGACGGCCGTTTCGCGTTTCCACAACGCTTCTACAGGTCCAGAACTGCAATATGCTAAGAGGATAAAAAATTTGATGGGAGTGCTTCTTAAATAAGGGGTTGTCTAGTAGTGGACAATCTTTCTAACCCCTTGCACCGCAAAAGGCGAGTTCTGCTGCAAAATACATGACAAATCTGCTTACAACAAATTTTGATGTGAATCCACTGTAAAATCTGCAGCGGAAAAAACTTACTGGAAAATTTGGTGTGAATGTACCCTAAGTAACTGCTTTATTCAGATTAGACAGCTTTATAACCAATGGACAGATTATGAGCTTTATATTAGATGCTCATAAAGTTTTTCAATATCAATACCTTTGGATATACTCACCTACATATGTCTTCTCAAAAATCACTATGCTAACCTTGCCTACCCCAACCCTTACCCCTTTTTCTCTAATAGCATGTTGTTGCAAACATTTTTCACCATTGGTGTCCATATAGAAATACATGCCCTTTAATAAATATGTCCCATCAAGTCTAACCCTTTCATAGGGGGCATCTCCTCCTGGGCCACTTCTATTACCTGGAGATGAGAGCTCCAGCAAACAACAGCTTCCCTTCTCGAGGACTGGGTACGAAAGTATATTTCATGGTCTCCCATAAATGTGTTGATACCCAATTAAAAAGCAAAAGGAAATATAAAGAAAGGATCCACTTCTGGTTCTGGGTCAAAAAAACAGCATGAAAAATGCCAGTGTTTTTTTTATGCTGTGTGTGAAATCACCTAAAAAACTATTGTCATAAAAACATTTTGGCCACAAGCTACCTGTTAAAGCTCCATACCTCCATGCTTCATACCTAAATTATATTGCAATTCAAAAAAAATGTAGAAACAAAAGAAATGCAGGTAAACTCAACAAAGGCACAAAAATGCAGCTTGTGTATTCTTTTTATTTTTCTCTTTTGAGTCCTAGCAACCATTTGGTTACAGGCTCTTTTTGCTGCAAAAAAAAAAGTTAAGAAACACCAGTAAATTGAAATATAATGGAACTTTTAGAATCCACAGCTGTCCCATCGACTTTAAGGCAGGGCCACTTTAGCCGTGACGCAAATTGCATGGCCAAAGATCGCAATGTGCCCTTCATCGCAGCGTAATGCACATGACTGAGATCTCATCTGTAGGGCACCGTGATCTCTACAAGTAAGTCCCAAAACATCGGATCTAGTCAGATTTTTTGTGATTTGGAATTCTAGGGGTCACAGCGTAATCTCATTAATCTGCATTAAACTGCAAAGTAGCAAAGGCAAATAGTGATCTGCCAAAGTCAACTATATACCCCCAGTGTAAGGCTGTATTCATACATGCGTGCAAGCGTAACCATCTGATGAAAACGTAACAATTTTTTTCTCAGGTGTCATCTTCATTGCTTCCGATTTTTTTCTCATACGTTTTTTTTCACTGAAGCAGGTAGACCATCTGAGCTTTATTATCCATTGACTCTTAACAGGGGCGTACATAGAAATCATGGGGCCCTATAGCAGAAGTTCTATTTGGGCACCCCTAGCTCCCCCCCAAAAAAACATTAATATTCGGCGGGTTACAGAAGAGCATAACTCACAACTTTGCAGCCCTTACAAAGTCATTTTCTCTTATATAGTCTTCCATACAGCATTATGAGCACCACATAGTCCTCCATACAATATTATCGGCACCACATAGCCTTCCATGCAGTATTATAGGTACCACATAGTTCTCCATACAGTATTATAGGTACCACATAGTCCTCTATACAGTATTATAGGTACCACATAGTCCTCCATAAAGTATTATGGGCACCACATAGCCCTCCATTCAGTATTATGGGCAACACATAGCCTTCCATGCAGTATTATAGGTACCACATAGTTCTCAATACAGTATTATAGGTAACACATAGTCCTCCATACAGTATTATAGGCACCACATAGTCCTCCATACAGTATTATGGGCACAACATAGTCCTCCATACAGTATTATGGGCACCACATAGTCCTCTATACAGTATGATAGGCACCACATAGTCCTCCGTACAGTATCATGGCCACCACATAGTCCTCCATAGAATATTATAGGTACCACATAGTCCTCCATACAGTATTATGGGCCCCACATAGTCCTCCATACAATATTATAGGTACCACATAGTCCTCCATACAGAATAATGGGCTCCACATAGTCCTCCATACAGTATTATGGGCACAACATAGTCCTCCATACAGAATAATGGGCACTACATAGTCCTCCATACAGTATTATGGGCACCACATAGCCCTCCATACAGTATTATGGACACCACATAGCCCTCCATGCAGAATAATGGGCCCTACATAGTCCTCCATACAGTATTATGGGCACGACATAGTCCTTCATACATTATTATAGATACCACATAGTCCTCCATACAGTATTATGGGCACCACATAGCCCTCCATACAGTATTATGGGCACCACATAGTCCTCCATACAGTATTATGGGCACCACATAGTCCTCCAAACAGAATAATGGGCCCCATATAGTCCTCCATACAGTATTATCGGCACCACATAGTCCTCCATACAGCATTATAGACACCGCATAGTCCTCCATACAGTATTATGGGCACCACATAGTCCTCCATACAATACTATGGGCACCACATAGTCCTCCATACAGGATTATAAACACCACATAGTCCTCCATACAGTATTATGGACACCACATAGTCCTCCATACAGTATTATGGGCACCACATAGCACTCCATACAGTATTATGGGCCCCACATAGTCCTCCATACAGTATTATGGGCACCACATAGTCTTTCATACAGTATTATTGGCACCACATAGTCTTCCATACAGTATTATCGGCACCACATAGTCTTACAGACAATATAATGGGCACCACATTGTCCTCCATACAGTATAATGGCTCCATAAAGTACTCCATACAGTATAATAGGTTTCATATAGTGCTCCATACAGTATAATGGGCCCCTCATAGTGCTCCATAAAGTATAATGAGCCCCATATAGTGCTCTATACAGTATAATGGGCCCCACATAGTGCTCCATACAGTATAATAGGCCCTATATGTTGCTCCATTCAGTATAATTGGTCACACATAGTGCTCCATACAGTATAATGGGCCCCATATAGTGCTCCATACAGTGTAATGGGCACCTTATAGTGCTTCATGCAATATAATGGGCCTATATGGTGCTCCATTCAGTATAATGGGCCCCACATAGTGCTCTATATAGTATTATGGACGCCACATAGTCCTCCATACAATATTATGAGCACGACATTTAATAACAATAATAATAATAATTTTTATTTTTATAGTGCCAACATATTCCGCAGCACTTTACAATTTTAGGGGGGACTTATACAGACAATACAGAATAAGCATATCTCATATCGAAAGGAGTGAGGGCTCTGCTTGCGAGCTTACAGTCTATACGGAAATGGGGGAGACACAAAAGGTACAATGTACATATATTGTATAATGCAGCCTTGATATACTAAATAGGATAAATAATACATGGACTGGTCGCCTGCCAGTATGTGTACAGTCCTGACCGAGGCTATTAAGTGCATGGATGGTATGAACCTGAAATTGAAGAAGATTTTAAAATGGGCCAAAACTGGGACAGATAGATTGTGTGTTGAGGCGATGCGCCAGTCTAAAAAGTCATGTACTGAGTAAAGCCGGGAGAAGATCAGGTCTAATGTGTTCCTGACTTCATGTGAAGGAGAATTAGCAAGCTGTGAAAGGCCGAAGGAGGAGGTTAGCAATAAAAGATGAGCAGCAGATGGGGAAAGAGAATCGCCAATTGGGATGTTAAAATCTCCCATGATTAGAGTGGGGATGTCGCAGGATAGAAAATTTGGAAGCCAGGCAGCAAAGTGATCCAGGAACTGACGGGAGGGACCTGGAGGGCGATAGACAACTGCCACTCGCAGGGAGAAGGGCCGGTAGAGTCTGACTGTGTGGGCCTCAAAAGAAGGGAAGATAAGGGAGGGTACTGAGGGGATAACCTGAAAAGTACATTTTGTTGAAAGAAGCAGGCCAACAACTCCACCTGATCTGTTGTCAGGTTTCGGGTTATGAGAGAAGTGTAGGCCACCATATGAGAGAGCAACAGTGGCGGTGGTGTCCAACTGCAGGATCCAGGTTTCGGTGAGAGCCAGAGGGTTGAGGGAATTAGACAGGAAAAAGTCATGGATGTAAGAGAGTTTATTACATGCTGAGCGCGCATTCTAAAGGGCACAGTTGAATGAGACAGAAGATATGCAGGGAATATTAATGAGATTAGCAGGGTTTCTGAATGTAACAGGGAAAGGGTAAGTATTATTACTGGAGGGTCCTGGATTAGGAGAAATATCAACTGCGACTAAGAGAAAGAAGATACAGAGAGTGAGCATATGGTTGAGTGATTTGTGAGAGCGTTTCCTGTGTTGTATGGTGGGAATGAATGGATCTGTGTGGAATAACATTGTGAAGAGAGCATGACAGCTATACATAGGAGAAGAGAGGAGAGAGGGGTTAATATGGATGAAGTGTGCAGAAATTGTGGGAGAACGGTGAATGTGGATGATTGTAGCAGCCAGAATGTAAATGGCACAAATACAAATGGTGAATATTGTTTGCAAAACAGATGACCTGGAAGCAAGTTTGTTTAATTGTCTTGCATGTCTTACCTGTCTCCTGCCCTGTTCAACTGCCATATCTAACTGCCCAGGCACTTTGATAAACTATGGCACTTTGATAAAGTATGCCTAAATGCTATATGCATAAATGCTGCCCCTTGATTATGTCTCAATATATAGGGACATAACTGCTAAGATCTACACAGATTTAACTCGTTAGCAATCAATCAACTAGCTTAAGACAACAGGAGACAATAAAACAGCATAAAGAAAACAGACTGGCAACTCAACATGGATCATAAACTGTTAGGCTATGTGCCCACGTAGCAGATTTGATGCAGAGTGTTTTTCCTCTCTCTAGCAGAAAAAAACGCATGCAGATTTACATGCATTTTTTCTGCCAGAGAGAAGCGTTTTTTTAGCGTTTTACATGCGTTTTCGCATGCGTTTTTTCAAGCACTTCTCCAACCGATTTTGAGCATCACTTGGAAAAGTGCTTGACAAGTTGGTCACATAATATAAATCCATGCAACCGGCATGGATTTATATTGTGTGACCAACTCAGATGCTTTAAATGCTGAATCTATAGTAAAAAAAAAAAAAGAATTAAAAAGTTAAAAATAAAAAAACCTGTATACTCACCTCTCCCGTCTTCTCCCGGCCGCGTCCTCTCTCCTCGGCGTCCCGCGGTGTACTGGCAGGACCTGCGGTGACGTCATTTAGTCAGCTGATGGTCACACGACCATCACCTGACCACTGACGTCAGCGGTCGCGTGACCATCAGCTGACTAAATGACGTCAGCGCATGTCCTGCAAGTACACCGCGGGACGCCAAGGAGAGAGGATGTGGCTGGGAGGAGACCGGAGAGATGAGTATACAGGTTTTTTTTATTTTTAACTTTTTTATTTCTTTTTTTCACCGCGTGGTAGCCGGGATGAAGAGGAGTTGTAGTCTCTTCTTCATCCTGGGTACCAAACGCACCGCGATTATGCCGCAAATTCGCGGCCATTGAATTTAATTGAAACGCAGCAAATCCACATATACCTGCGGGTTTGCTGCATTTCAATGTTCCTCATTGGCTGCGAATTTGCAGCATAATCGCGGTAGAAATGGTCATGCTGCGTTTTGCAATGCAATGCGAATTCAGCGCGCTAATTAGCGCATCATGTGCACAGCGCATCATGTGCACAGCACATCCGAATTCACATTGCTTTGCATGGCAGACGGTTTTACAAGTGTTTTCACGGCCGTAAAAACGCCGCAAAAACGCTACAAAAATGCTACGTGGGCACATGGCCTTAAAGTATCATGGATTAAACAATGTAGCTGAATGAGATATATATACCAGTGATTAGCTGCAGAGCATTGCCAATAACATGGAGGTACAATTCAGATTTCAGAAGGGGTAACACATAGCAGAGGAGTGAGATATATATACCTGTGATTAGCTGAAGATCATTGCAAATAACATGGAGGTACAAAGCGGATTTCAGAAGGGGTAACACATATCTGAGTAGTGAGATATATACCTGTAAGAAGAGACGAAAGATGAATATTAGAATTGCCATATATAACTGTCGAGGCACTTTGATAAACTATGGCACTTCGATAAAGTATGCATAAATGCTATTTGCATAAATGCCCCAGCATAAACATAGTCCTCCATACAGTATTTTAGACACCACATAGTCCTCCATACAGTATTATGGGCACCACATAGTCCTCCATACAGTATAATGGGGCACCACATAGCCTTCCATACAGTATAATGGGGCACCACATAGTCTTCCATACAGTATTATTATGGCACCACATAGTCGTCCATACAGAATAATGGGCCCCACATAGTAATCCATACAGTATTATGGGCACCACATATTCATCCATACAGTATTATAGACACTACATAGTCCTCCGTACAGTATTATGGGCACCACATAGTCCTCCACACAGTATTATAGACACCACATAGTCCTCCATACAGTATTATGGGCACCACATAGTCCTCCATACAGTATTATAGACACCACATAGTCCTCCATACAGTATTATGGACACCGCATAGCCCTTCATACAGAATAATGGGCTCCACATAGTCCTCCATACAGTATTATGGACACAACATAGTGCTCCATAGAGTATAACCGGCCCCATATATTGCTCCATTCAGTATAATGGGCCCCACATAGTGCTCCATACACTATAATAGGCCCCATATATTGCTCTATTCAGTATAATGGGCCCCACATAGTGCTCATTACAGTATAATGTGCCCCATATATTGCTCCATTCAGTATAATGGGCCCCACATAGTGCTCCACAGAATAGAATAATGGACCTCATGTATTGCTCCATTCAGTATAATGGGCCCTACATAGTGCTCCATAAATCAAAAAAATAATAAACAAATACTCACCTTTCCCTGTTCTCCCGTTGGTCCGGTCTCCTCAACATCTTCTCATTCTCTACACTGCTCAGCACAGAGAGCGCACTGTAGTGACGTCATTGCGTCCGCTGCACTGAGACGTCACAGATCTCAGTCGCAGTGGGGGAATGATGGGAGAGGGAGCATCAGCTGACGACTCCCTTTCCCATCATTATTTTCAACTGTATTGGCATCTAGAGTGCCAAAACAGTAGAAAATATGATGCAGAGGGACCTGGTGCTGATGCCAGCGCTGGCACCGGGCCCTCCAACTCACAGGCTCCATAATGGCTATACACTGTGTGCAGAATTATTAGGCAAGTTGTATTTTAGAGGATTATTTTTATTATTGATCAACAACTATGTTCTCAATCAACCCAAAAGACTCATTAATATCCAAGCTTAATATTTTTGGAAGTTGGAGTGGGATTTTTTTTGATTTGGCTATTTTAGGAGGATATCTGTTTGTGCAGGTAACTATTACTGTGCCAAATTATTAGGCAACTTAATAAAAACCAAATATAATCCCATCTCACTTGTTTATTTTCACCAGGTAAATCAATATCAGTGCACAACATTTAGAAATAAACATTTCTGACATGCAAAAACAAAAACAAAAAAAATTAGCGATCAGTATAACCACCTTTCTTTATGATGACACTCAACAGCCTTCCATCCATAGATTCTGTCAGTTGCTTGATCTGTTTTCGATCAACATTGCGTGCAGCAGCCACCACAGCCTCCCAGACACTGTTCTGAGAGTCGTACTGTTTTCCCTCCCTGTAGATCACACATTTTATGATGGACCACAGGTTCTCTATGGGGTTCAGATCAGGTGAACAAGGGGGCCATGTCATTATTTTTTCTTCTTTTAGACCTTTACTGGCCAGCCACGCTGTGGAGTAGTTGGATGCATGTGATGGAGCATTGTCCTGCATGAAAATCATCTTTTTCTTGAACGATACCGATTTCTTCCTGTACCACTGCTTGAAGAAGTGGTCTTCCAGAAACTGGCAGTAGGTCTGGGAGTTGAGCTTCACTCCATCCTCAACCCAAAAAGGTCCCACAAGTTCATCTTTGATGATACCAGCCCATACCAGTACCCCACCTCCACCTTGCTGGCGTCTGAGTCGGAGTGGAGCTCTCTGCCCTTTACTGATCCAGCCTCTGGCCCATCCATCTGGCCCATCAAGAGTCACTCTCATTTCATCAGTCCATAAAACCTTTGAAAAATCAGTCTTAAGATATTTCTTGACCCATTCTTGATGTTTTATCTTATGTTTCTTGTTCAAAGGTGGTCGTTTTTCAGCCTTCCTTACCTTGGCCATGTCCCTGAGTATCGCACACCTTGTGCTTTTTGATACTCCAGTAATGTTGCAGCTCTGAAATATGGCAAAACTAGTGACGAATGGCATCTTGGCAGCTTCACGCTTGATTTTCCTCCATTCATGGGCAGTTATTTTGCGCCTTTTTTGGCCAACACGCTTCTTGCGACCCTGTTGGCTATTTGCCATGAAAGGCTTGATTGTTCGGTGATCACGCTTCAAAAGTTTGGAAATTTCAAGACTGCTGCATCCCTCTGCAAGACATCTCACAATTTTGGACTTTTCAGAGCCCGTCAAATCTCTCTTCTGACCCATTTTGCCAAAGGAAAGGAAGTTGCCTAATAATTAAGCACACCTTATATAGGGTGTTGATTTCATTAGTCAACACCCCTCCTCATTACAGAGATGCACATCACCAGATTTACTTAATTGGTAGTTGGCTCTCAAGCCTATGCAGCTTGGAGTAGGACAACATGTATAAAAAGTATCGAAGTGATCAAAATACACATTTGTCTAATAATTCTGCACGCGGTGTATGGTCTGCCCCCATTGGTGTTACACCACTGACTCTTAATCATATATCAGTTAAAATGGGTGAAAGTTGGATGAAACTCTGAAGTGCAAAGTCTGTTTACCTTATGTCATCCATTTTACATGGTTCCTCATACACTTTAGTATCTGAATCTGGTCTGCAAAATTTATAAGAATAGGACATGCTGTTGGTCTCAAGGACAGGACAAATAGACCCGTTTTTAAAATTGATGTGTGTAAGGATCAGTGCAACTCTATGGGTCAGGGTGCTGTCAGAGAAAAAAAATTGAGAGCATTAAGACGTATCACATGGATGTGTGAATGTAGCCTTACTCACAACAACTTCACAGCAGCAATGGTGCATCCAATGGTTCTTAACAACAAGTCATTTGTGCATTTGATATAGAACAAAAATTAGAAAAGAACTATAAAATTTGGTATAATAAAAAAAAGCTCAAACTGTCAGGAGCATCCAGTACATATTTCTTCACACAGCTAAGCTGCATATGAAAGGACTATATGAAAGTACCTTGGTTGACTGTAATGCTTGTCTCGGAAGAGTGCACTATAGGATGGGCCCATAAACGGTCTGTCAGGATATTTCTAAAAATGATATACAGAAGAGGTAAAGGAGAAATCTGATGATTTGTGATATATTCTTCGAGCAGGATAACTGAGCAGCACATGGTCTACAGGAAACCCGGCCTTTTGAGAGGAATCTCCTCTCTTTGGGGAATGATCATTGGCAATCAAATTGAATTACTTAGCACTTTGGAAAAGAAATGTTAAAAATATGGATTTCTGCTGTCAAGGAGATCAAAAGCCGAGATATAGTATGAAATATCATCAACAAAGAGCACATCTGTCTTTCATCAAGCCTTAAATTCGACTTTTTAAGAGCTAAGAAGTGGTGCTATAACGCAGTAAATTAAACACCTGTACGGCCCGCTCTGTTATCCAAGTCCTCTAGAGTTATGTAATCCTCTTAATCATGTCAAGTGGAGAACAATGGAAAAGGCAATGGAGAAAATCACATACTGATACCAGAGTGCGAAGGCACAGGCTAAAGTTTATCATTAGAGGACCTTTCACCAAATGTTTCATGTTGAGCTGGACACACCATGAAATAGTGGCTGCGGAGAGGAATAAAACATTTTTTTTTGTTTTGTCTCTCCGTTTCGGAAAGATTAGTAATCAAAGTATTTGGCACCTAACGTGCTAACTTTAGTTAAGCCAAGTGGGTGTTATCGCTGGAGGCATATACTTCTTCTCCCTGTATAAGTTGCTATCTGATAACACCCACTTGGCTTAACAAAAGTTAACTTATTAGGTGCCAAATACTTTGATTGCTAATATCTCGGCAACGGAGATGCAAAATTTAAAAATAACAAAATCATTTTATTTCTTTCTGCAGCCATTATTATATTGTGTGCTCAGTTCAGCACAAAAAATGTAGTGGAAGGTTCTCAAATTGTGTTGAATATGTGAAAATGGTATTATAAGTGGTATTATAAATCATTTTCATTGCTGGACTCTGTTCCAGGGCATGCTGTTTTTTAGACAATCCCTGCATGTGTTGCGGCTGTCTAACAGCCGAGAAACATGCCACTGCGGCGACTCGAACATAGTATTCGAGCATGCCCAAGATACTCGGTTAGCACCCGAGCGTGCTCGGATAACACCTTATCCAACGCATCACTAAGTCTCCCTTAGCGAAAATGGGAATAACTACTACCTACGTACAATGATGTTCAGTGGGCACTGGAATATTGAGACCCGCTGGGGGACACAGCTCTAGTGGGGTGGAAGAAATCCATAGTGTCAATACTGGACTTCAGCTTAAAGGGAACCTGTCACGTGAAAAAATGCTATTAACCTGCAGGTATGGGGTTAATCTGCAGGTTATTAATGTTTTGAACCTGCCCTGCACTCTCACTTAGACTCCCACCGCCAGGAGGAAACTAACTTTATTCCTTCCAGCAGCTTTACAGATTCAGTCACGGGGTGGTTGTGGCGCAGGTTCAGTCGCTGCTCATTGTTTAAAGAGCGGCTGTTATAACCTCGTCCCCTGTGCTGACTGACAGCCAGCCCTAATGCTGAGCTGCTGTCAGTCAGTGCCGGGGACGAGGATACAGCCACCACTCACCCCCATGACTGAAATCGAAATGTTACAGGGAGAAATAATGTTAATTTCCTCCTGGCAGTGGGAGTCTAAGTACGGGTGTCGGGCAGCTTCAAAATGCTATTAACCTGCAGATTAACCCCATATCTGCAGGTTATTAGCATTTTTTCACGTGACAGGTTCACTTCAAGCACTGGATGGACTTAGTGCATAGCACTCCTGATGTGTGGCAAATTCACCAATATCTGCACCTGTTGTTTTGGTCATTGGAAATTACCTTTCAGAAAATGTACCATCAACTGCTGTTACCACCTGCTGCTCTTTAAATAAAGTTTACACCTGTTTTACAACAACATCCTGCCTGCTGCCTCTCCTGTTTCTTCCCTACACAAAAATCACTGGGTACGCCACTAACCATCCAGCCATGCCGGCATCACCCCCACACATCTACATCCATGTGCCCACCACTGCATCAGTGCACCAGGCATGGCACCACTGATGACTAGAGATGAGCGTTGTTCTACTCGAACTGTTCGCCAATCTCAAATTCGAGCTGTTTTGGGCGGTGTTCGAGCCGTTCGGCGAACACGAACAATTTGAGAAAAATTCGGCTGTTCGAGGTTATGTTCGATAACTGTTCGTGCACCAAAATCATAACTGGATTTTTTCTCAGTAATGATGAAAATTAATGTTAATACGCAGTTTGAGTGTACAGCGGGGTGGGGGGAGGGGCAGGGGATGGATCTCTGCAGGAACAATGAAGATCTCCATTTTTTTTTCTCTTTCCCGCATTTACAGTGGGGAGGTGCAATCTGTCAGCCTATCAGCAGCGCACACACGGAGCGAAGTGCTTTTTTTCACACAAGCAAGGGCATGTGTCATTGGCAGTGTATGTCACATGTCCTTGCCCTATAAGACCAAGCCATTTTCCCCGTCGCCACCATTTTCTCACTGCTGCAGCTGCGTGTTAGACGGCACCGCTGTTGCTGTGTGCGCTATACCTTGTTAATTTCAAGCCAATTTTCGCACAAATATACAGATAGCTTGGGAGTAGGGAATAGTTGTGATTGCAGTCCTTTTAAGGACTAGGTTACAGCATTTCCTACGACTTTTATCAGGCAGGTCTGTGCTCTTAAATAGATAGATTGTGGGAGTAAAGACTAATTGTAATTGGAGTCCTTTTCAGGACTAGGTTACATCAGTTCCTATCAGTTTTTGCCAGGCAGGTCTGTGCCAGTGCTGTGCAAGTTTTTTTCACAGCATTTGGCTGAATCTAGCAAAGCTAATCCTTTTTGGCCTATTGCAGAGTGTGTTAGTCAGTGGAGTAGCTTATCTGTGTTGCAAGATATACCACCTGTGTATAGCATACCAATTTTTTTACTGCACCTAGTGAAGTAAAATCTTTTGGGCATAGCATCATTCTATTAGTCCATCTATACTGACCTCCATCAGGTTGCAAACTGAATCTAATTTTTTTCTGCATCTAGCTCTGAAAAAATATTTGGCCTTCTAGCAGTGTGTGGGACTTGTTCTATTAGTCCACCTATACTGACCTCCATCAGGTTGCAAACTGAATATATTTTTTTCTGCATCTACCTCTGAAAAAATATTGGGCTTCTAGCTGTGTGTGGGACTTGTTGTATTAGTCCATCTATACTGACCTCCATCAGGTTGCAAACTGAATATATTTTTTTCTGCATCTACCTCTGAAAAAATATTGGGCTTCTAGCTGTGTGTGGGACTTGTTGTATTAGTCCATCTATACTGACCTCCATCAGGTTGCAAACTGAATATATTTTTTTCTGCATCTACCTCTGAAAAAATATTGGGCTTCTAGCTGTGTGTGGGTCTTGTTCTATTAATCCATCTATACAGACCTCCATCAGGTTGCAAACTGAATATAATTTTTTTCTGCATCTAGCTCTGAAAAAATATTTGGCCTTCTAGCAGTGTGTGGGACTTGTTCTATTAGTCCACCTATACTGACCTCCATCAGGTTGCAAACTGAATATATTTTTTTCTGCATCTACCTCTGAAAAAATATTGGGCTTCTAGCTGTGTGTGGGACTTGTTCTATTAATCCATCTATACAGACCTCCATCAGGTTGCAAACTGAATATATTTTTTTCTGCATCTACCTCTGAAAAAATATTGGGCTTCTAGCTGTGTGTGGGACTTGTTGTATTAGTCCATCTATACTGACCTCCATCAGGTTGCAAACTGAATATATTTTTTTCTGCATCTACCTCTGAAAAAATATTGGGCTTCTAGCTGTGTGTGGGACTTGTTGTATTAGTCCATCTATACTGACCTCCATCAGGTTGCAAATTGAATATAATTTTTTTCTGCATCTAACCCAGCCAATAGTTTTGGCCTAATACCACAGTTTGGCCACTCAGCTCTGCTCGGTTACCATCCATTGTTTTTTTGTGCAAACAACTCCAGAGTTGTGAATTAGTTAACCACCAAAATGAGTGGAAAAAGGCCTGCTGCTGGTGGAAAGGGGAATAGGCGTGTTGGGAAGGGGAAAAAAGGTTGTGTCCGTGGGGTAGGTGTTAAAGCAACAGTAACATCTGCAGAAGAAAGACCTTCTTCCAGCCAAACTAAAATGTCTACTTCTTTTAGCGGACAATGTGATAAGATCCCTTTCTTACGGCCACGCCAATCGCTACAAATTCCAGATGAGGCACAAAAACAGCAGGTGCTTCAACGGATATCAAGTGCTCCTTTAAGTGGGCTCTCCTCCACATCAACTTCAACATCACAAATACTCCAGTCCTCAAAGGTGTCACCCAAATCGCACTTGCTTCCTCACAGCTCCCAAATCTCCAGCTGCCCGTCTGAGTATGAGGTAGAACAGATGGTTGAGTCTGCAGAGCTGTTTACTCATACTATAGCCTGGGAATCAGAGGTCGACTCCAGCGCTTCTGTGAATCCAGACGAGGAAATGATCTGCACTGATGCCCAGAATCTTTATGAGTCGGATCCAGGACCAGACGCAGAAGGTTCTGACCATAATGTAGACCCTCATTCCCAAACTGTAACTCCTGTTGGTGGAGACAATGAGGAAGACGATGATAAGACTCAAATACCTGATTGGAGCGACAACTTTAGTTTTTTGTCAGGGCAGGAACAGGTTGGCTCTGAGGACGACGGGTGTGATAACAAACAGGGTGATGATGATGAGGTTGGAGATCGGACTTACTGTCAACCCACAGTCAGCCAAGAGATGAGGTCAGCAGAGGAGGTGGAGGAAGATGCTAGTGACGACGAGGTCAGGTTGCGCCTTCCTGGACAGAGACGTAGTACTGGAAGCACGTCAACAACTGCATCCTCAAACACAACTCTGCCTCTCACCACAAGTCGTGGTGGCTCTTCAGGTCGCATGGGTGCTAAGCCTTGCATAGCCTGGGCATTTTTTCAGATCGATAAAGATGACCCAACTCGTGTTATCTGTAACATTTGTCAGCAAAAGCTAAGTAGAGGCCAAAAAATACATAGTTTGAGTACTTCATGCATGAACCGGCACATGGACATGAAGCATAAGTTGCAGTGGGAAGCTCAGTGTGCTACAATGCGGCCTAGCCGGCCGGGCCAACCACCGTCTGCCATATCTTGTGCATCCGCGGCCTCTTCATCCTCTGTGACTGGGGGGACAGCAGTCACACCTGTTTTGGGGCGCAGACCTGCCACCTCTTTACCCGCAACAGCCAGCGTGATTGGCAGGTCATCATTTTCTTTGGAGGTGGTAACACCAGCTGGTGTTGAGCGCTGTCCGACATCGATAGCACCACCTTTGGATCAAGGCAACCTAACATGTCCGCCTGCATCTTCCTCACAGACCGGCAGTTTGCCGGGGACACCCTTATCAACCCCGTCTAAGCATAATAGCCAGCCCTCGGTCCCTCAGATGTGGACAAGTAAAAGACCATTTCCTCCTACCCATGAGAAAGCTAAGAGGTTGAATTTCACCATCTGCAAGCTCTTGGCTACAGAAATGCTGCCTTTCCGCCTGGTGGACACAGAGGATTTTCGAGACCTTATGTCCGTCGCAGTGCCCCAGTACCAGATGCCCAGTCGGCACTACTTCTCAAAGAAAGGTGTGCCTGCGCTCCACCAGCATGTCGCACACAACATCACCACTTCTTTGAGAAACTCTGTGTGTGACAGGGTGCATTTCACCACAGACACTTGGACGAGTAGGCATGGACAGGGGCGTTACATGTCGCTGACTGGGCACTGGGTAACTATGGTGACAGCAGGACAAGGGGCTGCTGTCCAAGTCTTGCCGTCCCCACGAGTTGTGCGTCAATCCTCTTTATGTCAAAGTTCCTCCACTGCTTCTGCCTCCTCAACCTCCTCTCGGTCTTCCACCTGCACCCAAAGCCTGTCTGGTCATGCCACAAGCTTTCTAACTGCGCAGAAGGGATCCTGCACACCTCCTTACTATGCTGGCAGTAGGGCTCAACGTCATCAGGCGGTTTTTACTTTGAAATGTCTGGGAAATGTGAGTCACACAGCTGAGGAGTTGTGGCCAGCTCTGGAGAACCAATTTCATGAATGGCTGTCTCCACTGGACCTGAAACCAGGGAAGGCCGTGTGCGACAATGCTGCAAACCTGGGTGCGGCCCTTCGCCGGGGCAATGTCACACACGTGCCTTGTATGGCTCACGTGTTGAACCTGGTTGTCCAGCAATTTTTAGCCCACTATCCCAGACTAGATGGCCTTCTGCAGAGGGCACGGTCGCTGTGTGCTCACTTCCGCCGTTCGCATCCCGCAGCTCAGCGACTTACATCTCTACAGAAGTCGTTGGGCCTGCCACTTCACCGGCTAAAATGCGATGTGCCTACCCGGTGGAATTCAACTCTGCACATGTTGCAGCGACTGTGGCAGCACCGACAAGCCCTGGTGCAATACGTTCTGACGTATAGCCTGGGCCAACGAGATCCAGAGGTGGTGCAAATCACGCTGGAGGAGTGGTCTCAGATCAGGGACCTATGCACCCTTCTGCACAGTTTTGAAATGGCGACGAAGATGTTTAGTGCTGATGATGCCATTATCAGCATGACTATTCCGGTGATTTACATGCTGGAGCACATGTTAAACAGAATTCGGAGTCAGGTGGTGGCACAAGAGGAGGTGGAGGAAGTAGAGGAGGAGGAGTTGTATGCGGAAGGGCTAACATCTGCAAGGTCCAGACGGTCGGCAGCACCAAGGCGGCAGGCATGTGAGGGTGGGGGAGATGGTTTTACCAGGGCGCATGGTAGCAGCCAAACTAGTGAGGAAGGTGCAGGAGCCCAGGAAGAAGTGGAGGACGAACTGATGGAAGACTCATCAGATGAGGGAGACCTTGATCACATTTCTGTTGTGCGAGGTTGGGGGGAGAGGACAGAGGAAGGAAGCATGATTGTTACCTTGCCACCAACACAACAGGGACTTGGTGCTCCTGGATGCGCAACACACATGAGTGCCTTCTTGCTGCACTACCTGCAACATGACCCTCGAATTGTGAGAATTAGAAATAATCCTGACTACTGGGTTGCCACACTGTTAGATCCCCGGTACAAAAGTAAATTTGCCGAAATTATTCCTGCCATAGAAAGGGATGCACGCATGCAGGAGTATCAGCAGAGACTGTTGCAGAATCTTACATGTGCTTTTCCACAAAACACCAGTGGTGCACGTAGTGAATCTCACAGTTCCAACTTGCCAACCGTGGGACCGTCAAGTGTTCAGCACTCAAACCGTAACAGAACCACAGTATCTGCTGGTAACATCAATTTTGCGGAATCATTTCACCACTTTTTTAGCCCATCCTTTGCAAGGCCACAGGAGACAAGAAGTCTGACACATAGTCAACGCCTAGAGACGATGGTACAGGAGTATCTCCAAGTAAACATTGAAGCCACGACTGTGTCACTGGACCCTTGCTCTTTTTGGGCTTCCAATCTGGATAAATGGCCGGAGCTAGCCACTTACGCCTTGGAGATCTTGTCATGCCCCGCAGCCAGCGTTCTGTCTGAACGTGTGCTCAGCGCTGCTGGTGGTGTGCTGACAGATAAGCGCACGCGGCTCTCCACTGATAATGTAGACAGACTCACGTTCATAAAGATGAACAAATCATGGATCCGAAACGACTTTTCTACCCCTGTGTCATCCTGGGGAGAGTAAAAGCTTGATGATTGGTTAAAATCACCCTACCAACCGTTTTAAGCTTTCAAATTACTAATCATGTTTATCTGTATCTTGACTGGAAAATAATTTGGGCTTTGTAGCAGTGTGCAGCACTGATCCTATTAGGCCATCTATAATAAGCTCCACCAGATTTAAAATTAAAAATAATTTTTAGCTGCATCTAGCCCGGAAAATAATTTTGGGGCTCCGAGATGCGCAAGACACATAAGTGCCTTCTTGCTGCACTACCTGCAGCATGACCCTCATATTGTCAGAATTCGAAGTAATCATGACTACTGGGTTGCCACACTCTTAGATCCCCCAAACTTTTCGATCAACGTTTTCATTTTAATAAAGACCAAAAAAATGGTCATTTTTGAAATTATAAGCATTAGCAGGTTGTTAGAAACTGAAATCAAACAGTTTTCAACTCAAAACTTTATTCTAGGTGATGTTACATTTTCACATAGCACCCCTTGTTCGAAAGGAGCTTCTGAACTCTCTCGTCCATTGAATTTGTCAGGTTTTGGATGGTTTCTGCTTCAATTGTTTTGCATGAGGACAGAATACCCTCCCAGAGCTGTTGCTTAGATGTGAACTGCCTCCCGCCATCATAGACACTCCTTTTAATGATGCTCCAAAGGTTCTGAATGGGGTAGAGGTCAGGGGAGCATGGGGGTCACACCATAAGTTTGTCCCCTTTTATGCCCATATCAGCCAGAGATGCAGATGTTTTATGTGCAGCATGAGATGGTGCATTATCATGCAGAAAAATGATCTTGCTGTGAAATACACGGTTCTTCTTCTTGAACCATGGCAGGAAGTGCTGTTTGAGAAAATCCACATACATTATGGAGTTCATCTTTAGCGCCTTCAGGGATCCTAAAGGGGCCGACAATCTCTCTCCCCATGATTCCAGCCCAAAACATTACTCCACCTCCTCCTTGTTGGCGCTGTAGCCGTGTTTGCGTGGGGTGTCCATCAACCAGCCATCCTCCACTCCATCCATCTGGACCATCGAGCGCTGCACGGCACTCATCCGTGAACAAAACAGTTTTGAAATCAGTCTTCATGTAATGTTTGGCCCACTGGAGCCGTTTCTGCTTGTGTGAAGTGGATAGAGGAGGTCGACAGGATGGCGTATGCACAGCTGCAAGCCTCTGAAGGACCCTGCATCTTGTTGTTCGGGGGACGTTGGAGGCACAAGCAGCTTCAAAAACTTGTCTGCTGCTATGACAAGGCTTTTTTGCCGCTGCTCTTTCAACCTGACGTAATTGCCTGTAGGAAAGAGTCCTCAATTTGCCCTTATCAGCACGCACACGTGTGTACTGTGAATCAGCTACATACTTCTTGATTGCCAAGACACTTCATCCTGATCATCGCACAATGTTGATTGTAGTCATGCCTTGACCTAAACACTCCACAATTTGTTGCTTCTCAGCAGCCGACACATCCTTTTTCTTTCCCATTTTGGCAGAAAATGTAGGCTGCTTAATAATGTGAGAGAGCCTTCTTAAGTAGTCTTGCCTTTCATTGGACACACCTGCCAAACTAATTAGCACAGGTGTCTGCAATTGCTTACAGTGATATAAAGAGCCCTGACACACATCACCATCAATGAGTTTAACTGACAAACAAACAAATTCTTCCCTTATCACTCCTAAACACTTTTTGCATAATAATTTGGAACGCAGTGTACATGTGCTTTTCCACAAAACACCAGTGGTTCACGTAGTGAATCTTACAGTTCTAACTTGCCAACCGTGGTCTGTATGGAATTGTTCAATAAAGGGCCCAAAATTAAGATAACATAGATGGGAGAGGTCTCTATGAATAGGAATTCCTAAGTATTTGATACCCTGTGAGGGCCAGGCAAAGGGAAAGTTGGACTGGATGGAATCCTATATGGATTTGGGGAGGGAGACATCGAGGGCCTCAGACTTCGCTGCATTGATTTTAAAATTTTACCATGTAACAAAGTGATCTATTTCAGCCATAACAGCAGGGATGGATATATGTGATTGAGTGATATATACTAGGACATCATCAGCAAACAGAGAGCACTTGTACTCGGTGCCTCCCACCTCAATCCACCTAATATTGGGGTTGTGGCGAATTGATGAGAGCAGGTGCTCCGTCACTAGGATGTATAAGAGAGGGGACAGAGGACATCCCTGCCTTGTCCCATTGGTGATTGTGAAAGGTGATGAAAATGTTCTGACGCACCCCCTGGGCCTTGGAACACCCGGAGCCGGACCCTTTTTGGTGGATGCTGGTGGTTGTAGTCTTCGTGGCGGCGACCCAGTTCCGTGGCTCAGGGCGGTCAAACCAGTGGCAGAACTATTTATGTGGTTTTGATGTTTAAATGTCCGACTACGCCACCCGTGGATTGCGGTCAGAGTGAACCGCCGCTACAGGGCAGACCGCTGAGGCTGGTGTTGTGGGTGCAGCAGAGCGTAGCATAACTCCCCACGGGAGGAGTATAGCCTCAGGGCAGTGTATGCGGAGGATGGGGGTGATGGTGCAGGGCAGCAGCAGTAACGACACGGAGTCAGTGATGCAGTCCAGGGCCTTTACTCACAGTTCTTATTATCCAGACCACGTCTGCAGGTAACGGCTGCCCACGTCGTACTGTGCTCACCAGGTGAGGGGCTCAGACAACTCCCAGATAACTTTGGAGCACTTCACAGGACCCCCTTTGTGTGTCCTTTGTCTGGCCTTTCTTACCAACACTTCTGTCCGGCTGCCTCGGGCCTCCTCTTGGTAAACTTGGCGCCAGTTTCCCTGACCCTATGTGGTGCCTTCCTAGCGGGTGTAGCGAGGGGCTGCGCCACATAAAATGTCAGAGCCTCCGGTTTCTAGCTGAGGGTCGTTTCCTGCCTCCACTAGTTCGGGGACCGGTCTCCCCCTTTGGCCTGACCCCTCCACGCAGGTGGATTCGGGCGTGCGGTGGCGACTCGCCCGTCCGCACCCCTGGGATCCCTTCATTCCTCGTTCCTGGAGCCTTCTCCGCTCCTCTTCCTTCCTTCTCCCTCTTCCAGGCCTGGGCCTCTGTTACTAGGCCCGCCTCCGGAGCAGAGCTCATGCAGAGCCTCTGCTCCCTGCCACTTCTGCTCAGACTTCTCTGCACTGAACTAAGATGGTGCCCACCTTTTATACTCCCTTCTCAATGCACCCAGGAACTGCTTCCTCCCTGCTCCTGCACTACAGGGTTCCCCTTCCTCAGTGTTCCCTCCCCCCACTCCAGCCAGGGACAGGGACTGTCGTGCCCATTTCAGGGGCATATTGGTCGCCCTGCCCCACGGCAATGTGGTGTAATGCATGCAGGTGTCGTGTCCTGATCCACACTCCATCCTTACCTGAGAGTGAGATATCACACCTCTGGGTGAGGTGCAATACGTCTGTAGCAACCGAGCCCTCAGGGTGCTACAGTTCCATTTATCTTCAGCCTAGGTGACGTATTGCGATACAGGGCCGTGATTTTGGCTATAAAAGGGTCCCCTAGACCCCTACCCCAAGCTTTTTAAGAGAATCATATATGGCGTGCCAGGAGACTCTATGGAATGCTTTCTCAGCATCCAACGAGAGTATCTAATTACAAATTTTTAACTGCATCTAGCCCAGGAAATACTTTGTGCCTAGTAGCAGTGTCTGCTAGTCAGCGGATTATCCCGGCTGTTAAGCAAGCTACACCACCTGTAGTTTAGACACTTAATTTTTTCAAAGGAAATGCTTCGGGACCATGGGATACTTAGTGAAGAGCATCAGGAGGCACCCCAAGGCATAGGTGCTGGGACTGGCAGTAGGATGCCTTGCGGTGGACAGCCGAGCTCGATCCTTATAAAAGCTTTTTAACTGCAGCAGCTTTAGTGGACGCTACTGGAGCTGGAATTACCGCGGCTGCTGGCATGAGACTTGCCCTCCAATAGATCCTTGTAAATGGATTTAAAGTGTATTCATTCAAATTAGAGAGACAATTTAAATTAAAAAGCTTAGAGCTGCCTCCACCACAGGGGGGCTCGCTCGACCCACCAGCGGACAGGCACCAGTATTGGGAGAGGGGGGCTGGCCGTCAGGGTTCACCGCGGCTCTGGCACAAACCCGGCGACACGGAGGTGGCACGGGCAGGAGCGGACTGGCCGTGTCGGCTTCTCACTTTTTGGATTTTAGAAGGGCATGACATGCCTATATCTGTGTCTCCCCCTCCTTTTACTCCTCCACCTCTTTAATTTTCGCATGACTATATGTACTTGTCACTTTTCCATGTGTTAGTTATGTCTTCTGAGCAGTTTGTCAGCTTTTGGACACCTTTGAAGGTGTTTTCTATGTGTTTCTATGTGTTTTTGTTTGCCTGCCATTGGTTTTAACGGTGTTCGAAGGTGTTCGACGAACAGTTCGACGAACAGTTCGGCGAACACACGGGTGTTCGACGAACCGAACCGAACTCGAACACTACGGGGGTGGCTCAACACTACTGATGACACCAAGGATCCGACCCATGCCCGATTGACTGGGATCCCCTGTGCACTGTATATATAGTTATTAGATTTGGTTATGTGGCAGGGAACACTTTCCAAACAAATGAACAATTTATGAAGTAGGAAGAACAGTAATATATGGAGTACTGTGTTCTGCAGTAGAGGTTAGACAAAAAAGACAGGCACAGAGAAAAAAAAGAACCCATGGAGTCCAGTAGAAAGACCTGTTTCAAAGCTAGCTGTCAAGAAGGGGTGAGCGGCACTCACTATTAAGGTGCACTGCTCTAGGGACTTAGAGGCAAAATTAGCTTTTATAAAGCTACAACTGGAGCTGCCTTCCACTACAGTTTGTCACGGGTATAAGAGACAAATTTTTCTGCAGGAGAGTCCCCCCATTACTGAGATAGAGTGAGAAGGGAGCATAGAGGTTTAACCCTGTGAGTGAAGAGTGCATCTGTCAATGCATTAGCCACCATAAGAGCAATTGTGTGTCACTGCAGAGTGAAGCATGTGGGCTTAGAGTCTATTTACACCGCACTATTATTGTGAATCATAGAGATGCTTGTTTCACAGTAATCATGCAGTTTGAACAGGATACCGATAACCCAATGAATAAGGACAACACTACCAGTAGACTGTCACAAGTACACGTAAAACGATGAAAGTTAAAGTGTTGAAAGTGTCAGTCTAGTTGTACTGTTACTTCTTGTAAAACTCTGTAACCAACCACCAAGTAAGTCATCTTATAAAAGACTCTGTAACCACGAAGATCATTGCCTTCCGATGAGTAAAGTTGTTGAACTATGCCTGTGTACGTCTACATTCTTTCCACCATTCTAGAATGGAGACATTTTTTACAAAAAAAGTCACAAAAAATTTCTGCAACAATACTGCCTCTTGAGAATAAATCTTTTCTCTTTAGGATCCAATAGACGTCTTCTGCATTGGAGTACATATATGCATACCTCTTTTAATGTGGATTCAGAAGAATTGAAATGGCCAAAATCTGTTGCATTTGCAGGAAATAAGAAATGTTGAAGATGTGCAATATATCATAAAATCTACAATAACCCTTTTGATAGCATGTGAATGGGATTTTGAAAGTCGCCATCATTGCGTTATCATCACTATGGAGTTTTTTTTGTCCATTATGAAAACAAAAGTCTGCACCATCTGAAACTGGCTTTTTCCTAATGTCTGATCTTGCAAAATTCTGCCCTTCAGTAACTGATTTTCTTTGGGTTCTGTATGGCAGTAGATAAAAAGCTAAAACTATGTGTATCGATGCGATTGCAATTTCAAAATAATTTTCCACCTTTTGAAAGTAATAATACCCATTCCCTTTTAGGTAAATAAGAAAAGTGATGTGTTCACAAAAAAAGAGAACTTTGAGAGTAACTTCAACCCCTCTTAAAATGCTGCCGGTGCTAAAGTATTAAATGAAAAAGAAGTAGAAAATGTAGTGATTTGTAATTTCCCAGAAGAAGCCAAAGAGCTCAGCAATGAATTTTGATGCACTTCAGCTGTCCTCCGCGTTAAATGATTTCACAAATCAAACATCACTTCTCTTTCACATCTGCAAAAATGAAACAATATATCTTTTTTTTCATTTACATAACTCAACGAACAGACAAAATGGTAAAACCAAAAAGTCATGAACATAGTTCAATAATTAATTAGAGCATATGGAGCTTAAAAAAGAGATAGAGGTCATCTATAATGACTAGTGATGAGCGAGCGTGGTCGCTACTCCTCAGTACTCGCCCGAGCATCTCCCTGTTCGAGATGCTCGGTGAGTACTTCCGGAATGCTTGGGCGGGAGCTTGAGTACCCGCCCCGCATGTTTGGCGCTCTTTAGACAGCGAATAAACATGCAGGGATTGCCTGCCACTCACTGTAATGCCGCAGCCATGTTGGTTGTGGCATTACAGTGATTGGCTGGCCGCAAAGCGTCATCAGGTCTATATTAGACCCGGTGACCCTATGCTCGCTTCTCTTCAGACAGGCAGAATAAGGAGAAGTGCTGCTGAGCTAGGGAGAGAATTGGCTGTTTATTAGTTAGATATTCAAAAGCAATATACATCTGAACTAACAGTCATTCCAAGTACTAATCCAGCTGCATATATAATTCCTGGTGATAGCAGGAGTTAGGCAGGCAGAGCTTGTGGAAAGTGTATATACCAGAATAGGATCCATTGCATGTTCTGTCTGCTGCTGTTACAAATATCCATAGCCCTAGATATCAGGGCTAATTTTTTTTTGCTCTTAATCCTGATTATTTGCTTAAAAAGCAATATAGTACACGATTTTTACTGCTCAATTTGCTTATTAGCAGAATACAGCTAGATTTGGTTGATTTTATTCGCATCGCTGTATTATGGAAGCAGAAACTTCTCCATCATCAGAGGTGATCCAATATTACTGCCGTAATAATCGTGACATTTTTTGGAGCGTGCCAAATATTACACTTCAGTTAAAATCTGCCAGTTGTGTCTTGTTCAACCTATTCACACTTGGTCGCTGACTAATACCATATCTATAAGGCCACTACCTAAAACCGTGGTCATCAGACGTGATCCGATATTACTGCCGTAATAATTGTGACATTTTTTGGAGCGTGCCAAATATTACACTCCATTTAAAATGGGCAAGGCATGTGGCAAGGGATGGATAAGTGGACGTGATGCTGATTGTGACGCGCCCCCTGGGCCGTGTGTGTGTGGGGATACCCGGAATCTGACCTTTTGTGGATGCTGGGGGTTGTAGTCTCTGTGGCGGCGACCCGGTCCGTGCCCAGAGCGGTCAAACCAAATGGCAGTCTATATGCTGAATGTCTGACTACGCCACCCGTGGATTGCGGTCAGAGTGAACCGCCACTGCAGGGCAGACCGCTGAGGCTGGTGTTGTGGGTGCAGCTGAGGGTAGTATAACTCCCCACGGGAGGAGTATAGCCTCAGGGCAGTAAATAGGGATGTTGGTGGTGATGGTGCGTGGGAGCAGCAGTAACCACACAGAGTCTGTCATGCAATTCAGGGTCTTTACTGTTGGTGGTATTAAGGGACCTGTCCGGAATACAGGTTAACAATGGAGGCCTGGTCAGTCTGAGAGCAACTGGGAAATCCCGCTGGTCAGGGGGAGTTTGTAGGCCTACCGTGCTGACTTCACTCTTTCTTGGTTATCCCGCTGTAGTGTGGAGGTAGCCCACGTCTCTGAGTGTAACGTGTTTTTCTCGCCCGTATGACTGGCGACTCGGGCCTTCCCTACTTCTCACCCCTCTGGGGCAGTAGTGGTCCCTCTCGTGTGGCTGAGCCTCCGGGTTTCCTTGGGCCAGAGGACTTGAAGTCCACTGCGTGGTGGTTTTCTGCTGCTGGGCTTATAACCCTCACAGCCTCGGACTCCAGTGTCCGGCTTTGTAAGTCTCTAGCCAGGACGAGCTCTGTTAGCTCCCCTCCTGGCCTCGTGTTCCTCCTCTGCCTTCAGGGACCCCTCAGCCTGCTGCTGACCTGTTCCTATCTGCAACTTCACTAGTCTCTCTAACCCCGCCCCAGATCCAGATTATAAAGGGCAGGTTTCTCCCCTCCCTGGACTGAGGCAGAAGGTGCTGCATGCTAATTGTCCCCAACCAGGGAACCTCCCACCTGCTCTCAGACATGACATTGCTGCCACTGTGGCGACCAGACCTGGGGTGCCATAATTGTGCATGTGGCACCCCAGGGGTCCAGTTGCCACAGTGGCATTGCCTCCCTCACAAGGGGTAATGCCATGCCTGGAAGCAAGGAGGGGTCCCCTAATCAGGTTTCCAGCATTTACAAACTTCAGTTATCCGGAAAAAGAAAATTTCCAGATAACGGCTTAAAGACTAAGCGCCACAGTGCCTGGTACCAATTTTTGTTGGGTTTTTGTGATTTTTGCATTTTGAGACTTTGTAAATTGTTGGTAATGAGAATTGTTATTGTTGTTAATTGTTAATTCTAAAAGGTGTCCTCAGTCCGGGAGAACTGAATTTAACTAGGGGGGAATGTGGCACCCCAGGGGTCCGGTTGCCACAGTGGCATTGCCTCCCTCACAAGGGGTGATGCCATAGAATCATAGAATCATAGAATCATAGAATGGTAGAGTTGGAAGGGACCTCCTGGGTCATCTGGTCCAACCCCCTGCTCAAAGCAGGATTCACTAGATCATCTCAGACAGATGTCTGTCCAGCCTCTGTTTGAAGACGTCCATTGAAGGGGAACTCACCACCTCTCGTGGCAGCCTGTTCCACTCATTAATCACCCTAACTGTCAAAAAGTTTTTTCTAATATCTAATCTGTGTCTCCTCCCATTTAGTTTCATCCCATTGCTTCTAGTCTTTCCTTGTGCAAATGAGAATAAAGATGATCCTTCTACAATGTGACAGCCCTTGACATATTTGTAGACAGCTATTAAGTCTCCTCTCAGTCTTCTTTTTTGCAAGCTAAACATTCCCAAATCCTGCAACCGTTCCTCATAGGACATGGTTTGCAGACCAGTCACCATTCTGGTCGCTCTTCTCTGAACTTGCTCCAGTTTGTCTATGTCTTTTTTAAAATGTGGTGCCCAAAACTGTACACAGTATTCCAGATGAGGTCTGACCAAAGAGGAGTAAAGACCGATAATGACTTCACGTGATCTAGACTGTATGCTTCTGTTAATACATCCCAGAATTGTATTTGCCTTTTTTGCTGCTGCATCACACTGTTGACTCATGTTCAGTCTATGATCTATTAGTATACCTAAGTCTTTTTCACATGTACTGTTGCTTAGCTCTATTCCTCCCATTCTGTATATGCTTTTTTCATTTTTATTGCCCAGATGTAGTACTTTGCATTTTTCCCTGTTAAAAACCATTCTGTTGGTTGCTGCCCACTGCTCCAGTTTATTTAGGTCTTTTTGAATCATCTCTCTCTCTTCTCTAGTATTAGCTCTCCCTCCTAGCTTTGTGTCATCAGCAAATTTAATCAGTTTACCCTCAATTCCTTCATCTAAATCATTGTTAAAGATGTTGAACAATACAGGTCCCAGGACGGAGCCCTGTGGTACCCCACTTGAGACATTCATCCAGCTGGATGTGAAGCCATTTACAACCACCCTTTGAGTCCGATCACTAAGCCAGTTATGAATCCACCTAACAGTTGCCTGGTCCATTGCATACTTGGTCATTTTTTCAATAAGGATGGTGTGAGATACTTTGTCAAATGCTTTGCTGAAGTCAAGATATACTATATCTACAGCATTTCCCTGATCCACCCAGTCAGTGATTCTGTCATAGAAGGAAATTAAGTTAGTCTGACATGACTTGTTAGTTACAAACCCATGCTGACTCTGGTTAATCACTTCATTCTTATCCATGTACTTACATACATGTTGTTTAATAATTTGTTCAAAGATCTTTCCTGGTATAGAAGTCAGACTCACCAGCCTATAGTTCCCTGGGTCCACCTTCTTCCCCTTTTTGAAGATAGGAACAGCATTTGCTCTTCTCCAGTCTTCTGGGACTTCTCCTGTTCTCCAAGAATTTTCAAAGATTATGGAGAGTGGTTCTAAAATTTCTTCTACGATCTCCTTCAGTACTCTGGGGTGTAATTCATCTGGACCTGGAGACTTGAACTCATTTATGTTAGATAAATATTCCCTCACAATCTTTCTGTTTACAGATAACTTGGATTCCTCTATTCCTTTAAAAGGACAGTGAAGATCAGTTGATGTTACATTTTCTTTCTGAGAGAAAACAGATGCAAAATAGGAATTAAAAAGTTCGGCCTTCTCAACATCCTCTCTTACCATTTCTCCATTTTCATCCTGTAAAATTCCTATAGCATCTTTGACTTTTCTTTTACTTTTGACATACCCCCAAAATCCCTTTTTATTGCTTTTGACATCTTCCATGCCTGGAAGCAAGGAGGGGTCCCCGAATGAGGTTTACCAGCATTCAACACTTTCCTGGCTCCAGACGAGAAAGGGGAGCTCCTCCCCTTAGCAACTGGAATCTGGAGGCAGAGTTAGTAAGAGTAGTAGAGAGGAGTTGAACACAGGACAGCGACGAGGAAAGACCTGGGGAAGGGAGCTGTGTACTAGCTCACCCCAGAGGAGAGAAGCGCTGAAGAACCGGACACCGGAGTCCGAGGTTGTGGGGCACTGAAGGCCCAGCACCAGAAACCGGAGGGCAGGAGACTGCAGGTCTCTTGGCCCCATCAGACGCCCGGCGACATAGCAGCACCATAGGGCCCAGCACCGCCACGTGGGAGTGACACATAAGGAAGGCCCGAGCTGCCTGCCATACGGGTGAGGAATAGACGTTTTACTCAGCGACGAGAGCCACAGCATAGCTACAAGCAGCAGGGCCAAAAGAGATTAACACAGAGGGAAGGCCTACAACTTCACCTGGCGAGGTGGATTCTCAACTTGCTTCCAGGCTGCCCGGACCTCCATTACCAGCTAGTACCCGTGCCACGGTCTGCTTAACAACCGCAAGTAAAGATAAGAGGAAACCGCCATTAAGCTGTGAACTGCTCATTATCTGCGCCATCACCTGCACTACACCGCATCGACAACATCTACCCTATAGTATCACTATATCCTGCCCTGGAGTTAAGCTCTACCTGTGGAGAGCTGAGCCAAGTCTGCTGCATCACCACCAGCTCCAGAGGATCTGCATCGCAGCGGCGGCACCCTATAGCCGCTTACCACATGTGGCATCACGAACATTATCTCTATAAAAACCTTATTCCCTTTTACTTTTCCCCTTTAATTGACCGCCCTGGGTCATGGACCGGGTCACCGCCACCGTGACATCCCCCAGCATCGACCGGCCCGTCTACCGAGTACCCAATGGTCATGCACACAGAGGCTGAAGCCATGGGCAAGATGAAACTGTGCCTGCTGAGGGAGCACAACAAGCACTCACATCATGTCGTACTACCCTCCTGTCTCAATTTCTAGGAAGCCGCGAGACACCACTGTTGAAGCCAGAGCAGTATGAAAAGGTTGTTGGTTGGATAGCAGAATTCTTCCAGCTTGCCACCACCACCACCACCCTGTCTTCCACACGGTCCAGTCTCAGTAGCCGTGAGTCTGAACCACATATTCCTCACCCTGATCCTGCTTCCTCCCACCATGCCAAGAGTCCAGAGACAAGTGATCCCACACTTGCACACTCCAAATAGCTGTTCACTTTTCCATTTATAGATCTGGGCCTCTCGCCTGGCCCGCTTCAAGCGGGGCAAGAGTAGATCGCATGTAGCGATGCCCAAATATTTGAGCAGCCATGGTCACATGAAGGCAATGGTGGGAAAGTGCAATTACTATCGCAAAAGGTGGATGATGATGATGAGACACAATTGCCAGCAAGCCTGGAGGAGGCCCAGGGTGCATACGTGGAAGATGAGGTGGTGGACGATGAAGTCACTGACTCAACCTGGCAAGGTGACATGCATAGTGAGGACAGCAGCACAGAGGGTGAGGGAGGCATAACACCACAACATGCAGTAACAAACAGTGGGGTGGGCACAGACACAATGCAGGGAACTGTTCCCCGGAACACCAACACGAGGAACGTTGCCAGTCCAACTGTTAGGTCTTCCAGCGTTGGGCTCTTTTTTAAAGACTGTCCAGATAACCCCAAAAAGGCCATTTGCAACATCTACCATGCCAGCATCAGCAGGGGCAGCAAAACTACCAGACTGACCACCATCAGCATGCTCAGGCGCATGACCTCAAAGCACCCGACTATTTGGGCCGAAGGCCAGGGTCCAGAAACAGTTTCTGTGGGTGACACCAGTGCCTATTCTCAACACCATCTGATGATAGCAGGGGAACATAAAGTCCAATCCAGTCGGTTTTTTGGGGTGGTCTATTCCCATGCACCTCTTCACACCCAGACATGTGTATAATGCTTCCTGATTTTGTCTATTTTCTGTTATCCTCCTCCTTCTCCTCATCCTCCACCACCATATCACCAGGGTGACCGTGATGCAACACCCACATAATTTTTTTAAGGGTGTTTATGATGCCCGTAGGAAATTTTTTTGGAGGCCGACCTCTAACATTCTGGATGTTATACAGTATGCTCATGTGTACCTCCAGTGGTAAATGTTTTTCAGCCCATACACTTAGTTCATGGGCATTACTAGTATAGGAGACCCACTCCTTAACAATGTTAACAAATTTTTGAATGAGGACCTCCTCTACATCTCTTCAAAGGGGTATTGTAGTGTGTCAATTTTTTGACAGCCCTTGCAGCCACTGCATGGGCATTACCACTATAGGAAACCCACTCCTTATTAATGGGAACAATTTTTTTAATGAGAACCTCCTCTACGTCTCTTCAAAGGGGTATTGGAGTGCGCCCAAATTTTTGGCAGCCCTTGCAGTCACTGCATACGCAATAACAGTATAGGAGACTCACTCCTTTATAATGGGAACATTTTTTTAATGAGACCCTCCTCTATGACTCTTCAAAGGGGTATTGGAGTGCGTTCTAATTTTTGGCAGGCCTTGCAGTCACTGCATATGCAATAACAGCATAGGAGACCCACTCCTTAATAATGGGAACAACAAAGCATAGCCGGCAGATGGCCCTCTAGCAATAGTGAGGGACGATTGCTGGCTCTCTAACAATAGTAAGGGCCATCTAATGGGCTTGTAAAAATAGGCTTTGCGACTTCCACAGTCCCTCCTTCATAAATGAAACAGGATGTGTCTGATCATGTCTCACATAAGGTAGTAAAATGTTAAAATTAAATTTACCGGTGAATGTATTTTTCATCGTTGAAAGCAATGCAAAAGTGCAAAAACCCATCAAAAACGCTACGTGTGAACATAGCCCAAGATGTGGAGGAGCATTTTTGTTTTTGGTTATTTATTTTGCCTTATATACAAGTCATTACCCTGGAAAGAATGTTCCTTAACATTTATTCCAGGAAAATACATTTTAGCCTAGTTTTTGTATGTTTTATTGTGAGTCCGTAAAAGTGGCGTATTACTCTGACAACATTGTTCACAGCAGAGGCCTGGGAGTTAAAGATGCTTCCAGGGGTCTTCCCCATGCTGTTCCCATGTCACTTGAGCACTGTTTCCATTGATTTGGCCAATTAATAGGGCCCCTCCAGACCTCCGGATGCTCGAGTTTCCCATTGACTTACATTGGGCTCATTGCTCGGGTCAAGCACCCGAGCATTACGATTTGCTCGAGCACCTGAGCATTACGATTTGCTCGAGCACCTGAGCATTACGATTTGCTCGACCAGAGCATTTTAGTCCTCGCTCATCACTAATAAAGTACCGTAGGCCACAACTATATGCTTTCATGTTAGGTCCTTGCTCCTGTATCTCTTCTTTGCCCCTTTTAAGGGGTACAAAGGTAGCAGTGTAACAGTGACCCCCAGGCTACGATTTCTCTGCCACCTCACAAAATACCCACCAGGATTAAAATGTGTAAATGTGTATCACTTCTGTGATAACTCCTCGCTGGTTGATCACAGAAGTTAGCAAGTGATGCCATATTTTTTATTGCGATTTTACCGTTCTTTAGGGACCATACATGACAAAAATGCTGTTGGTTATGTTTACCCTCTTGCGTTACCGCTCACCGGCGTGGCGCACAGATACGGAAAAATATGCATCTGTTCCTTAGTTAGTCCCGCCGATAAAATATGTGTCCCATCACAATCGGAATTATAGAACCTCCGACATTCCATATTTCATTTCGGTGCCTAAGAGACTGGAGATTCAACACATGTGCAAATGAGAAAGGCCTCGCTATTGTACGGAATGAGGTAGATTCCCTTTGAAGCCTTAACAATTTGTTTCCTCATTTACTCAGGTGTCTATTCATCACCCATGTCTCTCCATTTGGTATGGTAATTAGCCTGGATAATTGAGTTTGCCATCTCCTGTGTGTACGACCATTTGCATAGAGACAGCTCCTTAGATTGTGAGCTCTTCTACTCTGACAGATGGTATAGGGGAGGGTGGAAGAGGGGTTTGGAGGTAGAGAGGAATTTTTAATAATTTCTATGACATGTTTATATATATATATATATATATATATATATATATATAGCAATCTGATTGTGGACATTAGTGTTTTTCTTCCCTAAACATTTCACAGGGGACTCCTGTATCCTCCTTTATCCTAATTATACACTAAAGAAAATATAAACACATGTCGATCGTTGACAAGATTATTAGCTCCCTTCTGATACAGTAAGAAAAACCCACAATGGTCTCTGAAATAACTTGAAACTGTCAAAAGTAATTTTCAATTTAAATTTGCTAAATATCAACTAATGAAAATCAGACATTATTTTTGAATTGTGGTTCAACAGAAAAATAATAAACAAAAAAAATCAACTAATGAAAATGGCCCAGACAAAACTGATGGTAACTCTAGGAAACATTGAATATAATTTGACCATAGGGACTTGTGAAACTAACGTGTGTCCTGTAATTAACATCATAGGTGACTACAAACTTGTAATCGGTCTGCCTAATTAAAGTGTGAAAATAGCTGTGGCGCCCCAGAGGGTTCGGTCACCACAGAGGTACTGCATCTCACCCAGAGGTGTGGTATCTCACTCTCAGGTAAGGAAGGAGTACTGCTCGGGACCCTAACACCTGCATCCAACACATACCCGGGTATGGCGGTGGGGGTAGGGCGAGATTGCTCCTAAGGGAGAGCACAGTCCCGGGTCCCTAGCTGATGGGAGTAGCTATGTAGTGGGTGTGGGTGGAGGAAGTAGCTTAGGGGAGCACATGAGAGGATGGTATAAATAGAGAAGCCATCTTGTTTAGTGAGTTAAGTTCAGTCCAGTCAGAGCAGTGAGAGAGAACAGTCTACAGTGAGAGGAGTGAAGCAGGGCTCTGCAGTTGCTCTGCTCAGGCAGAGGGCCTGAGGAGAGGCCCAGGACTGAAGGAGAGAGGAGCAGAAAGGGCTCCAGGAATGAGGAAGGGACCCCAGTGGTACAGGCAGTGCTGGAGGCCACCCGTACGCCTGAATCTACCAGGAGGTGGAGGGGTCTGGCCACACAAAGGGGACCGGTCCCTCAGCTAGCAGAGGACTTTATGACTCAACTAGAAACCGGAGGCTGCAGTATTTCAAGTCCTGCAGCCAACAGTCCAAATCAGTCTCACCAAGAAGGTAGCTATAGAGGACCCAGGGGACGGAACAGACGTCGCCCGACAAGGCCCGCAGGTACCGGATTGGGACACTAGGTATGAGGTGCAGGGAGCTGGCCAGAGAGAGGAAACAGAAGGGGGTCCCATTAAGTACTCCGGAGATATCTGAGGGTGGACTGAACCCCTCCCTGAGTAAGCGCAGCACATTGAGGGAAGTTACATTGGTACCTGTAACTTGGACTGCAATAATCGTGAGTAAAGACCCTGAGCACTGCACTCCATTGTCTCTGTGATTATTGCTGCGCCATCAAATCCTGCACTACAACGCCCAGCAAAACCTACAACATCTACACTGCCCTGGAGCTAAGCTCTACCTGTGGAGAGCTGAACCAACCCTGCTGCACTAACACCAGCTCCAGAGGTTCTGCACAGCAGCGGCGGCTCCACATAGCCGCGTACCACAGGTGGCGTCACGAACTTTGTACATAAATCCCCTGTAAACCCAAACACCAATTGTGGAATGGCATTTCTTTTGTAATTTCAACACACTTGGAATTGTTTTCCTGTTTTACAGTACACTATGTGGCAGTATGAATGGTGTCATTCATTCAAAAGTACAACACATCTCGCAAAAATCAAGCCCTTATACGGCTATGGGGACTGAAAAAATAAAAAAAGTTATGGCTCTTGGAAGAAGGGGAGGAAAAAATGAAAACAAAAAATCGCCATGTCATGAAGGGGCTACTCACATTTCACAATGCAGAGAGGTTTTCTAAAAAATGTATACATCCAGGCAATATTTTAGGAAGTTAAAACAATTTCATATACGAATTACTCCATTTTTGGTGCTATTACTATTAATAAAATTACAATTGTTATCTGTATGCCCTACAGAGTTTCATGAGAAGAGAGATGCATTTATCCTAGAAACTATTTCTAAAGATAAATGAGTGATGTGAATATGTGAATATATTGGTGCCACGTTACCACCTTGCAAAAATGCATGAAAACATTCCCAAAATTAGTTTTTGTTGAGCTTTTTTTTTCATTTCTTTTTGAGTGTGTTTTTTTTAACTTGTGTTTTTATCGCGTTTTTGTAATTTTGGTATATCATATATTAAATAAAGCTGCTTTGTTTTTGATATCTCCAGACATTGACAAAGTCTTATTTATGTGTGATTTTCATGTGTTTTTAGTGCTTTTCCACAGCAGAAACACACTAAAAACACATTGTTTTTTTCTGCGCTTTTTCCACATATAAGGCAATTCTGTTGTGAAAATCTGCATATGAAAAACTCAGTGTACCCGCGGAAAAAAATGACATTTTACAGTCAAAAATGAGTCACAGGTCAGTTTATGCAGCATAAAGAAAAATCCCATACACTTTAAACTGTAAATGCTGTAAACCAGAGTCAGAATGTACATTTTTTTCTGAGTGCAGCAAGTGTTTAAAATGATTATGTTTATGAGAGCAATATTCTCCAGAAGAAAGATAAATATGCCAAACACTAGAAACTCAATTTTTAGGTGAATGATTAATGTCTCTGAAGGATTGCAATTACAAGAGTTTGGATGTCACCCTGGGGATTCAGGTTGTCAGGGTAGCAGGATCACTCATCCATCGTCCCCATAAAACAGTAAAAGTTTGAAGAAAATAGGCCACGACCCCACTATCAGTATTGGGTCAGTATTCGGTCAGTATTTTTTCTCTGGAGTGGGTGCTAAAACCACGAGTGGGTGATAAATGCAGAATTAGTGACTTGTATCTATTGCATCTTTTCTCTGATTGGTTCTCACCTGGTTTTGTCTCCCACTCCTGAGAAAAATACTGACCGAATACTGACAAAATACTGATATTGGGGCCGTGGCCTTAAGCTCTATCTAGGGTTAGACCTTAGTACCCAAAGAGCATTGCATTTACACATCTATAAAATTACACCCACACATGTCAAACTCTGGCCCGCGGGCCAAATCTGGCCTGCAGGATGATTATATTTGGCCCCCCCATTATACTGTATGGAGGACTATGTGGGGCCCATTATACTGTATGGAGGACTATGTGAGGCCCATTATACTGTATGGTGGACTATGTTAGGCCCATTATACTGTATGGAGGACTATGTGAGGCCCATTATACTGTATGGAGGACTATGTGGGGCCCATTATACTGTATGGAGGACTATGTGAGGCCAATTATACTGTATGGAGGACTATGTTAGGCCCATTATACTGTATGGAGGACTATGTGAGGCCCATTATACAGTATGGAGCAGTACGTGGGGCCCATTATACTATATCAAGGTCAGAGTAGCGGCAGACTGTTAGTCATCACTTTTTTGTTTCTGTTCTTAACTTAATATGTGGAGATTTGTTTAGATACGAGGGTCAGTCAATAAGTAATGCCTCCTATTTTTTTTCTCCTTTTAATTGGCAAGAAATTCAAATGCAATTACATAGGTTGAAAACCACAACATTAACGATTAATTTGTCACTTTTCAATATAATCTCCATCCATTTCCAGTCTTGGTCCACCGTTTAACAAGGGCATGTATTCCAGCATGGTAAAAAGCATTCTTGGGACCCACCGTGCACAAACTTTTCTGTATCCCAGTTGTCCAATAATTTTCATCACACTACCTTTACTGAGGCAGATAATGCCACACAATTCATCTGCAGTCACCCGGCGGTCACCACGAATGATGTCATTGACTCGCTGAATGTTGCTTGGAGTCACTGCGGTTACTGGCCTGCCACTCCGCATTTTGTCAGCCAACGGTGATGGCCCTTCAGCTGTGTTACAGCGACGAACCCATCGTCTAACAGTACTGACATCCACTGTTGCATTACCGTACACATTTTTCAGTCTCTCATGAATTCGAATGGGCGTTTCACCTTCTGCATGCAAGAATTCAATCACAGAACGTTGTCTAATACGAACATTGATGTCAGCCATTTTGCAAACGGATACAGTCCAGCCACCTGTTGGTGCAGGAAGTTGCAATTGCTGTGGATTGGAGAAGAAGGTTTGAGGAATTGTGCCAAATTTGAATATTTAACATAACTACCTTATTTAAGGAGAAAAAAATAGGAGGCGTTACTTATTGACTGACCCTCGTAGATATGATCCTGTGTGGCTGGGAAATCGACGTTCCAGCAGATCAATAATTTTTCCTATTAGTGTGGTCCAGACAGAGACACCAAGCCACATTTCAGCATAGAACTCTGTTGTGCCTATATTGTGCTCCATGCAGGAGTATACCTCTGAAACTTTAATTTTTTTCTGTTACTATCGTGCCACATAAAACAGGCCACATCTGAGCATGTAATTGTTTTGCGCTGAGATTCAGATGTATCCAGGGCTCCACAGTAAAAAAAATTAATTTTTTCTGTTACTATCGTGCCACATAAAGCAGGCCACATCTCAGGTTGTAATTCTTTTGCTCTGAGATTCAGCTGTATCCAGGGCTTCACAGTAGAAAAATCTAATTTTGTCTGTTATGCCCCTAATTTTTTGAAATGTGAAAACTCCTGGTTGGGTCTCCATCTGGTGAGTTGCCTGTAGTGGAAGGAGTGTCGGTCCCCATTATACTATTTCTACTCTGGTGAAATTGATGCCACTTTAGTGGTGTGTGGCAATAATTTTTTGAAATGTGGAGACTCGTGGTTGGGTCTACTTCATGTGTGTTGCCTGTAGCAGTTGGGCTCCCAGACCCGCAGGCCTCCACTTATTTTCAGTAAACTCCCTGTGTTACTATCCTTAAATTTTTCTAGCAATAGTAGTCTACGAAAGTTATATTTATGCCACCTGAGTGTGGCTGAGCGGAAATGCACCCTGTGCTGTTGCATGTGGTATCAGGGCTCCTAGCACAGCAGGCCTACACTGGTCCCTCTTCTACCTCATATTAATTTGAAGTTAAATTCAGAGCTGTAAATACTGGTCCAGACCCTGATACCTCATGCATGGTGCATGGCTGACTGCTGCTGTGCTATTATAAAATTTGTACTGTGGGACAATTTATGCCATTTTTCCTGGTGTCTGCCCCTAATTTGAGCTGTTTTGGCCCTTTTGAAGGTGTTGTGTATGGGTTAGGTTTTGCCTCCCATTGAATGCAATGGGATTCGGATATGTGCGATGAACTGTTCGACAAACTGTTCAAAGAACTGTTCGACAAATTGTTCAACAAACTGTTCAACGAACTGTTCGACGAACTGCTCGACGAACAGTTCGACCAACTATTTGGCGAATATCGGGAAGTTCGCCAAGCAGCAACAAACCTAACCTGAAAAGGTTCGCTCATCTCTAGTAGTGACATGCATTGGCATATGTATACAGTATGCAACATTCCTCTTCAAAACCAAAAAGCTAATCTAGAAGGTCATCATCATATATATTGTATATTGATAGGGAAAAATTCAGGAGAATTTTTTAAGTCAGTTTTTCCCATGGCTGCATTGCCTCTATTTGGACCAAAAAGTATCTTGCACAATTTTGAGAAATTTGGCTCAATCTTTAGCTCTAACTAAGGATGGGCAAATCTGCTTAAAATCTAATTAGGCAGATTCACTCTAATTTGGACAGGAAATTCGATTTGCATCAAATTTATTCAAAGCAAGTCAAATGGCATTAAAACAAAACTGTTTATTTTGGTCTGAGATTTCCAGACATCAAAAAATAGTTAACAGATGGTCTGGGAAGGTTATTCTGCCCCACACATGTTATTTTAAAAAACAATAAAGCACCATACTTACCCAAACCTCACCTGCCCCTTGTTATGATCTGCTACAAGCACTAAGGAAAGACAGGAGATCTGTCCCTACAATAGAACTAAGCTGGATCCCTACGATGTAACGGGGAACTGATCCTGCGATCAGACCCGCTAAAGTCCTCGGCTAGTCTGAACGAAGACCTATAGATGTGAGGAAGGGATCCCTACAAGAACTAGGGACTGGGAGAAAGATGGACACCTCCTAGCAGAAATTGTAGCAGAAATAAGACAAACAAACAACATAGAACATAGAGGTCCGAAGACCTAACAAAACTGACTGAGAAAGGTAACAGAGCATCAAGCTAGCTCAAGAGTAGAAATTACAATGAAGTCCAGCAAGGCCAGGAGGGCGGAGCCGGATTAAATAGGCAAAAAAGGTCATGTGACCAGCAAACTAGAAAAAAACTAACAGGAGAGTTCTAACAGTACCCCCTCTTCTAAGAGGATCCTCCGGATCCACTAGGCCCGGGCTTATCAGGAAACCTCCTGTGAAACGCTCTGACAAGTCTGGAAGCAGAAACATCATCCGCCCTCACCCATGAGTTATCCTTGGGCCCGAAACCCTTCCAAGCGACGAGATACTGCAAACTCCCTCTATACCGTCTAGAATTTAGGATGCAGGAAATTTCATATTCCCCGTCCTCCACCACCGGAGGAACAGTGGCAGAGGCGTCACCATCCGACACATCAGCTCTTTTCAACAGAGAAACATGAAACACCGGATTAATCTTCCAGGAGGTAGGAACCTCCAACCTAACAGCAGATTGGTTAACTATCTGAAGCACCTTAAAGGGCCCTACAAACTTGGGACCCAATTTTTTAGAAGGAATCCTCAATCGCAGATTCTTAGAGGACAACCAAACCATGTCACCAATAGCAAACGAAACCTCTTGTCGTTTCCAATCAAAGTACCTCTTAGATTTTTTGTAAGCCTCCTAAAGATTACCACGCACATCCGTCCAAACTCTCTCCAAATCACCGGAAAAACTCTCCTCCTCAGGCACAGCCGATACCAATTTGGAGAATGACCCAAAAGACGGATGTCTCCCAGAGCAACAAAAAAAAAGGCGAACACCAAGCAGAAGAGGATGTATGGTTGTTAAGAGCAAATTCAGCAAGTGGCAGAAACTCAGACCACCCCTCTTGATTGTCTGCCACAAAGCAACGCAAGAACTGCTCAATATCCTGGTTCTTTCTTTCTGTCTGGCCATTAGACTCAGGATGATATCCAGATGAAAACGACAAATGAACTCCCAACCTGTCACAAAAGGCACGCCAAAAATGAGCCACGAACTGAGGTCCCCTATCAGAAACAATGTCAGTAGGAACGCCATGTAGTCTGACAATTTCCTTGACAAAGGCCTTAGCGAGTGTCTTAGCGCAAGGCAGTTTGATGAAGGGAACCAAGTGACACATCTTGCTAAAACGGTCCATGACCACCAAGATGACCGTGAAACCCTCAGAGGGGGGAAGGTCAGTAATAAAGTCCATAGCCAGATGTGTCCAAGGTTCACTAGGAACCTCCAGAGGGCAAAACAACCCCGCAGCAGGACCATGCAAAGACTTACATCTAGCACACACAGTACATTGACGCACCCACTTAATGACTTCCTTCTGCCATCCAGGCCACCAAAAACTGCGACCCACAAGTCTCTTGGTCTCAGAAATTCCTGGATGACCTGCCAACCGAGACTCATGACACTCAACAAACAAATCTCTCCTAAAGGTCCTAGGCACAAACAACCTCCCATGGGGAGTGTTAGATGCGGCATTCTCCTGAGCTTTAAGAATCTCATCCTCCAAAACGGAGTCCAAAGTAGAGATGAGCATTGTTCTACTCGAACTGTTCGCCAATCTCAAATTCGAGCTGTTTTGGGCGATGTTCGAGCCGTTCGGCGAACACGAACGATTTGAGAAAAATTCGGCTGTTCGAGGTTATATTCGATAACTGTTCGTGCACCAAAATCATAACTGGATTTTTTCTCAGTAATGATGAAAATTAATGTTAATACGCAGTTTAAGTGTACAGCGGGGTGGGGGGAGGGGCAGGGGATGGATCTCTGCAGGAATAATGAAGATCTCCATTTTTTTTTCTCTTTCCCGCATTTGCAGTGGGGAGGTGCAGTCTGTCAGCCTATCAGCAGCGCACACACGGAGCGAACTGCTGTTTTTCACACAAGCAAGGGCATGTGTCATTGGCAGTGTATGTCACATGTCCTTGCCCTATAAGACCAAGCCATTTTCCCCGTCGCCACCATTTTCTCACTGCTGCAGCTGCGTGTTAGACGGCACCGCTGTTGCTGTGTGTGCTATACCTTGTTAATTTCAAGCCAATTTTCGCACAAATCTACAGATAGCTTGGGAGTAGGGAATAGTTGTGATTGCAGTCCTTTTAAGGACTAGGTTACAGCATTTCCTACGACTTTTATCAGGCAGGTCTGTGCTCTTAAATAGATAGATTGTGGGAGTAAAGACTAATTGTAATTGCAGTCCTTTTCAGGACTAGGTTACATCAGTTCCTATCAGTTTTTGCCAGGCAGATCTGTGCCAGTGCTGTGCAAGTTTTTTTCACAGCATTTGGCTGAATCTAGCAAAGCTAATCCTTTTTGGCCTATTGCAGAGTGTGTTAGTCAGTGGAGTAGCCTATCTGTGTTGCAAGATATACCACCTGTGTATAGAATACCAATTTTTTTACTGCACCTAGTGAAGTAAAATCTTTTCGGCATAGCATCATTCTATTAGTCCATCTATACTGACCTCCATCAGGTTGCAAATTGAATATAATTTTTTTCTGCATCTAGCTCTGAAAAAATATTTGGGCTTCTAGCAGTGTGTGGGACTTGTTCTATTAGTCCATCTATACTGACCTCCATCAGGTTGCAAACTGAATATAATTTTTTCCTGCATCTAGCTCTGAAAAAATATTTGGCCTTCTAGCAGTGTGTGGGACTTTCTCTATTTGTCCATCTATACTGACCTCCATCAGGTAGCAAACTAAAAATAATTTTTATCTGCATCTAGATCTGAAAAAATATTTGGCCTTCTAGCAGTGTGTGGGACTTTCTCTATTAGTGCATCTATACTGACCTCCATCAGGTTGCAAATTAAAAATAATTTTTATCTGCATCTACAGTACCTCTGAAAAAATATTTGGGCTTCTAGCTGTGCGTGGGACTTGTTCTATTAGTCCATCTATACTGACCTCCATCAGGTTGCAAACTGAATATAATTTTTTTCTGCATCTAGCTCTGAAAAAATATTTGGCCTTCTAGCAGTGTGTGGGACTTTCTCTATTAGTCCATCTATACTGACCTCCATCAGGTTGCAAACTGAATATATTTTTTTTCTGCATCTACCTCTGAAAAAATATTGGGCTTCTAGCTGTGTGTGGGACTTGTTCTATTAATCCATCTATACAGACCTCCATCAGGTTGCAAACTGAATATATTTTTTTTCTGCATCTACCTCTGAAAAAATATTGGGCTTCTAGCTGTGTGTGGGACTTGTTCTATTAATCCATCTATACAGACCTCCATCAGGTTGCAAACTGAATATAATTTTTTCCTGCATCTAGCTCTGAAAAAATAGTTGGCCTTCTAGCAGTGTGTGGGACTTTCTCTATTAGTCCATCTATACTGACCTCCATCAGGTTGCAAATTAAAAATAATTTTTATCTGCATCTAGCTCTGAAAAAATATTTGGCCTTCTAGCAGTGTGTGGGACTTTCTCTATTAGTCCATCTATACTGACCTCCATCAGGTTGCAAACTGAATATATTTTTTTTCTGCATCTACCTCTGAAAAAATATTTGGGCTTCTAGCTGTGTGTGGGACTTGTTCTATTAGTCCATCTATACTGACCTCCATCAGGTTGCAAACTGAATATAATTTTTTCTGCATCTAGCTCTGAAAAAATATTTGGCCTTCTAGCAGTGTGTGGGACTTTCTCTATTAGTCCATCTATACTGACCTCCATCAGGTTGCAAATTAAAAATAATTTTTTTTCTGCATCTACCTCTGAAAAAATATTGGGCTTCTAGCTGTGTGTGGGACTTGTTCTATTAATCCATCTATACAGACCTCCATCAGGTTGCAAACTGAATATAATTTTTTTCTGCATCTACCTCTGAAAAAATATTTGGGCTTCTAGCTGTGTGTGGGACTTGTTCTATTAGTCCATCTATACTGACCTCCATCAGGTTGCAAACTGAATATAATTTTTTTCTGCATCTAGCTCTGAAAAAATATTTGGCCTTCTAGCAGTGTGTGGGACTTGTTCTATTAGTCCACCTATACTGACCTCCATCAGGTTGCAAATTCAAAATAATTTTTTGTCTGCATCTAGCTCTGAAAAAATATTTGGGCTTCTAGCTGTGTGTGGGACTTGTTCTATTAGTCCATCTATACTGACCTCCATCAGGTTGCAAACTGAATATAATTTTTTTCTGCATCTAGCTCTGAAAAAATATTTGGCCTTCTAGCAGTGTGTGGGACTGGTTCTATTAGTCCACCTATACTGACCTCCATCAGGTTGCAAATTCAAAATAATTTTTTGTCTGCATCTAGCTCTGAAAAAATATTTGGCCTTCTAGCAGTGTGTGGGACTTTCTCTATTAGTCCATCTATACTGACCTCCATCAGGTTGCAAACTGAATATATTTTTTTTCTGCATCTACCTCTGAAAAAATATTTGGGCTTCTAGTTGTGTGTGGGACTTGTTCTATTAGTCCATCTATACTGACCTCCATTAGGTTGCAAATCGAATATAATTTTTTTCTCCATCTAACCCAGCCAATAGTTTTGGCCTAATACCACAGTTTGGCCACTCAGCTCTGCTCGGTTCCCATACATTGTATTTTGTGCAAACAACTCCAGAGTTGTGAATTAGTTAACCACCAAAATGAGTGGAAAAAGGCCTGCTGCTGGTGGAAAGGGGAATAGGCGTGTTGGGAAGGGGAAAAAAGGTTGTGTCCGTGGGGTAGGTGATAAAGCAACAGTAACATCTGCAGAAGAAAGACCATCTTCCAGCCAAACTAAAATGTCTACTTCTTTTAGCGGACAATGTGATAAGATCCCTTTCTTACGGCCACGCCAATCGCTACAAATTCCAGATGAGGCACAAAAACAGCAGGTGCTTCAACGGATATCAAGTGCTCCTTTAAGTGGGCTCTCCTCCACATCAACTTCAACATCACAAATACTCCAGTCCTCAAAGGTGTCATCCCAATCGCACTTGCTTCCTCACAGCTCCCAAATCTCCAGCTGCCCGTCTGAGTATGAGGTAGAACAGATGGTTGAGTCTGCAGAGCTGTTTACTCATACTATAGCCTGGGAATCAGAGGTCGACTCCAGCGCTTCTGTGAATCCAGACGAGGAAATGATCTGCACTGATGCCCAGAATCTTTATGAGTCGGATCCAGGACCAGACGCAGAAGGTTCTGACCATAATGTAGACCCTCATTCCCAAACTGTAACTCCTGTTGGTGGAGACAATGAGGAAGACGATGATGAGACTCAAATACCTGATTGGAGCGACAACTTTAGTTTTTTGTCAGGGCAGGAACAGGTTGGCTCTGAGGACGACGGGTGTGATAACGCACAGGGTGATGATGATGAGGTTGGAGATCCCACTTACTGTCAACCCACAGTCAGCCAAGAGATGAGGTCAGCAGAGGAGGTGGAGGAAGATGCTAGTGACGACGAGGTCAGGTTGCGCCTTCCTGGACAGAGACGTAGTACTGGAAGCACGTCAACAACTGCATCCTCAAACACAACTCTGCCTCTCACCACAACTCGTGGTGGCTCTTCAGGTCGCATGGGTGCTAAGCCTTGCATAGCCTGGGCATTTTTTCAGATCGATAAAGATGACCCAACTCGTGTTATCTGTAACATTTGTCAGCAAAAGCTAAGTAGAGGCCAAAAAATACATAGTTTGAGTACTTGCATGAACCGGCACATGGACATGAAGCATAAGTTGCAGTGGGAAGCTCAGTGTGCTACAATGCGGCCTAGCCGGCCGGGCCAACCACCGTCTGCCATATCTTGTGCATACGCGGCCTCTTCATCCTCTGTGACTGGGGGGACAGCAGTCACACCTGTTTTGGGGCGCAGACCTGCCACCTCTTTACCCGCAACAGCCAGCGTGATTGGCAGGTCATCATTTTCTTTGGAGGTGGTAACACCAGCTGGTGTTGAGCGCTGTCCGACATCGATAGCACCACCTTTGGATCAAGGCAACCTAACATGTCCGCCTGCATCTTCCTCACAGACCGGCAGTTTGCCGGGGACACCCTTATCAACCCCGTCTAAGCACAATAGCCAGCCCTCGGTCCCTCAGATGTGGACAAGTAAAAGACCATTTCCTCCTAGCCATGAGAAAGCTAAGAGGTTGAATTTCACCATCTGCAAGCTCTTGGCTACAGAAATGCTGCCTTTCCGCCTGGTGGACACAGAGGATTTTCGAGACCTTATGTCCGTCGCAGTGCCCCAGTACCAGATGCCCAGTCGGCACTACTTCTCAAAGAAAGGTGTGCCTGCGCTCCACCAGCATGTCGCACACAACATCACCGCTTCTTTGAGAAACTCTGTGTGTGACAGGGTGCATTTCACCACAGACACTTGGACGAGTAGGCATGGACAGGGGCGTTACATGTCGCTGACTGGGCACTGGGTAACTATGGTGACAGCAGGACAAGGGGCTGCTGTCCAAGTCTTGCCGTCGCCACGAGTTGTGCGTCAATCCTCTTTATGTCAAAGTTCCTCCACTGCTTCTGCCTCCTCAACCTCCTCTCGGTCTTCCACCTGCACCCAAAGCCTGTCTGGTCATGCCACAAGCTTTCTAACTGCGCAGAAGGGATCCTGCACACCTCCTTACTATGCTGGCAGTAGGGCTCAATGTCATCAGGCGGTTTTTACTTTGAAATGTCTGGGAAATGTGAGTCACACAGCTGAGGAGTTGTGGTCAGCTCTGGAGAACCAATTTCATGAATGGTTGTCTCCACTGGACCTGAAACCAGGGAAGGCCGTGTGCGACAATGCTGCAAACCTGGGTGCGGCCCTTCGCCGGGGCAATGTCAAACACATGCCTTGTATGGCTCACGTGTTGAACCTGGTTGTCCAGCAATTTTTAGCCCACTATCCCAGACTAGATGGCCTTCTGCAGAGGGCACGGTCGCTGTGTGCTCACTTCCGCCGTTCGCATCCCGCAGCTCAGTGACTTACATCTCTACAGAAGTCGTTGGGCCTGCCACTTCACCGGCTAAAATGCGATGTGCCTACCCGGTGGAATTCAACTCTGCACATGTTGCAGCGACTGTGGCAGCACCGACAAGCCCTGGTGCAATACGTTCTGACGTATAGCCTGGGCCAACGAGATCCAGGGGCAAATCACGCTGGAGGAGTGGTCTCAGATCAGGGACCTATGCACCCTTCTGCACAGTTTTGAAATGGCGACGAAGATGTTTAGTGCTGACGATGCCATTATCAGCATGACTATTCCGGTGATTTACATGCTGGAGCACATGTTAAACAGAATTCGGAGTCAGGTGGTGGCACAAGAGGAGGTGGAGGAAGTAGAGGAGGAGGAGTTGTATGCGGAAGGGCTAACATCTGCAAGGTCCAGACGGTCGGCAGCACCAAGGCGGCAGGCATGTGAGGGAGGGGGAGATGGTTTTACCAGGGCGCATGGTAGCAGCCAAACTAGTGAGGAAGGTGCAGGAGCCCAGGAAGAAGTGGAGGACGAACTGATGGAAGACTCATCAGATGAGGGAGACCTTGATCACATTTCTGTTGTGCGAGGTTGGGGGGAGAGGACAGAGGAAGGAAGCATGATTGTTACCTCGCCACCAACACAACAGGGACTTGGTGCTCCTGGATGCGCAACACACATGAGTGCCTTCTTGCTGCACTACCTGCAACATGACCCTCGAATTGGGAGAATTAGAAATAATCCTGACTACTGGGTTGCCACACTGTTAGATCCCCGGTACAAAAGTAAATTTGCAGAAATTATTCCTGCCATAGAAAGGGATGCACGCATGCAGGAGTATCAGCAGAGACTGTTGCAGAATCTTACATGTGCTTTTCCACAAAACACCAGTGGTGCACGTAGTGAATCTCACAGTTCCAACTTGCCAACCGTGGGACCGTCAAGTGTTCAGCACTCAAACCATAACAGAACCACAGTATCTGCTGGTAACATCAATTTTGCGCAATCATTTCACCACTTTTTTAGCCCATCCTTTGCAAGGCCACAGGAGACAAGAAGTCTGACACATAGTCAACGCCTAGAGATGATGGTACAGGAGTATCTCCAAGTAAACATTGAAGCCATGACTGTGTCACTGGACACTTGCTCTTTTTGGGCTTCCAATCTGGATAAATGGCCGGAGCTAGCCACTTACGCCTTGGAGATCTTGTCATGCTCCGCAGCCAGCGTTCTGTCTGAACGTGTGTTCAGCGCTGCTGGTGGTGTGCTGACAGATAATCGCACTCGGCTCTCCACTGATAATGTAGACAGACTCACGTTCATAAAGATGAACAAATCATGGATCCGAAACGACTTTTCTACCCCTGTGTCATCCTGGGGAGAGTAAAAGCTTGATGATTGGTTAAAATCACCCTACCAACCGTTTTAAGCTTTCAAATTACTAATCATGTTTATCTGTATCTTGGCTGGAAAATAATTTGGGCTTTGCAGCAGTGTGCAGCACTGATCCTATTAGGCCATCTATACTAAGCTCCACCAGATTTAAAATTAATAATAATTTTTAGCTGCATCTAGCCCGGAAAATAATTTTGGGGCTCCGAGATCCGCAAGACACATAAGTGCCTTCTTGCTGCACTACCTGCAACATGACCCTCATATTGTCAGAATTCGAAGTAATCATGACTACTGGGTTGCCACACTCTTAGATCCGCTAAACTTTTCGATCAACCTTTTCATTTTAATAAAGACCAAAAAAATGGTCATTTTTGAAATTATAAGCATTAGCAGGTTATTAGAAACTGAAATCAAACAGTTTTCAACTCAAAACTTTATTCTAGGTGATGTTACATTTTCACATAGGACCCCTTGTTCGAAAGGAGCTTCTGAACTCTCTCGTCCATTTAATTTGTCAGGTTTTGGATGGTTTCTGCTTCAATTGTTTTGCATGAGGACAGAATACCCTCCCAGAGCTGTTGCTTAGATGTGAACTGCCTCCCGCCATCATAGACACTCCTTTTGATGATGCTCCAGAGGTTCTGAATGGGGTAGAGGTCAGGGGAGCATGGGGGTCACACCATAAGTTTGTCCCCTTTTATGCCCATATCAGCCAGAGATGCAGATGTTTTATGTGCAGCATGAGATGGTGCATTATCATGCAAAAAAATGATCTTGCTGTGAAATACACGGTTCTTCTTCTTGAACCATGGCAGGAAGTGCTGTTTGAGAAAATCCACATACATTATGGAGTTCATCTTTAGCGCCTTCAGGGATCCTAAATAGTGTTGAGCCACCCCCGTAGTGTTCGAGTTCGGTTCGGTTCGTCGAACACCCGTGTGTTCGCCGAACTGTTCGTCGAACTGTTCGTCGAACACCTTCGAACACCGTTAAAACCAATGGCAGGCAAACAAAAACACATAGAAACACATAGAAAACACCTTCAAAGGTGTCCAAAAGCTGACAAACTGCTCAGAAGACACAACTAACACATGGAAAAGTGACAAGTACATATAGTCATGCGAAAAGAAAAGAGGTGGAGGAGTAAAAGGAGGGGGAGACACAGATATAGGCATGTCATGCCCTTCTAAAATCCAAAAAGTGAGAAGCCGAGACGGCCAGTCCGCTCCTGCCCGTGCCACCTCCGTGTCGCCGGGTTTGTGCCAGAGCCGCGGTGAACCCTGACGGCCAGCCCCCCTCTCCCAATACTGGTGCCTGTCCGCTGGTGGGTCGAGAGAGCCCCCCTGTGGTGGAGGCAGCTCTAAGCTTTTTAATTTAAATTGTCCCTCTAATTTGAATGAATACACTTTAAATCCATTTACAAGGATCTATTGGAGGGCAAGTCTCATGCCAGCAGCCGCGTAATTCCAGCTCCAGTAGCGTCCACTAAAGCTGCTGCAGTTAAAAAGCTTTTATAAGGATCGAGCTCGGCTGTCCACCGCAAGGCATCCTACTGCCAGTCCCAGCCCCTATGCCTTGGGGTGCCTCCTGATGCTCTTCACTAAGTATCCCGTGGTCCCGAAGCATTTCCTTTGAAAAAATTAAGTGTCCAAACTACAGGTGGTGTAGCTTGCTTAACAGCCGGGATAATCCGCTGACTAGCAGACACTGCTACTAGGCACAAAGTATTTCCTGGGCTAGATGCAGTTAAAAATTTGTAAGTAGATACTCTCGTTGGATGCTGAGAAAGCATTCCATAGAGTCTCCTGGCACGCCATATATGATTCTCTTAAAAAGCTTGGGGTAGGGGTCTAGGGGACCCTTTTATAGCCAAAATCACGGCCCTGTATCACAATACGTCACCTAGGCTGAAGATAAATGGAACTGTAGCACCGAGGGCTCGGTTGCTACAGACGTATTGCACCTCACCCAGAGATGTGATATCTCACTCTCAGATAAGGATGGAGTGTGGATCAGGACCCGACACCTGCATGCATTACACCACATTGACGTGGGGCAGGGCGACCAATATGCCCCTGAGATGGGCACGACAGTCCCTGTCCCTGGCTGGAGTGGGGGGAGGGAACACTGAGGAAGGGGAACCCTGCAGTGCAGGAGCAGGGAGGAAGCAGTTCCTGGGTGCATTGAGAAGGGAGTATAAAAGGTGGGCACCATCTTAGTTCAGTGCAGAGAAGTCTGAGCAGAAGTGGCAGGGAGCAGGGGCTCTGCATGAGCTCTGCTCCGGAGGCGGGCCTAGTAACAGAGGCCCAGGCCTGCAAGAGGGAGAAGGAAGGAAGAGGAGCGGAGAAGGCTCCAGGAACGAGGAATGAAGGGATCCCAGGGGTGCGGACGGGCGAGTCGCCACCGCACGCCCGAATCCACCTGCGTGGAGGGGTCAGGCCAAAGGGGGAGACCGGTCCCCGAACTAGTGGAGGCAGGAAACGACCCTCAGCTAGAAACCGGAGGCTCTGACATTTTATGTGGCGCAGCCTCTTGCTCCACCCGCTAGGAAGGCACCACATAGGGTCAGGGAAACTGGGGCCAAGTTTACCAAGAGGAGGCCCGAGGCAGCCGGACAGAAGTGTTGGTAAGAAAGGCCAGACAAAGGACACACAAAGGGGGTCCTGTGAAGCGCTCCAAAGTTATCTGGGAGTTGTCTGAGCCCCTCACCTGGTGAGCACAGTACGACGTGGGCAGCCGTTACCTGCAGACGTGGTCTGGATAATAAGAACTGTGAGTAAAGGCCCTGAACTGCATCACTGACTCCGTGTCATTACTGCTGCTGCCCTGCACCATCACCCCCATCCTCCGCATCCACTGCCCTGAGGCTATACTCCTCCCGTGGGGAGTTATGCTACGCTCTGCTGCACCCACAACACCAGCCTTAGCGGTCTGCCCTGTAGCGGCGGTTCACTCTGACCGCAATCCACGGGTGGCGTAGTCGGACATTTAAACATCAAAACCACATAAATAGTTCCGCCACTGGTTTGACCGCCCTGAGCCACGGAACCGGATCGCCGCCACGAAGACTACAACCACCAGCATCCACCAAAAAGGGTCCGGCTCCGGGTGTCCCAAGGCCCAGGGGGTGCGTCAGAACATTTTCATCACCTTTCACAATCACCAATGGGACAACGCAGGGATGTCCTCTGTCCCCTCTCTTATACATCCTAGTGAAGGAGCACCTGCTCTCATCAATTCGCCATAACCCCAATATTAGGTGGATTGAGGTGGGAGGCACCGAGTACAAGTGCTCTCTATTTGCTGATGATGTCCTAGTATATATCACTCAATCACATATATCCATCCCTGCTGTTATGGCTGAAATAGATCACTTTGTTACATGGTAAAATTTTAAAATCAATGCAGCGAAGTCTGAGGCCCTCGATGTCTCCCTCCCCAAATCCATATAGGATTCCATCCAGTCCAACTTTCCCTTTGCCTGGCCCTCACAGGGTATCAAATACTTAGGAATTCCTATTCATAGAGACCTCTCCCATCTATGTTATCTTAATTTTGGGCCCTTTATTGAACAATTCCATACAGACCACGGTTGGCAAGTTAGAACTGTAAGATTCACTACGTGAACCACTGGTGTTTTGTGGAAAAGCACATGTACACCGCGTTCCAAATTATTATGCAAAAAGTGTTTAGGAGTGATAAGGGAAGAATTTGTTTGTTTGTCAGTTAAACTCATTGATGGTGATGTGTGTCAGGGCTCTTTATATCACTGTAAGCAATTGCAGACACCTGTGCTAATTAGTTTGGCAGGTGTGTCCAATGAAAGGCAAGACTACTTAAGAAGTCTCTCTCACATTATTAAGCAGCCTACATTTTCTGCCAAAATGGGAAAGAAAAAGGATGTGTCGGCTGCTGAGAAGCAACAAATTGTGGAGTGTTTAGGTCAAGGCATGACTACAATCAACATTGTGCGATGATCAGGATGAAGTGTCTTGGCAATCAAGAAGTATGTAGCTGATTCACAGTACACACGTGTGCGTGCTGATAAGGGCAAATTGAGGACTCTTTCCTACAGGCAATTACGTCAGGTTGAAAGAGCAGCGGCAAAAAAGCCTTGTCATAGCAGCAGACAAGTTTTTGAAGCTGCTTGTGCCTCCAACGTCCCCCGAACAACAAGATGCAGGGTCCTTCAGAGGTTTGCAGCTGTGCATACGCCATCCTGTCGACCTCCTCTATCCACTTCACACAAGCAGAAACGGCTCCAGTGGGCCAAACATTACATGAAGACTGATTTCAAAACTGTTTTGTTCACGGATGAGTGTCGTGCAGCGCTCGATGGTCCAGATGAATGGAGTGGAGGATGGCTGGTTGATGGACACCCCACGCAAACACGGCTACAGCGCCAACAAGGAGGAGGTGGAGTAATGTTTTGGGCTGGAATCATGGGGAGAGAGATTGTCGGCCCCTTTAGGATCCCTGAAGGCGCTAAAGATGAACTCCATAATGTATGTGGATTTTCTCAAACAGCACTTCCTGCCATGGTTCAAGAAGAAGAACCGTGTATTTCACAGCAAGATCATTTTTCTGCATGATAATGCACCATCTCATGCTGCACATAAAACATCTGCATCTCTGGCTGATATGGGCATAAAAGGGGACAAACTTATGGTGTGACCCCCATGCTCCCCTGACCTCTACCCCATTCAGAACCTTTGGAGCATCATTAAAAGGAGTGTCTATGATGGCGGGAGGCAGTTCACATCTAAGCAACAGCTCTGGGAGGGTATTCTGTCCTCATGCAAAACAATTGAAGCAGAAACCATCCAAAACCTGACAAATTCAATGGACGAGAGAGTTCAGAAGCTCCTTTCGAACAAGGGGTCCTATGTGAAAATGTAACATCACCTAGAATAAAGTTTTGAGTTGAAAACTGTTTGATTTCAGTTTCTAACAACCTGCTAATGCTTATAATTTCAAAAATGACCATTTTTTTGGTCTTTATTAAAATGAAAAGGTTGATCGAAAAGTTTGGGGGATCTAAGAGTGTGGCAACCCAGTAGTCATGATTACTTCGAATTCTGACAATATGAGGGTCATGCTGCAGGTAGTGCAGCAAGAAGGCACTTATGTGTCTTGCGCATCTCGGAGCCCCAAAATTATTTTCCGGGCTAGATGCAGCTAAAAATATTTTTAATTTTAAATCTGGTGAAGCTTATTATAGATGGCCTAATAGGATCAGTGCTGCACACTGCTACAAAGCCCAAATTATTTTCCAGTCAAGATACAGATAAACATGATTAGTAATTTGAAAGCTTAAAACGGTTGGTAGGGTGATTTTAACCAATCATCAAGCTTTTACTCTCCCCAGGATGACACAGGGGTAGAAAAGTCGTTTCGGATCCATGATTTGTTCATCTTTATGAACGTGAGTCTGTCTACATTATCAGTGGAGAGCCGCGTGCGCTTATCTGTCAGCACACCACCAGCAGCGCTGAACACACGTTCAGACAGAACGCTGGCTGCGGGGCATGACAAGATCTCCAAGGCGTAAGTGGCTAGCTCCGGCCATTTATCCAGATTGGAAGCCCAAAAAGAGCAAGGGTCCAGTGACACAGTCGTGGCTTCAATGTTTACTTGGAGATACTCCTGTACCATCGTCTCTAGGCGTTGACTATGTGTCAGACTTCTTGTCTCCTGTGGCCTTGCAAAGGATGGGCTAAAAAAGTGGTGAAATGATTCCGCAAAATTGATGTTACCAGCAGATACTGTGGTTCTGTTACGGTTTGAGTGCTGAACACTTGACGGTCCCACGGTTGGCAAGTTGGAACTGTGAGATTCACTACGTGCACCACTGGTATTTTGTGGAAAAGCACATGTAAGATTCTGCAACAGTCTCTGCTGATACTCCTGCATGCGTGCATCCCTTTCTATGGCAGGAATAATTTCTGCAAATTTACTTTTGTACCGGGGATCTAACAGTGTGGCAACCCAGTAGTCAGGATTATTTCTAATTCTCACAATTCGAGGGTCATGTTGCAGGTAGTGCAGCAAGAAGGCACTCATGTGTGTTGCGCATCCAGGAGCACCAAGTTCCTGTTGTGTTGGTGGCGAGGTAACAATCATGCTTCCTTCCTCTGTCCTCTCCCCCCAACCTCGCACAACAGAAATGTGATCAAGGTCTCCCTCATCTGATGAGTCTTCCATCAGTTCGTCCTCCACTTCTTCCTGGGCTCCTGCACCTTCCTCACTAGTTTGGCTGCTACCATGCGCCCTGGTAAAATCATCTCCCCCACCCTCACATGCCTGCCGCCCTGGTGCTGCCGACCGTCTGGACCTTGCAGATGTTAGCCCTTCCGCATACAACTCCTCCTCCTCTACTTCCTCCACCTCCTCTTGTGCCACCACCTGACTCCGAATTCTGTTTAACATGTGCTCCAGCATGTAAATCACCGGAATAGTCATGCTGATAATGGCATCGTCAGCACTAAACATCTTCGTCGCCATTTCAAAACTGTGCAGAAGGGTGCATAGGTCCCTGATCTGAGACCACTCCTCCAGCGTGATTTGCCCCACCTCTGAATCTCGTTGGTTTAGGCTATATGTCAGAACGTATTGCACCAGGGCTTGTCGGTGCTGCCACAGTCGCTGCAACATGTGCAGAGTTGAATTCCACCGGGTAGGCACATCGCATTTTAGCCGGTGAAGTGGCAGGCCCAACGACTTCTGTAGAGATGTAAGTCGCTGAGCTGCGGGATGCGAACGGCGGAAGTGAGCACACAGCGACCGTGCCCTCTGCAGAAGGCCATCTAGTCTGGGATAGTGGGCTAAAAATTGCTGGACAACCAGGTTCAACACGTGAGCCATACAAGGCACGTGTGTGACATTGCCCCGGCGAAGGGCCGCACCCAGGTTTGCAGCATTGTCGCACACGGCCTTCCCTGGTTTCAGGTCCAGTGGAGACAACCATTCATGAAATTGGTTCTCCAGAGCTGACCACAACTCCTCAGCTGTGTGACTCACATTTCCCAGACATTTCAATGTAAAAACCGCCTGATGACGTTGAGCCCTACTGCCAGCATAGTAAGGAGGTGTGCAGGATCCCTTCTGCGCAGTTAGAAAGCTTGTGGCATGACCAGACAGGCTTTGGGTGCAGGTGGAAGACCGAGAGGAGGTTGAGGAGGCAGAAGCAGTGGAGGAAAAATGACATAAAGAGGATTGACGCACAACTCGTGGGGACGGCAAGACTTGGACAGCAGCCCCTTGTCCTGCTGTCACCATAGTTACCCAGTGCCCAGTCAGCGACATGTAACGCCCCTGTCCATGCCTACTCGTCCAAGTGTCTGTGGTGAAATGCACCCTGTCACACACAGAGTTTCTCAAAGAAGCGGTGATGTTGTGTGCGGCATGCTGGTGGAGCGCAGGCACACCTTTCTTTGAGAAGTAGTGCCGACTGGGCATCTGGTACTGGGGCACTGCGACGGACATAAGGTCTCGAAAATCCTCTGTGTCCACCAGGCGGAAAGGCAGCATTTCTGTAGCCAAGAGCTTGCAGATGGTGAAATTCAACCTCTTAGCTTTCTCATGGCTAGGAGGAAATGGTCTTTTACTTGTCCACATCTGAGGGACCGAGGGCTGGCTATTGTGCTTAGACGGGGTTGATAAGGGTGTCCCCGGCAAACTGCCGGTCTGTGAGGAAGATGCAGGCGGACATGTTAGGTTGCCTTGATCCAAAGGTGGTGCTATCGATGTCGGACAGCGCTCAAGACCAGCTGGTGTTACCACATCCAAAGAATATGATGACCTGCCAATCACGCTGGCTGTTGCGGGTAAAGAGGTGGCAGGTCTGCGCCCCAAAACAGGTGTGACTGCTGTCCCCCCAGTCACAGAGGATGAAGAGGCCGCGGATGCACAAGATATGGCAGACGGTGGTGGCCCAGCCGGCTAGACCGCATTGTAGCACACTGAGCTTCCCACTGCAACTTATGCTTCATGTCCATGTGCCGGTTCATGCATGAAGTACTCAAACTATGTATTTTTTGGCCTCTACTTAGCTTTTGCTGACAAATGTTACAGATAACACGAGTTGGGTCATCTTTATCGATCTGAAAAAATGCCCAGGCTATGCAAGGCTTAGCACCCATGCGACCTGAAGAGCCACCACGACTTGTGGTGAGAGGCAGAGTTGTGTTTGAGGATGCAGTTGTTGACGTGCTTCCAGTACTACGTCTCTGTCCAGGAAGGCGCAACCTGACCTCGTCGTCACTAGCATCTTCCTCCACCTCCTCTGCTGACCTCATCTCTTGGCTGACTGTGGGTTGACAGTAAGTGGGATCTCCGACCTCATCATCATCACCCTGTGCGTTATCACACCCGTCGTCCTCAGAGCCAACCTGTTCCTGCCCTGACAAAAAACTAAAGTTGTCGCTCCAATCAGGTATTTGAGTCTTATCATCGTCTTCCTCATTGTCTCCACCAACAGGAGTTACAGTTTGGGAATGAGGGTCTACATTATGGTCAGAACCTTCTGCGTCTGGTCCTGGATCCGACTCATAAAGATTCTGGGCATCAGTGCAGATCATTTCCTCGTCTGGATTCACAGAAGCGCTGGAGTCGACCTCTGATTCCCAGGCTATAGTATGAGTAAACAGCTCTGCAGACTCAACCATCTGTTCTACCTCATACTCAGACGGGCAGCTGGAGATTTGGGAGCTGTGAGGAAGCAAGTGCGATTTGGGTGACACCTTTGAGGACTGGAGTATTTGTGATGTTGAAGTTGATGTGGAGGAGAGCCCACTTAAAGGAGCACTTGATATCCGTTGAAGCACCTGCTGTTTTTGTGCCTCATCTGGAATTTGTAGCGATTGGCGTGGCCGTAAGAAAGGGATCTTATCACATTGTCCGCTAAAAGAAGTAGACATTTTAGTTTGGCTGGAAGATGGTCTTTCTTCTGCACCTACCCTACGGACACAACCTTTTTTCCCCTTCCCAACACGCCTATTCCCCTTTCCACCAGCAGCAGGCCTTTTTCCACTCATTTTGGTGGTTAACTAATTCACAACTCTGGAGTTGTTTGCACAAAAAAACAATGGATGGTAACCGAGCAGAGCTGAGTGGCCAAACTGTGGTATTAGGCCAAAACTATTGGCTGGGTTAGATGCAGAAAAAAATTATTTTTAATTTGCAACCTGATGGAGGTCAGTATAGATGGACTAATAGACCAAGTCCCACACACCGCTAGAAGCCCAAATATTTTTTCAGAGCTAGATGCAGAAAATTTTTTTATTCAATTTGCAACCTGATGGAGGTCAGTATAGATGGACTAATAGACCAAGTCCCACACACTGCTAGAGGCCCAAATATTTTTTCAGAGCTAGATGCAGAAAAAAATTATTTTTAATTTGCAACCTGATGGAGGTCAGTATAGATGGACTAATAGAACAAGTCCCACACGCTGCTAGAAGCCCAAATATTTTTTCAGAGATAAATGAAGAAAAAAATTATTTTTTATTTACAACCTGATGGAGGTCAGTATAGATGGACTAATAGACCAAGTCCCACACACCGCTAGAAGCCAAATATTTTTTCAGAGCTAGATGCAGAAAAAAATTATATTCAATTTGCAACCTGCTGGAGGTCAGTATAGAAGGACTAATAGAACAAGTCCCACACACTGCTAGAAGCCCAAATATTTTTTCAGAGCTAAATGAAGAAAAAAATTATTTTTAATTTGCAACCTGATGGAGGTCAGTATAGATGGACTAATAGACCAAGTCCCACACACTGCTAGAAGCCCAAATATTTTTTCAGAGCTAGATGCAGAAAAAAATTATATTCAGTTTGCAACCTGATGGAGGTCAGTATAGATGGACTAATAGAATGATGCTATGCCCAAAAGATTTTACTTCACTAGGTGCAGTAAAAAAATTGGTATTCTATACACAGGTGGTATATCTTGCAACACAGATAGGCTACTCCACTGACTAACACACTCTGCAATAGGCCAAAAAGGATTAGCTTTGCTAGATTCAGCCAAATGCTGTGAAAAAAACTTGCACAGCACTGGCACAGACCTGCCTGGCAAAAACTGATAGGAACTGATGTAACCTAGTCCTGAAAAGGACTCCAATTACAATTAGTCTTTACTCCCACAATCTATCTATTTAAGAGCACAGACCTGCCTGATAAAAGTCGTAGGAAATGCTGTAACCTAGTCCTTAAAAGGACTGCAATCACAACTATTCCCTACTCCCAAGCTATCTGTATATTTGTGCGAAAATTGGCTTGAAATTAACAAGGTATAGCGCACACAGCAACAGCGGTGCCGTCTAACACGCAGCTGCAGCAGTGAGAAAATGGTGGCGACGGGGAAAATGGCTTGGTCTTATAGGGCAAGGACATGTGACATACACTGCCAATCACACATGCCCTTGCTTGTGTGAAAAAAAGCACTTCGCTCCGTGTGTGCGCTGCTGATAGGCTGACAGATTGCACCTCCCCACTGCAAATGCGGGAAAGAGAAAAAAAAATGGAGATCTTCATTGTTCCTGCAGAGATCCATCCCCTGCCCCTCCCCCCGCCCCGCTGTACACTCAAACTGCGTATTAACATTAATTTTCATCATTACTGAGAAAAAATCCAGTTATGATTTTGGTGCACGAACAGTTATCGAACATAACCTCGAACAGCCGAATTTTTCTCAAATTGTTCGTGTTCGCCGACCGGCTCGAACACCGCCCAAAACAGCTCGAATTTGAGATTGGCGAACAGTTCGAGTAGAACAACGCTCATCTCTAATCCTAAAGGGGCCGACAATCTCTCTCCCCATGATTCCAGCCCAAAACATTACTCCACCTCCTCCTTGTTGGCGCTGTAGCCATGTTTGCGTGGGGTGTCCATCAACCAGCCATCCTCCACTCCATCCATCTGGACCATCGAGCGCTGCACAGTTTTGAAATGAGTCTTCATGTAATGTTTGGCCCACTGGAGCCGTTTCTGCTTGTGTGAAGTGGATAGAGGAGGTCGACAGGATGGCGTATGCACAGCTGCAAACCTCTGAAGGACCCTGCATCTTGTTGTTCGGGGGACGTTGGAGGCACCAGCAGCTTCAAAAACTTGTCTGCTGCTATGACAAGGCTTTTTTGCCGCTGCTCTTTTAACCTGACGTAATTGCTTGTAGGAAAGAGTCCTCAATTTGCCCTTATCAGCACGCACACGTGTGTACTGTGAATCAGCTACATACTTCTTGATTGCCAAGACATTTCATCCTGATCATCGCACAATGTTGATTGTAGTCATGCCTTGACCTAAACACTCCACAATTTGTTGCTTCTCAGCAGCCGACACATCCTTTTTCTTTCCCATTTTGGCAGAAAATGTAGGCTGCTTAATAATGTGAGACAGCCTTCTTAAGTAGTCTTGCCTTTCATTGGACACACCTGCCAAACTAATTAGCACAGGTGTCTGCAATTGCTTACAGTGATATAAAGAGCCCTGACACACATCACCATCAATGAGTTTAACTGACAAACAAACAAATTCTTCCCTTATCACTCCTAAACACTTTTTGCATAATAATTTGGAACACAGTGTACATGTGCTTTTCCACAAAACACCAGTGGTTCACGTAGTGAATCTTACAGTTCTAACTTGCCAACCGTGGTCTGTATGGAGTTGTTCAATAAAGGGCCCAAAATTAAGATAACATAGATGGGAGAGGTCTCTATGAATAGGAATTCCTAAGTATTTGATACCCTGTGAGGGCCAGGCAAAGGGAAAGTTGGACTGGATGGAATCCTATATGGATTTGGGGAGGGAGACATCGAGGGCCTCAGACTTCGTTGCATTGATTTTAAAATTTGACCATGTAACAAAGTGATCTATTTCAGCCATAACAGCATGGATGGATATATGTGATTGAGTGATATATACTAGGACATCATCAGCAAATAAAGAGCACTTGTACTCGGTGCCTCCCACCTCAATCCACCTAATATTGGGGTTATGGCGAATTGATGAGAGCAGGTGCTCCGTCACTAGGATGTATAAAAGAGGGGACAGAGGACATCCCTGCCTTGTCCCATTGGTGATTGTGAAAGGTGATGAAAATGTTCTGATGCACCCCCTGGGCCTTGGGACACCCGGAGCCGGACCCTTTTTGGTGGATGCTGGTGGTTGTAGTCTTCGTGGCGGCGACCCGGTTCCGTGGCTCAGGGTGGTCAAACCAGTGGCGGAACTATTTATGTGGTTTTGATGTTTAAATGTCCGACTACGCCACCCGTGGATTGCGGTCAGAGTGAACCGCCGCTGCAGGGCAGACCGCTGAGGCTGGTGTTGTGGGTGCAGCAGAGCGTAGCATAACTCCCCACGGGAGGAGTATAGCCTCAGGGCAGTGTATGCGGAGGATGGGGGTGATGGTGCAGGGCAGCAGCAGTAACGACACGGAGTCAGTGATGCAGTCCAGGGCCTTTACTCACAGTTCTTATTATCCAGACCACGTCTGCAGGTAACGGCTGCCCACGTCGTACTGTGCTCACCAGGTGAGGGGCTCAGACAACTCCCAGATAACTTTGGAGCGCTTCACAGGACCCCCTTTGTGTGTCCTTTTTCTGGCCTTTCTTACCAACCCTTCTGTCCGGCTGCCTCGGGCCTCCTCTTGGTAAACTTGGCGCCAGTTTCCCTGACCCTATGTGGTGCCTTCCTAGCGGGTGTAGCGAGGGGCTGCGCCACATAAAATGTCAGAGCCTCCGGTTTCTAGCTGAGGGTCGTTTCCTGCCTCCACTAGTTTCGGGGACCGGTCTCCCCCTTTGGCCTGACCCCTCCACGCAGGTGGATTCGGGCGTACGGTGGCGACTCGCCCGTCCGCACCCCTGGGATCCCTTCATTCCTCATTCCTGGAGCCTTCTCCGCTCCTCTTCCTTCCTTCTCTCTCTTCCAGGCCTGGGCCTCTGTTACTAGGCCTGCCTCCGAGCAGAGCTCATGCAGAGCCCCTGCTCCCTGCCACTTCTGCTCAGACTTCTCTGCACTGAACTAAGATGGTGCCCACCTTTTATACTCCCTTCTCAATGCACCCAGGAACTGCTTCCTCCCTGCTACTGCACTACAGGGTTCCCCTTCCTCAGTGTTCCCTTCCCCCACTCAAGCCAGGGACAGGGACTGTCGTGCCCATCTCAGAGGCATATTGGTCGCCCTGCCCCACGGCAATGTGGTGTAATGCATACAGGTGTCGGGTCCTGATCCACACTCCATCCTTACCTGAGAGTGAGATATCACACCTCTGGGTGAGGTGCAATACCTCTGTAGCAACCGAGCCCTCAGGGTGCTACAGTTCCATTTATCTTCAGCCTAGGTGACGTATTGTGATACAGGGCCGTGATTTTGGCTATAAAAGGGTCCCCTAGACCCCTACCCCAAGCTTTTTAAGAGAATCATATATGGCGTGCCAGGAGACTCTATGGAATGCTTTCTCAGCATCCAACGAGAGTATCTAATTACAAATATTTAACTGCATCTAGCCCAGGAAATACTTTGTGCCTAGTAGCAGTGTCTGCTAGTCAGCGGATTTTCCCGGCTGTTAAGCAAGCTACACCACCTGTAGTTTGGACACTTAATTTTTTCAAAGGAAATGCTTCGGGACCACGGGATACTCAGTGAAGAGCATCAGGAGGCACCCCAAGGCATAGGGGCTGGGACTGGCAGTAGGATGCCTTGCGGTGAACAGCCGAGCTTGATCCTTATAAAAGCTTTTTAACTGCAGCAGCTTTAGTGGACGCTACTGGAGCTGGAATTACGCGGCTGCTGGCATGAGACTTGCCCTCCAATAGATCCTTGTAAATGGATTTAAAGTGTATTCATTCAAATTAGAGAGACAATTTAAATTAAAAAGCTTAGAGCTGCCTCCACCACAGGGGGGCTCGCTCGACCCACCAGCGGACACTCACCAGTATTGGGAGAGGGGGACTGGCCGTCAGGGTTCACCGCGGCTCTGGCACAAACCCGGCGACACGGAGGTGGCACGGGCAGGAGCGGACTGAAAGTGTCGGTTTCTCACTTTTTGGATTTTAGAAGGGCATGACATGCCTATATTTGTGTCTCCCCCTCCTTTTACTCCTCCACCTCTTTTCTTTTCGCATGACTATATGTACTTGTCTCTTTTCCATGTGTTAGTTGTGTCTTCTGAGCAGTTTGTCAACTTTTGGACACCTTTGAAGGTGTTTTCTATGTGTTTCTATGTGTTTTTGTTTGCCTGCCATTGGTTTTAACGGTGTTCGAAGGTGTTCGACGAACAGTTCGACGAACAGTTCGGCGAACACACGGGTGTTCGACGAACCGAACCGAACTCGAACACTATGGGGGTGGCTCAACACTAGTCCAAAGCAGCAATCACAACACCTTCTTGTAAAATGCTCTCCTCCTCCTCAGCACCGACCATGGGAGAAAAGCTGCGAGACAAAGCATCAGCTTTAACATTCTTGGTACCCGGGATGTAACGGAAAAATTAAACCGCGAGAAAAAAATGTGCCCACCTAGCCTGACGGGCATTCAAGCGCTTGGCAGCATCAAGATGGATCTGATTTTTATGATCAGTGAAAACCTGAATGGGAAATTCAGCACCTTCCAAGAGATGACGGCCAGTGTTCAAATGCGAGTTTAATAGCCAGCAATTCCCGATTACCAATATCGTAATTAAGTTCAGTCTCAGAAACTTTTTTTGAAAAAAAGGCACAGGGATGTACTCCATCCTTGTTTCCCTGAGACAACACCGCACCGACCCCCACAGAAGAAGCATCAACCTCAACCAAAATCGGCTTAGTCACATCAGGCTGCATAAGGATGGGAGCAGAGGTGAACCTCTCCTTTAGAAACACAAAAGCTTCAATGGCCTCAGAAATCCACTGAACCGCATTAGCACCTTTCCTGGTGAGATCGGTCAGTGGTTTGACAATAATAGAAATTTTTTTTATGAATTTTCTGTAATAATTGGCGAAACCCAAAAACCTCTGTATCGATTTCAAACCAATAGGCCTAGGCCATTCCTGCACAGCTTGAACTTTAACCGGATCCATCTCAAAACCTTCACTGGAGATAATGTAACCCAAAAAACTAATTCTCTGTACAGCGAACTCACATTTCTCTAGCTTAGCAAAAAGAGAATTGTCCATTAATAACTGTAAAACCTCACATACGCTCCGCCAATGAGACTCCAGATCCGGCGAATAAATCAAAATGTCATCCAAATACACAACCACATTTTTGCCGATCAAAGGTCTAAGAATGTCATTAATAAGATTCTGAAAAAATGCTGGAGCATTGGCAAGACCAAAAGGCATAACCAGATTCTCAAAATGACCCACAGGAGTGTTAAAAGCAGTCTTCCATTCATCACCCTCCTTCATGCGCAACAAATTGTATGCCCCCCGGAGATCAATTTTAGAGAACCACTTGGCCCCCACTAACTGGTTAAACAAATCAGGAATCAATGGCAGTGGGTAAGGATTGCGTACAGTAATTTTATTAATCTCATGAAAGTCCAGACAAGGACGTAAACCGCCGTCCTTTTTTTTAACAAAAAAAATCCAACAGCCACAGGAGACTTGGAAGGCCTAATGTGACCAGCGGCCAAGCTTGTCTGTATGTATTCCTCCAAAGCCTTTCTCTCAGGAATAGTAAGATTAAATAAACAACTTTTAGGAAGAGTCGCTCCAGGGACAAATTCAATGGTGCAATCATAGTCTCTATGGGGAGGCAAAATTTGCGATTCTTTCTCAGAAAAAACTTTCCAAAAATCCTGAATAGGTACAGGTAATTCCCCTTTATCCACAGCAGCAATGCGCCTGTTACAACACTTGTCATAACACTTAGGGCTCCAGGACTTAATATCATTGGTAGACCAATCCAGTACAGAATTGTGCAATTTTAACCAGGGTAACCCCAACACTACTGGAGAAGGCAAATTATTTAATACTACCAAATCCAAATTCTCTTGGTGAATACCATTAATAGTGAGGGGAAATTCACAGACCTTGTGAGTAACACTCTTTAAGGGAGAGCCATCGACAGAAACCACGGCAATAGGGGATGACAAAGGTTTGGGTTTTAATTTAAGTTTTTCCAAGAACCCCCCATCAATCACATTCAGAGTAGAACCACAATCCACAAATACCCGAAATTCAATTAATTCTTCCTGAGCAGTGGTAGTAGCAGAAAGAAGTACACCCTTAGTATTTAAACAGGCTATACGGGCGTAACTGACCTTTTTTTTTTCTTTGTTCACACGAAGCACACAGTTCCTAATGAAATGGTCACATCCACCGCAATAAAAGCACAAACCTTCAGAAAATCTGCGGTCTTTTTCCTGAGAGCGGGGTGACATCGCCCCAATCTCCATCGGCTCTCCAATGTCAGTACAGACCCTCTCAAGACTCGGAGCTGACATGGCAGAGGATTTACTCTCATTAACCCTTGCACGCAGTCTCCTATCCACCCTTATAGCTAATTGCATTGCCTCCTGCAAGTTTCCAGGTGAAGGATAAGCAATCAGCAGATCCTTAACCCTTTCACCGAGCCCCGCAAGAAACAAACTTTTCAAAGCTGAATCGTTCCACCCTACCTGAGCAGACCACCGACGGAAGTGAGTACAATAATTTTCCACATTACCTGATCCCTGCCTCAAACGTCTTAATTCAGACTCAGCAGATGAGACACGATCAGGATCATCATACAACAACCCCAAAGCAGAAAAAAACTATCCACTGATCTAAAGCACGGATCACTAGGTTGGAGGGAAAAGGCCCATCCCTGAGGTTCTTTGCGCAAAAGTGACATTATGAACCCTATGCGCTGTGATTCATCACCAGAGGATCCGGGTCTTAAACGAAAATACAATAAACAAGCATTTTTAAAGGAAAAAAAATCTTGTTGTTCACCAAAAAATAGATCAGGCAGACGTACCTTTGGCTCTACAAAATGTGCTCCAGAACAGCTACTCACGTGTTGTTGGAGCTTGGCCACCTCCAGAGAGAGTCCCTGCAAGCGTTGAGCCAAATCCTGAACCGAGACCATGATGGAAACTGGAGGTCTTTCCTTAGAGAAATTTTTGGGCTGGACTTACTGTTATGATCTGCTACAAGCACTAAGGAAAGACAGGAGATCTGTCCCTACAATAGAACTAAGCTGGATCCCTACGATGTAACGGGGAACCTGATCCTGCGATCAGACCCGCTAAAGTCCTCGGCTAGTCTGAACAAAGACCTATAGATGTGAGGAAGGGATCCCTACAAGAACTAGGGACTGGGAGAAAGATGGACACCTCCTAGCAGAAATTGTAGCAGAAATAAGACAAACAAACAACATAGAACATAGGGTCCGAAGACCTAACAAAACTGACTGAGAAAGGTAACAGAGCACCAAGCTAGCTCAAGAGTAGAAATTACAATGAAGTCCAGCAAGGCCAGGAGGGCGGAGCCTGATTAAATAGGCAAAAAAGGTCATGTGACCAGCAAACTAGAAAAAACCTAACAGGAGAGTTCTAACACCCCTGTCACTGCAGCTCCCTGCAAGTCCTCTGCTCTGTCCCTAAGGTTCCAGATCTGGTTTCTCTTCATTCTTCGCTGGAGCTTAAGCCTTGACAGACGTTATGATACCATTGATATCAACAACAACCCAACAGTAGAAAATGCAGCCCAAAATAAATTAAAAGATTATTATTATTTCAATACACAATGCAGGACAAAGAATGTATACAATAATAATGAGACAACACAGGTAACTAAGCTCCTGGAAGAAGCATTTATATGCGAAACACACATTAAGTCGGGTTATAAATATATAACCAGAAGTCAGTCAGGAGCAAGGTAGACAGCCAGGGGCCCACTGTACCTGATGCACGTTTCACTTAGAAATGCTTCATCCAGGAGCTTAGTTACTTGTGATATTTCATTATTATTGTGTGAATTTTTGTCTTGCTTGATGTATTGAAATAAAATTGGTCTTTTATTATACTTTGGCTCGCATTTTCTATTGTTGGGTTGTTGTTTACAGTTTATGGCGCATATAAGCATTATCATATGGATTGTAACTGTAGATGTTTAATCATTGACATCAAAACAAGCATTGCCTCATGCGTGGGGCAACATGAATGCGTGAGGCAACGCACATCATGTCATGATTTCACAATCATGTCATAAACCGTATGTCAAGACCTAATTGGCGACGGAAGCACAGGCAAAGAGTGAAGATAAAACTTTGAGTCACACATTTATGAAGTAAGTGGAGGACTTAAGGGAAGCTGCAGATGCAGGGGCACGTGAAGGGAGAGGTGAGAGTTGGCTTGCCATCTTTTTGCTAGATTCGCTAAAATAAAATCATATTTTGGGAAATTCTAATCAAATTTATTACCCTAAAATATAACATTTCTTTCCAGAGATGTTTTACTACTTTTTATATCATCTCCCTTTGGGAGTAATAAGTGTAACCTTTTTGTAACTTTTTTTAAAAGTTGCAATTCATAAACCTGGCTTAGACCTATTTGCATACATACCCATGCTAATTTCTCAATTTTCAAAAGTGGCGAGAGCAGCATAAAATTGCAAATAACTAAAATTGGCAACAACATTTATTTTAAGAAAAAAACTTTCAAGCAAAAGCACTGTTGAATTCCCTACTTTGGCTTGTTGATGCCACCCCTGGCACACAGTGCCAGTCTACAAGATTTCTTCTGTGTTCTACCATAATTTTATGCTCTGTAGCACTCACAAGTTAAGGTCTCTAAAGGCTGCTAATCTGTGCTGCTGTGGGTTGGCGCCGGAGAAAATCAGTCTCTTTACCCATTGGGCAGCTAACAATATAGTCACACACTCAACTGCAGGAAGCAGACAGCCAAACCCCTATGGTCACCTGATCTACTGAAGACCTGAAACAGAAGTTAAGAGGAACAGTTTTCTATATGATAAGTATAAAGGTACAACCCCAATTGAAAAAACGTTGGGAGGCTCTGTAAAATGTAAAGAAAACAAGAATGCAATGATTGAAAATTTCTTATAGCCATATTTTATTTACAACAGAAAATAGTAAAAACCAATCAGAAGCTGAAAGTTAAACATTTTTGCATTTAATTTGAAAAAATTAACTCGTTTAGAAATTGATGGCAGCAACACATGTCTGTAAAGTTGGGACAATTTTTCAACTAAGTCATGACTGTGTATAAAAAGAGCATGTTAGAGAGGCAGAGTCTCTTAGAAACAAAGATTGTCAGAGGGTCACCAATCTGTGATCAGCTGGGTCTACAAATTGTGGCACAATTTCAAATAAATGTTCCTCAATGTAAAATTGCAAAAACTTTGAATATCTCAGCATCCACAGTACATAATATCATCAAAAGAACACCAGAAGCCAGTGACTCTGATGTCACATTAAAGGGAACCTGTCACCAGAAAAATGCTATTAACCTGCAGATATGGGGTTAATCTGCAGGTTAATAGTTTTACTAACCTGCCCAGTGGCTACACTTAGCTGAATGCTGCTGAAAGAAAATGAACTTTATTCCTCCCAGTAGCTTTCAGGTTTCAGTCACAGGGGCGGCGCCAGCGCTCCGTCAGTCACTACTCTGAGAATACAGAGCGGCGACTGTAACTGCGTCCTCAGCACTGACTGTCAGCCGGCCCCAATGTAGTAACTCTATTAACCTGCAGATTAACCCGATATCTGCAAGTTAATAGCGTTTGTCTGGTGACAAGTTCCCTTTAAGCTGCTATGATTACTGTATAAATGGATATGATAAGAGTGTGGTCGTGTTTTAAAAATTGTACTGATCATCAGAGTCTTTGGGTTTGTAAGAGGTACACAGTATTGCTTGGTAGGCTGAAACCTTAGTAAATCTTACCAAACAGCTCTGGCCAGGAATTCGCCATTTAGTGAGGTACTTATACAGATACAGTATGACCCATTCGCTTAACAGCAGTAACAAAGAACTTTATTCAGATGAATTACTTGGCTTAAATGATAGAATATCTATGATATTCTCCTGCAGAACTCAAGTCCCCTCTTGGCTACACGATAATTGGACACTTGGATTTGTTTACTTCTCGGACACTCATTTTCTCAGTACAGCTGCAGTAACATTGGCATGACTCAGAATTTCTCATTGACAAATACAGAATGCATTGTTGAAAATGGACAATTAAAACATAGAAACATAGACAAGTGCACTAAACATATCTCCATCTGAGGTCTGAATATACAAGTCTCACAGGTAATTTTCATCCTCTGGCAGTGCTTTGATCTGGCTCCAAAGCACAATGGTATACAGTACTTTTCAAAAGTTTTAGGCAGATGTGACAAAATTGCTGCAAAGTAGGAATACTTTAAAAAAAATAGAAGTGTTAATAAGTTATTTGTATCAAATAACAAAATGCAAAGTGAATGAACAAAAGGAAATCTGAATCAAATCAATATTTGGTGTGACCTTGGCGTTCAAAACAGCATCAGTCTTCTAGGTGTACTTGCATGCAGTTTTTGGAAAAAAAAACTCAGCAGGAAGGTCCTTGTTCTTTTTAATGCCGACAATAGTTCTTAATGTTGTTGGCTGTGTTTTGGGGTTTCATTATCCTTCTGCAGAATAAGTTTGGAGCTTGATGGTATTACATGATAAATAAGTATCTACCTCCATACCTCCCAACTTTTGAAAAACAGAAAGAGGGACAAAGCAAGCGGCACACATAGGGCGCCGCTGCAAATTTTGCCACGCCCCTGGCCACACCCCATTCCACGCCCATTTACCATTATCTTTCTCCCCCGGCAGGCGGAGTTGTCAGAGGGGCGCTGGCAGTGAGGGAAATTCAGCAGACGCCTGAGACTGCAGGGTGCAGACCCAAATCCAGGACAGTTGGGACTAGAGATGAGTGGATGGATTCCCAGGTCGCCAGTCCAGCGTCCAGGTCAGTGTTACCTGGCGGCTGGACAGGAGACCATGAATCTCTTATCTTCCAGGGCAGCGCGACGTCATCTGTGCATCCTGCTCATCTCTCGTTGGGACCTGTGGATTATTTTTTTGTTCCCCCATTCACAGTCGGAGCCGCCAGAACTTTTTCATCTTTATGTAGCTTCATTATACAACATCTGGCTTTTGTGTGGTGGCTCATACTGTATATTGGGGGATCATACTGTATCTAGGGGTCTATGTGAGGGTTCATATTTTATCTGGGTAGCTATGTGGTGGCTCATATTGTATATTGGGAGCTATGTGAGGGCTCATACTATATGTAGGGGTGATGTGTGTTAATACTGTATGTACGGGGTTGTGTGGGGGCTCATACTGTATATAGGGGATGCCAGCATACTTAAGTCTGCTCAATATTAAGTGATAATATAAATATACAAAAAAATTATAATTAATATGTTAATATTGATATTGAGCAGAATTTGAACCTATTAGTTCGGCCTCCACTCCAGTCACAGTCTCTCATGTGGTCCCTTGGGAAAATTTACCTCCCACCCCTGCTCTATTATATATAGCGCTATGTAATACATCACACAGACATCATGCACACACCAGGTACGCCATAACACAGACATCATGCACACACCAGGTACGCCATCACACAGACATCATGCACACAGACCAGGTACGCCATCACACGGATATCATGCACACACACCAGGTACGCCATCACACAGACATCATGCACACACACCAGGTACACCATCACACAGACATCATGTACACACACCAGGTATGCCATCACACAGACATCATGCAGACATGCCAGGTACCCCATTACACAGACATCATGCACATACCAGGTATGCCATTACACAGACATCATGCACACACCAGGTACACCATCACACAGACATGATGCACCCACACCAGGTATGACATCAAACAGATATCATGCACACACACCAGGTACGCCATGATGCAGATATCATAAACACACACCAAGTACTCCATCACACAGACATCATGCACACACATCAGGTATGCCATCACGCAGACATCATAAACACACACCAGGTACGCCATCACGCAGACATCATAAACACACACCAGGTACACCATCACGCAGAAATTATACACACACACCAGTTACGCCATCACACAGACATCATGTACACACACCAGGTACACCATCACACAGACATCATGTACACACACCAGGTACGCCATCACACAGATATCATGTACACACACAAGGTATGCCATCACACAGACATCATGTACACACCAGGTACGCCATTAGACAGACATCATGTACACACACCAGGTATGCCATCACATAGACATCATACGCACACACCTGGTACGCCATCACACAGACATCATGCACACACACCAGTTACGCCATCACACAGACATCATGCACACAAAAGGTACGCCATCACACAGACATCATGGACACACACTAGTTACGCCATCACACAGACATCATATACACACACCAGGTATGCCATCACATAGACATCATAAGCACACACCAGTTATGCCATCACACAGACATCATGCACACACACCAGTTACGCCATCACACAGACATCATGCACACACAAGGTACGCCATTACACAGACATCATGCACACACACCAGGTACGCCATCACACAGACATCATGCACACACACCAGGTATGCCATTACACAGACATCATGCGCACACACCAGGTACGCCATCACATAGACATCATGCACACACACCAGGTACGCCATCACACAGACATCATGCACACACCAAGCACGCCATCACACAGACATCATGCACACGCACACCAGGTACGCCATTACACAGACATCATGCACACACACCAGGTACGCCATCACATAGACATCATGCACACACACAAGGTACGCCATCACACAGACATCATGCACACACCAGGTACGCCATCACACAGACATCATGCACACACACCAGTTACGCCATCACACAGACATCATGTACACACACCAGTTACGCCATCACACAGACATCATGCACACACCGGGCACAACCGTCACACAGACATGATGTAATCTGCATAAACTCACATATAATATATACATCACAGACATGGTATCTGCACACATACACATTATAGATGTACTTACACATTATTCATACACATGACATATATACTCACTTCATCATCATCATGACCCCAGTGGCAGTGGTGGGGCCTGGTGTTGGCAATCAGCAGCAGAGGATGGGCTGTACATGCACAGGAGAGCTGTCAGCCCTGCACTGTCCCCGCTAAATTCCCTCCCCCTAGTCCTGACTGCTGAGCTGCTCCTTACATTGCAGGAGCCCCCTCCCCCTCCCGTAATTCCAGCAGCCACAGATGGGAGAGGCTGTAGGTCTCTCCTCACACCTCAGGGCCGCAGCTTGTCGTCCTCCACTGACTGGGCGCCGCCCCCGGTCCCCTCACGCTGTGCGGTCTCTCTGCACAGTAGGATTCCTCTGCATTGATGCCTAGGATACAGATGAAAGAAAACAAACGATCATAGAGCCTATAACTTTATGTATAAAATTATCAAAATTTTATTAGAAATCATACAAAAAACAGACATAGGGGTAGGGTATAGGGTACAGCCACTATGAACCAGATACATCCAGCTACACGCAGTACAGCATAGAAATCATATTGTATTAGATAGATGATCACAAATTAGTGCAACAAATTCAATACAAGGTATTACATTCCAATATTTTAGTGACAGAGCCACAACATCATCAGGTGCCCTTATAATGTAAATCCTACTACCAGACATAATCATATACATACCAGGAAAGCCCACACTATCAATGGAGGCAGGAGGACAGGGCACCAGGAAGGAGGGCGCTTGTAAGAGAGCTGTACGCGTGGAGCTGCAGTCCCGATGCGCGTTTCGGTTAACCCTTCGTCAGGGGGCGTGGCGATGTGTTCATCGGTTTGGTATTTATAAGCACCCGAAGACGCTAAACACTGGATATTGGCCATGGTGATTAAGGACATCCGCATCACGCGCGCACATCCGCATCACGTGATACATGATGACGAGTCACACGTGACCAGGAAGTGAGGCATGCGTAACCACAGCCATCGGGACGACGGCCGGCGTCCGCGTCAAGCAGTGCATGACGGCAGGTCAGGGGTGACCCGACGTCAAGCGCCGCCAAAGACACAGAGAGCCGTAAGCCGCCACGGAGCAGTGGCACGCATGCGTGCAGAGCACGCAGTCATCATGTATCAGAGATGTTCCCAATGGTGCGCGGCATTAGTAACGGTGCACATACACCGCAAGAAAACCGCAAACATCAAATGCAGTACGACATATGTGGGAATTTGCGGAACAATACAAGAATAAAGGGGGGAAGGAAGATAATGTATAAATACACGGAATAATAAGTATAGTCAAGATGCTATCTACATCTGGCATATTGCAATGTACACAATAATTGTATAATTAGACCTTATAACAGTATAGGTATATAAAGATATGCACAGCATCTATATCCATCCCCATAAAGAAATTACTGTACAACAATTTGATGTTAAACAAATAGTTACTGTCAAAGATCAAAAAGCCATCATTTTGCTTTTGCAGATGCCCGCTGAAGTAGAATCGTCCCATAACACCAATGCGACAAATAGCAAGGAAGAAGGATGTACACATCAAGGACAAGAAAGGATAAAGATCCTACATAACATAAACAAAAATGTAAGTTAAAATGCAAGAAAAGCAAGTCCTTATATAAAATCAAGGTTCAGTCATATGGCATAATATAGACGGAAAGATTGAATGCGATAATGCAAAGCATATTTCTATATGTTACAAGCAAAATGAACAATCAGAGGAAGGGGGCATAGCTTATGTTCTCATTCAATCCGTTTGGATGCACCGTATTCAAGGTCCAAATCCAGCGGGATTCAAGTTGGGCAAGTTTTTGTCCCGTCCTGCCACCCCGTATATTTGGTAGAATAGAGTCAATCCCCCTGATCAGCAAAGATGAGGCGTCACATTTATGATGGTCCCTGAAGTACCATCATAAACTCACATATAATATATACATCACAGACATGGTATCTGCACACATACACATTATAGATGTACTTACACATTATTCATACACATGACATATATACTCACTTCATCATCATCATGTCCCTAGTGGCCAGAAGTGGACTTCATGGAAAAATTGCAGCTAAAACACAATACCTTTGACATGGAAACAAGGCAGGAGACTTAACTCTGATGTGCAGAATTACTCTGTAGTGCAGAAAAATGTCAGCGGATGCTCTGAAGTCAAAATGTGAAATATTTGGCTGCACCAGAAGACAGTTTGTTCACTGTAGGGCTGGAGAGCGATACAATAATGAGTGTCTAAAGGCAACAGTGAAGCACAGTTTAGGATCCTTTCAATTTGGGTTTGCATTTCAACAAATTAAGTTGAGAATATGGTCAAGATTAATAATGGCCTCAATGTTGAGAAATACAGGCATTGATTGGTTCTAAATTTATTCTGCAGTAGAACAATGACCCCAAGCATACAGCCAATGTTGTTAAGAGCAACTTTATGCTAAAAGAAGAACAAGGAGTCCTGGAAGTGATGATATGGTCCCACAGAGCCTTGATCTCAACATCGAGTCTGTTTTGGATTACATGAAGAGGCAGAAGGAATTGCACAAGTGACATCCATAAAACATATGTGGTTAGCTCTCCAAGATGTTTGGAACAATCTCCCTGCCAAATTCCTTCAAAAATTGTGTGCAAGTGTAGCTAGAAGAATTGATGCTGTTTCAAATGTAATGCGTAGTCACATAAAATATTGATTTGGATTGCTCTTTTGTTCATTCAATTTACATTTTCATAATTGATAAACTATTAACACTTCTATTTTTCAAAGCATTCTTACTTTGCAGAATTTTTTCCACACCTACCTAAAACTTAACTGGTAAGAAGGTGGCTAGAGTACACCTTAACCCTCTTACACCACACTTGTTGGTCACAGGGAAAGCAAGCCACATAAATAGGAGAACCAATTAAACCAGCATGCACAATAGTGTATATAGCATAAAAAAAAAAAAGCATTATCAAGGACATTACTGATTATCCAGACTTTTTTTCAAAGGATCATGTCAGGTAATAGCTCTACTGTTGACTGAGCACCGAAAAGGCCAGAAGATGACCAAACCATTGTGCAAGTGACACACATGAACAGTGGGTAACACCCACCCGGATGATGTGGATGGAGTAGCCTCTTAGCAGAACTTTGAACCACTTTCTGCTTGCTGTTGTGCTGGATCTTGTCGGTTTATATGGCAGTCAGATGCTACCGCTTGAGACATTCCAACTGGGCAACAAGCTTCTCCGATTCCGGTCTCGCTTTAGTATCTCCTGCAGCTGCCAATGCGTTTTCTGTGGCAGCTATTTTAGAGCACAATGTTTCAGACCACCACTCTGTCTCTATAACGCCAACTGTCAGCCGAAGCCCATTATTCCAAATGAGGGCAGCATCAGGTCGCAGGTCTTTTGATGGCCAAGTATTCAATGGCCCAGTACATGACCAAAACCTTGTGAAAGAGCAGAGCCACATATGGTGTGAGTCCCTTGCAGCAATAAAGGGGACCAAGAGTTAAGAACAATAACATAGATTTAGCAATACCATCGGCTATGTCTGTGTAAAGTGCCCAAGTGAGGTAGTCGTGGGCAAGCTGCTGTGGCTCCTGCATGCTCTGGCATCCTACAGTAAAATCATGTCCCATCCCCAGTGTGCTGTTAGGTGTGGAGTGCATCACACTCACTTGTGGGCCATAGGCCTCTGCTGACTCCAGATTTCCATCTTCTGGAACTGCTGCACACAATCCAAGGGACACCAAGTGCTTTTCAGCAGTCAAACTTTTACTAAACAGTTCAGGCATTACAGTGGAGCATATGGGATAAGGCACTACAGGTTACAGTCTTTCCCTCAGGTACCAGACATAACTTCAGCCCTAGCATCCATTCTCCTGCTTTTTTCACTACCTCTAGGGATCGCTCTTTACCGATGGCAGTGCACCTGGATTCCATCATCGTCCACCTTTGAGGATCTGTGTCCATATTCTCCTGCAAGCCTGCAGGTGCGATGTGCCCGATGGCCCCCGTGCCAATCTCGAGGTCCCAAGCCTGACGAATGGATCCACATGGAGTTGTATGGCAATACACTGCCCAGAGTGATAGACCCAAGTTGACCCTAGCAGCCCACTGCACTGGAACTCCACAAAGAACTTGCTTAAACCTTCCACTACTCCAAACCACCCATATCCAGGAAGTCCCTCTCCTTTTATTAACACTATTCCCCTCCCATCTGGGGGCTTGTACCTAATATTAACTATTCATTATCTATTTCCTATCTCTGCAATCTATTACTAATAATCCATGTTCCCTTTTATCTATAAAATACTTATTTTTGTACACTATCATGGGGTTTCCAAATTTGCACCGCTACTCTATATATTACCACAACACATTATATATGGATTATACACATACACATGCATGAAATGCATAACACTGTTCACATTACACATGTGCATACCGCGGTTATCTTCAAGGTAGGGACAGCTTAAGACAGTCCACAACCTCAAATCTGCATCACGGATGAACTCTGCAGTCTGTGGAATAAGTGACTGACCATGTGTGTCCACCAGCACTCTTCTAATTAGGTGGACCTGTACATTGTTATTCACTTTGAACACCAGGTGGCAGTACACTCTGTAAGTAAGCGCATAACTTTGCTAGATCATTTTCTTTTAAAACAAGATGATTTATACAATATATGTATAAAACTCTGTGGGGAAACGTCTATGCTATATTTGTCTATATGTGGCCACACAGTGGTAGTGATGTGAATTTCTGCTTGTCGACAGTTTGGCCAGCATGTTTTATGGATTTGGTTTTATTATAAATTGCAGTCTATAAAGGGGTTGTCTACGTCTATTATATGGGTGGCAAATCCTTGGGATATGTCATGAATATCAGATTGGTAGGGGTCTGACATACCCACCAATCAGCTCTTTGAAGCTTCAGCCGCGTATGGAAGTAAAAAGAGATGGCGCCATAAAAGCACAGCTCCGTACACAGTGTAATACCATTCTTAACTGCTACCGCTCAGCTCTTATTAAAGTTAAAAGGACATGATCTACTTTACCCAGCAGTGGCCACTACACAGTATATGGAGCAGTGCTGTTTCGGCTCCATTTATAGTTTACATTTACTCACCTCCGGAGCTGACCTGTAGGGGTGCCGGGTATTAGACCCCAACTTGTCTGCTATATGGTCTATCCTAAGGATAGGCCAGCAATATCTATGTCCTGCAAAAACCCATTTAATCAAATTCAGAAAAGACTATAACTGAGCTTAGCCATTTCTTTTGTGACCCATGATAACTGGTTGAGTTTAGATAGTTCAGTTCTATCACCCTATAAAAAACATTTTTTAATTAGAGACAATTGTGCCAATGACAAACTCAGCTCTGCTATCTCCGTATACATAGAAATGCAGTTTGTTTGTTCAGTAACCAGAACTATTTGCTTTTGTAACACAGCAAAGTAAGTAATGTTGTGCCTCATGTAAAATTAATGGAAACCTCAGAACGGAGCCGGACAGTAAATTGGCAGCTTCCACTTCTGGGCTATTTACAGACATATGTTGTATATTGCTGGTCTTTTTTCATCCTGCAGTTTTCCTGTGTCACTGCGATCTGTAAAGAGCGAAATCTCATAGAGATTGAAAACACATTACTGTACCCGGATAAGGTCATCACTTTTTAAGTGTAATGCAATTTCAGTCATAAAATAAATTTTATCGTCTGCATAAAAGACTTTATGTGGATTAAACTCTGCTTTTAATTTATCCTATAATTTCCCCTGTTGAATCCTATAAATGAGGGATCGGCAGGCTCGGGGCTGGATGCATTATTAAACTTATTTATGATTGTTATCCAATGATGAATACATTTCAATTGAAAAAGTACAAATTACAAGTCGGAGATAAAAGAGAAAATCCTATAAATATCTCAGCAGCTTGGAAGGTTGTTACATAGAATGGGTTTAGCAAATGAATGGATGTGAAACTACATTGAAAGATTTTATCTTCAAAAGTCAAAGCCATTTGTGCAGGAGTCTGTATGTAGAACGGAGGTTACGTTGTAGTGCACATCTTATGTGAATTATGGAAGTCTCTGAATCGTAGACTTGTACGTGATAATAGATACAATTTGTATAATATAATCTTCTGCTCTGGATCCGATGTATGTTATGTATTAGTCTCTGAGCATGTTCATGTATTACAGGTTGTTGCAAGGGGGAAGACTGAAGCCAAAATACACACATGCACAAACATACACGCACACATGCACGCACATCCATGCACACATGCACATACACACACAGACACACATGCACATACACGCACATGCACAGATACACACATGTATGCACATACACACACATGCACACACGCACATATGTATGCACATACACACACATGCACGTACTACATATGTGGCGCCATTTTAAGTATAAACGCCAGTTCAAAGTGTAAGGCACACAGTACCCGATAGCAATGGGCACTTCTTCCTTTGCTGCAGGCACACGATCCTGCCGACTACGCCAGGTTGTGACGGCCTCATTCTCGAAAGAGCCCTATTAGTGTTTGAGTTTACCCTGGGTGATGGGGGACTCGGCGTCGGGTCCCGAGATGAAGAGATGGAGTGCAGCCGTGGCCCGGACCCGACCCGACCCGTGCTCAGGGCCGTCACATGAAAAGGAAGATGTTGTGGGCTCCGGGTTGAGTGGCTTATTTAACGACTACGCCACCTGTGGTGCCTGGTGAAGGGTCACCAGCGCCGCTGCAGTTCGCCGAGGCCCGGTGTCATGGCGGCCAAAGTTCTCGCTGCTCCCCACAGGCGGAACAAGGCATCGGGGCAGGCAGACAGGATGAAGGGGGGGAAGTAGTAGTGCGGGGAGTACGGGCACCTCGTCGCGTGGTATGGCACATAATGAACAGTCTGGAGGCCATAGGGGTGAACTTCCAAGGCTTTACTCACTTAGAGATGACAGCGGGAAGGCGACTCCCTGCTCCCCGCTGAGTCCTGCGGCCACCAGGGACGGGGGTCCGACTACCTCCGAGGAAGTCCAGCATTCAGTCGTGTCCCCTCACCAGAGTGTTTCTGCATTACAGACTTCACCCCTTCCCGTCTGAGTGTGTGTAGAAAGGCCGGGTCTCCCTCTGAGCTTCTCTCAGAACAAGGGCACGGGTGGCAGCTCCGCTCCGTCCGATACCCGGTGGGATCCTCTGGGCCTACCGGGCTTTCCCGTCCAGGACATAGAGTTGCAAGGTCGGGTGTCAGGAGCCGGTACCCCATTTGCAGCCGGAGTCCCTCTGAATATATCAGGTTGGCGAGGACAGGTGGCGTACACCGCTCCGTCTGCATCCTGCTAGGGATCCATTTGCTGTGGAGCCAAACTCTTAAGCTTCGGGCCTTCTTGATCCTGGTCCTTGGCCGGGTTGAGACATTCCTGGTCTACAACCTACCTCTCGTCCCAAGGCCAGGGTACGAGGGCTGTGTCCCTTGCCGGTGCAGGCCCACACAGGATCTGCGCTCCCCAGAGGGAGGTCACATAACACACAGTATCTGACAGCACAGTACGACCACAAGAACTTGACTAACAAGGACCAAGATCAAAGATGGCTTTAAATTAAATATAAAATTTTAAAGTGTAACTAACTTGTATGTCCTCCACCCTCACCCACTAACTGGTTCCTACCACTTTGTGTTCCCCAGTCTCCCTGTAACCAGGGGAGCAGCACCTAGTGCATACTAGCTCCCTCTGGTGGAGAAGTGTGGTGTTGGATGCAAGAGGTTGGGTCACGACTATCACACTGGCCTTACCTCAGAGGAGGAACACTACACTCCATTAGAGAAGTGCAGCATCCCTGTGGTGGTCGAACCCTCAGGGGCGCCACACATACACACAAATGCACATACACACATGCACACACATGCAGGGACATACACGCACATAGACCCACATGCACACATATACATACACATATACACACATGCACACATATGCATGCACATACACAAAATATACCCCCATGCACACACAAATACACACGTGCATACACATACATACACAAGTACACACACATACACAAACATGCACGCATTTGCAACTGCATGAGGTCAATTTCAGATGAGCGCACAAATCTAAAAGTCTAAGGATATAAACTGTCAGCTTCATAGTCATCTTTGTCCCACAATCATGCCGGGATGAGCATCCATAATAAGAATGCAAAAAAGTGCTCCAAATACATTCAACTGTGTTCAATGCATACAAAAAAAGCTCCTTTCATACACGTTAACATTTTAATAGGCCTTCATTCACCAGACAGAGGCCAAAAGTGTCCATTTGACCTCTGCCTGGCTGGTATATGTTGCACTTTACCATATAGAGGACCACAATAAAAAAAAAACTATATCACGTGATAAACGTTTTTTCAATGAGTTCCTATGCATAGCTGTCAATATTTCTGGAAATGCTTAAGGCCTATCCCCCAATCCAACTACTGCCCCTCTAGAGAACACTTCCACCCCTCCCAGCAATACACCCAGTACGCCTAGTGTTATGGTTAATTTTTTATATCTAGATTTAGGAAAACAATCCATTCTATGAAGCCTCTGCTTAAGACTTGTATTATGGAATGTCTGACTAAGATACTGGTTTGCTGTGAATTCCTAGCAAGAAGTTTTTACGTTGGGCCAAGGGAAGTGTGTTATTACTGATTGTCTATTTTGGTTTCCTGTTCAGTTGTATGTGTAAGAGGGTGTACAGAGATATGTGTGTTGGAGATGACTGTGAGTGGAGGCCACACCTGTAACAATGACATCTGACCACTAAATGTCAGTGACACTCACTGTTGATCTAAATTTTATTAAGTGTTAACAAAACAACACTTGCATAATTTTATGAATGCTGCGATGCAAATAATAGACGAACTGTGCAGTGAAAATGCAATTTTGCTGCTTGAGTTATAAAATACTTGCATCATTGCTCTGCCACTCAAGCTGAGGTTGGATAAAGTTTGTTTGGTGGAGAGGGGTTGGGTTGCCAGGGAGACGGAGCTGGGAGCTCCTGGTGGATGAGAAAAAAAGGAAGGTCCGGAGTAGGCGAACCTGGTTCCCCCTTAGAGTGCAGCGGTTTTCGTGCTCCTGTGATTGGTGACGTCTGGGACAATAATCCTCTATTTCTGTTAGGTGAAAAGCTCGGGGAAGTGCAACAGTGGGATAACATTGAAAAGAGCCGGCCCTCTTGTGAAGTGTGACACGGCGCCCGCAGAGGGTAAAGCACCATATCTAAATGACTAGTCTCTATCGGATGGTGTCAGTGAGGCATGAACTGTGTTCATCTTGTCAACTTCTGTTGATAGCGCGGTGCGAATTTCAGAAGGGCCACAGTCTGTGGTGAAGCTCCCAAGGCACCCACCTGTCTGGATTGAATTTCCCGCAGAGCATGCTAATCAAATGAATTTGCTATCATCTGTGTTCTTGTAAATGGGAATTGAATATGGTTATTTATTTTATATGTTATTCTTGTTAGGTGAACTTGGGTTGTAATACGCCTAGCTGTACAGCTGAGTTTGGTCATATTGGGATCCCAGAAAGTTTATTGATTGGGAATAGTATTAAGATTATGGACCAGGAGAAAAGACACATATTATGGCTTCCCCTTAGGAACTAGCCCTGTTTAAGTCCGGACACATTTAGGGGCGAGTGGTGGCATTATTGACCCAAGGGAAGACATCCCTTTAACGGGACCAGGGATATGTGGCTGTTCTCCTAGTAAGAAAAATAAAACACAATTCTTTTGTACGAGTTGTTGAATTAAAAATTTGACTGTTTATTTTATTCACTTTTCTTCCCCATACAAACAGGGGCGAGTTTTGTTACAATAAATCTTGTTATTGTTTTACCACCGTTTTTCTTTTGAAGCTCATCTATCCTGTCAGTGGCATCACTGCATCAAAACGGAATCTTACCCCCGCCGTTAGTAGTCAGGGCCTTTTATATATGTAAGAATTGTAGTTCCGCTTTTTGTCTAGCTAATAAAATGTGGTGAGTCTTAGTTGCCACACAGAAGACTCTACCTGCTGACAAAGCATTTTGCATGTATTTTGTCTCTCTCCCTTCATCGATGAAGTATTTTTAATTTGAATCTCACTGGCTATGTGAAGACCCTTTGCTGTCTATTCCAAAGTTCTCCCTAATAACAAAGAGGGTCTCCATAACAGTACATGGTGCCGAAACCCGGAATTGTCACAACCGGACCTCCTCTGGACCCTTCAACGAGGATTTCTCTGGGAATCACTGAATAAAATCCGCGGTAAGTAATCCCTTGTATTACTAATAATTCAGTGCTGCATAGAGGGCTCCAGGATGGCTAATTGGTGGTCCTAACAAGACAATCTTTTTTTTTTTTAACTCTTGCCAGTGATTGAATTTGTTGTCTTATATGTTTCAATGTGGTTTTTAGATGTATAATTGACGATTGAATGACGGTTGAATGATAATTAAATGAAGTGGAGAGTAACCAACCTTGCCCAGCGTGTCGGGATTAGGCACCTCCGCAGTTCTCCTGTATATTTCAGGAGTCGGAGGATTGTTTTATGTTGTTTGTTTTGACTACGTCATAAATGTCTGGTATGATATTGTTGCAAACTATGAGGATCCTTGAATGTGGGACTGAATGATTTTTGATTGACCAATAAGGGACTACGGTCTCTGCTTGATAAGGGATCCTGTTAGGTGTGTTCCTTCACATGTGGTGGAGAGGAAAATCGGTTCATAAGAGGATCAGGAAAGTGTGATTGCCTATAACAGAGGAATCCTTCATGGTAAGGTAGTACTCTGAGGGTATTGAATTCCCCTGTAAATTGATAAGGGCACCCTCAAGAAAGGGGTAACTGAATGCAGTTTTTAGCACGAATACAGCAGGGGGATTAATATCAGCGATTGTGCAGTGTGCATTGAGTGACTGACGTATTGTTAAGTCGTTTTTAATGAATCAGAATCGTTGTTCTCAGTGCTTGTGTTCTGTTTTGTGTAAGCTCAAGAGAGGGAAAATCATAGTAGTTGAAGTTCTTGCTCAGCCTGTATACCCAGACCGGGAAACATATAGTATAAAAAGTTACACTTATTGCAGATATACAGTAATTGTCACGCAGTGCCTTTACAAGGTGTAGAAGGAAAACCTTTGAACTGGGAAATGTTATATGATCATGCAGAAATAATTGGAATAGTAGGTGGAGCAGTAGGCTTGATATTGATATTTGTTTGGTTGTGTGTAAGAATCTACCTAGCTCACAGGGCTGGAAATTCGGTGTTAGTACGAGGGTCAGTCAATAAGTAATGCCTCCTATTTTTTTTCTCCTTTTAATTGGCAAGAAATTCAAATGCAATTACATAGGTTGAAAATCACAACATTAATGATTAATTTGTCACTTTTCAATATAATCTCCATCCATCTCCACAGTCTTGGTCCACCGTTTAACAAGGGCATGTATTCCAGCATGGTAAAAAGCATTCTTGGGAACTACTGTGCTCAAACTTTTCTGTATCCCAGTTGTCCAATAATTTTCATCACACTGCCTTTACTGAGGCAGATAATGCCACACAATTCATCTGCAGTCACCCGGCGGTCACCACGAATGATGTCATCGACTCGTTGAATGTTGCTTGGAGTCACTGCGGTTACTGGCCTGCCACTCTGCATTTTGTCAGCCAACGGTGATGGCCCTTCAGCTGTGTTAAAGCGACGAACCCATCGTCTAACAGTACTGACATCCACTGTTGCATCACCGTACACATTTTTCAGTCTCTCATGAATTCGAATGGGCGTTTCACCTTCTGCATGCAAGAATTCAATCACAGAACGTTGTCTAATACGAACATCGATGTCAGCCATTTTGCAAATGGATACAGTCCTGCCACCTGTTGGTGCAGGAAGTTGCAATTGCTGTGGATTGGAGAAGAAGGTTTGAGGAATTGTGCCAAATTCGAATATTTAACATACAGTCATATGAAAAAGTTTGGGCACCCCTATTAATCTTAAGCTTAATGTTTTATAAAAATTGGTGTTTTTGCAACAGCTATTTCAGTTTGATATATGTAATAACTGTTGGACACAGTAATGTTTCTGCCTTGAAATGAGGTTTATTGTGCTAACAGAAAATGTGCAATCTGCATTCAAACAAAATTTGACCGGTGCATAAGTATGGGCACCCTTATCATTTTCTTGTTTTAAATACTCCTGCCTACTTTTTACTGACTTACTAAAGCACTTTTTTTGGTTTTGTAACCTCATTGAGCTTTGAACTTTATAGCCAGGTGTATGCAATCATGAGAAAAGCTACTTAAAGTGGCCACTTGCAAGTTGTTCTGCTGTTTGAATCTCCTCTGAAGAGTGGCATCATGGGCTCCTCAAAACAACTGTCAAATGATCTGAAAACAAAGATTATTCAACATAGTTGTTCAGGGGAAGGATACAAAAAGCTGTCTCAGAGATTTAACCTGTCAGTTTCCACTGTGAGGAACATAGTAAGGAAATGGAAGAACATAGGGACAGTTCTTGTTAAGGCCAGAAGTGTCAGGACAAGAAAAACATCAGAAAGGCAGAGAAGAAGAATGGTGAGATCAGTCAAGGACAATCCTCAGACCACCTCCAGAGAGCTGCAGCATCAACTTGCTGCAGATGGTGTCACTGTGCATCGGTCAACTATACAACGCACTTTGCACAAGGAGAAGCTGTATGGGAGAGTGATGCGAAAGAAGCCGTTTCTGCAAGTACGCACAAACAGAGTCGGCTGAGGTATGCAAAAGCACATTTGAAGAAGCCTATTTCTTTTTGGAAGAAGGTCCTGTGGACTGATGAAACCAAGATTGAGTTGTTTGGTCATACAAAAAGGCGTTATGCATGGTGGCAAAAAAACACAGCATTCCAAGAAAAACACTTGCTACACACAGTAAAATTTGGTGGAGGTTCCATCATGCTTTGGGGCTGTGTGGTCAATGCCGGCACTGGGAATCTTGTTAAAGTTGAGGGACGGATGGATTCCACTCAGTATCAGCAGATTCTTGGCAATAGTGTTCAAGAATCAGTGATAAAGTTGAAGTTACGCAGTGGATGGATCTTTCAGCAAGACAATGATCCAAAACACCGCTCCAAATCTACTCAGGCATTCATGCAGAGGAACAATTACAATGTTCTGGAATGGCCATCCCAGTCCCCAGACCTGAATATCATTGAACATCTGTGGGATCATTTGAAGAGGCTGTCCATGCTCGGCGACCATCAAACTTAACTGAACTGGAATTGTTTTGTAAAGAGGAATGGTCAAAAATACCTTCATCCAGGATCCAGGAACTCATTAAAAGCTACAGGAAGCGACTAGAGGCTGTTATTTTTGCAAAAGGAGGATCTACTAAATATTAATGTCACTTTTCTGGTGAGGTGCCCATACTTATGCACCTGTCAAATTTTGTTTGAATGCAGATTGCACATTTTCTGTTAGTACAATAAACCTCATTTCAAGGCAGAAACATTACTGTATCCAACAGTTATTACATATATCAAACTGAAATAGCTGTTGCAAAAACACCAATTTTTATAAAACATTAAGCTTAAGATTAATAGGGGTGCCCAAACTTTTTCATATGACTGTAACTACCTTATTTAAGGAGAAAAAAAATAGGAGGCATTACTTATTGACTGACCCTCGTACTTCCTTAAAGATTTGTCTTCCGAGGCGCTGAGAAGACTGGACAGGATCAGATCCGCCTTTCGAGGATCAGAGGAGACTGGGACGGGAGCAAATTTAGAGTCTGAGAGGCTCTAGGTGTGCTGAAGAGAGCTCTGCGGTAACTCTGCCACAGTGATTGCAGCCATGTGAACTGGCAACAGTAAGGAATTGACTAACCTAAAGGGTGTGGCCCTAGTTCCAGCATGTGAGATAGTGGAGAGACTGAAAGGGAAAGAAGCAGTAGAGTGATGTGAAATAATATTGAGGAAATTTGGTATGGGAAAGTGGGTAAATCTGGAAGAGAAGGAATGGGAGAAATATATCTGCAATTGGGAAGGATGGTTGAAAGATAAAAACAAACTAGAGCAGGCTAGGATGTGGTTAGAAGTAGCAAAACATCTCTCAATGAGTGAACATAAATCAGAGGAAACCAGGCATGGAACTGTCTATGTAATCTATGATAGTTTGAAAAAGTGTCAGACCCCTGTAGTCTCTGTACCTGATGTGAATTCTGCACCCCCTTCAGCACCCCCGCCTTATGCTGGGTCAATGGGATGGACTTGCAGACATTGTAGTAATCAGAATCCCCCTGGGATCAATTGTTGCAGGTCCTGTGGGTCTTTACACCCAGGGACAACACCCAGGGTGCCTCTGTTCCCTATGAGGACCACTAGTCATGTACAGTTTCAACCTCCTAGGATGGTTGATAATGTTCAGGTACACGATCCCCCCCAAGTATGGCCAATAGAAACATATCAGCCTTGGTCCCCCGGTGAACTTATTGCCCTCGCTACCCAGCTCTCAGATCCCCAAAAAAAACCTTAACATTTAGAATGTGCCTCCTGGGTGTTCAGGAGGCATATTGGGCCACATGTGATGATCTAGTTTCTGTCATTCTGCAGAAAGGTAGTGACCCCTTAATTATGACAAGTTTTTTACTTTGTACTGCCACGAACAGGCTGGACATGTGTCTGGTGCTCTTACCCAAGAACATGGTGGTAGGCAGCGCCCTCTAGGGTATTACTCTGTAACCCTAGATCCAGTCATTATGGGGTCTCCTACTTGTGTTAGAGCTGTGGCAGCTGCTTCAGAACTCATTAAAAAGACAGAGGACATAGTGTTAGGAAGCCCCCTCACACTTCAAGTTCCTCATGCTGTATCTGAAATACTTCAACAGGCTCAGACCCGCCACCTCTCAGCATCAAGGTTGACAAAATATGAAGTCTCATTCCTTACATCCCCCCATATAACTATCAAATGCTGCAATGTTCTAAATCCAGCTACTCTACTTCCAGTGGATTTAGAAATGGAGGAAAGTATCAGGATGGGGAAGAGGTAGGCACCTGGAGCCAAGACATGAGCCAAGACCTGCCCCTGTTTTTCAAATTAGCAGATGAGGAAGCTCAGTTTGATATGGCATATGAACATGATTGTCAGGCATTGATGGAAGCTGAAATAAAGGGCTTGGCAAATATTACTGATATACCACTCACTAACCCCTCTGCTGAGTATTTTGTAGATGGTTCCAGAGCTTGGGACAGTGTACAAGGACGATTCATCACCGGGTATGCAGTAGTCCACAATGGTAAGGCAGTAATACAAGAACCACTCCCCTCCAGCTGCTCTGCGCAACCGGCGGAGCTTAAAGCACTCGCTGCAGCATGTAATCTGGGAAAAGGTAAAGAAATTAATGTATTTTCTGACTTGCAATATGCTTATGGTGTTACACATAACTTTGGCGCCATTTGGCGAAGCCGTAAATTCTTGACCTCTGCTGGCAAACCTATAAGGAATGCACAAGCGTAGAGCAGCTACTCACAGCACTCACCCTTCCCCGAAGGGCAGCCATAGTCAAAGTGTCAGCACACACTCGGGAACAAACTCACCTTGCAGTAGGGAATGCCTTGGCCGACCAGGCTGCTAAGGAAGCAGCATGACTGCCTCTGACAGAGATACTGGCTATAACAGGTGTGGGAACCCCAGGAGACTCAGAGTCAGGGACTGCAGGAAGTCCCCTTTCAAATAAGGAGACATCCCCTGCACCGGCCCCAGTGGCCGTGGACCTCGAACTACTGCAGGTCTTCCAGACCCAGGCTCCCCCCACAAGCAGAATGCATGGGTCAAAGCGGGCACCGTACAGTCAGTGTCAGGGGTATGGCAGGTAAACAAGCGTATTTGCCTTCCACGCTGCCTGTTCCCCATGATGGCTGCCCTTGCACATTCTCCGGTGCATAACTCAAAGGGTGTTATGTGTGCAGTGGTGCTACAAAACTGGTGTGCCCCAAGGTTCCCGAATACGGCTGCAAAGTATGTTCAAGAATGTCTAGTTTGTGCAAAACATAACTCTGGTAGGCCTATTCGAGTCCGACGGAAATGCACACCAAAACCAGATTACCCATTTCAGAGACTGCAGGTGGACTACATATAGCTACCTAAGGTGGGTAATTATGAATACGCCCTGGTATGCATTGACCTTTTCTCTGGGTGGCCAGAATCTTGGGCGGTGAGTAAAGCAAACACAAAAACTACTGCTAAAAAATTGATCAGTGAGGTGGTTTGTAGATATGGGGTTCCCGAAACTATAGAAAGTGACAGAGGAACCCACTTTACTGGGGAACTAATGAAACAAATCATGGTCACTCTTGGGATAGAACAGGCTTTCCATGTTCCCTATCATCCACAAAGTAGTGGGAAGGTGGAACGCCTCAATGGTACCTTAAAACTAAAAATCCAAAAGTGCATGGAAGAAACACACTTGTCCTGGGTAGATTGTTTGCCCATAGCATTGTATTCAGTGAGGACCGCCCCAATGGGGAGGAAGAAGCTGTCCCCATATGAAATACTGTTTGGTAGTGTCCCTAAGAAAGGGTTGTATTTCCCACAGCAGCTGCAGACCTCCTATGGTTCTCTCACTGAATATGTTCTGGAGTTGCATAAACATTTGACTGTTACTCATAATCGTGCTTTTTCCTGTATCCCAGGACCCAATTGCCTCAGCGGCACTCACATTTTGGTACCAGGAGACTGGGTCGTGGTAAAGAGACATATGAGGAGACCACTGGAGCCCAGATACAGTGAACCATTCCAAGTGCTGTTAACCACTGCCACTTCTGTCAAGCTTCAAGGCAAGGACACTTGGATCCATGCCAGCCATTGTAAAAAGGTCTTGAACCCCAGCAGCAGCAAAGATGATGACCTGTTTGTTTGAACTATGGTGATAGCAACCGTACCCCTTGCCCTAACTCTCCATGAAGTACTTAAAGAGAACTGGGATAACAAACTGATAAAGCATCACCAAGTCTTACTCCAAGACATGAACTCTAATGACTGTCCTAAGAACTGTTGGATAGTTGCACCCATAGTCTAATATCCTCCAATACTATGCTGTCAGGAATTTCCAACACACACCGAGGGACGACATCGGGGAGATCACGCAATATCTCACCGTGCCATCACGCTGTCCGTATTTTGCCCGGAGTCGCGAGCACACGATCCAGACTACTCTCTACGTAGGTATCGGTAAGCGACCAGTGAGCGCATGGCGCAACACCCTGGGTTCCACAGCCTGGAATCCATGTTTAACGCCCTCCGTATGGTCACTGTCAGCTTCACGATAGCCCAATTATTAATACTCTCTGCCACCACCGGCCAGTTTGAAATATAATACAGGCCTGGCCGGACGCCTGCGTTTTGGTAGCGTATATGGCTTCGGGGAAGGGAAAGATTACAAAACAAAAGAAGCAGAACTATTAAATTTTATATTTAATCTAAAAGGGAGGCAGTGTTTAGGAAAAATATATACAAGTATGTTACAAAGAAGACATTAAAATACATACGCAGTTACATAAAATAAACAGGGTAAAAAGAAGAAACTTACACTATACGATCACGGAGACGATTCAATATAGGTGGAGGAGGGGCTCTCCAGTTGGAATATGCTGTTATTGAACAGCACCCGTTGCTTATAATTCTTATTCCCCCCTGGCAATGAGTGCTCCTGTCTTCTCCATGGATTCTCTTATACCTAAGGGGAGATCTGGCCACACGCCCCTTGTGGTGACATCATGTGGGCCGGTCTCCAGCCTGTACATTTTTATTAAAAACGCTGACTTCTGCGATAACTCATCGCTGGTTGATCGTAGAAGCGTGCAAACTACGCCATTTTTTCCCTTATGATTTTATCTTTATTTAGATATCACACATCACATAGCTGCAGTCTGCCATTCTGGTGTTTTTGCGCTACAGCTCCCTGATTTTGGTTACAGCCCTGGGAAAATGCCTATACATTCCTGGGCTGATTTGATCACTACACATATGGGTCCCGTTACTGTCGGACGTATGGAACTCATAATATTTCATAGTTCATATCGGAGTCGATCTGGCTATAGCTGGTGGCCAGGAATTGTTGTGAGTGCCTTTGAACTTAACGAACCATTTCCTCTTTCCTCCAAACTCAGGCCTGGGAGAAAGTGTCAATCTATCTCAGGTCTGTGTTTTAATTACCTCCTGCGTCTTTCAGAGACAAGATGCTTGCTTCCTAACAAAGTTATAACACTCCTTGCCTGGCATTGTTTGCATTAGCTATTTCTCAGGCATGTGCTAATTGGGGCTTTTGTGCTGAGCAGGAGGGGAATAAGGGAGGGGGGGTGAACATCTATGTCAGGCAGATATGGAAGAACATTTTCCTGATACTAAGATTTTCCTGACATATGCCTTATTTAGCTATTCCAGTGACTTTGAAAGAAATGTTTTACTTAAGCAACTACACTTTTCTAGTGTTGAGCGAGCACTAAAATGCTCGGGTGCTTGAAGCTCGGGCCGAGCTCAGCGTGATACTCGGGTGCCCAATGTTAGTCTATGGGAGACCCGAGCATTTTTGTGGCGGCACCCCCGGCAGTCTGTAGAAAGCCTAAAAAGTGCCCGAAACGATAGTGACAGTGCTAAAATGACATGGGGACAGCATGGGGATCGCCCCAGGAAGCATTTCTGACCCCCAGGTCACTGCTGTCAACAACGTGGTCAGAAGTATTAAGCCACATTTACGGGCTCACAATAAAAAGTTCAAAAACGAAACTGAAACGGTTTTCCTGTGAAATATGTTAAGGAACATGCTTTCCAGGGTAAAGACTTGTGTATAAGGTAAAATAAATAACCAAAAACAAAAATACTCCTCTACACCTTAGGCTATGTTCACTAGTAGCATTTTTTATGCGTTTTTGCACTTTTGTATTGCTTTGAACCATGACAAATGCATTCCCCAGGAAATGTCATTTTAACATTTTACAATCTTATCTGGCCATGTGCTGTGTGACACATGCATACAGTGCTGAAAAGACATGGGAACAGCATGGGGAAGACCCCTGGAAGCATTTCTGACACCCAGGTCACTGCCTTAAAGTGTGCCCATCAGAAGTGATTCTTGCCGCATCAGAAGATGCACACTTGCAACTATCCCTGTGCAAGTCCTTGTCCCAGGGCAGTGTTCAATTGTACCTCCCCCATTCCTTGCAATGCAAACGCAAGTATGCAACCTGCCACCCACCCACCCCCAGGCTGCAATACCATACTGCTTGCTTGCACTTGAAATTGGGCCTTTTAGGCCTTTGGAGGCAGACGCCGGCCACCACGTCATGGCTGCGTCGTCGGCCTGGTATCCATACTCAGTCCCCAGCCACTCGGCGGCCAGGTGTCCACGCTCGGTCCCCGGCCGCCCCGCGGCCAGGTGTCCACACACGGTCCACAGCCGCCTGGGGGCGGCCGGGTGTCCATAAACGGTCCCCAGCCACCCCTATTTCTCCTGTTACCTTCCAACACACTTTTCTTAGCCTGGCCTGCTTTAGGGCAGCATTGGATGAGCCCACCAGAGAACCAGACTCCTCCGGTGGGCCCTGGCTTCTCCATCAGGGGAGTTGAGAGTGCCAAGGTGAGGAGCATGATGATGATGATAGAAGTTAGCATCTGCTTTGTTTTCTTGGAATGCAAGCGCATGTATGTAGTAGCGGCTAGGCCTGAGGTGGTCAACATTTTGGGCATATCTTACCTCCTCCGAGGATTGCTGGATGTTTTCCTGCTACTATCCCAGTTCTATGACTCCCGTTAAAACAAAGCTTCAGGTGATAAATGATGGATGAGGTGGTGGCAAAGGAGAAAGAGCAGCAGGAACAGGGACCATTCACATCAATATCAGGCCAGTCAACCACACATGTCTTGTAGGATATGTTTCTGTACCAAAAGGAGCGGTTCGGCTACACAGTTATAGGGCATACAGTGAGTGCAATGCCCATTGCCTACCAAAAATTTCGAGGCACTCCAATGCCCCTTGGAAGTGACATGGAGGTCAGAGGGCCTTAACTAAACCGTTTTTTCCATTTATAGCAACTGGGTCTCCTGTACACTATTGGCCTAAGCAGTGAAAGGAAGGCTTTCCAAAAATTATGAGGAACTGTAATGCCCCTTGAAACAGAAGTGGATTACAGCGTACTAAAAACCTTCTACCCATTATTGGGGAGTGGGTCTCCCTTAGTTTTCGCCTTTGCATTGAAAAGCAAAAGCTGACTAAAATTAGGAGGAAATGCAATGCCCGTTGGAAGAGTCGTGGAGGTTAGAGGTAATTAAAAACAACATTTCAATGCCCCTTGGAAGAGCTGTGGAGTTCAGAGTGGTTTAACAAGACTGTTTTAATGCCCCTCGGAAGAGACGTGGAGGTCGCAGTAGCTTAACAAGACGGTTTTAATGCCCCTTGAAAAAGTGGTGGAGGTCGCAGTAGCTTAACAAGACGGTTTTAATGCCCCTTGGAAAAGTGGTGGAGGTCGCAGTAGCTTAACAAGACGGTTTTAATGCCCCTTGCAAGAGCCATACAGTACAGCATCTTAAAAATATAATTCCCATTATTGGGGAGTGGGTCTCCCACAGTCTTTGCTTATGCCTTCCAAGCAAAAGCTGACAAAAATAAGGACGGAGGAACTTTCAATAATGGCAACACGGACCACGGTCACCCTGGTGGTATACTGGTGGTGGAGGCTGAGGATAAGGAGAAGAACATAAAACAGCCGAAATGAGGAAGCATATATGCATGTGTGGGTGTGAAGCGGTGCATGTGAATACACCTCCCGAAATAACACAGTGGATTTGACTTTATGTTACTCTGCTGTCATTTGGTGGTGATGAGAAGTCTGGCCCAATCCAGCCCTTATTCATTTTGATAAGGGTCAGCTTGTCAGCATTGTCAGTTGACAGATGAGTGCACTTATCAGTAATAATTCCCCCAGCGGCACTAAAAACACGCTCCGATAACACGCTAGCGTCAGGGCAGGCCAGGACCTCCAAGGCATACAGAGCGAGTTCATTCCAAGTGTCCAGCTTGGATACCCAATAATTAAAAGGCACAGAGGAATCACGGAGGATGCTGGTACGGTCGGCAACGTACTCCTTCACTATCTTTTGAAACTTTCCACTCTTTCTGAGAGTACCCCGCGCCTCAGGGTCTGTCCGAAGGTAGGGTCTGAGAAAACTGTCCCAGAACGTTGACAGTGTTCCCCAGCCTCTGCTGGATTGGAGTTGCGTCTCTCTCGCATGTACGTCTTGGTTGGGAAACGAACTGTGACCTCTGCCGCTAGCGTGCTCAGATGGGAATTTTTTTAACAGTTCTGCAGCAAGGGCCTTCTGGTACTGCTCCATTTTTGTAGACTTCTCCACCTCAGCAATAAGAGAGTGAAAGTTTTCCTTGTAGTGGGGGTCTAAAAGTGTCACCAACCAGTAATGACTGTCACCCAACATTTTGACAACACGAGGATCACGGTTAAGGCAGCGTAACATAAAGTCAGCCATGCGTGCAAGACTGGTAACGGGCAAGACTTCCGTGTCCTCACCAAGATGACGACTGACCATGCTCTCCTCATCCTCCTCCTCCTCCCCCCTGTCCTCAGGCCACCCACGCTGAACCGACGGTATGACAGTTGTACAGGTACTACCGTCTACAGCGCATGATACCTGTTCTTCCTCCTCCTCCTCCTCCTCTCCCTCATTGTCCCCCAATGCATGCTGGGATGAGATAAGGCTGGGCTGTGTGTAATCGCCCACTATGGCTTCTTGATCCATCTTATCATACTCTGGCTGCAATGCCTCCTCTTTAATTCTCTGCAGAGAGCGTTGCAAAAGACAGACAAGTGGGATGCTGAGTCTAAAGATGGCGTCATCACCACTCACCACTCACCATCTCGGTGGACTCCTCAAACTCTGTCAAGATGGTACATATGTCAGACATCCAGTTCCACTCCTGAGGTCTTATGTGTGGAGTCTGACCTGAATATCGACGGCCTTGTTGCAGCTGGTACTCCACAACTGCTCTCTTCTGCTCACAAATCCTTTGCAACATGTGGAGGGTAGAGTTCCAACGTGTGGGGACATCACACACCAGTCGGTGTGACGGAAGCTGCAAACGCTGCTGCAACACAGCAATGGCGGCGGAAGCTGTAATTGACTTGCAAAAATGAGCTGACAGGCGGCGTACTTTGACGAGCAGATCTGGCAACTCGGGGGACGATTTAAGAAACCGCTGAAACACGAGGTTAAGCACATGAGCCAGGCATGGTACGTGTGTGATCTCGCCTCAGCTCAGAGCCGCCACCAGGTTACGGCCATTGTCACACACGACCATGCCTGGATGTAGGTTCAGCGGTCTCAGCCACAGATCTGCCTGCTCTTTCACAGCTGTCCACAACTCACAAGCAGTGTGAGGTTTATCACCTAAGCTTATGAGTTTCAGCACAGCCTGTTGCCGCTTGGCGGAGGCAGTACTGCAGTGCTTCCAGCTTGTAAATGATGTGGTGATAGCTGAGATGGAGGCTGAACATGAGGAGGAGGAGGAGGATGATGCGCAGGAGCTGTACACTGTGGGGGCAACTCTGACTGACATAGGGCCCGCAATCCTCGGTATGGGGAGGATGTGTTCCGTCCCAAGGTCCGACTGGGTCCCGGCTTCCACTATGTTTACCCAGTGTGCGGTCAGGGAGATGTACCGTCCCTGGCCATAAGCACTTGTCCACGTGTCCGTTGTCAGGTGGACTCTCCCAGTAAGTGCGTTGTTGAGGGCACGGCAGATGTTTTGGGACACGTGCTTGTGTAGTGCGGGGATGGCACACTGGGCAAAATAGTGTCAGCTGGGGACCGAGAACCGAGGGACGGCCACCGCCATAAGGTGGCGGAAGGATTCCGTCTCCAGCAGCCTAAAAGGCAGCATTTCCAACGCAAGCAGTCGGGAAATGTGCGAATTTAGGACTGTGGCCCGTGGGGCATTGGCTGCGAATTTGCGCTTTCGTTCAAAGGTCTGGGATATGGACAATTGAACACTGCGGTGGGACGTGGACGTTGATGCTGTTTCTTGAGAAACTGCCATAACAAGTGAAGACTGAGAGGAGGGGGCATCTTTGCATGTAATATGGACAGGGGATTGCCTTGCACGCACAACAGCGGAAGAAGCAGTGGTGACACCCGCTGACACTGGTCGTGGACCCTGGGGTTCGCCCCACAAGGTCGGGTGCTTTGCTGACATGTGCCTGATCATGCTGGTGGTGGTCAGGCTGGTAGTTTTGTCACCCCTGCTGATGCTGGCATGGCAGGTGGTACAAATGGCCTTTTTGGAGTTATCAGCAGAGTCTTTAAAAAAATTCCAGACTCTGGAAGACCTACAGGTTGTACTGGCAACGTCTCTCGTGTTGGTGTTACAGGGAGCTGTTGCCTGCCTTCTGTGTGCGGCCACCACACTGCTTCTTCCTGCCTGTTGGGGTACTCTGCCTCCCTCACCCTGTGTGCTGCTGGCCTCGCTCTGCATGTCCTCCTGCCACGTTGAGTCAGTTACTAGATCATCCACCACCTCCGCCTCTTCCACTTGCACACCACGATCCTCCTCCTCACTTACTGGCAATTGTGTCTCGTCATCGTCCACCTCTTGTGACAAATTACCAGTGTCGACTTCCTGTGGCCGTGGCTGTTCAAATATTTGGGCATCGCTACATGGGATCTCCTCTTCCACCACTTCAAGCGGAGCAGGCAAGGGGCACAAATCTGGAAATGGACCAGTGAACAGCTTTTCAGAGTGTCCAAGTGTGGGATCAGTTGCTGTCCGACGACACTCGGCATGGTGGGAGGAAGGAGCATCAGGGTGAGGAGGAGTATGCGGTCGAGACTCACGGCTACTAAGATTTGACCGTGTGGAAGACAGACCGGAGGTGGTGGTGCCCAGGTAACTGGAAGTATTATCTGCTATCCAATTAATAACCTGTTCACACTGATCAGTTCGCAATGCTGGTGTTGTTCTGTGCTTCCCTAGTAATTCGGTCAAGAAGTGGGAGCGAGAAGATGTGGCTGTTGGTTGTGGCACATTTTCACCTTGGCCACGGCCCCGTCCTCTGCACGCACCATCACCAGAACGTCCAGTTCCACGTCCCTTGCCACGCGCTTTGCCCATTGTAAAGGAAGTAAAATAGCTTACACTCGCACTATCAATGAAAAAAGGGTAATAAAAAGTAGATTAGAACCGTGGAAGAGGAAAACCACAGTTCTATTTCTCTGGCCTACACCCAACTCTTTTAAACAATCTGAACAATCAGGGAGAAACAATTACTGTTTTTCTTTACGGAAAAAATACCAAAAGGTGAATAATAGTGATTTTTTACTGTGGAATGGCAAAACCACAGTTATTGTTTACTGGGGCATACCAGACAATTTTAAATAGATATATTTGCGGCTGAACAGTGAGCGACACACTCAAACTGGGTTTTTTTAGGTAAAAATGGCCCAAAAGTGGATAATACAGAGGTTTGAACCGTGGAACTGCAAAACCACGCTTCTATTTCTCTGGCCTTCACCAGACTATTTTCAACAGATATATTTGTGTCTGAACAATCAGGAGACACTATTACTGTTTTTCTTTAAGGCAAAAAATGACAAAAGCAGGATAATACAGAGATTTGACCCGTGGAACTGTAAAACCACAGTTCTATTTCTCGGACCTACACCAGACTATTTTAAACAGATATATTGGTGTCTGAACAATCAGGAGAAACTATTACTGTTTTTCTTTACGGAAAAAATACCAAAAGCTGGATAATAGAGATTTTTTACAGTGGAACGGCAAAACCACAGTTATAATTTACTGGTGTATACCAGACTCTTTTAAACAGATATATTGGTGTCTGAACAATCAGGAGACACTATTACTGTTTTTCTTTACGGCAAAAAATGCCAAAAGCAGGATAATACAGAGATTTGACCCGTGGAACTGTAAAACCACAGTTCTATTTCTCGGACCTACACCAGACTATTTTAAACAGATATATTGGTGTCTGAACAATCAGGAGAAACTATTACTGTTTTTCTTTACGGAAAAAATACCAAAAGCTGGATAATAGAGATTTTTTACAGTGGAACGGCAAAACCACAGTTATAATTTACTGGTGTATACCAGACTCTTTTAAACAGATATATTGGTGTCTGAACAATCAGGAGACACTATTACTGTTTTTCTTTAAGGCAAAAAATGCCAAAAGCAGGATAATACAGAGATTTGACCCGTGGAACTCCAAACCACAGTTCTATTTCTCAGGCCTACACCAGACTATTTTCAACAGATATATTTGTGTCTGAACAATCAGGGAAACACTATTACTGTTTTTCTTTAAGGAAAAAATACCAAAAACTGAATAATAGAGATTTTTTACCGTGGAACGGCAAAACCACAGTTATAATTTACTGGTGTATACCAGACTCTTTTAAACAGATATATTGGTGTCTGAACAATCAGGAGACACTATTACTGTTTTTCTTTACGGAAAAAATACCAAAAGCTGGATAACTGGATAATAGAGATTCTTTGCCGTGGGACGGCAAAACCACAGTTATAATTTACTGGTGTATACCAGACTATTTTAAACAGATATATTGGTGTCTGAACAATCAGGAGACACTATTACTGTTTTTCTTTACGGAAAAAATACCAAAAAGCTGGATAATAGAGATTTTTTACAGTGGAACAGCAAAACCACAGTTATAATTTACTGGTGTATAACAGACTCTTTTAAACAGATATATTGGTGTCTGAACAATCAGGAGACACTATTACTGTTTTTCTTTACGGCAAAAAATGCCAAAAGCAGGATAATACAGAGATTTTTTACCGTGGAACAGCAAAACCACAGTTATAATTTACTGGTGTATACCAGACTTTTTTAAATATATATATTTGCGGCTGAACAGTGAATGACACACTCAAACTGTTTTTTTTTAGGTACAAATGGCCCAAAAGTGGATAATACAGAGGTTTGAACCGTGGAACTGCAAAACCACACTTCTGTTTCTCTGTCCTACACCAGACTATTTTAAACAGATATATTTGTGTCTGAACTGTCACAGGCACACTTATTCCTTTTTTTTTTGGGGGGGGGGACACCAAAAGGTTAATAAGATGGATATTTGTACAGTGTGAAGGAGGAAAAAGAAAAGAGGATTTAGATGAAAAAAAGGAGTTTTCCTGGCCCCCCAGGACCTGGAGCTAAGTCCAGAAATTTCAACAACAGGAGCACACAGGACTGTAATGCAGCGTTTGCTGGTATAACCACTGCGTCTCCTATACAGCCTGCCTGCCTGATATCTGGGATGGATATTAGTCCTGAGAAGGACTGTTTGTTTGACTTGGCAGCCTTTGCAGACCCTACACTAATTATTTCGCAGTATAAATCTCTCCCTAGCTCAGCAGCGCTTTCCCTACACTAGCTGATCCGGAGCGACTGTGTCCAAAATGGCGGCGCCCGGCTTTAAATACTCGAGGTGACGCTGTGCGGCTAGCCAATCAATGTAATGCCCACAAACAACATGGCTGCGGCATTACAGTGACTGGCTGGCAATCCCTGCATGTTCATTGGCTCTGTAAAGAGTGCCAAATATGCAGGGCGGAGACCCGAGCTCCCGCCCGAGTAACCCGGAAATGCTCGATGCTCGCCGAACATCCCGAGTAGCGTGATGCTCAGGCGAGTACCGAGCAGTGTCGAGCATGTTCGCTCAATGCTACACTTTTCCTATTAGACTAAGAACTACAAAAAAGAAGGCTGTAGGTCTAACTGTAGCTGCTTGGGTGACTGAGCCTTGGTTGTTGTTTAACAGGAGTGGTCCGTCTCGAAGTCAGACTGAAATGCCTTGGGCGAGCAGTCGTGTCGACCTCTCCTATTCAGAGTGTAATTAGTGATGAGCAAGCAATAAAATGCTCGGGTACTTGTTGCTCGGGTCAAGCTAATTGGACTAATCGGGTGCTCGACCCGAGCAACGAGCCCAATGTAAGTCTATGGGAAACTCGAGCATTTCTCAGTCGACTCACCCCGGCGGTCTGCAGAGGGCCTAAAAATTGCCCAAATCGATGGGAACAGTGCTCAAATGACATGGGAACAGCATGGGGAAGACCCCTGGAAGCATCTCTGACTCCCAGATCACTGCTGTCAGCAACGTGGTCAGAGTATTACACCACTTTTACGGACTCACAACAAAACATACAAAAACTAAACCAAAATGGATTTTCCTGGGAATATGTTAAGGAACATCCTTTCCAGGGTAATGACTTGTATATAAGGCAAAATAAATAACCAAAAACAAAAATACTCCTCCACAACTTGGACTGTGTTCACACGTAGCGTTTTTGATGCGTTTTTGTACTTTTGAATTGCTTTCAACCAAGACAAATGCATTCACCAGGAAATGTCATTTTAACATTTTACAACCTTATCTGGCCATGTGGTGTGTGACACATCATCAGACACATGCATATGTAGCGCCCCGAGGGTTCGGCCGCTACAGGGGTATTGCACCTCTGCCAGAGGTGTGATATTCCACTCCCGGGTAAGGATGGAGTATGGACCATGGCTCAGTTAGCTGCATACAGCACACACACCCCATTTCCGAGGGACAGCTCAACGGTGCTCCCACTAGACAGAAGTGCAGGCACGACCGACTATGTCCCTGTCTGGAGTGGGGAGGGGGGTGGAACACCAGTGCTGTAGGGGCAGATAGGGGTTGGTTCCTGAGCATAGGAAGGAGCCCATTGGTTGCTGGTCACCTGGGCTCATGGTCAGAGGGAGGTATAAAAGGTGGGCACCATCTTAGATCTTGGTTCTGTCCAGAGAGGAGAAGACAGGGAGTAGAGGCTCTGTAGGAGCTCTACTCCAGGAGGGCCTAGTAAGAGGCCGAGGAGGAGGTGAGGGGGAGCTGTGGTGCCACCTGAGCCCAGCTCCACGAGAAGGGAGGATAAGAAGGAACAGGAAAGACGGAGGAGAGACAGAGAAACAGAAGGGCTCAGGAACAAGAAGGTGGAAGGGACCCTAAGAACCCACGAGAATCCAGGGTGAAGGGTCAGGCAGATTAAGGGTACCGGATCCCAAGTTGGTGGAGGAGAAACTACCCTCAGCCAAAGACCGGACGTCGTGATCATTTATTGGTGCGACACCTCATCAAACCTGCTAGGAAGGCACCATATAGGACAGCGGAGGATGGGGCCCACGTTTAACCGCACAAGTCCACGGCAGCTGGACAAAAGTGGGTCACTGGTGAGGCAGGCCAGAGAAAGGACAAGAGGGGGTCCTGAGCCATACTCCTAAACTGCCTGGGAGTTGACCGAGCCCCACACCTGGTGGATGCAGTACGGCTCGGGCGGTCACTACGTGTACAGAAGTGACCCGGAGTACCTGAACTGTGAGTAAAAGACATTGGACTGCAGTACATTGTCTGTGTACTCTTTCGCTCCTCCAGCACTAACGGTACTGGGACTCTCACCACCATCACTCCCACCATCCACCACACTGCCCTGGGGCCGCACTCTTCCCGTGGGGAGTCACACCATCCCAGCTGCACATATCATCGGCCCCAGCGGTCTGCCCTGCAGCGGCGGTTCCTAATAACCGCAATCCACGGGTGGCGTAGTCGGACATTATCTGAAACATCTGAAAGGCTGCCACTGGTCTGACCACCCTGAGCCACGGGACCGGGTCGCCACTACTACCCCCATCGTCTCCCTACCGCCCGGTTCCGAGTGCCCCACGGCCCAGGGGGCGAGTCACATACAGTGCTGAAAAGACATGGGAACAGCATGGGGAAGACCTCTGGAAGCATCTCTGACTCCCAGGTCACTGCCTAAAAGTGTGCCTATCATAAGTGATCCTTGGCGCATGCGAAGATGCCTCCCGCCATGCACCTGTCATTGCAGACTTGCAACAATCACCCTCACTTGTCCTACTGCAGCATTCAGTTGTCCCTACCCCATTCCTTGGAATGCAAGTGCAAGTATGCAGGCAGAGGCTGCAATACTATACTGACAAATTTTTGACAGCTGCTTGCACTTGAAATGTGGCCTGGGAAGGACCGCCTAACCACAAACACGTGGACAGGTGTATGTGGCCAGGGACGGTCCGGAGCCAGTCCACAACTTTCTTTGCTAAGAGTTGTATTTAGCTCGGTGAAAGGACTGGCATAGAGGGAAACCGTATCTACCCTGCGTGTCATTTCTCCCAGGAAGTCCTGTAATTGAGCTTGTTGCAGAAGCAATGGCAGCCCGTCCAACATCAACTCACACTTGTCGGTGGTGCTTTGACATACACACACATCTTTCTTTGCGCATTTAATTTCTGGAATACAGAGTTGGACAATGGCCTGGTCTGTAATGCGTTTTGAGAAATAACATGCATAAGCATGGCCGATCCACATTAAAAAAGCAGCCATAGAGTGTCCGGGAACCTTCCCCCACACTTTTCTTAGCCAGGGCTGCTTTTCGGCAGGGTTGGACGGGCCCACCAGAGAACCGGAGACTCCTCCGGCAGGCCCCGGCTTCTCCTTCAGGAGAGTTCATAGTGCCGAGGTGAGGCCATGATGATGATAGAGGCCACCATCTGCTTAGTTTTCTGTTACTTGGAATGCAAGTGCAAGTATGCAGCCAGCCACCCACTCACAGGCCGCTACACTAAGCTGCCAGATTCCTGGGCAGCTCTTTGCACTTGAAATATGGCCTTTTAAGCTCATGGAGGCGGAAGCTTTTCACAACCTCATGCCGGCGGCGGCCGGGTGTCCATACTCGGTCCCCAGCCGCCACTATATTTCCAAGTATCGCCTCCGCCTTCCACAAGCACGGGTCCCACAACATTACCCATGCCCTCCCCAGTGCATTTACTGGGAAGGACTGCCTAACCACAAACACGTGGACAGGTGAATGTGGCCAGGGACGGTACGGAGCCAGTCCACAACTTTTTTGGCTGAGAGTTGTATTTGGCTCGGTGAAAGGACTGGCATAGAGGGAAACCGTATCTACCCTGCATGTCATTTCTCCCAGGAAGTCCTCTAAAGCTGCTTGCACATGAAATGTGGCGTGAACATTACTGCTGGTACTTTTCTGTGGGAATTTGCTTGCCTCCTACCAGCCTGGAATATTTCCAGCAAACTATGGTACGACGCCATGGTATTAGCACTGCCCCCAGTACCAGTAGCGAAGCCATTCCCAATTTCCTTCTCAGGAATTTTATTTGGTAGACTGAGTGGCTGCCCAAATACATTTTCTCACAAAGGAGCTGAAGATAGAGTGGCAGTAGGTGCAAGTTTCTCCAGCCTGTTAGATATTAGAGGGTGAACGGCAGCACATTGGATCAGTGGTTAGCACTGAAGCCTTGCAGCGCTGGGATCCTGGGTTCAAATCTCAGCAAGGACAACATCTGCAAGGACTTTGTATGTTCTCCCCGTGTTTGCGTGTGTTTCCTCCTCTGTAAAAAAGCAGCCATAGAGTGTCCGGGAACCTTCCCACACACTTTTCTTAGCCAGGACTGCTTCTTAGCAGGGTTGGACTGTCCCACCAGAAAATCCTCTGGTGTGCCTTGGCTTCTACCTCAGGAGAGTTCATGATAACACTAACTTTGCAGCTGTTATGGGGCTCTTGAGCGGGTGAGAAAGGTTAGCCCTCAGAATTAGAGATGAGCGGTGTTCAACTCGAACTGTTCGCCAATCTCAAATTCGAGCTGTTTTGGACATTGCCTGCCCTCCGCAGTGTCTTTGAAGGATGGCATGCTGGATGGCAATGTTCTGCTACCATCCAGCCTGCCATCTCAATGCCGTCCCAGCGTGGGAGAATTCTCCTGCTCAAGCGGTGACGTCATTTGCCGGCACCGCATGCGCAGGAGAATTCTCCCATGCTGTCACTGACGTGCATGAGGTGAGCTGAGTTCATTGGACATGAATTCGGCTCATCTGGATGCCGTCACAGCCAGACACTGAGGAGCTTCACTGAGGAGCTTCTCAGTGTCTGCGGCATGGCAAGCTGGATGGCAGCGTTCTGCTGCGCTCCAGCCTGTCATGTTAATGTAGCAGAGCTGAAGCTGTCCTGGGAACCATGGAAAGGTAAGGGTGATGTTGGTTTATTATTTTACTTTTATTGCAGAAGACATTGGCTTCAGCTGGACTGGGCGTGACGGTAAGTAGAGTTTAATTTAGAACATTAAAGAATTGTGTCTTTATTTCAATTAAAGGACTTTATTCTGGGTGTTTGTGTTTTTTTTAACTTTCAATATGGGGTTAGTTATGGGGGCGTCTTATAGACGCCTCTCCATTACTAACCTGGGCTTGATGTCAGCTGGCATTATAAGCTGACATCAACCCCAGCCCTATTACCCCACTGCCACCGCTACAGGGCAGTGGGAAGAGCGAGGCTAAGTGACAGAATTGGCGCATCTGTGGCGCCCCTGAGGGTTCAGTCGCCACAGAGGTACTGCACCTCACCCAGAGGTGTGGTGTCTCCTTCTCTCAGGTAAGGAGGGAGTGTTGCCCGGAATCCCAACACCCGCATTCAACACTACACTGCTCCAGGCCGGCTGGAAGGTCAAGATGCATTGTGTTTTCCTGCTGAGCCCTGTCCCTGGCTGGAGTGGGGGGAACCAAAGGTAGGGGGAACCAGTAGTGGGTGTGGGTGAAGGAAGTAGCGTAGGGGAGCACCATAGTAGGAAGTATATAAAGGGAAGCCATCTTAGCGTGGCAGTTCAGTCAGTAAGAGGAGAGAGTGAGAACAGTCAGGGAGCAGAGTCTCTTTAGGAGCTCTGCTCCACAAGTGGGCCTAGTGATAGCGGTCCAGGAGGGGAGCAGAGGAGGAAGGCTCTGTTCTATAGAAGGGATCCCAGGGGGTACGGCGAGTGCAGGACGGCACCCGTACGCCCCGAATCTGCCAGGTGTCAGAGGGATCAGGCCGCAAGAAGGGGACCGGCCCCTGGACCAGCCGTGTTACTCCAGGTCTCGGCTGGAAAAACCGGAGGCTTCTGACTTTTATAGTGCAGTTGCCACAGCCTCATCCTAGTCACCGTGAAGGTTAAGCAGCTCCGGGAACTCCAGGTTGCCCAGAGGGACTTCAGAGCGCCCGATCGGGACTGTGAGTGGGGAAGCGCCGGGCAGGAGGGAGAAGACCCAGCGTGAGAAGTTGGTCTAGCAAGGAACATAAGGAAAGCGGGGTTCCGTCAAGCACATCTGAGGAAGAGCTGAACCCCCGGTCTGGTGAACGCAGCGCGACGTGGGAGGTTGAAATCCGTACAGTGTACCTGTGGAACTTACGTAAGAACTGTGAGTAAAAACTCGGATGACTGCACTGCACTGCCTCCGTCAATTATTTCAGCTGCGCCATCTCTCCCTCTGCACTACAAGTCCCAGCATCACCACTCACCAAACTCCACACTTCCCCGGGCGCCCGCTCTGCCTGTGGGGTGCAGAAACATCCCAGCTGCCATCCCAACACCCCCGGAGGTCTGCAGCAGCGCTGGTAATCCTTACCAGGTACCACAGGTGGCGTCACGAACTATTTATTTTATTTTTATCTCTATCCAAGTTACAATCCCCTTTTTGGTTGACCGCCCTGGGCCACGGACCGGGCAAGCCACTGTGACATATCCCCCCAGCATCCATAGGCCCGGCTGCCCAGTACCCCATTGCCCCGGGGGTGCGTCACATCCTATGGATGCGCCATTTCTGGGGCGGCTGACGGCTGGTGTTTCTAGCCTGGGAGGGGGCAAATATTCATGGCACCCTTCCTGGGCTATTAATATCAGCCCCCTGCTGTCTGCCTAGCGTTTGCTAGCTATTAAAATAGGGGGGACCCCACGTTATTTTTTTGCAGGGTCCCCCATTTTAATAGCTAGTAAAGGCTAGGTATTCAGCTGGGGGCTGATATTAGTAGTCTGGGAAGCTCAGTGGGTATTACCCCCTTCCCAGGCTTCAAACATCTGCCTCAGCTGTCTGCTTAACCTCTGCTAGAGACTAAAATTACGGGGAACCCCACGCCAATTTTTTCTTTAATAAATCCTTTATTTTAACATTAAATGACAAGTACAGTAACCAACACTGTCATTGTACTTATTATATATGTGACTGACATGTTTCTATCTATCTAATCTATGTGTGATGCTCTATTCTTTCTGTTCTAAATTGTTGGTACCAGTGTATGCCGCTGCTGAATTCCCGGCTTTTCATGTTTCACTGTGAGCACTGTTCCCATCGATTTGGGCAACCACTGTAATGCCACAACCACCATGGCTGTGGAATTACAGTGAGTGGCAGACAATCCCTCCATGATTGGTGCTCTAAATAGCACCAGACATGCAGGACGGGGACCCGAGCTCCCGCCCGAGCATCTCGAAAGTACTCGGCGAGCTCCGAGCATCTCGAGTACTAAGATGCTCGGGCGAGTACCGAGCAGTGGCGAGCATGCTCGCTCATCACTACTTAACAGTATTACTGTGAAAAAATCCAGTTACACTTTTGGTGCACGAACAGTTATTGAACATAACCTCGAACAGCCAAATTTTTTGCAAATCGTTGGAGTTCGTCGAACGACTCAAACACCGCCCAAAGCAGCTCGAATTTGAGATTGGCGAACAGTTCGAGTCGAACATCGCTCATCTCTAGTAGTAAGTAACCGGAACGCCCCCTCAATGTCTGTTTTGGCCATTAAGGTGCCCCTTCCCAACTTCTTGACCCGCCTGATTGCCTTGTCAAAGGAGGGACAGTATATACTGTACTTGGTTCCGCGTCGATGTTGTCGTTTACTGACCTGCCCCTTGGATATGACAAATGGTGGATTAGTCCGAATGTATTGGGTTCCGTTTTTGGCACGACTCCCAACGGGGATACCACTAAGTCTTGTAAGGAAAGTGTTCTGAATGGAACTGCCCTTCTGCCTAAAGATATTTATTTTATTAATTTTCTTGTCACGACGTCTGGGTGTTGGTAGGCTGATTTTAGATTTTTACTCCAGCCTTTCTTGATTTTAGAAGGGCATGACATGCCTATATCTGTGTCTCCTCCTCCTTTTACTCCTCCACTTCTTTTCTTTTCTCATGACTATATGAACTTGTCACTTTTCCATGTGTTAGTTGTGTCTTCTGAGCAGATTGACAGCTTTTGGACACCTTTGCAGGTGTTTTCTAGTGTTTTCTATGTGTTTCTATGTGTTTTTGTTTGCCTGCCATTGGTTTTAATGGTGTTCAATGGTGTTCGACGAACCGTTCGACGAACCGTTTGACGAACCGTTCGGAGAACATGCCGGTGTTCGACGAACCGAACCCGAACACTACGGGGGTGGCTCAACACTACTTGGAATCAAATCCTCTGGTGGGCACAATGTTTTTCAATCTGAAACAGCTTCTCAGTGGGAGTTGTATTTCACCACAGCCATATTCTTTAGCTCGGTGAAAGGGCTGGCATAGAGGGAAACCGTATCTACCCCGACTGTCATTTCTCCGTGGTTCCGCCCACTGTCACACACGACCATGCTTGGCTGTATGTTCAGCAGTGAGAGCCACAGATCAGGCTGCTGTGTTACAGCTTTCAACAACTCTGCAGCGCTGGGCGGTTTGTCAATTAAGCATGTTATCTTCAGCACAGCCTGTTGCCGCTTGGCCAAGGCAGTGCTGCAGTGCTGTCAGCTTGTGACTGATGTGATCATTTCGGTGATGGAGGAGGAGGTGCATGAGCTGAACAATGTGATTATATTGAGGTTAAATTGGTGACGCTGTTTTTTATACTAAAGAAAGATCCTATTGTTTCGTTTTTTTACGTTATTTTTTAAGACAAATGCATTCACCGGGAAATGTCATTTTAACATTTTACAACCTTATCTGGCAATGTGGTGTGTGACACATCATCAGACACATCCTTTTTTATTTATGATGGAGGGACTCTGAAAGTCATAAAGCCTATTTTTACAGGGACATCAGACGGCCCTTACTATTCATAAAAGGCCAGCAGTCGGCCGTAGCTATTGTTAGAGAGCCATCAGCCGGCTATGCTTTGTTGTTCCCATTATTAACAAGTGGGTCTCCTATACTGTTATTGCATATCCAGTGACTGCAATGGCTGCCAAAAATTTGGATGCAAGCCAATACACCTTTGAAGAGACATAGAGGAGGGTCTCAGTAAAAAAAAATGTTCCCATTATAAAGGAGCGGGTCTCCTATAGTGGTAATGCCCATGCTGTGACTGCAAGGGCTGCCAAAACTTGGGAAAAACCCCACTAAGAATTTAAAGACACATAGAGCAGGGCCACAGTAACAAGGTACGACATGTTCCCATTAGAAAGGAGAGGGTCTGCTATACAGTTATAGGGTATGCAGTGAGTATATCGGCTGACCAATTTTAGGAAAAACCCCACTAAGAATTTAAAGACACACAGAGCAGGGCCACAGTAACAAGGTACACATGTTCCCATTACAAAGGAGAGGGTCTGCTATACAGTTATAGGGTATGCAGTGAGTCCAACAGCTGACCAATTTTAGGAAAAACCCCACTAAGAATTTAAAGACACACGGAGCAGGGCCACAGTAAAAAGGTACGACATGTTCCCATTAGAGAGGAGAGGGTCTGCTATACAGTTATAGGGTATGAACAAACAGTGGCCCACCATGTAAAGCTTAACAGACCACGGTATCTAGACAAAGTTGTCAAACCCTGGGCCGATAATTGCCTACTCACATATTTAATATATTGAAAAAGGAGAACAAATGAGTAATGTGGCATAAAGAGCATGTTTTTATTACATAGAAATCACATAATAGCAAGTACAAAACATCACATGAAGGAGGATATAAAGTGCATGGTGCCTGGTGTTGGGGGGTCATAAGGGTGACAGGGCAAACAAAATATATAAACATATAAATATGTAAATAAGGGCGGTTGCACATACATAGTGGAGGTGGATATGGGAGATTCAATATTATATTGCATACAATATCAGTGCACAATTGCATCAGATTATATGGGTAATCCCAATTGGTGCCCAGACCACCCCCCTATATTAGGATCAAACATGCAACTCACCCACAACAGTGTCCGAAAAGCCCTCCAGTCCCTGGAACCCCCCAGCAGAGGTAGAGATGGTGGCGGCGCGCCCCGACGCGCGTTTCGCCGGTCTTTATCAAGAGGCACATTCTTAGAGCGCCTGTAGGACCTACTTATATACGCCCCTGACCCATCATGTGATCCAAGGGTCATGGGAACTCATTGGAGTATGATGGCGCGTGCGCCCGGAGTCACGCCCCCCGCCGCACGCACCCAAGCCATCATGCCTCGGGCACGCGTCAGGGAGCGCACCTGGAGACATGCCCCCAGAGGCGCGCCAGGGACATCGAGACAGACGGGCACGGGGGAGCAACGGACCGCGGCGCATGCACACTACTCGTTGAGTATGTATGCAGAGAGACAGCTGACCCATTTACAGCATATTCAAGAGAAGAGAGGAGACAAGCAAATCCCTTACGGGTAATGACTAGTGTTGAGCGAACATGCTCGACACTGCTCGGTACTCGCCCGAGCATCACGCTACTGGGGATGTTCGGCGAGCACCGAGCATTTCCGGGTTACTCGGGCGGGAGCTCGGGTCTCCGCCCTGCATGTTTGGCGCTCTTTACAGAGCCAATGAACATGCAGGGATTGCCAGCCAGTCACTGTAATGCCGCAGCCATGTTGTTTGTGGGCATTACAGTGATTGGCTGGCCGCACAGCGTCACCTCGAGTATTTAAAACCGAGCGCCGCCATCTTGGACACAGTCGCTCCGGATCAGACAGTGTAGGGACAGCGCTGCTGATTTAGGGAGAAATATATCCTGCAAAATAGTTAGTGTAGGGTCTGTAAAGGCTGCCAGATCAAACAAACAGTCCTTCTCAGGACTAATATCCATCCCAGGTATATCAGGCAGGCAGGCTGTATAGGAGACGCAGTGGTTATACCAGCAAACGCTACATTACAGTCCTGTGTGCTGCTCCTGTTGCTGAAATTGCTGGACTTAGCTCCAGGTCCCGGGGGCCAGGAAAAATCCTTTTTTTTTAGCTAAATCCTCTTTTTTTTTTCCTCCTTCACAATGTACAAATACCCATCTTATTAACCTTTTGGTGCCCCCCCCCCCCCAAAAAAAAAGTGTGCCTCTGATTTTTCAGACACAAATATATCTGTTGAAAATAGTCTGGTGTAGGCCAGAGAAATAGAAGTGTGGTTTTGCAGTTCTATGGGCCATTTGTATCTAAAAAAAACAGTTTGAGTGTGTCGCTCACTGTTCAGCCGCAAATATATATATATTTTAAAAAGCCTGGTATACACCAGCAAATTATTACTGTGGTTTTGATGTTCCACGGTAAAACATCTCTATTATCCTGTTTTTGGCATTTTTTGCTGTATAAAAATAATAAGTGTCTCCCTTATTTTTCAGACACAAATATATCTGTTGAAAATAGTCTGATGTAGGCCAGAGAGACAGAAGTGTGCTTTTGCTGTTCCACGGTAAAAAATCTCTATTATCCTGCTTTTTGCATTTTTTGCTGTAAAAAAAAAAATAAATAGTGTCTCCCTGATTTTTCAGACACAAATATTTCTGTTGAAAATAGTCTGGTGTAGGCCCGAGACATACAAGTGTGGTTTTGCAGTTCCACGGTACAAACCTCTGTATTATCCACTTTTGGGCCATTTGTATCTAAAAAAAACAGTTTGAGTGTGTCGCTCACTGTTCAGCCGCAAATATATATATATTTTAAAAAGCCTGGTATACACCAGTAAATTATTACTGTGGTTTTGATGTTCCACGGTAAAACATCTCTATTATCCTGTTTTTGGCATTTTTTGCTGTATAAAAATAATAATAGTGTCTCCCTGATTTTTCAGACACAAATATATCTGTTGAAAATAGTCTGGTGTAGGCCCGAGAAATACAAGTGTGGTTTTGCAGTTCCACGGTACAAACCTCTGTATTATCCACTTTTGGGCCATTTGTATCTAAAAAACAGTTTGTCTGTGTCGCTCACTGTTCAGCCGCAAATATATATATATTTTAAAAAGCCTGGCATACACCAGTAAATTATTACTGTGGTTTTGATGTTCCACGGTAAAACATCTCTATTATCCTGTTTTTGGCATTTTTTGCTGTATAAAAATAATAATAGTGTCTCCCTGATTTTTCAGACACAAATATATCTGTTGAAAATAGTCTGGTGTAGGCCAGAGAGACAGAAGTGTGCTTTTGCTGTTCCACGGTAAAAAATCTCTATTATCCTGCTTTTTGCATTTTTTGCTGTAAAAAAAAAAAATAGTGTCTCCCTGATTTTTCAGACACAAATATATCTGTTGAAAATAGTCTGGTGTAGGCCCGAGAAATACAAGTGTGGTTTTGCAGTTCCACGGTACAAACCTCTGTATTATCCACTTTTGGGCCATTTGTATCTAAAAAAAACAGTTTGAGTGTGTCGCTCACTGTTCAGCCGCAAATATATATATATTTTAAAAAGCCTGGTATACACCAGTAAATTATAACTGTGGTTTTGCTGTGCCACGGTAAAAAATCTCTATTATTCAGGTTTTGGTAGTTTTTTCCGTAAAGAAAAACAGTAGTGTCTCCTGACTGTTGTGACACAAAAATATATCTGTTGAAAATAGTCTTGTGTAGGCCCGTCATCCCAGTGTGGTTTCGCAGTTCCACGGGTCAAATCGCTGTATTATCCAGTTTTGGGCCTTCGGTATCTAAAAAAAAAGCAGTTTGAGTGTGTCGCTCACTGTTCAGCCGCAAATATCTCTATTTAAAAAAGTGTGGTATACCCCAGTAAACAATAACTGTGGTTTTCCTCTTCCACTGTTCTAATCTACTCTTTATTACCCTTTTTCCATTGATAGTGCAAGTGTAAGCTATTTTACTTAATTTACAATGGGCAAGGCGCGTGGCAAGGGACGTGGAAGTGGACGTTCTGGTGATGGTTCGTGCAGAGGACGGGGCCGTGGCCAAGGTGAAAATGTGCCACAACCGACAGCCACATCTTCTCGCTCCCACTTCTTGACCGAATTACTAGGGAAGCACAGAACAACATCAGTATTGAGAACTGATCAGTGTGAACAGGTTATTAATTGGATAGCAGACAATACTTCCAGTTACCTGGGCACCACCACCTCCGGTCTGTCTTCCACACGGTCAACTCTTAGTAGCCGTGAGTCTCGACCGCATACTCCTCCTCACCCTGATGCTCCTTCCTCCCACCATGCCGAGTGTCGTCAGACAGCAAGTGATCCCACACTTGGACACTCTGAAGAGCTGTTCACTGGTCCATTTCCATATTTGGGCCCCTCGCCTGATACGCTTGAAGTGGTGGAAGAGGAGATCCCATGTTGCGATGCCCAAATATTTGAACAGCCACGGCCACAGGAAGTCGACGTTGGCAATCTGTCACAAGAGGTGGACGATGACGAGACACAATTGCCAGGAAGTGAGGAGGAGGATCGTGGTGCGCAAGTGGAAGAGGAGGAGGTGGTGGATGATCTAGTAACTGACCCAACGTGGAAGGAGGACATGCAGAGTGAGGCCAGCAGCACACAGGGGGAGGGAGGCAGAGTACCCCAACAGGCAGGAAGAAGCAGTGTGGTGGCCGCAGACAGAAGGCAGGCAACCGTTCCCCGTAACACCAACATGAGGGACGTTGCCAGTACAAGCGGTAGGTCTTCCAGAGTCTGGAATTTGTTTAAAGACTCTGCTGATAACCCCAAAAAGGCCATATGTTCCACCTGCCATGCCAGCATCAGCAGGGGTGACAAAACTACCAGCCTGACCACCACCAGCATGATCAGGCACATGGCAGCAAAGCACCCGACTTTGTGGGGCGAAACCCAGGGTCCACGACCAGTGTCAGCGGGTGTCACCACTGCTTCTTCCACTGTTGTGCGTGCAATAGAACCCCCTGTTGTGTGTGCAAGGCAATCCCCTGTCTATACTGCATGTAAAGATGCCCCCTCCTCTCAGTCTTCACTTGTTATGGCAGTTTCTCAAGAAACAGCGTCAACGTCCACGTCCCACCGCAGCGTTCAATTGTCCATATCCCAGACCTTTGAATGAAAGCGGAAATTCGCAGCTAACGCCCCACAGGCCACAGTCCTAAATTCGCACATTTCACGACTGCTTGCATTGGAAATGCTGCCTTTTAGGCTGGTGGAGACGGAATCCTTCCGCAATCTTATGGCGGTGGCCGTCCCTCGGTACTCGGTCCCCAGCCGACACTATTTTGCCCGGTGTGCCATCCCCGCACTACACAAGCACGTGTCCCAAAGCATCTGCCGTGCCCTCAACAACGCAGTTACTGGGAGAGTCCACCTGACGACGGACACGTGGACAAGTGCTTGTGGCCAGGGACGGTACATCTCTCTGACGGCACACTGGGTAAACATAGTGGAAGCCGGGACCCAGTCGGACCTTGGGACGGAACACATCCTCCGCACACCGAGGATTGCGGGCCCTATGTCAGTCAGAGTTGCCCCCACAGTGTACAGCTCTTGTGCATCCTCCTCCTCCTCCTCATGTTCAGCCTCCATCTCAGATATCACCACATCAGTTACAAACTGGAAGCATTGCAGTACTGCCTCCGCCAAGCGGCAACAGGCTGTGCTGAAACTCATAAGCTTAGGTGATAAACCTCACACTGCTTGTGAGTTGTGGACAGCTGTGAAAGAGCAGGCAGATCTGTGGCTGAACCTACATCCCGGCATGGTCGTGTGTGACAATGGCCGTAACCTGGTGGCGGCTCTGAGGCGAGGTGGGATCACACACGTACCATGCCTGGCTCATGTGCTTAACCTCGTGTTTCAGCGGTTTCTTAAATCGTACCCCAAGTTGCCAGATCTGCTCGTGAAAGTACGCCGACTGTCAGCTCATTTTCGCAAGTCGGCTACAGCTTCCGCCGCCCTTGCTGTGTTGCAGCTTCCGGCACACCGACTGGTGTGTGATGTCCCCACACGTTGGAACTCTACCCTCCACATGTTGCAAAGGATTTGTGAGCAGAAGAGAGCAGTTGTGGAGTACCAGCTGACAAACAGGATGACATATGTACCATCCTGACAAACTTTGAGGAGGCCACCAAGATGGTGAGTGGCGATGACGCCATCATTAGTGTCAGCATCCCACTTGTCTGTCTTTTGCAACGCTCTCTGCAGAGAATTAAAGAGGAGGCATTTCAGCCAGAGTATGATGAGATGCATCAAGAAGCCGTAGCGGGCGATTACACACAGCCCAGCCTCATCCCATCCCAACGTGCATTGGGGGACAACGAGGGAGAGGAGGAGGAGGAGGAGGAAGAACAGGAGCTGCTATCATGCGTTGTAGACGGTAGTACCTGTACAAGTGTCATACCGTCGGATCAGCGTGGGTAGCCTGAGGACAGGGGGGAGGAGGAAGAGGAGGAGGAGAGCATGGTCAGTCGTCATCTTGGTGAGGACACGGAAATCTTGCCCGTTACCACTCTGGCATGCATGGTTGACTTTATGTTACGCTGCCTTAACCGTGACCCTCGCGTTGTCAAAATGTTGGGTGACAGTCATTACTGGTTGGTGACACTTGTAGACCCCCGCTACAAGGAGAACTTTCACTCTCTTATTCCTGAGGTGGAGAGGTCTACAAAAATGGGGCAATACCAGAAGGCCCTTGCTGCAGAACTGTTAAAAAATTCCCATCTGAACACGCTAGCGGCAGAGGTCACAGTTCGTTGCCCAACCAAGGCGTACAGGCGAGAGAGATGCAACTCCAATCCAGCAGAGGCAGGGGAACACTGTCAACGTTCTGGGACAGTTTTCTGACACCCGCCCAGCTTACAGGCCCTGAGGCGCGGGGTACTCTCACAAGGAGTGGAAAGTTTCAAAATATGGTGAGGGAGTACCTTGCCGATCGTACCAGCGTCCTCCGTGATTCCTCTGTGCCTTTTAATTATTGGGTATCCAAGCTGGACACTTGGAATGAACTCGCTCTGTACGCCTTGGAGGTCCTGGCCTGCCCTGCCGCTAGCGTGCTATCGGAGCGTGTTTTTAGTGCCGCTGGGGGAATTATAACTGATAAGCGCACTCGCCTGTCAACTGACAATGCTGACAAGCTGACCCTTATCAAAATGAACAAGGGCTGGATTGGGCCAGACTTCTCATCACCACCAAATGACAGCAGAGTAACATAAAGTCAAATTCACTGTGTTATTTCGGGAGGTGTATACACATGCACCGCTTCACACCCACACATGGGTATACGCTTCCTCGTTTTGGCTGTTTAATCTTCTTCTCCTTATCCTCAGCCTCCACCACCACTATACCACCAGGGTGCCAGCATTGCAAGTTCCTCCGTCCTAATTTTTGGCAGCTTTTGCTGGGAAAGCATAAGCAAATACCATGGGACACCCACTCCCCAATAATGGGACTTATGTTTGTAATATGCTGTACTGCATGGCTCTTGTAAGGGGCATTGCAAGTTGCTCTGTCCTAATTTTTGGCAGCTTTTGCTGGGAAAGCATAAGCAAATACTATGGGAGACCCACTCCCCAATAATGGGACTTACGTTTGTAATATGCTGTACTGCATGGCTCTTGTAAGGAGCATTGCAAGTAGAGATGAGCGTTGTTCTACTCGAACTGTTCGCCAATCTCAAATTCGAGCTGTTTTGGGCGGTGTTCGAGCCGGTCGGCGAACACGAACAATTTGAGAAAAATTCGGCTGTTCGAGGTTATGTTCGATAACTGTTCGTGCACCAAAATCATAACTGGATTTTTTCTCAGTAATGATGAAAATTAATGTTAATACGCAGTTTGAGTGTACAGCGGGGCGGGGGGAGGGGCAGGGGATGGATCTCTGCAGGAACAATGAAGATCTCCATTTTTTTTTCTCTTTCCCGCATTTGCAGTGGGGAGGTGCAATCTGTCAGCCTATCAGCAGCGCACACACGGAGCGAAGTGCTTTTTTTCACACAAGCAAGGGCATGTGTGATTGGCAGTGTATGTCACATGTCCTTGCCCTATAAGACCAAGCCATTTTCCCCGTCGCCACCATTTTCTCACTGCTGCAGCTGCGTGTTAGACGGCACCGCTGTTGCTGTGTGCGCTATACCTTGTTAATTTCAAGCCAATTTTCGCACAAATATACAGATAGCTTGGGAGTAGGGAATAGTTGTGATTGCAGTCCTTTTAAGGACTAGGTTACAGCATTTCCTACGACTTTTATCAGGCAGGTCTGTGCTCTTAAATAGATAGATTGTGGGAGTAAAGACTAATTGTAATTGGAGTCCTTTTCAGGACTAGGTTACATCAGTTCCTATCAGTTTTTGCCAGGCAGGTCTGTGCCAGTGCTGTGCAAGTTTTTTTCACAGCATTTGGCTGAATCTAGCAAAGCTAATCCTTTTTGGCCTATTGCAGAGTGTGTTAGTCAGTGGAGTAGCCTATCTGTGTTGCAAGATATACCACCTGTGTATAGAATACCAATTTTTTTACTGCACCTAGTGAAGTAAAATCTTTTGGGCATAGCATCATTCTATTAGTCCATCTATACTGACCTCCATCAGGTTGCAAACTGAATATAATTTTTTTCTGCATCTAGCTCTGAAAAAATATTTGGGCTTCTAGCAGTGTGTGGGACTTGGTCTATTAGTCCATCTATACTGACCTCCATCAGGTTGCAAATTAAAAATAATTTTTTTCTTCATTTAGCTCTGAAAAAATATTTGGGCTTCTAGCAGTGTGTGGGACTTGTTCTATTAGTCCTTCTATACTGACCTCCAGCAGGTTGCAAATTGAATATAATTTTTTTCTGCATCTAGCTCTGAAAAAATATTTGGGCTTCTAGCGGTGTGTGGGACTTGGTCTATTAGTCCATCTATACTGACCTCCATCAGGTTGCAAATTAAAAATAATTTTTTTCTGCATCTAGCTCTGAAAAAATATTTGGGCTTCTAGCAGTGTGTGGGACTTGGTCTATTAGTCCATCTATACTGACCTCCATCAGGTTGCAAATTAAAAATAATTTTTTTCTTCATTTATCTCTGAAAAAATATTTGGGCTTCTAGCAGCGTGTGGGACTTGTTCTATTAGTCCATCTATACTGACCTCCATCAGGTTGCAAATTAAAAATAATTTTTTTCTGCATCTAGCTCTGAAAAAATATTTGGGCTTCTAGCAGTGTGTGGGACTTGGTCTATTAGTCCATCTATACTGACCTCCATCAGGTTGCAAATTAAAAATAATTTTTTTCTGCATCTAGCTCTGAAAAAATATTTGGGCTTCTAGCAGTGTGTGGGACTTGGTCTATTAGTCCATCTATACTGACCTCCATCAGGTTGCAAATTGAATAAAAAAATTTTCTGCATCTAGCTCTGAAAAAATATTTGGGCTTCTAGCGGTGTGTGGGACTTGGTCTATTAGTCCATCTATACTGACCTCCATCAGGTTGCAAATTAAAAATAATTTTTTTCTGCATCTAGCTCTGAAAAAATATTTGGGCTTCTAGCAGTGTGTGGGACTTGGTCTATTAGTCCATCTATACTGACCTCCATCAGGTTGCAAATTAAAAATAATTTTTTTCTGCATCTAGCTCTGAAAAAATATTTGGGCTTCTAGCAGTGTGTGGGACTTGGTCTATTAGTCCATCTATACTGACCTCCATCAGGTTGCAAATTAAAAATAATTTTTTTCTTCATTTAGCTCTGAAAAAATATTTGGGCTTCTAGCAGTGTGTGGGACTTGTTCTATTAGTCCTTCTATACTGACCTCCAGCAGGTTGCAAATTGAATATAATTTTTTTCTGCATCTAGCTCTGAAAAAATATTTGGGCTTCTAGCGGTGTGTGGGACTTGGTCTATTAGTCCATCTATACTGACCTCCATCAGGTTGCAAATTAAAAATAATTTTTTTCTGCATCTAGCTCTGAAAAAATATTTGGGCTTCTAGCGGTGTGTGGGACTTGGTCTATTAGTCCATCTATACTGACCTCCATCAGGTTGCAAATTAAAAATAATTTTTTTCTGCATCTAGCTCTGAAAAAATATTTGGGCTTCTAGCAGTGTGTGGGACTTGGTCTATTAGTCCATCTATACTGACCTCCATCAGGTTGCAAATTGAATAAAAAAATTTTCTGCATCTAGCTCTGAAAAAATATTTGGGCTTCTAGCGGTGTGTGGGACTTGGTCTATTAGTCCATCTATACTGACCTCCATCAGGTTGCAAATTAAAAATAATTTTTTTCTGCATCTAACCCAGCCAATAGTTTTGGCCTAATACCACAGTTTGGCCACTCAGCTCTGCTCGGTTACCATCCATTGTTTTTTTGTGCAAACAACTCCAGAGTTGTGAATTAGTTAACCACCAAAATGAGTGGAAAAAGGCCTGCTGCTGGTGGAAAGGGGAATAGGCGTGTTGGGAAGGGGAAAAAAGGTTGTGTCCGTAGGGTAGGTGCAGAAGAAAGACCATCTTCCAGCCAAACTAAAATGTCTACTTCTTTTAGCGGACAATGTGATAAGATCCCTTTCTTACGGCCACGCCAATCGCTACAAATTCCAGATGAGGCACAAAAACAGCAGGTGCTTCAACGGATATCAAGTGCTCCTTTAAGTGGGCTCTCCTCCACATCAACTTCAACATCACAAATACTCCAGTGCTCAAAGGTGTCACCCAAATCGCACTTGCTTCCTCACAGCTCCCAAATCTCCAGCTGCCCGTCTGAGTATGAGGTAGAACAGATGGTTGAGTCTGCAGAGCTGTTTACTCATACTATAGCCTGGGAATCAGAGGTCGACTCCAGCGCTTCTGTGAATCCAGACGAGGAAATGATCTGCACTGATGCCCAGAATCTTTATGAGTCGGATCCAGGACCAGACGCAGAAGGTTCTGACCATAATGTAGACCCTCATTCCCAAACTGTAACTCCTGTTGGTGGAGACAATGAGGAAGACGATGATAAGACTCAAATACCTGATTGGAGCGACAACTTTAGTTTTTTGTCAGGGCAGGAACAGGTTGGCTCTGAGGACGACGGGTGTGATAACGCACAGGGTGATGATGATGAGGTCGGAGATCCCACTTACTGTCAACCCACAGTCAGCCAAGAGATGAGGTCAGCAGAGGAGGTGGAGGAAGATGCTAGTGACGACGAGGTCAGGTTGCGCCTTCCTGGACAGAGACGTAGTACTGGAAGCACGTCAACAACTGCATCCTCAAACACAACTCTGCCTCTCACCACAAGTCGTGGTGGCTCTTCAGGTCGCATGGGTGCTAAGCCTTGCATAGCCTGGGCATTTTTTCAGATCGATAAAGATGACCCAACTCGTGTTATCTGTAACATTTGTCAGCAAAAGCTAAGTAGAGGCCAAAAAATACATAGTTTGAGTACTTCATGCATGAACCGGCACATGGACATGAAGCATAAGTTGCAGTGGGAAGCTCAGTGTGCTACAATGCGGTCTAGCCGGCCGGGCCAACCACCATCTGCCATATCTTGTGCATCCGCGGCCTCTTCATCCTCTGTGACTGGGGGGACAGCAGTCACACCTGTTTTGGGGCGCAGACCTGCCACCTCTTTACCCGCAACAGCCAGCGTGATTGGCAGGTCATCATTTTCTTTGGAGGTGGTAACACCAGCTGGTCTTGAGCGCTGTCCGACATCGATAGCACCACCTTTGGATCAAGGCAACCTAACATGTCCGCCTGCATCTTCCTCACAGACCGGCAGTTTGCCGGGGACACCCTTATCAACCCCGTCTAAGCACAATAGCCAGCCCTCGGTCCCTCAGATGTGGACAAGTAAAAGACCATTTCCTCCTAGCCATGAGAAAGCTAAGAGGTTGAATTTCACCATCTGCAAGCTCTTGGCTACAGAAATGCTGCCTTTCCGCCTGGTGGACACAGAGGATTTTCGAGACCTTATGTCCGTCGCAGTGCCCCAGTACCAGATGCCCAGTCGGCACTACTTCTCAAAGAAAGGTGTGCCTGCGCTCCACCAGCATGTCGCACACAACATCACCGCTTCTTTGAGAAACTCTGTGTGTGACAGGGTGCATTTCACCACAGACACTTGGACGAGTAGGCATGGACAGGGGCGTTACATGTCGCTGACTGGGCACTGGGTAACTATGGTGACAGCAGGACAAGGGGCTGCTGTCCAAGTCTTGCCGTCCCCACGAGTTGTGCGTCAATCCTCTTTATGTCATTTTTCCTCCACTGCTTCTGCCGCCTCAACCTCCTCTCGGTCTTCCACCTGCACCCAAAGCCTGTCTGGTCATGCCACAAGCTTTCTAACTGCGCAGAAGGGATCCTGCACACCTCCTTACTATGCTGGCAGTAGGGCTCAACGTCATCAGGCGGTTTTTACATTGAAATGTCTGGGAAATGTGAGTCACACAGCTGAGGAGTTGTGGTCAGCTCTGGAGAACCAATTTCATGAATGGTTGTCTCCACTGGACCTGAAACCAGGGAAGGCCGTGTGCGACAATGCTGCAAACCTGGGTGCGGCCCTTCGCCGGGGCAATGTCACACACGTGCCTTGTATGGCTCACGTGTTGAACCTGGTTGTCCTGCAATTTTTAGCCCACTATCCCAGACTAGATGGCCTTCTGCAGAGGGCACGGTCGCTGTGTGCTCACTTCCGCCGTTCGCATCCCGCAGCTCAGCGACTTACATCTCTACAGAAGTCGTTGGGCCTGCCACTTCACCGGCTAAAATGCGATGTGCCTACCCGGTGGAATTCAACTCTGCACATGTTGCAGCGACTGTGGCAGCATCGACAAGCCCTGGTGCAATACGTTCTGACGTATAGCCTGGGCCAACGAGATTCAGAGGTGGGGCAAATCACGCTGGAGGAGTGGTCTCAGATCAGGGACCTATGCACCCTTCTGCACAGTTTTGAAATGGCGACGAAGATGTTTAGTGCTGACGATGCCATTATCAGCATGACTATTCCGGTGATTTACATGCTGGAGCACATGTTAAACAGAATTCGGAGTCAGGTGGTGGCACAAGAGGAGGTGGAGGAAGTAGAGGAGGAGGAGTTGTATGCGGAAGGGCTAACATCTGCAAGGTCCAGACGGTCGGCAGCACCAGGGCGGCAGGCATGTGAGGGTGGGGGAGATGATTTTACCAGGGCGCATGGTAGCAGCCAAACTAGTGAGGAAGGTGCAGGAGCCCAGGAAGAAGTGGAGGACGAACTGATGGAAGACTCATCAGATGACGGAGACCTTGATCACATTTCTGTTGTGCGAGGTTGGGGGGAGAGGACAGAGGAAGGAAGCATGATTGTTACCTCGCCACCAACACAACAGGGACTTGGTGCTCCTGGATGCGCAACACACATGAGTGCCTTCTTGCTGCACTACCTGCAACATGACCCTCGAATTGTGAGAATTAGAAATAATCCTGACTACTGGGTTGCCACACTGTTAGATCCCCGGTACAAAAGTAAATTTGCAGAAATTATTCCTGCCATAGAAAGGGATGCACGCATGCAGGAGTATCAGCAGAGACTGTTGCAGAATCTTACATGTGCTTTTCCACAAAATACCAGTGGTGCACGTAGTGAATCTCAGAGTTCCAACTTGCCAACCGTGGTCTGTATGGAATTGTTCAATAAAGGACCCAAAATTAAGATAACATAGATGGGAGAGGTCTCTATGAATAGGAATTCCTAAGTATTTGATACCCTGTGAGGGCCAGGCAAAGGGAAAGTTGGACTGGATGGAATCCTATATGGATTTAGGGAGGGAGACATCGAGGGCCTCAGACTTCGCTGCATTGATTTTAAAATTTTACCATGTAACAAAGTGATCTATTTCAGCCATAACAGCAGGGATGGATATATGTGATTGAGTGATATATACTAGGACATCATCAGCAAATAGAGAGCACTTGTACTCGGTGCCTCCCACCTCAATCCACCTAATATTGGGGTTATGGCGAATTGATGAGAGCAGGTGCTCCGTCACTAGGATGTATAAGAGAGGGGACAGAGGACATCCCTGCCTTGTCCCATTGGTGATTGTGAAAGGTGATGAAAATGTTCTGACGCACCCCCTGGGCCTTGGGACACCCGGAGCCGGACCCTTTTTGGTGGATGCTGGTGGTTGTAGTCTTCGTGGCGGCGATCCGGTTCCGTGGCTCAGGGCGGTCAAACCAGTGGCGGAACTATTTATGTGGTTTTGATGTTTAAATGTCCGACTACGCCACCCGTGGATTGCGGTCAGAGTGAACCGCCGCTACAGGGCAGACCGCTAAGGCTGGTGTTGTGGGTGCAGCAGAGCGTAGCATAACTCCCCACGGGAGGAGTATAGCCTCAGGGCAGTGTATGCGGAGGATGGGGGTGATGGTGCAGGGCAGCAGCAGTAACGACACGGAGTCAGTGATGCAGTTCAGGGCCTTTACTCACAGTTCTTATTATCCAGACCACGTCTGCAGGTAACGGCTGCCCACGTCGTACTGTGCTCACCAGGTGAGGGGCTTAGACAACTCCCAGATAACTTTGGAGCGCTTCACAGGACCCCCTTTGTGTGTCCTTTGTCTGGCCTTTCTTACCAACACTTCTGTCCGGCTGCCTCGGGCCTCCTCTTGGTAAACTTGGCGCCAGTTTCCTTGACCCTATGTGGTGCCTTCCTAGCGGGTGGAGCAAGGGGCTGCGCCACATAAAATGTCAGAGCCTCCGGTTTCTAGCTGAGGGTCGTTTCCTGCCTCCACTAGTTCGTGGACCGGTCTCCCCCTTTGGCCTGACCCCTCCACGCAGGTGGATTCGGGCGTGCGGTGGCGACTCGCCCGTCCGCACCCCTGGGATCCCTTCATTCCTCGTTTCTGGAGCCTTCTCCGCTCCTCTTCCTTCCTTCTCCCTCTTGCAGGCCTGGGCCTCTGTTACTAGGCCCGCCTCCGGAGCAGAGCTCATGCAGAGCCCCTGCTCCCTGCCACTTCTGCTCAGACTTCTCTGCACTGAACTAAGATGGTGCCCATCTTTTATACTCCCTTCTCAATGCACCCAGGAACTGCTTCCTCCCTGCTCCTGCACTGCAGGGTTCCCCTTCCTCAGTGTTCCCTCCCCCCACTCCAGCCAGGGACAGGGACTGTCGTGCCCATCTCAGGGGCATATTGGTCGCCCTGCCCCACGGCAATGTGGTGTAATGCATGCAGGTGTCGGGTCCTGATCCACACTCCATCCTTATCTGAGAGTGAGATATCACACCTCTGGGTGAGGTGCAATACGTCTGTAGCAACCGAGCCCTCGGTGCTACAGTTCCATTTATATTCAGCCTAGGTGATGTATTGTGATACAGGGCCGTGATTTTGGCTATAAAAGGGTCCCCTAGACCCCTACCCCAAGCTTTTTAAGAGAATCATATATGGCGTGCCAGGAGACTCTATGGAATGCTTTCTCAGCATCCAACGAGAGTATCTACTTACAAATTTTTAACTGCATCTAGCCCAGGAAATACTTTGTGCCTAGTAGCAGTGTCTGCTAGTCAGCGGATTATCCCGGCTGTTAAGCAAGCTACACCACCTGTAGTTTGGACACTTAATTTTTTCAAAGGAAATGCTTCGGGACCACGGGATACTTAGTGAAGAGCATCAGGAGGCACCCCAAGGCATAGGGGCTGGGACTGGCACTAGGATGCCTTGCGGTGGACAGCCGAGCTCGATCCTTATAAAAGCTTTTTAACTGCAGCAGCTTTAGTGGACGCTACTGGAGCTGGAATTACGCGGCTGCTGGCATGAGACTTGCCCTCCAATAGATCCTTGTAAATGGATTTAAAGTGTATTCATTCAAATTAGAGGGACAATTTAAATTAAAAAGCTTAGAGCTGCCTCCACCACAGGGGGGCTCTCTCGACCCACCAGCGGACAGGCACCAGTATTGGGAGAGGGGGGCTGGCCGTCAGGGTTCACCGCGGCTCTGGCACACACCCGGCGACACGGAGGTGGCACGGGCAGGAGCGGACTGGCCGTCTCGGCTTCTCACTTTTTGGATTTTAGAAGGGCATGACATGCCTATATCTGTGTCTCCCCCTCCTTTTACTCCTCCACCTCTTTTCTTTTCGCATGACTATATGTACTTGTCACTTTTCCATGTGTTAGTTGTGTCTTCTGAGCAGTTTGTCAGCTTTTGGACACCTTTGAAGGTGTTTTCTATGTGTTTCTATGTGTTTTTGTTTGCCTGCCATTGGTTTTAACGGTGTTCGAAGGTGTTCGACGAACAGTTCGACGAACAGTTCGGCGAACACACGGGTGTTCGACGAACCGAACCGAACTCGAACACTACGGGGGTGGCTCAACACTAATTGCAAGTTGCTCCGTCCTAATTTTTGGCAGCTTTTGCTGGGAAAGCATAAGCAAATACTATGGGAGACCCACTCCCCAATAATGGGACTTATGTTTGTAATATGCTGTACTGCATGGCTCTTGTAAGGGGCATTGCAAGTTGCTCCGTCCTAATTTTTGGCAGCTTTTGCTGGGAAAGCATAAGCAAATACTATGGGAGACCCACTCCCCAATAATGGGACTTATGTTTGTAATATGCTGTACTGCATGGCTCTTGTAAGGGGCATTGCAAGTTGCTCCGTCCTAATTTTTGGCAGCTTTTGCTGGGAAAGCATAAGCAAATACTATGGGAGACCCACTCCCCAATAATGGGACTTATGTTTGTAATATGCTGTACTGCATGTGACGCGCCCCCTGGGCCATGTGTACACGTGTGTGGGATACCCGGTGCCGGGTCTCTGGGGTCTGTAGTCTCCGTGGCGGTGACCCGGTCCCGTGGCTCAGGCTGGTCAAACCAGTGGCAATCTTTCTTAGGTTTTGAGGTTAATTGTCCGACTGCGCCACCCATGGATTGCGGTCAGGGAGTACCACCGCTGCGAGGCAGACCGCTGAGGCTGGTGTTGTGTGCGCAGCATAAAATGGGATAACTCCCCTCGGGAGGAGTATAGTCTCAGGGCAGTGAGTGTGGATGATGGGGGTGATGGTGCACGAGCGCAGCAGGAATGACTCAGAGTCTTTGCAGTGCAGTTCAGGGTCTTTACTGATGATTATAAGGTAGACCCTCCAGGAGTACTGGCTAGCATAAGAGGCCTGGTCAGTCTGTGAGCAAGCAGAAGTTCCCCTGGCCAGGTGGAGTTGTAGGCCTCCCCGTCTGTCTGCACTCTTCCTGGCTACCTTGCTGTAAGCGGGTAGAAGTAGCCCACGTCCCTGAGTGTACCGTGTAGTGCTCACCCGTATGGCTGGTGACTTGGGGCCTTCTGTTAGCCTCCGCTCCACGACGGCGGTGCTGGTCCCTTGCTTGTGACTGAGCCTCCGGGCTTCTATGGCCAGAGGACCTGAAATCCCCTGCCGGCTGGTTTCTGCTGCTGGATATATAAGTCTTCACAGCTTCGGACTCCTGTGTCCGTTTCCTATTGTCTTCTTCCAGGGCGAGCTCTGCTCAGCTTCCAGCCCCTCGTCTTTAGCTCCTAGCTCCTACAGAGCTCCTTGCTGTTACTTTCCCTTGCTCTCACTCTGACTCTGACTGTTCTCTGTTCTCTGACTCACTCAACCCCACCCCAGATCCAGTTTATAAGGGCAGAATTCTCCCCTCCCAGGACTGGGGCAGGAGGATGTTGCATGTTTAAGGGATCCTGACCAGGAAACCTCCCACTTGCTCTCCGATGTAATCTCTATTACCGTGGTGACCAGACCCCTGGGGTGCCACACATGGCTCTTGTAAGGGGCATTGCAGTACCTCATAATTTTTGGAAAGCATTCCATTCACTGCTTAGGCCAACAGTGCACAGGAGACCCAGTTGCTATAAATGGAAAAAAAGGTTTAGTTAACACCCTCTGACGTCCATGTCATTTCCAAGGGGCATTGGAGTGCCTCGAAATTTTTGGTAGGCATTGCACTCACTGTATGCCCTATAACTGTGTAGTCCAACCGCTCCTTTTGGTACAGAAACATATCCTACAAGACATATCTGGTTGACTGGCCTGATATTGATGTGAATGGTCCCTGTTCCTCCTGCTCTTTCTCCTTTGCCACTACCTCATCCATCATTTATCACCTGAAGCTTTGTTTTAACGGGAGTCATAGAACTTGGATAGTAGCAGGAAAACATCCAGCAAACCTCGGAGGAGGTAGGATATGCGCCAAAACGCTGACCTCCTCAGGCCTAGCCGCTACTACATACATGCGCTTGCATTACAACAAAACAAAGCAGATGCTAACTTCTATCATCCTCATCATGCTCCTCACCTTGGCACTCTCAACTCCCCTGATGGAGAAGCCAGGGCCCACCGGAGGAGTCTGATAGTCCGGTGGGCTCGGCCAATGCTGCCCTAAAGCAGGCCAGGCTAAGAAAAGTGTGGGAAAGGTTACCGGTACAAATAGGGGTGGCTGGGGACCGAGTATGGACACCCGGCCACCCCCTGGAGGCTGGGGAGCAAGCGGGGACACCCGTCCACCAGGCGGCTGGGGACTGAGTATGGATACCAGGCCGCCAACACAGCCATGGCGTGGTGGCCAGATTCCACCTCCACATGCCTAAAAGGCCCAATTTAAAGTGCAAGCAAGCAGTATGGTATTGCAGCCTGGGGGTGGGTGGGTGGCAGGCTGCATACTTGCGCTTGCATTGCAAGGAATGGGAGAGGTACAATTGAACACTGCCCTGGGACAAGGACTTGAATGGGGATAGTTGCAAGTCTGCAACGACAGCTGGTGCAAGGTGGGAGACATCTTCGCATGTACCATGAACAGGGGTTTGGCATGCACACACTACAGCGGAATAGGCTCTCCTTCCCACTAAATGCACTGGGGAGGGCACAGGTAATGTTTTGGTATACGCGCTTAATCTTATGTATATGGCACACCAGGACAAATAGGGGCGGCTGGGGACTGAGTATGGATACCTCGCTGCCGAAGCAGCCATGAGGTAGTGGCCAGCTTCGGCCTCCTCTAAACTAAAAGGCCCCATTTCAAGTGCAAGCTAGCAGTATGAATTGCAGTCTGGGGGTGGGTGGGTGGCAGGCTGCACACTTACACTTGCATTAAAAGAAAACATAGCAGATGCTAACTTCTGTCATCATCATCATGCTCCTCACCTTGGCACTCTCAACTCCACCGATGGAGAAGTCTGGGCCCACCGGAGGAGTCTGGTTCTCTGGTGGGCTCGTCCAATGCTGCCTCAAGCAGGCCGGGCTAAGAAAAGTGTGTGGGGGGATGTTCCAAGGAGAAATGGGGGCGGCTGGGGACCGTTTATGGACACCCGACTGCCCCCAGGCGGCTGGGGACCGTGTGGACACTCGGCCGCGGGCGGCTGGGGACTGAGTATGGACACCCGGCCGTCGGGCGGCTGGGGACTGAGTATGGATTCCAGGCCGCCAACACAGCCATGACGTGGTGGCCAGATTCCGCCTCCACATGCCTAAAAGGCCCAATTTCAAGTTCAAGCAAGCAAGCAGTATGGTATTGCAGCCTGGGGGTGGGTGGGTGGCAGGCTGCATACTTGCGCTTGTATTGCAAGGAATGGGGGAGGTACAATTGAACACTGCCCTGGGACTAGAACTTGCATGGGGATAGTTGCAAGTCTGCATCTTCTGATGCGGCAAGGATCACTTATGATGGGCACACTTTTAGACAGTGACCTGGGAGTCAGAGATGCTTCCAGGGGTCTTCCCCATGCTGTTGCCATGTCTTTTCAGCACTTTATGCATGTGTCACACAGCACATGGCCAGATAAGGTTGTAAAATGTTAAAATGACATTTCCCGGTGAATGCATTTGTCATAGTTGAAAGCAATACAAAAGTGCAAAACCGCATAAAAAATGCTACTTGTGAACATAGCCGAAGGTGTGGAGGAGTATTTTTGTTTTTGGTCATTTATTTTAACTTATACACAAGTCTTTTCCCTGGAAAGGATGTTCCTTAACATATTTCACAGGAAAAAAGTTTCACTTTCGTTTTATTGTGAGCCTGTAAAAGTGGCTTAATACCTCTGACCACGTTGTTGACAGCAGTGACCTGCGGGTCAGAAATGCTTCCTGGGGCGATCCCCATGCTGTCCCTATGTCATTTGAGCACTGTCACTATCGTTTTGGGCACTTGTTAGGCTTTTAAAAGACTGCCGGGGGCGCCACCGCAAAAATGCTCGAGTCTCCCATAGACTAACATTGGGCTCGTTGCTCGGGTCGAGCACCCGAGTATCACGGCGAGCTCGGCCCGAGCTTCGATCACCCGAGCATTTTAGTGCTCGCTCAACACTAGTAAAGTCTTGTGCCAAAGTGCACCAATTGCCCAATCCTTTATATACCCATATGTGTAAAGGGGGCACATGAGAGATTCATATAAAAGACAAACGGAACTAATGAGCAGAAATATATAAGAATTAAATATATCAAATCGTTCACAAAAGGAAAAAAGGGGGGGGGGAGAGGGGAAAAGGGGAAGAGGGGAAAAGGGGAAGAGGGAAAAGAAGAAGGGGGGAGGGGGGAATTGAAGGGGGAAATGGGGAACGCGTGTCCTAGATCTCCTCCGCGCCGAATGCGTCGTGTCTCATAATCCAAGTATGGTCCAGAATAAGGCATTCGCAGCTTGTTAAAGCGGTTGCTCTAAATGTACAGAGTAAGAAAGAGAGCAAAAGAAAATTAAAAACCAAATACATAAAAACAACAAGCTAAAACAACATCACTACCAGATGTAAAACCGGAAAGGGGAATCTGCGGGAGAGCATCAAAAAGGCAAAGAGCCATAATCACAGAAATGGTGAGAACCCAAGACTTTCGTTTAGGCCACGCGGAGCCAGGGTATCCAAAGTGATGATCCATCTGGCCTCTTTTTGTGCTAGACATTGCTTAGCATTTCCACCCCGGGAGCCCAAATGTACCACGTCTATGCCACGCACCTGCAACGTGCGTAGGTCACAGTTATGAACTGCTTCAAAGTGGCATGGTAAAGTTTTGAGCTCCCGGGGGTCCGTCACTGATTTGGCTGCGCCAATGTCCCGCACATGCTCCCGCACTCTAACTCTCATTTCTCTAGTGGTGAGTCCCACATAGATCTTCTGACGGCCACAGGTGGCGTAATACACCACATAGGTTTCACTGCATGAAATGAATATTGAAATTTTAAAAGTGCGGGAGCCATCAGATGATATAAAGGATGTGCAACGAAGGACATTGGCGCAAGCCACATAGTGGCCACATGGAAAGGAGCCTGTCATGGGACCGTGTGACCCAAAGGGGTTGGGTGAAGGCGGGACATAATGGCTGGAGGTGAGGAGATCCCCCAAATTGTTGGCACGTCTAGCCGTCATTAGTGGGTAATCACCTACCGCGTCGCTTAGGGAGGGCTCCGTGCTGAGAATATTCCAGTGTCGGAAGAGGACACGTCTCATAGTCCCCCACTTGTGATTGAATGTGGAGATGAGGCGGGTCCTCTCCTGAGTCCGGTGTCGGGGTTGTCGAGCGGGGTATAGAAGAAGACTGCGGGGGGTGCTGCGTGCCCTGCCATAGCCACGGCCGATGCATCTATTGCTGTATCCCCTTTGTCTAAAGCGTTCTGTCAGATCTGCAGCCTGTTTTTCAAAATTGAAATCAGTGGAGCATATACGTCTCACCCTTAAGAACTGTCCAACTGGGACGGCCCTGATCATCGATGAGTTGTGTGCAGAGGCAGCATGGACCAGCGAATTAACCGCTGTGGGCTTTCTGAAGACGTCAGTCTGGATGAAAGAGTGTGAGTCTACCCCCAGAGTGACGTCCATAAAGTCCATGCATTGATGATGGTAAGAATACGTGAGTTTAATACCCCACGTATTTGTATTAAGCTGCCTCATGAAATCATCGAGCTCCTCCACCGTCCCCCCTCCAGCTGTCCAATGATGAAATTAAAAAATTGAATGAGGAGATTGATTCAGAAATGGGTAAAGGAGATCCATACTACCAAGAGTAAGAAATTCCAACAGGATACTCAGGATAAGCTCTCCCATAGAGTCTATAAATGGAGATCACCGGTAGAAAGATTGGGACCAAGATCGATAAACAATTCGCATTCACATTCCAGATCTACATCTATTGCTTCAGGAGCCTCGATCATTAGCTCTGATTCCCAAGGGGGACCCTCTACACAACCACCAGCACGAATCCAGACTAGACCAAATGGCAGGAGAAAGCGCACCACCCCATACCAGGTTGGTGATCCCCAGGGGGGGCTACGTGTTGTCAATTTAACAACCCATACTTTGACTGAGACTCAGATGAAGGTCCTAAGTATGGGCTTGTCCATTGCACCTACCAATGCATTCGACTATTTTACGGCCCTCAAGGACCTCCATCTGTTTGCTCGTAAATTAATATTGAAAAAACTCCATTCTTGGTCGGGTGGTGATGCCGACTCCATGACGGCGGCGTAGAAGGAGGCTTTACAACATTTCGAGGAGCAAACAACTCCCTCCACAGGCTAGGATCCCCAAATCAACGAGATTCCCTCCCTTGTCTTTAAGTCCGGCGGTAGAGATTTTTGTAAATTTGGTTGCGGAGGACTTTAAGAAACTCTCCACACGGAGAAAATTTGACAACTTGACCTTCGCACCGCGATACATCAATTACAATCTCTCCATGATACGGTTATTAAGCCGGCTGACAAGGGAGGGAATATCGTCTTGTGACCCTACCAGAAATACGAGAAGGAGGCCCTGCGCCAACTCAGGGATAGGGAAACTTACTCCAAATTATCTTATAATCCCACGGCCTCCTTCTCCGCCGCCCTCCAGGGAATTTTGGCTTGTGCCTGTGAGCGGGGTATAATAGATAAGAGGACTGTGGAGGCTTTAACTGTACGCTTTCCTAAAACAGCTACTTTCTACCTGCTCCCTAAGATCCATAAGGACACCGTCAGCCCACCTGGACGTCCGATCGTGTCTTGTCTGGGTGGTCTCTGTGGCCCTATTTGTCAATACATTGACAGCCACTTGAGACCACTGGTGGAGACACTTCCATCGTACATCAAAGACACGACGAACGTCCTAACCAGGGTTGACGGTGTCCTATTGGAGCCGGTCACTGTCATGGTCACTAGTGTTGAGCCACCCCCGTAGTGTTCGGGTTTGGTTCGGTTCGTCGAACACAGCTATGTTCGCCGAACTGTTCGTCGAACGATTCGTCGAACACCGTCGAACACCATTAAAACCAATGGCAGGCAAACAAAAACACATAGAAACACATAGAAAACACATAGAAAACACCTTCAAAGGTGTCCAAAAGCTGACAAATTGCTCAGAAGACACAACTAACACATGGAAAAGTGACAGGTACATATAGTCATGCGAAAATAAAAGAGGTGGAGGAGTAAAAGGAGGAGGAGACACAGATATAGGCATGTGATGCCCTTCTAAAATCAAGAAAGGCTGGAGTAAAAATCTAAAATCAGCCTACCAACACCCAGACGTCAAGACAAGAAAATTAAAAAAGAAATATCTTTAGGTAGAATGGCGGTTCCATTCAGAACACTTTCCTTACAAGACATACTGGTATCCCCGCTGGGAGTCGTGCCAAAACCAGAACCCAATACATTCGGACTAATCCACCATTTGTCATATCCAAGGGACAGGTCAGTAAATGACAACATCGTCGCGGAACCAAGTACAGTAGTATATACTGTACATCCTTTGACAAGGCAATCAGGCTGGTCAAGAAGTTGGGAAGGGGCACCCTAATGGCCAAAACAGACATTGAGGGGGCGTTCCGGTTACTTACTACCTGTGCCTCCAAATAGTGTCCGCCTATTGGGCTGCTTCTGGGAAGGAGCATACTATATAGATCGCTGTTTGCCCATGGGGTGCTCCAGATCCTGCTCACTATTTGAGGCGTTCAGTTGCTTCCTCGAATGGGTCGTCATGGACGTTTCTAAGGGGGCACATATTATCCATTACCTCGACGACTTCTTATGCCTGGGCACAAAAGATTCGCCACAGTGTGAATACATGCGGTAGTCCACCTGTGAGAAGGAAAGATCTTGAGGGAGAGCGGACACCACGGAGCCGAGGGGATAGATGGAGAACGGAAGAAGGAAAGAGGGCGAGGGAGGTAAGGGAGTACGGTGAAAGGCCGACCTGAGCTCCCCCACGTTCCTGCTGGGCAGGGAACAGCCCTGGAAAGAAAAGCCGCTTGCGCATCCCTTTGAGGTTACGGGCGCGAGCGGGCAGAGGGACTACTCTGTAGTGCGAAGCCGACACGGCCAGGCCGTTCCTAACCCGTGCGACCTCCGTGTCGCCGGGTTTGTGCCAGAGCCACGGTGGACCCTGACGGCCAGCCTCCCTCTCCCAATACTGGTGCCTGTCCGCTGGTGGGTCGAGACCCCCCGCGGTGGAGGCAGGTCTAAGCTCTGTAATTTGAATGAGTACACTTTAAATCCTTTTACAAGGATCTATTGGAGGGCAAGTCTGGTGCCAGCAGCCACGGTAATTCCAGCTCCAGTAGCGTCCACTAAAGCTGCTGCAGTGTAAAAAGCTTTTATAAGGATCGAGCTTGGAGGTCCGCCGCAAGGCGTGCTACCGCCAGTCCCAGCCCCCTTGCCTTGCTCTTCACTGAGTGTCCCTGGGGCCCGAAGCATTTCCTTTGAAAAAATTAAGTGTCCAAACCACAGGTGGTGTAGCTTGCTTAACAGCTGGGCTACTCCACTGACTAGCAGACACTGCTACTAGGCCCAAAGTATTGCCTGGGCTGGATGCAGTTAAAAATTTGTAATTAGATCTACAGGCGGTGTAGCTTGCAAAACAGCTGGGCTACTCCGCTGACTAGCAGACACTGCTACTAGGCCCAAAGTATTGCCTGGGCTAGATGCAGTTAAAAATTTGTAATTAGATCTGCAGGCGGTGTAGCTTGCAAAACAGCTGGGCTACTCCGCTGACTAGCAGACACTGCTACTAGGCCCAAAGTAGTGCCTGGGCTAGATGCAGTTAAAAATTGTTATTAGATACAAAGGCGGTGTAGCTTGCTTCAGATGGGCTACTCCGCTGACTACCAGACACTGCTACTAGCCCAAAATGTTTGGCTGGGTTAGAGATGCACTAAAAAAATATTATTAGATACAAAGGCGGTGTAGCTTGCTTCAGATGGGCTACTCCGCTGACTACGAGACACTGCTACTAGCCCAAAATGATTGGCTGGGTTAGATGCAGTAAAAAATTGTTATTAGATACACAGGTGGTGTAGCTTGCTTCACAGCTGGGCTACTACGCTGACTAGCAGACACTGAAGCTTTGGAGCAGACCTCTGATTCCCAGGCTATAGTATGAGTAAACAGCTCTTCAGACTCAACCATCTGTGTTACCCCAAGCCATAGTGTATGTAGTTTCTTACGGTTAAAGGGGGGGGGGGGAGCGACCCGACCCACCTGGAATTGACGATGCCAACGTCATGTAAAACACAGCAAGGGGACTCCAAAAAGAGTCTCCATTTTTTCCAAAAATTGTGGCACAGACACCACTTAAGTGGCATCAATTGCCCCAGAGTTGCTTAAAATGGTTGGTGAGGTGATTTTACCAAATCCTCAAGCTTTTGGTCTCCCCTGGATGACACAGGGGTAGAAATGTCCTTGCGGATCTATGATTTGTTCATCTTTATGAACGTGAGTCTGTCTACATTGTCAGTGGACAGCCGCGTGCGCTTATCTGTCAGCACACCACCAGCAGCGCTGAACACACGTTCAGAGAGAACGCTGGCTGCGAGGCACGACAAGATCTCCAAGGCGTGAGTGGCGAGCTCAGGCCATTTTTCCAGATTGGAAGCCCAAAATGAGCAAGGGTCCAGTGACACAGTCATGGCTTCGATGTTCACTTGGAGATACTCCTGTACCATCCTCTCTAGGCGTTGACTATGTGTTAGACTTCTTGTCTCCTGTGGCCTTGCAAAGGATGGTCTAAAAAATTGGTGAAACGATTCCACAAAATTGCTGTTACCAGCAGATACAGTGTTACTGTTACGGTTTGAGTGCAGAAGACTCGACAGTCCCACGGTTGGCAAGTTAGAACTGTGAGATTCACTACATGCACCACTGGTGTTTTGTGGAAAAGCACATGTAAGATTTTGTAACAGCCTCTGCTGATACTCTTGCATGCGTTAATCCCTTTCTATGGCAGGAATTATTTCGGCAAATTTACTTTTGTACCGGGGATCTAAGAGTGTGGCAACCCAGTAGTCAGGAATACTTCGAATTCTGACAATCCGAGGGTCATGTTGCAGGTAGTGCAGCAAGAAGGCACTCATGTGTGTTGTGCATCCAGGAGGACCAAGTCCTTGTTGTGTTGGTGGTGAGGTAAGAATCATGCTTCCTTCCTCTGCCCTCTCCCCCCAACCTCGCACAACAGAAATGTGATCAAGGTCTCCCTCATCTGATGCGTCTTCCATGCCCATCACCAGTTCGTCCTCCACTTCTTCCTCGGCTCCTGCACCTTCCTCAACAGTTTGGCTGCTGCCATGCGCCCTCGTTAATCCCTCTCCCCCACCCTCCCATGCCTGCCACCTTGGTGCTGCCGACCGTCTGGACCTTGGAGATTTTATCCCTTCCGCATACGACTCCTCCTCTACTTCCTCCCCCTCCTCTTGTCCCACCACCTGACTCCGAATTCTGTTTAAAGTGTGCTCCAGCATGTAAATCACTGGAATAGTCATGCTGATAATGGCATCGTCAGCCCTAAACATCTTCGTCGCCATTTCAAAACTGTGCAAAAGGGTGCATAGGTCCCTGATCTGAGACCACTCCTGCAGCGTGATTTGCCCCACCTCTGGATCTCATTGGCCCAGGCTATACGCCAGAACGTATTGCACCAGGGCTCGTTGGTGCTGCCACAGTCGCTGCAACATGTGCAGAGTTGAATTCCACCGTGTCGGCACATCGCATTTCAGCCGGTGAACTGGCAGGCCCAACGACTTCTGTAGAGTTGTAAGTCGTTGAGCTGCGGGATGCGAACGGCGGAAGTGAGCACACAGCGACCGTGCCCTCTGCAGAAGGCCATCTAGTCCGGGATAGTGGGCTAAAAATTGCTGGACAACCAGGTTCAACACGTGAGCCATACAAGGCACGTGTGTGACATTGCCCCGGCGAAGGGCCGCACCCTGGCTTACAGCATTGTCGCACATGGCCTTCCCTAGCTGCAGGTTCAGTGGAGACAACCATTCATAAAACTCAGTCTCCAAAGCTGACCAAAACTCCTCAGCTGTGTGACTCACATTTCCCAGACATTTCAAAGTAAACACCGCCTGATGCCGTTGAGCCTTGCTGCCAGCATAGTAAGGAGGTGTGCAGGATTCCTTCTGCGCAGTTAGAAAGTGGGTGGCATTACCAGACAGGCTTTGGGTGCAGGTGAAGGACTGAGAGGAGGTTGAGGAGGCAGAAACAGTGAAGGAACTTCTAGATAAAGAGGATTGACGCACAACTCGTGGGGATGGCAAGACTTGGACAGCAGCCCTTTGTCCTGCTGTCACCATAGTTACCCATGTAACGCCCCTGTCCATGCCTACTCGTCCAAGTGTCAGTGTTGAAATGCACCCTGACACACACAGAGTTTCTCAAGGAAGCGGTGATGTTGTGTGCGACATGCTGGTGTAGCGCAGGCACACCTTTCGTTGAGAAGTAGTGGCGACTGGGCATCTGGTACTGTGGCACTGCGATGGACATAAGGTCTCATCCTCTGTGTCCACCAGGTGGAAAGGCAGCATTTCTATAGCCAACAGCTTGCAGATGGTGAAATTCAACCTCTTAGCTTTGTCATGGCTAGGAGGAAATGGTCTTTTACTTGTCCACATCTGAGGGACCGAGGGCTGGCTGTTGTGCTTAGATGGGGTTGAGTATGGTTGTCCTCGTCAAACTGCCAGTCTGTGAGGAAGATGCAGGTGGACATGTTATGTTGCCTTGATCCAAAGGTGGTGCTCTCGATGTCGGAGAGCGCTCAACACCAGCTGGTGTTTCCACTTCCAAATGAACTGACGACCTGCCAATCACATTGGCTGTTGCGGGTAAAGAGGTGGCAGGTCTGCGTCCAAAAACATGTGTGACTGCTGACCCCTCAGTCACAGAGGATGAAGAGGTCGCGGATTCACAAGATGGGGCAGACGGTGGTTGGCCCGGCCCGCTAGGCCGCATTGTAGCACAGTGAGCTTCCCACTGCAACTTATGCTTCATATCCATGTGATGGTTCATGCATGAAGTACTCAAACTATGGATTTTTTTGGACTCTACTTAGGTTTTGGTGACAAATGTTACAGATAACATGAGTTGGGTCATCCTTATCGATCTCCAAAAATGCCCAGGCTATGCAAGGCTTAGAGCCCATGCGACCTGAAGAGCCACCACGACTTGTGGTCAGAGGCAGAGTTGTGGTTGAGGATGCAGTTGTTGACGTGCTTCCAGTACTCCGTCTCTGTCCAGGAGACCTGCTGACCTCATTGACTGGCTGACTGTGCTGTGACAGTAAGTGGGATCTCCAACCTCGTCATCATCACCCTGTGTGTTCTCACACTCATCGTCCTCAGAGCCAACCTCTTCCTGCCCTGACCGAAAAGTCAAGTTGTCGCTCCAATCAGATATCTGAGTCTCATCATCGTCTTCCTCATTGTCTCCACCAACAGGAGTTACAGTTTGTGAACGAGGGTCTACATTATGCTCAGAACCTTCTTCATCTGGGCCTGGATCCGACTCATAAACATTCTGGGCATCAGTGCAGATCATTTCCTCGTCTGGATTCACAGAAGCTCTGGAGCAGACCTCTGATTCCCAGGCTATAGTATGAATAAACAGCTCTGCAGACTCAACCATCTGTGTTACCCCATACTCAGACGGGCAGCTGGAGACTTGGGAGCTGTGAGGAAGCAAGTGCGATTTGGGTGACACCTCTGAGGACTGGAGTAATTGTGATGTTGAAGTTGAGGTGGAGGACAGCCAACTTGAAGGAGCACTTGATATCTGTTGAAGCACCTGCTGTTTTTGTGCCTCATCTGGAATTTGTAGTGATGGGTGTGTCCGTAAGAAAGGGATCGTATCACATTGTCCACGAAAAGAAGTAGACATCTTAGTTTGGCTGGAAGATGGTCTTTTTTCTGCAGATGTTACTGTTGCTTTACCACCTACCCCACGGACACAACCTTTTTTTCCCTTTCCAACACGCCTATTCCCCTTTCCACTAGTAGCAGGCCTTTTGCCACTCATTTTGGTGGTTAACTAATTGGCAACTCTGGAGTTGTTTGCACAAAAAACGATGCATGGAAACCGAGCAGAGCTGAGTGGCCAAACTGTGGTAAGAGCCCAAAAGGATTGGCTGGGTTAGATGCAGTAAAACAATTTAATTAGATACACAGGCGGTGTAGCTAGCTTCACAGGTGGGCTACTCCGCTGACTACGAGACACTGCTACTATGCCCAAAAGGATTTACTGGGCTAGATGCAGTAAAAAATTGTTATTAGATACACAGGTGGTGTAGCTTGGTTCAGATGGGCAACTCCACTGACTACCAGACACTGCTACAGGCCCAAAAGGATTTACTGGGCTAGATGCAGTAAAAAATTGTTATTAGATACACAGGTGGTGTAGCTTGGTTCAGATGGGCTACTCCACTGAATAACAGACACTGCTACAGGCCCAAAAGAATTTACTGGGCTAGATGCAGTAAAAAATTGTTATTAGCTACACAGGTGGTGTAGCTTAGTTCAGATGGGCTACTCCGCTGACTACCAGACACTGCTACAGGCCCAAAAGGATTTACTGGGCTAGATGCAGTAAAAAATTGTTATTAGATACACAGGTGGTGTAGCTTGGTTCAGATGGGCTTCTCCACTGACTACCAGACACTGCTACAGGCCCCAAAGAATTTACTGGGCTAGATGCATTAAAAAATTGTTATTAGATACACAGGTGGTGTAGCTTGGTTCAGATGGGCTACTCCACTGACTAACAGACACTGCTACAGGCCCAAAAGAATTTACTGGGATAGATGCAGTAAAAAATTGTTATTAGATACACAGGTGGTGTAGCTTAGTTCAGATGGGCTACTCCACTGACTACCAGACACTGCTACAGGCCCAAAATGATTTACTGGGTTAGATGCAGTAAAAAAAATGTTATTATATACACAGGTGGTGTAGCTTGGTTCAGATGGGCAACTCCAATGACTACCAGACACTGCTACAGGCCCAAAAGGATTTACTGGGCTAGATGCAGTAAAAAATTGTTATTAGATACACAGGTGGTGTAGCTTGGTTCAGATGGGCTACTCCACTGACTAACAGACACTGCTACAGGCCCAAAAGAATTTACTGGGCTAGATGCAGTAAAAAATTGTTATTAGCTACACAGGTGGTGTAGCTTAGTTCAGATGGGCTACTCCACTGACTACCAGACACTGCTACAGGCCCAAAAGGATTTACTGGGCTAGATGCAGTAAAAAATTGTTATTAGATACACAGGTGGTGTAGCTTGGTTCAGATGGCCTACTCCAATGACTAACAGACACTGCTACTATGCCCAAAAGGATTTACTGGGCTCGATGCAGTAAAAAATTGTTATTAGATACACAGGTGGTGTAGCTTGGTTCAGATGGGCTACTCCAATGACTAACAGACACTGCTATATGCCCAAAAGAATTTACTGGGCTAGATGCAGTAAAAAATTGTTAATAGATACACAGGTGGTGTAGCTTGGTTCAGATGGGCTACTCCACTGACTACCAGACACTGCTACTATGCCCAAAAGGATTTACTGGGCTAGATGCAGTAAAAAAATGTTATTAGATACACAGGTGGTGTAGCTTGGTTCAGATGGGCTACTCCACTGACTACCAGACACTGCTACTGACGTGCCCCCAGGGCTGTGGGGGTACTCGGCAGCTGGGCCTATGGATACTGGTGGGGGATATCACGGTGGCTGGCCCGGTCCGTGGCCCAGGGCGGTCAACCAAAAAAGGGGATAGTAACTTGGATAGAAAATAAAAATAAAATAAATAGTTTGTGACGCCACCTGTGGTACCTGGTAAGGTTTACCAGCGCTGTTGCAGACCTCCGGGGGGTGATGGGATGGCAGCTGAGGTGTTTCTGCTCCCCACAGGTGGAGCAGGCACCCAGGGCAGTGTGGAGTTTCATGGTGGTGATGCTGGGACTTGTAGTGCAGGAGGATGGCGCAGCAGGAGTAACTGACAGAGACAGGGGATTCGCTTCAATACCTTTACTGGTGCGGATGTCAGGTACGGTCCAGGGTACTCGGTAGGATGTGTGCACTTCAGGACTTCTCCCCAGTGAGCGGGTATAAGGCCTCCTGGTCCGTGTCTGCCTCTCTGTATGCTCCTGGCCAGCCTGCAACTGGGCCTAGCTTATGTGTCGTGCTGTTCCTTCACCTGTCGCTCGGTAGTAGGACCTTCTGTTGGTAACCACTCTCCCTGGACGCTGGGGCCTTGTGGTTCCTGGTCCTGTAATGGGTCTAGCTTCAGGTCTGCCAGGGACTTGTAGTCCTCCTGGAATGCCGGTGATCGCTACTGGGTATAAAGGAACCCTGTAGGCGCGGACCCGGTGTCCGGTTTGTATATCGGGGTGAGCCTACGATGCTCCTCTGCCCCCTCAACTCCTCTCTCCTTTCTCCTCTTGCCTTCAGCCACACTTGAGGCGCTCAATACGGCAGCAGACGCGCTGCGTCTTCGCTGCTCTCAGCGTCAGCATGCTCTCCAACAGCTAACTGAGCACCCTCCATATATATATCCCTAACGGGTTCCCTCTGGTGGTGTGAGGTGGAAGGGTGGAGGTGTTTGTATGTAATGAGGGCCTCTTGTGGAGAAGTCCGTCCATGCACCCTGGGTCCTGTGGTACCTGTGCGCAGCAGGGTGCCACATTCCCCCCTAGTACAATTCAGTTCTCCAGGACTGAAGCATTTTTTTAAAACAGGTAAAAACAATTATCATAATAATAACAACAAGTAAAATAACATTAATTAAGTTACAGTAAGTTCCGTAACCAGGTGTCCATTTCACCGAAGAAAGAACATGAGTAACATGAGGGACCCGCCGGAAAACCCTCAACGTAGGCCCTGGGCGTGACTACAGGGCATAGGTGATCCAGGTGCTGGACCACATCTTCGGCCACGCCAAACGGGTTTTTGTTCTGTGGCTGCTCACAGTCCTCAGCCTACAAGTCTTTATACCCTTACGGGTAACTAAATGCACATATATTTTCAGTTTACATAATAAACAATAACAGTAGCAATACCCACTGGGGAACTATTTACAGTTTAGGCACTCTGTGCTTATTCCCTAAATCTGGCAGGGATTTGTCCTTGTGTGCTGCGTGTTGATCTGCGAAGTACTGGAGTGTTGCTGGTATCTGTGTGTGCACTGTCTGCTACCCTGTCAGATCTACGTGTGGGTAGATTATAAAACTGCCTTAATCTCTCTATGGGACTGGCAAGTACACTGTTTACTGGGCCTTCTGGCTCTGCTTCAGCCGGTGATCCTTCTTCTGGGGATTCTTCCTGAGCAGGCTCTTCTGGGGCACTTACAGGTTCTACTTACAGTGGAGGCTCTTCTGGTTGTTGATAGAAGTGTATCACAGGTATTATTACAGCTCTATCCAGTTGAAGCCAATCTGCCGGGAAATCTCCTAAGACAGTATGGAGTACATCTTCTTTGGGTTCTTCAGGCACTATAAGAGGTACTTCTTCTTCCGTTGTCTTCAGTAGACTTGGGCACACTTTCAGGTGGTCTCTTGAGACTGTTGCAGTTGTTTTACCTCCATCTTTGCTAATCAGGCAGGTTTTACTGTTGTCAAATATGGAGTTCAACACTGTGTAGGGCTCTCTTTCCCACTAGTCATCGAGCTTGTGACCTCTTCTCTTCCGCTTTAGCACTATCTCTCCGGGTGCCAAGGGTTCTGCTGGTGCATGTTTATTGTACTGTTCTTCCTGTTTTTCCCTTGCTCGGTTCAGACTGTCTTCGACACAGGCCTGTACTCTCCTGTACTGCTCTTGCCGATTTGTATCCCAGTCTTCAGTGGACATATCTGCTTCAAATTCTACTACTCCGAGTTCCAGGTCCATGGGCAACTTTCCGGGTCTTGCTCTCATGAGGTACGCTGGAGTACAATTAGTAGAACTCACAGGTATGTGATTGTACAGATCTACCAGGTCAGGTAATTTGTCTGGCCACTGGTTCCTTTCTTCCAAGGGTAAGGTTTTCAGCAGGTCTATGATGATGTTGCTCATTTTCTCACACAAACCATTGGTCTGAGGGTGATACGGCGTAGTCCGGATCTTCTTGCATCCGTACAGGTGGCAGAATTCCTTAAACAGCTCGGCTTCAAAGGCAGGGTCTTGATCCGTCAGCACTTTGTCCGGGTATCCATGGGGCCTGCAGAAGTATGCTTGGAACGTTCTTGCTGCAGTCTCTGCTGTCAGGTCCATGACAGGGGCTACCACCAGGAACCGGGAATAGTGATCCAACATGGTCAGGGCATAGGAGTAGCCTGACCTGCTGGGTGACAACTTGATGTGATCCAGAGCGACGATCTCCAGGGGCTGGGTTGTCTTGATGGACTGCAAGGGTGCTTTCTGGCTGCCGTAGTCTTTTCTTCTGAGGCTACAGGGCTCCCAATTCCGACAACACCTCTCTATGGAGCTCCGCATTCCAACCCAATAGAACCGGTCCTTCAGCAGGGTTTCCAGCTTCTTCCAGCCAAAGTGACCTGCTTGATCGTGGTAGGCCTCCAACACCATCTGGATATCCGTCCTGGGTACAACAATCTGCCACACCATTTCATGGGTCTTGGGGTTGACATATCTTCTGCACAGCTTCTCTCTATAGATGAACAGCCATCTTCTTTCATTCCACAGTTGCTTGGCTTGTGGAGGAGCATCCGTCTCCAGGTGAGAACCTTCCTGGGTGATCAGTCTTTTGATGAGGCTGACAACCGGGTCACTGTCCTGGGTCTCCTTCCAACTGTGGTGGGGTAGAGGATTCAGCGTCATTCCCTGACATCTTCTGGTGACGTGTTGCTCATGGAGCACTCCGCTTCGATGGAAAGCAGGCAATTCAACTTCCTCTAAATCATCCACTTCATCCTCGGTGTCTGACTGGTGGGGCATCCTTGACAGGGCGTCAGCATTGGTGTTCTTGTGACCTGCCCGGTACTTGATGGTGAACTGATAATTTGACAGTCTGGCCACCCAACGCTGTTCCATGGCTCCCAACCTGGCTGTCTCCAGGTGTGTCAAGGGATTGTTGTCAGTAAAAGCTGTAAACTTAGTTGAGGCTAGGTAATGCTTGAACCTTTCAGTGATAGCCCAGACCAAGGCCAGGAACTCCAGCTTGAAGGAACTGTAGTTCTCCGGGTTCCTCTCGGTAGGGCGGAGCTTCCTGCTGGCATACGCAATTACCTTCTCTCTTCCATTCTGCTTCTGTGACAACACAGCTTCTAGTTCCTCATTGCTGGTGTCGGTGTACAGCAGGAAAGGCTGGCTGTAGTCAGGGTAAGCCAGGATTTCTACACCAGTCAGGATTTCCTTCATTACTGCAAAGGATTCAGCCTGTTCTTTGCCCCACTGGAATGGGGGACTCTTGACTCTTTTGGACTGTCCTACCAGGAGGTCTTTTAGAGGTGCTACCTTTTTGGTATAGTCCTTTATGAACCTCCTGTAGTACCCGACCAGTCCCAGGAATTGCCGTACTTCTTTGATTCTTCTCGGTTCAGGCCACTTCTGGATGGCACTGACCTTCTCCGGGTCTGGTGCTACTCCCTCTGAGCTGACTACGTGCCCCAGGTACTGAACCTTCTGCTTGATCAAGTGGCATTTAGAAGGCTTTAGTTTCATCCCATACCAGGACAATGCTTCAAATACCTCCGCCAGGTGCTTCAGATGGTCCTCATACGTCCTCGAGTACACGATAACGTCATCCAGGTACAGCAGCACTGTCTGAGAAGTTCCGATGTCCCAAGCAACACTCCATCAGCCTCTGGAACGTTCCGGGTGCATTTGCAGAGTCCAAACGGCATACTGTTCAACTCGCACAGTCCCATCGGGCTGGTGAAGGTGGCCTTCTCCCGGTCTTCCTCAGCAACAGAGACTTACCAGTACCTGCTAGTGAGATCCAGTGTAGAGAAGTAATTGGCAGATTTTAGTGCAGCCAGGGATTCCTCTATACGGGGCAAAGGATATGCATCTTTATGTGTTATGCGATTAATCTGTCTATAATCTACACACATCCTCATGCTACCATCCTTTTTCCTGACCAGGACCAAGGGAGCTGCCCAGGGGCTACAGCTATCCCTTACTACCCCTGCCTTTTTCATGTCGTGTAACATTTCCTTGGCTTCCTGATAATGTGCTGGTGGTACGGGTCTGTAACGCTCCTTAATAGGTGGATGGTTACCGGTGGGTAAGTGGTGTTGTACCCCGTTGACCCTACCAAAATCAAGTGGGTGCTTACTAAACACTTGTTCATATTCCTGAAACCACTCTGTAAACACCGTGTTTTTGATGGACAGGAGTGGCCAAACATAGAGCTGTTGACACCAATCCTCCAGGTGAGCTTCGGAGTCATTGTCCTCCACTGTATCTGGTGGGGTCAAGGATTCCACTGTGTGTATGGCATCATCATTCACAGTATACAATCTGGCAACAGTGGCGTATCTTGGTAATTTGACTTCCTCCTCCCCACAATTTAGGAGTCGTACGGGCACCCTCCCATTCCCACAAGCGAAGTGCTTGTGTGAAAAAAAAGCACTTCGCTGCGTGTGTGCGCTGCTCATAGGCTGACAGACTGCACCTCCCCACTGTAAATGCGGGAAAGAAAAAAAAAATGGAGATCGGCATTATTTCTGCAGAGATCCATCCCCTGTCCCTCCCCCCGCCCACTCTACACTGAAACTGTCTATTAACATTGATTAACAGTATTACTGTGAAAAAATCCAGTTACGCTTTCGGTGCACGAGCAGTTATCGAACATAACCTCGAACAGCCGAATTTTTTACAAATTGTTCGGGTTCGTCGAACGGCTCGAACACTGCCCAAACAGCTCGAATTTGAGATTGGCGAACAGTTCGAGTCGAACACCATTCATCTCTAATGGTCACGGCCGATGTGGAAAGCTTGCATACCTGCATCAGTCATGATCTGGGCCTTGCAGCGGTCCGTCTCTTCCTCAGGACCTCTGACCTGGACGGCCCATCACGTGAGTTTATCCTTGAGCTCCTCCACTTTATCCTATGCCATAACTACTTCCTATTTAAAGATACAGTGTACCTGCAGCGGCACGGCACGGCCATGGGGGCGGCCTGCGCGCCCTCTTATGCCAGCCTCTTCCTAGGAGCATGGGAGAGGGAGATATTTGGAGATGAGGGTGTGCGGGGCGCTAACCGGGTCGTGACGTGGCTCAGGTACATTCATGAGGCAGCTTAATACAAATACGTGGGGTATTAAACTCACGTATTCTTACCATCATCAACGCATGGACTTTCTGGACGTCACTCTGGGGGTAGATTCACACTCTTTCATCCAGACTGACGTCTTCAGAAAGCCCACAGTGGTTAATTCGCTGGTCCATGCTGCCTCTGTACACAACTCATCGACGATCAGGGCCGTCCCGGTTGGACAGATCCTAAGGGTGAGACATAAATGCTCCACTGATTTCAATTTTGAAAAACAGGCTGCGGATCTGACAGAACGCTTTAGACAAAGGGGATACAGCAATAGATGCATCGGCCGTGGCTATGGCAGGGTACACAGTACCCCCCGCAGTCTTCTTCTACACCCCGCTCGACAACCCCGACACCGGACTCAGGAGAGGACCCGCTTCATCTCCACATTCACTCACGAGTGGGGGACTATGAGACGGGTCCTCTCCCGACACTGGAATATTCTCAGGACAGAGCCCTCCCTAAGGGACGCGGTGGGTGATTACCCACTAATGACAGCTAGACGTGCCAACAATTTGGGGGATCTCCTCACCTCCAGCCATTATGTCCCGCCTTAACCCAACCCCTTTTGGTCACGCGGTCCCATGACAGGCTCCTTTCCATGTGGCCACTGTGTGGCTTACGCCAGTGTCCTTCGTTGCACATCATTTACATCATCTGATGGCTCCCGCACTTTTAAAATTTCAAAATTCATTTCATGCAGTACAACTCATGTGGTGTATTACGCCACCTGTGGCTATCAGAAGATCTATGTGGGACTCACCACTAGAGAAATGAGAGTTAGAGTGCGGGAGCATGTGAGGGACATTGGCGCAGCCAAATCAGTGACGGACCCCCGGGAGCTCAAAACTTTACCACGCCACTTTAAAGCAGTTCATAACTGTGACCCACGCACGCTGCAGGTGCGTGGCATAGACGTGGTACATTTGGGCTCCCGGGGTGGAAATGCTAAACAATGTCTAGCACAAAAAGAGGCCAGATGGATCATCACTTTGGATACCCTGGCTCCGCGTGGCCTAAACGAAAGTCTTGGGTTCTCACCATTTCTGTGATTATGGCTCTTTGCCTTTTTGATGCTCTCCCGCAGCTCCCCCTTTCCGGTTTTACATCTGGTAGTGATGTTGTTTTAGCTTGTTGTTTTTATGTATTTGGATTTTAATTTTCTTTTGCTCTCTTTCTTACTATGTACATTTAGTGCTACCGCTTTAACAAGCTGCGAGTGCCTTATTCTGGACTATACTTGGACTATGAGACACGACGCATTCGGCGCAGAGGAGATCTAGGACATGCGTTCCCCCCTTCATTTCCCCACCCCCTTCTTCTTTCCCCTCTTCCCCTTTTCCCCTCTTCCCCCTCCCCTCCCCTTTTTTCCTTTTGTGACTGATTTGATATATTTAATTCTTATATATTTCTGCTCATTAGTTCCGTTTGTCTTTTATATGTATCACTCATGTGCCCCCTTTACACATATGGGTAAATAAAGGATTGGGCAATTGGTGCACTTTAGCACAAGTCATTACCCGTAAGGGATTTGCGCGTCTCCTCTCTTCTCTTGAATATGCTGTAAATGGGTCAGCTGTCTCTCTGCATACATACTCTACGAGTAGTGCGCATGCGCCATGGTCCCTTGCTCCCCCGTGCCCATGCCCAGCTGTCTCGATGTCCCTGGTGCGCCTCTGGGGGCGTGTTTCCAGGCGTGCTCCCTGACGCGTGCCCGGGGCATGACGGCTTGGGTGATTGCGGCGGGGGGCGTGGCTCCAGGCGCATGCGCCATCATACTCCAATGAGTTCCCCTGACCCTTGGATCACATGATGGGTCAGGGGCATATATAAGTAGGTCCTACAGGTGCTCTAAGAATGCGCCTCTTGATAAAGACCGGCAAAACGCGTGTCGGGGCGCGCCGCCACCATCTCTACCTCTGCTGGGGGGTTCCAGGGACTGGAGGGCTTTTCGGACACTGTTGTGGGTGAGTTGCATGTTTGATCCTGATATAGCGGGGTGGTCTGGGCACCAATTGGGATTGCCCATATAATCTGATGCAATTGTGCACTGATATTGTATGCAATATAATATAGAATCTCCCATATCCACCTCCTCTATGTATGTGCAACCGCCCTTATTTACATATTGATATGTTTATATATTTTGTTTGCCCTGTCACCCTTGTGACCCCCCAACACCAGGCACCATGTACTTTCCATGTAATTATGTGATTTCAATGTAATAAAAACATGCTCTTTATGCCACATTACTCATTTGTTCTCCTTTTTCAATACAGTTATAGGGTATGCAGTGAGTCCAACGGCTGACCAATTTTAGGAAAAACCCCACTAAGAATTTAAAGACACACGGAGCAGGGCCACAGTAACAAGGTACAACATGTTCCCATTAGAAAGGAGAGGGTCTGCTATACAGTTATAGGGTATGCAGTGAGTACAACGGCTGACCAATTTTAGGAAAAATGCCACTAAGAATTTAAAGACACACAGAGCAGGGCCACAGTAACAAGTACGACATGTTCCCATTAGAAAGGACAGGATCTGCTATACAGTTATAGCGTATGCAGTGAGTCCAACGGCTGACTAATTTTAGGAAAAATCCCACTAAGAATTTAAAGACACACAGTGCAGGGCCACAGTAACAAGTACGACATGTTCCCATTAGAAAGGACAGGATCTGCTATACAGTTATAGGGCATGCAGTGAGTCCAACGGCTGACTAATTTTAGGAAAAACCCCACTAAGAATTTAAAGACACACGGAGCAGGGCCACAGTAACAAGGTACGACATGTTCACATTAGAAAGGAGAGGGTCTGCTATACAGTTATAGGGTATGCAGTGAGTCCAACGGCTGACCAATTTTAGGAAAAACCCCACTAAGAATTTAAAGACACACAGAGCAGGGCCACAGTAACAAGTAAGACATGTTCCCATTAGAAAGGAGAGGGTCTGCTATACAGTTATAGGGTATGCAGTGAGTCCAACGGCTGACCAATTTTAGGAAAAACCCCACTAAGAATTTAAAGACACACAGAGCAGGGCCACAGTAACAAGTATGACATGTTCCCATTAGAACGGAGAGGGTCTGCTATACAGTTATAGGGTATGCAGTGAGTCCAACGGCTGACCAATTTTAGGAAAAACCCCTCAAAGAATTTAAAGACACATAGAGCGGGGGCCACAGTAACAAGGTACGACATGTTCCCATTAGAAAGGAGAGGGTCTGCTATACAGTTATAGGGTATGCAGTGAGTCCAATGGCTGACCAATTTTAGGAAAAACCCCACTAAAAAATTAAAGACACACAGAGCAGGGTCACAGTAACGACAAATTCCCATTAGAAAGGAGAGAGTCTCCCATAGTGTTGGCCTATGCAGTGAATGCAAGGGCTGCCAAAAATTTGGAGGCACTTCAATGCCCCTTGGAAGAGACGTGAAGGAGGGCCTCATAAAAAAATGTTCCCATTATAAAGGAGCGTGCCTCCTATACTTGTAATGCCCATGCACGAAGTGTATGGGCTGACAAACATTTACCCCTGCGGGGTATACATGAACATACTGTATAAAAAAAAAAATTCAAGGGCATCATAAACACCCTTAAAAAAAATTATGTGGGTGTTGCATCACGGACCACGGTCACCCTGGTGATATGGTGGTGGAGGATAAGGAGAAGGAGGAGGACAAGAGAAAATAGACAAAATCAGGAAGTGTATACACATTTGTGGGTGTGAAAAGGTGCATGGGAATACAACTCCCAAGAAAAGACACTGGATTTGAGTTTATGTTAAGCTGCTATCATTCGGTGGTGTTGAGAAGTCTGGCCCAATCCCGCCCTTGTTCATTTTTATAAGAGTCAGCTTGTCAGCATTTTCAGTTGACAGGCGGATGCGCTTATCAGTTATAATTCCACCAGCGGCACTAAAAACCCGCTCTGATAAAACGCTGGCGGCAGGGCAGGCCAGGACCTCCAAGGCATAGAGAGCCAGTACATTCCACGTATCCAGCTTGGATACCCAATAATTATAAGGCACAGAAGAATCACAGAGGACGTTGGTACGGTCGGCAAGGTACTCCCTCAGCATCTTCCCAAACTTTGCATTCCTTGTGAGAGTACCCGGCGCCTCAGGGCCTGTGCGATGGGAGGGTCTGAGAAATCTCTCCCAGAACTTTGACAGTGTTCCCCTGCCTCTGCTGGATTGAAGTTGTGTCTCTCTCGCCTCTACTCCTTGGTTGTCCTACGAACTGTGCCCTCTGCTGCCAGCGTTTTCAGATGGGAATTTTTTTAATAGTTCCGCTACAAGGGCCTTCTGGTACTGCCCCATTTTTGTAGACCTGTCCGCCTCAGGAAAAAGAGATAGAAAGTTCTCTTTGTAGCATGGGTCTAGAAGTGTCACTAACCAGTAATGACTGTCACCCAAAATTTTGAGAACGCGAGGGTCATGGGAAAGGCAGCGTAACATAAACTCAGCCATGCGTGCCAGACTACTAACAGGCAAGACTTCTGTGTCCTCACCAAGAGGATGACTGACCATGCTCTCCTCCTCCTCCTCCTCTCTGTCCTCTGGCCATCCACGCTGAACAGACGGTATGACAGCTGTGCAGGTAGTACCGTCTATAGTGCATGAAACTAGCTCCTGTCCTTCCTCCTCCTCCTCCTCCTCGTCCTCATTGTCACCCAATCCACGTTGGGATGAGATTAGGCTTGGCTGTGTGTAATCACCCTGTATGGTTCCTTGCTCCATCTCATCGTGCTCCGCCTGCAATGCATTCTCTTTGATTGTGAGCAAAGAGCGTTTCAGAAGACAGAGAAGCGGGATGGTGACGCTAATTATGGCGTCATCGCCGCTCACCATCTTGGTGGAGTCCTCAAAGTTTTGGAGGATGGTACATATGTCTGACATCCATGTCCACTCCTGAGGTCTTATGTGTGGAGTCTGAACTGAATACCGACGGCCTTGTTGATGCTGGTACTCAACAACTGCCCTCTTCTGCTCACAAATCCTTCCCAACATCTGCAGTATAGAGTTCCAACGCGTGGGAACATCACATACCAGTCTGTGAGCCGCAAGCTGCAAATGCTGACTTTCTAAAATGGGCACCCAGGCGGCGTACTTTAACAAGCAGATCCGGCAGCTCCGGGTAGGATTTGAGAAACCGCTGAACCATGAGGTTAAGCACATGGGCCAGGCATGGTACGTGTGTGAGCTTGCCTTTCCTCAGAGCCGCCACGAGGTTCCGGCCATTGTCACACACGACCATGCCTGGCTGTAGGTTCAGCGGTGTGAGCCACAGATCTGCCTGCTCTTTCAGAGCTGTCCACAACTCTTAAGCATTGTGCGGTTTTTCACTTAAGCATATTAGCTTCAGCACAGCCTGTTGCCGCTTGGCCAAGGCAGTGTTGCAGTGCTTCCAGCTTGTGACTGATGTGTTCATTTCGGAGATGGAGGCTGAAGAGGAGGAGGAGGATGAGGTGCAGGAGCTGTAGACTGTGGGGGCAACCCTGATTGACCTAGCGCCCGCAATCCTTGGCGTCGGGAGGACTGTTAACCCAGTGTGCCATCAGCGAGATGTACCGTCCCTGCCCACAAGCACTTGTCCACGTGTCCGTGGTTAGGTGGACTTTACTGGTAACTGCTTTGTTGAGAGCATGGCTAATGTTTTGTGACATGTGCTTGTGTAATGCGGGGACGGCACACCGGGAGAAATAGTGGCGGCTGGGGACCGAGTACTGAGGGACGGCTGCCGCCATCAGGTTGCGGAATGCTTCTGTCTCCACGAGCCTAAAAGGCAACATTTCGAGCGCAAGCAGTCGTGAAATGTGAGAATTTAGTAGTGTGGCCTGTGGGGAATGGCTGCATATTTGTGCTTGCGTTCCAAGGACTGGGGTATGAACAACTGAACGCTGTGCTGGTACAAGGACATGGACATGCTTCCTGATGCTACTACTTGAGAGTGTGCAATGACAGGTGCAGGGCACCATGGACAGGGGATTGGCTTGCATGCACAATAGCGAAAGAAGCAATGGTGCCATCCGCAGACACTGTATCTGAACACTGGGGTTCGGCCCACAAAGTCGGGTGCTTTGCTGCCATGTGCCTGATCATGCTGGTGGTGGTCAGGCTGGTGGTTTTGCCACCCCTGCTGATGCTAGCCTGGCAGGTGGTGCAAATGGACTTTTTGGGGTTATCGGCAAAGTCTTTAAAAAACAACCAGACTCGGGAAGACCTAACAGTTGTACTGGCAACTTCCTTCGTGTTGGTGTTACGGGGAACGGTTGCTTGCCTTCTGTCTGCGGCCACTACACTGCTCATTCCTGGCTGTTGGGGTGCTCTGCCTCCCTCCCCCTGTGTGCTGCTGTCCTCGCTCTGCATGTCCTCCTGCCAGGTTGGGTCAGTTACTATATCATCCACCACGTCTTCCACTTCCGCGCCATGGTCCTCCTCCTGACTTTCTGGCAATTGTGTCTCATCATCGTCCACCTCTTGTGACACTTTCCCACCGTCGCCTTCGTGTGACCGTGGCTGCTCAAATATTTGGGCATCGCTACACGCGATCTCCTCTTGCCCCGCTTCAAGTGGACCGGGCGAGAGGCCCAAATCTATAAATGGAAAAATGAACAGCTACCCAGTATAGGTGCTACAAACAATAAAGATAGAGCTATTAAAATAAGAATGAGGTGAAACCTGATCAAATATAAGAAGATATACCCTTGCTGCCTGCAAGGTACCCTCATCAAGGCCCATGACAGCGAAACACGTGTTGGGAGGAGGCAGCAAGGGTATATCTTTTACATTATGTACCCACTGCATTCTGGTCCACCTGCGGGATCTTTTTACTCTTTGATTGTATATTTTAATTTGATTCTAATAAAGTTATCTTTAATTTTGTAGTATTGTTGTCGTATAATTGTTTGTAGGTATATTCTATTCTGAGGTTACACACAGTATTTGATTGTTTTTTCTCTTTTGATTAATACATTTGAGATAGTTGTCAAATATGAATATTAGTGGAGGGATGCTTGGGCAACATTAAGACTATGGACACTGCCAGATGTATACCTCATGAACATATAAGTCTTACAGTTGCTCGTTTAGACTGGTGCCAGACAAAATCATCTGTGCCATCCATAGTCTCCATGCAGTGTCTGCCATAAAGCCTTCATTCATTGCCCGCCACAGTGCATTCATATAGTTCTACAAAGTAAATATTTTCAGTCAGCGAGAGCTCAGCAGGGATGAATTAAGTGCTCAGCAGGGGTAGACTGAGTGCTCAGCAGGGGTGGACTGAGTGCTCACCAGGGGCAGACTGAGTGCTCAGCAGGGGAAGCCTGAGTGCTCAGGAGGGGTGAACTGAGTGCTCAGCAGTGATGGACTGTGTGCTGAGCAGATGCGGAGTGAGTGCTCAGCAGGGGCGGACTGAGTGCTCAGCAGGGGTGGACTGAGTGCTCAGTAGTGGTGGGCTCAGTGCTCAGCAGTAGTGGACTGAGTGCTTAGCAGTGGTGGACTCAGTGCTCAGCAGGGGTGGACTGAGTGCTCAGCAGGGGGGAGAGAGTGGTCACCAGGGGGACAGAGGGGGGACAGAGTACTCAGTAGGGGTGGATAGAATGCTCAGCAGGGGCGACTGACTGCTAAGCAGGAATGGACTGAGTGATCAGCAGAGGTGGACTGAGTGCTCAGCAGGGGTGGAGTGAGTGCTCAGCAGAGGTATACTGAGTGCTCAGCAGGGGCAGACTGAGTACTCAGCAGGGGAGGACTGAGTGCTCAGCAGAGGTGGACTGAGTGTTTAGCAGGGGCAGCCTGAGTGCTCAGCAGAGGTGAACTGAGTGCTCAGCAGGGGTGGACTTAGTGCTCAGCAGAGGTGGTCTGAGTGCTCAGCAGAGGTTGACTGAGTGCTTAGCAGGAGCAGAATGAGTGCTGAGCAGAGGTGGACTGAGTGCCCAGCAGGGGTGAACTAAGTGCTTAGTGGAGACAGGCTGAGCGCTTAGCAGGGGTGGTCTGAACATTTGAGCATTAGGGCAGTACCATAGGGTATATGTCCAAAGAAGTCACAAAGCACTTTAATAACTTACAACAGTGTAAGATGGCCGCCGGACATGTCCTTGAGGGGAAATATGTATCACCGAGGTTGGTAGCTTCGGTGATGTAAACCCGGGAAACGCATGCTTCAGCACAAGTAGTGTTGAGAGGGTTAATTGGGGGTATCAGGGCCGTTTTTTTCGAGCAGTCATAACAGTTGGGAGTGATTGGCTGCTCACATATCCCCACCCCAGGGCGTGTAAATAAAATGGAGACCGAGTGTCTCATTCAGTGTCTGTGGCTGGAGATGTGGAGACCTCCAGTGTGTCTGTGCTACAGGACATTGACTGTGAGCGGGCGAACCTGCAGTATTGTATGGACTAGTTATTTTTCCTGCTTTGTTATTTTGTGCCGGACAAGGCTGTCTTTTGTTTACTTTGCAAGTCTGGTTTATGAGGTCTGAATAAATCTGCCTTGGACATTTTTAAGAAATTGACTCCTGTGCCTACCTCAAAAGCAGCTGAGTGAGTACCAAACCCTACAACAGCTAAAAGTGCAATGGTCATAAAAATTAAAGTAATAATTGCTTCCCAATAAAATGTACTGTTGCAATCAAAATTATTTGCAAATTAGGTTTGTCAGCAAAATTTACAAACCAATATAACAAGTAATTTCTCAAAATTCAACACCAATTGACACTTTTAATGACTACTGAATTCTCATAATTATTCACCCCCTTCATGATAAGTGTCAGCGCTTAGAAGAGAATCTTTGGCTGTTATAACTTGTTGCAAACATGATGCATAACAGATACCAGTTTGTGGCAGCATTCCTGAGGATTCTTAGCCCATTTGGCATTATGAATCTGCTTTCTCACAAATACCAGTAGCCTCAATTTTATTTCTACTGCCTTTTTTCTAACCTGTCATGCTCTTGTGTACACTGTATATGGAGCATTGCTGAATTTTCCCAGTGTCTTTACCCGAGAGCCTTCCCCGCTCTATGTTTAATGCTGGATAATATTATGTCGATAAGAGAAGTAACAGCTGATGGGAACGAGTGCATCGTTCAGTATGAATTGCTGAAAATATGTGCTCTAGTTGTCTATGTTTTACCCGGCGTGACATAAATTTCTGAATAGCGAGACTATGCTCACGGCCCTGTCATTAAATAAAACAAGAAACGTTGCTTCATTATCAACCTTTTCCAGAATGATGCCTGAGTATCCATTGAGGTCATTTTCTCATCATTCATCACAGCTGTCTGCAGTAGCTCAATTCTGGATGTTCAGGAAAGCTTATTGTAAGGCGGACAAAACACTTATTCCATTCACTGTAGATACGACATGTGCAGCCATGAAGCTTCCTGGGATGGAGCATGGCCATGAATTTTAAGCAGCTCAATGGAATATTTTATATGTTATTATGGACATGTTTTACTGCTCCGGTTCTCACACTTATTATTGAAAGATGATGGGTGCTGCAATTATCAAATAAATCCCCAAGGTGCTTGATAGAATGGAGAATTGTAAAGTGTCACAGTTAGGGCCACCTTGTCAATGTGAATGGAGACGGTCGGGCTTCATCAGATTGAGTTTAGGTAAGGTCCCCAAACAATGAGCTGCTCACAAGTGTCCCCATGAAGGTGGGTGGCACCAAGTTATTAATTATCTAACAGCACCCCCGCAGGAGAAACGAAGCATTACACTATGCCAACTAAGATCAGCAGTCTGTCCATGTACTATTGTTTTTATGAAACTGGATTGTATAACTATATTGTTGTAGGGCAAAGAAAATGTGGCCAGGGCCTCATTCAAGATGCCAGTTTTTCATGAATGTGTTTCTGTTTTTTTTTCAGATAGAATACGTACACATTATATTCTAAAATGTTGTTCAGACGTCTCTGTTTTTTGCAGACACAGGGCTCTATTCATCTAAGCTGTTATGCCAAAAAAGTGTCATAAAAGCTTTGAAAAGTCACAAAATTTTGGTGTTTTCACGCCAGTTTCTACCAACCCTACCAAGATGAGCAGAAGTGGAGTTGAGGTGGGTCGGGATGGGGGCACGGCGGTGGTATGACGCCACAACTTATCTGGTTCATGTCGAGCTTTGCCATTCTTTACACCAGAAATCTTACTCCAGTCAGGGACAGGACCAAAATTTCTGATGTGACGCATGGAGGCACACAATACTCGTCAGATACTCCTGATCCATGCGCCTCTTAATGACTCAGGAGCATCTGATTACATGCCTCCTCATCAAGACTGGTGAGAAAATGGCCAGTTTTGATGAATCAGGCCCTTAATGTTCACACAAAAAAACAGTGAGTCATGTAAATTTTTGATCCAAGTCATGGATCACACTCGCCCAAGACTGCAATCCATTTTTGTATATCAGCAGTTATTAAAAATTTGCTAAACTAAAAATAGTTTATGTTAATAATTGCTATAGCCATAAAAATCGGTTGCTCTGTATGGAAACTGATTTTTTTTTGGCTTACTCATATATTTGAATGTGCGCGACTCATCCAACACATGGAAGAAACTAGTGCGCTCCTGTGATTTTTTTCGCAAGAAGATTTGGTCTTTGAAAAATATCGCTCATCTGCACTGCCCCACTGAATAACGCTGGTTGGTCTGAAATCGGTCCGAATGCTCTCAGTGAAAAAACAGACAGCACACGGACCGTAAATGTAGTCCTGAAAGTACCCTCATACCCAGAGTATCCTGATTAACACCAGATTGCAAAATTGAAGGGGCTCGCAGGGTGAGGGGGATCTGCTTTAAATATTATTACTTGTTACTTAGGTTCTTGTTATTTTTAGGTTGCAGTGAGATGGCTGTATAAATCTGAGCGAGATCGGAACGCAGTGCACGGACTGGCCATCAGCTCTACCGACTCAAGTGTGACAGCTTCATGTATTTCTATGCAACCGTCATGCTCAGGTAGGGAGAGCCGTCGGCCAGTCCGATTTATACGGCTGTCTGACTGGGCCCTTACTTGGGTTCCTTGGCAATACAGCTAATTGCAAAGAGTGGCTGCTGAAACAAATGAAAAGTTGTAATCAGTGAGAGGCTATGTAAAGTTAGTCATCCAGAGCGAAGGGCACTATTGGTAATTACTTTGCATTCCAGCCAAATGATGAGCTCCTTTAACAGAGGACCCATCCCCCTTATTTCATCATAATAATAAACTATTAATATGGGGTGCAAGTCTCAGATTAAAAGCAGCGCCCCTCCTGTCTCTGGGCTGTGGCTGGTATTGTAACTTAGCTCCATTAAAGTGAATATTAAACAATAGTGATACATTTTCTCTTTATAGTGTAGTTATGAGAAGGAATATGACTGTCACAATTTGACACAGTATACAAGCTGGCATTCTTATGAGACATCTCTGACAGATTTATCTCACATTTCATAACCAAACCTGTTTTATTAACTCATTTTGTTGTTGTTTTTTTTGCTCCTCTTTGGAAACCTCTGCCGCAGTCGTGACATTTTTAGCTATTATGAGACTGTGTGAGCTTAAGCTGATAAGCAGTAAAGGTTTATCAGCTCCGCATAGACTTTGATGTTTGTATTTGGCTGTAGGGTTCGCTATTGGGTTGAACACTGCTATATGTTCGCCACGATCAGATCCATTTAAACTATTTCATTGCGATGCTGTAGTCGTCATCCGGCTCCTTAGGTTGTTTTACTTGTCATCACGGAGAAATGAATATTTTTCATGTATAATATTTCGCGTATAATAAAGTGAGATACTTACTACTCTTCTATATAAGGCTAGGTTCAAATTTGTACATCTGCAGACATACCACAAATATTTGTATATGTATTTACATATATAAATGTTTTAGGCAGATTAGGAAAAATTATGCCAATTAGGAACGCTTTAAAAATGGAAGTGTTAATAGTGTATTTTAATCAATTACGGTAATAGTGATGAGCGAGCACTAAAATGCTCGGGTACTCGTTGCTCGGGTCGAGCAAATTGGAATACTCGAGTGCTCAGTCCGAGCAACGAGTCCAATGTAAGTCTATGGGAAACTAGAGCACTTTTCCGGCGGCTTCCCCCGGCGGTCTGAAGAGGGCCTAAAAATTGCCAAAACTAATGGGAATAATGCTCAAATGACATGGGAACAGCATGGGGAAGACCCCTGAAAGCATCTCTGACTCCCAGGTCACTGCTGTCAACAATGTTGTCAGAGTATTACACCACTTTTACGGACTCACAATAAAACATACAAAAACAAAATGGATTTTCCTTGGAAAATGTTAAGTAACATCCTTTCCAGGGTAATGACTTGTATATAAGGCAAAATAAATAACCAAAAACAAAAATGCTCCTCCACACCTTGGGCTATGTTCACACGTAGCGTTTTTGATGCGTTATTAACTTATTGCACTTTTGCATTGCTTTCAACAGTGAAAAATATATTCACTGGTAAATGTCATTTTAACAATTTACTACCTTATCTTGCCATGTTGTGTGTGAGACGTGATCAGACACATCCTGTTTCATTTATGAAGGAGGGACTCTGAAAGTCACAAAGACTATTTTTATAGGGCCATCAGACGGCCCTTACTACTCTTAAAGGGCCAGCAGTCGGCTATGCTTTGTTGTTCCAATTATTAAAAAATGGGTCTCCTATACTGTTATTGCGTATGCAGTGACTGCAAGGGCTGCCAAAAATTTGGATGCACCCCAATACCCCTTTGAAGAGAAATAGAGGAGAGCCTCAGTAAAAAAAATGTTTCCATTATAAAGGAGTAGGTCTCCTATAGTGGTAATGCCCATGCAGTGACTGCAAGGGTTGCTAAAATTTGGGAAAAACCCCAATAACAATTTAAAGACACATTAAGGTGGGGCACAGTAACGACAAGTTCCCATTAGAAATGAGCGAGTCTGCTATCCAGTTATAGGATATGCAGTGAGTACAACGGCTGCCAAAATTTAGGAAAACCCCAATAGCAATATAAAGACACATAGAGGTGGGCATATTCCCATTAGAAAGGAGTGCGTCTCCCATACTGTTCTTGCGTATGCAGTGACTGCAAAGGCTGCCAAAAATTTGAAGGCACTTCAATGCCTTTTGCAAGAAATGTAGAGTTCAGAGGGCCTCCTGAAAAAAATGTTTCCATTATTAGGAAGTGAGTCTCCCATACTGTTGGCCTGTGCAATGAATGCAACAACTGCCAAAAATTTGGAGGAACTCCAATGCCCTTTGCAAGAGACGTAGAGGTCGGAGGGACTCCTGAAAAAAATGTTCCCATTATTAGGAAGTGGGTCTCCCATACTGTTTGCCTAATCAATGAATACAACGGCTGCCAAAAATTTGGAGGAACCCCAATGCCCCTTGTAAGAGACGTAGAGGAGGGCGTCCTGAAAAGAGTGTTCCCGTTATTATGAAGAGTGTTTCCCATACTGTTTGCCTATGCAGTGAATGCACCGGCTGCCAAAAATTTGGAGGCACTCCAATGCCCCTTGCAAGAGACGTAGAGGTCAGAGGGCCTCATGAATAAAATGTTCCCATTATTAGGAAGTGGGTCTCCCATACTGTTTGCCTATGCAGTGAATGCAACGGCTGCCAAAAATTTGGAGGCACTCCAATGCCCCTTGCAAGAGACGTATACATGGGCATACCCGGGATCAAAACAAGGGGGGCGGCAAGCCATGGTCACAGATACCGAAGAGAAATATATATATAGTACAATGCAAAGATTTCACTTCTTACATTACATGAGTGATATCTATTGTAAATTCCACAATAGCTCAGAAACCGGCGAATATCTCCACACAGTATACTGGCCCCCATAAAATGCTCCATACAGGATACTGGTCCCCATATAACGCTCCATACAGGATACTGGCCCCCATATAACGCTCCATACAGAATACTGGCCCCCATATAACGCTCCATACAGAATACTGGCTCCCATATAACACTCCATACAGGATACTGGCCCCCATAATGCTCCATACAGAATACTGGCCCCCATATAACACTCCATGCAGGATACTGGCCCCCATATAACACTCCATGCAGGATACTGGCCCCCATATAATGCTCCATACAGAATACTGGCTCCCATATAACGCTCCATACAGGATACTGGCCCCCATATAATGCTCCATACAGAATACTGGCCCCCATATAACGCTCCATACAGAATACTGGCCCCCATATAACGCTCCATACAGAATACTGGCCCCCATATAACGCTCCATACAGGATACTGGCCCCCATATAACGCTCCATACGGAATGCTGGCCCCCATATAACGCTCCATACGGGATACTGGCCCCCATATAACGCTCCATACGGAAAACTGGCCCCCATATAACGCTCCATACAAGATACTGGCCCCCATATAATGCTCCATACAGAATACTGACCCCCATATAATGCTCCATGCAGGATACTGGCCCCCATATAATGCTCCATGTAGGATACTGGCCCCCATATAACGCTCCATACAGAATACTGGCCCCCATATAACGCTCCATACAGAATACTGGCCCCCATATAACACTCCATGCAGGCTGTTCACCACACATAATGCCTCATGCAGGCTGTTCCCCCCCATATAATGCCCCATATAGGATGTCACCCCCCCTTATAATGCCCCATGCAGGATGACACACACCCCCCCTTCCTTATAATGCCCCATGCAGGATGTCACACCCCCCCTCCCTTACACTGCCCCATGCAGTATGTCACACACCCCCCTTCCTTATAATGCCCCATGAAGGATGTCACACACCCCCTCCCTTATAAAGCCCCATGCAGGATGTCACACACCCCCCTCCCTTATAATGCCCCATGCAGGATGTCACACACCTGCCCTCCCTTATAATGCCCCATGCAGGATGTCACCCCCCCACTTATAATGCCCCATGCAGGATGTCACACACACACGCCTCACCCCCCTTCCTTATACTGCCACAGGCCTCCATACAATAAAAAAAAAAAAATCAAATACTCACCTCACGTCTCACCTGCTGCCGCTGATCCGGACTCCTCAGCGTCGCCGGCCTCATCCCGCTCTGCTCTGTGACTGCTCAGGAGAGAGCGCAGTGTAAAGACGTCACCGCGCCCTCTGATCTGAGACGTCACAGTGCAGCAGCCGCGGAAGAGACAGGACCTGCTGTGGAGGCATGGGGAGGGGTAAGTATTGTGCTGGGTGCCGGGGCCCTGAGCAAGCGGGGGGGAGCGGGCACTGATGGTGAGGGCCCCACCACCAGCTCAGGGCCCCGGCACTTGCCCGGGTGCGCCGGGTGCTGATGCCGGCCCTGGTGTGTGGCATGCGTCCCTGCTTCTAGGGGGGGCAGCTGCCCCCTCCCTGCCCCACGGTGGGTACGCCCATGGACGTATATATGGTAATATGGTAGATATGGTGGTGATATGGTGGTGGAGGATGAGGATGAGGAGAAGGAGGAGGACAAGAGCAAATAGACAAAATCAGGAAGCATATACCCATGTCTGGGTGTGAAGACAGAGGTGAATGGGAATAGAGTTAGACCTGCCAAAAAAAGACACTGTATTTGAGCTTATGTTATGCTGCTATCATTTGGGGGTGTTGAGAAGTCTGGCCCAATCCAGCCCTTGTTAATTTTTATAAGATTAAGCCTGTCAGCATTTTCAGTTGACAGGTGGATGCACCTATCGGTTATAATTCCACCAGCGGCACTAAAAACCCGTTCTGACAAAACTCTAGCGGCAGGGCAGGCCAGGACCTCCAAGGCATAGAGAGCCAGTTCATGCCACGTGTCCAGCTTGGATACCCAATAATTATAAGGCACAGAGTAATCACGGAGGATGTTGGTACGGTCGTCAAGGTACTCCCTCAGCATTTTCCGAAACCTTTCCCTCCTTGTGAGAGTACCCCGCGCCTCAGGGCATGTGCGAAGGGAGGGTCAGAGAAAACTGTCCCAGAACTTTGACAGTGTTCCCCTGCCTCTGCTGGATTTGATTTGCGTCTCTGTCACCTGTACTCCTTGGTTGTCCAATGAACTGTGACCTCTGCCACCAGAGTTTTCAGATGGGATTTTTTTTAATAATTCCGCAACAAGGGCCTTCTGGTACTGCCCCATTTATTAGGCCTGTCTGGCGCGGGAATAAGAGACAGAAAGTTCTCCTTGTAGCGTGGACCAGTAATGATTGTCACACAAAATTTGGACAACGCGAGGGTCACAGGACAGGCAGGGTAACATAAACTCAGCCATGTGTGCCAGACTGCTAACAGGCAAGACTTCCATGTCCTCACCAATAGGATGACTAACCATGCTCTCCTCCTCCTCCATGTCCTCAGGCTATCCACGCTGAACAGACGGTATAACAGTTGTGCAGGTAGTACCATGTATAGCGCAAGAAACTAGCTCCTGTTCTTCCTCCTCTTCTTCTTCATTGTCACCCAATCCACATTGGGATGAGATGAGGCTGGGCTGTGTGGATCACCCTGTATGGTTCCTTCCTTCATCTCATCATCGTGCTCCGCCTGCAATGCATCCTCTTTAATTGTGAGCATGGAGCATTTCAGAAGACAGAGAGCAGAATGTTGATGCTAATTATGGCGTCATCGCCGCTCACCATCTTGGTGGAGACCTCAAAGTTTTGGAGGATGGTACAGATGCTGAAGCACGGCAAAAGCGGAAGCGGAAGCTGTAGCTGACCTTTTAAAATGGGTGTAATTTGACAAGCAGATCCAGCAGATCTGGGTAGGTTTTGAGAAATCGCTGAACTACGAGATTAAGCACATTGGCCAGGCATGGTACGTGTGTGAGCTCGCCTCGCTTCAGAGTCGCCACCAGGTTCTTGCCATTGTCACACACGACCATGCATGGCTGTAGGGTCAGCAGTGTCAGCCACATATCTACCTGGTTTTTCAGAGCTGTCCACAACTCTTCAGCATTGTGCGGTTTGTCACCTAAGTATATTAGCTTTAGCACAGCCTGTTGCCACTTGGCCGAGGCAGTGCTGCAGTGCTTCCAGCTTGTGACTGATGTGGTAATTTTGGAGATGGTGGCTGAAGAGGAGGAGGAGGTGCAGGAGCTGTAGAATGTGGGGGCAACCCTGATTGATCCAGGTCCCGCAATCCTCGGCGTCGGGAGGACGTCTTCCGTCCCAAGGTCCGACTGGGTCCCGGCTTCCACTATATTAACCTAGTGTGCCATCAGTGAGATGCACTGTCCCTGCCCACAAGCACTTGTGCATGTGTCCGTGGTTAGGTGGACTTTCCCAGTAACTGCGTTGTTGAGGGCACGGCTTATGTTGTGGGACACATGCTCGTGTAATGCGGGGACGGTACACAGGGAGAAATAGTGGCGGATGGGGACCAAACACTAAGGGACAGTCGCCGCCATCAGGTTGCAGAAAGCTTCTGTCTCCACGAGCCTAAAAGGCGACATTTTGAACGCAAGCATTCGCAAAATGTTTGAATTTAGTAGTGTGGCCTGTGGGGCATTACTTATTGTACTTACGATATTCTGCAGTCCCCTAGTAATTGGGACAGGAAGGTCGAACGACAAGATGTGTGTGTTTGTTGTGCCACAGTTTCAGCTTGCCCATGGCCTCTGCATGCACCATCACCATCACGTCCACTTCCCCATCCCTTGCCACGCACCTTGCCCATTTTAAATGGAGGACAATATTTTCCAAGTTCACTACAAATGGCTGGATTTGAACTGCACTTATATGTGATATGTCTGATGGAGAACCACGGTTTTAAATAGCAGGCTTGTAGTTTACTAATGCTATTCTTCACAGCTACCTCGTGTAAATAGCTTGACTGACACACTGCAACAAAATGGAAATGAATGACAGAAATGGCTGATTTTCGAATGCAGTTATATGTGATGCGTCTGACAGAGAGCCACGGTTTTAAATAGCAGGCCTGTAGTTTACTAATACTATTCTTCATAGCAACCTCTTGTGAATAGCTTCACTGACACACTGCAACAAAATGGAAATGGAAACCAGAAATGGCTGATTTTGGAACACAGTCATATGGGATACCTCTGAGTGGGGAACCACGGTTTTAAAAAGCGGGCCTGTAGTAGTTTACTAATACTATTCTTCACAGCGACCTCGTGTGAATAGCTTCACCGACACACTGCAACAAAATGGAAATGGGGGCCAATATTTTCCACGTTCAGTTCATATTTCTGGATTTTTATCACTGTAATATGGAAAAGATCTGGCTGTATTCTGCAGTGCTAACAAGCAAATGGAGCAGAAAAATTGTGTAGTCTGGATTGCTTTTTAAGTAAATAATCATGATTAAGATAAAAAAAAAAATAGCCCTGGCCCCTGATACCTGGGACTATGTCTGCAAATATCTGTAATAGCAGCAGTCAGAAAGTGCAATGGACCCTCTTGTGCTGTATCATGAACTGCAGTCTGTCACATACCCTACCTGCCTGCCTAACTCCTGCTATCACAAATGAATACATGCAGCTGGATTAGTCCTCAGAAGGACTGTTAGTTCAGATGGATATATATATATGTTGTGAATACCTACTGTACACTAACTATAAACAAGCAAATCTCTCCCTGACACAGCATCAATTAACAAACTGAAAAGTGAATGAACAAATCTAAATTGCATCAATATTTTGTGTGCCTACAAAAGAGCATCTAAGCATCAAGTCTTGTAACTTTCACACAGTTTTTGAAGGAACTCAGCGGGGAGGTTGTTTCAAACATCTTGGGGAACTAACCACAGATCTTCTGTGGATGGAGACCTGCTCAAATCTTTCTGTCTCTTCATGTAATCCCAGATAGACTCCATAATGTTGATGTCAGTGCTCTGTGGGGGCCATAAAATCACTTCCAGGAATACTTGTTCTTTACACTGTAGATAGATCTTAATGTCATTGGATGTACTGTATGTTCGGGATCATTATTCTGCTGCAGAATACATGTGGAGCCAATCAGATGCCTCACTAATGGTATTGCATGATGGTATCTCAAGCTCCTTGAGAGACTTACAAGTTGTGTAAAGCTATAATTGGGGTAAAAGGCAGTTACTTTGAGCTATCTAAGGTTTAACACATATTCCTTTTTGTTTTACATGTGTTTCTTTATTCCTTGTTTGCATATCTGTTTCTTTGTGGTTTTGTAGCCTTAAGTCTGATTCTACAATGTGCACGTTCCAATAAGAACAAGGAAACCCATTGCATGAGCAGGTTTGTCAAAATTTTGTACCAGTACAGAATAATTACAGTATACAAAACAGTTACAACATGGTCTGAAATAAAATAAAAAAAATGCTGTACTTTTATTTGCATCAAACTTTCTGCCTTTTCATATGTGTGCCGGGAATATACCTTTATTATATATAGACTATATTTTCCTGAGCACCTATCTTATCGGTTGAGCACAGCCTTCGTTCTCTATGTACTCATCTACTAGTCTCCTGCTGCACCTCTTCCATCCCACTGATAGGCATGTGACTGCTGCAGCTTGACAGCACTGCTCAAGTTTGGCAGGGATCTGTCAGTGTGTAGAGATGAGCAAACCTATTGATTTTCGGGTTCGTCGACTTTTGCCAAACAGCTAAAAAAAAGTTTGGGACCCTGAACATCAGTGGTTTCCCACACTGTCATCTGCGTGACAGCTCGGGAAATAGGGGTTCTGATCGGCTGTAACATCGTTACATCATTATATGCCAGCTTGATCCTGCAGCTGTGACTGTGGCCCATGGTAAAAAGCATACAGCAGATCACAGGTGTCGGTTGACGAGTCTACTACTCCCATCAGCCAACACCTGCTGTCACTGTAAATAGTGAGCACAGGCGCCGCTCCAATTTAAAAAAAGTTAAAATGAATAAATTAATAATAAAATAAAAATAACACATTATACTCACCTACACCTAATCCCCGATGCCCTTGTCCCCTGTAAAAAATAAAAAACACCATAATACTCACCTTCATGCCTAATCCCCAATGCCCATGTCACATTTAAAAATAAAAAATAATAAACTACCATAATACTCCCCTATCCGCCATAATCCAGGTAATCCGAAGAGATACACGCAGATTTCACTTATAGAACAGTCACATCGGGAGATGTGACTGCTCTATTCAGCAGCCGGGAATACACTGACAGGGGCATAATCGCTCCTGCAGTGTATAGCGCTGAGCTGCCGTGAGAGAGATCACCAGAGTTCAATCAGCTGATGAGCTCCGGTGACCTCACTTACAGCACCACCGCTGTGTGAGAATTTTCATTGGATATGAACCCCGCTCACCTTTATGACTTCACCACGAGTCACTGAGGTGCGCAAGCATGCACAGCTCATGAACATCAGTAATGTAGATTTAATAAAGGAGTCTGTGTTTTTATTAGCCCAAAATGTTCTCTGGTTATTACTAACAGCTCACAGCTGTTTGATTAGGCTTTACTGGCTAGATTACAGGGGGAACCCAGAAAAAAATTAACGTAGGGTCCCCCTATAAAATCTAACCAGCAAAGGCTAAACAGACATCTGTGAGCTGATATTAATAGCCAGGGAAGGGGCCTTGGAGTCTGTTCCCCTTCGAGGCTAATAATATTAGCCCTCTGCGGCCCCAGAAATGGCGCAACAATAAGATGCACCAAATCTGGTGCTTAGCCTCACTCTTCTCATTTGGCCTGATGCGGTTTCAAGTGGGGTAGTATGGTTGGGGTTCATGTCAGCCTTGTATTGGCAGCTGACATGAAGCCCAGGCTAATAATAGAGAGGCTTCTATAAGAAGCCCCCATTACTAACCCCAGAGTAAAATTTATGAAATAAAGACACAGCCAGAAAAAAATTCTTTATTTGAAATAAAAAACAAAGTTTTACTTTATTTAAAAATAACAAACACAGTTATACTCACCTAACGCCCCTTCCATTGAAACTTTCATCTCCTGAAAAAAACTGAAAATAATAAACAACAAAAATACTCACCTAACGCCCATTCCATTGAAGCCCTGGTCTCCTGTAAAAAATAAAAAATAAAAAACAACCATATCCCTCACCTGTCTGATGTGTTGAAATAATCCACAGTGTCCCATGCAGCTTTCACTTGTAGAACAATCACATCAATATATGTGACTGCTCTACAGGACAGCTGGCTACACACTGACACAGGAGTGTAATCGCTCCTGTGTTAATCTATATCGCTGAGCTGCCATGAGAGAGGTCACAGGAGTTCATTAGCTGATGAGCTCTTGCGACCTCACTTACCGCATCTCATCGCTATATACTGCCGGTGTGATTATGCTTCTGTCAGTGTATCGCCAGATGCCGGATAGAGCAGTCACATCTCCCGATGTGACTGTTCTGTAAGTGAGATCTGTGTGTGACACTCGGGATTACATTGATTACGTCGGATAGGTGAGTGAGTAACTGAGGGAAGGATGTTGTTGTCCAAAATCTTGCTATACATGACCCCATCCACCCTCCCTTCAATACGGTGCAATCGTCTTGTCCCCTTTGCAGAAAAGCACCCCCAAAGTATGATGTTTTCCCCACTATGCTTTATGGTTGGGACAGTGTTCTTGGGGTTGTATTCATCTTTCTTCTTCCTTCAAACACACGAGTAGAGTTGATACCAAAAAGTTCTATTTAGGTCTCATCTGACCATATAAACTTCTCCCATGTCTCTTCTGGATCATCCAGATGGTAATTGGTGAACTTTATACAGGCCTGGACATGTTCTGGCATGAGCATGGGGACTTTGCGTGCCCTGCAGGATTTTAATCCCTGACATCGTAGTATGGTACTAAGAGTAATGTTTGAGACTGTGGTCCTAGCTCTCTTCAGGTCATTGATCAGGTCCTCCCGTGGAGTTCTGGGCTGGTTCCGGACCTTTCACAGAATCATCCTTACTATTGATGAGCGAACATGCTCGCCACTACTCGGTAATCGCCCGAGCATCACGGTGCTCAACATGCTTGGCAAGTATTTCCGAGTTGCTAAGGCGGGAGCTCGGGTCCCCACCCTGCATGTTTGGCACTCTTTCGAGAGCCAATGAACATGCAGGGATAGCTTGCCAGCACTGTAATGCCATAGCCATGTTGGTTGTGGGCATTACAGTGATTGGCTGGCTGCATAGCGTCATCGGGTCTATATAAGACCCGGTGCAGCTATGCTCGTCACAGTCTACCCTGGAAACAGGAAGAATAGGGAGAGTTGCTGCTTAGTCAGGGAGAGATTTGCTTGTTTATAGTTAGTATAGGTATTCCACAGCATATCTACAATACAGACCAAAAGTTTGGATACACCTTCTTATTTAAAGATTTTTCTGTATTTTCTTGACTATGAAAATTGTACATTCACACTGAAGGCATCAAAACTATGAATTAACACATGTGGAATTATATACTAAACAAAAAAGTGTGAAACAACTGAAAATATGCCTTGTATTCTAGATTCTTCAAAGTAGCCAACTTTTGCTTTGATGACTGCTTTGCACACTCTTGGCATTCTCTTGATGAGCTTCAAGAGGTAGTCACTGGAAATGGTTTTCACTTCACAGGTGTGCCCTGTCAGGTTTAATAAGTGGGATTTCTTGCCTTATAAATGGGGTCTATTCAGCATGGATAGCCTGAGGAAAGGGAGGAGGAGGAGGAGAGCATGGTCAGTCGTCCTATTGGTGAGGACACAGAAGTTTTGCCTGTTAGCAGCCTGGCACACATGGCTGAGTTTATGTTATGCTGCCTTTCCCGTGACCCTTGCGTTGTCCAAATTTTGGGTGACGGTCATTACTGGTTGGTGACACTTCTAGACCCAAGCTACAAGGAGAACTTTCTTTCTCTTATTCCTGGGCCGGACAGGCGTAATAAAATAGGGCAGTACTAGAAGGCCCTTGTTGCGGAATTATTAAAAAAATTCCCATCTGAAAACACTGGTGGCAGAGGTCACAATTCATTGGACAACAACGGAGTACTGGCAAGAGAGACACAAATCCAATCCAGCAGAGGCAGGGGAACACTGTCAAAGTTCTGGAACAGTTTTCTCAGACCCTCCCTTCGCACAGGCCCTGATGCGCAGGGTACTCTCACAAGGAGGGAAAAGTTTCGGAAGATGCTGAGGGAGTACCTTGCCGACCGTACCAATGTCCTTTGTGATCCCTCTGTGCCTTATAATTATTGCGTATCCAAGCTGGACACGTGGCATGAACTGGCTCTCTACGCCTTGGAAGTACTGGCCTGCCCTGCCACTAGCGTTTTGTCAGAGCGGGTTTTTAGTGCCGCTGGTGGAATTATAACCGATAGGTGCATCCGCCTGTCAACTGAAAATGCTGACAGGCTGACTCTTATAAAAATTAACAATCAACACCACCGAATGATAGCAGCGTAACATAAACTCAAATACAGTGGGGTTTATTTGGGAGGTCTAACTCTATTCCCATGCACCTCTGTCTTCACACCCAGACATGGGTATACGCTTCCTGATTTTGTCTATTTGCTCTTGTCCTCCTCCTTCTCCTCATCCTCCACCACCATATCACCACCATATCTACCATATCACGATATCTATGTCTCTTGCAGGGGGAATTGGAGTTCCTCCAAATTTTTGGCAGCCATTGCATTTACTGCATAGGCAAACAGTATGGGAGACCCACTTCTCAATAATGTGAACATTTTTTCAGGAGACCCTCCAACCTCTACATCTCTTGCAAGGGGCATTTTAGTGCCTCCAAATTTTTGGCAGGTTGCATTCATTTCATAGGCAAACAGTATGGGAGACCCACTTCCTAATAACGGGAAAAAAAAATTCCGGAGTCCCTTCGACCTCTATGTCTCTTGTAAGTGGCATTGGAGTGCCTCACAATTTTTGGCAGCCGTTGCATTCACTGCATAGGCAAACAGTTTGGGAGACCTACTTCCTAATAATGGGAACATTTTTTTCAGAAGGCCCTCCAACCTCTATGTCTCTTGCAAGGGGCATTGGATTGCCTCCAAATTTGTTGCAGCCGTTGCATTCACTGCATAGGCAAACAGTATGGGAGAGCCACATCCTAATAATGGGAACATTTTTTTCAGGAGGCCCTCCAACCTCTACATCTCTGGCAAGGGGCATTGGAGTGCCTCCAAATTTTTGGTAGTCGTTGCAGTCACTGCATACGCAAGAACAGTATGGGAGACCCACTCCTTTCTAATGGGAACATATCGTTACTGAAGCCCACCTCTATGTGTCTTTAAATTGTTATTGGGTTTTTTCCCAAATTTTGGCAGCCGTTGTACTCACTGCATACCCTATAACTGGATAGCAGAACCGCTCCTTTCTAGGAACATGTCGTTACTGAGGCCCACCTCTATTTGTCTTTAAATTGTTATTGGGGTTTTGGTCAGCCGTTGTACTCACTGCATGCCCTAAACTGGATAGCAGACCCTCTCCTTTCTAATGGGAACATATAGTTACTGTGACCCACCTCTGTGTGTCTTTAAATTGTTATTGGGGTTTTTCCTAAATTTTGGCAGCTGTTATACTCACTGCATACCCTCTAACTAGATAGCAGAACCGCTCCTTTCTAGGAATATGTCATTATGGAGGCCCACCTCTATGTGTCTTAAAATTGTTATTGGGGTTTTTTCCCAAATTTTGGCAGCTCTTGCAGTCACTGCATAGGCATTACCACTATAAGAGACCCACTCCTTTAAAATGGGAATTTTTTTTTTACTGAGGCCCTCCTCTATGTCTCTTCAAAGGGGTATTGGGGTGCGTCCAAATTTTTGGTAGCCCTTGCAGTTACTGCATACACAATAACAGTATAGGAGACCCACTCTTTAATAATGGGAACAACAAAGCATAGCCGGCTGATGGCCCTCTAACAATAGTGAGGGCCGCCTGATGTCCCTATAAAAATAGTGTTTGTGACTTTCAGAGTCCCTCCTTCATAAATGAAACAGGATGTGTCTTATGATGTTTCACACAATGTAAAATGTTAAAATGACATTTACTGGTGAATGTGTTTTTCACCTTTGAAAGCATTTCAAAAGTGCAAAAACGCATCAAAAACGCTACTTGTGAACACAGCCCAAAGTGTGTTTTTATATATTTATTTTGTCTTATATGCATGACATTATCCTGGAGAGGATGTTCCTTAACATTTTACCCAGGAAAATCCATTTTGATTTTGCTTTTGTATGTTTATTGTGAGTCCATAAAAGTGGTGTAATACTCTGACAACATTGTTGACAGCAGTGACGTGGGAGTCAGAGATGCTTGCAGGGGTCTTCCCCATGCTGTTCCCACGTCATTTGAGCACTGTTCCCATCGATTTGGGTAACTTTTAGGCCCTCTGCAGACCACCGGGGGGGGGGGGGGGCGCCAGAAAAATGCTCTAGTTTCCCATAGACTTACATTGGGCTCGTTGCTCGGACCGAGTACTCGAGCATTCCAATTTGCTCGAACCGAACAAAGAGTACCCGAGCATTTTAGTGCTCGCTCATCACTAATCCTCACCCCACGAGGTGAGATTTTCTGTGGATCCCCAAACCGAGGAAGATTGACAGTCATCTTGTGTTTCTTTAATTTTCTAATAATTGTGCCTTCTCACCAAGCTGTTTGCCTATTGTCCTGTAGCCCATCCCAGCCTTATGCAGGTCTACAATTTTGTCCATGGTGTCCTTAGACAGCTCTTTGGTCTTGGTCATGGTGGAGAGGTTGAAGTGTGATTGATTGTTTGCACAGGTGTCTTTTATACAGGTAACAAGTTCAAACAGGTGCAATTAATGCAGGTAATAAGTGCAGAGTAGGAGGGCTTCTTAAAGAAAAACTAACAGGTCAGTGAGAGCCAGAATTCTTACTGGGTGGCAGGTGATCAAATACTTATTTCATGCAATAAACTGCAATTTAATTATGTAAAAATTATACAATGTAATTTTCTGTTTATATTTTTAGATTCTATCTCTCACAGGTGAAGTGTACTTAAGATAAAAATCACAGTCCTCTCCATTTTTTGTAGGTGGGAAAACTTGCAAATCATAAGTGTATCAAATATTTATTTTCCCCACTTTATCTATAGAATCTGTAATCGAAACTCTTATTCTCTCTTTCTTTTTATTTCTTTATTCTCTGTAATCATTGTATTTCTTATACCTTACTATTTTCTATGTATGTATGTATGTATGTATCTATCTATCTATCTATCTATATTTCTATCTATCTATCTGTTACAGTTGAAACCAGAAGTTTACATACACTATATAAAAAGACACATATGCATGTTTTTCTCAATATCTGACATGAAATCAGAATAAACCTTTCCCGTTTTAGGTCAATGAGGATTGTACTTGCGTATAATGGTTTGTACAGATGAACGAGGCACCCAAACTGTACCCAAGGATGAGCCAGACTTGTGCAAGTCCACAATTCTCTTCCTGATATCTTGGCTGATTTCTTTAGACTTTCCCATGATACTACACAAAGAAGCAATGTGTTTCAGGTGTGCATTAAAATACATCCACAGGTGTGTCTCTAATTAATAGAAGCTTCCAAACACATGACATCATCATATAGGCAGTCCAGAATTGTTTAAAGGCATAGTAATCTTAGTGTATGTAAACTTTTGACTTTGCAATAAGTAATAAAAATGCCTTAAAACATTCTCTCTCTCATTATTCTGGCATTTGGCAAATATTAAAAATTATGGTAATTCTAATTGATCTAAAACGGGAAAGATTTATTCTGATTTCATGTCAGATTTTGAGAAAAACATGCATATGTGTCTTTTTATATAGTGTATGTAAACTTCTGGTTTTAACTGTATATCTTTCTTTCTTCTCTCTAATCATCATAATTCTTAGGCTTTACTATTTTCTATCTATTTTTTCCTGTTCGTTCCTTCTTTATAATCATTTTAATTGTTATACCTTACTCTTCTCTATCTTCTCTTCTCTATCTATCTATCTATCTATCTATCTATCTATCTAATCTATCTCTTATATCTTTATTTTCTTTCTTTCTTTGTTCTCTTCAATCATTGTAACTGTTGCATCTTAATATTTTTATCTATCTATCTATCTATCTATCTATCTATCTATCTATCTATCTATCTATCTATCTATCTATCTATCTATCTACCTATCATATCTGTTTCTCTCTCCATCTGCCTAATAAATGGCATGACTGCCTGCACCCCTCTGTACACCTTGAAGCTGATGCACTAGATTTACATTTATTTTTTCAAGTCATATTATGATGACTCTAATATGAATTATAGACCTCACATCCACAATTATCGCAGCAAATTACAATGGTACTAAAAGTAACTGGCAGATTTATGGTGATCCTGTGTTACATGAAGTTTAAAGGACAAATATAAATCAGCTTTTTCCTGTGAATAACATTGGTGTCGGTCAAACATCGTATGAGTGATAATAGCACTGGAGGAACATGAGTGAATAGAAATGAAAAAAATCTGTGTAAAAAAACATATAATAAAGGAAATAATTAATGAATGTATGTGTAATGTAGCTTTTCATATCCTTTTATGTGGCAAGTATTATACAGCTCTAAGCCATTGTGGAAAAGGAGAGCACATGATTATATAGGGCTCACTTATTAAGAAGAGTCTCTATTGCCTCTCGCTGATTGTTGAGGTCAATAGATATTTACATATGAAAGTAGTTGTATGGCTTTATTGGCGCTTAACCCCTAATAAAGGGGTATAATAAAAATTCTATCTGTTTTTGCAGAGCTCGGATGTGCCAGTCATAAGAACTGTAGGCCGCGATTCATCAAAGCAATTTCGCCAGAATTCTGACGTGTATCACTGTGCAAAGTCATAAAATTTTACCGCAACTTGGAGTTTCACAAAAATGTTGCAAATTTTGGCATTTTCATGCGAGTTTCTCCCAACATGAGCAAAGCTGGGGCTGGACGGGGGCACGCTGGGGACGTGACGTCACAGCTAGTATAATTCATGACGAGCTGTGGCATTCCTTAAACCAGAAATCTTACTCCAGCAGTGTTATGGGATTTTGTATAACCCTATTTATTTGCATGTTGCCCCATAGTGTATTCATTGCTTTTTTTCAGGTGCGGTTTTTTTTAGGCAAAATGGATGTGATTTTATGAAAGCTTATACCGCTTTGTATTTAAAGACACTATTAAGCTGTACTTTTTGGTGCTTTTTTCTCTCATTAGGCTTCTTTATGGAGACTGATAAAAATGCATGTAAAAAATGCAATTGAATTTTTATATGCAGAATCCCAGCTTTATTGAACTAAATAAAATGCAAAACAATTCTTCAAAATTTCACCAAAACTGCAGCAAAAATGCAGCAAAATCTCAATATTTAGAGTAAATTTCTATTGCATATTTTGATGCGGACACTTGCCCCCCAAAAAAATAATCACAACAGAAAAAACGTAGCATTTTTACACAAGGGAACATGGTATAACTTGAGCAATAATATAGTGAATTACTGGCAATATATTGTTACAATATTGTATGTCTTAATACTGAGTATGTTGAGCATGAGTTGCAGAGCTGGAGAAGAAAGCAACTATCCTTAATGCTGGGCCTGATTATGAGTATCCATACACTATAACCATCATTCTTCTCTCTATGCATGACAAAGAAAGTACTATAAATAATAATATAACTAAATATTACTATATATTACTATTCTAAAGTACTATATAAGTACTATATATTAAAATGTGAAGTTAGCCACCCCCCCCCACACACACACACACACATTACTGGTCACATGCCAAAACTGGAAGCCATCTCCTGTGTCATAACCAAGCCAAAGTGGAATTACTGACTGAGACCTAGGACTGGTGCCGACAGCGAGAAAAAGATCATCAAAAGCACTTCTTGAAACCTCCGTCTGCTTCAAATTCTTTGCCTGGGAGAGACCTTGCTGATGCAGGATAACTACCTTGTGCCTTGCAGCTGTACTCAGTCTTTTCATGGTGTATGACCAGGATCATAAAGATCGCAATCGCAGAGAGTGCGACTGTGACTACATCCGTTCGAGAGGGGGGTCCGTGGACGCCAACTCCTATTTCAGCTGGGTGTGAGTCCAAGGATAATGAGGTATTTTTAAATAATATTATATATTTTTCATTATTACTGAAAGAAGACCAGGGTGGGGCACTTACATTACCGGAAGGGCCCAGAATCCCCCATTCTGGGCCCTTCCGGTAATGTAAGTGCCCCACCCTGGTCTTCTTTCAGTAATAATGAAAAATATATAATATTATTTAAAAATACCTCATTATCCTTGGACTCACACCGTGATACCAGGATGGGGCTCATATATTACTGGAAGAGATCCAAGATCAGGGGCATTATACCAGGATGGGGTACATATATTACTGAAAGAGGCCCAGGATAGGGATATTATACCAGGATGGGGTCATATATTACTGGAAGGGGCAAAGGATGGGGATGACATCATACCTGGATAAGGAACATATATTACTGGAAGGGGCCTAGGGTCGGGGGGGCATTATACCAGAATAGAGGACATATATTACTCGAAGGGGCCCAGGATTGAGGACATTACACCATGCAAAGGAGACAATATACCAGGAAGGGGCCCTGTATCAAGACATTATATCAGGATGGGGAACATTATTACTGGAAAGGGTACAGGATGGGGAGCATTGTAGCAGGGTGGGGGACATGTTTTACTGGAAGGGGCCCAGGATGGGGGACATTATACCAGGATGGGGGGCAGATGTTACTGGAAGGGGTCCAGGATGGGGGATATATATTACTGGAAGGGGTCCCAGATTTGGGGCATTATACCAGGAAAGGGAGACATTATACCAGGAATGGGGCCTAGGATGAAGAACATTATACCAGGATAGGGGGCCTTATTACTAGAAGGGGCCCAGTATGGGGGATATTATACTAGGAAAAGGACCAGGATGGGGAACATTATTACAGGAAGGGGCCAAGATGGGAGACACTATTACAGAAAAGGCTCAGAGGATGGGGGACATTAAAACAGGAAGGGGCCAGGATCAGGAACATTACTACAAGATTGTGGACATTGCTACATGAGAGAGCAAACCCATATGCCTTCACATGATCTCGAATTCAACAAGAGCCCATACTGTACATCTGATGAACATGCAGGTTGGGGCCAAGATCCAAATTTTGCACCACGGCCCACTGGACTCTAGTTCCGCCACTGTATATGACATGTGACACATAAATGAGGAAAATCCTGTAAGTGATTATCCCCTACAAAGTCCTGATTTCAATATCATCTGGTCTGTCTGGGTCTACATGAAGAGACAGAAGAATTTTCACAAGCCTATATCCACAGAAGATCTGTGGTTGGTTCTTCAAGATGTTTGGGACAACCTGTCTGCCGAGTTTCTTCAAAAACTTGTGTGCAAGTACCTAGAAGAATTGATGCTGTTTTGAAAGCAAAGGGCAGTCACACCAAATATTGATTTAATTTAGATTTATTTTTTGTAAAATTGATTAAAATAAACTATTAATGGGAATCTGTTACCAGGTTTTTGGTAACCCATCTAAAAGCAGTAGGATGTAGGGGTATGTAGGTGGCAAAAACCTGGTGACAGATTCCCTTTAACATTTCTATTGTTGAAAGCATTCTTACTTTGCGGCACAGCTGCCTAAATCTTTTCCACCATACTGTATATTAATAAGAATAATCCATTGTTTTCTGTGCAAGTCAGTTACAACTTTTAATATATAGCAACTGCAAGTGATTCAACCGGACCATAGAGATTTGTCCAGATCTCTGCTCATAAAATTGCAGCCTTTATTATACATGGCCATGAAGTTTCAGCGGGTGCAAAAAGAAAGTTTTGCATTTACTTTAGACAGTGTTTTATTAAAGCGATACATTTGTTTCAGTGTTAAATGTAAAAGTATAGCAGGTTTATTAAACCGACCGTCACTCACAAGAACACAGAGGAATTGTAGAAAAAAAGAAAAGGAAAGATAATAGCGATATCTGTTTACCAAGGCTCCAGCTTTACTGCAGCAATAAATGGTTAGTGCTGGATTTGTGAAATACAAAGTGTTGTTTCTGCTCCTGAATGTCAGCACATTCATCTTGTATATCTAGAAACACTTATTCAGGAGGTTGTGCAGGAAAGTCTACTGATGTATAGTGGTATAATTAAAGCACGTAAAGCTAAAATAGCAATTTCCAAATATATATATATGGCTACTTCTGATAAAATTTAGTAGCACACAATATAGATACCATGCTGCTGCAGCTGTCCAGGGTGTTGTCATTCAGATTTCTCAGACTTCTAAAGAGAAAAAATGCTGGAAATGCACTGTTAAACTGCCAGCTTATATCTTGCTTAATTTTTTGCAAAATTCATTAAGTACTTCAGTTTTTGCTAAACAAATCCAATACTTGATCGTTAAATATTAAAAAAAAAAAAAAAGCCTCAACATCCTGCAATATACATCACAACCACTGGGTGGCCACATATGAAAACATATGGTGTAAACATCTCCCAACTGAGTATCCAGAAATACTGGAATAGATTATGTCATGCTAAGAGAATAGGTAAGGAAAACACATCTGTATACAGGGCTGGACAGCCCATCTGGAAATTGCAAATTCTAAATGCTGGACCGACACAGAGCCACTTTGCTTCACATGACTTATAACAGTATGCGTGTCCCCAGGATGTGTCCTGTGGCAGAGTAGAGAGCCAACAGCACTATTGCTTTGTGGAGACACTATTACTACATGGAGGCAGAAAGAGGGCACTTTTAATATATGGTGACACAGAGGGGGCAGTAGTATTATGTGGATTTATAAGAAGCTGGAAGTTTTGCCCACTTTCTCCCTTGAAGACACGTGTATTGTTATAATGCATTTGAATGTGTAATGTGTTTAGTGACATGTTATTAGTAATAGAGTTATAGTCTGTCCAGCAGTAGAGAGGTGATAGGGACAGTTAGGGTTAATAGTTGGGACTAGCCCAGAGTGGGAGATGATAAAGTGAAGGGACATAGACAATTTCATATAGATAAGGCCCAGATTTCCTAGAGAGGGCCCAGCCTGCAGCAGAAGCAGACTTATGGTCTGACTAGCGAGTACAGCCACATGAAGTGGGTGTCCCTGAAGTGAGAGGAGACCGAGGCAATGGATAGTGTGATCCAGAGTAGTGACGAGGAAAAGAGATAGAAGGATTGAGTGATTCTCTGGAGATGGAATCTGGGGCAGGAGACCTAGTGGGATGGTCCTGAGTTTGCAAGCCAAAGAGGTAATGGGACAAACCAGAGCAGGGAATGCGAGACGAAAAGAGTGCCTCGTGAGGTAGTTCCAAGACGTCGGCACGCAGAAAAACTAAGTAAAGGCCATAGTGGTACAAGTAGCTCCCCTAAGGGGAACCGCGGGTTGAGAATTAGGACTCTCGCTTATTCAACTGTAGTGTCATTATTGGGGACAAGGGAAAATCCTTAAGCACTGTGTTGGGTTGTGGTGATTGGTGAAGGCAGAGAAACTAACTTAGGCAGAACAGTGTGACTTTAGGAAGTAAAGAAAGAATGTGTATAAAGCTGTTCCGTGTGTTGAGAGAAACATCCATGAAGATTTGCACCTGCTACACTCGGTACATACTCCTCCCCACATTATGGTTTAGTAAAAGACAGTTTATTTTTTAAAGAGGTTGTCCTTTAAAGTCTACACACCCAGTCAAGACCTCAATTTTCATGTAGCGTGCCTCAGCTTAATAGCGTCTTTAAACACAGAGTAGGTATGAGCTTTTATGAAATCACATACATTTTGTCTAAAAAAAAAAGCAGTGAATATGCTATGTGGGAATAATAAAGAGGAATTATGGAACCAAAACATGTTATATAGAAATCTAGAGTAGAACCATATGTAAATCAGGCTGAAAGTGCACTGGGGGCGTGTCATATACGCTGTCTGCTTCTTCTAAGTGCATTGACATGCCTCCAGTGCACTCCCAGCCTAATTTGCATATGGCACTCCTTTCAATGAATCTGGAGTGTCTAACTATGTGGACATGACAGAAATCTTTTTCCAATCCCTGAATGGAGTAAGATTAATGGCATAAATCCATTACTAAATGGAGACAGAGCAGGAGCATTAGTACTATATACAGGAGCAGAAACAATTTTTAGTACTATGTGCATTCACAGAGAGGGCACTATTACTATGTAATGGCAAAATAGAGGCATTTTTACTTCATAAAGACACAGAGGGGGCACTGTTTAATATGTGGAGACAAAATAGGGGCACTATTACTACATGGATGCACCAAGAGGGATACTATTACTGTGCGATGCACCATGGGGGAATTATTACTCTTGTGGTCAGTGTATAGTGGTACTTTTGGTCTTAGTACAGTGCTCATGATCAGTACGCTGTTATTATCGCTTCTATATACACTGGTAATATGTGGTTATGGCCTGGCGATATTATTTGTCTCTTATACTCCAGTGTTCATGATAATATTGGTCTGAGTACAGTGTTTTTGGTTAATGATGAGTATGGTGGTATTACAGTGGGTACGGAAAGTATTCAGACCCCTTTAAATTTTTCACTCTTTGTTCCATAGCAGTCATTTGGTAAATTCTAAAAAAGTAATTTTTTTCTAATTAAAGTACACTCTGCACCGCATCTTGACTGAAAAAAAACAGAAATGTAGAAATGTTTGCAAATTTATTAAAAAAGAAAAACTGAAATATCACATGGTCATAAGTATTCAGACCCTTTGCTCAGTATTGAGTAGATGCACCCTTTTGAGTTAGTACAGCCATGAGTATTCTTGGGAATGATGCAACAAGTTTTTCACACCTGGATTTGGGGATCCTCTGCCATTCTTCCTTGCAGATCCTCTCCAGTTCCGTCTGGTTGGATGGTGAACGTTGGTGGACAGACATTGTCAGGTCTCTCCAGAGATGCTCAATTGGGTTTAGGTCAGGGCTCTGGCTGGGCCAGTCAAGAATGGTCACAGAGTGGTTCTGAAGCCACTCCTTTATTATTTTAGCTGTGTGCTTAGGGTCATTGTCTTGTTGGAAGGTGAACCTTCGGCCAAGTTTCAGGTCCAGAGCACTCTGGAAGAGGTTTTCATCCAGGATATCTCTGTACTTGGCTGCATTCATGTTTCCTTCAATTGCAACCAGTCGTCCTGTCCCTGCAGCTGATAAACAACCCCATAGCATGATGCTGCCACCCCCATGTTTCACTGTTGGTATTGTATTTGGCAGGTGATGAGCAGTGCCTGGTTTTTTCCACACATACCGCTTAGAATTATCACCAAAAAGTTCTATCTTCATCTCATCAGACCAGAGAATCTTATTTCTCATAGTCTGGGAGTCCTTCATGCGTTTTTGAGCAATCTCTATGCGGGCTTTCATATGTCTTGCACTGAGGAGAGGCTTCCGTCGTGCCACTCTGCCATAAAGGCCCGACTGGTCGAGGGCTGCAGTGATAGTTGACTTTGTGGAACTTTCTCCCATCTCCCTACTGCATTTCTGGAGCTCAGCCACAGTGATCTTGGGGTTCTTCTTTACCTCTCTCACCAAGGCTCTTCTCCCACGATTGCTCAGTTTGGCTGGATGGCCAAGTCTAGGAAGACTTCTGGTAGTCCCAAACTTCTTCCATTTAAGAATTATGGAGGCCAATGTGCTCTTAGGAACCTTGAGTACTGCAGAAATTCTTTTGTAACCTTGGCCAGATCTGTGCCTTGCCACAATTCTGTCTCTGAGCTCCTTGGGCAGTTCTTTTGAGCTCATGATTCTTATTTGGTCTGACATGCACTGTGAGCTGTGAGGTCTTATATAGACAGGTGTGTGTCTTTCCAAATCAAGTCCTATCAGTTTAATTAAACACAGCTGGATGCCAATAAAGGAGTAAAACCATCTCAAGGAGGATCACAAGGAAATGGACAGCATGTGACTTAAATATGAGTGTCTGAGCAAAGGGTCTGAATACTTATGACTATGTGATATTTCAGTTTTTCTTTTTTCATAAATTTGTAAAAATTTCTACATTTCTGTTTTTTTCTGTCAAGATGGGATGCAGAGTGTACATTAATGAGAGAAAAAATGAACTTTTTAGAATTTACCAAATGGCTGCATTGAAACAAAGAGTGAAAAATTTAAAGGGGTCTGAATACTTTCCGTACCCACTGTATGTAGTCACAATGTAGAGGTAATGTGTGGTCATTGTCTGGAGGTATTTTTTGTCCCTGGTATAGAGCGATTATTGATAATATTGGACTTGGTATACTTGATTTTGTTCAGTAACTTTCTGGTGAACATACTTTTATAATGGAGTTCAGGGCCGGCGTCACCACCCGGCGTACCCGGGCAAGTATCGGGGCCCTGAGCTAGTGGGGGGGCCCACTCGCTATCGGGAACACTGGCGCGCTATGGGGCCTGTGAATCATGGGGGCCCAGTGACCCCCATCGTACCTTAAACTGTTTGAAAGACTTACCGCTCCCTGTTCCCTGCAAGTCCCTTCTCTTCTGCATATTCTGACTCTCTGATGTCTCAGGGCAGAAAGCGCAATGACGTCACTACAGCACCCTCTGAACTGAGCAATGTAGAGAGTCAGAAGATGCTGAGAACGGAGATGAAGAGACCATTTCAGCTGCCGCCGGCCAGCAGGGAATGAGGAGAGGTGAGTATTTGATTATTTATTTTCATGTATTGAGAATTATATGGGGACCATAATGTATGGAGCATTATATGGGGCCCATTCTGTATGGAGCATTATGAGGCCCATTATTCTGTATGGAGCATTATATGGGGCTCATTATTCTGTATGGAGCATTATATGGGGTCCATTATTCTGTATGGAGCATTATATGGGGTCTATTATTCTGTATGGAGCATTATATGAGGCCCATTATTCTGTATAGAGCACTAAATTGGGCCCATTATTCTGTATGAAGCATTATATTGGGCCCATTATTCTGTATGGAGTATTATATGGGGTCCATTATTCTCTATGGAGCATTATATGGGGTCCATTATTCTGTATGGAGCATTATATGGGGTCTATTATTCTGTATGGAGCATTATATGAGGCCCATTATTCTGTATAGAGCGCTAAATTGGGCCCATTATTCTGTATGGAGCATTATATTGGGCCCATTTTTCTGTATGGAGTATTATATGGGGTCCATTATTCTGTATGGAGCATTATATGGGGTCCATTATTCTGTATGGAGCATTATATGAGGCCCATTATTCTGATAGAGGACTGTATGGGGCCCATTATTCTGTATTGAGTATTATATTGGGCCCCTTATTCTGTATGGAGCATTATATGGGGTCCATTATTCTATATGGAGCATTATATGGGGTCCATTATTCTGTATGCAGCATTATATGGGGTCCATTATTCTGTATGCAGCATTATATGGGGTCCATTATTCTGTATGGAGCATTATATGGGGTTCATTATTCTGTATGCAGCATTATATGGGGTCCATTATTCTGTATGGAGCATTATATGGGGTCCATTATTCTGTATGGAGCATTATGTGGGGCCCATTTTTCTGTATGGAGCATTATATGGGGTCCATTATTCCATATGGAGCATTATATGGGGTCTATGTAGTGCCGATAATATTGTATGAAGGACTATGTGGTGCCCATAATACTGTATGGAGTGCTATGTGGGACCCATTATTCTGTATGTAGGACTATGTGGGGGCCATTATACTGTATGGAGGACTATGTGGGGCCCATTATTCTGTATGGAGGACTATGTGGAGCCCATTATACTGTATGGAGGACTATGTGGGGGCCATTATACTGTATGGAGCACTATGTGGGACCCATTATTCTGTATGGAGGACTATGTGGAGCCCATTATACTGTATGGAGGACTATGTGGAGCCCATTATACTGTATGGAGGACTATACGGTCCGGTCTAAAATGAAATCTTTTGAATCCCCCCAGGACACACACTGTGCGCTGTGAGGATTCGCCGGTTTCTCAGCTATTGTAGAATTTACTATAGATATCACTCATGTAATGTAAGAAGTGAAATCTTTGGCATTGTACTATATATATTTCTCTGCGGTATTTGTGCATCATGAATCATGGTTATGTGTTAAAGCGGCACACTGAGACTCTTTCACCAAGGGTTCACGGAAACCTGTCGCTGGCCCTAATGGTATGATTATTTGGTAACTCACTATTTGTATTCTGTAGGTTTGATATACACCTTGATCAGCCATAACCCATAAGTGCACGTACGTATTTCACATTCACTGCACAGCTAGTCGTCCTGCGAGCTTTCAAATGCCAGAGCTGAATTTGGCTCCCTGTCCGGTATTGTCTGATCTGATGCTAGGATTCTCTGATAAAATCTGTCAAAGCTGTAAACCAACCAGCTATAACATTAAAACCACTGTCAGGTGAAGTGAAAAAAAAATTGATTGTATTTTGACAATGACGACAGATAGAAGCTGCTTCTATTCCACCGATTCTCATTGTTTAGCTGCAGAATAGCAGGAATGGCTCCACCTCAAGAGCATCAAGGTGAAGGTACCGAGTCACTGAGCATGAGTGACCACTGGCATTGGACACGTTAGGTGTATATTCTTTTTTAAATACAATGAAATTCGCCTCAACCTGCTGTCACGATGGGGAACGCAGCTCTGCTCCTTCTCTCTGCATTCGGCCCGGCGTAGATGGCGCGATGACGTGATGTCATTGGGCCTCCTGACATGCTCCCTGCACTCCAGACATCTGGCAGGCCACAAAACTAAAGCAGTCTGCATGTTGCCAGAACTCCCTACCACAGTTTACAACTCTACATAATGAGGACACAGATAGCGTTAAAGTAGTGCCTGTCCGGGGAGCTAGAGATCCAGACAAGCTTTTCCATCCCCTATGGGTCTGATCATGGTCACAACTTTTGCCACCGCGATCATTACACCACTGTCTGTGGATCTCTACAGACGCACATAGATTTAGGGCATGTCCACATGTGAGATAAATCTAAGACTACGTTCACACATTCAGCATTTGGTCAGTATTTTACATCAGTATTTGTAAGCCAAAATCAGGAGAGGAACAATCAAAGGAAAAGTATAATTGAATCACACCACTACATCTGCATTTATCACCCACTCCTGGTTTTGGCTTACAAATTACTGATGTAAAATACTGACCAAATACTGAATGTGTGAACGTGGCCTAATGGAACAAAATTTGCAACAAAACTCCAGTTGAAAAAAAAATTGCAAAACCCCATATATTACCAGTAAATTTACAGCAGATTTTAGATGCAAAATCCTCAGCATGCCCATTATCAGCTGCCATATTCATCCTCTGGAATTACATGGTGAAGGTTTACATTCACTCAAAGTAAAAAAATTAACACATAAAGCATATTATACAATGAATGCCCCTTTTCTTGTTTAATCTATAATACCCCCTTCAGCCTTGACCCTTTCCCCTCTTTTTAGTGCCATCCAGTATTAGATAAGAACGGTTTATAGATGGCAATGATGCCATCCATATATATCTGACACTAATGTAATAGGAACAGTGCATACCCAGCCCTGTATCGACACCTCTACCATGTGCTGCTTTCATTCCGCCGCCTTCACAAGTAAACAGCAGTGTTGCATTATTATAGTTATTATCCTTTATGTATAAAGCAGAAACATATTATTCAGCGCAGTCCATTAAATAGTAAAGTACTGGAAATGTAAACTGCAACAAACCACAACACAAAGGGGAACACAATAAGATCTGATGTATTTTCCACCCTTCATATCTAGACTCGTTGTCCATTCCAGTAATGTACATGATTATCAGTTCTGATTAATGCATAAATACATATTACATTCAGTGCGTCATACAGCATGTCCGGCAGAGCAGCCAGGTTCTTATTAAAAGATCCTTCAGTCCAATATTTACACATGGTTATCGGTGTATTTTACATTGTCACCCAGAATTTATTTAGCATTTTCATTTCTTATTCAAGTCTCTTATATTAGATTTTCTTATTTAAATGTCAGTATATTCAGTTTTCAGACTGCCTGCTATCTTGGAGATAGTCTGCTCTATCTGGTAATATTTAGTATTATCTCAGCTTCTCTAGGATTTTTTGTGTGTTCCGAAAGACATTTAGCATTATTATTAATATTATTATTACTATATCTCATAATAATGATAGGTAAAGTTGACCATTCACTTCTGCCCATACACACATTGGTTTTAAAGGGAAGCAGTCACCAGTTTTTTCCCATATGAGGTAAGGCCAGTACCTGTAAGCACTCACATACAGCATTCTAATATGCTCTATATATGCCCCCAATCCGGCCTGCAAGACAAGAAAAATACCTTTTATTATACTCTCCTACGGGGCTGTCCGGTCTGATTGGCGTCGCTGGTCTTGATACGGCGCCTCCTCTCTTCTTGCAATCTCCATCCTCCTTCTTGCTTTGTGTAGATGACGCATCCTACATCATTCACACAGTGTCCCAGCGTCGCGCTCCTGCGTCGAGCAAAGGAAAGGGCCAAAGGGCACCAGCGCACGCGCACTGCGGTACTTTACTCTTTACTTTACTCAGCGTCATGCTGGGACAATGTGTGGATGATGTAGGATGTGTCATCCACACGAAGCAGTACAGGAGGACGGCGATGATAAGAAGAAAGGAGGCGCTAAAGCAAGATCAGCGACGCCCATCAAACCAGACCGCACCATAGCTATAATAAAAGATCTTTTTCTTGTTTTGCAGGCCGAATTGGGGACATATATAGAGCATATTAGAATGCTGTATATGAGCGCTTACAGGCACTGGCCTTACCTCATAAGGAAAAAAACCTGGTGACAGGTTCCCTTTAAAGAGAACCTGAAACCAGCTCAAAAAATATCTGTTTTTGCTTTTAGTTTATTCTTGCTGCTACTCTGAATATTCTGTTTTTTTGTTTTGTTTTTCACAGGCTAATTGTGCAGACCAGCCTCAGTACACGCTCCCATATAATCCTGTGAGTCTTGCCCCCTTGGAAAAGACCCATATCTCTGGAATGAAATAAGAGCAAATACTGGCTAATTTTGACCTGGTCCTCTTTAATTACCTCCAGTTCTCAGTCCCAAATTTTGGGAATATGGTCTAGCTTTATGCAATTTTGAAGCTTCCATGCTCAAAGCCAAATTTGTAACCTGCTGTGTGCCATTTTTAATAATGGAGATTAGGAAATCTATGTATGAAAAAAAAGCACAGCTCCAAATCCTATACACATATTGTTAAATTATGGTGGAAATTATCTCAGAAGTTCAATGTACTTTTTGATAAATTTAATTTGATTATGTGATAAAAAGACAATCTGAAAATTACTTTATTTAAAAATTATCTTGTATTACCTTCAAAAAAATTACTCCAGAATGCCAGGCACAATGAGTTTCCTTTCTGTATAACCCTGCTGTTCACTGTCAGTTGTCAAATGTAATTTCTCTCTAGCAGCATAAATCAGTATCGCTCTCCTCTTTGCTCTTCTTTGCTCCATCTCTTATCCTGAATAGCAACTACACACAGAATTGAGCCAACTACTCCGCCATGCACCTTACTGCCCTCCATTAATACTTATCACTCCCTCCCCACCCCCAACACCAACTGTCCATCTGCTGCATCCTCTGTCAGGGTTGCATAGACCAAGGTGTCTTGCTACAAACTTAGACACTAAACCAAGCAATGTGAACTGAGGTCTAAGATGGTAGACATGCAAGAAATAGGAGCATGTTCACACTAGCAAAAAGAAGCAAAACCTACAGAAGACAAAAATATATATCTCATACCCTACCATCATTATATATAAATGTAAAGCAAAGTTGCATAATAAATATAGGGTACGTAGTGAACTATTTTTGATCAAAAAAAGTATACAAGCCGTCCCACCAGCGGCAAGGTGACCCTAAATTGGGACGGTACCTATACTGTCTATATTAAAAACCTTAGACACTATTGAAAAGGGATCGACAGAGTGTGTATGTGATGGTGCTCTCTCAGGACACTTTCCTCTAGGGACCTCACCTTGTACGATGATATAACAACCTCATATTTACAGTGTAGACAATGAAGGATTCAGTCCATGTTCTAAAAATAAACTGAATTTTACTGATGTATTTGATAGAACTATTATACAGATAAGAGGTACATGATTTATTCATTGCATCTTCTGTTTCCACCAAAGGCAAATACATAGTGATTACATGTGGCAGCACATATCTTACAGTATCCAGTAGTTACACAAATTAGCTGATTCTGGCCCTCTATCTTTGATGATAGTTCTTTTCTTCTTTTGCCTGCACACGACTCCCATTATACAATCCTTGCACAAGCTTGGCTATCTAGGCTTCTTCATCTAAACTCCACGTAGCTTCTGTCAATGTCCCCTTCGCTGACTCAGGGTCCCCTTACAGCTACTTTTCTAAACCTCCAACTCCATACTACTAGAGTTGCTCTTTTCTCTTATTCCCAGATCTCAGTCCTAGTCACAGATCTTACCAGTTGTCCTACAGTTTTTCAGCCACGTATCAATATCAGGCCAGTTTTAGAAGGAGCAATATTTGTGCGCTATAATGTCCACAATTGTTGAACCTTCAGAGTTTCACAGAGACATCCCCCTAGATTGCACTAGACCAGTTATACGGCTAAGGCAATTGCCCAACCCAATAAGTACAGCAATCTCACAAGTACATATCTAGCTCAAGTAACTTAACCCTAGCAGACAGAAAAGAAATATACAAGACACAGCTCTACCCAAATAAAATCATAATAATCTGCTACCAGAGGTAGGCCCTTGTTAATCTGAAATACTTGGCATACTTGGCATATAGTTGAAACTATGAAGTTCATGGAAATAGTTTGGTTCCCATTGGAGTTTTTCCAGGTAGCACAAATAAATGTGGACGATCCTAAGGCAGCACTGGGATCCTGGGTTCAAATCTCACTAAGGGCAACATCTGCAAGGAGCAAGGTCTGTGTGCCACAAGTCCTGAATATATAAAGTCACAGTAAGTTTTGTGAAGGCCTCATGTGCCACAGAATGGTATTGCATCGACGAGTTTCAAAAGAATAATGTTTTCTTCCTCAGGGAAAGATTATTCTCATCAGAATTAACCACACTACATCACATTCTTTGCACATGTATACTCTTTTTTTTATCAAGAAAAGTGTATTTATTGAAACATAAATGAAAACAAGCTTTAGAACAATAGACAGGTACAATTGCAGAAAATGCCTTATCAGCAAAAAACATCTTTAAACAAGCATGCATATGCACTGTTCATAGGAGTAACTTTCAAATCTCAAATAACACCCCCCCCCCCAACCAACACCCACACCGTTTATTCCCTTGGTGTACCACATTGAATATTGAATAATTCTATCTGGCTCTGAGTGCTTAACTACGTAAAACAAAATCTTATAAAGTATTTAAAGAAACCTTCATCCTAGCACTAATAAATTGAAGATTACATCCGACGCCAATACCTCAGACACTACTGCTGGCCATTTAATCTAGTCTCCTCATTGTTTACCAAATTTACCAACAGCTCCCTTTTTAATATATACCTGTTTCTTCATTAGGATTGTATTGTTTAATCCCCAAACTATTTCTTCAATTAAGGGAGGGTTAGTTGCTAGCCAGTGTTTGGCAATAGTCTTCCTTACATGGTAGAATAATTTAGCTATGGCTAACTGCCCTGGAGAGAATCATCCAATGTCATTCACTAGACCCAGGATGCATGATTTAAGATTAATGGAAATTGGAGTGTTAAAGACCTCACAAATTAGTCTTTCAACATTCTCCCATAGCTCACCCAATTGAGAACATAACCAAAACATATGGATCAAATTTGCTCCCTTCAACAGGACAATGATTGTCAGCTCTGAGACCCATCCTATATAGTGTTTTGAGGTTCTCTAGACTCTGTGAATCATGAAGAGTTGTGATCTCCTCTGGGCTGTATTTATCTATATCTGCCGTGTTGAGTCCAAGATATCCTCCCATTCTTCCATGGACATATGTCCCACATCTCTCCTACCTATTTTTGACTCTGATCATAAGATCACCCAGAATTCTTGGTAGCAGAGAATTATACATCAAGGAGCTAATACTCTTGCTAGTTTTACCCGTCCACGACATTTTCCCTGTCCCTGCTGCCAAAAAACATCCCCACAGCATGATGCAGCCACTACCATGTTTCACTGTGGGGATGGTGTTCTTGGGGGGGATGAGCTGTGTTGGTTTGGTTCCAGACATCGTATATACCTTGGTGGCCAAAAATTTCAATTTTGGTCTCATCTGACCACAGAACCTTCCTCCATACATTTGGAGAGTCTCCCACAAACTGAAAATGAGCCTTACAATTTGTGTGCGTAAATAAAGGCTTTTTTCTGCCCACTCTTCCATAAAGGCCACTCTATGGGGTGTGTGACTTATTTTGGTCGTATGGACAGATACTCCAGCCTCTGCCTGGGAACTCTGCAGCTCCTTCAGGGTTATCTTTGGTCTCTGTGGTGCCTCTCTGATTAATGCCCTCCTTTTCCAGGCTGAGGGTTTTGGTGGCTGGCCCTCTCTTTGCAGATTTGTTGTGGTACCATGTTCTTATCATGATAATGGAATTGATGGTGCTCCAGGAGATCATCAGAGATATTTTTTTAAAACCCAACTCTGACTTGTACTTCTCAACGGTCCCTGATTTGTTTGGAGATCTCCTTGGTCTTCATTGTGTTGTTTGGTTAATGGTGCCTCTTGCTTAATGGTGTTACAGCCTCTGACGCCTTTCAGAAAAGGTAAAGTGTATATACTGACAGACCATGTGACACTTTGGTTGTACACTGATGGACTTCCTTTCACTAAGCATGTGACTCATGAAGGTAATTGTTGGAACAATACATTTTTAAGGGCTTCATAGCAAAAAGGGTGAACACAAATGCACAAGCCAATTTTTAATTATTTGATCCCACAAATTTAATTTATGAATATTGTAGGGTTTGGTACTCACTCAGCTGCTTTTGAGGTAGGCACAGGAGTCGGTTTCTTTAAAATGTTCAAGGCAGGTTTATTCAGACTTCATAAACCACACTTTCAAAGTAAACAAACACAGCCTTGTCCGGCACAAAGTAACAAAGCAGAAAAAATAAACAGTCTATACAGTACTGTGAGTTCACCCCTCACAGTCAGTGTCCTTTAGCACAGACATGCTAGAGGTCTCCACATCTCCAGCCACAGATACTGAATGAGACACTCGGTCTCCATTTTATTTACAAGGGTCACGCCCTTGGGTGGGGATATGTGAGCAGCCATTCCCTCCCATCTCTTATGACTGCTCATAAAAACCGGCCCCGATACGCCCTAACCCTCTCAGCACTACGTGTGCTGGAGCATGCTTTTGCCCGGTTTACATCACCGAAGCTACTAACCTCATTGATACATATCTTCCTTCAAAGACCTGTCCGACGGCCATCTTACATACCCCCCTCTGCCAAAAGCCGGGGGGCTTGGCACCTTCCGCTAACAAACAGTGGACCCTCGACAATGCGTCAGCATTGCCATGCAGTTTCCTAGGCCTATGCTCTACATGGAAGCTCAAATCTTGAAGGGTTAGGAACCACCGGGTCACTCGGGCATTGTTCCCCTTCTTCTCGCTTATCCACCATAGTAGAGCATGGTCTTATACCAGCCTGAACTTTTTGCCTAAGAGGTAGTATCTTGATGGCCAAACATTCCTTCTCCACTATGGAGTAATTTTTCTCACAAGATACCAGCTTACAGCTTAAATACATTATGGGGTGCTCTTCCCCGTTCATCTCTTGTGATAGGACTGCACCGAGCCCAGTATCTAACGCATCCGCCACTCTTTAGAGAAATTTGATGCCACCAACACTGGCAGTTTACACAGGGCTTGCTTTAGTTCCTGAAAGGCCATCTCAGCTTCTGGAGACAACTTAGCCATAGCCAATTTTGTACCTTTAAGGAGGTCTGTCAAAGACGCGGCTATCATGGCAAAGTTAGGGATGAACCGGCGGTAGTAGACCACGATGCCCAGGAACGTTCTGTCCTATTTTTTTGAGAGAGGTTGTGGCCAACCCTGGTCGCCTCAACTTTATTTGTTTGGGGCTTTATCATGCTTCGGTCTATAACATAGCCCAAATATTTGGTTTCCTCCATGCCCATGGCATATTTCTACAGGTTGATGGAAAACCCCACCTTCCGTAGAGCATCGAAAATCGCCTGGACTTTGCTTAGATGGCTTCCCCATCCTGGCTGTAGATCATGATATCATTCAGGTAGGCCGCGGCATACTTCTTGTGGGGAGCTAAGATCCGGTCCATGGCTCTCTGTAAGGTAGCTGGAGCTCCTTGCAATCCAAACAGCATTTTTGTGTACTGAAAACACCCATCTGGTGTTGAAAAGGCCGTCTTCTCCTTGGACACTTGGGACATAGGAATTTGCCAATTCCCTTTTGTGAGGTCAAGGGTGGTAAAGTACCTCACCGGGCCTAGCCTTTCAATTAATTAATCTACCCTTGGCATTGGGTAAGAATCAAACTTAGAGACCTCATTCAGTTTCCTATAGTCATTGCAAAACCACCATTCTCCATCTGGTTTCGGCACTAAGACTATGGGACTGGACCAGCCACTCTTGGACTTTTCAATGACTCCTAGACCCAACAAGCACTTCACCTATTTCGAGATCATGTCTCGGTGGGCTTTAGGAATCCGATATGGCTTTATGTTTACTCAGACATGAGGCGCCGTATGCACCTCATGCTCTATGATCTGAGTACACCCTGGTAGATCCTAGAACAGATGCCTGTTGCACTGTGGCAACTTGTAGCACTTTTGCTTTTGGGCACGTGGCGGCGACTCTGACACCTTGACCTCTCCCACTTTGGCTTCCAACTTTGCCACCAAACATGGAGCTTCCACGGGCTTCCTATCTCGACATGGCTTAATCAGGTTGACATGGTGTACCTAGTTGGGCTTCCTTCTCCCTGGTTGGTGGACTTTATAATTAACATTGCCAACCTTTTCCACTACTTCAAAGGGGCCCTGCCACTTAGCCAGGAATTTGCTTCTCCACCGTAGGTACCAGCACCAGTACCCAATCCCTAGAGTTGAAATGTTTCACCTTCGCTGACCTATTGTACACCCTCGACTGTGCCTCTTGTGCTTTGAAGAGGTGTTCTTTCACAATGGGCAATACCTCTGCAATCCTCTCTTGCATCTGGGCCACATGTTCGATTACACTCCTGTAGGGTGTAGATTCCACCTCCCAGGTCTCCTTTGCTACTTCCAGGAGTCTACGGGGGTGTCGGCCATACAACAGCTCGAAAGGGGAGAATCCAGTAGAGGCCTGTGGGACTTCTCTGATGGATAACAGAAGGTACAGCAGTAGACAGTCCCAGTTTGTCTACGACTTTCCTCAACATGACCTTTAAGGTTTTATTAAACCGCTACACCAAGCCATCTGTCTGTGGGTGGTAGACTGAGGTCCTGAGTTGTGTGATTTGCAGGATCTTGCACAATTCTCTCATCACCTTTGACATAAACGGAGTCCTTTGGTCCGTTAGAAACTCTCTAGGCAATCCTGTCCTGGAAAAGATATGGACCCACTCCCGGGCTATACACTTTGAGGAGGAGTTTTGTAGCGATACAGCCTCCGGATACTGTGTAGCATAGCCCAGTACCACCAGGATGTACTGATGTCCTCTGGCGGACTTGACCAGGGGTCCCACTAGATCCATGGCTATGCGATCAAATGGGATCTCAATGACATGCAGAGGCACTAAAGGGCTACGGAAGTGAACCATCGGGGAGGTCAGCTGACAGGTGGGACAGGACCTACAATAATTCATGATCTCTCGGTGACACCCTGGCTAGTAGAACCTCTGGAGGATCCTTTCCTGGGTGTTTTCTACCCCCAGATGATCACCTAAGGCATGTATATGGGCCATATATAACACCCTGCGTCTGTAAAGCCCTGACACTAGTAACTGCTCTATTACATCTTCTCTGAGCTTGGTGACCCGATATTGTAACTCCCCATTTTTGGCAAAGTACGAATATCGGGTTTCAGCCCCTGGATCTTGAGCAACACCATTCAGAACAGTGACATTATCAAACGCCCCTTTTAGAGTTAAATCTCTGAGCTGGGCGGTTCTAAAGTTTCCCCCTGACACCTTCAGCTCAGGGATGGTGGCTTCATGGGATGCTGCCTCATCCTCAACCCCCATAAGCACACAAAAAGGAAACCCATTGGCAGCAGCCTGCAATGAGGTTTCTTTAGGACCTGGTTGTTGTCCGGACAACCCGGCTTCCTCCCTTTCTCCCACAAGTCCCAGAACAAGGCAAAGTCCCGCCCTATTACAAGAGGGTGCTACGGTTCCTTGACTACGCCCACCTCATTGGACTCGGCACCACAGTTTGTGTCTATGACCACTCGGGCCATAGGGTAGTTCTTAGCATTCCCATGGCTACAACGGATGCTGACCTTTTTCAACAGAACCAGCCGATGAGGAATTGTAGCCCTCACTAGGGTTACCAAGCTCCCCAAGTCCAACAGACCAGTCATTTGCACTCCATTTACAGACATGGGGCATGCTTGCGGACCCTCGCCTGGTTGAGGAAGGATATGCAAAATGCGAGCAGCGCCGTCCTGCGCTGCAGTCCACTGGCTCGTTGGTCACGGGGAAATGGGCAGCTATATGATCTGGGGTGTGACACCTCAAAAAATTACGTCATTGGATGGGGCCTTTGGTAGCAACTCAGACCCCTCCTGGGCTCTAGGGCACCCCCCAGATGGGGCTCTAGTGCCCCTCTTTTGGCTGTCCGCGCCCCTTTCGGAACCCCAGTATGGAAAAGCTACAACCCCTTGTTTTCCCAAGGAACTCTCTACCGCCTGGTACCTTTCCACCAACCCTACCAAGTCATCAACATTACGAGAATCTCCCTGGGCAACCCAGGATTGCACTGACCTTGGAAGGGAGTGTATGAACCTGTCCATGACAACTTTCTCGCCCTTTTGTGCTGGGGAGGAAGATTCAGGTTGCAACCATTTTTGGACCAGGTGTAGGAGGTCGAACATTTGGGACCGGGGAGGTTTGCCATTACAATAGACCTAGTGGTGCACCCGTTGCACCATGACAGTCAAAGTCACTCCCAAGCATGCCAAGATCTCCATTTTCAATTTGGCGTACTCCTTTGCGTCCTGCAATGCCAGGTCATAATAGGCCTTCTGCGGCTCCCCTGTTAAATATGACGACAGCACCTCCGCCCACTGCTCAGGAGGCAATTTTTCCCATTCTGCCACCCTTTCAAATACAGTCAGGAACGCCTCAACATCATAACCAGGGGTCATCATTTATAACGCTCTTCTTACTGTCTTCCTGACATGTGAGTCATCACCTGGACTTGGGGGTGGGGCGAGGGATCACCTCTGCTAAGAGTTCCATCTGCTGCTTGTGCTGCAGTTGCTGCATTTGCTGCTGTTGCCACTGCTACTGCTGCTGTTGATGCTGCTACTGCTGCACCTGCTGCTGTTGCCATTGCTGCTGCTGTTGATGCTGCTGGATATTAGCCTGCACCAGTTGCTATATCAGCTCCTCCATGTTGCCGGATGTCCCTTGCAGGCAGGCATCCTTCACCCAGGACATAAATGGTTTCCTGTAGCAGTCACACTTCCCCTTGGGATTCATGCCCACATTCTCCACCAATTGTAGGGTTTGGTACTCAGCTGCATTAGAGGTAGGCACAGGAGTCGGTTTCTTTAAAATGTCCAAGACAGGTTTATTCAGACTTCATAAACCGCATTGGAGGACCATTGGGGTGCATTATTTTGCATGGAGGACCATGGGAGTGCATTATACTATATGGAAGGCTACGTGGGGCCATTATAATATTTGGAGGGTTATGTGAGGCCATTATACTGTGTGCAAGCAATTCTACAGTGTGAAGGTTTGTGTGGGGTCTATCTTACTGTTTGTAGGACTAGTGCGGGCTATTAAACTGTATGTAGGCTCATTATACTGCATGGAAGGCTGTGTGGTGGTCACAGTTAGGAGATCATACTGTGTTGGGGTCACCATACTTGCGTTTGGAGTTGAGGTGGGGCACAGTAGGGTCATTATACTGTGCATGTGGAGGCTAATGTGGAGAAATTCACCATGGGGGTATCATACTGTGTTTGGGAGCATTTTTTTTTGTAGAGCAGCACGGCGGCTCAGTGGTTAGCACTGCCGCCTTGTAGCGCAGGTCCTGGGTTGAAATACCACCAAGGCCAACATCTGCAAGGAGTCTGTATCTTATCCCCATGTTTGCATGTGTTTCCTTCGGGTTCTCCGGTTTCCTCCCACACTCCAAAGACATCCTGATAGGAAATTTAGATTTTGAGCCCCAATGGGGACAGCAATGATGATGTATGTAAAGCGCTGCGAAATATGTTGGCGCTATATAAAAATAAAGATTATTATGATTATTATTATTATCATACTTTATGGGGGTAATGAAAGAGGAATCTAAGACTTCAGCAGGAGGAAAATTACTATGTAAAGGCTGGAAAGTTGTGAGATATGCTCTTCTGTGACCCCAACAATTATTTAACCCTAGAACGCATTCCAGGGGCCTCGCAGGCCTGCCCTGTTAATTGTTTTCTATTTTCTGCAAGATTACTTTAGTTAGAATTTTGAAACTCTAGGTATTCCTCAGGTATATAGTTGTTTGTCATTTTTGTTTGAGTTATTCCATGTTATTTGCACACGGGCCTAAAAGGCCCCAGGTATGTGAAAAAGTAGATTTTTATGGTCATGCGTTCTAGGGTTAAGCTTTGTTTTTCTTTTTTTCTTTTTTTTTTGGGGGGGGGTCCCAATTAGAACTTCTGCTATGGGGCCCCATGATTTCTATGTACGCCACTGCCCCTGTAGGTTAGTGTTAGTGGTGTTCATGTCTGCAACTGTATGTTGCCAGGTCCCTTCCATATTCTGTTAGAATTATTCCCTTTCCTGTGTCGTTCCATTAGTCTAGTATAGTGCGTACGTGCTCCTGTGGCAACTTCGGCAGTATGCATATCCTACCTGATCCTGTGGCCACTTTGCCATATCCTAATCCTGAAACCGTGTCGGCTGTACCTGAACCCAAACCCCTGGCCCACAATCCAAAGTCCCTGGTCCTAGTGCAGCCAGCTCTCGAACCATTTCCTAATAAACTGTGTGTGTGAACGAGAACCTATCACTGAGATCCAAGTTATCCGGATTGTCCGTCAGTCCCCGAACTCTGCTCCTCAATGACTCCAGTCACGTTTCCCCATCCAGCGAACCCAACCCCTTGGGATCGGTAGCTACAGTACCGAGGACTGCCTAGAAGTGGTAACTGGCGGCTATCTGCAGCCCAGTCTGTCTCCACCATCAGGAGCTCCAGTGAACACCAGGTAGCCTCTTAGATATGCCGCTTCCTAAGCAAACCCGGCCTTGTGGCACAGTCAGTCCACAAACCACATGCGCCACCTGTTGTTATGATCTGCAACATAAACTAGTGAAAGAAGGGGAGAGCTGTCCCTACAGTAAGACTAAGCTGAGTCCCTACGTTGTAGCGGGCGACCTGTTCCTTGTGAACAGACCCGCCTTCGTCCTCGGCTAGTCTGAACAGAGACCTATAGAGAAAGGGAGGGGTCCCTAAAAGAACTAAGGACTGGGACAAAAAATGGGACACCTCCTAACAGAAGTTGTTGCAGAGCAAAAGATAAACTGACAAAAGTACTAGAGGTCCAGAGGACCAAGCAAACTAGAGATAGATAGGCACAAAAGCACCTGGCTAGAAAGACAGTCTAAACAACACTGAAGTCCAGCAAGGCCAGAAGAGCGGAGCTGGAATATATAAGAAGATGGTCACGTGACCGCAAAACACAAGATAGAAACAAAAACAAACAGGAGGGTACTAACACCTGTGGGCATGACAGCAGGTTTCCTGGGAAGCCTGGAGGTCCAGTGGCCACCCCTAGAAGATTTCACCACTCACCATGTCCTATGGACGCTGTGAATGACAGCTCTGCCGCCCTTTGGGATCAAGGACTTGCTGATCTTTCAGAATTGTGAGTGACAGCTATACTGCCCAATCTGAGGCAGAAGAGTGAGTATTGTGAATGACAGCTCAGCTGTCCTATCGGGCTGGTTCTGTGGGATCTCATCCAAATGTCATCCATTCTGGGAGATTACAGGGCTATTTAGCACTCAGACCATTGCAAATTGTAACTTTGCTCAAGGGGAATGTGTGTTTGTTTGTATTCTGATTTCTGTTGCCAACCTTGGATTTACCTTACATAGTTACATAGTTTGAAAAAAGACCTACGTCCGTCAAGTTCAACATTCCTCCACAATTGTATATTTTGTCACTAATATAACTATAACCCACAATGTCATGTGTATTGAGGAAATCATCCAGCCCTTTTTTGAAAGCTGTTATAGTGTCAGCCATCACTACCTCTTGTGGTCGGCATTCTACAGTCTGACTGCTCTGACTGTAAAGAACCCTTTCCTATTTAGGTGCCGGAATCGCCTTTCTTCCAGCCGTACTGAGTGCCTCCTAGTCCTTAGTATGGTTTTTAGAAGGAATAAGTCATGTGCTAGTCCTTTGCACTGACCACACATATAATTATACACATAAATGAGATCTCCTATGAGACGTCCCAACTTTTCCAACCTCTCATCATATTAGTGGCCTCCCATCCCTTGTTATAAACTACTTTGAACTGACTCTAACTTCTGAATATCCTTTTTAAAATGTGGAGCCAAAAACTGGATCCCATATTCTAGATGTGGCCTCATCAGTGATTTATAAAGGGGTCACAATACGTTGGGATTGCGGGATTTTATCTCTCTTTTTATACATCCTAAAATCTTGTTTGCTTTTTGTAACTGCTCCTTGACATTGAGTACTGCTGCTCAGCTTACTTGTAATCAGAATACCCAAGTCCTTCTACTGTTCTGTAGTCCCAAGTATACTCCCATTTAATGTAGATGCAGCAATAGGATTACTCCGTCCTAGGTGCATTACTCTACATTTATCTACATTAAATCTCATTTACCAAGTATTTGCCCATTCAGTCATCTTATCCAGATCGTTCTGCAATATTGTAAGGTCAAGATCAGATTTTAATATCCTACATAGTTTGGTGTCATCAGCGAAGACTAACACTTTAATCTCAATCCCATCCACTAGGTCATTAATAAAGAGGTTAAAAAGAATCGGTTCTAGCACAGACCCCTGCGGTCCCCACTGCTGACTATATCCTATTTAGAGAATGTACCATTTATGACGACTCTTTGTTTCCCGTCATTTAGCCAATTCCTTACCCATCTACATATAGCTCCCCCAAGTCCTTGCTTCTGGAGTTTCAGTATAAGGCTGTTATGTGGTATAGTATCAAATGCCTTTGCAAAGTCCAGATAAATCACATCAGCCGCATTACCAACATAAAGATTTGCACTTACCTCCTCATAGAAACCCAACATTTTGGTTAGGCATAGCTTATCTTTCATGAATCCGTGCTGGCTTTACTATCCGCTTGACCTTTGTCTTGATCTGCTACCTTCCTGATACTATGACCTCGGACTGTTACCTGACTACTCTTTTGTCTTTTCCCTTTGTCTATTACTGACCCAAGACCTCTTCACTATCCTGCCTCACGTTAAGTAGTGACGAGTGTCACACTGAGTAGTGACTAGAGTCACCCCAAGGCAGAGTATCAAGACCCTGTAGGGGACATATTTAGGGACTCTTGCATTTTCGCTTCTGACCTTTGGGGCCTGGCCATTGTATTTTGTGCCTTGTGAGCGAATTGCTCCAGTCTGGCAATCACCTCCCTGCTTAGATCCCTCTGTCTCCACACACAAGATAAACAGGCATCCTTCTGAAAGTCTGACTGTGCCACTCCTTCCCAAACGGCACGTTTACTGCAGGTCATTTCGTCCCTCAGAGATCCCCTGCAACCGAGATGGAGACAGTGGTGACAGTGACAGTGGTGACAGTGGTGAGACAGTGGTTTCCAAGCCAGAAAGTGTGTTACTGGGGGTAAAAAAGGAGCCAAACTGTTCAACAGGAGAAGGTAGGGAGTGACCACCCACCCTCCCTCCTGCTTTTGAAAGGCCAGTTCAGTCCCTTTCTTTTGCGACCACAGGAGCCCTACAAGCTTCAGTCTTCCTCTCACGCCTCTCCTGCATAACTTTGACGTCCACAGTATCGGAGGTATGGCGACTCTAGGACCTCGCGATGTCCTCACCACATGTATACTCTTAATTCCACAGTGAATTTGTGCTTCAGAAATTCCTTCACTGCTGCAAGTGTCAAATTTACTAAATAGTGATTATAATTATAAAACAATAGTTTAACACCATCTAATAAAAATGTATACTAGATACCAATTAACGGATAAATAAATAGGAAATCGTTCATCACAAAATTCCCCATTATGTATCCTAAAATAGCACTACGCAAAAAAAACAAATATAACAAGATATTATTCCCATAGAAACTAATGAGATAACCTTAATATAAAATAAAGTATAAAATAAGTAGGTTAAACACATTTAGACTATTTCACAAAAAAATAGTGCTTTATGCCTTCATACCACAATCACATTACAATGAGAATAATTCATTCTCCCAATTTAGGCCTCTAGGACCAAGGGAGTTCAGATTAAAAATCCATTTTCCTTCGCCTCTAGATATCTTTTTAATGTAATTGCCCTTGCGACAATCTGGGGGTAACTTTTCCAACCCTGATATCATCCCCCTTGTGTGTTTCAATAAAGTGACGTTAAAGAGGACGTCCTAGAAATTCTTTATTGATTTCTTTATAATGCTCCTGAAGTCTACATATAGTAGTGTTTTTGCGCAGCCAACATGTAGTTTTGCCAGTACGACCTGTATGATTAAAAGCATAACACTGACCACAATTTCTAAAACCTCCTGAATTGTTCAAAAAAAACTTTTAGTTTAGTTTTATCATTTTGCCGTCTGATTGTGGGTGTGCCGCCAGATTGACCACTGTCCAGGCCTTCCGAAATGCAAATTTCGGAGCTTCTTGTAAAAGTTCCCCAATAATTTTGTACTGTCCAAGAATTGACCAGTAATTTTTATTGTTTCCTTCAGCGTGCCCACCTGGTTATTGTATGATAACTTGAATCATAGCCATCTCCTTTTCCAATGTTCCTGATGTCCAATTGGGCAAAATTTGGACCTGGATCCTGGCTCTTCCTCTCCACACATACACACTAGCATGTTGCTCAGCTGAGTAGGCCCTCAGCGCGCAGAGTTTGTGTTAGCAACGCATAAAAAAATACAAATAAAATGCATAAATGTGAAAAAATACACAGCAATAAGGTCATTTTTTAAGTAATATTTCTAAACAATACAGTCATATAGTTACTGAATAACAAATATTATCCCCATACAATTACTGAACAAAACCCACTATACCAAGTCTGCTTGATATAGTGGGTTTATTTATTTACTAATTATCCAAAAAACAAGTAATACCACCATCACCTTATATTAATACCACATAGGACCTAATTCATCATTTAGTTTTTGTTTTGTTTTTATGTCACTTACCTTTTTTGTTTTCTTAAATTGATTGCCGTTTTTTGCACCAAATTCATCGAAAGGGCACATGTGATCTATGAATTTGGCAGAAAGTAAAAGAAATCAGCTTTTTTTTGTCTTGGAACTGTTTTTGTTACTTTTGGTGCCAAAAGTCACACTTTGGAACCAAAAGTCACAAAAATTGGGCCTAATTTTGAAAATACACTATAGGGGGGACTAGTATGAAGTTGCACTAATTTTTATGACTTTTTAAAAAGTCGCAAATGGATGAATCAGGTGAAAATATTTGGAATTACTAAACTCTGCCCACAAGGTGGAAAACGAAATAAAAAAACAGGTGAGCTGATAGAAAATAGACTTAAATGGAACCTGTCGCCAGGTTTGTCCCATTTGACATGCAGAGAAGTACGCCTGCGCAGGAGTGCGATGCCGGGGACATTGTGTGGACAACATGTGATGAGTCATCCACACGAAAAACAGAAGGAGGACGGCATCACAAAAAGATAGAAGGCACTGGACCAAGACAGCGACACCCCATAGGTGGGTTTAAAGAAAGCTCTTTTTCTTGTTTTGGACTGGTGACTTATATTTAGCAGATAAGAATGCTGAATATCAGCGCTGCAAGAACAAACAAGCACAAAAGCAATGATGACTCGAGGCTAAAATGTCTGAATATAACCATCATCCTGCTAGTGAGCAAAACTAACTGTACCAATACTAATATACTAATGATACCACATACAGGGGACAAAATATACAGCAACATCATAACCAGACCACATATTAGCAAAAAGACAAAAGGCAACCTGCTCACCTCCATATAGTAGCAATGATCCTTTGTACACAGATTGCTCCCCAACAAGATCTCCAATTGGGTAATGGTATTCCATAAAGATTGTTCCAGCTCCAGAGGGTTAAAATAATGCTTTTTATTGAATATATTAAAACTACATAATTCAAGTGAAAAAATAGTATAACAAAAACAATTAGTTTCATATGCAAACTAGCATCCTTAATCGTGGCATAAAAGTGAGTAAAGACAGAGGGGTTATATATGGGTTAACATTAACATGTATGAGGATGAAAAACAGGTGTAAACTTAACCCTATTAATACACTGATCAGAGATATTTAAAAACAAGATTTTTCATCAGAAATGAAAATAACAGAAATAAAGCCACATTATTAGTAGTGTTGAGCCACCCCCGTAGTGTTCGAGTTCGGTTCGGTTCGTCGAACACCCGTGTGTTCGCCGAACTGTTCGTCGAACTGTTCGTCGAACACCTTCGAACACCGTTAAAACCAATGGCAGGCAAACAAAAACACATAGAAACACATAGAAAACACCTTCAAAGGTGTCCAAAAGCTGACAAACTGCTCAGAAGACACAACTAACACATGGAAAAGTGACAAGTACATATAGTCATGCGAAAAGAAAAGAGGTGGAGGAGTAAAAGGAGGGGGAGACACAGATATAGGCATGTCATGCCCTTCTAAAATCCAAAAAGTGAGAAGCCGACACGGCCAGTCCGCTCCTGCCTGTGCCACCTCCGTGTCGCCGGGTTTGTGCCAGAGCCGCGGTGAACCCTGATGGCCAGCCCCCCTCTCCCAATACTGGTGCCTGTCCGCTGGTGGGTCGAGCGAGCCCCCCTGTGGTGGAGGCAGCTCTAAGCTTTTTAATTTAAATTGTCTCTCTAATTTGAATGAATACACTTTAAATCCATTTACAAGGATCTATTGGAGGGCAAGTCTCATGCCAGCAGCCGCGTAATTCCAGCTCCAGTAGCGTCCACTAAAGCTGCTGCAGTTAAAAAGCTTTTATAAGGATCGAGCTCGGCTGTCCACCGCAAGGCATCCTACTGCCAGTCCCAGCCCCTATGCCTTGGGGTGCCTCCTGATGCTCTTCACTGAGTATCCCATGGTCCCGAAGCATTTCCTTTGAAAAAATTAAGTGTCTAAACTACAGGTGGTGTAGCTTGCTTAACAGCCGGGATAATCCGCTGACTAGCAGACACTGCTACTAGGCACAAAGTATTTCCTGGGCTAGATGCAGTTAAAAATTTGTAATTAGATACTCTCGTTGGATGCTGAGAAAGCATTCCATAGAGTCTCCTGGCACGCCATATATGATTCTCTTAAAAAGCTTGGGGTAGGGGTCTAGGGGACCCTTTTATAGCCAAAATCACGGCCCTGTATCGCAATACGTCACCTAGGCTGAAGATAAATGGAACTGTAGCACCCTGAGGGCTCGGTTGCTACAGACGTATTGCACCTCACCCAGAGGTGTGATATCTCACTCTCAGGTAAGGATGGAGTGTGGATCAGGACCCGACACCTGCATGCATTACACCACATTGCCGTGGGGCAGGGCGACCAATATGCCCCTGAGATGGGCACGACAGTCCCTGTCCCTGGCTGGAGTGGGGGGAGGGAACACTGAGGAAGGGGAACCCTGTAGTGCAGGAGCAGGGAGGAAGCAGTTCCTGGGTGCATTGAGAAGGGAGTATAAAAGGTGGGCACCATCTTAGTTCAGTGCAGAGAAGTCTGAGCAGAAGTGGCAGGGAGCAGGGGCTCTGCATGAGCTCTGCTCCGGAGGCGGGCCTAGTAACAGAGGCCCAGGCCTGGAAGAGGGAGAAGGAAGGAAGAGGAGCGGAGAAGGCTCCAGGAACGAGGAATGAAGGGATCCCAGGGGTGCAGACGGGCGAGTCGCCACCGCACGCCCGAATCCACCTGCGTGGAGGGGTCAGGCCAAAGGGGGAGACCGGTCCCCGAACTAGTGGAGGCAGGAAACGACCCTCAGCTAGAAACCGGAGGCTCTGACATTTTATGTGGCGCAGCCCCTCGCTACACCCGCTAGGAAGGCACCAGATAGGGTCAGGGAAACTGGCGCCAAGTTTACCAAGAGGAGGCCCGAGGCAGCCGGACAGAAGTGTTGGTAAGAAAGGCCAGACAAAGGACACACAAAGGGGGTCCTGTGAAGTGCTCCAAAGTTATCTGGGAGTTGTCTGAGCCCCTCACCTGGTGAGCACAGTACGACGTGGGCAGCCGTTACCTGCAGACGTGGTCTGGATAATAAGAACTGTGAGTAATGGCCCTGGACTGCATCACTGACTCCGTGTCGTTACTGCTGCTGCCCTGCACCATCACCCCCATCCTCCGCATACACTGCCCTGAGGCTATACTCCTCCCGTGGGGAGTTATGCTACGCTCTGCTGCACCCACAACACCAGCCTCAGCGGTCTGCCCTGTAGCGGCGGTTCACTCTGACCGCAATCCACGGGTGGCGTAGTCGGACATTTAAACATCAAAACCACATAAATAGTTCCGCCACTGGTTTGACCGCCCTGAGCCACGGAACCGGGTCGCCGCCACGAAGACTACAACCACCAGCATCTACCAAAAAGGGTCCGGCTCCGGGTGTCCCAAGGCCCAGGGGGTGCGTCAGAACATTTTCATCACCTTTCACAATCACCAATGGGACAAGGCAGGGATGTCCTCTGTCCCCTCTCTTATACATCCTAGTGACGGAGCACCTGCTCTCATCAATTCGCCATAACCCCAATATTAGGTGGATTGAGGTGGGAGGCACCGAGTACAAGTGCTCTCTATTTGCTGATGATGTCCTAGTATATATCACTCAATCACATATATCCATCCATGCTGTTATGGCTGAAATAGATCACTTTGTTACATGGTCAAATTTTAAAATCAATGCAGCGAAGTCTGAGGCCCTCGATGTCTCCCTCCCCAAATCCATATAGGATTCCATCCAGTCCAACTTTCCCTTTGCCTGTCCCTCACAGGGTATCAAATACTTAGGAATTCCTATTCATAGAAACCTCTCCCATCTATGTTATCTTAATTTTGGGCCCTTTATTGAACAATTCCATACAGACCACGGTTGGCAAGTTAGAACTGTAAGATTCACTACGTGAACCGCTGGTGTTTTGTGGAAAAGCACATGTACACCGCGTTCCAAATTATTATGCAAAAAGTGTTTAGGAGTGATAAGGGAAGAATTTGTTTGTTTGTCAGTTAAACTCATTGATGGTGATGTGTGTCAGGGCTCTTTATATCACTGTAAGCAATTGCAGACACCTGTGCTAATTAGTTTGGCAGGTGTGTCCAATGAAAGGCAAGACTACTTAAGAAGGCTCTCTCACATTATTAAGCAGCCTACATTTTCTGCCAAAATGGGAAAGAAAAAGGATGTGTCGGCTGCTGAGAAGCAACAAATTGTGGAGTGTTTAGGTCAAGGCATGACTACAATCAACATTGTGCGATGATCAGGATGAAGTGTCTTGGCAATCAAGAAGTATGTAGCTGATTCACAGTACACACGTGTGCGTGCTGATAAGGGCAAATTGAGGACTCTTTCCTACAGGCAATTACGTCAGGTTGAAAGAGCAGCGGCAAAAAAGCCTTGTCATAGCAGCAGACAAGTTTTTGAAGCTGTTTGTGCCTCCAACGTCCCCCGAACAACAAGATGCAGGGTCCTTCAGAGGTTTGCAGCTGTGCATACGCCATCCTGTCGACCTCCTCTATCCACTTCACACAAGCAGAAACGGCTCCAGTGGGCCAAACATTACATGAAGACTGATTTCAAAACTGTTTGGTTCACGGATGAGTGCCGTGCAGCGCTCGATGGTCCAGATGGATGGAGTGGAGGATGGCTGGTTGATGGACACCCCACGCAAACACGGCTACAGCGCCAACAAGGAGGAGGTGGAGTAATGTTTTGGGCTGGAATCATGGGGAGAGAGATTGTCGGCCCCTTTAGGATCCCTGAAGGCGCTAAAGATGAACTCCATAATGTATGTGGATTTTCTCAAACAGCACTTCCTGCCATGGTTCAAGAAGAAGAACCGTGTATTTCACAGCAAGATCATTTTTCTGCATGATAATGCACCATCTCATGCTGCACATAAAACATCTGCATCTCTGGCTGATATGGGCATAAAAGGGGACAAACTTATGATGTGACCCCCATGCTCCCCTGACCTCTACCCCATTCAGAACCTTTGGAGCATCATTAAAAGGAGTGTCTATGATGGCGGGAGGCAGTTCACATCTAAGCAACAGCTCTGGGAGGGTATTCTGTCCTCATGCAAAACAATTGAAGCAGAAACCATCCAAAACCTGACAAATTCAATGGACGAGAGAGTTCAGAAGCTCCTTTCGAACAAGGGGTCCTATGTGAAAATGTAACATCACCTAGAATAAAGTTTTGAGTTGAAAACTGTTTGATTTCAGTTTCTAACAACCTGCTAATGGTTATAATTTCAAAAATGACCATTTTTTTGGTCTTTATTAAAATGAAAATGTTGATCGAAAAGTTTGAGGGATCTAAGAGTGTGGCAACCCAGTAGTCATGATTACTTCGAATTCTGACAATATGAGGGTCATGCTGCAGGTAGTGCAGCAAGAAGACACTTATGTGTCTTGCGCATCTCGGAGCCCCAAAATTATTTTCCGGGCTAGATGCAGCTAAAAATTATTTTTAATTTTAAATCTGGTGGAGCTTATTATAGATGGCCTAATAGGATCAGTGCTGCACACTGCTACAAAGCCCAAATTATTTTCCAGTCAAGATACAGATAAACATGATTAGTAATTTGAAAGCTTAAAACGTTTGGTAGGGTGATTTTAACCAATCATCAAGCTTTTACTCTCCCCAGGATGACACAGGGGTAGAAAAGTCGTTTCGGATCCATGATTTGTTCATCTTTATGAACGTGAGTCTGTCTACATTATCAGTGGAGAGCCGCGTGCGCTTATCTGTCAGCACACCACCAGCAGCGCTGAACACACGTTCAGACAGAACGCTGGCTGCGGGGCATGACAAGATCTCCAAGGCGTAAGTGGCTAGCTCCGGCCATTTATCCAGATTGGAAGCCCAAAAAGAGCAAGGGTCCAGTGACACAGTCGTGGCTTCAATGTTTACTTGGAGATACTCCTGTACCATCGTCTCTAGGCGTTGACTATGTGTCAGACTTCTTGTCTCCTGTGGCCTTGCAAAGGATGGGCTAAAAAAGTGGTGAAATGATTCCGCAAAATTGATGTTACCAGCAGATACTGTGGTTCTGTTACGGTTTGAGTGCTGAACACTTGACGGTCCCACGGTTGGCAAGTTGGAACTGTGAGATTCACTACGTGCACCACTGGTATTTTGTGGAAAAGCACATGTAAGATTCTGCAACAGTCTCTGCTGATACTCCTGCATGCGTGCATCCCTTTCTATGGCAGGAATAATTTCTGCAAATTTACTTTTGTACCGGGGATCTAACAGTGTGGCAACCCAGTAGTCAGGATTATTTCTAATTCTCACAATTCGAGGGTCATGTTGCAGGTAGTGCAGCAAGAAGGCACTCATGTGTGTTGCGCATCCAGGAGCACCAAGTCCCTGTTGTGTTGGTGGCGAGGTAACAATCATGCTTCCTTCCTCTGTCCTCTCCCCCCAACCTCGCACAACAGAAATGTGATCAAGGTCTCCCTCATCTGATGAGTCTTCCATCAGTTCGTCCTCCACTTCTTCCTGGGCTCCTGCACCTTCCTCACTAGTTTGGCTGCTACCATGCGCCCTGGTAAAACCATCTCCCCCACCCTCACATGCCTGCCGCCTTGGTGCTGCCGACCTTCTGGACCTTGCAGATGTTAGCCCTTCCGCATACAACTCCTCCTCCTCTACTTCCTCCACCTCCTCTTGTGCCACCACCTGACTCCGAATTCTGTTTAACATGTGCTCCAGCATGTAAATCACCGGAATAGTCATGCTGATAATGGCATCGTCAGCACTAAACATCTTCGTCGCCATTTCAAAACTGTGCAGAAGGGTGCATAGGTCCCTGATCTGAGACCACTCCTCCAGCGTGATTTGCCCCACCTCTGAATCTCATTGGCCCAGGCTATACGTCAGAACGTATTGCACCAGGGCTTGTCGGTGCTGCCACAGTTGCTGCAACATGTGCAGAGTTGAATTCCACCGGGTAGGCACATCGCATTTTAGCCGGTGAAGTGGCAGGCCCAACGACTTCTGTAGAGATGTAAGTCGCTGAGCTGCGGGATGCGAACGGCGGAAGTGAGCACACAGCGACCGTGCCCTCTGCAGAAGGCCATCTAGTCTGGGATAGTGGGCTAAAAATTGCTGGACAACCAGGTTCAACACGTGAGCCATACAAGGCACGTGTGTGACATTGCCCCGGCGAAGGGCCGCACCCAGGTTTGCAGCATTGTCGCACACGGCCTTCCCTGGTTTCAGGTCCAGTGGAGACAGCCATTCATGAAATTGGTTCTCCAGAGCTGACCACAACTCCTCAGCTGTGTGACTCACATTTCCCAGACATTTCAATGTAAAAACCGCCTGATGACGTTGAGCCCTACTGTCAGCATAGTAAGGAGGTGTGCAGGATCCCTTCTGCGCAGTTAGAAAGCTTGTGGCATGACCAGACAGGCTTTGGGTGCAGGTGGAAGACCGAGAGGAGGTTGAGGAGGCAGAAGCAGTGGAGGAACTTTGACATAAAGAGGATTGACGCACAACTCGTGGGGACGGCAAGACTTGGCCAGCAGCCCCTTGTCCTGCTGTCACCATAGTTACCCAGTGCCCAGTCAGCGACATGTAACGCCCCTGTCCATGCCTACTCGTCCAAGTGTCTGTGGTGAAATGCACCCTGTCACACACAGAATTTCTCAAAGAAGCGGTGATGTTGTGTGCGACATGCTGGTGGAGCGCAGACACACCTTTCTTTGAGAAGTAGTGCTGACTGGGCATCTGGTACTGGGGCACTGCGACGGACATAAGGTCTCGAAAATCCTCTGTGTCCACCAGGCGGAAAGGCAGCATTTCTGTAGCCAAGAGCTTGCAGATGGTGAAATTCAACCTCTTAGCTTTCTCATGGCTAGGAGGAAATGGTCTTTTACTTGTCCACATCTGAGGGACCGAGGGCTGGCTATTGTGCTTAGACGGGGTTGATAAGGGTGTCCCCGGCAAACTGCCGGTCTGTGAGGAAGATGCAGGCGGACATGTTAGGTTGCCTTCATCCAAAGGTGGTGCTATCGATGTCGGACAGCGCTCAACACCAGCTGGTGTTACCACCTCCAAAGAAAATGATGACCTGCCAATCACGCTGGCTGTTGCGGGTAAAGAGGTGGCAGGTCTGCGCCCCAAAACAGGTGTGACTGCTGTCCCCCCAGTCACAGAGGATGAAGAGGCCGCGGATGCACAAGATATGGCAGACGGTGGTTGGCCCGGCCGGCTAGGCCGCATTGTAGCACACTGAGCTTCCCACTGCAACTTATGCTTCATGTCCATGTGCCGGTTCATGCATGAAGTACTCAAACTATGTATTTTTTGGCCTCTACTTAGCTTTTGCTGACAAATGTTACAGATAACACGAGTTGGGTCATCTTTATCGATCTGAAAAAATGCCCAGGCTATGCAAGGCTTAGCACCCATGCGACCTGAAGAGCCACCACGACTTGTGGTGAGAGGCAGAGTTGTGTTTGAGGATGCAGTTGTTGACGTGCTTCCAGTACTACGTCTCTGTCCAGGAAGGCGCAACCTGACCTCGTCGTCACTAGCATCTTCCTCCACCTCCTCTGCTGACCTCATCTCTTGGCTGACTGTGGGTTGACAGTAAGTGGGATCTCCGACCTCATCATCATCACCCTGTGAGTTATCACACCCGTCGTCCTCAGAGCCAACCTGTTCCTGCCCTGACAAAAAACTAAAGTTGTCGCTCCAATCAGGTATTTGAGTCTTATCATCGTCTTCCTCATTGTCTCCACCAACAGGAGTTACAGTTTGGGAATGAGGGTCTACATTATGGTCAGAACCTTCTGCGTCTGGTCCTGGATCCGACTCATAAAGATTCTGGGCATCAGTGCAGATCATTTCCTCGTCTGGATTCACAGAAGCGCTGGAGTCGACCTCTGATTCCCAGGCTATAGTATGAGTAAACAGCTCTGCAGACTCAACCATCTGTTCTACCTCATACTCAGACGGGCAGCTGGAGATTTGGGAGCTGTGAGGAAGCAAGTGCGATTTGGGTGACACCTTTGAGGACTGGAGTATTTGTGATGTTGAAGTTGATGTGGAGGAGAGCCCACTTAAAGGAGCACTTGATATCCGTTGAAGCACCTGATGTTTTTGTGCCTCATCTGGAATTTGTAGCGATTGGCGTGGCCGTAAGAAAGGGATCTTATCACATTGTCCGCTAAAAGAAGTAGACATTTTAGTTTGGCTGGAAGATGGTCTTTCTTCTGCAGATGTTACTGTTGCTTTAACACCTACCCCACGGACACAACCTTTTTTCCCCTTCCCAACACGCCTATTCCCCTTTCCACCAGCAGCAGGCCTTTTTCCACTCATTTTGGTGGTTAACTAATTCACAACTCTGGAGTTGTTTGCACAAAAAAACAATGGATGGTAACCGAGCAGAGCTGAGTAGCCAAACTGTGGTATTAGGCCAAAACTATTGGCTGGGTTAGATGCAGAAAAAAATTATTTTGAATTTGCAACCTGATGGAGGTCAGTATAGATGGACTAATAGAGAAAGTCCGACACACTACTAGAAGGCCAAATATTTTTTCAGAGGTAGATGCAGAAAAAAATATATTCAGTTTGCAACCTGATGGAGGTCAGTATAGATGGACTAATACAACAAGTCCCACACACAGCTAGAAGCCCAAATATTTTTTTAGAGGTACTGTAGATGCAGATAAAAATTAGTTTTAATTTGCAACCTGATGGAGGTCAGTATAGATGGACTAATAGAGAAAGTCCGACAAACTACTAGAAGGCCAAATATTTTTTCAGAGCTAGATGCAGAAAAAAATTATATTCAGTTTGCAACCTGATGGAGGTCAGTATAGATGGATTAATAGAACAAGACCCACACACAGCTAGAAGCCCAATATTTTTTCAGAGGTAGATGCAGAAAAAAATATATTCAGTTTGCAACCTGATGGAGGTCAGTATAGATGGACTAATAGAACAAGTCCCACACACTGCTAGAAGCCCAAATATTTTTTCAGAGGTACTGTAGATGCAGATAAAAATTAGTTTTAATTTGCAACCTGATGGAGGTCAGTATAGATGGACTAATAGAGAAAGTCCGACACACTATTAGAAGGCCAAATATTTTTTCAGAGCTAGATGCAGAAAAAAATTATATTCAGTTTGCAACCTGATGGAGGTCAGTATAGATGGACTAATAGAGAAAGTCCGACACACTACTAGAAGGCCAAATATTTTTTCAGAGGTAGATGCAGAAAAAAATATATTCAGTTTGCAACCTGATGGAGGTCAGTATAGATGGATTAATAGAACAAGACCCACACACAGCTAGAAGCCCAATAGTTTTTCAGAGGTAGATGCAGAAAAAACTATATTCAGTTTGCAACCTGATGGAGGTCAGTATAGATGGACTAATAGAACAAGTCCCACACACTGCTAGAAGCCCAAATATTTTTTCAGAGGTACTGTAGATGCAGATAAAAATTAGTTTTAATTTGCAACCTGATGGAGGTCAGTATAGATGGACTAATAGAGAAAGTCCGACACACTACTAGAAGGACAAATATTTTTTCAGAGGTAGATGCAGAAAAAAATATATTCAGTTTGCAACCTGATGGAGGTCAGTATAGATGGATTAATAGAACAAGACCCACACACAGCTAGAAGCCCAATATTTTTTCAGAGGTAGATGCAGAAAAAAATATATTCAGTTTGCAACCTGATGGAGGTCAGTATAGATGGACTAATAGAACAAGTCCCACACACTGCTAGAAGCCCAAATATTTTTTCAGAGGTACTGTAGATGCAGATAAAAATTAGTTTTAATTTGCAACCTGATGGAGGTCAGTATAGATGGACTAATAGAGAAAGTCCGACACACTACTAGAAGGCCAAATATTTTTTCAGAGGTAGATGCAGAAAAAAATATATTCAGTTTGCAACCTGATGGAGGTCAGTATAGATGGACTAATACAACAAGTCCCACACACAGCTAGAAGCCCAAATATTTTTTCAGAGGTACTGTAGATGCAGATAAAAATTAGTTTTAATTTGCAACCTGATGGAGGTCAGTATAGATGGACTAATAGAGAAAGTCCGACACACTACTAGAAGGCCAAATATTTTTTCAGAGCTAGATGCAGAAAAAAATTATATTCAGTTTGCAACCTGATGGAGGTCAGTATAGATGGATTAATAGAACAAGACCCACACACAGCTAGAAGCCCAATATTTTTTCAGAGGTAGATGCAGAAAAAAATATATTCAGTTTGCAACCTGATGGAGGTCAGTATAGATGGACTAATAGAACAAGTCCCACACACTGCTAGAAGCCCAAATATTTTTTCAGAGGTACTGTAGATGCAGATAAAAATTAGTTTTAATTTGCAACCTGATGGAGGTCAGTATAGATGGACTAATAGAGAAAGTCCGACACACTACTAGAAGGCCAAATATTTTTTCAGAGCTAGATGCAGAAAAAAATTATATTCAGTTTGCAACCTGATGGAGGTCAGTATAGATGGACTAATAGAGAAAGTCCGACACACTACTAGAAGGCCAAATATTTTTTCAGAGGTAGATGCAGAAAAAAATATATTCAGTTTGCAACCTGATGGAGGTCAGTATAGATGGATTAATAGAACAAGACCCACACACAGCTAGAAGCCCAATATTTTTTCAGAGGTAGATGCAGAAAAAAATATATTCAGTTTGCAACCTGATGGAGGTCAGTATAGATGGACTAATAGAACAAGTCCCACACACTGCTAGAAGCCCAAATATTTTTTCAGAGGTACTGTAGATGCAGATAAAAATTAGTTTTAATTTGCAACCTGATGGAGGTCAGTATAGATGGACTAATAGAGAAAGTTCGACACACTACTAGAAGGCCAAATATTTTTTCAGAGGTAGATGCAGAAAAAAATATATTCAGTTTGCAACCTGATGGAGGTCAGTATAGATGGATTAATAGAACAAGACCCACACACAGCTAGAAGCCCAATATTTTTTCAGAGGTAGATGCAGAAAAAAATATATTCAGTTTGCAACCTGATGGAGGTCAGTATAGATGGACTAATAGAACAAGTCCCACACACTGCTAGAAGCCCAAATATTTTTTCAGAGGTACTGTAGATGCAGATAAAAATTAGTTTTAATTTGCAACCTGATGGAGGTCAGTATAGATGGACTAATAGAGAAAGTTCGACACACTACTAGAAGGCCAAATATTTTTTCAGAGGTAGATGCAGAAAAAAATATATTCAGTTTGCAACCTGATGGAGGTCAGTATAGATGGATTAATAGAACAAGACCCACACACAGCTAGAAGCCCAATATTTTTTCAGAGGTAGATGCAGAAAAAAATATATTCAGTTTGCAACCTGATGGAGGTCAGTATAGATGGACTAATAGAACAAGTCCCACACACTGCTAGAAGCCCAAATATTTTTTCAGAGGTACTGTAGATGCAGATAAAAATTAGTTTTAATTTGCAACCTGATGGAGGTCAGTATAGATGGACTAATAGAATGATGCTATGCCCAAAAGATTTTACTTCACTAGGTGCAGTAAAAAAATTGGTATTCTATACACAGGTGGTATATCTTGCAACACAGATAGGCTACTCCACTGACTAACACACTCTGCAATAGGCCAAAAAGGATTAGCTTTGCTAGATTCAGCCAAATGCTGTGAAAAAAACTTGCACAGCACTGGCACAGACCTGCCTGGCAAAAACTGATAGGAACTCATGTAACCTAGTCCTGAAAAGGACTGCAATTACAATTAGTCTTTACTCCCACAACCGATCTATTTAAGAGCACAGACCTCCCTGATAAAAGTCGTAGGAAATGCTGTAACCTAGTCCTTAAAAGGACTGCAATCACAACTATTCCCTACTCCCAAGCTATCTGTATATTTGTGCAAAAATTGGCTTGAAATTAACAAGGTATAGCGCACACAGCAACAGCGGTGCCGTCTAACACGCAGCTGCAGCAGTGAGAAAATGGTGGCGACGGGGATAATGGCTGGGTCTTATAGGGCAAGGACATGTGACATACACTGCCAATGACACATGCCCTTGCTTGTGTGAAAAAAAGCACTTCGCTCCGTGTGTGCGCTGCTGATAGGCTGACAGATTGCACCTCCCCACTGTAAATGCGGGAAAGAGAAAAAAAAATGGAGATCTTCATTGTTCCTGCAGAGATCCATCCCCTGCCCCTCCCCCCACCCCGCTGTACACTCAAACTGCGTATTAACATTAATTTTCATCATTACTGAGAAAAAATCCAGTTATGATTTTGGTGCACGAACAGTTATCGAACATAACCTCGAACAGCCGAATTTTTCTCAAATTGTTCGTGTTCGCCGAACGGCTCGAACACCGCCCAAAACAGCTCGAATTTGAGATTGGCGAACAGTTCGAGTAGAACAACGCTCATCTCTAATTATTAGCAGTAAAACATCATTGAAATAACAGTGATATGTAATAATGGAATATCAGTTCCCTTCTTGAAATGTATCATTTTTGGATAAAATGTATCCAATGTAAACATTAAGAATGCCTATCTATGCAAAAGGTGTCTGTTTTTATTCCCACCTCTAGGTACTAGGTAAAAGAGATATCTATGGTCGAAGCTTTTTAGAGCACCCTTCCCACATTTTCCCCCATTTCTTTTTATTTAACAGTAACAGTATCCCCAAAAATAAAAGTATTGGTGTTTCCCTATGAGTCCCACATATAATAGCAATGCTTATGTCTCCTTTGTGCCCAAATACAATAGAACTTCCCAACTGTGGTACCCATACAGTAACGTAACATTATCTCCCAATTATGTCACCATACAGGTCTAACGTTCCTCTTTGTGGTCTGAATATAGTAGTGATATTCCTCTATGTGACCACATATATCAATAATGTTCCCTTATGTGGCCCCCATACATTAACAATGTCCCCGATGTGGCCTTAATATATTAATAATGTCTCGCTATGTGGTCCCTATATAGTAATAATGCCTCCCAATTCTGTCTCCCTCAAATTAATAATTCTTCCCTAAGTGGCCTCTATATAGTATTTTTGGCCATTATGTGGTTCCCACATTGTAATAATGTACCTCAATTCTGGTGCCCCTAATTATGTGGCCCCCTATATTTATTTATTTAATTTATTTATTTTACTCACTTAAATAGCGCCATAAATTCCACAGCGCTTTACAGACATTATGGCAACTGTCCCCATTGGGGCTCACAATCTAGATTCCCTATCAGTATGTCTTTGGAATGTGGGAGGAACCCGGAGAACCCAGAGGAAACCCACACAAACACGGGGAGAGCATACAAACTCCTTGCAGATGTTGTCCTTGGTGGGATTTCAAGCATTGTAATAGTGTATTAATTTGCCCGATTTCTGGCCCCCACATGTAGCTCCCATATTGTAATAATATTCTCCAGATCAAGCCCCCATAAATAATGCCCTCATATGTGGTTCACATATTTTAATAGTGCCTCCCAATTCCCCATCTGTGCCTCCCAATTCAGGACCCCACATATGAATAGTGGTTCCTATGTTGCCCCCACTGTATGCCACCCCATGCTGTACTATTTAAAAAAGCAACCTAATTTCTTACCTGTCCACACTCTTCTTCATCTTCCTCTGTCTCCTAGCTGGTTCCCCTCACCCACAGGCCACTTACACACATGCTGATGTCACATCTTGTTTGCTGTAATTGATCAAACTGTCATATGAATATTGTCTAATTTCCTCCTTTATGTAATGATGTTTCGTAATATACTCTACTTAGGAATTGTTGGTCTAAATAATTGGCTTTATTCATATATTTATTAACATCTGTATAATTATGACAAACTTGCAAAAAATGGGTGTTGGGTATATTAGATGGCAAACAATGAGCTGGCAGCTGGACATCTAAATAAATCTGTTAATGTCATCCGTGAGATCCAGAAAGTTAATTCAACATCAGCTGTATGTTGGGAAAAATTGTAAACAATATTAATTGGCATCGATAAGGAATCCTAAAAGGGATTCTTCTGATTCTGACCTACTCCAAATGAAGACTATGTGATCAATAACATTTTTCCATAGGAGCAAATTCACCCAAAGTACGCCCTGAGGGACTACAATGACTGTGTCCTCCCAGGTTGGCATATTTTGGGGAGAATCTGGTCCCCATAGCTGTACCCCATGTCGGAAGGTGAAATTTCATAAAGTAATTGAAATCTACAATTTCCCATTATGTATGCATTGGATGATATATTCTACTTGTTCACTTGGATACAGAGTATTTTTTGCTCTATAACAGTATACAAAAAAGGTAATATTCAATGTACATGGGATGTAGTGGTCCCCACCCAAAATGTTTGTAGGATCTGTAGGATGAGTGTGTTATCTTTCAGTTAGGCTGGAAGTTTCCAAATATTAAAATTGGACCACTCGTTTTCTTCATGTGTGTTTTAGTGCAACGTAGTGATTCAGCATGGTGTATTTCTTTATCCATAATTACAATCCCTTTCCCTTTACCAGAGGGGAAGATTATAATGTTATTATTTTCTTGCAATGATTTAATAGCATGACTATCTTCTTGTGTTAAATTGTTATTAACATCATAGGGATTATGTCAGACTTTCCTAATGCCAGCTATAACCATTTTCTGAAAGGTTATGAATGCCTGAAAAATCATTAAGCGGGTTAAATTAAGTTTTGTTCTTCAATGAAGTCTGTATATGTCCTGTTTCCCAGGTGTCTTTTTTTTGCTTATTCTTTATAACAGAATATTTTTGAATGGCCAATTTCCTTTTAATTTTTTTAAACCAAAGGCATCAAAATTATCAAAACCTGTAGTTGAGCCATATTGTAAACCTTTTTTGTAGTAGGGGTTCTTTGCCCTTACATCATTTTATACGAATGAAGGTTAAAGATTTTTGATCCCTGAAATTGGATTTATATTCTTTTTTTTGGAGAGTTGCCTTCATTTCTTCCTCCTTTTGGTTCTCATATATGGGCCTTGAAAACTTACTAATTGACAGATTTCCACTCCCTCCAGTGCTCATTCTATATTAAAACGAGCTCAGTCTCCTGATCATCTGATCACTCAAACCTATCATCGCTAGGTATTGAGAATGTGGAGATTTCGCTTACAGTTGGGCTCAAAAGTTTACATACTCCAGCAGAATTTTTGCTTTCTTGGCCTTGTTTCAGAGAATATAAATGATAACAGAAAACTTTTTCTCCACTTATGGTTATTGGTTGGGTGAAGTCATTTATTGTCAAACTACTGTGTTTTCTATTTTTAAATCTTAATGACAACTAAAAACATCCAAATGACCCTGATCAAAAGTTCACATACCCTGGTGATTTTGGCCTGATAACATGCACAGAATTTGACACAAATGGGTTTCAATGGCTACTAAAGGTAACATCCTCACCTGTGACCTGTTTGCTTGTAATCAGTGTGTGTGCATAAAAGCTGAGTGGGTTTATGGGATCCCGACAGACTCTTGCATCTTTCATCCAGCCACTGATGTTTCTGGATTGTGAGTCATGGGAAAAGCAAAAGAATGGTCAATGGATCTACGGGAAAAGGTAGTTGAACTGTATAACACAGGAAAGGGATACAAAAAGATATCCAAGGAATTGATAATGCCAGTTAGCAGCGTTCAAACTGTGATTAACAAATGGAAAATCAGGGGCTCTGTAAAAACCAAGCCACTGTCAGGTAGACCAACAAAAATTACGGCCACAACTGCCAGGAAAATTGTTTGGGATGCAAAGAAAAACCCACAAATAACATCAGCTGAAATTCAGGACTCTCTGAAAACTAGCAGTGTGGCTGTTTCAAGATGCACAATAAGAAGGCACTTGAAGAAAAATGGGCTGGATGGTCGAGTCACCTGAAGAAAGCCATTAATGCGCAAATGCCACAAAGTATCTCGGTTACAATACGCCAAACAGCACAGAGACAAGCCTCAAAACTTCTGGAACAAGGTAACATTTGGAGAGAGGTCAACAAGGCCTATGATGAAAGGAACACCATTCCTACAGTAAAGCATGGAGGTGGAACGCTGATGTTTTGAGGATGTGTGAGCTACGAAGGCACATGAAACTTGGTAAAAGTTGAAGGAAAGATGAATGCAGTCCATTATCAGCAAATACTGGAGGCAAATTAGCACTCATCAGCCTTGAAGCTGCTCATGGGATGTACTTGGACGTTCCAACATGACAGCAATCCAAAAGGTCAAGTCAACCTGTCATTGGCTACAGCAGAACAAAGTGAAGGTTCTAGAGAGGCAATCTCAGTCTCCTGACATTAATATTATAGGGGCACTCTGGGGAGATCTCAAGCGTGCAGTTCATGCTAGACAGCCCAGGAATTTACAGGAACTAGAGGCTTTTTGCCAAGAAGAATGGGCAGCTTTACCATCTGAGAAAATAAAGAACCTCATCCACAACTACCACAAAAGACTTCAAGCTGTCATTGATGTTAGAGGGGCAATACACGGTATTAAGAACTGGGGTATGTGAACTTTTGATCAGGGTCATTTGGATGTTTTTGGTTGTCATTAAGATTTAAAAAGAGAAAACACAGTAGTTTGACAATAAATGGCTTAACCCAACCAATAACCATGAGTGGAGAAAAAGTTTTTTTGTTATTATTCATATTCTCTGAAACAAGGCCAAGAAAGCAAAAATTCCGCCGGGGTATGTAAACTTTTGAGCACAACTGTAGATCCACAAAACTGACACAGTCATTATGTTTACATGTATCTTTGATTGGGCAGCACAGTGGCTCAGTGGTTAACAATGCAGCCTTGCAACGCTGGGGTCCTGGGTTCAAATCCCACCAAATCCCATCTCTGGCGATCCACTGCCAGGACTCTAGGCCCACGTTGTCCCTAGCAGCCCCTAATGAGAGCCTGCTGCTGGTGACTAGTCACTGTACTGCACCACACTTCCTGCACTTGACACTAGCACTCAGTTCCCCCTTCCTCTACTGGGCCGGCTGCTACAATTAACCCTACCCAGGCCAAACTGCTGCCCCAGAGGGTTCTATCTTCAGGAACACACAATTAACCCTTTAGAGTACCAGGTAGACCAATCATCGCCTCCACCACAGCTACACAGATATCTGTTTTGTTCTTCTCTTTAACTGCCAACACTATTGGTCCTCTGGGTGGTCTCCTGTGTTTTGTTCGTTTGCAGGTTTATCAGCGCACCCTTCCTTATCAAGCATACCCTAGCGCGGCCTTGTCCTTGCTTCACAGTTTCTATAAATACTGGACTAACTAGGAAGCATCTACTTTTCACTCCCAAGACTTCTGCTAACTAACTGTGCAAATATCCTCTTCAGAGAGGAAGATGAGTAGAACTCTACTGCCACCTATTGGATGAAGCAATCCTAAAAGTAAATATTGAGACTTGCTACATGACTTAAGATAAAAAGACTTGCTACATAACTTAAGATAAAAAAACAAATCAGAAACGCTATTTGCAGACATGTGTTTCAAGGTGTTTTTCCCTCATCAATGCAAAGTAGGAGCACTGATTTGGCTGGGTGAGAGGCCTCTGATGCGGATGTAAGGGGTAATGTATCTCCTTGTGGAGAGTGCCAAGCCGATGTAAGGAGACTTATAGGCCATGCAATGCTCTTTTGGGAATTTAAATATTCACATATACTTTTTCGAGAAGAACAAAACTCAAGCTCTAGTGCCACATATTGGGAGTAGCAATCCATATTTAGCAAGCAGGCCAAGACCAGATGGTATGGAGATGAATAAGGGAGACCAAAGTCCAAAAATAAACATTTTACTAAACAATAACTTGATGAAAAGTATGATGAGAAGTATATACATTGGATAGCAGGCACAATATTTTATAAATGCTTCTTCTGCATTATGCAGAGACAGCTACTTTATTGTTACACATGGCAGTACATTACTTCTGTTACATTTTACAACAGTCCAGCAAATCATTATGGGAAGCTTGATCTTCCCCTGTGAGGACCGAACGGGTCGAGGTGTGTCCCCACAGCTCCTCACAGATACTCTCAACTCCCAGTTGATTTGTGAGGACTTTACTGGCTGAGGTATGTCAGTACAACTCCTCAACAGTACTCTCAAAGTCAATTCGATCAGAGCCACTGCATATTCAGCTTTCCGTAGAAGAACTCGTTTCCCAGTATGGTGGCACTCTAATAATTGTTTGCTTACGACTATATTGTCTGAGATTAGGAATTCTTCCTTCACGTAGTTTTCTTTGGGGCCTCATTTTGCTGCTCACCTGAGTGATGTTCCTTACTGTTTTCTTAGGCCTCCTGCCCTGGAGTAAGGACCTTGTTCTTCCCTTTATTTTCACTGTATGAAATCCGGAATCCTGCTGACAGTTAATCTTTTGCTTCCCTTCAGAATGTACTATCCGATGTATGGTACCCTCTTTTCACATACAACACCATTTCTATGCAAATCTGAAAGCAGCTAGACCATAGGTCTGTTACTTCTCAATGCTTAGCCCTATCTGCTAACAAACAGGAAATTGGAATCCTGTGTGCCAATGTAACGCCTCCCATCCTGGGCTGTTCCCCATCTATTAACCCTGTCTGCTGCTAACTCTCTGTTGCTCTGTGCAAAATAGATAAAACATTGTTTCAAAACATAGCAATGCATTATATGATCCCAAGGTTTCAAGGGGGAGTGTGGGCAGTGTTTCCTCTCCTTTAAATCAGCAATCTTCCTCTCCTTTACACCTCTTCTGAAGTTTCATGGTCATTTTCCTAATATGACCTGCACTAGAGATGTACATCAGCCCCAAGAATGACATTAATAATTGGTCAATCCAAACATGAGTGTTAATTGGGAGATTAGGGGTAATAATTGCTAAGTATTTCTTAGGTTACCCATCCGCATATGAAAAGTACACAATTTTTTTTGCCAAACTTTTGTCGATATAGATATCTGCACAGATTTTTTAATTCATTTATTTCTAATTGCAAAGATAAGCAACTTTCTAAATAATCTTTATTAAAAAATAAAATATTTTCGACTATTTTGAAGCTGCAGTGTGTCGGTAAGTCCTTTATCTAGCCAGAACTCTTTGTTCTGCTTTTGAGACTCTTTCTGCTCTCCTTCCCTTCTTTCAATGTTAAAAATATCAGCAGTGAGGGTGTTTCAAACAGATCTCCAGAGAGTAGAGAGGGGAGAATGCCTCTACAGTCCCAGAGAGGGCAGAGAAAACAAGTTGTAGAAAAGGAGTAACGAACATGAAGAGGAAATAAATGCAGGATATAAGCAGTGCTGATATATGAACAAGTGAAAACAGCAGTACCCTAGATACCCAGATACCCACAGACCCCACATTCAGACTTTATTACTGGGAGAGAAATTCCCACAAGAAAAAAAATCTGAAATTTGGATAAGGAGGCAAACTGCATATCAGGGGGTCTGAAAATTAATGAAGGAATGAATATCGCAAACTGAAACCGTGCAATTTTAATAACTAAAGGTAACAACTAACATGAAAAAAAAATGTTCTACGTCAAGTGAGTCCAAAGGCTTAATACTTAAGGGTTTTTTTACTATATTTTCTGTACTTTTGTGTTATCTTAGTTGAATAAATTTGGTCCGCAGTATTAATCTCCATATATCTTATTGTCTTGAACATGCTGATCACAGACTAGAGCATATGTATAATATATACAATGCACTGATTAGAATGGATGAATACAGATGTCTGCCCAAACAAACCATCCCTGCCTGTTACACGCTGAAGGAAGAATGACAAAAGGACACTTGGTTAATATTAGCAAACGAGCCGGTCTATGTGGTAGACAGCGGTGATGTACAGTTCAATTTAATAGGCTCCGTGATCTATAAATCTGCTCTTCCAGGCTTTGCTTTGATGAGAATGTGATATATTTCTTGAAAAAAAAAACTTTCACCAAATGTCACCCTGAGAACTCGCCATATTGCAGAAAATTTCTTCCGTGTGAACTTTACACCCATACTTTGCCGGTTTCACTTATATAACGCGGGGCTGAATTATGAATGCACGGCGCAATGATAATCAAGTGACTTAATTTAGACCACTTAGTATGCAAATGATGTTTTGTTCTTATCAGTGTCATAAAAAGAGAGCAGAAGTCTTGATTAACCTTCATTTCTATGTTTGGCTATGTGTTTGGATCACATTTAATGGTTTATGGATGATATTAAAGCCATTATATTGCATCAGGTTCATTTTTGGCAGGATCTGGGAGATAAACGAGTCACTTCTGACTGACATTGACTGAAAACATGTTCATTTTGTGTATATCGGTTTAGGACATTTATCAGTGCTGTCTGCATTAGAAAATTCTTTGGAAAATCTAATTTTTTAAGAATTAGGGGCAGGTGCCGATGAGGGTATTTTCAGTCCGAGTGTGATCCGACTAAAGATCAGATCCCACTCTTACCAATGTTGGTGTATGGAGCCATGCACATGTCCGATATTTTCTCGGACAGAGCCGATCAGAGAAAAAAAATTGCTGCATGCTCAAGTTTGATCCGATATTTGGAATGCACTCGGCCATCCAAGTCAATGAGTGCGTGGAAAACATCAGATTGCACTCTGTTGACATCTGAGTGCAGTCCGATTTCCACAGATTGACACAATGGAGAAGATGGAAAAAAGTTTTCTCCATCTCCTCATCATCCGAGAGAATTGTATCACACTATGTTCACACTCTGATCAGAGTTTGATCAGAGTGTCATTTGCATAATAGGCAGGTAAGAAAGAATTTACGGCTGTTTGCCCTTTCCTAAGAGTCACTTCTATTGATCAGTTGAGCCATAACAAATATTAGTGTCCATTAAAGGGCTAAACCCTTAGAATAAAAGGCTTGTCAAAAAGCATAATAAAGGGAATGCTCTTCTTACCAATTCCCCACCTCCCTGACACTTCCTTGAGTGGTCTCTATTTCTTTACACACAGGAAGTGTTCACTGAGCCAATTACTGGTTGCATCAGTGACACACCCCAGCCAGTGTATGGCTGAAGAAGTAAAGAATGACGGAAGACCAGACAACAACCGAACAGGAGTGGTGGAGTACGTTTCATTTTTTATGCCATTTTGACCATTTAAAAAAGTTTGAAGTTGACATCCCCACTAATACATGAGTATATTACACCAATCAAATTGGAGAAGATGACTGGCAAGATTTTTTTAATTTATACCTGCTACAAGTGCAGCATAGCACCGACAATTTGCACTTTTTTTCTGACTAGGTAAATGTAGTGTAAAGTTCTAGGAGACCCCATTCATTTTCTCTAAACCATTTACACATGTAGCGCTTACACAATTCTGTTGTATGCTTAGATGCGACTTTTAGAACTTACTAATAAATGTCGGCCAATGTCTTTCAAGATGTTAAATAAAAGCACTCCAGAGAGTAGAAATTCGTTAAAATGGAATGTATAGTATAACCTAAGAGAAGGCACTACAGAGAGGAGAGGGCAAGAAATGTGCACTTCTACAAAACATGGTGGACCCTTTAATAGTCATAGATCAATAGATACTACAAATGGTAGAGTCTGTGTAGTTAGATTTGCAAGACCCTGTCCATTGGCCACATCAGTAATCTATAGCCATGGAGAGGGAGCCTTGAAAACCACCTCTTACCTGACAGTATCCATGGCTCTTTTGATTCTCTGGTCAGTGCGACATCACATACAGTGAGGAAAATAAGTATTTGATACACTGCCGATTTTATAAATTTTCCCACGTAGAAAGAATGGAGAGGTCTGTAATTTTTATCGTAGGTACACTTCACCTGTGAGAGACAGAATCTACAAATAAAAAAACAGAAAATCATTTTGTATGATTTTTACATAATTCATTTGCATTTTATTGCATGAAATAAGTATTTGATACAATAGAAAAACAGAACTTAATATTTGGCACAGAAACATTTGTTTGCAATTACAAATGTCAAACGTGTCCTGTAGTTCTTGACCAAGTTTGCACACATTATAGCAGGGACTTTGGCCCACTCCTCCATACAGATCTTCTACAGATCTTTCAGGTTTTGAGGCTGCCGCTGGGCAACATTGAGTTTCAGCTTCCTCCAAAGATTTTGTATTGGGTTCAGGTCTGGAGATTGACTAGGTCACTCCAAGACCTTGAAATGCTTATTACGGAGCCCCTGGTTGTGTGTTGCCCTGGCTGTGTGTTTCAGTCAAGACCCATCTTCAATGCTCTGAGGTTGTAGGCAAAAATATCGCGATACATGATTCCATCCTTTCTCCCTTCAATACGGTGCAGTTGTCCTGTCCCCTTTGCAGAAAAGCACCCCCAAAGTATGAAGTTTTACCCACCATGCTTCACGGTTGGTACTGTGTTCTTGGGGCTGTACTCATCCTTCTTCTTCCTCCAAAGACGGCGAGTGGAGTTGATACAAAAAAGTTCTATTTTGGTCTCATATGACCACATGACCTTCTCACATGCCTCCACTGAATCATCCAGATGGTCATTTCAAATGGGCCTAGACATGTGCTGGTGTGAGCAGGGGAACCTTGCATGCCCTGCAGGATTTTAATCCATGACGGGATAGTGTGTTACTAACAGTAATATTAGAGACTGTGGTCACAGCTCTCTTCAGGTCCTTGACTAGGTCCTCCCGTGTAGTTTTGGGCTGATTCCTGACCTTTCTCATAATCATCCTTATCTCATGAAGCGAGATCTTGCATGGAGCCTCAGACCAAGCAAGATTGACAGTCATCTTGTGTTTCTTCTATTTTCTAATAATTGTGCCAACAATTGTTGCCTTCTCACCAAGCTGTTTGCGTATTGTCCTGTAGCCCATCCCAGCCTTGTGCAGGTCTACAATTTTGTCCCTATTGTCCTTAGACAGCTCTTTTATCTTGGCCATGGTGAAGAGGTTGAACTGTGATTGATTGAGTGTCTTTTATACAGGTAAGGGGTTCAAACAGATGCAATTAATACAGGTAATGAGTGCAGAGTAGGAGGGCTTCTTAAAGAAAAACTAATAGGTCTGTGAGAGACAGAATTCTTGTGCTGGTTGGTAGGTGATCAAATACTTATTTCATGCAATAAAATGCAATTTAATTATTTAAAAATCATACAATGTGATATTCTGGTTTTTATTTTTAGATTCTATCTCTCACAGTTGAAATTTAACTACGATAAAAATTACAAACCTTTCCATTCTTTGTAGGTGGGAAAATTAGCAAAATCGGCAGTGTATCAAATACTTATTTTCCCCACTGTATGTGTGACGAACAGTAATGTTGCGCCAGGTCGACTAATCAAAGAAGCGCCACGGATGACGAGAGGTAGGAGGTGGTTTTTATGCCTTTCATCCAGGGGCCACAGATTACCTACATGGCAGATTGACAGGGTCCTAGCAAATCGATTTGCACCACCTCTAATGTATAGCGGTTGTAACTCAGAATCTCGCAATGAGAGGAACAGAAGATGAATGTAACATTCTGACATAGAAAGAATACACAGCCCATACTGAATGACAAGAGCATGTCAGGGTATGTTCACATCTGTCTGATCTGCCTATGGCGCAGGTCATACTAACACATAGATTCATGGCAGAAATCCAAGGCTGGCACTCAGACTTCTGCCCTACATGGATAAGCCAGTGTAGCCGCTCAAGTATTAGCCTTGTTCACTGGACCTAATCAGTGGCTTTTTAGTGCTAATTCCCTGATATCATATCATCCGCATTGCTCATTCTTCTCCCTGGCTGTTTTTCTGTATAAAAGAGACAATTTGCTTGCTCTGGAGTCCCACTATTAGCAGAATTTGCACCTAAACCTTTATTAAATCTAAATGTGTGAACAGACCCATAACAGGGTTGCCAATTTGGCTTATTATTTTTTTATGGACACCTTATCAAAAAATCACAGAAGACAATATTTTTTTACGGACACATTGGAAAACCATAATAAATCAGTATAAGTGATCCATGTCTACAGCCCATAATTCTCATATGAAGACATGAGCTGCATTCACTATAAACTGTAAAATGATGATAATTACAGTCCAGATAATCTGTTTTAGTTTCTTCAGCTTAGAAAAAAATCATGAATGTCTTAAATTTTTTACAGACAGGGCAAAAAAGTGCTCTATTTTTATGGACTATTCTAGAATTTCTGGACGGTTGGCAACCCTGAGTCATAGGGTCTGTGGCCTATACAATGGCACTGAGCGTACTTACCACTGCTGCTGAATGGGGCACCACAGATGGCCTGGCTTCTGAGTCTTGGAACCATACTCACTCCTAATATTAATTACATATCAGTATTATTTACACTGTGTTCCAAATTATTATGCAAATAATATTTTCTCAGATTTTCCCAAATTACCTACATGAATTGCAGTCATTGTAATTTTCCAGTCAAATAACTATTAGAGTACAATTGAAAGGTTTTTGTACAAACTGCCTATGATAACAGTATATTTTTAAAAAAATAAAAAACTCAAACTGCACTCAAAATGCATGTTCCAAATTATTATGCACAGCAGAGTTTTCAACCTTTTCATTTTAATAAAGAACAAAAAAATGGTCATTTTTGAAATTATAAGCATTAGCAGGTTATTACAAACTGAAATGAAACAGTTTTCAACTCAAAACTTTATTCTAGGTGATGTTACATTTGCACATAGGACCCCTTGTTCGAAAGGAGCTTCTGAACTCTCTCGTCCATTGAATTTGTCAGGTTTTGGATGGTTTCTGCTTCAATTGTTTTGCATGAGGACAAAATACCCTCCCAGAGCTGTTGCTTAGATATGAACTGCCTCCCGCCATCATAGACACTCCTTTTGATGATGCTCCAGAGGTTCTCAATGGGGTTGAGGTCAGGGGAGCATGGGGGCCACACCATAAGTTTGTCCCCTTTTATGCCCACAGCAGCCAGAGATGCAAATGTGTTACAGTGCTGGCCAAAAGTATTGGCACCCCTGCAATTCTGTCAGATAATACTCAGTTTTTTCCTGAAAATGATTGCAATCACAAATTCTTTGGTATTATTATTAGAGATGAGCGTTGTTCTACTCGAACTGTTCGCCAATCTCAAATTCGAGCTGTTTTGGGCGGTGTTCGAGCCGGTCGGCGAACACGAACAATTTGATAAAAATTCGGCTGTTCGAGGTTATGTTCGATAACTGTTCGTGCACCAAAATCATAACTGGATTTTTTCTCAGTAATGATGAAAATTAATGTTAATACGCAGTTTGAGTGTACAGCGGGGTGGGGGGAGGGGCAGGGGATGGATCTCTGCAGGAACAATGAAGATCTCCATTTTTTTTTCTCTTTCCCGCATTTGCATTGGGGAGGTGCAATCTGTCAGCCTATCAGCAGCGCACACACGGAGCGAAGTGCTTTTTTTCACACAAGCAAGGGCATGTGTGATTGGCAGTGTATGTCACATGTCCTTGCCCTATAAGACCAAGCCATTTTCCCCGTCGCCACCATTTTCTCACTGCTGCAGCTGCGTGTTAGACGGCACCGCTGTTGCTGTGTGCGATATACCTTGTTAATTTCAAGCCAATTTTCGCACAAATCTACAGATAGCTTGGGAGTAGGGAATAGTTGTGATTGCAGTCCTTTTAAGGACTAGGTTACAGCATTTCCTACGACTTTTATCAGGCAGGTCTGTGCTCTTAAATAGATAGATTGTGGGAGTAAAGACTAATTGTAATTGGAGTCCTTTTCAGGACTAGGTTACATCAGTTCCTATCAGTTTTTGCCAGGCAGGTCTGTGCCAGTGCTGTGCAAGTTTTTTTCACAGCATTTGGCTGAATCTAGCAAAGCTAATCCTTTTTGGCCTATTGCAGAGTGTGTTAGTCAGTGGAGTAGCCTATCTGTGTTGCAAGATATACCACCTGTGTATAGAATACCAATTTTTTTACTGCACCTAGTGAAGTAAAATCTTTTGGGCATAGCATCATTCTATTAGTCCATCTATACTGACCTCCATCAGGTTGCAAACTGAATATAATTTTTTTCTGCATCTAGCTCTGAAAAAATATTTGGGCTTCTAGCGGTGTGTGGGACTTGGTCTATTAGTCCATCTATACTGACCTCCATCAGGTTGCAAATTAAAAATTATTTTTTTCTGCATCTAGCTCTGAAAAAATATTTGGGCTTCTAGCAGTGTGTGGGACTTGGTCTATTAGTCCATCTATACTGACCTCCATCAGGTTGCAAATTAAAAATAATTTTTTTCTTCATTTATCTCTGAAAAAATATTTGGGCTTCTAGCAGCGTGTGGGACTTGTTCTATTAGTCCATCTATACTGACCTCCATCAGGTTGCAAATTAAAAATAATTTTTTTCTGCATCTAGCTCTGAAAAAATATTTGGGCTTCTAGCAGTGTGTGGGACTTGGTCTATTAGTCCATCTATACTGACCTCCATCAGGTTGCAAATTAAAAATAATTTTTTTCTGCATCTAGCTCTGAAAAAATATTTGGGCTTTTAGCAGTGTGTGGGACTTGGTCTATTAGTCCATCTATACTGACCTCCATCAGGTTGCAAATTGAATAAAAAAAATTTCTGCATCTAGCTCTGAAAAAATATTTGGGCTTCTAGCGGTGTGTGGGACTTGGTCTATTAGTCCATCTATACTGACCTCCATCAGGTTGCAAATTACAAATAATTTTTTTCTGCATCTAGCTCTGAAAAAATATTTGGGCTTCTAGCAGTGTGTGGGACTTGGTCTATTAGTCCATCTATACTGACCTCCATCAGGTTGCAAATTGAATAAAAAAATTTTCTGCATCTAGCTCTGAAAAAATATTTGGGCTTCTAGCGGTGTGTGGGACTTGGTCTATTAGTCCATCTATACTGACCTCCATCAGGTTGCAAATTAAAAATAATTTTTTTCTGCATCTAGCTCTGAAAAAATATTTGGGCTTCTAGCAGTGTGTGGGACTTGGTCTATTAGTCCATCTATACTGACCTCCATCAGGTTGCAAATTAAAAATAATTTTTTTCTTCATTTAGCTCTGAAAAAATATTTGGGCTTCTAGCAGTGTGTGGGACTTGTTCTATTAGTCCTTCTATACTGACGTCCAGCAGGTTGCAAATTGAATATAATTTTTTTCTGCATCTAGCTCTGAAAAAATATTTGGGCTTCTAGCAGTGTGTGGGACTTGGTCTATTAGTCCATCTATACTGACCTCCATCAGGTTGCAAATTAAAAATAATTTTTTTCTGCATCTAGCTCTGAAAAAATATTTGGGCTTCTAGCAGTGTGTGGGACTTGGTCTATTAGTCCATCTATACTGACCTCCATCAGGTTGCAAATTAAAAATAATTTTTTTCTGCATCTAGCTCTGAAAAAATATTTGGGCTTCTAGCGGTGTGTGGGACTTGGTCTATTAGTCCATCTATACTGACCTCCATCAGGTTGCAAATTAAAAATAATTTTTTTCTGCATCTAACCCAGCCAATAGTTTTGGCCTAATACCACAGTTTGGCCACTCAGCTCTGCTCGGTTACCATCCATTGTTTTTTTGTGCAAACAACTCCAGAGTTGTGAATTAGTTAACCACCAAAATGAGTGGAAAAAGGCCTGCTGCTGGTGGAAAGGGGAATAGGCGTGTTGGGAAGGGGAAAAAAGGTTGTGTCCGTGGGGTAGGTGCAGAAGAAAGACCATCTTCCAGCCAAACTAAAATGTCTACTTCTTTTAGCGGACAATGTGATAAGATCCCTTTCTTACGGCCACGCCAATCGCTACAAATTCCAGATGAGGCACAAAAACAGCAGGTGCTTCAACGGATATCAAGTGCTCCTTTAAGTGGGCTCTCCTCCACATCAACTTCAACATCACAAATACTCCAGTCCTCAAAGGTGTCACCCAAATCGCACTTGCTTCCGCACAGCTCCCAAATCTCCAGCTGCCCGTCTGAGTATGAGGTAGAACAGATGGTTGAGTCTGCAGAGCTGTTTACTCATGCTATAGCCTGGGAATCAGAGGTCGACTCCAGCGCTTCTGTGAATCCAGACGAGGAAATGATCTGCACTGATGCCCAGAATCTTTATGAGTCGGATCCAGGACCAGACGCAGAAGGTTCTGAACATAATGTAGACCCTCATTCCCAAACTGTAACTCCTGTTGGTGGAGACAATGAGGAAGACGATGATAAGACTCAAATACCTGATTGGAGCGACAACTTTAGTTTTTTGTCAGGGCAGGAACAGGTTGGCTCTGAGGACGACGGGTGTGATAACGCACAGGGTGATGATGATGAGGTCGGAGATCCCACTTACTGTCAACCCACAGTCAGCCAAGAGATGAGGTCAGCAGAGGAGGTGGAGGAAGATGCTAGTGACGACGAGGTCAGGTTGCGCCTTCCTGGACAGAGACGTAGTACTGGAAGCACGTCAACAACTGCATCCTCAAACACAACTCTGCCTCTCACCACAAGTCGTGGTGGCTCTTCAGGTCGCATGGGTGCTAAGCCTTGCATAGCCTGGGCATTTTTTCAGATCGATAAAGATGACCCAACTCGTGTTATCTGTAACATTTGTCAGCAAAAGCTAAGTAGAGGCCAAAAAATACATAGTTTGAGTACTTCATGCATGAACCGGCACATGGACATGAAGCATAAGTTGCAGTGGGAAGCTCAGTGTGCTACAATGCGGTCTAGCCGGCCGGGCCAACCACCGTCTGCCATATCTTGTGCATCCGCGGCCTCTTCATCCTCTGTGACTGGGGGGACAGCAGTCACACCTGTTTTGGGGCGCAGACCTGCCACCTCTTTACCCGCAACAGCCAGCGTGATTGGCAGGTCATCATTTTCTTTGGAGGTGGTAACACCAGCTGGTCTTGAGCGCTGTCCGACATCGATAGCACCACCTTTGGATCAAGGCAACCTAACATGTCCGCCTGCATCTTCCTCACAGACCGGCAGTTTGCCGGGGACACCCTTATCAACCCCGTCTAAGCACAATAGCCAGCCCTCGGTCCCTCAGATGTGGACAAGTAAAAGACCATTTCCTCCTAGCCATGAGAAAGCTAAGAGGTTGAATTTCACCATCTGCAAGCTCTTGGCTACAGAAATGCTGCCTTTCCGCCTGGTGGACACAGAGGATTTTCGAGACCTTATGTCCGTCGCAGTGCCCCAGTACCAGATGCCCAGTCGGCACTACTTCTCAAAGAAAGGTGTGCCTGCGCTCCACCAGCATGTCGCACACAACATCACCGCTTCTTTGAGAAACTCTGTGTGTGACAGGGTGCATTTCACCACAGACACTTGGACGAGTAGGCATGGACAGGGGCGTTACATGTCGCTGACTGGGCACTGGGTAACTATGGTGACAGCAGGACAAGGGGCTGCTGTCCAAGTCTTGCCGTCCCCACGAGTTGTGCGTCAATCCTCTTTATGTCATTTTTCCTCCACTGCTTCTGCCTCCTCAACCTCCTCTCGGTCTTCCACCTGCACCCAAAGCCTGTCTGGTCATGCCACAAGCTTTCTAACTGCGCAGAAGGGATCCTGCACACCTCCTTACTATGCTGGCAGTAGGGCTCAACGTCATCAGGCGGTTTTTACATTGAAATGTCTGGGAAATGTGAGTCACACAGCTGAGGAGTTGTGGTCAGCTCTGGAGAACCAATTTCATGAATGGTTGTCTCCACTGGACCTGAAACCAGGGAAGGCCGTGTGCGACAATGCTGCAAACCTGGGTGCGGCCCTTCGCCAGGGCAATGTCACACACGTGCCTTGTATGCCTCACGTGTTGAACCTGGTTGTCCAGCAATTTTTAGCCCACTATCCCAGACTAGATGGCCTTCTGCAGAGGGCACGGTCGCTGTGTGCTCACTTCCGCCGTTCGCATCCCGCAGCTCAGCGACTTACATCTCTACAGAAGTCGTTGGGCCTGCCACTTCACCGGCTAAAATGCGATGTGCCTACCCGGTGGAATTCAACTCTGCACATGTTGCAGCGACTGTGGCAGCACCGACAAGCCCTGGTGCAATACGTTCTGACGTATAGCCTGGGCCAACGAGATTCAGAGGTGGGGCAAATCACGCTGGAGGAGTGGTCTCAGATCAGGGACCTATGCACCCTTCTGCACAGTTTTGAAATGGCGACGAAGATGTTTAGTGCTGACGATGCCATTATCAGCATGACTATTCCGGTGATTTACATGCTGGAGCACATGTTAAACAGAATTCGGAGTCAGGTGGTGGCACAAGAGGAGGTGGAGGAAGTAGAGGAGGAGGAGTTGTATGCGGAAGGGCTAACATCTGCAAGGTCCAGACGGTCGGCAGCACCAAGGCGGCAGGCATGTGAGGGTGGGGGAGATGGTTTAACCAGGGCGCATGGTAGCAGCCAAACTAGTGAGGAAGGTGCAGGAGCCCAGGAAGAAGTGGAGGACGAACTGATGGAAGACTCATCAGATGAGGGAGACCTTGATCACATTTCTGTTGTGCGAGGTTGGGGGGAGAGGACAGAGGAAGGAAGCATGATTGTTACCTCGCCACCAACACAACAGGGACTTGGTGCTCCTGGATGCGCAACACACATGAGTGCCTTCTTGCTGCACTACCTGCAACATGACCCTCGAATTGTGAGAATTAGAAATAATCCTGACTACTGGGTTGCCACACTGTTAGATCTCCGGTACAAAAGTAAATTTGCAGAAATTATTCCTGCCATAGAAAGGGATGCAGGAGTATCAGCAGAGACTGTTGCAGAATCTTACATGTGCTTTTCCACAAAATACCAGTGGTGCACGTAGTGAATCTCACAGTTCCAACTTGCCAACCGTGGGACCGTCAAGTGTTCAGCACTCAAACCGTAACAGAACCACAGTATCTGCTGGTAACATCAATTTTGCGGAATCATTTCACCACTTTTTTAGCCCATCCTTTGCAAGGCCACAGGAGACAAGAAGTCTGACACATAGTCAACGCCTAGAGACGATGGTACAGGAGTATCTCCAAGTAAACATTGAAGCCACGACTGTGTCACTGGACCCTTGCTCTTTTTGGGCTTCCAATCTGGATAAATGGCCGGAGCTAGCCACTTACGCCTTGGAGATCTTGTCATGCCCCGCAGCCAGCGTTCTGTCTGAACGTGTGTTCAGCGCTGCTGGTGGTGTGCTGACAGATAAGCGCACGTGGCTCTCCACTGATAATGTAGACAGACTCACGTTCATAAAGATGAACAAATCATGGATCCGAAACGACTTTTCTACCCCTGTGTCATCCTGGGGAGAGTAAAAGCTTGCTGATTGGTTAAAATCACCCTACCAACCGTTTTAAGCTTTCAAATTAATAATCATGTTTATCTGTATCTTGACTGGAAAATAATTTGGGCTTTGTAGCAGTGTGCAGCACTGATCCTATTAGGCCATCTATAATAAGCTTCACCAGATTTAAAATTAAAAATAATTTTTAGCTGCATCTAGCCCGGAAAATAATTTTGGGGCTCCGAGATGCGCAAGACACATAAGTGCCTTCTTGCTGCACTACCTGCAGCATGACCCTCATATTGTCAGAATTCGAAGTAATCATGACTACTGGGTTGCCACACTCTTAGATCCCCCAAACTTTTCGATCAACCTTTTCATTTTAATAAAGACCAAAAAAATGGTCATTTTTGAAATTATAAGCATTAGCAGGTTGTTAGAAACTGAAATCAAACAGTTTTCAACTCAAAACTTTATTCTAGGTGATGTTACATTTTCACATAGGACCCCTTGTTCGAAAGGAGCTTCTGAACTCTCTCGTCCATTGAATTTGTCAGGTTTTGGATGGTTTCTGCTTCAATTGTTTTGCATGAGGACAGAATACCCTCCCAGAGCTGTTGCTTAGATGTGAACTGCCTCCCGCCATCATAGACACTCCTTTTAATGATGCTCCAAAGGTTCTGAATGGGGTAGAGGTCAGGGGAGCATGGGGGTCACACCATAAGTTTGTCCCCTTTTATGCCCATATCAGCCAGAGATGCAGATGTTTTATGTGCAGCATGAGATGGTGCATTATCATGCAGAAAAATGATCTTGCTGTGAAATACACGGTTCTTCTTCTTGAACCATGGCAGGAAGTGCTGTTTGAGAAAATCCACATACATTATGGAGTTCATCTTTAGCGCCTTCAGGGATCCTAAAGGGGCCGACAATCTCTCTCCCCATGATTCCAGCCCAAAACATTACTCCACCTCCTCCTTGTTGGCGCTGTAGCCGTGTTTGCGTGGGGTGTCCATCAACCAGCCATCCTCCACTCCATTCATCTGGACCATCGAGCCCTGCACGGCACTCATCCGTGAACAAAACAGTTTTGAAATCAGTCTTCATGTAATGTTTGGCCCACTGGAGCCGTTTCTGCTTGTGTGAAGTGGATAGAGGAGGTCGACAGGATGGCGTATGCACAGCTGCAAACCTCTGAAGGACCCTGCATCTTGTTGTTCGGGGGACGTTGGAGGCACAAGCAGCTTCAAAAACTTGTCTGCTGCTATGACAAGGCTTTTTTGCCGCTGCTCTTTCAACCTGACGTAATTGCCTGTAGGAAAGAGTCCTCAATTTGCCCTTATCAGCACGCACACGTGTGTACTGTGAATCAGCTACATACTTCTTGATTGCCAAGACACTTCATCCTGATCATCGCACAATGTTGATTGTAGTCATGCCTTGACCTAAACACTCCACAATTTGTTGCTTCTCAGCAGCCGACACATCCTTTTTCTTTCCCATTTTGGCAGAAAATGTAGGCTGCTTAATAATGTGAGAGAGCCTTCTTAAGTAGTCTTGCCTTTCATTGGACACACCTGCCAAACTAATTAGCACAGGTGTCTGCAATTGCTTACAGTGATATAAAGAGCCCTGACACACATCACCATCAATGAGTTTAACTGACAAACAAACAAATTCTTCCCTTATCACTCCTAAACACTTTTTGCATAATAATTTGGAACGCGGTGTACATGTGCTTTTCCACAAAACACCAGTGGTTCACGTAGTGAATCTTACAGTTCTAACTTGCCAACCGTGGTCTGTATGGAATTGTTCAATAAAGGGCCCAAAATTAAGATAACATAGATGGGAGAGGTCTCTATGAATAGGAATTCCTAAGTATTTGATACCCTGTGAGGGCCAGGCAAAGGGAAAGTTGGACTGGATGGAATCCTATATGGATTTAGGGAGGGAGACATCGAGGGCCTCAGACTTCGCTGCATTGATTTTAAAATTTTACCATGTAACAAAGTGATCTATTTCAGCCATAACAGCAGGGATGGATATATGTGATTGAGTGATATATACTAGGACATCATCAGCAAATAGAGAGCACTTGTACTCGGTGCCTCCCACCTCAATCCACCTAATATTGGGGTTATGGCGAATTGATGAGAGCAGGTGCTCCGTCACTAGGATGTATAAGAGAGGGGACAGAGGACATCCCTGCCTTGTCCCATTGGTGATTGTGAAAGGTGATGAAAATGTTCTGACGCACCCCCTGGGCCTTGGGACACCCGGAGCCGGACCCTTTTTGGTGGATGCTGGTGGTTGTAGTCTTCGTGGCGGCGATCCAGTTCCGTGGCTCAGGGCGGTCAAACCAGTGGCGGAACTATTTATGTGGTTTTGATGTTTAAATGTCCGACTACGCCACCCGTGGATTGCGGTCAGAGTGAACCGCCGCTACAGGGCAGACCGCTAAGGCTGGTGTTGTGGGTGCAGCAGAGCGTAGCATAACTCCCCACGGGAGGAGTATAGCCTCAGGGCAGTGTATGCGGAGGATGGGGGTGATGGTGCAGAGCAGCAGCAGTAACGACACGGAGTCGGTGATGCAGTTCAGGGCCTTTACTCACAGTTCTTATTATCCAGACCACGTCTGCAGGTAACGGCTGCCCACGTCGTACTGTGCTCACCAGGTGAGGGGCTCAGACAACTCCCAGATAACTTTGGAGCGCTTCACAGGACCCCCTTTGTGTGTCCTTTGTCTGGCCTTTCTTACCAACACTTCTGTCCGGCTGCCTCGGGCCTCCTCTTGGTAAACTTGGCGCCAGTTTCCCTGACCCTATGTGGTGCCTTCCTAGCGGGTGGAGCAAGGGGCTGCGCCACATAAAATGTCAGAGCCTCCGGTTTCTAGCTGAGGGTCGTTTCCTGCCTCCACTAGTTCGGGGACCGGTCTCCCCCTTTGGCCTGACCCCTCCACGCAGGTGGATTCGGGCGTGCGGTGGCGACTCGCCCGTCCGCACCCCTGGGATCCCTTCATTCCTCGTTCCTGGAGCCTTCTCCGCTCCTCTTCCTTCCTTCTCCCTCTTGCAGGCCTGGGCCTCTGTTACTAGGCCCGCCTCCGGAGCAGAGCTCATGCAGAGCCCCTGCTCCCTGCCACTTCTGCTCAGACTTCTCTGCACTGAACTAAGATGGTGCCCACCTTTTATACTCCCTTCTCAATGCACCCAGGAACTGCTTCCTCCCTGCTCCTGCACTGCAGGGTTCCCCTTCCTCAGTGTTCCCTCCCCCCACTCCAGCCAGGGACAGGGACTGTCGTGCCCATCTCAGGGGCATATTGGTCGCCCTGCCCCACGGCAATGTGGTGTAATGCATGCAGGTGTCGGGTCCTGATCCACACTCCATCCTTATCTGAGAGTGAGATATCACACCTCTGGGTGAGGTGCAATACGTCTGTAGCAACCGAGCCCTCGGTGCTACAGTTCCATTTATCTTCAGCCTAGGTGACGTATTGTGATACAGGGCCGTGATTTTGGCTATAAAAGGGTCCCCTAGACCCCTACCCCAAGCTTTTTAAGAGAATCATATATGGCGTGCCAGGAGACTCTATGGAATGCTTTCTCAGCATCCAACGAGAGTATCTACTTACAAATTTTTAACTGCATCTAGCCCAGGAAATACTTTGTGCCTAGTAGCAGTGTCTGCTAGTCAGCGGATTATCCCGGCTGTTAAGCAAGCTACACCACCTGTAGTTTGGACACTTAATTTTTTCAAAGGAAATGCTTCGGGACCACGGGATACTTAGTGAAGAGCATCAGGAGGCACCCCAAGGCATAGGGGCTGGGACTGGCACTAGGATGCCTTGCGGTGGACAGCCGAGCTCGATCCTTATAAAAGCTTTTTAACTGCAGCAGCTTTAGTGGACGCTACTGGAGCTGGAATTACGCGGCTGCTGGCATGAGACTTGCCCTCCAATAGATCCTTGTAAATGGATTTAAAGTGTCTTCATTCAAATTAGAGGGACAATTTAAATTAAAAAGCTTAGAGCTGCCTCCACCACAGGGGGGCTCTCTCGACCCACCAGCGGACAGGCACCAGTATTGGGAGAGGGGGGCTGGCCGTCAGGGTTCACCGCGGCTCTGGCACAAACCCGGCGACACGGAGGTGGCACGGGCAGGAGCGGACTGGCCGTCTCGGCTTCTCACTTTTTGGATTTTAGAAGGGCATGACATGCCTATATCTGTGTCTCCCCCTCCTTTTACTCCTCCACCTCTTTTATTTTCGCATGACTATATGTACTTGTCACTTTTCCATGTGTTAGTTGTGTCTTCTGAGCAGTTTGTCAGCTTTTGGACACCTTTGAAGGTGTTTTCTATGTGTTTCTATGTGTTTTTGTTTGCCTGCCATTGGTTTTAACGGTGTTCGAAGGTGTTCGACGAACAGTTCGACGAACAGTTCGGCGAACACACGGGTGTTCGGCGAACCGAACCGAACTCGAACACTACGGGGGTGGCTCAACACTAATTATTATCTTCATTTAAATTTGCTTGCAAGGAAAAAACACAAAAGAGAATGAAGCAAAAATCAAATCATTGATCATTTCACACAAAACTCCAAAAAAGGGCCGGACAAAAGTATTGGCACCCTCAGCCTAATACTTGGTTGCACAACCTTTAGCCAAAATAACTGCGAACAACTGCTTCCGGTAACCATCAATGAGTTTCTTACAATGCTCTGCTGGAATTGTAGACCATTCTTCTTTGGCAAACTGCTCCAGGTCCCTGATATTTGAAGGGTGCCTTCCCCAAACTGCCATTTTGAGATCTCTCCACAGGTGTTCTATGGGATTCAGGTCTGGACTCATTGCTGGCCACCTTAGAAGTCTCCAGTGCTTTCTCTCAAACCATTTTATAGTGCTTTTGGAAGTGTGTTTTGGGTCATTGTCCTGCTGGTAGACCCATGACCTCTGAGGGAGACCCAGCTTTCTCACACTGGGCCCTACATTATGCTGCAGAATTTGTTGGTAGTCTTCAGACTTCATAATGCCATGCACACGGTCAAGTAGTCCAGTGCCAGAGGCAGCAAAGCAACCCCAAAACATCAGGGAACCTCCGCCATGTTTTACTGTAGGGACCGTGTTCTTTTCTTTGAATGCCTCTTTTTTTTCCTGTACACTCTATGTTGATGCTTTTTCCCAAAAAGCTCTACTTTTGTCTCATCTGACCAGAGAACATTCTTCCAAAACGTTTTAGGCTTTCTCAGGTAAGTTTTGGCAAACTCCAGCCTGGCTTTTTTATGTCTCAGGGTAAGAAGTGGTGTCTTCCTGGGTATCCTACCATACAGTCCCTTTTCATTCAGACGTCAACGGATAGTACGGGTTGACACTGTTGTACCCTCAGACTGCAGGGCAGCTTGAACTTGTTTGGATGTTAGTCGAGGTTCTTTATCACCATCTGCACAATCTTGCGTTGAAATCTCTCGTCAATTTTTCTTTTCCGTCCACATCTAGGGAGGTTAGCCACAGTGCCATGGCCTTTAAACTTCTTGATGACACTGTGCACGGAAGACACAGGAACATTCAGGTCTTTGGAGATGGACTTGTAGCCTTGAGATTGCTCATGCTTCCTCACAATTTGGTTTCTCAAGTCCTCAGACAGTTCTTTGGTCTTCTTTCTTTTCTCCATGCTCAATGTGGTACACACAAGGACACAGGACAGAGGTTGAGGCAACTTTAATCCATGTTAACTGGCTGCAAGTGTGATTTAGTTATTGCCAACACCTGTTAGGTGCCACAGGTAAGTTACAGGTGCTGTTAATTACACGAATTAATGAAGCATCACATGATTTTTCAAACAGTGCCAATACTTTTGTCCACCCCCTTTTTTAGGTTTGGTGTGGAATTATATCCAATTTGGCTTTAGGACAATTCTTTTTGTGTTTTTTTCATTGAAGACAAATTAAATGAAGAGAATAATACCAAAGAATTTGTGATTGCAATCATTTTCAGGAAGAAACTGAGTATTATCTGACAGAATTGCAGGGGTGCCAATACTTTTGGCCAGCACTGTATGTGCAGCATGAGACGGGGCATTATCATGCATGAAATGATCTCGATGGTCCAGATGGATGGAGTGGAGGATGGCTGGTTGATGGACACCCCATGCAAACATGGCTACGGCGCCAACAAGGAGGAGGTGGAGTAATATTTTGGGCTGGAATCATGGGGAGAGAGATTGTTGGCCCTTTTAGGATCCCTGAAGGGGTAAAGATGAACTCCATAATGTATGTTGAGTTTCTCAAACAGCACTTCCTGCCATGGTTCAAGAAGAAGAACCGTGTATTCCGCAGCAAGATAATTTTCATGCATGATAATGCCCCGTCTCATGCTGCGCATAACACATCTGCATCTCTGGCTGATATGTGCATAAAAGGGGACAAACTTATGGTGTGACCCCCATGCTCCCCTGACCTCAACCCCATTGAGAACCTCTGGAGCATCATCAAAAGGAGTGTCTATGATGGCGGGAGGCAGTTCACATCTAAGCAACAGCTCTGGGAGGGTATTCTGTCCTCATGCAAAACAATTGACGCAGAAACCATCCAAAACCTGACAAATTCAATGAATGAGAGAGTTCAGAAGCTCCTTTCGAACAAGGTGTCCTATGTGCAAATGTTACATCACCTAGAATAAAGTTTTGAGTTGAAAACTGTTTGATTTCAGTTTGTAATAACCTGCTAATGCTTATAATTTCAAAAATGACAATTTTTGTGTTCTTTATTAAAATGAAAAGGTTGAAAACTCTGCTGTGCATAATAATTTGGAACATGCATTTTGAGTGCAGTTTGAGTGTTTTATTTTTAAAAAAATATACTGTTATCATAGGCAGTTTGTACAAAAACCTTTCAATTGTACTCTAATAGTTATTTGACTGGAAAATTACAATGACTGCAATTCATATAGGTAATTTGGGAAAATCTGAGAAAATATTATTTGCATAATAATTTGGAACACAGTGTATACACTGCATGTCATGGAGAAAAATAAAATGCTTCCAGAGATGAGAGGAGTTTGCACTCTTCTCTGTGTGGGTGAATCCCTCCTATGGAATTTGTTAACCACAGATACTCGAATGGCTAAATACAGGGGTCCTCAAACTACGGCCCGCGGGCCACATGCGGCCCGCGGAGGACTTTTATCCGGCCCGCCGGGCTGTGGGCAGAGGAGAGCGGTGTCAGCGCCCGCCCTTCCCCCCGCTTTCTAAGAGCCCCGGCAGCCCGATACTTACCTCTCCCCGTGCCTCCGCAGATCCGCTGTCTTCCTGCTCTGTGACGTCTCAGGTCAGAGGGTGTGGTGACTTCTTTACACCGCGCCCTCCCCTGAGCCGTCACAGGGAGCGCAGAGAGGGACAACGCCGGAGACGCTGGAGTCCGGACCTGAGCAGCGGCAGCAGGCAAGGAGGGAGGTGAGTATTGGATTTTTTTTTTTAATGTATGGAGGCATGGGACATAATATTAGGGGTGACATCCTGCATGTGGCATTATATGGGGGGGGGGTGACATCCTGAATGGGGCATTATATGGGGGGGGGTGACATCCTGAATGGGGCATTATATGGAGGGGGGGGTGACATCCTGAATGGGGCATTATATGGGGGGGTGACATGCTGCATGGGGCATTATATGGGGGGTGACATCCAGCATGGGGCATTATATGGGGGGGGTGATGTGCTGCATGGGGCATTATAAAGACAGGGGAGTGATATCCTGCATGTGTCATTATATGGGGGGGGTGACATCCTGCATGTGGCATTATACGGGGGGGTGACATCCTGAATGGGGCATTATAAAGACAGGGGAGTGATATCCTGCATGTGTCATTATATGGGGGGGGTGACATCCTGAATGGGGCATTATATGGGGGGGTGACATCCTGAATGGGGCATTATAAAGACAGGGGAGTGATATCTTGCACGGGGCATTATATGGTGGGAGAAAGGGAAATCCTGCATGGGGCATAATAAGGGGGGAACAGCCTGCATAGGGCATTATAAGTGGGAAACAGCCTGCCTATTGAGGACCTATGCTGCCTATTGGGGACATTTACCTGCCTATTGGGGACATTTACTTGCCTATTGGGGATATTTACCTGCCTATTGGGGACCTATGCTGCCTATTTGGGACATTTACCTGCCTATTTGGGACATTTACCTGCCTATTGGGGACCTATGCTGCCTATTGGGAACATTTACCTGCCTATTGGGGACATTTACCTGCCTATTGGGGACCTATGCTGCCTATTGGGTACATTTACCTGCCTATTGGGGACCTATGCTGCCTATTGGGTACATTTACCTGCCTATTGGGGACCTATGCTGCCTATTGGGGATATTTACCTGCCTATTGGGGACATTTACCTGCCTATTGGGGATATTTACCTGCCTATTGAGGACCTATGCTGCCTATTGGGGACATTTACCTGCCTATTGAGGACCTATGCTGCCTATTGGGTACTGTTACCTACCTATTGAAATACCGGTTGATTTAACTTTACTTGTTCTTCATTTTAAATATTGTATTTGTTCCTGTATTGTTTTTTTTTACTACAAAATAAGATATGTGCAGTGTGCATAGTAATTTGTTCATAGTTTTTTTTAAAAACTATATTCCTGCCCTCCAATGGTCTGAGGGACCGTGAACTGGCCCCCTGTTTAAAAAGTTTGAGGACCCCTGGCTAAATAGATGTGAGGCCCGGCTTCAGGAATGTGGAGCAGACTTACGACTGAGATAAGCATTTTAGAAACTAAAGGCCCCGTCACACATAATGAGATCGCTAGCGAGATCGTTGATACGTCACGGTTTTTGTGACACAATAGCGATCTTGCTAGTGATCTCGTTATGTCTGACAGGTAGCAACGATCAGGCCCCTGCTGTGAGATCGCTGAACGTTACAAAGCTTCCTGGACCATTCCTGGGTCGTTGCGCTCCCGCTGGGCAGTGTGCATCGCTGTATTTGACACCTTATCAATGACCTCGTTAGCGATTCAGAACTGAGACACGTAGGCGTGCATAAATTGGACTTTTCCGCGCCCCTCGTCCCCGATTGGTGGTCATTACAGTGTTCTCATTTTCCACCGTGCATAAAGAAGGCAACAGAATAGCGATTCAATCCTTTGTTTCTGACCTCGTGCTGGATTGCAGATCCTAGCAGAATTCTCCAGACTGTTGATATCCGTTCATTCCACTGAGTCCTGATTTTGCGTAATTTTATGCACGCCTTTGTGACACAGTACAGTCCCTATCAAGGTGTGGATCGTTGAAATAGCTGCTGTGTGAAAGCGTCCCAACGACCGCTAAGATCGTTAGTTAGATCGCTGGGGCGGCCGAAATCGTTGGGAAGTTCTGCATGTTTGACAGCTCCCCAGCGATCACAAAACGACTCTCCAGCGATCCTAAAACCGTGACGTAATAACGATCTCGCTAGCAATCTCGTTATGTGTGTCGGGGCCTTAAGTTTCTGGAATTTCTTTGTCTCCTTTAGAAAAGTAATAAGGGAGGTTTACACGAACTGTGTTGATATAATAGATAGGAAAATCATATTTTCGGAAACTTGATGAAGTGGCGAATGCAAAGCATAGAATTGAATAAGTAGCTGATGCACAAGGCTACATCTGGCATATTTGGTCTCTATGTAAAGATAAAATCATAATACAAAAGATGTCGATATCAAAGATATCGAACACATGCGACTTTCAGAAGCAAAGATATAGTCAATTTTGGAACTCTCAAAGTTTTCTGAAACTGAAAGTCCAACACTGTAGAATTCATGAAGGGACGGTGTGTGAGTGTAACTTAGAAGCTAATAAAAGGCAACTGCCAACTTTTGAGCTTGTTAGTATGTGAAGGCACAGTTCACTATAGGTGTTGTCGGTTTTTTTCTTTGGAGCGCCTCTCTTCCTAGATTTTAAGCCATTGCTGTGACATCAAGTCCAGTAAGTTTTCTTGGTTTATCCTTTTATTTTATGTAACTGTATATTCTGTATTGTTTTATCCCCTTTGTAAAATCTTTTGTATATTTTTTATAAACAATGCCTATCGTTCTGGATTAAATATAAATTTTAATAGCTCTGTTTCTTCTGTTCTGTAAACTCCACCTGAAGCCATATGCTACCAGAACCAGGCGTCCAGTCAGCCTGTATAAAAACCTGACTGGTGGTAGCAGCTAATAATCTTTCTTGGGTTATCATGAAGTTAACTGTGATCGTATGGGGGTATATACATATATTCCGTGTGCTAGAATCCGGAGGTGTGTATACCATATGCTCACTGTTAGTTTTCCAATAGCTAGCCTGTTAATGCAAACAGCCTGCAGCCTCCTATATTAATCGTCGTCCAATCTTGTAATTGTCCAGACGATAGGGGGCAGCAAAGAGCTGTTCTCTCAAGAGATCACAGCGGGCGGTTCTGCGTGACCTTCCCGGGCTGCGATAATCTTGACAAATTGGTGGCAACCGGTGGGATAGTACAGCACATCAGTGATCTGGTTTAAGAAATTATTCTTGTCACTGAAAACTTGCACGGTTCTTGTAAAATTCTGTGCAAAGTTTTGAGGAGTCAGACTCAGTATTTTTATCATTTTTTTTATCCAGGACATTACTGTACATGTAGCAATTGCATCCCTCCCCCTTCTCTTGTTTTTCTGTCCTACCTTTTGTTTGGCAACGATGGCTACAGTTGGAGAGCCCTGGTATAAACAGCAGTCCAAGGACAATCTTCTTGCCCTCTATGAGCTGAGACAGACTGACTGCTTGAACAAAACCAAGCACCAAATGGTTACTGAACTGTTGGAAGGTGCTGCAGAGCCAGTCCATCAGCAGAGCCCTGATGATGGAGAGGCCAGCCCAGGCTTGGATGGCGCTGCTGCAGAGGTCCCATGTGTGGATGCCAGCCATACCCGTAATCAGGGTAGGGTGGACCCCCTCCTGCAGATGGCCTTGGAGCAACTTGAAGCAGACGATTGTGAGGGATGACTGCAGCTGATTCTGAAATTCCTGGAGCAAGCTGAGCGGTGGGCCCAAGCTGAAAGAGCTGAGCGAGAGCGGCAAGACGAGCGTTTGTACCAGCTGGAGTTAGCCCGAATCCATAAGGAGACACCCACCCCACAGAACCGTGAGTCCAACAATGCCAATAGCTCTCCTGATCATTTTCCTGTGATGGAAAAGGATGGGGTCTTGGACATATTTCTGTGGGGGTTTGAAAAGGCCTGCATCCTGCCTGGGATCCATTTGCTATGGAGCCACACTCTTAAGCTCCGGGCCTTCTTGGTCCTGGTACTTGACCGGGTCGAGGGCTGTGTCTCCATCCGATGCAGGCTCACAAAGGATCCACGCTCAGGGAGGGAGATCACAGTACAAAAAGACCCAGAACCAAAATGGCTCTTTATTAAATATGAAATTTAAAGTGTAACTAACTTGTAGGTCCTCCACCCTCACCCACTAACTGGTTCCCCTAACTCTTGGTTCCCCAGTCTCCCTGTAACTAGGGGAGCAGCACCTAGTGCATACTAGCCCCCTCTGGTGGAGAAGTGTGGTGTTGGATGCAAGGTTGGGTCACGACTATCACACTGTTCTTACCTCAGAGGAGGAACACTACACTCCATTAAAGAAGTGCAGCATCCCTGTGGCGGTCGAACCCTCAGGGGCGCCACACAAGGATCCCCAGGCACCACCTTTGAGGACTTGAAGGACCTGATGGTGAAAGACCAGTTCCTTTATCTTTGCCCAGTGGAGGTGCGACAGTTCGTGCTGGACCGGGAGCCAAAGGAGGCAGCTAAAGCAGCACAGATCGCTGACGCGTATAAGGCCAATCATAAAAACCCGACTGGTGGTGGCAGCTAATAATCTTTCTTGGGTTATCATGAAGTTAGCAGTGATCGTGGGGTATAGTCATATATTTAATGTGTTGGAATTCGGAGGTGTGTATACGATACGCTCACTGTTAGTTTTCCAATAACTAGCTTGTTAATGCAAACAGCCTGCAGCTTCCTAAATTAATCGTCGGCCAATCGTGTAATTGTCCAGACGATAGGGGGCTGCAGAGAGCTGTTCGCTCAAGAGAGCACAGCAGCCGGTTCTGCATGACCTTCCTGGGCTGCAATAATCTTGACACGGTATTACACCATTACTAATATAGTGCTGGTCTATCGCCTTTGCATGTTGGTATGAACTGTATACTTTATGGTGGTATTTAGTTTGTGCTGCACTATATTATTACATTATATTACTGCATGGTTGTGGAAGATCTGTATAGCATTGATAAAGACAACTGTATTAGAGTGTTATTTAGCCAATGCATGCCCCTATATTTTGACATCATAAGTTGTGGGGCTTTCAATTAAAAGGTTATTCCCAAAATCATAATGGTGGCTCAGTGTGTTGCATACTTTGGTTCAACCATCTTTGCAAATACTGTATACCTGTAGAAATGTATACTTGAAATTGTAGCTAATGAAATGCAGGTGCAGTGGGTGAACATTGTACTCACAGCTCTGCTTCCTCTCCCACTATTCCCCGCCCACTGCCTGCCTCCTGTCTCTAACTGAAAGGTCACTTATTGTATTGCCAGTGTCCCTGCATGCTTCCCATTCCTCCCTTCTCTCGGCAGGCACGCCAACTCACTCACTGCTGCAGGGCCCCATCCCGCACTTCCTCCTCCTCCTGCTTCTGTCTGCGGTCTGCGCACGGCTCGCAGATCCCCAGGCACTGTGCTTATGGCTCGCGCACTCCTGGTATCTTAGAGGAACAGTGTGCTCCATCCTAAAGTGTCCCCTGCCAATGGCTGGGAGACCCTTATTATTTCAGGCACTTCCACCTGTTGGGAGGTGCCTGAGCAACGTGTTTAGTCAGTTAGTAACTATTACCATAGTAATAAATGAGTCAGGGCACTCAGTGGATGGCCCCTAGTGGATGTCCATTGACTGCCTCTCTGTGCCCTCCACATTTGTGAGAGTCATCAATCAGTTCGGTGAGTGCCCTGACTTATTTATTACTATGGTCTCCCACTTGGGGATTAGAATTAAGGGTTATCTCATCCTGCCTATCTGATTGACATTTTATACTCCCTCCTTGGTTTCACCCTCCCCGCGTATTTTTGTCTGTTCTTTCCCCTCTACTCTCTCCTTCCTTTCTACCTAATTTCCTGTGGATTTTGTCTGTACCTATTGTACCCTGGAATATATATGTATGAGGGGTTTGAAGATGTTACGGGGGTCTTTCTTCCTTTGATCCAATATTCACCCATTGTCTTTACATTTATATGTATTTATATATCTTTTGTATCATTATTGTACACTTTTAATTGACTAATAAAATTTCGCTGTTTTATGCCATTCTTACTGATTTTCGCTGTTTCCATTCTATTTTTGAGTAGGCATTTTTTACTCACGGCCATGAGTGGTGAACAGGTCCTTGCTATCACCACTGACCCGTGAGCTTTCTAATATGTTGGCCAAAGTGTTTCCTACTCAAAGAAGGCAGCAGGTGGGAGTAGTGAGGGGAGAGCTGTAATCTTGATGACTTTTTAACTTTTTTATAGAATTTTGTTCAGCATGGAAAGATATAGAACTTTGCAAATCATTTTATTACTAATTTGGAGTACAGATGATGGAAGTGAAAGAGTCAGCACTTGTCTCCTTTTCTGAGTGTTGTGCTTATTAGACCAATCTCCTGCAGCAGCTTATCCCCAGAGTTAGTGAGACACAGGTACTGAGCTGACCCATCACTGCCATCATCTGTACTCCAAATGAGTATATTCTGATATCAACATCTGAAGGCAAGAAAATAGACTATGTGTGACTAATGTGTGACACATTAGTATATGGGAGGGGGGAAAACTTTTCCAGATGGGTGGTGACCATGGTGGCCATTTTGAAATTGGTCATTTTGGATCCAACTTTATTTTTTTTAATGGGAAGAGGGTCATGTGACACATCAAACTTATTGAGAATTTCATAATAAAAACAATGGTGTGCTTGGTTTTAGCGTAACTTTCTTCTTTCATGAGTTTTTTACAAGTTTATGACCACTTATAAAATGCGTTCAAAGTGCTGCCCATTGTGTTGGATTGTCAATGCAACCCTCTTCTCCCACTCTGGACACACTGATAGCAACACCGCAGAAGAAATGCTAGCACAGACTTCCAGTATCCATTGTTTTAGATGCTGCACATCTCGTATCTTCACAGCATAGACAATTGCCTTCAGATGACCGCAAAGATAAAAGTCTAAGGGGTTCAGATCGGGAGACCTTGGTGGCCATTCAACTGGCCCAAGAGGACCAATCCACTTTCCAGGATACTGTTCATGTAGGATTGCTTGGACCTGATACCCATAATGTGGTGGTGCACCATCTTGCTGGAAAAACTGAGGGAACGTGCCATCTTCAGTGCATAAATAGGGCAACACATCATCATGTAGTAATTTCAGATATCCAGTGGCATTGAGGTTTCCATTGATGAAGAATGGCCCTACTATCTTTGTACCCCATATACCACACTATACCATCAAGATACGAGATGTGCAGCATCTGAAACAACGGATACTGTAAGCCTGTGCTAGCATTTCTTCTGCGGTGTTGCTATCAGTGTGTCAAGAGTGGGAGAAAAGGGTTGCATTGACAATCCAACACAATGGGCAGCATTTTGAACACATTTTATAAGTGGTCATAAACTCATGAAAGAAAAAAGTTACATTAAAACCAAGCACACCATTGTTTTTATTATGAAATTCTCAATAAGTTCGATGTGTTACATTACTCTCTTCCCATTGAAAAAAATAAATTTGGATCCAAAATGGCTGACTTCAAAATGGCCACCATGGTCACCACTAGTGTTGAGCATTCTGATACTAAAATATCGGGTATCGACCGATATTCGCGGTATCGGAGTTCCGATACTGAGTTCCGATACTTTTAGAATATCGAATACCGGAATCGGAAGTTCCCATAATGCCTGCGCTCTGCAGTGTCTCTGAAGGATGATTAGCTGGATGGCAGCGCTCAGCTTACTGAACTTGTCATTTAGTGTTAAAGGATTTATTAAAAAAAAATAATAGTGTTTTCATGCACCGTCTCTTTAAAAAAGCCAGGCGGCAATTCAGCAGCGGCATACATCGGTACCCAACAATTTAGAATAGAAAGAATAGAGCATCACACATAGATTAGATACATAGAAACATGTCATTGAACATGACCTCGGCTCATCTTTATGCCGCCACAGCCAGACACTGAGGAGCGCAAGTATGCCTGCGCTTCTCAGTGTCTGCGGTATGGCAAGCTGGATGGCAGCTTTCGGCTGCGATCCAGCCTGTCATGTGAATGTAGCAGAGCTGGAGCCGTCGTGGGAACCATGGAAAGGTAAGGATGATGTTGCTTTATTAGAATAGCCTTTGCTAGCTATTAAAATAGGGGGGACCCCACATCATTTTTTTTGGGTCCCCCATTTTAATAGCTAGTAAAGGCTAGGTATTCAGCTGGGGGCTGATATTAGTAGCCTGGGAAGCGCCGTGGGTATTACCCCCTTCCCAGGCTTCAAACATCTGCCCCAGCCGTCTGCTTAACCTCCGCTAGAGCCTAAAATTACAGGGAACCCCACACCAATTTTTTTTTTAATAAATCGTTTATTTTAACACTAAATGACAAGTACAGTAATCAACACTATCACTGTACTTCTTATATATGTGACTGACATGTTTCTATGTATCTAATCTATGTGTGATGCTCTATTCTTTCTATTCTAAATTGTCGGGTACCGATGCTGAATTGCCGCCTGGCTTTTTTAAAGAGACGGTGCATGAAAACACTATTATTTTTTTAATAAATCCTTTAACACTAAATGACAAGTACAGTAAGCAACACTGTCACTGTACTTCTTATATATGTGACTGACATGTTTCTATCTATCTAATCTATGTGTGATGCTCTATTCTTTCTGTTATAAATTGTCGGGTACCGGTGTATGCCGCTGCTGAATTGCCGGCTTTTCATGTAATACATTCTACATTATTCTTAGTTGTTTTCCTTCATGTATAATTAACCTACAAGGAAAGAAAGGGTTTATATTCATCCCGATATTTGTGTCCCATTGACTTGCATTGGTTTCCGGTATCGGAATCGGCGATATCCGATATTTTTTGGGTACCGGTCGGATTCATTCCGATCCGATATTTCCCGATATCGGAAGGTATCGCTCAACACTAGTCACCACCCATCTGGAAAAGTTTTCCCCCTCCCATATACTAATGTGCCACAAACAGGAAGTTGATATCACCAACCATTCCCGTTTAATTTAGATGTATTCATATAAATGGCCCACCCTGTATTTTTTATTTCCATGCATTGGCAACATTGATCACTGTTTTCTAATTCAAAACATGAAGAGAAATGTATATAATTTTCAACTACTTTACAGAAAGTAACAAAAATGAACATTGGGCTGTTCTAAAAAATAGCAGTGTCTGCATTTGATTTTACAAACTCACTATATGTACTCTCTTTTTTTTGAGGATTTAGCATTCATGTGAATCACTAACCTAATATTTAGTTGTATTGTAGTAGAGGCAAGAGAGCCTTTAAGAGAATTCTTACAGGATGCTTCAAATACGGAGAGAGATTGCCACCTGCTGGCCAGGCACAGTCAAGCAGAACCAAGATGTGCAAGGGAAGTTGAAGGGGGAGCAGATTTAGAAGTTGGACCCAGTCAAGTGACTTCCAGGAAGGAGTTCCTGGGTATAAGAGGCCAGCACGCCAAGCCTGAGCTGGTTTTGGCGCCAAGCAGCAGAGAGGAGCAGACATGCTCCCTACATGCTGAGAAGCCCCATGTGGCAGGCCTAAGCCAGAGGCCTGCGAGGTGCCACAGCCGTACACCGGCGGATGAGCTCCAGATCCCTCACAGATGTGCCACGAGTGCTGTGCCTACTGAGGAGAGTCAGAACCTGCTTGCGGTGCTGAGTGAGTTCGCTGAACCCGACGTCGCCCGCCGACAGATGAGCTCTGGACCCCCCTATCCACGGCTTGAGAGACTGCCTCCAACTGCCAGGAAGAGAGGAGTTGGGAGAAGGCTGCGCCAGGAAAGTCATGCCAGTGAAAGCAGAGGAGCTGCATACGTGAACAGGGTCGTCACTTCTACTGTTCACTCACGGTACCGGGGCCAGTTGGGTTTAGGTACTCAGGTTGGGAGCGGAACGGTTGGGGCGGAAGAAGCTAAACTTTCGGCCTAGCGGGAATAACCAGTGACCCCCAGTAGGGCCATATACAGAGTTAAAGGACTGACGTGGTGACTCCCATGATTGGGTGCACCACACTTCCTTGAGAGACTTCTCATTTTATTAATATTTCAAATTACCGTTCATTACCCCTGTTGCCATTCCCTTGTTTAGAATTCCTGTTATATCTATATATAAACTGTTTATATTCATCTCTGACTGTCCTCGCCTTGTGTCTCTGTGTGTTGCATTCCGGCACCTGCATTACAGTATACTCACAGTTTTTAAAACTGCTTCACATTTATGTTTCATAGAGTCAACTAAATTCTGGCACATGTAAACTGTTATTCCAGCCCAGGATGCTTTGACTACATCCCACAATTTTTTGGCATTTGATGGTTTTGCCTCAGAAATAGCATTTTTGATGTCACCCCACAAGTGTTCTATCGGATTAAGGTCCGGGGATTGGGTTGGCCACTCCATAACCTCAATTTTCTTGGACTGGTACCAAGATTTTGCTCATTTACTGGTGTGTTTAGGATTGTTGTCTTGTTGAAACACCCATTTAGGATTGTTGTCTTGTTGAAACACCCATTTCAGGGGTATATCCTCTTCAGCGTAAGGCAACATGACCTCTTCAAGTATTTTAATATATGCAAACTGGTCCAAGATCCCTAGTATGCGGTAAATAGGTCCGGCACCAGGCCCGGACTGCTAATCTGCTTTATCGGGCAGATGCCCGGTGGGCTGGTCTGTTAGGTCATAAAATGGGCTGCCTGGCTACTGTTGTCAGTGTATCATTGTGTATCTGTCATGCATTCTGTGTGGAGTCTGAGGTCATCTGCTTATCTACTTATCTTTATGGTAGGTAAATAAACAAATAACTGGACAACTCAGAGTTCTAAAAAATTAGGATGGGCAATCCAGACAAAGATTTGGCTTTGAAAAGCTGGTCTTGTATATTGTGCACTAATTAATAGCTTCTAATGCCTCTAACTGTAGAGTTTGCTTTAAAGAGTTTGTCATTGTCTGTATATACACACACTGCACAGTACTACTTCTCCTGTCCTGTATATATACACTGCACAGTACCACTTCCCCTGTCCTGTATATATGCACTACACAGTGCCACTTCTCCTGTCCTGTATATATGCACTGCACAGTACCACTTCTCCTGTCCTGTATATATATACACTGCACAGTACCACTCCTCTTGTCCTGCATATATTCACTACACAGTACCACTTTTCCTGTCCTGTACATATAAATTGCACAGTACCACTCCTCCTGTCCTGTATATATACACTATACAGTACCACTCCTCCTGTCCTGTATATACACTGCACAGTACCACTCCTCCTGTCCTGTATATACACTGAACAGTACCACTCCTCCTGTCCTGTATATATACACTGCACAGTACCACTTCTCCTGTCCTGTATATATACACTGCACAGTACCACCTCTCCTGTCCTGTATATACACAGCACAGTACCACGTCTCCTGTCCTATATATATCCACTGCACAGTACCACTCCTCCTGTCCTATATATATACATTGCACAGTACCACTCCTCCTGTCCTGTATATATACACTGCACAGTACCACTTCTCCTGTCCTGTATATACACTGCACAGTACTACTCCTCCTGTTCTGTATATATACACTGCACAGTACCACTTCTCCTGTCCTGTATATATACACTATACAGTACCACTCCTCCTGTCCTGTATATACACTGCACAGTACCACTCCTCCTGTCCTGTATATATACACTATACAGTACCACTCCTCCTGTCCTGTATATACACTGCACAGTACCACTCCTCCTGTCCTGTATATATACACTGCACAGTACCACTTCTCCTGTCCTGTATATATATACACTGCACAGTACCACTCCTCCTGTCCTGCATATATTCATTGCACAGTACCACTTTTCCTGTCCTGTACATATAAATTGCACAGTACCACTCCTCCTGTCCTGTATATATACACTATACAGTACCACTCCTCCTGTCCTGTATATACACTGCACAGTACCACTCCTCCTGTCCTGTATATACACTGCACAGTACCACTCCTCCTGTCCTGTATATATACACTGCACAGTACCACTTCTCCTGTCCTGTATATATACACTGCACAGTACCACCTCTCCTGTCCTGTATATACACAGCACAGTACCACGTCTCCTGTCCTATATATATACACTGCACAGTACCACTCCTCCTGTCCTATATATATACATTGCACAATACCACTCCTCCTGTCCTGTATATATACACTGCACAGTACCACTTCTCCTGTCCTGTATATACACTGCACAGTACTACTCCTCCTGTTCTGTATATATACACTGCACAGTACCACTTCTCCTGTCCTGTATATATGCACTGCACAGTACCACTTCTCCTGTCCTGTATATATATATATATACACTGTACAGTACCACTTTTCCTGTCCTGTATATATATACACTGCACAGTACCACTCCCCCTGTCCTGTATATATAAACTGAACAGTACCACTTTTGCTGTCCTGTATATATACACTGAACAGTACCACTTCTCCTGTCCTGTATATACACTGCATAGTACCACTTCTCCTGTCCTGTATATATACACGGAACAGTACCACTTCTCCTGTCCTGTATATACACTGCACAGTACCACTTCTCCTGTCCTGTATATATACACGGCACAGTACCACTCCTCCTGTCCTATATATACCCTGCACAGTACCACTCCTCCTGTCCTATATATACCCTGCACATTACCACTTCTCCTGTCCTGTATATATATACTGCACAGTACCACTCCTCCTGTCCTGTATATATACACTGCACAGAACCACTTCTCCTGTTCTGTTGTCGGCGTCAATATTGGTTTAGTATTTTCAATATTACTATGACCAAATAAGAATAAATATTGGAAAACCTGTTTAAATTGATTATCCCAAGTAATCCCCTCTCCTCTCCAATCGCTAAAGATCCGACTGTTGGGACCCCCATGATCCCGAGACTCAGAGCTCTGTAGAGCACCATGTGAATGGAGCTGTGGCCGATCATACGCACTGTGGCGCCATTCACATGCGGCTCTTCAAATAGCTCCTTTTAGGAGAGTGAGGGGCACGACAAAGTAAAGCAAAATTCACTGATCGGGGGTAATGAGTGTTAGGGTACGTGCACATGATCAGTAATTGCTGCAGACTGCGTGCAATCCACAGCGGCCAGATGTTACAGCATAGTGGTTGGGATTTGTGTCTCCGTGCACCTGCGGATCACCTACGGATACGGACATGCGGCGCGTCTTTCCAGACCGCAGCATGTCAATTATGAAATTATGTCAGTGCAATGTATAGGATGCGGTGAATCCGCATGGTTCAATGAACACATGCGAATTCACCTGCGTGCAGCGCTTTAGACGCAGCATAGAGTATGCTGCGTTCAAAGCACTTCCAATACCGACCATGTGCACATAGCCTTATAGTATGTGGGCTGGTGGGGTTTGTGTGGCAGGGCTTTTTTGACACAGTCCAGCACCATAGTAATAGAAACATGCCCATATCATGATGCTTGCACCACTATGCTTCACTGTCTTCAGTGTACTGTGGCTTGAATGCAGAGTTTGGGGGTTGTCTGATGAACTGTCTGCGACCCTTGTAACCAAAAAGAACAATTTTACTTTCATCAGTCCACAAAATGTTTCTCCATTTCTCATTAGGCCAGTTGATGTGTTCTTTGGCAAATGGTATCCGCTTCAGTACATGTCTTTTTTTAACAGATGGACTTTGTGGGGACTTCTTGCTAAGAGATTAGCTTCACACAGGCGTCTTCTAACTGTCACAGTACTCACAGGTAACTTGAGACTGTCTTTGATCATCCTGGAGCTGATCATTGGCTGAGCCTTTGCCATTCTGGCTATTCTTCAATCCATTCGAATTGTAGTCTTCCGTTTTCTTCCATGTCTCTCTGGTTTTGCTTTCCATCTTAAAGCATTAGAGATCATTTTAGCTGAACAGCCTATCATTGTCTGCACTTCTTTATAAGTTTTACCCTCTTCAATCAACTTTTTAATCAAAGTACGCTGTTCTTCTGAGCAATGTCTCGAACGACCCATATTTCTCAGGCTTTCAAGGAGAAATGCATGTACAACATGTGCTGGCTTCACCCTTAGATAAGGACCACCTGATTCACACATGTTTCTTCACAGAATGATTGACCTCACTAATTGAACTCCACACTGCTATTAAATTGAACATACCCCCTGTCAATTAATTATTCAAATACACAGACTCAAAAACATGCCGATGATGAATGCTGAGTCTGGTGGTTTTCTTAGAATCTACTGCACCAACTGGTAAATAGTTTGACATGTGGTAATATAATTTATACCAAAAACAGTGATTAATCTTTTTAGTCATATTGGACTGCTATTATTTTGAACACTACCGTACATGCAATTTGTTTGCAGGAATGAGGACAAATATCCTAATAAAGTGATTTGCAAAGTTCATAACTTTCAAACATGGACAAATTTATATAAAAAAAAATAAAGCTTGGTTACGCTATGTATTGTTTGGTCATTTGCACTGTTTGAGAGTCTATCCAAGGGGGGTAACATCAGAAGGTTCTCCACAAGTCATGCTCCAGTTTAAGGAAGCCCATGAGTTCTTACTTCTCCACCAGAAGGTGAGAGGTGCTGCTATGGTGGATCTGGTCAATCACTTGCCAGGTATTGTACACGCCCAGCAAGTACAGTGCATGCTCCCTATCCTAATTAATAGGAAAGCTGCACACACTTCCTAATGATGAAGTGAGAGGCGCTGGGTAACCTTTTCAAAGTGGACTCTGTGCATTGACTTGCTAGAGTATGCCTTCATCTACTGAACATTCAGGGGTCTCATATGTTTAATCCTACTTCCATCACTAGAATTAAGGGGACTAGTGCCAGTAAAGTGCTCGAGCCCCTTCTGACTTTATTCTTAGCACTGCAATACTCCACATTCTCTTATACAGCATGAAAGTTTTCATCATTTATTACTGCAATTATTTATATAGAATGAAGCAGCCATTTGGAATATTTACCTTTAGAAATAAAATATAATAAAACTGTCTGGTTCATAGAAAAAAAAACGGCAACTGGGGAGATCCATAAGTATGTGACCCTGCAGATGATTAAATGATGAGATCGGTAGCATTAAACAGTGATACATTGATTTCCCAGTAATGAATCGAGGGTGGAAACACTGAACTGTATATGGACGTCTGTATTAGCAGTGCAGGTCGAAAGCAAAGTAACATGAGCAAAAGAGGCTAAATGGCTCCATCTAGTGGAATGTTCAGGGATTTGCATCATAAATACATGTTCATTGTAGTATTCTGCATTGAGAAGCTTTTCTCAAGGACGTGGGAGAGGTTATGTTTGAGGAAATTGTTTTAGACCAGGGTTCCCCAACTCCAGTCCTCAAGGCCCACCAACAGGTCATGTTTTCAGGATTTCCTTAGTATTACACAGGTGATAATTGCATCACCTGTACAGGCAATAATTCCATCACCTGTGCAATACTAAGGAAATCCTGAAAACATGACCTGTTGGTGGGCCTTGAGGACTGGAGTTGGGGAACCCTGTTTTAGACAATAAAAATTGGCTATGTATGATTGGAAATATCTATCATAGAATAAAGGGATCGAGCTACATAATGGGTGAACCGTTAATACATAAAAACTTGGAATTTTCATAAGGGCAGAATCAGATAAGCATATTAGCAGAGATTTAGGTAAAAGAAAACGAGACTTAGGCCAGTTCTAAATTAGCGCATTATGAGCTCAATAACAGGGCTAAATGCCCGAATTAAGGCTGGGGTCCAGCTGTGACGTGCAACCGTAGTACAGATGCACAAATGTGCCCATAATGCACTGGTCTAACACTGATGTACGGAGGCTGTTAGACACATAGTGGATGGGAGATAAACTTGGTATAATGCTTTGAAACATATAGGAATAAAAGGGGTTAATCGGCCATGACAGGTTGATTATGAGCAGCTGAATGGCTGCTCAACATATTTCCACCCCTGGGTGTGGTTCACTTTGTAAAATAGGACCTGTTTGTTTTAACAAATGTCTGTGTGTGTGTGGAGGTGTGCAGATCTCCTGGATTGAGGGCTTTTCCTAAAGGACTAAGAAGCTGGACTCTAAACCAGGTGGGCTAACCAGCACTATGTATGGACTTGTTGCTTTATGTTGTACTTTGTGCCAGACAGAGGCTGTATTTAAGTTTATTGTGATGTGGTTTATGAGAACTGCAATAAACCAGCTAGAATTTTAAATAGAAATGGTTTCTATGATCCTTAAGATCGCTCCCACGTGAGTAGCACTGTTAGGCTGTTTTTTTCAGTGTTTTTGAAGCATTTTTTATGCAAATTTTCAGCTACGTTTTGTAGTACCAGAAAAGTCTATGAGATTCCAGAAATCTCTAGATTTTGTGATTTGCATGGTTCTTTGAAAGATAGAGCATGCCACTTCTTTCAGCATTTTTTCACCCATTGGAAGTAATAGGTGGTGAAAAAAACGCAGCATTTTTTGTGCATAAATCAGAATGAGATTTTTTTTTTTCACTGAACTTTATGTACAGTACATGCATAACAGAGACAAACGGACAGTGAAAAAAAACACACCAAAAAAAGCGAGAAAACAGTAACAAAAATCCTGAACAGCCTCCTGGCATTAGATCAGGTTTTGCTGCAGAAAATCGATGCAGAAAAAAACATGATGTGTGAACATAGCCTTACACTGACCTAAGTCTCGTTTTCTTCTAGCTAAACGTCACCTTGCAAAATTCATCAAGGTATGGCCTCTTTCAGATGGGCGTGTTTGCAATCCATTTTTTGCGGACTAAAATACAGTTCTAGTGTCAGTCAATAGGGCTGTTCACATGTCCCTTTTTTATTTTATTTTACAAAAATGCAGCATCTACTACTTTTATCCATCACAGGCAGAGTTTGCCTGCTGAAGTCTATAAAAGGTGTTGAAAATACGGATGTATCAGTATTTTGTCAGTAATCTATTAGAAATGCATCATTTTTTGCATTCGTATATTGATTAAAAAAAAAATTCTATTGGGGAAAACCAGATATGTGGCTTGAAATGAAAAAAAAAATTCAATTCCACCATTGCATTTTTTTTTAAGGTTCAGTAAAAATGACAACAACCTTATACGGGGGATCAGTGCATTTTTTTATTTTTTATTATTTTTATTATTATTTTTACTATTTACAAAATAAAAAAAGAAACATTTCATTTGTGTCACCATATTTTGGGAACCATCATTTTATTTTATTCACTGATGGGGCTGTGTGAGGCTTTTTTTTTTTTTTTTTTGGCTAATTTACTGTAAATTATGTAATCTGGCCGCATCTCTAAGTGGAGCCAACTACATACAGAATAACACAAGCAAGTAAATGACTGTATACATTTTTATGCAAAGAGCTCCTAATATTGACAGCCAAGGAAAACATGGCAAGCATGCAAATTTCCCACAATTTGCCACAGATGTGCTGCCAATACATTTTGCCATTATACCAATCAACTCGATACCATTTTTTGCAAATCAGTAACAAAAAAAAAAAAAAGTCAATATATATCACACATGTTTTTTTCAATTTTAACATGGGAGCCGATGAATAAAATTTATCAGAGGCATTACCAGTGGTGTCGAGCACTGGGAAGGACCTCTACATGGTGGCAGTGACGTGAACAGAAATGATAGTTTCCGTGCTTGACAACTTTTATCAATTCTGTTCCAGGTGATTGAGGATTTTTTACATAAACATACCCCCTTTCAGGGAGGCAAAGTCTCATCCATACCCTTGAATGTTTGATGATGGAGCATCATGACAGAAGAGAAGATTGGATGAGCCCTGCCTAGCAGGACACCGATGCTGCACCCAGGAGACTTGCCACCACTTCTGGGACTTCGACAGGTATTGTCTTTTTAAGGAAGCCTCCTGGACATTCTAGAATAGTTGACAAGTAAGGATAGAGAGGTTTGTATTTCTGGAATGATGTGATATATTTCCTGTACATGATCAGTGAAACTCTGAAAATCTATTGTCTTGAAAGCAGCATAAATACAGATCACCGCTAGGACATTTGCCTTAGGTTTCCAAAAAACATGTCACACACAATCATGCCACCTTCCAATTTTCTCTGACAGGCAATAAAGCTGTTGTTTCTCCGTGATGGTAAAATTACTTTGATGACCAAAAATGACCGTCAAAAAAAGTAGATACGTGAGGATCATAGACAGAATAGTTACGGTCTTCCCTGAAAGACTACATTAACCCTTTAGGATACAGAAAAAGACATTAAAATTGCAATATACACAGTTTTAGGGAAGGACTCATTTAGCTCATTCTCTTCTAGGTAAATTTATAGTAGGTTATTCACTAATATAAGACCCAAGATAAAAACATAATAAGCAAATACCCTGATTTTGTCTGTTTAGTGGCCAGCGTGAACATGCACGTACACGCTGCATGTACACCAACTTATATTCCAGTTCATCTCTTGCATATAAAGGTGTGGCCTTCCTTTTCTTTGAGCTGGACATTATATTCATGTAGTTCCCCCATGGCTGTGTGTTCATTAGCCGGGTCTCGGTCCTTCTTCGCCCTTATCTACATGCACGTCACTCGACAAATGTTAAGGTTTTAATGCTAGAGGTTAGGACCTTCCCGAATAGGGTCACCGTGACGTGGTGGGATGGTTTTTACATATTTTTTAATCAAAATTATGTTAACTGTGCAGTTTATGTTATTTTAATGCACTATTGCTGTTTATTTATTTACTGCAGGGTATTTGCGTATTATGTTTTTATCTTAGGTTTTGTCCATTTAATGGCCAGTAGTGTTGATTGAGCACTAAAATGCTTGGGTGCTCGAAGCTCAGGCCGAGCTCGCCGTGATACTCGGGTGCTCGACTCGAGCAACGAGCCCAATGTTAGTCTATGGGAGACCCGAGCATTTTTGCGGTGGCACCCCCGGCAGTCTTTTAAAAGCCTAACAAGTGCCCAGAACGATAGTGACAGTGCTCAAATGACATGGGGACAACATGGGGATCGCCCCAGGAAGCATTTCTGACCCCCAGGTCACTGCTGTCAACAACGTGGTCAGAGGTATTAAGCCACTTTTATGGGCTCACAATAAAACGTTCAAAAACGAAACTGAAACTTTTTTCCTGTGAAATATGTTAAGGAATTTCTTTTCCAGGGTAAAGACTTGTGTATAAGGTAAAATAAATAACCAAAAACAAAAATACTCCTCCACACCTTGGGCTATGTTCACAAGTAGCATATTTTATGCGTTTTTGCACTTTTGTATTGCTTTCAACTGTGACAAATGCATTCACCTGGAAATGTCATTTTAACATTTTACAACCTTATCTTGCCATGTGCTGTGTGACACATGCATAAAGTGCTAAAAAGACATGGGAACAGCATGGGGAAGACCCCTGGAAGCATATCTGACACCCATGTCACTGTCTAAAAGTGTGCCCATCATAAGTGATCCTTGCCGCATCAGAAGACGCAGACTTGCAACTATCCCCGTGCAAGTTCTAGTCCCAGGGCAGTGTTCAATTGTACCTCCCCCATTCCTTGCAATACAAGCGCAAGTATGCAGCCTGTCACCCACCCACCCCCAGGCTGCAATACTATACATGCTTGCTTGCACTTGAAATTGGGCCTTTTAGGCATGTGGAGGTGGAATCTGGCCACCACGTCATGGCTGCGTTGGCGGCCTGGAATCCATACTCAATCCCCAGCCGCCCGGCGGCCGGGTGTCCACACATGGTTCCCAGCCGCCTGGGGGCAGCCGGGTGTCCATAAACGGTCCCCAGCCGCCCCTATTTCTCCTTGTAACATCCCCCCACACACTTTTCTTAGCCCGGCCTGCTTTAGGGCAGCATTGGCGAGCCCACCAGAGAACCAGACTCCTCCGGTGGGCCCTGGCTTCTCCATCAGGGGAGTTGAGAGTGCCAAGGTGAGGAGCATGATGATGATGACAGAAGTTAGCATCTGCTTTGTTTTCTTTTAATGCAAGTGTAAGTGTGCAGCCTGCCACCCACCCACCCCCAGACTGCAATGCCATACTGCTAGCTTGCACTTGAAATGGGGCCTTTTAGTTTGGAGGAGGCCGAAGCTGGCCACTACCTCATGGCAGCTTCGGCAGCGAGGTATCCATACTCAGTCCCCAGCCGCCCCTATTTGTCCTGGTGAGCCTTATACATAAGATTAAGCGCGTATACCAAAACATTACCTGTGCCCTCCCCAGTGCATTTAGTGGGAAGGAGAGCCTATTCTGCTGTAGTGTGTGCATGCCAAACCCCTGTTCATGGTACATGCGAAGATGCCTCCCACCCTGCACCTGTCGTTGCAGACTTGCAACTATCCCCGTTCAAGTCCTTGTCCCAGGGCAGTGTTCAATTGTACCTCTCCCATTCCTTGCAATGCAAGCGCAAGTATGCAGCCTGCCACCCACCCACCCCCAGGCTGCAATACCATACTGCTTGCTTGCTTGCACTTTAAATTGGGCCTTTTAGGTATGTGGAGGCGGAATCTGGCCACCACGCCATGGCTGCGTCGGCGGCCTGGTATCCATACTCAGTCCCCAGCCGCCCGGTGGCCGGATGTCCTCGCTTGCTCCCCAGCCTCCAGGGGGCGGCCGGGTGTCCATACTCGGTCCCCAGCCACCCCTATTTGTCCTGGTAGCCTTTCCCACACTTTTCTTAGCCTGGCCTGCTTTAGGGCAGCATTGGCCGAGCCCACCAGACAACCAGACTCCTCCGGTGGGCCCTAGCTTCTCCGTCAGGGGAGTTGAGAGTGCCAAGGTGAGGAGCATGATGAGGATGATAGAAGTTAGCATCTGCTTTGTTTTGCTGGAATGCAAGCACATGTATTCTAGTAGCGGCTAGGCCTGAGGTGGTCAGCATTTTGGTGCATATCCTACCTCCTCCGAGGATTGCTGGATGTTTTCCTGCTACTATCCCAGTTCTATGACTCCCGTTAAAACAAAGCTTCAGGTGATAAATGATGGAAGAGGTAGTGGCAAAGGAGAAAGAGCAGGAGGAACAGGGACCATTCACATCAATATCAGACCAGTCAACCAGATATGTCTTGTAGGATATGTTTCTGTAACAAAAGGAGCGGTTCGGCTACATAGTTATAGGGCATACAGTGAGTGCAATGCCTACCAAAAATTTCGAGGCACTCCAATGCCCCTTGGAAATGACATGGAGGTCAGAGGGCCTTAACTAAACCTTTTTTTCCATTTATAGCAACTGGGTCTCCTGTGCACTGTTGGCCTGAGCAGTGAATGGAAGGCTTTCCAAAAATTATGAGGAACTGCAATGCCCCTTACAAGAGCCATGCAGTACAGCATATTACAAACATAAGTCCCATTATTGGGGAGTGGGTCTCCCATAGGATTTGCTTATGCCTTCCAAGCAAAAGCTTCCAAAAATTAGGACGGAGCAACTTGCAATGCCCCTTACATGAGCCATGCAGTACAGCATATTACAAACATAAGTCCCAATATTGGGGAGTGGGTCTCCCATAGGATTTGCGTATGCCTTCCAAGCAAAAGCTGACAAAAATAAGGACGGAGGAACTTGCAATGCTGGCACCCTGGTGGTATAGTGGTGGTGGAGGCTGAGGATAAGGAGAAGAACATAAAACAGCCGAAATGAGGAAGCGTATACCCATGTGTGGGTGTGAAGCGGTGCATGTGAATACACCTCCCGAAATAACACAGTGGATTTGACTTTATGTTACTCTGCTGTCATTTGATGGTGATGAGAAGTCTGGCCCAATCCAGCCCTTGTTCATTTTGATAAGGGTCAGCTTGTCAGCATTGTCAGTTGACAGGCGAGTGCGCTTATCAGTTATAATTCCCCCAGCGGCACTAAAAACATGCTCCGATAACACGCTAGCCGCAGGGCAGGCCAGGACCTCCAAGGCGTACAGAGCGAGTTCATTCCAAGTGTCCAGCTTGGATACCCAATAACTAAAAGGCACAGAGGAATCACGGAGGATGCTGGTACGGTCGGCAAGGTACTCCCTCACCATCTTTTGAAACTTTCCACTCCTTGTGAGAGTACCCCGCGCCTCAGGGCCTGTAAGCTGGGCGGGTGTCAGAAATCTGTCCCAGAATGTTGACAGTGTTCCCCTGCCTCTGCTGGATTGGAGTTGCATCTCTCTCACCTGTACGCCTTGGTTGGGCAACGAACTGTGACCTCTGCCGCTAGAGTGTGGCACACCGGGCAAAATAGGGTCGGCTGGGGACCGAGTACCGAGGGACGGCCACCGCCATAAGATTGCGGAAGGATTCCATGTCTACAAGCCTAAAAGGCAGCATTTCCAACGCAAGCAGTCCTGAAATGTGCGAATTTAGGACTGTGGCCTGTGGGGTGTTAGCTGCGAATTTCCGCTTTCGTTCAAAGGTCTGGGATATTGACAATTGAACGCTACGGTGGGACGTGGACGTGGACGTTGATGCTGTTTCTTGAGAAACTGCCAAAACAAGTGAAGACTGAGAGGAGGGGGCATCTTTACATGCAGTATGGACAGGGGATTGCCTTGCACACACAACAGGGGGTTCTTTTGCATGCACAACAGTGGAAGAAGCAGTGGTGACACCCGCTGACACAGGTCGTTGACCCTGGTTTTGCCCCACAAAGTCGGGTGCTTTGCTGCCATGTGCCTGATCATGCTGGTGGTGGTCAGGCTGGTAGTTTTGTCACCCCTGCTGATGCTGGCATGGCAGGTGGAACATATGGCCTTTTTGGGGTTATCAGCAGAGTCTTTAAAAAAATTCCAGACTCTGGAAGACCTACCGCTTGTACTGGCAATGTCCCTCGTGTTGGTGTTACGGGGAACGGTTGCCCGCCTTCTGTCTGCGGCCACCACACTGCTTCTTCCTGCCTGTTGGGGTACTCTGCCTCCCTCCCCCTGTGTGCTGCTGGCCTCACTCTGCATGTCCTCCTGCCACGTTGGGTCAGTTACTAGATCATCCACCACCTCCTCTTCTTCCACTTGCGCACCACGATCCTCCTCCTCACTTACTGGCAATTGTGTCTCGTCATCGTCCACCTCTTGTGACAAATTGCCAGCGTCGACTTCCTGTGGCCGTGGCTGTTCAAATATTTGGGCATCGCTACATGAGATCTCCTCTTCCACCACTTCAAGCGTATCAGGCGAGGGGCACAAATATGGAAATGGACCAGTGAACAGCTCTTCAGAGTGTCCAAGTGTGGGATCAATTGCTGTCTGACGACATTCAGCATGGTGGGAGGAAGGAGCATCAGGGTGAGGAGGAGTATGCGGTCGAGACTCACGGCTACTAAGAGTTGACCGTGTGGAAGACAGACCGGAGGTGGTGGTGCCCAGGTAACTGGAAGTATTATCTGCTATCCAATTAATAACCTGTTCACACTGATCAGTTCTCAATACTGGTGTTGTTCTGAGCTTCCCTAGTAATTCGGTCAAGAAGTGGGAGCGAGAAGATGTGGCTGTTGGTTGTGGCACATTTTCACCTTGGCCACGGCCCCGTCCTCTGCACGAACCATCACCAGAACGTCCACTTCCACGTCCCTTGCCACGCGCCTTGCCCATTGTAAAGGAAGTAAAATAGCTTACACTTGCACTATCAATGGAAAAAGGGTAATAAAAAGTAGATTAGAACCGTGGAAGAGGAAAACCAAAGGCCCAAAACTGGATAGTACAGAGATTTGACCCATGGAACTGCAAAACCACACTGGGATTTGTCGGGCCTACACCAGACTATTTTCAACAGATATATGTTTGTGTCACAACAGTCAGGAGACACTACTGTTTTTCTTTACGGAAAATATACCAAAACCTGAATAATAGAGAGTTTTACCGTGGGATAGCAAAACCACAGTTACTGTTTACTGGGGTATACCAGACTTTTTTAAATAGATATATTTGTGGCTGAACAGTGAGCGACACGCTCAAACTGTTTTTTTTTTTAGATACAAATGGCCCAAAAGTGGATAATACAGAGGTTTGAACCGTGGAAGTGCAAAACAACACTTCTGTTTCTCTAGCCTACACCAGACTATTTTCAACAGATATATTTGTGTCTGAAAAATCAGAGACACGCTTTTTTTTGGGGGGGGGGGGCACCAAAAGGTTAATAAGACGGGTATTTGTACAGTGTGAAGGAGGAAAAAAAAAAGAGGATTTAGATTAAAAAAAAAAGGATTTTTCCTGTCCCCTGAGATCTGGAGCTAAGTCCAGCAATTTCAGCAACAGGAGCAGCACACAGGACTGTAATGCAGTGTTTGCTGGTATAACCACTGCGTCTCCTATACAGCCTGCCTGCCTGATATCTGGGATGGATATTAGTCCTGAGAAGGACTGTTTGTTTGATCTGGCAGCCTTTACAGACCCTACACTAACTATTTCGCAGTTTATATCTCTCCCTAAATCAGCAGCACTGTCCCTACACTGTCTGATCCAGAGCGACTGTGTCCAAGATGGCGGCGCCCGGTTTTAAATACTCGAGGTGACGTTGTGCGGCCAGCCAATCACTGTAATGCCCACAAATACCATGGCTGCGGCATTACAGTGACTGGCTGGCAATCCCTGCATGTTCATTGGCTCTGTAAAGAGCGCCAAACATGCAGGGCGGAGACCCGAGCTCCCGCCCGAGTAACCCGGAAATGCTCGGTGCTCGCCAAACATCCCGAGTAGCGTGATGCTCGGGCAAGTACCGAGCAGTGTCGAGCATGTTCGCTCAACACTAGTGGCCAGTGTGAACATGCGCCTATATGCTGCATGCACACCAACTTATATCCCAGTTAATCTCTTTAGGCTCACTTACTCATCAAGAGAATGGCAAGAGTGTGCAAAGCAGTCATCAAAGCAAAAGGTGGCTACTTTGAAGAACCTAGAATATAAGACATATTTTCAGTTGTTTCACCCTTTTTTGTTAAGTATATAATTCCACATGTGTTAATTCATAGTTTTGATGCCTTCAGTGTGAATGTACAATTTTCATAGTCATGAAAATACAGAAAAATCTTTAAATGAGAAGGTGCGTCCAAACTTTTGGTCTGTACTGTATATATCACCAACATATTCTGCAACATTTTACATTGTCATTTCTGTTTCTATTGGAGCTCATAATCTACATTTTCTACCACAAGGGTGGGAAATCTTTATACTGCCAAGGCCATTTGGATATTTATAACATCATTTGAAAGGTGCACAAAATTATTAGCTTGAAATGAATGGGGCTGCAGCATATACAGCGGGTGAAATAAGTATTGAACACGTCACCAATTTTCTAAGTAAATGTATTTATAAAGCTGCTATTAACACAAAATTCTCACCAGATGTCGATAACAACCCAGCCAATCCACACTGGCAAAGAAATCAAATCCTAGATGTCCATGAAATTAGTTATGTCTAATAATGAGAAATGACACAGGGAAAAAGTATTGAACACGCTTACTGAAATTTATTTAATACTTTGTACAAAAGCTTTTGTTGGTGATGACAGCATTAAGATGCCTCCTGTATGGAGAAACTAGTCACAGGCATTGCTCAGGTGTGATTTTGGCTCATTTATTCCACACAAACACTCTTCACATCCTGAAGGTCCCATGGGCTCCTTCTTTGAACTCTGAGATTTAGTTTCTTTCATAATTTTTCCATTTGATTCAGGTTAGGTGATTGGCTGGGCCATTCTAGCTACTTTATTTTCTGTCTCTGAAACCAATTGAGATTTTCCTTGGCTGTGTGTTTGGGATCATTGTCTTGCTGAAATGTCCACCCTTGTTTCATCTTCATCATCCTGATAGATGGCAGCAGATTTTTAGAAAGAATGTCTCAGTACATATTGTGAGGAAGTGACCGGGATCGTATACGAGGGACGTTATATATTCCCTAGAATGTGTACAGAGACCTATTAAATCCATTGGAGTGCATTGCAGTCACGAATACACCTGCGGCTGCAATGCAGGAATGAAGGTGAGCAATGACCTGCTCAGACTACCTGGCTAAGGCATATTAAGTAAAACCCGGCAGGGCCTTCATTTCTTGGAGGAGGTCACAGGAGGCAGTGGGGCGGCCTCCTCCCTCCAACCCGGGTTTTCCAGTGGCTCTTGCCACAGGTCCTTTAAAACCAGTGCACTAAGGATTAGTGTTGTTCCATGTTGGAACCTGCTAGGAGCATAGCAGGAAAGCTCAGCAGGATTGAGTGTGGCTGAACCACCGCCTGGGAAGGCTCTGCACCTGTCAGGCTCTGAGCGGCCCGGCGCGGCCTTTACCCCCGGCAACCGTTGTTTATGGACTCATGTTAACCCGGCTGCGAAGCGGAGGACTTTCTGTTTACCCGTGAGTTGCTGAATAAAAGCTGTTTATGTTGGACTTGCTTACTCAGTTGGCCTCAGTTTCTGCACGGTGTGAACACCGCCGCCTTACAATATGTTCATTCATGCTTCCTTCAATTACATGAAGTTTGCAGTGCCATATGCTGAAAAACAGTCCCACACCATGATGTTTCCCCCTCCAAAATTCACTGCTGGTGTTTCCTCCCAGTATTTCACAGGCTTGTTTAAATGTTCTTGAGAAAACTGTAAACGCACTTGAACATGCTTTTTGTTTAGCAATGGAGTCTTGCATCGTGAGCGTGCATACAGGCTATGGAGGTTGAGTGCAATACTTAAAGGTTTCTTTGAAATAATTGTACCTGTTGATTCCAGGTCTTTCTGTAGCTCTCCACAGGTGGTCATTGGCTCTTGGACAACACGTCCAATAATTCTTTTCACTCCTCTGTCTGAAATCTTGCAGAGAGCACCTGGTTGTGGCCGGTTTATGTTGAAATTATGTTCTTTGCTCCAACTTATGGCTCCAATTATGGCTCCAACCGTGCTCACTGGAACCTTCAGTAGTTTAGAAATTCTTCTGTAACTAATGCTATCAGTATGTTTTGCAACAATAAGTTTGCAAAGGTCTTGAGACAGCTCACTGGTTTTATCCAGCATGATATGTTTCGTTTGTCAAACACCTTTTTATAGGCCATCAGTTGAACCTGCTGATATTATTTTTCACTAAGTGGCAGGATTGATTTCTAATTACTGACACATTTCAGTTAGTGTCATAAGTTTCCATGTTTTTTTTACCTCTTTCACCTTCATGTGTTCAAAACTTCTTCCATGTGTCATTTCTCATTTTTACATATAACTTAATTTATGGACATGTATGGTTTGATTTTTTTGCGTGCGTGGATTGGATAAGTTGTTACCCACATATGGTGAGAATTTAATGTCAATAGTACCTTTAGAAAGATATTTAATTAGAAAATTGGTGACGAGTTCAATACTTATTTCACCCACTGTATATCACATAGGGGACACAGGGGCTGCAGCATATACATAACGTAGGAGACACTGAGGCTATAGTATATATATCACATAGGAACACATATATATAACATAGTAAACACCAGAGCTGCAGCATATACATTACATAGGAAATACTGGAGCTGTAGTATACCCATCAAACAGGATACACTGGAGCTGCAGCATACACTAACGAGCAAAAGGGTAAAATTGTTTTGAACTTTTGACTTTTAGGCTTCATATCTCACTACTCACTACTGCTTCCAACGTGAAACTGCCATCATTTTATAGACCATCATCTTGGCTATCTGATACATAAATTGACTTGCAACCATTTAGCATATGATTAGTTATGCAGATTCTTATCATGTCACTGCATTGTTACTGTTTTGCTCCTGGTGGTAGAAAAATCTTTTTCTTCCTGTATACTACAAATTACAACCTGGTGTCACATTCCCTAATAGCTCAGTGTGTCATTAGGTTGATTCCGAAGCGAAAGCTCACTGGTTCAAATTGAGGAGCAGCCATGAAGAAGATTTCCCAAAAAAAGAGAAACAGCATCGTCCAGCTCACCGATAGTGGTCTCTCAGCCAAGAAAGTTGCCAAGCTGCAAAATGGCAGTGCAATGACAGTTGGAAGAATATAAAATGAAGTCCACCCATCCATTCAAAAGCCAAAAGGTAGATGTTCAGGCAACTTCAATCTCTCCAATTTGCAAAAAAGAACGAAAAGTGGACAGTAGAAGATTGGAAACGGATGATTTGGAGTGATGAGACGAAAGTCAATAGACTAGGCTCTTATGGGTGCAAATGTGTCTGGAAGAAACAAGGGAAAAAGAGGCTAACGGATCGAAAAATTGAAGGAACTGTCAAGTTCAGTAGAGGAAGCCTGATGATTTGGGGTTGTTTCACAGCCAAAGGTGTTGGATACTTGACCAGGATCTATGGTGGGCTCAATGTTGAACTATAAGTGAGTATCTTGAAAAACAAGTTACTTCGTACACTCCACTACTCTGGGTATGAAAAGGACAGTATAGTGTTCCAGCAGCACAATAGCCTGAAGCATACATCGAGATTGGCGAAGAAATGGTTCAGTGACAATGAAGTAGAGGTGCTTGATTGGCCCCCATAGTCCTCAGACCTCAACCCAATCGAACTTTTCTGGGTAGAGTTTAAGAAAAAACTGTATACATACCCAAGTGAGTCGACCAGTATGCATCAACATTGGGAAAGTGTACAAGAGACCTGGAATCAGATTTCGGTCGAGATGATGATTCCCCATTTGAAGGAAAGAGGCAACGTGGACAGAAGCAGGGACTGCGGTTGTGGCAACTGAAGATATGGGAGGCGAGGACAGAAGAAATGTGTAGGCAGCCTCTAAAGATGGCAGTTATTGAAGATGTGGTCACTTCTCCATCACTCTCCCTGAAACAGGACATCATCAGGGGACGGTAGTGACAGAATCTGTGGTAAGTGACTGCAGCACCACTCCATGATGATCCTGTTTCAGGAGGGATGAATTAAGCTGCAGAGAAGTGTTATGATACTGGCGTAGTACGGCTGGAAACCAGTGGCCGAAGGAGTATGAGCAGGAACAGCAAGCAATAGTAGAAGTTCTTGGAGTTAGCAAAAGGAGTTGTAGGAAACAATACGTAAATAGATGAGAACAGTCTGGGTAAGAATGTTCAGGAGCTGGAGACTAAAACTAGGCTAACAGCTAGACACAATACTCAAGCAATGAGAGAGAGATCCATGCGGCTTTAAGTAGGCCCAAACAGGAAACAAGATGGATACCACAGGTTCAGAATCTGCCATCTTAGTAAAGGGCAATTGCAGAATGCAACATCAGCCTCCAGTCGTAAGGAGTGGGATAGCATCACAATTATTAAGGCGAACATTAACAGCCACTAGTGGTCAAACTGTAGAAGGACAACAGGAATTCAGACAAGAAGAAACTGCAGGGCCATTCTCTTGAGATATCCCATTTGAGATTGTAGTCAAAGGAAATAAAGAAAAAAAAGACAGATTAAGGGACTCTCCATATAGGGAGAATAATAGGGTGGTTAGCGCACTAAGATATATACAGTGCATTGTGAAAGTTTTTGGCCCCCTTGAACTTTTCTACCTTTTGCCACATTTCTGGCTTCAAACATAAAGATATAAAATTCTAATTTTTTGGTGAAGAATGAACAACAAATGGGACACAATCGTGAAGTGGAACAAAATTTATTGGATATTTTAAACTATTTAAAAAAAATAAAAAATGAAAAGTGGGGCATGCAATATTATTCGGCCCCTTTACTTTCAGTGCAGCAAACTCACTCCAGAAGTTCAGTGAGGATCTCTGAATGATCCAATGTTGTCCTAAATGACTGGTAATGATAAATAGAATCCACCTCTGTGTAATCAAGTCTCCGTTTAAATGTACCTGCTCTGTGATAGTCTCAGGGTTCTGTGTCAAGTGCTGAGAGCATCATGAAGACCAAGGAACACACCAGGCAGGTCCCAGATACTGTTGTGGCGAAGTTTAAAGTCGGATTTGGATACAAAAAGATTTTCCAAGTTTTAAACATCTCAAGGAGCACTGTGCAAGCGATCATATTGAAATGGAAGGAGTATCAGACCACTGCAAATCTACCAAGACCGGGCCGTCCCTCTAAACTTTCATCTCGAACAAGGAGAAGACTGATCAGAGACGCAGCCAAAAGGCCCATGATCACTCTGGATGAACTGCTGAGATCTACAGCTGAGGTGGAAGAGTCTGTCCATAGGACAACAATCAGTTGTACACTGCACAAATCTGGCCTTTATGGAAGAGTTGCAAGAAGAAAGACATTTCCCAAAGATCTCCATAAAAGTCTCATTTGAAGCCACCTGGGAGACACCAAACATGTGGAATAAGGTGCTCTGGTTAGATAAAACCAAAATCGAACTTTTTGGCCACAATGCAAAATGGTATGTTTGGCGTAAAAGCAACACAGCTCATCATCCTCAAAACACCATCCCCACTGTCAAACATGGTGGTGCAGCATCATGGTTTGGGCCTGTTTTTCTTCAGCAGGGACAGGGAAGATGGTTAAAATTGATGGGAAGATGGATGGAGCCAAATACAGGACCATTCTGGAAGAAAACCTGTTGGAGTCTGCAAAAGACCTGAGACTGGGATGGAGATTTATCTTCCAACAAGACAATGATCCCAAACATAAAGCAAAATCTACAATGGAATGGTTCAAAAATAAACGTTTCCAGGTGTTAGAATGGCCAAGTCAAAGTCCAGACCTGAATCCATTCGAGAATCTGGGGAAAGAGCTGAAAACTGCAGTTCATAAATGCCCTCCATCCAACCTCAATGAGCTCAAGCTGTTCTGCAAGGAAGAATGGGCAAGAATTTTCAGCCTCTCGATGTGCAAAACTGATAGAGACATACCCCAAGCGACTTGCAGCTGTAATCGCAACAAAAGGTGGTGCTACAAAGTATTAACTCAATGGGGCCGAATAATATTGCACGCCCCACTTTTTATTTTTTTTAAAAAGTTTAAAATATCCAATAAATTTCGTTCCACTTCACGATTGTGTCCCACTTGTTGTTGATTCTTCCCAAAAAAATTAGAATTGTATATCTTTATGTTTGAAACCAGAAATGTGGCAAAGGGTAGAAAAGTTCAAGGGGGCCAAATACTGTCACAATGCACTGTATCTATAAAGGTCAGTACAGGTATCTGACCACCCGTTTAATGATGCCTGCTACTTCCATGCACTGGTAGCAGCCCTCATGCACTGTCTTCACTTGCTGCTAATAGCAGCCTTACATTCTCTCCTTCTAGCATTGTCTATGACAGTACCACCAAGAAGAAAATGTTAATCTTACAGTATACACCCTCTAGGCTACTGTATATGTAAACAAAAGGGTGAAATATTTGAAATATAGTAAAACCTTCATGCCGAATATTCTTTTATGGAGGTTAACCTACACTGTGTGCAGAATTATTAGGCAAATGAGTATTTTGATCACATGATACTTTGTATACATGTTGTCCTACTCCAAGCTGCATAGGCTTGAGAGCCAACTACAAATTAAGTAAATCTGGTGATGTGCATCTCTGTAATGAGGAGGGGTGTTGACTAATGACATCAACACGCTATATAAGGTGTGCTTAATTATTAGGCAACTTCCTTTCCTTTGGCAAAATGGGTCAGAAGAGAGATTTGGCGGGCTCTGAAAAGTGCAAAATTGTGAGATGCCTTATAGAGGGATGCAGCAGTCTTGAAATTTCCAAACTTTTGAAGCGTGATCACTGAACAATCAAGCGTTTCAAGGCAAATAGCCAACAGGGTCGCAAGAAACGTGTTGGCCAAGAAAGGCGCAAAATAACTGCCCATGAATTGAGGAAAATGAAGCGTGAAGCTGCCAAGATGCCATTCGCCACCAGTTTTGCCATATTTCAGAGCTGCAACGTTACTGGAGTATCAAAAAGCACAAGGTGTGCGATACTCAGGGACATGGCCAAGGTAAGGAAGGCTGAAAAACGACCACCTTTGAACAAGAAACATAAGATAAAATGTCAAGAATGGGCCAAGAAATATCTTAAGACTGATTTTTCAAAGGTTTTATGGACTGATAAAATGAGTGTCTCTTGATGGGCCAGATGGATGGGCCAGAGGCTGGATCAGTAAAGGGCAGAGATCTCCACTCCGACTCAAACGACAGCAAGGTGGAAGTGGGGTACTGGTATGGGCTGGTATCATCAAAGATGAACTTGTGGGACCTTTTTGGGTTGAGGATGGAGTGAAGCTCAACTCGCAGACCTACTGCCAGTTTCTGGAAGACAACTTCTTCAAGTAGTGGTACAGGAAGAAGTCGGTATCGTTCAAGAAAAACATGATTTTCATGCAGGACAATGCTCCATCACATGCATCCAACTACTCCACAGCGTGGCTGGCCAGTAAAGGTCTAAAAGAAGAAAAAATAATGACATGGCCCCCTTGTTCACCTGATCTAAATCCCATAGAGAACCTGTGGTCCATCATAAAATGTGAGATCTACAGGGAGGGAAAACAGTACACCTCTCGGAACAGTGTCTGGGAGGCTGTGGTGGCTGCTGCATGCAATGTGGATCGAAAACAGATCAAGCAACTGACAGAATCTATGGATGGAAGGCTGTTGAGTGTCATCATAAAGAAAGGTGGCTATATTGGTCACTAATTTTGGGGGATTTTTGTTTTTGCATGTGAGAAATGTTTATTTCTAAATTTTGTGCACTGATATTAGTTTACCCAATGAAAATAAACAAGTGAGATGGGATTATATTTGGTTTTTATTAAGTTGCCTAATAATTCTGCACAGTAATAATTACCTGCACAAACAGATATCCTCCTAAGATAGCCAAATCTAAAAAAAACCCACTCCAACTTCCAAAAATATTAAGCTTGGATATTTATGAGTCTTTTGGGTTGATTGAGAACATAGTTGTTGATCAATAATGAAAATAATCCTCTAAAATACAACTTGCCTAATAATTCTGCACACAGTGTAGAACATTCCATTCAAGTATCAAGATTAACACTAGCTTGAGAAAACAGAGCATAAAGCATGATCTGGTGGAACAATTGTGACATTAAATCGCCATTTAGCTTACACATTTCCTATCTAGAAGTGAACACAGTTCTTATACATGGCATCTGGTGCAAGTTAAATCCTCATTTCCACTTAGCTGGGTAAAGTGAGGGCATGGTAACCTTGCAGCTTCAATGTAGACTTGGCACATAGGAAAGTTTTTGAGCATGGGATTTTATTTCCACCCCATTAATTTTACAAATGAAGCATCATTTTACTTTAAACATGGAAAGTCTTTGATAAGTAAGTCAGATGGAAACAGTAGTAAATAGAGAATTCACAACTACCCACATCATTATAAGGCTTGGGTAACGTGATGGAGTGTCGCACATCAGCAATTGTAAGAAAAGTCCCGCAACCAAAAACAGCATACAATTTAGCTGCGACTTGCTGTCGTGTGAATATTTTAAAGTTGTGTTTTTGCGGTATAAAAAGCCAAAATTACAAACAAATAACATGAAAGTTGACAGTTGCGATGAACCATTTAATCTCAATGTTGGGCAACACATATGCACACATGAGAGAGGGATGTCAATCACCAAGAGAGAGCGGGAATAAGACAGCCGGGGGCCACCCTGGACAAGTGAGTTCTCTCCCTATAATCCCTGTTCAGTCAGTCTCTAATTCATTCTTCCTGTGTTTCAGGCAGCATGAATCTAATGACAGGTTTCCTTTAGGAAGAATATACTTCCTGTAGTACATTAGTAATTCTGCCAAATTTAATATGGATCAGAACAATTAGTAAACCTATTGGGATGTTTATCGGGAAGCACTCTTCACAGAATCCTAAATTTGAATTTAGAAAGTTATAAATATCAGACTGGGTAATTGTACATTCCCAGATAATATCTATGAAAGTACCCATCCTTACATCTAGTACATATGTCTCTGAGGAGTTTTCCAATCAATATCAGATAAACTCTATGTAGCCAATTTCAAAAAAAACTTGGGACGCTGTGTAAAATGTAAAGAAAACAGGAATACAATGATTTGGAAATTTCTTATAGCCATATTTTATTCACAACTGAATATAGGACATGGATCAGAAGGGAAAGTTAGGCATTTATCCATTTTATTTGAAAAAATTAACTTATTTAGAAATTGATGGCACCAACACATCTCAAAAAAGTTGGGCCTGGCCCATATCTACATGTGAACATGCATTTACATTATGTTAACTAAATACCCTTTATTATTTACCATTATTTTTATGCACTTGTGATTTATCCATTTACTTCCAGTTATTTGGGTATTTTGCTTGTCTTTGGTTTTTCTCTGTCTAGTGGCCTTATGTGAACATGCATTTACATTTTGCATGCACATCAATTTACGTTTCAGTTCAGACTCCCAGGTTTTTACTTTGTAGTTTAGTGTGCTTCAGTGCATATAAGGGTGTGGCCGCCCTTTGTCTGAGCTGAAAGGTTCATTCTGCCTCTCAGGTCTATGCTTCTACTAGGATTCAGTCTCTCTGCCCTTATCCATATGTATGTCACTTGACAAATGGTAAGATTTTAATATTAGAGTTAGGACTGTCCCATAAGGGTTGCCGTGACGTGGCGGGATGGCTTTTACATTATTTTGATCAAAATTATGTTAACTAAATACCCTTTATTATTTATCATTATTTTTATGCACTTGCGATTTATCCATTTACTTCCAGTTATTTGGTTATTTTGCTTGTATTTGTTTTTTCCATATCTACAATTGTGTAGCATCCCCCTTGTATATCTGTAAATTTTTGAGAAGTGAGGGGACCAATTGCTGGAATTTTGGGAGAGGAATGTTGTCCCGTTCTAATCTGATCTAGGATTCTAGCTGTTCCACAGTCTTGTGTCTTCTTTGCTGGATTTCTGGTTTCATAATGCACCAAATATTTTTTATTTGTGTAAGTTCTGGACTGCAGGCAGCCAGTTCATCACCTGAACTCTTTTATGAAACCATGCTGTTGTGCCGGATGTACTATGCGGTTTAGCATTGTCTTCCTAAAATATATAAGGCCTTCCCTGAAATAGTCATTGTCTGGATGGGAGCATATGTTCTAAAACCTCTCTAAAATGCTCAGCATTGATAGTGCCTTTCAAAATGTGTGACCTGCCCATGCCCATGTCATAAGCTCTAACATTACCCCATACCATCAGAGATGCACCAACTGTGCGCTGATAACAAGCTGGATGGTCCTTCTCCTCTTGAGTCCACAGGACATGATTTTTACAAGAATTTCACATTTTGATTCATCCAAAGACTGAACAGTTTTCCATTTTGACTCAGTTTATTGTAAATGAGCTTTGGCCCAGAGAAGATAGCAAAGTTTCTGGATAGTGTTGATATTTTTCTTCTTCTTTACTTGATAGAGATTTAACTTGCATTTGTGGATTACACGGCAAACTGTGTTCACAGACAGTGATTTCTGGAAGTATTCCTGAGCCCTAGCAGTGACTTGCATGAGCCTGTTTTATATGCAGTGCTGCCTAAGGGCCCGTAGATCACAAGCATCCAATATTGACCATTGACCTTGTACTGTACCTTGTGCACATGAATTTCTCCAAAATCTCTGAATCTTTTGATGACAGTATGTGCTGTAGCCAGTGGGATATTCAAAGTGTTTGCAATTTTACGTTGTGGAACATTTTTCTGATGCAGTTGTTAACAGAATGGTGAAGCTCTGACCCTCTTTACTTCAGAAAAACTCTACCTCTCTAACATTCTTGCTATACAAAGCGGACGCCTCAAATTTTAACGGAGAGGGAAAAAAGTGCCATATTTTTACGGATTAAACTGGAATTTCTGGACAGCTGACAACCCTGCTTCCAACACTGCGTGACAACTATACATTTTATACCCAATGCAAAAAAGAGGTGGACAGGCACATTCAGTAATAAAAAATCTTCAAGCTTTATTCCAAATACTTATCTTTAAAAATCCATACAAGGATGATGTGGTACAGGAACCGCTTTGACGCATTTCTGGTGCCTTAGTCATAGGGCATGAATACTGAGGTGTTACAGCCACATTTAAAAATCAACAAAACCACATCTTGTCATGTGCTAACTAATTAATCAAATCACGTGTAGCAATCATGAGGGAACACCCTCCAGAGTCAGAGAAAGAGAAAAAAACACATAACATATACAAAGATGAAGTGTATCAATAGTTACCAAACATAGAGTATTAATATAATATGGTAAAGACAACCACGTGTATATGTAGAAAGAAATGACATATTCATAATTGGTATAAACTACATTCAATATATATATACATTGTGTCATTTCTGTAATTCAAACCTTTTAGTTGCTTCGTATCCAGGGAAATAATCCAAAAGGCTTCTCTCATGAAAAGCTTTTGCTGCCAGCTACCATCTAGATTTGGCTTAGTCACTTTCTCCAAACCAAAAAATCTGAAGTTAAATATCTTAAAATGTGAGAACGATGGAAATTTTCTCTTCCATTTTTATGGTATATATATATATATATATATATATATAATATATAATATATATATATATATATATATATATATATACTGTATGTATGTATGTGTGCATAGATATATAGATAAATATATAGTACAGACCAAAAGTTTGGACACAACTTCTCATTTAAAGAATTTTCTGTATTTTCATGACTATGAAAATTGTGCACTCTCCTTCTTGGTCAAATAGCCCTTACACAGCCTGGAGGTGTGTTTGGGGTCATTGTCGTGTTGAAAAATAAATGATGGTCCAACTAAACGCAAACCAGATGGAATAGCATGCCACTGCAAGATGCTGTGGTAGCCATGCTGGTTCAGTATGCCTTCAATTTTGAATAAATCCCCAACAGTGTCATCAGCAAAGCACCCCCACACCATCACACCTCCTCCTCCATGCTTCACGGTGGGAACCAGGCATGTAGAGTCCATCCGTTCACCTTTTCTGCGTCGCACAAAGACACCGTGGTTGGAACCAAAGATCTCAAATTTGGACTCATCAGACCAAAGCACAGATTTCCACTGGTCTAATATCCATTCCTTGTGCTCTTTAGCCCAAACAAGTCTCTTCTGCTTGTTGCCTGTCCTTAGCAGTGGTGTCCTAGCAGTTATTTTACCATGAAGGCCTGCTGCACAAAGTCTCCTCTTAACAGTTGTTGTAGAGATGTGTCTGCTGCTGTGTGGTATTGACCTGGTCTCTAATCTGAGCTGCTGTTAACCTGCGATTTCTGAGGCTGGTGACTCGGATAAACTTATCCTCAGAAGCAGAGGTGACTCTTGGTCATCCTTTCCTGGGGCGGTCCTCATGTGAGCCAGGTCCTTTGTAGCGCTTGATGGTTTTTACAGCTGCTCTTGGGGACACTTTCAAAGTTTGCCCAATTTTTCGGACTGACTGACCTTCATTTCTTAAAGTAATGATGGCCACTCGTTTTTCTTTACTTAGCTGCTTTTTTCTTGCCATAATACAAATTCTAACAGTCTATTCAGTAGGACTATCAGCTGTGTATCCACCTGACTTCTGCACAACACAACTGATGGTCCCAACCCCATTTATAAGGCAAGAAATCCCACTTAGTAAACCTGACAGGGCACACCTGTGAAGTGAAAACCATTTCCGGTGACTACCTCTTGAAGCTCATCAAGAGAATGGCAAGAGTGTGCAAAGCAGTCATCAAAGCAAAAGGTGGCTACTTTGAAGAACCTAGAATATAAGACATATTTTCAGTTGTTTCACACTTTTTTGTTAACTATATAATTCCACATGTGTTAATTCATAGTTTTGATGCCTTCAGTGTGAGTGTACAATTTTCATAGTCACGAAATACAGAAAAATCTTTAACTGAGAAGGTGTGTCCAAACTTTTGGTCTGTACTGTATATATATATAGTAAAACCATTAAACCAATCCACCATTGACATTTGTGGCTTCAGGGCCTCCCTGGCTATTCAAGTGGACTAGTGGCTCCATGAAATACACCTCTAAAATGTACAATAAATTCAAAAAATAATCACCAAGCAGAATGCAAGTGTCACCACTGGACTCTAGGGCAGTGGAAATACATTATGTGGAGCGAAAAATCACGTTTCTCTATTTAGCATCTGATAGACAAGTCTGGAATTGGCGAATGCCCAGAGAACATAAAGCTCACTGTGCCAACTTTACCGTTAGAGCAGTCAGACTGTAGAATTCCGACCACAAGAGGTAGTGATGGCAGACACTATAACAACTTTTAAAAAAGGGCTGGATGATATCCTCAATACAGGTAACATTGTGGGTTATAGTTAAATTAGTGACAAAATATACAATTGGTGGAGGAAGGTTGAACTTGATGGACCTAGGTCTTCAACATATGTAACTATAAAGTTTATTAGAGTAGAGATAATGCAATGGGTTGTTTTTCAACGATTTGCATAGACTCTTAAGTTCCAGTGAAGTGAAATCTTAATGCTTCAGCATGTCAAGATATTTTGAACAATTGAATGCTTCCAACTTTGTGGGAACAATTTGGGGAAGGAAGGCCCTTCTGTTCCCCGTGACTGTGCCCCAGTGCACAAAGTTTGGTCCATAAAGGCATGCCTAGATGAGTTTGTGTGGCCAATCAAGCACATTCTTCCACACCAAAGACCGAACCTCAACCTCATCCAACACCTTTAGGATGAACTAACATGGAGGTTAAGTTCCAGGACCCATCCTGAAACACTGTTTGACTTCACTTGGTGGTGATTATAGAGAACTCTAATGCACAGTGTAATTCGACACTTCAGCTGCAATGGAGGGGGCCGAGAGGCAAAGAGTGACATACCTCACAGTAGCTGTGAGTGGCACAGGATGACCCCTCCCCCAGGCCATGCGGTCCTTTGCTTAAGATTCTGTAATTCAACACAGAGTTATGAGAATACGATACATCCCAGTGATAAACCAACTAGATTTCTGGAAACCCAAGAGAATGGGGAATGTCACCATAGCTTTCAGCACATTCCAGAGCATAGGAAAAAGATACATGGCAAGGGCCTTGCAGGGGGCCCGGTGCTTAGTATCCACACGTAGCAGGGGCCCGGCTGGTTCCGATGACACCAGAACTGGCTCCCTAGGACCGTCCATTAAGGAAATATAGTCCATTTTCATTTTTGGGAGTTTTTACCTGGGAGAGAACAGGGGTGGAGATTTGGGCACAGCCAGGAGGCAGGAGTGGGAGTTACCCAGAGGGGCTAAGACTCCCTACAGCTAGAGAACAGTGTCTTTTTTCTTGGGAGGTTGTGATGTCACATCGTGTGGGAGAAGTCCGGCAACAAAGAGAGGGCCCCACAAGCCTCTTATGTGGCAACCCTTCCCTCGAAAGCACGGCCATCCATCTGACGGGTAACTAACTCTTGCTAACTGCTTTATATCTTTTGCACCCCTACTATTGTGTTTGCAACTCTCACCATTGTGTATGTATAACCCTTATGTATATAGTGTAATGTCTAGAGTGCCCTTACGGCGATTAAATATATAATTTAACCTTGGGCTGCTCTTTTATCTCGATCCACGAACTATCATGTCAATTGTTCGCTCCAATGAACACGCTACTGGGCGGGTTTCTAGCCCAATATAAATCCGCTATATCTAATAGAAACTGGTGGCTGCTCTCCCAGGCCAACCAGGCTCTGCTTCACTGGAGCTAGTGAAGGAGCCTCTCAGCCTGTCAGGGGTGTGAGCGAGTGTGATGCCACGTCATTGACTGAGTGGGCCACCTCTTCTCACTCCCTGTACCCGTGTGGACAGGGGGTGTCTGTGTACAGTCATGGCCAAAAGTTTTGAGAATGACACCAAAATTATATTTTCACATGATCTGCTGGCCTCTGGTTTTTATTAGTGTTTGTCTGATGTTTATATCACATACAGAAATATAATTGCAATCATATTATGAGTACCAATAGGTTATATTGACAGTTAGAATGAGTTATTGCAGCAATTCAATATTTGCAGTGTTGCCCCTTCTTCTTCAAGACCTCTGTAATTCTCCCTGGCATGCTCTCAATCAACTTTTGGACCAAATCCTGACTGATAGCAGTCCATTCTTGCATAATCAATGCTTGAATTTTGCCAGAATTTGTTGGTTTTTGTTTGTCCACCCGTCTCTTGATGTTTGACCACAAGTTCTCAATGGGATTAAGATCTGGGGAGTTTCCAGACCATGGACCCAAAATATCTATGTTTTATTCCATGAGCCATTTAGTTATCACCTTTGCTTTATGGCAAGGTGCTCCATCATGCTGGAAAAGGCATTGTTGGGCGCCAGACTGCTCTTGGATGGTTGGGAGAAGTTGCTCTTGGAGGACATTCTGGTACCATTCTTTATTCATGGCTGTGTTTTTAGGCAAGACTGTGAGTGAGCCGATTCCCTTGGCTGAGAAGCAACCCCACACATGAATGGTTTCAGGATGCTTTACAGTTGGCATGAGACAAGACTGGTGGTAGCGCTCACCTCTTCTTCTCTGAATAAGCTGTTTTCCAGATGTCCCAAACAATCGAAAAGGGGATTCATCAGAGAAAATGACTTTGCCCCAGTCCTCAGCAGTCCACTCCCTGTACCTTTTGCAGAATATCAGTCGGTCCCTGATGTTTTTTCTGGAGAGAAGTGGCTTCTTTGCTGCCCTCCTTGAAACCAGCCCTTGCTCAAAGAGTCTCCGCCTCACAGTGCGTGCAGAAGCACTCACACCAGCCTGCTGCCATTCCTGAGCAAGCTCGGCACTGCTGGTAGTCCGATCACGCAGCTGAAACAGTTTTAAGATACGGTCCTGGCGCTTGCTGGTCTTTCTTGAGCGCCCTGGAGCCTTTTTGACAACAATGGAAGCTCTCTCCTTGAAGTTCTTGATGATGCGATAGATTGTTGACTGAGGTGCAATCTTTGTAGCTGCGATACTCTTCCCTGTTAGGCCATTTTTGTGCAGTGCAATGATGGCTGCACGTGTTTCTTTAGAGATAACCATGGTTAACTGAAGAGAAACAATGATACCAAGAACCAGCCTCCTTTTAAAGTGTCCAGTGATGTCATTCTTACTTAATCATGACTGATTGATCGCCAGCCCTGTCCTCATCAACACCCACACCTGTGTTAATGGATCAATCACTAAAACGATGTTAGCTGCTCCTTTTAAGTCAGGACTGCAATGATGTTGAAATGTGTTTTGGAGGTTAAAGTTCATTTTCTGGGCAAATATTGACTTTGCAAGTACAGTAATTGCTGTTAAGCTGATCACTCTTTGACATTCAGGAGTATATGCAAATTGCCATTACAAAAAATGAAGCAGTAAACTTTGGAAAAATTACTATGTGTCTCATTCTCAATACTTTTGACCATGACTGTAGAACTGTACCAATCTGACCTTACGCGTCCTCGAGGGGGTGCGGAACATCACATTGTTGCAAAAGGCGGATCCATATCACGTGATCTGTCTGACTTAATTGTGACGTCAGGCGGGTGGCAGGGTGTGGATCCATCACAAGTGATGGCAGCTGTGTGATTCTGCGGGGTTTCTCTGGTGCCATTTCTTCACAACATCTGTATATAATAACTTTGGTAGGAGCACCATCTTAAAGATGTTCCCAAGTTTTAAAGACAAGCAATACTTTTGACTTTTAATTTATAAATCAATAGCACATACAGAACAGACCAAAAGTTTGGACACACCTTCTTGTGATGAACCTGTAGCCGCCATCTTGGTAATGATAAATCATATCCAGGGATGGCCACACTTCAGCAGCCCCCACCCTTGGGACCTTCTGTTAAAACGTCAACTAGATAGTTTCCCCCCATCCAGGCTCCTGTAAGATAAGAAGCCTACTTAACACTTGAATGCTAGGAGCTTCAAAGACTTCGAGAGGAAACACAGCCAGCAGGGGGGGGGTGCTTCGTCTATCTGTACCTGACCATTTGTCCCATAGGACTAGTTTCTTTGTCTGTCACAAGCATGGAGGCATAAGATATAGAAACATGAATAGTACACGCATGTTGCGTGGGATGGGCCAATAAAAAAATATCACGGCGTCCCGGAGCCATTGCGCACACAAGCCTCCGCGGTAGACGTTTGTACGTGCTCTGGAAGCCAAGATATAGCGCGGAGCCATTCCTGAGGACCGTATGGTATCATAATTGATATCAAAAGGTCGGTTACGGCGGCCCGAATCCATGGGAACCCCTGGGGGTATCATGAGACCATCCCAGAAGAAGTTATTGGGTTCCATAGAATTTGGGCTTCTGATCGAAGTTAGACCTGAGGGTGGAGACTGAGCCAGCTGACCTCACCAGCAGTGGGCGGGACGGGGCAGGTAAGATAGCAGGACAGACAAGAGACAAGTCAGTCTTGACCCAAGAGTGGTGTGCTGAACATCTGAGCACCAGCTGAGGCCACCAAGGGGAGGAGCAGTTTGACCATGCGGTGGTAGGCCTCAGCCTGTAACAAAGAACCGTGCCTGCGATCGCAGAATCCTCTCCCTGCGTCACAAGAAAATCAAGAAACCGGTAACTGATATGCTGTGGTGATTCTGTGTGTTGTATTCCATTGTTGTATAGTTTAGCCTGACCTTATACCTGTGTATATTTAGTTGTATATCGTGTATCTAGTGTATTATTATAATCAATTACCTCAAGTAATTGTGGGCCTGCCTTTTATTCTGCATAACGAACGCACGTCCGTGTGAGCTCGGCTCAAGCCAAAACGCTACCCAGGGTTGGTTCCTGACCCGATATAGGCCCATTCACGGACTGGGCGTATATCTAAAATAGGGACTGGTGGCAGCATACCAACTGGGGATTGGGGAAGGCTGGTAGTGACGGTCGGAGGTTCAGATATATATATTCCTGGCGCGGCCAAGGAAGATATATATACCGCCCTCACTACAGAGGGCCCCGATACCCAGTAGGTTACAGGACAGTCTCCCTGGCGACCGCTTATCCTAGGTGCAGTTCCTTGACTGACCTGAGGCTAAGAGGGCGCTAGCGAGTTGTGCTGTGTAGTGACGTTACGGTTTAGTGACGTTGAAGGGATAACACACTACCGTGTTCCCTGCGCTGGTTGCAGCTACCTGGCACTACTTTCTCTAGGTGCAGTACCTTGACTGACCTGAGAGGTAAGGGGGCGCCAGAGAGCTGCACCCACCGGCCGGCTTTCATCACATTGGTGGCAGAGCGGTGGGATTGCAGAATAATAGTGTTGTGGGACCCCTACTCCCAGGCACTAAAGACTGCCAGTGGTAACTTCCACTGCTGGAGTCTTAAGGTCAGCCCAACGTTAGACGGTCAGGCTAAAAGTATAACAAGGTGTGTGCAAACTCAGGGTTGCAGCGGTGTCGGTTACCAAGATGGCAGACGGCACCAGGAGCAAGACCCTGCAGGAGGCTAATGCTACGGTCCGTGTGGCAGGAGGGGAGGACATTGTTACTCATGGCGAGGAGGAGTCCAGCCCGGGCACCTCAGGGAGCCAGTCCCCAGTATACGGTCCCGCAGTGGGCTGCCCACCACCTACCCAGCCCAGCCTGTCCAGATCACAAGCCCTTTTACAAGCGGCTATGGCAAGTCTCCAGTCTCATGGCGATGCCGTCTACAAAACCCTCCTGGCAGCATCAGAGAAGGCAGCGGAGGAGGAGCGCGAAGCTGCGGAGCGCCGGGAGGCTGCGGAGCGTGCAGAGCGGGCTGCAGAGCGCCGGGAGGCTGCGGAGCGTGAAGCTGCAGAGCGTGCAGAGCGAGCTGCGGAGCGCCAGCACCAACTGGACCTGGCCCAGCGGGGGCTTCCGCTAGAGCAACCAACCCATCAGGAGACCAAGTCGTCCAAAGTCCGAGCTGAGGACTTCCCTCTACTGGAGAAGGATGGGGACCTGGACTCCTTTCTGGTGGCATTTGAACGGACCTGTCTTCAGCACCATCTGGCCCGGGATCAGTGGGCCAGATACCTGACCCCCCGTTTGAGGGGTAAGTCCCTGGATGCCTTGGGGGACTTACCTGCCGGGGAGGTACAGAACTACGACTGCATCAAGCGGGCCCTGATCCGGCAGTACAACCTCACTCCCGAGTCGTACCGCCAGAAGTTCCGGAGCCTGCTGCGTGGCCCCAAGGACACCTGGACCGATCATATGCGGGCGCTGTTGAGAGCCGCAGAGCACTGGACCTCGGGTCTAGCGCTTACTACCCGCCAGGAGGTCCAGGAACTGTTCGTCACGGAGCAGTTCTTGTGGAACTGCCCAGAGGACCTCCGACAGTTCCTCCGTGACCGAAAACCAACAGGGGCTTCTGCTACAGCCGCCCTGGCAGACGAGTATGCCAATAACAGGGCGCCTGAGCTGAAGAAGTCTGCCAGCAGCACCTGGAGAGGGGGTAAGCCCAGTCATGCCCCTGTTTCCCCGGCCCCTAGAACACAAGGGGTGTATCCCCCTGTTGCCCTCTCCAGGCAAGGACCAGACGTAAGACGTTGTCATCTATGCAACAAACCAGGACACTTTAGGGCTGAGTGTCCCCAGCGCCAAAAGACCCCATCCCAGTCCCAGAGAGCGCCCAATGTTTTGTGTGTGGGAGGGGGTGGTGGTAGGTCCCTGGACAACATCCAACCCGTCACCATAGGCCGTTCTGCGGTCATGGGACTGCGGGACACGGGCGCTGAACGAACACTGGTACGGCCTGAGGTGGTGTCCCCCCAGGACTTGGTACCAGGAAAGACTCTTTCCGTCTCCGGGGTTGGAGGCGTGGAGCCGGCACTTCCCGTTGCCATGGTGTATTTGGACTGGGGTGCCGGAAGGGGGATGCGGGAGGTGGGAGTAACGCCAAATATTCCCGCAAATGTTTTATTAGGGACCGACTTGGGGCGTCTAGTATCGCAGTATGTACCATCTGAACCCCCAAGTTCGGCCCCCCAAGAGTGTATTGATTTGTCTGCTGCTAATGCCAACCATGTTGTATGTAGTGTGTGTCCTGCTGAGGAGGAGGGAGTGAAACCTGAGGGTAACACCTGCACAGACACAACACAAACAGGGTTAGTGAAAGCAGGTGGGGAGTGTGGGGATGCCCGCAGAGGTGCTCAGCCGGCGTGCCGTGACCTCTTGTCCTCCGGTGAGGGAGGGGGCGGGCAGGATTCTGTAGAGGGAAGCTCAGGGATGGAGAGGGGGGCAGCTACCGGCAGTGTAGGGCTCCCAGGGGTATCCAGGCTGCTGAGTATAGGCCCACTGCAGGGGGAGGAACAGGCCATGGGAGGTGGGGGTGTCCCAAGAGAGGAGCCGCCAGGTAAGACCCCAGGGCAGGAGTTCCCCACATCCGAGATGTCCAAAGGCCTAGGAAGCCTGCCTGATCGGGCGGCTTGGTCAGAAACAGAGGGGAAGCGGGCACTACCCACGGTCACAGCGGTCATAGCCGCTGTCACCAGGAGTGGGAGCGCCGGAGCCCAAGGAGCCTTGCAGAGGTCCGACGGCTTCCCCACTTCTGACCAAGTGTCTGCCGGGTCAGACAGCGGCCAGGTGACATGCCCGGAGGGGCTGACAGAGGATGTGGCAGTTTCGTCGATTCTGGCCACATCAAGTCAGGAATTTCAGGCTGCGTTGGAAGCAGACGACAGCCTGAAAGCTCTCAAGGAACAGGCGGCACAGCCTCCCATGGAGTCAGACTGCGAGCGTGTGGTCTGGGACCAGGGACGGCTGTACCGGGTAACGGTCCAGCAGGGTTCACCGGAGGCGTGGCCCAGGGACCGACAGTTAGTGGTACCCTATCCGTTCAGGGCGGAATTGTTGCGGATCGCACACGAGATTCCGATGGCCGGACACCTAGGGATCGCTAAAACCAAGGCCAGGATAGCTCAGCATTTCTACTGGCCTGGGATGGGAGCCGCGGTGGGTGCCTACTGCCGTTCGTGTGACACCTGTCAGAGGGTGGGGAAGGCGGGGCCGCGCCCCAAAGCCCCACTGGTAACTCTGCCAATCATCGAAGAGCCTTTCTCGAGGGTTGCTGTGGATCTTATTGGACCTCTGTCCACTCCCAGCCACTCCGGGAAATGCTTCATACTCACGGTAGTGGACTATGCCACCCGGTACCCGGAAGCGGTAGCTTTGTCGTCCATTCGGGCCGACAAGGTGGCTACCGCCTTACTGGAGATCTTCTCCAGAGTGGGTTTCCCCCAAGAAATGCTCACCGACCGAGGGACCCAGTTCATGTCGCGGCTGATGGAGTCCCTCTGTAAGCAAATGCAGGTGCAACATCTGGTGGCCAGCCCGTATCACCCACAGACTAATGGCCTGTGTGAGCGGTTCAATGGCACCTTAAAGCAGATGCTTAAGATGTTGGTCGACTCCCACGGGAGAGACTGGGAGCGTTACCTCCCACACCTCCTATTTGCTTACCGGGAGGTTCCGCAGGCCTCAACGGGGTTCTCCCCCTTTGAGCTCCTGTACGGGCGACGGGTACGGGGCCCCCTGGCTCTGGTGAAGGAAGCATGGGAAGGGGATTTGGCCACCCCCGAGGTGTCGGTCATCGAGTATGTCGTGCGCCACCGGGACAGGATGATGGCCTTGGCAAAGCTGGTGCAGGACAATATGGCCCAGGCCCAGGCCGACCAGAAGCGGTGGTACGACCAGAATGCTTGTGAGAGGACCTACCAGGTGGGTCAAAAGGTGTGGGTACTGGTCCCCGTACCACAGAACAAGCTTCAGGCAGCCTGGGAAGGTCCCTACTTCGTGCACCAGAAACTCAATGCCGTCACCTATCTGGTCACCCTGGATCACGCCCGTGGAAGGAGGAAGGCCTTCCACGTGAACATGATGAAGGCTCATCATGAGCGGGAAGCGACTGCCCACCCAGTGTGCAACCTTCCCGAGGAAGGAGAGGTAGAAACCCTCCTGGATCTGCTCACCCAAGCCAAGGCGGGTGGGTCCATCGAGGATGTGGGGGTTGGCCACCAGCTCACGGAGGACCAACGGTCCCAGCTGGGGACCACCCTGCACCCCTTCCGGGGGCTGTTCAGCAGCCTGCCCGGAAGGACTGAGATGGCTGTCCACGACGTGGACACTGGCGATCACCCGCCGATCCGGCGTTCAGCATATCGGGTCTCTTTCGAGGTGCAGGGAAACATGCGCCAAGAGATAGACGAGATGCTGAAGCTGGGGGTGATCCAGGCATCCAGCAGCGCGTGGGCCTCGCCTGTAGTCCTCGTACCAAAGAAGGACCGAACTACACGGTTCTGCGTGGACTACCGGGGGCTCAACGCTGTAACGGCCACCGATGCGTTCCCCATACCACGCATCGATGACCTGCTCGATCGGATGGCCGGGGCTAAGTACCTGACCATCATGGATCTGAGCCGGGGGTACTGGCAGATTCCTCTGACCCCCGCGGCAAGGGAACGCTCTGCCTTTATCACCCCTTTTGGACTGTACGAGTCCACAGTGATGCCATTCGGCATGAAGAATGCCCCTGCCACTTTTCAGCGGATGGTCAATACGCTGCTTGAGGGACTTGAAGGGTACGCGGCTGCGTACTTGGACGATATTGCAGTCTTCAGTCCCACTTGGGAGGATCACCTAGAGCACCTGCGGCAGGTGCTCGGTCGGATCCACCGGGCAGGCTTGACCATCAAGCCGGAAAAGTGCCAGCTGGGCATGAGTGAGGTCCTCTACCTGGGTCACCGGGTAGGCGGGGGGGTTCTGAAGCCAGAACCGGGGAAAGTGGATGCCATCGCATCCTGGCCCACTCCTAGGACCAAAAAGCAGGTGATGTCCTTCTTGGGGACCGCCGGGTACTATAGGAGGTTCGTCCCACACTATAGCACCCTGGCCAAGCCCCTGACGGACCTCACCAAGAAGAAGCTGCCCGTCGCAGTCGACTGGACAGTCGCCTGCGAGACAGCTTTCGGGGCACTCAAGGCCGCCCTAAGTAGCTCCCCTGTACTGCAAGCCGCCGACTTCGACCGGCCGTTTGTGGTACAGACCGACGCCAGTGACTTTGGCCTCGGTGCTGTGCTAAGTCAGGTCAACACGACAGGCCAGGAACATCCTGTCTTGTACCTGAGCAGGAAGCTACTGCCCCGGGAGGTGGCTTACTCCACGGTGGAAAAAGAATGCCTGGCAATTGTATGGGCCCTGCAGCGTCTGCAGCCCTACTTGTGCGGGAGCCATTTCACCGTGGAGACGGACCACAACCCCCTCAGCTGGTTACACACGGTCTCTGGGTCGAATGGCAGGTTGCTACGCTGGAGCCTCGCTCTCCAGCAGTACCACTTCTCCATTCGCCACAGAAGAGGCCGTGACCACGGTAACGCTGACGGGTTATCCCGGCAAGGGGAGGGTGCAGAAGGACGCACGGGGGAACACAGGAATGTGCTACCCCCTCGCGCCCTCGTATAGGGGGAGGTGTGATGAACCTGTAGCCGCCATCTTGGTAATGATAAATCATATCCAGGGATGGCCACACTTCAGCAGCCCCCACCCTTGGGACCTTCTGTTAAAACGTCAACTAGATAGTTTCCCCCCATCCAGGCTCCTGTAAGATAAGAAGCCTACTTAACACTTGAATGCTAGGAGCTTCAAAGACTTCGAGAGGAAACACAGCCAGCAGGGGGGGGGTGCTTCGTCTATCTGTACCTGACCATTTGTCCCATAGGACTAGTTTCTTTGTCTGTCACAAGCATGGAGGCATAAGATATAGAAACATGAATAGTACACGCATGTTGCGTGGGATGGGCCAATAAAAAAATATCACGGCGTCCCGGAGCCATTGCGCACACAAGCCTCCGCGGTAGACGTTTGTACGTGCTCTGGAAGCCAAGATATAGCGCGGAGCCATTCCTGAGGACCGTATGGTATCATAATTGATATCAAAAGGTCGGTTACGGCGGCCCGAATCCATGGGAACCCCTGGGGGTATCATGAGACCATCCCAGAAGAAGTTATTGGGTTCCATAGAATTTGGGCTTCTGATCGAAGTTAGACCTGAGGGTGGAGACTGAGCCAGCTGACCTCACCAGCAGTGGGCGGGACGGGGCAGGTAAGATAGCAGGACAGACAAGAGACAAGTCAGTCTTGACCCAAGAGTGGTGTGCTGAACATCTGAGCACCAGCTGAGGCCACCAAGGGGAGGAGCAGTTTGACCATGCGGTGGTAGGCCTCAGCCTGTAACAAAGAACCGTGCCTGCGATCGCAGAATCCTCTCCCTGCGTCACAAGAAAATCAAGAAACCGGTAACTGATATGCTGTGGTGATTCTGTGTGTTGTATTCCATTGTTGTATAGTTTAGCCTGACCTTATACCTGTGTATATTTAGTTGTATATCGTGTATCTAGTGTATTATTATAATCAATTACCTCAAGTAATTGTGGGCCTGCCTTTTATTCTGCATAACGAACGCACGTCCGTGTGAGCTCGGCTCAAGCCAAAACGCTACCCAGGGTTGGTTCCTGACCCGATATAGGCCCATTCACGGACTGGGCGTATATCTAAAATAGGGACTGGTGGCAGCATACCAACTGGGGATTGGGGAAGGCTGGTAGTGACGGTCGGAGGTTCAGATATATATATTCCTGGCGCGGCCAAGGAAGATATATATACCGCCCTCACTACAGAGGGCCCCGATACCCAGTAGGTTACAGGACAGTCTCCCTGGCGACCGCTTATCCTAGGTGCAGTTCCTTGACTGACCTGAGGCTAAGAGGGCGCTAGCGAGTTGTGCTGTGTAGTGACGTTACGGTTTAGTGACGTTGAAGGGATAACACACTACCGTGTTCCCTGCGCTGGTTGCAGCTACCTGGCACTACTTTCTCTAGGTGCAGTACCTTGACTGACCTGAGAGGTAAGGGGGCGCCAGAGAGCTGCACCCACCGGCCGGCTTTCATCACATTACCGCTGCCACCAATGTGATGAAAGCCGGCCGGTGGGTGCAGCTCTCTGGCGCCCCCTTACCTCTCAGGTCAGTCAAGGTACTGCACCTAGAGAAAGTAGTGCCAGGTAGCTGCAACCAGCGCAGGGAACACGGTAGTGTGTTATCCCTTCAACGTCACTAAACCGTAACGTCACTACACAGCACAACTCGCTAGCGCCCTCTTAGCCTCAGGTCAGTCAAGGAACTGCACCTAGGATAAGCGTTCGCTAGGGAGACTGTCCTGTAACCTACTGGGTATCGGGGCCCTCTGTAGTGAGGGCGGTATATATATCTTCCTTGGCCGCGCCAGGAATATATATATCTGAACCTCCGACCGTCACTACCAGCCTTCCCCAATCCCCAGTTGGTATGCTGCCACCAGTCCCTATTTTAGATATACGCCCAGTCCGTGAATGGGCCTATATCGGGTCAGGAACCAACCCTGGGTAGCGTTTTTGGCTTGAGCCGAGCTCACACGGACGTGCGTTCGTTATGCAGAATAAAAGGCAGGCCCACAATTACTTGAGGTAATTGATTATAATAATACACTAGATACACGATATACAACTAAATATACACAGGTATAAGGTCAGGCTAAACTATACAACAATGGAATACAACACACAGAATCACCACAGCATATCAGTTACCGGTTTCTTGATGTTCTTGTGACGCAGGGAGAGGATTCTGCGATCGCAGGCACGGTTCTTTGTTACAGGCTGAGGCCTACCACCGCATGGTCAAACTGCTCCTCCCCTTGGTGGCCTCAGCTGGTGCTCAGATGTTCAGCACCCCACTCTTGGGTCAAGACTGACTTGTCTCTTGTCTGTCCTGCTATCTTACCTGCCCCGTCCCGCCCACTGCTGGTGAGGTCAGCTGGCTCAGTCTCCACCCTCAGGTCTAACTTCGATCAGAAGCCCAAATTCTATGGAACCCAATAACTTCTTCTGGGATGGTCTCATGATACCCCCAGGGGTTCCCATGGATTCGGGCCGCCGTAACCGACCTTTTGATATCAATTATGATACCATACGGTCCTCAGGAATGGCTCCGCGCTATATCTTGGCTTCCAGAGCACGTACAAACGTCTACCGCGGAGGCTTGTGTGCGCAATGGCTCCGGGACGCCGTGATATTTTTTTATTGGCCCATCCCACGCAACATGCGTGTACTATTCATGTTTCTATATCTTATGCCTCCATGCTTGTGACAGACAAAGAAACTAGTCCTATGGGACAAATGGTCAGGTACAGATAGACGAAGCACCCCCCCCTGCTGGCTGTGTTTCCTCTCGAAGTCTTTGAAGCTCCTAGCATTCAAGTGTTAAGTAGGCTTCTTATCTTACAGGAGCCTGGATGGGGGGAAACTATCTAGTTGACGTTTTAACAGAAGGTCCCAAGGGTGGGGGCTGCTGAAGTGTGGCCATCCCTGGATATGATTTATCATTACCAAGATGGCGGCTACAGGTTCATCACACCTCCCCCTATACGAGGGCGCGAGGGGGTAGCACATTCCTGTGTTCCCCCGTGCGTCCTTCTGCACCCTCCCCTTGCCGGGATAACCCGTCAGCGTTACCGTGGTCACGGCCTCTTCTGTGGCGAATGGAGAAGTGGTACTGCTGGAGAGCGAGGCTCCAGCGTAGCAACCTGCCATTCGACCCAGAGACCGTGTGTAACCAGCTGAGGGGGTTGTGGTCCGTCTCCACGGTGAAATGGCTCCCGTACAAGTAGGGCTGCAGACGCTGCAGGGCCCATACAATTGCCAGGCATTCTTTTTCCACCGTGGAGTAAGCCACCTCCCGGGGCAGTAGCTTCCTGCTCAGGTACAAGACAGGATGTTCCTGGCCTGTCGTGTTGACCTGACTTAGCACAGCACCGAGGCCAAAGTCACTGGCGTCGGTCTGTACCACAAACGGCCGGTCGAAGTCGGCAGCTTGCAGTACAGGGGAGCTACTTAGGGCGGCCTTGAGTGCCCCGAAAGCTGTCTCGCAGGCGACTGTCCAGTCGACTGCGACGGGCAGCTTCTTCTTGGTGAGGTCCGTCAGGGGCTTGGCCAGGGTGCTATAGTGTGGGACGAACCTCCTATAGTACCCGGCGGTCCCCAAGAAGGACATCACCTGCTTTTTGGTCCTAGGAGTGGGCCAGGATGCGATGGCATCCACTTTCCCCGGTTCTGGCTTCAGAACCCCCCCGCCTACCCGGTGACCCAGGTAGAGGACCTCACTCATGCCCAGCTGGCACTTTTCCGGCTTGATGGTCAAGCCTGCCCGGTGGATCCGACCGAGCACCTGCCGCAGGTGCTCTAGGTGATCCTCCCAAGTGGGACTGAAGACTGCAATATCGTCCAAGTACGCAGCCGCGTACCCTTCAAGTCCCTCAAGCAGCGTATTGACCATCCGCTGAAAAGTGGCAGGGGCATTCTTCATGCCGAATGGCATCACTGTGGACTCGTACAGTCCAAAAGGGGTGATAAAGGCAGAGCGTTCCCTTGCCGCGGGGGTCAGAGGAATCTGCCAGTACCCCCGGCTCAGATCCATGATGGTCAGGTACTTAGCCCCGGCCATCCGATCGAGCAGGTCATCGATGCGTGGTATGGGGAACGCATCGGTGGCCGTTACAGCGTTGAGCCCCCGGTAGTCCACGCAGAACCGTGTAGTTCGGTCCTTCTTTGGTACGAGGACTACAGGCGAGGCCCACGCGCTGCTGGATGCCTGGATCACCCCCAGCTTCAGCATCTCGTCTATCTCTTGGCGCATGTTTCCCTGCACCTCGAAAGAGACCCGATATGCTGAACGCCGGATCGGCGGGTGATCGCCAGTGTCCACGTCGTGGACAGCCATCTCAGTCCTTCCGGGCAGGCTGCTGAACAGCCCCCGGAAGGGGTGCAGGGTGGTCCCCAGCTGGGACCGTTGGTCCTCCGTGAGCTGGTGGCCAACCCCCACATCCTCGATGGACCCACCCGCCTTGGCTTGGGTGAGCAGATCCAGGAGGGTTTCTACCTCTCCTTCCTCGGGAAGGTTGCACACTGGGTGGGCAGTCGCTTCCCGCTCATGATGAGCCTTCATCATGTTCACGTGGAAGGCCTTCCTCCTTCCACGGGCGTGATCCAGGGTGACCAGATAGGTGACGGCATTGAGTTTCTGGTGCACGAAGTAGGGACCTTCCCAGGCTGCCTGAAGCTTGTTCTGTGGTACGGGGACCAGTACCCACACCTTTTGACCCACCTGGTAGGTCCTCTCACAAGCATTCTGGTCGTACCACCGCTTCTGGTCGGCCTGGGCCTGGGCCATATTGTCCTGCACCAGCTTTGCCAAGGCCATCATCCTGTCCCGGTGGCGCACGACATACTCGATGACCGACACCTCGGGGGTGGCCAAATCCCCTTCCCATGCTTCCTTCACCAGAGCCAGGGGGCCCCGTACCCGTCGCCCGTACAGGAGCTCAAAGGGGGAGAACCCCGTTGAGGCCTGCGGAACCTCCCGGTAAGCAAATAGGAGGTGTGGGAGGTAACGCTCCCAGTCTCTCCCGTGGGAGTCGACCAACATCTTAAGCATCTGCTTTAAGGTGCCATTGAACCGCTCACACAGGCCATTAGTCTGTGGGTGATACGGGCTGGCCACCAGATGTTGCACCTGCATTTGCTTACAGAGGGACTCCATCAGCCGCGACATGAGCTGGGTCCCTCGGTCGGTGAGCATTTCTTGGGGGAAACCCACTCTGGAGAAGATCTCCAGTAAGGCGGTAGCCACCTTGTCGGCCCGAATGGACGACAAAGCTACCGCTTCCGGGTACCGGGTGGCATAGTCCACTACCGTGAGTATGAAGCATTTCCCGGAGTGGCTGGGAGTGGACAGAGGTCCAATAAGATCCACAGCGACCCTCGAGAAAGGCTCTTCGATGATTGGCAGAGTTACCAGTGGGGCTTTGGGGCGCGGCCCCGCCTTCCCCACCCTCTGACAGGTGTCACACGAACGGCAGTAGGCACCCACCGCGGCTCCCATCCCAGGCCAGTAGAAATGCTGAGCTATCCTGGCCTTGGTTTTAGCGATCCCTAGGTGTCCGGCCATCGGAATCTCGTGTGCGATCCGCAACAATTCCGCCCTGAACGGATAGGGTACCACTAACTGTCGGTCCCTGGGCCACGCCTCCGGTGAACCCTGCTGGACCGTTACCCGGTACAGCCGTCCCTGGTCCCAGACCACACGCTCGCAGTCTGACTCCATGGGAGGCTGTGCCGCCTGTTCCTTGAGAGCTTTCAGGCTGTCGTCTGCTTCCAACGCAGCCTGAAATTCCTGACTTGATGTGGCCAGAATCAACGAAACTGCCACATCCTCCGTCAGCCCCTCCGGGCATGTCACCTGGCCGCTGTCTGACCCGGCAGACACTTGGTCAGAAGTGGGGAAGCCGTCGGACCTCTGCAAGGCTCCTTGGGCTCCGGCGCTCCCACTCCTGGTGACAGCGGCTATGACCGCTGTGACCGTGGGTAGTGCCCGCTTCCCCTCTGTTTCTGACCAAGCCGCCCGATCAGGCAGGCTTCCTAGGCCTTTGGACATCTCGGATGTGGGGAACTCCTGCCCTGGGGTCTTACCTGGCGGCTCCTCTCTTGGGACACCCCCACCCCCCATGGCCTGTTCCTCCCCCTGCAGTGGGCCTATACTCAGCAGCCTGGATACCCCTGGGAGCCCTACACTGCCGGTAGCTGCCCCCCTCTCCATCCCTGAGCTTCCCTCTACAGAATCCTGCCCGCCCCCTCCCTCACCGGAGGACAAGAGGTCACGGCACGCCGGCTGAGCACCTCTGCGGGCATCCCCACACTCCCCACCTGCTTTCACTAACCCTGTTTGTGTTGTGTCTGTGCAGGTGTTACCCTCAGGTTTCACTCCCTCCTCCTCAGCAGGACACACACTACATACAACATGGTTGGCATTAGCAGCAGACAAATCAATACACTCTTGGGGGGCCGAACTTGGGGGTTCAGAGGGTACATACTGCGATACTAGACGCCCCAAGTCGGTCCCTAATAAAACATTTGCGGGAATATTTGGCGTTACTCCCACCTCCCGCATCCCCCTTCCGGCACCCCAGTCCAAATACACCATGGCAACGGGAAGTGCCGGCTCCACGCCTCCAACCCCGGAGACGGAAAGAGTCTTTCCTGGTACCAAGTCCTGGGGGGACACCACCTCAGGCCGTACCAGTGTTCGTTCAGCGCCCGTGTCCCGCAGTCCCATGACCGCAGAACGGCCTATGGTGACGGGTTGGATGTTGTCCAGGGACCTACCACCACCCCCTCCCACACACAAAACATTGGGCGCTCTCTGGGACTGGGATGGGGTCTTTTGGCGCTGGGGACACTCAGCCCTAAAGTGTCCTGGTTTGTTGCATAGATGACAACGTCTTACGTCTGGTCCTTGCCTGGAGAGGGCAACAGGGGGATACACCCCTTGTGTTCTAGGGGCCGGGGAAACGGGGGCATGACTGGGCTTACCCCCTCTCCAGGTGCTGCTGGCAGACTTCTTCAGCTCAGGCGCCCTGTTATTGGCATACTCGTCTGCCAGGGCGGCTGTAGCAGAAGCCCCTGTTGGTTTTCGGTCACGGAGGAACTGTCGGAGGTCCTCTGGGCAGTTCCACAAGAACTGCTCCGTGACGAACAGTTCCTGGACCTCCTGGCGGGTAGTAAGCGCTAGACCCGAGGTCCAGTGCTCTGCGGCTCTCAACAGCGCCCGCATATGATCGGTCCAGGTGTCCTTGGGGCCACGCAGCAGGCTCCGGAACTTCTGGCGGTATCCACCGCTGCCACCAATGTGATGAAAGCCGGCCGGTGGGTGCAGCTCTCTGGCGCCCCCTTTCCTCTCAGGTCAGTCAAGGTACTGCACCTAGAGAAAGTAGTGCCAGGAAGCTGCAACCAGCGCAGGGAACACGGTAGTGTGTTATCCCTTCAACGTCACTAAACCGTAACGTCACTACACAGCACAACTCGCTAGCGCCCTCTTAGCCTCAGGTCAGTCAAGGAACTGCACCTAGGATAAGCGGTCGCCAGGGAGACTGTCCTGTAACCTACTGGGTATCGGGGCCCTCTGTAGTGAGGGCGGTATATATATCTTCCTTGGCCGCGCCAGGAATATATATATCTGAACCTCCGACCGTCACTACCAGCCTTCCCCAATCCCCAGTTGGTATGCTGCCACCAGTCCCTATTTTAGATATACGCCCAGTCCGTGAATGGGCCTATATCGGGTCAGGAACCAACCCTGGGTAGCGTTTTTGGCTTGAGCCGAGCTCACACGGACGTGCGTTCGTTATGCAGAATAAAAGGCAGGCCCACAATTACTTGAGGTAATTGATTATAATAATACACTAGATACACGATATACAACTAAATATACACAGGTATAAGGTCAGGCTAAACTATACAACAATGGAATACAACACACAGAATCACCACAGCATATCAGTTACCGGTTTCTTGATTTTCTTGTGACGCAGGGAGAGGATTCTGCGATCGCAGGCACGGTTCTTTGTTACAGGCTGAGGCCTACCACCGCATGGTCAAACTGCTCCTCCCCTTGGTGGCCTCAGCTGGTGCTCAGATGTTCAGCACACCACTCTTGGGTCAAGACTGACTTGTCTCTTGTCTGTCCTGCTATCTTACCTGCCCCGTCCCGCCCACTGCTGGTGAGGTCAGCTGGCTCAGTCTCCACCCTCAGGTCTAACTTCGATCAGAAGCCCAAATTCTATGGAACCCAATAACTTCTTCTGGGATGGTCTCATGATACCCCCAGGGGTTCCCATGGATTCGGGCCGCCGTAACCGACCTTTTGATATCAATTATGATACCATACGGTCCTCAGGAATGGCTCCGCGCTATATCTTGGCTTCCAGAGCACGTACAAACGTCTACCGCGGAGGCTTGTGTGCGCAATGGCTCCGGGACGCCGTGATATTTTTTTATTGGCCCATCCCACGCAACATGCGTGTACTATTCATGTTTCTATATCTTATGCCTCCATGCTTGTGACAGACAAAGAAACTAGTCCTATGGGACAAATGGTCAGTTACAGATGGACGAAGCACCCCCCCCTGCTGGCTGTGTTTCCTCTCGAAGTCTTTGAAGCTCCTAGCATTCAAGTGTTAAGTAGGCTTCTTATCTTACAGGAGCCTGGATGGGGGGAAACTATCTAGTTGACGTTTTAACAGAAGGTCCCAAGGGTGGGGGCTGCTGAAGTGTGGCCATCCCTGGATATGATTTATCATTACCAAGATGGCGGCTACAGGTTCATGACTGTAGAACTGTACCAATCTGACCTTACGCGTCCTCGAGGGGGTGCGGAACATCACATTGTTGCAAAAGGCGGATCCATATCACGTGATCTGTCTGACTTAATTGTGACGTCAGGCGGGTGGCAGGGTGTGGATCCATCACAAGTGATGGCAGCTGTGTGATTCTGCGGGGTTTCTCTGGTGCCATTTCTTCACAACATCTGTATATAATAACTTTGGTAGGAGCACCATCTTAAAGATGTTCCCAAGTTTTAAAGACAAGCAATACTTTTGACTTTTAATTTATAAATCAATAGCACATACAGAACAGACCAAAAGTTTGGACACACCTTCTCATTTAAAGATTTTTCTGTATTTTCATGACTATGAAAATTGTACATTCACACTGAAGGCATCAAAACTATGAATTAACACATGTGGAATTATATACATAACAAAGCAAAGCAGTCATCAAAGTAAAAGGTGGCTACTTTGAAGAACCTAGAATATAAGACATATTTTCAGTTGTTTCACACATTTTTGTTAACTATATAATTCCACATGTGTTAATTCATAGTTTTGATAACTTCAGTGTGAATGTACAATTTTCATAGTCATGAAAATACAGAAAAATCTTTAAATGAGAAGGTGTGTCCAAACTTTTGGTCTGTACTGTATGAAAATAAGTAACTTTCTAATATATCGTATCAGAGAAATGTGCTTCTTTCTCCTCTTGGATTTTTCAATTTTAATTCACTGGTAAACTCTATCTTCAGATTGTCTGGTGGTTGTAAAGTTCTAATCTGCTGCAAGTTCTCCTGAAACAACAGTTACTCTTTTAATGCAACTGTCGTTTCAGGAGAACTTGCTGCAGAATGTCTCTGTTTACAACTAACTCCTCCTCCCCTTTCCATAGAACTTTATGATAAGCAATTATCTCATCTCTGAAGACAGCTTTAACAGACTTTAGCCATTAATTGAGTGAAAGATCAAGGAGGGAAAAAGAAGCAGATTTATATGATAAGATAATTTACAAAGTTGCTTATTTTCAAGTATACTATTGATTTATGAACTAAAAACTAAAAGGACTGTTATTAGCGTTGAGCGAGCACTAAAATGCTCGTGTGCTCGAAGCTCGGGCCGAGCTCACCGTGATACTCAGGTGCTCGACCCGAGCAACGAGACAAATGTTAGTCTATTTTTGCGGCGGCACCCCCGGCAGTCTGTAAAAGCCTAAAAAGTGCCCAAAAAGATAGTGACAGTGTTCAAATGACATGGGGACAGCATGGGGATCGCCCCAGGAAGAATTTCTGACCCCCAGGTCACTGCTGTCAACAACGTGGTCAGAGGTATTAAACCACTTTTACGGGCTCACAATAAAACGTTCAAAAACGAAACTGAAAATGCTTTCCTGTGAAATATGTTAAGGAACTTCCTTTCCAGGGTAAAGACTTGTGTATAAGGTAAAATAAATAACCAAAAACAAAAATACTCCTCCACACCTTGGGCTATGTTCACAAGTAGCATTTTTTATGCGTTTTTGCACTTTTGTATTGCTTTCAACCGTGACAAATGCATTCACCGGGAAATGTCATTTTAACATTTTACAACCTTATCTGGCCATGTGCTGTGTGACACATCCATACAGTGCTGAAAAGACATGGGAACAGCATGGGGAAGACCCGTGGAAGCATCTCTGACACCCAGGTCTCTGCCTAAAAGTGTGCCCATCAGAAGTCATCCTTGCCGCATCAGATGATGCAGACTTGCAACTATCCCCGTGCAAGTCCTTGTCCCAGGGCAGTGTTCAATTGTACCTCCCCCATTCCTTGCAATGCAAGCGCAAGTATGCAGCCTGCCACCCATCCACCCCCAGGCTGCAATACCATAATGCTAGCTTGCTTGAACTTGAAATTGGGCCTTTTAGGCATGTGGAGGCAGACGTCGGACACCATGTCATGGCTGCGTCGGCGGCCTGGTATCCATACTCAGTCCCCAGCTGCCCGGCGGCCGGGTGTCCACACTCGGTCTCCAGCCGCCCCGCGGCCGGGTGCCCACACATGGTCCCCAGCCGCCTGGGGGCGGCCGGGTGTCCATAAAGGGTCCACAGCCGCCCCTATTTGAAGGACAGCCTAACCACAAACACATGGACAAGTGAATGTGGCCAGGGATGGTCCATCTGACTGACGCCTTCACACTGGGTTAATATTGTGGAAGCCGGGACACAGTTGGACACTGGAATGCAACACGTCCTCCAGACATAGAGGAATGTGAGTCCTGGGTGAATCATGCTTTAACACAAAGTTCAGAAGGTAGGCAGCGGTAGTGGTCGGCCTCCTACACAACGAGTAAATTATTCATGATCATGAGGCCATCCATCTCCTTAGCTTTCTGTTCCTTGAAATGCAAGCGCATGTATGTAGTAGCGGCTAGGCCTGAGGTGGTCAGCGTTTTGGCGCATATCCTACCTCCTCCGAGGATTGCTGGATGTTTTCCTGCTACTATCCCAGTTCTATGACTCCCATTAAAACAAAGCTTCAGGTGATGAATGATGGATGAGGTGGTGGCAAAGGAGAAAGAGCAGGAGGAACAGGGACCATTCACATCAATATCAGGCCAGTCATCCACACATGTCTTGTAGGATATGTTTCTGTACCAAAAGGAGCGGTTCGGCTACACAGTTATAAGGCATACAGTGAGTGCAATGCCTACCAAAAATTTCGAGGCACTCCAATGCCCCTTGGAAGTGACATGGAGGTCAGAGGGCCTTAACTAAACCGTTTTTTCCATTTATAGCAACTGGGTCTCCTGTACACTGTTGGCCTAAGCAGTGAATGGAAGGTTTGCCAAAAATTATGAGGAACTGCAATGCCCCTTGAAAAAGACGTGGATTACAGCGTACTAAAAACCTTCTACCCATTATTGGGGAGTGGGTCTCCCTTAGTGTTCGCCTATGCATTGGAAAGCAAAAGCTGACTAAAATTAGGAGGAAATGCAATGCCCGTTAGAAGAGTCGTGGAGGTTAGAGTAGCTTAAGAAGACTGTTTTAATGCCCCTTGGAAGAGTGGTGGAGGTCGCAGTGGAATAAAAAGACAATATCAATGCCCCTTGGAAAAGTGGTGGAGGTCGCAGTAGCTTAACAATACGGTTTTAATGCCCCTTGGAAGAATGGTGGAGGTCGCAGTGGAATAAAAAGACCATATCAATGCCCCTTGGAAAAGTGGTGGAGGTCGCAGTAGCTTAACAAGACGGTTTTAATGCCCCTTGGAAAAGTGGTGGAGGACGCAGTAGCTTAACAAGATGGTTTTAATGCCCCTTGGAAGAGACGTGGAGGTTGCAGTAGCTTAACAAGATGATTTTAATGCCCCTTACAAGAGCCATGCAGTACAGCATATTAAAAACATTATTCCCATTATTGGGGAGTGGGTCTCCCATAGTCTTTGCCTATGCCTTCAAAGCAAAACCTGCCAAAAATTAGGACGGAGGAACTTGCAATGCTGGCAACACGGACCACGGTCACCCTGGTGATATAGTGGTGGTGGAGGCTGAGGATAAGGAGAAGAGCAAAAAACAGCCGAAATGAGGAAGCGTATACCCATGTGTGGGTGTGAAGCGGTGCATGGGAATACACCTCCCGAAATAACACAGTGGATTTGACTTTGTTACTCTGCTGTCATTTGGTGGTGATGAGAAGTCTGGCGCAGCCCTTGTTCATTTTGATAAGGGTCAGCTTGTCAGCATTGTCAGTTGACAGGCGAGTGTGCTTATCAGTTATAATTCCCCCAGCGGCACTAAAAACACGCTCCGATAACATGCTAGCGGCAGGGCAGGCCAGGACCTCCAAGGCGTACAGAGCGAGTTCATTCCAAGTGTCCAGCTTGGATACCCAATAATTAAAAGACACAGAGGAATCACGGAGGATGCTGGTATGGTTGGCAAGGTGCTCCCTCACCATCTTTTGAAACTTTCCACTCCTTCTGAGAGTACCCCACGCCTCAGGGCCTGTAAGCTGGGCGGGTCTCAGAAAACTGTCCCAGAATGTTGACAGTGTTCCCCTGCCTCTGCTGGATTGGAGTTGCGTCTCTCTCGCCTGTACGCCTTGGTTGGTCAATGAACTGTGACCTCTGCCGCTAGCGTGTTCAGATGGGAATTTTTTTAACAGTAATGCAGCAAGGGCCTTCTGGTACTGCCACATTTTTGTAGACCTCTCCACCTCAGGAATAAGAGAGTGAAAGTTCTCCTTGTAGCGGGGGTCTGAAAGTGTCACCAAACAGTAATGACTGTCACCCAACATTTTGACAACGCGAGTGTCACGGTTAAGGCAGCGTAACATAAAGTCAGCCATGCATGCCAGACTGGTAACAGGCAAGACTTCCGTGTCCTCACCAAGATGACGACTGATCATGCTCTCCTCCTCCTCCTCCCCTCTGTCATCAGGCCACCCACGCTGAACCGACTGTATGACAGTTGTACAGGTACTACCGTCTATAGCGCATGATACCAGCTCCTGTTCTTCTTCCTCCTCCTCCTCCTCCTCTCCCTCATTGTTCCCCAATGCACATTGGGATGAGATGAGGCTGGGCTGTGTGTAATCGCCCATTATGGCTGCTTGATCCATCTCCTCATACTCTGGCTGCAATGCCTCCTCTTTAATTCTCTGCAGAGAGCGTTGCAAAAGACAGACAAGTGGGATGCTGACGCTAATGATGGCATCATCGCCACTCACCATGTTGGTGGACTTCTCAAAGTTTGTCAGGATGGTACATATGTCAGACATCCAGGTCCACTCCTGAGGTCTTATGTGTGGAGTCTGACCTGAATATCGACGGCCTTGTTGCAGCTGGTAATCCACAACTGCTCTCTTCTGCTCACAAATCCTTTGCAACATGTGGAGGGTAGAGTTCCAACGTGTGGGGACATCACACACCAGTCGGTGTGCCGGAAGCTGCAAACGCTGCTGCAACACAGCAAGGGCGGTGGAAGCTGTAGCCGTCTTCCGAAAATGAGCTGACAGGCGGCGTACTTTGACGAGCAGATCTGGCAACTCGGGGTACGATTTAAGAAACTGCTGAACCACGAGGTTAAGCACACGACCATGACTGGATGTAGGTTCAGCGGTCTCAGCCACAGATCTGCCTGCTCTTTCATAGCTGTCCACAACTCACAAGCAGTGTGAGGATTATCACCTAAGCTTATGAGTTTCAGCACAGCCTGTTGCCGCTTGGCTGAGGCAGTACTTCCAGCTTGTAACTGATGTGGTGATATCTGAGATGGAGGCTGAACATGAGGAGGAGGAGGATGATGCGCAGGAGCTGTACACTGTGGGGGCAACTCTGACTGACATAGGGCCCACAATCCTCGGTGTGGGGAGGATGTGTTCCGTCCCAAAGTCCGACTGGGTCCCGACTTCCACTATGTTTACCCAGTGTGCCATCAGGGAGATGTACCGTCCCTGGCCACAAGCACTTGTCCACGTGTCCCTTGTCAGGTGGACTCTCCCAGTAACTGCGTTGTTGAGGGCATGGCAGATGTTTTGGGACACGTGCTTGTGTAGTGTGGGGATGGCACACCGGGCAAAATAGTGTCGGCTGGGGACCGAGTATCGAGGGACGGCCACCGCCATAAGGTTGCGGAAGGATTCCGTCTCCACCAGCCTAAAAGGCAGCATTTCCAACGCAAGCAGTCGGGAAATGTGCGAATTTAGGACTGTGGCCTGTGGGTTGTTGGCTGCGAATTTGCGCTTTCATTCAAAGCTCTGGGATATGGACAATTGAACGCTGCGGTGGGACGTGGACGTTGATGCTGTTTCTTGAGAAACTGCCATAACAAGTGAAGACTGAGAGGAGGGGGCATCTTTGCATGCAGTATGGACAGGGGATTGCCTTGCACGCACAACAGGGGGTTCTATTACACGCACAACAGCGGAAGAAGCAGTGGTGACACCAGCTGACACTGGTTATGGACCCTGGGGTTCGCCCCACAAAGTCGGGTGCTTTCCTGACATGTGCCTGATCATGCTTGTGGTGGTCAGGCTGGTAGTTTTGTCACCCCTGCTGATGCTGGCATGGCAGGTGGTACAAATGGCCTTTTTGGGGTTATCAGCAGGGTCTTTAAAAAAATTCCAGACTCTGGAAGACCTACCGCTTGTACTGGCAACGTCCCTCGTGTTGGTGTTACGGGGAACTGTTGCCCGCCTTCTGTGTGCGGCCGCCACACTGCTTCTTCCTGCCTGTTGGGGTACTCTGCCTCCCTCCCCCTGTGTGCTGCTGGCCTCGCTCTGCGTGTCCTCCTGCCACGTTGGGTCAGTTAATAGATCATCCACCACCTCCTCCTCTTCCACTTGCGCACCACGATTCTCCTCCTCACTTTGTGGCAATTGTGTCTCGTCATCGTCCACCTCTTGTGACAAATTGCCAGCGTCGACTTCCTGTGGCCGTGGCTGTTCAAATATTTGGGCATTTCTACATGGGATCTCCTCTTCCACCACTTCAAGCGGAGCAGGCGAGGGGCACAAATATGGAAATGGACCAGTGAACAGCTCTTCAGAGTGTCCAAGTGTGGGATCAGTTGCTGTCTGACGACACTCGGCATGGTGGGAGGAAGGAGCATCAGGGTGAGGAGGAGTATGCGGTCGAGACTCACAGCTACTAAAACTTGACCGTGTGAAAGTCGGACTGGAGGTGGTGGTGCCCAGGTAACTGGAAATATTATCTGCTATCCAATTAATAACCTGTTCACACTGATCAGTTCGCAATAGAGGTGTTGTTATGTGCTTCCATAGTAATTCGGTCAAGAAGTGGGAGCGAGAAGATGTGGCTGTTGGTTGTGGCACATTTTCACCTTGGCCACGGCCTCGTCCTCTACACGCACCATCACCAGAACGTCCAGTTCCACGTCCCTTGCCATGCGCCTTGAACATTGTAAATGAAGTAAATTAGCTTACACTCGCACTCTCAATGGAAAAAGGGTAATAAAAATGAGATTAGAACCGTGGAAGAGGAAAACCACAGTTCTATTTCTCTGGCCTACACTAGAGATGAGCGTTGTTCTACTCGAACTGTTCGCCAATCTCAAATTCGAGCTGTTTTGGGCGGTGTTCGAGCCGTTCGGCGAACACGAACAATTTGAGAAAAATTTGGCTGTTCGAGGTTATGTTCGATAACTGTTCGTGCACCAAAATCATAACTGGATTTTTTCTCAGTAATGATGAAAATTAATGTTAATACGCAGTTTGAGTGTACAGCGGGGTGGGGGGAGGGGCAGGGGATGGATCTCTGCAGGAACAATGAAGATCTCCATTTTTTTTTCTCTTTCCCGCATTTGCAGTGGGGAGGTGCAATCTGTCAGCCTATCAGCAGCGCACACACGGAGCGAAGTGCTTTTTTTCACACAAGCAAGGGCATGTGTCATTGGCAGTGTATGTCACATGTCCTTGCCCTATAAGACCAAGCCATTTTCCCCGTCGCCACCATTTTCTCACTGCTGCAGCTGCGTGTTAGACGGCACCGCTGTTGCTGTGTGCGCTATACCTTGTTAATTTCAAGCCAATTTTCGCACAAATCTACAGATAGCTTGGGAGTAGGGAATAGTTGTGATTGCAGTCCTTTTAAGGACTAGGTTACAGCATTTCCTATGACTTTTATCAGGCAGGTCTGTGCTCTTAAATAGATAGATTGTGGGAGTAAAGACTAATTGTAATTGGAGTCCTTTTCAGGACTAGGTTACATCAGTTCCTATCAGTTTTTGCCAGGCAGGTCTGTGCCAGTGCTGTGCAAGTTTTTTTCACAGCATTTGGCTGAATCTAGCAAAGCTAATCCTTTTTGGCCTATTGCAGAGTGTGTTAGTCAGTGGAGTAGCCTATCTGTGTTGCAAGATATACCACCTGTGTATAGAATACCAATTTTTTTACTGCACCTAGTGAAGTAAAATCTTTTGGGCATAGCATCATTCTATTAGTCCATCTATACTGACCTCCATCAGGTTGCAAATTGAATATAATTTTTTTTCTGCATCTAGCTCTGAAAAAATATTGGGCTTCTAGCTGTGTGTGGAACTTGTTGTACTAGTCCATCTATACTGACCTCCATCAGGTTGCAAACTGCATATATTTTTTTCTTCATCTACCTCTGAAAAAATATTGGGCTTCTAGCTGTGTGTGGGACTTGTTCTATTAGTCCATCTATACTGACCTCCATAAGGTTGCAAACTGAATATAATTTTTTTCTGCATCTACCTCTGAAAAAATATTTGGCCTTCTAGCTGTGCTTGGGACTTGTTCTATTAGTCCATCTATACTGACCTCCATAAGGTTGCAAACTGAATATAATTTTTTTCTGCATCTACCTCTGAAAAAATATTTGGCCTTCTAGCTGTGTGTGGGACTTGTTCTATTAGTCCATCTATACTGACCTCCATCAGGTTGCAAATTGAATATAATTTTTTTCTGCATCTAGCTCTGAAAAAATATTGGGCTTCTAGCTGTGTGTGGGACTTGTTGTACTAGTCCATCTATACTGACCTCCATCAGGTTGCAAACTGCATATATTTTTTTCTTCATCTACCTCTGAAAAAATATTGGGCTTCTAGCTGTGTGTGGGACTTGTTCTATTAATCCATCTATACAGACCTCCATCAGGTTGCAAACTGAATATAATTTTTTGCTGCATCTACCTCTGAAAAAATATTTGGCCTTCTAGCTGTGTGTGGGACTTGTTCTATTAGTCCATCTATACTGACCTCCATAAGGTTGCAAACTGAATATAATTTTTTTCTGCATCTACCTCTGAAAAAATATTTGGCCTTCTAGCTGTGTGTGGGACTTGTTCTATTAGTCCATCTATACAGACCTCCATCAGGTTGCAAATTGAATATAATTTTTTTCTGCATCTAACCCAGCCAATAGTTTTGGCCTAATACCACAATTTGGCCACTCAGCTCTGCTCGGTTCCCATCCATTGTTTTTTTGTGCAAACAACTCCAGAGTTGTGAATTAGTTAACCACCAAAATGAGTGGAAAAAGGCCTGCTGCTGGTGGAAAGGGGAATAGGCGTGTTGGGAAGGGGAAAAAAGGTTGTGTTCGTGGGGTAGGTGTTAAAGCAACAGTAACATCTGCAGAAGAAAGACCATCTTCCAGCCAAACTAAAATGTCTACTTCTTTTAGCGGACAATGTGATAAGATCCCTTTCTTACGGCCACGCCAATCGCTACAAATTCCAGATGAGGCACAAAAACAGCAGGTGCTTCAACGGATATCAAGTGCTCCTTTAAGTGGGCTCTCCTCCACATCAACTTCAACATCACAAATACTCCAGTCCTCAAAGGTGTCACCCCAATCGCACTTGCTTCCTCACAGCTCCCAAATCTCCAGCTGCCCATCTGAGTATGAGGTAGAACAGATGGTTGAGTCTGCAGAGCTGTTTACTCATACTATAGCCTGGGAATCAGAGGTCGACTCCAGCGCTTCTGTGAATCCAGACGAGGAAATGATCTGCACTGATGCCCAGAATCTTTATGAGTCGGATCCAGGACCAGACGCAGAAGGTTTTGACCATAATGTAGACCCTCATTCCCAAACTGTAACTCCTGTTGGTGAAGACAATGAGGAAGACGATGATAAGACTCAAATACCTGATTGGAGCGACCACTTTAGTTTTTTGTCAGGGCAGGAACAGGTTGGCTCTGAGGACGACGGGTGTGATAACGCACAGGGTGATGATGATGAGGTTGGAGATCCCACTTACTGTCAACCCACAGTCAGCCAAGAGATGAGGTCAGCAGAGGAGGTGGAGGAAGATGCTAGTGACGACGAGGTCAGGTTGCGCCTTCCTGGACAGAGACGTAGTACTGGAAGCACGTCAACAACTGCATCCTCAAACACAACTCTGCCTCTCACCACAAGTCGTGGTGGCTCTTCAGGTCGCATGGGTGCTAAGCCTTGCATAGCCTGGGCATTTTTTCAGATCGATAAAGATGACCCAACTCGTGTTATCTGTAACATTTGTCAGCAAAAGCTAAGTAGAGGCCAAAAAATACATAGTTTGAGTACTTCATGCATGAACCGGCACATGGACATGAAGCATAAGTTGCAGTGGGAAGCTCAGTGTGCTACAATGCGGCCTAGCTGGCCGGGCCAACCACCGTCTGCCATATCTTGTGCATCCGCGGCCTCTTCATCCTCTGTGACTGGGGGGACAGCAGTCACACCTGTTTTGGGGCGCAGACCTGCCACCTCTTTACCCGCAACAGCCAGCGTGATTGGCAGGTCATCATTTTCTTTGGAGGTGGTAACACCAGCTGGTGTTGAGCGCTGTCCGACATCGATAGCACCACCTTTGGATCAAGGCAACCTAACATGTCCGTCTGCATCTTCCTCACAGACCGGCAGTTTGCCGGGGACACCCTTATCAACCCCGTCTAAGCACAATAGCCAGCCCTCGATCCCTCAGATGTGGACAAGTAAAAGACCATTTCCTCCTAGCCATGAGAAAGCTAAGAGGTTGAATTTCACCATCTGCAAGCTCTTGGCTACAGAAATGCTGCCTTTCCGCCTGGTGGACACAGAGGATTTTCGAGACCTTATGTCCGTCGCAGTGCCCCAGTACCAGATGCCCAGTCGGCACTACTTCTCAAAGAAAGGTGTGCCTGCGCTCCACCAGCATGTCGCACACAACATCACCGCTTCTTTGAGAAACTCTGTGTGTGACAGGGTGCATTTCACCACAGACACTTGGACGAGTAGGCATGGACAGGGGCGTTACATGTCACTGACTGGGCACTGGGTAACTATGGTGACAGCAGGACAAGGGGCTGCTGTCCAAGTCTTGCCGTCCCCACGAGTTGTGCGTCAATCCTCTTTATGTCAAAGTTCCTCCACTGCTTCTGCCTCCTCAACCTCCTCTCGGTCCTCCACCTGCACCCAAAGCCTGTCTGGTCATGCCACAAGCTTTCTAACTGCGCAGAAGGGATCCTGCACACCTCCTTACTATGCAGGCAGTAGGGCTCAACGTCATCAGGCGGTTTTTACATTGAAATGTCTGGGAAATGTGAGTCACACAGCTGAGGAGTTGTGGTCAGCTCTGGAGAACCAATTTCATGAATGGTTGTCTCCACTGGACCTGAAACCAGGGAAGGCCGTGTGCGACAATGCTGCAAACCTGGGTGCGGCCCTTCGCCTTGGCAATGTCACACACGTGCCTTGTATGGCTCACGTGTTGAACCTGGTTGTCCAGCAATTTTTAGCCCACTATCCCAGACTAGATGGCCTTCTGCAGAGGGCACGGTCGCTGTGTGCTCACTTCCGCCGTTCGCATCCCGCAGCTCAGCGACTTACATCTCTACAGAAGTCGTTGGGCCTGCCACTTCACCGGCTAAAATGCGATGCGCCTACCCGGTGGAATTCAACTCTGCACATGTTGCAGCGACTGTGGCAGCACCGACAAGCCCTGGTGCAATACGTTCTGATGTATAGCCTGGGCCAACGAGATTCAGAGGTGGGGCAAATCACGCTGGAGGAGTGGTCTCAGATCAGGGACCTATGCACCCTTCTGCACAGTTTTGAAATGGCGACGAAGATGTTTAGTGCTGACGATGCCATTATCAGCATGACTATTCCGGTGATTTTACATGCTGGAGCACATGTTAAACAGAATTCGGAGTCAGGTGGTGGCACAAGAGGAGGTGGAGGAAGTAGAGGAGGAGGAGTTGTATGCGGAAGGGCTAACATCTGCAAGGTCCAGACAGTCGGCAGCACCAAGGCGGCAGGCATGTGAGGGTGGGGGAGATGGTTTTACCAGGGCGCATGGTAGCAGCCAAACTAGTGAGGAAGGTGCAGGAGCCCAGGAAGAAGTGGAGGACGAACTGATGGAAGACTCATCAGATGAGGGAGACCTTGATCACATTTCTGTTGTGCGAGGTTGGGGGGAGAGGACAGAGGAAGGAAGCATGATTGTTACCTCGCCACCAACACAACAGGGACTTGGTGCTCCTGGATGCGCAACACACATGAGTGCCTTCTTGCTGCACTACCTGCAACATGACCCTCGAATTGTGAGAATTAGAAATAATCCTGACTACTGGGTTGCCACACTGTTAGATCCCCGGTACAAAAGTAAATTTGCAGAAATTATTCCTGCCATAGAAAGGGATGCACGCATGCAGGAGTATCAGCAGAGACTGTTGCAGAATCTTACATGTGCTTTTCCAGAAAATACCAGTGGTGCACGTAGTGAATCTCACAGTTCCAACTTGCCAACCGTGGGACCGTCAAGTGTTCAGCACTCAAACCGTAACAGAACCACAGTATCTGCTGGTAACATCAATTTTGCGGAATCATTTCACCACTTTTTTAGCCCATCCTTTGCAAGGCCACAGGAGACACATAGTCAACGCCTAGAGACGATGGTACAGGAGTATCTCCAAGTAAACATTGAAGCCACGACTGTGTCACTGGACCCTTGCTCTTTTTGGGCTTCCAATCTGGATAAATGGCCGGAGCTAGCCACTTACGCCTTGGAGATCTTGTCATGCCCCGCAGCCAGCGTTCTGTCTGAACGTGTGTTCAGCGCTGCTGGTGGTGTGCTGACAGATAAGCGCACGCGGCTCTCCACTGAAAATGTAGACAGACTCACGTTCATAAAGATGAACAAATCATGGATCCGAAATGACTTTTCTACCCCTGTGTCATCCTGGGGAGAGTAAAAGCTTGATGATTGGTTAAAATCACCCTACCAACCGTTTTAAGCTTTCAAATTACTAATCATGTTTATCTGTATCTTGGCTGGAAAATAATTTGGGCTTTGTAGTAGTGTGCAGCACTGATTCTATTAGGCCATCTATAATAAGCTCCACCAGATTTAAAATTACTAATCATGTTTATCTGTATCTTGACTGGAAAATAATTTGGGCTTTGTAGCAGTGTGCAGCACTGATCCTATTAGGCCATCTATACTAAAGCTTCACCAGATTTAAAATTAATAATAATTTTTAGCTGCATCTAGCCCGGAAAATAATTTTGGGGCTCCGAGATGCGCAAGACACATAAGTGCCTTCTTGCTGCACTACCTGCAGCATGACCCTCATATTGTCAGAATTCGAAGTAATCATGACTACTGGGTTGCCACACTCTTAGATCCCCCAAACTTTTCGATCAACCTTTTCATTTTAATAAAGACCAAAAAAATGGTCATTTTTGAAATTATAAGCATTAGCAGGTTGTTAGAAACTGAAATCAAACAGTTTTCAACTCAAAACTTTATTCTAGGTGATGTTACATTTTCACATAGGACCCCTTGTTCGAAAGGAGCTTCTGAACTCTCTCGTCCTTTGAATTTGTCAGGTTTTGGATGGTTTCTGCTTCAATTGTTTTGCATGAGGACAGAATACCCTCCCAGAGCTGTTGCTTAGATGTGAACTGCCTCCCGCCATCATAGACACTCCTTTTAATGATGCTCCAAAGGTTCTGAATGGGGTAGAGGTCAGGGGAGCATGGGGGTCACACCATAAGTTTGTCCCCTTTTATGCCCATATCAGCCAGAGATGCAGATGTTTTATGTGCAGCATGAGATGGTGCATTATCATGCAGAAAAATGATCTTGCTGTGAAATACACGGTTCTTCTTCTTGAACCATGGCAGGAAGTGCTGTTTGAGAAAATCCACATACATTATGGAGTTCATCTTTAGCGCCTTCAGGGATCCTAAAGGGGCCGACAATCTCTCTCCCCATGATTCCAGCCCAAAACATTACTCCACCTCCTCCTTGTTGGCGCTGTAGCCGTGTTTGCGTGGGGTGTCCATCAACCAGCCATCCTCCACTCCATCCATCTGGACCATCGAGCGCTGCACAGCACTCATCCGTGAACAAAACAGTTTTGAAATCAGTCTTCATGTAATGTTTGGCCCACTGGAGCCGTTTCTGCTTGTGTGAAGTGGATAGAGGAGGTCGACAGGATGGCGTATGCACAGCTGCAAACCTCTGAAGGACCCTGCATCTTGTTGTTCGGGGGACGTTGGAGGCACAAGCAGCTTCAAAAACTTGTCTGCTGCTATGACAAGGCTTTTTTGCCGCTGCTCTTTCAACCTGACGTAATTGCCTGTAGGAAAGAGTCCTCAATTTGCCCTTATCAGCATGCACACGTGTGTACTGTGAATCAGCTACATACTTCTTGATTGCCAAGACACTTCATCCTGATCATCGCACAATGTTGATTGTAGTCATGCCTTGACCTAAACACTCCACAATTTGTTGCTTCTCAGCAGCCGACACATCCTTTTTCTTTCCCATTTTGGCAGAAAATGTAGGCTGCTTAATAATGTGAGAGAGCCTTCTTAAGTAGTCTTGCCTTTCATTGGACACACCTGCCAAACTAATTAGCACAGGTGTCTGCAATTGCTTACAGTGATATAAAGAGCCCTGACACACATCACCATCAATGAGTTTAACTGACAAACAAACAAATTCTTCCCTTATCACTCCTAAACGCTTTTTGCATAATAATTTGGAACGCAGTGTACATGTGCTTTTCCACAAAACACCAGTGGTTCACGTAGTGAATCTTACAGTTCTAACCTACCAACCGTGGTCTGTATGGAGTTGTTCAATAAAGGGCCCAAAATTAAGATAACATAGATGGGAGAGGTCTCTATGAATAGGAATTCCTAAGTATTTGATACCCTGTGAGGGCCAGGCAAAGGGAAAGTTGGACTGGATGGAATCCTATATGGATTTGGGGAGGGAGACATCGAGGGCCTCAGACTTCGCTGCATTGATTTTAAAATTTGACCATGTAACAAAGTGATCTATTTCAGCCATAACAGCATGGATGGATATATGTGATTGAGTGATATATACTAGGACATCATCAGCAAATAGAGAGCACTTGTACTCGGTGCCTCCCACCTCAATCCACCTAATATTGGGGTTATGGCGAATTGATGAGAGCAGGTGCTCCGTCACTAGGATGTATAAGAGAGGGGACAGAGGACATCCCTGCCTTGTCCCATTGGTGATTGTGAAAGGTGATGAAAATGTTCTGACGCACCCCCTGGGCCTTGGGACACGCGGAGCCGGACCCTTTTTGGTGGATGCTGGTGGTTGTAGTCTTCGTGGCGGCGACCCGGTTCCGTGGCTCAGGGTGGTCAAACCAGTGGCGGAACTATTTATGTGGTTTTGATGTTTAAATGTCCGACTACGCCACCCGTGGATTGCGGTCAGAGTGAACCGCCGCTACAGGGCAGACCGCTGAGGCTGGTGTTGTGGGTGCAGCAGAGCGTAGCATAACTCCCCACGGGAGGAGTATAGCCTCAGGGCAGTGTATGCGGAGGATGGGGGTGATGGTGCAGGGCAGCAGCAGTAACGACACGGAGTCAGTGATGCAGTTCAGGGCCTTTACTCACAGTTCTTATTATCCAGACCACGTCTGCAGGTAACGGCTGCCCACGTCGTACTGTGCTCACCAGGTGAGGGGCTCAGACAACTCCCAGATAACTTTGGAGCGCTTCACAGGACCCCCTTTGTGTGTCCTTTGTCTGGCCTTTCTTACCAACACTTCTGTCCGGCTGCCTCGGGCCTCCTCTTGGTAAACTTGGCGCCAGTTTCCCTGACCCTATGTGGTGCCTTCCTAGCGGGTGTAGCGAGGGGCTGCGCCACATAAAATGTCAGAGCCTCCGGTTTCTAGCTGAGGGTCGTTTCCTGCCTCCACTAGTTCGGGGACCGGTCTCCCCCTTTGGCCTGACCCCTCCACGCAGGTGGATTCGGGCGTGCGGTGGCGACTCGCCCGTCCGCACCCCTTGGATCCCTTCATTCCTCGTTCCTGGAGCCCTCTCCGCTCCTCTTCCTTCCTTCTCCCTCTTGCAGGCCTGGGCCTCTGTTACTAGGCCCGCCTCCGGAGCAGAGCTCATGCAGAGCCCCTGCTCCCTGCCACTTCTGCTCAGACTTCTCTGCACTGAACTAAGATGGTGCCCACCTTTTATACTCCCTTCTCAATGCACCCAGGAACTGCTTCCTCCCTGCTCCTGCACTACAGGGTTCCCCTTCCTCAGTGTTCCCTCCCCCCACTCCAGCCAGGGACAGGGACTGTCGTGCCCATCTCAGGGGCATATTGGTCGCCCTGCCCCACGGCAATGTGGTGTAATGCATGCAGGTTTCGGGTCCTGATCCACACTCCATCCTTACATGAGAGTGAAATATCACACCTCTGGGTGAGGTGCAATACGTCTGTAGCAACCGAGCCCTCAGGGTACTACAGTTCCATTTATCTTCAGCCTAGGTGACGTATTGTGATACAGGGCCGTGATTTTGGCTATAAAAGGGTCCCCTAGACCCCTACCCCAAGCATTTTAAGAGAATCATATATGGCGTGCCAGGAGACTCTATGGAATGCTTTCTCAGCATCCAACGAGAGTATCTACTTACAAATTTTTAACTGCATCTAGCCCAGGAAATACTTTGTGCCTAGTAGCAGTGTCTGCTAGTCAGCGGATTATCCCGGCTGTTAAGCAAGCTACACCACCTGTAGTTTGGACACTTAATTTTTTCAAAGGAAATGCTTCGGGACCACGGGATACTCAGTGAAGAGCATCAGGAGGCACCCCAAGGCATAGGGGCTGGGACTGGCAGTAGGATGCCTTGCGGTGGACAGCCGAGCTCGATCCTTATAAAAGCTTTTTAACTACAGCAGCTTTAGTGGACGCTACTGGAACTGGAATTACGTGGCTGCTGGCATGAGACTTGCCCTCCAATAGATCCTTGTAAATGGATTTAAAGTGTATTCATTCAAATTAGAGAGACAATTTAAATTAAAAAACTTAGAGCTGCCTCCACCACAGGGGGGCTCGCTCGACCCACCAGCGGACAGGCACCAGTATTGGGAGAGGGGGGCTGGCCATCAGGGTTCACCGCGGCTCTGGCACAAACCCGGCGACACGGAGGTGGCACGGGCAGGAGCGGACTGAACGTGTCGGCTTCTCACTTTTTGGATTTTAGAAGGGCATGACATGCCTATATCTGTGTCTCCCCCTCCTTTTACTCCTCCACCTCTTTTCTTTTCTCATGACTATATGTACTTGTCACTTTTCCATGTGTTAGTTGTGTCTTCTGAGCAGTTTGTCAGCTTTTGGACACCTTTGAAGGTGTTTTCTATGTGTTTCTATGTGTTTTTGTTTGCCTGCCATTGGTTTTAATGGTGTTCGAAGGTGTTCGACGAACAGTTCGACGAACAGTTCGGCGAACACACGGGTGTTCGACGAACCGAACCGAACTCGAACACTACGGGGGTGGCTCAACACTAGCCTACACCAGAATCTTTTAAACAGATATATTGGTGTCTGAACAGTGAGGGAGACACTATTACTGGTTTTTTTTTACGGAAAAAATGCCCAAAGCAGGATAATACAGAGATTTGACCAGTGGAACTGCAAAACCACAGTTCTAGTTATCTGGCCTACACCAGACTCTTTTAAACAGATATATTGGTGCCTGAACAGTCACAGACACACTCAATTTTTTTTTTGGGGGGGGGGGATAACAAATGGTTAATAAGACGCGTATTTGTACAGTCTGACTGAGGAAAAAAAAAAAAAACAGGATTTAGATGAAAAAAAAAAGGATTTTTCCTGGCCCCTGAGACCAGGGGACAAGTCTAGCAATTTGACCAACAGGAGCACACAGGACTGTAATGCAGCGTTTGCTAGTATAACCAATGCGTCTCCTATACAGCCTGCCTGCCTGCCTGCCTGATATCTGGGATGGATATTAGTCCTGAGAAGGACTGTTTGTTTGATTTGGCAGGCTTTAGAGACCCTACACTACCCTACACGCACTATATATCTCTCCCTAACTCAGCAGCACTCTCCCTACACTGTCTGATCCGGAGCGACTGTGTCCAAGATGGCGGCGCCCGGTTTTAAATTCTCGAGGTGACGCTGTTCGGCCAGCCAATCACTGTAATGCCCACAAACAACATGGCTGCGGCATTACAGTGACTGGCTGGCAATCCCTGCATGTTCATTGGCTCTGTAAAGAGCGCCAAACGTGCAGGGCGGAGACCCGAGCTCCCGCCCGAGTAACCCTGAAATGCTCGGTGCTCGCCGAACATCCCGATTAGTGAGATGCTCGGGCGAGTATCGAGCAGTGTCTAGCATGCTCGCTCAGCACTAACTGTTATTCTTTAAGTTTACAAACACATTTCTTATTGGGACACACTTTAAATTACATACATTTATGAGCATTTTTATGAATGACAATGCCTAAATGAAAGAATGTATTAATTACCGATAATTTGGAGTTTTAAGATATTGTTGTCTGTGCAACTCCATCTACCAGATGTAAACTGAATCTAGCCCAAGTAACACGTGGGCCAGAGAACATGCCATAGTTATTCATAGTGTCAAGTACAGCTTCCAGCAACAACCTTGCATCAGCTAAATAAACCAGCATGCTGTTTTCCTATAACAGGGATGTTCTGAACCCCAATAGCCAGGGCTTTTGTTAAATGAGATCTGACAGGGGCTTCATCACAAATACAAATAGTGTGTAAAGTGAATTATGGGCAGCATTCTAGGATATGAAGTGAAGCAAGGCATTTCTGAATGCAGAGGTGCACAAGTAGGATCCCAATCCTTTAGTAAACTTGCAGAAGATACTTGGCACTCATTTGATGCGTTCAAACAGGAATTTTATTAAATGTGGAACATCCAGAAAAGAATAAAGTCGTTTCGGTCAACACAAGACCTTCATCAGTCCTCTGGATGGTGGGAGACTAAGGGTTGCAGCGCTAGGAGAATCTGCGGCATCCACTGCTTAGACATGAGCGCCACATGTCTAAGTGCTAGATGCCGCAGACTCTCCTAGCGCTGAGTGGTGGTGAGTGGTTTTAGCATTAGTGTTGCTATCTTTACTGTGGTTTTCTCATTTTCTCTTCTGGTTTCACTTCCTGGGGTTCTTGCAGAGGTACTTACATGGTTCTTGACTAGTCACCGACCGCTGTCCGGCTACAGTGGGCCTGGGAAGAGCTTTGCCAAAGTCCCCCTTCCATTTACTTGGAGCTAGGTAAAGAGTATTCCCAGCCCTCGAGGGCTCGCCTAGCGGACAGTTTGTGCCAAGTGCGTCTGTGGCTGCGCCTTTGGTGGTTTGGTGCCAGTCTTGCTGGGTCTTTCTGCAAAGCGTATAACAGAATAAACAGCCATATACAGTTAGGTCCATATATATTTGGACAGAGACAACATTTTTCTAATTTTGGTTCTAGACATTACCACAATGAATTTTAAACAAAACAATTCAGATGCAGTTGAAGTTCAGACTTTCAGCTTTCATTTGAGGGTATCCACATTAAAATTGGATGAAGGGTTTAGGAGTTTCAGCTCCTTAACATGTGCCACCCTGTATTTAAAGGAACCAAAAGTAATTGGACAATTGACTCCAAGGCTATTTCATGGACAGGTGTGGGCAATCCCTTCGTTATGTCATTCTCAATTAAGCAGATATAAGGCCTGGAGTTGATTTGAGGTGTGGTACTTGCATTTGGAAGGTTTTGCTGTGAAGTAAACATGCGGTCAAAGGAGCTCTCCATGCAGGTGAAACAAGCCATCCTTAAGCTGCAAAAACAGAAAAAACCCATCCGAGAAATTGCTACAATATTAGGAGTGGCAAAATCTACAGTTTGGTACATCCTGAGAAAGAAAGAAAGCACTGGTGAACTCATCAATGCAAAAAGACCTGGGCGCCCACGGAAGACAACAGTGGTGGATGATCGCAGAATAATCTCCATGGTGAAGAGAAACCCCTTCACAACAGCCAACCAAGTGAACAACACTCTCCAGGAGGTAGGCGTATCAATATCCAAATCTATCATAAAGAGAAGACTGAATGAAAGTGTGGTGCCCCTGAGGGTTCAGTCGCCACAGGGGTACTCCACCTCAGATTGAGGTGTGGTATCTCCACTCCCAGGTAAGGATGGAGTACCTCACAGGACCCCAACCACACACTCAACACTACACCACTCCAGTTCTGAAGGGGGCCTAAAGCACGATAGTGCAGCCCCGGGCATGAATGGATGAGTTGGGGGGAACCAAAGTTAGGGGGAACCACGTAGTGAGTGAGGGTGGAGGAAGTGTAGCACCCTGAGGATTCGGCTGCTACAGGGGTATTGCACCTCAACCCAGAGGTGTGATATTCCACTCCCGGGTAAGGATGGAGTGTGGGACTGAGCTCGGTAGGCTGCATGCACTACATACATCCCATTTCCGAGGAACAGACCAACGGTACTCCCACTTAGAAATGTGCAGGTACGACCGAGTCTGTTCCTGGCTGGAGTGGGAGGGGGGTGGAACATCCCATGTAGTGTAGGGGCAGATAGGGGGAGCAGTCTGGGTAGTGATAGGAGCTCATTGGGTGCTGGTCACCTGAGCTCACACATAGAGGGATATATAAGGTGGGCACCAACCAGAATCAGGGTCAGTTGTAGAGAACAAGTCAGATGCAGAGAGCAAGACAGCTGCAGAGGAGCAGACAGCAAGCAGAGAGGAAGTCAGCCTGCAGCAAGAGAGAGACCCTGAGTGAGAGAGGAGCAGAGAAGGAGTACCCAGAGGGGGAAAACAGAAAGGACCCAAGAACCCAAATTAAAGCACCGGGTGAGGAGTCAGCAAAAGGGTACCGGAACCCAAACTGGTGGGGGTAAAAACAATCCCCAGCCAGAGACCGGAGACCGTGGGCAGCGTCTGCCACGGTCACCCATCACATCCACCCCGAAGGCACACCACATGAAGGGTCAGGGAACCCAGGGCCAAGGGTGTCCCAACAGAAGGCCCGAGGGAGCTGGACCTAGGTGGATCACTGGTGGGGACGGCTGAAGAAAGGACAGAGGGAGAGCTCAGGGCCACGCTCCGGACTTGTTTGGGGGTTGGCTGGATCCAGGACCTGGTGGACGCAGCACGGCTCGGGTGGTCACTAGCAGCTGGAGTGACCAGTACAACATCTGCAGTAAGTAAACACCCTTAACTGCACAACCCGACTCTGTCTTCACTGCCGTCTGCACTACACCACCACAACCCCCATCCTCTGCGCCTGTCCCCTCTGAGGCTATACCCCTCCCGTTGGGGGTTATCTCACCAAGCTGCGCACCCACCATCAGCCTCAGCAGACCCTGCTGCAGCGGCGGCCACAGTGACCGCATCACAACGGGTGGCGTAGTCGACACAAAAGAACTTTAGTAACATCTGTAGGACTGCCACATAACACTGAGCTTGACGCCCTGGGCACGGGGCCGGGTCACAGCCGCTCGGAGACTACAACCCCCCATCTGATCCGGTGCCGGGTATTCCCCTCAAAAAGGAATATGTCCCAGGGGGCGCGTCAACTTTGGCGTAGTCGGCAGGATTACGTGCCCACAACAACCGGGTACTGCGTGCCTGAAGAAAAGTGCAAGTTTACCTCAGAAAGAAGTCTCCCGCCGGTTCCGGAGGGTCCACGCCATCGGACTCCATCACCAGTCGTTTCCCGCCGATTGTCCGCCATTTCCAACTTGTTCCCGCCATCTGCAGAGTTTCCCGCCACTGGGCGACGCTTCCCGCCAAAACCGCAGATTTCCCGCCTTGGAAGAGCAGCGGACGCCATTATGGGCGTGCCAAAGGAGGGCAAGAGGCCACCTCCCATCGTGGGCCAGGACAGAAAATGGCGCCAAAAGTGGAAACCGCCCCCACCAACAGAGACTGTGATGCTGGAGGTGTCTGTCAGCGTGAAAGAACTACCCCTGGAGCTGACAGTCACCGAGTTGCCCCGGGACCGCCCTCGAAGTGGGAGGAGACGAAAGAAAAGAACAAAGATGGGTGCCGCCTGGAGCAGTCTGGAGCGAGCGCACCCGGAGGCAAGAGGTCTAACGAGGAGTAGCGGAGAAGCTCACCCGGAGATGGAGAGAAAGCAGAACAGCACCGGCCCGCTGGCCAGGAGTCTGCTAGAGACCGAGGAAGGAGGGCAGAGCGGCACCGGCCCGCTGGCCAGGAGCCTGCCGGAAGAAGAGCAGAGCAGCACCGACCCGATGGTCAGGAGCCTGCTAGAGTCCACAACCCCGCTAGGTCTAGCGGAGATCTTAGCGCAGCTCCCCCGAGACCGGGAGTGTGCACAAACTGCCCTGGAGGGCCTCGCACGGAGGATGGCCCGGGTACAGCGCGAGATATTGGCGGAGTGGAGCCGGGAGATGACCCAGCAAGCTGAGACCAGTCAACGGAGCACGCTACCCTGGAAGAGGAAGGAGACCGCCTCTGAGGATGGCGCGGGAGGACCCAAGGCCGGAGACGGCGCCGAGAAGGGAGCCGAACGCATGGAGGCAGGTAAAGGGGACGCCTATACCCCAAGCCGTGAAACCGCCCACCTGCCCCAGCTCCCCGTCGCAGAGCCCGAAAGTCCCCCTGCTGTGCCCGTAGCCGCCATGTCACCGCTATGGACTAGGCCCCGACCGGAAGCCGCCGCAGCGACCCCTGTGACGTCACGCGCCTCGACCCGGAGCGTGACAAAGCAGGAAATACCACCAGCCTGGTCGCAAGGCCTAGTACCCCCGGGCGCCGCACCACCAACAGCGCCCCCTACCTCCGCGGAGCCTCCGGCCTGGCCGCAAGGCCAGGTAGCCCAGGGTGCCGCCGTCCTAACGGTGCCCTTCACCTTCCAGGTGCCCCAGGCCTGGCCGCAAGGCCTGGGCAACACGGGCGCCACCACCACTGCGCCCGCACCCGCAAAACCAAGGGTGCCGAGTTTGGGAAAGGACCTCTTCAGCCAGCTCACATGGCCGGACGGGTCTGAAGTAACAACCAGCTGTAAGCAAAGAGCAGGAGGAAGACGCCGTTGAGTGCGGCAGAGAAGTGATGTAAATAGTTACCCGACCGGGTACCAAAGAAACTGTTGATACTTATATATAGTCCCCGTTGGGACCAGCTGAGTGAACTGTTTACCCGTTAACCCCTTAATCCCACAGGCTGAGGACTGTGAGCAGCCATTCCCTTCCCCCTACCTGGCCGAGGACTGAGAGCGGCCAACTTCCCCTGTATATAGTTGCGCTTCCTAAAGCGCCCCCTATCGGTTTTATAGGAAAACCAGTTTTTTCTAAGAGACTGTCGCACGTTTCCCGGACACACGTTGCACAGTGTCCGGAGGAGGAACCTGAAACAAGAGACGACGAGAATGTTTATATGGAAAGTTTTATATATATAATGTTTTATATGTTTTATTATGTTTATATGAAAATTTTGTATGTTTTTGGTGTTATTTATGTCTTACAGCCCGAGGACGTGCTGTGATTTACCAGGGGGGAATGTAGCACCCTGAGGATTCGGCTGCTACAGGGGTATTGCACCTCAACCCAGAGGTGTGATATTCCACTCCCGGGTAAGGATGGAGTGTGGGACTGAGCTCGGTAGGCTGCATGCACTACATACATCCCATTTCCGAGGAACAGACCAACGGTACTCCCACTTAGAAATGTGCAGGTACGACCGAGTCTGTTCCTGGCTGGAGTGGGAGGGGGGTGGAACATCCCATGTAGTGTAGGGGCAGATAGGGGGAGCAGTCTGGGTAGTGATAGGAGCTCATTGGGTGCTGGTCACCTGAGCTCACACATAGAGGGATATATAAGGTGGGCACCAACTAGAATCAGGGTCAGTTGTAGAGAACAAGTCAGATGCAGAGAGCAAGACAGCTGCAGAGGAGCAGACAGCAAGCAGAGAGGAAGTCAGCCTGCAGCAAGAGAGAGACCCTGAGTGAGAGAGGAGCAGAGAAGGAGTACCCAGAGGGGGAAAACAGAAAGGACCCAAGAACCCAAATTAAAGCACCGGGTGAGGAGTCAGCAAAAGGGTACCGGAACCCAAACTGGTGGGGGTAAAAACAATCCCCAGCCAGAGACCGGAGACCGTGGGCAGCGTCTGCCACGGTCACCCATCACATCCACCCCGAAGGCACACCACATGAAGGGTCAGGGAACCCAGGGCCAAGGGTGTCCCAACAGAAGGCCCGAGGGAGCTGGACCTAGGTGGATCACTGGTGGGGACGGCTGAAGAAAGGACAGAGGGAGAGCTCAGGGCCACGCTCCGGACTTGTTTGGGGGTTGGCTGGATCCAGGACCTGGTGGACGCAGCACGGCTCGGGTGGTCACTAGCAGCTGGAGTGACCAGTACAACATCTGCAGTAAGTAAACACCCTTAACTGCACAACCCGACTCTGTCTTCACTGCCGTCTGCACTACACCACCACAACCCCCATCCTCTGCGCCTGTCCCCTCTGAGGCTATACCCCTCCCGTTGGGGGTTATCTCACCAAGCTGCGCACCCACCATCAGCCTCAGCGGACCCTGCTGCAGCGGCGGCCACAGTGACCGCATCACAACGGGTGGCGTAGTCGACACAAAAGAACTTTAGTAACATCTGTAGGACTGCCACATAACACTGAGCTTGACGCCCTGGGCACGGGGCCGGGTCACAGCCGCTCGGAGACTACAACCCCCCATCTGATCCGGTGCCGGGTATTCCCCTCAAAAAGGAATATGTCCCAGGGGGCGCGTCAGAAGCACTTTACTTTAGCACTTAATAGAATCATATATAACTGGAGGCCATTTTAATAACCGGGTCTTTGGTCGTGGGTCTTTGGGCTGGCTAGTCAGCACAAGGCTGCAGCCGCCTCAGGGTCCACGGTTCCCGGTCTCAGGCCTCGAGACGGGGGATTGGGGCAGAGTTATAACCGGCTCTGTCCCCGGTCGGAGTCCAACCAAGAAGGCCCAGGAGGGGAGCAGAGGCCTTGGGGGAAAGGATCTCAGGGGGTGCGGACGGAGCGGAGTCACCACCTGCATACCTTATTCTGGCCCAGCCAGAGAGACCCTGCCGCAAGAGGGGGTACCGGTCCCCGATTATGTGACTTTGCACTTCACGTCTCTGTCGGAAAAGTCCGGAGGCTTATGTGGATCCCAGGGGGATACGGATGGAGCGGAGTCGCCACCTGTATGCCCTAATCTGAGTTTATCCAGAGGGACCCGGCCTTACGCCACGTTCTCACCACAAGTCACCAAAAAGGGCACCCAGTCGGTCCGGGAACTACACGTTACCCACAAGGGACATCGCAGTACCCATAAGGGACTCAGTGGGGGACACAAGGCAAGAGAATTTCAACAAGAGAGGAACACTTTAGAGCGGGGGGTCCTGTCGAGTGTGCTGAACTCCACCCTGGCGGCCGCAGCTCGCCGTGTGACAGCAGAGAGAAGCTCTGAGCTGAGAAAACGCTACCGTGAGTAAAGACTTGGATGACTTCAACTACTGCCTCTGTCGTCCCCATCCCCTGGGCGCGTCAAAAGTAAATACAGAGGGTTCACTGCACGGTGCAAGCCACTCATAAGCATCAAGAATAAAAAGGCTAGACTGAACTTTGCTAAAAAACATCTAAAAAAGCCAGCACAGTTCTGGAAGAACATTCTTTGGACAGATGAAACCAAGATCAACCTCTACCAGAATGATGGAAAGAGAAAAGTATGGCGAAGGCGTGGTACAGCTCATGATCCAAAGCATACCACATCATCTGTAAAACACGGCGGAGGCAGTGTGATGGCTTGGGCATGCATGGCTGCCAGTGGCACTGGGTCACTAGTGTTTATTGATGATGTGACACAGGACAGAAGCAGCCAAATGAATTCTGATGTATTCAGAGCCATACTGTGTGCTCAGATCCAGCCAAATGCAGCCAAACTGATTGGTCATCGTTTCATACTACAGATGGACAATGACCCAAAAAATAAAGCCAAAGCAACCCAGGAGTTTATTAAAGCAAAGAAGAGGAATATTCTTGAATGGCCAAGTCAGTCACCGGATCTCAACCCAATTGAGCATGCATTTCACTTGTTAAAGACTAAACTTCAGATGGAAAGGCCCACAAACAAACAGCAACTGAAAACCACCGCAGTGAAGGCCTGGCAGAGCATCAAAAAAGAGGAAACACAGCGTCTGGTGATGTCCATGAGTTCAAGACTTCAGGCAGTCATTGCCAACAAAGGGTTTTCAACCAAGTACTAGAAATGAACATTTTATTAACAATTATTTAAGCTGTCCAATTACTTTTGGTTATTTAAAAACAGGGTGGCACATGTTAAGGAGCTGAAACTCCTAAACCCTTCATCCAATTTTAATGTTGATACCCTCAAATGAAAGCTGAAAGTCTGAACTTCAACTGCATCTGAATTGTTTTGTTTAAAATTCATTGCGGTAATGTCTAGAACCAAAATTAGAAAAATGTTGTCTCTGTCCAAATATATATGGACCTAACTGTATATTATATATATATATTGTAGGGATGGTACTCACTCAAGTGCAATGAGAGGCAAACAGGAGGCATGTTCCTTTTAAATGTCCATAGCGGTTTATTGTATTCATTAACTGTCAAAAGTAAAATGCAAACAAACAGCCTTTAGTGCAGCCAAAAACAACGAAAACAATTCTTTTAGCTTAGTCTCTGGTCAGCCAGTGCTGTCAGTGCTGTGGTCACACAGGCTGGTAGGCATCCAGTACACGGCCCAGTTTGTGGACAACCACACACAGGAAGCCTTCAGCCTCCAGACACACAGATCATGTGCCAAACAGCCTCCATTAAACAGGCTGTTAACGACACCGTGAGGTGAGGTATGTGGGTAGCAAGACCTGCCCATTAGAGATGAGCGGTGTTCGACTCGAACTGTTCGCCAATCTCAAATTCGAGCTGTTTTGGGAGGTGTTCAAGCCGTTCGGCGAACACGAACGATTTGAAAAAAATTCGGCTGTTCGAGGTTATGTTCGATAACTGTTCGTGCACCAAAATCATAACTGGATTTTTTCTCAGTAATGCTGAAAATTAATGTTAATACGCAGTTTGAGTGTACAGCGGGGCGGGGGGAGGGGCAGGGGATGGATCTCTGCAGAAATAATGAAGATCTCCATTTTTTTTTCTCTTTCCCGCATTTACAGTGGGGAGGTGCAATCTGTCAGCCTATCAGCAGCGCACACACAGAGCGAAGTGCTTTTTTTCACACAAGCAAGGGCATGTGTCATTGGCAGTGTATGTCACATGTCCTTGCCCTATAAGACCCAGCCATTTTCCCCGTCGCCACCATTTTCTCACTGCTGCAGCTGCGTGTTAGACGGCACCGCTGTTGCTGTGTGCACTATACTTTGTTAATTTCAAGCCAATTTTCGCACAAATCTACAGATAGCTTGGGAGTAGGGAATAGTTGTGATTGCAGTCCTTTTAAGGACTAGGTTACATCATTTCCTACGACTTTTATCAGGCAGGTCTGTGCTCTTAAATAGATAGGTTGGGAGTAAAGACTAATTGTAATTGCAGTCCTTTTCAGGGCTAGGTTACATCAGTTCCTATCACTTTTTGCAAGGCAGGTCTGTGCCAGTGCTGTGCAAGTTTTTTTCACAGCATTTGGCTAAATCTAGCATAGCTAATCCTTTTTGTCCTTTTGCAGAGTGTGTTAGTCAGTGGAGTAGCCTATCTGTGTTGCAAGCTACACCACCAGTGTATAGAATACAATTTTTTTACTGCACAAAGTGAAGTAAAACCTTTTGGGCATAGCATCATTCTATTAGTCCATCTATACTAACCTCCATCAGGTTGCAAATTCAATCTAATTTTTTTCTGCATCTAGCTCTGAAAAAATATTTCGGCTTGTAGAAGTGTGTGGGACTTGTTCTTTTAGTCCATCTATACTAACCTCCACCAGGTTGCAAATTCAATCTAATTTTTTTCTGCATCTAGCTCTGAAAAAATATTTCGGCTTGTAGCAGTGTGTGGGACTTGTTCTATTAGTCCATCTATACTAACCTCCAGCAGGTTGCAAATTCAAAATAATTTTTATCTGCATCTAACCCAGCCAATACTTTTGGGCTAATACCACAGTTTGGCCACTCAGTTCTGCTCGGTTCCCATCCATTGTTTTTTGTGCAAACCACTCCAGAGTTGTGAATTAGTTAACCACCAAAATGAGTGGAAAAAGGCCTGCTGCTGGTGGAAAGGGGAATAGGCGTGTTGGGAAGGGAAAAAAAGGTTGTGTCCGTGGGGTAGGTGTTAAAGCAACAGTAACATCTGCAGAAGAAAGACCATCTTCCAGCCAAACTAAGATGTCTACTTCTTTTAGCGGACAATGTGATAAGATCGCTTTCTTACGGCCTCGCCAATCGCTACAAATTCCAGATGAGGCACAAAAACAGCAGGTGCTTCAATGGATATCAAGTGCTCCTTTAAGTGGGCTCTCCTCCACCTCAACTTCAACATCACAAATACTCCAGTCCTCAGAGGTGTCACCCCAATCGCACTTGCTTCCTCACTGCTCCCGAGTCTCCAACTGCCCGTCTGAGTATGGGGTAGAACAGATGGTTGAGTCTGCAGAGCTGTTTACTCATACTATAGCCTGGGAATCAGAGGTCGGCTCCAGAGCTTCTGTGAATCCAGACGAGGAAATGATCTGCACTGATGCCCAGAATCTTTGAGTCGGATCCAGGACCAGACGCAGAAGGTTCTGACCATAATGTAGACCCTCGTTCCCAAACTGTAACTCCTGTTGGTGGAGACAATGAGGAAGACGATGATGAGACTCAAATACCTGATTGGAGCGACAACTTTAGTTTTTTGTCAGGGCAGGAAGAGGTTGGCTCTGAGGACGACGGGTGTGATAACATACCGGGTGATGATGACGAGGTTGGAGATCCCACTTACTGTCAACCCACAGTCAGCCAGTCGATGAGGTCAGCAGAGGAGGTGGAGGAGGATGCTAGTGACGACGAGGTCAGGTTGCGCCTTCCTGGACAGAGACGTAGTACTGGAAGCACGTCAACAACTGCATCCTCAAACACAACTCTGCCTCTCACCACAAGTCGTGGTGGCTCTTCAGGTCGCATGGGTGCTAAGCCTTGCATAGCCTGGGCATTTTTTCAGATCGATAAGGATGACCCAACTCGTGTTATCTGTAACATTTGTCAGCAAAAGCTAAGTAGGGGCCAAAAAATACATAGTTTGAGTACTTCATGCATGAACCGGCACATGGATATGAAGCATAAGTTGCAGTGGGAAGCTCACTGTGCTACAATGCGGCGTAGCCGGCCGGGCCAACCACCGTCTACCACATCTTGTGCATCCGCGGCCTCTTCATCCTCTGTGACTGGGGGGACAGCTGTCACACCTATTTTAGGATGCAGACCTGCCACCTCTTTACCCGCAACAGCCAGCGTGATTGGCAGGTCATCATTTTCTTTGGAGGTGGAAACACCAGCTGGTGTTCAGCGCTGTCCGACATCGATAGCACCACCTTTGGATCAAGGCAACCTAACATGTCCGCCTGCATCTTCCTCACAGACCGGCAGTTTGCCGGTGACACCCTTCTCAACCCCGTCTAAGCACAACAGCCAGCCCTCGGTCCCTCAGATGTGGACAAGTAAAAGACCATTTCCTCCAAGCCATGAGAAAGCTAAGAGGTTGAATTTCACCATCTGCAAGCTCTTAGCTACAGAAATGCTGCCTTTCTGCCTGGTGGACACAGAGGATTTTCGAGACCTTATGTCCGTCGCAGTGCCCCAGTACCAGATGCCCAGTCGGCACTACTTCTCAAAGAAAGGTGTGCCTGCGCTCCACCAGCATGTCGCACACAACATCACCGCTTCCTTGAGAAACTCTGTGTGTGACAGGGTGCATTTCACCACAGACACTTGGACGAGTAGGCATGGACAGGGGCGTTACATGTCGCTAACTGGGCACTGGGTAACTATGGTGACAGCAGGACAAGGGGCTGCTGTCCAAGTCTTGCCGTCCCCACGAGTTGTGCGTCAATCCTCTTTATCTCAAAGTTCCTCCACTGCTTCTGCCTCCTCAACCTCCTCTCGGTCTGCCACCTGCACCCAAAGCCTGTCTGGTCATGCCACAAGCTTTCTAACTGCGCAGAAGGGATCCTACACACCTCCTTACTATGCTGGCAGCAGGGCTCAACGTCATCAGGTGGTTTTTACTTTGAAATGTCTGGGAAATGTGAGTCACACAGCTGAGGAGTTGTGGTCAGCTCTGGAGAACCAGTTTCATGAATGGTTGTCTCCACTGGACCTGAAACCAGGGAAGGCCGTGTGCGGCAATGCTGCAAACCTGGGTGCGGCCCTTCGCCGGGGCAATGTCACACATGTGCCTTGTATGGCCCACGTGTTGAACCTGGTTGTCCAGCAATTTTTAGCCCACTATCCCGGACTAGATGGCCTTCTGCAGAGGGCACGGTCGCTGTGTGCTCACTTCCGCCATTCGCATCCCGCAGCTCAGCGACTTGCATCTCTACAGAAGTCGTTGGACCTGCCACTTCACCGGCTAAAATGCGATGTGCCTACCTGGTGGAATTCAACTCTGCACATGTTGCAGCGACTGTGGCAGCACCGACAAGCCCTGGTGAAATACGTTGTGATGTATAGCCTGGGCCAACGAGATCCAGAGGTGGGGCAAACCACTCTGGAGGAGTGGTCTCAGATCAGGGACATATGCACCCTTCTGCACAGTTTTGAAATGGCGACGAAGATGTTTAGTGCTGACGATGCCATTATCAGCATGACTATTCCGGTGATTTACATGCTGGAGCACATGTTAAACAGAATTCGGAGTCAGGTGGTGGCACAAGAGGAGGTGGAGGAAGTAGAGGAGGAGGAGTTGTATGCGGAAGGGCTAACATCTGCAAGGTCCAGACGGTCGGCAGCACCAAGGCGGCAGGCATGTGAGGGTGGGGGAGATGGTTTTACCAGGGCGCATGTTAGCAACCAAACTAGTGAGGAAGATGCAGGAGCCCGGGAAGAAGTGGAGAACGAACTGATGGAAGACTCATCAGATGAGGGAGACCTTGATCACATTTCTGTTGTGCGAGGTTGTGGGGAGAGGGCAGAGGAAGGAAGCATGATTGTTACCTCGCCACCAACACAACAGGGACTTGGTGCTCCTGGATGCGCAAGACACATGAGTGCCTTCTTGCTGCACTACCTGCAACATGACCGTCGAATTGTGAGAATTAGAAATAATCCTGACTACTGGGTAGCCACACTGTTAGATCCCCAGTACAAAAGTAAATTTGCAGAAATTATTCCTGCCATAGAAAGAGATGCACGCATGCAGGAGTATCAGCAGAGACTGTTGCAGAATCTTACATGTGCTTTTCCCCAAAACACTAGTGGTGCACATAGTGAATCTCACAGTTTCAACTTGCCAACCGTGGGACCGTCGAGTGTTCAGCTCTCAAACCGTAACAGAAACACAGTATCTGCTGGTAACATCAATTTTGCGGAATCATTTCACCACTTTTTTAGCCCATCCTTTGCAAGGCCACAGGAGACCAGAAGTCTGACACATAGTCAACGCCTAGAGACGATGGTACAGGAGTATCTCCAAGTAAACATTGAAGCCATGACTGTGTCACTGGACCGTTGCTCTTTTTGGGCTTCCAATCTGGATAAATGGCCGGAGCTCGACCACTTACGCCTTGGAGATCTTGTCATGCCCCACAGTCAGCGTTCTGTCTGAACGTTTGTTCAGCGCCGCTGGTTGTGTGCTGACAGATAAGGGCACTTGGCTCTCCACTGATAATGTAGACAGACTCGCGTTCATAAAGATGAACAAATCATGGATCCGAAACGACTTTTCTACCCCTGTGTCATCCTGGGGAGAGTAAAAGCTTGATGATTTGTTAAAATCACCTCACCAACCGTTTTAAGCTTTAAAATTACTAATCATGTTTATCTGTATCTTGGCTGGAAAATAATTTGGGCCTTGTAGCAGTGTGCAGTACTGATTCTATTAGGCCATCTATACTAAGCTCCACCAGATTTAAAATTACTAATCATGTTTATCTCTATCTTGGCTGGAAAATAATTTGGGCCTTGCATTAGTTTGCAGTACTGATTCTATTAGGCCATCTATACTAAACTCCACCAGCTTTCAAATTAATAATAATTTTTAGCTGCATGTAGCCCAGAAAATAATTTTGGGGCTCCTAGATGCGCAAGATACATGAGTGCCTTATTGCTGCACTACCTGCAACATGACCCTCAGATTGTCAGAATTCGAAATAATCCTGACTACTGGGTTGCCACTCGTGATGAGCCACCCCCGTAGTGTTCGAGTTCGGTTCGGTTCGTCGAACACCCATGTGTTCGCCGAACTGTTCGTCGAACTGTTCGTCGAACACCTTCGAACACCGTTAAAACCAATGGCAGGCAAACAAAAACACATAGAAACACATAGAAAACACCTTCAAAGGTGTCCAAGAGCTGACAAACTGCTCAGAAGACACAACTAACACATGGAAAAGTGACAAGTACATATAGTCATGCGAAAAGAAAAGAGGTGGAGGAGTAAAAGGAGGGGGAGACACAGATATAGGCATGTCATGCCCTTCTAAAATCCAAAAAGTGAGAAGCCGACACGGCCAGTCCGCTCCTGCCCGTGCCACCTCCGTGTCGCCGGGTTTGTGCCAGAGCCGCGGTGAACCCTGACGGCCAGCCCCCCTCTCCCAATACTGGTGCCTGTCCGCTGGTGGGTCGAGCGAGCCCCCCTGTGGTGGAGGCAGCTCTAAGCTTTTTAATTTAAATTGTCTCTCTAATTTGAATGAATACACTTTAAACCCATTTACAAGGATCTATTGGAGGGCAAGTCTCATGCCAGCAGCCGCGTAATTCCAGCTCCAGTAGCATCCACTAAAGCAGCTGCAGTTAAAAGCTTTTATAAGGATCGAGCTCGGCTGTCCACCGCAAGGCATCCTACTGCCAGTCCCAGCCCCTATGCCTTGGGGTGCCTCCTGATGCTCTTCACTGAGTATCCCGTGGTCCCAAAGCATTTCCTTTGAAAAAATTAAGTGTCCAAACTACAGGTGGTGTAGCTTGCTTAACAGTCGGGATAATCCGCTGACTAGCAGACACTGCTACTAGGCACAAAGTATTTCCTGGACTAGATGCAGTTAAAAATTTGTAATTGGATACTCTCGTTGGATGCTGAGAAAGCATTCCATAGAGTCTCCTGGCACGCCATATATGATTCTCTTAAAAAGCTTTGGGTAGGGGTCTAGGGGACCCTTTTATAGCCAAAATCACGGCCCTGTATCGCAATACGTCACCTAGGCTGAAGATAAATTGAACTGTAGCACCCTGAGGGCTCGGTTGCTACAGAGGTATTGCACCTCACCCAGAGGTGTGATATCTCACTCTCAGGTAAGGATGGAGTGTGGATCAGGACCCGACACCTGCATGCATTACACCACATTGCCGTGGGGCAGGGCGACCAATATGCCCCTGAGATGGGCACGACAGTCCCTGTCCCTGGCTGGAGTTGGGGGAGGGAACACTGAGGAAGGGGAACCCTGTAGTGCAGGAGCAGGGAGGAAGCAGTTCCTGGGTGCATTGAGAAGGGAGTATAAAAGGTGGGCACCATCTTAGTTCAGTGCAGAGAAGTCTGAGCAGAAGTGACAGGGAGCAGGGGCTCTGCATGAGCTCTGCTCCGGAGGCGGGCCTAGTAACAGAGGCCCAGGCCTGGAAGAGGGAGAAGGAAGGAAGAGGAGCGGAGAAGGCTCCAGGAACGAGGAACGAAGGGATCCAAGGGGTGCGGACGGGCGAGTCGCCACCGCACGCCCGAATCCACCTGCGTGGAGGGGTCAGGCCAAAGGGGGAGACCGGTCCCCGAAACTAGTGGAGGCAGGAAACGACCCTCAGCTAGAAACCGGAGGCTGTGACATTTTATGTGGCGCAGCCCCTCGCTACACCCGCTAGGAAGGCACCACATAGGGTCAGGGAAACTGGCGCCAAGTTTACCAAGAGGAGGCCCGAGGCAGCCGGACAGAAGGGTTGGTAAGAAAGGCCAGACAAAGGACACACAAAGGGGGTCCTGTGAAGCGCTCCAAAGTTATCTGGGAGTTGTCTGAGCCCCTCACCTGGTGAGCACAGTACGACGTGGGCAGCCGTTACCTGCAGACGTGGTCTGGATAATAAGAACTGTGAGTAAAGGCCCTGGACTGCCTCACTGACTACGTGTCGTTACTGCTGCTGCCCTGCACCATCACCCCCATCCTCCGCATACACTGCCCTGAGGCTATACTCCTCCCGTGGGGAGTTATGCTACGCTCTGCTGCACCCACAACACCAGCCTCAGCGGTCTGCCCTGCAGCGGCGGTTCACTCTGACCGCAATCCACGGGTGGCGTAGTCAGACATTTAAACATCAAAACCACATAAATAGTTCCGCCACTGGTTTGACCGCCCTGAGCCACGGAACCGGGTCGCCGCCACGGAGACTACAACCACCAGCATCCACCAAAAAGGGTCCGGCTCCGGGTGTCCCAAGGCCCAGGGGGTGCATCAGAACATTTTCATCACCTTTCACAATCACCAATGGGACAAGGCAGGGATGTCCTCTGTCCCCTCTCTTATACATCCTAGTGACGGAGCACCTGCTCTCATTAATTCGCCATAACCCCAATATTAGGTGGATTGAGGTGGGAGGCACTGAGTACAAGTGCTCTCTATTTGCTGATGTCCTAGTATATATCACTCAATCACATATATCCATCCATGCTGTTATGGCTGAAATAGATCACTTTGTTACATGGTCAAATTTTAAAATCAATGCAGCGAAGTCTGAGGCCCTCGATGTCTCCCTCCCCAAATCCATACAGGATTCCATCCAGTCCAACTTACCCTTTGCCTGGCCCTCACAGGGTATCAAATACGTAGGAATTCCTATTCATAGAGACCTCTCCCGTCTAGGTTATCTTAATTTTGGGCCCTTTATTGAACAACTCCATACAGACCACGGTTGGCAAGTTAGAACTGTAAGATTCACTACGTGAACCACTGGTGTTTTGTGGAAAAGCACATGTACACTGTGTTCCAAATTATTATGCAAAAAGTGTTTAGGAGTGATAAGGGAAGAATTTGTTTGTTTGTCAGTTAAACTCATTGATGGTGATGTGTGTCAGGGCTCTTTATATCACTGTAAGCAATTGCAGACACCTGTGCTAATTAGTTTGGCAGGTGTGTCCAATGAAAGGCAAGAGTACTTAAGAAGGCTGTCCCACATTATTAAGCAGCCTACATTTTCTGCCAAAATGGGAAAGAAAAAGGATGTGTCGGCTGCTGAGAAGCAACAAATTGTGGAGTGTTTAGGTCAAGGCATGACTACAATCAACATTGTGCGATGATCAGGATTAAGTGTCTTGGCAATCAAGAAGTATGTAGCTGATTCACAGTACACACGTGTGCGTGCTGATAAGGGCAAATTGAGGACTCTTTCCTACAGGCAATTACGTCAGGTTAAAAGAGCAGAGGCAAAAAAGCCTTGTCATAGCAGCAGACAAGTTTTTGAAGCTGCTGGTGCCTCCAACGTCCCCCGAACAACAAGATGCAGGGTCCTTCAGAGGTTTGCAGCTGTGCATCCTGTCGACCTCCTCTATCCACTTCACACAAGCAGAAACGGCTCCAGTGGGCCAAACATTACATGAAGACTGATTTCAAAACTGTTTTGTTCACGGATGAGTGCCGTGAAACGCTCGATGGTCCAGATGGACGGAGTGGAGGATGGCTGGTTGATGGACACCCCACGCAAACACGGCTACAGCGCCAACAAGGAGGAGGTGGAGTAATGTTTTGGGCTGGAATCATGGGGAGAGAGATTGTCGGCCCCTTTAGGATCCCTGAAGGGGTAAACATGAACTCCGTAATGTATGTGGAGTTTCTCAAACAGCACTTCCTGCCATGGTTCAAGAAGAAGAACCGTGTATTCCACAGCAAGATCATTTTTATGCATAATGCACCATCTCATGCTGCACATAAAAAATCTGCATTTCTGGCTGATATGAGCATAAAAGGGGACAAACTTATGGTGTGACCCCCATGCTCCCCTGACCTCTACCCCATTCAGAACCTCTGGAGCATCATCAAAAGGAGTGTCTATGATGGCGGGAGGCAGTTCACATCTAAGCAACAGCTCTGGGAGGGTATTCTGTCCTCATGCAAAACAATTGAAGCAGAAACCATCCAAAACCTGACAAATTCAATGGACGAGAGAGTTCAGAAGCTCCTTTCGAACAAGGGGTCCTATGTGAAAATGTAACATCACCTAGAATAAAGTTTTGAGTTGCAAACTGTTTGATTTCAGTTTCTAATAACCTGCTAATGCTTATAATTTCAAAAATGACCATTTTTTTGGTCTTTATTAAAATGAAAAGGTTGATCGAAAAGTTTGGGGGATCTAAGAGTGTGGCAACCCAGTAGTCAGGATTACTTCGAATTCTGACAATATGAGGGTCATGTTGCAGGTAGTGCAGCAAGAAGGCACTTATGTGTCTTGCGCATCTCGGAGCCCCAAAATTATTTTCCAGGCTAGATGCAGCTAAAAATTATTATTAATTTTAAATCTGGTGGAGCTTAGTATAGATGGCCTAATAGAATCAGTGCTGCACACTGCTACAAAGCCCAAATTATTTTCCAGCCAAGGTACAGATAAACATGATTAGTAATTTTAAATCTGGTGGAGCTTAGTATAGATGGCCTAATAGAATCAGTACTGCACACTGCTACTGACGCGCCCCCTGGGCCATATTCTTTAGGGGGAATATCCGGAGCCGGATCAGATGGGAGTTGTAGTCTTCCGAGCGGCTGTGACCCGGTCCGTGCCCAGGGTGTCAAACTCAGTTGTATGTGGCAGTCCTACAGATGTTATTAAGTTCTTAATGTCGACTACGCCACCCGTTGTATTGCGGTCACTATGGCCGCCGCTGCAGCAGGGTCCGCTGAGGCTGATGGTGTAGGTGCAGCTTGTGATGGTATAACCCCCAACGGGTGGGGTATAGCCTCAGGGGGTCAGGTGCAGACGATGGGGGTTGTGGTGGTGCAGCATAGGTGTTAAATGAAGACAGAGTCGGGTTGTGCAGTTTAGGGTGTTTACTCACTGCTGATGTTCCGGTCACTCCAGCTTCAAGTGACCTCCCGAGCCGTGCTGCATCCACCAGGTCCTGGATCCAGCCAACCCCCAAGCGAGTCCGGAGCGTGACCCTGAGCTCTCCTTCTGTCCTTTCTCTGGCCGTCCCCACTATTGATCCACCCAGGTCCAGCTCCCTCGGGCCTTCTGTTGGGAGACCCTTGGCCTTGGGTTCCCTGACCCTCCACGTGGTATGCCTTCGGGGTGGATGTGGTGGGTGGCCGTGGCAGACACTGCCCACGGCCTCCGGTCTCTGGCTAGGGTGTGTTTTTGCCCCCACCAGCTTGGGTTCCGGTACCCTAATGCCAACTCTTCACCCGCTGATGGACTTTGGGTTCTCAGAGTTCCTTTTCTGTTTCCCCCTCTGGGTCTTTCTGGCTTTCTCCTCTCTCTCTCTCTGGGGCTGCTCTGCTCCTCTGCTTCTTACTTCTCTGCAAAGACTGACTGACCCTGATCTAAGATGGTGCCCACCTTATATACTCCCTCTATGTGTGAGCTCAGGTGACCAGCACCCAATGAGCTCCTATCTTTACCCAGGCTGCTCCCCCTATCTGCCCCTACACTACTTGGGATGTTCCACCCCCCTCCCACTCCAGCCAGGAACAGACTCGGTCGTACCTGCACATTTCTAAGTGGGAGTACCGTCGGTCTGCTCCTCGGAAATGGGATGTGTGTAGTGCATGCAGCCTACCGAGCTCAGATCCACACTCCATCCTTACCCGGGAGTGGAATATCACACCTCTGGGTTGAGGTGCAATACCCCTGTAGCAGCCGAATCCTCAGGGTGCTACACTACAAAGCCCAAATTATTTTCCAGCCAAGATACAGATAAACATGATTAGTAATTTTAAATCTGGTGGAGCTTATTATAGATGGCCTAATAGAATCAGTGCTGCACACTGCTACAAAGCCCAAATTATTTTCCAGCCAAGATACAGATAAACATGATTAGTAATTTGAAAGCTTAAAACGGTTGGTGAGGTGATTTTAACCAATCATCAAGCTTTTACTCTCCCCAGGATGACACAAGGGTAGAAAAGTCGTTTCGGATCCATGATTTGTTCATCTTTATGAATGTGAGTCTGTCTACATTATCAGTGGAGAGCCGCGTGCGCTTATCTGTCAGCACACCACCAGCAGCGCTGAACACACGTTCAGACAGAACGCTGGCTGCGGGGCATGACAAGATCTCCAAGGCGTAAGTGGCTAGCTCCGGCCATTTATCCAGATTGGAAGCCCAAAAAGAGCAAGGGTCCAGTGACACAGTCATGGCTTCAATGTTTACTTGGAAATACTCCTGTACCATCGTCTCTAGGCGTTGACTATGTGTCAGACTTCTGGTCTCCTGTGGCCTTGCAAAGGATGGGCTAAAAAAGTGGTGAAATGATTCCGCAAAATTGATGTTACCAGCAGATACTGTGGTTCTGTTACGGTTTGAGTGCTGAACACTCGACGGTCCCACGGTTGGCAAGTTGGAACTGTGAGATTCACTACGTGCACCACTGGTGTTTTGTGGAAAAGCACATGTAAGATTCTGCAACAGTCTCTGCTGATACTCCTGCATGCGTGCATCCCTTTCTATGGCAGGAATAATTTCTGCAAATTTACTTTTGTACCGGGGATCTAACAGTGTGGCAACCCAGTAGTCAGGATTATTTCTAATTCTCACAATTCGAGGGTCATGTTGCAGGTAGTGCAGCAAGAAGGCACTCATGTGTGTTGCGCATCCAGGAGCACCAAGTCCTTGTTGTGTTGGTGGCGAGGTAACAATCATGCTTCCTTCCTCTGTCCTCTCCCCCCAACCTCGCACAACAGAAATGTGATCAAGGTCTCCCTCATCTGATGAGTCTTCCATCAGTTAGTCCTCCACTTCTTCCTGGGCTCCTGCACCTTCCTCACTAGTTTGGCTGCTAGAATGCGCCCTGGTAAAACCATCTCCCCCACCCTCACATGCCTGCCGCCTTGGTGCTGCCGACCGTCTGGACCTTGCAGATGTTAGCCCTTCCGCATATAACTCCTCCTCCTCTACTTCCTCCACCTCCTCTTGTGCCACCACCTGACTCCGAATTCTGTTTAACATGTGCTCCAGCATGTAAATCACCGGAATAGTCATGCTGATAATGGCATCGACAGCACTAAACATCTTCGTCGCCATTTCAAAACTGTGCAGAAGGGTGCATAGGTCCCTGATCTGAGACCACTCCTCCAGCGTGATTTGCCCCACCTCTGGATCCCGTTGGCCCAGGCTATACATCAGAACGTATTGCACCAGGGCTTGTCGGTGCTGCCACAGTCGCTGCAACATGTGCAGAGTTGAATTCCACCGGGTAGGCACATCGCATTTTAGCCGGTGAAGTGGCAGGCTCAACGACTTCTGTAGAGATGTAAGTCGCTGAGCTGCGGAATGCGAATGGCGGAAGTGATCACACAGCGACCGTGCCCTCTGCAGAAGGCCATCTAGTCCGGGATAGTGGGCTAAAAATTGCTGGACAACCAGGTTCAACACGTGAGCCATGCAAGGCACGTGTGTGACATTGCGCCGGCGAAGGGCCGCACCCAGGTTTGCAGCATTGTCGCACACAGCCTTCCCTGGTTTCAGGTCCAGTGGAGACAACCATTCATGAAATTGGTTCTCCAGAGCTGACCACAACTCCTCAGCTGTGTGACTCACATTTCCCAGACATTTCAAAGTAAAAACCGCCTGATGACGTTGAGCCCTACTGCCAGCATAGTAAGGAGGTGTGCAGGATCCCTTCTGCGCAGTTAGAAAGCTTGTGGCATGACCAGACAGGCTTTGGGTGCAGGTGGAGGACCGAGAGGAGGTTGAGGAGGCAGAAGCAGTGGAGGAACTTTGACATAAAGAGGATTGACGCACAACTCGTGGGGACGGCAAGACTTGGACAGCAGCCCCTATCCATGCCTACTCGTCCAAGTGTCTGTGGTGAAATGCACCCTGTCACACACAGAGTTTCTCAAAGAAGCGGTGATGTTGTGTGCGACATGCTGGTGGAGCGCAGGCACACCTTTCTTTGAGAAGTAGTGCCGACTGGGCATCTGGTACTGGGGCACTGCGACGGACATAAGGTCTCGAAAATCCTCTGTGTCCACCAGGCAGAAAGGCAGCATTTCTGTAGCCAAGAGCTTGCAGATGGTGAAATTCAACCTCTTAGCTTTCTCATGGCTAGGAGGAAATGGTCTTTTACTTGTCCGCATCTGAGGGACCGAGGGCTGGCTATTGTGCTTAGACGGGGTTGATAAGGGTGTCCCCGGCAAACTGCCGGTCTGTGAGGAAGATGCAGGCGGACATGTTAGGTTGCCTTGATCCAAAGGTGGTGCTATCGATGTCGGACAGCGCTCAACACCAGCTGGTGTTACCACCTCCAAAGAAAATGATGACCTGCCAATCACGCTGGCTGTTGCGGGTAAAGAGGTGGCAGGTCTGCATCCTAAAACAGGTGTGACAGCTGTCCCCCCAGTCACAGAGGATGAAGAGGCCGCGGATGCACAAGATATGGCAGACGGTGATTGGCCCGGCCGGCTACGCCGCATTGTAGCACAGTGAGCTTCCCACTGCAACTTATGCTTCATGTCCATGTGCCGGTTCATGCATGAAGTACTCAAACTATGTATTTTTTGGCCTCTACTTTGCTTTTGCTGACAAATGTTACAGATAACACGAGTTGGGTCATCTTTATCGATCTGAAAAAATGCCCAGGCTATGCAAGGCTTAGCACCCATGCGACCTGAAGAGCCACCACGACTTGTGGTGAGAGGCAGAGTTGTGTTTGAGGATGCAGTTGTTGACGTGCTTCCAGTACTACGTCTCTGTCCAGGAAGGCGCAACCTGACCTCGTCGTCACTAGCATCCTCCTCCACCTCCTCTGCTGACCTCATCGACTGGCTGACTGTGGGTTGACAGTAAGTGGGATCTCCAACCTCGTCATCATCACCCGGTGTGTTATCACACCCGTCGTTCTCAGAGCCAACCTCTTCCTGCCCTGACAAAAACTAAAGTTGTCGCTCCAATCAGGTATTTGAGTCTCATCATCGTCTTCCTCATTGTCTCCACCAACAGGAGTTACAGTTTGGGAATGAGGGTCTACATTATGGTCAGAACCTTCTGCGTCTGGTCCTGGATCCGACTCAAAGATTCTGGGCATCAGTGCAGATCATTTCCTCGTCTGGATTCACAGAAGCTCTGGAGCCGACCTCTGATTCCCAGGCTATAGTATGAGTAAACAGCTCTGCAGACTCAACCATCTGTTCTACCCCATACTCAGACGGGCAGTTGGAGACTTGGGAGCAGTGAGGAAGCAAGTGCGATTGGGGTGACACCTCTGAGGACTGGAGTATTTGTGATGTTGACTTGGACGACTTGGACAGGGGCGTTACATGTCGCTAACTGGGCACTGGGTAACTATGGTGACAGCAGGACAAGGGGCTGCTGTCCAAGTCTTGCCGTCCCCACGAGTTGTGCGTCAATCCTCTTTATCTCAAAATTCCTCCACTGCTTCTGCCTCCTCAACCTCCTCTCGGTCCGCCACCTGCACCCAAAGCCTGTCTGGTCATGCCACAAGCTTTCTAACTGCGCAGAAGGGATCCTACACACCTCCTTACTATGCTGGCAGCAGGGCTCAACGTCATCAGGTGGTTTTTACTTTGAAATGTCTGGGAAATGTGAGTCACACAACTGAGGAGTTGTCAGCTCTGGAGAACCAGTTTCATGAATGGTTGTCTCCACTGGACCTGAAACCAGGGAAGGCCGTGTGCGGCAATGCTGCAAACCTGGGTGCGGCCCTTCGCCGGGGCAATGTCACACATGTGCCTTGTATGGCCCACGTGTTGAACCTGGTTGTCCAGCAATTTTTAGCCCACTATCCCGGACTAGATGGCCTTCTGCAGAGGGCACGGTCGCTGTGTGCTCACTTCCGCCATTCGCTCAGCGACTTGCATCTCTACAGAAGTCGTTGGACCTGCCACTTCACCGGCTAAAATGCGATGTGCCTACCTGGTGGAATTCAACTCTGCACATGTTGCAGCGACTGTGGCAGCACCGACAAGCCCTGGTGAAATACGTTGTGATGTATAGCCTGGGCCAACGAGATCCAGAGGTGGGGCAAATCACGCTGGAGGAGTGGTCTCAGATCAGGGACCTATGCACCCTTCTGCACAGTTTTGAAATGGCGACGAAGATGTTTAGTGCTGACGATGCCATTATCAGCATGACTATTCCGGTGATTTACATGCTGGAGCACATGTTAAACAGAATTCGGAGTCAGGTGGTGGCACAAGAGGAGGTGGAGGAAGTAGAGGAGGAGGAGTTGTATGCGGAAGCGCTAACATCTGCAAGGTCCAGACGGTCGGCAGCACCAAGGCGGCAGGCATGTGAGGGTGGGGGAGATGGTTTTACCAGGGCGCATGTTAGCAGCCAAACTAGTGAGGAAGATGCAGGAGCCCGGGAAGAAGTGGAGGACGAACTGATGGAAGACTCATCAGATGAGGGAGACCTTGATCACATTTCTGTTGTGCGAGGTTGTGGGGAGAGGGCAGAGGAAGGAAGCATGATTGTTACCTCGCCACCAACACAACAGGGACTTGGTGCTCCTGGATGCGCAAGACACATGAGTGCCTTCTTGCTGCACTACCTGCAACATGACCGTCGAATTGTGAGAATTAGAAATAATCCTGACTACTGGGTTGCCACACTGTTAGATCCCCAGTACAAAAGTAAATTTGCAGAAATTATTCCTGCCATAGAAAGAGATGCACGCATGCAGGAGTATCAGCAGAGACTGTTGCAGAATCTTACATGTGCTTTTCCCCAAAACACTAGTGGTGCACATAGTGAATCTCAAAGTTCCAACTTGCCAACCGTGGGACCGTCGAGTGTTCAGCTCTCAAACCGTAACAGAAACACAGTATCTGCTGGTAACATCAATTTTGCGGAATCATTTCACCACTTTTTTAGCCCATCCTTTGCAAGGCCACAGGAGACCAGAAGTCTGACACATAGTCAACGCCTAGAGACGATGGTACAGGAGTATCTCCAAGTAAACATTGAAGCCATGACTGTGTCACTGGACCCTTGCTCTTTTTGGGCTTCCAATCTGGATAAATGGCCGGAGCTCGACCACTTACGCCTTGGAGATCTTGTCATGCCCCACAGTCAGCGTTCTGTCTGAACGTTTGTTCAGCGTCGCTGGTGGTGTGCTGACAGATAAGGGCACGTGGCTCTCCACTGATAATGTAGACAGACTCGCGTTCATAAAGATGAACAAATCATGGATCCGAAACGACTTTTCTACCCCTGTGTCATCCTGGGGAGAGTAAAAGCTTGATGATTTGTTAAAATCACCTCACCAACCGTTTTAAGCTTTAAAATTACTAATCATGTTTATCTGTATCTTGGCTGGAAAATAATTTGGGCCTTGTAGCAGTGTGCAGTACTGATTCTATTAGGCCATCTATACTAAGCTCCACCAGATTTAAAATTACTAATCATGTTTATCTCTATCTTGGCTGGAAAATAATTTGGGCCTTGCATTAGTTTGCAGTACTGATTCTATTAGGCCATCTATACTAAACTCCACCAGCTTTCAAATTAATAATAATTTTTAGCTGCATGTAGCCCAGAAAATAATTTTGGGGCTCCTAGATGCGCAAGATACATGAGTGCCTTCTTGCTGCACTACATGCAACATGACCCTCAGATTGTCAGAATTCGAAATAATCCTGACTACTGGGTTGCCACTAGTGTTGAGCCACCCCCGTAGTGTTCGAGTTCGGTTCGGTTCGTCGAACACCCATGTGTTCGCCGAACTGTTCGTCGAACTGTTCGTCGAACACCTTCGAACACCGTTAAAACCAATGGCAGGCAAACAAAAACACATAGAAACACATAGAAAACACCTTCAAAGGTGTCCAAGAGCTGACAAACTGCTCAGAAGACACAACTAACACATGGAAAAGTGACAAGTACATATAGTCATGCGAAAAGAAAAGAGGTGGAGGAGTAAAAGGAGGGGGAGACACAGATATAGGCATGTCATGCCCTTCTAAAATCCAAAAAGTGAGAAGCCGACACGGCCAGTCCGCTCCTGCCGGTGCCACCTCCGTGTCGCCGGGTTTGTGCCAGAGCCGCGGTGAACCCTGACGGCCAGCCCCCCTCTCCCAATACTGGTGCCTGTCCGCTGGTGGGTCGAGCGAGCCCCCCTGTGGTGGAGGCAGCTCTAAGCTTTTTAATTTAAATTGTCTCTCTAATTTGAATGAATACACTTTAAACCCATTTACAAGGATCTATTGGAGGGCAAGTCTCATGCCAGCAGCCGCGTAATTCCAGCTCCAGTAGCATCCACTAAAGCAGCTGCAGTTAAAAAGCTTTTATAAGGATCGAGCTCGGCTGTCCACCGCAAGGCATCCTACTGCCAGTCCCAGCCCCTATGCCTTGGGGTGCCTCCTGATGCTCTTCACTGAGTATCCCGTGGTCCCGAAGCATTTCCTTTGAAAAAATTAAGTGTCCAAACTACAGGTGGTGTAGCTTGCTTAACAGTCGGGATAATCCGCTGACTAGCAGACACTGCTACTAGGCACAAAGTATTTCCTGGACTAGATGCAGTTAAAAATTTGTAATTGGATACTCTCGTTGGATGCTGAGAAAGCATTCCATAGAGTCTCCTGGCACGCCATATATGATTCTCTTAAAAAGCTTTGGGTAGGGGTCTAGGGGACCCTTTTATAGCCAAAATCACGGCCCTGTATCGCAATACGTCACCTAGGCTGAAGATAAATTGAACTGTAGCACCCTGAGGGCTCGGTTGCTACAGAGGTATTGCACCTCACCCAGAGGTGTGATATCTCACTCTCAGGTAAGGATGGAGTGTGGATCAGGACCCGACACCTGCATGCATTACACCACATTGCCGTGGGGCAGGGCGACCAATATGCCCCTGAGATGGGCACGACAGTCCCTGTCCCTGGCTGGAGTGGGGGGAGGGAACACTGAGGAAGGGGAACCCTGTAGTGCAGGAGCAGGGAGGAAGCAGTTCCTGGGTGCATTGAGAAGGGAGTATAAAAGGTGGGCACCATCTTAGTTCAGTGCAGAGAAGTCTGAGCAGAAGTGACAGGGAGCAGGGCCTCTGCATGAGCTCTGCTCCGGAGGCGGGCCTAGTAACAGAGGCCCAGGCCTGGAAGAGGGAGAAGGAAGTAAGAGGAGCAGAGAAGGCTCCAGGAACGAGGAACGAAGGGATCCAAGGGGTGCGGACGGGCGAGTCACCACCGCACGCCCGAATCCACCTGCGTGGAGGGGTCAGGCCAAAGGGGGAGACCGGTCCCCGAAACTAGTGGAGGCAGGAAACGACCCTCAGCTAGAAACCGGAGGCTGTGACATTTTATGTGGCGCAGCCCCTCGCTACACCCGCTAGGAAGGCACCACATAGGGTCAGGGAAACTGGCGCCAAGTTTACCAAGAGGAGGCCCGAGGCAGCCGGACAGAAGGGTTGGTAAGAAAGGCCAGACAAAGGACACACAAAGGGGGTCCTGTGAAGCGCTCCAAAGTTATCTGGGAGTTGTCTGAGCCCCTCACCTGGTGAGCACAGTACAACGTGGGCAGCCGTTACCTGCAGACGTGGTCTGGATAATAAGAACTGTGAGTAAAGGCCCTGGACTGCCTCACTGACTACGTGTCGTTACTGCTGCTGCCCTGCACCATCACCCCCATCCTCCGCATACACTGCCCTGAGGCTATACTCCTCCCGTGGGGAGTTATGCTACGCTCTGCTGCACCCACAACACCAGCCTCAGCGGTCTGCCCTGCAGCGGTGGTTCACTCTGACCGCAATCCACGGGTGGCGTAGTCAGACATTTAAACATCAAAACCACATAAATAGTTCCGCCACTGGTTTGACCGCCCTGAGCCACGGAACCGGGTCGCCGCCACGGAGACTACAACCACCAGCATCCACCAAAAAGGGTCCGGCTCCGGGTGTCCCAAGGCCCAGGGGGTGCATCAGAACATTTTCATCACCTTTCACAATCACCAATGGGACAAGGCAGGGATGTCCTCTGTCCCCTCTCTTATACATCCTAGTGACGGAGCACCTGCTCTCATCAATTCGCCATAACCCCAATATTAGGTGGATTGAGGTGGGAGGCACCGAGTACAAGTGCTCTCTATTTGCTGATGATGTCCTAGTATATATCACTCAATCACATATATCCATCCATGCTGTTATGGCTGAAATAGATCACTTTGTTACATGGTCAAATTTTAAAATCAATGCAGCGAAGTCTGAGGCCCTCGATGTCTCCCTCCCCAAATCCATACAGGATTCCATCCAGTCCAACTTACCCTTTGCCTGGCCCTCACAGGGTATCAAATACTTAGGAATTCCTATTCATAGAGACCTCTCCCATCTATGTTATCTTAATTTTGGGCCCTTTATTGAACAACTCCATACAGACCACGGTTGGCAAGTTAGAACTGTAAGATTCACTACGTGAACCACTGGTGTTTTGTGGAAAAGCACATGTACACTGTGTTCCAAATTATTATGCAAAAAGTGTTTAGGAGTGATAAGGGAAGAATTTGTTTGTTTGTCAGTTAAACTCATTGATGGTGATGTGTGTCAGGGCTCTTTATATCACTGTAAGCAATTGCAGACACCTGTGCTAATTAGTTTGGCAGGTGTGTCCAATGAAAGGCAAGACTACTTAAGAAGGCTGTCCCACATTATTAAGCAGCCTACATTTTCTGCCAAAATGGGAAAGAAAAAGGATGTGTCGGCTGCTGAGAAGCAACAAATTGTGGAGTGTTTAGGTCAAGGCATGACTACAATCAACATTGTGCGATGATCAGGATGAAGTGTCTTGGCAATCAAGAAGTATATAGCTGATTCACAGTACACACGTGTGCGTGCTGATAAGGGCAAATTGAGGACTCTTTCCTACAGGCAATTACGTCAGGTTAAAAGAGCAGAGGCAAAAAAGCCTTGTCATAGCAGCAGACAAGTTTTTGAAGCTGCTGGTGCCTCCAACGTCCCCCGAACAACAAGATGCAGGGTCCTTCAGAGGTTTGCAGCTGTGCATACGCCATCCTGTCGACCTCCTCTATCCACTTCACACAAGCAGAAACGGCTCCAGTGGGCCAAACATTACATGAAGACTGATTTCAAAACTGTTTTGTTCACGGATGAGTGCCGTGCAACGCTCGATGGTCCAGATGGACGGAGTGGAGGATGGCTGGTTGATGGACACCCCACGCAAACACGGCTACAGCGCCAACAAGGAGGAGGTGGAGTAATGTTTTGGGCTGGAATCATGGGGAGAGAGATTGTCGGCCCCTTTAGGATCCCTGAAGGGGTAAACATGAACTCCATAATGTATGTGGAGTTTCTCAAACAGCACTTCCTGCCATGGTTCAAGAAGAAGAACCGTGTATTCCACAGCAAGATCATTTTTATGCATAATGCACCATCTCATGCTGCACATAAAACATCTGCATCTCTGGCTGATATGAGCATAAAAGGGGACAAACTTATGGTGTGACCCCCATGCTCCCCTGACCTCTACCCCATTCAGAACCTCTGGAGCATCATCAAAAGGAGTGTCTATGATGGCGGGAGGCAGTTCACATCTAAGCAACAGCTCTGGGAGGGTATTCTGTCCTCATGCAAAACAATTGAAGCAGAAACCATCCAAAACCTGACAAATTCAATGGACGAGAGAGTTCAGAAGCTCCTTTCGAACAAGGGGTCCTATGTGAAAATGTAACATCACCTAGAATAAAGTTTTGAGTTGCAAACTGTTTGATTTCAGTTTCTAATAACCTGCTAATGCTTATAATTTCAAAAATGACCATTTTTTTGGTCTTTATTAAAATGAAAAGGTTGATCGAAAAGTTTGGGGGATCTAAGAGTGTGGCAACCCAGTAGTCAGGATTACTTCGAATTCTGACAATATGAGGGTCATGCTGCAGGTAGTGCAGCAAGAAGGCACTTATGTGTCTTGCGCATCTCGGAGCCCCAAAATTATTTTCCAGGCTAGATGCAGCTAAAAATTATTATTAATTTTAAATCTGGTGGAGCTTAGTATAGATGGCCTAATAGAATCAGTGCTGCACACTGCTACAAAGCCCAAATTATTTTCCAGCCAAGGTACAGATAAACATGATTAGTAATTTTAAATCTGGTGGAGCTTAGTATAGATGGCCTAATAGAATCAGTACTGCACACTGCTACAAAGCCCAAATTATTTTCCAGCCAAGATACAGATAAACATGATTAGTAATTTTAAATCTGGTGGAGCTTATTATAGATGGCCTAATAGAATCAGTGCTGCACACTGCTACAAAGCCCAAATTATTTTCCAGCCAAGATACAGATAAACATGATTAGTAATTTGAAAGCTTAAAACGGTTGGTGAGGTGATTTTAACCAATCATCAAGCTTTTACTCTCCCCAGGATGACACAGGGGTAGAAAAGTCGTTTCGGATCCATGATTTGTTCATCTTTATGAATGTGAGTCTGTCTACATTATCAGTGGAGAGCCGCGTGCGCTTATCTGTCAGCACACCACCAGCAGCGCTGAACACACGTTCAGACAGAACGCTGGCTGCGGGGCATGACAAGATCTCCAAGGCGTAAGTGGCTAGCTCCGGACATTTATCCAGATTGGAAGCCCAAAAAGAGCAAGGGTCCAGTGACACAGTCATGGCTTCAATGTTTACTTGGAGATACTCCTGTACCATCGTCTCTAGGCGTTGACTATGTGTCAGACTTCTGGTCTCCTGTGGTCTTGCAAAGGATGGGCTAAAAAAGTGGTGAAATGATTCCGCAAAATTGATGTTACCAGCAGATACTGTGGTTCTGTTACGGTTTGAGTGCTGAACACTCGACGGTCCCACGGTTGGCAAGTTGGAACTGTGAGATTCACTACGTGCACCACTGGTGTTTTGTGGAAAAGCACATGTAAGATTCTGCAACAGTCTCTGCTGATACTCCTGCATGCGTGCATCCCTTTCTATGGCAGGAATAATTTCTGCAAATTTACTTTTGTACCGGGGATCTAACAGTGTGGCAACCCAGTAGTCAGGATTATTTCTAATTCTCACAATTCGAGGGTCATGTTGCAGGTAGTGCAGCAAGAAGGCACTCATGTGTGTTGCGCATCCAGGAGCACCAAGTCCTTGTTGTGTTGGTGGCAAGGTAACAATCATGCTTCCTTCCTCTGTCCTCTCCCCCCAACCTCGCACAACAGAAATGTGATCAAGGTCTCCCTCATCTGATGAGTCTTCCATCAGTTAGTCCTCCACTTCTTCCTGGGCTCCTGCACCTTCCTCACTAGTTTGGCTGCTAGAATGCGCCCTGGTAAAACCATCTCCCCCACCCTCACATGCCTGCCGCCTTGGTGCTGCCGACCGTCTGGACCTTGCAGATGTTAGCCCTTCCGCATATAACTCCTCCTCCTCTACTTCCTCCACCTCCTCTTGTGCCACCACCTGACTCCGAATTCTGTTTAACATGTGCTCCAGCATGTAAATCACCGGAATAGTCATGCTGATAATGGCATCGACAGCACTAAACATCTTCGTCGCCATTTCAAAACTGTGCAGAAGGGTGCATAGGTCCCTGATCTGAGACCACTCCTCCAGCGTGATTTGCCCCACCTCTGGATCCCGTTGGCCCAGGCTATACGTCAGAACGTATTGCACCAGGGCTTGTCGGTGCTGCCACAGTCGCTGCAACATGTGCAGAGTTGAATTCCACCAGGTAGGCACATCGCATTTTAGCCGGTGAAGTGGCAGGCTCAACGACTTCTGTAGAGATGTAAGTCACTGAGCTGCGGAATGCGAATGGCGGAAGTGATCACACAGCGACCGTGCCCTCTGCAGAAGGCCATCTAGTCCGGGATAGTGGGCTAAAAATTGCTGGACAACCAGGTTCAACACGTGAGCCATACAAGGCACGTGTGTGACATTGCCCCGGCGAAGGGCCGCACCCAGGTTTGCAGCATTGTCGCACACAGCCTTCCCTGGTTTCAGGTCCAGTGGAGACAACCATTCATGAAATTGGTTCTCCAGAGCTGTCCACAACTCCTCAGCTGTGTGACTCACATTTCCCAGACATTTCAAAGTAAAAACCGCCTGATGACGTTGAGCCCTACTGCCAGCATAGTAAGGAGGTGTGCAGGATCCCTTCTGCGCAGTTAGAAAGCTTGTGGCATGACCAGACAGGCTTTGGGTGCAGGTGGAGGACCGAGAGGAGGTTGAGGAGGCAGAAGCAGTGGAAGAACTTTGACATAAAGAGGATTGACGCACAACTCGTGGGGACGGCAAGACTTGGACAGCAGCCCCTTGTCCTGCTGTCACCATAGTTACCCAGTGCCCAGTCAGCGACATGTAACGCCCCTGTCCATGCCTACTCGTCCAAGTGTCTGTGGTGAAATGCACCCTGTCACACACAGAGTTTCTCAAAGAAGCGGTGATGTTGTGTGCGACATGCTGGTGGAGCGCAGGCACACCTTTCTTTGAGAAGTAGTGCCGACTGGGCATCTGGTACTGGGGCACTGCGACGGACATAAGGTCTCGAAAATCCTCTGTGTCCACCAGGCAGAAAGGCAGCATTTCTGTAGCCAAGAGCTTGCAGATGGTGAAATTCAACCTCTTAGCTTTCTCATGGCTAGGAGGAAATGGTCTTTTACTTGTCCGCATCTGAGGGACCGAGGGCTGGCTATTGTGCTTAGACGGGGTTGATAAGGGTGTCCCCGGCAAACTGCCGGTCTGTGAGGAAGATGCAGGCGGACATGTTAGGTTGCCTTGATCCAAAGGTGGTGCTATCGATGTCGGACAGCGCTCAACACCAGCTGGTGTTACCACCTCCAAAGAAAATGATGACCTGCCAATCACGCTGGCTGTTGTGGGTAAAGAGGTGGCAGGTCTGCGCCCCAAAACAGGTGTGACTGCTGTCACCCCCAGTCACAGAGGATGAAGAGGCCGCGGATGCACAAGATATGGCAGACGGTGATTGGCCCGGCCGGCTACGCCGCATTGTAGCACAGTGAGCTTCCCACTGCAACTTATGCTTCATGTCCATGTGCCGGTTCATGCATGAAGTACTCAAACTATGTATTTTTTGGCCTCTACTTTGCTTTTGCTGACAAATGTTACAGATAACACGAGTTGGGTCATCTTTATCGATCTGAAAAAATGCCCAGGCTATGCAAGGCTTAGCACCCATGCGACCTGAAGAGCCACCACGACTTGTGGTGAGAGGCAGAGTTGTGTTTGAGGATGCAGTTGTTGACGTGCTTCCAGTACTACGTCTCTGTCCAGGAAGGCGCAACCTGACCTCGTCGTCACTAGCATCCTCCTCCACCTCCTCTGCTGACCTCATCTCTTGGCTGACTGTGGGTTGACAGTAAGTGGAATCTCCAACCTCATCATCATCACCCTGTGCGTTATCACACCCGTCGTCCTCAGAGCCAACCTGTTCCTGCCCTGACAAAAAACTAAAGTTGTCGCTCCAATCAGGTATTTGAGTCTCATCATCGTCTTCCTCATTGTCTCCACCAACAGGAGTTACAGTTTGGGAATGAGGGTCTACATTATGGTCAGAACCTTCTGCGTCTGGTCCTGGATCATAAAAGATTCTGGGCATCAGTGCAGATCATTTCCTCGTCTGGATTCACAGAAGCGCTGGAGTCGACCTCTGATTCCCAGGCTATAGTATGGGTAAACAGCTCTGCAGACTCAACTATCTGTTCTACCTCATACTCAGACGGGCAGCTGGAGATTTGGGAGCTGTGAGGAAGCAAGTACGATTGGGGTGACACCTTTGAGGACTGGAGTATTTGTGATGTTGAAGTTGATGTGGAGGAGAGCCCACTTAAAGGAACACTTGATATCCGTCGAAGCACCTGCTGTTTTTGTGCCTCATCTGGAATTTGTAGCGATTGGCATGGCCGTAAGAAAGGGATCTTATCACATTGTCCGCTAAAAGAAGTAGACATTTTAGTTTGGCTGGAAGATGGTCTTTCTTCTGCAGATGTTACTGTTGCTTTAACACCTACCCCACGGACACAACCTTTTTTCCCCTTCCCAACATGCCTATTCCCCTTTCCACCAGCAGCAGGCCTTTTTCCACTCATTTTGGTGGTTAACTAATTCACAACTCTGGAGTTGTTTGCACAAAAAAACAATGGATGGGAACCGAGCAGAGCTGAGTATCCAAACTGTGGTATTAGGCCAAAACTATTTGCTGGGTGTAACGGGTCTGGGAGGCGGAACCTCTGAGCAACTATACAAGGGGGCGATCCTTGTAAGGAAGCGGGTGGTGACCAGGGAAGACGGGCAGGTAGTTACAGCAGGTGACCGGGACAGTCTCTGGGTAAACGGGCAGGAGGTCACGGCAAGTGACCGGGACAGTCTCTGGGTGAACGGGCAGGAGGTCACAGCAAGTGACCGGGGCAGTCTCTGGGTGAACGGGCAGGAGGTCACAGCAAGTGACCGGGACAGTCTCTGGGTATAGGGTTGGTACGACCTGTGACGGCTGAGCCTCCAGGTAGGCTAGCAGGCGGATGGCAGGAGTGTGCTCCCAGGTGAGCAGGCGAGAGTCTCTGGATAAGCAGGTGGTCACAGCATGTGACGGCGGAGCCTCCAGGTAGGCTAACAGGTGGATGGCAGGTGTGTGCTCCCAGGTGAGCAGGCGAGAGTCTCTGGATAAGCAGGTGGTCACAGCATGTGACGGCGGAGCCTCCAGGTAGGCTAACAGGCAGGTAGCAGATGAGCACTCCCAGGTGAGCAGGCAAGAGTCTCTGGACTGGCAGATGGTCACAGCACGTGACGACGGAGCCTCCAGGTAGGCTAACAGACAGGTAGCAGGTGAGCGCTCCCAGGTGAGCGGGCAAGCTGGTCCATAGACAGACTGACAGGTGTCGGAAGGCAGACCGTCGGACCTCAGGCAAGCAAGCAGGAAAGCGGATGACAGGCAGGAATCAGGCAGCAAACTGGCAGGAAACTGGCAGGAAACTGGCAGGTAACAGGCAACGGGACCTGAGGGCTGAAGCAGAGGAGTGAACAGTGCAACAACATTGCTCGGGCACCTCCATTTTGGAGGAGGTGCCTTATATATGGTGAAGTCCTCCTGCCATTGGCCGGGGACTCCTTAGGATGGCGCACGCGGTCCCTTTAAGGGGGGGGAGCGTGCGCGTGCGCGCCCTAAGCACCGTGGCCGGGAAGGAACGCGCGCTGCCAGCAGAGCGGGAGGAGGACGCCGGGCTCGGAGCGGAGAGGTGAGGGGAACAGCGTCCCTGCCTAGCAGGGGACAGGGACGCCGACGCTACAGTACCCCCCCCTTTAGGCCCCCCCTTTTTTAGGCCAGACAGAAATTTAGCAAGGATGAGAGGGGCATGGATGTTCTCCCGGGGCTCCCACGTTCTCTCCTCAGGACCAAACCCCTTCCAATCTACTAGAAAAAAGGTCTTTCCTCTTACCCTTTTGGTGGCCAGAATGTTCTCTACCTCAAACTCGTCTTCAGCAGAAACCGGAGCAGGAGGCGTACCTGTAGACTTGGAAAAAGAGTTAAGTACCACGGGTTTGAGGAGAGATACATGGAAGGAGTTAGGGATCCGTAGGTTGGCCGGGAGTTTCAATTTATAGGCCACCGGGTTGATCTGACTGATAACCTCCAGAGGACCGATGAACCGAGGCCCTAACTTATAGGAAGGAATCTTGAGCCGGACATACTTGGACGAGAGCCAGACTTTATCCCCAGGACGGAATTGTGGAGGATCCAGACGTTTTTTGTCAGCGTGTCTTTTCATCCGCTCGGACGACTGACTGAGTGCGGATCGGGTACTCTCCCAAATGGAGGAAAATTTGTTAACGAGAGATTCCGCAGCCGGATTATCCACCGAGGTGGAGACGGGAAATGGGATCCGAGGATGCTGACTGAAGACTACAAAAAACGGGGATTTGGAGGAAGATTCGCTCTCGTGGTTATTGTATGAGAATTCAGCCCATGGCAGAAGATCCACCCAGTCAGAATGGTGGGCATTAACGAAGTGCCGGAGGTAACTGGTCAGGTTCTGATTGATCCGCTCCACTTGACCATTAGACTGTGGGTGGTAAGCGGAGGAGAAGTCCAGGGTGACGTCTAGCAGTTTACAAGTGGCTCTCCAGAAGCGTGAGGTGAACTGTACCCCACGATCCGACACGATGTGGAGGGGCAGGCCATGAAGACGAAAGATGTGGCGGATAAAATCTTTAGCCAGCTCGGGTGCAGACGGGAGGCCTGGCAGGGGAACGAAATGAGCCATCTTGGAAAAGCGGTCAGCGACCACCCAAATGACCGTACAACCAGCAGAGACGGGGAGATCAGTTATGAAGTCCATAACTATATGCTGCCAGGGGGCAGCAGGTACAGGAAGCGGAAGGAGGCGACCGGCTGGCAGATGTCTCGGAACCTTGTTGCGGGCGCAGGACACACAGGCAGAAACAAAGTCAATTACGTCCTTGTGCAGGGTAGGCCACCAGTAGTGACGGGTAATAAGCTGGAAGGTCTTTTTCTGACCGGCGTGGCCAGCTAGTTTAGACGAGTGACCCCAGTGTAGGATCTTCTCCCGATCAGGTACTGATACGAACGTCTTACCGGGAGGGAGACGATTTAAACTCACGGGAGCCACCTGCATTACTCTGGCGGGATCGATGATGTGTTTAGGTTCCTCCTCGAGATCACACACCAGAAAGGATCGGGACAAGGCGTCCGCCTTGATGTTTTTGTCAGCCGGGCGAAAATGAAGAACAAAATCAAAGCGAGCAAAAAACAAGGACCACCGGGCTTGGCGCGGGTTAAGTCTCTGGGCATGCTGGAGGTAAGCCAAGTTCTTGTGGTCAGTGTAAATTATTACCGGGTGAAGAGCCCCTTAGAGCAGGTAACGCCACTCCTCCAATGCCAGCTTGATGGCCAATAACTCTCGATCTCCTATGGAATAGTTGCGCTCCGAAGGGGAGAAGAGTTTGGAGAAGAAGCCACAAGTTACCATTCTCCCGGAAGACGATTTTTGGGTAAGTACCACTCCGGCTCCAGAGGAGGAGGCGTCAACTTCCAGGAAGAACTGCTTGTTGCCATCTGGGCGATGCAGCACCGGGGCGGAAGAGAAGGCCTGTTTTAAGGAAAGAAAGGCCTCCTCTGCTTCGGGCGGCCACTCTTTGGGATTAGTGCCCTTACGGGTGAGCGCAGAAATTGGGGCAGTCCGGGAAGAGAAGTGCGGTATGAAGAGGCGGTAGTAGTTGGCGAAGCCCAGGAACCACTGAATGGCCTTCAACCCCTCCGGTCGAGGCCACTTCTCGATGGCAGACAGTTTCTCAGGATCCATTCGTAGGCCGGTCTGAGAAATTATGTAGCCCAATAACGGAAGCGAGGTCTGCTCAAAAAGGCACTTCTCATATTTAGCGAAGAGGTGGTTCTGCCTGAGCCTGAGCAGGACCTGACGAACATCCCTCCGGTGAGTCTGGAGATCCGGAGAGAAGACCAAGATGTCGTCCAGGTACACCACACGCAGGAGTAGAGAAGGTCCCGGAAGATGTCATTGACCAACTCTTGAAAGACGGCGGGAGCGTTACAGAGACCGAAGGGCATTACCAGATATTCATAGTGGCTGTCCCGGGTGTTGAATGCCGTCTTCCATTCATCCCCCTGACGGATACGGACCAGGTTGTACGCCCCACGAAGGTCCAGTTTGGTGAAGATTCTAGCCCCCCTCAGACGATCAAATAATTCCGGAATGAGCGGAAGGGGGTACTTATTCTTCACCGTGATCTGGTTTAGGCCTCTATAGTCTATGCAGGGACGGAGAGAGCCGTCCTTCTTTTTAACGAAGAAGAAGCCTGCTCCCGCCGGGGAGGTAGATTTCCAGATAAATCCCCGGGCCAGGTTCTCCTCAATATATTCGGACATCGACCGGGTCTCAGCAGCGGACAATGGGTAAATACGCCCACGGGGAGGCGTAGTACCGGGTAACAGGTCGATCGGACAGTCGTATGGTCTATGAGGGGGTAATGTCTCTGCCTCCTTTTTATTAAAGACATCAGCATATGACCAATAAGGAATCGGAAGTCTAGGTAGATTAGCTGGGGTAGGAGAAGGACGGACGGGATGGACGGGAACCAAACAAGTCTTATGGCAGTCCTGTCCCCAGCGAAGGACTTCTCCGGTCTGCCAGTCAAGCACGGGTGCATGTCTCTGGAGCCAAGGTAGGCCTAGCAAGAGGGCATGAGAGAGTCCAGGCAGAACATGAAAGGAGATACTCTCAGAATGCAGCATTCCCACCTGCAGAGTAATGGATTCGGTGATGAGTTGGATGGGACGTGGTAAGAGGCCCCCATCCACGGCAGCGACAGATAAGGGTACAGCCAGAGGTTTGGTGGGGATGCGGTATTTCTCTACCAGGGACTGTGAAATAAGATTCCCGGCTGCTCCAGAGTCAAGTTGGGCTAGTTCGAAATAACGGTTCTCCCCGCAGACGATTGAGACTGACAACAGCAGAGATGGAGAGGATTTATTCTTGTCTAGGACGACCTCTCTGAGCGATCCTAGACACAGGCATTTCCCGACCTCTCCGGGCAGGTACGGATCCGGTGCTCCTTACTGCCACAGTAGAAGCAGCTCCCCTCGGCACAGCGTAAGTCTTGATGGGTTTTGACCATCTTGGTCTGGTCGACCTGCATAGGCTCAGGAGAGTGTGCCTGGGGAGAAACGGAGGGAATAACGGGTTTCTGGAAGATGGGAGCTAGACGTGGAAACCTTCTCTCACGAGAGACCTCTTTGGCGCGCTCCTGGAACCGTAGGTCAATCCAGGTGGCAAGAGTTATTAAGTCGTCGAGAGTGGTAGGAATGTCCCGACCGGCGAGTTCATCTTTAATACGGCCGGACAGACCCTCCCAGAAAACAGACACCAGAGCGTCGTTATCCCAGGCCAGCTCCGAGGCAAGGGTACGGAACCGTATGGCATATTGGCCCACGGTGAGATCTCCCTGACGGAGGCGTAGCAGAGACGATGCGGATGAGGTCTTCCGTCCGGGTTCATCGAAGACTTTCCGGAAAGCCGTGAGAAAGGCTGACAAGTCGGACACCAGAGGGTCTCCTCTCTCCCATAGAGGATTCAGCCAAGCCAGAGCCTCCCCCGTGAGGTGGGACATGATAAAGGCCACTTTGGACCGGTCGGAGATAAACTGGTGGGACAAGAGTTCGAAGTGCAGGGTGCACTGGTTTATGAAGCCCCGAGCTTGAGCGGGGTCGCCTCCGTAGCGAGGAGGTGCGGAAAGCCGGGGTCCAGAACAGGATACCATGGTATTGGTGGGCAGCGGCGCTGCCGGGTTGCAAGTCATGACACTAGCGGTGGTTGCTGGTGGAGCAGTCAGAGTGTCCAGGTGAGAGTTGACATTCCGCAGGTGACCCAGGATGGACTACTGTTGGGACCTCTGACTGGACAGTTCATGACATAGGTCCGAGAGCGAGGGAGCTTGGGTACCACCGGGTTCCATGGCCCGAGCAAACTGTAACGGGTCTGGGAGGCGGAACCTCTGAGCAACTATACAAGGGGGCGATCCTTGTAAGGAAGCGGGTGGTGACCAGGGAAGACGGGCAGGTAGTCACAGCAGGTGACCGGGACAGTCTCTGGGTAAACGGGCAGGAGGTCACGGCAAGTGACCGGGACAGTCTCTGGGTAAACGGGCAGGAGGTCACAGCAAGTGACCGGGGCAGTCTCTGGGTGAACGGGCAGGAGGTCACAGCAAGTGACCGGGACAGTCTCTGGGTATAGGGTTGGTACGACCTGTGACGGCTGAGCCTCCAGGTAGGCTAGCAGGCGGATGGCAGGTGTGTGCTCCCAGGTGAGCAGGCGAGAGTCTCTGGATAAGCAGGTGGTCACAGCATGTGACGGCGGAGCCTCCAGGTAGGCTAACAGGCAGATGGCTGGTGTGTGCTCCCAGGTGAGCAGGCGAGAGTCTCTGGATAAGCAGGTGGTCACAGCATGTGAAGGCGGAGCCTCCAGGTAGGCTAACAGGCAGGTATCAGATGAGCGCTCCCAGGTGAGCAGGCAAGAGTCTCTGGACTGGCAGATGGTCACAGCACGTGACGACGGAGCCTCCAGGTAGGCTAACAGACAGGTAGCAGGTGAGCGCTCCCAGGTGAGCGGGCAAGCTGGTCCATAGACAGACTGACAGGTGTCGGAAGGCAGACCGTCGGACCTCAGGCTAGCAAGCAGGAAAGCGGATGACAGGCAGGAATCAGGCAGCAAACTGGCAGGAAACTGGCAGGTAACAGGCAACGGGACCTGAGGGCTGAAGCAGAGTAGTGAACAGTGCAACAACATTGCTCGGGCACCTCCATTTTGGAGGAGGTGCCTTATATATGGTGAAGTCCTCCGGCCATTGGCCGGGGACTCCTTAGGACGGCGCGCGCGGCCCCTTTAAGAGGGGGGGAGCGCGCGCGCGCCCTAAGCACCGTGGCCGGGAAGGAGCGCGCGCTGCCAGCAGAGCGGGAGGAGGACGCCGGGCTCGGAGCGGAGAGGTGAGGGGAACAGCGTCCCTGACTAGCAGGGGGCAGGGACGCCGACGCTACACTGGGTTAGATGCAGAAAAAAATTATATTCAATTTGCAACCTGATGGAGGTCAGTATAGATGGACTAATAGAACAAGTCCCACACACAGCTAGAAGCCCAAATATTTTTTCAGAGGTAGATGCAGAAAAAATTGTATTCAGTTTGCAACCTGATGGAGGTCAGTATAGATGGACTAATAGAACAAGTCCCACACACAGCTAGAAGCCCAAATATTTTTTCAGAGGTAGATGTAGAAAAAATTATAATCAGTTTGCAACCTGATGGAGGTCAGTATAGATGGACTAATAGAACAAGTCCCACACACTGCTAGAAGGCCAAATATTTTTTCAGAGCTAGATGCAGAAAAAAATTATATTCAGTTTGCAACCTGATGGAGGTCAGTATAGATGGACTAATAGAACAAGTCCCACACACAGCTAGAAGCCCAAATATTTTTTCAGAGGTAGATGCAGAAAAAAATTGTATTCAGTTTGCAACCTGATGGAGGTCAGTATAGATGGACTAATAGAACAAGTCCCACACACAGCTAGAAGCCCAAATATTTTTTCAGAGCTAGATGCAGAAAAACAATATATTCAGTTTGCAACCTGATGGAGGTCAGTATAGATGGACTAATAGAACAAGTCCCACACACTGCTAGAAGGCCAAATATTTTTTCAGAGCTAGATGCAGACAAAAAATTATTTTGAATTTGCAACCTGATGGAGGTCAGTAAAGATGGACTAATAGAGAAAGTCCCACACACTGCTAGAAGGCCAAATATTTTTTCAGAGGTAGATGCAGAAAAAAATTGTATTCAGTTTGCAACCTGATGGAGGTCAGTATAGATGGACTAATAGAGCAAGTCCCACACACTGCTAGAAGCCCAAATATTTTTTCAGAGGTAGATGCAGAAAAAAATTATATTCAGTTTGCAACCTGATGGAGGTCAGTATAGATGGACTAATAGAACAAGTCCCACACACAGCTAGAAGCCCAAATATTTTTTCAGAGGTAGATGCAGAAAAAATATATATTCAGTTTGCAACCTGATGGAGGTCAGTATAGATGGACTAATAGAACAAGTCCCACACACTGCTAGAAGGCCAAATATTTTTTCAGAGCTAGATGCAGAAAAAAATTATATTCAGTTTGCAACCTGATGGAGGTCAGTATAGATGGACTAATAGAACAAGTCCCACACACTGCTAGAAGCCCAAATATTTTTTCAGAGCTAGATGCAGAAAAAAATTATATTCAATTTGCAACCTGATGGAGGTCAGTATAGATGGACTAATAGAATGATGCTATGCCCAAAAGATTTTACTTCACTAGGTGCAGTAAAAAAATTGGTATTCTATACACAGGTGGTATATCTTGCAACACAGATGGGCTACTCCACTGACTAACACACTCTGCAATAGGCCAAAAAGGATTAGCTTTGCTAGATTCAGCCAAATGCTGTGAAAAAAACTTGCACAGCACTGGCACAGACCTGCCTGGCAAAAACTGATAGGAACTGATGTAACCTAGTCCTGAAAAGGACTGCAATTACAATTAGTCTTTACTCCCAGAACCTATCTATTTAAGAGCACAGACCTGCCTAATAAAAGTCGTAGGAAATGCTGTAACCTAGTCCTTAAAAGGACTGCAATCACAACTATTCCCTACTCCCAAGCTATCTGTAGATTTGTGCGAAAATTGGCTTGAAATTAACAAGGTATAGCGCACACAGCAACAGCGGTGCCGTCTAACACGCAGCTGCAGCAGTGAGAAAATGGTGGCGACGGGGAAAATGGCTTGGTCTTATAGGGCAAGGACATGTGACATACACTGCCAATGACACATGCCCTTGCTTGTGTGAAAAAAAGCACTTCGCTCCGTGTGTGCGCTGCTGATAGGCTGACAGACTGCACCTCCCCACTGTAAATGCGGGAAAGAGAAAAAAAAATGGAAATCTTCATTATTCCTGCAGAGATCCATCCCCTGCCCCTCCCCCCGCCCCGCTGTACACTCAAACTGCATATTAACATTAATTTTCATCATTACTGAGAAAAAATCCAGTTATGATTTTGGTGCACAAACAGTTATCGAACATAACCTCGAACAGCCGAATTTTTCTCAAATCGTTCGTGTTCGCCGAACGGCTCGAACACCGCCCAAAACAGCTCGAATTTGAGATTGGTGAACAGTTCGAGTCGAACAACGCTCATCTCTAGTTGCCACACTCTTAGATCCCCCACACTAGATCTTAGATCAAACAGTTTTCAACTCAAAACTTTATTCTAGGTGATGTTACATTTGCACATAGGACCCCTTGTTCGAAAGGACCTTCTCAACTCTCTCGTCCATTGAATTTGTCAGGTTTTGGATGGTATCTGCTTCAGTTGTTTTGCATGAGGATAGAATACCTTCCCAGAGCTGTTGCTTAGATGTGAACTGCCTCCCGCCATCATAGACACTCCTTTTGATGATGCTCCAGAGGTTCTGAATGGGGTTGAGGTCAGGGGAGCATGGGGATCACACCATAAGTTTGTCCCCTTTTATGCCCATATCAGCCAGAGATGCAAATGTGTTATGTGCAGCATGAGACGGTGCATTATCATGCATGAAAATGATCTTGCTGCGGAATACACGGTTCTTCTTCTTGAACCATGGCAGGAAGTGCTGTTTGAGAAACTCCACATACATTATGGAGTTCATCTTTACCCCTTCAGGGATCCTAAAGGGGCCGACAATCTCTCTCCCCATGATTCCAGCCCAAAACATTACTCCACCTCCTCCTTGTTGGCGTCGTAGCCGTGTTTGCGTGGGGTGTCCATCAACCAGCCATCCTCCACTCCATCCATCTGGACCATCGAGCGTTGCATGGCACTCATCGGTGAACAAAACTGTTTTGAAGTCAGTCTTCATGTATTGTTTGGCCCACTGGAGCCATTTCTGCTTGTGTGCAGTGGATAGAGGAGGTCGACAGGACTCTGCATCTTGTTGTTCGGGGGACGTTGGAGGCACCAGCAGCTTCAAAAACTTGTCTGCTGCTATGACAAGGCTTTTTTGCCGCTGCTCTTTTAACCTGACGTAATTGCCTGTAGGAAAGAGTCCTCAATTTTCCCTTATCAGCACGCGCACGTGTGTACTGTGAATCAGCTACATACTTCTTGATTGTGCGATGATCAGGATGAAGTGTCTTGGCAATGTGGATTGTAGTCATGCCTTGACCTAAACACTCCACAATTTGTTGCTTCTCAGCAGCCGACACATCCTTTTTCTTTCCCATTTTGGCAGAAAATGTAGACGGCTTAATAATGTGGGACAGCCTTCTAAAGTAGTCTTGCCTTGCATTGGACACACCTGCCAAACTAATTAGCACAGGTGTCTGCAATTGCTTACAGTGATATAAAGAGCCCTGACACACATGACCATCAATGAGTTTAACTGACAAACAAACAAATTCTTCCCTTATCATTCCTAAACACTTTTTGCATAATAATTTGGAACACAGTGTACATGTGCTTTTCCACAAAACACCAGTGGTTCACGTAGTGAATCTTACAGTTCTAACTTGCCAACCGTGGTCTGTATGGAGTTGTTCAATAAAGGGCCCAAAATTAAGATAACCTAGACGGGAGAGGTCTCTATGAATAGGAATTCCTAAGTATTTGATACCCTGTGAGGGCCAGGCAAAGGGAAAGTTGGACTGGATGGAATCCTGTATGGATTTGGGGAGGGAGTCATCGAGGGCCTCAGACTTCCCTGCATTGATTTTAAAATTTGACCATGTAACAAAGTGATCTATTTCAGCCAGGAGACTCTATGGAGTGCTTTCTCAGCATCCAACGAGAGTATCTAATTACAAATTTTTAACTGCATCTAGCCCAGGAAATACTTTGTGCCTAGTAGCAGTGTCTGCTAGTCAGCGGATTATCCCAGCTGTTAAGCAAGCTACACTACCTGTAGTTTGGACACTTAATTTTTTCAAAGGAAATGGTTCGGGCCCCCGGGACACTCAGTGAAGAGCATCAGGGAGGCACCCCAAGGCATAGGGGCTGGGACTGGCGGTAGAACGCATTGTGGTGGACCGCCGAGCTCGATCCTTATAAAAGCTTTTTAACTGCAGCAGCTTTAGTGGACGCTACTGGAGCTGGAATTAGGCGGCTGCTGGCATGAGACTTGCCCTCCAATTGATCATTGTAAAAGGATTTAAAGTGTACTCTTTCAAATTAGAGAGACAATTTAAATTAAAAAGCTTAGACCTGCCTCCATCGCAGGGGGGCTTGCTCGATCCACCAGCGGACAGGCACCAGTATTGGGAGAGGGGGGCTGACCGTCAGGGTCCACCGCAGCTCTGGCACAAACCCGGCGACACGGAGGTCGCACGGGCAGGAACGGACTGGCCGTGTTGGCTTCGCACTTTTTTGGTTTTAGAAGGGCATGACATGCCTATATCTGTGTCTCCCCCTCCTTTTACTCCTCCACCTCTTTTCTTTTCGCATGACTATATGTACTTGTCACTTTTCCATGTGTTAGTTGTGTCTTCTGAGCAGTTTGTCAGCTTTTGGACACCTTTGAAGGTGTTTTCTATGTTTTTTGTTTGCCTGCCATTGGTTTTAGCGGTGTTCGACGAACAGTTCGGCGAACATACGGGTGTTCGACGAACCGAACCGAACTCGAACACTACGGGGGTGGCTCAACACTACTGCCCATCTCTTAAACTACCCGTAACCCAGTTCCAGGTGCACCAATTAGTCCTCTTAGTGCGTGCGTGCACTAGAGAAAATACTCCGCATTACATCACAGAGACCAGCCATCTCTGTGATACACACCTCGCATTGACTACACAACCATTAGCCACCTTACAATATATACATACAGTTGTGCTCAAAAGTTTACATACCCCTTCAGAATGTTTCCTTTCTTGGCCTTGTTTCAGAGAATATGAATGATAACAAAAAACCTTTTTCTCCACTCATGGTTATTGGTTGGGTGAAGCCATTTATTGTCAAACTACTGTGTTTTCTCTTTTTAAATCTTAATGACAACCAAAAACATCCAAATGACCCTGATAAAAAGTTCACATACCCCAGTTCTTAATACCGTGTATTACCCCCTCTAACATCAATGACAGCTTGAAGTCTTTTGTGGTAGTTGTGGATGAGGTTCTTTAATTTATCAGAGGGTAAAGCTGCCCATTCTTCTTGGCAAAAAGTTCCTGTAAATTCCTGGGCTGTCTAGCATGAACTGCACGCTTGAGATCTCCCCAGAGAGGCTCAATGATATTGAGGTCAGCAGACTGAGATGGCCACTCCAGAACCTTCACTTTGTTCTGCTGTAGCCAATGACAAGTCGACTTGGCCTTATGTTTTGGATCGTTGTCATGTTGGAAAGTCCAAGTACGCCCCATGGTTGTGGCCAAAAGGTTACATTTTGGTCTCATCACTCCAAATTGCCTTGTACCAGAAATTTGAGGCTGGTCTCTGTGCTGTTTGGCGTATTGTAGGCGAGATACTTTGTGGCATTTGCGCTGTAATGGCTTTCTTCCGGCGACTCAACCATGCAGCCCATTTTTCTTCAAGTGCCTCCTTATTATGCATCTCGAAATAGCCACACGATGGCGTGACCAGCACCGCCATCGTGGAGCGGAAGCCATTAGAAGGCCCCGAGTCACCGGCCATACGGGTGAGCACCACACGGTACACTCAGGGACGTGGGCTACTTTTACCCGCCTCTAGCAAGGTAGCCAGAAGAGTACAGTTAGCTGGGAAGGCCTACAACTCCGCCTGGCCAGGGGAGATCCCATCTGCTCAAGGACTGACCAGGCCCCGATCGCTAGCAAGTACTCCGGGAGGGTCTATCTTTGTCACCAGTAAAGACCCTGAACTACACGCATCGTCTCTGAGTGGTTCCTGCTACCCCCATCATCCACTTTGGCTGCCCTGAGGCCATACCCCTCCCGTTGGGGGTTATACCATCCCCGCTGCACCATCCTTCCACCGGCCTCAGCGGTCTGCCCTGCAGCGGCAGCTCAAAGCTGCATTCAACGGGTGGCGTAGTCATCCAACATCTACTGCTAATAGACTCGCCACTTAGTTTGACTCCCTGGGCACGGACCGGGTCACCGCCACGAGACTACTACCCCTATCTGATCCAGCTCCGGGTAAGCCCGCGTGCACGCGATGCCGCACGACACAGAAGGCCCAGGGGCGCGTCAACTTTTGGCGTAGTCGGCAGGATTTCGTGCCCGCAACCACCGGGTGCTGCGTGCCTGAAAAAGACTGTTCAAACTTACCAGTGGTGAAGTTTCCCGCCATCCGGCGCCATCTTTTGCCTTCTTCCCGCCATCCGCGAAGTTTTCCCGCCATCCGGCGCCATCTTCTGCCTTCTTCCCGCCATCCGTGGAGTTTTCCCGCCGTTGGACGCCATCTTGAAGACGCCGCGCGGGAAGAAGAGGGGCGTGGACTCCGAAGGCGCGAGAACTGAAGCCCCGCCTCACGTCCGGACGTTGCGTAAGGTCCTGGAAGGAGCCCAGCAGACGCCGACGTCACAGGAGCGCGACGGAAGGTCCTCGACCCTGACGATCCACTGCGGAGCCGCGGCCTACGGAAGAGGATCATCGCAAGGTAGGCCATGGTCCACTGGGGGGGAGGAAGATGTCGGATACGGAGGAGAGCTTCACTGCCTCAACCCCCGCCAGCGCCAGCGCTGCTGCAGTCATGCCTTTCACCATGCCCTATATCCCGGGAGCAGCCTGGCTACCCCAATACTCAGGGGAGTCACATACCCTGAATGACTTTAGAGAAAAGCTGGATAGCCTCTTCCAGGTGTACCCCCTCACAGAAGAGCAAAAAGTGAGCATCCTGGTGGCCCAACTAACCGGGGCAGCCCAAAGGGAGGTAAAGTCCTGGCCACCTGGGAGGAGGACTGTCGCAGGGATACTAACCCGGCTGAGGGACACCTTTGATACCCGCACCTCAGCCGAGATTAAGCTTAAATTCTATGGGTGCAAGCAGCGAGCACATGAGAGTATAAGGGACTATGCACTAAACCTACAAGAGGCCCTGAGAGCCATTAAGCAGACCGACCCCGACAGCGTGGGAAACGAGGACAGGCTGTTGACCGAACAATTTATAGAGAGACTATATTGCAATGTCCACCGAACCCAGTTGCGGGCCATAGCCTTACAGGATCCTCATCTGGACTTTGCACAGTTCAAGGACAGAGCCATCCGGGTGCTCCGAGAACCGGCACCGGGTGGCGTTGAGACCCACAGGCGCCCAGCTATCACTTACCACCAGGAGGCGGCGCCCTTGTCGGCAGGGCCTGTGGGGGCTGATGCGCAGGCTTTGAACAATGACCCGGCTCCAGACCTGCACCATCAGGTCCAAGAGCTAGCTAAAAGCGTTGCTGCGCTAACCCGAACTGTGCAGTCTTTACAGGTTTCCACTCCAGGGAAGATCCAGCTGGCATCCGGACCGGAGGACATCCCATGGCGCCGACCAAGGAGGACCCCACCGGCCAGAGGAAGACCCAGCGACCGATACAACGAGGACGGACAACCCATCTGCCACCGCTGCAATCAACCCGGACATATGGCAAGGTACTGTCCTTTAAACTGGCACAACCTGGGGTAGAGGGCCAACCCCCAGGAAAAAGATCACCAGGCCCATCGAACTGGCGCGACAGATATGTGGGAGGACGTCCAGTCTTGCCTGTGGTACTGGATGGCATTCCTATGAGTGCCCTACTTGACACCGGGTCACAGGTCACCACCATCCCGTACGTGCTCTTCAAGCAGTACTGGAATGACTCGGATATAACCCGCTACCCTGACGACGACTTGAGTATCATCGCCAGCAATGGTCAACCCGTGCCGCAGATCGGATTTAAAGAGATGACCATTAAAATCGGTAGAGTCGAACTGGCAGCACAGGGACTGATCATTGTAGACATTGACAAGCGTGAGAGTCACCCAAAGATAACTCTAGGAACTAATGTGATTGAAAATTGTCTTGCAGAGGTGATTTTCATTTTACAGCAGGTTGCCAAGAACGCCAGCTCCGGCCAGCAGCGAGTGCTCCAGAAAGAGATCCGGGCACTGATGCAACGGCAACAAGTGGAACTCTCCGGCGGTGAGATTGGTAGCGTAAGAATGTGTGACCCTTTCCCTATTGCCATGCCCCCGAAAAGTGAAATGATGATTTGGTGTCGGGCAGCTATTGGTCTGAGAGGTAGAGATTACCAAGCAATGGTAGAACCAGCCTATTCAGACAGTAGGCCCACCATTTTGACAGCCCGGGGGGTGGTTGATGTACGCCATGGGAGGGTGCCCGTTCGCATAATAAATATCGGGAAGAGGGAAGTGTACCTACCCCAGTATGCCACGCTAGCCAAATTATACACCATCAACCAAAATTCTATACAGTCTGTGGAACCCTTGCCTCCATCTCACCCGGAGGAAGGTAACGGCTCTAAGAAAATAATGGAGGATTGGTGTCAGCAACTACATTTGGGTACTGACTCCACTCCCTCCCATCAGAAACAGGGAGTCTATCGGGTGGTTCAAGAGTACGAGAGAGTGTTTAGTAAACACCCGTTAGACTTCGGGCGAGTCAAGGGGGTGGAACACCACATCCCCACGGGAGACCATCCTCCCATAAAAGAGAGGTATCGACCCGTACCCCCTGCGCACTACCAACACGCCAAGGGGATGCTTAGAGACATGAAGGAGGCTGGGGTAATCAAGGATAGCTGTAGCCCCTGGGCAGCCCCACTAGTCTTAGTCAAAAAGAAAGACAACAACATGAGAATGTGTGTAGATTACCGGAAAATCAACCGAATCACACACAAGGATGCGTACCCCTTACCAAGGATAGAGGAGTCTTTGGCTGCTTTAAAATCTGCTAACTTCTTCTCTACCTTGGATCTCACTAGCGGGTACTGGCAGGTTCCTGTAGCAGAGGCGGACCGGGAGAAGACCGCATTCACCACCCCGATGGGACTTAGCGAGTTTACTTGTATGCCGTTCGGACTCTGCAATGCACCAGGAACCTTCCAACGATTAATGGAGTGCTGTCTGGGACACAGAAACTTCGAGACGGTCCTGCTGTACCTGGACGATGTCATCGTATATTCCAAGACTTATGAGGACCACCTGAAACACCTGGCGGAAGTGTTCGAAGCCCTGGCAAGTTATGGCCTGAAGGTGAAACCCTCTAAGTGTCACCTCCTGAAGCCAAAGGTGCAGTACCTGGGACACGTGGTGAGTGCTGACGGAGTGGCTCCCGACCCTGATAAGATCACCGCAATTAAGGAATGGCCAAGCCCCTCCAGCGTAAAGGAAGTGAGGCAGTTCCTCGGGTTGGTAGGCTACTACCGAAGGTTTATTCCCGGTTTCACCAGAAAGGCAGCTCCTATGCAGGACCTCCTGATAGGCCAGTCCAGGAAGGCCAAGAACCAGAAGCCACCCTTCAGATGGGAGAAGCTGGAAGAAGAGTCCTTCCGCCAGCTGAAGATGGCCCTCTCGGGGGATGAAATCCTGGCATACCCTGATTATAGCCAGCCCTTTATCCTCTACACCGACGCCAGTAACATCGGGCTAGGAGCCGTACTGTCCCAGATTCAGCAGGGGAAAGAACGGGTAATTGCTTACGCCAGCCGAAAACTGCGACCCACCGAAAGAAACCCTGAAAATTACAGCTCATTTAAGCTAGAGTTCCTGGCAGTGGTGTGGGCAGTCACCGAACGCTTTAAGCACTACCTCGCTTATTCCCGGTTCACCGTGTACACGGATAACAACCCGTTGACACACCTGGACACAGCAAGACTCGGTGCCATAGAGCAGAGATGGATGGCCCGTTTGTCCAACTATGAGTTTACAATCAAATACCGGGCAGGACGCTCCAATACCAACGCGGACGCCCTGTCCAGGATGCCAAATCTACCGGATGTAGGGGAAGACTCAGAGGGACTGGAAGAAGTTGAACTCCCCGCATTCCACCGTCATGGGACTATCCAGTATTCCCACCGTGTAAGGAGTAAATCCGCTACGTTCAACCCTTTACCTCATTACAACTGGGCGGAGACGCAAGACAGTGACCCTGCCGTCCAACTGGTAAAGGAGATGCTGACTCGGCCAGATGCACGCCTTGACCCAGACGCTCCGGAGGAAGCCAAGCAACTGTGGGCTGAGAAGAGTCGACTGTTCCTTTACAAGGGGAAGTTGTGCCGCAGAATGGTTAACTCCCGGACGCATGAATTAATCTGGCAAGTAGTGGTGCCAAGAAGAGACGCAGCTATGGTGATGGAGGCATACCACGATGGAGCTGGGCACTTCGGATGGAAGAAGCTGGAGTTCTTGCTGCGCGGGCGGTTCCATTGGGTGGGCATGAGAGGAACCATCGAGAGGTGGTGCAGAGACTGTGGCCCGTGCAACCTAAGAAGGAAGGACCGTGCCAGCCAGAAGACTCCCCTGCAGTCCATCGTCACCCGGCAGCCGTTGGAACTGGTAGCCTTGGATCATGTAAAACTGACCCCAAGCAGAAGTGGCTACGTCTACGCACTAACCATCGTGGATCACTACTCCCGGTTCTTGGTTGTCGTCCCCGTCAAGGACTTAACAGCTCGAACAGCAGCTAGAGCCTTCTAGCAGCATTTCTGCCGTCCACACGGGTACCCGGACCAAGTGTTGACGGATCAGGGACCTGCCTTTGAAGCGGAGGTCTTCCAAGAATTCTGCACTCTGTATGGCTGCCGGAAGATAAGGACGACACCCTATCATCCGCAAACTAATGGACTTTGTGAGAAAATGAACCAGGTGGTGATAGATCTTCTAAAAACATTGTCCCTGGAAGAACGCAGTCTGTGGCCCGAGAGGTTGCCCGACCTAGTGGACCTATACAACCACATCCCGGTAGGTTCCACTAACTGTACCCCGGCTTACCTGATGAGGGCAAGACCTGGTAAGCTACCTGTTGACCTGGAGATGGGAGTCCTGACACCCGAGGACACTTCACCAGAAGCAGACTGGGACACAGAGAGGCAGCAGCAGTACCGGAAGGTACAGGAGAGCGTGGAGCGTAGTCTCTGTCAAGCTAGGGAAAGACAAGAGAAAACTTACAACCAGTATGCTCCCGCTGTTCCCCTGGTGCCCGGAGAGCAGGTCTTGAAGAGGAAAAGACGGCTCCATAAGTTGGACGACCAGTGGGAGAAGGACCCGTACACCGTACTGCCCTCCAGCCACGACAACCCGAAGGTCTGTACCATCAGCAAAGACGGAGGGGAAACCACAACCATTGTATCCCGGGATCACCTGAAGAAGTGTCCCGAACAGCTACGGAACCCTGAAGAGGAACAAGAAGACCCTCGACCCGTAGAGGAAGGGAAAGATATGGTTAGTACTGTGCTCGGAGACTTCCCTCGGTCCTGGACTCAAGTCAATGGTGCAGTTGTGGTACCCGTCCTCACGTTCCTCCAACCAGAATCCCAAGTACTTACAGAGCAACCGGTAGAGCTGGAAGAACAGCTGGTCCAGGAGGCAGAAGACTCCACACAAGCAGACCAGGAGGATCAACCCTCTGCTTATAGTGAGCCTGCCATACCCCTAGTGAGCCAAAGGGTCCGTAGACGGCTGCCCAGTTTACCCTTGACAGCTCCTATACCCTGTAGCTCAGGACCAGTCAACCAGCTTCGTAGGTCCACTAGGGTCACTAGAGGCCAGCTGCCCGTACGGTGGAGGATCTAAGTGTTTAAGTTATTTTATTAATGTTTATCTGTTATTGTTGCTTGTGTATAATTTTGTGTTTCTAGTTATTTACAGGAGTCTTTGGTGGATTTACCGGGAATCCTTTGTGTATAGTTGGAGCGTAACCCAGGGCGGACTAAAGACTGTTAAGGACTCGGGGCAGGACAGACCCCTACCTGGTTACGTCTCCCTGTTTTGGTGAAATGGACACCTTTGTTTTCTTCAAAGACTGCACCCGGTTGCGGACACACCGTGACCATCTTTATGTGTTTCCTTATTGTATTTTATTGTTGTTGTTATACCCTGTTATGTTTTTGTAAAATATGTTTAGTCCCGGAGTACTAAATTTCACTAGGGGGGAATGTGGCACCCCAGGGGTCTGGTCTCCACAATAATAGCAATATTATGTCTGAGAGCAGGTGGGAGGTCTCTTGGTCAGGGATCTTATGCATGCCACACCTCCTGCCCAGTCCTCGGAGGGGAAGAACTTCCCCTATATAATCCTGGGGGCTGAGGCAGGGCGGGGAGAGAGAGAACAAGAGTAGAGAAGAGAAGCAGCATAGGAAGAAACAACAGAAGCTCTGTGGGAGCAGTGCTACAAGGAGTCAGGGGCTGGCAGCTGCAGAGCTCGCCCTGACTGAGAAGTTATCACCGGACCCGGAGTCCGAGGCTGTGGGGACTAATCCTTACCCAGCAGCAGAAACCGACCGGCAGGGGATTGCAGGTCCTCTGGCCCAGAAACCCGAAGGCACGGTCACACGCGTGGGACCAGCACCGCCATCGTGGAGCGGAAGCCATTAGAAGGCCCCGAGTCACCGGCCATACGGGTGAGCACCACACGGTACACTCAGGGACGTGGGCTACTTTTACCCGCCTCTAGCAAGGTAGCCAGAAGAGTACAGTTAGCTGGGAAGGCCTACAACTCCGCCTGGCCAGGGGAGATCCCATCTGCTCAAGGACTGACCAGGCCCCGATCGCTAGCAAGTACTCCAGGAGGGTCTATCTTTGTCACCAGTAAAGACCCTGAACTACACGCATCGTCTCTGAGTGGTTCCTGCTACCCCCATCATCCACTTCGGCTGCCCTGAGGCCATACCCCTCCCGTTGGGGGTTATACCATCCCTGCTGCACCATCCTTCCACCGGCCTCAGCGGTCTGCCCTGCAGCGGCAGCTCCAAAGCTGCATTCAACGGGTGGCGTAGTCATCCAACATCTACTGCTAATAGACTCGCCACTTAGTTTGACTCCCTGGGCACGGACCGGGTCACCGCCACGAGACTACTACCCCCATCTGATCCAGCTCCGGGTAAGCCCCCGTGCACGCGATGCCGCACGACACAGAAGGCCCAGGGGCGCGTCACTTGGATATTTTTTTGCATCCCTTTCCTGTGTTATACAGTTCAACTACCTTTTCCCGTAGATCCGTTGACCATTCTTTTGCTTTCCCCATGACTCACAATCCAGAAATGTCAGTGGTTGGATGAAAGATGCAAGAGTCTGTCTGGATCCCAGAAACTCACTCAGCTTTTATGCACACACTGATTACAAGCAAACAGGTTACAGGTGAGGATGTTACCTTTAGTAGCCATTCAAACCCATTTGTGTCAAATTCTGTGCATGTTATCAGGCCAAAATCAGTATGTGAACTTTTGATCAGGGTCATTTGGATGTTTTTGGTTGTCATTAAGATTTAAAGAGAAAACACAGTAGTTTGACAATAAATGGCTTCACCCAACCAATAACCATGAGTGGAGAAAAAGTTTTGTTGCTATTATTCATATTCTCTGAAACAAGGCCAAGAAAGGAAAAATTCTGGGTATGTGAACTTTTGAGCCTTATATACAGTATATATATATATATATATATATATATATATATATATATATATATATACTAGATGGTGGCCCGATTCTAACGCATCGGGTATTCTAGAATATGTATGCGGCCGACCGGGCGTGACTAATCAGCGAAGCAGTGTTTAAATGGGTTGTGCACTACTTTAAATTAACCCCCCAATGTATCCCCCCGGGGCCCCTAATGAATTTTGTAATTACGTCATGTTGTCAATACTGCTTGTGACAACATCACTGACCACGCACAGCCAGCACGTAATTTCCCCCGGCTGCAGCCGGCTCTTGCTTCCGCTTACATCACGACTATTTGCGGCTGCAGCCAGGGGTCTCCTGTTCCGCGTACCACGGTGAATGAAACGTGACAGAAGTACGTCACACTGTGACTGACAGAACGTGTTCACTGAATGTGACAGAAGTACATCACACTCTGACTGACCGTGTTTAGTAAACGTGACTGAACTATGTCACACTGTGACTGACAGAACGTATTCATTAAACGTGACAAAAGTACATCACACAGTTACTGACTAAACATGTTCAGTACGTCATGGGCAGTTGGTGAGTCACATGACCACATGGGCGGAGTCAGCCCTGGCAAGTTCTAACCTCACTCAGACCTGCTGCGGGGGTCATTCCCATAGAACCTAAAGTGCCCTTGCCTGATTTTTTGGGGGGCGATCGGAAACAATTTTAAGGAGGGGTGCAAATTATATTTTCAACTCTGCCCTGCTTCCTCCGGGAATGAAGGTACTTGGGTGCGTGTTGTTATTTCCCTTCTTAGAGGGGATCCCCAGTCTTGGGCATTTTCATTACCCTCAGGTTCACCCATACTCTCGTCAGTGGAGTTTTTTAAGGCTATGGGGCAGATTTATGATGAAACGGACCAGGTGGCTTTAGCTGAATCCCATCTTAAGGCATTGTGTCAGTGGGACCTCACTGTGGAGGACTACTGCTCCCAGTTTCATAGGTGGGCCATAGAGACTGGGTGGAATGATACCGCTCTTCATAGTACTTTCCTATTTGGGCTAAATTAACATATTAAATATATGCTAGTGCACCACTCTCCTCCCTGGTCTTTGAAGGCCGCCGTGACTTTAGCTGTGCAACTTGATCGTAGAACACGAGAGAGATGTCGGGAAAACTCGATTCTCGGGCGGAATTCATCCATACTCTGTGCCGGTCCTGAGGCTGAGGGAGAACCCATGCAGCTTTGGTACCTCTCGGGAGTCAAGGCAGCAAAAATGCATCGGCGACAGTGTCTTTTGTGTAGTTCCTCGCGCCATCTGGTTCGTGAATATCCACCTCTGGAGCCGGCAGGAAATGACCATGACTAACTGGGTTCGGGGATCCCCAGTTGGGGCGCTCAGGTACCGCTAGCACAGAAATTACTTTTACCTATTATATCATTTAGCGGTAAGAGTGTGGAGGATTATGCTTTTGTTGATTGCGGGGGGTGAGAAGTTTTTTAAATGCTGCCGTGGCCAAGGAGTTGGAGGTTCCTCTTATCTCCTTGGATGCTTCTATAACATTTTCTTCTTTTGATAATTCTCCCCTTGCCCAGAGTATTGGGTATCGCACCGCTGAGCCAGTATCTATCACCACAGGATGTCTGCATAAGGAATAGGCATGCTTTTTTATTTTACAGGATCTTCCTATTGCTGTGGTGTTAGGTCTCCCTTGGCTTCACACTCATAATCCTATTATTGACTGGCAAAGGGGGGATATTGTTAAGTAGTCCCCCAACTGCCAATCCCAATTATGACATCGGCAATCATGAACTTCTTGCCATAAAGTTAGCTCTGGCAGAGTGGAGACATCTCCTTGAGAGAGCTAAGCACCCATCCACGGTGCTTACTGACCATAGGAATCTGTTTTTTTAAAGAATGCTAAGAGCTGAACTCGAGACAATCCCGATGGGCCTTGATTTTTACCAGATTAAATTTTTCGATCTCTTACCTCACTGGGACCTAGAATGTTTGGGCAGATGCTCTCTCTCGGAGCCTTTGTCCTAGTGAGTCTGAAATTACAGAATCTGATTTCATTCTTACAAAGGGTATTGTAGTCTCTTCTGTCAGTTTAGCGTTTGAGGTGGTTAAGGCTCAGAGGATGGCTCTGTCCAGCACACCTCATGATAAATTCTTTGATCCAGTGCAGTTACAGTTGGGCTTACTCAGCGAGTGTCATGACTCGGTCACAGCAGGCCACCCAGATATTAAGGGGACTTGTCACCTGTTGAGCAGAAAGTATTGGTGGCCGTCCTTAGGTAAGGCTGTTGAAGCTTATGTTAAGGCATGCAAGATCTGTGCCAGGAACAAGGTGCCTCACATCGCCCCGGAAGTGAAACTTCTCCTCTTGCCCATTCCTGTACATCCTTGGTCCCACATATCCATGGACTTCATTACGGATCTCCCTGACTCCAAGGGTATGACTACAGTGCGGGTTGTTGTGAACCGATTTTCTAAACAATGCCCTTTGGTTTATTTGGCTCAGTTGACCAGTGCGCAGGATTTGGAAGATGTGTTCCTTGTTCAAGTGGTAAGATAACATGGGGTCCCTATGAATATTGTCTCCGATTGTGGGTCCCAGTTTATCTCTAGATTCTGGAGGGCTTTCTGTAAACGCCTCGGGTCGGAACTCTCATTTTCATCTGCATACCATCCTCAAACTAATGGGCAAACGGAGCGAACCAACCAGTGTCTTGAGTCCTATCTAAGATGTTTTTGCTCCCATACTCTGCATGATTGGGGATCATACTTAGCCTTTGCAGAGTTCGCCCTAAACAATAGACACTTGTAGGTTTCTGGACAAGATGAGTGGTGAGATCCTGGAGGTCTCTCCTAAGGAAAGGGGGTACTGTTAGAAATCGTGGTTCTGTGCTCCCACCTGGGAATGGAGCAGGTCCAGTGCTATGCTACTCCGGTTGCAGGCGCCGCCATTGTCCTGACCCTGGAGGCGAAACTGCTACGCATGTGACGGCCCCCTGGGCCGTGTGGGGAACCCGGAACCGGGCCTTTTGTGGGATGCTGAGGGTTGTAGTCTCCACGTGGCGGTGACCCGGTCCGTGGCTCAGGGTGGTCAAACAAAATGGCAGTCTATTTATGGTGTTTGTTATTATTTATAAATTGTCCAACTACGCCACCCGTGGATTGCGGTCAGGATGAACTGCCGCTGCAGGGCAGACCACTGAGGCTGGTGTTGTGCAGGAGTAGCAGTGACGACACAGTCAGTGATGCAGTCCAGGGTCTTTACTCACAGTTCTTATTATCCAGACCACTACTGCAGGTAACGGCTGCCCACGTCGCACTGTGCTCACCAGGTGAGGGGCTCGGCAAACTCCCAGGTATCTCCGGAGGGTTTCACAGGACCCCCTTTATGTGTCCTTCCTCTGGCCTGTCGTACCCCACCAGTGACCACGCTTCTGTCCAGCTGCCTCAGGCCTTGGCGGGCAAACGTGCATTCCATTTGCCTGGACCCTATATGGTGCCTTCCTAGCGGGTGTAGCAAGGGGCTGCGCCACTTGAAATGTCGCAGCCTCCGGTTTCTAGTTGAGGGTAGTTCCCCGCCTCCACTAGTTTCGGGGACCGGTCTCCCCCCTTGGCCTGACCCCTCTACGCAGGTAGATACGGGCGTATGGTGGCTACCAGCCGGTCCACACCCCTGGGGTCCCTTCTTTCCTCTGTGTTCCTGGAGCCTCCTCCGCTCCCCTTCCTTCTTCCCTCTTCCTTCAGGCCCAGGCCTCCTGACAGAACCTGCCTGTGGAGCAGAGCCCATGCAGCAGCCCTGCTTCCTGTCTTCTCTCTGTCTTGGGCTAGGCCCACCTCCTGGAGCAGAGCTCCACAGAGCCCTGCTCCTGCTCTTTTCCTCCTCTGACTGACTGCTGCTCTAAGATGGCCCCCACCTTTTATATCTCTCTCTCTGTGAATTCAGGAACTGCTTCCTCTCTGCCCCTGCACTACAGGGTTCCCCCTTCCTAGGTGTTCCCTCCCCCCACTCCAGCCAGGGACAGGGACTGTCGTGCCCAACTTAGGGGCATATCGGTCGCCCTGCCCCCCGGAAATGTGGTATAGTGCATGCAGCTGTCGGGGTACTGATCCACACTCCATCCTTACCTGGAAGTGAGATATCACACCTCTAGGTGAGATGCAATACCTCTGTAGCAACCGAGCCCTCAGGGTGCTACACATGCACAGAGACTGTTCCAATCTTATGGAGCATCACGTTCTGGTGTTCTGGTGTTGTATGATGTGTGAGGACGCGGGACGCCATGTCTCTCACTGATTTCTCCGGTTGCCAGGCAATGCAGGATGCTGTGGTGTTTGGCACTATGCAGTGGTGGGATGTTGTCCATTCTGCTCTTCAAACTAGCAGGGAGTGGCTGTCTGGGGTTGATTGGGAGGTATTCAACTCAGCACTTCCGGCCGCCATTGGAACCTGGAACTGCTTGTCGGCGGGGGTGCCGGGGGTCGCACACCCACAACCAGACATTGATGACCTATCCTAAGGATGGGTCATCAGTGTTAAAGTATTAAACAACCTTTTTAAGTATGATAAGTAGATCAATTTGAAAACAAAAAAATTTGGACTACTCAAGTGGTTTTGGACCTTACAAATAAAGAATCACTCAACCGAATTGAAAGCCTTTTCATAAGTCAATGCTGCTATGACCCTACTGCCTGAGTTTTGTTGTACCTGTAGATTTGTGAATAAACCTCTTAAATTAATACCAATTGTTTTCTGCAACATAAGATTGGACTGGTAAGTAGCCACAATCAAGAGGATCACCACTTAAATTTTAGAGGATTAAAATGATATATGAAGTAAAGTGTCATAAGCCGATTTTGATGTATTTGATCATATATTCTCAGATATTTTCAAACTGGACACAAACTACCACATTTTATCCTAAATAGATCATTTAATAGAAAATTATTATCACTTGAAAAAAATACAATTTTGTACAGATTTAAATATTTAACAATTTTCAAATGTTTTGCTGCCGGTAGAGTATGGAGATTCTCGTTGTATCAGGTACTACAAAGGAACCATAAAAGGAACGCGAAAAGGAGTCAAACCATCTATATGTACCCCAAAATTGGAATGAATAAAAAAATCATCTAGTTACGCAAAAAACAAGCCCTCACTCTGCTCCTTAGACAAAAAATAAAAATATGCTAGGAAAATGGAGATACAAACCATTTTTTTGTGCTTTTTTTTTTTACAAGCATCTGAAATTTTACTACTTATTAAAATAAATAATTCGAGCAAAACTGGTATTTCGAAAATTGTAGTGACCTGGAGAATTCAGCTGCTAGGTCATCTTTATTCTACAATGAACACCGTTAAAATAAAACTTTTTTTTTCACGTTTTCATCCTGTTTTAAACGCCTTTCGTACTTTTCAGTACATTTATATGGTAAAATGAATGGTGTCATTCAAAACTACTCTTCGCCCCATGAAAAACAATCCCTCATATGACTATGCTGACAGAAATAAGTTATGCTTCTTGGAAGAAGGGGAGAAAAAAAAACTAAAGTGCAAAAATTAAAATTGGCTGTGAAGGCAAGGAGTAAAGAAATAAAAAAAATAAAAAAATTAAACAAAAAAACTATCAAAATATAAAATTATTTAACCCACATAGTAAATGCCATAAAGCAAAACAATGGCATAAAATCAAAACACCAGAAATGTTTATTTTTTCAGATGCCAAATCTCATCCACACAATGCAATAAAAAGAGATCAAAATGTTGTGTGTACTGCACATGGTGCCAATAAAAAATTCAGGCAAAAAACAAGAGCTCATACAGTTTCATTGACAACAAAGTAAAAACGTTACAGATCTCAGAAAATGGCTACACAAAAAGTCAAACAATTTTTGGGGGGCAAATTTTAAAGTACTCATATTTTTACATCATTCACTGTAATAATACTGACCGTTATTTTTACCGGACAATGAACACTGTAAAATCAAAACTCAAGAAACTATAGTGAACTGTGTTTTATTCACCATTTCACAACACTTGGATTTTTTTCCCATCTTTAGTACATTGTATGGTAAAATGAATAGGGTCGTTCAAAACTACAACTTGTTTTGCAAAAATCAAGCTCTCATATGGCTTTGACAATGGAAAAGTTCGAAAGTTATGATTCTTGGGAAATGGGGAGAAAAAAACATGAGCAAAAAAATGAAAATTGGATGCGGCAGAAAGGAGTTAACATCTTTAACATAAGTGATAAATGTGAGCCTAAAATTTACCAACTGCTATCTCAGCCAGTGTGAAAGGGTTTGTCTCAAAAAGGCAACTCCTTTTTCAATGCTGCCTTCCCATCCTTCAGCTCGTCATCGGTAGACCAACTCATCAGCTCAAGGTGATCAGCTATTACGGCTGAGTAGTGGCTGCCGCTGGCCATACTGATACGTCAATATGTAGATGCATTCAGCGCTCTAGCTCTATATACTCTCTTAGGCTACATGCATTTGGGGTGGAATTTCTGCTGTATATACCGCAGCAGATTTAGCAAGAAATCGGTTGCCCAATCTGTATGTAAAATGTGCAGATTTGCTGTACAATTCACCCTTTTGCACTGGTATCTTAATGCTGTCCGATTTTTTCATGGACCCATAGACTTGCATTACCAATTTTAATTCGACACTCGGATCAATATTAGGCATGTCCTTGTGATTTTGCACATACTACCCGGTTCACAAAAAAATCACAGTAATGTGAACAGTCTCATAAACTCTCATAGATTCAAGTGCTATCCATGGAAAACAGATACCACTCATACATTAAAAACTGACAGGTGTATGAGCCCTAATAAAGAGAGTAGTCAAGAGGACAGGCCATGGAAGCAAGACTGAAAACGGTTTTGTTTTTTTTAGGTAACATGCAGCAACTTTACTGGTATTATCGCACTTTTCTAAACACAGTGACAATATTTTACAAATTATATATTAGAGAAATATGTACATTGAAATACAGTAAATATTTTTGCAAAAATACATACACAAAACACATACATATATAAACTATATATATATATATATATAGATATATATATAAATATATATATATACACATACATATAGACACACACACAACATTTTATATATTACACATACATATAAATGTACAATATACATTCATTAATTCATTATGTGAAATGCAGAGGTTGACACCATACAATTTCCAAGATGCTTTATATGACTGCGTGACTTGCTAAAAAAAAAAGTTGGATGTACAAAAAATATACAAATATAATTCAAGTTAACTTACTTTATGTGATCAAAAATAGAGAATTTGCTGAAATAGTTCTTATATATATATATATATATATATATATATATATATATATAAAAATCATCTTTACTTACAAGTGATCTTCACATTAACATAAGTAAAAAAATATATGGAATGGCTAAATGGATGTCATTCTCATACTCATAAAGACAGTAGGGTCCTTGAACGTATCCTAGATAATCCGTAACTACTCGGCGGCTGATGTGATGAGTCCATCTTCCTCTTCCTCTTCCTCTTTGACAATGTCTATCATCAACAAGTGCATTCAACATCTTTGGTTAAAATAGCATCGATGTTCCCTTATGCCGGGCATTCATCTCCCTCCTCTGCGCAACAGGAAGTAAAAAAATTGGAGTTTTCACATGGAATAGGCAGGAAATCTATTTCAACATTTTCAACAAGGACAAAGTCGTAGCGGCAGAGCATTTCCCTGTAAATGCAAATTTTAATAGGTTATTCCTGATATACTTGCTCATGATTCACCTCCATCTCTATAAAATGCATTATAATTGAAGAAACTGTTCCTGGACCTGTGTGTCCTGTATCCTGCTTTTATGAATGGGTAATGCATCTTCCATAATACATCCTTCCCAAACATTGTAGCCCAAGAGTGAGCACAGTGACAATATGTGATTGGAGAGACTTTCTATACTTTCTATGCAAGCTTTTCAGAGCGCACTTTGATTAGAAATAAGCAGATTATTAGACTACAGTTTGGCCAACCCTTCGGTAACGGCCAACAGTCTAATGTATATGGGGGCCCACCGACTATACCCAGACAGATGATGCCGTGGTAGATAAGGGTTGGGCTACTTTATTTCCTGGGAGATAAGCAGTCACTAGTGCTGTCTGGCAGGGGCCTTCTCCGCTCAACCCTTTGAAAACACAGCAATGTCAGCTGTGCTAAAACTTCATGTGTATGTATAAGGGAGTCGGGAGACCTAGCTGATGGCTGAGCATTCATTCAGTCAATAGCTATCACATGTGTATGTGGACATTAAAGGGGTACTCTCAAGTTTAGAAGTTATTCCCTATCCATTGGATAGTCTGTAACTTCCTGATCGCTGGGGGTCCAATCGCTGGTGCAACCTCTGATCCCGAGAACCAGTTCTTTGAAGAGTTCCATGTGAATGGAGCGGAAGTTGATCATGTGCATTATTGCTCCTTTCTGTCATGGCGGAAACACACACGCCTCCTCAGCACTGCCCTATTCATTGTGATCACTGCATGGCTTCTCCACATGTCAGGCCATCTCGCTGAGTTTGCCTGTTGTAGCACTCCTCAGCACAGATGCATCTTCTTGCTGTTTCCACCTGGCTATAGGGGTGCACGGCCAGTCTCTACAGGAATTTAACCCTGCTGTGTCCTGCAGAGATAAGATTCCCTGGCCTACCAGTCCTTGCCTGAACGTTGGTTCTTGGTTCCTAGTTAGTCTGCTAGTGTCCTGCGCTTGTTTGTATTGTTACTCCTGTTATCGACCTTGCTTGTTTACCCATCCTGTTGGATCTCTCTGCTCCTGACGTCAGCTACGTGTATCAAACCTGTGTTGCCTGCCCTGACCTCGGATTGTCTGACCACATCTTTTCCTTCGCCCTCCTGTACCTCGTACCTGTGTCTCTGACCCTCCAGTCAGCTGCTTCAGACCTGGGGACTGACTTGGAGTGGTACCTGATGACTACTGGTGGCGGAGGCCAAGCCTACCCTCACCATCAGAGGCTCTAGTGAATACCCGATAGTCACTTAGTCACTCCAGGGTAAGCAGGCCGAAGGTGTAGTGGGTCCACAGCCACCAGCATTACACTTTCATTCTTATGGGAGTGCCGAAGACCAGTTAAACGAAGCACTTAGCTATCTCTGATGGTCCCAGAATGATTGAAATAAGCAAAAGATTGGCCACCGTTCCATTCACACAGAGCTCTTCAAAGCTCCCAGTTATCAGGATTGGTGGGGTGGCAGCAATCGTCAAGTTACCCCTATCCCCGAATAACTTCTAAACTTGAGAATACCCCTTTAACACAAGCAACTTCAGCTTCTTCCAGCATGGACAAAAAACTAGTTTACATCTTATTGAAAATGACTGAACATATTGCAAGATTTGTGCTTGGTATTGTGCTGCATGAAACTGGACAATCTCTTTGGATATTTTTGGCCTTTGTTTAATTAAACAGGTTAGCCAGTCATGTTACTGATAAGATATATCACCTGTCAGGATTAAAAGTAGATCTGAGCCTCATCCTTAGGACTCGCAGTTTGTATTTTGGTCCAATGACAGTACCAGTGGTAAACATTAAAGACATTTTTGAAATTTCTTCAGGCTCCTGATGAAACTTGGCCAGCAAGGTAACCTCTTTATTTTGCTCAAATGTGGTAGGATCTCTACAAAAAATAAACAAAAACAAAACATAAGTCGTAAAGTATAATTATATTTTAATACATAATAGAGTCAAAGTATTAAAATAGCAAATTTAGTTTAAGACAACTATAAAAGTATACCCCAAAATGGTAACAGCTTCAAGGCTGGGGATGTTCCAGCTTGTCGTTAGGGGTCTTATGTCTCATATGTTCAAGACATTTTCTCTCATACATCAACCAATGAAAATAACCTGTAAATATTCATGTTTTACACTGGTTGTGTGCAATACAAGCTGTTCAACCTTGATTGACAACTGATTGACAAAAGACGAGGAGCAAGAACAAATGTTACAAGTCTCTCCATATGGCCAGACGGGGACATGAATGGCAGATGCCTAGAGAAGGCAATAGAAAAGATCATCTTCCTTTTGGAGAAGAGATGAGATATTTTGCATACATTTTCCCAAAGAACATTGCTCCTTTCTACCTGCTTGATCTTCCTTCAGATAAGTAAATAGGACACTAAAATGAAATGTGTTATTCATGCTTCCTGTGTTAGACTGGGGTTGCAAAGGATTCACAAGTAATATTGATTCTGTTCAGCTATTATTGGACCCTTGTTCAAATATGTGCCTGTGCTTCTATATAATAGTAAACTAGGTAGTTTGTTTGTGTTAAGGGGACGGTTGCAAACAACTTTATTAAATAATGGAAAGCAACCGAACCCGGGGTCCGCGATGCAGCCTGGTGGACTGCGGCTGATCACCTTCCGGGTGAGAAGGTAAAACAAACCAACTGAAATAACAATCCCCTCCGTGTTACTGCACCCTGGAATGGGAATAGGGATTCGCACTATCTCCGTTAACTGCACGAGAGATGTGCGATAAATAATGTATCTGTAATCCTGTTACAGCACAGAGACTACACAGCAGGCGGTAGGATGCGTGGGTGCTCCCAGCCGGCGTGCTAGAGGACTGAGGAGTATCTCTCCACGTGGCTTACAGGCGGTGCTGGGAATATGGCGTCTGCAGACTGCTCGGGGTGTATGGCGACCCCTTTGTCGGAGCCAGACTGTCAGACGAAGCTACCTGCCTCCCTCCATCTAAGGCTGCCTATCCCCCGCTAAACCTGCCTGAATCAAGCTAAAGCACACGTGGAGCTCAAACGACCAAGCGTCCACACAACACCATCACTGCTCAATGATCAGAGCCACCGCCATGTTTGTGGGCGGGCTTTTTAAAGATTAAGCCCTGCCCACCGTCGCACTATTGGTGACATCACCCGCGACCAATCAGGCGGTGCCAGGTCACAGGGTCAGCTGACTCCCAAACCACCAATCACGGTCCGCCATGTCACGGGCATGCTCAGTGCAGAGAATCCTGGACTTAGGCTGCAGCAGCACTGTTTCCCTCCGCAACCTATCCTTCATGTTGCTAGGAACAAAGACCCAAGAGACAACCTGTACATCTCGTGCACCAGCTAGGCGTTGGGCCCGACGACGATGCTGAGCAGCATCCGCCCCAGCTGGACTGAAATGGGAGACCACAGTATCCACTGATGGTTCTGAACCCATTTCAAATCCAGCAAACACCCAATGCCTAACAGTTTTTCTGTACATACTGCATTCAGTTTACTATGCCAACTATATCTCATGTACAGAGTTTGGGGTCAAGTCCTGCAGAGCGGCCCACCAGGGAATTCACCAGCTTCCTTGTGGGCTAGTCCCAGTGACTCGCCCCCTGGGCCATGGGGCACTCGGATCCGGGCAATTAGGGAAACGATGGGAGTAGCAGTGGCAACCCGGTTCCGTGGCTCAGGGTGGTCAGGCCAATGGTAGTCTGCTATGTTCTGCTGATAATGTCCGACTACGCCACCCGTGGATTTGTGGTCATTAGGTACCGCCGCTGCAAGGCAGACTGCTGGGGCTGATGAAGTGTGCAGCTGGGATGGTGTGACTCCCCACGGGAAGAGTGCGGCCCCAGGGCAGTGTAGTGGATGGTGGGAGTGATGGTAGTGAGAGTCCCAGTGCTGGTAGTGCTGGAGGAGCAAGGAGCACACAGACAACAGGTTGCAGTCCAGGGTCTTTACTAAAACAGGTAAATTGACCCACACACAGTCCCGGCTAGGAGGGGAACTGGATGTCTGAGAGCAATGGGGAAATTGGCCCTGGTCAGGGTGAGGGTGTAGGCCTACTGTGCTTTCTGTGCTCCTTCTGGCTATCTCCTCCTGATAGGGTAACAGCCCACGTTTCCGAGCTTTCCGTGTATTCTCGCCTGTATGGCCTGCGACGTGGGTTCCTTTCTGCTTCCAGCCTTGTACGGCTTTACTGGTCCCTTCGGTTGTGGCAGGACCTCCAGGCTTCTTAGGCCAAGTAAAGTACAGTCCCTTGCAGACTGGTTCTCTGCTGGGGGATGTGGAATCCTTCCAGCCTCAGACACCAAAGTCTGGTAAAGTTAAGTCTTTTCTCTGCCAAGACAGGCTCTCTTCGCCTCTTGTCTCTGGCTTGTGGCTCTCCTCCTGCCACACTTCCTCTTAGGTGCAACACAACTGTCCCTCTCTGCTCTGGGACCTGAATCCTCAGATAGGTCGTCCAGTTCTCGCTAACCCTGCCCTCAGTACCAGCTTTTATAGGGGCAGCCTGCTCCCCCTACTGGCCTGAGACAGGAGGCATTGCATGCTAATGTTCCCCTGACTAGAGAACCTCCCCCTTGCTCTCAGACACAGCTTTAATTACACTTGTGGCATCCAGGTCAGGGTGACACATTCCCCCCTAGTGAAATTTAGTACTCCGGGACTAAACAGGAAATAAAGAATAACATGCATAACAATAAAACATTAATAGACAGACGACGACGTTCTTAAGGTCACAGTGTGGCCTGTGACCGGGTGTCCATATCACCAGCACAACGGGGAGCCTTAACCAGGTGGGGGTCTGTCCTACCCCAAGTCCTTTACAGTCTTAGTTCATTCCTGGGTTAGGCTCCAAACGCAGTCCATACAAGGTCCCGGTTATAAAAAGTCCATAACCTTTGAGTCCTTACGGTAGCTGCAAGAAACTGAAACACGCTATTAATAATCACGCAGGTAACTTGGCAAACATTTCAACATTTTGCAACAGGGTTATTTACAATTTTAGTACACTCTATATTTTCCAGCGAGCGGGTATCTGCCCCTTTGTGCTCCTGGTTGACCTCCTTAACCCACTGTCTGGTGGTGGACCAACCTGGCTTTCCCCACTAGCGTTAGGGGTACAGCTGTCAGCTGGGCTTACAGGTAGGGCAGGCAGCTGTCTGCGGGTCCTTTGGCTTACCGCAGGCATGGCAGGCTCATTGTCAGCAGAGGGTTGACTCTCCTGGGCTGCTGGTACAGGCTCTTCTGCCTCTGGAACCGCTTGCTCCTCTTCACCTTCCGGCTCCGGTGTTGGTTGTTGCTGGGCCGGTTGCAGGAAATGCAGGACGGGTACCACTATGGCATCATTTATGCGAGTCCAGGACTGAGGGAACTCTCCGAGGACGGTGCTGATCATTTCTTCCTTGTCCTCTGCGGGTTCAAGGTCACTCTGATCCTCTTCTGCACTACGGAGTTGCTCGGGGCACCTTTTGAGGTGGTCTCTGGAGACGACACTAGTGGTTTCTCCTCCGTCCTTGGTGATTACGCACACCTTTGGGTTGTCGTGGTCAGACTGCAGTACGGTGTAGGGTTCCCTTTCCCACTGGTCGTCCAACTTATGTAGCCTTCTCTTCCGCTTCAGGACTTGCTGCTTACCAGGTTCTAGGGGACCAGCAGGGGCGTGTTGGTTGAAGAGTTTTTCTTGCTTCTCTCTCACCTGGGCCAGGCTCTTCTCCACACTCTCCTGTACCTTCTTGTACTGCAGTTGCCTTTCCGTATCCCAGTCCGCATCCGGGGAGGTGTCCTCAGGTATTAGGACTCCCATCTCAAGGTCTAAGGGCAGCTTACCTGGTCTAGCTCGCATCAGGTAAGCCGGGGTGCAGTTTGTAGCGTTCACCGGGATGTTGTTGTACATGTCTACCAGGTCCGGCAATTTTTCTGGCCACAGGCTGCGTTCCTCCAGGGGCAACGTCTTCAGGAGATCAATGACTATATTGTTCATCTTCTCACACATCCCGTTGGTTTGAGGGTGGTAAGGCGTTGTCCGAATCTTCTTACAGCCATAGAGGTTTCAGAACTCCTGGAAGATTTCAGCTTCGAACGCTGGACCCTGGTCTGTCAGGACCTGTTCCGGATACCCGTGTGGACGGCAGAAGTATTGCTGGAAGGCTCTGGCCGCTGTTTGGGCTGTCAAGTCCTTTACCGGGACCACCACTAGAAAACGGGAATAGTGGTCCACGATTGTCAGGGCATAGATGTATCCTGACCGGCTGGGAGCCAATTTGACATGGTTCAGAGCTACCAGCTGAAGAGGCTGCGTGGTGACAATGGGCCTCAAGGGTGTCTTCTGGCTGGTGCGGTCCTTCCTCCTCAGGTGACAAGGGCCACAGTCTCTGCACCATTTTTCTACAGCTCCTCTCATGCCGACCCAAAAGAATCTTCCTCTTAGCAGGAACTCCAGTTTCTTCCAACCGAAGTGTCCCGCTCTGTCATGGTAAGCCCCCAGGACCATAGCTGCATCCCGCCTTGGGACCACGACTTGCCAGGTCAGCTCGTGCGTCCGGTGGTTGACAATCCTTCTGCACAACTTGCCTTCGTAGAGGAACAGCTTGCTCTTCTCCTTCCATAGCTGCTTGGCTTCCTCTGGGGCATCTGGATCTAGGCGGGCATCTTCCCGGGTCAGCAGATCTTTCACTAGGCGGACTGCAGGGTCACTATCTTGGGTCTCGGCCCAGCTGTGGTGAGGTAGGGGATTCATCATCACAGTTGTTAGATCCTCCTCCTTCACGCGGTGAGAGTGTTGAGCGGCTCCATACCGGTGAAACGCAGGGAGTTCAACCTCCTCCAGCTCTTCTGGGTCTTCGTCACCTTCAGGTAAGTGAGGCATTCTTGATAGGGCGTCCGCGTTGGCGTTGGTTTTGCCTGCCCGGTACTTGATCACGAAGTCATAGTTGGAGAGACGGGCCATCCACCGCTGTTCCAGGGCACCCAGTCTTGCATTGTCCAGGTGTGTCAACGGGTTGTTGTCTGTGTACACAGGGAACTTTGCGGAGTCCAGGTAATGCTTGAAGCGTTCCGTCACGGCCCACACCACCACCAAGAATTCTAGCTTGAAGGAGCTGTAATTCTCCGGGTTCCTCTCGGTGGGCCTCAGCTTCCGACTGGCGTATGCGATCACCCGTTCTCTGCCCTGTTGGTTTTGGGACAGTACGGCTCCCAGTCCCACATTACTGGCATCTGTGTGGAGAATGAAAGGCTGGCCGTAATCAGGGTAGGCCAGGATCTCATCCCCCGTGAGGGCCATCTTTAGCTGGCGGAAGGACTCCTCTTCCGGTTTATCCCACTTGAAGGGTGGCTTTTGACTTCGGGACTTAGACTGTCCGATCAGGAGGTCCTGCATAGGAGCTGCCATTTTAGTGAACCCGGGGATGAACCTTCGGTAGTAGCCTACCAACCCGAGAAACTGTCTCACCTCTTTGATGTTCGAGGGGCTTGGCCAGCTCTTGATTGCCGTGACCTTGTCAGGGTCGGGGGCCACTCCTTCCGCGCTTACCACGTGCCCTAGGTACTGGACCTTTGGTTTCAGCAGGTGACACTTCGATGGTTTCACCTTCAGGCCGTAGCCTGCCAGGGCTTCGAACACCTCGGCCAGGTGCTTTAGATGGTCCTCATAGGTCTTCGAATAGACGATCACGTCGTCCAGGTAAAGGAGGACCGTCTCGAAGTTTCGGTGCCCTAGACAGCATTCCATCAGCCGCTGGAAGGTCCCTGGTGCGTTGCAGAGCCCGAAAGGCATACAGTTGAATTCGCTCAGTCCCATCGGGGTTGTGAAGGCGGTCTTCTCCTTGTCAGCCTCTGCCACAGGAACCTGCCAGTACCCGCTAGTAAGGTCCAAAGTAGAAAAGAAGTTAGCTCATTTTAGTGCGGCTAAAGACTCCTCTATTCTAGGCAGCGGATATGCGTCTTTGTGGGTGATACGGTTGATTTGTCTATAGTCCACGCACATTCTCATGGTGCCGTCTTTCTTTTTGACCAGAACCAAAGGGGCTGCCCAGGGGCTACAGCTGTCTCTAATGACCCCAGCTTCTTTCATCTCTCTTAGCATGCCCTTTGCGTTCTGATAATGTGCTGGGGGTACAGGCCTGTGTCTCTCTTTTATTGGTGGGTGGCTCCCTGTGGGGATGTGGTGTTCTATCCCCTTTACTCTGCCGAAGTCTAGCGGGTGCTTACTAAAGACTCTCTCGTACTCTTGTACCACCCGGTAGACTCCTTGTTTTTGGTGCAGGGGAGTGGAGTCAGCACCCACATGGAGTTTCTGGCACCAGTCCTCCTTTTGTTTCTGGGAGCCATTACCCTCCGCCTGAGGAGATGGAGGCAAGGGTTCCACGGCCCTGATAGCTTTGTGTTCGACGACAAACAGTTTGGCGAGTGTAGCGTACCTGGGTAAGTGTACTTCCCTCTCCCCAATGTTGAGGATGCGGCACCCTCCCATGACGGACATCAACCACCCCCCGGGCTGTCAAAATGGTGGGCCTGCTGTCTGAGTACACAGGTTCTACCATGGCTTGGTAGTCTCTACCTCTCAACCCGATTGCAGTCCGACACCAGATCATCATTTCACTTTTAGGAGGCATGGAAATGGGGAATGGGTCACTCAGTCTTACGCTACCGATCTCACCACCAGACAGTTCTACCTGCTGCCGTCTCATCAGGGCTTTTATCTCCTTGTTGAGGACTCTCTGTTGGCTGGAACTAGCATTCACCGCCACCTGTTGTAGAATTACAATTACTTCTGAAAGACCATTTTCAATTATGTTAGTACCCACAGTTATTTTAGGGTGACTTTCATGACGGTCAATGTCCACAACAATTACTCCCTGTGCCGGCAGTTCAACTTTACCAATTTTAATGGTCATCTCCTTGAACCCCATCTGCGGCACGGGTAAGCCATTACTGGCGATGATGCTCAAGTTACTGTCTGGATACCGTGTGATATCAGCATCAGTCCAATACTGCTTAAAAAGTACATAAGGGATTGTGGTTACTTGCGACCCAGTATCCAGCAAGGCGCTCATGGGGATACCGTCCAGCACCACGGGTAAAACCGGGCACCCCCCAACGTACTTATGATGCCAATTATAAGGGCCTGGTGATCTTATGCCTGGGGGTCGGCCCTCTGCCCCAGGTAGGACCCGCTTAAATTACAGTACCTGGAAATGTGTCCGGGCTGGTTGCATCGACGGCAAATGGGCTGTCCATCCTCTGCGTAGCGGTCTGTGGGCCTCCCTCGGAACGACGGGATCCTCCTCTGTCGACGCCACGGGACATCCTCCGGACTTGAAGCCAGCTCGATGGGTCTTGACGGGTCCACTTGCAACGCCTGGACGGTCCTGGTCAACGCCGCGACGCTCCTGGTCAGCTCCTGGACTTGGTGGTGCAGGCCTTTCGACGGGGCTTGGTTCAGGGCCTGTGCATCAGCCTCCATGGAGTCCATAGAGGAGGGCGCCGCCTCCTGGTGGTAGGTGATAGCAGGGCGCCGGGGGTTTATAGCGCCACTGGTTGCAGATTCACGGAGCACCCTTATGGCCCTGTCCTTAAATTGGGCAAAGGTCAGGTCGGGGTTCTGAAAGAACATGAGGCGCAGTTGGGCCCTGTGGGCGCTAGACAGCAGACCCTCTATGAATTGTTCTGTTAGCAGCTTATCGGTGTCCTGCACACTGCCAGGGTCAGTTTGTTGAATAGCCCTCAAGGCTTCCTGTAGATTTAGGGCATAGTCTCTGATGCTGTCCTGTGCCCGCTGCTTACACCCATAGAACCTCATTTTAATTTCAGCGGAGGTACGTGTGTCAAAGGTACCCCGCAGCCGGGCCAGAATACCCTTCACAGTCCTTTTCTCCTCAGTGGGCCATGATTTTACCTCCCTCTGGGCTGCACCAGTTAACTGCCCTGTTAATATGCTGACCTTCTGTTCCTCTGTCAGGGAGTAAACGTGGAACAAACTGTATAGCCTTTCCTTGAAGTCAGTTAGGGCATGGGGCTCCCCTGAGTACTTGGGCAGCCAGGCCGCTCCAGGGATGTAGGGCAGGGAAAAGGGCATCACCGCTGCTGCAGCTGAGTTGGTGGTAGTGGGGGCCTCTGTGTCCGACATCTTCCTCCCCCCTAGTTAAGCGTGGCCTACCTTCCGACGATCCTCTTTTGTAGGCCGCGGCTCCGCTGCTGCTGCTGCTATGGACGAGGACCTGGCGTCGCGTCCTGATGACGTCAGCGTCGCTGTCTCTCCCTTCCAGGACCTTGCGCAGCGTCGGTGCGTGGGGCGGAGCTTCGGATCTCGGGCGGTTTTGACGTCCACGCCCCTCTTCTTCCCGCGCGGCGTCCTGAAGATGGCGTCCGATGGCGGGAAGCAGCTGCGGATGGCGGGAAGACGGCAGAAGACGGCGGGAAAAGGTCCAAGATGGCGTCTGATGGCGGGAATCGGCTCCGGATGGCGGGAAACGACTCCGGACGGCGGGAAACTTCGCCACAGGTAAGTTACAAAAGTCTTTTTCAGGCACGCAGTACCCGGTGGTTGCGGGCACGAAATCCTGCCGACTACGCCAAAGCTGACTCGCCCCCTGGGCCGTGGGGCACTCGGATCCGGGCAATTAGGGAAACGATGGGAGTAGTAGTGGCAACCCGGTTCCGTGGCTCAGGGTGGTCAGGCCAATGGTAGTCTGCTATGTTCTGCTGATAATGTCCGACTACGCCACCCGTGGATTTGCGGTCATTAGGTACCGCCGCTGCAAGGCAGACCGCTGGGGCTGATGAAGTGTGCAGCTGGGATGGTGTGACTCCCCACGGGAAGAGTGCGGCCCCAGGGCAGTGTAGTGGATGGTGGGAGTGATGGTAGTGAGAGTCCCAGTGCTGGTAGTGCTGGAGGAGCAAGGAGCACACAGACAACAGGTTGCAGTCCAGGGTCTTTACTAAAACAGGTAAATTGACCCACACACAGTCCCGGCTAGGAGGGGAACTGGATGTCTAAGAGCAACGGGGAAATTGGCCCTGGTCAGGGTGAGGGTGTAGGCCTACCGTGCTTTCTGTGCTCCTTCTGGCTATCTCCTCCTGATAGGGTAACAGCCCACGTTTCCGAGCTTTCCGTGTATTCTCACCTGTATGGCCTGCGACGTGGGTTCCTTTCTGCTTCCAGTCTTGTACGGCTTTACTGGTCCCTTCGGTTGTGGCAGGACCTCCAGGCTTCTTAGGCCAAGGAAAGTACAGTCCCTTGCAGACTGGTTCTCTGCTGGGGGATGTGGAATCCTTCCAGCCTCAGACACCAAAGTCTGGTAAAGTTAAGTCTTTTCTCTGCCAAGACAGGCTCTCTTCGCCTCTTGTCTCTGGCTTGTGGCTCTCCTCCTGCCACACTTCCTCTTAGGTGCAACACAACTGTCCCTCTCTGCTCTGGGACCTGAATCCTCAGATAGGTCGTCCAGTTCTCGCTAACCCTGCCCTCAGTACCAGCTTTTATAGGGGCAGCCTGCTCCCCCTACTGGCCTGAGACAGGAGGCATTGCATGCTAATGTTCCCCTGACTAGAGAACCTCCCCCTTGCTCTCAGACACAGCTTTAATTACACTTGTGGCATCCAGGTCAGGGTGACACACCAGCATGCCTGCTCCTGTGCGTGTATATATGTATGTATATCATATTGTAACACAAAAATGGACTATCAGAATCTATAGAGATAACAAAACTACCAGTTAACCTCTTTCCACTTAAAGCACCACTCCAGTGTTTTTTTATTATTACAGCACTGGAGTGGTGCTACTTATGCAAGTTCCTTACCCCTAGTCTTATGCTTACCTGCCGCCGTCTTCATCAGCGCTGCTTTGGTCGGTCTCGAGCAGTTTGTGAGCGGAGGTCACTTTTCAATACAAGTCTATGAGAGAATCGTTCTGGCTCTCGGACTTATATTGAGAGCTTGTAACTATTACATTACGTGTGACTTCCAGTCAGTCAGAAGCTGCGGTCACAAGATGGCGCCGCGGGACCGGAGGGGAGCCGAGAGGAGCTGAAGACGGCGGGGGATGAGTATAATATTAGATACAGGGTTCTTGCATTAATAGCACCACTCCAGCGATGCAATGAAAAAAATGCTGGAGTGGTGCATTAATGCAAGTCTACATAAACTGCAGCTTGACCTTGTACGTCCTTAGATCCGAGGTCAATAGCTATCACGACATCTAGGAGTATAGACTGAGAGAACGATCAATCGTAGGGTGCCGATGGGTAGCTACAACAGTCAGAGGTCTAACAATGTACTCCATGACTGCCAATCCCGCAAGAGTTTCCCCAGGTCTACACATTAATGGTCATTATGGTTATTAAAATATACACAAGTCATATTTTACCTTTCAAAAACTTAAGACAGTGTCATGCTTGTTATAGAGTATAAAAATGAATTGAACATAAGGGAGTAAAGTGTAACAAACAGAAAAATATAAATAATATAGCAGCCTGAGATTGGGAATGACAAAGCTTATCTTCTACAGTGGGCTGCATCCTTTTCTCTCCTACCTACTATATATCCTATAAATATCCTATAAATCCATATGTGAGTTACTGGGGTCAGACTGGTAGCTTGGGACACAATGCTTAATAACGACAGCCTCATTAATGTGGTTGTCACACTCATCATTCCTAGCAACCAGTCTGTCAGTTTACTGTCATATTACTGTAGAATTACAGTATTGCTTACAGTGAATACAGGAGGAAAAACTCAATAATCATTAATATGCAATAATTATTGTACAACTTTACACACAAGAATACAAACTAACTGGTATGAAATCTGTCATCTTTGCACTTCAGATAAACAAATGTACATTAAAGAACCACTAACAAAAAATGTTAACCCCTTCTACATACACTGCTCAAAAAAATAAAGGGAACACTCAAATAACACCTCCTAGATCTGAATGAATGAAATATTCTCATTGAATACTTTGTTCTGTACAAAGTTGAATGCGCTGACAACAAAATCACACAAAAATCATCAATGGAAATCAAATATATTAACCAATGGAGGCCTGGATTTGGAGTCACCCCCAAAATTAAAGTGGAAAAACACACTACAGGCTGATCCAACTTTGATGTAATGTCTTTAAAACAAGTCAAAATGAGGCTCAGTATTGTGTGTGGCCTCCACGTGCCTGTATGACCTCCCTACAACGCCTGGGCATGCTCCTGATGAGGTTGCGGATGGTCTCCTGTGGGATCTCCTCCCAGACCTGGACTAAAGCATTCGCCAACTCCTGGACAGTCTGTGGTGCAACGTTGGTGGATGGAGTGAGACATGATGTCCCAGATGTGCTCAATCGGATTCAGGTCTGGAGAACGGGCAGGCCAGTCCATAGCTTCAATGCCTTCATCTTGCAGGAACTGCTGACACACTCTAGCCACATGAGGTCTGGCATTGTCCTGCATTAGGAGGAACCCAGGGCCAACCGCACCAGCATATGGTCTCACAAGGGCTCTGAGGATCTCATCTCGGTACCTAATGGCAGTCAGGCTACCTCTGGCGAGCACATGGAGGGCTGTGCGGCCCTCCAAAGAAATGCCACCCCACACCATTACTGACCCACTGCCAAACCGGTGCTGAAGGATGTTGCAGGCAGCAGATCGCTCTCCACGGCGTCTCCAGACTCTGTCACGTCTGTCACATGTGCTCAGTGGGAACCAGGTTTCATCTGTGAAGAGCACAGGGCGCCAGTGGCAACTTTGCCAATCCTGGTGTTCTGTGGCAAATGCCGAGCGTCCTGCACGGTGTTGGGCTATGAGCACAACCCCTATCTGTGGACGTCGGGCCCTCATACCACCCTCATGGAGTCGGATTCTAACCGTTTGTGCAGACACATGCACATTTGTGGCCTGCTGGAGGTCATTTTGCAGGGCTATGGCAGTGCTCCTCCTGTTCCTCCTTGCACAAAGGCGGAGGTAGTGGTCCTGCTGCTGGGTTGTTGCCCTCCTACGGCCCCCTCCATGTCTCCTGGTAGCGCCTCCAGCCTCTGGACACTACGCTGACAGACACAGCTTCTTGCCACAGCTCGCATTGATGTGCCATTCTGGATGAGCTGCACTACCTGAGCAACTTCTGTGGGTTGTAGAGTCCGTCTCATGCTACCACGAGTGTGAAAGCACAACCAACATTCAAAATTGACCAAAACATCAGCCAGAAAGCATTGGTACTGAGATGTAGTCTGTGGTCCCCACCTGCAGAACCACTCCTTTATTGAGGGTGTCTTGATAATTGCCAATAATTTCCATCTATTGTCTATTCCATTTGCACAACAGCATGTGAAATTGATTGTCAATCAGTGTTTCTTCCTAAGTGGACAGTGTGATTTCACAGAAGTTTGATTTACTTGGAGTTATATTCTGTTGTTTAAGTGTTCCCTTTATTTTTTTGAGCAATGGATGTGTGTAGTGTAGGTGCATTAAAATATTTACCAATCGGTGTCTTTCTCAGTTGCCAGAACCACTCTGGTCCTTTTCCAACTTGCAAGACTTTAATTCAGACTCGCCGGATCACACTGCGTCATCTGTGAAGTTGTTTTTACAGTGTATATCTATGGAGGATCATAACAAGGCTCCATAGACTTCCAGTTCACACATAAATTCCACCGTGATCCGGCGAGACAGAATAGAAGTCACACGAGTTGAAAAAGGACCAGAGTGGTGCTGGAAACCGGGGCAGACTACGATTGGTAAGTATTTTAATGCACCTACACTACACATCATCAAGACCACCAGGTGAGACTTTAGGGTTGGGGATGATGACTTCACTTTAGGCAATAGCTGCATTTGTACTTTTACCCAGAGTATCACTTCATCCTCATAGCTTGAACTAAACTATGAAAACAATTGACTTCCATGAGGTGCAATACTGGTATTATACCATTAATTATACTTACTGGTCAAGCTTTGATTCCGTAACATTTCCGGATGTAGACACAAGTTTAATAGTGATATATCCACTATGTGGTTTAGCATTTAATGTGATAAAGTCCAAAAAATAGTGGAATACTAAAATAGAAAAAGACACAAACTCATAGTTATTGACTAATCTAACATGTACTGAACAGTAATATCATCTAGACTTTATACTTGAGAAGAAGACAAAGATAAACCACACATACTCAAAAGCAGCATTACAATTCTTGGCCCCAACACATTAACATATCATGAACCAAATAACCTCACTGCCCAGTGGTGTAACTAGTGGGTGCAGTGGTTACAATGGCACCTGGCCAAAAATGTCCCTTTGAGCAGACTATATTAAAGACCCAGGATTATTTTGGGACTTGTTGGAGATTTTGCATTGGAGGCCACAAGCTGCTTCAAGTTATGCCAATGTTGCTGCCTCACTCATGAACTTTTTCACATATGGTCAAATTTGCCAGCAATCTCTATGGAGATTCTGAAGTACCAGAGGACCCACTTATAGGCTGACTGGCTCATCTCAATAGCGGTCAGCCCCCTTCTATTCTAGCTGATACACAGACATATGATGAACAGTGCCAGCCCTGAGGGTTGGATGAACACTGATCCTGCTTTGATGGTCTATCCTAATGAAAGCCAAATTCTACAGTTCAGGCTCAAAATTATTCACCATTGGGTAGGATTTTTTTCACTTCAATTCATGTTATTGGGGCTAAAATCCATATTTCCAATTGGGTTTCATTAACATTTTTGCACCGTTTGCCTTATGTAGCCTCTATGTTGCACTGACTTTGTTGACTGCAGAATGGTTTAACTGAGAATCCAAAAGCCAACCACCGATCACGGTCTGACAGGGACTTTGTGACTTTTCTAGTAATATTTTTCTCAGTTCTTTTCAGCTGATTTATAACCAGAGACCACATCACAGTTGGATGGGTAGTAAAACAAAGAGCCTACAAGAGCCCAATGGTGCAAAAGTTTTAGGAAAAAAAAAATTGCAAAAATATTTTTTAGCCCCAAATACATGCATTTAAAGTGGTTGTTCCTTTTCAGAAAACTTTCTATTTGCTGCGGTAGTTATAAAAAACAAATACTTACCGTCCCGGGATCCAGCCCTGAGTCTCTGCCATTGCCCTTGAACTCTGTTGTCTGACTGCAGTGCTGGTGTCACATCAACAGCGCTGCAGCCAAACACTGACCTCAGCAGTGCATGTGTAGCTCGCACAAGCTGCTAAGTTTACTGATCAGCTGCAGCGCTGTCTACATTACTTTATTTGTAATGCCTGTGGAAAAGTAGTATAACAGCTTCATGGCCTTCCTCTATGGTACGTATTCCCTTGGATAATGGTCTTTCCCTTATTAATTCTGTTATCATACAGAATTCCATTTGTGCAACAAAATTGTGCATTCCCTTGTGACTTAAAGAGGTTGTCCACTACTTTTACATTGATGATCTATCTTTAGGATAGGTCATCAATGTCTGATCGGCTGGGGTCCGACACCCGGCACCCCCGCGATCAGCTGTTATCAGTGTCAGCGGCTGCCGGCCGGAATTATTCACTTGCCGAGCTGCTCCTTCTACATGTAGTGGCCGAGTCTTAGAACTACACATCCGCCTCCTATTGCTTTGAATAGGAAGCAGATGTGCGGTACCAAGCCCTAGCTAAAACAAGTAGATGAAGCAGATTGGCAAGTGAGTACTTCCGGATGGCAGCCGCCGACACTGATCGCGGGGGTGTCGGGTGTCTGACCCTGGCCGATCAGACACTGATGACCTATCTTTGGGATAGTTCATCAATATTAAAGTAGTGGACAACCTCTTTAACTAAATATATGCCTATTGTAGCTGAAGTCTTTACTATATGGATTCATGTTAATAAAACTGTGTTACGCATCTGCCTTGGCTCAGCAGGGCTTCATCACCTTCCTATGTACACACCTTTTATGTAGAGCTCAATGAAGAAAATACAAGAATTTAACAAAATAGTGCGGCCAGAGATAGTACAACATGGCTGTGCTTTCTGAAAGCAGCATCAAACCTATCCTCATGCTGTGTGAATTATTGCAGCTCAGCTTTAACCTGTTTAATGGAACTGACTTGGAATACCAAACACAACCCATACACAGATCTGGAGCTGTTCCAGGGAAAATGCAACCATGTTAATTTAAAGGGTAATTCCCAAAATGTTAAGTTACCCCGCTGGGGTTCTGACCGCTGGGACCTCCTGAGATCAGCCATCTCTAAAGGGGTTGTGCATGATTGGGGCTCAAGTCTACAGTCACTCTCTCTGATTTCAGAGTCGTGACTGCTCGAAGCGCACATTGTGTGTGCTGTCAGGATTCTCTGGTGCTGGCTCAGGGAGGAGGTGGGCACGTGACCGCAACTATATGATTTGCATACATGTGGTCACATGCTGACTAGACTTGCGCAGCCTTGCTCGATACAAGTGAATTGAGTGAGGTTGGACACTTCTAGAGGGAATGTGGCTGGATGTGTGCAAATCATATACTTGCACAACCAGCATGAGAGAATCCCGGCATTGAACACTGTGTGTGTTTTGAGGATTCACAAATCTGTATTCAGATAGAGTGACTGCAGACTTGAGCCCCAAGCCTGGAGAACCCCTTTAATGGAGCAAAACGTATCATGCAATACTTCTGCTCTCTCCATTGTCTATGATGGAGAATGATGAGCCCAGCGCTACACTATTTCCAGCAGTACCATAGACAATGAATAAAGTGGAGGAAGAGTATTCACAACACTGCTCCATTCAAGATGGTTAGTCTGGTACCCAAGTTTTCAGGGCCCTTCAGGGTCAGGCCCAAAGTGATCAGTAAGTGATCTGTTTTATTTTTGGAATAACCCTTTATCTATTCCCTATGAATGAATCTTACTCCTGGATGCCACCCTATGCCATACTGTCCATCCCACATGGAATGTAAACGCCTTGTATGTGTTCACCATCTTATACATGTCTCGTGTAGAAATCCTTTATGTAGAACATAATGCTACTTCTTGAGCTGACTTATTATCCATTCATTGAATGATTAGTGCCCATGCATTAGCGTCTTAGAGGCGGCTTACTTCTGCAAGCCTCTTTCCTTGCTTTCTGTAATTATATTTGTATGTTTACTGCATTTTCACAAAATCAAGGTCAAGTTGTTCACTTGTTCGCTTTGTTGTAAGAGACATGCGGGCTCAGTCAGTCCCTCGAGTGGCGGGCATAATTCTGTTTTGTACGCCCCTGCAGCATGGAAAAGATGAAAGATCAGTGCACAACCAAGAGAACAAAAGCGGCTCTGGGCTTTGACCACACAACAATATTTAAATAGGTCCCACGGTGAAAAGAAATCCATGTCTGAAGGGCGAGGATCAGCCCCAACTCGGCTACAACAAAGAATTAGGCCAAAACAAGAGACAAAACCTGTACCCTGAGCAGCCCTTCTTCTCATCATTATTCACGGCTCACATTGTTCAGTCTAAAGCAATTAGCGTTCCAAGCAAATGTCGCCGACTTCCCCAAGCCACTATTATCTCAGTCTGACAGCTTTTATTTTATGCAAATTCAATTTCACTCACTGCAAAATGGTTTCATCGAAGCCGTATCAAAAAAAGCTTTCGTCACTGGAGGATTCTTCGCCACCAGATAATCTCTCCACTTATCAGCATAAAAACCTGTAACAAATACAAGAGCAAAGCCATTAGCTGCACAGTGGATCGCAATCTACGTCAAGAGCATCGTATAATCACCAACAAAAATAAAGGAGATCCAGAAAAGAAAATATTGGTTTTAGAGGGAGTCCTCCAATTTCTTCGCAAACCCTTTTTATTAGAAATAGTTCACAAAAAGAAAATGATCACAGGTTATGTTGCTTTGAGGATCCTCATCGATCAGTGATCAGCTCGGTGGTAACCCTATAGAAAGTGTTACGTTTACCTGCAGTGCCACCACAGGAGAAATGAAGCATTACACAATTATTTTATAAAATGTATCTAATGCACAGATCTTTCCTTATCTTCTAGGGAAAGAGATGAACTTTATTGCCACTCTCCATTCTGGGTAAAAGATGAGGACATTGAACAGAGGACTGCCCCTATTGACCAACGAGGCTGCTTTTTTGGGGCTTAGGTACCATCGCTGAGGCGTGCATGGTGGTTATCGTAAGAAGACTCACCTCTATTTGAATGCAAAAAAAATATCACTGACTTTATTTATTAGTACTAGAGATGAGTGGAACAATCCGCAGAAGAACGGGTTGGAGTCCAATTTCCTTAAATTCGCGGTTCAATGCCCAGCTGTCATTTTGAAGATTCATATAGGGCCAGAAAATGGTAAAAAAATAAAAATAAAAAAAAAGTAATACTCACCTCATCGTTCACCTATCTAGCTGCCCTGCTGCTCCCTGCCCACCTTCCAGTTCTCTTTCTACCTTCATGCGCCACATCTTCAGCATCTTCACTATAGGCCAGCACTATGGGCTGCGACCAGGACTCGGGGTCATAAGGTCACGACGATGCCATGTCACCACGTGCAACGCGATCTTACAACGAGTAGTGATTGGGCCAGACTCCTCGTCTGTGGTGAAAAGGCCGGAAATGCGGACAGTGAGCAGCGGGAGAGGTAAGAGGTGAGGTGAGTATTAGGTTTTTTTTTTGTTTTTATATCTTACATTTTTTATGCTCTGTGGTCTAGAGAGAGCATAATAAGGAACATTCAATTTATGGCAAATTTATTTGGTGCAAATCAAAAATTTTGGGGAAAATTTGGCGAAGACACTAAATTTGAGAAGCGATCCGCTAGTACTTGTTGCCAACACAGATCAATGTTGTATATTTTCATTAGTCAAACTTACGTCAAAATTACTTTAGAAGACTGACCATAGGGAACACTGGGCAGGGCCAGAGGGCCAAGATAGTCGAATAATGCATTATTTAATGAATTCCTTTTTTTGGTGGCAACGGACTGCCTGAATGTAAATTTTTTTTCTTACAAAATGCTCAGAATGGGCAAAAAAAAGTCCTATTCAACACCGGATAATGCCCAGACTAACCTATTGACCCTTATAGGGTGCAATCTGAAAAGGTTTTCCTTGTCGCTGGCATATTGACTCACACACTTTGATCAGAATGTGCATTAAGAACCTTAAGTTTTTACGTGTGATGCATTATTGTAAATCATGCATATAATGTTTTCAGGGTGCTGCTGCATAGTGTTAGCATATATATGTTTGCATGACTGCCACAGTGTACTTGCCCCTGTGTATTCATCCAAAACTCCAGGATAAGCTAATCAATTTCTATATTTTAACATTGTGCATTCGGGGTGCGGCTACCTCCATGATCTTGCACCCTTATCCACCCAACTATGCTCATCAACTCATTTGAAGTCAGGGCACAGAGAGAGGGGACTCTGTAGAGGCAGCTTTGTCACTGGCAGATGGGCTCACACACTTTTATCGAAATGTGCAAAATGAACATCACATTTTAATGCAGGTAGTAATAATGGAATTAATTTATTAAATGTTTGCAGAGTGCTATTGCCTAGTGTTTGTATATACATATCTACATGACCCATAAACCCATTATGAGCATTTTCTAAACAATTTTACAGACCCGATAACCCTTTTAGCTGTATGACTGTATAAAGGGAAGCACGAAACTCTTTTAGTCTAAGGGCAGGTGCAGACTTTGATCAGAGTATGATCATAGTGGGATCATATTCTCTCGAATGAGGAGAAGATGGAGAAAAAAATGTCTCCATCTTTTACATTAATAATAATAATCTTTTTATTTAAATAGCGCCAACATATTCCGCAGCGCTTTACAATTCAGGCAATTTACAGACATTATCGGCACTGTCCCCATTGGGGCTCACAATCTACATTCCCTATCAGTTGTCTTTTGATTGTGTCAGTCCATGGAAATCAGACTGCACAGAGATCTCTCAAGTGCAGTCCGATGTTTTCCACAGGCTCACTGACTTGCATGGCCGAGTGCGATCCAATAATTGGATAAGACGTAAGCTTACAGCAATTCTTTACTCAGACTAGCTCGGTTTGAGAAAAAAATCTGACATTTCATAGAATCATAGAATGGTAGAGTTGGAAGGGACCTCCTGGGTCATCTGGTCCAACCCCCCCCCCCCCCCCCCCCTCAAAGCAGGATTCACTAAATCATCTCAGATTCATCATCTCAATGAACTTTTGACATGTATGTGAACTCTCTTGCTTTGATTTATCGCTTTCCACAACTCACTTAAGTATTTTCAGATCTCCACAGGTTACTAACCATATACCAATAATACAATTTGTTCCGCCTATCTTAGAATCTTGCTTTAACTTTCCCAGCTCCTCTCCCCCTCCCTAGCCTGACTCTGCTTTACGTCACTTGTCGTATTTACAACAGCACATGGCACTGATTTTTTTTCCTTTTTTTTTTTTTTTTTTTTTCTTTGGCCTATGTACATATGTATGTGTTTTCAGATTTGGTGTCATTATTAGCCTGAAGAAGAGACCTGAGTTGTCTCGAAAGCTTGCTATGTTTACCATCTTTTCAGTTAGCCATTAAAAGGTATCAACCACTGAGGACTCTCAGATTCCAACATTGTTCTATCTACTGGCTAACATGGTATAAATATTCTTTACTAAATCATCCCAGACAGATATCTGTCCAGCCTCTGTTTGAAGACGTCCATTGAAGGGGAACTCACCACCTCTCGTGGCAGCCTGTTCCACTCATTGATCATCCTAACTGTCAAAAAGTTTTTTCTAATATCTAATCTGTGTCTCCTCCCATTCAGTTTCATCCCATTGCTTCTAGTCTTTCCTTGTGCAAATGAGAATAAAGATGAATCTTCTACAATGTGACAGCCCTTGACATATTTGTAGACAGCTATTAAGTCACCTCTCAAGTCTTCTTCTTTTTTGCAAGCTAAACATTCCCAAATCCTGTAAGCGTTCCTCATAGGACATGGTTTGCAGACCGGTCACCATTCTGGTCGCTCTTCTCTGAACTTGCTCCAGTTTGTCAATGTCTTTTTTAAAATGTGGTGCCCAAAACTGGACACAGTATTCCAGATGAGGTCTGACCAAAGAGGAGTAAAGTCCGATAATGACTTCACGTGATCTAGACTGAATGCTTCTGTAAATACATCCCAGAATTGTATTTGCCTTTTTTGCTGCTGCATCACACTGTTGACTCATGCTCAGTCTATGATCTATTAGTATACCTAAGTCTTTTTCACATGTGCTGTTGCTTAGCTCTATTCCTCCCATTCTGTATATGCTTTTTTTCATTTTTATTGCCCATTCTGTTAGTTGCTGCCCACTGCTCCAGTTTATTTAGGTCTTTTTGAATCCTCTCTCTCTCTTCTCTAGTATTAGCTATCCCTCCTAGCTTTGTGTCATCAGCAAATTTAATCAGTTTACCCTCAATTCCTTCATCTAAATCATTGATAAAGATGTTGAACAATACAGGTCCCAGGACAAAGCCCTGTGGTACCCCACTTGAGACATTCATCCAACTGGATGTGAAGCCATTTACGACCACTCTTTGAGCCCGATCACTAAGCCAGTTATGAATCCACCTAACAGTTGCCTTGTCCATTCCATACTTGGTCATTTTTTCAATAAGGATGGTGTGAGATACTTTGTCAAATGCTTTGCTGAGGTCAAGATATACTATATCTACAGCATTTCCCTGATCCACCGAGTGATTCTGTCATAGAAGGAAATTAAGTTAGTCTGACATGACTTGTTAGTTACAAACCCATGCTGACTCTGGTTAATCACTTCATTCTTATCCAGGTACTTACATACATGTTGTTTAATAATTTGTTCAAAGATCTTTCCTGGTATAGAAGTCAGACTCACCGGACTATAGTTCCCTGGGTCGACCTTCTTCCCCCTTTTGAAGATAGGAACAACATTTGCTCTTCTCCAGTCTTCTGGGACTTCTCCTGTTCTCCAAGAATTTTCAAAGATTATGGAGAGTGGTTCTAAAATTTCTTCTACGATCTCCTTCAGTACTCTGGGGTGTAATTCATCTGGACCTGGAGACTTGAACTCATTAGCTAAATATTCCCTCACAATCTTTCTGTTTACAGATAACCTAGAATCTTCTATTCCTTTGATAGGACAGTGAAGATCAGTTGATGTTACATTTTCTTTCTAAGAGAAAACTGATGCAAAATAGGAATTAAAAAGTTCGGCCTTCTCAACATCCTTTCTTACCATTTCACCATTTTCATCCTGTAAAAATCCTATAGCATCTTTGACTTTTCTTTTACTTTTGACATACCCCCAAAATCCTTTTTTATTGCTTTTGATATCTCTTGCAAGCCTTAATTCATTGTCAGCTTTAGCTAACCTTACACGTGCCCTGCAGGATCTGCAGACTGCATTACAATCTTCCTTAGATATGCCTCCCTCTTTCCATTTGTAAAACATTTCTTTCTTTCTTTTTAGCATGTGTTTAAGTTCTGTGTTCATCCATCCGGGTTTCCTTAAATGCTTCCCATTCTTCCTACTTTTCGGAATTTTTAACGATTGTGCTTTGAGAATCTCATTTTTAAAAATGTCCCACCCTTCCTGGACATTTTTGTCCTTAAGAACATCCAGCCATTGGATCCCTCCTATTCTCTTTCTGAGTCGCTTAAAATCTGCCTTTCTGAAATCTAACCTTGAAGCTTGAGTCTTAACATGTCTTCCTCCCCTAGTTATCCAAAATTCTATAATAGCATGATCGCTGCCTCCTAGGGTCCCAGCCACTTTTACCTCCTCAACCATTTCCTCCTTGTTTATAAGGATTAGATCCAAAGTAGCAGATCCCCTTGTTTTCTCCCCTACCTTTTGGAAGATAAAGTTGTCAGCAAGAGAGGATAAGAATTTGCTTGACCTGTTAGTTTTACTTGAGAGAGATTCCCAACAAATGTCTGGATAGTTGAAATCTCCCATGACCACAACGTCATATTTTTGGGAGAACTTGGTCATTTGATACATAAAGAGTTCATCCATATCTTCAGTTTGCCCAGGTGGCCTGTAGTAAATGCCTACAATGGTGTCCTTTCCGTTGTTCTCTCCTTGTATTCTTACCCAAACAGTTTCCACAGAACTCCCAGTCTCTGAAGCTTCAATCTCTGTGCAGATATACGCTTTTCTAACATACAAAGCGACACCTCCTCCTCGTTTATCAAGTCTGTTTCTTGCAAATAAGTTGTATCCTTTTAGCCTTGTATTCCAATCATGTGTATCGTCCCACCAAGTTTCAGTGATTCTAATGACATCACATTCCTTTTCCTGCGTTAGTAGTTCCAATTCTCCTTGTTTGTTGCCCATGCTTTGTGCATTTGTATAAAAACATTTTAGTTTTTGATTGATTTCTCTTCCTCCCATCTTTTTATTATTTAGATTTTTTTGTCTTTGTTCTTTCTTTCCACTTCCAATAGCAGAGATCTCAATAGTATTTGTCATCTGTATAGCTTTTTCTGGCCTTTTGCTTCCCTTCCCACATTGTTCTAGTTTTTAAAGCTCTCCTGATGAGTGTAGTAAGGCAACTTCCAAATACACGTTTTCCAGTCTTCGTAAGGTGCACCGCATCTCTAGCAAGTAGTCCATCATATACAGTTAGGTCCATATATATTTGGACAGAGACAACATTTTCTAATTTGGGTTCTAGACATTACCACAATGAATTTTAAACAAAACAATTCAGATGCAGTTGAAGTTCAGACTTTCAGCTTTCATTTGAGGGTATCCACATTAAAATTGGATGAAGGGTTTAGGAGTTTCAGCTTCTTAATATGTGCCACCCTGTTTTTAAAGGGACCAAAAGTAATTGGACAGATTAAATAATTGTAAATAAAATGTTCATTTCTAGTACTTGGTTGAAAACCCTTTGTTGGCAATGACTGCCTGAAGTCTTGAACTCATGGACATCAACAGACGCTGTGTTTCCTCCTTTTTGATGCTCTGCCAGGCCTTCACTGCGGTGGTTTTCAGTTGCTGTTTGTTTGTGGGCCTTTCTGTCTGAAGTTTAGTGAAATGCATGTTCAATTGGGTTGAGATCAGGTGACTGACTTGGCCATTCAAGAATATTCCACTTCTTTGCTTTAATAAACTCCTGAGTTGCTTTCGCTTTATGTTTTGGGTCATTGTCCATCTGTATTATGAAACGACGACCAATCAGTTTGGCTGCATTTGGCTGGATCTGAGCACACAGTATGGCTCTGAATACATCAGAATTCATTCGGCTGCTTCTGTCCTGTGTCACATCATCAATAAACACTAGTGACGCAGTGCCACTGGCAGCCATGCATGCCCAAGCCATCACACTGCCTCCGTCGTGTTTTACAGATGATGTGGTATGCTGTGGATCATGAGCTGTACCATGCCTTTGCCATACTTTTCTCTTTCCATCATTCTGGTAGAGGCTGATCTTGGTTTCATCTGTCCAAAGAATGTTCTCCCAGAACTGTGCTGGCTTTTTAAGATGTTTTTTAGCAAAGTCCAGTCTAGCCTCTTTATTCTTGATGCTTATGAGTGGCTTGCACCGTGCAGTGAACCCTCTGTATTTACTTTCATGCAGTCTTCTCTTTATGGTAGATTTGGATATTGATACGCCTACCTCCTGGAGAGTGTTGTTCACTTGGTTGGCTGTTGTGAAGGGGTTTCTCTTCACCATGGAGATTATTCTGCGATCATCCACCACTGTTGTCTTCCGTTGGCGCCCAGGTCTTTTTGCATTGATGAGTCACCAGTGCTTTCTTTCTTTCTCAGGATGTACCAAACTGTAGATTTTGCCACTCCTAATATTGTAGCAATTTCTCGGATGGGTTTTTTCTGTTTTTGCAGCTTAAGGATGGCTTATTTCACCTGCATGGAGAGCTCCTTTGACCGCATGGTTACTCCACAGCAAAACCTTCCAAATGCAAGCACCACACCTCAAATCAACTCCAGGCGTTTTATCTGCTTAATTGAGAATGACATAACGAAGGGATTGCCCACACCTGTCCATGAAATAGCCTTGGAGTCAATTGTCCAATTACTTTTGGTCCCTTTAAAAACAGGGTGGCACATGTTAAGGAGCTGAAACTCCTAAACCCTTCATCCAATTTTAATGTGGATACCCTCAAATGAAAGCTGAAAGTCTGAACTTCAACTGCATCTGAATTTTTTTTTTTTTTAATTCATTGTGGTAATGTCTAGAACCAAAATTAGAAAAATGTTGTCTCTGTCCAAATATATATGGACCTAACTGTAGGTAATTCATTCTGTGATCCAGAAATCCAAATCCTTGTTGACGGCACCATCGACGTAGCCAGTTGTTCACCTGTAGAATCTTATTCCACCTCATTGTTCAATGGCCATCCACTGGGAGGATGGATGAGAAGACCAACTGCGCTCCCAATTCTTTCACTTTCTTGCCTAAGTTTTCAAAGTCACTGCAGATGGTTTCCAGGTCCTTTCTTGCGGTGTCATTTGTCCCCACATGTATTAGCAGGAATGGGTAGTGATCTGTAGGTCTGAAGAGTCTTGATATCCTGTCAGACACATCTTTAATTTTTGCTCCTGGAAGACAGCACATTTCTCTTGAGGTTATGTCTGGTCTGCAGATAGCGGCCTCTGTTCCTCTCAACAGGGAATCCCCTATGACCACCACTCTCCGTTTTTTCTTCACAACATTTTTCTTTCTCCATCCAGGAGGATTTTGAGGGCTTACAAGGTTATTCATTGTGGGCAAAGTCTTATCTTGCTGTATTTCTTCGTGGTTCTCCTGCGTGAGAGCCTGGTACTGGTTCCTGAGCAGTATGGGTGCTGACTGCCTCTCGATCCTCCTGTTTCTGTGGGTCACATGCTTCCATTCCTCTGTTTCATCAGGTGCAGTTCGAATTTCTTTTCTTTCTGTATCATGAAGAGATAATTCTGCTCTGTCTAAGCACTCTTCACCTTCCTTAATGATTTTCAAGGTAGTTAACCTCTCTTCTAGATTTCGCAACTTTTCCTCCAACAGGAACACAACCTTGCATTTCTGGCATGTGAAGTTTGGCTTTTCCACTGGCAAGTCTGTAAACATGTAGCAGGATATGCAGCTCACCAAATGGCTCCTGGACTCTTCCATGTTCTTATTGTTAATGTGTTAATGGCCCCATAGCATAATCTTGGTCCTGGTGCGATCCAATGCTTTCTCAGAGAGCACTAGGACCAATAATATGCTCGTCCACACCTGCCCTAATACAGAAAAATGAGCTTTGGTTGTTATAAGTATACATGGTGCCATGAGCTTCTACATGGTGCCATGAGTTTCTCTGTAGGACTTGATAAATATCAGTAAAAATAAATATTACAAGTCTAATGAGCTAAATAATCACCAAACACATGTAAAGGTATGTACGGGAAAAGCATGCTCTTCATTCCTCCTTACTAAAACGGGCGCATTTTGTGCATTTTAAAGGGAACCTGTCATCAGGATTTTGCTAAGTAAACTACAGGCAGTGTCAGGTTGGCGCCGTTACACTGATTAATATGATACCTGGGTTGATTAAATCCATCTTGTGGTTGCTGTTTAATCTTTAATTGTAGTTTTCAGTTAATTAGATTCTCGTCCTCCAGGGCGGGCCTGTGGGCGGGGCTTTATTTGGTGCTGTGTTCTCATATTCATCCTTATATGCTTAAATGACTGGTCACTGAACCTTCAGTGACCTGCCTCCTATTTTAAATGCTGGACTTGCGCAGTTCATATTGCGGCCTTTGGCTCCAGCAAAATGGCTGCGGCATATGCGCAGTAGCATATATCGGCAAGCGATGCTGTCAATCTGCGCAAGCCCCGCCCACCAGTGGGGTAGGAGTAGATATAAGGGGAAGCATTTGCTGGTTAGGGTTAGTTGGAGATAGATGCAGAGTTAAGATAGTGATAGAGTGAGGGATTAGATGAAAGCAAGATTAGGCCAGTGGGCTGATTAGCACAGAAGAGTACGAAACTTTTGGGAGCAGCATGCTGATGGCCACCACCAATTTCAGCGGTCCATCCCAGGATATCCGGGGTCATCGGCACGAATTAGGTACGGAAGTGAGTGCCTTATTCATCTTCCAGAAGGGCAAGCTGGATGGGAAGCCATGTCAGAGAAGTGGGCCAGAAAACATGGGAGCTGCAGAGCCAGATATAGCGTCTCAGGGGCCTCGGGTGTCATTAAACAAAGGATGAGCTCAGGCTGAACAAAAGGACAGAGTGAAAATGTACTGTGCTGTAACTTTGATTGAATACCAGATGTTAAGTAAAGTAGAACCGTTTAAAAAGGATAAAGCATCTGCTGTTGACGGTTTGCCTGCATCTGGATCGGGAATCGCAGAGCAAGCGGAGTCTTCGGAACCAAAATTGAGTGTTATCCACTTTACACAGGCCACACGACAGACAGGACATTATTTACTTGTGGGGTGCTAGGATGTGGGAGAACAACAGCCCCTCGTCTATGACTACCGTCCTGCGCACACCTGAAATTTATGCCATTTCTCAGTGAGAAAGAAGCACAATAGGGCCAAAAGTCTGTGTTCCAGATGATAAATTGGCATGCCACAAATTGTCACGCTGATGGTTTCTACATTTCCATTGTCGCACACCACATTTTCTTATAAAGGAAACATGCCAGCTACCTAAAGCCACCACTAGAAGGAGATTAAGAGCTTTTGCAAACTCTTATATGTTAAATTTAATGATAAGACATTATGCAGTTAGCTCTAAAGATACTTCTAGTGGAGGCTGAAAAAAAGTCAATAAGTTATATTTTAAAGGGATTATGTGGCATATTTGGGCATGCAGGTCTTAAAATGTAAATCCATCAACACTTTTATATCCCTTATCTGTTGCTGCATTCCCGAGTAATTAAAATTTCAATTTATATGCAAATGAAGCATTAAGTTCTCTTGGCAAGACAGAGCACTTCAGAAACCACTGTCCTTGCCCTGTCAAGGCAACGAAATCATACAGTGAGCTATCAGTCAAGCTAAAGACACAGGTGCTGGGTAGGGAAACCCACTCCTGAAGAAGAGATTTGTTAGGCGCTCGTTCATACTCAGAGCACTTAATGCCTCATTTCTATACTAATTAAAATGCTAATTACTCAGGAATACAGCAACAGATAGAAGATATAAAGGTGTAGATGGATTTACATTTCCAAGACCTGCATGCCCATACATGCAGTTTTGGAGGGTTGGGTTGATGTTATTTACAGATTCCCTTTAAATATATAAATATATATATATATATATATATATATATATATTTATACTGAAATGAGTCAGCTAAAAAGATTCAGTAAGTTACAGAGTGTCAGGTCCCCTTTTTTCATGGTAATTTTAGGATTTACACAGACGTTAAATATTGACCTAATGGCTAGGGATGAGCGGACCCATGGAAGTTCGTGTTCTGGTACCCGACCCGAACTTTATTCCAAATTTCAGTTCGGATACCAGAACTGTACCCGAACTTGAACCAGAACTCCATTGAAAACAATGGGGACCCGAACTTTTAGCTGCAAAATTCATTCTCTCTCTCACACACACACACTCTGTCTCACACATTCTCTTCCCCCGGAACTCCAAACATTGCAACGGACTTCCAGGAGAAATCTGTTTGGTGATTAGCACCGAACACTAACTGTCCGGTACGAATGCCAAACTTGTAAGTTCGGGTTCGCTCATCTCTGCTAATGGCATATCAGAAAATCCTAAAATAAAAAAATATATATATATTTTTTTGCAAAATAAGACGCGTGTAATAAAATTCTCAGTAATATACAATGTAAACATAAAGATTCAAAATGTACTTTACCTAAGACTGGGCAGCCGAGGTCTCCAAACTCCTGGCAATCCACACATTTTCCAATTCTGTAATTTTTGTAATTTTCGCAGGGAAAAGTCACAACACTACAAGAGTCGCTCAAGGATGATATGTACAGAAACACCGACCGCTGGTGGTCACACTTGAAATATTCAGAACCTGCACAAAGAGTCATCAGAGACTGAGTATATGTTGTGCAAAGTTATATTCTATTATGAATTAGTATATAAAAAAGTACACTGTTTATCGGAAAAGCACACAGCCTGGCCCCAGAAGTAGAGGTCAAAACTGGCATTTTTGACAACCAAGATAGAAGACAGAAATTTAGGTGGAGAAACTCTGATTTCCATTAAATCGAATTCCAATATGTCACCCAGTCTATAATGGGTATATTGTAATAACAAAATAATGTGACTCTTCAGTTCAGAAACATTAGAAAATCTTCCAGTACTGTACTCCTATGTTATTTCCATCACATGCACTAAGGGTAAATTCACATAAGTGATGACATTTCACAAAGATATCAGCATTGATGTTTGCCATTTCAAGACAATTTTGGGACAATATCAGTCCCTCCTAAGCACATACAGGAACGCTCTTTTGTGAGTGGATATTATATAAACACCATCTCTTTCTAACCAGCAACATCCTCAAACTTGTCGGGACTGTTTCCAAAAAGGGCTGATTTGGGACTGTTAGAAACTTACCATACCACCAAAATATGCCATCGCTTTACATTTGGTTAAATGGGCAAAAGAAAAATTGTGAAGGAGACGCAGCACTAAACCTCCACTGCACCCCCTTCAATCTCAGGGTCAGCGGGCATCCCAGAGATGAATTGTAGTAGAGTGCAATGAAGGAGGATTCTTGCAGGAGGTGCCAGAGATGAGGGAAGGTTGCCATCTGCTGGCCAGACGAAATAAAGCGGACCCAAGTTATGCTAGAAGAGTTGAAGGGGGAACAGATTCAGATGCTGGACCTGATCAGATGACCTCCAGGAAGGATTTGCTGGATATAAAAAAGCCCAGCGTGCCAAGACACAAAGATTTGGCGCCAGGCTGCAGAGTGGAGCAGACGTGTTCCAGAGGGATCGCAGATCTCAGTGCGACAGGCCCCAGCCGGAGGCCTGCGCTGGACCAGAGTCAGACACCGCCTGAGAAGCTCTGGATTCCTCACAGAAGCGCCCTGAGCCCTGCATTTGTGGCCCAGAGTAAGGACCTGCACCCCACACGGAGTAAGTACCCAGGGCCCAACACCGCCTGTCAAAAGTCGAGGTCTGGATCCCCTTACCCCAAGCGTGAGAGACTACTGTCAACAGTCAAGTCGATAAGAGCTGAGAGAGGACTGCGACAGGAGAGACGTGCCAGCAACAGCGGAGGAATCGGAAGGGCCTTCACTTTCAATTTCCACTCACGGTATCGGGGACAGTTGGGATTAGGATTTCAGGTTGAAAGGGGGCTGTTTGGTGCGTGAGAGGCTAAACGGGATCTGATAGACTCTATTCAGAAAAGACTTTTGGCCTAGCAGGAATAACCAGTGACCCCTACTAGGGCCATACAAGGAGAACTCACGTGGTGACTCCTATGACTGGGTGCATCACACTTTTGCAAAGAACTTTACCGTTATTCATTGAAACTGTTTCTCATTGTTATTCCAATTTGCTGTTCATTATCCCTGTTACTAACCCCTTTGCATAATACTTGTTATACATATAAAGTGGTTATATACAGTACAGACCAAAAGTTTGGACACACCTTCTCATTTAAAGATTTTTCTGTATTTTCATGACTATGAATATTGTACATTCACACTGAAGGCATCAAAACTATGAATTAACACATGTGGAATTATATACTTAACAAAAAAGTGTGAAACAACTGAAAATATGTCTTATATTCTAGGTTCTTCAAAGTAGCCACCTTTTGCTTTGATGACTGCTTTGCACACTCTTGGCATTCTCTTGATGAGCTTCAAGAGGTAGTCACCGTAAATGGCCTTCCAACAATCTTGAAGGAGTTCCCAGAGATGCTTAGCACTTGTTGGCCTTTTTGCCTTCACTCTGCGGTCCAGCTCACCCCAAACCATCTCGATTGGGTTCAGGTCTGGTGACTGTGGAGGCCAGGTCATCTGGCATAGCACCCCATCACTCTCATCCTTGGTCAAATAGCCCTTACACAGCCTGGAGGTGTGTTTGGGGTCATTGTCCTGTTGAAAAATAAATGATGGTCCAACTAAACGCAAACCAGATGGAATAGCATGCCGCTGCAAGATGCTGTGGTAGCCATGCTGGTTCAGTATGCCTTCAATTTTGAATAAATCCCCAACAGTGTCACCAGCAAAGCACCCCCACACCATAACACTTCCTCCTCCATGCTTCACGGTGGGAACCAGGCATATAGAGTCCATCCGTTCACCTTTTCTGCGTCGCACAAAGACACTATGGTTGGAACCAAAGATCTCAAATTTGGACTCATCAGACCAAAGCACAGATTTCCACTGGTCTAATGTCAATTCCTTGTGTTCTTTAGCCCAAACAAGTCTCTTCTGCTTGTTGCCTGTCCTTAGCAGTGGTTTCCTAGCAGCTATTTTACCATGAAGGCCTGCTGCACAAAGTCTCCTCTTAACAGTTGTTGTAGAGATGTGTCTGCTGCTAGAACTCTGTGTGGCATTGACCTGGTCTCTAATCTGAGCTGCTGTTAACCTGCGATTTCTGAGGCTGGTGACTCGGATAAACTTATCCTCAGAAGCAGAGGTGACTCTTGGTCTTCCTTTCCTGGGGCGGTCCTCATGTGAGCCAGTTTCTTTGTAGCGCTTGATGGTTTTTGCAACTGCACTTAGGGACACTTTCAAAGTTTTCCCAATTTTTCGCACTGACTGACCTTTATTTCTTAAAGTAATGATGGCCACTCGTTTTTCTTTACTTAGCTGCTTTTTTCTTGCCATAATATAAATTCTAACAGTCTATTCAGTAGGACTATCAGCTGTGTATCCACCAGACTTCTGCACAACACAACTGATGGTCCCAACCCCATTTATAAGGCAAGAAATCCCACTTATTAAACCTGACAGGGCACACCTGTGAAGTGAAAACCATTTCCAGTGACTACCTCTTGAAGCTCATCAAGAGAATGCCAAGAGTGTGCAAAGCAGTCACCAAAGCAAAAGGTGGCTACTTTGAAGAACCTAGAATATAAGACATATTTTCAGTTGTTTCACACTATTTTGTTAAGTATATAATTCCACATGTGTTAATTCATAGTTTTGATGCCTTCAGTGTGAATGTAGAAGTTTCAAAGTCATGAAAATACAGAAAAATCTTTAAATGAGAAACTTTTGGTCTGTACTGTATATATATACATCCCCGACTGTTCCCGTCTTGTGTCTCTGAGCGTTGCATTCCAGCATCTGCATTACAGAATGACCGCTGATCACAAAGCGATGGCATATAATAGCCATATTGTAATATATAATTGTTATCTAATTCCAGAGACATGAGGAAATCATTAGCAGAGTGCACGTAGATATGATGATTGCAGTCAGAATATATAGACAGTCATTTATTAGGCATAAAACTAGAAAAGTAGTAAGTCTTTTTTGGTACAAACATTGAAGTCAATTATAATCAATTCAAATCAACAAATCAATTAAAAATGTTGCAAAGGGCACTCAAAACCTTAAAAGTGAATGTCCATCCTTAAACACCATTTTGTTATTTATTTATTTTTTTGAAGCTGCCTAAATTACTTAATCCAAATTTTATACTACGCACCACTTCAGCTTTTTTATTGAAGCAGTGGAAGGGTGCTAATAATCCGAATTCCCTAACCCTAGTATTATATTTCTCAGCTGCCATCTTTGCTTTTATCGGCTCCGCTCCGGACGGTCTCTAGCAGTTTGTGACCTGTCGGATCGCTCCAGTGTTAGAGCGATCCAGAACACACTACTCAATGTAGGTCTATGAGAGCCAGAACGAGGCCAGAATGAGTCTCTTATAGACTTGCATTGAGAGCTTGTGACCGTTACTTCTGACTTACAGTCAGTAAGGAGCTGCGGGAGGAGGGGGACTGGAGCATTGCCAGGAAGAGCTGAAGATGGCGGCTGGTGAGTATAATACTAAGGGCAGGAAACTTGGATTAAAGGCACCACTTCAGCGCTGAAATAAAAAAAAATTATGGACTGGTGTTTTAACTGTTGTCCTCTTTAATCAAAAAGGCTTAAAAAAAATAGAACTTTCCTTCTATTGCTTGAAAAATATAACAGCTGTGGGATAAATCTGCCCCAAGTCTATGCAGAAAATCAGTTCTGATTACTATAAAGAATGTTGGACCTAATCCTGAAGTGATCTGGTCATTTTAAATCATTTCTTTTGGAGGCAGCAAATAGATTTACCTGATAATATGGTTTTCGGACAACCAGGCTGATCGGTTCCTCCATTTGGGTAGAAATCAATATGTCCTAAACTTTCCCGATAACCTAGAGCTGGAAAGGAGATAAAGGAAAAATGTGACATATTCTGATTTCATGTACGATACTGGACTATGGAGCATGAGGCCCATCAGGAGACCCAATTCTTTTGCTTCTGCTATACAAATCAAGTTTATGTAAAGTATTATTGAAGTGTGAACGTTTCACCAGATTATCATCAATATCAACTGATAAATTACTCTGAAAATAACCTCTAAAATGTACACGCCTTGATCAAAACTATTGGGACACTTCTCTCAATCATCAATTCTTGTTTTTCATTTAGTCCATTGCTACATTCTAAAGAGGCCACTGGTACCTGCGTGTTCCTATAATAGGAGTCACCGGTATAACATCCATGACGTTTCTTCCCTCCTAAATCTTCCCCCATCTCCTGTGTGAGTGATATTGAGAAGTGGAAGGAACCGCAGCAACTCAGCCACAAAGTGGAGACCCCGTAACATTAAAAAGCGGGGTCACCGAGTGCTGAAATATTAATGGTTCAACATGAGACAATTTTAGCTTTCAACTTTGTGGAAAATGATTGGGGAAGTCCCTTTTCTTTTTCACATAATTGTGCCCAGTGCACAAGGTCCATAAAGACATGGCTGGGTGAGTTTAGTGTGGAAGAACATGACCATTTAAGAAAGGAGATTGTGAGTGCGGCCTCTCCTCCAACATCAGTATCTGACCTCATAAATGCTCTTCTGAATGTATGAGCTATAATTCTCAAAGAAACCTCCAAAATCTCGTAGAAATACTTCCCAAGAAAAGCAGAAGTTGTTATAGCTGCAAAGGGGCCAACTCCATTTTAAGGTCTATGGATGTGGAATGGGAGATCATAAGAGCACCTGTAGGGGATATGTGTAGGCGGCCAATACCTGTGTCCATATAAAGCATATACCATATTCTAATAATATGCAACAACTTATATATATGGAAACCCCTCTTTAAGTTTTTACATTGAGTTAAATTTGTAGGCAATTGTATATTCAAACAGTGGTCTCCAGGCATTACAAGTCTACAACTCTGGGCATGCCCTGGTAACCCCAGGTTTTTGCTGTGATTTGCAGTTTTGCAACAGCTCTAGAGTCAAAAGGTGGAAAGCTAACATGTTATTGAGATATCACATTTAAACATTCACATATTTTATTCTTACATTTTATGCCTATTCAAGTGTATACAGACGTCAGAAGAATAAGTAGTCAGAGAATTAAGGCAAGTGTAAGGAAATTACCAACTAACATAAACCGCTTTCTGTGAGTGCAATCAATAAATTACATTTTTGCCGTCTCATTGACTTCTATTCTCTTGAAATTCTTAAGAAACTGTCTCTGTCTTATCTAAAGCATTTAATTCAGGAAATCATAGGTTGTATATCTTCTCTCCCAGCTAATGGTGCGACAGCACAGAAAATACAAAAATGATATATTGCTTGCAAAGCCGCAACTAATTTTTCAATTACTGAGTGAAGCTTAAGAAGTAGCTATATAAAAAAAAAGAACTTCAGATGGTCGGCGTAAACAGTCTTGATTGGCATCTTCATGTGTTTTTATGCATACTTTATGAAAGCGGCACTGATATAGGAGATATATGTGTTACTGAAACAATTCCAAATTTTTGCTAAAATAACTTACTGCACAAAGAGAATATATTGCACGTAAAACAACATAATTACAGCACAACGCAAAGAAGTGAAAATAAGTCCAAGGCACTGCCGATAAGATGAATTATGGCTTTATAGTGGAGCACCAATTGTATACAGCTTGAGGAAACAATGAAATGTAGTTGTTTTTGCTTATGTGCTTAACAATAAAGCAGTAACTCATCATGTTGGTGGTGCCTTGGCGTATAGGCGTTCTAATTTCTTGGGTGGACTAAGGGACCCCATACACAATAAATAGCTGTCGACCAAACGATGACTTGGCTGATAGCCATGTCTGCCGACTGTCATGCCAGTGACTCGCGCAGTTTCTAAGCGCCATCTTTCATATTCCGGCTTCATATTTTGAACTTATGTTACCCGCCCCATTCTCAGACTGTCTGACCAGGTCTCTGTCTTTGCCCTCTGTGCTTCATATTTGTGCCTTTGACTCACTGGTCAGCTTCCGCAGGTCCGAGGACTGCCTGGAGTGGAACCTGGTGACTACCTTAAGACTCCAAGCCTATCCTCACCATCAGAGGCTCTAATGAAAATCAGGTAGTCACTTAGTTATGCCCCTCCAGAGTGAGCCTGGCCAATGGTACAATGGGTCCACACCCACCGGCGTCACATCGACTCTTCCATATACTTGCGCATGCGCTTTGCCCAGCGCCCCTGTGTTCTCCACAAAAGAGCTACTTCCAGGCCTGTTAAGAACACAAACTCTCGGTCAAGCTGAACGCTTAATTGTATGGGTGAATATGGAGAGATAGCTGCTGCCATATGACCAACAGTTATCTCATGTGTATGGCCAGCATTCTTCACAGAATACCGCTGATCACTGGGGGTTCAAGTAGGGGAACACTTCGTGATCATCTTTTTGTCAAGCTACGGAAGGATTGTCCAAAGTGGACTAGACAGACAATTTTAATTTTTTTTTAACTTATATATTTACCATCAATGTCAGAATGGACAACATCTACGAACTTTGCATCACTATAATGCAATCTGTCTTCGGGTGGTTTCCCGTTGAATAATGGTCCAGCAGGATCCAGTCCTACGACCCAAAAGAAAAGAAGATCCAGTAAAATAATCCTGAAGTATTCATATAGAATAATAAAAACACAAATATATTACCAATAAGTGACAAAGGTGGATCCTAACAGGGGAGGACTGAAGATGAAGGGGCGGTTAACAAATTAAAAAGTTTTTTCTACTTCTCTATAGAGAAAACAATTCCAAAGTAATGACAATGATCCTAGTGTAAGGGGGGATGGTCCTGGCCATTGGGATCTGGCTGACAAAGCACATTACATAATAATACTGTCGTCACATCTGGAAGGTGATGGGATAAAAGAAACAGAAATAATCACCTGTTATTCGACCAATTGAACCATTGTACATTTTACCAACAAAACCAGAAATATGCGCCCCAAGGCTGACACCAATCATGTAGATGGAGTCCAGTGATCCTCCTTGGTTCTGTAATAATACATATATAGCTAAAAATTAAACGAAGATATAGGCATTAATGTGTTACAGTTTAAAATATACATCTTATGCCAACAAGAAGTACATAATTCGATATATTGGCAATATGGTGGGAAGTTGCCCCAAGAAAGCAAGGAATCGAGGGAGTGGTGCATGGGAATTTCCTACTACATACACTTCATGACAGCTCCGCTTCCCTACATCAATCTCATGTTTCTAGGAGCTAGTGCATCGATGCAGAAGAGAATGTAATGGAATGTTGCCCAATGGGCAGAGGCACCAGCATGTACTGGCAGGATGTGTTGTTCTATACCATCATTGTACCAGAACTTCATCTTATTTCATCAGCGGTCAAGAATCAGTAATGTGTGTTCCATGTGTGTTGTAAACTTACAGATTGCAGTCTTCTGCCGTTTCCAGCATCGGTCCACTCCTCTCCTGGATCATGTGACCGCAGTTGTGATTGGCCTCTTCACTCCCATGTTTGCTATCACTTCTCAATGTAAGTCAGAACAAAACACTCATAGATCTCTATTAAGAGAGAAAGCAACAGTCGGCAGTGTGAGCAAGTCACAAGATGGTGGAGTGGAACTGGAAACGGCAGAAGACGGCGACCTGTAAGTTTACTACACATAGAACATATGTTACTAACAACTGCCTGATGGGGAAATAAAGAAAAACACCAGAATGGGACTTTAAGGATTTTCCCCAGTTCTCATTGCTGCCTACATAGTAGCATTTTAGAAACAAGTGGCACAGACCAAGTCATCAGTTGAGCTCACTGACAAATTCTCTGGAAACTCATTCTACAGTCGGCAAAGCTAAGTACTCTGTGATACATAAATGTTATAGAAGCAAAACATTCAGCAATCTTAACCCATTACTGACCGAGCCAATTTTGACCTTAATGACCAAGCCCAATTTTTAAATCTGATCAGTGTCACTTCATGTGGTAATAATTCTGATAATGGTTTTTTGTGATACATTGTACTTTATGTTTGTGGTAAATTTAGGTTGAATTGTCTTGCGTTTATTTGTGAAAATATCGGCATTTGGGCAAAAAGTTTAAAAAAATGATACATTTTCAAACCTTTAATTTTACATCCTTAAACCAGTTAGTCACGCTGTACAAAATAATTAACAACTTTTCCCATAACTCTACTTTAGATCTGCATAATTTTTCAAGCGTCATATTTTGTTATCATGGTTTAAAAGTTTAGAAGCAATTTTACAAAACCTGGTTTCTTTAGGGACCTATTCAGATTTAACTGGACTTTGAGGGGCTGATATATTGGAAACTCCCCAGGAGTGATACCATTTTAAAAACAGCACCCCACAAATACTCCAAAACTGCTGTCAGGAAATTTGTTAACCCTTCAGGTACTACACAGGAATTAATGCAATGTGGAATGGAGAAAAGAAAAAATTGTAAATTGCAAAACTACACAAAGCAGTTCATTAAATGACACATCCCTGGAATAAACCTCCCTCTCTTACCTGTATGAATATCTAGTCTTTTTTAGACAATTGGGCGTGATCTTCAACTATTCTCTCCTTTATTCTTCTTGAGATAAAAATACTAAAATAGATATTGGGAAGAGGGGTCCATATATCAGGAAAGGAAAAGCGCAGGCACAAGAGAAAAAAGATGCCGGATTCAGGAGAAAAGTGGTTTTCATACCAGATAAAGAAAGTGACATATTTATGGCAAGTGACGGATTCTCTTTCAAATGAGCTTTATTGGCAAGGCAAAATACACATTAGTATTGCTAAAGCAAATGAAGGGCGTCTTACTCCGCTATACTGTTTCCCTTCCACCACCACATTAACTGCTAGAGATGAAAGCTGAAAGGTGTTAATCACACTCAGATCTGCTGTACTCCAGCACATGTAATCTCTCTGCAGTGAGGAGAGCAGACTGGGTTAATAGGTCTCATACAGACTGTTCTAAGCTATAGCTTAGGAGTGTTATTTTCACCCTTGTATGAGGATGCCTGCCTTATCATTGTCTGCACTATCAGAGTTCTTAGAAGTTTTTGTAATAAGACTGCCAAAGATGAGAGCGGAAAGCTGTTAGTTAAAGGGGTTGCCAGATTTGTCATGAAAGTCTGAATCGTCACAGCACGTGTCGCATCTATCAGGATTCCTCGGTGCCAGCGTTCATGTGACCACAAGTTACATTTGTAATACTCATGGCCACATTCTGACTTTATGTGCTCAGCCTCGCTCAATTCACTTGTATCGAGCACGTTTAGTTGGAATGTGGCCGGATGTATGCCTATCCCATACTTGCAGTCACATGACCGCCAGCACAGAGAAATCTCACACCGCGCACTGTGAGGATTCATGAGTCTGCAGTCACACAGAGTGACTGCAGACTTTCATGATAAACCTGGACAGCCTCTTTAATCACACTCAGGTCTGCTGTGCTCCAACACATCATTACTCTGCAGTGAGGAAAGCAAACTGTTTGTCAATGCTAATGTGGGGGTGTGCTCTTTCTCCAGTGTGTTTCTACCTGCTTATGATTGGCCAGTGTCAGAAAGGGAGAGAAGTACACACCCCCAGTGAAATCTCTCTGGTAACGCCCACTTGCATTTGGAAAATATTAACTGTTTAAATGGCAAATTTTGCTAATATTTCCGCATCATAAGTGAAATAAAAAAAAAGTTTTATTTTGCTCTACAGCACCAACTACATCGTGTGCCCAGTTCAGCATGAAAAATCTGGTGAAAGGTCCTGTTTAAATATACAATTTAAGTTTAATTGAAAAGTTAGTATGTGTAAATAGAAAAGACAGCCAAAGCTTCGATTTGTCTCAGACTTTGAGCACAACTTATGTCCTATGGATCATCGCTGATACAGGGGCTGACTGCATATTTTAGAGAGTGCTGTGGTATTTTTCACCAACTACCCTTAGACCTAAATGCATTATCATGGAGTCCATTATGTTACATTAAGAGTCTATCATTTTGTTGGGAAGAATACACCTGCATGCAGCACTACTTTTCCCAATCAAAAATGACAGAATCTGTACCAGAAGCTGCTAACAGATCCGTCTATGTAGATGTGAACACACTCCCAAAGTTGCATTTCTCATGTGACACAGTGCTTAAACATTAGACATGATAACGCAGGTCCTTACTCCCTGACCTTTCAACCTACAGACTGATTCATCTAGTTCTTATATAGTGACTAGAGATTACACACATAACCAAGAGAACCTGCTGGCGGCTCATAGTAAATTCCTCTATAATTAGTAGTAGGAAAGTGACTCTTGCATTTTTAATAACTTTTATCTAATGACTGACTGTAAATTGAAAGCTGCATTGTTTATTTATCTGCAATTTGCAGAAAAAAGATATATATATTTATATATCTATATATAGATATATAAACCAGAGAAACCTGACCAGCACCTCCTAGTGTGAACTGGTGCCAGCTGCCGTAACTATAAAATATATCAAAAGAATGCAGCAGCACTCCATATGGCCAAGATACGTCTTAACAATGAAAATAATGAAAATATTAGATCTAAACTGTTTTGCTTACCAACAAGTACTTACAAACAATGAAGGTTTTTAGCGCATAAATTGGCCAATTCATGTGTGCCAATCAACCACGGCAAGGTAGATGCCCAGAAGAAGACATGTTTGTCCGTTTAGTTGTAGGCTTGTAGCCCAAAAGTGGCATGTTAGGCAGAGTAGTTACCCATTAGGGGGAGGTTACCTTGCCGTGGTTGATGGGCACACATGAATTGGCCAATTTATGCGCTAAAAACCTTCATTATTTGTAAGTACTTGTCGCTAAGCAAAACAGTTTAGATCTAATATTTTCATTATTTTCATTGTTAAGACGTATCTTGGCCATATGGAGTGCTGCTGCATTCTTTTGATATATATATATATATATATACAAGGGGCATGCTTATGTGGCTTTGAAATTCTACTGCATCCACCTTATTCACCCGACCTCGAACCATCAGACTTCCACCTCTTTCCAAAAATGAAGTTATTTTTGAAGGGCAAGCATTTTCCAGATGATTAGACTCTGATTTCCAAAATCACAAAGTGGCTTTTGGAGCAACCTGTCAACTTCTACAAGCGAGGTGTTTACAGTTGCTTAAAGAGATGGAAGAAGTGTGTGTCCCTAGGTGGCACCTATGAAGGACTAATAACTGTGCTGAGTTTCATTGCTCTTAGTCCACAAGAAGTGGGTCAGGGGAAATCTTTAATCAACGCCCCTCATATATATATATATATATATATATATATATACATATATACAGTTGTGCTCAAACTACTGTGTTTTCTCTTTTTAAATCTTAATGACAACCAAAAACATCCAAATGACCCTGATCAAAAGTTCACATACCCCAGTTCTTAATACCGTGTATTGCCCTCTCTAACATCTATGACAGCTTGAAGTCTTTTGTGGTAGTTGTGGATTAGGTTCTTTAATTTCTCAGATAGTAAAGCTGGCCATTCTACTTGGCAAAAAGCCTCCAGTTCCTGTAAATTCCTGGGCTGTCTAGCATGAACTGCGCGCTTGAGATCTCCTCAATGATATTGAGGTCAGCAGATTGAGATGGCCACTCCAGAACCTTCACTTTGTTCTGCTGTAGCCAATGACAGGTCGACTTTGCCTTGTGTTTTGGATCGTTGCCATGTTGGAACGTCCAAGTACGTCCCAAGCGCAGCTTCTGGGCTCATGAGTACCAAATTTGCCTCCAGTATTTGCTGACAACATGCTGCATTCATCTTTCCTTCAACTTTTACCAAGTTTCCTGTGCCTTTGTAGCTCACACATCCCCAAAACATCAGCGATCCACTTCCGTGCTTTACTGTAGGAACGGTGTTTCTTTCATCATAGGCCTTGTTGACCTCTCTCCAAATGTAACGTTTATGGTTGTGGCCAAAAAGTTCAATTTTGGTCTCATCACTCCAAATTACCTTGTATTCCTTTCCTGTGTTATACAGTTCAACTACCTTTTCTCGTAGATCCGTTGACAATTCTTTTGCTTTCCCCATGACTCACAATCCAGAAACGTCAGTGGCTGGATGAAAGATGCAAGAGTCTGTCAGCATCCCAGAAACTCACTCAGTTTTTATGCACACACACTGATTACAAGCAAACAGATCACAGGTGCGGATGTTACCTTTAGTATCCATTCACACCCATTTGTGTCAAATTCTGTGCATGTGATCAGGCCAAAATCACCAGGGTATGTGAAGTTTTGATCAGGGTCATTTGGATGTTTTTGTTTGTCATTAAGATTTAAAAAGAGAAAACACAGTAGTTTGAAATAAATGGCTTCACTCAACCAATAACCATGAGTAGAGAAAAAGTTTTTTTGTTATCATTCATATTCTCTGAAACAAGGCCAAGAAAGGAAAAATTCTGCCGGGGTATGTAAACTTTTGAGCACAACTGTATATATACACACACATACAGTCATGGCCGAAAGTGATGGCACCCTTGAAATTGTTCCAGAAAATTAAGTATTTCTCAAAAAAATTATTGCAATTATAGATGTTTTGTTATACACATGTTTATTTCCTTTGTGTGTTTTGGAACAACACAACAAAACAAAGAAAAAAAAGGCAAATTGGAGATAATTTCACACAAAACCCCCAAAGTGGGCCGGGCAAAATTGTTGACACCCTCAGCTTAATATTTGATTGCACACCCTTTGGAATAAATAATTGCAATTATTCACATCCTATATCCATCAACAAGCTTCTTACACCTGTCAACTGAAATTTTGGACCACTCTTTTTTTGCAAACTGCTCCAGGTCTCTCATATATGGCAATTTTAAGATCTCTCCACAGGTGTTCAATGGGATTTAGATCCGGACTCATTGCTGGCCACTTCAGAACTCTCCAGAGCTTTGTTTCCATCTATTTCTGGGTGCTTCTTGATGTATATTTGGGGTCATTGTCCTGCTGGAAGACCCATGACCTAGGACGCAAACCCAGCTTTCTGACACTAAGCACTACATTGCGACTCAAAATCCTTTGGTAATCTTCAGATTTCGTGATGCCTTGCACACTATCAAGGCACCCAGTGCCAGAGGCCGCAAAAGAAAACAAACAAACATCTTTGAACCTCCACCATATTTGACTGTAGGTAACGTGTTCATTTCTTTATAGGCCTCATTCCATTTTCGGTAAACAGTAGAATGATGTGCTTTACCAAACAGATCTATCTTGGTCTCATCGGCCCACAAGACGCTTTTCCAGAAGGATTTTGGCTTACTCACGTACATTTTAGCAAACAGCAGTCTAGCTTTTTTATGTCTCTATGTCAGCAGTGGGGTTCTCCTGTCTTAGCATTTCATTTGATTCAAATACTGACGGATAGTTAGCACTGACACTGATGCACCCTGAACCTGCAGGACAGCTTGAATTTCTTTGGAACTTGATTGGGGCTGCTTATCCACCATCCAGACTATCCAGTGTTGCAATCTTTCTTCAATTTTTCTCTGCCATCCACATCCAGGGAGATTAGCTACAGTGCTATGGGTTGTAAACTTCTTGATTATGTTGCACACTATGGACAAAGGAACATCAAGATCTCTGGAAATGGACTTGTAACCTTGAGATTGTTCATATTGTTCAACAATTTTGGTTCTCGAGTCCTCATACAGTTCTCTTCTCTTTCTGTTCTCTATGCTTAGTGTGGCACACATAGACACACAACGTAAAGATTGAGTCAACTTGTCCCCTTTTCATCTTGTTTCAGGCGCAATTTCCATATTGCCCACACCTGTTACTTACCACAGCTGAGTTTTGAACGAGCATCACATGCTTAGAACAAAGTCGTTTATCCACAATTTTGTCAAGCCTATTTTGGGGGTTTTGTGTGAAATTATGTTCAATTTGCCCCTTTTTCCTCTTTTTTTGTGTTGTTCCAATACACATGAAGGAAATAAATGAAATATGTGTAATTGCAATAATTTTCTGGGAGAAATACTTCATTTTCTGGAAGCATTTCAAGGGTGGCAACACTTTCCGCCATGACTGTGTGTGTATATATATATATATATATATATATATATATATACACACACATATATATATATATATATATATATATATATATATATATATATATATATATATATATATATACAGTGCCTACAAGTAGTATTCAACCCCCTGCAGATTTAGCTGGTTTGATAAGATGCAAATAAGTTAGAGCCTTCAAACTGCAAACGAGAGTAGGTTTTATGAACAGAAGCATAAATCTTACAAACCAAAAAGTTATGTTGCTCAGTTAAATTTTATTAAATTTTAAACATAAAAGTGTGGGTCAATTATTATACAACCCCTATGTTTAATATTTTGTGGAATAACCCTTGTTTGCAATTACAGCTAATAATCGTCTTTTATAAGACCTGATCAGGCCGGCACAGGTTTGTGGAGTTATCTTGGCCCACTCCTCCATGCAGATCTTCTCCAAGTTATCTAGGTTCTTTGGGTGTCTCATGTGGACTTTATTCTTGAGCTCCTTACACAAGTTTTCAATTGGGTTAAGGTCAGGAGACTGACTAGGCCACTCCAACACCTTGACTTTTTCCCTCTTGAACCAGGCCTTGGTTTTCTTGGCTGTGTGCTTTGGGTCGTTGTCTTGTTGGAAGATGAAATTACGACCCATCTTAAGATCCTTGATGGAGGAGCGGAGGTTCTTGGCCAAAATCTCCAGGTAGGCCGTGCTATCCATCTTCCCATGGATGCGGACCAGATGGCCAGGCCCCTTGGCAGAGAAACAGCCCCACAGCATGATGCTGCCACCACCATGCTTGACTGTAGGGATGGTATTCTTGGGGTCGTATGCAGTGCCATCCAGTCTCCAAACGTCACGTGTGTGGTTGGCACCAAAGATCTCGATCTTGGTCACATCAGACCATAGAACCTTGAACCAGTCTGTCTCAGAGTCCTCCAAGTGATCATGAGCAAACTGTAGACGAGCCTTGACATGACGCTTTGAAAGTAAAGGTACCTTACGGGCTCGTCTGGAACGGAGACCATTGCGGTTGAGTACGTTACTTATGGTATTGACTGAAACCAATGTCCCCACTGCCATGAGATCTTCCCGGAGCTCCTTCCTTGTTGTCCTTGGGTTAGCCTTGACTCTTCGGACAAGCCTGGCCTCGGCATGGGAGGACACTTTCAAAGGCTGTCCTGGCCGTGGAAGGCTAATAGTAGTTCCATAAGCCTTCCACTTACGGATGATGCTCCCAACAGTGGAGACAGGTAGGCCCAACTCCTTGGAAAGGGTTTTGTACCCCTTGCCAGCCTTGTGACCCTCCACGATCTTGTCTCTGATGGCCTTGGAATGCTCCTTTGTCTTTCCCATGTTGACCATGTCTGAGTGCTGTTCACAAGTTTGGGGAGGGTCTTAAATAGTCAGAAAAGGCTGGCAAAAGAGATCTTTAATCCACACATGTGAAGCTCATTATTCTTGGTGCCTGAACTACGTCTTAATACTTTAGTGGGACCAAACAGAATTCTTGTGGTTTGAGGGGTTGAATAATAAATGACACTCTGAATTAACTTTTTACGTTTTTAAAAAATAAATAAATTAAAAAAAAAAATTGCTGCAGTGCATTTCCCACTTCCAGGCTGATCTACAGTACAAATGTCACAATGCCAAGTTAATTCCGCATGTGTCAACCAGCTAAATCTGCAGGGGGTTGAATACTACTTGTAGGCACTGTATATACAGGGTGGTCCAAAAGTAGGTGGACAGAAAGTGTAATAAGGTAATGAAGGGGGAGATTTATCAAACACTAAATTGCAGCCGCCTGTCTGGATCATCCTCCAATAAACCATGAATTAGACGTGGACGATAAGCTTTCCACCCAATAGATTTCAGGATTCGCATGATAGAAGCTCGTGAAATTCCCAATTCCAAAGAGACTCTTCTGGTGGACTTTATTGGACTCTGAACAAATGTTTCAGCAACAAGTAGTTTATTATCTTCTGTACGGACTGTTTTGGGTCGACCAGTTTTTGGAGCTTTAAGGATTGAGCCAGTGTCATTGAATTTGTCACGAATGCGGTAAATGCTTTGTCTCTTTGGGGCTTGAGTACCAAATGTTTCAACCCAATTTGCTCTAATGGTTTCAGCATTTTGAGATTTCCAATACTCTGTTAAAATCCATTTTCTTTGATCTGTATTTAAATTATTTGCCATTATGAGTTATTAGAATTATCTGAAAAGAAAACAGATTTGGGGGAGATCTATCTGTGAAAACTAGATCTGTGAAACTGGCTCAGTTGCCCTTAGCAACCAATCAGATTCCACCTTTCATTTTCCAAAGAGTCTGTGAGGAATGAAAAGTGGAATCTGATTAGTTGCTAAGGGCAACTGAGCCAGTTTCACTTTACACCATGTTTGATAAATCTCCCTCTTCATAACCTTATTACACTTTCTGTCCACCCACTTTTGGACCACCCTGTATATATATATATATATATGTATATATATATATATATATATATATATATATATTTATTTTTTATTTCCTAACTTTGCTTTTATCAATATTTCAACCCAAAATAGGCCATAAATGTGTGATCATTCAGCGTTTGAACCACCAAACTCCCATCAATCAGCAAAAAAGAGCAGGGACAGTAAGAAAAAAGCTGTGACAATTTCAAAATGTACCCAGGCAGTAAAGCACATCAGTGCATAAATAAAAAAAAGCTTTATTCAGACGACCATTATTCTCATATGAGTTCTATCCATATTTTTCACAATAAAAGATTTCCCCATTATAGTCTACAGGGCTGTTCAGCGGTTCGCAAAAAAAAAAAAAAGTACACCTGTCCGTTTTTATTCCAACTCAGGAGATCTCCACTTAAATTCACCCATTAAAGTCTATGGGTCTGTGAAAAACTCAGTGCTAATAGACATTGCTAGATTTCTATATATTTTTTTTTTTTTGCATTTTTTACCATTTTTAAAAAGTAAAAAAAAAATGCAAAATGCCTTTAGAAAAAATTGGTTTGTGTTGCCATATTTGAGAGCCATAAACATATTTTTCAGTTGAGTAAGGTGAGGGCTTGTTTTTTATTTTATTTTTTTGCATTATGAGTAGAATATTTTAATTGGCACCATTTTGGGGGGAATATTACTTTGAATGCTTGTTTTTAATTTGTTCTTCATTTTTTTGGGGGGTGGCCAATAACAATAGTTTTAGCATTTAAAATTTTATATTAATGGTATTCACTGCGCAGGGTAAAGAACACGGTATGTTAGTTCCTTCTATTGCAGGCACTGCAAAGCCAAATATACTCATTTTATATTTTTTTTATGTGATGAATAGGATAAAATAGAAGATTTACTTTTTTTTTCTATTAGTCCTACCAGTCCCCCTTTTAAGTCCCTATAGTCCCCGCTAACCTATGTACAGAAAGAAAATGTAAAATATATATTTCAGAAACATCTGAATGAAAAGTTTACAACATTCCCTGGGCTAAAAATACCTGATGACAGCAAGGTGAGAGCAGACAGAGCAAAACTCCTCAAATACTTGGACAAGGAAACTCTGTTGAGAACAAGTCCTGGTCTCTTGCGTAATACGAGAATCACGTAATCATAGAAGACACAATGAGTCAAGGTGCTGTCAGCCAAGAACTAGATGATGCAATTATGGTGGGAACCCAAACTATAATGATTACATTGGACTGAACAAAAAATTATAACAGAGCCTATCTGAAGAAACCTGTTTCTGACGTTATCCTAGGTCTTGAGTCTTGTGGAATTAGGAAAACAGTGTCACGAGAAGGTGGCAGAAATGTTGGCCTTTTTATCCTGAGAAACCATGCTCTGAAATAACTAAAGCACAGGTTCCTTTAACATAGGAAGATAAATTGTCTGCAATGAATGCGACCAATGATATAAAAAGTCAATCAACACTCATTTAATAATATTTACATGATGAAACTATCGTGAGTGTTCTTAAGGGTTTGCACCATCAGTCATGTGATGCCCTTACATTGTCGGCTGTACTTCCTGTCTACACAAAGGGATGTGTTGACGGCAAAGGATCATTCTTATGTATTTACAAAAGGTGTAATTAATAGCAAATGAACATGTTAGAATTTGATTGCTGGAAACACTGGGCACTGATTGGGAAGGATCATTTTGTCGATCATCGGCTCACATATTTCATGGTTTTGGTAGAATATATAGTTTTAAACGCGTTAGTTATTTTTTGTCTTCATAGCTCGACCTGTGAATTTACTGAAGAGAGGCTGAAGCTTTTGAATTGGATGGAGTCTTGGCTTTTTCCTTCAATGTGGATATTGCTGTGCTGTGGATAGGTGCTACGTTGTTAGTAGTGATGAGCGAGCACTAAAATACTCGGGTACTCGTTGCTTGGGTCGAGCACATTGGAATACTCGGGTGCTCGACCCGAACAACGAGCCCAATGTAAGTCTATGGGAAACTCAAGCATTTTTCAGGCGGCTCCCCCCGGCGGTCTGCAGAGGGCCTAAAAATTGCCCAAATAGATGGGAACAGTGCTCAAATGACATGGGAACAGCATGGGGAAGACCCCTGGAAGCATTTCTGACTCCCAGATCACTGCTGTGAACAATTTGTCAGAGGTATTATGCCACTTTTACGGACTAATAATAAAACATACAAAAACTAAACCAAAATGGATTTTCATGGGAAATATGTTAAGAAACATCCTTTCCAGGGTAATGACTTGTATATAAAGCAAAATAAATAAACAAAAACAAAAATACTCCTCCAAACCTTGGGCTATGTTCACACTTAGCGTTTTTGATGCGTTTTTGCACTTTTGCATTGCTTTCAACAGTGACAAATGCATTCACCGGGAAATGTCATTTTAACATTTTACAACCTTATCTGGCCATGTGGTGTGTGAGATACCATCAGCCACATCGTGTTTCATTTATGAAGGAGGGACTCTGAAAGTCACAAAGCCTATTTTTATATGGCCATCAGACGGCCTTTACTATTCTTAAAGAGCCAGCAGTCGGCAGTCACTGTTCTTAGAGAGCCATCAGCCGGCTATGCTTTATTGTTCCCATTACTAAAGAGTGGGTCTCCTATATGGTTATTGCGTATGAGGTGAGTGGCAGGGCTGCCCAAAATTTGGACGCACCCCAATACCTCTTTGAAGAGACTTAGAGGAGGACCTCCTGAAAACAATGTTCCCATTATTAGGAAGTAGGTCTCCCATTGTGTTTGCCTATGCAGTGAATGCAAGGGTTGCCAAAAATTTGGAGGCACTCCAATGCCCCTTGGAAGAGACGTGGAGGTCAGAGGGCCTCCTCAAAACAATGTTCCCATTATTAGGAAGTGGGTCTCCCATTGTGTTTGCCTATGCAGTGAATGCAAGGGTTGACAAAAATTTGGAGGCACTCCAATGCCCTTTGGAAGAGACGTGGAGGAGGGCCTCATAAAAAATGTTCCCATTAGAAAGGAGCGGGTCTCCTATACTTCTAATGTCCATACCCTAAGTGTATGGGCTGACAAACATTTACCCCTGGGGGGTATACATGAACATACTGTATAAAATTTTTTTTACGGGCATCATAAACACCCTTTAAAAAAATTATGTGGGTGTTGCATCACGGACCACCGTCACCCTGGTGATATGGTGGTGGAGGATGAGGATGAGGAGAAGGAGGAGGACAAGAGCAAATAGCCAAATCAGGAAGTGTGACGCCCTCCCTGAGCGGTGGGGTTACTCGGAGCTGGGTCAGTGTAGGTGTTGCGGGGGATGCAGTCGTGGCCTCAACCCGTTCCGTGCCCAGGGCTGTCACATGAAAATAATGGGCTTCTTTTAGGATGAGTGGTTTGCTTGACTACGCCACCTGTGGTTTCTGGTGAAGGCCACCAGCGCTGCAACAGTCCTCTGAGGCCGGTGTTTTGGGCAGCTCGGTTGGTGCTACTCCCCACAGGCGGAGTAGGCCTCAGGGCAGTAGTTGGAGAACTGTTAGGAGGTATGGTGGGTGCAGTGCCGCGCAGGAATAAACAAGCAGAGGCGGTGAATGAAATCATCCGGGTCATTACTCACTTTAGATGAATTTTCAGCCGCAAAGCTTCTCTCTGCTACACACGGCGTACTGCGGCCACCGGGAAGGGGGTTCAGCACTTCCCAGGTAGATCAGGAGCACTTGTCAAGACCCCGTCAGTGTGTTCCTCTCCTTCTCCGTCTCCTTCTCTTCCCGCTTGTGTCCCTCCCTGGGATCCACTAAGCCGCCGGGCCTTTCCAACAGTGACGTGAAGTACACAGTCAGATATCGGGGGCCGGTCACCCCTTTTGCAGCAGGAATCCCTCTGGGTAGGCCAGAGTAAAGAATACAGGTGGCGACTCTGCTCCGTCCGTATCCCCCTGGTATCCTTTTGCCTGTGGAGCCTATCTCCTCTGCTCCCCTCCAAGGCCTTCTTAGGACAGGACCTTGACCGGGTAGAGACAGTGGTTAACTCTGACCCGCTCCTCGTCTCAAGGCCAGAGTATGAGGACCATGTATCTTCAGCCAGCTGCAGACTCTTGCTGGACCCTGACAGAAGACCACAATCAAAAGACCTTGAACTTAAGATGGCCGTGGATTAAATATGAATCAATAAGTGCTTCCTAAAAGTGTGTCCTCCACTCTCACCCACTACATGGTTCCCCCTATCTTTGGTTCCTCCCATCTCCTCTATCCCGGGCCGGGGCAGCACCCTGGTGCATTTAGACCCCCTACAGGACAGGAGTGGTGTAGTGTTGAGTGGTGAAGTGGGGTCCTGTGAGATGCTCCATCCTTACCTGGAAGAGGAGATACCACACCTCAATCTGAGGTGTAGTACTCCTGTGGCGACTGAACCCTCAGGGGCGCCACAGAAGCGTATACCCATGTGTGGGTGTGAAAAGGTGCATGGGAATACACCTCCCAAAAAAAGACACTGGATTTGAGTTTATGCTACGCTGCTATAATTCGGTGGTGTTGAGAAGTCTGGCCCAATCCAGCCCTTGTTCATTTTTATAAGAGTCAGCCTGTCAGGATTTTCAGTTGACAGGCGGATGCGCTTATCACTTATAATTCCACCAGCGGCACTAAAAACCCGCTCTGATAAAACGCTAGTGGCAGGGCAGGCCAGGACCTCCAAAGAGTAGAGAGCCAGTTCATTCCACATATCCAGCTTGGATACCCAATAATTATAAGGCACAGATGAATCCCAGAGGACTTTGGTACGGTCGTCAAGATACTCCCTCAGCATCTTCCCAAACTTTGCACTCCTTGTGAGAGTACCCTGCGCCTCAGGGCCTGTGCGATGGGAGGGGCTGAGAAAATTCTCCCAGAACTTTGACAGTGTTCCCCTGCCTCTGCTGGATTGGAATTGTGTCTCTCTCACCTGTACTCCTTGGTTATCCAACGAACTGTGACCTCTGCCGCCAGCGATTTCAGATGGGAATTTTTTTAATAGTTCCATAACAAGGGCCTTCTGGTACTGCCCCATTTTTGTAGACCTGTGCACCTCAGGAATATTAGATAGAAAGTTCTCCTCGTAGCGTGGGTCTAGAAGTGTCACCAACCAGTAATGACTGTCACCCAAAATTTTGAGAACGCGAGGGTCATGGGAAAGGCAGCGTAACATAAGCTCAGCCATGCGTGCCAGACTGCTAACAGGCAAGACTTCCGTGTCCTCACCAATAGGACGACTGATCATGCTCCCCTCCTCCTCCTCTCTGTCCTCAGGTCATCCACGCTGAACAGACGGTATGACAGTTGTGCAGGTAGTAGTAGTGTCGCCTGTGGGGCGTTGGCGTTCCAAGGAGGGGTATGGACAACTGAACACTGCGCTGGGACAAGGACGTGGATGTGCTTCCTGATGCTGCTACTTGAGAGTGTGCAACGATAGGTGGAGGGCAGGAGGCATCTTCGCATGCACCATGGACAGGGGATTGGCTTGAATGTACAACAGCGGAAGAAGCCATTATGCCACCTGCAGACATTGTTCCTGGACCCTGGGGTTCGGCCCACAAAGTCGGGTGCTTTGCTGCCATGTACCTGATCATGCTGATGGTGGTCAGGCTGGTAGTTTTGCCACCCCTGCTGATGCTGGCCTGGCAGGTGGTGCAAATGGCCTTTTTGGGGTTATCGGCAGAGTCTTTAAAAAACAACCAGACTCGGGAACTTCCTTCGTGTTGTACTGGCAACTTCCTTCGTGTTGTTGTTACGGGAAATGGTTGCCTGCCTTCTGTCTGCGGCCACACACTGCTTCTTCCTGCCTGTTGGGGTACTCTGCCTCCCCCCCCCTGTGTGCTGCTGTCCTCGCTCTGCATGTCCTCCTGACAGGTTGGGTCAGTTACTATATCATCCACCACCTCGTTTTCCACTTCCGCACCCTGGTCCTCCTCCTGACTTTCTGGCAATTGTGTCTCATCATCGTCCACCTCTTGTGACACTTTCCCACCGTCGCCTTCGTGTGACCGTGGCTGCACAAATATTTGGGCATCGCTACATGCGATCTCCTCTTGCCCCGCTTCAAGTGGACCGGGCGAGAGGCCCAAATCTATAAATGGAAAAGTGAACAGCTCTTCGGAGAGTCCAAGTGTGGGATCAGTTGTCTCCGGGCACTCGGCATGGTGGGAGGAAGGAGGATCAGGGTGAGGAATATGCAGTCCAGACTCACGGCTACTGAGACTTGACCGTGTGGAAGACAGGGTGGTGGTGGTGGTGGCAAAGTGACTGGAAGCATTATCTGCTATCCAACCAACAACCTTTTGACACTGCTCTGGGTACAATAGTGGTGTGCTGTGGTCTCTTAGGAATTGGGACAGGAAGGTCGGGCGAAAAGATGTGGGTGGCACAATTTCAGCTTGGCCACGGCCTCGGCCTCTGCATGCACCATCACGTCCAGTTCCCCATCCCTTGTCACGAGCCTTGCCCATTTTAAATGGAGGACAATATTTTCCATATTTTCCACGCTCACTGCAAATGACTGAATTTGGAGCGAAGTTATATGTAATCCATGTGACGGAGAAACCACAGTTTTAAATACCCGGCCTGTAGGTAACTATTTTGAACAGCAAACCGGTGTCAAAAACTTTGCTGACACACTGAAAAAAAATTAGCATGGAGGCCAGAAATGGCAGAATTTTCAGAAAACGTATATGTGATCCGTATGACGGACAAACCACAGTTTTAAATACCTGGCCTGTAGGTAACTATTTTGAACAGAAAACTGGTGTCAAAAACTTAGCTGACACACTGAAAAAAAATTAGAATGGAGTCCAAAAATGGCAGTAATTTCAGCGCAATTATATGTGATCCGTGTAACGGACAAACCACAGTTTTAAATAGCTGGATTTTTAGCACTGTAATATGGAAAGGACCTGGCTGTATTCTGCAGTGTCAACAAGCAAATGGCACAGAAAAAACGGTGTTCTCTGGATTGCTTTTTAAGCAAATAATGAGGATTAAGATCCAAAAAAAATTATTCCTGGCCCCTGAGACCTGGGCCTAGTTCTAGAAATATGTAACAGCAGCAGCATACAGAACTGGAATGCAGCCTCTTGCGCTATATGCACTGCAGTCTGCTATATACACTGCCTGCCTGCCTATATACACTGCCTGCCTGATATCTCTGCAGATGGATTAGTCCTCAGAAGGACTGTTTGTTGAGATGGATATGTGTAATGTACTTGTTTTCTCCCTACACGACCTAATACACAACCAAATCTCTCCCTGACGCCGCAGAAGCTCTCCCTACACTGTCTGATATAGACCTGATGACGCTGTGCGGCCAGCCAATCACTGTAATGCCACAACCAACATGGCTGCGGCATTACAGTGAGTGGCAGGCAATCCCTGCATGTTGATTGTCGCTCTAAAGAGCGCCAAACATTCAGGGAGGGGACCCAAGCATCCGCCCGAGCATCTTGCAAGTACTCGGCGAACTCCGAGCATCTCAAGTACTGAGATGCTCGGGTGAGTACTTGCAAGTTTGCTCGCTCATCACTAGTTGTTAGGCCCCATTCATACATCAGTGTTTAAACACGTACGTGAAAAATAGTACCTGAATCAGTATTTTGGATCAGTTTGTCATCAGTGTTTTGTCCGTGTGTCCTTTTTTACCATCAGTGTTTTTCATGGATGGGTAAACAAATTAATAAATAACAAAGCTTTTCCTATACTTTACAATGCTAAATATGGACAGCACAAAGATGGAACACGGATGTCATCCGTGTGCTGGACGTCTTTTTCACAGACCCATAGACTTGTGTTGGCCCTTGTCTTCCGTGATACTGGAGAAATACGAACATGTCTCTGTGAGTTTTGCATGGATGCACGGTCCGTGAAAAAAAACACGGACAGGTGAATAGCCCCATAGATTAGAATGGGTGCACGATCTATCCATGAAAAAAATGGATACAACATGTAAGTGGAACATGCATCTGTGAATGAGGCTTTATGGTGGGCAAACGCCATTCAATTCCATGTGTCAACTAAATGCCCCCAAGTTCCCCATAGTGGTGTTTGTGGGTAGCAGGTTAAGCTTATATCTATGGGTATGCTGGGAATCTAGAGCTTTGCATCAGGAAAACTGAACTCCAGATACTATAATGATATATAAGGAATTGTATTAGAAAATCATTTCATACTTAAAGAGGACTTGTCGCCAGGTCAAAAGTTTCCCGTTTTTACTTTTAATTTATTCCTGCAGCTCTCCTGAGTAATGTGTATTTTTTTGCGTTTTTACATTTGCCTTTTTATTTAGTACTACTTGTTATGGTTTTTACCAAGGGGACGTGGCTTACAGGATAATTATGCAGAGCAGCCTAAATACACACCTCCAAAGAATTCTGCAAGCCACATCTCTTTGGAAAGTACTATAAAAATTAGCACCAAATACAAAAGGCCTATATATCTGGAAATGTAGAGCAAATAAAAAAAAAATGGAACAGTCAGGGGAACAGAAGGATTAAAATACGAGCAAATGTTGGCCACTTTTCATCTGGTGGCCGGTTCTTTTTAAATAAAGCAAGGTGTTAAAAGGCGGTGATTTACTCCAGCCGCATTATCAGAGGCATACTACAAGATGTCAGCACTATAAAGCAGCACATTTTCTTACCAACATTTGATCAATGAGGTTTTTCAATATATCAGCAACTTTCTTGGTTTTTCCAGCAGCATTGTGATAGATCAGTGTTGTGGCACCTCGGTTCCAGTCAACTAAGATTATATTGAAATCACCGATGGAGAGCAGCTTTTGTACAATTTCATCTAACCACACAGGAGGAGACCCAGTCGGCCTGTACCCATGGGTAATAAAAATGGTCTTTCTCGAAACATCCAAATAGTTGAATGCCGTGGTATTCTCCTTGTTGAGGTCTGCTGAACAGTTTGCATTGTCTCTGGTGTATAACAACAATTGCACATGTAGATCAGTCCCAATGACGGCGTCATGAATGTCAAGGTCTGTGAATTCATGGCATGTTTCTTCAGAATCTGAAAAATCAAGATTGAGAGGAGATAAGAAGGCTGCCCCAGAAATTTACAAGACATGCACATCATAGCAAAGATGGCAAAACCTGCCAACTTTGGCAGGACAAGTCAATATATATATAGGGGTTCCCTTTTTCTCCCCTGAGAGATGTTGACAACATGCTACTAAAGCATACAATTTACATCATAATCAATAAAAGCATACACATCTCCTGACAGAGTATCATAAAATCTTTTCTTTTTTCAGAGCCAGTCATCTTGCACCACTCATCTCTTACTATTTCAAGTCATAATCGAATGGTAAAGAAGGTCACGTGTAACAGTAGCTGTGACAAGAATCACTCCCATTGCAATTAGGGACAAAGAAGTAGAAGTTTACGCACAGGCTGTGTGAATGGATAGAGTGGGTACAGCTGACGAAGTCACTAACTAGCACCTGCTCATTAATCCATTCTAAAGCTGCAAGAGGAGCTGTGGAGGAATGGAGGATTGTTAAATATACACAGCTCAAAAAAATAAGGGAACACTCAAATAACACATCCTAGATCTGAATGAATGAAATATTCTCATTGAATACTTTGTTCTGTACAAAGTTGAATGTGCTGACAACAAAATCACACAAAAAACATCAATGGAAATCAAATTTATTAACCAATGGAGGCCTGGATTTGGAGTCAACCCCAAAATTAAAGTGGAAAAACACACTACAGGCTGATCCAACTTTGATGTAATGTCCTTAAAACAAGTCAAAATGAGGCTCAGTATTGTGTGTGGCCTCCACGTGCCTGTATGACCTCCCTACAACGCATAGGCATGCTCCTGATGAGGTTGCGGATGGACTCCTGTGGGATCTCCTCCCAGACCTGGACTAAAGCATCCGCCGACTCCTGGACAGTCTGTGGTGCAACGTGACGTTGGTGGATGGAGCGAGACATGATGTCCCAGATGTGCTCAATCGGATTCAGGTCTGGGGAACGGGCGGGCCAGTCCATAGCTTCAATGCCTTCATCTTGCAGGAACTGCTGACACACACCAGCCACATGAGGTCTGGCATTGTCCTGCATTAGGAGGAACCCAGGGCCAACCACACCAGCATATGGTCTCACAACGGGTCTGTGGATCTCATCTCGGTACCTAATGGCAGTCAGGCTACCTCTGGTGAGCACATGGAGGGCTGTCCGGCCCTCCAAAGAAATGCCACCCCACACCATTACTGACCCACTGCCAAATCGGTCATGCTGAAGGATGTTGCAGGCAGCAGATTGCTCTCCACGGTGTCTCCAGACTCTGTCACGTCTGTCACATGTGCTCAGTGTGAATCTGCTTTCATCTGTGAAGAGCACAGGGCGCCAGAGGCGACTTTACCAATCCTGGTGTTCTGTATCAAGTGCCAAGCATCCTGCACAGTGTTAGGCTGTGAGCACAACCCCCATCTGTGGACGTTGGGCCCTCATACCACCCTCATGGAGTCGGTTTCTAACCGTTTGTGCAGACACATGCACATTTGTGGCCTGCTGGAGGTCATTTTGCAGGGCTCTGGCAGTGCTCCTCCTCTTCCTCCTTGCACAAAGGCAGAGGTAGAGGTCCTGCTGCTGGGTTTTTGCCCTCCTACGCCCCCCCTCCACGTCTCCTGGTGTACTGGCCTGTCTCCTGGTAGCACCTCCAGCCTCTGGACAGTACGCTGACAGACACAGAAAACCTTCTTGCCACAGCTCGCATTGATGTGCCATCCTGGATGAGCTGCACTACCTGAGCAACTTCTGTGGGTTGTAGAGTCCGTTTCATGCTACCACGAGTGTGAAAGCACAACCAACATTCAAAAGTGACCAAAACATCAGCCAGAAAGCATTGGTACTGAGATGTGGTCTGTTGTCCCCACCAGCAGAACCACTCCTTTATTGAGTGTGTCTTGATAATTGCCAATAATTTCCATCTATTGTCTATTCCATTTGCACAACAGCATGTGAAATTGATTGTCAATCAGTGTTGCTTCCTAAGTGGACAGTTTGATTTCACAGAAGTTTGATTTACTTGGAGTTATATTCTGCTGTTTAAGTGTTCCCTTTATTTTTTTGAGCAGTATATTATGTTTTAAACTTTTGGGCCTCCTGGGTCCTAGAGGTGGATCATGGTGCTTCTAATCAAAAGGCCAAACAGTTGTTTTAAGATTCTCAGACAATAACTACCAAAATGCAGCTGTTTTTCTCCGGAAAATACCCAAACACCATCCCAGAAGAACAGCATAATTGTAACACATGTAGATCGTGGACCCACTGCGCCATGGGCCGGGGAGAGTCTGGGGGGACGTAACTAGGGGATCACCTGGGTTTTCACTAGAGCCCCTGATGGTGTGGTTAGACTTGGGCCACAGGTAGACACCAGGTGCTACTCCAGGACAGATCCCGGTACCGCGGTAGCTGGCCCCAAGGGTCAAGACAGAAGACACAGACTCAGAGTCCAAGGTGGGACCGGGTAATGGTGGAATGGATTTTAGTGCTAGTAAAGATGGGACAGGATAGTAAGCACAGATATTGGTTAATGTGCCGCAGAAGCGATTTCAGGGTCAGGTACCACAGGTGCAGTTTCTGGATCACGTACCGCCGGAGTGGCTTCAGGTTCAGGTACCGCAGGTGCAGTTTCAGGTTCAAAGTACAGATACAGATCAGACTGGAACATGTACTAGATCAGATGCAGGCTCAGGCACCTGACAACGGGCTTGCAGCTATCAGACTGCAACACTCAAATGTTGCTTAGGCACCTCCCTACAGGTGGAGGTGCCTTACGTACTAAGTGCCTCCCAGCTATTGGCTGGGGACACAAAGGATTACACACGCTGTCTCTATAAGAGACCGGGAGTGGGCATGCAGCTGCCCTAAGCAAGCCGCCAGGGAAGCAGTGCGGCGCATGCCGAGACTGAGATGCGGGAGCCAGAGCAGGGGACACGACAGGGCGGCGAGTGATAATCCATATGATGAGACATCAAAAAGTTTCAGAGAATCTGGCCGTTATGAATGTGGGAATCATACTTGCTGTCTAAAATGAAGTAGTCAAAAAACATCACAGAAAAGAAACAGGCCTTACCAACACCAGGTCAGATTACCAAAGCACAAGCAGGATGCAAAAGGTGCAAAATACTGAAGCACAGTGTCTGGCTTACAGCCTACTAATGACACCCATCATTTTAAATCAAGCGGGCTGTCCAGCACTATATACGTGCACCCCACAAGACAGATGCCCCAATTCACCCAACCAAGTGAACCCAAGTGTTGGTTGCATCACTGTGCATCACACCTATCTGTGTGACTGGCATCCTATGCAAGCCCCATCTGTGTGCATTTATAATACTACACAGCCACTCGCATATCTGCCAATTCATGGAGGGGGTGGCTGTCGCACCAGTATTTTGCACCTGTGCTGCCCCCGCCTTTATCATGGGGGTATGCAGCATCCTGCTTGTGCTTTGGTAATCTGACCTGGTGTTGATAAGGCCTGTTTCTTTTCTGTGATGTTTTTTGAATTCATGTCCTTTTGTGAACTGTTTTTAATTTTAAAATGGAGAAATCCTCTATTTTTATTTCCTAAGTGCCTTTACTAGAATCACTCCTTTTACAAGTTATCACAATTTGGGACATAGGGGACAGCAGGCAATACAACAAAACAGTGTGTGACACCAATAGCAATTGTATTTTATTGCAATGTTTCCACCAGGAAGAGAAACTAAATGAATCATCTTACCTATTCCTGTGACGCGCCCCCTGGGCCGTGGGGTACTCAGTGCAGGGCCGGTCGGTGCAGGAGATGTCACAGTGGCAGTGACCCGGTCCGTGACCCAAGGCGGTCAATAAAAGAGGATTATAGTTCTTATAGTTTAATGTTCGTGACGGCACCTGTGGTATGCGGCTATATGGAGCCGCCGCTGCGCTGCAGATCCTCTGGAGCTGATGATGACGCAGAAGAGTTGGTTCAGCTCTCCACAGGCAGAGCTTAGCTCCAGGGCAGGAAGTGGTGATGTTATAGATGTTGCTGTGCAGTGTAGTGCAGGAGATGGCGCAGATAATGACCAGTCCACAACTTAATGGCGGTTTCCTCTAATCTTTACTTGCGGTTATTGGGCAGACTGGGGCACGGGTACTAGCTGGTAGCAGAGGTCTGGACGGCCTGGAAGCAAGTTGGGAATCCACCTCGCCAGGTGAAGTTGTAGGCCTTCCCTTTGCTCAAATCTCTTTGGCCCTGCTGCTTATAGCTGTGCTGCGGCCCTCTTCCCTGAGTAAAACGTCTTTGTGCTCACCCGTATGGCAGACAGCTCGGGCCTTCCTGGAGCGTCGCTCCTATGTGGTGGTGCTGGGCCCTATGTGCTGCTGAGCCTCCGGGCGTCTGATGGGGCCAGGAGACCTGCAGTCTTTTGCCCTCCGGTTTTTGCTGCTGGGCATTCAGTGCCCCACAGCCTCGGACTCCGGTTCTTCTACGCTCCTCTCTGGGGTAAGCTGCCGTGCAGCTCCACTCCCCAGGTCTTTCCTCTTCGCTGTCCTGACTTCCACTCCTCTCACTAACTAACCCCGCCTCCAGATTCCAGTTGTCAAGGGGAGGAGCTCCCCTTGCTGGTCTGGAACCAGGAAAGTGTTGCATGCTAGTATACCTGACTAGGGGACCCCTGCTTGCTTCCAGGCATGGCATCACCTCTTGTGAGGGAAGCAATGCCACTGTGGCAACCGGACCCCTGGGGTGCCACACCTGCATCCTCCTAAACTGCTACTCGTCAAAAAAAGAACGATTTGGTCTAGACGACAGTTATTCGATTTTACCCAGAGTATTTATCGACTCTTAAACCCTCATGTGGTATGACTTACAAACTTTTCTAGGGAAAGATGGAATGAATTTTATACTAGGCAATATCTCTGTCTATTACAATCCCTTTAAATCAAGCACTTGTTAAATTTGATAACACATTATAAAGTATTTAATCCTAACAGGTAGATACGGCGGAAAGAAATTATTATTTAATTTTTTCTTTTTTAGGGAAGTCATCGCTCCTGAGACATGATTGACAGTGTCCCATCAAGTGTCATTCCCAGAACGATGCTCCATAGGTTGCAGTACAGAATCAAAGTTACCGGCTCCCGCGAGAACACGCGGCTCTGAACAGTGGTGACATCAGTAACTACACCGCAGTTACTGATGTCATCGCTCAAGAGACATGACCGGGAGTGACTTATGAAGCGTCGTTCTCAGCACAGAATCAGTGGACGTCGTGGGAACAACATGGATTAAGTCGGAGCTGTGGGGATTATTTTTTAATTAGTGAATGAAGGACTGTTTCTTGTTTTTATTTCTTTAACTCTCTCTTTTTTATGTCTTTCAGGTTCCCATTTGTCGACTACTTCAGATTCGGTGTACTTCGTTGTTTTTTTTTTTTAACAGATTGGTGAAACAGGGCTAGAGTCGCGGGAGTTTTTTTAAAATAAAATATTGGTGTCTTTTTTTTGTTCTTTTAACTTATTGGGTTAGTAATGGGGTGTCTGATAGATGCCTCTTCATTACTAAAGCCAGGGCTTGATGCCAGCTAACATTACACAGCTGACATCAACCCAATAAACCATTCCCCCGATTGCCAAAGGCTGGGAAGGGCCCAATAATCAGGGACCTTTCCAGCCTGATAATATAAGCCTGCAGCTGTCTGCTTTACCTTGGCTGATTATCAAAAATAGGGGGGACCACACATAATTTTTTTATTGTTATTTATTTATTAGGTTAAATAAGGCTAAACACCTTTTAGTGCCACATGAAAGGCACTAAAGGGTGCAAGTTTATTTTATGTAGGGGGCTCGTCTACATGTTTATATGTCTACAGGATATCTATATATTCTATCTATCTATCTATCCCATATCTATCTATTTATTTTCTATCTATTCTACCTGTATATAAGATTGCTTTATTTATTTGTAAACTAGCTTTAAATTATGGTACATAGAGAATTACATAGAAGTATGTAAAAGATGATGTTAAAAACGCATTGAATACGGATTGCATATGCATGTCATACGGATGCTAGGTAAGGAAAAAAATATAAAATAAAATTGTACTCTTGCATAACACTCACGACATAAGTTGAATCATACGGATTCCACTCATCCAACTTTTCAGGAGCAACATCGGAACTATTTTTTATACCCTAATGTCTGCGAGCCCTATTACTGATACATTTTAGATATAACACTTCGTTCGAGCCATCCCCATTCTACAGCAAGAATCGCAAATTCATATATCTGTCTAAAACCCTATTTGCAAAGCTAATCACACTCACTTCACAACACACTTTTCGAATGAGAAAAGTGCAAAAGGGCGAAAAGTCACAAATATCTGTGCAAAACTGACATGTCAAAATCTGAGAATTTTTGACAACAAAATATTGATAAAAAACCTTGATAAATTCACCTCTTGGTTGTAATTAGTGACACTTGTACTGGGGTAATTCATCATGGTGTTTATATCAGAAAACAAGGGTATAAACATCACAAATTTTTGCACAATGCTTAATGAATTTAATGCATCTTATTCCAGCGGGCTTTCACCAACAATGATGTAGGAATGGGCTTGAGGAATTGGTCCCAGATTTAGACAATTTGTACAATATTTTGTTCTCATATATCCAAAGCACATATTCTACAATCTGTAACATTTTCTAGAGCACAAATGTCAAAATAATCCTATTTACTGGTAGGGGCTTGCCACAGCCTCAAATCAATGAAACGTCAATGTGGCTTAGAATAACCTACACTTCAAGCTCATAGGTCATAGGCCCCGGCCCCACTATCAGTATTCGGTCAGTATTTTTTCTCAGGAGCCAAACCAGATGAGAAACAATCAGAGAAAAGATACAATAGAAACAAGTCACCAATTCTGCATTTATCACCCACTCCTGGCTTTGGCTCCCACTCCTGAGAAAAAATACTGACCAAATACTGATTGTGGGGCCGTGGCCTTACAACAGTTTTCCAAAACTGAAGAATCAGGGAAAATGTCAGCTGTGCTTCTTTGTATTTAACCATTTGTTCCCTGATTGCTCCTGCTTGGTCTTTCATTTACCATGGTCCAGTATACGGTGGTAGTTATTGGTCACATCACGGCGGTATTATTAATACTTGAAGTTATGCTATAAAGCATTACACAAGCTTGTGGGGAAAAATGTCCCTTTTTGATATTCAAAATATCAGCGATAAAAAGTTGGATATAAAGTTAGACAATTTACTCTAAATCAGCTGAGAGATTAATGAAAAAGTCGAAAGAAGTCAAAAGAATAAGAAGAAAAAAAGAAAGGCAGAAAATGATTCCATGAAAGCCACTCCAGTAAATTAAAAAAAAAAATAAATTTAGCTTAATGAATATTCGCTTGAATACAAGGAGAGACCAGCAATATAGGACTATAAAAATCAAAGACCCTCTATTAATTCCCATAGATTAAAGGCGTTTTCTGGCTTTACAATATTGATGACCTCTCCTTAGTATATGTCATTGATATCAGATCAGTGTGGGTTCAACACCGGCACCCCCTACCAATCAACTGTGCTTAATGGAGCTATGCTGTTCAGCTCTGTTCACTGGACCCACATTGATCTTAAACTGATGATCTATCCCTTTTAAGTGCTCTTTCACACGTCCGTGTGTCCGGTACTTATGGTGACAGTTTCCATACGTACCGGAGACACTGACACATGCAGACCCATTCAAATCTATGGGTCAGTGTGTTTCCACGGACCGTGAGTCCATGTGCTCCACACTCTGACATGTCCGTTTTTTGGACGACAGCACGGATCACACAGACCCATTCAAGTCAATGGGCCTGTGTAAACACGTGCCGCACACAAATGCCATCCGTGTGACACGTACCAGCGCTGTTCCCAATCGCTGGGTATTGAATGCTGCCCTCATCATGGTTCCCTGCCGGCGCTGCGATCAGCCCCAGTAGGGACAATGATGAGAGTAGTAGTGTCTACTTCCGCAGTGTCCGAATGTAAAAATAAGAAAAAAATAAAAAATCCTTATACTTACCTTTTCTAAGTGTTCCCCACTGTAATCCATGAGACCAATAAGCAGAGGAGCCAGGGAGAATGAGCTGCTGCAGCAAGCGGCCCCAGAGGGAACCACGATGAGGGCAGCGTTCAGCACCCGGCGCTTGGGAACAGCGCTAACTGTACACTGATTCCCAAGTGCCGGTAAGTGTGATCCTGATGCGGCACACGAGCGGCATACGGTTGCCATATGTGTGACACACACGGACTCACGGACACACGGGACACGGATATCTCCGGTACCACTTTTCCGGTACCGGAAATATACGGATGTGTGAAACCGGCCTAAGACAGATAAAAGGTTTAAAAAAAATGATCCAATAAACTCAAAAATTGAAAAAAAGAAATAGAATAAGGTTCATAAATAATATATAAAAAAGAGCAGAATGAAAAATAATTCCTTGATGAGCATTGGATTGTAGCATATTAATCACTCGGTAAACCCTTGATTTATCTTGCTCTGCAGCTATATTTGTCTCTGAACTTCTGCGGTCACCACTGATAACATAATTCCGGTATGTTACCATACAATACATTCCAGAACAAACATTGTTCGTGATCACACCCTGTCTAGATGTGGAAAGTACAAAGAAAAAAAAGGAATGTCAACAGATATTGAAGAGACTGCCAATAACCCCCCTTCTGTTATACACGCCTTATATGCTTAAATACGCTCCTTACTATTGAAATTGCAACACCAAGAAGGAAAGGTTGGGGAATTCTGGAAATCACTTAATGTTAAGAAAATGATGACAAAATGGAAGCAACATTTCCAAAACATTTAAATTTATTCAGTATCGTGTATGAGCACCAAGTGCAGAAATACCTGCACTTACAGCCTTGGCTGATATCAATGAAGTCATTAATGGTTGTCTAAGTAATGTCCTGACACACCAAAGGGACTTTTTCACATATATCATTTCCCACAGTACAGAAGTGTGCTCCTTGGTATTTCTGCCTGGTTTTGCAGCAGGTATTCCAGTCTCTTTTGAGGTCACTACAATGTGCCAATACACTACTTTTTAGAGAGAGTTCTAGTCTTCTTCATCATTGAACAGGAAATTTGCATTTTAAATACTTAGAGGAGCATGGCATGGCCTATAAGTCTCCTTACATTGGCTTTGCATTCTTCACAAGGAGAAACGGTCCCCCTTAGACTACCTTTATGGATGCACCTTGAACAGGTGCTGCACTGACTGTAAAGTCAGACACAGTGCACCTATATTTTGCCCCCTATATTTCCTCCACCTGCTGTAAGGCATTCGGGAACACCGTTACTGATATCATTAAAGGGGTTGTCCGGTCAAATGTGATAAATCTGCAGTCACTCTGTGTGACTGCAGACTTATGAATCCCCCTAGGCACTGTGCGCTGCAGGGATTCACCAGTATGAGATCCGGTAACGGAGGGTATGTATGTGTTATACATACCCCAGCCAGTGGGCATGGCCTTGCTTTCCATACACTTGTATTGAGCGAGGCCCCGCCTTCTAGTTGGAAGTGCCCACTGGCCGTCCACGTCACTAGATGGGGCGTGGCCTTGCTCCATACATGTGTATATAGCGAGGCGGCGTTGAATGGCCGGGGGTATGTATAATGTATACATAGCCTCCGGTCCCAGGTCTCAAAAAGGCGAATCTCTGCAGCGCACAGTGTCTGCGCTGGGGGAATTCATAAGTCTGCAGTCACACAGAGTGTCTGCAGACTTATCACTTTTGACCGGAAAACCCCTTTAATTAACAAACACAGAAATGGTGACAGAGGTTCACCAGCTCCAGTTCAAATGAATGTGGAGCTGGAATGCAGTACCTGGCAGCTGTTCCATCTCCATACACTGTTAACTTACAATCACCATGAGAGATGACAAAAACTGGAGTACCAGATATCAGACTGTAAAGAAGTGGAGAAACTGTCAATACCACCGTTAAAGATCTTATGATTATGCAATGCCATGTTTTAAATGTTGTTTAGCCTATTTTTTGGCCTGTAAAAGTTGGTAAGCTGCAGACACAGTTATTGGAGCCAGCCCATGGAGGGAGGAGTTACGTGGGAAAAAGTAACTAGGTTCCTGTTAGGCAAAGATGGAAGACTGCTGACAGAATAAAGGACAATTAGTCCTAATGTTTGCAGACCTACATTGTTTTAATGGGTGTTGTGTGTGAAGAAGGGAGCCCATATTGGATAGCACGTTCTGAAGCAAACAAGAATTAAGTGGCAGAAGGATTCCTTGTCTCAGGCAAGTGGAGGCCTACAGCAAATGCTATCTATATTAGATAAGCAGTGGAAGTGCAGCCAGACCTGGTGGTCATAGAAGAGAAGATGGCCAGGCTGGGACACGTGTTCTCCTACAGGGAACTGCAGATGCAGTGACACAACAAGGAGTGTGTACCCCTCATCAAATGGACTATGAGAATAGTAGTGAGGAGTTGTAGCAACGCACCTCAGCCAGTGAGGTCCTCACATGAAGGGAAGATGGAGATTCCCATAGTGGTTTGCTGGTCTAATGTCACAGAAGTAATGTACCGCCATGTGTATCCGTAAAGTTCCTACCTCTGGAGTGTGCAGTAGAAGTATCCTTAAAAATATTGTGCCTGCTATCTGATGTATATACTTCTCATCAGTTTGTTCAGTAAATAAATATTTATTTTTGGACTTTGATCTCCCCCATTCATCTCTACCTCATTGACTCATGGCCTGCCAAGTCAAGCAGTAGCATGCGGTCTGCTATGGCATATACCTAAGGTAACAGCACACACACCCGGCAAGGAACCCTGTTTTTCTGTAGCATGGTGGGGCATGGATGCGACCCTTGGCAAAGGCCTCCCTGCCCATTACATTTGTCATAGTTGGCAGGATCAAGTCTCACAGAAGAAAAAAACTGCGGGATAGACTTGTGAAAAAGGGAACATGGTGATTGCTTCATATGAAAAGATGAGGTCTGAATTGAATAGCAAGAAAGAAGAACCCCTCTCCCCCCCATCGTAGGCGTAGATTTTGCAAAGATTTGCCCAGCCCTTTGGGGGTCCAGCCTCAAACAGGGAGTGCCGTGTGAAGAGTAGCCGGCCCACTGCGGGAGGTGCACGGCAAAGGAAGGCAAGATGAAAGTAAAAGGCCTGTATATAGGATGAGTCAGTAGAGGCGGAGATGTGGCACCCCTGAGGGTTCGGTCGCCACAGAGGTACTGCATCTCACCCAGAGGTGTGGTACCTCACTCTCAGGTAAGGAAGGAGTACTGCTCGGGACCCTAACACCTGCATCCAACACATACCAGCAGTGAGAGCAGGGCAAGATTGCTCCTAAGGGAGAGCACAGTCCCTGGTCCCTAGCTGAGGGGAGGAGCTATGTAGTGGATGTGGGTGGAGGAAGTAGCTTAGGGGAGCACATGGAGGAAAGTATAAATAGAGAAGCCATCTTGTTTGAGTAGAGTTGTAGTAGTGAGAGGGAACAGTCTACAGTGAGAGGAGTTGGGAGCAGGAGCTCTGTAGGCGCTCTGCTCAGGCAGAGGGCCTGAGGAGAGGCCCAGGACTGAAGGAGAAGGAGAGAGGAGCAGGAAGGGCTCCAGGAACGAGGAAGGGACCCGAGGGGTACGGGCAGTGCTGGAGGCCACCCGTACGCCCGAATTTACCAGGAGGTGGAGGGGTCAGGCCACACAAAGGGGACCAGTCCCTCAACTAGCGGAAGACTGTACATCTCAACTAGAAACTGGAGGCTGCAGTATTTCAAGTCCTGCAGCCAACAGTCCATATCAGGCTCACCAAGAAGGTAGCCATAGAGGACCCAGGGGAAAGAACAGACGTCACCCGACAAGGCCCGTGGGTACCGGATTGTGACACTTGGTATGAGGTGCAGGGAGACGGCCAGAGAGAGAACATACAGAAGGGGGTCACGCTAAGTACTCCGGAGATATCTGAGGGTGGACTGAACCCCTCTCTGAGTAAGCGCAGAATGACAAGGGAAGTTACACTGGTACCTGTAACTTGGACTGCAACAACTGTGAGTAAAGACCTTGAGGACTGCACCCCACTGTTTCTGTGATTATTAGCTGCGCCATTACCCCTGCACTACAATGCCCAGCATCATCTACTTCACTACAACATCTACACTGCCCTGGAGCTAAACTTTATCTGTGGAGAGCTGAACCAACTCGGCTGCACTAACACCAGCTCCAGAGGTTCTGCACAGCAACGGCGGCTCCACCTAGCCGCATACCACAGGTGGTGTCACGAACACTATATATAAAAACTATAAAATCTCCTGTAAATAAACCCCTTTTGAATGACCGCCCTGGGTCACGGACCGGGTCACCGCCACTGTGACATCTCCCCTAGCAACGACCTGCCCGGCACCGAGTACCCCATGGCCCAGGGGGCGCGTAAGAGACACCAAGGAAAAGGCATTACACGCCAGATACATGGCCCACAGAACAGTGGAGCTAAAACAGGAAGTGCGCAGCAAGGAGAAGATCGGCGCCATTAGTCTGCCAGGAGCTGGAGAAGAAGCAGCAGTGCCAGATAAGAAGGCTCATCGTGACAGAACCAAGACCCATCTCCGGGATCAGAGAGCAACAAAGACGACTTGGACCTCCCTGGACTGTTTGCTGAGACAGCAGAGGTTCATTCAAAAAATCCACAAAGGACCACTTCAGCACCACTGCCTGGATCAGCAACTGGAGGGAAACCCACATCCTAGTTCCCTTTGATAACCGAGATAGGTCGGGAGAGATTCCACTATTTCTTGGGGCAGCTCTGCATGGTGGATATACAGCCAGCAAAGAGAAACACCGAACATGGGGTCCAACAAACATGAAGAAAATAATAGAGAAGAATAATAAACCTTTATTGGACAAAATTTAGTTAGGCTATGGGTTGGACTAGATGGACTTAGTCTTCCTTCAACCTTAAAAACTATGTTAAAATGGTATAGTGGCACTACACACACAAGAGTGCCGGCACTGTAAAAATATATATAGATCAAAGAACAAACCTTCTAAAATACAAATTGGAGGATCACACTGGAGACAGTATAAATATACAGAACTAGGGTCTATCATACAATGCCAAATACATGAAGATATATGATACATACCACCATGTATATATATGATGCATAAGAACACGTACAAACCATGTATCAAAAGTGAAAAATGTATGTTAGTGTGAAAAATAAAATCATACATACTGTCATACAAACACCTAGAAAACTAAATATGAACACCTGAAGATATCAGCTGCTGGTGCCTCGTGGCTGGAGGGGGGTGATCTTCTCATGAATAGTTGGTCAATTTTGACAAATAACAGATATCAGGCTGTGCTGCTGTAATGAAGAATCCTTAGGACCAAGATGAGTTGAACAGATTTTATTTCCACAACGCGTTTCAATGCTGGACTAGCATCTTTTTCAAGTGAAAAAAACAATTGCATATACGGTCACCATATGGCAGTGATATCAGTTTTGGTCTTTGTATAGAGATTTTTTTTAGTAACAGCATGGTCATCTGTTGACATTCTCCTACATCCACTATTAGTGTGTGCCACCATAGTTGTAATCAGGGTTACCTGGTTAGGGGCCTACTGGGAAATTTCGCTTCACCCTGAATCGAACCCCTTGCTATGCCTCTGCATTTAAGATATATGTAGGACTCATCATTAAAGAGGACAATCCTCCATTGCGGTCTTGCACTCCACTACGATAGCCTTTGAGAGTGGTCAATGGATCACCTATATCTGGACGTTTGGCTTGTAATCCAATGTCGTGCAAATGCTTTCTGATGCTAGACACTATTTGACACCTCAGGCTTGGTATGTGATGTCCAATTTCACTTGCAACACACTATGGATCAATCGTGGAATCAGTGGTGCGCCATTTCTCCAAAGTGTCCCAGGAACTGCATATTGTTTGTGCTACTGTGAGCAGCCTGTGTGGCTTAAACGTGCTACCATGGTCTGCAGCATCTCCAGCCTTGTCTTCTATCGAACACATTAGAGACGTCATTGGTTGTCAGTTGCAAGAAGAGTTGCCAGGGAGTGACCATACACATTAGATGGCTGTCGGCAGAATGACGCTATGGCAGATTGTTCGGCTGACAGGTATCTCACCGTGTCTACCATGCAAACGAACTCACATTTGTTCTTTGTGAGAAAGCTGTCAACAGACATGTCTGGTCGTGGCTTATCTGTGAGAAAACAAAACGACTGTCAGTCCGAAATTGGACATGCCCGATCAACATCTCCTCCAACAATCAGTCAGCCGGTGCCCCCATACGCATTAAAGTTTTGGCCAAACCCCTTAACAACATTAGTCTAATATGTATGGGCAACTTTAAAGTGGAGTCTGACTGTGGGAGGGAGTTCATGCAAGAGTCACAAGTGATCTTGGGACACAGCCTGATCACTAGGCCTCTACTAAAGACTGTGGAACGTGCTGCAACTTTTCTACTGTTCAAGAGATGTTGCCACTAAGGGCTCCTTCACACGACTGACCGAGTGCTGTCTGTGAAAAAAACGGACTTCACTCGGTGCAAACAAGCAATTTTTTTCACTGACCAAATGTGCATGTGACGAGAAAAAAAAAAAAAAATGGCAGCATGCACTAGTTTCTTCAGTAAATCGGATGAGACTTACCATTCCAAGTCTATGGGAGCTTAAAAAAAATAAAAATAAAAACGCAATATATTACACTAATGGCAAAGTGGATGAGTATTTTTTTTAAATCCCATCTGTCCAGATATTACCCAGTTCTGCGGATTCTCACCTTTTGGTTTTTCCTGTGTAGTGCATTGTTTTCAGTTGATTTCACATCTAGTGTGGATGAACCCGGATGTCCAGTTGGTGGTTTTTTTTATATGAAAGTAGGTAATATTGAAGGCATGTGTTTTTAATGGGGTCAAATATGTAAGAGCTGAAGACGATATTTACACAGACACCGTTTGACAGCAATGGGAGGGGATCACCTCTGGTTTCAGCCAAGTAAATAACACCAACCTGCTAGCCAATGTTCTCATGATGGTGGCCATAGACGACAATTCAGGAATAATGCAAGGACATGTTAAATGTAAATACATGGTCTGTCTGCAATAAGCAACATTTTTAAGGGTCAGAGTGAGGGCTCTTTCACACAATCTTGACCAAACTTATTAAATGGAGCAGTGAAAACAAGCGGTTTATTTCATTGATCAAAATTGCGTGTAAAAATTGTATTATGAGCATGCACAAGTTACTTTTGTAACTCGGATGAGACTCGATCATTCGAGTCTATCGGTGCATGAAAAAAAGTGCATGAAAAAAATTGGATGCCACATGGAGCCACAGTATAGCATCCGATTTTTACGGACATATTGCAATTCTGTAACATAAGAAACTGTAAATGGTCCTGTAAATGATTAATAGCTGAGGCTGTAAAAAATGCACATGGATAACAAGTGAGAAAAAAAACTGTCCCACTTTTCTGGATGAAACTCTGAACCTAAACAGGTATTTTAAGAATTATGATAGATTGTATTCTACCTTTTTAAAAGGGAAATAATAGTAGTAGAGGTTTGCAAGAGATCTGTCAGAAAAAATATAATATAATCCTGATAATAAGATTAGCAATTTATGAGTCCAGCAAGCAGGGCCGGCTCCAGGTTTTTCTGGGCCCTGGGCGAAAGAGTCTCAGTGGGCCCCTTTAACACATACCACGATTCATGATGCAGAGATACAGCGGAGGAATATATATATATATATATATATATATATATATATATATATATAGTACAATGCAAAGATTTCACTTCTTACATTACATGAGTGATATCTATTGTAAATTCCACAATAGCTCAGAAACCGGTGAATCGCTCCACACAGAATACTGGCCCCCATATAAGGCTCCATACGGAATACTGGCCCCCATATAACGCTTCATACAGGATACTGGCCCCCATATAACGCTCCATACAGGATACTGGCCCCCATATAACGCTCCACACAGAATACTGGCCCCCATATAACGCTCCATACGGAATACTGGCCCCCATATAACGCTTCATACGGAATATTGGCCCCCATATAAGGCTCCATACGGAATACTGGCCTCCACATAAGGCTCCATATGGAATACTGGCCTCCATATAAGGCTCCATACGGAATACTAGCCCCCATATAACGCTCCATACAGGGTACTGGTCCCCTTATAAAGCTCCATACAGGATACTGGCCCCCATATAACGCTCCATACAGGATACTGGCCCCCATATAACGCTCCACACAGAATACTGGCCCCCATATAACGCTCCATACGGAATACTGGCCCCCATATAACGCTTCATACGGAATACTGGCCCCCATATAAGGCTCCATACGGAATACTGGCCTCCACATAAGGCTCCATATGGAATACTGGCCTCCATATAAGGCTCCATACGGAATACTAGCCCCCATATAACGCTCCATACAGGGTACTGGTCCCCTTATAAAGCTCCATACAGGATACTGGCCCCCATATAACGCTCCATACAGGATACTGGTCCCCTTATAAAACTCCATACAGGATACTGGCCCCCATATAACGCTCCATACAGGATACCGGTCCCCTTATAACGCTCCATACAGGATACCGGTCCCCTTATAACTCTCCATACAGGATACTGGCCCCCATATAATGCTGCATGCAGGCTGTTACCCCCCACATAATGCCCCATACAGCCCCCCCCCTTTTAATGCTCCATGCAGGCTGTTACCCCCCACATAATGCCCCATACAGCCCCCCCCCTTTTAATGCTCCATGCAGGCTGTTACCCCCCACATAATGCCCCATACAGGCCCCCCCCCTTATAATGCTCCATGCAGGCTGTTCCCCCCCTTTATAATGCCCCATGCAGGATGTCGTCCCCCCCTTTATAATGCCCCATGCAGGATGCCCTCCCCCTTCTCTTTATAATGCCCCATGCAGGCTGTTCCCCCCCCTCTATATAATGCCCCATGCAGGCTGCCCCCCCCCTCTATATAATGCCCCATGCAGGATGTCCCCCCCCCCTCTATATAATGCCCCATGCAGGATGTCCCCCCCCCTCTATATAATGCCCCATGCAGGCTGTTCCCCACCTTATAATGCCCCATGCAGGATGTCCCCCCCCCTCTATATAATGCCCCATGCAGGATGTCCCCCCCCTCTATATAATGCCCCATGCAGGCTGCCCCCCCCTCTATATAATGCCCCATGCAGGATGTCCCCCCCCCTCTATATAATGCCCCATGCAGGCTGTTCCCCACCTTATAATGCCCCATGCAGGATGCCCCCCCCCTCTATATAATGCCCCATGCAGGATGTCCCCCCTCCTCTATATAATGCCCCATGCAGGCTGCCCCCCCCTCTATATAATGCCCCATGCAGGCTGCCCCCCCCTCTATATAATGCCCCATGCTGGCTGTTCCCCACCTTATAATGCCCCATGCAGGATGTCCCCCCCCTCTATATAATGCCCCATGCAGGCTGCCCCCCCCTCTATATAATGCCCCATGCAGGCTGCCCCCCCCTCTATATAATGCCCCATGCTGGCTGTTCCCCACCTTATAATGCCCCATGCAGGATGTCCCCCCCCTCTATATAATGCCCCATGCAGGATGTCCCCCCCCTCTATATAATGCCCCATGCAGGCTGCCCCCCCCTCTATATAATGCCCCATGCAGGATGTCCCCCCCCCTTCTCTTTATAATGCCCCATGCAGGCTGCCCCCCCCTCTATATAATGCCCCATGCAGGATGTCCCCCCCCCCTTCTCTTTATAATGCCCCATGCAGGCTGCCCCCCCCTCTATATAATGCCCCATGCAGGATGTCCCCCCCCTTCTCTTTATAATGCCCCATGCAGGCTGCCCCCCCCTCTATATAATGCCCCATGCAGGATGTCCCCCCCCCCTTCTCTTTATAATGCCCCATGCAGGCTGCCCCCCCCCTCTATATAATGCCCCATGCAGGATGTCCCCCCCCCCTTCTCTTTATAATGCCCCATGCCTCCATACATTAAAAAAAAAAAAATCAAATACTCACCTCCCTTCTCCTCACCTGCTACCTGCTGCCTGCTGCTCGCCGCTCGCCGCTCGCTGCTCGGCTCCGAACTCTAGCGTTGTCGGCGTCTTCCAGCTCAGCGCTCCCTGTGACGGCTCAGGGAGGGCGCGGTGAAAAGACGTCACCGCGCCCTCTGACCTGAGACGTCACAGGGAGCGCAGAGCAGGAAGACAGTGGATCTGCGGAGGCACGGGGAGAGGTAAGTATCGGGCTGCCGGGGCCTGAGCAAGCGGCGGAGAAGGGAGGGCGCTGACACCGCTCTCCTCCGCCCATAGCACAGCGGGGTGCGCGACCGCCAGTGGGCCCCTCTGCCTGCTCAGGGCCCCGGCATTTGCCCGGGTGCGCCGGGTGCTGACGCCGGCCCTGCCAGCAAGAGTCCCCATTACCACCATCTTGGTACTCCTATAAAGCTCAGCCTGTGGCTGGTCTTCGGAGATGGTAATTGTCATCATACACTACAATGCTAAAGTATTGCTGTATATAGTAATAGATCAAATTATTGCAAGTTCAAGTTCCCACGATCAATATTTGGTGTGTTGTATTCTGCTGCATATTTTTGTGCACAAATAGCCACCAAATAAAACAGTGTCTTACATTTGGAAAAAAGCACATTGGATTTCTATAAATCTCATGCTCACTGTGCTTTCTCTCAATTTCTCTTACAGTATATATGTGCTTTATTAGTGGATTTTCCAGTTAGACTTGAATGAGATGTGAAAAATCTGCATATGCATTTTCATATTTTCATTAAGTTTTTTTTTTTTTAAAGCAAAAACGCAATAAAAACGCATGTAATTTCCTTGTGATTTTATAAAAAAAAAAGTTTTCTGAAGGCTAAGTAACAGGAACTTTCCAAAACAAAGCAGTTTTATCTAGAACATGAAGTACCAAAAAGAAAAGAAAAAAATGCACCTGAAAAATATTCTTGTATAAAAATGCACTGAAAGGAGCAATGCGAAAACGCAAATGTGGCACCCCAGGGGTCTGGTTTCCACAGTAATGTAATGTTATGTCTGAGAGCAGGTGGGAGGTCCTTTGGTCAGGGATCCTGTGCATGCCACACCTCCTGCCCAGTCTTGGGAGGGGAAGAACTTCCCCTATATAAACCCGGGGCTGAGGCAGGGTTAGGAGTAGAGAAGAAGCAGAGACAAGAAACAGTCATAGGAAGAAACAGCAGAAGCTCAGTGGGAGCAATACTACTACGAGTCAGGGGCTGGCAGCTGCAGAGCTCGCCCTGACTGAGAAGCTTTCTTACCGGACCCGGCGTCCGAGGCTGTGGGGACTAACTCTTACCCAGCAGCAGAAGCCGACCGGCAGGGGATTTCAGGTCCTCAGGCCCAGAAACCCGAAGGCAAGGTCACACGCGTGGGACCAGCACCGCCGTCGTGGAGCGGAAGCCATTAGAAGGCCCCGAGTCACCGGCCATACGGGTGAGCACCACACGGCACACTCAGGGACGTGGGCTACTTATATCCGCTTCTAGCAAGGTAGCCAGAAGAGTACAGTCAGTTTGGGAGGCCTACAACTCCGCCTGGCCAGGGGAGATCCCATCTGCTCAAGGACTGACCAGGCCCCGTTCGCTAGCAAGTACTCCGGGAGGGTCTATCGTTGTTACCAGTAAAGACCCTGAATTACACCGCACCGTCTCTGAGTGGTTCCTGCTACCCCCATCTTCCACGTCGGCTGCCCTGAGGCCATACCCCTCCCGTTGGGGGTTATACTATCACGCTGCACAATTCTACATCGGCCTCAGCGGTCTGCCCTGCAGCGGTAGCTCCATAGCTGCAAATCAACGGGTGGCGTAGTCGACACTCAAATAACACCTATCAAGACTGCCACACACTGAGTTTGACTCCGTGGGCACGGACCGGGTCCCCGCCACTCGGAGACTACAACCCTCATCTGATCCGGTTCCGGGTAAGCCCCCGAGCGCGAGACGCTGCGCGACACAGCAGGCCCAGGGGCGCGTCAACTTTGGCGTAGTCGGCAGGATTTCGTGCCCGCAACCACCGGGTACTGCGTGCCTGAAAAAGAGACTTTCAAACTCACCTGTGGTGAAGATTCCCGCCATCCGGCGCCATTTTCAGCCTTCTTCCCGCCATCTGTGAAGATTCCCGTCATCCGGCGCCATCTTCAGCCTTCTTCCCGCCATCCGTGGAGTTTTCCCGCCGTTGGACGCCATCTTGAGGACGCCGCGCGGGAAGAAGAGGGGCGTGGACTCCGAAAAGCCCGCGAGAACTGAAGCCCCGCCTCACGTCCGGACGTTGCGTAAGGTCCTGGAAGGAGCCCAGCAGACGCCGACGTCACCGGAGCGCGACGGAAGGTCCTCAACCCTGACGATCCACTGCGGAGCCGCGGCCTACGGAAGAGGATCATCGCAAGGTAGGCCACGGTCCACTAGGGGGGAGAAGGATGTCGGATACGGAGGAGAGCTTCACCGCTTCAACCCCCGCCAGTGCCACCGCTGTCGCCGTCATGCCTTTCACCATGCCCTATATCCCGGGGGCAGTCTGGCTACCCCAGTACTCAGGGGAGTCACATACCCTGCAGGACTTTAGAGAAAGGCTGGATAGCCTCTTCCAGGTGTACCCCCTCACAGAAGAGCAAAAAGTGAGCATCCTGGTGGCCCAATTAACCGGAGCAGCCCGAAGGGAGGTAAAGTCCTGGCCACCTGGGGGGAGGACTGTCGCAGGGATACTAACCCGGCTGAGGGACACCTTTGATACCCGCACCTCAGCCGAGATCAAGCTTAGATTCTACGGGTGCAAACAGCGGGCCCATGAGAGTATAAGGGACTATGCCCTGAACCTACAAGAGGCCCTGAGAGCCGTTAAGCAGACCGACCCTGACGGCGTGGGAGACGAGGACAGGCTGTTGACTGAACAATTTATAGAGGGTTTATATTGCAATGCCCACCGAACCCAGTTGCGGGCAATGGCCCTACAGGACCCTCATCTGGGATTTGCACAGTTCAAGGACAGAGCCATCCGGGTGCTCCGAGAACCGGCACCGGATGGCGTTGTGACCCACAGGCGCCCAGCTATCACTTACCACCAGGAGGCGGCGCCCTTGTCGGCAGGGCCTGTAGGGGCTGATGCGCAGGCTTTGAACAATGACCCGGCTCCAGACCTGCACCATCAGGTCCAAGAGCTAGCTAAAAGCGTTGCTGCGTTAACCCGAACTGTGCAGTCTTTACAGGCTTCCACTCCAGGGAAGATCCAGCTGGCATCCGGACCGGAGAACATCCCGTGGCGTCGACCAAGGAGGACCCCACCGGCCAGAGGAAGACCCAGTGACCGGTACAACGAGGACGGACGACCCATCTGCCGCCGCTGCAATCAACCCGGACATATGGCAAGGTACTGTCCTTTAAACTGGCACAACATGGGGGTAGAGGGCCAACCCCCAGGAAAAAGACCACCAGGCCCATCGAACTGGCGCGACAAATATGTCGGAGGGCGTCCAGTCTTGCCTGTGGTACTGGATGGCATCCCTATGAGTGCCCTACTGGACACCGGGTCACAGGTCACCACCATCCCGTACGTGCTCTTCAAGCAGTACTGGAATGACTCGGAAATAACCCGCTACCCTGACGACGACTTGAGTATCATCGCCAGCAATGGTCAACCCGTGCCACAGATCGGATTTAAAGAGGCGACCATTAAAATTGGTAGAGTCGAACTGGCAGCACAGGGACTGATTATTGTAGACATTGACAAACACGAGAGTCACCCAAAGATAACGCTAGGAACTAATGTAATTGAAAATTGTCTTGCAGAGGTGATTTTCCTTTTACAACAGGTTGCCAAGAACGCCAGCTCCGGCGAGCAGCGAGTGCTCCAGAAAGAGATCCGGGCACTGATGCGACGGCAACAGGTGGAACTCTCCGGCGGTGAGATTGGTAGCGTAAGAATGTGTGACCCTTTCCCTATTGCCATGCCCCCAAAAAGTGAAATGATGATTTGGTGCCGGGCAGCTATTGGTCCGAGAGGTAGGGATTACCAGGCAATGGTAGAACCAGTTTACTCAGACAGTAGGCCCACCATTTTGACAGCATGGGGGGTGGTTCATGTACGCCATGGGAGGGTGCCCGTTCGCCTAATAAATATCGGGAAGAGGGAAGTATACCTACCCCGGTATGCCACGCTAGCCAAATTATATACCATCAACCAAGACTCTATACAGTCTGTGGAACCCTTGCCTCCATCTCACCCGGAGGAAGGTAACGGCTCTAAGAAAGTAATGGAGGATTGGTGTCAGCAACTACACTTGGGAACTGACTCCACTCCCTCCCACCAGAAACAGGGAGTCTACCGGGTGGTTCAAGAGTATGAGAGAGTGTTTAGTAAACACCCGTTAGACTTCGGGCGAGTTAAGGGGGTAGAACACCGCATCCCCACGGGAGATCATCCTCCCATAAAAGAGAGGTATCGACCCGTACCCCCTGCACATTACCAACACGCCAAGGGGATGCTTAGAGACATGAAGGAGGCTGGGGTAATTCGGGATAGCTGTAGCCCCTGGGCAGCCCCACTAGTTTTAGTCAAAAAGAAAGACAACACTATGAGGATGTGTGTAGATTACCGGAAAATCAATCGTATCACACACAAGGATGCGTACCCTTTACCAAGGATAGAGGAGTCTTTGGCTGCTTTAAGATCTGCTAACTTCTTCTCTACCTTGGATCTCACTAGCGGGTACTGGCAGGTTCCTGTAGCAGAGGCGGACCGGGAGAAGACCGCATTCACCACCCCGATGGGACTTAGCGAGTTTACCTGTATGCCGTTTGGACTTTGTAACGCACCCGGAACCTTCCAACGATTAATGGAGTGCTGTCTGGGACACAAAAACTTCGAGACGGTCCTGTTGTACCTGGACGATGTCATCGTATATTCCAAGACTTATGAGGACCACCTGAAACATCTGGCGGAAGTGTTCGAAGCCCTGGCAAGTTACGGCCTGAAGGTGAAACCCTCTAAGTGTCACCTCCTGAAGCCAAAGGTGCAGTACCTGGGACACATGGTGAGCGCTGACGGAGTGGCTCCCGACCCTGATAAGATCACCGCAATTAAGGAATGGCCAAGTCCCTCCAGTATAAAGGAAGTGCGGCAGTTCCTTGGGTTGGTAGGCTATTACCGCAGATTCATCCCCGGTTTCACCAAAAAGGCAGCTCCCATGCAGGACCTCCTGATAGGCCAGTCCCGGAAGGCCAAGAACCAGAAGCCGCCCTTCAGATGGGAGAAGTTAGAAGAAGAGTCCTTCCGCCAGCTGAAGATGGCCCTCACGGGGGATGAAATCCTGGCGTACCCCGATTACAGCCAGCCCTTTATCCTCTACACTGACGCAAGTAACATCGGGCTAGGAGCTGTGCTGTCCCAGATCCAGCAGGGGAAAGAACGAGTAATCGCTTACGCCAGCCGAAAACTGCGACCCACCGAGAGAAACCCGGAGAATTACAGCTCCTTTAAGCTAGAGTTCCTGGCAGTGGTGTGGGCAGTCACCGAACGCTTTAAGCACTACCTCGCTTCTTCCCGGTTCATCGTGTACACGGATAACAACCCGTTGACACACCTGGACACAGCAAGACTCGGTGCCCTAGAGCAGAGATGGATGGCTCGTCTGTCCAACTACGAGTTCACAATCAAATACCGGGCAGGACGCTCCAATACCAACGCGGACGCCCTGTCCAGGATGCCAAATCTACCGGACGTAGGAGAAGATCCAGAGGAACTGGAAGAAGTCGAACTCCCTGCGTTCCACCGTCATGGGACTATCCAGTGTTCCCACCGGTTAGGGAGTAAGCAAGCCGCTACGTTTAACCCCTTGCCTCACTACAACTGGGCGGAAACGCAAGACAGCGACCCTGCCGTCCGGCTGGTAAAGGAGATGCTGACTCGGCCAGAGGCTCGCCTTGACCCAGACGCTCCGGAGGAAGCCAAGCAACTGTGGGCAGAAAAGAGTAGACTGTTCCTTTACAAGGGGAAGTTGTGCCGCAGAATGGTTAACTCCCGGACGCATGAACTAATCTGGCAAGTAGTGGTGCCACGAAGAGACGCAGCCATGGTGATGGAGGCATACCACGACGGGGCTGGACACTTCGGATGGAAGAAGCTGGAGTTCCTGCTGCGCGAGCGGTTCCACTGGGTAGGCATGAGGGGAACCATCGAGAGGTGGTGCAGAGACTGTGGCCCGTGCAACCTAAGAAGGAAGGACCGTGCCAGCCAGAAGACTCCCCTGCAGTCCATCGTCACCCGGCAGCCGTTGGAACTGGTAGCCTTGGATCATGTAAAACTGACCCCAAGCAGAAGTGGCTACGTCTACGCACTAACCATCGTGGATCACTACTCCCGGTTCTTGGTTGTCGTCCCCGTCAAGGACTTAACAGCTCGAACAGCAGCTAGAGCCTTCCAGCAGCATTTCTGCCGTCCACACGGGTACCCGGACCAAGTGTTGACAGACCAGGGACCTGCCTTTGAAGCGGAGGTCTTCCAAGAATTCTGCACTCTGTATGGCTGCCGGAAGATAAGGACGACACCCTATCATCCGCAAACTAATGGACTTTGTGAGAAAATGAACCAGGTGGTAATGGATCTTCTGAAAACGTTGCCCCTGGAAGAACGCGGTCTGTGGCCTGAGAAGCTGCCCGATCTGGTGGACCTATACAACCACATCCCGGTAGGTTCCACCAACTGTACCCCGGCTTACCTAATGAGGGCGAGACCTGGTAAGTTACCTGTTGACCTGGAAATGGGAGTCCTGACACCCGAGGACACTTCACCAGAAGCAGACTGGGACACAGAGAGGCAGCAGCAGTACCGGAGAGTACAGGAGAGCGTGGAGCGAAGTCTCTGTCAGGCTAGGGAAAGACAAGAGAAAACTTACAACCAGTATGCTCCCGCTGTTCCCCTGGTACCCGGAGAGCAGGTCTTGAAGAGAAAAAGACGGCTCCACAAGTTGGACGACCAGTGGGAGAAGGACCCGTACACCGTACTGCCCTCAAGCCACGACAACCCAAAGGTCTGTACCATCAGTAAAGACGGAGGGGAAACCACAACCATTGTATCCCGGGATCACCTGAAGAAGTGTCCCGAACAGCTACGGAACCCTGAAGAGGAACAAGAAGACCCTCGACCCGTAGAGGAAAGGGAAGACATGGTTAGTACTGTGCTCGGAGACTTCCCTCGGTCTTGGACTCAAGTCAATGGCGCAGTTGTGGTACCCGTACTCACCTTCCTCCAACCCGCATCCCAAGCACCTACGGAGCGACAGGTAGAGCTGGAAGAGCAGCCGGTCCAGGAGGCAGAAGACTCCACACAAGCAGAACAGGAGGATCAACCCTCTGCTTATAGTGAGCCTGCCGTACCCCTAGTGAGCCAAAGAGCCGGTAGACAGCTGCCCAGTTTACCCTTGACAGCTCCTACACCCTGTAGTTCAGGGCTAGACAGTCAGCTCCGTAGGTCCACTAGGGCCACTAGAGGCCAGTTACCCGCACGTTGGAGGATTTGAAATGTATAAGTTGTTTTATTTGTGGTTACCTGTTTTTCTTATTGCTTGTGTATAATTATGTGTTTCTAGTTGTTTATAGGAGTCTTTGGTGGATTTACCGGGAATCCTGTGTACATAGTTGGAGCGTAACCCAGGACGGACTAAAGACTGTTAAGGACTCGGGGCAGAACAGACCCCTACCTGGTTACGTCTCCCTGTTTTGGTGAAATGGACACCTTGCTTTCTTCAAAGACTGCACCCGGTTACGGATATCCGTGACCACCTTTATGTGTTTCTTCTTATTGTACTATTATTGTTGTTATATCTTGTTATGTTTTTCTAAAATATGTTTAGTCCCGGAGTACTAAATTTCACTAGGGGGGAATGTGGCACCCCAGGGGTCTGGTTTCCACAGTAATGTAATGTTATGTCTGAGAGCAGGTGGGAGGTCCTTTGGTCAGGGATCCTGTGCATGCCACACCTCCTGCCCAGTCTTGGGAGGGGAAGAACTTCCCCTATATAAACCCGGGGCTGAGACAGGGTTAGGAGTAGAGAAGAAGCAGAGACAAGAAACAGTCATAGGAAGAAACAGCAGAAGCTCAGTGGGAGCAATACTACTACGAGTCAGGGGCTGGCAGCTGCAGAGCTCGCCCTGACTGAGAAGCTTTCTTACCGGACCCGGCGTCCGAGGCTGTGGGGACTAACTCTTACCCAGCAGCAGAAGCCGACCGGCAGGGGATTTCAGGTCCTCAGGCCCAGAAACCCGAAGGCAAGGTCACACGCGTGGGACCAGCACCGCCGTCGTGGAGCGGAAGCCATTAGAAGGCCCCAAGTCACCGGCCATACGGGTGAGCACCACACGGCACACTCAGGGACGTGGGCTACTTATATCCGCTTCTAGCAAGGTAGCCAGAAGAGTACAGTCAGTTTGGGAGGCCTACAACTCCGCCTGGCCAGGGGAGATCCCATCTGCTCAAGGACTGACCAGGCCCCGTTCGCTAGCAAGTACTCCGGGAGGGTCTATCGTTGGTTACCAGTAAAGACCCTGAATTACACCGCACCGTCTCTGAGTGGTTCCTGCTACCCCCATCTTCCACGTCGGCTGCCCTGAGGCCATACCCCTCCCGTTGGGGGTTATACTATCACGCTGCACAATTCTACATCGGCCTCAGTGGTCTGCCCTGCAGCGGTAGCTCCATAGCTGCAAATCAACGGGTGGCGTAGTCGACACTCAAATAACACCTATCAAGACTGCCACACACTGAGTTTGACTCCCTGGGCACGGACCGGGTCCCCGCCACTCGGAGACTACAACCCTCATCTGATCCGGTTCCGGGTAAGCCCCCGAGCGCGAGACGCTGCGCGACACAGCAGGCCCAGGGGCGCGTCACAAATAGCCTAATTTAGCCAATTGGTCAAAACAGCAGCAAATACTCATCATGGGAACACAGCTGAGGTGTGTGCTCTTTTTTACTGCTTCCAAAATGTTGGCCCTTTACTAGAAATATACTGTTTCATTGGATTCATTGTAAAACAGATTAAGGCCATGTTCACACATTTAGTATTTGGTCACTATTTTAGATCAGTATTTGTAAGCCAGAATCAGGAATGGAACAATCAGAGGGAAAGTATAATGGAAATTACTTGTACATTGTTCACCCACTCCTGATTTTAGCTTACAAATACTGATGTAAAATACTGAACATGTGAACTTGGCCTGACAGTGAGACACTAACTGCAAAGATGAGTAATCTCAGGAATCTGCCTTTGACATCACAAATCCTCCTATAATGTAACACACCAAGATAAGCCCACAGGCTAACATGCAGCGTGAATACAATGCTCAGGAAATTAAAGTTCATAGGAACAGAACGGAACATGAATGGATGGCGGGTTTACACTGGCTGATCTCCTGCAATCACAGCCACATCGCGATTCAATCACTGATCTGAGCTGTGTGTACAGATACAATACATGGACAAAATTATTAGGACACACCTCTTAATCATTGACTTCAGGTTTTCATTCAGTCTCATGCCCCTCGCCATGCCGTCTGCCTTTACTAACGTGACAGAACAATACCAGAGCGGTTCTGTAATAGGAGCCACTGGAGTAACGAGTCCGTTCATGACATTTCTACCCTCCTAAATATCCCAACTCCACTTGTGAGTGATATTACTGAGAAGTGTAAGGAACTGCAGCAACTCAGCTACGAAGTAAAGACCCTGTAACGTGCGGGGTCACCGAGTGCTGAGGGGCAGAGGACAGAAAAGTCACCAACGCTCTGCTGACCCCATATCCGTGTAAGATATGCAGATCTAAAATATCAAAATACTGGTTTATATTATTTTGCATTATAACAAAATAGAGTTTATGCAGATAATAGTTCCCTAATCATTAGACATTTGGTTAAATTCTAAAAGGGTCTTAAAAATGGTAATCAAGAGGCTTGGATCATTGTTTACATTATATTAAAGTACAGAAACTCAATGTCCCATTGTATTACAACCATTAGGGGGTGATACCTCCTGGCCAACATGTCTTTGTGTCATCTCAATACAATGTGTTTATGAAAATGAACCAGGACGGCATTCAAAATGCTAACTAGGGAAGACATGATAGCAAGATCCTTTGTAAGGATTGTCGGGAAAGAAGAGATTGATGAATACATTTCACAAGATGAGACATAGTGTCTCCAGGTTGGTGGGGGAAGTGGACAGGTATCTGAGAAGGGATATTAAACCAAAGGTGGAGGGAATTAGGAGAAGAAGGTTGTCATTCATGGATGGGACAGAGAGAGAGGTAGGCCATACCATGGAGATGAGGGACACACCAAGGTGGCATAACCTTGGCCATCAAAGTCAATAAAGCTCCATTAGAAATGGATGGCACGCGGAAGTGCCATCCAGTTTGAACAGATCTGTTCTTTGCACATAGTTGTGTGACTAAGGTCTTATATGTTCTTATTTATGTACACCCTTCAAGCTTTCGGGGTACAGCCACAAGGGCTGGATATATAGCAGAGTTTCCACCTTTGAAAGTTAGTAGCGTCAAAATAAACACTGAATCGCGCATATATCACTAGAGAAAAGTTGTGACTTTACTGCAGACTTCATCCTTTTGGAAAAGGTTAAATCCAGTGTGGAGATCTACTGTATAAACTGACCAGCTGCGGATGTCAGTATGCAAGTAGAAAGCAAATCCAGATGGAAAATCTGCTGCGAATCCGATTCACATGATCCTGCCCGATGGCCTCATTCAGATGTCTGTACTTACATTTTCTATCCATGTTGGTCACAGATAGAACACGTACCTATTATAGTCTTCGGGGCTGTTTACATGTCCATGTTTTTTTTTTTGTGGACCGCATGTTTACAGAAGAAAAAATCACGTAGACCTGTCATCGACAAATCACCAATACAATTCAATGGGTTTGTGAAATTGAAACAGCACATATATGCCATTCTTGCGTTGCCCATTGTTAACACTGTAATGAGTAGGAGAAGTTCTGCAATTTGTTATTTTTGCATACGAGAAAATCACTGATGGTAAAAACTGACACATTGAGCGAACACTGCTGAAAATCTGATCCAAACCACAGCTGAAATTTGGTCAGTTTTTTCAAGTACGAGATGTTTGTATAAGACCGTAGAGTTCAGGAGTACAACACTCTTCAGATTCATGTTCTGCAAGCTGTGACTCTTCTGCAGCTGTGAAACTACAACTTCCAGCATGCCCTGGGAGTGGTACTTTTATAACTGCTAGTGATGTACAGATTGTGGAACACTGTCATAGATTATAAAATCTTTGGTGCAGAACCCTATTCCAGGGTTTAAGATGAAAAAACTAATGATCATACAACATCTGGCTGTGGATAAAATGTATAGTTCCCGGAATATGAGAATGGAGACAACACTCTATTCTGTGAATGGACGATGATGAGATGAAGAACAGTGACAGCCCATGAGAATACCACTCATAAAATACAGGCCGCCATAAACAGCGCCACTCTGCACTATAATCAATGCAATCCTGATGATAACACATCATACAGTTCTAGAGGATTACTTAGAATTCTGATTGCAGAATATAAAGTTTAAAGTATAAAGTAACAATCCTTACCAGGTTTCACATAGTAGATCTGACAGAAGAAGAAGCAGCAGAGACCCAGGCACAACTTTAACTGCATAAGTGAAGCTAATGCTCACAGAGTTCATGAAAGAAGAGGCGCTGCAGCAGAAACGTCTGGATCTGTGCACACAGGGTGACAGGCAGGAAGTGTGGAGCCTTCAAGTGACAGCTTCTAGGTGCTGCCTACCTGGACTCCTCCCCACTAGGGATAGGCAGCTTCAAGACAGCTGATTTCATTGCACCTTTAACTAACCATATACTGGCTGGAATCAGACAGCTGCAGTGGAACCTGTATTTCCACTTTACAGTATAATTTTTTCTGGGTGTTCTTGAGAAATGATCACCAATGACGACAGATTCCAGAGGGTGCTGTAATATGAATGGATGGATCAGAAGAGCAAATAGGTCAGGTAGGTTCTTACCAACCCAAGGGTCCATAGTTGAATGTCCCATTGTCTGATCAGCCTACTCTGATGCTGCCAAACAATAATGTAAGTTCACAGAGTTTTTTTATGAGGATTTTGAAGAGGATAAGCTTCAAAATCCACATCAGAATATTTCAAGCACTTTTTTCTTGTGGATTTTGTTTAAAAAAGAAAACAACATGAATATACAGTACCCTGAGGGCCCATTTAGATGTCAGTTTTCTTGTACGAGTGCTATCCGGGTTTTTCACAGATAGCATTCGTACCTATGATGGTCTTTGTGGCTGTTCACATATCTGATTTTTTTTCTCAGGTTTTAAAAAAAAAGTGGAGACATGTCCAATTTTGATCCGAGGGTTGGATCAAAATTTGGCAAAGCTCATCTTACATTTTTGCAGACTATCAGAAAGAAGGTGGGGAAACTTTTCTTTTTTTCTCCATGTATGAAAAGAACTGATGATGACACTTGAACCACACTCTGATTAAAAATAAATCAGTCCATTTTTCTTGTACATGGAAAATACTGACGTCTGAATGAGTCCTAAGAATTGGAGCCTCACACTTAAAATTCTTGCAATATGTTCACAGTAGAGTGCAGATTTCACTTCTGAATGTTGTAGATGTAACATCTGCAGCACACTACAGTACGAGCCAAGTGGTTGTTATTTTATCAAATCTGCACATTGCAGTAAGGCTGCGTGCACACTATGCGTTTTTCAAGCGTTTTTGCCACGGAATTTCCGCAACGAAAACGCTTATAAAACGCTTGGTAATACGTGCCCCATGGTCCACAATGATAATCTGCATGCGCTGTGCACATGCTGCGGAAATTTCCGCTGCGGATTATCATTGCGGAAAAATCCGCAGCATGTCCATTAATTTTGCGGACACGCAGCGTAATCGCCGCCATTGATTTGCATTGGACCGCGTGACATCCGCATCACTGCATCTGCACATGCGGATATCACACGGTTCAATGTGCGGATGGTACCCAGGTCTGGAGAAGATGAGACTCTCCTTCGGACCCGGGTACCATAGAACCTGTAAAAAAAATAATTTAAAATAAAAAATAAAGATTATACTCACCTTCCGATGTCCTCCTGGTGTTTTCTCCCCTCCGTCTGGTCTGCTGTATGGGTCGTGGTGTTGTGAAGGCCCAGCCATGATGTCAGTGAGTCATGTGACCTGTCACATGACTCAATGATGTCACCGCAGGTCCTTCACAACACCGGGAGCCGCCCAAGACACCGGACAAAACACTGGGAGGACATTGGAAGGTGAGTATAATCTTTATTTTTTATTTTTTACCATTCTTATTCTTTTTTTTTTTTAACTAACTTGGTCACACTACTATAAATCTATGCCGGTTGCATGGATTTATATAGTGTGACCAAGTTGTCAAGCACTTTTCCAAATGATGCTAAAATCGCTTGGAAAAGCACTTGATAACCCGCATGCAGAAATGCATGCAAAAAAGCTTGACAAACGCTTCTATCTGTAAGGAAAATCGCATGTAAAATGCGCATGCGTTTTTCCTGCCAGGGAGAAGCGGAAAAAATATGCAGCATTTCTGCATTGTGGGCACATAGCCTAACAAAACTGTGTGGAAATTGACTTGCGGTACAGGTGTAACAGTGCCCAGGGTGGTGGCCGTAGGCGAGTGTCATGTGTCCGACACCATGGCACATTACAGAAAAAATGAGAGTTCTGGATGTGTGTGTGTATGATGGCAGTGTTGCTATTGGTACCTTCACCTTCAGTCCAGTCCCGTTCCACTCCTCACCAGGTCTATTAGACTTCAAGACGAGGGCTCTAGGCACGTTCATGAATACAAGGCACTCTTTACTTGGCAACACACTGTAGTTACACAATGCAGCAGGCAGTGTACTTTGCAACTTCTTCTGTCTCATAAACAGGCACATTCTTATCGGTTTCGGGTGACGGCACTTTACATGTGTGCGGTAGACAAGCAGAGCAACTGGGATACACCTCCATCTTCCCGGTGCAGGGACACACGAGTCAATATGTTATGCTGCAAACCCTTCACCCAAACAGCAGTCTGTGATCCATTATCCAGGGCCTCCTTGGAGCCGCGTCCCTCTATCATGTCCTCAGCTGGGCAAGAACCTTCTCTCACCAGGGCCCCCCACATCTGGCCAACACTGAACTTGCGTCTTCCTTTCATTCTCCTAGTAATGGCTTCAACTGCTAGCCTGCTGAACTGGAGCTCAGCCGCCTCTAAAGTTCCTTCATGATTCTTGCTGCCTTGTGCCTCTCAGCTCCACACTAGCTCTGTTCCTTTCCAGATCTCTGCACACTCTCTTCTATTACATCGATCACTTCCTCAATCTCTCACTACCCAAAGATCCCCGATCCTCATCCTCCTCAATATGGGCTGTCCTTACAGTTAACACTGTCCCTGATGTCTGTTGCTGGGCAGACCTAACCTTTCAACCGATTCTATACAGAAGCAAAGAGGAAAACCGTGACATCTTGTAACCGTTGGTTAGCACTGCAGCCCCCAAGGAAATTACATTTTTTTTACCACAAGAAAACATATTTCACACATTTACATTAAACTCATTGATGTCTTCAGAGGAAAACATGACAGTTGGTCCACCTCCTAACACAGATTTTAATGCAATGTATAGTGTGAAATCAGAGATAAAGATGCATTAAAATCAACATGTAAAACATTCAGATTTTATTGCAAACTCCATGAATACTGCAACGGTCTTTTTTTTGCTACAGATTATGTCTTGCATGGATGTACCCTTGATACAGCTCATAGGTCAGCTCTCATTGCTTTCATATTCAACTCAAAACCCCCAGAAAGGCAAGAACTTATCCTTATCTAATTATCAGAAAATAAGGGATCCATGAACTGTAAGGCCACGTGCACACGTTAAGTATTTGGTGAGTTTTTTACCTCCGTATTTGTAATCCCAGTGTTTCTATATAAAAAAAAAAGCATTAAAAGCACAAAAAGCACAACAATCAGAGCAAATTTCTATTGTGTATTTTGCTTTGGAAACCTGCAGAAAAAAATGCAGCGGAAAAAGGTGCATTTTTTTGACATGCAAATATGAAAATATAGTTGAAAATACAAAAACGTGTCATTTCAAATTTCTTCTACTTATTTTGCCATATGGCTCTATTCAATCTTATATTGAAAGGTAATTTTTTTTTACTGTAATAGGCAACCACATTCCTCAACTGCAGAAATTAGTATAAAATGTGATCATTCCTCATGGAGCTTTCAACTGTATGAGTTGTAAGGGTGCATTAAAGATGCAAATGTTCTCTTCAGCCAAGTGGGCGTATACCACAACTTCTGTCAAAGAGGAGAATATCAAAGCACCCACAGAGATGTTCTGTGGTATACGCCCAGTTGTTGAAGGGGAAATTAGCATCTTTATTAGCGAGGGTATAATTTTAGAATGGAGGGGCACAGAAGGAAAAGAAAAACTGTTCCAGAATCAGTGGGACAGCAGCAAATGGAGGATGTACTCAGTGTAAACAAAAAAAAATCCATTGAAAAGTGCTTTTTAAGTATTCTAACATTTTCAAAGTATTTAAAGGATTTATTCAGGACTTTGTTTTTTTTATTACTATGGGCTTAAAAAGTAACAGGCAGGTAGTTTCCTGGGAGTGGTCAGTCCCAGGGATTTCCTGTCCTGCCCCACAGCACTCCCGAGATCCTTTACATTTCCCTCGCGTATTTTCCGGTTTGGCTTCCTTTGTATGTAAGGAATTAAGGCACACTCCTCAGTGTCTAGTTCGGGCCATAGGCCTTGAATGTTACAGGTATTCGGTACAGGAAATTCGGTACGACCTCATGCTGCCAGAACGCTATGTACTTCACGTGCCCCCAGTCCGCTGCTACTTGAACTCTAACTTGACACGAACCTCACACACTAACTCAGACTGACTAAAACCAGGAAATGGTTCCCATTTTTGTTTGACCATTTGCCTCCCATGCTGGGCTGGTCCCAAACATTTAACTGTATTTTATACTGTACACTAATAAGGCCCGCCACAGCCTATCTGCCATAATGTTCCTATCACTAACTAAGCTCTAAACTATGTTCTATACTGTCCCTACCATTGAGTTGAGTACCAGGTTTCCTTAGGCATTACCAATACAGTACCCATACCGCAGCATCAGCATTTATAACACTCTATGCATTTTACATCATAACATAAAAACACAATAAAACCTCATATTAGTATTCACACTACAATTGTTGTCTTCAGGGGAAGGTATATGACAGTCCCTGTCACACCCTTACACACTGCTGTCGTTTTCATACTAGCTTTATTTGTTAAGTAGTTCTACATGAAACGCAAATTAACAAGTAATATCTGAAATGATGTCATTGGTCTGTTTCAATGGGAAAAAAAATGTGCAAACTGTATAGAAGTGCCGTATGTATCTATTTAATAAAGACATGTTTCAGTTTCTCACAAAAATTATCCATTTTAAATAAAAAAAAAATCAGAATTTGATAAAAAAAAAAAAAAAGTTATTGCATATCGAAATCAAGAATGAAGTGGAAAAGTTGAAAATAATCTGAGCAAGCAGCATGAGTCAGACTGGCAGGAATGCAGCACAGAGAGTTCCCATGGCATTACTTCACTGTTAGGAGACCATGTGATTTACAAGAATAATCCGAGTGTAACTGATCGCACCAACAACAGTTTACATTGTGCCCACAATGACAATCCTAGTTCAGTTATAAGAGTCTACCTGTGAACAATTCCAGGTGAAATGGGCTCTCCACTTTGGGCAATCATTACAGGTTAGAAAGCTCTTTTGACAATAAACTTTGAGGAATAATAAATCTGTTAAAAAACCTGGCAGTATTTCCCTGCAGTGCCTCCACAGGGGAAATTAAGTATTACACAGTGCCCATTCAAATTATTGGGATATCTGTGTAATGCAGGATAAGACAGGTCCTCCAGAGTGAGAGATGCTCTTTCTAACCACTCTCCATGCTGCCAACAGCAGGATCCTGAGAAGAGGAGCCCCCACTATATACACAGAATTCCCTGATAGGGTGCACAAAATGGGTTTTTTAAACTAGACAGCCCTTCTAAAACCCCTGTGCCCACATGATTAGTGTCAGCTATTTCCACTTATGAATAGTGTCAACCAGAATGGTTAAACTCTGCTGTCCTTTAGGTAAGTGTCTATGAGCCGCCGACAAGTTGTAGACCTAACACCCCATACACTTTAGACAGCTGCCTGCCACATTGTCCATCATCTCTCCTACACACAAGATCACTAGATCTACCGAGAGCACCTCTGTTCTCTATGAGAGAGCCGCTGCTAGACATCTCTGACAGCAGCTTACAGTGATGAGCCAAAGGGTAACAATTAGTGATGAGTGAGTATGTTCGGTTAACCCTTTCGCCGAGTATACTCGGCCGAGCACCGAGGGGAGGAGTCCTGAGGAGATAATTTGCATATTCCCACTGCATTTTGGGGTAAGTGAAGAGTCTCCGCGAGCTCAAAGAACACTGGATTTTGGCTGTTGGAGCTGAAAAGAGGACATCGGTAAACCAGGGGAGGAGTCCTGAGGAGATAATTTGCATATTCCCACTGCATTTTGGGGTAAGTGAAGAGTCTCCGCGAGCTCAAAGAACACTGGATTTTGGCTGTTGGAGCTGAAAAGAGGACATCGGTAAACCAGGGGAGGAGTCCTGAGGAGATAATTTGCATATTCCCACTGCATTTTGGGGTAAGTGAAGAGTCTCCGCGAGCTCAAAGAACACTGGATTTTGGCTGTTGGAGCTGAAAAGAGGACATCGGTAAACCGCGCGCCTACCGGCGCGCGCATTTTGAAGCTTTTTTTTTAAGCTTTTTTCACTGTTTTCAGAACATTAACAATAAGAACATGGAAGAGTCCAGGAGCCATTTGGTGAGCTGCATATCCTGCTGCATGTTCACAGACTTGCTAGTGGAAAAGCCAGACTTCACATGCCAGAAATGCAAGCTTGTGTCCCTGTTGGAGGAAAAGTTGCGAAATCTAGAAGAGAGGTTAACTACCTTGAAAATCATTAAGGAAGGTGAAGAGTTCTTAGACAGAGCAGAATTATCTCTTCATGATTCAGAAAGAGAAGAAATTCGAACTGCACCTGACGAAACAGAGGAATGGAAGCATGTGACCCACAGAAGCAGGAGGATCGAGAGGCAGTCAGCACCCATACTGCTCAGGAACCAGTACCAGGCTCTCACACAGGAGAACCATGAAGAAATACAGCAAGATAAGACTTTGCCAGCAATGAATGACCTTGTAAGCCCTCAGAATCCTCCTGGATGGAGAAAGAAGTATGTTGTGAAGAAAAAACGGAGAGTGGTGGTCATGGGGGATTCCCTGTTAAGAGGAACAGAGGCCGCTATCTGCAGACCAGACATAACCTCAAGAGAAATGTGCTGTCTTCCAGGAGCAAAAATTAAAGATGTGTCTGACAGGATATCAAGACTCTTCAGACCCACAGATCACTACCCATTCCTGCTAATACATGTGGGGACAAATGACACCGCAAGAAAGGACCTGGCAACCATCTGCAGTGACTTTGAAGACTTAGGCAAGAAAGTGAAAGAATTGGGAGCGCAGGTGGTCTTCTCATCCATCCTCCCAGTGGATGGCCATGGAACAATGAGGTGGAATAAGATTCTACAGGTGAACAACTGGCTACGTCGATGGTGCCGTCAACAAGGATTTGGATTTCTGGATCATGGAATGAATTACCTATACGATGGACTACTTGCTAGAGATGGGGTGCACCTTACGAAGACTGGAAAACATGTATTTGGAAGTCGCCTTGCTACACTCATCAGAAGAGCTTTAAACTAGAACAATGTGGGAAGGGAAGCAAAAGGCCAGAAAAAGCCATACAGCTGACAAATACTATTGAGATCTCTGCTACTGGAAGTGGAAAAGAAGAACAAAGACAAAAAAATCTAAATAATAAAAATATGGGAGGAAGAGAAACCAATCACAAACTAAAATGTTTTTATACAAATGCACAAAGCATGGGCAACAAACAAGGAGAATTGGAACTACTAATGCAGGAAAAGGAATATGATGTCATTGGAATCACTGAAACTTGGTGGGACGATACACATGATTGGAATAAAAGGCTAAAAGGATACAACTTATTTGCAAGAAACAGACTTGATAAACGAGGAGGAGGTGTTGCATTGTATGTTAGAAAAGCGTATATCTGCACAGAGATTGAAGCTTCAGAGACTGGGAGTTCTGTGGAAACTGTTTGGGTAAGAATACAAGGAGAGAACAACGGAAAGGACACCATTGTAGGCATTTACTACAGGCCACCTGGGCAAGCTGAAGATATGGATGAACTCTTTATGTATCAAATGACCAAGTTCTCCAAAAAATATGACGTAGTGGTCATGGGAGATTTCAACTATCCAGACATTTGTTGGGAATCTCTCTCAAGTAAAACTAACAGGTCAAGCAAATTCTTATCCTCTCTTGCTGACAACTTTATCTTCCAAAAGGTAGGGGAGAAAACAAGGGGATCTGCTACTTTGGATCTAATCCTTATAAACAGGGAGGAAATGGTTGAGGAGGTAAAGGTGGCTGGGACCCTAGGAGGCAGCGATCATGCTATTATAGAATTTTGGATAACTAGAGGAGGAAGACATGTGAAGACTCAAACTTCAAGGTTAGATTTTAGAAAGGCAGATTTTAAGAGACTCAGAAAGAGAATAGGAGGGATCCAATGGCTGGATGTCCTTAAGGACAAAAATGTCCAGGAAGGATGGGAAATTTTTAAAAATGAGATTCTCAAAGCACAATCGTTAACAATCCCGAAAAGTAGGAAGAATGGGAAGCATTTAAGGAAACCAGGATGGATGAACACAGAACTTAAACACATGCTAAAAAGAAAGAAAGAAATGTTTATTAAATGGAAAGAGGGAGGCATATCTAAAGAAGATTATAATGCAGTCTGCAGATCCTGCAGGGCACGTATCAGGTTAGCTAAAGCTGACAATGAATTAAGGCTTGCAAGAGATGTCAAAAGCAATAAAAAAGGATTTTGGGGGTATGTCAAAAGTAAAAGAAAAGTCAAAGATGCTATAGGATTTTTACAGGATGAAAATGGAGAAATGGTAAGAGAGGATGTTGAGAAGGCCGAACTTTTTAATTCCTATTTTGCATCTGTTTTCTCTCAGAAAGAAAATGTAACATCAACTGATCTTCACTGTCCTTTTAAAGGAATAGAGGAATCCAAGTTATCAGTAAACAGAAAGATTGTGAGGGAATATTTAGCTAACATAAATGAGTTCAAGTCTCCAGGTCCAGATGAATTACACCCCAGAGTACTGAAGGAGATTGTAGAAGAAATTTTAGAACCACTCTCCATAATCTTTGAAAATTCTTGGAGAACAGGAGAAGTCCCAGAAGACTGGAGAAGAGCAAATGTTGTTCCTATCTTCAAAAAGGGGAAGAAGGTGGACCCAGGGAACTATAGGCCGGTGAGTCTGACTTCTATACCAGGAAAGATCTTTGAACAAATTATTAAACAACATGTATGTAAGTACATGGATAAGAATGAAGTGATTAACCAGAGTCAGCATGGGTTTGTAACTAACAAGTCATGTCAGACTAACTTAATTTCCTTCTATGACAGAATCACTGACTGGGTGGATCAGGGAAATGCTGTAGATATAGTATATCTTGACTTCAGTAAAGCATTTGACAAAGTATCTCACATCATCCTTATTGAAAAAATGACCAAGTATGCAATGGACCAGGCAACTGTTAGGTGGATTCATAACTGGCTTAGTGATCGGACTCAAAGGGTGGTTGTAAATGGCTTCACATCCAGCTGGATGAATGTCTCAAGTGGGGTACCACAGGGCTCCGTCCTGGGACCTGTATTGTTCAACATCTTTATCAATGATTTAGATGAAGGAATTGAGGGTAAACTGATTAAATTTGCTGATGACACAAAGCTAGGAGGGATAGCTAATACTAGAGAAGAGAGAGAGAGGATTCAAAAAGACCTAAATAAACTGGAGCAGTGGGCAGCAACCAACAGAATGGTTTTTAACCGGGAAAAATGCAAAGTACTACATCTGGGCAATAAAAATGAAAAAAGCATATACAGAATGGGAGGAATAGAGCTAAGCAACAGTACATGTGAAAAAGACTTAGGTATACTAATAGATCATAGACTGAACATGAGTCAACAGTGTGATGCAGCAGCAAAAAAGGCAAATACAATTCTGGGATGTATTAACAGAAGCATACAGTCTAGATCACGTGAAGTCATTATCGGTCTTTACTCCTCTTTGGTCAGACCTCATCTGGAATACTGTGTACAGTTTTGGGCACCACATTTTAAAAAAGACATCGACAAACTGGAGCAAGTTCAGAGAAGAGCGACCAGAATGGTGACTGGTCTGCAAACCATGTCCTATGAGGAACGGTTGCAGGATTTGGGAATGTTTAGCTTGCAAAAAAGAAGACTGAGAGGAGACTTAATAGCTGTCTACAAATATGTCAAGGGCTGTCACATTGTAGAAGGATCATCTTTATTCTCATTTGCACAAGGAAAGACTAGAAGCAATGGGATGAAACTAAATGGGAGGAGACACAGATTAGATATTAGAAAAAACTTTTTGACAGTTAGGGTGATTAATGAGTGGAACAGGCTGCCACGAGAGGTGGTGAGTTCCCCTTCAATGGACGTCTTCAAACAGAGGCTGGACAGACATCTGTCTGAGATGATCTAGTGAATCCTGCTTTGAGCAGGGGGTTGGACCAGATGACCCAGGAGGTCCCTTCCAACTCTACCATTCTATGATTCTATGATTCTATGAATATTTATAGCGTGCTCGGGCTTTAAGTTTTCGTCGCTCCATGAACATGATTTGCGACTGTTTGACCGATTTAATATATGTGAGGAATGCTGGAAAAACAGGCATTCCTCACATGTATTAAATCTGTCAAACAGTCGCAAATCATGTTCACGGAGCGACGAAAACTTAAAGCCCGAGCACGCTATAAATACTCGGTGCTCGGCCGAGTATACTCGGCGAAAGGGTTAACCGAACATACTCGCTCATCACTAGTAACAATGTTTTGAACTTTTGACTTTCAGGTTCCATATCTCACCACCCACTATTTCTTCTAACGTGAGACTACCATCATTTTATAGACAATCATCTTGGCCATGTCATACATAAATTTGACTTGCAACTATTTAACATATGATTAGTCATGCAGATTCTTGTCATGTCACTGCGTTGTTACTGACAAATCAATCATGAAAAAAAAAATCAATGTGTGTGCATGAGATTTCTCAAATCTCAGACTTTGTTGCTTAAAATCTGTATAAAAAATGTAGCAAAAAAATGCTGCATAAATGCATGTGAACATAGCCGAAAGCTGGTATGTAGAAGGTACTGAAAGCACTGCTAGGCTGCAAGGAGCCAGGACACAGGAAAACTAAGAGACTTCATACCAAGACAGAGGTGTGTGTCTTGGTGGGTCTTCTATAGAAAGATACTCACATTGGAGAACGCCAGGCCACTTGCAAAATCTGGTGTGGAGCACAACAGAGAGCAGCGACCATAGGAGAAGGTGATGAAGCCCTGCTGAGCTAAGGTGGATACGTAACAAAGTCATTTCATACAGCTGTCGACTATGCAGAATATTCTTTTGTGGCTGCAACTGTTTTCCCTCCCAAGAGATGCGGCAGCAGTGATAGAGGTGCAGATACCAGAGAGGAGAAAATGCAGTGCCGGAGACTGTATCAAACATAAAAGGTTTATTTTCATGCCATAACATGACTGTGTAATTACAAGGGAAACAGATAGGGTCTCTGCATGCTGTGGGCATGACCCTGCTAGAACTTGTTACAGCTCCTGTCTAGCTGCGAGATAATAGTGAAGCGAACTCCACAGGAATGGGGAATATAATAGTGGAATTCTTCTCTGCAGCGACATGTGAAAGAGTCTGCAGGTAGCGGAGCTGGAGGGCGGCTGGAGAGTCGGACATGATAACAGCTGCTTCTTTCAGGGCACGAGAGGCGTTCATCTCCCCCTCGGCTGCCACCACCTGTACAGAACACAATATGAGGACATCTGGTTAACACGGCAGGCTTCTCGCATCACTGCTACCATTGATAATGGTCCAACTTTTACTTTTTTTTTTTTAATGGCTACCAAAATTGTGAAATAATAAAAGCAATACTAAGCACCTATATTTTTTGCCAGTGATCCAGATCTATGTTTACATGCGGTCAACATGTGACCGCTGCAGTAAATCACTGGCCGCAGTGGTCACATGCCATACTACTGGTATCAGCACTCATGACATTAGTGTGACATGTGACTGCATATAAGCAGGGACCAGGGGGGTAAAAAATATCAGCACCAGCGTGCTCCAGGTCTGCATTCAGAAGTTTTCAGATCTAGATTTACCATAATGCATTAGTGTACACACTGCTACATTGCACACAGAGTAGTGATAAGCGAGTATGTTCTGTTAACCCTTTCAGGTTATCTTCTGCCTAAGAAACAGACATTCCTCACATGTATTAAAGCTGTCAAACAGTCGCAAATCATGAGCACTGAGTGACTAAAACATAACACCTGAGCACGCTGAAGATACTCGGAAAACACCCGAGCATGCTCGTAAATCTCGAGTAACGAGCATGCTCGCTCATCACAAACACAGAGGACAATGATGAAAACTTAGGTTTACAGTGTTTCACTCTACTGAGGCTGTCCGAGGTCAGACAGTCTTTCGAGACGGGATGGAGATGTCAGGTGGCAGATACTTACTAAACCATCCACTGCGCTAGGTAGGCGACTTAAAGGGGTTTTCCCACAAACAAAAGTTCATTTTAATCAATAGATCTTGGAATAATAATAATTTCCACAATTGGATGTGTTTAAAAAAAATGCTCCTGTGCTGAGATAATCTTATAAATGTGCCCCTGCTGTGTACTGTGTAATGGCTGTGTATGACCGTGCAGGAACATGGTCTGATCATACCACAGCTCCTGGGCAGAGGGAAGCAAAATACAGACAGGAAATCATTAGATCACGGATGATTCTTTTTGTGAGGTAAAACATTTCTCTGCCCGTTTTTAAGCAATGTTTTACTTCAAAGAAAGAATCAGCTGCTTTCCGTGCTGTAATGTCTGTATACTCTTTTGCTTCCCTCCTGCCCAGGAGCTGTGGTATGATCAGACCATGTCCCTGCCCGGTCAGACACGGCCATTACACAGTACACAGCAGGGGCACATTTATAAGATTATCTCAGCACAGGAACATTTTATTTAACACATCCAATTGTGGAAATTATGATTATTCCAATAACTATTGATTACAATGCACTTTGTTCATGGGAAAACGCTTTTAAGATGTTTACGCGTACCTGTTGCCTCCTTGGCCTTGATGGTCAGCTGTACTGTTGTGACCGTCGTTGTGATCTGTGCTGGAAACCTGTGCATGCACCATGTGCTCTTGGCTATTACTGGGACTGTATCTGTAAAGTCGCGATAGTCTGTGTCGAAAAGAGGCAGGGTTTATGAAAATCCGCCTAAAATGGGCATTACTGGGTGGGACTTAAAACACCTATTTCCCTAATACTAATTGTTTCAGTACAGTCAGAGCACTAAAATTCACAATTGGAACAGACTACAGGGCCGATTTATAAAACTGTTTGAAATGTTGCAATTAATTAGCGCAACTCCCAGCTGCGCAATATTTTGCAAATTTTTCCCATTATTACACCATGCTAAACCCCAAAAATAGGCCGGACAAAATTGTTGGCACCCTCAACTTAATGTTTGGTTGCACACCCTTTGGAATAAATAACTGCAATAAATCACTACCTATGACCATCAACAAGCCTCTGGAATTTTGGACTTCTCTTTTTTTTGCAAACTTCCAGGTCTCTCATATTTGAAGGGCGCCTTCTCCCAACAGCAATTTTAAGATCTCTTTACAGGAAATCAACGTGTATAACAAAACAAATGTGATTGCAATAATTTTCTGGGAGAAATACTTCACTTTCTGGAACAATTTCAAGGGTGCCAACACTTTCGGCCATAACTGTCCTATTTGTTTCAATAGCCAATTGAACAAGGGTAATTTCGGTAATCTGATCATCTTTCTATTCCCTGGTGAAGGATATAAAAGGAAACCTGTGTATTATATAGTGACAGTAATATTTGGTGGTCAGACAAAAAATAGTCCTTAGACAATCTGAACTACCCCCTTCTGCAGAATTGGTGGCACATGCAGGAATAGTGGTGTGCATATTGCATACCTATCTATTATTATAATCATATATTGTGTATATGTTATCATTATTACATGCTTGTATATGGGGTGAGGATGCCAATGAAACTGCACATGACAGTAAGTTATTACAATGATCTTTAGTGCGATGCCAGCTACCTGGCAGTAGTGACTGGTTCCCTGGCACAGATCCTGTACACAGTTTAATGATGTAATTTACAACAGTCGGAGTTGAATTACAGGTGACTTACTGGCTATAAGCCATAAAAACAACGTGCACTGTTCACATACAGGAATAATCATCAGAAATGCTGACATCAGTCCTGTCGGCGGAGATCATCCAGGTCTGAGAAAAGTAACTTTCGGCTGTCTCTGGTGTACCTGGCCTGGGCTCATATCAACAGGAACTGTCTAATCCTGTCATTTATTCCTGGGTAGATAGAACCACCCTAGGGGAGCTGCCTCAAAATATCTGCTTGCTGTCAGGAAATAGAAACATACCTATTTAACACAGAAGCAGAAAACCAGAACAGAACCTAACACTACTCACAGTTAAGTATTTTGAATGATACCATTCATTTTATCATGTGACGCACTGGAAAGCAGGAAAAAAAAAATTCCAAGTGCGTTGAAATTGTAAAAAAAAAAATAGTTTTTGGAGTTTTTTTATTTACCATTTTCACTATAAATTAAAACTGAACTGGCAATATGATTCTCCAGGTCAGTATGAGGACGCAGATACCAAACATGTATAGCTTGGGGCTTTTTTTTAATTTTTAGTGGTGGAAAGAAAAAATTGGAAATTTGTAAAAAAAAAAAAAAAAAACATTTTGCTTGTGTCGCCATATTCCGAGACACGGAATGTTTTTAATTTTGGGAATATGGGGCTTATTTTTTGCACCCTGTGCATACTTTTTACTGTTGCCATTTAGAGGTAGATACGATGTTTTGATCACCTCTTATTGCATTTTATTGCAATGTTGTGGTGGCCAAAAAACGGTAATTCTGGCGTTTCGATTTTTTTCTCATGATGCCTTTTACTAAATGGATTAATTCATTTTAGATTTTGATAAATCACAGCGATACCAAATACATCTTTTCTTTTTGTGTGTTTTATTTTTAATGGGGCAAAAAAAGAGGGGTTATTTGAACCTTTGAATTTTTATTTTTTTTTAAATATTTTTAAACATTTTTTTTTTATTTTTTACTGTATTTAATAGTCCCCTTAGGGGACTTGGAGCTGCGATTGTCTGATCGTTTTTGCATCAACACTGCTATGTATAGTCAAAATCACGGTCTCCTATGAACGCCAGATAGAGGCCGGCATTTACAGGCATACTGGCATGACAGGCACTGGGATCTTCAGCAGACCCACGGCTTTGATGGCAACCCATTGGCACCCCGCGATCACGTCACAGGCGTGTCAATGGGTGGGTGGAAATACGAGCCCCCCACCCCCGCCGGCGTTGTATTAAATACTGCTGTCAGAGGGTCTATCAAAAAATGTCAGAAACAAAATCCTACAATCTACTGTGTTTAGGATATGTGCACAAAGGACCCATAAAAAATGCAATATGTCTACTATGATGTACATCAGAAAAATGGAGTAGATAATAGCTGGCATAGATTTCATTTTCAGGCACAAAAATGCACCACATATATTAAGAGGCATGCGCATCTTAATAAATTTGGCACACTTTAGCCCCAGTGTGTTTTTTGTTTTTTTGGATGGAGACACAGTGTTTCATTGTGGTTATTACAGGCAACACACTGGGCCTAGATCATCATCGGTCCTTGTGGCCCATAGCAACCAATCACAGCTCAGCTTTAATTTTTTAAACTGCTCTAGTAAAATGAAAGCTGCGCTGGGATTGGTTGCTATGGGTAACAAAGACCATTATACTAAGAGACAGTTTTCATAAATCTTCCCCCCCATATGCGTGCGTGGCATATAGAAGCCTGGGCATAGTGACAGAGGATGGTTGCTGTATAACACAGCTGGCATTTGTGATGTCTATGAACATCTGCCAAGCATGGCACTATATAACTGAAAGTCCGACTCCTGATGAGACAAATGACATCTAATACCTTTGCTCTGGCCTCACGGGCTGCTTCTGCCTCAGCGGCCATTGCTCTCTGCAATGATGAAGGCAGTTTGACGTCCTTTATTTCCACACGCTCCACTTTAATCCCCCATTCTTTTGTAGCATCGTATAAGATTCTCTGCGGATACAACAGTAATGGCAGAAGTATATAATTACCGTCCTCTTACATATCATTAGAATGGAGAAATATATAAAAGGCCTTGAAAGACCACCTTAAAGATTATGACATGGCAAAAAAATATTTTTACATATTAGTGGCTACCATTTAATAAAAAAAAAATGTGCAAAAGTTTTAGTTTACAATCTTTGCTGCTTCAATCAGCCCCATTTCAGACCCTTTTCTATGGAACCTGATCTAAGTTTCCGATTTTTCTCTTGTGCGAGTGTCTCTCCAGTAATACAGGCTGGATGTGAGATCTGTGTCAATCCAGGATACTGCTGTCTTCATTGCTCATATCAGCACATCTTCTATCCAACACTATTCATGTGCTTTCCTCCATGTCTATAGCTTGTTTTTTTTGGTTTGTGGTCTTTGAGGCTTCTGGATATTTCTCCCCACAACAAGGCTGATCTGTCTACGTCCCTGCTTGTCTTGCTATCTCTAACACTGAGAGAAGGGAAGGAGGGTCAGAGTGTGAGCTCTAATGGAAATAAAACATTTTTAATGAAGTCTTTTTAGAATGTTGCTGAACTTTACACTTAGTAAATTTACAAAACAACTGTGCGAAGATGTACATAGCCTTTAACCCCTTTACAACCCAAGGTGGTTTGCACGTTAACGACCAGGCCAATTTTTACAATTCTGACCACTGTCACTTTATGAGGTAATTACTCTGGAACGCTTCAACGGATCCCCCTGATTCTGAGATTGTTTTTTCGTGACATATTGTACTTCATGATTGTGGTAAAATTTCTTCGATATCACTTGCGTTTATTTGTGAAAAAAACAGAAATTTGGCAAAAATTTAGAAAATTTTGCAATTTTCAAAATTTGAATTTTTATGCCCTTAAATCAGAGAGATATGTCACACAAAATAGTTAATAAATAACATTTCCCACATGTCTACTTTACATCAGCACAATTTTGGAACCAACATTTTTTTTGATTAGGGAGCGATAAGGGTTAAAAGTTGACCAGCGATTTCTCATTTTTCCAACAAAATTTGCAAAACCATTTTTTTAAGGACCATATCATATTTGAAGTCACTTTGAGGGGTCTTTATGACAGAAAATACTGAAAAGTGACACCATTCTAAAAACTGCACCCCTCAAGGTGCTTAAAACCACATTGAAGAACTTTATTAACCCTTTAGGTGCTTCACAGGAATTTTTGGAATGTGGAAGAAAAAAATGAACATTTAACTTTTTTCACAAAAATGTTACTTTAGACCCAATTTTTTTTATTTTCGCAGGGGTAACAGGAAAAAATGGACTCCAAAATTTGTTGTGCAATTTCCCCTGGGCACGCAGATATCCCATATGTGGGGAAAAAACACTGTTTGGGCGCACGGTAGGGTTCGGAAGGGAAGGATCGCCATTTGACTTTTTGAAAGTAAAATTTGCTAGAATAATTAGATGACGCCATGTTGCATTTGGGGAGCCCCTGATGTGCCTAAACAGTGGAAACCCCCCATAAGTGACACCATTTTGGAAACCAGACCCCTCAGGGAACTTATCTAGATGTGTGGCGAGCACCTTGAACCCCCAGGTGCTTCACAGAAGTTTATAATATTGAGCCGTAAAAATAAAATTTTCACATTTTTCCCACAAAAATGTTTTTCAGCCCCCACTTTTGCATTTTCATAAGGGTAACAGGAAAAATTGCACCATGCAGTTTGTTGTGCAATTTCTCCTGAGTAAGCAGATACCCCATATGTGGGGGAAAACCACTGTTTGGGCGCAAGGCAGGGTTCGGAAGGGAAGGAGCGCCATTTGACTTTCTGATTGTAAAATTTGTATGAATAATTAGCGGAGGCCATGTTGCGTTTGGAGAGCCCCTGATGTGCCTAAACAGTGGAAACCCTCCACAAGTGACACCATTCTGGAAACTAGACCCCTCAGGGAACTTATCTAGATGTGTGGTGAGCACCTTGAACCCCCAGGTGCTTCACAGAAGTTTATAACATTGAGCCGTAAAAGTAAAATTTTCACATTTTTCCCACAAAAATGGTTTTCAGTCCCCAATTTTGCATTTTCATAAGGGTAACAGGAGAAATTGCACCATGCAATTTGTTGTGCAATTTCTCCTGAGTAAGCAGATACCCCATATGTGGGGGAAAACCACTGCTTGGGCATACGGCAGGGTTCGGAAGGGAAGGAGCACCATTTGACTTTTTCATTGTAAAATTTGCTTGAATAATTAGCAGATGTGCCTAAATAGTGTAAACCCCCCACAAGTGACACCATTTTGGAAACCAGACCCCTCAAGGAACTTATCTAGATGTGTGGTGAGCACCCTGAACCCCCAAGTCCTTTACAGAAGTTTATAACATGGAGCCGTGAAAATAAAAAAATCAAACTTTTTCCACAAAAATTATGTTTTAGCCCCAATTTTTTTATTTTCACAAGGGTAAGAGGAGAAAAAGGACCCCAAAAACTTTTGTGGAATTTCTCCTGAGTACACCAATACCCCATACGTGGGGAAAATACAGTGTTTGGGCGCACGGCAGAGTTCAGAATGGAAGGAGCACTGTGTGACTTTTTGAAAGCAAAATCGGCTGGAATCGAGAACGGACGCATTGTCACATTTGGAGAGCCCCTGAAGTGCCTAAATAGTGGAAACTCCCCACAAGTGACCTCATTTTGGAAACTACACCCCTCAAGGATTTTATCAAGGGGTATAGTGAACATTTTGAACCAAGAGGTACGACACAGAATTTGATAACATTAGGTCATCATATTGAATAAGTTGTCATTAGTCTTGAGCGCAAGTGCTCGCTACTTGAGTTTGCATCGGGTACTCAGGTATTCACTATGTATCAAGGGTGCTCGAGTGACATGCTCGAGTCCCCGCCCGCATGTTTCACGGTTATTAGACACCCCAAAAAAAACATGCGGGGATCGCTCGTGCATGGCAGGCAATCCCCGCAAGTTTTCTTTGGCCGCGAAGCATATGGGGCGAAGACTCGAGCATGTCACTCGAGCACCCACGATATTCAATGCATACCCGAGCACCCGATGCAAACTCAAGTAGCGAGCACTTGCGCTCAACACTAGTTGCCATATCGTCATCTTTTTTTTTCTTTTTACTTTTGAAAAAAATCCCAACCCTAACCCTAACCCCAACCCTAACCCTACCCTAGCCCAACCCTAACCTCAACCCTAACCTCAACCCTAGCCCAACCCTAACCCCAACCCTAACCCTAGCCCAACCCTAACCCTAGCCCAAACCTAACCCTAGCACAACTCTAACCCCAACCCCAACCCTAACCCTAGCACAACCCTAACCCGAGAGTTTATTTTTTACGCCGCTCCTCGTGCGGTATAAGTGATTAGACGACTTTATTCTTCGGGTCGGTGCGACTGCAGAGATACCAGAATCATATTGGGTTTTTATGATTGACAGCTGTCACACACTAAAAGACGCATTTTTTTGTAAAATCTAGTTTAAGCTTCGCCATGTTTTGAGAGATATAATTTTTCCATATTTTAGCCGACAAAGTCATGTGATGGCTTGTTTTTTGCGGGATGAGTTGACGTTTTTATTGGTGCCATTTTTAGGCACGTGACATGTTTTGATCGCTTTCTATTCCAATTTTTGGGAGGCAGAATAAACAAAAACCAACAATTCAGGAATTGTTTTTTAAAAAAAATTTTTATTCTGTTCCGCGTGTGGTAAAATTGATAAGGTAGCTTTATTCTTCAGGTCAGCACGTTTACAGCGGTACCACATTTATATAGTTTTTCTATGTTTTGGTGCTTTTACATAATAAAAGCAATTTTATAGAAAAAATAACTTTTTTACTTTTCGGTTGATGGAGCTGTATGGCGGCTTGTTTTTTGCGGGACGATATGACGTTTTCAGCGGTACCATTTTTATTTATATTCATCTTTTTGATCACGTGTTATTCCATTTTTTGTTTGGCGGTATGATGATAAAGCATTGTTTTTTGCTTCGGTTTTTTTTTTTTTTTTTTTACCGTGTTCACTGAAGGGGTTAACTAGTGGGACAATTTTATAGGTCAGGTCGTTCCGGACGCGGCGATACCAAATATGTGTACTTTTATTGTTTGTTTGTTTTTTTTTTATAATAATATTTATTGATGGGTACATTATATTTTTATTTTTGGTGGATTATTATTTTTTTTATATTTTTACAATTTTTTTTTTTTTTTCACTTTCTGACAGTTTTTTTATTTTTATACTTTGTCCCACTATGGTACTTTCACTTTTTTTATCCTGATCGCCTGCATAGCACAGGAATGGAGCACCATCCCTGTGCCATGCAGGCTGTCAGAGCAGCACAGTGAGAAGATAGTTTGATCATGCGCTGCGCATGACCAAAAAATCTTGCTGCTGTCTGGTGACCCGGATGTTGTCATGATGACATCGGGTGGTCATGGCAACATCCGGGAAGCCACGGCAAACAGCGCTGGAGGCCGGAAGAGGAGGTGAGTATCGCGATCACCTCCCCTAAGCCACCGCAATGCTGCGATCGACTTCGATCGCAGCATTGCGGGGGTTAATGTGTCGGGAGTGGTGCGGGACAGCTCCCTGCACATAGCACCGGGTGTCAGCTGTGACAATCAGCTGACACCCGGCGGCGATCGCGCCCGCACAGCCTGTGTGCGCACGCGATCACAATGACGTATCAATAAGGGTCAGGCTCTTAAAGCCCAGGGCACAGACTCGTATTAATACGTCTTGGGCTTTAAAGGGGTTAAAATAAGCCAAATACTGGTGGCCAGGGCAGTGGGACAATCTGCATTCTGTAGGTAGACCTGGCAATACGTGTTTGATTTCTCTGAAGCTCTACTGCAGGAGAAAAATAAAGACTTATTTTGGAGCCCCAGTGATCCAAAAAATTAGTTCTTGAACCCAGGAATGGATCAGAGGCCCATGCTTGACCTCCCATCCATCACTTGTCTATGGGAATTTTTGGAAATATCTGTCCACTGTACACTGCTGTTTCCAACAATCCCACAGATGAAATTGTTAGAACTCTCCTGTTAGGTTTTTTCTATTTTGCTGGTCACATGACCTTTTTTGCCTATTTAATCCTGCTCCGCCCTTCTGGCCATGCTGGACTTCATTGTAATTTCTACTCTTAAGCTAGCCAGGTGCTTTGTAACCTTTCTCAGTCAGTTTAGCTAGGTCTTTTGACCTCTATGTTCTATGTTGTTTGTTTGTCTTTTTACTGCTACAATTTCTGCTAGGAGGTGTCCATCTTTCTCCCAGTCCCTAGTTCTTATAGGGATCCCTCCCTCACATCTATAGGTCTTCGTTCAGACTAGCTGAGGACTTTAGCGGGTCTGATCGCAGGATCAGGTTCCTCGTTACATCGTAGGGATCTAGCTTAGTTCTATTGTAGGGACAGATCTCCTGTCTTTCCTTAGTGCTTGTAGCCTATCATAACAGTAAGTCCAGCCCAAATATATCTCTAAGGAAAGACCTCCCGTTTCCATCATGGTGTCGGTTCAGGATTTGGCTCAGCGCCTGCAGGGACTCTCTCTGGAGGTGGCCGAGCTCCAACAACACGTGAGTAGCTGTTCTGGAGCGCATTTTGTGGAGCCAAAGGTACGATTGCCTGATTTATTTTTTGGTGAACAACAAGATTTTTTTTCCTTTAAAAATGCTTGTTTATTGTATTTTCGTTTGAGACCCAGATCCTCTGGTGATGAATCACAGCGCATAGGGTTCATAATGTCACTTTTGCGCAAAGAACCTCAGGGATGGGCCTTTTCTCTCCAACCTAGTGATCCATGCTTTAGATCAGTGGATAGTTTTTTTTCTGCTTTGGGGTTGTTGTAGGATGATCCTGATCGTGTCTCATCAGCTGAGACGGAATTGAGACTTTTGAGGCAGGGATCAGGTAATGTGGAAAATTATTGTACTCACTTCCGTCGGTGGTCTGCTCAGGTGGGGTGGAATGATTCAGCTCTGAAAAGTTTGTTTCTTGCTGGGCTAGGTGAAAGGGTTAAGGATCTGCTTATTGCTTATCCTACACCTGGAAACTTGCAGGAGGCAATGCAATTAGCTATACGGGTGGACAGGAGACTGCGTGCAAGGGTTAATGAGAGTAAATCCTTTGCCATGTCAGCTCCTAGTCTTGAGAGGGTCTGTACTGACATTGGAGAGCCGATGGAGATTGGGGCGATGTCACCCCGCTCTCAGGAAAAAGACCGCAGGTTTTCTGAAGGTTTGTGCTTTTATTGAGGAAAATCTGACCATTTCATTAAGAACTGTGTGCTTCGTATGAACAAAGAAGAAAAAAAAAAGGTCAGTTACGCCCGTATAGCCTGTTTAAACACTAAGGGGGTATTTCTTTCTGCTACTACTGCAGCTCAGGAAGAATTAATTGAATTTCGGGTATTTGTGGATTGTGGTTCTACTCTGAATGCGATTGATGGGGGATTCTTGGAAAAACTTAAATTAAAACCCAAACCTTTGTCATCCCCTATTTCCGTGGTTTCTGTCGATGGCTCTCCCTTGAAATGTGTTACTCACAAGGTTTATGAATTTCCCCTCACTATTAATGGTATTCACCAAGAAAATTTGGATTTGGTAGTATTAAATAATTTGCCTTCTCCAGTAGTTTTGGGGTTACCCTGGTTAAAATTGCACAATCCTGTACTGGATTGGTCTACTAATGAAACTAAGTCCTGGAGCCCTAAGTGTTATGACAAGTGTTGTAACGGGCGCATTGCTGCTGTGGATAAAGGGGAATTACCTGTACCTATTCAGGATTTTTGGAAAGGTTTTTCTGAGGAGGAGTCGCAAATTTTGCCTCCCCATAGAGACTATGATTGTACCATTGAATTTGTCCCTGGAGCGACTCTTCCTAAAAGTCATTTATTTAATCTTACTATTCCTGAGAGAAAGACTTTGGAGGAATACATACAGACGAGCTTGGCCGCCGGTCACATCAGACCCTCTAAGTCACCTGTGGCTGTTGGATTTTTTTTTTGTTAAAAAAAAGGACGGCGGTTTACGTCCTTGTCTGGACTTTCGTGAGATTAATAAAATTACTGTACGCAATCCCTACCCACTGCCATTGATTCCCGATTTGTTTAACCAGTTAGTGGGGGCCAAGTGGTTCTCTAAAATTGATCTCCGGGGGGCATACAATTTGTTGCGCATGAATAAGGGTGATGAATGGAAGACTGCTTTTAACAATCCTGTGGGTCATTTTGAGAATCTGGTTATGCCTTTTGGTCTTACCAATGCTCCAGCATTTTTTCAGAATCTTATTAATGACATCCTTAGACCTTTGATCGGCAAAAATGTGGTTGTGTATTTGGATGACATTTTGATTTATTCGCCTCATCTGGAGTCTCATTGGCGGAGCGTACGTGAGGTATTACAGTTATTAATTGACAATTCGCTTTTTGCTAAGCTAGAGAAATGTGAGTTCGCTGTACAATGAATTAGTTTTTTGGGCTACATTATCTCCAGCGAGGGCTTTGAGATGGACCCGGTGAAAGTTCAAGCTGTGCAGGAATGGCCTAGGCCTATTGGTTTGAAATCGATACAGAGGTTTTTGGGTTTCACCAATTATTACAGAAAATTCATTAAAAAAATTTCTATTATTGTTAAACCACTGACCGATCTCACCAGGAAAGGTGCTAATAAGGTTCAGTGGACTACTGAGGCCATTGAAGCGTTTGTGTTTCTAAAGGAGAGGTTCAGCTCTGCTCCCATCCTTATGCAGCCTGATGTGACTAAGCCGTTTTTGGTTGAGGTTGATGCTTCTTCTGTGGGGGTCGGTGCGGTGTTGTCTCAGGAAAACAAGGATGGAGTACATCCCTGTGCCTTTTTTTAAAAAAAATTTTCTGAGACTGAACTTAATTACGATATTGGTAATCGGGAATTGCTGGCTATTAAACTTGCATTTGAACACTGGCGTCATCTCTTGGAAGGTGCTGAATTTCCCATTCAGGTTTTCACTGATCATAAAAATCTGATCTATCTTGATGCTGCCAAGCGCTTGAATGCCCGTCAGGCTAGGTGGGCACTTTTTTTTTCGCGGTTTAATTTTTCCGTTACTTACATCCCGGGTACCAAGAATGTTAAAGCTGATGCTTTGTCTCGCAGCTTTTCTCCCATGGTCGGTGCTGAGGAGGAGGAGAGCATTTTACAAGAAGGTGTTGTGATTGCTGCATTGGACTCCGTTTTGGAAGATGAGATTCTTAAAGCACAGGAGAATGCCCCATCTAACACTCCCCATGGGAGGTTGTTTGTGCCTAGGACCTTTAGGAGAGATTTGTTTGTTGAGTGTCATGAGTCTCGGTTGGCAGGTCATCCAGGAATTTCTGAGACCAAGAGACTTGTGGGTCGCAGTTTTTGGTGGCCTGGATGGCAGAAGGAAGTCATTAAGTGGGTGTGTCAATGTACTGTGTGTGCTAGATCTAAGTCTTCTCATACTCCTGCTGCGGGGTTGCTTTGCCCTCTGGAGGTTCCTAGTGCACCTTGGACACATCTGGCTATGGACTTTATTACTGACCTTCCCTCCTCTGAGGGTTTCACGGTCATCTGGGTGGTCGTGGACCGTTTTAGCAAGATGTGTCACTTGGTTCCCTTCATCAAACTGCCCTGCGCTAAGACACTCGCTAAGGCCTTTATCAAGGAAATTGTCAGACTCCATGGTGTTCCTACTGACATTGTTTCTGATAGGGGACCTCAGTTCGTGGCTCGTTTTTGGCGTGCCTTTTGTGACAGGTTGGGAGTTCATTTGTCGTTTTCATCTGGATATCATCCTGAGTCTAAAGGCCAGACAGAAAGGAAGAATCAGGATGTTGAGCAGTTCTTGCGTTGTTTTGTGGCAGACAATCAAGAGGGGTGGTCTGAGTTTCTGCCGCTTGCTGAATTTGCTCTTAACAACCATACATCCTCTTCTGCTGGGTGTTCGCCTTTTTTTTGTTGTTCTGGGAGACATCCGTGTTTTGGGTCATTCTCCAAATTGGTATCGGCTGTACCTGAGGAGGAGAGTTTTTCCGGTGATTTGGAGAGAGTTTGGACGGATGTGCGTGGTAATCTTCAGGAGGCTAACAAAAAATCTAAGAGATACTTTGACAGGAAACATCAAGAGGTTTTGTTTACGGTTGGTGACATGGTTTGGTTGTCCTCTAAGAATCTGCGGTTGAGGATTTCTTCTAAAAAATTGGGTCCCAAGTTTGTAGGGCCCTTTAAGGTGCTTCAGGTAGTTAACCAATCTGCTGTTAGGTTGGAGGTTCCTACCTCCTGGAAGATTAATCCGGTGTTTCATGTTTCTCTATTGAAAAAAGCTGATGTATCAGATAGAGACGCCACTGCCACTGTTCCTCCGGTGGTGGAGGACGGGGAATATGAAATTTCCCGCATCCTTAATTCTAGACGGTATAGGGGGAGTTTGCAGTATCTCGTCGCTTGGAAGGGTTTCGGTCCCGAGGATAACTCATGGGTGAGGGCGGATGATGTTTCTGCTTCCAGACTTGTCAGAGCGTTTCACAAGAGGTTTCCTGATAAGCCTGGGCCTAGGGGATAAGGAGGATCCTCATAGAAGAGGGGGTACTGTTAGAACTCTCCTGTTAGGTTTTTTCCATTTTGCTGCTCACATGACCTTTTTTGCCTATTTAATCCTGCTCCACCCTTCTGGCCATGCTGGACTTCATTGTAATTTCTACTCTTAAGCTAGCCAGGTGCTTTGTAACCTTTCTCAGTCAGTTTAGCTAGGTCTTTTGACCTCTATGTTCTATGTTGTTTGTTTGTCTTTTTACTGCTACAATTTCTGCTAGGAGGTGTCCATCTTTCTCCCAGTCCCTAGTTCTTGTAGGGATCCCTCCCTCACATCTATAGGTCTTCGTTCAGACTAGCTGAGGACTTTAGCGGGTCTGATCGCAGGATCAGGTTCCCCGTTACATCGTAGGGATCTAGCTTAGTTCTATTGTAGGGACAGATCTCCTGTCTTTCCTTAGTGCTTGTAGCCTATCATAACAATAATGAATGGAGTGTAGGTCGAGCATTAACACCAGTGCCCCATTCAAAAAGTGGCTCTCCAAAGCCTTGTTCATTGGAGTCATAGCCTCATATACCATAGAATAAGGGGCTGCAGGGCCCCAAGAAGTGCTGTATCTCTGTTACAGTTTGTTCTCTACTCTGGGGAATATAAGACCACCATCTACAATGCGGCTTCATTCATGCAAATGAGGTGGGCTGTGGTTTTCTACACAACTGAGTGAGTGGCAGAGAAAACTATGAAGGGGACACAGCACTCAATCAGGGCTGCAGCTAATTCATTCTCCAGATCAGTCATCATCCAAGAGGTTGGACTCCCAGGAATTGATGGCATATTCTACTAGTACAAAGTGCAGGGAGAAACTATGACAGGAATTCTCTCTTCTGCTGGTCCTCATAAATGTCTATGGTTGTTCCCCTGGTAGATACTCTGAATTCAGAGGTGAAAGCCCCTACAGAAACCCTAACACTTCTCACAACTGTATGCTGCAGTGTAGGTAATCCTTTATAAGGAAAGAGTAACACAGCTGTATTACTCAGATGAGGATCACAACGCAATGCTTGGACTGGCCGTTGCCTCTCCTAAGCGAGACAGCTGCATAGAAATACATATTGTCACACTTGGGTCAGGAGAGCCGACGGCCAGTCTGAGCATTGCGTTGTGATCCTCATCTGAGTTATAGGGCCGTGTGACTCTTCCTTAGAGCAGAGACAGATGGCCGCATTTCTCGTGCGAGGATCGCATCGTAAACCTCTTACCAGCAAGCCCCTCTCCTGACCTGAGCTTGACAGCTGCATCCATCATCAGAAATCCATCATGCTGTCATGCTCAGGTCAGGAGAGGTGCCGGCCAGTCCATGCAGTGCGATGGGATCATCACACGAGTTATACGGCAGTGTGTCCCTGCCCTTAAGCTAAATATCTGAGCAGCACAAGGCCTGATAATTTGCTGAAAGTTTTCAATTTACACTACCATAGATTTAGCATAATCTTGAGAATTATTTGTGAGGTTATCACTCTGGATTCCAAAAAGAATGTTCCCATTTAACCCTGCGTCAGGCGCATCTCTGAGAGCCAGAGTTTGGGCGCAATAAGCCTGACAGTCACAGGTTAGAAAATCGCCTATAATGTCTAGTTATCTCAATTTCAGTGCTCTAAAAGTAATCAGTGACCTTCAGAGCAATGTATTAAAAGGGTGTATATGAAATCAGATGCAAAAAAAACGAATTTAACCCTTTTGCACCACTGGGATTTTCCTTTTTTGCATTTTCGTTTTTTGCTCACCTTGTTCCCGGAGCCATAGCGTTTTTATTTTTTGGTCAATATGGCCATGTGAGGGCTTATTTTTTGCGGGACGAGTTGTACTTTTCAAAGCCATTACTAGTTTTACCATATCGTCTACAGGAAAACGGTAAAAAAATTCCAAGTGCAGTGAAATTGCAAAAAAAGTGCAATACCACAGATGTTTTTTTTTATTTTTTTTATCACGTTCACTGAATGCTAAAACTGACCTGCCATTATTATTCTCCAGGTCATTATGAGTTTGTAGACACCAAACATGTATAGGTTCTTTTTTATTTAAGTGGTGAAAAAAAATTCCAAAGTTTGCTAAAAATAAATAAATAAAAGAATGGCGCCATTTTCCAAGACCCGTAGCGTCTCCATTTTTCGGGATCTGGGGCTGGGTGAGGGCTTAATTTTTGGGCGCCAAGCTGAAGGTTTTATTGATACCATTTTGGGGTAGATCCGATGTTTTGATCACCCGTTATTGCATTTTTGCGACAAAAAAACGTAATTCTGGCGTTTAGAATTTTTTTCTCGTTACGCCGTTTACCGATCGGATTAATTCTTTTTCTACATTGATAGATTGGGCGATTCTGAACGCGGCGATACCAAATATGTGTATGTGTTTTTTTTAATTATTATTTTATTTTAAATGGGGCGAAAGGGGGGTGATTTAAACTTTTATATTTTTTTAATATTTTTAAAAACATTTTTTTTTTCACTTTTTGCTTGCTTCTATAGTCTCCATAGGAGACTAGAAGCAGCACTTGTCTGATCGTCTCTGCTACATACAGATGATCAGCAGATCACCTCTATGTAGTAGAAATGCTCCTGTGCTATGAGCGCCGACCACTAGGTGACCAGCTCATGACAGCCACTGGAGTCTGCTGCAGACCCAGGGTTGTCATGCCAACCAATCGGTGACCCGCGATCATGTGACGGGGTCGCCGATGGGCGGGGTAAGTGACGCACTTCCGGCGCAGAGCTGTTAAATTCCGCTGTCAGTGATTGACAGCGGCATTTAACATGTTAACAGCCGCGGGTGGATTGCAATGTAATAATCAGCTGACATGTGCCCGGTTCAGTGAGGACTCAGCACCGGAGCCATCACTGAACCAGGGGGGTTACAGCCTTGTGCGTACAAATACGGCACAGGCTGTAAAGGGGTTAATAACCATAAAAGTAATAAAACATCAAGTATCCAAATTTCATAACCACCACCAAATAGCCTCCAGTTTTCAGGACATAACTATTACTAAAACTAATTGTAAGGCCCTTAGATGCTACTGGAGTCAAGTTCACTCAGATTCAGATGTTAAAAGGTAGGCAGAAGAAACACATTGGCAGAGAGAAAAGCAAAGCTGGCAGATCATATCAGATCATATCAGAGGTTATTATTAAGTGTTCGGGCGTAATGTGCCTGAGAGGCCATTTCTAAGAAAACCCTCTTATTTCTATGAAATATCCACAAACTTTGCATTATTCATTTTATAAAACGAGCAAAATAAACAATTTTGATGAAAAAACCCCCAGAAAGTACAAACCTTCAAAAGTGAGAACCTTCAGGCGTAATGAGCCTTAGAGGCCAACGGAGGTCACACCTGCTCTCCGCAAGGATGGCGGTAAAACTGAGTGGGGGAGGGGGTGGGTTTCAAGCAGCAGCTAAAGATAGGAAGATATTGGGAGGAGCGGGATCCCCTGCCGCCTTCTAGAGGAGCTGTAAGCAAAAATATGTGAGCTGTGCCTGTCAGACCTATTGCGCCCGACTCAGGGTTAATGGCACCAAGCAGAGATCTTGAAAATGATGAAGCATCAAAATGCAAGTATATTAGAAAGTCTTAGAACTTATTTGGATAAATGTAATAATAAATACATAGATACAGGTATAGCAGCCATCAATATGACCGCTATGATAACAGCGCTATTTGCGAGGTGCGGCCGCTCCTACTCACTTTAAATAAGCGCCACTATTAATACAGTACTATGGTACCCGCATTGTGCTGACTGCTACATTTGTGCATATGAACGGTACCTTGTGTGTACGGTTTGGACGCTGGATTATATATCTGTATTCCTGGCTGACATTATCAGAACGTCTCCTTACAAGATCACAGTAACGATTCATATAATAATTAACCACACTGAAACTGTGTGTATAATCATTAACCACTGCTAGTACATAGCACAAAGGAGGAGTATTCTTTGTGGTAAGAGCCAGAACTGAGATTGGGCCGTATTACGTTTTTTGTATAGAGGTGTAATACGACTACCATAGAGGTGCCTGTGTCCTCTTCTGCATATGCCTCCAAATTTCAATCGCTGCACGTCCTATTGGACTCCGTCTGTGTGGAGGCTGTATGGATTGGTACATGGGCTCTGGACATAGGTCAAGAAACCTTTAACTGTATGCTATATCCTGTTAAAACATAACTGCAATCAAAAATTCAAAATTCAGCTGTGACTGCAGTTCCAATAACTCACACTCAGAAGTGCCAGAAGCTGAGATCCAGCAGAAACTTGTTGGTAACAATGTGGTTATTATTCATTTTAGTTGGCCATGTGATGGTACAATGTCATAGGCAGGCACAGGGACCACAATGGCTGTGAAAATACCACCAAGCAACTACAGCCTTCTTGTGAGTGTCACAAGGTGAAATTTTGGAGTTAAATGGGTTTTCCCATGAGCAAAAGTTAATTTTAATAAATAGATATAGAAATAACTAGAAGCCCGACTTCCGAAACAAATAAGTTTCGGAAGCTAGAAAAGTGTGCTCTACATAATAAAAGCTAACTCAAGTTACCCATGTCTATTTACTTCCACCCTTTTTACACAATAAACAACAAAGCTGTCATAATTAATAAATTGGTACCGTATATACTCAAGTATAAGCCGACCCGAGATAAGCCGAGGCACCTAATTTTACCACAAAAAAACTGGGAAAACTTATTGACTCGAGTATAAGCCTAGAAAGGCAAATGCAGCAGCTACTGGTAAATTTCCCTATCCTGGTAAGCATTGCCCACTCTTCCCCAATCCTGGTATGCATGGCCCCCTCATCCCAATCCTGGTATGCATGGCCCACTCATCCCCAATCCTGGTATGCATGGCATCCCTCATCCCAATCCTGGTATGTATAGCCCACTCTTCCCCAATCCTGGCATGCATGGCACTCCTCATCCCCAATCCTGGTATGCATGGCCCCCTCATCCCAATCCTGGTATGCATGGCCCACTCATCCCCAATCCTGGTATGCATGGCACCCCTCATCCCCAATCCTGGTATGCATGGCACCCCTCATCCCCAATCCTGGTATGCATGGCCCCCTCATCCCAATCCTGGTATGCATGGCCCACTCATCCCCAATCCTGGTCCTCTGCTGACACTGTATGCCTGCTATTAAAGAAATGAATATTCACTCCTCTCTACTCCCATGGGTGTGGAGAAGAGTGAATATTAATTCTCCTTTAGCAGCGGGCACACGTGGTAGCTGCAGCAGTGGCTACTGTGTGTGCGCAGCGCTCCTCCACCGCCGCAACCCCCCAACCACCACTATCCACCACCGGAATGTATATACTATATAAAGTATACCCAAGTATAACCTAAAAAATGTGCTGAAAAAGTTGGCTTATACTTGAGTATATACAGTAAATGGCATTACGGAAAACAAAAATAAAATTTGGAAGATTACAGAGACGTTCGCCAATTTAAAAAGTGAATTGCCCAGGGCAGATTGTGTGGATATCTCTCTGTATGCTGCCCCTCTGGCCAACTGAAATAATTGCAGCTGATGCTCTTTATGCTCTTTATACTCATTAAGCTCTTTATGTAGTAAGATAACAACTTCTACAATTGGATGTGTTTAAATAAAATGTTCCTGTGCTGAGATAATCTTATAAATGTGCCCCTGCTGTGTACTGTGTAATGGCTGTGTCTGACCGTGCAGGAACATGGTCTGATCATTCCACAGCTCCTGGGAAGATAAGGAAGTAAAAGAGTATACAGACAATACAGCACAGGATCACAAATAATTCTTTATTTGAAATAAAACATTGTTTAAAAACAGGCAGGAAATGTTTTACCTCACAAAAAAAATCAGCTGTGATCCCCTGCTGTAATGTCTGTATACTCTTTTGCTTCCTCCCCTGCCCAGGAGCTGTGGTATGATCAGACCTGTACGGTCAGACACAGCCATTACACAGTACACAGCATGGGCACATTTATAAGATTATCTCAGCACAGGAACATTTTATTTAAACACATCCAATTGTGGAAGTTATTATTATTCCAAGATCTATTGATTAAAATTAACTTTTGTTTGTGAGAAAACCCCTTTAAGTGCAGGTCCATGAGAATTTTAGGACTTTCTGAGGAGTTTCCCCTTTAAGTGACAGGACTTACACTCATATGATCAGCCATTTCTTCACGATCTACCAAAATCTCTGTCAGGCTTTTGGTGCCTAGCATATTCCGTAATGTGGTCTGTGCCAGCATCTGAGTAGCCTGATTGGCGTTGTCCACTTTAATGACTGTAACAATTGGATTGAAGATCCGGTAGAAGACCACAGCATCCACCATGATGGTCACAGAGTCCTTGGTGAGAACCTGCAAGTAAAAAAAGGACAAAGTGCACATTTAGAGTATTAATAATCCACACAAGTTGTAAGTAATTCCCTGTCTTGTCAGATACCTTATTATTGCACCACTCTGAATATTTACTGATCTGAAATACATATAAAATTAGAAAAGGACGTCCACCCAACTGTTCCTGAATTTATTTAAAGTGGTTTCTGGGCATAGAGCTATTGGGCATGCAGTGTAGTTTCACCACTGGGACTCTCACCAAAATTGTACCCAGCCCCATCTCTGTCAGGGAATAATTGCCAAAGCATGCTGACTCCATAATGACATGAAGTACAGTGGCTTGCAAAAGTATTCACCCCTTGACATTTTTTGTGGTTTGCTACCTCACAGCCTGGAATTTCACTATTTTTATGAGGGTTTGCATCAGTTCATGTAAAGAACATGCCTACAACTGTAAACCTTTGGTTTTCTGTTTATTGTGAAGCAAATAACAAATAGGACAAAATAACTGAAAACTTCACTGTGCATAACTATTCACCCACCTAAAGTCAGTACTATGGAAAGCCTCCTTTTGTGGCAATTACAGCTACAAGTTGCTTTGTATAAGTCTCTATGAGCTTTACACATCTTGCCACTTGGATTTTTGCCCATTACTCAAGACAACACTGCTCCAGCTACTTCAAGTTAGATTGTTTCCTCTGGTGAACAGCAATCTTCAAGTCTGACCACAGATTCACAATTAGATTAAGGTCTGGGCTTTGACTAGGCCACTCCAAAACATTTACACGAGTGTTGCTTTAGCAGTATGCTTTAGGTTATTGTCTTGTTGGAAGATGAACCTCCGTCCCAATCTCAAAGCACTGACAAACAGATTTAGCTCAAGAATATCCATGTATTTTGCACCATCTATCTTCCCCTCGACTTGGACCATTTTCTCTGTCCCTGCTGCCGAAAAACATCACATTCCCACAGCATGATGCTGCCGCCACCATGTCTCACTGAGGGGATGGTGTTCTTGAGGTGATGAACTGTGTTTGCTGGCACCAGATATTGCTTTCACCTTGGTGGCCACAAAAAATCCTACTCTGTCTCCAGCCACTCACTCAGCCACAATCCTCTTCCTCATAGTCATCCACTGTGGTACCTTGCTTCCCAAACTGGAGTCGGTCTATCCTCTTCTCCTTACAGGCAAGCAATCATTACTCTTCCCAGTACATTGCGCAGATGCAACCTCCCCAATATAAACATGGGGGCGATGCACCAGTTGGGAAGTGTGCCCATCCCTAATTGCAGGCTAATTAGGCAGTCTGGTGCTCCAGATCACTCATTTACCCTCTGTCACTGACCCCAGGTAGTGAGAAACCAACACCTATATACTCTGGACCACAACCATAGATACAGCAACAAAATAAACATATATTACATATAACTTTTAGTTTATATAGCCCAACAGGTAAAATCACAGCGCCTATTGTGGGAATAACAAAGGCGACTGAAATGCAGTCTCTGATTTTGTAAGGCTATGTGCACACATTTTGAGGGAGTCAAAAACAACGTGTTTTCTATAGGGAGTTTTTGGAGATTTTTCATTTCCTGAAGTGGTTTGGAATAAATTTCTTCTGTAGCGTTTATTTTTGCAGCCCTTTGATTGGTCAGTGCTTAGTTCAAAAATAGCAAAAAGGTTTTGCAATGGAAATGAATAGGAAGAGTCTTTCAAGAGTTTTTTGAGCGATTTTTCAGATTTTTTTTGGTGCTGACCTGCTTTAAAAAAACTCCAAACTCATTATTTTACATCAAAATGTAAAAAAAATAAATAAAACAGGCAGAAGTGATGAATAAAACTATAGAAAAGATGCCATGTTCACAATGAATTATTTGAGGATATTTTTGGAGCTTATCCTCACCAAACACTACTTCAAAAACCCTTGGAAAATGCATTTAATTCATTTCTAGGGGAAATCCACTTTGCTGTTCATATTAGGAGTTTTGTTTCTTTGAAGCGGATCCAGAATCGAACCTTCCCAAATTTAAAAAAAAAACGCAAAAAGAGACATAAAAGTAGTAAAAAAAAGGAAGACTTTTAAGCATTTTAACTGAAGCGTCTTCTGCTTCAACAACTATTTGGGTACGCTGGCGTCTAAAAGACACTGTGTGTATATACCCCAAGAAGGGCATTAAGCATGCAGATTATCAACTCTCTTACATGTGTTCCGAAGAGCATTTCCCAGCATTGGGGCCCCCTTCACATGTCCGTGTCTCTGGTACGTGGAAGTTGTAGTAAAGATGCGCACTGAATGAAGATAGCGGTGCTGGCCGGACTGGAACGATTACCAAATACTCAGGCGTACAATATACAGCCGCACTCGCAGTAGTTTTTTTTAAATGTGTTAGTTTTTTATTTTACATACTGTTATACTGTATGTTCCGTATAATCCCTGCATGAAATATCGGATTATCCGGAACATATAAGTGATAACCAACTATTTTTGGTCAGAATTTTTATGTAGATACCCTCTCCCCCTCTCTCTTCCCTTACTGTTTCTTACCCTATCTCCCTGCTCATCTTATCTATGATACAATCCCCCTTTCCTATATGCATATATTTGGCTCTATTGTGTACACTATACATTTCACCATGATAACGAGTTCTACGTATGTCCTAACTTTGATTTCCTGGTCTTTTAATTACCTGTTATAGCTGATACGTCACTTGAATGACCTACCTTGGAACTATTTGCCTTCGACTTCCGCTTAGAAATAAACTGGGAATTATATTGTATTTTGTCCTATTATATACCCCTGATAATATGTATCATATTTTCTATGATTTTGATTGTATTTTTGTATAGCACATTTACTATGTTTATTTTATTTTTAGCGATTTTGAAAAAGACCCAGGCTCGGGTCGAAACGTTTGAGAGTCGCTTATGAAAGTCACTCTACCTATCATTTGTTGTTTCTATCACTGTGGTGAACCATCTTGTAAAATAAAAAGCAAAAGCATTTAAAAAAAAAACTCCTGCGCGTGCGGCTGTATATTGTACTCTCTGGTACGTGTGGCATCTGTTTCCCCACGAACCCATTAAAACCAATGTTGACCTTCACATGTCCATACGGAGACATGCCAGTTTTTTTCCGGACGCACGGATGACAAGGGTCAATACATGGACGTTCTAAACAACCACTTCCGGGTCCAGAAGCACTGTGCAAGACCCGGCGACTCTGAAGAGCAGTGACATCAGTAACGTTACCGCTCTTCACTGTCCCCGAGTCACGCACAGCAGAGCAGGACCCAGAAGTGGTTGTTTGCAAAGCCTAGGGAGCATCAGAACAAGGCTCCACAGACTTTGCACGTCAGATTCGCTTGACTACGTCGGACCTGCTGGAGATTTTCTTTTTTTAATAGAGTGGTGAACGAGGGAAAGTGCTTTTTTTTATTTATCTGTGTGTATATGTGTTTTTTTCTTTTCAGGTTTCCATTTGTGGACTTTGTTGGATTCGCTGGATTACTTCGGATTCCATGGACTAAGGCGGATCTGCGTGAGATTTGTTTTTCTTTTTTTTATAAAGTGGTGAACCAGGGAAAGTGTTGGGGAGTGTTTACTTCAAAACAGTATTTTTTTGTGTGTGTTTTTCTTTTTTCTCACTGGGTTAGTAATGGGAGTGTCCCTCTCCACTACTACAACCCCTGGCAAAAATTATGGAATCACCGGGCTCGGAGGATGTTCATTCAGTTGTTTAATGTTGTTGAAAAAAAGCAGATCACAGACATGGCACAAAACTAAAGTCATTTCAAATGGCAACTTTAGGGCTTTAAGAAACACTAGAAGAAATCAAGATTAAAAATGTGGTACTCAGTAAGGGTAATTTTTTTCAGACCAAGCAGAGGTAAAAAATTATGGAATCACTCAATTCTGAGGAAAAAAATTATGGAATCACCCTGTAAATTTTCATTTCCAAAACTAACACCTGCATCAAATTAGATCTGCTCGTTAGTTTGCATCTAAAAAGGAGTGATCACACCTTGGAGAGCTGTTGCACCAAGTGGACTGACATGAATCATGGCTCCAACATGAGAGATGTCAATTGAAACAAAGGAAAGGATTATCAAACTCTTAAAAGAAGGTAAATCATCACGCAATGTTGCAAAAGATGTTGGTTTTTCACAGTCAGCTGTGTCTAAAATCTGGACCAAATACAAACAACATGGGAAGGTTGTTAAAGGCAAACATACTGGTAGACCAAGGAAGACATCAAATCGTCAAGACCGGAAACTTAAAGCAATATGTCTCCAAAACAGGAAATGCACAACAAAAGAAATGAGGAACGAAAGGGAGGAAACTGGAGTCAAGTATCTATCATCATCCGTCATTTTTTGAATGCTATTTATTCTGGTACATCTCAGACAGACGCACACGGATGGTACATACGTACACACGGATGGTAGATGCATACACACGCATGGCCAGCAGAAAACCACACGGATAGTGAAAATGGACCATCTCATGCATACATTTTTTTTAAGCGAATGTGTGAAGGGGACTAACATATTTATGGCAAAAACTACAAATATCCATTATGGATGCCATAAATGATAGTCATGGTAACACAGTTACACATAAAGCTTAATGATTGTATATTGTACTTTGTGTTTTAATTCTGCATAATTTTTAAACTCTCTGCTTGCTATCAGTTAATAGGTGTATTCTCATGTATATGCAGAGGCGGGATACTCATATGGTCCTTATGTTACTATCACACAGCGACAGTCAACATCACCGCCATCAGGAGGTACAAGGCCAGTAGAGAACACAACATTTCTGGAGATGAAATATTTAGTTGCATTTTGTTACATGACCACTAGATGGCAGTCAGAGGACTGACTATTTAGCATAGACTGGCAGTGCTATTTGGTACATGCATCATGTCTCGCCTCTATCCTCTGCATGTTCTCCTCGTGATTACTTCTTTTCTATCAGCTAAATGACATCTTATATAAATGTGGCACAATATTGCATAATTCGATAGGAAAATCTAGGTCACTCTCCTGCAATAAAAAGAGATCCCTGTTTATGCCGTTCTCACTGCCATTTAATTGCACTAGAACGTATAATTAATTCTTACTTCTTGGGGAGGGACGGCAAATGACACCGTTCTTAAGTCGAGTCTGCAGAAATCATCTGTGCAAGGGAGAATCCAGAAAATTCCTTTGGAGAGTGAAGAAAATAAGTTTTACATAGAGCGAAATATTGTAAAAAATAAATGTGCATGTAAAAACAAATTAAAAAAAAATGTGCATGTGTTTTCCTGCATTTTGATGCAACTTTTTTAAAATAAATCATTTTTTTAATGATTAATTAATAAATATATAAACATATATATAATATATATATATATAACATATATATTAAATACTTATTATTGTTATTTTTTTCACATATTGGAGTGAGATGCGCCTAATTTATTGGAAGAAGCATCTATTACAGTGCATGTGCCAGAAAATCAAAACTATGCCACTACTTTCTGGAGAAAATTTTAATAGATTCATCAGGCGGTGCAGGCATTGCCCCTACTGCTGAGGCCAAGGTGAGTGAGGGTCAGGAAAAAACCAAAAACACAGTTTATGGCATAAATATAGCATGCGCCACCATTTGTGACCCCTTTTTTCTACGCCACAAAATTTTCATAAGGGCAATGCTAAAAAAATTTGTGTCTGGATTTCTTTTTGGTGACTTTTGTGTGTGTGTATGTTTTAAACATTACAAGTTAAGTGATTCAATGGTCATGAGATTTCAAGATTTTTCTTTTTTTAAAGATGCAAAAAAAGACAAAAAAACAGCAAATCACATTAACACATTACATTTTTGTTAAGAAAACAAAAAAAAACCCAAAACAAATGTATTTCTATAGGAGAAAAACACCAAAAAGTATCAGAAAACCGCAAAACCTAGAGCATGCTGACATTTTTGAGAACAGCAACAATCACCAAAAAAAAAGGAAGTTTCCGGTACGTGTGGAGTCCATTTTCACACGTACTGGAGAAACGTATACACGCACACCCGTTATGATATATAGGACTGCGCACATTTAGACATGTCCATTTTTTTACGGCAGCACGGAAGACAATATGAACTGCACACGTGCAACGGATGACATAGGTGTGTCATCCGCGTACTGTCCGTGTGACACGCACCGGAATAGAATGCAGAATAGAAATTAAAGATTTTTAGGTGTTAAAGATGTGCAAAGATGGAGATAGATAGATAGATAGATATCCCAGCGATAAATAATTAGTGTCTTGTGTGTAGCTTACAGTACATGTATTAACCAAATAAATAAAAAAAATGTTTTAGCCTTGTTTAACCTAATAAATAAATAATTAAAAAAAGGAAGTGGGGTATCCCTTATTTTTGGTAACCAGCAAAAGTAAAGCAGACAGCTGTGAGCGGATATCATCAGGCTGGGAAGGTCCCTGGTTATTGATCCCTTCCCAGCCTAACAATAGAAGCCTGCAGCAGCCTCAGAAGTGTAGTATCACATGAGATGCTCCAATTCTAGCGCTTCACCTTGGCTTTTCCCGATGCCCTGGTGCATTGGGAATCGAGGTAATGGGGCTTGGGGTTGATGTCAGCTGTGAATCGTCAAAAAACACAACTGACATCAAGCTCTGATGTTAGCAATGGAGAGGTGTCTATCAGACATCCCTATTACTAAACCAGCAATCAAAAAAAAAAAACCAACACACCAAAAAATACTTTATTTAAATAAACACTTCCCGATACATTTCCTGATTCACTTTATTAAAAAAAATCCCATGCCGGTCCGATGTAGTCCACCCGAATCCATAGTCTAAGTCATTCTGAGGCTCCATAGTCTTTACAAACAGCCACTGCTGGGCCACGCTGCTCGGCATCAGACCCGGCGGCTCTGAGTTGTGGTGACTGAGTGTTTATTTAAATAAAGTATTTTTGTGTGTGTTTTTTTTTCATTAGTGGGTTAGTTATGGGGGTGTCTGACACACACCTCTCCATTACTAGCACCAGGGCTTGATGTCAGCTGTAATTTGAGACAATTCACAGCTGACATTAACCCCAAACCCCATTACCCCGATTGCCACCGCACCAGGGCAATCGGGAAGAGCCAGGCAAAGCTCCAGAATTGGAACATCTAATGTGATGCTCCACTCCTGGCGCGGCTGCGGGTTAGTATTTTTAGGCTGAGAAGGGCCCAATAACCAGGGACCTTCTCAGCCTGATAATATTAGCCTCCAGCTGTCTGCTTTACCCCACGTCTTATTCATTGCTTAATTGTCTTTATGGATGTCAAAAAACATCGGCCAAAAAATGCTTAAAAATGTCCCCAAAATGCTCATAAAAACATTCAAAGAAAATGCCAAATAAAGTGTTAACAAAATGTTAGCAGAAATGCGTCCAGGTAGAAAAAAAATGCCGTGATTTCCTGAAGAGGTTTATGAAAGAAGCAGTCAGGAGAAACCCAGGGTGAAGCTGGTGTGCCATCTGGTTCTTTCTAAGTGATTTTATATTTCTTATCAAATCTAGAATGTGAGTATAATAATAACCTTCCATTCTGGATAAGTGTATCTGACCTGTCTGCCTTGTGTTCAATTATTCTTTTGAGATTATCGATGCCAAAGACACCATGAAAATAAAGTGTGGGTATTTGGACATGGAGAATTTTTCAGATGCCTTCAGGCTTTGAAAGCAGAGACCTGACCATTCCTCAGGTGGCTTCCAAGCCACCACTAACTTATATATGGAATTAAAAAAAATGACAGAAAGAACAACAAAGAAGACTCTTCAGAAATAACTATGCAGATATGTAGGTATCTATAACATGCCCCGTGCACATGCCCTAATGGCGCCGGTACTGATTTACATCTGTACATCAGCAAGGCAAGTGTGGTGATGAAGGAGAATCCAGGAGGATATCTGGACCTGCTAAAAACACTGTGTATGTGGTAAAGTGCATTTAATTTATTTTTTTCAGAAGTGAAAGTGTATGGATTCCAGAACTTTACCGATCTTTATATTTCTGCGCAATAGGAGTCTACTTAACGAATTAGTAACTAGAGAGCCCATCAGCACCAGGAACTCTAATGGTACGTGCACATGGTGTTTTTTAGACATCGGCGTACCAGCATAGTTTTCACTATAGGAAGATACTGGTGGTGTTTTATGGCAACTCTCTTTTTGAACATCTTTTGCTGGGGCTGCCGGAGTCTTTTTTTTTTTTTTTCATGTTCTACATACTTGTATAACAAAGTGGTGTCTTCCATGTGAAAGGCGCCAGACGAATGGACTTCACTGTTTTCGAAGACTGAAGCGGTTAAAAGAAGGTATGAAAGACAGCAAGTGCCTATGTTCATTCCTCTTTTACGTTTTTTAGTGCTTTTTCAGGCGGGTTCCAGGTGTATTGTATAAAAACGGATTGTATATGGATTACAAGAGAGGAAAGAATCATCCAAGTTTCCTGGATGAAACTGTGACAATTTTTTATACGGTCATGTGAACGTAGCCTTAGAAGAATCCAACACTTGTGAGGTTATGAAGCTTTTGTTAGAGAGGAGTCAGGCGCGGATCACATTACAGGTAATTACCATTCGGGATCTCGTGAGAATATCATGTTAAATAGTGAGGACACCTGAGAGATGTCTACATCCAGGTGTTGTGTTGTTGATTACATTGGTGCTATGTGCGGGGAGGTGGGAGCCCAAACACCAAGGGTGGATTTTACCAAGACGACGTTTCACCTGCCCGTTCTGAGTAAAACCACGGAAGCACGATGCTCCAGTTTTCTGGCATAAATTGCAGAAAATTAGTTACATTGCAGAGGACTACACCATTTTGTTAATCCCCATCTATTGTCACGAAAAAAGGACTGGGACCAGGGCAAAAAGTCACTAAATTTCTGTGCAAATGCAAATTTATTTTAGTAGCAAATTATGGCAGGTTTCACATCCGGTCAGAGGCTCCTGGGAACCTTTATCACAGGTTTCACTGGAAATGCTGGAAAAAAAAAACAGAACAGCATGAGGCGCTATTTTTCTCTGTAAAATAATGTACACGATGGCCAAAACCCAAGAGACCAAAACTGCAGTCAATGCCTGTACTGTCTGAGAGGTCACTAGAGAAAAAGCTGTGCAGACAATTGCTGCTGCTACAAAACCTACAAGAGGTTGTCCATCTATGACTATGCTTGTTCATCTGTTAGGGTGTTCACAAAAAAATGATTCTTTGTAAAGGTATGTGCACAAGTCCCTTTTAGACACCGGCATACCAGCATGATTTATGCTATAGGAAGAAGCTTTGACATCTTTTCCATTATTTTTGCGGTGGTTTTGCTGACATTTTTTTTCTCATATAAGACGGTTTCCAAGCGGAAGTTGCTAGAAGAATGAAAAGGGCCCTTCTTTCTGCCACTTTAAGGCTTTGAAGCCTGAAGCAGTTAAACGGAGCTCAAAAACACAGAACATGTGCACAGCAAGTCGCTTTGACATTGCTGTGCATCTGTTCATTCTATTTTCAGCACTTTTTCACATGGGTTCCAGCCAGAATCCGCCTGAAAAAGATGCAATGTAAACATACCCTCCAACGGGTTCTGCTCTGGTGGACACAAAGGGCCGAATCATTATTGCATTTGCACTTTCATTTTTTGTCTTGTTCTTGGTTTTTTCATTTGAATCGTATTCTTCTTTTAATCTGTACTTTTTGTAAATACTATTTTGCATGTGTTCGCCTATATTTTTTTTTTAAAATGCCCACCATTGTGGGCACGGTATGTTATTTTCAACTGATTCATCAATTGCAACTGTTAACAAAATTGTAAACTTTGGAGCAAATGTTCCCCATTGTAGCATTTTCTGTGGGACGTGCAACTTTTTGTGTTTAAAAATGCCCTTTATTTTTGTGTTTTAAACCATTTTTGCAACTTTTTCTTTTGCACAAAATTTATGGACCACAGGAGCCATTTTAAAGAATTTGGCGCAAAAAAATCAACGAATATAACATTGACAAGACTTAATCCCTGGAGCTCTTAGGGCACTGATTAGAAAAACTAAATCATTTTTGACCAACATGTGGGATTCTTAAAATTAAAAAGATAGAACCATCCACTTATATAAGTTTATATAACATTGTTGTATTATCAACAAGAAATGAAAAGTGAAGTGAATTAAAAAAAAAAGAAGCAAATAATGAATCGGGCCCCACTACATGGACAGTCATTCAGAGACAACCAGATGGCAATGCTATGTTCCTATGTGCGGCCGGCCTTGGCTTTTTTTTCTGTCCTCCATTTTCTTTGACCAGTAAGTTCACATATTCACTTATAATTAAAACTTCCATTATAGAATATCTGATGTAATGGCTCCAATGTGCAGCTACATACCTGGTCCTTTAGCTCCAGATCTAACTCTCCCTAACCGGAAAATGACTGCTCGCTCATATTCCTGAACAATCTACAAAGAGAAAATGTCTTATTAATCTTTAAAGCGTGTATCAAGTTACTCATTAAATAAGAACTCTACAAGCAGTGATTTACTGTTGGCCTTATTCTGTATATGAAGCATGAAAATAATGCCATGTACCTACGGATATGGGTCCACCAAGCAAGAGGGTCCAGCAAAAGGATCCACCTCGATTTAGAGCACAGGATGGTGGATGATGAAAAATGAATAGTGGATTATTTTCCAATGCAGATTTTGATATGGGAAATCGACTGTATAATACAGTAGAAGAATTGTGAATAACATTTCATAAAACCTCATTCACACCCTGCAGAGAAAATCTACAGTGCAAATGAACTATCACTGCATATTTAAACCCTGACGTGTGTGAACACTGATAGGATGTGTGGGAGATCTGCTGTGGAAATGACCCATGTGAAAGTGAGCCTCGTTAATATGAAAATAAGAATTCTCTTTAGGCGATTAACAACAGTTCATAATGACACTTACCTTGATGCAAGACCACAACGAAATGGGAAAAGTAAAAAGAACCAACAAAAAGGAAAAAAAGATCAGCAGGAATCCGCAGCAGCCTATGCCTTTCTTTCCTAAGACAGAAAATAGAAAGTCAATTTCTGAAAGCTTTTTCTTTAGCTTTTTTCATTCACTGCTTAAATAAAAAAAAACTATATGTTTAGCATCGCCGCAATCCTACTGCCCTGGAGAATCATATTGGCAGGTGATTGTAACCACATAATGAACACCACAAAAACAAAACCCAGAAAACAATTGCGTAATTTAGTTTTTTGTTGTAATTTCACCGCACTTGGATTTTTTTTTTAGTTTTCTAGTACATGGTATGGTAAAATAAATGGTGTAATTTAAAACAACAATTCGTTCTGAAAAAAAAACAAGCCCTCACACAACTATGTGGATGGAAAAATAAAAAAGTTACGACTTTTAGAAGTAGCAGAGAAAAGAATAAAATTGCAAAAAAAGAAAAAAAAAAAAACTGAAAATCACCTGGTCGTGATGGTTAATGCGACGTTACTGTACTATGTACTATGACATCACTGTGTGCCTTATATAAGTACTGTGACATCACTGTGTGCCCTATATAAGTACTATGACATCATTGTGTGCCCTATATAAGTACTGTGACATCACTGTTCCCCTATATAAGTACTGTGACATCACTGTGTGCCCTATATAAGTACTGTCACATTATTGTGTGCCTATAAAAACTGTGACATCATCGTGTGCCTTATATAAGTACTGTGACATCATTGTGTGCCTTATATAAGTACTGTGAAATGACTGTGTGCCCTATATAAGTACTGTGACATCACTGTGTGCCCTATATAAGTACTGTCACATCGCTGTGTGCCCTATATAAGTAGTCACATCATTGTGTGCCTATAAATACAGTGACATCATCATGTGCCTTATATAAGTACTGTGACATCATTGTGTGCCTTATATAAGTATTGTGATATCGCTGTGTGCCTTACACAAGTACTGTGACATCACTGTGTTTATTATCCCTGTACTGAGATATCACTGTGCACCTTATGACTGTACTGTGACATAACTAGATTTTGTATCCCTTGCACTGTGACATCACTGTGTGCCTTGTGACTGTACTGCTCTACTGTGACATCACTAGATTTTTTATCCTTGTACTGTGACATCACTGTGTGCATTATGATTGTACTGTGACATCACTATTTATTATCTTTGTACTGTGACATCACTGTGTGCCTTATGTAAGTACTGTGACATCACTTTGTGATTACACTGGTTAATAAACATTTATTTAAAGCGCACCTGTAAGCAGGATTGTGCTTAGTAAATTATATGCAGTGTCAGGTGGAAGCCATTACACTGACTAGCATGATACCTTGGTTGATGAAATCCGTCCCGTGGTTCTTGTGTAATCTTTATTTTCATTCCCGGGATAATGATATGATCGTGCTCCAGGGTGGGGCTTTGGGGGAGGGCTTTATCTGGTGCTCTCATTAAGTATTCCTATGTATGGCTTCTGACAGGTCACTGATCGTTCACTGACCTGCCTCCTATTTTAAATACTGCCTGTGTAATTGTGGTAGAAATCTAGAAATTTACATGCAGCAAAATGGCCCTCGCCTCCCGCGCATGCGCAGTGGCATCTCTTGTTTGCCAAGAGATGCTACTGCGCAAGCGCGGCCGGTGGCGCCATATTGCTGCAGTCAATTTCTTTTTCCACCGCTAGCGGAGCCTGCACAGTAGCATCTATCGGTAAGCGATAGATGCCACTGCACACGCACGGGCGCCATTTTGTTACATGTAAATTTCTAGATTTCTGCCACAATTACACAGGCAGTATTTAAAATAGGAGGCAGGTCAGTGAACGATCAGTGACCTGTCAGAAGCCATACAGTGGAATACATAAGCAGAGCATAAGATAGAGCGTCCCCCCCCCCACAGGCCTGCCCTGGAGCACTGGCATATCATTATCTCAGGAATGAAAATAAAGCTTACACAAGAACCACAGGATGGATTTCATCAACCAAGGTATCATTTTAATCAGTGTAACCTGCTGACAGGTGCGCTTTAGTGAAAACTAGGGACATACAGTATACTGTTTAACCAAAAATAGTCATTAGAATAGAGACGTAAAATTAAAATATAAAAAAAACTGACAGTTAATTGGATGGACATGCAAAACGCATTTTGAAAAATGCGTTTAGTAGAATGTACTCAGTTCCCATGAATTTTACAGAACTCCTTTGTCCCAAAATAAATTGTTTTCTACATAACAGTGACTTTATAATAATGAATACGTCCCAAAAATACTCATCTTACCGGGGTCCAGTTCTGCATTCTGCTTGTCCACAGATCTTCCTGGCTTCTCCTGGTCATTGGTCTCCATGTCTGGCTGTACTTTGTTATGCGTCTGAACACATATCAGAGTATGGGGTCTTGCCTCACTGTACATGCAAGTAAAAAACAGGACTGACATCAGTGAACCTTCACACAGACGTGATCTTCAAAAGCCACAGACAAGTCATATTTTGTGGACTTGCAAGTGAAGGGATGAGCCGTTCTGTACGGAACATGGACCATAGCTGTAAACAATAAGTGGTAACTAAGATATCATTTCCATGTCCTTTACAGTCTTTGTAATATAAACCTTCACAATGATATATTGTACAGCAACAGGATCACCCACAATGATGAACTAGGACAAGTCACCGGGAATTGGGTTACAGGATTCACCCTGCAGAAGATATTAGTAGGCTTGCACAGTGCTTTAGCACAGGCGATAGTTGATAAAAAAAATAGAAAAGCCCCCCAATGATATGTTGTTTACAGGGGCACGACTCTGACTCCCAGTGATCAACTGTAATCTTGTCGTGAATCTATCAACTCAAAAATGGGTTTCAATGGACAGAGTTCTCCCATGTCATTCCATCTAGCAGAATCCAGGAGTACCGTTTCACCCCTATACATAGATCTGGCCTTTGGTGCAGTGGCTCTTGGGTTGCGCCCATGGAGTAGTAGCTGTCTGATGGAGCTAGTTAATGGAAAATACAGTAGATGGACAAAAATATTGGGACACTTGCCCATTACTCCCAAAATAACTTTTTGACATCCCATTCTAATTCCATAGACATTAATATGGAGGAGGTCCCTTCGTTTCAGCTGCAACAGCTTACACTCTTCCGGGAATGTTTCTTCAAGATTTTTGAGGTATCTGTGGTACTTTTTGCCCTTTCATCCAGAAGATCATTTGTGAGGTTAAATATTGATGGAGAAAAGGGCCAGGCTCACAATCTCTGGTCTAGTTTATCCCAAAGGTGTTCAATGATATAAAAGGTCCGGGCTCTGTGTCGCCGGTCAATTTCTTCCACACCAAACTCCCTCAACCATACCTTTATGGACTTTGGATTGTGCACTGGGGCACAGTCAAGGAGGTAACTAAAAAGGGCCTTCCCCAAACTGTTCCCACAAAGTTGGAAGTATATAATTGTCCAAAATGTTTTTTAAAGACCAACCCCTGAAAAACAAGTCCATCGCATTATCCCTCCTTTACAGTTGTCAGAATGGTGTCAGACAGGTGATGCTCTCCTCGCATTCGCCAAACCCAGTCTCATCCATCAGATGCCAGATAGAGAAGTGTGATCCGTCAATGCAGAGAACACGTTTCCTCCAGAGTCCAGTAGTGTGCCACTCAATCTGGCATTGCTGATTGGCTTTGTAAACCCATGCCATCTGGAGCACAGTTTTTGTGCAGTGCATTGGCAACTTTTCTTCCCTCTGCTCCTCAGCACTCGGTAACCTCTCTCTGCAACTTCACGTGGTCTCCACTTCATGACTGAGTTATTGCAGTTTCTTCCACTTTTCAACAATACCAATTTAGGAGGGAAGAAATGTCATGAACTCAATTGTTACACCGGTGGCTCCTATTACAGGACCGCGCTGCTATCAGCGAGTTCTTTAGGATGACCTATTCTTTTAACAATAGGACTGAATGAAAAACAGAAATTCAATGACTATGAAGCAGGTGCCAACACTTTTCTCTCTATGCTGCCAGAATTCTGGCATGAAACTGGTTAGAATATCAAACTTTTTGCACAACTCAACTTACTTGAGTAAAAACGTTGCTACTTTTGGTGTTTTTACACTAGTGAGGGCCAGCTCCACCAACCTTTTGAGAAACTGTGAAAGCACCAAATAAAAAAGTAAAATTTGCCCCTGCCTCAGACAAAATGTGAATGCTGCAGCTGATCATCAGCCACGGACTGGCTGCAGTACATCCCTGAGCGGCCACTGATTGGCTGCAGTACATCATTGAGCGGCCACTGATTGGCTGCAGTACATCATTGAGCGGCCACTGATTGGCTGCAGTACATCATTGAGCGGCCACTGATTGGCTGCAGTACATCATTGAGCAGACACTGATTGGCTGCAGTACATCATTGAGCGGCCACTGATTGGCTGCAGTACATCATTGAGCAGACACTGATTGGCTGCAGTACATCATTGAGCACACATCGTTGATCATGATGCAGTGACATTGGTCCGAGATGTGAGCATCTTTTTTTTTTCCACTTCCTGGGCATAATAATAGAGGGTTGCCCGGGAGTGGACAACCTTTTTAATTACATGACTTTCCACAAAGTCTAATTTTGAGTATTTTGTATGTTTTTTATGTACATCTCTACACTAATTAGCTAAACTAGGTTATTTGCGTTTTTGCATTTTTTACATGTGTTTTTATCTTCTATTCTCTGCTGTGGCTTTTGTCTCTGTTTGGTAGGTCATGTTTTACATAAAACTGCTTTGTTGGGCCTCAGTCAGTCGTCCGTTTTCATGTTCTATCCATGATTATCACAGATAGAACACATACCTATTATAGTCTATGGGGCTGTTCACATGCGATTGATTATTGCAAACCACGTGTCCATACAAAAATCTCGGAGACATGTCCATTTTTTCCTGGCATCAAGGATGAAAAGTTCCAATACAAGTATATGGGTCAATGAAAATCACGAATAGCACACAGATCCTGATTATATGCATGTTTTTACCTGCGGATTTTCTATATCTCATTTAAGTCTACGGGGAAAACTGCAAATAAAAGTCATATTTATGGCAAGAGAAATTGACATGTTGCAAGTTTCAAAAAAACACCGCGAGTCAGTTTATGCTGCGTTAAAAAAAAAAAAAACACTGTGGGCATAAGATTTCTATAAATCCCATCCACTTTGCTGGAACTAGAATACACTGCGTCTTTTGTGCATCGAAAATATGCAAAGTCAAAAACTCAGCAAAAACTCATTGTTGGTACTTAGACTAAGGATCTGTGCACACAACATCTTTTTCAGGTGGAATCCACCCATTCTCTATAATCCACAGTATAGGGTAAAGACGCAAGGATGAATGAAAAGCCGCCGGTGAAATTGCCTCAGCAAAACATTCGACAGAGGATTGGTCTTCAATATTTAATGGTGGGGGTCCTACACCCTCACCGATCAGCTAGTTGCTACTATTGAAGGGGGAAGATGTAGACATTGCATGTACTTGGAACGTTGTTCACGCCGGTCTGGATGAGAGGATGTGCTGGAGTTCAACACTCCTAATTCATTAAGAGGTGCACGTCTTTGAATGAATCAGGAGCGTCTGACAAGTGGTGTGTGCATCCGTGTGCACCTCGCCGTGTGCGCATCCAGCTGGGACTGGGTGGTGCAAGGAACGCTGCAGCTAGTCATTTGTCGGAGCTGAGAGAAAGTGGTGTGAGACTGCTAAAAGTTGCAAAATGTTAGTGCAGCCTCGTGTTGTTCCAAAATTTTTAGAACTTTTTAAAAGCTTTTTATGCCAGAATTCTGGTTTAAAAACTTTTGATAAATCGGGTCTTGAGATCTTTTTTTTTTTTTTTTTGGTGTATTGGAAGCAGAAACTGAATAAAAACTCAGAAAAAAAACACTCCATATGCACAGAGCCTCAAGAAATGAATACCTGCTCCAAAAACTCCCCAAAGAAGGAGCGCACTCCTGAAGCAGTTTCTACTAGGAAACTCGTTATTTTTGACCACCTAACAAAAAAAACTTCATGTGCACATGGCCTCAGCTCCTATTTGCCATTTGTATGGTCTTTATCTTGGCTTTTATATTCATGATGTTCTATTATTAATTACATGTTTTGTAGATTTCAGCCTCTCTTTAAGGCACTATCTTTCAGTTTATTCTCTCTATGTCCATCCAGAGGGACGTCTTGAATTTTCTCTTGCAGCTGAAAACTTCCACCTTTGTCTACCTAAATGTATTCTGCCCCAACCTAAACACCGTCACGTTTTCTTATTTATTCTCCATTTTAAATGTATAATTTTTAAGTGTTAAAACCTGTTAACCTTAAATTCTAAGTCATGGCCGGCAGTTTTTGCCTTCATTTGTCATTTCTGTTTCACAGTCACCTTTTTTTTGTAATATTTAAAGAGGTTTTCTACTTTTTGGAAAGTGGACCCCAATGCTCTAAAATACACTGAATGCACAATTAGGCAATTTGTATTTTTGATGATTGATTTTATTATTGAACAGCTACAGTGCTGTTGGTCAGTCCAAAAAGTAAATAAACCTGAAAATTTAAGAAAGTAAAATTGAGGTTTTGTCTTTCTGAATAGAAGATCTACTTTTGCATAATTTTTGGGCAACTATTAGTGTGCAGAAAACTTAAAATATGCAAATATACATTTCTGACATTTGCATAAAAAAGATCAATAACCAATATAGCTACCAGTCTCTTCAATAACAGTCAACAGCTCCATCCATGGAGTTTGGCAGTTTCTTAATGTGTTGGCGATCAACTTTTTAGCCCGCACCAAACACAGCCCCAGACACTGTTCAGAGGGATGTAGTGTTTTCCCTCACAGTAAGGGTCCACTCACACTGCCGTATATTCTCTCTTGCCAGGATACCAGGACAGTAGATTTTCTCTGTGCTGCTGATTTTCTAGTCAAAGATCCAAGAACCAAGATTAGTTAAAAGTGGTTTACTGTCAACACGTTTCAAAGTCAACTGACTCCTTCAGGACGACCACATGTACCTTAGTTAAAGGTGGTTTATTGTCAATGCGTTTCGAAGTCAACTGACTCCTTCAGGACGACCATGTGTACCTTAGTTAAAAGTGGTTTATTGTCAACGCATTTCGAAGTCAACTGACTCCTTCAGGACGATCACATGTACCTTAGTTAAAAGTGGTTTACTGTCAACACGTTTCAAAGTCGACTGACTCCTTCTTCAGAACAACCACATACGGTTGAAGTCAGTTGACTTTGAAATGTGTTGACAATAAACCACTTTTAACTAAGGTACATGTGGTCGTCCTGAAGGAGTCAGTTGACTTCAAAATGGGTTGACAGTAAACCACTTTTAACTAATCTTGGTCCTCGGCTCTTTGACTGGAAAATCCGCTTTCTGGTATCCTAGCACACTGATTCATCGTGGATGCTGATATCAGACACCGCACAATGGTTGTGTTACACACAACCACATCAGTTGAACATATCTCATATGTTTACCAATCCTGCCTAATTGGAGAAGACCCTGTTTGTGCTTTACGTTCCCTTATAGTATATTCTCTCTTGCAAGAGAATCGGGCCAATTATGATAATCACTCTAGAATTAAATTGTTAAAGCTTGATCCGAGTGTCACCTGAGTGTGCTCCAATTCTCTCGCATGAGAGAATCGCAGCACAGGTGCGGAGAACATGGGGAACTTAATTTTTCCAACTTCTTCATTCTCTGTGACACAGTCTGAGCGAGCCCTAAATCTTACATGCAAGAAGGGCCCACAAGTTCTCAGTAGGGTTTAGGTCAGGTGTGGAAGGGGCCATATCATTATTCTTTCATCTTTAAGGCCTTTACTGGCAGCCGAGCAGTGAGACATTGATGCTGTGATGGAGCATTGTCCTGCATGAAAATGGTTTCCTTGAAAGATGGAGACTTTTTTCTGTATCGCCGCTTGAAGAAAGTGTCTTCTAAAACCTGGAAGTAGGTTTGGGAGTTGATTTTGAGTCCATCTTCAACCCGAAAAGGTCCAAGTAGCTCATTTTTAATAATACCAGCCGGTAGCAGTACCTACGTCCACCGCGCTGGCTTCCAAGTCGAGGCGGAGGTCTGTGCCGGTTACTGATCCAGCCGCCGGCCCATCCATCTGGCCCATCAAGAGTCACTCAGATATTTCTTGGCCTAGTATTGACGTTTACACTTCAGTGTTCAGTGGCGGTCATGTCTCTGAGCATTGTACATGTTGGAATATCTACATAAAAATCATGATATGTTCAAAATACTCACTTGCCTAATAATTCCGGACATAGCGCACTAAGCAAATACTCAGCCATCCCTCCGCTTCTCGGGTATCAGTGACTTCATATCAACAGCGTGCAACACCACTGCAGCCAATCACTGAGCTCAGTGGCACAGCTGCTGAGCTTAGTAATTGGCTACCATAATGATGTGCGCTTTCGACGTGACTTCAGATTAGCTATAACAGTGATACACTCTGTTAAAGTGACTTCACCGTTGCAGCCAAAACACAGAGAACCTAGTAAAGGCGATGAGAAAGCGAGTTCCTGCTCTGTTTATTATTTTAGGTATCTTAAAGCGTTTGTAGTCTACTTTCATGAAAGCCGAAAACACCTGTGCACAAGATGTCTTTTTGAGGTGGGCGAACCTGCAGACTTTTTGAAGAAGTAGATACTTCAGGAAACGCCGGCGTTTATTTTCCTGAAATGCCTTTTGTGTAGGTTTTTAGGTGGTTCCCTAAACATTTTGTTTTTTACATTTCAGGCCACCGGCGGGGTTTTTCTAACGTTTTCCCCTGGTTTATAGGACATCTTTTTTACTGCCATTTTCATGTAATTTTTAACTTAATTGAAGAGGAGAGAAATCGCTAACGGTTTTATGTTTTTTCAAGCAGAATCTCTACAAAACACTGAAAAAGACGCCCGATGTCTTTTGAGCCTTCCCATTCCCAAATATGTTATTATAAAGTATATAGTGTTTTCAGAAGGGAGAACTCCAGAAAGGTCAGTTCACGTCTTTTAACTGCTAGGCCACTTTGGAAACCTGAACTGGTAAAAGATGCTTAAAAGACTGAACATATAAATAACAAGTGTGACGACACAACTTCTAATCTTTATTAGCCAGATGTCTAGATTTGTTAGGCCAACAGAAATACACTATTGTATTTGTGTTGACTTTTGAATGTATGTATTTTTCTTTGGCTGGTCAAGAAGGCCATACTAGTATTTGTATAAACCTTAATGTTGACTTCTCTTTGTCTGGGAACAATAATGTTTGTTAATATGCTAATTACATATTGTACTAAGCCAGCTAGTTGTTGATTTAAAGAGCAGGGGAATACAAACTATGTAAATTGATTAAATGCTCAAAAAATGAAACCTGAGCCCTGCACCTTCCCCTATGACATGTGAATGATGAACTGAGCCTCAGAAAAATATAAAAAGGGATTTCTATAGTGCTGCATGGAGAATCAAAGATCAGAGAGGCTCTTCAGGACAGTCGTCTGGTAGCATGGCTCCATCCAGAGACACACAGATTTGGATTCTACAGGATTCAGCCTAAGGGTACACGGCCTTGGCTGGAAGGATACACATCTGCTCCATTGACCATCAGAGAACCCATGGATACATTTGGGGAATCCAGGTTGGGACAATGAGGTCACCTGGTCCCATGGAAATGTTGATTGGCGTTGCCAGGTGCGAGCCTCTGGTTGCCTGGAACCCATGGAGACGTTCGGAGAAGCCAGACTGGGACCATCCAGTCATCTGGCCCCATGAAAACTCTTGGAGAAGCCAGGGTGGGACCCTCGGGTCTCCTGGCCTTGAACCTCGACGGACTGTCGGCTTCCTAAGCTTACCGCTACCTCCTCTCTGTGGGTGAGTGCCAAAAGCGGGGGGTCACTGGTTGAAGTAGTTTGCACTAAAAGTCCCAAAATTGCAGCTCTTCTATTCCTGGTGGGCCAGCGGAAGGGTGAGACTGAGTAATTTTTCACCATCTTGGGTACTTGCTGTGACTGTTCTATGTTTATTGTCTGTTTGGTGGTTCAATAAAATATTGCCACACTGTTTTACCCTCACCCTGTGTTGTCTGAGTAGTATTATGCCCATGGAAGACCCCGGGTCTTCACAGAAAGTCATTTTCTTTTGAGGATTTTCGGAGAGGAATTTGCCTTGGAAAGAAGTTGTGTGTCTTTCAGGTACGTCCGCTCTGAAACCACCTGAAAAAGCGCCCTAAACATGTTTAAGATTGACCATATGCATTTTTATGTCAAAAACTATTTGCTGATCATATGTTCAGTCTTTTGATCGTCATTTAATGACTTCATGTTTCAAAAGAAGTGACCTGACCATTCTTCATTTGGCTTGGAAGGCGCTGCAAACTAAATAAAGAAGTCTATGAGGAGCCCAAAAACGCGGATGTAGGACGCTTTACGTATTGGGTTTTAAAAATGCAGCAAAAAATGCTGAAGCTGGTTTCGCTTAAAAAAACGTATTCGCCCGAGTGTGCACACACCCCTAAACTGACAGTGATCTGGAGAGACCAGTACCGCTGTGCAGGAAATTATCATGCACGGTGCAGCATAATGAAATATATCTTATGTAATTGCCACGAGATTAGTAAAATACTGGTGAGAGAAACTGAAGTGACAATGGCAACACCCAGACTCCGGAGAATCAACCCCCTCAGAGACCTGGTATGTATAATAATAAGCCCATCTGCAAAGATGAGCTGCAAGCATGGGTTCAGATACAAATGAACAAGAATATGTTCACATCATGTTATATGGCTATAGTGTATGCCAACGTATGTACCGGACATACAACCTGGCTGTCTGCCGCTGTATACCATACAGTGCCGTAGGTCACACATGGCCCCCATGTTATAAACATTGGTACACTTGCCCAGAGAACACTCTTGGCATCTATAGGGCTTTATGGGCCAGTTTTGTAGGACATACACCCCCCCACATGACATATGCAAAATGTCTATTAGGCTTCATTCAGACTTCAGTTTTTTTTCAAGTACAAGAAAAATCAGTCCAAATTTCATGAATGGTTTTTATCATCAGATTTTCATCAGTTTGGTCAATGTCAGTTTTTACCATCAAAGTTTGGTCAAAGTTTCATCAGTTTTTCTTGGATGAGAAACAACAACAAAACAGTTTCTCTATCTCTTTCTATCTAGCAGTCCGTGAAAAACGGACAGCTCTCGGATGGCATTTGAATGCCGTCCGACTTTTTTTTTTTTTACAGACCCATAGACTTGCATTACCTAGTTTGACCCGACAATCGGATCAAGATTATACAAGTCTGAGTGGACTGATGGGGCAGTTTTATCCCCTTACAAAATGGTGCCGCAGGATGGACGCTAACCACGATTCAATTAATTCTCTATGGGGTTGCTAGAAATAATAACCAAATACTGAACGTGTGAACGTGGCCATACTGATAATGACTGCAGTGAGGGCGACACATGAGCACAACTGCCCGGGGATCTGGGGCCGTCCCAGCGGTTAGACCCCCACTAATCATACATCTATTTTCTGGATATTATGTGATTATTGGATAACCCCTTTCAGCAGGAATTTAGTAGTAAAACACAGAACATACCCAAGATATTTTAACACAGAACCAGGGAGCTCACAGAATGGGTAGAAGAGTCAGAGCGCCAGCAGACACAAAGGGGGCCCAGAAAGCAAATGCACATTCAGGGGGGCTGGAAACAGGGTGTGAAAAAGGGGTGTTATTATGGAAAATTTAGATATCGCACTTGGAAGCCTCCAGCACCGCCATCTTTCAGAAAGCAACAATCAACCGCACCGAGGATTTTCCCCTGTAATATATCACACGTCATACAGAAATATAGTTATATACTTGTATTTAGGATGAATTCTGTCGCTTTCCATCATTATTACATTTTACAAACCAGATAAATGTCGCCCACATTCGAGAGCGTGAATCTACTGTTGCTTTGTGAAAATGTGTCCATAACATTATCTATCAAAGACAGAAAATATTTCTGTGCTGTGTTCACACTTGGTGTAAATGCTGTGTCTGCTCATTGCATTTTTCCTGCATTTTTTTATGCGTTTTTCCCCATTATTTGATGCATTTTTTTACGTTTTTTTTTTTCTTCTTCCAGGGTCCTCAGAGACAAAAAAAAAAACACACTAAAATAATGCAGTTCAGAAGAGTCTTTCTAACACACAGCAGACATGAAATTACATCCACTTTGCTGGGACAGTTAAACGCAGAAAAAAATGTATTTATACAATGTGAGAAAATTGCCAAAAGCTTTAATTCTGTACTTAAAAATGCAATTTTTTTGTACCTTTTTCACAGCGTGTCTATAGAAATCTTTAAAAAAGAAACGGTTCAAAAACGCAGTATTTATGCTCATGGGCGTACCCACCGTGTGGCAGCTGCCCCCCCCTAGAAGCAGGAACGCAAGCCGCACACCAGGGCCGGCGTCACTGTCCGCGCCCGCTCCCCCCCGCTTGCTCAGGGCCCCGGCACCCGGCACAATACTTACCCCTCCCCGTGCCTCCGCAGCAGCTCCGGTCTCTTCCGCGGCTGCTGCACTGTGACGTCTCGGGTCAGAGGGCGCGGTGATGTCTTTACACCGTGCTCTCTCCTGAGCAGTCACAGCGCAGAGCGGGATGAGGCCGGCGACGCTGGAGTCCGGAGCAGCGGCAGCAGGTGAGATGTGAGGTGAGTATTTGATTTTTTTTTTTTTATTATATGGAGGCCTGTGGCAATATAAGGGAGGGGGGTGAGGTGGGGATGTGTGACATCCTGCATGGGGCATTATAAGGGGGGGGTGACATCCTGCATGGGGCATTATAAGGGGGGGGTGACATCCTGCATGGGGCATTATAAGGGGGGGGTGACATCCTGCATGGGGCATTATAAGGGGGGGGTGACATCCTGCATGGGGCATTATAAGGGGGGGTGACATCCTGCATGGGGCATTATAAGGTGGGGTGACATCCTACATGGGGCATTATATGGGGGGGAACAGCCTGCATGGGGCATTATGTGGGGGGAGCAGCCGGTGTGGGGCATAATGTGGGGGGAACAGCCTGCGTGGGGCATTATGTGGGGGGGGGGGACAGCCTGCATGAGGCATTATGTGTGGGGAACAGCCTGCATGGAGCGTTATATGGGGGCCAGTATCCTGCATGGAGCGTTATATGGGGGCCAGTATCCTGCATGGAGCGGAATATGGGGGCCAGTATCCTGTATGGAGTGTTATATGGGGGCCAGTATTCCGTATGGAGTGTTATATGGGGGCCAGTATTCCATATGGAGCGTTATATGGGGGCCAGTATTCTGTATAGAGCATTTTATGGGGGCCAGTATTCTGTAAGGAACATTATATGGGAGCCAGTATCCTGTATGGAGCGTTATATGGGGGCCAGTATTCTGTATGGAGCATTATATGGGGGCTAGTATCCTGTATGGAGCGTTATATGGGGGCCAGTATTCTGTATGGAGCATTATATGGGGGCCAGTATCCTGTATGGAGCGTTATATGGGAGCCAGTATTCTGTATGGAGCGTTATATGGGGGCCAGTATCCTGCATGGAGCGTTATATGGGGGCCAGTATCCTGCCTGGAGCGTTATATGGGGGCCAGTATCCTGCATGGAGAGTTATATGGGGGCCAGTATCCTGCCTGGAGCGTTATATGGGGGCCAGTATTCTGTATGGAGCGTTATATGGGGGCCAGTATCCTGTATGGAGCGTTATATAAGGACCAGTATCATGTATGGAGCATTTTATGGCGGCCAGTATACTGTGTGGAGCGATTCGCCGGTTTCTGAGCTATTGTGGAATTTACAATAGATATCACTCATGTAATGTAAGAAGTGAAATATTTGCATTGTACTATATATATATATATTTCCCTTCGGTATCTGAGACCATGGCTTGCCCCCCATGTTTATGCTACTTGGAAACATGAACTAAATCAATCAGAATCCAGCTATCATTTGTCACCAGCACTTTGAACAACACAAGCTGCAACCTGATAGGGTTATTGCCCATGGCGACCAAAGTTTCACTTGCCAAGCTTTTATATAAAAAAATGTTACTTACTGGTCTGCACCCCAGGAACTGCACCTCCCTTTATGTAGAGACATGTCACCAAGTGGATTATTAAAAAATAAAACAAAGCTGAATTTAATGTTTCATTATGGTGTTGTGAAAATGCTGCTTCATAGAGATTTTACAGCACATATCTGAGACCATCGCTATCAGGGGGGAATTTGGTCTTCTCCAAAATGGCCGCCGCACCTCTTCCGTGACGTCACCGGGCGCTCTAGTGATCGGTGGAAGATGATCACAGCTGTGAAGCGGCTCAGTAGCAGACATGCTGGGAGCTGAGCCGCCGGCATCATGCTGAGGAGGCAGGAGGAGACGGACAGGACGATCTTCGTGGGGAATCTGGACTGTAATGTGAAGGAGGAGATCCTGTACGAGCTCTTCCTGCAGGTACCGGGCTCAGCACCTTTATACACCTATGGGGAGGGGGGCAGTCCTATGGCTTGCAATTTTTAAAGGGTTTAGGGAACAATATAATTTATGATATATTCATAAAACTTTTTTAATTGGCTTCCAACAAAGTCCAAAAGTCCCCGCCTCCCCCATGTAAAAAAAAAAAAAAAGGATTAAATATTTCATTCATTTTGGTGCTTTGTTCACCATGAAACCGATAATTTGTGTCACTCAGAGTCATTGTAATAAGTCTCGCAATCAAAGCAAAAAGTTGCGAGTTAAATATTTATGCTGGAAATTACTGATATCCATTTTTTTTTTTTTTTTATTAATATGAATAAAAATTGAATTGCGTGATCCAACCCTATAATCAGTACCACCGCGGGTTCCCTTATATTCAGTGAAGGAGGTTTTAGGCTGTGTGCCCACTATGCGTTTTTGATGCGGAATTTCCGCAGCGTAAATGACGCACCCCCTGGGACATATTCCTTTTTGAGGGGAATACCCGGCACCGGATCAGATGGGGGGTTGTAGTCTCCGAGCGGCTGTGACCCGGTCCCGTGCCCAGGGCGTCAAGCTCAGTGTGATGTGGCAGTTCTACAGATGTTACTAAAGTTCTTTTGTGTCGACTACGCCACCCGTTGTGATGCGGTCACTGTGGCCGCCGCAGCAGCAGGGTCCGCTGAGGCTGATGGTGGGTGCGCAGCTTGGTGAGATAACCCCCAACGGGAGGGGTATAGCCTCAGAGGGGACAGGCGCAGAGGATGGGGGTTGTGGTGGTGTAGTGCAGACGGCAGTGAAGACAGAGTCGGGTTGTGCAGTTAAGGGTGTTTACTTACTGCAGATGTTGTACTGGTCACTCCAGCTGCTAGTGACCACCCGAGCCGTGCTGCGTCCACCAGGTCCTGGATCCAGCCAACCCCCAAACAAGTCCGGAGCGTGACCCTGAGCTCTCCCTCTGTCCTTTCTTCAGCCGTCCCCACCAGTGATCCACCTAAGTCCAGCTCCCTCGGGCCTGCTGTTGGGACACCCTTGGCCTTGGGTTCCCTGACCCTTCATGTGGTGTGCCTTCGGGGTGAATGTGGTGGGTGGCCGTGGCAGATGCTGCCCACGGCCTCCGGTCTCTGGCTGGGGATTGTTTTCTGCCCCCACCAGTTTGGGTTCCGGTACCCTTTTGCTGACTCCTCACCCGGTGCTCTAATTTGGGTTCTTGGGTCCCTTCAGTCTTCCCCCTCTGGGTCTTTCTCTGCTCCACTCTCTCTCTCTCCAGGGCTGCTGTTTCCTTCTCTCTGCTGATTTGTTCTCTGCATCAGACAGGCTCCTCTCCAACTGACTTGTTCTGTACAGCTGACTTGTCCTCTGCATCTGACCCTGATTCTAGTTGGTGCCCACCTTATATATCCCTCTATGTGTGAGCTCAGGTGACCAGCACCCAATGAGCTCCTATCACTACCCAGACTGCTCCCCCTATCTGCCCCTACACTACATGGGATGTTCCACCCCCCTCCCACTCCAGCCAGGAACAGGCTCGGTCGTACCTGCACATTTCTAAGTGGGAGTACCGTTGGTCTGTTCCTCGGAAATGGGATGTATGTAGTGCATGCAGCCTACCGAGCTCAGATCCACACTCCATCCTTACCCGGGAGTGGAATATCACACCTCTGGGTTGAGGTGCAATACCCCTGTAGCAGCCGAATCCTCAGGGTGCTACATTAACACTTGAAAAACCCTTGGTAATCCGTGCCCCATGATCCCCAATGAAAATCTGCATGTTCTGTGCCCATGCTGCGGAATTTTCTGCAGCGGATTTTCCTTGTGGAAAAATCCGCAGCATGTCCATTATTTGTGCATTTCTGCATGCAGATTTGAGGTCCCAATGCATTTGAAAAACGCAAGTCAAATCTGCTTGTAAAAATGCGTCAAAAACGCGTGTAAAATCCGCAAGCGTTTTTGACTGCAAGAACATGCAGAAATTTTCTGCTTCATTTCTGCATCGTGGGCACACACCCTTAGGCTATGTGCCCACGATGCAGAAATGCTGCATATTTTTTACCCTTCTACCTGGCAGGAAAAAACGCATGCGGTTTTTACATGTGTTTTTTCCGCCAGGTAGAAGCGTTTGTCAAGCGTTTTTGCATGCGGGTTATCAAGCGCTCTTCCAAGTGATTTTAGCATCACTTGGCAAGTGCTTGACAACTTGTTCACGCTATATAAATCCATGCAACCGGCACGGATTTATAGTAGTGTGACAAAGTTAGTTTAAAAAATAAAAAATAAAGCTTATACTCACCTTCCGGTGACCTCCCGGTGTTATCTCCGCTGCGTCCGCTCTCTTGCATTGCTCGTGCTGTTGTGAAGGACCTGCGGTGCCGTCATTCAGTCATGTGTCGGGTCACATGACTCAATGACGTCATGGCAGGTCCTTCACAACAGCGCGAGCATTGCAAGAGACCGGACGGAGCAGACAAAACACCGGGAGGACATCGGAAGGTGAGTATAAGCTTTCTTTTTTATTTTAAATTCTTTTTTTTTATAGTTTCTATGGTACCCAGGTCTGGATGAGAGTCTCCTCTCTTCCAGGCCTGGGTACCATCCGCACATTGAACCGTGTGATATCCACTTTTCCACATGTAGTGATGCGGATGTCACGCGGTCCAATGCAAGTCAATGGCGGCAATTACGCTGCGTGTCCGCAAAATTAATGGACCTGCTGTGGATTTTTGAGCGCAGCATAAATGCTGCGGAAAAATCCGCAGCATTGACATTGCGGCTTGTCATTGTGGAACATGGGGGGCGGATTACCAAGCGTTTCCGAAGCGTTTATGCTGTGGAAATTCCGCAGCATAAACGTTTGGAAAATGCATCGTGGGCACGCAGCCTTATAGTAAGTGGAAAGGCCTCATATACATCTTTAAGGCTATGTGCACACGATGCAGATTTGAAGCAGAAATTTCCTGAGCGTTTTTGCCTCTCCCTGGCAGAAAAACCGCATGCGATATTGATGCGTTTTTACATGCGTTTTTTTAAGCGTATTTGAGCATCAATGAATGATTTTTGGAGCTAAATAAAGTTATTTGGGACATTGCTTAAGCCCTTGGATTACCAAGAACTGGGATGAGTATATTGGTTCATTTAAATGATTAAAGAACGTGTCTGTTGTATTTCAAATAAAGTGTTTACACTGTGTCTATTTACTTTCTTTGGTTGTGAAAAGGTCTGAATGACACCTTGACATCACCAAACAAAAGAGCTGGGTGTCAGTCCCATTCACCCAATCTACATTAGCATTTCTATTCATGTAATTTATGTGACTGCTATGAGCTGTTAATTTTAGCCTGGGAAGGTGCCATTAGGCAAACATGGTCCTTGGCCATTATTAACATCTCATAGCTGGTTTGTTAGCCTCTACGCCCCCCAATCAGCACTCAGCAGCGCTTTGGACACAGCATATTTATGTGGTGTTCTAATGCTGCACTTTTATTGTCGGTACATGTGAATCCACCGCATATAATGACACTTCAATCGGTCAAAATCTGCAGCGGAGACTAGCGTGTCCGCTACAGAAATCGACATGCTGCGGGTGAGTTTGGGTACGTGGCCACGGTCAGGAGCCGCTGCAGGTTTGACGCTGCTTGTATATACAGCGTCAAACCAGCAGCGTCCAGATGTTACAGCATAGTGGATGGGAATCCATGTGCATTACGCTTGCATCTGAGGCTGCGAATCACCCGCGGACACTGACATACAGCGCGTCTTTTCCCCTTCTCCCATGACAGCACCACCTGAGAGCGGGTATCCGCCCACCAAGGACAGGAACCTACTGAATAAAAAGGCGGTACCTCTCTTCCGCATCAGTTTTGGTTCCTGTCCTTGATGGGAGCCTCGCTAGGTGGTACCTCGCCTACCTGGGATTCCGGGATCGGTGCGGCCTGGAGGCCGTGAAGAAGCAGCAGATGGCCCTCTGTTCTCAGCCCCATCTGGCTGCTACCTTGGTCTGCGTGCGGGGTGGGGTGGAGGCTGCCTTCCGGGTCCTCTCCCGCGTGCGCCGGGTCCTGCGGCCGGGTCTGCGCTCACATGGCAGCGGTGATTGAGCGCGCCGGCCGGCAGGTCTTCCGGATCTGCGCACGTGGGGGTAGCGTCGCGCCCTGTGACGTAGCGCACCGGAAGTGCGGGGTTATGATGCGCCCTATTACGTAGCGTGCCAGAATTCGGGTCTGCGCATGCGCGGGGTGCGATGCCGGGTCATCCCCGCTGCAAGCGCGCCGGGAGCCACTGGGCTGCGCGCACGCTGGGGGGGTTCTGTGGCGTAGCGCGCCAGCTGGTGAGAGGGGAAAAAAAAAGAGAAGGAGAGCGCACGCTGCCAGAAGGGGAGGAGCCTAAAGGAGGTGGAGCCCTTGCGCTTTAAAAGGATGGGAAGCAGTCAAGATGGCGGTGTCTGCATTCCCATCATCATGAGTGAGGAACCGCTGTCACCGCCGCAGGAGGAACAGCAGCAGCCACAGCCGCCAAAGCAGCGTAATCAGCTCAAGCAACCGGAACGCCGAGAGTCTTCCCATCATCAGAGCCACAGCAGTGGGGGTCGTACGAGTGCCGGCAGAACCGGTCAGAAAAAACCTCGTCCATCCACCTCCGCCAGATGGGAGCCTTCATATGATCGACAACCACTGACTCCGGTACCCTAGTCTGAACGGCCGCGTGGTGAGTGATCTTCGTGAAAGTCTCACCTTAAGTAATGTGCTCTTCTCTGTTTTTCTCTTTCTCTCCTTTCAATTCTTGGGGGTGTTAGGAGGCAAAGAAGTGTAATGCTAAGAGTAAAAACAAGGAGTGTGCGTTATGTAAAGTCAGCCTTCCCACCTCCTACGCCAAAAACCTTTGCTCGGACTTTATCCAGAGAACCATAGCAGAGGAGTCCCCCAGATTTTCTTTGGAGTTAAAAAATCTAATCCAAACGGAGGTTAGGGATTCTTTAAGAGACTTAACCTCATTCAGAAAGAGGAAACAGAAGCAGGTTTCCTCAGACTCAGAGGAATCAGTAGAGTCCCGTTTTACTAAAGAACTTCCTTCCTCCTCTGATCTCTCCTCATCATCGTCATCGGAGTCTTCGGATGATGATGGGGGAGGTAGGCCTTGTTTTTCGGTAGATAATACTGAGAGGTTAAGGCCATTAGAGTGACTATGGGTATTACTGATACCAAAGCTCCCAGAACAGTCCAGGATGTCATGTTCGGGGGCTTGGACCAGAAAAGGAGACACACATTGCCGGTTAATGAAAGAATCAAATCCCTTATAGATAGGGAATGGAAAAAAACTGAGAGGAAGGGTCAGCTGCCTTCTTCCTCTAAGCGGAGATACCCCTTTGAAGAAGAGGATGCAGCTAGATGGGACAAAACCCCTAAGATCGATGTGGCCATCGCAAAGTCCTCAAAAGAATCCTCAAAAGGATTTGGGGGCCTTAGAAGACCCGCTGGATAAAAAGGCGGAGTCTTTCCTTAAACAGGCCTGGGAGTCGTCAGCAGGGGCTCTTAAACCGGCAGTGGCAGCCACCTGCACCGCCAGGTCTATGATGATCTGGCTTCAACAGTTGGAAGACCAGATTAAGGGGAATGTCTCGAGGGAGAAGATTCTGTCAGACCTTCCCCTTGTGCAGGGGGCGGCTGCATTCCTGGCAGATGCATTGGCAGATTCAGTTAGGCTGGCTGCCCGGTCCGCAAATCTCTCCAATGCAGCCCGTAGGGCATTATGGCTAAAGAGCTGGCCGGGGGATGTGCAGTCAAAGTCTAAACTGTGCTCAATCCCTTGTGAGGGGGACTTCCTTTTTGGCAAGGGCCTAGATGATATCCTGAATAAGGCCGCAGACAAGAAACATGGGTTTCCCACTGTGTCTGTTCCCCGTTTTAAAAGCTCCTTTCGGAAGAGAAAGTACAGTCGCAGCAAAGCTCCTAGAGACCAGAGTAGCTGGAGAGACAGGAAGCCGTATAAGGGTATGTGCACACAATGCAGAAATGAAGCAGAAAATTTCTGCATTTCTGCATCTCCCTGGCAGAAAAAACGCATGCAGATTGTGCATGCGTTTTTCCTGCGGAATACATGCGGATTCACATGCGTTTCCGCATGTGGATTGACAAGCACTTTCCAGGCGATTTTAGCATCACCTGGAAAGTGCTTGACAACTAGGTCACACTATATAAATCCATGCAAACGGCATGGATTTATATAGTGTGACCTGAGAGAGTGGTAAAAATAAATGTATACTTTACCCTCCGATGGCCCGCGCTGTCCTGCTCACTTCGTTCTCCCTTGCCGGCAACATTGAATTGAAAGACCTGCCGACGTCAGCGTCACGTGACCTGTCACATGACTCTGACGTCAGCGCAGGTCCTTCAACTCACTGCAAAGTGCCGGGAACCAAGCAGGAGCGGTGCGCGACAACGCAGTCCACGTAACGCCAAGGTCCCACGACGATCCGGATCATTTCTACATCTGTGACATCAGCAATCACTAATGTCACAGCTGTAGAATACAGCACTGTATACTGACGAGTGTAAAATCACCTCCTGTCAGTATACAGTGCTGCAGGGGGTCACTGGGGTCCATCATCTGATGAGCCCCGATGAGCTAGAGAGCGTGGAAAAATTCTTGTGAATGTCCCCACGGGAGCATCAGCTGATTGGTCATGAGACCGATTAGCTGATTACTGGCGTCACCGCAGGTCCTGGCAGTACACTGCGAGGCGTGAGCCCGCGCTCCGCAGTGTACAGCGAGCTGCCGAGGAGTGAACATCGCCGTGGGGGACCAGGAGGACACCGGGGGTCGCCGGACAAGTGAGTACAAAGGTTTGTTTTTTTTGTGAACTGCCACGGGCTGGGAAGAGCAGACTGCTGCTTCTCCCATCCACGCTGCTCTCACTGTTATCAGCCAGAGCAGCTGTTGGATGTGAGGAGTAGCAGCCTCCTCTCCCGACCCGGGTACCAGCCGCAGCGCGATTCCGGCGCGTTTTTGCGCTTATTGATTTTCATTGAAACGCAGCAAATCCGCATGTATAGATATTATACATGCGGGTTTGCTGCGGTTCAATGCAAGTCAGTTGGCTGAGGAATCGTGCCTGAATTGTTTTTCCTGACGTTTTTGCCGCAATGATAATTCGCAGCAGAAATTTATGCATCATGTGCACAGCACATGCGGATTACCATTGCTATACATGGCATTGCCAATGCCTTTCCTCGGAGGAAAAATTGCTGTGGAAATGCATTAAAACCGCATCGTGTGCGCTCAGCCTTTTCTTGTACATAAAAACAGGGATTGTTGTTCATCAGTGAAATTTGTTTTTGTTTTTTAAACAAAATAAACTTAGAAATTGCAAACCTTAGTAATAAAAATAATATCTCTGCCATTTATTCCATGATGCTGTTATACACTGTTACTCATGAGATGCCGTCCATGTGCTGCCTGCAAAAAGTCCCGATATGTGAAGAGCCCCATAGACTATAATGGGGACAAGGTCTGGCTGTGAAAACCATAGAACTTATCTGAATGAGGCCTAATGTGTTGTGTTGGTTTTTTTTTTTTGTTTGTTTTTTTTCCTTCGCAGATCACATGCCCGTTATAATCTATAGCGCTGTTCACATGTCCTTTTTTTCCTTCGCAGATCACATGCCCGTTATAATCTATAGCGCTGTTCACATTCCCTTTTTTCCTTCGCAGATCACATGCCCGTTGTAATCTATAGCGCTGTTCACATGTCCTTTTTTCCTTCGCAGATCACATGCCCGTTATAATCTATAGCACTGTTCACATGTCCTTTTTTTCCTTCGCAGATCACATGCCCATTATAATCTATAGCGCTGTTCACATGTCCTTTTTTTCCTTCGCAGATCACATGCCCGTTATAATCTATAGCGCTGTTCACATTCCCTTTTTTCCTTCGCAGATCACATGCCAGTTATAATCTATAGCGCTGTTCACACGTCCTTTTTTCCTTCGCAGATCACATGCCCGTTGTAATCTATAGCGCTGTTCACATTCCCTTTTTTCCTTCGCAAATCACATGCCAGTTATAATCTATAGCGCTGTTCACATGTCCTTTTTTCCTTCGCAGATCACATGCCCGTTGTAATCTATAGCACTGTTCACATTCCCTTTTTTCCTTCGCAGATCACATGCCCGTTATAATCTATAGCGCTGTTCACATGTCCTTTTTTTCCTTCGCAGATCACATGCCCGTTATAATCTATAGCGCTGTTCACACGTTCTTTTTTCCTTCGCAGATCACATGCCCGTTGTAATCTATAGCGCTGTTCACATGTCCTTTTTTTCCTTCGCAGATCACATGCCCGTTATAATCTATAGCGCTGTTCACATGTCCTTTTTTTCCTTCGCAGATCACATGCCCGTTATAATCTATAGCGCTGTTCACATGTCCTTTTTTTCCTTCGCAGATCACATGCCCGTTATAATCTATAGCGCTGTTCACACGTTCTTTTTTCCTTCGCAGATCACATGCCCGTTGTAATCTATAGCGCTGTTCACATGTCCTTTTTTCCTTCGCAGATCACATGCCCGTTATAATCTATAGCGCTGTTCACATGTCCTTTTTTCCTTCGCAGATCACATGCCCGTTATAATCCATAGCGCTGTTCACATTCCCTTTTTTCCTTCGCAGATCACATGCCCGTTATAATCTATAGCGCTGTTCACACGTCCTTTTTCCCCTCCCCCATGACAGCACACCTTGAGAGGATCCGCCCCAACAAGGACAGGAAACCGTCTGAAATAAAAGGGCGGTACCTCTCCCTCGCTTCAGTTGGTTTCCTGTCCTTGATGGGGAACCTGTCTGGAAGAAAGAAGACTTACCTGGGGCTGTCCCGGTGTGGAAGAGCGGGCACTGGCCTGTGCACCGGGTTCAGTATCCCAGAAGCGCCGTCCGCAGCTTCCCCTGGGGTCTCTGCGCCGAGCGGGGTGCACGCGGTGAGGCAGGCTCTGTCCTCCCGGAGACCGCGGCGCCGTCCTTCCCCTGCAGTGTGGAACGCTTCCGGGTGTGACGCGCCTGACGTCACGGCGCAGGGCACGCTGGGAGCGGCGCGCTGGGTGACGTCAGATGGCGGCGCCCATCGGAGCGTCCCAGGCCGGTTTTTTTTTTTTTTTTTTTCAACGGAGCTCCGGCCTGAGGAAGGGGGAGGGCCCACAGACCGGAGGAGGCTGGATGGCCCTATATTTAAGGGGGGGGAGCTATCCTGGAAGCGTGGTGCGCTTCTGAGACATGGCTGATCCAGATAGCCAGGAGCAGCAGCAGCTTACCCCCCCACCTCAGCAACAGAAAAAGCAGAGGGATGCATCGTATACAGACAGCCGCTCGAGTAATCGTAGTGGCAGCCGCAGGAGTAAGGCTTCGAGTGCCTCGGGACCATCCAGAATGGAATCAACGGTTCCGCGACAGCCTCCGAATCCGGTACCAGTTTGTGACCTCCGAGGGTGAGTGAGCTTCGTGAATGTCACTGGTTAATAACGGGAAGTCTCTTATGTGCTTCCTTTTTTTAGGAGCCTAAGAAGAGTAGTGCCAAGCAAAAGCATAGAATGTGTGCCCTTTGCCAAGCTTCTCTCTCAGTAGAGTGGCAGAAACCACTTTGCCAGGGCTGTGTGACCAAAACCATAGCTGAGAATTTCTGGGATTTTGCTGCAGATTTAAAGTCCATAGTACATGCAGAAGTTCAGGGGTCCCTGAAAGGGTTCCTTAGAGGGAAGAAAAGGCCCCGTAGAGAGGTTTCTCCCGTCTCTGATTCCTCCCAGTCCGAGGAGCAGTGGGATTCATCGTCCTCTTCCTCATCGGGGGGTGGTAGACCCTGCTTCCCCATTGAGAATACAGACAGACTGGTTAGGGCAGTAAGATCAACCATGGGTCTGGAGGAAGAGAGAGCATCTAAATCCCGGGAGGACATAATGTTTGCGGGCTTGGGAGAGAAGAAGAGACGCTCATTTCCGGTTAACAGTAAGATTCAGGGACTGGACTGTGGCAAGGTCATCGAAAAGGTCTTCCCTGCCCTTGGAGGACTCTGGCGTCCTAAAAGATGCCCTGGATAAAAGAGCTGACTCCTTCCTGCGCCACACGTGGGAGGCGGCGGCAGGTGGCCTAAAACCAGCGGTGGCTAGCACCTGTGTGGCGAGGTCCTTGATGGTGTGGCTCCAACAGCTGGAAGACCAGCTTAAAGATATAAAGGTCTCCAGACAGGCAATACTTGCAGAGCTACCTCTAATACAAACAGCATCGGCCTTCCTGGCCGACTCTTCAGCTGACTCGGTTAGACTGTCAGCTAGGGCAGCGGGACTATCCAACGCAGCCAGGCGGGCCTTGTGGCTCAAAGGTTGCCCAGGCGACCTACCTTCGAAACAGAAACTGTGCTCCCTCCCATGTGATGGTAGACTCCTGTTTGGCCAAAAGTTAGAAGACCTGTTGGAAAAAGCAGGCGATAAAACCAAAGGGTTCCCGGGATTTTCGGGGGAACCAAGAAGATTTAGTTTTCGGAGGAGAAAATTTAACCGGGGTCGTCCTCCGGGAGACAAAAAGAAATGGGAAGCCAAGTCCAAAAAAGAATCGGGCTACATGTTTGGAGGACCATCCTCGAGTTCGAAGAGATCCTCCCAATGACGCCAGGCTGGAAGTGGGTGGAAGGCTTTCCCACTTTCTTCCAGCTTGGGATGCGATAATTTTCAGAATCCAGGGGTTTGCTGTTATCAGTGGGGGCCTGAAGATCCGGTTCAGCCAGACCCCCTGGCGGACCTTTGTGGTTACCCCCCTACGAAAGGTCCAGGAAGAACAATTAGCCCTGGAAACAGAAGTGTTAGAGTTAGTAGGAAAGCAGGTCCTTCTCGAAGTACCAGCAACACAGAGAGGGAGGGGGTACTATTCCCCACTATTCATGATAAAAAAAACAAACGGGTCCTTAAGGACCATCCTCAACCTCAGGAGTCTGAACCAAGTAGTAGAAAACCAGACTTTCAAGATGGAGTCAGTAAGCTCGGCAGTGAAGCTCTTACATCGCAACTGCTTTATGGCTGTAATAGACTTGAAGGACGCATATTATCACGTCCCAATCCATCCGGAGTATCAGAAGTATCTGAGAGTAGCCCTGTTTATTCAGGGGAAGCTGAGGCATTTTCAGTTTGCTGCCCTACCCTTTGGCCTCTCCATTGCCCCAAGAATATTTACGAAACTAATAGCAGAAGTGACAGCCTTCCTACGGATCAAGAATGTAGTGATCGTGCCATATTTAGACGACTTCTTGATAATAGGGAAAACAGAAGCCCACTGCTCCAGTCAGCTCCTAGTGGTCACGGAAGTGTTGCATCAGCTGGGGTGGTTAGTAAATTTCCAAAAATCAAGACTAACCCCCTCCAGGACTCAGACCTTTCTGGGTCTAATCCTAGACTCTCGTCTCCAAACCTGCTTCCTCCCAGAGGACAAAATCTGCAGGTTGATTGCATTAGTCTCGAAGGCCATTCAAGCTCCAGAGATGTCTCTGAGAGAGGCAATGTCCCTCCTGGGTTCTATGACGGCCTGTCTCCCAGCAGTAATGTGGGCCCAGGGGCATATGAGGCGGCTTCAGTGGGAGGTCCTGTCAGCACAGAGGTCCTGCAACGGGCATTTAGAAGGCAGGCTCTCTCTCTCCCCACAAGTAGTAGATTCCCTTTCGTGGTGGACAGTCAGGGGAAATCTAACCGCAGGCGTTCAATGGTCCAGACCAGTAGATCTGGTAATTACGTCCGACGCAAGCAGTTCAGGATGGGGGGGGGTCATCTGGCAGAACTCGCAATTCAGGGTCACTGGGCTTACCACGAGGGGGGAGCATCCTCAAACTTAAAGGAGCTTTGGGTCGTAGAAAGATCCCTCAGGGCCTTCCTCCCTCACATCCAAAATCACCATGTCCAGGTCAGGTCCGACAACCGGACAGCAGTAGCCTATGTGAATCACCAAGGAGGGACAAGGTCACGCCCTCTGATGGTGGTGGCAGAATGGATCCTTGGTCTAGCAGAGCGAAACCTCCTATCCCTCAGCGCCCTTCACATAAAGGGGATAGAAAACGTGAAAGCAGATTTTCTAAGCCGCCATACCCTAAGACAGGGGGAGTGGGGGTTGAACCCGGAGGTCTTCCATCAGATTGTCCAGTTATGGGGGCAGCCAGACATAGACCTGTTCGCCACAAGGGCAAACAGAAAGGTGCAGAGATTTTGCTCCCTAAATCCGGCAGAAAATCCCCATGCCTTAGATGCCCTCCAGATTCCTTGGGGGTTCAGGAAGGCCTATGCCTTTCCGCCATTAGTGATGATTCCAGTAGTGGTGAGGAAGATCCGGGAGGAAGGCGCCAGGGTGATTTTGATAGCCCCTTTTTGGCCCAAGAGGCCTTGGTTCTCTCTGCTTCGGCTAATGTCGGTGTCAGATCCCTGGATTCTACCAGAGAGGCCGGACCTTCTCATGCAGGGACCAGTATTCCATGCCCAGGCCAGGGGGTTCCATCTTTCGGCATGGAATTTGAGAGGTCGCTATTGAGTAGCAAGGGGTTTTCACCAGGCTTAGTTTCTACTTTATTGGGGAGCAGAAAACCAATTACAACTAAGATTTATAGCAGGGTTTGGGGTAAATTCCTAGAGTTTATAGATATCCCGCTATCGAGCAAACCTCCGATCAGAGGGATCCTGGAATTTCTGCAAAAGGGGCGGGACCTGGGTCTAGCTACAGGGACCCTTAAGGTTCAAGTTTCAGCTTTGGGAGCACTTTACAATTGTAATCTGGCTGGGAATAGGTGGATCTCGAGGTTTATCAAGTCCTGTGCCAGAGCAGGACCGGTTAGATCCTTGGGTGTTCCTCCTTGGGACCTGAACTTAGTCTTGAACGCTCTTACTAGTGAACCATTTGAACCTCTACACAAGGTTTCTCCAAAAATTCTCACCCTTAAGACCATCCTCCTAGTGGCCTTAATGTCAGCCCGTAGGGTGGGTGATCTGCAGGCCCTTTCGGTTAATCCTCCTTACACACAAATCTTTGAGGATAGGGTCACCTTGTGGCCAGATCCAGCATACCTTCCCAAGGTGGTATCTAGATTTCACCGTAGTCAGGAGATTGTGCTACCCTCGTTCTGCAGCAATCCCAAGAACCCAGGGGAAGTCAGGTTCCATAGCCTAGATGTTAGGAGGTCCCTGCTACAGTACATTCACATGACTAGTCTGTGGAGGAAAGACGGTTCTCTGTTCCTGACCTTTCAAGGGTGTAGGAAAGGTCACGGGGTGTCCAAGGGTACCATCTCTAGGTGGCTCAGGGAGGCCATTTGCTTAGCCTATACGTCCACAGGGGTTCCAGCCCCGGACAATGTGAGGGCTCATTCCACCAGAGCCGTTGCAACCTCCTGGGCAGAGAGAGCAGACGTCTCGATCGAGCAGATATGTAGGGCTGCTACTTGGTCTACACCATCCACCTTCTTTAAGCACTATCGGTTGAATCTATCCTCTTCTGATCTCACCTTTGGGAGAAGGGTACTTCAGGCGGTGGTCCCTCCCTAGGGTGCTCATAAATTCTCCAAAATTCTCTCAAGGTGTGCTGTCATGGGGGAGGGGAAAACACCAAGGTTACTTACCGGTAGCCGGTTTTTCCTGAGCCCATGACAGCACCTGTAGTTTCCCCCCCTTATTTTTTCTATGTTTCTCACACCCTGGTGTGCACTGTTTGGGGTGGTGTGTATATGTATATTGTGGTGTTGGTTATGTGCCTAACCTGTTTAGGGAGGTCCTCTCAATGCTCTGTAAACAACTGAAGCGAGGGAGAGGTACCGCCCTTTTATTTCAGACGGTTTCCTGTCCTTGTTGGGGCGGATCCTCTCAAGGTGTGATGTCATGGGCTCAGGAAAAACCGGCTACCGGTAAGTAACCTTGGTGTTTTTCCTTCGCAGATCACATGCCCGTTGTAATCTATAGCGCTGTTCACATTCCCTTTTTTCCTTCGCAGATCACATGCCCGTTATAATCTATAGCGCTGTTCACATGTCCTTTTTTTCCTTCGCAGATCACATGCCCGTTATAATCTATAGCGCTGTTCACACGTTCTTTTTTCCTTCGCAGATCACATGCCCGTTGTAATCTATAGCACTGTTCACATGTCCTTTTTTTCCTTCGCAGATCACATGCCCGTTGTAACATACCTGGCGGCGTCCTTGCATGGTGGTCCATCTCCCACTGTGCAAGAGGGCGCACTTGATCTCCTGTCCAGAATGTCTCTCTGGCTTCCCTCCATGCTGTCTGTTTGTGTCTGTTTCTGCTGCTTAAGGGCGGCGCCCGATCACTTCCTGCCTTTTGTACCTGCTGTGGGTCACACCCCTTGTGCGTCCTCAGCCTATTGCTGTCTGTCACTTGGTATATAGCTCAGCAGCTCCCTTCTATCCCTGCCTGAGCATAGTGTTTCCTTCAGTGTGTGCTTGCACTCTGAAGGTGCCAGGTCCCGTCTCTTGTCTCCTGCTTTTTGTATCAGTTCCCGTGTCTGAACTGAGTCCTGTATTTCTCCTGCTTTGCGGTTTCAGCTCCCGTGTCTGAACTGAGTCCTGTATGTCTCCTGCTTTGCGGTATCAGCTCCCGTGTCTGAACTGAGTCCTGTATGTCTCCTGCTTTTCGGTATTAGTTCCCGTGTCTGAACTGAGTCCTTTCTGTGTTCTCTTGTCTGTCCTGTCTGAACACGCTCCTAGCCTGTTCCTCCTGCCTTCTAGGGGCCGATTACCTAGACCCGTTCCTGTATCTTGTCTGACCTGTCTGAACACGCTCCTAGCCTGTTCCTCTCGCCTTCTAGTGGCCGATTTCCTAGACCCGCTCCTGTGTCTGGTCTGTCCTGTCTGAACACGCTCCTTGCCTGTTCGCTCCGCCTTCTAGTGGCTGATTTCCTAGACCCGCTCCTGTGTCTGGTCTGTCCTGTCTGAACACGCTCCTTGCCTGTTCGCTCCGCCTTCTAGTGGCCGATTTCCTAGACCCGCTCCTGTGTCTGGTCTGTCCTGTCTGAACACGCTCCTTGCCTGTTCGTTCCGCCTCTCTGGGGGCCGTATTCCCAGACCCGCTCCTGTATCCCTCTGCAGTGTCGGTCTCCTCCGTACACTCAGTTCCAGTCTGAACTCTCTCCTGTCCTTTACCTGTTTGCCTCTATGTCCGTTCCCTTCCTTTTTCTGCAGAGTCTGAACTCGTACCTAACTCCTGCTTGTTGTCTCTGCAAGTACTGTGTGAGTATCTGGCTCTGTCTTTCCCTTCCTGTCTGTTCCGTGTGAACTGAGCCCTGTCCTCCCTGCTCAGCCTTGTCTGCACTCTAGCTGTGCTTGCCTGTAACCCTCTGCCTGTATTGTTCCTTAGTCCCGGTGTGTACTGGGTCCTATCCCGCCTGTGTTCCTACCTGCTAGTGCCTCCCTGTCTGCACTCTAGCTGTGCTTGCCTTTACCCCCCTGCCTGCATACCCGCCTGCCTGCATACCAGTCGTGCCTGCCTATACCCACCAGTCTGTGTGCCAGCCTACCAGCCTGTTCCTGTATTCCCCTGTGTGGGTCAACAGCCGTGTCCGGGGTCTGTCCTGGAGTAGCACCTGGTCCCTCTGCTCGGTTCCTCCTTGGTGCACTGGCGTCGTATGCCGTCGTGCGACCCTGGTCGGATCGGGTGAATACCTAGTCACGCCCCTCCAGGCATTCACTCTCCGGCACGGTCCAGTGGAATCACTACCAATCACACGCACACGCCGCTTAGCCCGGGCGTGTGCATAACAGCATGCTCAGGCCATGGTTCCCGTTGAGCCCCACGGCCTTCGCTCTTTGAGAAGTTTTTCCAGCGAATTCATGCATTAAAATAAAATAAATAAATTTTTTTCCCCCTTTAGCTGAGTTCCAGGCGAATTACGCACCCGTCCAGATGGATCTATCAGCCCTCGTTCCCGCGGATCCGCTACGTTATTATGGGGATCCTAGACAAAGTCGTGCATTTGTGGAGCAATGCATGCTACACTTTAAGGCCTACCCTCTCTATTTTCCTTCCGATTGGGCTAAAGTGGCCTTTATGATGTCTTACCTGGCGGGTGATGCCTTGGAATGGATCAACCCCCTATATGAAACACAGGATCCGATCCTCCTGGACCTAATGGCCTTCCTGGTGGCCTTTCTAATGGTCTTCGATGATCCTAACCCGGAGGCTCCTGCTGAAGCTTCACCTCCCAATATCCCGGAGCAGCCCCGATGGGTAATGTGTGTGGGTAGCGCAATAGTCCTCCAGCCCAATGAGACTACTGCCCACCCAGAATCCTCACAGGGTGACTACGCTTTCCGGAATACTTCTCCCAACCTCAAGAGGCAGTCCAGACGTGCTAGACGTAGAGGCAAGCCGTCACGCCAGGGTCTGTCCTCCCTGAGACCTCCTGACCCCAACCTTGAAGTCCCTACTGAAGCTTCATCTCCCTGTATCCCGGAGAAGCCCCAACTGGTAATGTGCGTGGGTAGTGCACCAGTTCTCCTGCCCGAAGAGACTTCTGCCCATCCAGACTCCACACAGGAGAACTTCCTGCACCCGGCATCAGATGCTTCACCCACTTTAACCGGTGTGCATGTCCAAGGATGCTCCAAAGCTGTGGTTACCTCAGAGTCTGTGCACCTCTACTACCTGGCGGAGGACCCCCTGTTGCCTCCTGAATCCTCCGGGATACCACTCGATGACAAATGGAGAGAGAATCCTCTACACCCGGTACTCAATACTTTGTCCGCTTCGTCCTGTGAGCCTGACAATGGGTACCCCAAAGTGGTAGTTACCTCCGAGTCTCTACACCCCTCCGACCAGGCGGAGGATCTCCAGTTGTCTCCTGAACCCTTCGGGGTGCTACCTGGTAGCGAAAGGACAGAGACTCTCCTATACTCTGTACCTGATACCTCGTTCGCTTCGTCCAGTGAGTCCAACCTAGTGTACTCCGAAGCAGAGGTTACTCCTGAGTCTCTACACCCCTCCGACCAGGCGGAGGACCTCCAGTTGTGTTCAGAACCCTTCGGGGTGCCACCTGGTGGTGAATGGACAGAGACTTTCCTATACTCGGTACCTGATACCTCGCTCGCTTCGTCCAGTAAGTCCAACCTAGTGTACTCCGAAGCAGAGGTTACTCCTGAGTCTCTACACCCCTCCGACCAGGCGGAGGACCTCCAGTTGTGTTCAGAACCCTTCGGGGTGCCACCTGGTGGTGAATGGACAGAGACTTTCCTATACTCGGTACCCGATACCTCGCCTGCTTCCTCCAGTGAGTCCGACCTAGTGTACTCTGAAGCAGTTGTTTTCTCTGAGCCTCTGCACTCTTCTGACCCGGCGGAGGACCTCCAGTTGTTTCCTGAATCCTCCGGGATACCTCCAGATAACAAAGAGACAGTGACTTTTCCTCATTATGTACCTGATAACCCGTCTATTTTTTCCTGTGAGCTTGACAAGATGTACCTCGAAGCAGAGATTACCCTCAAGTCTCTGTCCCCCTCCAACCCAGTGAACGACTGGTCCTCGAATTCCCTGCGGAAGATTCTGGCAGGCCTGAAGAAGAGGGGGCGTAAGGGGGGAGGTACTGTAACATACCTGGCGGCGTCCTTGCATGGTGGTCCATCTCCCACTGTGCAAGAGGGCGCACTTGATCTCCTGTCCAGAATGTCTCTCTGGCTTCCCTCCATGCTGTCTGTTTGTGTCTGTTTCTGCTGCTTAAGGGCGGCGCCCGATCACTTCCTGCCTTTTGTACCTGCTGTGGGTCACACCCCTTGTGCGTCCTCAGCCTATTGCTGTCTGTCACTTGGTATATAGCTCAGCAGCTCCCTTCTATCCCTGCCTGAGCATAGTGTTTCCTTCAGTGTGTGCTTGCACTCTGAAGGTGCCAGGTCCCGTCTCTTGTCTCCTGCTTTTTGTATCAGTTCCCGTGTCTGAACTGAGTCCTGTATTTCTCCTGCTTTGCGGTTTCAGCTCCCGTGTCTGAACTGAGTCCTGTATGTCTCCTGCTTTGCGGTATCAGCTCCCGTGTCTGAACTGAGTCCTGTATGTCTCCTGCTTTTCGGTATTAGTTCCCGTGTCTGAACTGAGTCCTTTCTGTGTTCTCTTGTCTGTCCTGTCTGAACACGCTCCTAGCCTGTTCCTCCTGCCTTCTAGGGGCCGATTACCTAGACCCGTTCCTGTATCTTGTCTGACCTGTCTGAACACGCTCCTAGCCTGTTCCTCTCGCCTTCTAGTGGCCGATTTCCTAGACCCGCTCCTGTGTCTGGTCTGTCCTGTCTGAACACGCTCCTTGCCTGTTCGCTCCGCCTTCTAGTGGCTGATTTCCTAGACCCGCTCCTGTGTCTGGTCTGTCCTGTCTGAACACGCTCCTTGCCTGTTCGCTCCGCCTTCTAGTGGCCGATTTCCTAGACCCGCTCCTGTGTCTGGTCTGTCCTGTCTGAACACGCTCCTTGCCTGTTCGTTCCGCCTCTCTGGGGGCCATATTCCCAGACCCGCTCCTGTATCCCTCTGCAGTGTCGGTCTCCTCCGTACACTCAGTTCCAGTCTGAACTCTCTCCTGTCCTTTACCTGTTTGCCTCTATGTCCGTTCCCTTCCTTTTTCTGCAGAGTCTGAACTCGTACCTAACTCCTGCTTGTTGTCTCTGCAAGTACTGTGTGAGTATCTGGCTCTGTCTTTCCCTTCCTGTCTGTTCCGTGTGAACTGAGCCCTGTCCTCCCTGCTCAGCCTTGTCTGCACTCTAGCTGTGCTTGCCTGTAACCCTCTGCCTGTATTGTTCCTTAGTCCCGGTGTGTACTGGGTCCTATCCCGCCTGTGTTCCTACCTGCTAGTGCCTCCCTGTCTGCACTCTAGCTGTGCTTGCCTTTACCCCCCTGCCTGCATACCCGCCTGCCTGCATACCAGTCGTGCCTGCCTATACCCACCAGTCTGTGTGCCAGCCTACCAGCCTGTTCCTGTATTCCCCTGTGTGGGTCAACAGCCGTGTCCGGGGTCTGTCCTGGAGTAGCACCTGGTCCCTCTGCTCGGTTCCTCCTTGGTGCACTGGCGTCGTATGCCGTCGTGCGACCCTGGTCGGATCGGGTGAATACCTAGTCACGCCCCTCCAGGCATTCACTCTCTGGCACGGTCCAGTGGAATCACTACCAATCACACGCACACGCCGCTTAGCCCGGGCGTGTGCATAACACCCGTTATAATCTATAGCGCTGTTCACATGTCCTTTTTTCCTTCGCAGATCACATGCCCGTTATAATCTATAGCGCTGTTCACATGTCCTTTTTTCCTTCGCAGATCACATGCCCGTTATAATCTATAGCGCTGTTCACATGTCCTTTTTTCCTTCGCAGATCACATGCCCGTTGTAATCTATAGCACTGTTCACATTCCCTTTTTTCCTTCGCAGATCACATGCCCGTTATAATCTATAGCGCTGTTCACATGTCCTTTTTTCCTTCGCAGATCACATGCCCGTTGTAATCTATAGCGCTGTTCACATTCCCTTTTTTCCTTCGCAGATCACATGCCCGTTATAATCTATAGCGCTGTTCACATTCCCTTTTTTCCTTCGCAGATCACATGCCCGTTATAATCTATAGCGCTGTTCACACGTTCTTTTTTCCTTCGCAGATCACATGCCCGTTGTAATCTATAGCGCTGTTCACATTCCCTTTTTTCCTTCGCAGATCACATGCCCGTTATAATCTATAGCGCTGTTCACATGTCCTTTTTTCCTTATCAGATTCACGGACCAAACTGGCCCTTTAAAGTGGGTCTGTGAAAAACTCAGGTAGCTCCCCAATGGCGTCCTAGTCGCATCATAGTGCTGCCTTGTTTGCTAGAAGAAGCTAGTACACAGACCGAAAATAGTCGTCTGCGCCTGCCCTTATAGAAATCTATTTTTTTTTCTTTTGTGCGAGGAAAAAAAAAAAGCCCGAGTGAGGCCTCACAAACACTCTAGTCAGAACAATCTCACTGACAGATACTCAGTTAACTCATTCTGCAGCCAGCAATACACAGTGTAACCCAGATGCTATAGAAAGCAAAAGGTGCAAAATGCTTAAATGGATATACCCATCTCCCAAGATCCTATCCCAATATGTAGTAGTTTTAATAATATCAGCAAATACCTCCAATTAGAAATATAGTATAGTTTTTCTGATTCGCTATGTCGCTTACCCCATGTGCAGGGCATTGCAGTAGCTTTGGTATCAATGGTTACCACCATTAGCAGCTGTCACTATATGAGTGGTCATAACAATGGATACCTAAGCTACTGCAATGCCCTGCACATGGGGTAAGTGATAAGGCAAATCAGAACAACTATACTACATTTCTAATTGGAGCTATTTGCTGATATTATTATTACACCTACTGCATATTTGGATAGGATTTTGAAGATGGTAGTACCTCTTTAAATTGCATATATTCTGGGCTAAAATACATTTTTGTTATTGGGTTCCATTAAACGTTTTGCACCCTTTGCCTTCTGTGGCCTCTCTGTTGCACTGTCTGTTGCTGACCACAGAATGAGGTATCTAAGAATCCATCAGTGAGCTCATTCTGATGGGGAGATAGTAACTCTTATCTGTCCTTTGAGCTGATTTATCACCACAGACCACATCAAAGTTGAGCTGAACTTTGTGATCATAAATCAGCTCTGAGGAGTTTAAGAGAAAGGCCACGGCCCCACTATCAGTATTGAGTCAGTATTTTTTCTCAGGAATGGAAGCGAAAACCAGGAGTGGGTGATAAATGCAGAATTGGTGACTTGTTTCTATTATACCTTTTCTCTGATTGTTCCTCACCTGGTTTTGGCTCCCACTCCTGAGAAAAAATACTGACTGAATACTGACCAAATACTGATAGTAGGGCCAAAGACCGATAAAAGACTTACAAAGTCTGTGAGAATAAGCTCACTGACAGAGTCTCAGTTAACTCCTTTTGCAGCCTGCAATAGACAGTACAACAGAGGCCATAGAAGGCAAAATGTGCAAACGATTTTACCCCTAATTACAGGCATTTAACTAAAGTGTCCTTATCCTTTTATAAAAGCTGTTTTATGGCTGTTGTACAGAACTTGTTCCAGAGCTCGCGTCACTAAACCTTTGTGTAGCTGGTGATTAACACGGCGTCAAAGCACAATTTAAAAGGGTTGAGCGGACATCAGACGATAAATGGTCACTTTATTACTTCTAGTGACACCTCCCCAATAGCTCGGCTGATGGTTATACCAGAAGTATAATAATGAGGAAAAGAACATATCCAACAACTGCGCACTTGTCATCTATGCAGAGTATTCAATCCAACCTATTTATTTATTTTACTCACTTCTATAGCAGCATTAATTCCCCATTGGGGCTCACAATCTACATTCCCTATCAGTATGTCTTTGGAGTGTGAGAGGAAACCAGAGAACCTGGAGGAAACCCACACAAACATGGGGAGAGCATACAAACTCCTTGCAGATGTTGTCCTCGGTGGGATCTGATCCCAGGACCCCAGCGCTGCAAAGTGACAGTGCTAACCACTGAGCCACCGTGCAAGGACAGGAAACCTACAGGCTTAGAAGGGGCGGCCCTCTCTTCTCGCCTCAGTTTGGTTTCCTGTCCTTGATGGAGGGAACCTCTGACAGGCTTACCTGTGAAGATGTCCGGAAGAAGCGTGCTGTCGAGCTGCGCCCCTGTCTGGGATCAGCTGCTCCAGTACCATCCTGTGCCCTGGGCTGTGGGAGCTGCGCCCCTGTCTGGGGTGGCAGCTCCAGCCAGATGGATCGTAATGACGGAGGCTGCGCCCCTATCTGGGGACGGCAGCCCCATCTTGAGGTGGGCACAGCATTGGGGGGCTGCTCCCCTTTCTGGGGTTGGCAGCCCCAGACCTGCACGCAGGACGCTGGGGGAGCGGCACCTCGGCCAGGGTAGGGCCGCCCCTAGCAGCAGGTGAACACTAGCTGGAGCAGGCAGCTGGAGGGAGAAAGCGCCGATTACAGGAGTGGCGCCTCTATGACCAACGGCGCAGGATGCGGCGGCGCCACATGCTTTTGGTCTTTTACTAGGCTGGGGCCTGATGTCGGGCGGTCATGTGACCAGACAGGAAGTCCGGACCACATGCATGCAGACGCCGCTTGAGCGCTGCATTCTCCCCTCCAACCAGCAGATGGCGATGTAATAAAAAAAAAAAAGAGGGGAAATTAAAGGGAAGTAGAAGCTCCTATTTAAGCGTCCAGATATCGCTGCTCTAGGCTTCACAGGTACTTCAGAACTTGCCGCTTTCTCCATCTCCGCGGTCGCCTGGGGAGCCCCAGGAGACACGACCCCCTCGAGTCACCAGCAATTCTCGGACTACAGGTAGACGAACCCGGTCCGGCCGTCGTGACTCTAGCAAGACGGACACATCTGCAGCCCCTAGGGATGATCCCCCAGCTGAGAAAGGTCCTCCAGCTAAACCGGTACCAGCTATTTGAGCTCTCGGTTGGTTAAAGCGGTCCTCTCAACCATGGGCATTACGGACCTAAGACCAGAGAAGTCAGTCCAAGACGTCATGTTCATAGGACTGGGGCAGAGGAAGAGAAAATGTTTCCCGTTTACTAATAAACTTCAGGGTCTAATCCATGGAGAGTGGCAAAAGCTGGAAAGAAAGGGTTCTCTCCCCCCATTCTTTAAAAGAAAGTACCCCTTTGAGGACTCGGCCTCCTCCTCCTGGGAGAAGGCTCCCATAACTAAAGCTTCTAAAAAGTCATCTCTACCCTTTGTTGATATGGGGGCCCTTAAAGATCCTCTGGACAGAAAATCGGATGTGTTTCTCAAAGTCACCTGGGAGACAACCGCTGAGGTTTTAAAACCGGCAATTGCTGCGACTTGCACAGCTAGGTCTTTGATGATATGGCTAGATCAGCTGGAATTGCATTTAGAAAACAACACATCCAGGAAAGAGATCTTGTCTAGTATCCCACTCATGCAGGGGGAAGCAGCCTTCCTAGCGGATGCTTCCACGGACTTTGTTAGCTGCTAGATCAGCCGCCATGTCTAATGCAGCCCACAGGGCTCTGGCTCAAGTGTTGGCCCGGTGACATCCAGGCTAGAACTCTGTGCTATACCTTGCGAAGGGGAACATCTCTTCGGTCCAGTCCTGGATGAAATCCTAGACAAAGCAAGCGACAGCAAGAAAGGATTCCCTAGCCTGGCAATGCCTGCCTATAAGCGGTCTTTTCGCAGGAGAAGATTTGTGCGTAAAAGGCCACAGAGAGACCAGGATCAGTGGGAAGACCGTAAACCAAAAGGTAGAGGTCTTCTGTTCAGTACGTCTTCTTCCACTTGGGAGTCCTGGAAATCGAGTCAATGACTCGTAGCCCAGGTAGGGGGGAGGCTGACGGGCTTCTTACCTGCCTGGACAAAGATTTCAGCCAGTAACTGGATCCTTAATCTGATAGGTTCGGGTCTGAGATTCCAGTTCCAAGCAGTTCCTCGTGGAAGGTTTAACTTGACCCCGGTCCGTTCCTCTATATCAGAACAACTCGCTCTTCAGGGAGAAGTACTGGACCTTGTTCAAAAAGCAGTCCTGGTGGAGGTTCCGGTGTCCAAAAGGGGGTTGGGATTTTACTCCCCCAAACCCCCCTTCTTTCTGGTCTCTAAGCCGGGCGGCTCTTTCAGGTGTATTATAAATTTAAAAGCCCTGAATAAATTCCTGATAATCCCCCACCTTCAAAATGGAATCCATAAGGTCAACAATAAAGTTGTCAGATTGTTACATGGTAGTTTTGGATTTGAAAGATTCCTATTACCATGTACCTATCCATTCAGATTACCAGAAATATCTTAAAGTGGCCGTGGTTATAGATGGGGGGTCATCAAGCACTTTCAATATAGGGCCCTGCCGTTCGGTTTAGCCATAGTCCCCCGGGTATTTACCAAAATCGTGGCAGAGGTAATGGTTCATGTTAGGGAGCATGACATATTAATTATCCCTTATCTGGATGATTTCCTGATAGTTGGTAACTCGGCCCTTCAATGTAGTAAGCATCTAAAAATAGCGATCTCCATCTTAGAAAATCTGGGCTGGGTCCTCAATTTAAATAAATCTAGGTTAACGGCCACAAAAGGTCAGCAATTCTTAGGAGTTATGCTGGATTCAGATTCTCAGACATGTTACCTCCCTGAAGCCAAAAAACTAAGGATCAGGGATCAAGTAAGAAGGGCAGTGTCAAACCCAGAGCTGCGATGTCCCTGTTAGGTACCCTGACATCTTGCCTTCCCTGGGTTCTGTGGGCTCAATATCACTCCAGGGTTCTACAATGGGATGTACTGCATAATGAAGTTATGTTGGGGCGCTTGGAGGGGAGGTTTTCCTTGTCTCCCCGATCAGTTGAATCCTTACAGTGGTGGGATAAGGAAGTGAACTTATTCAGAGGGGTCCCCTGGGTTTTTAGAACAAACCGAACAATTACTACTGATGCCACTTCCAGTGGGGAGGGCCCATCTGGGAAATATGATAACCCAGGGGTCATGGTCTAATTCGGAAAAGAGTCTCTCCTCCAACACTAAAGAATTGCTATCGATAGACAGGGCAGTCAGTTATTTTCTAGTTTTTCTTCAAAATCGTGACGTAAAGGTTTTCTCTGATAAAATCGCAGTAGCTTACGTGAACCATCAAGGGGGTGCACGATCAAGATCTCTGAGAGTGGCGGATCATCTCTTTCAGGTCTCAGAATGCCATCTTCGTTCCCTAATAGCCCTTCATATAAAGGGAAAAGAAAATTCAAGGGCAGACTACTTAAGCCGCTATACCCTGAGACAGGGGGAATGGGTACTAAATCAGGACATTTTCTCCCAAATTGACCAAAGATGGGGACCTCCAGTAGTGGACTTGTTTGCTACAAAGTTAAATTGGAAGACTCTGCTCTTCTCTTCCCTGGATCCCAAAGAAAACTCCCTGGCAGTAGACGCTCTCCAGATACCTTGGCCTTGGGGGTTTAGTCTAGCCTATGCCTTTCCCCCGTTAACCCTTCTTCCTATGATTCTCAGGAAGATCAGGGAGGACAAGGCGAGAGTTCTGCTGGTTGGACCCTTTTGGCCCAGGAGGCCCTGGTTCTCATGCCTCAGGAGCATGCCTGTGTCAGATCCTTGGGTTCTACCAGAAGTTCCGGATCTCCTCTTCCAGGGTCCAATAGTCCATCCTCAAGTGTCTGGCCTCCACTTGACGGTATGGAACTTGACGGGGATCTATTAATAAAAAAGGGATTCTCCCAAGGCTTAGTGACAACCTTAATGCGTAGCCGTAAGTCTATTACAACCAGAATTTATGCGAAAACCTGGAAGAAGTTTTTATCTTTTTCCGGTTCCAGAGTCAGTGAAGAGGCTCCAATAAGTAAAATTCTAGAATTTCTGCAAAAAGGTCTTGAGTTAGGGCTAGCTACTAGCACCCTGAAGGTTCAGGTGTCTGCCTTGGGTGCCTTTATATAGCTGTGATCTGGCGAGTAATTATTGGATTTCTCATTTCATTAAAGGCGCCTTTAGGTCAAGGCCCATTGTCAAAAGCAAATTGGTACCCTGGGATCTAAATTTGGTTCTTAAAGCCTTAACTGGTCCCCCCCTTTGAGCCAATAGAGTTAGCACTCTTAAGTCCCTCTCCCTTAACCCCTTAAGCCCCGCGGGTGGTTTGCACGTTAATGACCGGGCCAATTTTTACAATTCTGACCACTGTCACTTTATGAGGTAATTACTCTCGAACGCTTCAACGGATCCCCCTGATTCTGAGATTGTTTTTTCGTGACATATTGTACTTCATGATTGTGGAAAAATTTCTTCGATATCACTTGCGTTTATTTGTGAAAAAAACGGAAATTTGGCGAAAATTTTGAAAATTTTGCAATTTTCAAAATTTGAATTTTTAAGCCCTGAAATCAGAGCGATATGTCACACAAAAGAGTTAATAAATAACATTTCCCACATGTCTACTTTACATCAGCACAATTTTGGAACCAAAATTTTTTTTTGTTAGGGAGCTATAAGGGTTAAAAGTTGACCAGCGATTTCTCATTTTTCCAACAAAATTTACAAAACCATTTTTTTAGGGACCACATCACATTTGAAGTCACTTTGAGAGGTCTTTATGACAGAAAATACCCAAAAGTGACACCATTCTAAAAACTGCACCCCTCAAGGTGCTCAAAACCACATTCAAGAACTTTATTAACCCTTCAGGTGCTTCACACGAATTTTTTGAATGTGGAAGAAAAAAATGAACATTTAACTTTTTTCACAAAAATGTTAATTTAGACCCAATTTTTTTTATTTTCACAGGGGTAACAAGAAAAAATGGACCCCAAAATTTGTTGTGCAATTTCCCCTGGGCACGCAGATACCCAATATTTGGGGAAAAAATACTGTTTGGGCGCACGGCAGGGCTCGGAAGGGAAGGAGCGCTATTTGACTTTTTGATTGTAAAATTTGCTTGAATAATTAGCGGACGCCATGTTGTGTTTGGAGAGCCCATGTGTGCCCAAACTTTGGAGCTCCCCCACAAGTGACCCCATTTTGGAAACTAGACCCCCCAAGGCACCTTTCTAGATGCATAGTGAGCACTTGGAACCCCCAGGTGCTTCACAAATTGATTCGTAACAATGAAAAAGTGAAAAAAAACAACACTTTTTCATTTTTATGAATCAATTTGTGAAGCACCTGAGTGTTCCAAGTGCTCACAATGCATCTAGATAGGTGCCTTGGGGGGTCTAGTTTCCAAAATGGGGTCACTTGTGGGAGAGCTCCAATGTTTGGGCACACAGGGACTCTCTAAATGCAACATGGTATCCGCTAACAAATTGAATGGAAAATCGGCTCAAATTGTTAGCGGACGCCACATTGCGTTTGGAGAGCCCCTCTGTGCCCAAACTTTGGAGCTCCCCCACAAGTGACCCCATTTTGGAAACTAGACCCCCCAAGGCACCTTTCTAGATGCATAGTGAGCACTTGGAACCCCCAGGTGCTTCACAAATTGATTCGTAATAATGAAAAAGTGAAAAAAAAAACACTTTTTCATTTTTACGAATTAATTTGTGAAGCACCTAGGGGTTCCAAGTGCTCACTATGCATCTAGATAGGTGCCTTGGGGGGTCTAGTTTCCAAAATGGGGTCACTTGTGGAGGAGCTCCAATGTTTGGGCACACAGGGACTCTCCAAATGCAACATGATATCCGCTAACAATTTGAGCCGACAATTTGTTAGCGGATATCATGTTGCATTTGGAGAGTCCCTGTGTGCCCAAACATTGGAGCTCCCCCACAAGTGACCCCATTTTGGAAACTAGACCCCCCAAGGCACCTATCTAGATTCATAGTGAGCACTTGGAACCCCAGGTGCTTCACAAATTGATTCATAAAAATGAAAAAGTGTTTTTTTTTTCACTTTTTCATTTTTACGAATCAATTTGTGAAGCACCTGGGGGTTCCAAGTGCTCACTATGCATCTAGAAAGGTGCCTTGGGGGGTCTAGTTTCCAAAATGGGGTCACTTGTGGGGGAGCTCCAAAGTTTGGGCACAGAGGGGCTCTCCAAACGCAATGTGGTGTCCGCTAACAATTTGAGCCGATTTTCCATTCAATTTGTTAGCGGATACCATGTTGCATTTAGAGAGTCCCTGTGTGCCCAAACATTGGAGCTCCCCCACAAGTGACCCCATTTTGGAAACTAGACCCCCCAAGGCACCTATCTAGATTCATAGTGAGCACTTGGAACCCCAGGTGCTTCACAAATTGATTCATAAAAATGAAAAAGTGTTTTATTTTCACTTTTTCATTTTTACGAATCAATTTGTGAAGCACCTGGGGGTTCTAAGTGCTCACTATGCATCTAGATAGGTGCCTTGGGGGGTCTAGTTTCCAAAATGGGGTCACTTGTGGGGGAGCTCCAATGTTTGGACACACAGGGGCTCTCCAAACGCAACATGGCGTCCGCTAACAATTTGAGCCGATTTTCCATTCAATTTGTTAGCTGACACCATGTCGCGTTTGGAGAGCCCGTGATGTGCCTAAACAGTGGAGCTCCCCCACAAGTGTCCCCATTTTGGAAACTATACCCCTCAAAGATTTTATTAAGGTGTATAGTGAACATTTTGAACCCAGAGGTACGGCACATTATTTGTTTACATTAGGTCATCATATTGAATAAGTTTTCATTATTCTTGAGCGCAAGTGCTCGCTACTTGAGTTTGCATCGGGTACTCAGGTATGCACCATGTACAGCGTGTGCTCGAGTGACATGCTCGAGTCCCTGCTCCGCATGTTTCACGGTTATTAGACACCCAAAAAAAAACATGCGGGGATCGCTCGTGCATGGCAGGCAATCCCCGTAAAGTTTTTTGGCCGCGAAGCATATGGGGCAGAGACTCGAGCATGTCACTCAAATACCCACGATACTAAATGCATACCAGAGCACCCGATGCAAACTCAAGTAGCGAGCACTTGCTCTCAACACTAGTCGCCATATCGTCATCTTTTTTTCTTACTTTTGAAAAAAATCCCTAGCACAACCCTAGCCCCAGCACAACCCTAGCCCCAGCACAACCCTAGCCCCAAACCCAGCCCTAACCCTAGCCCAATCCTAACTCAAGAGTTTATTTTTGACGCCGTTCCTTGTGCGGTATAAGTGATTAGACGACTTTATTCTTCGGGTCGGTGTGATTACAGCAATGCCAGAATCATATGGGGTTTTTATGACTGACAGCTGTCACACACTAAAAGACGCATTTTTTGTAAAATCTAGTTTTTGCATCGCCATATTTTGAGAGCTATAATTTTTCCAGATTTTGGCAGACAGTCATATGACGGCTCGTTTTTTGCGGGATGACTTGACGTTGTTATTGGTGCCATTTTCAGGCACGTGACATTTTTTGATCGCTTTCTATTCCGATTTTTGGGAGGCAGAATAAACAAAAACCAACAATTCAGGAATTGTTTTTTTTTTTTTTTTTTTTATTCTGTTCTGCGTGTGGTAAAATTGATGAGGCAGCTTTACTCTTCGGGTCAGTACGTTTACAGCGGTACCACATTTGTATCATTTTTCTATGTTTTGGCGCTTATACACAATAAAAGCTATTTTATAGAAAAAAATATTTTTTAGTATCGCTTTATTCTGAGAGCTATAACTTTTTTATTTTTCGGCTGATGGAGCTATATGGCGGCTTGTTTTTTGCGGGACGAGATGACGTTTTCAGCGGTATCATTTTTATTTATATGCGTCTTTTTGATCGCGTGTTATTCCACTTTTTGTTTGGCGGTATGGTGATAAAGCATTGTTTTTTGCTTGGTTTTTTTTTTTTTTTTTTTACCGTGTTCACTGAAGGGGTTAACTAGTGGGACAGTTTTATAGGTCAGGTTGTTCCGGACGCGGCGATACCAAATATGTGTACTTTTATTGTTTTTTTTTTATTTTTTTTATAATAATATTTATTGATGGGTACATTATATTTTTATTTTTGGTGTATTATTTTTTTTATTTTTTTATAATATTTTTGCACATTTTTTTTTTTTTTTTTTTTCCACTTTCACACAGTTTATACACTTTATTACTTTGTCCCACTCTGGGACTTTCACTTTTTTTTTTCTGATCGCCTGCATGGCACAGGAATGGAGCACCATCCCTATGCCATGAAGGCTGTCAGAAGTGCACAGTGTGAAGATTGCTTGGAGATGCACTGCGCATGTCCAAGCAATCTTCCTGCTCTCTGGTGACCCGGATGTTGTCATGACGACATTGGGTCGTCATGGCAACACCCGGGAAGCCTTTGCAGACTGCGCTGGAAGCCGGAAGAGGAGGTGAGTATCGCCGATCACCTCCCCTTGCCCCCGCAATGCCGCGATCGACTTCGATCGCAGCATCGCGGGGGTTAATGTGCTGGGAGCGGTGCGTGACCGCTCCCTGCACATAGTACCGGGTGTCAGCTGTGACAATCAGCTGACACCCGGCGGCGATCGCGCCCGCACAGCCTGTGTGCGGGCGCGATCGCGATGACGTACTAATACGGGTCTGGCTCTTAAGTCCCAGGGCACAGACGCGTATTAGTACGTCAGATGTTATTAAGGGGTTAAAACAGCGCTTCTGATAGCTTTAACATCTGCTAGGAGAGTTAGTGATATTCATGCCCTGTCTTCAGCCTTGCCCTTCACTCAGATCCTGGATGATAAAATAATTCTTAAACCTGATCCCGCCTATCTCCCTAAAGTAGCAACCTGTTTTCACAGACTCCAAGAAGTAGTCCTACCCTCCTTCTGCCCTAATCCAGGTAACCGGAAAGAAGAGTTTCATACACTAGACGTAAGGAGATGTGTAATTAGGTACCTCTTGGTCACCAAAGAGTTTAGAAAAGACAGTTCATTATTTATATCCTACCAAGGTGTTAGGAAAGGCTCTAAGATCACAAAGTCCACCATAGCTAGATGGATCAGGGAGGCTATTTCCCTAGCTTATACATCCAGCGGTGAGGAAACACCACAAGAATTGAAGGGTCACTCCACCCAGGCAGTGACGACCTCCTGGGCGGAGAAGACGGGTGTCTCGATAGAAGACATATGTAAGGCTGCTACCTGGTCTTCTCCGTCTACCTTCTATAGGCACTATAGACTGGATTTTGGTGTTTCGTCTGATCTTACTTTCGGGAGGAGGGTGCTCCAAGCTGTAGTCCCTCCCTAAACTTCTTCATCTCTGTAATTCTCTCGTGGTGCTGTCATGGTCAACCGATAAAGTCATAAGTTACTTACCGGTAACGGGATTTTTCAGAGACCATGACAGCACACTTATATTCCCTCCCTTCACATTGGTGGGAGCACTCCTTGTTTATTAATTTTCACTCTTAAGTTGGTGATTTATAGGAATGTTGGTTTATCATGTTTTGCTATGTCTACTAACCTGGTGGTCCTCTCAATGCTCTGTAATCCAAACTGAGGCGAGAAGAGAGGGCTGCCCCTTTTTAACCTGTAGGTTTCCTGTCCTTGGTGGGCGGATCCCCTCTCTCGTGGTGCTGTCATGGTCTCCGAAAAATCCCGTTACCGGTAAGTAACTTATGACTTTTTGATACTTTCTGCTGTTTGACTTTTAACAAAATTTTATTGATCTTCATGTGCGGATTGCTTGCGTTTTGTGTTTCTGCCGCACTAAAAACGCATGTGCTTTTTTTTAATACGAATTTTCCGCATCTAATGCAAATTTGTAAGGAAAAATGTGCACATAAAACTCAACATGTCCTCACAAGAAAATTGACATGCTGCGGATTTGACACACCCACCGCAAATCAGTTTGCGCTTAGTAAAAAAAAAAAAAGTAAAGTCGGCGTGAGATTTCTTTAAATGCCATCCGCTTTGCTAGAACTGTTATACGCTGCGTTTTTGACACAGTGAAAAGCAGAGTCAAAAACTCATCATGGGCACACGGCCTTAAAGGGGTATTCCCATCTCTAAGATCCTATCCCAATATGTAGTATGTGTAATAATAATATTATAATAAAAAAAATTATCAAATACCTCCAATTAAAAATGTAGTATAGTTCATCTGATTAGCTATGTCGCTTGCCTCATATGCAGGACATTACTGTAGCTTAGGTATCCATGGTTATGACCACTAGCAACGAATTGTCACTATGAGTGGTTGTAACCATGGATACCTAAGCTACTGCAATGCCCTGCACATGGGGTAAGCTACATAGCGAATCAGAAGAACTGTACTACATTTCTAATTGGAGGTATTTGCTATTATGATTATTATTATTATACCTACTACATTTTGGGATAGGATCTTGGAGATAGATTACTCCTAAAGGGGTATTCCCATGTGCCGGATGCACCAGAAAACTGTGAAGAGCTTTATCTTGTATGATTACTAGAATTAGTGGGTTATTGCTGTTATAGAAAGAGGCTATCCCATCACGTTCTCATTATTTGGGTCTGACTGCCAGGACTCCCGCCGCTCCTGAGGCTGATGGGGTAGCCGCAAGGCTTCAAGGTTTTCCCCTCTTAGAACCAGATATCCTGCTGATCTACATCGCTGTTTGTGATGGAAACCAGTTTATAGTCCACTTATTGGTCAAATTCTACTATTATGTAAAATATACTAAAAAAAAAGTTGTTGTTTTTTTTTCTGCTTTGGGTCCAGTGCTGGATATACTGCGGTCTCAGGTGGAGACACCGCTGCTCTTCATACCTGATAGTCTCATCCGTGCAATAAGGATCTTATGGGCTCCTCAGTGCTGTGACATGAGAATCCTCGGGGGGTTCCTCGGTGGGTTTTATATAGTAGCAGGCTGGTCGCTGCAGTTCTAGTAATTGCCCTCGCTGGGATCCTGGTAACAGCTGGTGACTTTACTTACAATTACCCTCTCATACACAGCGGCCCACTGTGAGCTCTGCACAATGACTATCTCTTATTTTCCAGGCTGGACCGCTGACCAAAGTCACTATTGCTAAAGATAAAGATGGAAATCTGAAGTCATTCGGGTTCGTCTGCTTCAAACACACTGAATCTGTGCCTTATGCCATATCCTTGCTAAATGGCATCCGCTTATTTGGCAGACCCATTAAACTCCACTATCGATTTGGTAAGTTTCTGGGATTTCTTTACTGTACTGGCACTGAACTCTGACAACGTGATCCTTTTAGACAACATACAGATCACTTTATCTAAATATGCAGGTTTACTCTGTTGCCTCATTGGGGGACACAGGACCATGGGTGTTATGCAGCTGTCCACTAGGAGGCGACACTATGCATAATCTGAAAAAGATTAACCGTGGCTCCTCCTCTGCAGTATACACCCCTGGACGGCGTCAGCCTTCTCCAGTTTTTGCTTAGTGTCGCATAGGAGGCACACCTAAAACTTTTACTCCGTTTTCATCGACGGGATTACAGATGAAGAAAAGTGGGTCTCTGCGAGACTCCCGGCATGGCTCCTTCCTCGGCCCCTTATTACAGGGTGCACGGTTGAAGTCGAGATGGATATTCCCCATGTCGCTCCTTCCCCAGCCCCTCGGGTGCTAGTTCGAAGTCGAGACCCCCCTCCTTCCCCAATTCCTTTTGGTTTCTGGGTTGAGGTCAAGGCAAGGATATAGCCCCCTGATGGTGACAGCAGCACCTCCCTAATCCCCCTCTGGGGGTATTAGGTTGAAACGCCTCAGGTAGGGCCTGTACAGGCAGCACTCTGCAGCTCCCAGCAGCCACCACACTGCGCCTGAATCCAGGGACCCCAACCCTGCTGCTGCCTCCTGTCGGGGCCGGGGGGAGTGCAGGCAGGCATGACACAACAGAGACACAGGCCTCCTTGCGCCCTGTGTCTGCGGCAGCACCAGCTCTATGGTGCCTCAGGGGGACTCTTCACAGGGCCCCCCCTTCCGCTTATACCCCACCGCTATCCTGCCTTTAAATCCGGGGGGGTCCGGTTCAGATCCGGCCCCCTCCCGGACTTCCGCGCCTGCCTGGAGCCCCTTTGGGCATCAGGCATCTAATTTAGGCCGCGGCTTCGGCCACCGCCTCTCCGCCCCCCCGGCCCGCCCCCCGGATGACACATATGACACTCTACAGTGTCATAGAGGGGGCGGATCGAGACTGAAAGGGCGCAATTTCACACAGCTCTGCTGCCCTTTTCAGCTCTCTGCCCCCCTTCTTTCTTAACCTTACTCCGGCGGCCATTATCTGCTGCAGGATAAGGGATCAACCCTGCAGCTACCGGTCGGCAGACAAGGCCAGTCAGTCTCCGGGGGGCACACGACTGTGGATCTTCGGCGCTGGACCCAGGGACACACTGGTGGGATAAGATCACAGCTGGAGTTCTTCCTCGACTGTGAATCCATTATTCTTTATAGGCTCCTCTGAATAGCCACCCCAATGCACTAGGCCGGGCTCAAGGTCCAAGAGAACCAGGGAGGACTGCTATTATGCACTCTGTACAGCCTGCAGTAATACTCTCCCCAGTGGCAGCATGTACCCGCACTGCCAGGACTGCACCCAGACTACTGTGCCAGAGCCCCAAGAAGCCCCTGCCAATGCTTCGGTGTCTAATGCCACGCCAGAATGGGTCACTCAGATGTCACAATCTATGATGCAGTCTATACATAACCTAACCTCCACATTGCTTCAGGCTCTGCAGAGTCATGCCTCGGCTATGAACGCTACCCAGCAAAGGGAAAGCTCGACTCAGGGACATGACGACCCGGGCACATCCACGTCTAGGTCAGGACGCAAGCGGACCCACAGGTCACGTTCATCTGCGTCATCCCATAGCACACGGTCATCCCCTTCTAGGGAGAGACGCCGTAGTTCCAGGTCATTTAGACCGTCCCCTACCAGAGACAGACAATGCAGATCTCCACAGTGATCCCCGATCAGAGAATCACCCAGCAGGAGACGCCTTAGCGATACACAGGATTCGGAAGGCACCTGTGATTCAGACTCAGACAAGGAAACTGAAGGGTCCCTGATCCCAATCCCCCCTAGCAATACAGCGCTAGTTGAGGACGTAATCTCGTCCATCCATCTTGTGCTGGACATTTCTGATCCGCCCCCGGAGGCACCACAACACAAGATTTCCTTTGAAGGAGTTCTGAAGCCGCTTAAGGTCTTCCTTCACCACCCAGAGTTTGTCGATCCTTAAAAAGCAGTTCTCACAGCCTGAGACGAAGTTTACCAATCGCAAATATCTGGAGGCGCGGTACCCCTTCCCAGAGGAGGTCACCAAGGAATGGACAGATCCCCCCCCCCCCGAAGTGGATCCCCCAGTCTAGGCTAGCAGCACAGTCACTCCTTTCACTGCCAGATGGCTCAACCCTTAGGGACACAGCAGACCGGCAGATGGAACGCATGGCTCGTTCAATTTTCGAGGCCGCAGGGGCCTCCCTAGCTCCCTCGTTCGCTTCAGTTTAGGCTGCCAAGGCCATCATGGCTTGGGCCCAAAATTTACAAGCTGGCCTCCCAGTATCTGCTTCTGAGCTGTCGGACCAAGCGGTTCAATTAGCAGTTGTAGCTGATTACATGTTTCATGCAGCTATGGATTCTGCAAGGGGTGCAGCGGGGATAGCATCAAACGCCATCACGATTCGGCGTATCCTCTGGCTGCGGGAATGGAAGGCAGACACAGCCTCAAAGAAGTCCCTCACGCACCTCCCGTACCTCAGTGGTCGACTTTTTGGTGAACAGTTGGACACGATGATATCCAACGCCACCGGGGGTAAGAGTACCTCTCTCCCCCAACTGAAGCCCAAACGCACTTACAAGAAGCGTAACCAAACTCTATTTCGATCCTTTCGGAACTCTTTGGGCTGGTCCGTCTCGCAGCCAGCACAAAATAGCAACCGCACCCCTCGCAGGGACAACTCGAGGTCGACGCAAAAGTCGGACAAGACCTAGCAGTCAAAAGCAGGCCAGTCAAAGTTCAAAGGAGGAAAATCTCAACTTCCTCCTCATCATGACTCACGGACTCCTAAAGACACCCCACCTGTAGGCGGCTGTCTTTTACTCTTTCATCAAGTCTGGCTGCCTATTACAGAAGACAGGTGGGTCAGGGAACTAGTGTCTTCAGGATACAAGAGTTCACTTCCAACCCACCAAACAGACTTTCTTTCTGTTCCCCCAAAACCACCAGCCAAGGCTCGTGCCTTCCACCAAGCGGTCTCCTCGCTTCTTCAAGCAGGAGTCATAGTACCAGTCCCCGGGGCCGAGTGCTTCCGAGGGTTCTACTCCAATTTATTCGTAGTCCCCAAGAAAGGAGGCGGCGTACGGCCCATACGGCCCATACTGGACTTAAAACAGCTCAACAAATATGTACGGGTACGTCCCTTCCGCATGGAGTCCCTTCGGTCCATCATTGCGTCCATGGAGAAGGGAGAATTTCTCACCTCCATAGACATACAAGACGCATACCTGCATATACCAATTGCACCCGCCCATCAGAGATTTCTCAGGTTCGCAATCGACCAGGACCACTACCAGTTCGTGGCTCTCCCTTTCGGACTTGCCACGGCTCCCAGAGTGTTTACCAAAGTCATGGCAGCCACCATGGACGTCCTGCACTCCACTCCAGAGGCATAGTAGTCGTTCCATACCTGGACGATCTCATTATCAAGGCTCCCACCTTCAAGGACTGCGAGCTCAGCGTCTCAATCACAATCGACACTCTGAGTTGCCTGGGCTGGTTAGTCAACCTACAAAAGTCCTCACCAACCCCGAGTCAGTCTCTGACCTTCCTGGGAATGCTATTCAACACTTTCAGGGGTCTAGTGCTCCTTCCCAAGGACAAGGCACTGCCTCTCCATCTAGGAGTTCGCACCCTCCTCAGCAAACCCCCTCGATCTCTCCGGTTTGCCATGAGAGTCCTTGGCAGGATGGTGGCGGCAATAGAAGCATTCCCATTTGCCCAGCTTCACCTCAGGCCTCTCCAACTAGCCATCCTCAAGTCATGGGACAGGAACCCTTTTTCTCTCGACAGGGAGTTCCAGCTGACGTCGTCAACCAGGAGGTCCCTGCACTGGTGGCTCAAGCCAACCTCACTAACAAAGGGGAAATCATTTCTCACGGGTCAGTGAAAGGTTCTGACCACCGACGCGAGCCTGACTGGTTGGGGTGCGATGCACCTACACGACAGAGCAGAGGGCAAGTGGTCCCCAGCGGAAGCGGCCATGCCCATCAACATCTTGGAAATTCGTGCCATCCTCCTGGCATTGAGAGCCTTCCATCACTTACTGGCAGCCTCTCACATCCGAGTACAGTCGGACAATGCCACGGCTCTGGCATATGTGAATCACCAAGGGGGGACCCGCAGTGCCCAGGCGATGCGAGAAGTGACACAAATTCTCCACTGGGCGGAAGACACAGGTTCGGTTCTCTCTGCGGTCCATATTCTGGGTGTGGACAACTGGGAAGCAGACTTCCTTAGCCGGCAAGGAATGGACTCGGGAGAGTGGTCTCTCCATCCTGAAGTTTTTCGCCAGATCTGCCATCGCTGGGGGATTCCGGACGTGGACCTAATGGCATCCCACTTCAATGCCAAGGTCTCCGACTTCATGGCCAGAACACACAACCTGCGGGCGCTAGGAGCGGACGCCCTGGTTCAGTACTGGACCCAGTTCCAGCTCCTGTACATTTTTCCACCTCTCCCCCCTGATATCCAGAGTGGTGAGGAAGATCAAGCAAGAGGGAGTTCCAACCATCCTAATCGCACCGGACTGGCCCAGACGTACATGGTACGCCGACATTGAACAGCTCACAGCAGACGTCCCCTGGCGTCTCTCCGACCGCCCGGATCTTCTGTCACAAGGCCCGTTCTACCACCAGAACTCAGGGGCCCTCAATTTGACAGCGTGGCAATTGAGACCTGGGTTCTAACCCAGTCAGGGTTCTCGCCGGACATCATTGGAACCATGATCAGGGCACGGAAGCCAACCTCTGCTAAGATTTATTACCGTACCTGGAAAGCCTTCTTTACCTGGTGCGACTCTTGTTGCCAGACCCCATTCCCTTATTCCCTCCCCAGGGTACTTGGGTTTCTCCAATCGGGTCTGGAGGCCAGACTGTCCCTGGCCTCCATTAAGAGCCAGGTGTCAGCTCTCTCAGTGCTTTTTCAGAGGTAGATTGCTAACAAGCCGCAAGTAAGGACATTTCTTCAGGGGGTTTCCCGATTGGTTCCCCCCTACAGACGACCACTAGAAACTTGGGACCTCAACCTGGGGCCGACAGCATTGCAGGAAACACCTTTTGAACCCCTTACAGAAGTCTCACTCCGCCTTCTATCCCAGAAAGTGGTTTTCCTGGTGCCAATCACCTCGCTACGCAGGGTGTCTGAACTGACAGCACTCTCCTCCAGATGACCCTTCCTGGCTTTTTACCAGGACGAGGTAGTTCTCTGTACTGTCCCATCCTTCCTTCCGAAGGTTGTGTCCAACTTCCACCTCAATGAGGAAATTTCACTGCCATCCCTCTGTCCGGTCCTGGTTCATAGAGTGGAGAAGGCTCTGCATGCGCTTGACCTTGTCAGGGCATTGCGTATCTATGTGTCTAGGACTGCGCCCTTCCAGAAGTCTGATTCTCTTTTCCTTCTTCTGGAAGGTGGCCGCAAGGGTCTACCAGCTTCCAAAGCTACCCTTGCCAGGTGGATCAAATTCACCATACAAGAGGCCTACCGCCTCAAAAATTCTCCTCTTCCAGCAGGTATTACGGCACACTCTACACGTGCAGTAGGGGCCTCCTGGGCCATTCGGCACCAGGCCTCGGCACAACAAGTGTGTAAGGCAGCCACCTGGACTAGCCTACACACGTTTACCAAACACTACAGGGTTCATACCCAGTCCTCAGCAGACGCGAACCTGGGTAGACGTATTCTGCAGGTGGCGGTGCCCCAATTGTAGGCACCTGTCTACACAATATTCGTCCATTGCTTCCCACCCAGGGACTGCTTTGGGACGTCCCATGGTCCTGTGTCCCCCAATGAGGCGACAGAGTAAAGGACATTTTTGTGTACTCACCGTAAAATCTCTTTCTCTTAGCCTCTAATTGGGGGACACAGCTCCCACCCTGTTGCCCGTTCCGGGCCGTTATGTTGAGTTCTCATATTTGTTTTTTTCTTGAGCTCGTACATAGTTGCCTTCTTATAGGCATGGTTATGTTATCCATGTTACGTTCCTCCTAATGCTTTTGCACAAAACTGGAGAAGGCTGACGCCGTTCAGGGGTGTATACTGCAGAGGAGGAGCCACGGTTAATCTTTTTCAGATTATGCATAGTGTCGCCTCCTAGTGGACAGCAGCATAACACCCATGGTCCTGTGTCCCCCAATTAGAGGCTAAGAGAAAGAGATTTTATGGTGAGTACACACAAATCTCCTTTTTCTCCTTCCCCCATGACGGCACCACGGAGAGAGGGGATCCGCCCTTCAAGGACAGGAAACCTATAGATAAAAAGTTCGGTGCCTCTCTCCCGCATCAGTTGGTTTCCTGTCCTTGATGGGGGCCTACAGTGTTTATAAGAAGAAGAAAAATCACGATGATAACATACCAGGCCCGGCCAGACTTGCTCAGGCAGCGGGGGTTCCCTGCCTCGGCTGGCGTGGCGTCTTGAAGCACCACCGCTGAGGTCAGTGGGCCTCCAGGGTGGCAGGGAGACGCTGCGCAGAAGAAGGCTGGAGCCGTCACGTTCTGCGATGGTGTCAGCGTGTCCAGGGCGGTGAGTAGGCCTGGGACTTCCGGGTCCCACTGCGCATGAGTGCGCGCGCTGGGCACCTCCCCATGACTCGTGCCGCGGTACGCCACTGGGTAGTCGGCGTGACTGGACGCGCGCGGGACCCCTGGACCGGACAGCTGCACCACGCATAGCGCCCAGCACAGCAGGGGGGGGGGGTCCCACACACTGGGAGAGGTGCACCCTCATAACCCCCAAGGGACGGTGCAGCGCACAAATGCCCTGCGGCTGGCTGATTGGAAATTCAAGCCAGCTGAGGAGGGGTGGAGCCCTGTATGGGTTCAAATACTGGGAGTAAGCACTGGGGAAGTGCTTCTTTAGCACACTCTGGCACTAGCTATGAGCGAGCAGGAGCTACAGGATGTGCAGTCCCTGCACCCCCACTCACCACCACCGCAACAAGGGAAGCATGCGAAAGGACCCCCCAGTGACCCTTCCCGCCAGCACGAGCAAGGTAACGGCAGAAGCGGGCGTTTTGGCAGGTCTTCGCAGCGCGGCAAGGACTCTAGTGGGGCGTCAATCTGGAGGAAAAACACATCTACAGGAACGGGTTCCTCTCCAAATCCGGTACTCTCTCTTACAGCAGGATGGTAAGTGATCTTAGTGAAAGTTCACTTTATAATTAGGGTCCCCCTTCTTTTTTCTTCTCTCATCAGGGAAGGAAGAGTACGGGCAAGTCCAAACATAGGACCTGCGCTCTTTGCCCACCACATGGGAGAAAAACCAGGGATCTAGCAGTTCGGATGGGGAGGGGGTAGACTCAGATTCGTCCTTCTTATCTTCATCCTCAGCATCTTCCGGGGATGGAGGGGGACGTAGCTGTTTCCCTATAGAAGGAATGGACAATTTAATTAAAGCAGTCAGGTCCACCATGGGGTTGGTAGATCCTCGCCCAAAGAAATCGGTCCAGGACATGATGTTCAGTGGCCTGGAACAAAAGAAATGACAAAGTCCACTCCCTGATTAAAAGAGAGTGGAAAAAGCCGGAAAGAAAGGGTCTGTTGTCCCCTAAGAGGAAATACCCCTTTGAGGACCCGGTATGTTCGTTCTGGGAAAAAGCGCCAAAATTAGATGTATCAATAGCTAAAGCCTCTAAAAAAATTTCCCTGCCATTTGAGGACATGGGGGGTACTGAAGGACCCAATGGATAAAAAAGCTGATGCCTTCCTAAAAGGAGCTTGGGAGCCTGCAGGGGGAGGGTTAAAACCCGCAGTTGCAGCCTCATGTACATCCAGATCATTAATGGTCTGGCTAGACCAACTAGAGACACAACTTAAAAACAAAACATCCAGGGATAACATACTAGGTTCCATACCAGTAAGGAAAGGCGCAAATCAAACAAAATCAAAGCTGTGCTCCATTCCTTGTGAGGGTGAGTTCCTATTTGGACCCACACTTGACGATATCCTCGACAAGGCTGGGGATAACAAAAAAATGTTTCCCTGTCCTCTCTAGTACTTCTTACAGGAAGCCCTTTCGGAGCAGGAAATTTATCTGCAGGAAACCCCCAAAGACCAGGATAGGTGGGAGGATAGGAAGAAAAAAACTAAAGGGTTTATGTTTAACAGACCCCCCAGTGACAATAGAAAACCTGCCCAATGAGGGTCAGCCCCAGGTGGGGGGGGGGACTTCTTCATTTCTTCCCAGCCTGGGAAAAGATATCAAACAGCTCTTGGATTTTAGACATGATAAACAGGTCTAAAATTTCAGTTCCACTCCATTCCCCGACCAAACTTAGTCATAACCCCCAAGAGGTCGTCCGAAGTAGAACAATTAGCACTAGAACAAGAAATTCTAGGTCTAATAGAACAGTCCTTCAAGAAGTCCCTGTCCAGGAGGAGCGCAAATGATTCTACTTCCCTCTGTTCCTAAGAAAAAAAACGGACCGGACTTTCAGGACAATTGTAAACCTGAAAATATTGAACAAATTTCTGAAGGTTCAAACCTTCAAGATGGAGTCAATAAAGTTGTCAGTAAAACTGTTGTTTCCAGACTGTTTTATGGCTTTTCTGGATCTGAAGGACGCATATTATCACGTCCCCATACACAGAAATTACCAGAAATTCCTAAGGGTAGCAATATCGATAGAGGGAATAGTCAAACACTACCAGTATACGGCCCTCCCATTCGGTCTAGCCATAGCCCCACGGGTTTTCACAAAGATAGTGGAGGTAATGGCCCATCTAAGGGAGCAAAACATTCTGATTACCCCATACCTGAACGATTTGCTGATAATAGGCAACTCTTTCCATCATTGCAATGACCAACTGGCAAGTGTCATGGATTCCTTGACGAACTTAGGCTGGCTTTTGAACCTAAAAAAGTCCAAGATGGAGCCGGACCAAGTACAAGAGTTTCTAGGCATTTTATTAGATTCCAGGAATCAGGAGTGCTGTCTCCCTGCAGAAAAAATTCAGAAAATGATAGCTCATATCTCAAGTAAAGGACCACAACTCTATGACTCTGCAAAAAGCAATGTCCCTTCTGGGTTCCATGACTGCCTGTATTCCGGGTGTCCGTTGGGCCCAGATACATACCAGGGACTTACAATGGGAAATCTTGGGGGCAGAAAAATCGCTAAAAGGGCACTTAGACGATCAACTAACTTTGTCATCAAAAACTTTACTTTCCCTAAGATGGTGGGCGAAGGTGGACAGTTTAACCCGAGGCGTTCCATGGACGATCTCAGTCTCTCAGGTCCTGACCACAGATGCAATCCCCAGGGGGTGGGGGCTCACTTAAACGACCAAATAGCTCAAGGCGTCTGGACAAAGGACTTAAAAGATGTATCCTGCAACATGAAGGAACTTCTAGCGGTAAAATTCGCCCTCTCAGAATTTCAAAACACGCTACAGGACCACCATGTAAGAGTGTTCTCGGACAACCGGGTAGTAGTAGCGTATTTAAATCACCAGGGGGGGACCCGGTCCCATTCTCTACTAAAAGTAACAAAATCCATCCTCCTGTTAGCCGAGAACAATTTGTCTGGACTCCACATAAAAGGTACAGAAAATCTCACTGCGGACTTCCTGAGTCGAACCCAGCTGAGATGGCAAATGGGAGCTGAATCAGTTAGTGTTCAACCAAATCACGGAAATGTGGGGATACCGTTCCATAGACCTATTCGCCAACTGGCAGAACAAAAAAGTAGACATATTCTGCTCGATAAACCCCAAGGGGAACCCAGCAGCACTAGATGCATTTACAGTCCCATTGAACCACCAGCTAGCATATGCCTTTCCCCCGATCGCACTGATTCCGGCAGTTCTGAGGGAAGACAGGGCAAACGTAATTTTGATAGCTCCCTTCTGGCCAAAGAGGCCCTGGTTTTTCTGGCTGAGGATAATGTCCACCTCTGACCCCTGGGTTCTTCCGGAAATTCCGGATCTCCTTTTCCAGGGAACGGTCCTCCATCCTCAGGTAGCAAATCTACATATGACAGCCTGGATTTTGAGAGGGCGCTCTTAAAGGATAGAGGTTTTTCCCCAAATTTGATCTCCACTCTACTACAGAGTAGGAAACCCATAACTACCAGGCTTTACGGTAAAACCTAGAAAAAATTCCTCTCATATTCAGGTTCTAAGGTACAAGGGGAGGTCCCTATTACTTCCATCTTAGAGTTCCTACAAAGGGGGTTAGAATGGGGTCTGGCCACAAGCACACTGAAAGTTCAAGTTGCGGCAAAAGGAGCCCTATACAATTGCGACCTGGCCAAATATAGGTGGATATCTAGATTCATCAAAGCATCATCCAGGTCTAGGCCCATCCCCTCCCAAAATACTCCTCCTTGGGACTTAAACTTAGTCCTTACAGCCCTAACCAAACATCCCTTCGGACCTTTAGCGGATGCATCTCTAAAAACCCTATCTCTTAAGACTTCACTCTTAGTAGCTCTCACGTCGGCACGAAGAGTTAGCATCATACAAGCTCTATCGGCAGGGCCCCCCCTTCACACAAATCCTAGAGGACAGGGTGACACTTAGGACTGACCCAGCATACCTTCCTAAAGTGGGATCACACTTTCATCGATCTCAGTAGGTCATCCTCCCTTCCTTTTGCCCTAGTCCTAAGAACAGGGGGGAAAAAGACCTATACACCTTAGACATCAGAAGGTGCATTATCCAATACTTAGAGGCCACACAGGAGTGTAGGAAGGATAGGGCTCTCTTTGTGTGCTTCCAGGGACCTCGTAAGGGACAAAAAGCTTCCAAGGGCACACTGGCAAGATGGATAAGAGACGCCATCTCCCTGGCATATTCGTCAAGCAGGGAAACCGGGCCGGAGAATCTGAAAGCTCACTCGACAAGGGCAGTAGCAGCCTCCTGGGCGGAAAAAGCCGGCGCTTCGATAGAACAGATATGTAGAGCTGCAACCTGGTCTTTCCCCTCTACATTCTTTAAACACTACTGGCTGGATCTAACCTCTTCTTCAGACCTTACTTTTGGTATTAGGGTTCTGGAAGCGGTGGTCCCTCCCTAACGAAACTTCTCTGCAATTCTCTCCGTGGTGCCGTCATGGGGGAAGGAGGAAGACTACGTTACTTACCCGTAACAGGATTTCTCAGAGCCCATGACGGCACCCGTACATTTGTTACTTATATGTAGTCACAAGGTGTTCCTGATAAACTCCTTAAAAATGTTAAAATTTGTATTACTAATCCGGGGGTCCTCTCTGCTCTGTAAAAAACAGATGTGGGAGAGAGGCACCGCCCTTTTTATCTGTAGGTTTCCTGTCCTTGAAGGGTGGATCCCCTCTCTCCGTGGTGCCGTCATGGGCTCTGAGAAATCCCTTTACCGGTAAGGAACTATGTCTTTTTTGCCCAAAAATCATTCTAAAGTTCCATCCACAAGTTACCTACTGCCTGCTGTCAGGTGCAATCCATCCCCAGCTGCAGAGACAACAAGACTGGTTACATGAAGCTAGGCCACGTTTTCTCTCTGCTCCTGCCTGTTAAGCAGCATACCGACATGCTAGAAAGGTGGGATTTCAGTTCAGGTAGGTGGAGTGCATGCTGGGAAGTAATGAAAAGGAAGTTTTAACTTGTATAGTGCTGGCAGAATACTGAAGAAGAGGAATCGACCACTCAAAAAAAAAAAAAATGGATGACCTAATAAATAACATGTACCGGGACATATTAGACTGGTGTGTACACCAACAGCAGTTTTACCTTATTTTGGCAGTTAAGAGCAGCAGATTTTGCTTCCGTACAGGTTTTGAGTGAAAGGACGAATAATCTGGACATGTGCTGAGTTTTCTCCTGTCTTTATACAGTAGTTTAGGTAATCTTTTCATCTATTCTTTTCTAGCTGCGAAGGGAAACATTGAGTAGTGGGATTGAAAAGTCCTTCATTCATTAAAGCAACGCAAAAAACAAGTCACCGACACACAGAACAAATGTTTCATGCTTAGTAAATATTTAGATTCATGGGGGTATAAAAAGGACCTTTACCCCCTTAGGTGTGCGTAGAAAATGCCAAGATGGCAAAGTTCCTGGGAAGAAATTTAGAAAGTTACAGAAAAGAAGACTTGAAGGGAATCTGTCAGTAGCCATCTATATGGGCAAGCAGGTCATAGGAAGCTAAATAAAATGATACCTTGATGTCTGCGATCTGATGTCTTATAGCGGAAAAACTCCACATTTTTCTTAATATGTAATTGAGCTGTTAAGATCTATGGGCCGAACATGGATCTCCCCAAGAATCTGCCTCTAGAGATTATTATAAATGAATGGGGACGTTACCAGTGAGAGACATGTAGATCAGGAGAGCAGACTGTCAGTCATTACATGTCTCACACTAGTATTCCCCATTTGATTTAAAATAAGCTCTGGAAGCAGATTCTCCGGGAGATCGATGTCCGGCCCATAGATCTTAAAGGGGGTGTCTGCAGTCACTACAACTGACTTGTATTGAGCAAGGTCACACACGTCTAGTCAGCATCGGATTATGATGACCGTGCGTGCTGTGAGGGTTCACAAGTGTGCTGTCACATAGAAGGGCTACAGACTTGTACCCCAAGCCTGGACAGCCCCTTTAACAGCTCATTCACATATCAAGGTATCATCAGTTTATTCAGCTTCCTATGACCTACATCCCATAAGCTCAGTAGGAACGATCCTACTGACAGATTCCCTGTAAGGGCCATTTCTAGGAACGCTTGTTTCCCAATTATTGTACAGTGTAAACGGGCTGCCCTTGCACAAAAGAAGAATAGCAGCCTGTGTGATTTATTACCGATTGTTCCTTGTGCATCTGAAGTCTTGTCTGCCTGAGTAAACAAAATGTTTAACGACCACTGATTGATAAATATTTACACAAAATCAAGTAGCATAAACCCACGTTTAATTAGCAAAGCTGACATTTCATGGTAAACAGCAGACTAAGACTTTGAAAGAAATTGCTTTAGCTGCCAATGTCAAAAGGGCACTGAAGCAAAATGTGACCAAAAAGTAAAAGTTCTAGTAAGTTACTGTAATACACAAGGTGCTATTGACATGAAATTCTCACCAGATCTTTGTAACAACCCATCCAATGCACACGGGCAGAGAAATCACACCATAGATTAGAAATATATTTACTTAGAAAACTGGAGACGTGTTCAGTACTTATTTCGCCCGCTGTATTAAAATATATATATATATATAATATATATATACACATACACTCATACACTGTGTGCAGAATTATTAGGCAAATGAGTATTTTGATGACATGATACTTTTTATACATGTTGTCCTACTCCAAGCTGCATAGGCTTGAGAGCCAACTACCAATTAAGTAAATCTGGTGATGTGCATCTCTGAAATGAGGAGGGGTGTTGACTAATGACATCAACACCCTATATAAGGTGTGCTTAATTATTAGGCAACTTCCTTTCTTTTGGCAAAATGGGTCAGAAGAGAGATTTGACGGGCTCTGAAAAGTCCAAAATTGTGAGATGTCTTGCAGAGGGATGCAGCAGTCTTGAAATTTCCAAACTTTTGAAGCGTGATCACCGAACAATCAAGCGTTTCATGGCAAATAGCCAACAGGGTCGCAAGAAGCGTGTTGGTCAAAAAAGGCCCAAAGTAACTGCCCATGAATTGAGGAAAATCAAGCATGAAGCTGCCAAGATGCCATTCGCCACCAGTTTTGCCATATTTCAGAGCTGCAACGTTACTGGAGTATCAAAAAGCACAAGGTGTGCGATACTCAGGGACATGGCCAAGGTAAGGAAGGCTGAAAAACGACCACCTTTGAACAAGAAACATAAGATAAAACGTCAAGAATGAGCCAAGAAATATCTTTAGACTGATTTTTCAAAGGTTTTATGGACTGATGAAATGAGAGTGACTATGGATGGGCCAGAGGCTGGATCAGTAAAGGGCAGAGAGCTCCACTCCGACTCAGACGCCAGCAAGGTGGAGGTGGGGTACTGGTATGGGCTGGTATCATCAAAGATGAACTTGTGGGACCTTTTCGGATTGAGGATGGAGTGAAGCTCAACTCCCAGACCTACTGCCAGTTTCTGGAAGACAACTTCTTCAAGCAGTGGTACAGGAAGAAGTCGGTATCGTTCAAGAAAAACATGATTTTCATGCAGGACAATGCACCATCACATGCATCCAACTACTCCACAGCATGGCTGGCCAGTAAAGGTCTAAAAGAAGAAAAAAATAATGACATGGCCCCCTTGTTCACCTGATCTGAACCCCATAGAGAACCTGTGGTCCATCATAAAATGTGAGCTCTACAGGGAGGGAAAACAGTACACCTCTCAGAACAGTGTCTGGGAGGCTGTGGTGGCCGCTGCACACAATGGTGATCGAAAACAGATCAAGCAACTGACAGAATCTATGGATGGAAGGCTGTTGAGTGTCATCATAAAGGTGGCTATATTGATCACTAATTTTTTTGGTTTTGCATGTCAGAAATGTTTATTTCTAAATTTTGTGCACTGATATTGGCTTACCTAGTGAAAATAAACAAGTGAGATGGGATTATATTTGGTTTTTATTAAGTTGCCTAATAATTCCGCACAATAATAGTTACCTGCACATACAGATATCCTCCTAAGATAGCCAAATCTAAAAAACCCCACTCCAATTTCCAAAAATATTAAGCTTGGATATTTGAGTCTTTTGGGTTGATTGAGAACATAGTTGATGATCAATAATAAAAATAATCCTCTAAAATACAGCTTGCCTAATAATTCTGCACACAGTGTATATGTATATGTGTGTGTGTGTATGTATATGTGTATATATATATGTGTGTATATATATATATGTATATATATATGTGTATATATATATGTATATATATATGTGTATATATATATGTGTGTGTATATATATATATATATATGTGTATATATATATATATGTATATATATGTGTATATATATATATGTGTATATATATATGTGTGTATATATATATGTGTGTATATATATATATATATATATGTGTATATATACATACAGTGTATATGTATACATTCAGTACAGACCAAAAGTCTGGACACACCTTCTCATTTAAAGATTTTTCTGTATTTTCATGACTATGAAAATTGTACATTCACACTGAAGGCATCAAAACTATGAATTAACACATGTGGAATTATATACTTAAAGTGTGAAACAACTGAAAATAAGTCTTATATTCTAGGTTCTTCAAAGTAGCCACCTTTTGCTTTGATGACTGCTTTGCACACTCTTGGCATTCACTTGATGAGCTTCAAGAGGTAGTCACCGGAAATGGTCTTCCAACAATCTTGAAGGAGTTCCCAGAGATGCTTAGCACTTGTTGGCCCTTTTGCCTTCACTCTGCGGTCCAGCTCACCCCAAACCATCTCGATTGGGTTCAGGTCTGGTGACTGTGAAGGCCAGGTCAACTGGTCTAGCTCCCCATCACTCTCCTTCTTGGTCAAATAGCCCTTACACAGCCTGGAGGTGTGTTTGGGGTCATTGTCCTGTTGAAAAATAAATGATGGTCCAACTAAACGCAAACCGGATGGAATAGCATGCCGCTGCAAGATGCTGTGCTAGCCATGCTGGTTTAGTATGCCTTCAATTTTGAATAAATACCCAACAGTGTCACCAGCAAAGCACCATCACACCTCCTCCTCCATGCTTCACGGTGGGAACCAGGCATGTAGAGTCCATCCGTTCACCTTTTCTGCGTCGCACAAAGACACGGTGGTTGGAACCAAAGATGTCAAATTTGGACTCATCAGACCAAAGCACAGATTTTCACTGGTCTAATGTCCATTCCTTGTCTTCTTTAGCCCAAACAAGTCTCTTCTGCTTGTTGCCTGTCCTTAGCAGTGGTTTCCTAGCAGCTATTTTACCATGAAGGCCTGCTGCACAAAGTCTCCTCTTAACAGTTGTTGTAGAGATGTGTCTGCTGCTAGAACTCTGTGTGGCATTGACCTGGTCTCTAATCTGAGCTGCTGTTAACCTGCGATTTCTGAGGCTGGTGACTTGGATAAACTTATCCTCAGAAGCAGAGGTGACTCTTGGTCTTCCTTTCCTGGGGCAGTCCTCATGTGAGCCAGTTTCTTTGTAGCGCTTGATGGTTTTTGCAACTGCACTTGGGGACACTTACAAAGTTTTCCCAATTTTTCGGACTGATAGACCTTAATTTCTTAAAGTAATGATGGCCACTCGTTTTTCTTTACTTAGCTGCTTTTTATTCGGTCTCCCATGAGAACACCACGAGAGAGAGGATCCGCCCATCAAGGACAGGAAACCTACAGGTTAAAAAGGGCGGCCCTCTCTTCCTGCCTCAGTTTAGGTTTCCTGTCAATGATGGGAGACCTCGCAGGTTTACCTGCAGAAGTTGGACTCCTGTCCCAGAGAGGGCCACAGCATGTGGTTGGAGCCGGTCCGTCCCAGTCCTCTGGAGACGCCACGGTAGGGCTCAGTGGGGTGCCTCCGTGAGCGTTGCGGTGGGCGCGACATCGCCTCACGGGGAGGTAGATGTCCGCCAGGTGTGGGGCTGCTAGCGGGCTTCCTTCCCCTGCTACAATCGCAGGAGATCCAGGTCGCGCCTGCGGGGCACGTGACAGGCGCGGCCTAGTGACGTGACTTCCGGTTTGCCGGGCCTGTGACGTCACCGGAAGGGGCCGGAGCTCGCGCGCATCCAGGAAGTGCGCGCGAGCAGCAGAACGCCGGGTGTGTAAAGGACCTGGCGGCGAGGAGCCCACCTGGGGCGATGAACCCACCTGGCCACCTGGGGAGGAAGACCAAGGAGCAGGTAACGCCCTCCTGGGTAGAGAAAAAAAAAAAGGCACACCCACACATGGTACCGGTATGGCCAGTATATAAAGGGTCTGGTAACATACAGAGGTGCTTCCCAGCCCATTATTACAGTGTAAGCTATGGGAGATTCACAAGAGCTGTCACCTAGGCAACATCATCTGCTGCAGAAGCAGCCCTCAGGGGAGCCCTCACAACTAGTGGTGCAGCGTCATTCCCGGCTAGGGTCTGGTCGTTCAGCTAGAAAAGCTACCACTAAGAGCAGGAAGGACGGTCCAGTGCGGCGTGATTCCTCGCCAAGCATGTTGGATTCTTCTGCTTCTACGGTACCGAAGGTTCTGTGGGGTGAGTGGAATCTTCGTAAAAGTTCTACTAATGTTTCCTCCTTCTTTCTATCTATAACTTTCTTTTAGAGCAAGAAATGTTCCTCAAAATCCAAACACAGAGAATGTGCCTTATGTAGCTGTCCACTCCCTGATTCATATACCAAGAAGTTATGCCAGCTTTGTATTAGCAACATGATGTCGGAGGAAACCCCAGATTTTTCCCTAGGCCTAAGAACTTTAATAAGGGAAGAAATAGGCAAAGCCTTGCAGGGTTCAGAGTCTGGGCATATTCCTCAAGAAACCCAGTCGGGTTCAGACTCTGACCGCCTTCTCTTCTTCTGACAGTGAGCCAGATAGACAGTGCTTTCCCCTGAAGGAGGTTGATGCCCTAGTAAAGGCTGTCCGATCTACAATGGGGATAGTGGACACGAGGGCAGAGAAGTCAGCTGAGGATGTGATGTTTGGTGGTCTGGGACTAAAGAAAAGAAGGGGCTTTCCGGTAAATTCAAAGGTGAAAGACCTCATTGATGAGGAGTGGAGAAAGCCTGACAAGAAGGGTAGTGTTTCTCCATCCTTTAAAAGGAGATATCCATTTGAGGATGCTATGTGTTCCTCCTGGTTAAAAGCACCCAAACTGGATGTTGCTGTTACCAAAGCAGCGAGAAGAACTTCCCTCCCGTTCGATGATTCGGGTGCATTGGGAGACCCCCTGGACAGATGGGCTGATACTTTCTTGAAAGGTGCATGGGAGACAGCTGCGGGAGCACTAAAGCCTACAGTAGCAGCTACCTGCACATCCAGAGCCCTGATGGTTTGGCTTGAACAGCTAAACAGTCAGTTGAAGGATGGGGCTTCTAGGAAATACATTATTTCTTCTCTTCCACTGGTTCAGGGGGCGGCAGCCTTTCTTGCTGATGCATCTGCGGACTCAGTAAGGTTGGCAACAAAATCAGCAGCACTGTCAAATGCAGCTCGGCGGGCCTTGTGGATTAAATGCTGGCCGGGGGATTTACAGACTAAATCCAGACTGTGCACAGTCCCGTGCGAAGGAGAATACCTCTTTGGTCAGACCATGGATGACTTACTGGAGAAAGCTGGGGACCCTAAGAAGGGGTTTCCATCAGTAGCTCTACCCTCCTTTAGGAGATCGTTCCGGAAGAGGAAATATTTCCGGAAAAGATATTTCAGGGAGCAAGACAAGTCTGACGAAAGGGGTCGAAAAGGTAGAGGTCTACTCTTTGGTCCGTCTCCAAAAATTGAGCAGAAGCCAGGCGATACACAATCAGCCCTGGTGGGAGGGAGATTGTCATTATTTGTCCCAGCTTGGGAACAGATTTCTCATAGCAATTGGATTTTAAGCCTGATTAAGTATGGTCTTAAATTTCAATTTAAAGCATTGCCTCACAAAAGATTCATGGTTGTTCCCTCCAGTTCTTCCCCAGAACACCAGGCTGCCCTCGTTCGGAAATACAAGCCCTAATAAGAAAACACGTCCTGATTGATGTTCCGGAGGCTGAAAAGGGTCTCTGTTTCTACTCCCCGCTCTTCTTGGTTCCGAAACCGGATGGAAGTTTCGGGACAATCATAAATCTGAAATCCCTGAATAATTTCCTTAAAATACATACCTTTTAAAATGGAGTCTTTAAAATCCGTAATAAAGTTACTTTTTCCCCACTGCTATATGGTAGTGCTCGATCTCAAAGATGCGTATTACCATATCCCAATTCATAGTGACTATCAGAAATACTTGAGGCTGGCCATTGAAATTGACGGGGTGGTTAAACACTTTCAATACACTGCACTCCCCTTTGGTTTAGCTATAGCCCCGCGAGTTTTTACTAAAGTAATGGCGGAAGTTATGGCCCATGTAAGAGAAAGGGACATTCTAATTATCCCTTACCTGGATGATCTCCTGATAGTGGGGAACTCGTTTGTTCAGTGCGAGACCCACCTGCGGGAGACCATGTCTGTCTTAAAGAGCTTGGGGTGGTTTCTAAATTTAGAAAAGTCTAGACTATCTCCACTCAAGGTACAACAATATCTGGGGGTCATATTAGATTCTAGGAAACAGCTATGTTGTCTTCCAGAAGAAAAAATTAATAGAATCCGGGGGTTGGTAGCACAGTGTATACGTAAACCTTCTATGTCACTCCGTAAGGCCATGTCACTGTTGGGAACCTTCACCTCCACTTTTCCTGCGGTTCGTTGGTCACAATTACATTCAAGAGCTTTTCAGTGGGATGTGTTGTACAATAACGCCGCTTTAGAGGGCCATCTAGACCGTGAGTTTACTCTAGGTCCTCGTGCCATACGGTCCCTTCGTTGGTAGTTACGACAAGACAATCTTGCTCAAGGGGTTCCCTGGGAATGTAGTCCAACTGCAGTCTTGTCCACTGATGCAAGTGCTGCAGGTTGGGGAGCTCACTTTGAAGGGAAATTAGTACAGGGAACCTGGTCAAGCAGTGAGCGACAGTTGTCATCAAATGCTAAGGAGCTTCTGGCGGTGCAGCATGCGTTCAACTAGTTCCTTATATATTTACAGGGCCAGCATGTCCGTATACTCTCGGACAATCAAGTCACGGTAGCTTACATAAACCACCAAGGGGGAACCCGCTCAAGAGTCTTGATGAGGGTAGCGAACACACTTCTGCAGAAAGTCGAAGATCATTGTCCCTCTCTTTCGGCTACTCATCTAAAAGGGAAGGAAAACATCACAGCGGATTTCCTCAGCCGTACTTCTGTAAAAGTGGGAGAGTCGTCCCTAAATACGCAAATATTCTCCAGAATCGTAGAAATGTGGGGCCTTCCGACTGTGGACTTATTCGCAACAAGGGCCAATCGGAAAGTGGTAAATTTTTGTTCCTTAGACCCCAGAGAGGGACCCCTGGCAGTGGACACCTTCATGGTTCCCTGGAGATTCACTCTGGCATATGCTTTCCCTCCCATGATCCTGCTCCCAGCAGTGATAAGAAAGATCAGGGCAGACGGGGCCAGAATGATACTCATATGCCCCTTTTGGCCCAAAAGACCGTGGTTCCCTTGTCTCCGGAAGATGTCCATATCAGATCCCTGGGTTCTTCCGGAGATTCCGGACCTCCTCACTCAAGGGCCCCTTTCCCATCCTCCAGCCTCGAGTCTACATTTGACGGCGTGGAATTTGAGAGGGTGTTATTGACCAACAAAGGATTCCCCGCAAATGTAGTGAATACTCTCCTGGCTAGCAGAAAACCTGTTACCACCCGTATCTATGCCAGGACCTGGAGAAAGTTTCTGTCCTTTGCAGAAGTTAAGGTGGAGGAGGGCCCCCCTATTGGGAAAATTCTGGAATTTCTGCAGCAGGGCTTAGAATTGGGTCTCACTACCAGTACCTTGAAAGAACAGGTGTCGGCGTTGGGAGCTTTATTTTCTTCCGATATTGCAGATAACTATTGGATAGCCCTTTTTATAAAAGCTTCCTTTAGGTGTAGACCCATTACTAAAGTAAAGATGTCTCCCTGGGATTTGAATTTTGTCTTGGATGCCTTGACCAGTCCTCCTTTTGAGCCACTAGATTTGGTCCCCCCCAAAATTATTTTCCTAAAGACGGTCCTGTTAGTAGCCCTAACTTCAGCCAGGAGAGTCAGTGACCTACAGGCCCTTTCAATATGCCCTCCATTTACGCAAATTCTGGTCGATAGGATTATATTAAAACCTGATCCAGCCTTTCTTCCTAAAGTGGCCACTCGATTCCATAGAACCCAGGAGATAGTTCTCCCGACTTTTTGCTTCCCGCCCAAAAATCAAAAGGAGGAGAGGCTTCACACTTTGGACGTTAGGAGGTGCGTACTAAAGTACTTAGATGTATCACGTGGGTTTAGAAAGGATAAGTCCCTATTTATATGCTATCGGGGGGCTAGAAAGGGTTGTAAGGCCTCAAAGGCTACAATCGCTAGATGGATCAAGGAGGCCATTTCCCTCGCATACTCCTCGGTGGATAAAGAGATACCAGAGGGGTTTAGGGCACATTCTACCAGAGCGGTATCAACCTCCTGGGCGGAGAAGACAGGGCTTTCCATTGAGGAAATTTGTAAGGCTGCCACTTGGTCTTCTCCCTCTACTTTCTATAGGCACTATAGATTGGATCTGGGTGGCTCTGCAGATCTCACTTTCGGGAGAAGGGTGCTTCAAGCTGTGGTCCCTCCCTAATTTCCTTCGTCTCTGTAATTCTCTCGTGGTGCTGTCATGGGAGACCGAGTAAAGGCTTAGTTACTTACCTGTAATGGGATTTTTCGGAGCCCATGACAGCACCTTTATATTCCCTCCCTTCACTGGTGTTGTGCACTCCCGTAGAGTTGATTTCTTTTTGTGCACCCTTGCGGGAAATTGATGAAAAGTAATGTATTTAATGTGATTTATGTTTTGTTATAACTAACCTTGGCGGTACTCTCATGCTCTGTTAACTAAACTGAGGCGGGAAGAGAGGGCCGCCCTTTCTAACCTGTAGGTTTCCTGTCCTTGATGGGCGGATCCTCTCTCTCGTGGTGCTGTCATGGGCTCCGAAAAATCCCGCTACCGGTAAGTAAGGCTTTTCTTGCCATAATACAAATTCTAACAGTCTATTCAGTAGGACTATCAGCTGTGTATCCACCTGACTTCTGCACAACACAACTGATGGTCCCAACCCCATTTATAAGGCAAGAAATCCCACTTATTAAACCTGACAGGGCACACCTGTGAAGTGAAAACCATTTCCGGTGTCTACCTCTTGAAGCTCATCAAGAGAATGCCAAGAGTGTGCAAAGCAGTCATCAAAGCAAAAGGTGGCTACTTTGAAGAACCTAGAATATAAGACATATTTTCAGTTGTTTCACACTTTTTTGTTAAGTATATAATTCCACATGTGTTAATTCATAGTTTTGATGCCTTCAGTGTGAATGTACAATTTTCATAGTCCTGAAAATACAGAAAAATCTTTAAATGAGAAGATGTGTCCAAACTTTTGGTCTGTACTGTATATATGTATATATACAGTGTGTGTGTGTATATTATTATATACACATATATTATATATATATATATATAATTATATATATATAATAATTATTGTGTGTATATTGTGTGTATGAAGCGTATATAAAAAATGATGTTGCTTGAGCTGTTTTGGATCACATAGCAGCCCAAAGGGTGAGAAATGGGGTAAGGCCACGGTCCCACTATCAGTATTTGGTCCGTATTCGGTCAGTATTTTTTCTCAGGAGTGGAATCCAAAACCAGATGAGGAACAATCAGAGAAAAGGTATAATAAAAACAAGTCACACATTTTGCATTTATCACCCACTCCTGAGAAAACATACTGATAGTGGGGCCGTGGCCTTAAAGGTAATCCTTCCCCCTATCCTCTTCATTGCATGTGATGAATCAGGATAGAGGGGCCCGATTGCTTTATCTTCAGCGGTAGGGGTCCACAGCCAGGATTTTCCCCTATTAGAGGATGACCGGTCCCCTCTCCTCCATGACACCGTACACGCTTGCTACTCTCCAGGATAGCTGTACTTATACACTGCCATTTCTGAGCCACTCAGGGGGCAGAAGACCCCCCCTCCCCCACACCCTACATCAAGGGATCCCAGAGATGACCGCACCACTGATATTTCACCACTTGGCTCCTTTCTGGACATAAAATGTGTGTGAGCAGATGGTAGGGGGCCGCATAGCAGCCCCCTGAGGTTGTGTACCCTTGTGCTAAGCCGTGCCTCTGTTGGTCCATAGAAGTCGTTGGGGTTCATGCACACTAACATATTATGGGACTGTGACTTGGTACCATTGACATTTTTTGACCTCTACCAACAGAGGATTATGGATAAACCGGTAATGGTATGGGCTCGCCACATTACCAGTAATAAATTTTAGTTTTTAATCTGTTTGAAAACCGCTGCAGCCCTCATGACTGGGCCGAGCGTTGTCCGATATGTGCGGCCCTGCTTTGAACATGTCAATTACTTGTTTTCTATTAATTATGTTAATGTCTTCCTTTATTTTAGGAAAAATTAATCCTATTCAGACTTATCTAGATTGAATAGAGGAAAATAGACCTTTCCCTATTAAATCTGTCACTTTGTAGGATGCAGCTGAGAATTGCTTGTATCAGTCTTTAGTCACGTGTGTTATTCCATCTGTCGCTGCTGCGTTACACGGTGATGTTTTGTTTTTTTTTCCATTTGTTCTAGGAAGTTCCTATTCTGATGACGCGAGCAATGTCTTCCAAGGGCCTGGTAATGGCTTTGTGGAAAACCAAGCTGGGTGAGGTTCTAGCTAGCTCTGATACACAATCTGGTGATAATCTGAAAATACCCTAATTAACACAAATGATTCTCTTCAGTGTATTGCCATACTGAGAGATAACACTAAAGCTGTAGGGACACGTAGCGCACTGTGTATACACATACACTATACGCCAGCACACTGTCATTAATTCATATGTGCACAGAAGCGATGCAACCTGGATCTTAACAAAAATGTTAGGAAAGTGTCTTACCTTTTTTTTTGCTCAAAGCAATAGTAGTATTCATTAATTGCAGTGTGCTGACGTATAGTGTATGAATATACACTGCTCAAAATAATAAAGGGAACACTCAACACCTCCTAGATCTGAATGAATGGAATATTCTCATTGAATACTTTGTTCTGTACAAAGTTGAATGTGCTGACAACAAAATCACACAAAAATCATCAATGGAAATCAAATTTATTAACCAATGGAGGCTTGGATTTGGAGTCACCCCCAAAATTAAAGTGGAAAAACACACTACAGGCTGATCCAACTTTGATGTAATGTCCTTAAAACAAGTAAAAATGAGTCTCAGTATTGTGTGTGGCCTCCACGTGCCTGTATGACCTCCCTACAACGCCTGGGCATGCTCCTGATGAGGTTGTGGATGGTCTCCTGTTGGATCTCCTTCCAGACCTGGACTAAAGCATCCGCCAACTCCTGGACAGTCTGTGGTGCAACGTGACGTTGGTGGATGGAGCGAGACATGATGTCCCAGATGTGCTCAATCAGATTCAGGTCTGGGGAACGGGCGGGCCAGTCCATAGCTTCAATGCGTTCATCTTGCAGGAACTGCTGACACACTCCAGCCACATGAGGTCTGGCATTGTCCTGCATTAGGATGAACCCAGGGCCAACCGCATCAGCAAATGGGCCCACAAGGGGTCTGAGGATCTCATCTTGGTGCCTAATGGCAGTCAGGCTACCTCTGGCGATCACATGGAGGGCTGTGCGGCCCTCCAAAGAAATGCCACCCCACACCATTACTGACCCACTGCCAAACCGGTCATGCTGAAGGATGTTGCAGGCAGCAGATCGCTCTCCACGGCATCTCCAGACTCTGTCACGTCTGTCACATGTGCTCAGTGTGAACCTGCTTTCATCTGTGAAGAGCACAGCGCGCCGTTGGCAACTTTGCCAATCCTGGTGTTCTTTGGCATTTCTTTGGAGGGCCGCACAGTCCACCATGTGCTCGCCAGAGGTAGCCTGACTGCCATTAGGTACGGAGATGAGATCCTCAGACCCCTTGTGAGACCATATGCTGGTGCGGTTGGCTCTGGGTTCCTCCTAATGCAGAACAATGCCAGACCTCATGTGGCTGGAGTGTGTCAGCAGTTCCTGCAAGATGAAGGCATTGAAGCTATGGACGGCCCGCCCTTTCCCCAGACCTGAATATGATTGAGCACATCTGGGACATCATCTCTCGCTCCATCCACCAATGTCACGTTGCAGTACAGACTGTCCAGGAGTTGGCGGATGCTTTAGTCCAGGTCTGGGAGGAGATCCCACAGGAGACCATCCGCAACCTCATCAGGAGCATGCCCAGGCGTTGTAGGGAGGTCATACAGGCACGTGGAGGCCACACACAATACTGAGCCTCATTTTGACTTATTTTAAGGACATTACATCAAAGTTGGATCAACCTGTAGTGTGTTTTTCCATTTTAATTTTGGGGGTGACTCCAAATCCAGGCCTCCATTGGTTAATAAATTTGATTTCCATTGATGATTTTTGTGTGATTTTGTTGTCACCACATTCAACTTTGTACAGAACAAAGTATTCAATGAGAATATTTCATTCCTTCAGATCTAGGATGTGTTATTTGAGTGTTCCCTTTATTTTTTTGAGCAGTGTACATTGCACACATACGCTGTGGTCAGTATACGAGGGTCAGTCAATAAGTAATGTCTCCTATTTTTTTTTCTTCTTTTAATTGGCAAGAAATTCAAATGCAATCACATAGGTTGAAAACCACAACATTAATGATTAATTTGTCACTTTTCAATATAATCTCCATCCATTTCCACAGTCTTGGTCCACCGTTTAACAAGGGCATGTATTCCAGCATGGTAAAAAGCATTCTTGGGACCCACCGTGCACAAACTTTTCTGTATCCCAGTTGTCCAATAATTTTCATCACACTGCCTTTACTGAGGCAGATAGTGCCACACAATTCATCTGCAATCACCCGGCGGTCACCACGAATGATGTCATCGACTCGCTGAATGTTGCTTGGAGTCACTGCGGTTACTGGCCTGCCACTCCGCATTTTGTCAGCCAACGGTGATGGCCCTTCAGCTGTGTTACAGCGACGAACCCATCGTCTAACAGTACTGACATCCACTGTTGCATCACCGTACACATTTCTCATGAATTCGAATGGGCGTTTCACCTTCTGCATGCAAGAATTCAATCACAGAACGTTATCTAATACGAACATTGATGTCAGACATTTTGCAAACGGATACAGTCCTGCCACCTGTTGGTGCAGGAAGTTGCAGTTGCTGTGGATTGGAGAAGAAGGTTTGAGGAATTGTGCCAAATTCAAATATTTAACATAACAACTACCTTATTTAAGGAGAAAAAAAATAGGAGGCATTACTTATTGACTGACCCTCGTATATGTGTATTTGTGCACATGCATATTTAATACAATAAGGCCGCATTCACATGTTCAGTATTTGGTCAGTATTTTACGTCACTAGTTGTAAGCCATGATCAGAAGTGGTGACGTGTTTCTATTATACTTTTCCTCTGATCCTTCCACACCTTGTTTTGGCTTATAAATACTGATGTAAAATACTGAACGTGTGAACATGGCCCTAGTGTAGTCTCTCTATTTTTTTCTGTGTTGTATTTGAGCATTGGAGCTAATAATTCAGTATGGCGTCACATTGCGGCCTGTGACCTATTGAGACTGCAGCACAGTTTCACAAACTCTTTCGAATGTTTGATTTACTGTTACAAGTTGCATTCAGCTCACTTTCCTTAGACCACAGTGCAAATCCAATGCGACAGTGGCTTGCTTGTAATTTGCCTGTGATTTGTCTATAGATACAGAAATGTGTCTGTATATATAATGTCAGGCAGACTGTGGGTGCTTACTAGGTCCCTAGAACTAGGGGCGCCCTAGTCCATCCCTGTCCCCCCAGATTACTCCTGAAGGTGGAGACACCGGGTTCGGATGCCTTGCTATACTCCTGTATTAACCTTTTATTTGTCCCCGCCCCCACCCAAGGAGGTGGGAAACCAAAGTGTATAGGATAACACTAACTAGACAAACAAGGGAAGACTGAAAGGGATAAATGAAAATAACAATCATACAAAATACACATACCAAGCAGAGTGGAACACCAGGGAGTTAAAGGAGAAACCAAATAGAAGAGGATGAGGATATGCACACAGACAAAACTCCAAGCAAAAATCTCCTGACAAATCTCCAAACTCCAAACCACAGACTACACCTCCAGAACCAGGCAGTAAGAACTAACACTGGCAATTCCTAAGTACTAGAGGCGAGCATATATAGCAGAGGGAAGTGGCCAACACTGAACAGCTGAGACAATCCAGGTAGGAAAGCTCAAGAAGCTTCAACTGAACAGATTAACCCCTGCACTGGTAGCGAGGAAAACCTGCTGTGTTAAAGGGAACCTGTCACCCCCTGGCACTCATTTAAGCTATAACTATGGGCATACAGGTAATAGAATGATTAAACTATTCTTACCTGTATGCCTCACTGCTAGCTGCAGTCTAGATGTTGAGAAATACACTTTTAATCTTTTATGTTAATGATTTCTTCCAGGCTCTGAGGCGTGCGGTGCCTGGAAGGAATCCCTGCCTACTCTCCATTACAATACCAACCCCCTCCCATGCACATCACACTGCCCTGTGACGTGCCGTTGCCTGCGCACTGCACTCACGCAGTTCTTTCTACCTTATCTGCCCTTCTTTGGGCAGTGTTTTCACCCTGTTTCTGTTCAGGCGCCAGAGAGTCACTGCGTCTGTTCAGTGACACGTCCGTAAAAATCGGACCGTAATGCACTGACTGGCCTGTGGCTCTCCTGACACACGCGTGACAGCTTCATATATTTCTATACAGCTTCACCTTCGGGTCTGGAGAGCCACCGACCAGTCCATGCATTGCAATCCGATTTTGGTCTGATTTATACGGCCGTCTGACTGCACCCTCTTTGGGATAAAAGTTCACCGTTCTGCTGATGGATGTGGGTCCCAGTAGTGGATAGGTGGTATTTTGTTTTCATGTGAATATCACACGTATCCACCACTGGGACGATCACCAATCAGCAGAACGGGGGACTTTTCTCCCATGGGAATGGAGCGGCACTGCACATGCTCCACCGCTGCTCCGGTCATTCCCTATGGAGCTGCCAACAGCTGTGCTCATCTTTTTCCGGCAACCCCATAGGGAATTAATGGAGCGGTGGCCTGACTTCCAACCTGCCACACCATTTTGTAACAGTGATAAAAATTCCCTGTTCTGCAGGTCCCAACGTTCGGACTCCCCACCCACCGATTAGCAAGTCTGTAGGTAGATGATGACTTGTTTTCACCGGACAACCTCTTTAATATCATCAACATAACTAGATGAAGGGTGTATTCATTTAGAGTTAAGGGACACATTGTTAGATTGTTTTTCTTCCACCCTTGGGAATGGTACAGTCATGTATGGCGTATTGACAGTACATGCCATTAATCTCTGAACGACAACTGTCAGAATAATGGGGTCTTCTCTGTTCAGCACTCTACAGGCAGGCATACGATGAAGTCCAGACATATCTGACATTCTCATAACTCCTCCTGCCTACAACACCTCTTCCCCTTGTCGCGCTCTCTGAAGTGTTGAGCAAACTGGGAGCACGTGCTGCACCGAAAAAAGCATGGCGGGCGGGCGCCTGTGGCCGGACTGGTGGTGGGAGCACGTGACCCCAAATTACATGTTGCACTCTTATGCTCTACAACACGCACAAATTGTGTAAGAATTAATAGATATGAATAAAAATGGTTATTTTTTGTTTTTCTCATCCAGAATGCCTGAAGTGGGGGAGCCATTTATACCAGGTTGTCCTGTGCCCGGCCTGAGCAATAACTACTTCTCAGAGGCATATTATTATTTTCAAGGCATGGTAAGTGATTCTGATAAGTGTGTTGTTGGGGTCCTGGGAAAGGGATCTTTATCTTTGTACAGGGAAGTGGGAAGCAGTCATTAAAATCAGTGATGTTGCTGATGGCACGGCCAGTAAGTGACCCCCGCGGGGGAGCCAGGACTCGCTGCCATGGGGCTGGATTTCCCTGACCTCTCCCATGCACACTGGGGCAGACACTGGATGATCTAGGCCGCTAAACAACCACCAACCGGCTGCAGACGAGCTGATCGGCAGATGTTATAGACTGACAAACCTTCTTTGTATACAGAATGACCATTGATACAACATCCTGTGCACATACATCGGTTTTCAGCAGCACATTGCATGTTTACAATGGAAGATGTGCTGCCGAGAAAAATGATTTTTGCATCTGCTAAAAAAAAACATTGCACCCGACAATTTATCTGGTGATTGCCAGTTCCTTTATTATTGGCCCATCACCCAGTGTAATATTTAATCTTGCACCAAATGTATCACAGTGGCTTAGGCTGTGGATGATGAGGTTTAGTTACCTGAACATATCGGACATGTTGATAGGAGTCAAAAAAGCCAATACAAAGTGAGTCCTCTACAAATGGTAAATAAAAAAATCAATCTTTATTGAGTACATACAGAGTACAAGCAAATAAAAGTTACTTCAGAGTAACAATGCTATCCTATTAAGAAATTAATGTGCCTCCCACTAGGTAAACATTGTCCCTGAGACTCAAATTGCCCACTAGGGGGAGACATTGCTCATGTATAGTGTTGAGCCACCCCCCCCCCCCCCCCCCCCGTAGTGTTCGGGTTTGGTTCGTCGAACACCGGGATGTTCGTAGAACTGTTCGTCGAACACCGTTAAAACCAATGGCAGGCAAACAAAAACACATAGAAAACACCTTCAAAGATGTCCAAAAGCTGACAAACTGCTCAGAAGACACTCTTTATAAAAGCCGGCCGGCAATTCAGCATCGGTACCTGGCAATTTAGAACAGAAAGAATAGAGAATCACACGTAGATTAGATAGATAGAAACATGTCAGTCACATCTATAATAAGTACAGTGATAGTGTTGCTTACTGTACTTGTTATTTAGTGTTAAAATAAAGGATTTATTAAAAAAAACAAAATTGGTGTGAGGTTCCCCGTAATTTTAGTCTCTAGCGGAGGTTAAGCAGACGGCTGGGGCAGATGTTTGAAGCCTGGGAAGGGGGTAATAACCACGGAGCTTCCCAGGCTACTAGCCTTTACTAGCTATTAAAATGGGGGACCCAAAAAAAAATGACATGGGGTCCCCCCTATTTTAATAGCTAGCAAAGGCTAGGCAGACAGCTGGGGGCTGATATTAATAGCCCTGGAAGGGTGCCATGAATATTGGCCCCCTCCCAGGCTAGAAACACCAGCCGTCAGCCGCCCCAGAAATGGCGCATCCATAGGATGCGCCAATTCTGGCACTTAGCCTCGCTCTTCCCACTGCCCTGTAGCGGTGGCAGTGGGGTAATAGGGCTGGGGTTGATGTCAGCTTATAATGCCAGCTGACATCAAGCCCAGGTTAGTAATGGAGAGGCGTCTATAAGACACCCCCATTACTAACCCCATAGTCAAAGTTAAAAAAAAACACAAACACCCAGAATAAAGTCCTTTAATTGAAATAAACACACATTCCTTTAATGTTCTAAATTAAACCATACTTACCATCATGCCCATTCCAGCTGAAGCCAATGTCTTCTGCAATAAAAGTAAAATAATAAACCAACCTCATCCTTACCTTTCCATGGTTCCCAGGACGGCTTCAGCTCTGCTACATTCACATGACAGGCTGGATCGCAGCTGAAAGCTGCCATCCAGCTTGCCATGCCGCAGACACTGAGAAGCGCAGGCATGCTTGCGCTCCTCAGTGTCTCGCTGTGACGGCATCCAGATGAGCCGAGTACATGTCCAATGAACTCTGCTCACCACATGCACATCACTGACAGCGTGGGAGAATTCTCCTGTGCTCAGCGCTTGAGCAGGAGAATTCTCCCACGCTGGGATGGCATTGAGATGACAGGCTGGATCGCAGCTGAGCGCTGCCACCAGCATGCCATCCTTCATAGACCCTGCAGAGCGCAGGCATGCTTGCTCTCTGCAGTGTCTCTGAAGGATGACAAGATGGATGGCAGCGCTCAGCTGCGATCCCGCCTGTCATCAGAATGCAATCCCAGCGTGGGATAATTCTCCTGCTCAAGCGCTGAGCGCAGGAGAATCCTCCCACGCTGGGATGGCATTGAGATGACAGGCTGGATCGCAGCTGAATGCTGCAATCCAGCATGCCATCCTTCATAGACACTGCAGAGCGCAGGCATGCTTGCGCTCTGCAGTGTCTCTGAAGGATGACAAGCTGGATGGCAGCGCTCAGCTGCGATCCAGCCTGTCATCTCAATGCCATCCCAGCGTGGGAGAATTCTCCTGCTCAAGTGCTGAGCACAGGAGAATTCTCCCACGCTGTCAGTGATGTGCATGAGGTGAGCTGAGTTCATTGGACATGAACTCGGCTCATCTTTATGCCGTCACAGCGAGACACTGAGGAGCACAAGCATGCATGCGCTTCTCAGTGTCTGCGGCATGGCAAGCTGGATGGCAGCTTTCGGCTGCGATCCAGCCTGTCATGTGAATGTAGCAGAGCTGAAGCCGTCCTGGGAACCATGGAAAGGTAAGCATGAGGTTGGTTTATTATTTTACTTTTATTGCAGAAGACATTGGCTTCAGCTGGAATGGGCGTGACGGTAAGTATGGTTTAATTTAGAACAATAAAGAATTGTGTGTTTATTTCAATTAAAGGACTTTATTCTGGGTGTTTGTGGTTTTTTTTTTAACTTTGACTATGGGGTTAGTAATAGGGGTGTCTTATAGACGCCTCTCCATTACTAACCTGGGCTTGATGTCAGCTGGCATTATAAGCTGACATCAACCCCAGCCCTATTACCCCACTGCCACCGCTACAGGGCAGTGGGAAGAGTGAGACTAAGTGCCAGAATTGGCGCATCCTATGGATGCGCCATTTCTGGGGCGGCTGACGGCTGGTGTTTCTAGCCTGGGAGGGGGCCAATATTCATGGCACCCTTCCTGGGCTATTAATATCAGCCCCCAGCTGTCTGCCTAGCCTTTGCTAGCTATTAAAATAGGGGGGACCCCACGTCATTTTTTTTTTTTGTGTCCCCCATTTTAATAGCTAGTAAAGGCTAGGCATTCAGCTGGGGGCTGATATTAGTAGCCTGGGAAGCTCCGTGGGTATTATCCCCTTCCCAGGCTTTCAACATCTGCCCCAGCCGTCTGCTTAACCTCCGCCAGAGACTAAAATTACGGGGAACCCCACGCCAATTTTTTTTTAATAAATCCTTTATTTTAACACTAAATGACAAGTACAGTAATCAACACTGTCACTGTACTTCATATATATGTGACTGACATGTTTCCATCTATCTAATCTATGTGTGATACTCTATTCTTTCTGTTCTAAATTGTCGGGTACCGGTGTATGCCGCTGCTGAATTGCCGGCTTTTCATGTTTCACTGTTGGCACTGTTCCCATCGATTTGGGCAACCACTGTAATTCCACAACCACCATGGCTGCGGCATTACAGTGAGTGGCAGGCAATCCCTGCATGATGTGAAAAAATCCATTTACGCTTTTGGTGCACGAACAGTTATCGAACATAACCTCGAACAGCCGAATTTTTTGCAAATCGTTCGCGTTCGTCGAACGACTCAAACACCGCCCACAACAGCTCGAATTTGAGATTGGCGAACAGTTCTAGTCGAACACCGCTCTTCTCTACTCATTTATTATGTTTGAGTCTATTAACCCTTTCTCAGGCTTATTTTTCTAAATAAGCTGATCTCATACATTTCTCTCTGAGCTATATTTTTATTCTCTTACTAGATGCCATTTACAACTTGCAGAACATTCTCAATATTTATTTGAGCCTCAGGGAGAATGTTTACTTAGTGGGTGGCACATTAATTTCTTTAATAGGGCATCGCTGGAATTTTTCTTTTTCTCTGCAGTAACTTTTTACTCTGTGTATGTACTCAATAATGATTCTACATATATATGTGTGTATGTATAATATATACACTGCTCAAAAAATAAAGTGAGCACTTAAAGAACAGAATATAATTTCAAGTAAATCAAACTGTCCACTTGAGAAGCAACGCTGATTGACAATCAATTTCACATGCTGTTGTGCAAATGGAACAGACAATAGATGGAAATTATTGCCAATTATCAAGACCCACTCAATAAAGGAGTGGTTCTGCAGGTGGGGACCACAGACCACATCTCAGTACCAATGCTTTTTGGCTGATGTTTTTGTCACTTTTGAATGTTGGTTGTGCTTTCACACTCATGCTAGCATGAGACGTACTCTACAACCCACAGAAGTTGCTCAGGTAGTGCAGCTCATCCAGGATAGCACATCAATGCGAGCTGTGGCAAGAAGGTTTGCTGTGTCTGTCAGCGTAGTGTCCAGAGGCTGGAGGTGCTACCAGGAGACAGGCCAGTACACCAGGGGATGTGGAGGGGGCCGTAGGAGGGCAACAACCCAGCAGCAGGACCGCTATCTCCACCTTTGTGCAAGGAGGAACAGGAGGAGCACTGCCAGAGCCCTGCAAAATGACCTCTAAAAGGCCACAAATGTGCATGTGTCCGCACAAATGGTTAGAAACCGACTCCATGAGGGTGGTATGAGGGCCCGACATGCACAGATGGGGGTTGTGCTCACAGCCCAACACCGTGCAGGACGCTTGGCATTTGCCACAGAACACCAGGATTGGCAAAGTCGCCACTGGCGCGCTGTGCTCTTCACAGATGAAAGCAGGTTCACACTGAGCACATGTGACAGACGTGACAGAGTCTGGAGACGCCGTGGAGAGCGATCTGCTGCCTGCAACATCCTTCACCATGACCGGTTTGGCAGTGGGTCAGTAATGGTGTGGGGTGGCATTTCTTTGGAGGGCCGCACAGCCCTCCATGTGCTATTAGGTACCGAGATGAGATCCACAGACCCCTTGTGAGACCATATACTGGGGCGCTTGGCCCTGGGTTCCTCCTAATGTAGGACAATGCCAGACCTCATGTGGCTGGAGTGTCAGCAGTTCCTGCAAGATGAAGGCACTGAAGCTATGGACTGGCCCGCCCGTTCCCCAGACCTGAATCCGATTGAGCACATCTGGGACATCATGTCTCGCTCCATCCACCACAGACTGTCCAGGAGTTGGCGGATGCTTTAGTCCAGGTGTGGGAGGAGATCCCACAGGAGACCATCCGCAACTTCATCAGGGGCATGCCCAGGCGTTGTAGGGAGGTCATACAGGCACGTGGAGGCCACACACCATACTGAGCCTCATTTTGACTTATTTTAAGGACATTACATCAAAGTTGGATCAGCCTGTAGTGTGTTTTTCCACTTTAATTTTGGGGGTGACTCCAAATCCAGGCCTCCATTGGTTAATAAATTTGATTTCCATTGATGATTGTTGTGTGATTTTGTTGTCAGCACATTCAACTTTTTACAGAACAAAGTATTCAATGAGAATATTTCATTCATTCAGATCTAGGATGTGTTATTTGAGTGTTCCCTTTATTTTTTTGAGCTGTGTGTGTAATATATATATATATATATATATATATATATATATATATATATATATATAATATATATGCGCCCACGCATACACACTATTTGGAGAGGAGTCACTTTAGTAAACTTTATTCTCCAAAAAAGCAAACACAATCTTTGGACACTTTTTCATCTTGCTTTAAGCCGCCTTAGTTGTACTTTTTGCACCTACATTTTAGAGTAATCTAGCACTCACTGTTACATTAAAGTAACTACCCCTCCACACCTCTTCATCTTAAACTAGATGGACTAGTTTGCACCAAAATTTGGCACATTTTTTTCCAAAGTTGAGCTGTTAATAACTTGTGGTGAATGAAAGCTTAAGGTTATGTTCACACATTGCTTTTTTGCTGCGTTTTTATTTCTGCAGGCAAAATCTGCTCTCTTAACATTAAAGAAATTGCTTACAAAAAGCAGGTTTTGCTGCTTTTTTCAGGATCCCAAAGTTCAGCTTTGCTTCCACCACAGAAGCATGAACGCAGGTCACCAATGCAAGACATATGTGAAACCATATTGCTTTTTTTTCCAAAAAATGATTTTATGCTCAAATTATTTAGTGGAAAAAGATTTTTATGTCAGAAAAAATAGTGAATATTCTGAACAAAAAAAAGGTCATATGAGTTCATGAAAAATACACAATTACAAATTTAAAGGCGGGGGAAGGTGAATTGGTCGGGAATAATTTACCTAAGACACTGGCCGAGCATTGAGTTTGTAGGACACTGTTTACTTTCACACTTTAGTCAGTTCTTGAGTTGCTCAAATATTGTTCAATCTCACACCTTGGTCAGACAGTGTTTACTTTACACATATCACTAATTTAATTAAACTGTACTAATCCTAACTGCCATCTCAGGTGAGGAGACCAAGACATTATGGTTTAAACTTGGGAAAATCACAAAAATAAATGGGTTTCACATCCTGCTGTACCTGTTTTTATTCACTAAAAACTAAGCAAAACCTGATACCTGCTTTTGTTGGTAAAACGTTTAATTTGCATTAAAAAAACGCAGCAAAATGCAACGTGTGAACATAGCTTTATTAATAGTTCTGTAGGAATAGACTGGATTTAATATGTGACTATAACTTGTGTTTTCCCTCTTTTTTTAGATGAACCAGTTTTTGTCCTTCCAACCGCCTCCATTTGGTGCAGCAGCTCAAGAACCTCCTCCCTGCAGGATGACGCATCCATGGACCTATGAGACATTTCCCCCATGTAATGAACCCGCAGAGAATTTCAGCGCCGGCCCGAGTTCTCAGAGACAGAATTTAAAGGTTTTATACGACTATAAATCTAATAAGCGACAGAGAGAAGCGGCGAGCAGTGATACCGATAATGACGACTTAGAGGCTCAAAAAGCTAAGTCTTCCCAGAAACTAAAAAAACGTAAAAAGTCCAAGAGGAGAAAGCTGTGATTGAGGGCGCAGTCTCCGTCCGCTTGCTGTGCTGGTGCAGGGTGGACCCTAAACCCGGCCTGTAAAACCTTATTTATTAAGTGCTTCCAGCTTTAAGGCCGTACCATTTTGTTTACACTTTATCTAGAGATCGGCTGCAAGATTGTGACTGCTTACTGAATAGGAGTACGAACGTCCCCCCCCAAAAAAAAACTTTACATTTCACTGGTAATCCTAAAATATTACTATAATAATAAAATCCTAAATATTAAGTGTATTTAACTTTACATTGAATTTCCATGTACCTCAATTGTGGGGCCAAAAAGTAGAAGTCTAGTCCAGCTCACAGCTTAGATTTCTCTTTGTGGACCCAATATACACAAAAAATCTACGCAGAGAGCACTTCTTGGCACATTTTAACCACCAGTCTAAGGATTAAGGCCGACATCCGAAATGTCAGCCTTAAGTAAATGTGTCCCTTTTTAAAGTGTTGTCTTCTTTCAGAAAACATTTCTTCATAGGATCCGTTCATTATAAAGTAAATCTTAGACCTGATGAGACTGGTGTTATTAATATGAATATCCATGTCTGAATGCCTGTATATAATACTGATATTTAAAATGAGTCATTCTCTGCCCACCCACCCAGCCTGACTGACAGCTGTAGATTGTCCTGAGCAGTGTGAGATCCCAGCAGGGAGGAGGGACACTGAGGAGCTGTCACAGGTTAGGTGGGTGCAGGTTGAGATTACCATTTCGGGAAGAATTATACAGCCATTCTGACCATGGATTTTAAAGGAAAATGCACCAACCTCTTCAGGTCTAAGATCTATTTAGTAACATATGCAGTTTGTTTTGTTAAATCTGGTGACTGATACGCTTTAAAGGGAAACTAAACCATAGCTTTAAAAAGAAGTCGTCATTTTGCCTGCAAATCTTTTTTCAAGTTTCTAACCAATCTTAAAGTAAAATTTCCCTTTGTCTTTTCCATACTGAACTGAGAGTTGACTTTGTTAAAGGGGATTTTGCATGGTGTGCATATGCCATCACTATATGGACACTGGCATCGGGAACCCACCCGCCCCTCCCAAGATGATATCGACATATATGGTTATTCCTTACAAGTTTTTTCTGCATGGCCGAATCCTGGAAAATGTCTGTAGCGTATTTCACAGCAAATTCCGTGACTGCAAAATCTGCCATGTTTGACATTTTGGATTTTGTCTACAAATTTTCCCCCAATTGTGTCACGGACTTTGCAAAAGTCAGACTGTTGACCTGCTGCGGACGTCAAATCTGCACATGACTGTTTCTGCAGGGCGTGGATGAAACGTGGTAAAATCTCATTCACTTTGCTGCTCCTATAATAGTGAGGATTTTCTACCTGGAATTCTAAATGAAAAATCAGCAGTGTTTCTTCTCCATCATAATAGTATAAATACTCTAAGTTGTTGCTTTTTTTGGGCTAAATCTGGTTTCCAATATTTTGTATAAGAATGCCCAGACCTGGTGGCACTTGTAGACTGCAGTACGTTCACGTCTGTGTTTGATACTTGGTACCAGGGTCTGTAACAAGGTGCAGCACTATTGTTCCTGTGAATAATGTGTGAGGCTCAGGGCTGTTTGTTCAACTCCTATTACATCATCTCCAAGCAGAAAGGGGCGACATCCACAACAGAGGACGGCTCTGACGAGCGCTGCGACGGCCTCCTGCACAGCCATGCTCCGACCCATGTCCCCAGCGCTGATCCATCGGGGGGCTGCGGTATCAGACTCTGCTCCGAGCCTGAATGCCCATTGGGAAGGCCACGCCGCACTATACAGGATAGCTGCAGCCCCCTACACAGCAGGGAACGTATTCACCTAAAAATCAAATGTCACAAATAATGGCAAAGCCACATAGTGCTGCCTGATCCCCAGCGCTGTGAGCAGCATATAATATACAGCCTGCAACCCCCAGATAGAAGCATCAAATTATTAATGGTGCCTGCGGGGAACAGCGATCACATCCTACAGCCACAGATGAGTGTCCGCTTCATAGGGGCAATCACTGGTCTCCCTATCTTCTCTGCTGTGTTTTTTTTTTTTTTTTTCAAATTGTGCTTGGATCACTCTGCCATTGTACAGACAAATATTCAGATTGCATATATGCTTCATATTGGCTGGAGACATATAGTATTCTGTCTCCTCATTCACAAATTCATAGAGTAAAGTGCAGTGGGTTGTACCATATACTGATCTACATTTGGATACTAGGTATCCAGAAAAAACACAAAAAAATATAAAATCAAATTTTAACATAATATTAAAAATTACATTTTACCATACACCTGTTGAGACGGAAAGAAAACCTCTGCATGGAGGTGGGACAAAGAGGATTGTTCAGGTAAAGACAGGTGATGAAACCTCAGGGTAAGACATTAACGCAAGTATCAAATCACATCTTCTTCCTATAATACATGGATAGCCATCCATAGCGTATAGTGTAGTCTCAATAGACTTGTAGTGGTCAGGCAAAAAATCCCTATGATGCAAGAGAAGCAAAAAATAGCATCAAGTGATGACTTACCCATTTTGACACCAAATAGTGAGGTCCAGCACCCCGATGCGTGTTTCGCACTCACTGCTTTTTCAAGGGGAGTCTCTCTGCCATTGTAGGCTAGTGGATAGAGGCAAAGGAGACCTTGACATGACTGGGGTCAGAGGAACATGGCGGCACCTACTTATTGCAGTAAGAGGGAGAATACAAAATATGAGATCTGCACTATATGGAGGAAAGTATTGGGACACATCTCTTAATTATTGAGTTCAGGTTCTTCCTTCAGTCCCGTTGCCCTCGGTGTATAACATCCCCCCGCCATGCCTTCTGCCTTTACTAAGATACGATCCAATGGCTGATGGTAAAGAGGTTACTGATACCAGTGCGTTCCTGTAATGGGAGCAGTGTCAGACTGAAGAACATTAGGCCCACCAGAGGATTTGATTCTGAGGGCCCACCTTTCTTCCCCGCTCAAGAGCCCCATAGCAGCTGCAAGGTTTGCACTATGAGCTCTCCTGATGGAGAAGCCAGGGCCCACCGGAGGATTGTCCGGTTCTCTGGTGGGCCAGTCCAGCACTGAATTGGAGCCACTGGGGAAACAAATCAGCTCATGAAGCCAATAAAGGCATCACTCGGAGAATAGTTTTGTCATCTTTATGCATAAAAGCTTTTACATTGAATCCTTCTGGAAATGATTTATAAAGTCTGGAGGAGGCAGAGGGCTCGTGGCCAGTCTCCGCGCCGTCCTGTAGAGCAGCGCTATCTTCGGTGACGTGGCTATGGGGGAGACGTTCTGGTACAGCACCGTGTCCTCTCGGCCCTGAATCCTGGCACATGTGACTATATGGCGGGGGGGGGCTATTTGCTGGCAGCATATTGTACGGCCAAAAACATTTGTTCAACTTGTCTGCGACTTTTTTAGAGCAGTGATTTTGCTGTAAATAACAGAGACCATTGCAGATCAGTCGCTTACAACTTCCACAACTCACTTGCTGCAGACTTTACTGTAAGTCACTACCTGTATTGGGAACATTGCTGAAACCATTAGATACAATGTGGTGACCTCAATGTCTAGATGGGTAGGGGTTGTCCGATCTATTTACACCTAAGTTTCTGTAATTAAAAAGAAGTTGAGACAGGTGTGAACAGAGCCTTAGTTTCTTATCCTGTATGAGAGCAGGAGACAGGTGCTGCAGCATCATCACAGCTCCACCTTGCTCTCTGGGTTATCACCTGACATTAATACTCCGAGTCTCCACCTGGCTGCTCTCCTCTGTGTATGAATGACAGGTAAAGAAACGCCTCCAGCCTTCCACAGCTTGTGATTGGTCCGATTTTCACAGCGCAATCCCTGATTGGCTCTTTGTCCCTGACATGTATCACGATTGGCTGGATGTCAGAGTCATGAAATTCTCCGTGTGATTGTTTTCGGCGCACGCTATTGGCTGGCTGTCATCTACAGCCTCTGATTGGCTGCTGGAATGTGAATGCACAGAGAGAAGGTGAATGGAAGAAGCAGGAAGCGGCGCACAGTGACCAGCAGGGGGCGCGAGTGGTGAGTGTCATGTGCTGCGGTGTGATGGGATCTGTGGTGTAAGGAAGTGATCGATCGCCGCAGATCCTGGGATCCACTGCAGTCACACCATGCTGGCCAGGAGCAGCGCCGTGTATGAGCGGCTGTCTGACACCGGGCAGGTAACGTCACACTGTGTCCTTGTGCTGCCAGGGCTGATAATTGCGGAGTACCGGCGTATACATAGCGTGACCGGGAGTAAACGGGAACAGTCCTCCTCTCCTGCAAATGGCACATTCATCTCTACCTTCCCTGAGAAGTCTGGTGACGGCTGACACCATCATGTAGTTTACTCCCCTCTCCTCAGTCGGACTTGCCATTCAGGGGTTTGGGAAAGCTGGGTGACAGTGCTAATAACACCTGTATCACTGCCAGATTCACTGTCACTATATCACTGCCTCATTTATGGGGACACTTATCCTGTATAGAGACGGAACTTGCAGCTATGCGGGGCCATCCCACTGTCTGGAGGGGCATGCGAGGCCATCCTACTGTATGGAGGGCTATGCGGGGCCATCATACTGTGCGGGGGCCATCATACTGTATGGAGGACTATGCGGGGGCCATCATACTGTATGGAGGACTATGCGGGGCCATCCTACTGTATGGAGAACTATGCAGGGCCATCCTACTGTATGGAGGGCTATGCGGGGCCATCATACTGTGCGGGGGCCATCATACTGTATGGAGGACTGTGCGGGGGCCATCATACTGTATGGAGGACTATGCGGGGGCCATCCTACTGTATGGAGGACTATGCGGGGCCATCCTACTGTATGGAGAACTATGCGGGGCCATCCTACTGTATGGAGGGCTATGCGGGGCCATCATACTGTGCGGGGGCCATCATACTGTATGGAGGACTATGCGGGGCCATCATACTGTATGGAGGACTATGCAGGGCCATCATACTGTATGGAGGGCTATGCGGGGCCATCATACTGTGCGGGGGCCATCATACTGTATGGAGGACTATGCGGGGGCCATCATACTGTATGGAGGACTATGCGGGGCCATCCTACTGTATGGAGAACTATGCGGGGCCATCCTACTGTATGGAGGGCTATGCGGGGCCATCATACTGTGCGGGGGCCATCATACTGTATGGAGGACTATGCGGGGCCATCATACTGTATGGAGGACTATGCGGGGCCATCATACTGTATGGAGGGCTATGCGGGGCCATCCTACTGTATGGAGGACTATGCGGGGCCATCTTACTGTACGGGGGCCATCATACTGTATGGAGGACTATACAGGGCCATCATACTGTATGGAGGGCTATGTGGGGGCCATCATAGTGCATGAGGGGCTGTGCAGGGTCATCATACTGTATGGAGGGCTATGCGGGGGTCATTATGTATGGAGGACTTCTGCGGGTGCTATACTGTATGGAGGACTATGCGGATGCCATCATACTGTATGGAGGACTATGCGGATGCCATCATACTGTATGGATGGCTATGTTGGGGCTATTATGCATGGAGGATTATGCAGGGGTCATCATACTGTATGGAGGACTACCCGGGAGGGGGGGCCTGTACTGTATGGATGGCTACGTGGGCGGGGCCTGCGTACTGTATGGAGGGCTATGTGGGGGTCATCATACTGTATGGAGGGCTATGTGGGGGGCTGCGTGCTGTATGGAGGGCTACGCCGGGGGGGGCTGCGTACTGTACGGAGGGCTACGCAGGGGGGGGGGCATCACACTGTTCCCAATGACCGATTTGGATCGGACAGGTGTTATCTGTGGTTTTCACTAACAGAGCTCTTGCCTATGATAAAAAAAAATCACAGACCTGTCTAGTTTTGATCGAGCGCAGTTGTTGTTTTTTTTTTAAGCAAGTTTTTATTGCTGATTTTAACGTATCCCAAATATCATACATGGCAGAAACGTTAGTAAAAACACATAATTATAGGAGCTGTAGGGGGGGCCGAACATACAGAGAGGGGCCCGAGGGGGACACCTATCAAGTCTCATGATTAATAAGTACTTTATGAAGAGTCGGAGGTGACAGAAGTTTTTAGGCAAAGTGGTGAAGGGGAGTCGGTTGGTGTATTCCGCCCAGGGGAGCCAAACTTTCTCAAATTTGTCTGAGTATGGCTGAGTACAGTTTTCAGGGGTCTTTAAGGTTAATCTCAGTGACAGAATAAGGAAGTATACCCTGAACCAGCGTCTGCGGACTATTGGGCATGGCCACCATATATGATACAGGTGGAAGTACAGCATTCGGGAGAACAGTCGGGGACGGCTGTGGCGTAGCTGGGTCAGATACCATCCAGTCAGCACCTTGTAATTCATTCCCAGCATTAAGGTGTCTAATATTCCTCCAGTAGACGAGGACCAAATTTGGGGCCATTCTGAGTTGGTTAGTGGGTCCAATGTCAGATTCCCAGCGGGAGGTGTAAGTTATATGAGAGTAAAGGAGGGAAAAAGTACCTGCAGCATGTGAGTCAGGCCACGTTCACACCTTCAGTATTTGGTCAGTATTTACATCAGTATTTGTAAGTCAAAATCAGGAGTGGAACAATCAGAGGAAAAGTATCATAGAAACAAGTCACCACTTCTGATTATTTTTTATTTTTTCTCCACGGACATGTCTGTGTTTTTGTGTGGAGACGCGGTCCGTTTTTCTTTTATGTATGGGCTACAATGGGTACGAGTTCTATTCCTAAAATCCCAGATAGAACTTATATGTGGAAAGCAGATGTCTGAACGAGGACTTAAGCATCTGATCTGCATTGGACATGAAGTTATGACGTTTGTTCCTAAACCTGAACAGACCGAATCGGATCCCGTCCTAGAATGATGAACGATCATCAAGACCAGATCTGCAGAATACAATTCCGATAACTGAGTGACGCCGAGTTCTAGGGAAGCTCCGAGCTCCTCACACGTAACGAGCCTAATGTCAGGCTCTGCAGGATACAACCACCCGACACTGGTTTGTTAGAAATGCAGCGGACATTCAGGTTGGGGAGGATGATGGAATAGCTGAAGGGAACGTTCCCACCATTGTAGTGCGCACACCGCGGCCCGAGGACGGCAATTATATGATGAGTCACAACACAAGCTGCCGTGCTTTATTTCTTTATTTAATTTATATATATATATATACATGCATATACACACACACACACACACAGTGGGGGAAATAAGTATTTGATCCCTTGCTGTTTTTGTAAGTTTTCCCACTGACAAAGACAGGAACAGTCTATAATTTTAAGGGTAGGTTAATTTTAACATTGAGAGATAGAATATCCAAAAAAAAATCAAGAAAATCACATTGTATAAATTAGATTAATTTATTTGCATTTTGCAGTGAGAAATAAGTATTTGATCCCTCTGGCAAACAACACTTAATACTTGGTGGTAAAACCCTTGTTGGCAAGCACAGCAGTCAGACGTTGTTTGTAGTTGATGATGAGGTTTGTGCACATGTCAGGAGGAATTTTGGTCCCCTCCTCTTTCCAGATCATCTCTAAATCATTACGATTTTGAGGCTGTCGCTTGGCAACTCGGAGCTTCAACTCCTTACTGTGCTTCTTTTTGAGCCACTCCTTTGTGGCCTTGGCTGTATGATTTGGGTCATTGTCTTGCTGGAAGACCCAGCCACGACCCATCTTCAATGCTCTTACTGAGGGAAGGAGGTTGTTGGCCAAAATCTCGCTATACATGACCCCATCCATCTTCCCTTCAGTACGGTGCAGTCTTCATGCCCCCTTTGCAGAAAAGCATCCCCAAAGTATAATGTTTCCCTCACCATGCTTCATGGTTGGGACGATGTTCTTAGGGTTGTACTCATCCTTCTTCTTCCTCCAAACACGGCGAGTTGAGTTAATGCCAAAGAAGTCAATTTTTGTGTCATCTGACCTCAGCACCTTCTCCCAATAGCTCACAGCATCATCCAGGTGTTCATTGGGAAACTTCAGATGGGCCTGCACATGTGCCTTCTTGAGCAGGGGGACCTTGCGGGCACTGCAGTATTTTAAACCTTTAAGGTGTAATGTGTTACCAATGGTTTTCTTGGTGACTGTGATCCCAGCTGCCTTGAGATTATTAGGCCGTGTAGTTTTAGGCTGATCTCTCACCTTCCTCATGTTCAAGGATACCCCACGACGTGATATTTTGCATGGTGCCCCAGATCGATGTCGACTGACAGTCATGTTGCATTTCTTCCATTTTCTTACTATTGCACCAACAGTTGTCTCCTTCTCTCTCAGCGTCTTACTTATGGTTTTGTAGCCCATTCCAGCTTTGTGCAGGTCTATCATCTTGTCCCTGACATCCTTAGAAAGCTCTTTAGTCTTGCCCATGTTGTAGAGGTTAGAGTCTGACTGAGTAATTGAGTCTGTGGACAGGAGTCTTTTATACAGGTGACTATGTAAGACAGCTGTCTTTAATGTAGGTACGAGTTGATTAGGAGCGTCTAACTGGTCTGTAGGAGCCAGAACTCCATAATGGTTTGTAGGGGTCAAAAACTTATTTCTCATTGCAAAATGCAAATAAGTTTATCTAATTTATACAATGATTTTCTTGATATTTTTTGGGGGATATTCTATCGCTCAATGTTAAAATTAACCCACCCTTAAAATTGTAGACTTTTCATGTCTTTGTCAGTGGGCAAACTTACAAAAACAGCAAGGGATCAAATACTTATTTCCCCCACTGTATATGTATGTGTGTGTGTGTGTATGTGTGTGTGTGCGTATATATATATATAATATATATATATATATATATATATACACAGTACAGACCAAAAGTTTGGACACACCTTCTCATTTAAAGATTTTTCTGTATTTTCATGACTATGAAAATTGTACATTTACACTGAAGGCATCAAAACTATGAATTAACACATGTGGAATTATATACTTAACAAAAAAGTGTGAAACAACTGAAAATATGTCTTATATTCTAGGTTCTTCAAAGTAGCCACCTTTTGCTTTGATGACTGCTTTGCACACTCTTGGCATTCTCTTGATGAGCTTCAAGAGGTAGTCACCGGAAATGGTCTTCCAACAATCTTGAAGGAGTTCCCAAAGATGCTTAGCACTTGTTGGCCCCTTTATCTTCACTCTGCGGTCCAGCTCACCCCAAACCATCTCGATTGGGTTCAGGTCTGGTGACTTTGGAGGCCAGGTCATCTGGCGTAGCACCCCATCACTCTCCTTCTTGGTGAAATAGCCCTTACTCAGCCTGGAGGGGTGTTTGGGGTCATTGTCCTGTTGAAAAATAAATGATGGTCCAACTAAACGCAAACCGGATGGAATAGCATGCCACAGCAAGATGCTGTGGTAGCCATGCTGGTTCAGTATGCCTTCAATTTTGAATAAATCCCCAACAGTGTCACCAGCCAAGCACCCCCACACCATCACACCTCCTCCTCCATGCTTCACGGTGGGAACCAGGCATGTATAGAGTCCATCCGTTCAACTTTTTGCGTCACACAAAGACACGGTGGTTGGAACCAAAGATCTCAAATTTGGACTCATCAGACCAAAGATTTCCACTGGTCTAATGTCCATTCCTTGTGTTCTTTAGCCCAAACAAGTCTCTTCTACTTGTTGCCTGTCCTTAGCAGTGGTTTCCTAGCAGCTATTTTACCATGAAGGCCTGCTGCACAAAGTCTCCTCTTAACAGTTGTTGAAGAGATGTGTCTGCTGCTAGAACTCTGTGTGGCATTGACCTGGTCTCTAATCTGAGCTGCTGTTAACCTGCGATTTCTGAGGCTGGTGACTCGGATAAACTTATCCTCAGAAGCAGAGGTGACTCTTGGTCTTCCTTTCCTGGGGCAGTCCTCATGTGAGCCAGTTTCTTTGTAGCGCTTGATGGTTTTTGCAACTGCACTTGGGGACACTTTCAAAGTTTTACCAATTTTTCGCACTGACTGACCTTCATTTCTTAAAGTAATGATGGCCACTCGTTTTTTTTTTTTGCTTAGCTGCTTTTTTCTTGCCATAATACAAATTCTAACAGTCTATTCAGTAGGACTATCAGCTGTGTATCCACCAGACTTCTGCACAACACAACTGATGGTCCCAACCCCATTTATAAGGCAAGAAGTCCCACTTATTAAACCTGACAGGGCACACCTGTGAAGTGAAAACCATTTCCGGTGACTACCTCTTGAAGCTCATCAAGAGAGTGTGCAAAGCAGTCATCAAAGCAAAAGGTGGCTACTTTGAAGAACCTAGAATATAAGACATATTTTCATTTGTTTCACACTTTTTTGTTAAGTATATAATTCCACATGTGTTAATTCATAGTTTTGATGCCTTCAGTGTGAATGTACAATTTTCATAGTCATGAAAATACAGAAAAATCTTTAAATGAGAAGGTGTGTCCAAACTTTTGGTCTGTACTATATATATATATATATATACGTGTGTGTGTGTATATTTCATTGTTGTGATATGTTGCATTATATTCACAGGGCGAGAACCCGGAATACAGGGTGTCCTTCTTCAGTAGGGTGACCTATTCCTGGTATAATAGGTGCAGTATGTTGTTTTTACATATTATTATTATTATTATTACTGATAGAATTATTAATGTCGTTATCTCATGAGAATATCCTATCAGGGGTCTACCTGAGTTGGGCCGACATGCAGTATTTGGACAGAAGTATCAAACCGCCTACACATCACCCCACATGAGCATTTACGACCCCTTTCCTCCTTTTTAAACCCATTCGCTTTGATATGTAGTTATTTCCCCCTTTTGTCGCTTTTCTGGGAAGGTTTTCTACAAGATTTCGGAGGCGTCTGTGGGAATTTTTGCCCTTCATTCAGAAGATCATTTTTGAGGTGAAATACTGATGTTGGTGATGATCTTAAAGGTGTTGGATGGGGTTGGGGTCCGGGCTCAGTGCGGCCGGTCATGTTCTTCCGCCAAACTCCCCCCAACCATGTGTGTATGGACCTAGTGCACTAGGCACGGTCATGGGGAACAGAAAAGGCCCTTTCCCAAACTGTTCCTACAAAGTTGGAAGCTACAATTATCCTAATGTCTCATGTGCTGAAGTATTTGGTTGGATTTTCCTTCACTGGAACTATGAAATTAAGGGCGACCTCTGAAAATCAACCCCATAACATTATCGTCCTACACCAAACTGTGCAGTCAGGGGTTAACGTTCTCCTGTCATTCACCAATCCCAGACTCTTCCAACAGACGCCAGATAGAGACGTGTGATCCATCACTGCACAGAACCTGTTTCCTCCAAGGTCCAGTGGTGGCGGCTTTACACCACTCCATCCGACGCTGTGCATTGTGCTTGGTGATGTACGGCTGCATGCAGCTGCTCGGCCATGAAGCTCCCAGCGGGGGCGCAGTGCTTGTGCTGATGTTAATGCCAGTGGAGGTTTGGGGTCATTAGTGTTGGTGACTTTTCTGCCTACTGCTCCTCAACGCTCTATAACGTTACGGGGTCTGCACTTCGTTGCTACGGTTCCTTCCACTTCTCAATAATATCACTCACAGGGGATGGGGTAGATTTAGGAGGAAGAAATGTCATGACCTTTACACCGGTGACATCCTATCATTATCGAATTCACTGAGTGATGGAGACGTGTGCCCCCCAACACTTCTCTCCATATATGTGGCATGGAATAGAAGTGTCTGGAAAGAATTGTAAACTTATTTTTACATTTTCAAAATATTCAGGAATTGTTGGTTTATGCCGTTCCCCAACATTTGGTGTAACCCTCCGATGAGGGGTCGCAGTACCTGACAGACCCGTTTAGCAGGGGCCGGCGGGCTTTCATCTGTTTCCTAAACATGTAAACCCGGAGCGCGGCTTCTGCAATCATCACACGTGTCACCTCGGTTATTTCATCTTCTGCAGAATCATAAAGCTCGGCTACAGGAAACCACTGGAACGAGAAGATCTCGTAGAGCTGAACGGCGATGACTCCTCGTATAGCGTTATCCCGGCATTTGAAGAAAACTGGGGGAAAGAAGTTATCAGGCAAGACAGAAAGGTAAAACTGCTATTACATGGTGGTAAGGGATGGCTTGGCATGGCAGCTAGGGGGTGCACTGATGGGCTGTATAGATCGCTACACTTACAGTACACTGCACTACAGTAGTATTACAGTGTATTGTACCTACAATCAAGCGAGTTCCCTAGGGCAAATAAGAAATGTAAAAAAGTTAGAAAAAAAAACACAAATTTAGGATCTTTCCTCATTTCCCTTTTTTATATATATTTTTTTTTACCTACTATTTATTTATTTCTCATATTGAGAATGTCAACATTAATACACTTTTTTTTTTATTTTTATCTGATTTCCCCTGTAACTGGGGCTGGTATATTAGCCCCAGTTACAGGGGAAATTCAGCCTCTTGCCTGCATAGCAGGGCTGATCTAGGTCTCCTAGAAGCCAGCAGCTCCTGACCCGTCTCTATATGCAGCGATCACATGACCACTAGGTCTGATGGATAAAGTGCTGTTCACGCTTCCTTCCTATGTGCCTTATACACAGTGCTTGTTCAGCTCTGTGTATACAGTGATAGAGAAGGCAGAGACGGTGTTAAACCCTTCCTGCCTTCTCTATGAGGAGCTTGGCTGTAGCTCCTTGCTGCCGCAGCTGGATGTTCACGTGCAGCTGCTCTACTATTCTATAGGGGATCCAGAAGTAGATAAGATTGAGTATTTTAGGAATCCAGCTAAAGAGTGAAATATATCATGAGTCTAAGTGTATTCAATTTCTACCCACCCTGCCTGACTGACAGCTGCAGTTTCTACTGAGCAGTGTGAGATCCCAGCAGGGAGGAGGGACACTGAGAAGGTTAAGTTTACACTTTCATAAAAGATTCTACAGGCATTCTGACCTGGATTTTCAAAAAAAAATACAAAAGCCTCATCAGGTCTTGGAGATAATGTATGCAGTTTTTATTGTGAAATCGGCCCATTATTCGGCAAGGATATATAAAGTAAATTTTTTCTGTCTCCTTTCCCAGGATTCTGGGTCCAAAAAAGCGTCTTTGGTGCGGGCATTGTGGCACACATTCAAGTCCTCGCTCATCCAAGTGGCCCTCATGAAAGTAGTGGCTGATCTCCTAGCGTTCACGAGCCCTCAGATATTGAAGTGAGTGAAATGCTTTTTCGTCTCCATTATTCTGTTGTGGTGCCGTGGTTTGTGCTACAGCCTTTTGGATCCAAAAGAGCATAAGGTAGGCAGGTGACTGAGGCCATGACACCGCTCCCGTATACACATGATGGCTATATGACCTCAGCTACTCTTTACGTTGTTTGCATTGTAATATCTATAACCTGGCCGCTGTGTCTAAGTGAAATAAATCATGTCAGGACCTCAGGCTGCTGATTCCTCTTTCCACTGTACTTTACACTGCAGCTCGCCTTGTTTAGATTTTCTACAATTTATTAGCATATTAGGTTGTCATCTGCGTTTTAGATAGTTATTAGGTGCAGAACTTAAAGAGTAACCATCATTTACATTTTTATTTCATAAATTAATTGTACACCTGAAAATAGGCAGCTTTGTTGTATATCTTATCAGTGAAATCTTTCTTTTCTTGGACTGATCTTTCATTCTCAAAATTCTCAATTCATGGGTAAAATCTGTATGCAGTGAAGACAGATGTTCCCATTACTGAGATAGGAGAGGACAGTTGGTTCTGATGAGATTCTATGGAGAAGGAGAAGCTAGGGGCAACAGACATATTGCTGCAAGTTCTCCTGAAATGACAGTTACAGTTCTCCATAGAACTTTATGAGCACCAACTGTCATCTATGTAACGGGGAAATCTATATGCACTGAAGACAGATTTTACCTGTGAATTTAGAATGATCGATCAGTCCAGGAGGAGAAAGAAGTGGATTTCTCTAGTGAGATATATTGCTCAGTTTCTTACTTTCACATGTATTATTCATTTTTTAGAAGAAAAAAAAGTAAAAAATGTTGCTCTACTCTTTAAAGGGGTATTCCCATCTCCAAGATCCTGTGCCAATATGTGGTAGGTGTAATAATATTAGCAAATACCTCTAATTAGAAATGTATAATAGTTCTTCTGATTAGCTATGCTGCTTACCCCATGTGCAGGGCATTACAGTAGCTTAAGTATCCATGGTTACGACCACTAACAACTAACTGTCACTATATGAGTGTTCGTAACCATGGATATCTAAGCTACTGCAATGCCCTGCACATGGAGTAAACGGCATAGCAAATCAGAAGAACTATACTACATTTCTAATTGGAGGTATTATTAATAATAATAATAATAATAATAAACCTACTACATATTGGGATAGGTTCTTTGAGATGGAATATCCCTTTAAGTGCCTTATTTTTTTTTTTTACTTGTTCCCAGGAGCATGATTGCATTGTGCGAGCACCCCTCGGAGGGGGACAGGACCGGCTATCTGTTTGCACTCGCTCTTTTCATTGTCACCATCCTGCAGACCCTCATCCTACAGTTGTACCAACGTTTTAATATGCTGACTGCGGCGAAGATAAAGACGTCCGTCACTGGAATCCTATATAAAAAGGTGAGTTATATCACATGTGACTGGAGGATATGGCTGCCATACATGTTGCCCGTGTCCTGTGTGATATGTTGGGGTTGTAACTGAGGACATGGCACCAACTGCTTGCTCTGCTTCCTGGGGCCCTGGTATAGCGGCCACCTACCACTAGGGGGCGCTCCGTACTGATTCTTACACTTCCCGCACAAGCTGCATCAGTCATATACAACCAGCTCAGAAGTACAGAGCGCCGCTATGGAAATGGAGGGATAGACTGGTTCAGATGTTACTGTTTTTTTCCGCATGAAAAAAACGTGTTGTAAAAAAACTGCATCAATAATGCTCAGTGTGCACAAGCCTTAAGACTGATGGTAGGAGAACTCAGCCAGCTATGGAGGCCTCCACCGTACGATGTGTGCACCTCGTGCCCCTTCTTCTTCTCTTTGAATGAGTGTAATAGTGCACTGCGGCAGGCATGGGTACAACAAGGTTAACCCCTTCCCAACATGGGACGTACTTTGTACTTCCCACGGCGAGGGTGGTCATATGAAGCCCCTATTGACGCTATATTGGTGCACGTTAGTTTCACCATATACAGCAAAAGTCCTGCAGTTCAAACATTGCAATGATCAAAGCTTGAAGTCGTCTGGAGGGAATTCACAATATATGTAAAAAAAAAAAGAGAAGGTACTTTTTTTTTTTAAATATAAAAAAATATATAAATCAACCCCCTTTTCCCAATTAAAAAATAAATAAAATAAGAATAAGCATATTTGTTATTTATCACAATATACAGTATACCGAATGTACTATAGATGCTGCAGAGAAAGTATAAGGAAATAGTGGAATTACTGTTTTTGTTACTCCACTTCCTCCCACTCCCCACTACGAAAGAAATACAATAAAAAGCGATTAAAACCCAATATGTACCCCAAAATGGTGCCAATAAAAACTACAGCTTGTCGTGTAATAAAACAAACCCTTACACGGCTCCATCAGTGGAAAAACAGACAAATTATGGGTCTTAGGAAATGGAGTCACAAACCAACATTTTATTTATTTATTGTTTTTCTCTTTTAAGTTTAAAATTTTTGAAAACATTTTTTAAAAATATAAATTAAAAACCTGTAAAAAAAATAAAAATAAATAAAAAAGCCTATAGCAGTTTGCTATTGCAGTAATCTTACTGTATTGGAGGCAGCTTTGTTTCTCCTGCACATTGAACAGCAGGCAAAAATAATGGTGTAATTGCATTTTATTTTTTTCCACCATTTTATTCCACTTTTTTCCCCCACTTTTCAGTACACTGTCACTCACTGAGCTCAGCGCAGCTCCGGGCCCCGCTCGCTGTAGCGAGTCATTCTCCCCGACTCCTCTGCATGAGTGGTCAGGTGGATTACAGCGGGGAACATCTTCGGACAGGTGAGTATAAGGATTTTTTTTATTTTATCCTTATTTTTACACCAGGACATGACGGGAGCAGAATACTACTCTCAACATTGTCCCTTGCTCGCGCTGATCGCAGCATCGGCAGGGGACAATGTTGAGAGATTCCTTCAGCATCCAGCGCCTGGAAACAGTGCTAACTATACCGCTGATTCCGGTTTTTCCAGTACCGGTAATATCCAGATTGGTGAAACTGCCCTATGATAGAGCATAATTATCAGACCTGTGGGGTACAGCTTTCGGCGCCCCCTGCAGATACCTTAAGCTATGTTAATAAAATAAAAAATGATGGAAGCATAAACCACCTTCCAAAAGAAAGTTTTGCCTTTTTTAATGCAAAAATTGGCTGTGGCATGAAGGGGTTAAAGATAGCGGCGTGGTAAAGTACTGTCATATGAAACCATTGTGTGGTCTGGCGTGCCCTGCAGCGGCTCGGTGTGACACACCCCAGGTGTGGGCGGCATGGAACACAAGACGGCGCGGTGATGTAACCCGCTGATACTCGCTGCCCGGATTCATTATTTATGGGGCTTCTCTTTATGTAAAACTTTTCTGATTAATGTTTGCAAACCTGAAACTCTGCTCTAGGATCCTCCGTACGTAATCGCCCTCTTCTCTGTAGTTTTTAGTTTTGGGGGTGCAGATGTTGCAGTCGCCTAAGCAGAGTGTGAAGTCCCACTGGTGCAGACCCCAGTATTATCACTGGCACAGGATAGGTCGGGGGGAGTCAGGCTGTTGATAATAATCAAAACATGGCTACTTTCTTCTAGAAACAGCCTTTTTTTTTTTTTTTTTTTTTTTCAATAGATCTGATCTGCAGTACCACAAACATCCTGTGCACAAGTGTGGCGCTGTTTTTGGAAGAAAACATCTATGTTGTTCTAATCTTGCCCAACCCCTAATGCACACAGAGAGGGATGGCGCCTGTATGAGTTGGCATAGATTTCCACTTTAAAGAGAATCTGTCAGCAGGATTTCACCCCTCCAAACTACACGAGCTTGTATCTATTTCAAAGACAAGTCCAGCAATACCTTGTGACAGTTAGTTGTTAGTGGTCGCAACCATGGGTACCGAAGCTACTGCAATGCCCTGCACATGGGGTAAGCAACATAGCAAATCAGAAGAACTATACTACATTTCTAATTGGGGGTATTTGCTAATATTATGCCTACTATATATTGGGATAGGATCTTGGAGATTGGAATACCCCTTTAACTCATTAGGTGCCAAATATTTTGATTGCTAATTTATTCCGCTTTACATCGTGTGTCCAACTCAACATGTAAAATGTGGGGAAAGATCCCCTTTAAGCAATGAGTGTGAATGCTCTTTTTCATTATGCAGGTGTCTGCCTCTCAATATGTAAAGCCAATCTGCTTTGATTATGAGATTTTTTATTACTTTTTTTTGCCATTTTTCCACTTTTATATGCGATTTTTGGTGCAAATTTGAAGCAGTTTTTTTTTTTTTCCTTTTTAACCTGCCTTTTTACAGGCCTGGGAAATGGTATGTTACACTGTACACACTGAGGTCCATAGGTAACCATAAGGCAACGTTTCCACCATGAGCTTTTGTTGAGTTTTTGCAGATTTTCTGCACCTATTAAGTAAAATAAGTTACTTTTTTCGAAAATACGCATCGTGGGAACTTGGCCTAATAGTCGCAAGCCCGCCAGAGTGAGCCATTTTTTTTCTTCCTGCTCTCATAAATGGGTGCAAGGAGTTCTCTACTGTACAAAACTTTGCAAGCACTTGTAACCAAATGGCTCCGAGGATTGTACAGAAATATAATAAGGAGCGGTGTACAACATACAAGATGGGGGTAATAAATATAACCCTTCATATAAATAAAGTAATAGATTCCGCAGCTGAATGATATGACTGGTATGTCCGAGACACTGGAATCCCGCAGGGAGAAGTATGAATCAGCGTTGCGACACCACAGCTTGTGACTGCTTCCCCTTATTACTGATGAAATCTATCATGTGGCTCCATGATGGATCTAGTGACACTTAGAATCAGGGTCATAACTAACTAAAAAGCGCTGGGGTCCTGGGATTAAATCCCACCAAGGACAACATCTGTAAGGAGTTTGTATGTTCTCCCTGTGTTTGCGTGGGTTTCTTCCGGTTTCCTCCCACACTCCAAAGATATACTGATAGGGAATGTAGATTGTGAGCCCCAATGGGGACAGTGATGATGGTGTATGTAAAGCACCAGATAAGTAAAATAAACCAGGGTTAAAGGGGTTGTCCACCCATGAAGAAGTTTTCGGCAAACCCTCCTGTAGCTTGTGAAATTCTTTTAGCGGTGTGCAATATACACACCATGAGGATTCAACTCTGATTGTAAATCGCATACTTGGGGTCAACTGATGAATGCTGGAACCGGCACAGAACCATTGTATACTTGTGACGGTATGACAAATGCTGGAACCGGCAAGAGAAGATGATTTCTAGCGGTAAATACATTACATACTGCTAGGACTTGGAAAGTTGCAGGACTTCCTCAGGGGTGGACAACCTCTTTACGAATGCCAGTTTTTTCCTTATTTCTAAATAGTCAATCATTTTCATCCTAAATCCAGTTTTTGAGGATTTTGCAACTTTTCTTACATTTTGTGCCAGTTTTCCTTCTAGTCTTAAAGAGGTTGTCCACTATTTTTAATATTGATGGCCTATCCTTAGGATAGGTCCTCAATGTATGATCGGTGGTGGTGCTGTTCTAGGTGTCGGTGGCTGCTAGAACTGTTCAGTTATGGATCTGCTCCATCTACTGATGGTGGCTGCGCCTGGTACTGCACATCCCCTCTCCAAGTCAACAGGGGGCCGATGTGCAGTACCCTGCTGTGACCACTAACTAGGCACTTCCGGCCGCCGCCAGCACCGAGAACAGCTGATCGCCGGGGGTGCCATGTGTCGCACCCCGACCGATCACACATTGAATACCTACTGTTAAAGGTGTTGGACAGCCTCTTTATAAACAGACAAAAAAAGAACGAAATACAATATAGAATGCTGCTCTCAGTAGTGCCATAGACAATGAATAGAGCGGAGGCTTGCGTACCTCTCTTCTAGTTAGGACAGGGTACTCAGCTCTGTTCTTGAGGGCTTCAAAGCCCTGATATCGGGATTCGATGGGAGTCCCAGTGATCAGTTCCAATGATCAGCAACTTATAACCTATCCAATTGATAGGGTATAACTTATTTTTTTTGTGGTAACAATCCTTTTAAGAATCTTTAAGTTTGGATTTTTATGGTGATTCCCAGGCGTGTGAGGTGCGCCCATCACGGTGCCACTTTTATTTTAAATTCTGTAATGTAAGTGACGGATGGAATGGAAGAGAGTATGGCTTACTGACTACACGAGGTGTATTACTATGGAGACGCATAGATCTGCAGGGGAGCTGTGGACAAAAAATAAGAAAACATTTTTAATCAAGACTATTAATTTTTTTTTTTCTTATTTCGGATGCAGTAAAATATTATAAAATAATGGTTGCTAGGTTAGATGCAGCTTTTACCAGTGTTATGCAGAATTACAAACTCCATATTCTCGACTTTTTATCTGTAAGAAAATGTTTTATGTTATTATTGTTTTTTTTTCCCCAGTCCTTAAATTTGGCCAGTTCCACTCGGAGAAAGTTTACGACTGGTGAACTGGTAAACCTGATGTCATCGGATGCTCAGCAGCTCATGGACCTGACTGTAAACCTCAACCTGCTGTGGTCGGCCCCGTTCCAGATCCTGTTGGCGATAGTCTTCCTGTGGCAGGAGTTGGGTGCATCGGTTCTGGCCGGAGTGGCGGTGCTGCTGCTGGTTATACCATTAAATGCATATATTGCTGCCAAAGTTAAGCAGTTAAAGGTACAGTATTAATAATAATCCTTTCTATTAATACATATACATTTATTAGACTGGGCTACATAGACTGTGGCTTTGTAAAAATCAAGAGAAAATTGCTATTAGATTGTAATATGTGAGCACAGACTAAATGCGGATAAGATTTCAGGGTTTTCCAGCTTATGGCAATATGGGCCCAGGCCTAAACTGTCACATAGGGTTCCCATATACATGTAATATGTTTTTCTCCTCTGATCAGTCACTTCTCTCCTGCAATGATGGTTTACTATTAAAATCTGCTCCAATCTGTCTACAAATCTGTCTGCACTGAGGCATAAATTTACTCCTGCTGCCTAGAAGTCTTTGTGGAGATGGAGGGAGAGCAGAAGAGAGACACAAAGTGCAAACGCTGCAGCGTCTAGAAACTGTAGAGGAGGAAAAAACTGCTTAAAAATGCAGGATACTAGTCCTATAATGGGCAGAGATAGTGCTATCCTATGTAACAGCCTTTTCTGAAACGTTACCATGTTCACACAGTCAGTATTTGGTCAGTAACCCAAAATGAGGAGTGGGTGAAAAATGCAGAAGTGGTGACGTGTTTCTATTATACTTTTCCTCTGATTGTTCCACTCCTGATTTTGGCTTACAAATACTGATGTAAAATACTGACCAAATACTGAACGTGTGAGCGTAGCCTGATGCTGTAATCCGTAGCAATAATTTTATTCTTTCCGTAGAAAAGTCATTTGAAGAGTAAAGATCAGCGCATCAAGCTACTGAACGAAATCTTACATGGAATAAAGGTATGAGATGCTCCTGGGACAAATCCTGATCTGTGCCGATCCTTCTGCCCACACCTCATAGTATATCAGCCATTTATCCCCTATGCAAATGTATATGTTAGATATCCTGCAGCGCTTCATCCTTCTACCTCCCAACCCATTTTCGGAGTACGGAGCTCCCCGTTCACCTACATGTATAAGCTATAGAGTGCCTCTTGCTCTTCGGTGACTGGCACGGCCATGCCTTAGGACATAACTAAGCCATTCATTCTAATAAGAAATGTGTAATACCTTATTTTCCATGTGGGGGCGCTGCAGGGATACTGACAATTTGCTGCTTTCCTCCCCCACAGATTTGGGAACATATAATGTAACATGCTCTGTCATTATGGTACATAGCAGATTGGCATTCCTGTGTCTGCTTCTGTAAGTGTAACGCTGTAGTTAGCGAGCAATGGGTCCTTTATAAGAGTACGGGAAAAACACAAGGGAGGCAGAATGCAAATTAGCTCTTCTCCAGAAGGAATAACGCTGACTCTCTAGTGCCATCTGTAGGTGGAGACCATGCAAGTCCATGTCTGACACTTGAAGCATGGCAGGGAATATCAGCCAACCCAGAGGCACCATCTGTAGGCAACTGTTTCATGATTTTTGCTCTATCAGTACAAATCAATGTACTGCTTGGCTGGGGAAGGTGTCTTTAAAGGGAACCTTTCACGTTCTAGCTACTATGTACACTGCCCCCATAGCGTTGCTAGTGATGCAATGTGCACCACTAACACATTTTTTTTCATTAAAATTGGTGCAAATATAATAAGTATATAACATTTTATATACTTATAATCATACCTGCTCGTTCCGTACCTCCCACTCCCGACTCCAAGACTTCTCCCGAGCTGCACCTATTCTTTGGAATGCTTTACTCCAAGAAATTAGTACGAACCACAACTTACACAGTTTTAGGCGCTCACTAAAAACACATCTGTTTAGGACGGCCTATCATGTTCCCTAATCGAAGTCATTTTAAATATTTATAGCCAATTCATAATTTCTCCAAACATAATTCTCCACCGCACCCAAAAGCACTACAAATACTGGCTGGTGACGAGCTCATGCAGCCTTTATCTATCCCTCATCCCCTCAAGATGGCCGGACCATCATTGTAAATAAGCCCCTGTACTTTGTGTCACCCCCACCTCATTGTAGATTGTAAGCTCTTACGAGCAGGGTCGTCATTATTTTTGCTTTAATTATTGTATTATTTTTAGCTATGTTACTTATGACTGTTGTATGTGAACCTGTGAATTGTAAAGCGCTGCGGAATATGTTGACTCTATGTAAATAAAGATTATGATTATTATTATTGGCTCCTCCTTCAGACTATACCTCACCTGCTGGCATCAGGCTCCTCAGCTATTCATAGTGTCAGGAGGCTACTGAGGTTTGAGTCTCACACCTGTCTTAGAGCGTTTAGTTGCCAGGTTAGACGTCATCCATTTCCCTTTCTTTTCCAGATGGATTTACTTTAGGGTGACAGACTCCCAAGAGCCGGGCTCCTGCCTTGAGCCCAGAGCCGGGCTCCTGCCTTGAGCCCAGAGCCGGGCTCCTGCCTTGAGCCCAGAGCCGGGCTCCTGCCTTGAGCCCAGAGCCGGGCTCCTGCCTTGAGCCCAGAGCCGGGCTCCTGCCTTGAGCCCAGAGCCGGGCTCCTGCCTTGAGCCCAGAGCCGGGCTCCTGCCTTGAGCCCAGAGCCGGGCTCCTGCCTTGAGCCCAGAGCCGGGCTCCTGCCTTGAGCCCAGAGCCGGGCTCCTGCCTTGAGCCCAGAGCCGGGCTCCTGCCTTGAGCCCAGAGCCGGGCTCCTGCCTTGAGCCCAGAGCTGGGCTCCTGCCTTGGCTTTCCTGGTCCAGCAGAATTTATCTTGTAGGCCATGGGTCAGGACTGCCTGTCCAGGCAGGGTGAACTCTTGGCCACCTTATTAGTCCCCAGGATCTGGGAGATCTCTAATGGGGTCTGTTGCCCTTCAGTCTTCCCCAATTTCGCCTATCAAAGAGAACCATCTATTCTGGCTTTTTAGCGAATTTTCTCCTTTCTGATTATCTCCTCTGGGACAGTAGTCTGGCGTTCGGCTCCCTCCTTTTGACTTAGCGGGATTCTCTGCTTTTTCACTTTAATGAAGAGATTGCTCTTCTTCTTTTAGTCACTTCACCTCTCATCTTCCTCAGAGGCTCTCCCATAATCTGACGTAGTAAGAGCAGTGCTTCTCGATCTGTTTCTCAGAGCTCTGTTCCGATGTCTTGTGGTCATCTCTGTATGAAGATGGACATACTGCCCACGTTCCCCCTTGGAGACATGAGTACCGTTATGGTGTATAATGGGAATTGTGATATGCGTCATTAGTGTTGGTGTTGTTTCCTGCCCGACAGTAGGGCGAGTTAGAGTTAATGATCGGGACTAGCCCAGAATGGAAAGGGCTAAGGTGAAGGGACAGAGACCATTTCCTGTCAGGTAGACAGACAGAGCCCAGCGTACAGTAAAAGTGGACCTATTTTCTGACTAGTGAGCAGAGCCGTATGACGTGGGTTATCCTGACGTGAGTGGAGACCGAGGCAGTAGATGGCGTTATCCTGAGTAAGCTGAGAGAGGGAAAGAAGTGACTGAAGGACAGAGTAATGCACTGGAGACAGGCCCTGGGACAGGGCGCCTAGCCGAACGGCCCGAGTTTATAACTCGGAGAGGTGATGGACCAGGACAGAACAGAAAACATGAGATGAAGAGAGTGCCCCGGGCAGAAGTTCCAAGGCGTCAGCAAGCTGAGAAGCTATGTACTAGCCATATTGGCAAACTAGTTCCCTTAAGAGGGAAGAGGACGTGGAAGCACGGCTTGAGAGTAGGACTCTCACTAACTGGACTGTAGTACTGAGCTGCCGGAGGCAGAAACCAAGCAAGTTAAGAGAAAGGAACTGAGACTGTGTGTGAAAATGCTCCGTATTGTGAAGGAAATGTTCATCAAGTTGTGTACCCGCTACCTATTGTACATAATCCCCCACCAAGTTATCGTTCCATAAAAAAGTTTATTTTTGACTGGTGGTCTCCCTCATTAAAGTCCTAAACATCTGGTCCTGGCCAACCAAAGTCATCGGTAACATGTGGCCTTCAAGGGTGTATTGCCCCCATAGACGAAGTCCACAAAACCAGCCAGGACCCCCACCTTCATGTAACATGTCATGGCAAGAGAAACACGAGTACCTCGCACACGGCTACCGCCCTGTGCCACGTTGCATACTCTAGCAGAGGTTTGTCTGCCTCTAGGGCGACCATTGCTCGCTGTCTTATATAAGCGTTAGCGAGGCTTATAGGGCGAGTGCCAGTTCTCCCCCATTGAGGGTTAGGGAACACTCTGCATGGACTGTAAGAGTCTCCTGGGCTGTCCTTCTCCAGACATCAGTTCTGCAATTCCTTGGTTGCATTTACTTTGTTTTTCTCTCGAGATGTAATTGGATTATTTTCCTCTCATGTTGTAACTCTTTTATGGGCTTCTCCTAAACCTCTCTGCCTTTTCACTAAACTGAGGAGCCTGATGCTAGCAGGCGAGATATAGTCTGCAGGGGAAGAGCCAGTTTTCATTTAGATGTATTAATAGTGTCAGCCTCCAGGTGGCAGCAGACTATCCCATGGTTTCTGTGTCCCTTAATGAAGACTACGAGAAACAGATTTTATGGCGAGCGCCAAAAGTGGACTTTTTTTATGGCGAGCGCCAAAAGTGGACTTTTTTTATGGCGAGCGTCAAAAGTCGACTTTTTTTATGAGGAGTGCCAAAAGTGGACTTTTTCCCAGGGAGCTTTGCCTGTAATGCAGTAGCTAGGACAGTATCTTACCGTATAATACTTTGTCTACTGCACAAATCTACTGATGACTGATTAAAACGATGAAAGAGCAATTTGAGAATAAAATCCAATAAAATGTATATTATATAATAAATCAATTTGTTGTTGATTTCTTGCAGATATTGAAGCTTTACGCTTGGGAACCTTCTTACCAAAGGAAAGTGGTTGATATTCGGGAACGTGAAATGGAAGTGCTGAAATCTTCAGGTTACTTGACCACGTTCTCCATGCTGACGTTAACCTGTATCCCGTTCCTGGTAAGACGCCGTCCTCTTCTGGCGCTACATCTATTATATATGGGCCACTAATTATACAGTAAAATTCCTCCAACCCATCAATCGGGGCCTGACAATCGCAAGATTATCAGTTATTCTCTATAATCATGTGATTATAGAATAGTGTATGCATTCACCTCTAGGGAAATTTTCACTAAGAAAACCCAAAAAGACAACCTTAATACGTAAATTGAGGACCTTGCTAAAAGTTTTTTTCAGTGTCTGGTTTTGTGAAAGTACTAAATACATTGCATGTCTATGCTGAACACAACTGCCTGATTATCATTATTTTTTTCTTGATATTCAGATGGTGGATTAAAATAATTTCTCTTTAAGTGGAAGATAATATATATATTTTTTAATTACATTTTTCTTATAAAATGCTTTTCCACAACCTTCTGGGATCTAAGGGGTAACGTTTCTCCTTGTGGAGAGTGACAAGCCACTCCTGGCATGTCAGAGTGGGGAGACTTATAAGCCATACATACTCCTGTAGAAAATTAAATACGCAAATTATTTCTTCAGAGGACTAGAACTCTAGTGCCACCTGTTGGAAGTAGCAATCCTAACAGTCAATATTGACCTATTAACGAGCCTTGCCACATGACTTGGGATAAAAGCCAAACCGGAATCTCAGTTTGCATACACAGTGTTTGGGGGTGTTGCCCATCATCAGTGCAAAGTTTGAGAACTGATTGGGCTGGGTGAGAGGCTAAGACAGGGATCTAAGGGGTAACATTTCTCCTTGTGGAAGTGACAAGTGACTAACCCTTTATTACCTCCATGACATCCGCCAAACATGTCGGACGCGGCAGTACGGAGCGGTCCCATAGGGAATGAATGGAGTACCAGTCGTACATTTTCCCTGCCGCTACATTTTTCTGATCTGTGGGGTTCCCAACGGTGAGAGACACCTACCCATCCACAGGTGTCAACAAATAACCCCTTTTTTAACACAAAATATTGGACCTAAAAAGTAGATGATGTTAGAAGTAAATATTAAAAGGTTACTCCTTAGGATTTTACTAGGGGATCAACTGCATGGACCCACAGTGATCTTGAGAACGTGGCTGTGGATCGCAGATACCGTCCCATCTAGAATGGAGTAGAGGGTCTTTTTCTGTAACTTATACAAAACTTGAAAAGCCTTTTCATAGTTTTTTGGACAAGCGGTGTGTACCTTCCAATCTGTCTTTTTCTTTTCTGTAGGTTTCCATTGCTACGTTTGGAGTATATTTCTTAGTTGACGAAGCAAATATCCTGACGGCATCCAAGGTTTTCACCACAATATCGTTATTTAATATCCTGCGGCTTCCATTGTTTGATTTACCCACCGTGATCTCATCGGTGGTTCAGGTAATCACACTGTCGTATGCCTTTTTTTATTTTTATAGAGGTCTCTATTGACAAGGTTTTACACTAAGGGCATGTTCACACTGTCTTTTTCTGGCATTATTTGACTGTGGCTGCTTATAAAAACCGCAGAAAAAAAAGCACTTACGAAACAATCAGAAGACTCTTCCTATTAATTTGTATGGAAAAATTATTCCAAGGAAAGAAGGGACACGTTCTTTTGGCATTTTCCGCCAGGAAGACACTCCATACTTTACAATAGGAGTCAATGGCAAGGCGAAAAAGTTGCCCAAAAGTTTTTTTCTTTTTAGCTTTTTGTTAGCATTTTTGCATCATACTAGCGTTTTCTTTTACTATTTCATGGATTTCAAAAAATGTCCAGAAAACATCAGTAAAAAGATGCTCAAAAAATACTGCGAAAAACACATAAAAAAGCAGCCATGAAATTACTAAAAAGTGCAAAAAAAATAAAACAAAATTCCAAAAAGGAGCGATTCCTAAATCGTCTTCTGCTTAAAAAACAGATATTTTAACCCCTGGAAAAAGGCGTAGAGTAAACATAGCCTAAGGGAAAGCTGCCTGCGGACAGTAACATCCGGTAGAAGTGACCCCCGTTTGTTTCCTTTTCTAGACTCGAGTTTCTCTAAATCGACTACAACATTTTCTTTGCGGTGAAGAACTTGTCCCTGAAAATATTGAAACCAACTACAAAGGAAGTAAGTGGGCACATAAAAAAGAGTGTTTGTTATTTAGTGGTGATTTTACTAAAAAGTTTTTTTTTTGCATCTTCTCATGTGTTCAGATCACGCTGTTGGATTCCTCGGTGCCTCCTTCCAGTGGGAAACAAATGGAGCTTCCGTTCTGAAAGAGTAAGAGAAATGGTTGTGTGCACTGTAAAAACTGCAGGCTTAGCTACCCGGCTTAGAGGGAATGTCCATCACTGAATGCTGTCTTATTCTGTGCTCATTAGTCAATACTACACATCTTTATAGTGGTCTGAGCTTAATTTTTCTAATACAGAGCTCCGAATCTTCAAAAAGTAATAGTTTTGGCCACCTACAGTCACCCCTAGGGGGAGCTCAGGAGCAGCGTTCATTGAGTTCAGCCTACATATTGCATGACTGCCTCAAAAAACTACACGTGCATATAAGCCTTAGGGTATGTTTACACTGCATCTTTTTCCAGTGGTCAAAAACATAAATTCTTCATACAAAACACATCGGGAGAGTCTCCTACTACTTAAATGCCACCTGTCAATCTCTGACACACCAAAAACACGATAATTACCATTTTTCGTAATTGTTGGTACCCCTCGTTTAATTTAAGAAAAACCCACAATATATACACTAGTTGGAGGCCCGATGCTATTGCATTGAGAGGACGGTAATGTCACGATGGGGGCAGGCTTTGCAGCGTTGACAATCTCTCCCCCCCCCCCGTGTGCTCACCCACCTATCCACTCTCTCTTTCCCCCATGTGCCGACTTCTCCCGTCTGTGATCTCTTCTTTGACCTGTCTACCCCATGTGCTCTCCCCCTTGTCTGCTGTCTCTCTCCTTCCTGTGCTGTGTTCTCCCCTCATGTGCTGTCCCGCTTTAGCTGTCTCCCCCTTGTGCTTTGTCTCCCCCCTGTGCGCTTTCTCTCTCCCCCATCTGCTGTCTTCTCCTCTCACGTGCTCTCTTCTTTGACTTTTGTACCCCATGTGCTCCCCCCCCTTGTCTACTCTCTCTCTCTACCACTGTTCTGTTTGAGAACACCGCATGCGCAGTAAATCAGATCGCCACCATCTTTGTGCAGGCAGATACACACTAAAACTGTGCATGCATTCCTCCTGTACAAAGATGGCGACAGTAAGTGAATCATTCGGCTGATTCCGGCGGTAGCATGTACGGCATGTTCGTGACAGGGTACTGCGCAAGAGGCTGGTACCACCAGTGGTTTCCATATTGAGACACCCATCACTTGGGTGTCCCAATATGGTGGTCGACGAACTTGCGCCGCTTTGAATTCTGGGATCCGGACACATCTGGACGGAACAGGATGTAGAGACATTACAAGGTAAGTATATATTAGATAATTCCCCATAATCACACTGACCTGGAAAATCATGTTGCAAACGCCATTTCTGCATAATGTATGCGGTAAAAAGAACAATGGTGGAATTGCAGTTTTACAGTTATATGAAAAAGTTTGGGCACCCCTATTAATCTTAAGCTTAATGTTTTATAAAAATTGGTGTTTTTGCAACAGCTATTTCAGTTTGATATATGTAATAACTGTTGGACACGGTAATGTTTCTGCCTTGAAATGAGGTTTATTGTACTAACAGAAAATGTGCAATCTGCATTCAAACAAAATTTGACAGGTGTATAAGTATGGGCACACTTATCATTTTCTTGTTTTAAATACTCCTACCTACTTTTTACTGAGTTACTAAAGCACTTTTTTTGGTTTTGTAACCACATTGAGTTTTGAACTTCATAGCCAGGTGTATGCAATCATGAGAAAAGCTACTTAAAGTGGCCACTTGCAAGTTGTTCTTCTGTTTGAATCTCCTCTGAAGAGTGGCATCATGGGCTCCTCAAAACAACTGTCAAATCATCTGAAAACAAAGATTATTCAACATAGTTGTTCAGGGGAAGGATACAAAAAGCTGTCTCAGAGATTTAACCTGTCAGTTTCCACTGTGAGGAACATAGTAAGGAAATGGAAGAACACAGGGACAGTTCTTGTTAAGGCCAGAAGTGGCAGGCCAAGAAAAACATCAGAAAGGCAGAGAAGAAGAATGGTGAGATCAGTCAAGGACAATCCTCAGACCACCTCCAGAGAGCTGCAGCATCAACTTGCTGCAGATGGTGTCACTGTGCATCGGTCAACTATACAACGCACTTTGCACAAAGAGAAGCTGTATGGGAGAGTGATGCGAAAGAAGCCGTTTCTGCAAGCACGCCACAAACAGAGTCTGCTGAGGTATGCAAAAGCACATTTGGAGAAGCCAATTTCTTTTTGGAAGAAGGTCCTGTGGACTGATGAAACCAAGATTGAGTTGTTTGGTCATACAAAAAGGCGTTATTCATGGCGGCAAAAAAACACAGCATTCCAAGAAAAACACTTGCTGCCCACAGTAAAATTTGGTGGAGGTTCCATCATGCTTTGGGGCTGTGTGGCCAATGCCGGCACCGGGAATCTTGTTAAAGTTGAGGGACGCATGGATTCCACTCAGTATCAGCAGATTCTTGACAATAATGTTCAAGAATCAGTGATAAAGTTGAAATTACGCAGGGGATGGATCTTACAGCAAGACAATGATCCAAAACACCGCTCCAAATCTACTCAGGCATTCATGCAGAGGAACAATTACAATGTTCTGGAATGGCCATCCCAGTCCCCAGACCTGAATATCATTGAACATCTGTGGGATCATTTGAAGAGGGCTGTCCATGCTCGGCGACCATCAAACTTAACTGAACTGCAATTGTTTTGTAAAGAGGAATGGTCAAAAATACCTTCATCCAGGATCCAGGAATTCATTAAAAGCTACAGGAAGCGACTAGAGGCTGTTATTTTTGCAAAAGGAGGATCTACTAAATATTAATGTCACGTTTCTGGTGAGGTGCCCATACTTATGCACCTGTCAAATTTTGTTTGAATGCAGATTGCACATTTTCTGTTAGTACAATAAACCTCATTTCAAGGCAGAAACATTACTGTGTCCAACAGTTATTACATATATCAAACTGAAATAGCTGTTGCAAAAACACCAATTTTTATAAAACATTAAGCTTAAGATTAATAGGGGTGCCCAAACTTTTTCATATAACTGTATTCACTGTTTCACACCACTTTTAAATTATTTTCCTGTTTTTCAGTACGTTACATTGCATAGAGAATGGGATCATTCAAAACTACTGTAAAAAATTAGCTGGCGTACGGGTAGATCGACAGAAAAATCTAAAAAATAAAAATTATGCCTCTCGGAAGAAGGATGGGGAAAAACCGAAAGCACAAAAACAAAAAATATTACTGGTCAAGAAGGGGTTAAAGAAGCAGCAAAATAGTAGATTAAAATGAACCCTTCGACAGGTTTCCACAATATAAACCAAGGCCACCTCCTTTTTTTACTGGTACTGCAGCCCATCACCATGTATATAGGCTATGATCTCCCCTCTGCATGTCCCAAACAATACCTTTTTAGAAGTCTCCCGCACCATGTGCTGATCACGACGGAGGAGAGTTATAAAATAATTTTTTTTACCAAATGCAGGGGTGTTATTGACTTCTATACAGGTTGATGGTCTGTGGTTAAGAGAGCAGTTAAAGGGAATCTGTCAGCAGATCTTGGCTACCGCATCTGAGAGCAGCAAGATGTAGGAAAAGAAACCCTGATTCCATTGATGTGTCGCTTAGATTGCTGGGTGCAGCCGTTCTGACAAAATCAAGAGTTTTTAGATTTAGCAGTGAAGCAGAGCTGTGGAAGCTAGCCCCGCCCACACCAAGCTCTATATGTACATGGTCTAAAGACAGTGCGCTGCTTATCACAGTAGTGGGCGGAGTCGGACTTGCAAGTGGTTGCCAGCTAATCTCAGCAATGATAATGTCCTGGTGATAAACCCTTCACTGTAAGTAAACAATCCCACACAGCCTAAGTGACACATCATCGAATTCTATGTTTTAACCCCCTACATCATGCTATACTCAGATTGCATTGCAAAAACCTGCTGACAGATTCCCTTTAAAAGCGATGGCTTTAGTTTAAGGGAACCTGTCACCAGGTTTTCCCAATATAAACACAAAATTAGAATGTGCTGGACTAATTGTTATTGCACATGACCTTTGGGCACAGTGATTGATTGCAGCGGTCACATGCTGAAGCCGTGACATCACCACAGTAGCCTTGTCAGCAAAGGCTGGGGGTTGTGACAGATAGGGGGGGCTAAAGTGTCAGGGGGGTAAGTATAGCTCGTTTTTTAATTGTACTAAGAGGATGCCTATTAAAATAAAAATAAAATAACCCCGAAAACCCCATTCAGTTATGTACAAACTACAGTTGTGTCCATATCCTTTTAAGAACACTTTTTGCATGTTGAATTCAACACTTATAAATAATCTTATTTCACCTGTTTTATTTTTCTATGTATACGATAGTCCAGAGCTGTATTCACAATTCTGCTGGCTGTTATTCAGCTCCGCTGAACACTTGTAATATAGCGGTAGAGTGAGTTTCTTCATCAGATCCGAGGTATTTAGCCTCTAGCAGACAGACTTTTTTTTTTTCCTCCTTACTTTCCAGGAACCATCAGCATTTTATTTGACCATCGGCATATGGCTTGTCCCACAAAAAAAAAGAAAAAGTTAGTTTTGAGACACCATTCACTTTTACATAATGTGCTAAAAAATTGAAAAGGAAATTCCAAGTTGGGTGGAATGGAAATAAAAATGCTTTTTGTTTTAACAATTCAATTTGCAATGACCTGGCATCTTTCTTCTACGGGTCAGTAGTTATGTCGTTATTAAAATTTACATAGCTGTTTTTTTTTTTTGTTTTTTTTTTAATCTTATGACTTAAAAATAGCTTTAGTCGTCCCATCCTGAGCGTAATGTTTTTTATTTTATTTATTTATTTTTGTGGCACAAGTTGTAAATGTTATTGTTACCATTTTGGGGTCGATACGACTTTTTCATCTTTTTTATATTCCTTTTTTTTTTGGAGAAGAGGTGACCTGACCAAACATTAATTCCGTTATTTTGATACTTGAAATGTGCCAAACGGGCTAAAAATGTTCACACCACGCTTTATATGCGGGCTCTGCTCCTGAGCCTGCGCCATACAGAAGGTGTCGAAAATCTACCGTGGATATCTGTAAGGAACTAGAATCAAAAACACTTTCAAGAATGAAAATCATCAAGCTCAGGAAAGGGCAGATGTTGAATTAGGAGCTCTGTGAGATTTTAGCTCTGAAGCTACAGAATTTTGTTAATTCTTCTTTGGATTATTACAAATCGAATATATTTACAGAACAAACACTTGTATGATGATCCCATAAGCAGGAGGGACTTCTATCCGCTGGAAATAAACCGTAAAGGTTCCGTTTTAAATGGCAGAAGACACAGAATATATTAGAAAGTTCTGTAACTCTTCATTACACAGCGGTCAGTGTCTGGTGCCTGCACACATCCTGGCAGCCATCTGTTGACACAATATCATCGCCTCTCACCTCCAATGTGGAAGTCAGAGGAGGCATCAGACAATAATCCTCAAGAACAGAAACATAATGTATTTTTTTTATTCAGTCTTCATATTAAGATTCCTGAAGGCGCCTTGGTCGCTGTTGTTGGCCAAGTTGGGTCCGGAAAATCGTCCTTCTTATCTGCAATCCTTGGGGAGATGAATAAACTAGAAGGATCTGTACAGAGACAAGTAAGTCTGCAGTTATGTTGCGTTTCCCCCAGAGTTCAGTGGTGTCGGCTTTACACCACTCTATCCAACGCTCAGTATTGTGCTTTGTGATGTAAGGCTGCATGCAGCTGCTCAGGCGGGGGTGCAGTGTTTGTGCTAATGTTAATACTAGAGGAAGTTATGTCTCTGCAGTGATGGAGTCAGCAGAGCGTTGGTGGCTTTTCTGCCCTTTGCTCCTCAGCACTCGGTGACCTTGCTCTGTAACGTTACATGGTCTCCACTTTGTTACTGTGGTTCCTTCCACTTTTCAATAATATTATTCATCGGTGGTAGAATATTTAGGGGAGAAAAAATGTAATAACTTGTTACGCTGATGGCCTCCCATTTACAGGACCGCGCTGGTATCAGTGAGCTCTGCACCACCAACCATTGTGTCATGTTAGTAAAGGCAGACTCCTATTCATGAGTTCTGTATAACCGCGTCCCCACCACTGAGTGGGAGCTTTCTGTGTACACTGTGGTGTGGGCGAGGCTATACAGAGATCGGTATTCAGAGAAATGGTAGATCTACAGCAAATAAAACAGTTTTTTTTTCAAACTGCATTAGGTGACACATCACTGGAATCAGGGTCTCTGCCGCTACATCATGCTGCTCTCGTATGGGTTGGCAATTACCTCATTACAGATTCCTTTTAAAGAACCTTGTCAAATGACTTGAGATATAAATCAAAACTAGAACCACTTATTGCACGTGTTTCAGGGTTTTTGCCCCTCATCAGTACGCAGCAAGATGAACTGCTGCTAGAGCATCTGTATCAAATATGTCTATGATGTCTTAAAGCACCCTAGTAATTATAATGTGCTGCTTTCTTACACTTAGGGCTCGGTAGCCTACGTGTCACAACAAGCGTGGATCCAGAACTCCTTATTTCAGGAGAACATCCTCTTTGGTCAGAACATGAATAAGCCATTTTATGAGAGTGTTCTAGAAGCATGCGCTCTTCTGCCGGACCTTGATCTCTTGCCACACGGAGACCAAACTGAGATTGGCGAGAGGGTGAGAGAGACATCTTTATCTTAATGCTATGTGATTAATAGATTTTTTTGGTAATGTATATATCTATCTATGTGCATTCATTCATTGAAGATAATGGGGTTTTCCATTTTTTTAAATATTATGGCAATTTCATGTTTGTCCGTCATGACATCTAACTGCTCTAAGCTAAGGTGAGGGCGTGCTCTTGTCTTTTTCTGAGTGTTGCTGCTTGCTTATGATTGGTAAGCATCATACAGGGAGAAGAAGTACACACCCCCAGTGAAAACTGTCTGATAACAACCACTTGGACTTAGAAAAAAAGTTAACTCATTAGGTGCCAAATACTTTGATTGTTAATATCTCTGCAACAGGGAGGCAAAATAAAAAAAATTAAAAAAAAACACATTAAATTCCGCTTTGCAGCCACTATTAGTTTCCTCACTTTACAGAGCAAACTGAAATGTTATAAATTCAACCATATCTAAGAAACTAAAGCTGATGCGGTCTATCCAGAGCAATGTTCTGAATCAGTGCTCAAAAGAACCCCAGGAATATTTCTAAAAGCCAGGATGCCACGAAAATATTTTGGGGTGGGCTGTGTTATTAGTCTCCATGATGGACTACAGACCAATCTCCAAAAGACAAGGGAGTGACAGAACCCAGTGTGCGTGCAGCTTTATTAGGCAGGATACTACTATCCTACCCTTTTCAGGCTTCCAGCAGTAAAGTGGAGCTGTCATTCACTTGACCGAGCTTTTTAAGATATTGAGATGACTCTGCTCGTATTGTCCCCATCTGTGCAGCAAAGCTCCCAATTGGAAAGGTAAAACGAAGGACACAGAATTTTGGAACTAAAAGTGAAATGAATATAAAAGATAGTGTTCTTGAACAAGGATATATCTGAAGGTAATGATTGGGTACATAATCATTTTATGTCTCCCACAAATCAAAAAGCAATCCCTCCAAAAAATGCTCTCTGTAAAGGAGTGTTCCATAGTTTTTAAGGAGTTGACCAGAACTAACATAATTCTATGAGTAGGCTATCGATGATCTATCGATGATCTATCGATGATCTATCGATGATCTATCGATGATCTATCGATGATCTATCGATGATCTATCGATGATCTATCGATGATCTATCGATGATCTATCGATGATCTATCTTGTCAATATAGGATCAGTGGGGGTCTGACACTTGGCACCCCCACAATCTACTGATATATGCTCTGGCGGCTGCTGGATGTATGAAGTTTATGGAGCAGAACTCTGCGACTTTGTAAATTTAGTGGCGGCTGCCGAGTTCTGCAGTTTATCTAACATTCAGACATTGACCCTCACAGATCCCAGGATAGGGGATAACTTGTTTTTTTAGTTATAGGTCGTCAATATTAAAGTGCCATTGTCCTATCTGTGTGTATCTTTCTGTATACAGGGTGTCAACCTAAGCGGAGGCCAGAAGCAGCGGGTCAGCCTGGCGCGGGCCGTATATAACAACGCAGACCTCTACCTGCTGGATGACCCTTTATCTGCCGTCGATGTACATGTGGGAAAGCATTTATTTGACAAAGTCATTGGATATAATGGACTTTTGAAAAATAAGGTATAAATGTATGCAACATGCGATTCATGGATCACTGCACACTATTGTAAATATTACATATGAAATAGTTCATTCTATGGCCACCAATACAGGTCAAGGGTGTCCCACTACCAACAAAACAAGTGTTTGTATATTTTGTAATTCTGTATTTTTGTTCCCAAGGTTGCTTTTGATGTTAACCTTTAGGTGGCGCTGTAGCTCATTCACGTTTATTACATTTTTCATTACTTTTACAAAAAAACTTGCACAATGGTGAATTGATAAAATGCTTGATTTAAGGAGGTGAACAGTGGCCCGCTTTTACACTTATTTTATTCTTGCTGCTCCCCTGAGTATTTAGTTTTTACTATTTCTTTAGTTCCAGAGAGATAGGACTTTTTATTTAGTGGTTGTACAGTGAGGGAGTCACTCACTGTAATTATGCAGAGCAGCCTAAAGACATGTACCCCGAGGATCCTGTGAGGCATGCCCCCCCCCCCCCAGGGATCCTGTGAGGCACGCCCTCCCCCCCCACCTCCCGGGGAACCTGTGAGGCCCCCCCCCACGAGGATCCCGTGAGGCACGCCCGCCCCCCCACGAGGATCCTGTGAGGCACGCCTCCCCCCCCCCCCCCCCGAGGATCCTGTGAGGCATGCCTCCCTCCCCCCCAAGGATCCTGTGAGGCATGCCCCCCCCCCCCCGAGGATCCTGTGAGGCACGCCCGCCCCCCCTTGAGGATCCTGTGAGGCACGCCCGCCCCCCCTTGAGGATCCTGTGAGGCACGCCCGCCCCCCCTTGAGGATCCTGTGAGGCACGCCCGCCCCCCCTTGATCCTGTGAGGCACGCCAGCCCCCCCCCCCGAGGATCCTGTGAGGCACGCCCGCCCCCCCCCGAGGATCCTGTGAGGCACGCCCGCCCCCCCCCCGAGGATCCTGTGAGGCACGCCCGCCCCCCCCCCCGAGGATCCTGTGAGGCACGCCCCCCCCCCCCCCGAGGATCCTGTGAGGCACGCCCCCCCCCCCCCCGAGGATCCTGTGAGGCACGCCCCCCCCCCCGAGGATCCTGTGAGGCACGCCCCCCCCGAGGATCCTGTGAGGCACGCCCGCCCCCCCCCCCCCCCGAGGATCCTGTGAGGCACGCCCGCCCCCCCCCGAGGATCCTGTGAGGCACGCCCGCCCCCCCCCCCGAGGATCCTGTGAGGCACGCCCGCCCCCCCCCCCCCGAGGATCCTGTGAGGCACGCCCGCCCCCCCCCTCGAGGATCCTGTGAGGCACGCCCGCCCCCCCCCCCCCCCCCGAGGATCCTGTGAGGCACGCCCGCCCCCCCCCCGAGGATCCTGTGAGGCACGCCCGCCCCCCCCCCCGAGGATCCTGTGAGGCACGCCCCCCCCCCGAGGATCCTGTGAGGCACGCCCCCCCCCCCCCCGAGGATCCTGTGAGGCACGCCCGCCCCCCCCCCCCCCCGAGGATCCTGTGAGGCACGCCCGCCCCTCCGAGGATCCTGTGAGGCACGCCCGTCCCCCCCCCCCCCGAGGATCCTGTGAGGCACGCCCGCCCCCCCCCCCCCCGAGGATCCTGTGAGGCACGCCCGCCCCCCCTTGAGGATCCTGTGAGGCACGCCCGCCCCCCCTTGAGGATCCTGTGAGGCACGCCCGCCCCCCCTTGAGGATCCTGTGAGGCACGCCCGCCCCCCCTTGAGGATCCTGTGAGGCACGCCCGCCCCCCCTTGAGGATCCTGTGAGGCACGCCCGCCCCCCCTTGAGGATCCTGTGAGGCACGCCCGCCCCCCCTTGAGGATCCTGTGAGGCACGCCAGCCCCCCCCCCCGAGGATCCTGTGAGGCACGCCAGCCCCCCCCCCCGAGGATCCTGTGAGGCACGCCCGCCCCCCCCCCGAGGATCCTGTGAGGCACGCCCGCCCCCCCCCCCCGAGGATCCTGTGAGGCACGCCCGCCCCCCCCCGAGGATCCTGTGAGGCACGCCCCCCCCCCCCCGAGGATCCTGTGAGGCACGCCCCCCCCCCCCCCGAGGATCCTGTGAGGCACGCCCCCCCCCCCGAGGATCCTGTGAGGCACGCCCCCCCCGAGGATCCTGTGAGGCCCGCCCCCCCCCCCCCCGAGGATCCTGTGAGGCACGCCCGCCCCCCCCCCCGAGGATCCTGTGAGGCACGCCCGCCCCCCCCCCGAGGATCCTGTGAGGCACGCCCGCCCCCCCCCCCCCCGAGGATCCTGTGAGGCACGCCCGCCCCCCCCCCCCCCCGAGGATCCTGTGAGGCACGCCCGCCCCCCCCCCGAGGATCCTGTGAGGCACGCCCGCCCCCCCCCCCCGAGGATCCTGTGAGGCACGCCCGCCCCCCCCCCCCGAGGATCCTGTGAGGCACGCCCCCCCCCCGAGGATCCTGTGAGGCACGCCCCCCCCGAGGATCCTGTGAGGCACGCCCGCCCCCCCCCCCCCCCCCCGAGGATCCTGTGAGGCACGCCCGCCCCTCCGAGGATCCTGTGAGGCACGCCCGTCCCCCCCCCCCCCCGAGGATCCTGTGAGGCACGCCCGCCCCCCCCCCCCCCGAGGATCCTGTGAGGCACGCCCGCCCCCCCCCCCCCGAGGATCCTGTGAGGCACGCCCGCCCCTCCGAGGATCCTGTGAGGCACGCCCGCCCCCCCCCCCCGAGGATCCTGTGAGGCACGCCCGCCCCTCCGAGGATCCTGTGAGGCACGCCCTTTTGGTAAAGACAGTAAAAAGGCTTTTATCTCTTAAACTGTATGGCGAATTGAAAAAAAAATGGCTTACTCAGGGGAGCAACGGGATTATAGAAAGAGCAAAATCTGTCCACTTTTGACCTGGCGACAGGTTATTCTTTAAAGGGTCATTGATTCTTGCCTTTTTGTCCACAGACCAGGATTCTGGTGACGCACAGCCTGACTGTCCTCCCTCTGGTGGACCTTATTGTGGTGATGGAAGATGGCAGAATAGGTCAGATGGGAACATACGCCGAGCTGGTCTCTACCCGAAAAGACTTTGCCGATATGATTATGGCATCTGGAACACGGAAAGAAAATTTTGAGGAGATGACCTGTAAGTATTTGCTTTTTTTTTTTCACTGCCTCCCATTAAAATTTCACAATAGATTTTCTATTGTATCACAAAAAAAGGTTGAGATTAGTGTTTCATAATGAGACCCTTCTACAATGTAATGTAATGTAATGTAATTCTTCTTTTCTGTTTACCCTTTATAACCTTTGTAGATTGGATTTTTTTCTGGTTTCTATGAAGGAATTTTATCCCTATTCTGTTTATTTCTATTATTTTTTTTCCCCTAAATTTATTTTTACCTCCTCCTACATAGAAGTGTAGTTTCCTCTAGTTTGTGCATCAGAACAAAACATGTACACAGTCACATTGTTTGGTCACTGGTGTCCTTAAAGGGTTATTCTTGTTAGAACCCTCCTGTTTGTTTTTTCCATCTTGTGTTTTGCGGTCACGTGACCATTTGTCTTTATATTCCAGCTCCGCCCTTCTGGCTGTGCTGGACTTCAGTGTTTGATTGTTTCTCTAGCCTGGTGCTTCTGTGCCTTTCTCTGTCAGTTCGCTTGGTCCTTCTGGGACCTCTAGTACCTTTTTGTCAGTTTGTCTTTTTGAGTTCTGCAACTACTTCTCTGTTCAGGAGGCGTCCCATTTTTTGTCCCAGTCCTTAGTTCTTTTAGGGACCCCTCCCCTTATGCTATAGGTCTTCGTTCAGACTAGCCAAGGACTAAGGCGGGTCTGTTCGCTAGGAACAGGCAGCCCGCTACATCGTAGGGATTCACAAAAAGACACCAGGGATATAGCCACATGTATTTAGGGGTTTTCATCAAAGACCAGTTGGTCAGTATAAAATACCCATCATATCAAGATTGTGTGCTGTATGGACAAATATAAATGGCAGACCATTCGGTTAAAACACACAGCAACCAAGAGAATCACCGAACGTAGGGTCCAATTATCAACATGATATACAGTACAGACCAAAAGTTTGGACACACCTCATTTAAAGATTTTTCTGTATTTTCATGACTATGAAAATTGTACATTCACACTGAAGGCATCAAAACTATGAATTAACACATGTGGAATTATATACTTAACAAAAAAGTGTGAAACAACTGAAAATATGTCTTATATTCTAGGTTCTTCAAAGTAGCCACCTTTTGCTTTGATGACTGCTTTGCACACTCTTGGCATTCTCTTGATGAGCTTCAAGAGGTAGTCACCGGAAATGGTTTTCACTTCACAGGTGTGCCCTGTCAGGTTTAATAAGTGGGATTTCTTGCCTTATAAATGGGGTTGGGACCATCAGTTGTGTTGTGCAGAGGTCAGGTGGATACACAGCTGATAGTCCTACTGAATAGACTGTTAGAATTTGTATTATGGCAAGAAAAAAGCAGCTAAGTAAAGAAAAACGAGGGACCATCATTACTTTAAGAAATGAAGGTCAGTCAGTGCGAAAAATTGGGCAAACTTTGAATGTGTCCCCAAGTGCAGTTGCAAAAACCATCAAGCGCTACAAAGAAACTGGCTCACATGAGGACCGCCCCAGGAAAGGAAGACCAAGAGTCACCTCTGCTTCTGAGGATAAGTTTATCCGAGTCACCAGCCTCAGAAATCGCAAGTTAACAGCAGCTCAGATTAGAGACCAGGTCAATGCCACACAGAGTTCTAGCAGCAGACATCTCTACAACAACTGTTAAGAGGAGACTTTGTGCAGCAGGCCTTCATGGTAAAATTGCTGCTAGGATACCACTGCTAAGGACAGGCAACAAGCCGAAGAGACTTGTTTGGGCTAAAGAACACATGGAATGGACATTAGACCAGTGGAAATCTGTGCTTTGGTCTGCTGAGTCCAAATTTGAGATCTTTGGTTCCAACCACCCTGTCTTTGTGCGACGCAGAAAAGGTGAACGGATGGACTCTACATGCCTGGCTCCCACCGTGAAGCATGGAGGAGGAGGTGTGATGGTGTGGGGGTGCTTTGCTGGTGACACTGTTGGGGATTTATTCAAAATTGAAGGCATACTGAACCAGCATGGCTACCACAGCATCTTGCAGCGGCATGCTATTCCATCCGGTTTGCGTTTAGTTGAATCATCATTTATTTTTCAACAGGACAATGACCCCAAACACACCTCCAGGCTGTGTAAGGGCTATTTGACCAAGAGGGAGAGTGATGGGGTGCTACGCCAGATGACCTGGCCTCCACAGTCACCAGACCTGAACCCAATACAGATGGTTTGGGGTGAGCTGGACCGCAGAGTGAAGGCAAAAGAGCCAACAAGTGCTAAGCATCTCTGGGAACTCCTTCAAGATTGTTGGAAGACCATTTCTGGAGACTACCTCTTGAAGCTCATCAAGAGAATGCCAAGAGTGTGCAAAGCAGTCATCAAAGCAAAAGGTGACTGCTTTGAAGAACCTAGAACATAAGACATATTTTCAGTTGTTTCACACTTGTTTGTTAAGTATATAATTCCACATGTGTTAATTCATAGTTTTGATGCCTTCAGTGTGAATGTACAATTTTCATAGTCCTGAAAATACAGAAAAATCTTTAAATGAGGTGTGTCCAAACTTTTAGTCTGTACTGTATATAGATGTATAAAAAACCTTTATTAAGAAATTGGTTACAGAAACATACCAAGCACAAGAGTGCCCAATATTCAGTTAGATCACAAAAAATCAAAAAATTAGTGCATCAATTGCGAAATCTAGACAATAAATATATAAGAGGCCACCGACACAGAGTATTCTAACCTATATTGACACCATAAATGGAAAGGCCAACTACCATTAACAGATGCACACTGAATGGTGTGTGAAAGCCACTGGTCACACTAAGCAGTCTATTGTGGTGCTATATAATGATAATAAAATTGTGCCAAAAGGTGCATAGACCAAACAGACGATGGATGGAATTAAAGAAAATAAGAAACATCTGTTATGGGGCCCCCTCATGAGAGGGAAGGAAAAGCATCATGTTTGTTTGTAAAGATTCTTAACAAGAATAAGGTTAGAAGGACTGGTGTACCTGGTGAGCGGTCCTTGAACTGAAAGCGGAACACACGCTCACCAGGTACACCAGTCCTTCTAACCTTATTCTTGTTAAGAATCTTTACAAACAAACATGATGCTTTTCCTTCCCTCTCATGAGGGGGCCCCATAACAGATGTTTCTTATTTTCTTTAATTCCATCCATCGTCTGTTTGGTCTATGCACCTTTTGGCACAATTTTATTAGTGTTTATTATCATTATATAGCACCACAATAGACTGCTTAGTGTGACCAGTGGCTTTCACACACCATTCAGTGTGCATCTGTTAATGGTAGTTGGCCTTTCCATTTATGGTGTCAATATAGGTTAGAACAGTGGTCCCCAACCTTTTTTGCACCAGGGACCGGCTTGAAGCAAGATCATTTTTCCATGGCCCAGCAAGGAGGGGGTGGGGTGGGCGGGGCTTTGGTCATATGGGGGCGGGGTAATGGAGGGATTTGGAGTTTAGTGCATACTTATCATATAGTGTAGACCAGGTCCCCGCCAGGAGCTATGCCAGGAGCCCCACATAATGTGCTGTGCCAGGAGCCGCATCACTGAGGCCCCATCACGCCCTGCAGCAGGACAGGGCAGCTGTCCTGACAGCTGCTGTTCAGCTGCATTTACTTCATCCCAGGGGCGGACACAGACTGTAGTGGGCCCCTGTGCAAGAAATTTTTGGGGGCCCCCCCGCCCTTCATAAGGCAACAAAGTTATGTAAACATAACCCCCCCATGTGCATCTCTCACCCCCCCATGTGCAGCTCACCCCCGTGCATCTCTCATCCCCCTCCGTGCATCTCTCATCCCCCTCCGTGCATCTCTCATCCACCCCCCGTGCATCTCTCATCCCCTCCGTGCATCTCTCATCCCCTCCGTGCATCTCTCATCCCCTCCGTGCATCTCTCATCCCCTCCGTGCATCTCTCATCACCCCCGTGCATCTCTCACCCCCCCGTGCATCTCTCACCCCCCCGTGCATCTCTCATCCCCCCCCCGTGCATCTCTCATCCCCCCCCCGTGCATCTCTCATCCACCCCCCGTGCAGCTCTCATCCCCCCCGTGCATCTCTCACCCCCCCGTGCATCTCTCACCCCCCCCGTGCATCTCTCACCCCCCCGTGCATCTCTCACCCCCCCGTGCATCTCTCATCTCTCCCCTCCCTCCCATGTGCATCTCTCATCTCTCCCCTCCCCCCATGTGCATCTCTCATCTCTCCCCTCCCTCCCATGTGCATCTCTCATCTCTCCCCTCCCCCCCATGTGGATCTCTCATCTCTCCCCTTCCCCATGTGCATCTCTCATCTCTCCCCTCCCCCCCATGTGGATCTCTCATCTCTCCCCTCCCCCATGTGCATCTCTCATCTCTCCCCTCCCCCCATGTGCATCTCCCATTCCCCCCACTCCTAGTTAATTGTATTTAAAAAAAAATAAAACTTGTTATACTTACCCCCATGCGATCCCTGCAGAATCCTGGCGCTCGTCCAAATCGCTGACACCAGGTTCTCCTGACTTCCGGCCATGTGACGGCGCCGTCACATGACCGGAAGTCAGGGGAATCATGAAGGTGCTGCCGCAGCAGCGCAACGCTAAGATGTCCCGGACCCGGCGCTTAGCATGCGGCCGGGGGCCCCATGAGGAGAGAGACGCACAAGAGGGGGGCTCCTACCGGCCGGGCCCCATACTGGAGTCAGGGCAGTCATGCCCTGATGGCGGCCCTGCTGGAGGCTGGAGGGGCCCCCTCTCCCCGCGGACCGGCTGAAAAACCCCAACGGCCCGGTCCTGGTCCGCGGACCGGCGGTTGGGGACCTCTGGGTTAGAATACTCTGTGTCGGTGGCCTCTTATATATTTATTGTCTAGATTTCGCAATTGATGCACTAATTTTTTGATTTTTTGTGATCTAACTGAATATTGGGCACTCTTGTGCTTGGTATGTTTCTGTAACCAATTTCTTAATAAAGGTTTTTTATACATCTATATATATCATGTTGATAATTGGACCCTACGTTCGGGTATTCTCTTGGTTGCATCGTAGGGATTCAGCTTAGTCTTACTGTAGGGACAGCTTCCCCTATCTTTCCTTAGTTCATGTTGCAGATCTTAACAATTCTCACTTTATTAAATTGCTTCAATTAGATAGACAGCATAAAAATACAAAAGTTTCCATTTGACTTGCTTTTTGTCTATCTGCTTTCATTCTCCTGCTATGAGAGCTTATATCTTTCATAATGTCATCTGGTTTGCATGGAGGTTGTCCACAAGTGTCTGCCCAGACCCTGGCCCACTGGGTGCAGTTGTTACATTCAGAAGATGGGTTAACTCCTAACATACCAGTCACCTCCCTCTATGCCATTGATTTCTATACAGCAGTTAGCTGCTCACATCCCTCCCATTCCTTCTCAGATCCTGACAAGCTGCTATTATAAATCTTGCAAAATCACCAGCCCCCACCTCAGCTACTTGGATGCTTTTAGAGCGGCTCTTCTAATTACAGCTCTCACTTTCCTGAGCTGTGTGCTTGTTCAATTGCCCTGTTATCTCTGTGTAAATATAGTGATATTAATGTAGACTCCACAACAAGTCACTGATAGCTGAATGTGTTCTAGCAAAACTTGTGCTGAGCTTTATGGTTCTATTAATTCTACAACTCTGCTACCACTCGAGGAGGAGAGACTGCCCTCCCAGAAACCAAGAAGTAAGGAGACTGCACAGCTCTGAGCTGCTCAAGAGACAACTTGAAAATACCCTTTAAGAGTGCTTAGAGCTTAGGCAAAGAAAAATAAAATCTGTGGGAACATGCTTTCATTGATGGTCTATACTAAGGATAGGTCATCAATATTAAAGTCTCTAAAAGCCCCCTTTAAAACTACTTTGTAGGATGTGCTATGTGCATTATTATTAATGTACACATTATTTTTAGCCAGCAAAATGAAGAATGCAGGAAATGTAAGAAGTCTGAGGAAACCTCCTGAAGATGCCATGGTTAAAAAGGAAAGGTATGGTGGTCTATTAATTCAGAATGCAATGTATACAGTGTTTTTTATTTTTTCATTTATACATATTAACATAGGTTTTTGAGGAAGGAATGAGTTACTGTACATTAAAAAGAACAAAAAGCCTGGAGTTACATATTATATAAAGAATTATTTGTGTAACTGTTTTCCAGCATTCTCTTGGTTAATCTTATCTTTGATCATATTGTATGTTATTTTTTAATTAAAACCAAGTAATTATATAATAAATTCTAATGTGTCCCATTGGATCAGCCATGTTCTCCCTCCCCTTTCTCACATTCCTGTGTCTAGCTGTTGGGCAACTAACTACAGCGGGAGCCTTTCCCACTGCTCTGTTTGCAATAGGAAGTTTATACTGTTAAGCATCATCCCTGGATAACGTTCCTTCCATGTGATGTGTTTGCTGAAAATAGAAAAGATCAAGAAGAAATTAGCATTGTGTTTCCTACAGATTTTCTGCATTATTATTTGTTTCAGGAACACAAAGAAAATTGTACAACCTTAAAAAAAAAAATAGTGGGATCTCCTGTTTACTCTGATTCATCTTGATAAACCCCTCCCCGTCAATTTGTTCTCCCCAAAAGATGAAACTCAATCGCTAGCCCTACATTTACTTGTACAGACTAGCTCATTCTCACTGTCCTAACTCTGGCTGTAAGACAACCAGCTGCAGCAGGAGCCTCCCACTTTTGTCTGCAATAGGATAAATTATATTTTTAGACTCCACCTCCCTGACTGAGTCCTATCTCCTCCAACATTCTGCAGCTGAAAATGGAAGAAATGATCAGCAGCACCTGTCTTCTTTACAGATTTCTACAATAGACTTTTGCAGAGTGAGTAATATTGTGGGCAGGTTTCTCACTTATTTACGGCTATCATTCATAGGTCTTAGATGATGAGACGTTTCTGCTATTTCCCTCTCATAATCTATAAATTTGACCATGTGAAAAAAAGTAGATTAATGAAAGTAAAGGTGTCAAAATAGAGTAAAATAGTTTCCTTCCCAATAACTTTATACTTTATATTACTTCCTGTGCCCTGCACTCACGATTCCGACTTCAAAATACAGGCAGACGTCCTACGGAGGAGATTCTCTGAACGTAGTTACCCCCTGTCATGAAAGTTAGCCGCCATCTTAGGTATGATACGTCATTCCTGAAGATATTCCCTATTGTCATTTCTAAAAATCCCTCACACAGCTCCTACCATGTCACAATTCTCCAGCCCCTGGTAACCAGAGCAATTCGCCCCCACCTCTGGAGATCAGTCTCAGGAACTTGTTTTATATGGTAAATAGATGGGCCAGCTCTGTTGTGTCCAAACAGGACAGAGTCAGCTAGGCCCCAGGGGGGTAATTAACACCTTGATGTCACTTGAAACCAGGAGCAAACCATTTGTGCAAGCCTGCAAACCTCTCCATTGTCCCAAGGAACCATGTGCTTTCTTTGTGGAAAATGGCCCCTAAGGGCTACAGATACACTATCAATTCATAACTGCACAATACAAGTTAGGGAACCCGAATAAAATGTATCATGTGGGGAAGGTGCCCGCGGACACAATCATGGGACTTATAAATCCATGAGTGGCCTGGAAAGCTAGATATTTAGAAGAACCATATACAAGGTCCCAGCGGAGGCATGTTTAGAGTCAATGGCTTCCCCAGAAGAGTAGGATCACGACGACACCTCTGGTGATACGATGAGATCACCCCAGGGAAAGTTATGGGTACTTTTCCCAAATGGAGCCAAAACTGGCATTGGTAGGGGGGGTGGGGCTTAGTAAACTGACATCACCAAGAGTGGGCGTGACAGGACTTTAGTATAGCCGACAGCCAGAAACCCCCTCAGTTTGGACCCAGGAGATGATGTGAACAACTCCTAACGTCGGGTCCAGGTCTCTGAGTGGGAGGAGCACCTTTGCCATGTGCTACTGAGGCCTGGACGACTGCAACTAAGCTTGGACCTGTGGGATAGCAAATCCTCCCTTGCACCACAAGAACGGTAACTGATTTATCGTTGTTATTCCCGTGTTTGGTATTTCTAATTGTTATATCCCTTATTCTGGCCAAATACCATTGTATAGCCTTGTAATCTAGTGTATTCTTATAATCGATTAAATCATAAATTAATCGTGGGCTGTACCCTTTACTCTGCATATACGAATCCATTGGTCCGGAAACGCTTGGCTGAAACGCTACTGGGTTGGTTCCTGACCCGATACAAGTCTATTAACGGACCGGGCTTGTATCAAACGAGAACTGGTGGCAGCATACCATCTGGGGGATTTGAGGAAGGCTGGCGGTGTGGATATATATTACTGGCGCAGTCCGGGAAATATATATACCGCCCTCACTGCAGAGGGCCTCAAATACCCAGAGGGCTACAGGACGGCCTCTCCGTCGACCATTCACTCTAGGTGCAGTGCCTTGACTGACCTGAGAGGCAAGGGGGCGCCAGAGAGTTGTGCCTGTATCGTGGCGTCACGGATTGCTTATGTGTAAGGGACGACACACCACCGTGTTTTCCCCCGCTGGTAGCAGTTTCCTGGCACTACTTACTCTAGGTGCAGTACCTTGACTCACCTGAGAGGTAAGGGGGCGCCAGAGAGCTGCACCCATCGGCTGGCATTTCATCACATCCCCAATAAATTAATCAGCAGAGTCTAGAACGGCATTAAAAATACAAAACAGTCACTTCTTACTAATAATTCCAGAAAACAACGGAACCCGACTAATCCCACCAATTTTGAATCGAACTTCATTACAACTTACTGTTCTGCAAATCCTGCAATCCGCAATGTTCTGTAAGATGCCGGGCACATACTTGTCAATCACCCTATTTTGGGCAATTATCTTTCTAGAAACCCTGGTGTCACTTTCAGAAGAGCGCTAGCCTCCAGAAACATGCTGGATCCAACACCAAAATATTGGAGCAAATTGTCCATAAACAATATAACAATCTTTAGTGAGATAGCAGAAATATGTAGTCAAAACATACATATGAACCATAGTTAGACATGATCAGAGATACAAATCAGGTGTTAAAAACTGACAATCACAACATATAATAGTCTGGGAAGGGCAGAGCAGATGTCCTCATAAACTGTAGATAAAGTGCTAGTGCTCTAAGTATTAACTCACAGCGAATGCTATGTCTGCAATATGCAAAGTTGCTCCAAGTAGTAGTAACAGATCCAAGGTAAGGCTATGTATATCAAACTACAGACTTCAAAACATAAACTCATATCCATAATTAGCCCATGTGGGATGTCGCCGTTGCAGCCCCAACGCGCGTTTCGCTTTTGCGTCCTAGCAGGTTGAGACCACACATTAAACTTCTGAATAATGAAATTTTTATGCTTCCAGATCGGTCTAATGTGGTTTTTAAATGCAATACACCTAATTATTTGTGCTGTCTTTCTATATATTACAAAAAAACTAATTTTTTCTTTCCCAGCCAATGAGGAAATGTTCCCTATTAAAAGTTTCAGCCAGATAGCAGAGAAAGGGGCTGGCTTAGCTATTGAAATAAGTAAGTGAACCAGTTCCCTTCACGCACTGTCTTGTGTCAGCAAGTGACCTGAAATACAGAAGCTGTGACCTAATAAAATTATAGGAGAACGTTATATATATTTTCCAGCTGATTTTAGTCTCTCCTAAAAAAAAAAAAAATTTTAAGACAAATTTGCAATAATTTTTCAATAGCTGTTGTTACATCTGATATTTCTGGTTCATATATTTTCCAGGAAACTGTTTGCCACGTTAAGCACTCCCAGGATTAATAAAGAGAAGGTGGCTACGGGAAATGTAAGTGTGCTAGAATTGCGCCAATTCAAGGCAAACTAAATGAAGGTTCTTGTATTGAAATCCAGTCAAAGAAAACATCGTAAATGCGCCGAGAAGATCTTATTGGGGAAGTCTGTGACCTCAGATCACCACTGATATGTAGAATGAAAACACTTCATTGAGCTCAAAGAGTAATTGTCACTTTAATCTTTTTTTTTAAAGCGTAACCGTCATTTTATTGATTTCATAAATCATTAGTACGCATGAAAATAAGCAACTGTGTAATATTTCTTATCGGAGAAATTCACTTTTTTCTCTGCTAGGACTGATCCTTCATTCTCAAAATTCTCAATTCATAAAATCTGACTTCATTGAAGACAGATTGTTACACTACTGAGATAGGAGAAGACAGTAAGATTCTGTACAGAGGGAAGAGGCAGAGTCAGGAGGAGCTAGAGGCAGAACTCCTCCTCTTTCTCGTCTACATAGAATCTTCTCAGCACCAACTGTCATCTCCTATCTCAGTAATGTAACAGTCTATCTTCACTGAATACAGATTTTATCAGTGAATTGAGAATTTTGAGAATAACTGATCTGTCCTGGCGGAGAAGGAGGCAGATTTCTCTGATAAGTTATATTACAGAGTTTTTTATTTTCATGTGTACTATTCATTTATGTGATAAAAATTAATACGACTGTTACTCTTTAAAGAGGTTCCCGGTTTTGGAAAACTCTTGTTCCCCGGCTGCAATTTGTTTAAATAAAAACAAAATGTGCTTTATTCACGGTCTTCGGGTCCAGTGCTGGGTCTCTGACGCTGCTCCCGGTGTCTTTTATTGTCTGCAGCACTGACATGATATCAACACGCTGCTGCCCATTACTGAGCTTGGCAACTCTTAGGGGCTTATTCCAGAGCTGCTAAGCTCACTGATTGTCTGCAGGGCTGGTGAAGTACCATCAGAGATGTAGAAATTCAGCACCGGCCTCTGGGTGGGTGAGTTAACCACAGTTAGTTTAGTTTTGTTTTTTTTTAAAAATTGCTGATGGGTGATTTATGAAATCCCTTTTAAAGGAGTTTTCTGACCTGAATCTTTAGGATTAATGGGGTCTGACACCCCCACTGATCAGCTATTTTCCACCCTTTTCACAGTATAGTGGACATTGTCGAAAACATCTACACCCGGCGCTGCCACTGAGCTGTCAGTGTCATAGGGCCGGACAACCCATTTAAACCCCCTTTTGGCACCGCTATGTTCATTTGATCTAAATGTCAGGGAAAACACTAAAAAATCATTCACATGATGAAAAAAGGGCACCTAGACTGCACTTCCAAATAATATACATCAATCTTCCACAACTAGTCAACAGTTTTGAAAAATGAACACCAGATTCTTAGTTAACATTTTGATCAAAGTGTGAAAACCCACTGCCAACCTCTTCAGTGGTTCCCTGCTCTGTTAGGTGGAACTCCGTATGGCGGCCAACACCACCACAGCACCGTACCGGCAGAGGAAATGATCCAAGTGCCCAACAGCCCTCATGCTGCCACTGAGCAATCTGCAGAAACAATTCCTGTCATTGTCAGTCTGTTGCTCACAGCATTAATAATATCCTGAAGTACTGTATAAATGAGTGTCTTCTGCTTGTAGATGAAGATGTCAGTGGTGAAGAAGTACCTGCAGGCTTTTGGATGGTTTTGGGTCTGCTTTACCATCATTGCATATGTTGGACAAAATGCAATGTCCATAGGACAAAATGTGTGGCTGAGCAAGTGGGCAACTGAGGCCAAAGAGATGAAAGACCAGACGGAGTGGGCCGAGCTGAGGGACAGTAGACTCGGAGTCTATGGAGTCTTGGGCTTTGTGCAAGGTAATGCGATTACATGTTATGTTTATTACTATAAAGCTCCGATTGTAGTCCTGTAATATGTATAAGGCCAGGTTTAGACAATATCTAAGCCCCCCCATTCCTGACTTTATTGGGGGCTTTCACCTCAATCTCCTTTTATGTCTCCATACAAAGCCATAATCTACGGGAATATAGGGTCAAATGGTCCAACGTATGTTACATGCTTTGGACTCATATTGCCAAACTGAAGGTTATGGGGACAGGTCTGAACTCCAGTTTTTGGTGGGTCAGATTGAAGCTCTCAACAAACTCAGAAGCAGAGCTCAGATGTGGCCTGGACCCAGCCTAAGATATGCAGTGGAGAAAAAAAGTATTTGATCCACTGCCGATTTTGCAAGTTTTTTCACCTCCAAAGACTTCACCTGTGAGAGCAGAATCTTAAAATAAAAAACAAAAAAAATCACATTACATGATTGTTAAATAATTAAATTGCATTTTATTGCATGAAATAAGTATTTGATCACCTACTACCCAGCAAGAATTCTGGCTCACAGACCTGTTAGTTTTTCTTTAAGAAGCCCTCCTACTCTGCACTCATTACCTGTATTAATTGCACCTGTTTAAACTTCTTACCTGTATAAAAGACGCCTGTCCACATACTCAATCACACTCTGACCTCTCCATCATGGCCAAGACCAAAGAGCTGTCGAAGGACACCAGGGACAAAATCGTAGACCTGCACAAGGCTGGGATGGGCTACAGGACAGTAGGCAAGCCGCTTGGTGAGAAGGCAACAGCTGTTGTCACAATTATTAGAGAATGGAAAAAACACAAGCTGACTGTCAGTCTTCCTCTTTGTGGAGCTCCATGTAAGATCTCACCTCATGGGATAAGGATGATTCTGAAAAAGGTCAGGAATCATCCCAGAACTACACGGGAGGACCTGGTCAATGACCAGCTGGGACCACAGTCTCAAACATTACAGTTAGTACCACAGTACACCATCATGGATTAAAATCCTGCAGGGCATGCAAGGTCCCCCTGCTCATGCCAGCCCATTTCCAGGCCCATTTGAAGTTCGCCAATGACCATCTGGATGATCCAGAGGAGGCATGGGAGAAGGTCATGTAGTCACATGGGACCAAAATAGCTTTTTGGCATCAACTCCACTCCCCTTGTTTGGAGGTAGAAGGATGAGTACAACCCCAAGAACACCGTCCCAACCGTGAAGCATGATGGGGGAAACATCACACTTTGGGTTGCTTTTCTGTAAAGGGGACAGGACGACTGCATCATATTGAAGGGAGGATGGAAGGGGTAATTTATCGTGAGATTTTGGCCAACAACCTCCTTCCCTCAGTAAGAGCATTGAAGATGGGTCGTGGCTGGGTCTTCCAGCATGGCAATGACCCAAAACACACAGCCAGGGCAAGTAAGGAGTGGATCTGTAAGAAGCATTTCAAGTCCCTGGAGTGGCCAAGCCAGTCTCCAGACCTGAACCCAATAGAAAATCTTTGGAGGGAGCTGAAACTCAATGTTGTCCAGTGACAGCCCCGAAAGCTGAAAGATCTGGAAAAGATCTATATGGAGGAGTGGGCAAAAATCCTTTCTGCAGTGTGTGCAAACCTGGTCAAGAACTACAGGAAACGTCTGACCTCTGTAACTGCAAACAAAGGTTTCTGACTAAATATTAGTTCTGTTTTTCTATTGTATCAAATACTTATTTCTTGCAATAAAATGCAAATTAATTATATAAAATTCATACAATGTGATTTTATGGATTTTATTTTTAGATTCTGTCTCTCACAGGTGAAGTATAGCTACGATAAAAATTACAGACCTCTCCATTCTTTGTGGGAAAACTTGCAAAATCGGCAGTGTATCAAATACTTATTTTCCTCACATATATGCATTGGTGTATTTTCACAACATGGCGCATGTCCGATCAGTGGGCTGTCTGTATGGATGAGAAGGTGCACTACATTTTTAGAAGTCACAGTGGACGTTCCCCAGTAGAAAAATGTTGGGCAGAAGAGAGACAGGGGGCAGAATATTGGAAAAGTGGATGTTTCCCAGACCTCCCATTAAAGTCTCAGTGGCTGATTCGTTATTTGTGGAGAGTTTTCGAAGTCAGTTTTTTTTTTTTGGACTTGTGGTTTTCATTGATGTTTATCCAAATTGTGGACGAGATTCATGGACATTTCGGTCTCTTCTGCTGTGATTTTAGGTCTGTTTGTCTGTTACGGGGCCTATGTGATCACAAGGGGCACCATCTGTTCCTCCCGAGCCCTCCACAATCAGATGCTGGACAATATTCTGCACCTTCCTCTCCAGTTTTTCGAAACGACTCCAATGGGCCAAGTGCTGAATCGATTTACTAAGGTAAGAGGATGGGTCATATGAGACTTGTAGTTCTTGTAACTGGTCTGGATCATTAGACCACACTTTTTAATCTCACTCATTATCAGGACTGGGAGTCCCCATGTTGGGTGGAATAGTCATTAAGATTTTAATGTATTGACAATAAACTTTGGATTTTTTGGACATCAAGCTATGAAGCCGGCTTTGTGCCATTTGTAAATCTTTTTTGGCGTCCTCATGCTGTTCCAGTTCAAAAGTAAGGAAATTTAAAAAAAATAAATGAATATTTTTTTTCTGGTCGCTTATGTAAGATTTTTGGGGGAGATTTTTTTTTTTTTTAATTACAGCTTTTACACCAGAATTGCGCTTTTTTTTTTCGATTTGCCATACCTCCCTTATAAACATCAATAAAAGGATATAAATGTTGCATGTACCCCAAAATGATATCAATAAAATGGTTAGCTCGCCACGCAAAAAACAAGCCCTCACACTTCTATAAAAAAGTATACTAGTTTGGTATCGCTGTAATCATATTGACCTGGAGGATCAATAACTAGTGAAAATATGCTGCTTCCTTAAGGGGTGAATGTTATCTTTGTATAAAGAACTATATACGTCAGTATTTCTGTTTTATTATAGGACATCTATGTTATAGATGAGCGTTTCCATTACTACTTACGCACCTGGTTGAACTGTATGCTGGACGTGCTCGGGACCATCCTGGTGATTGTGTTCGCTACCCCTCTGTTCTCGGTGGCTATTGTTCCTATTGGGTTCTTATACCTATTGATCCAGGTAACATATTACAGTTTAGTTCTTCTGTCAACTAATTAGCTCCTCCCCATTGTTCCTTAGGGGAGGGGTCAGTCATAGACTATTTTGTGTCCCTGATTATTATCCAGATGTACAAAAACCACTCCAACAGTCCAGGTAATATATAGTTGCAAGTAACAGCCTGACGATTGCTCCCTCTGTACAGATTTCTAGGATCTTGTTTTCATGTTATCACCCCCCTCCATTACCAATTAGAGAGGCTTTGTGCTCTGTCACATGTCACTTTTTTTTTTTATTATTATTTTACTAAAGAAGTGAGTTGCACACCTAATCAGACAGTTTTTGACTCCAAACTTGAAAATGTAGGCATTTTACATACAAATTGACTTTTCAGAAAGGTACAGGAATAGAACTCTTTCGCCACCTACCGAAAGTAACAATTTTAAAAGTCAATATCGACCCATTAACGAGCCTTGCCACATGACTTGGGAGAAAAGCCAAACCAAAATTTCTATTTGCAGGCACGTGTTTCAGAGTGTTTGCCCCTCCTCGGTGCTAAGCAAGAGATCTGATTTGGTTTTATTAGAGGCTTCTGACTGAGTGTAAGGGGTAGTGTCTCTTCTTGTGGAGAGTGTCATGCCAATGTAAGGAGACTTATAGGCCATGCTATTCTTCTGTGGGATATTAAAGGGGTTGTTCCACTACTAGAACAATCCCTCCTTGAACTAAATGTTTGGCCCCTATAAAATAAAAAAACCTATACTCTCCTCCCGTGCCGGCTCCGTTCCAGCGATGTCGGCCCTCGCGGTCCTGGAGTGGTGCGGTGGAATGATGTGTGATGCCCGGCACCCAATCAGCGCTGGCATCACTGTCTCCGCTTTTGGACAAACTGAACATAAAGAGGAAGTCCGGGATCAGCAGCAGCCCCGGCTGCCTCTTCATGTTCAGTTCACACGAAGGCGGAGACAGTGACATCAGCGCTGATTGGATGCCAGGCATCACAGCCCCAGGACCGCAAGTGCCGACACCACTGGAACAGAGCTGGCATGGAAGGTGAGTACAGGTTTTTTTATTTTATCGGCGCCGAACACTTAGTTTAAGCAGGGGGGGTGGCCTAGTAGTGGACAACCCCTTTAAATATGCAATTTGTCTCTTCAGAGAGGAAGAGGACTAGAACTCTAGTGCCACCTACTAAAAGTAGCAATTCTAAACCTCAATATCGACCCTTTAACCAGCCTTGCCACATGATTTTGGGGTGTTTGCCCCTCCTCAGTGCAAGGCATGATATCTGATTTTGGCTGTATGAGAGGCCTCTGACATTTTTCCTAAACATTTAGCTTTGATTCAAAGTTAAATGATAAAGTCCTGGGAGTCTATTCAAAATATATGGCAATGTGTGTGTAATATAACTTTTTTTGCCATTATGGAAGATTTTTTTTTTTTTTTTTTTAAGGTGATGTGTTACATATTGCATGAAATGCTATTTTAGCAGTAGATATGTGTAACCAGATTTATCCTTATTTATTTAGAGATATTATATTGCGAGCTCACGGCAAATCCGGAGACTGGATGGGGCCTCGCGATCTCCGATTCTCTCTCACTTCAGTGAGACTTTGCAGGGAGCGTCCACCATCAGAGCCTATGGACATCAAGAGAGGTTCATTGGTCAGAACAAGGATGTGATGAACGAGAACTTACTGTGCTACTATAATAATGTCATCTCTAACAGGTAACGGGGTGTAGTGTGTGCTCAGTGTAAGTCGCCATTAAGGTGTATTCTGCTCGCCCCTTACTGATGCTTATTTGGTGCAATATGGGCCGATCTTACCAGATAGTCTTGGCTTGTAGTTTGTACATTCCTGAGATATGGCCTCCTCCTCCGAGAATGTTAATATAGTCTCTTATGTCAAGTGGGCGTGTTCCTAAACTCTTCTATATGTACATCTTCTTGAGGACCACGCCTACTTGGCTAAAAACTCAAATTTTATACACTGGGAATAGGTGGATATATTTCAAAAGAAAAACTGTCCGATTCAGGAGAGCAGAAGCATTTACACCCAGATAAAACGGTGGAATACTTTAGCCAAGTGACCGCTCCTCTTTAAGGTGGATTTTAGACTACCATAGACTGCCAACATACAGCTGAGCCATACTTATCAATTCTCACATAAAAATGGGAGGACTCTCAAAACAGCCACAAATCTATGTCAAATCTTATGTTCTCACCGATGACTGATGTCATAAATAAAACTGTATGAAATTCACTATTTTTTAATTTTGTTAGTGACATTGTCAAAGGTTGTAACAACACAGAACCATAAAATAGCACCTCCTCGCTCCAGAGTCATCGGGCAGCTGTGTAGTGAGGCCAATTACTGGAACAGGCCCTGTTCAGTCTCATTATTATTAGCCTGTGTGGAGACACGAGGGTCAGTGGGTGCTGTTGTCCACTGGGCCTGCCTGTCTTTAGAAAGACCGCACGGGCCAGGGCTCATCCCACTGAATGCCCGTACTCCTTTCCCGTGGGACAGTGTGGCAAATCAGGGATGTTCGTGGACAGAGCCGATTTTTTTGGCGCGAAGAAGCCGGAACACCGAACACGAACCCGAATTTGAAATGCCAAATTGACAGGAGCAGGGCCCTTTTATATCCCACAGCTCTCATATCATGGAATTGTCCCACAGGATTGAGGGAAGGTGGGGCGGATGTAATCGCTGATTGATTGATTGATTGTTCAAGTAGACTGCATATTTGTCCTCCAAGTTGTGCCGACTATTACACCGCAGGGGACTGATGCAATATGTAATCAGCAGGCATTCTACAAATTAACATACAAGAGTCAACGGACAGACTCACATAAAACAATGGCTCATGTCGCTTGATCTACTGAACAGTACGTCTGGCATAATTAAAAATAATTCACCCCTGCACCAGTCGCCAGATTGACGCTGTGTCGTCACAGTCTTTACATAGTTGCGCCTTGTTTTGTTGAAAGTTTGATCACTATATCATGGCGGCAGAGAAAGAAGTCGGTGCTGTCAGGGAGGGTTAAAATGGATCTGGAGGTAAAGTCAGCCAAAATAAGAGTTGACCGAGCTCGCTGTTGGCCATCATAAATGTGCCGTTTTTGGCATGGAAGTACTGCTACCCAGCGGTAGTGCGGGTACGTGGTGGGTTATAAGATGGTGTGGGACTGCCTTTGCCTGGGTGGATTTTTGGGGGGTGTGGAGAAGGCGATCAGTCTGTTTTTTTATGCTAATGGTGCATGTTGGGATATTCTGGTATATATAGGTGGGGCATGATGAAACATTATGTAAAACTTATCAGGGAATGCCCTTTATCATATATATTTTCTCCTACTACAGGTGGCTTGCAGTAAGACTAGAGTTTTTGGGAAATTTGATGGTTTTCTTTGCTGCGCTGTTTGCAGCCCAGGCAGGGGACAAGATGACATCGGGAACAGTAGGATTATCAATAACGTATGCACTGAATGTAAGTAGAAAACTGCAGAAAATCTTCCCTGTCCTGTGCCTTTAATGGAGTCTTTCTGACAAGTAGAAACTTTTTCCACTTCTGTAATAAATCCTCATTCACTTCATCCCCAGATCACTCAGACATTAAATTTCTGGGTGCGCAAAGCTTGTGAGATAGAGACTAATGGAGTGGCTATAGAACGGGTTTGTGAATATGAAGAAATGGAAAAAGAGGTATGGTGACCGCTCCCCAGATTAAACTCCATTTATTGGATCTTTATCTTTGATGGAACTGAATTTAGATCTAATTATCAGGCGCCCTGGACCCTGCACAGAAGACCAGGGGCTGAGTGGCCGGACAGGGGGACGATCGAGTTCACCAACTACCAGGCCCGCTATCGGGACGACCACGACTTGGCTCTCCGGGATGTTTCCTTTCAATTACATGAAACAGAAAAGGTGAAATATCACATTGTAAACTTTTTATTCAGTTTATCTTTATCCGATCCCCGCTGTTTAACCATTTAGATGCCTCGGTCAGTCTCTGAAAGCAGCATTTAAAAAGTTAGAAACAGTGCAAGCGCCCATTCAGTTATTGCAGTGTGTAATACAGGCCAGCATAGGCTCAAGTCTTTAAAAAAATATGTAAAAAGTAGTTAAAAATGAAAAGAAAAAAAATAATAAAAGTTTATTGGGTTATTCCCATCTTCAAATATGGGTATTGTCAGATAGTGCTTGTAAATACATGTAATTTACTGTTTGTTAAAATTTTAAGCTGAGCGATTAATATTTCTTTTGTTTACAGCTTGTTGCCTTCGAGACCGACCACCACTGTTAGGTAGCAGAATTTGCTCTGTGCTTACAAGCTCTTTTATAGTTAGGTTGTAAGCACTGTTTTGAAGCTGGCCAGAGTCTCTGAAACTCGATGTTATCTGCTAATCGCGGCCAGCTTCAGCGCAGCACTTACAAGAAGGACAGCAGCGGTGGTCGGTCTCCTAGGCAATGAGTGGTAAGCAAAAGAAAAGTGTTAATGTCTGATCAACGGCTGCAAATTTTAAAAAGTAATGAATTGCAAAAGAGGTCATTTTTGAAAAAACTATGGCAAAATAAAACGGTTGCGTCACAAAGAATTGGGGCACAAACTAATTTTCAAAGTTCAACGTTTTTCAAAACTAGTAAAATAAAAGAGTTTGGCATTGCCATAATCGTACTGACGTGAACAATCATGTTGACAAGTCATTTTTTACCGCACAATAAATATCGTAGAAACAAAACCCCTAAAAAAAGCATTGGTGGGACTGCATTTTTTCACCATTTTACTTCACTTGGAATTTTTTTTCCCATTTTTCGGTACATTATATGGTACAGTGGATGGCGAACATAACATTTGTTCTGCCTGGTGCAGGGCATGGAGGTGTATGACGTAACACAGTTCCCCCATAAAAGTGCCAGCCACCTTCAGTGCACCTGTCTGCTTGCGGTGGTCCACTCCTCTTCTATCTGACAGTGCAGATTGCATGTACAGTTATATGAAAAAGTTTGGGCACCCCTATTAATCTTAAGCTTAATGTTTTATAAAAATTGGTGTTTTTGCAACAGCTATTTCAGTTTGATATATGTAATAACTGTTGGACACAGTAGTGTTTCTGCCTTGAAATGAGGTTTATTGTACTAACAGAAAATGTGCAATCTGCATTCAAACAAAATTTGACAGGTGCATAAGTATGGGCACCTCACCAGAAAAGTGACATTAATATTTAGTAGATCCTCCTTTTGCAAAAATAACAGCCTCTAGTCGCTTCCTGTAGCTTTTAATGAGTTCCTGGATGAAGGTATTTTTGACCATTCCTCTTTACAAAACAATTCCAGTTCAGTTAAGTTTGATGGTCGCCAAGCATGGACAGCCCTCTTCAAATGATCCCACAGATGTTCAATGATATTCAGGTCTGGGGACTGGGATGGCCATTCCAGAACATTGTAATTGTTCCTCTGCATGAATGCCTGAGTAGATTTGGAGCGGTGTTTTGGATCATTGTCTTGCTGAAAGATCCATCCCCTGCGTAACTTCAACTTTATCACTGATTCTTGAACATTATTGTCAAGAATCTGCTGATACTGAGTGGAATCCATGCGTCCCTCAACTTTAACAAGATTCCCGGTGCCGGCATTGGCCACACAGCCTCAAAGCATGATGGAATCTCCACCAAATTTTACTGTGGGTAGCAAGTGTTTTTCTTGGAATGCTGTGTTTTTTTGCCGCCATGCATAACGCCTTTTTGTATGACCAAACAACTCAATTTTGGTTTCATCAGTCCACAGGACCTTCTTCCAAAAAGAAATTGGCTTCTCCAAATGTGCTTTTGCATACCTCAGCCGACTCTGTTTGTGTTGTGCTTGCAGAAACGGCTTCTTTTGCATCACTCTCCCATACAGCTTCTCCTTGTGCAAAGTGCGTTGTATAGTTGATCGATGCACAGTGACACCATCTGCAGCATGTTGATGCTGCAGCTCTCAGGAGGTGGTCTGAGGATTGTCCTTGACTGATCTCACCATTCTTCTTCTCTGCCTTTCTGATGTTTTTCTTGGCCTGCCACTTCTGGCCTTAACAAGAACTGTCCTTTCATTTCCTTACTATGTTCCTCACAGTGGAAACTGACAGGTTAAATCTCTGAGACAACTTTTTGTATCCTTCCCCTGAACAACTATGTTGAATAATCTTTGTTTTCAGATCATTTGACAGTTGTTTTGAGGAGCCCATGATGCCACTCTTCAGAGGAGATTCAAACAGGAGAACAACTTGCAAGTGGCCACTTTAAGTAGTTTTTCTCATGATTGCATACACCTGGCTATGAAGTTCAAAGCTCAATGAGGTTACAAAACCAAAAAAAGTGCTTTAGTAAGTCAGTAAAAAGTAGGTAGGAGTATTTAAAACAAGAAATTGATAAGGGTGCCCATACTTATGCACCTGTCAAATTTTGTTTGAATGCAGATTGCACATTTTCTGTTAGTACAATAAACCTCATTTCAAGGCAGAAACATTACTGTGTCCAACAGTTATTACATATATCAAACTGAAATAGCTGTTGCAAAAACACCAATTTTTATAAAACATTAAGCTTAAGATTAATAGGGGTGCCCAAACTTTTTCATATAACTGTAACAGGCTTCCAAACCCTGCCTTTTCCCCAGTCTATTTTCCTGCCTTCAGCTACATTAATATCAGATCTTACTAACTTGGAGTACAGCTGATGGCAGTGATGGGTCAGCTCAGCTCCTGTGTCACTAACTCTGGGGATAAGTGGTGCTGGAGATTGTTCTGATAAGCATAAAACTCAGGGAAGGATACAGGCGCTGACCCATCACTGCCATCAGCTGTACTCCACACTAGTGTGTTCTAATATCAATGCAGCCGAAGGCAAGAAAATAAACTGGGGAAAATCCGAGAAAGACACTTCCGTGCAATCTTTTACAGAAATGATGAACAACCTCTTAATCAAGTAATTTGTAAAGTTTCATAACCTTCATTGCTGGACAAAATTCTAAGAAAAAATGAACAAAAGTTTAGTTACTTTTTAAAGCTAACGTTTCTATGAATGTACTTTCAGCTTGGGATCGTTGGAAGAACCGGAGCCGGTAAATCCACTCTCACAAATTGCTTGTTCCGCATTGTTGAGAGAGCAGGAGGACGGATAGTGATCGATGGAATTGATATTGCAACCATTGGACTGCATGATTTAAGAAGCAAACTGAATATTATCCCACAGGTGAGGACATCCCACATACTGTACCCGCTATATTAGGATTAGGCCTAAGAGAATCGTCTGGTTACTAAGAAATATAAATGCCTTCTACAGTATATAATGCAGACGGCTCTAGAAGTGGCTTCCCTTTCAGGGACATTCCATGAATCTATTTGGTCAGAATATTCCTCTAAGAATAATCGTTAAAGGGGTTATCACAAAATGACATGTAACCAAATAGAGCGGAAAGATTTCGCAGTGCAGACGGATCCCGTTCCTGAATTACGTGATCAGTCGTTTATTGTAAAAGCCAACATGTGAGATCTGGGCGACACGGAGGTCAACGCTGCGGGACAAAGAAATACATCCCGTGATGGTGTGGACTGCAGCAGACACTCATGGTAAAGTCAGTCACACAGCAAAGATACTGTGTTACATCGTGACAACAGAATATCTGATCCCGGGACATACCGCCCATAGTGCTGACCACGCAGCCGACCCCCCAACTCCACCCTCCTGTCGTGGCAATTTCAACTTTATCTGTTTGCGTAGGATACCGGCTCCCTCCTGCGCCGTGCGTCGGAGTGACCCAGCACAGCAGGCGCGATGACATCATTACTCGTGCATCTTGTGTGGACGGAGCCTCAGCCAGTACAGTGCATTGACTGCAGCAGACATCGGGGGGGTGGCGGAAGTTGTTTTGGATTCTTTTATGTGGTGGACATCCTTATACAGAGTAAGGGATGCTTGGGCCATCATATTGCGTATGGGGGGCCTTAAACTGCATGTAGGAGACATCATACTATGTGGGAGGCTGTGGGTGACATTATATTATCCTACTGGGGGACATCATATTGTGTAGGGGCCCTCATACTGAAGGTGGGGCTGTAAGGGATATAATATAGTGTATGTGGGGGGCCATCATACTTTTGGGGGTGAAGTGGATGACATTATACTGTGTGTGTGTGTGTGGACCCTCACACTGACTGTGGGATTTGTTGTGACATCATATTCCTTGTGGGGACCCTCATACTGTGTGTGGGTGATGTGGGGACCATCATACTGTGTATTGGGGTCTGTGGGGCCTCATGCTATATATAGGGGAGCTGTGGGGCCATCATGCTGGGTGGCAGGCACTTTAGGGGCATCATGCTGTGGGAGGAAATATACTGTGTTGGGGTTACTGTGGCGACATTATAGTTTGCTGGATGCACCATGGTGTCCTCATAATGTGTGTAAAAGGAGACTGAGGGGGGAATACGCTGATGGTATCGTTAAGTATGGGGGACCTTTTTTAGGGCATTATACTCTATAAGGGGTATAGTATTGAGAACACTTCAGTATTGGCATACTTGCTGTGTACCTGCCGTCTCCCTGACTTTAAGAGTTTGGGGTATGACCCCACCTACTCCACGGAATTATTTTTTGGGGGGGAGCTTGTAGAGGAGGGGGGTCCAATTAGCACTCAGAAACCAGCTGCTCCCCAGGCTACCTTCAGTAGAAAAAGGGTTGATGTTATTGCATCCAACTTTGGCTTCATCATATGGTCTCCACTTTCCAGGTCTGTGCTTCTTTAGGAAAATGCAACTTTTCTGTCTCCTAGAAGTAAAGCAAACTGTTTCACTAGTGCCACCTTCTGCAAACTGCCACCCTCTAAGTCACTGCCCAACCCTTTAATGTGCAAAATCCCCAATTATGTTGCAGGGCTCATTAAAGATTTTGATACTGACTTATAAGGTGGCGACCTCCAACACGTGGCATTAGCCAGATTATTTTATTTTATTGGAGCTTTGCTAATAAGACCCCCACACACAGCTGGTGACCCCAAAGCTGCAACTTTTGAAGGGTTTTTCTCATGTTAAATCTTCAAGAGCGCACCGCTCCCCTGTCTCTGGGCTTCCTTGTTGCCGGGGGGGCAGTGCACTCCTGAAGATTGACCGTTCAGACAGTAGCAGGGCTGAGCTTTTGGTCCTAACCGTGCGCTCTCCAATGCTACAAGTAAAAGCTGCTTTGCCCCTACAGCATTGGAGGAGAGCAGGATGAGTGAAGCTGGCCAGCGCGATCCAGCAAGATGTAGATAAGCGCTTACAAGTTCTATTCAAGGGAATCTCTCAGCAGGATTCACCCCACAAACTAATAATATGCACATATTGCTTTTTCAATGACAAAACCAGCAATACTTTACCTAGACAGTCCATTCCCCTGTTCCAGAGAAATAAATTGAAGCACTTCCCAAGCCCCTGTCACTCCGGCCCTATTTTCCACTCAGTGCCACCCCAATTTAGCTTGAGTGACATTTCCTTTGGTTGAAGTCACTCGGTAAAGAGGCTGTTAGACAAGAGGGAGGAGGCTGCTCTGGGTGCAGAATAGAGCTGGAGTGACAAAGGCCTGGGAAGTGCTTCCAAGAGCCAATAGCACTTCAGCTTTATTTCCATATCCATTCAATCACTTATTTCTCAGTAATGGAGGAACGCATTGGCCATGTAAAGGTTTTTCTGAACTTTGTCTTTGAAATAAATACATGAGCGTATAGTTTGGGGGATGACAGATTACCTTTAAAAAACAAGACAATGAGCAGTAATCAGTAAAATTTAAAAATGACTGTTTTTGCAATTTGTTATTAAAAATCCTCTCTCTTCTCAAAGTTTTTTGTTCTTACAACTACTTTTAACCATTAGTGATGTTGAGGTGAACCCTTTAAGCACTAGTGAGCCTCTTTCTTCTTTTCTAGGATCCTGTTTTATTTTCGGGGACGGTACGGATGAACCTGGATCCCTTGGAGAAACATTCTGATGCCGATCTCTGGGAGGCTCTAGACATGTGCCATCTGAAGAACTTTGTGCAGTCACTTCCCAAAAAACTCTACCATGAGGTGTCAGAAGGAGGAGAGAACCTAAGGTAACATATCCTCCTCCTGTACTAGTGTTACACGGCAGCGCAATATAGGAAGCCATGAAAACGACTTCATTCATTGAAGAGTCATGGGCGCACGTGTGCAGGAGAACTCTGGTCTTTCGGACTCCCGTTCTCAGGATCACCGGTCGGACCCTCGACAATCATACATTTCTGTCCTATCCTGTGGCTTTAGTAGGATGACCACCTTTCTCTTCTTGCCTTTTTAGTTCTATCTTGTAGTCCGGCACTCGTTGGTCCGATCACTGCTGGATTAATGCATTTATACTGTAGTTACTTATTATTTCTTTTTTTTTTTTTCTTGTAGTGTTGGGCAGAGACAGCTCATCTGCCTCGCTCGCGCTTTACTTCGAAAAACAAAAATCCTTGTTCTGGATGAAGCAACAGCCTCGATTGACATGGAGACGGACAGTCTGGTCCAGGGCACCATCCGCAAGGCGTTCAGCGACTGCACCGTGCTGACGATAGCTCACCGGCTGCACACAGTCCTGGATTCTGAAAGGTACAGACGTGACCATATTACTAGCTACAGCCGTCCTGAATATTACACCATGAGGTCTAGTTATTGGGGTACGGTCACACACAGCCAGAGACTGCACCATCATGCAGATTTACTGCAAGACCTGCAGTTTGTCAAATTGATTAATGGCCATGTCAGTTTTCACGTTAACAGCACAGGAAAAATACATTTTTTTTTTACATGCAAACTAGTACGGTATGGTTACTGGGCCGATTTCTTAAAACTACATCATGGCCTGGTTTTCATTCACAAGGCCGCACCCCTAAAGGATTTGTACCAAGTATGGAAGTTGTGATTTATCCATAGGATAAGTAATTTCTGATCGCTGGTGATCTGACTGTCGAGACCCCCCACAAATCCTCTGGAGAGCTCCGAGGTTGTCAATGTGACTGCTGGAAATTAAGCAGTAGATGCACAAAGGACACGCGCACCACCGAGCCATTCCGACGGAGCATTTAAAAGGGTATTCCCATCTCTAAGATCCTATCCCAGTATGTAGTAGGTGTAATAATAATAATATTAGCAATTACCTCCAAAAAGAAATGTAGTATAGTTTTTCTGATTCGCTAGATCTCTTTCCTCATGTGCAGGCATTGCAGGACCTTGGGTATCCATGGTTACGACCACTAGCAACTAGCCAACTGTCACTATATCAGTGGTCGTAACCATCGATACCTAAGGTCCTGCAATGCGTGCAGGAAAGAGACATAGTGAATCAGAAGAACTATACTCCATTTCTTTTTGGAGGTAATTTCTAATATTATTATTATTACACCTACTACATACTGGGATAGGATCTTAGAGATGGGAATACCCTTTTAAATGCTCCGTCGGAATGGCTCGGTGGTGCGCGTGTCCTTTGTGCATCTACTTAATTTCCAGCAGTCACATTGACAACCTCAGAGCTCTCCAGAGGATTTGTGGGGGGGTCTCAACAGTCAGATCACCAGCGATCAGAAATTACTTATCCTATGGATAAATCACAGTTGGAGGTATTTGCTAATATTATTACTATTACACCTAATGCTTATTGGGATAGGATCTTGGAGATGGGAATACCCCTTTAAGATCCATGTTCTTGGGATCCGTAGCGGTCCCAACAATTAGACTCTCACCAATCGAAGACATCACCTCTCCTGTGTACAGGTAATAACTTTAAATGATGGGGATAACTCTTAAGAGCACCCACCTCCCCAATAGCATTCAGCCGACAGCTATCTCATTGTATTCAGTGGGGAGAGCGGAGTAAGCCACAGATATTCACCTCCGGTGGAGGCTTTGATCTTGGGATTGGGCTGTGTAATTCAACAAGTCCCATCCTTTTTTTTTCCTGACATAATTTGGGGAGAATCAGGTGGCCAGGTACACATTATACGGTTGGCTCCTCCTGGCGGTGTCTTTAGATTCAGCGTATGGGGTGGGTGGACTTTCATCGTCCAGGCTAAATGGTATATGACTGACAACATTGGTTCTTATACAAGGATTGTTCCACCTCTAGTCCCGGGGACTGGGCAGGCATCATGGCAAGAAGCCCACTCAACGCTGAGCTCGGGAGCAACGCAGTCCCAAGAATTACTGGGAGCCTAAAATATAGTAGTGACCCCAGAAATGTTCTGTATTATCAGCGACCGGTTAGATAATTAACATAGAGGAGCCAAGACGTCAAATTATGTTAACTTCAAAGTATTTATCAAGATGAAGAAATGTGTAACGATGGCCGGCTGTTCTTCCTCTCTGCAGGGTGCTTGTCCTTGAGGCGGGGAGAGTTGTGGAGTTTGATGAGCCGCAGAGACTGATACAGAAGAACGGAGCCTTCTCCAAGATGGTGGCAGAAGCTGGGATCAAGCATTCGGAGTAATCTGCCGGATGCAGAACTGATGCTGTACCACATTACTGGAGATGGTCCTAGATTAGTTCTATACTGGGACTTGGCGGCAGCGTTCCGGTGACTGTAGCGCGTTTTATGTATCATGTGTGATCATCTTTACTTTTAGGGACCTAAATCAGTTGGATATTACGGCTTACGCAAACTTTTTGGAGACCATGGAGAACATGGATGGTGAACTTGAGTCTTCCAAGCAGTTGTGCAAGTAATCCTTTACCTGTGCCGTGCCCGCTAGATGTAACAGATGGTGGGTACAAGCATCTAACGGCCTCTGTATACATTAGAGGAATGTTGGCCGTTGAATTTTGGCATCTAATGTGTATGGGGGTCTCCAAACTCCCACACGATACTTTTCTTTTACTGGCAGATAATCCAATATTGAAGTGGCTTAGGGTATGTGCACATGTTCAGTATTTGCAGAAGAAAAATCTGCTGCAAACCTGCTGAAAATACCGATGTGTTGGCAGGAAAAACGCAGCTTAAAATTCATGCGTTTTTGACTTTTTTTTTTTTCTTTCTTTTTTTTTGCATGCGTTTTTGATGCATTTTTCCCATTGATTAATATGGGTGAAATTTGCAGCAATCTGCACCAAATCTGCAAGGAAAAAATAAGCAATTTGTGCATGAGACTTCAGGACTCTCATTCACTTTTCTGGTCCTTTACCAAAAAACGCGATATAACTGCAACGTGAGCACAGACCCTTACTCTTTTCTCCCCATAAAGAACACATTAAAGCTCAACCAAATATTATTATATAGAATTCACACTGAATAATAACAAGACTGTATATATTATCGAGCTCATGGGACTCCACATATCGGACCATTTTCCTTTTATATGACCGGTCAATATCACAAATAGGCTACCTCAAAATTACCATAAAAACATATCTAAAATGTAAAGTGCTGCAGAATATGGTGGCACTATATAAATAAAAATTATTATTTATTTAAATGAAAAATTGAAAAAAAAATGGAGTTGATTTTTATTCTAGAAATGTTAAAATGGCAAAAAAGCAAAAGCTTTTTTCAATATATTTGATATTTCTTTTCAATGACCCAAGTGTTTCAGAAAATGAATGATCATGTAAATTTGGCCTCGCACTTCTTGTATTATTTCACGTTAAAGATGTTGATGTTTTACATTTGGATTTTGATTCGGATCTGCCATATTTCACCCTAAACCGTGACGTTCACAGCAGACATTGACATGTGGCTTGGATTTTAAACTTCAGTGGTTTTATTTTTTCTTTGTTTATGCAGGAGGGATCTAATAGACTACATGTCAGACACTGACAGGTTAGATAATGCCCTTTAATACATAAGTAGTATGGGGTATTATCAATAGTATCAGGATCAATAGTATAGGATCAGGATTTTTTTGTAAAAAAAAAAAAAAAAAAGGATTTTTCTAAGTTTTAAAAAAAAAAAAAGTTTTAATAATAAAAAAAAGATTTATTTGTGGGAAAAAAAAACAACCCCAGGTAAAAACCAAATATATTTGGCATTGCTGCATTCATAATGACCCGTATGATAAAACTATATTATTGTTCATCAAGTATGGTAAAAGACTTTTCTAAAAAAAAACAACTATTCCATAATTGCGGCATTTGTTAATTTTTAGCTAAAAAAATAAATGAAAACTGATCAGAAACTAAACTTGCATGTATGCAAAAAAAAACAAGCCCTAAAACGGTTCCATAAAACTGAAAAATGGAAAATTAGGGCTCATTAAAAAAAGGCTTTTTTTGGTTGTCATATTGTAAATGATATTTCTGATGAAAAAATAAGATATAAATACTTTTGATATAACCATTATTGTTATTTATCCACAGAATAAAGTTATCCTGTCAATTATACTGTACTCTAAACTGTATAGAAAAAAACTGAAATTAAAAACACAATTCCAGATTTAATCGTCTTTTGTTCATGACTGCTGCTTAAGGATGACCGGATTTGGCAAAATTCTAATTTGTTAGGTTGCGTGGATTTTCCAGGGAAATTCAATTCACAGTGAATTTATTCTCCGCAAACTGAATGTCCCTCAATAAATACCGTGATCGCTGAAACCCGGGAAGTCCTGGCCCAGTGTAAAGTGGCCCTGGGTGTCAGCCCCCAGCTGTCTGCTTTGCCTTAGCTGGTTATTAAAAATAGGGGGGACCCCATGTCATATTTTTTTTTTTTAGGGTCCCCCCATTTTTAATAAATAGTTAAGGCAAAGCGGACAGCTGCTGGTTGATATTATTAGGCTGGGAAGGTCCATGGACATTGTCCCCTTGCCAGCATAATAAGACCAGCTCACAGTTGTCTGCTTTCCCTTGGATGGTTATTAAAAATAGGGGGGGGGCCACACGTGGTATTTTAAATTATTTTTTTTAACAAGTGCAAGTACAAGTCCTTCACTTGGACCTTCGCCTCCTGGTTCAAGATTATTATTTTTTACTAGCTGTACCCGGCCACACGTTGCTGTGGCTCAGTGTGGTTAAATGGAAAAGAAGGAAAAGAGAAAGCGCACGTTTCTAAAATATTTAATTTCACAATGCTTGTGGGTATACAATATTTTTTGTTGTTCCATTGTCTGTGTAGATATAGAGATTGTCTGGTTTGCCGACTCTAGAACACGCAACATATAATTGTCCATGTGAGAAGCAATCCGTGTCTAGATTTAAAGTGCACAATTCTAAAGATTGGCCCTGAGCTTTGTTGATGGTGATTTCAAATGCCAATCCAATGGAGCCGGTCATGTCAGGGATTACTAATTATGCAATTCCCTAGTACAGAGGGAATGAGACAGGAGGGGCGGTGATCCGCTTGAAATGTCTCGGGCCGGTACCTACCAGATCACAGCGCCACTCCCGCTGGTGGCGCAGTGGGATTTGCACTTGCTCACTATCTGACCACTACTGCGAGGCTCGGGCCCAGCTCAGAGCAGAGGCCACGCCCTGCGCCTCTCCGTGCAGCCTCCCTCTCTCCTTCCCTCCCTTACCTGCTTGTTGTTGCGCAGTCGGAAATAACCTCACCTGTCGAAGAAGAAGCTGCAGTCTTTTGGCCTCGAACAGGCGGTCTCGTCATTCCCCTTTCCTCCAACCCCAACGGGGTACCTCAAAGGAGCAGAGCACAGGCAGCGCCGGGGGCGAATGAAGGAGAGGGAGAAGGATTTATGAATGAGATGTCACTAAGAGGGGGAGAATGCCGGGCGGCCGGGGAGAGTCAGCTCTGAGCTCGTAACACCCCCTTTCTCTATTGCTTTTACGTCCAACAGCTGGTATATAAAAACATAGTAGGTATAAAAACATGAGTGTATTCGAATGCAACGTTGTGTCAAAATTTCAAAGCAATCGGTGAAGAACTTTCGGAGATTTAAGATTTTGGAACAAACGAACATTTACATTTTTATTTATATAGATTCTGTTTAAGTCATTTTCCTATCCACATTTGTTTGCAATTTGTGGGCAATTGTCCTGCTCTTACGCCTATTTTGCTTCCTTTTGCAGCCCCCTAGCCCTTACTACGACCATTTTACTGCAACAAAGTTGGGGTCCCCATTGCTTCTATGGGGTTCCGGTTCAAGTCTGGGTCAAGCTCTGGTACCCGAACTTTGGAATAAAGTTTGGAACAACACGAACTTCCACGGTCTGCTCATCCCTAGTTACAATGTTTTCATCATTTTGCATAGTATTTTTTACCAGAATTGCGGCAACTGAAAAAATGCAGTTTGTGCATTGCGATTATTTTCCCATATCTTTTACTGGATGGAGTAATAATTTTTTTGCCCGCTTTTCAGTGCCTCACATGATAAAATTAATTATGTCATTCAACAGTACAACTTGTCCCTCAAAAAACGAGCCCTCATATGGCTATGACAAAGTTATGACAGGGACTGAAAAATACATAGATTATCGCTCTTGGAAGTAGGGGAGGAAAAAAGCTAAAGTGGAATATCGAACAGGGGTAAAAGGGTTAAACAATACACTGCAATACTATAGTATTGCAATACACTGTATATGTGATAGCAGGTTCAAGTCCCCTATAGGGACAAATATAAAATGTAAAAGCATATACATATATATGGACAATTGGGAAAACAACAGTAATAAATAATATATATTATCAAACATAAGTGAAGCCACGGGTATCATCAAAAAAGATGAAAAATGTTTAAACTCAGAGTAAGGTCCAAAAATGCAAAAAAAACATTGGTAAGTAGTTGTATATAACTTAGGTAGCTAAATGAATATAGATACTATCAATACACGTAAGAAGAGACACGTAGGGCAATCTACAAGACTACAAACCGTATCGTACATGTATGAAAATTCAAGTAAAAGAAGTACCTTAGTTTTAAACCTTTTAAATCTCAGTAGAGAAAATAATAAAAATACTATATATTTTTCCACACCCATATCCCATATCCCATATGGTTCACGATTGTGAAAATGTAGAAAGAACGTTGACATTGAACCAACCTGAAAAAAGACAAAGCGATCCATGGTCAACAAAATAAACTACAAAATATTACGTAATGAAAGGTCTGACCAGTCCCCCTCGACTCCACAGCGCCATTCAAGTCTACTGCCGATGTTTGGTATTGCTTCCCGGTCCTGAGCTGTAATATCAGGCACTGCCTTTAAAAAAAAAAAAAGTGCTGCTATTTCTGGCAAAATTCCAGGTATTGCCAAAAACTACAATCCATCAGAACTCAATTTGTGGGAAAATCCGTAGCAAAATTGCGTATTTGCAGCAGAAATCACAGCAAATTTCACCTCTTAAAAGGATAGCAGATGATTTTATAACAAAGAGGTTGTCCACTAGTGGAAAGCCCTTATTATCTTATTATTGGGCCACAAGAGGTAGAAAAAATGGGGAAAAAAATTGAAACTCGCTCTCCTATTGAACCCAGAAGACAGACTAGCAGCGCCTGTCTGGGAGGTGAGTTATTTAATTTTTTTTCTATTTTTCATCTCCATAGTTCCATTAATAAGGGATATTCTAGGAGTGGACAACCCTTTTATGTCAATTTCCTTTGACAACCTAGAACATGACAGTAGCCATCCTTATAAACTCCAATCGTGGGCAAACGCAAAGCATAGGTAGAGAAAGTAAGGCCGATGAGGGCTGCAAGCTTGGAAGAAAGGCCATCATGGGTTTGAGCAGGAATGTAAGGGGTTAAAATAAGTGTACGAAGTGAGGAAAAGGTGGTGGTGGAGTTTAAGGTCAGCCCTAGGTTAGGCAAATGGAATTGGTTTGTAAATCAGATATGGAGGTTAAACTTTAAATTGTTTTTTTCCTTAGCATTTTTCGGGGCCTTCGGGTTAGGGGAGTTGATTAGATCTTCAAAAAGGATTGGAGGAGAGTTGTCAAAGGAAGATGTGATAAAGTTGAGATCTTCATTCATAGATCTAAAACGGACCAATAAGGTAAGGGGTTCAGAGTAGTCATTTTTAAGGTCCCAGGGTCCTCCATGTGCCCAATACATTGTTTAAGGGAATTTGGGCCTGGTTGTGGTCCTTTTTAATTATCTCCTTTTGATTCATATGGATGGGTCTTATTTGACTCATTTACAATTTTTGGCAGTCTTTAAGAGATGTTTAGTGTCTGGTGAAGTGGGTACGTCTCATTATAGTCTTCATTCGTTCAGGATAGGGGCTGCGACAGAGGCTGCCAGAAGTGGTTTAAGTGATAAGGTTATCAAACGTTTGGGGAGGTGAAGAGAATCAGCAAGGTTTCTTTCCAATGTTCGGCCTGCCCAGCTATAAGGTAGGGCCTCTGACCCCAGGTTATGAGGTTACATGGGGGCATAGTGTTTTGGTTATTGCTCTTATTGGCAATAACGTTGTATTTTGCAGAAACACTTTTGGTGTGGACTATGGGTCACTCATTTGTTTTTTTTGCAGCTCTTTTGTGTGTCCTGCTGGGAGTCAACTGGGGTTTGTGTAATTGGCTGGAAAGCAAGACCTGAAAGTAGTCAACAGTTCACAGCACTCACTACCAAACACCACCATCTGCTGGTTAAACTGAACGGGCAGGAACTGGAAGATGGTGAAAGTGTTCTTGGAGGGGAGAGCTTAAAGGGGACACCGAGTTAGGTGACAGCTGTGGTGCAGTTGCTAAATTTAAAAGGCCGGGATAGCAAGACAGGAGAGTAATTGGTGCCAGGATGTGTGATGGGGAAGACGCGTGAACAGTTCAATGAGTTTGTGAGCATCCCCAGGGTCGAGCTATCTGAAAGCTTGATAACAGAGCAGGTGAGATGCCGGTCAAGACCCAAATCCTAGACTTCGCAAGACAAGATCCATGGTCCAGACTCCGCCGGTCGAGTACCCGCCATCTGACGCTTATCTTTGGACGTAACCAAGCGTCTGTTGTGCTGAGGAGAATCCACTGGTTGAATCCTGCGTTAGAGGCAACGGACTATGTACAGTACAGGGTGTGTGCCTGCACCATGCTTTAGGGAATGAAGGCAGCCAGTGGGACGAACACACTAGTTATCGAGTGACTCACGCACTGGGACTTGCGGCATAGTGGGAAGTACTAGTGACCTCAATTACGGCCATTGTAACAACCAGAGGTGCCTAAAAGAGCCTAAGTCAGTGACGGGCCTAGTACTGGGAATGATACCTGTTAAGCTGCGACTTGCAGGCCATACTAATTGTCTTAACTGTTAGTGATGATCAAGCACTAAAATGCTCGATACTCGAATCAAGCAGGTCAGACGAGCTCGAGTAACGACTATAATGGAAATCAGTGGGCAACTTGAGCATTTTTCCGGAAGACCTTTCCCTGAGGGAAGATGCCCGGACTCATCTCTGACTCCCAGATCGCTGCTGGGAACAATGTTGTCAAGATTATTTTTCCACTTTTACGGAATAATAATAAAACATACAAAACCAAAGATAAAATTGATTTTGGATGGGAGATCATATGGGGCAGGATGGAGAAACCTTAGGCAAGGATGGCAGGACATATGGGGTCAGAAATGAAACACATGGGGTCAGAAATGAGACACATGGGGACAGGATGGGGGATGTTATTGCAGGAAGGGGTCAGGATGTTGAACATTATTACTGTAGGGGATAAGGGATATTATTATTGCTGTGATGTATTTTATTTTTTGAGTATACTGTTTTCAGTGGGGAGGGAGGTCCTGTTACTGTGCAGGGCGACACTGTCTCTTTTTTTCTTCATCTGGTGCAGTGTAGAAGTTGGGGGAAAAATTGGGGCATCTTCTCTAGACAACTGTTATTTTTTGCAGAGATGAGTCCTAGCTGGAAGAAGTGATGGTGTATAAATTCACTGGTGAGTCACTATGTTACCTGTACATTATATACAGCGCTCCTGTGTACAATGTCACTGGTGAGTCACTGTATCACCTGTACACTTACACTATACAGTGTATACTATGTACAGAGCTCCTGTGTATAATAGCACTTGTGGTAATATTAGTATTGTGTTTTTTATTAATAATCAGTATTGTAGTATTTGGTCACTATGTGGTGGTAATATGTGGTCTGGCCATGGTGTGACTGTATTTGTCCCTTTTTTGTGGTATTATTCGATCACTATGTGGTGGTAATATGTGATCTGGTCATGGTGTGGCGGTATTAGTTCTTTGTAGTTCCTGTTCTGCAGCATAAGACAACTATTACAGTGGGGGAAATAAGTATTTGATACACTGCCGATTTTGCAAGTTTTCCCAAGTCTGTCATTTTTATCGTAGGTACACTTCAATTGTGAGAGACAGAATCTTAAAAAAAAATCCAGAAAATCACATTGTATGATTTTTACATAAGTAATTTTCATTTTATTGCATGAAATAAGTATTTCATACAATAGAAAAACAGAACATAATATTTGGTATTGAAATCTTTGTTTGCAATTACAGAGGTCAGACGTTTCCTGTAGTTCTTGACCAAGTTTGCACACAGTGCAGCAGGGATTTTGTTCCAGTCCTCCATACAGATCTTCTCCAGATCTTTCAGGGCTGTGGCTGGGCAATACTGAGTTTCATCTCCCTCCAAAGACTTTCTATTGGGTTCAGGTCTGGAGACTGGCTAGGCCACTCCAGGACCTTGAAATGCTTCTTACGGAGCCACTCCTTAGTTGTCCTGTCTGTGTGTTTTGGGTCATTGTCATGCTGGAAGACCCATCTACAATTCTCTTACTGAGGGAAGGAGGTTGTTGACCAAAATCTCACCATACATGACCCCTTCCATCCTCCCTTCAATACGGTGCAGTCATCTTGTCCCCTTTGCAGAAAAGCACCTCTAAGTATGATGCTTCCCCTACCATGCTTCACGGTTGGGACGGTGTTCTTAGGGTTGTACTCATCCTCCTTCCTCCAAACATGGCGAGTGGAGTGGATACCTAAAAGTTCTATTTTGGTCTCATCTGACCACATGACCTTCTCCCATACCTCTTCTGGATCATCAGATGGTCATTGGCGAACTTCAAAAGGGCCTGGACATGTTCTGGTGTGATCAGGGGGACCTTGCATGCCCTGCAGGATTTTAATCCATGACGGCGTAGTGTGTTACAAATGGTAATGTTTGAGACTGTGGTCCCAGCTCTCTTCAGGTCATTGACCAGGTCCTCCCGTGTAGTTCTGAGCTGATTCCTGACCTTTCTCAGAATCATCCTTATCCCATGAGGCGAGATCTTGCATGGAGCCCGAGACTGAGGAAGATTGACAGTCATTTGTTTCTTCCATATTCTAATATTTGTGCCAACAGTTGTTGCCTGCTTGCCTATTTCTTTTAGCCCATCCCAGCCTTGTACAGGTCTACAATTTTGTTACTGGTGTCCTTAGACAGCTCTTTCGTCTTGGCCATGGTGGAGAGGTTGAAGTATGATTGATTGTGTGGATAAGTGTCTTTTATACAGGTAACGAGTTCAAACCGGTGCAATTAATACAGGCAATGAGTGCAGAGTAGGAGGGCTTCTTAAAGAAAAACTAACAGGTCTGTGAGAGCCAGAATTCTTGCTGGTTGGTAGGTGTGTGAAATAATTTAATTGCATGAAATAAGTATTTAAAAATCATACAATGAGACTTTGTTCTTTTTTCTTTAGATTCTGTCAGGGTGCATTCCCACGTTCAGGATTCTCTGCAGTTTTGATGCTGCGCATTTATGCAGTGTCAAAACCACAGTGGCCAGATATTACAGCATAGTGGATGGGATTTCTAGAAATCTCATGTCCACTGTGCGTCTGCGTGCACCTGTGGATCACCTGCGGAAACTGATATGCGGTGCATCTTTCAGATCCGCAGCATGTCCATTTCTCTTGCAGGTACGCATGTGGAATTTCCCCATCGACTTACATCAATGAGGAAAATTCACATGTGGAAAAAAAAAAGCGTGTGTCCGCTCATTTGCATAATGAGGGCGGAAGTTGTGCGGATGTTCTGCAGCGTCGGGGCCACAGCGGGTCCTGAAAGTGGGATCGTACCCTTACAGGTAAAGTGTACCTACGATAAAAATTACACTATTTGCAGGTGGGAAAACTTGCAAAATCGGCAGTGGATTAAATACTTATTTTCCCCACTGTAACTAAGGGAAATGAAAAACAGGTCACGCAGGACCAAAGACTAACTAATAAACACAACAGATAAATAGCAATGAATAAAGTGTACTGCAATAATGGTGTACAATGAATTTGCCTTTTCAGGGAGACACCTACAGGTTATCAAGTGGGAATAATGCCAGGGTATGAATAATTCTACTTCTACATCAGGGGCGGAACTACCGCCCGTGCAGCCGGTTCATTGAACGGGGGCCCCGAGGGAGAGGGGGCCCCTCCAGCCTCCAGCAGGGCCACCATCAGGGCATGACTGCCCTGACTCCAGTATGGGGCCCGGCCGGTAGGAGCCCCCTCGTAGCCTTCCTCTTGTGCGTCCCCCTCCTCATGGAGGGGAGAGATGAGAGATGCACATGGGGGGGAGGGGAGAGATGAGAGATGCACATGGGGGGGAGGGGAGAGATGAGAGATGCACATGGGGGGGAGAGATGAGAGATGCACATGGGGGAGGGGAGAGATGCACATGGGGGAGGGGAGAGATGCACATGGGGGAGGGGAGAGATGAGAGATGCACATGGGGGGAGGGGAGAGATGAGAGATGCACATGGGGGGAGGGGAGAGATGAGAGATGCACATGGGGGGGAGGGGAGTGAGAGATGCACGGGGGGGATGAGAGATGCACGGGGGGTGGATGAGAGATGCACGGGGGGTGGATGAGAGATGCATGGGGGGTGAGCTGCACATGGGGGGGTGAGAGATGCACATGGGGGGGGTTATGTTTACATAACTTTGTTGCCTTATGAAGGGCGGGGGGGGGGCCCCCAAAAATTTCTTGCACAGGGGCCCACTACAGTCTGTGTCCGCCCCTGTTCTACATACTATACCATATTAAAGGGAAGCTATCGTAAGAAAATAACCTATGGTTTAAATCTCGTTTTTGTGCTACTTGCATATCTAAAAAAATTGGCAATATTTGTGTAACACCTACACAGGGAATTGTCAGGGCAGCTACTGGTATACTGGAACTTACAGACACTAAGAAGAGCTTTGCAGCTGCTGTTAAACAGGGACCTACAGACAGTAACCATTTTTCCCCTGAGCTGCAGTGGACTACAATTCCCAGGGACCCTTGTTTCAGTCAGATGACACAGCCTGGAAGGATAGAAGGAGAGAGAGTGGATTGGATGAGGAGGGACTTGGGGGAGGGAGCTGGGCAGGAAGTGAAAGTTCAGAGAATAAACTGCGTGGCAGCTTGCTGTGAGGGACGGAGCGGTGTGGATCTGCATTCCTCTACGCTGCCGAGTGTGGCGGTCCCCCTCTGAGATACCCGCGTTGCTGGAGAGAGCGCGGTCCTGTCACCCTCTGAAGCAAGTTACATCAAGGACTCGGAGAGTTCTACCGGCACTCCCACCGTATAAAGGCCTGAATCCTGCCGCCTCCAGCTGGTGTCCAGAGAACCATCCGACCGTTTGAGACACACAGTGAGTGCCCTTCTGAGACTTGTGGTTCTACCAGCGCTATTTACAGTGAGTACACTACAACCCAGACTATTGACATTAATATTCATCTAAGTGCACCAACGTTCTCATTTGCGCGCCAACATCCGCGGCAACTGGGCCCCAACGTTTGGACTGAGTTAATGCAAAAAGGAAAAACCTGCTACGTTATATTTGCAGGGTCGGAGTAGAAGTAGGTTGTGATGTGTATATGACTTTTATAGAGCACTGTTACTTGTATTGTATGTTATTCCTTTAAACCCACCTCAATTCTGCCGCCTAGCAATAAAGCAATCTTAAACGGTTTTACTCCTGTTCCCTGTGAGTGTGTACTGAGCTGTGGCAGGGGCTTCCCGAATCAGCCCTTGGCAGAAGATAACAGTCCTTCTGCAGTCCCAGAGAGAGAGCTCCAATCAAGATTCGAGTGGAGGCACTGAGCCCTAGAGAGGTAAGACCCCCCATAACACCCAGTGTACCGTGGTAGCCCTAAAGGGGTGTTACATTTGTATTATTCTTTTATATTTCAACCAGCAAGTGAAGGAACAGTATGGATGGGAAAGTGTGAGGGGATAATATGGGGGGCTCGTGAGAGGACATTATGAGAGGGAATAGTGAGAGGGGGCAGTATGGGAGAGAAAAGTGCGTGGGCACAATATGTGGGAAAAGAAAAGTGTAAGGGGAAATATTGTGGGGGAATAGTGTGAGGGGACAATATAGGAGAAAAAAAGTATAAGGGGACAGTATGGGGGACAATATGCAAGGGAATAGTATGAGAGGACAGTTAGAGGGAAAAGAGTGAGGTGACAGTATGTGGATAGAAAATTGTGCGAGGATTATGTAGGCGCATAGAGTAGCCACTGGGTAGTGTGAGGTCACAGGATGGAAATGGGACAATGTAACGGCACAACATGCAAGGGGCAGTATGCAGAGGAAGAGTGTGAAAAGCGGGCACAGTATAGAGACTGGGTGGTGTGGTTGACATGGGGGTCAGTGGGTGCTCTCGTCTGCTGGCCCAAGACCACATGGACCAGGGCTCATCCTACTGAACGCCTGCAATATTTCCCCGTGGGCACAATACTACTCAGACAATACAGGGTGGGGGTTAAACAGTGTGGCAATACTTGATTGAACCACTAACACATAGAACAGTCCCAGCAAATTACCCAGGTTCGTGCAAAATTAGAGTCTCACCCTTCCGCTGACTCACCGGGATTAGAGCAACTGTGACTTCAGGGCTTCCAGGGCAGACTACCCCCACTAGTGCCACCCCGCTTTTGGCGGGCACCCATAGAGAGGAGGTAACGACAAGCTTAGGAAGCTGACAGTCCATTAACGCATATGGCCAGGTGACCTGAGGGTCACAACCTAGCTTCTCTGAACATCTCCGTGTGGCCAGGTGACCGGTGGGTCCCAATCCTGGCTTCCCCGAATGTATCCATGGGGCCAGGTGGCCGGAGTGTCACAACCTGGCTTCTCCAAACATCTCCATTGGGGCAGGTGACCGGTGGGTCCCAATACTGGCTTCCGCAAACATCTCCATAGGTTCAGTGATGGTCAGTGGAGCAGATCTGTTTTCTTCCAGCTAGGACCATGGTCCTTAAGCTGGCATCCTGTAAAATGTCAAATCTGTGTCTCTCTTGCTGGACCCATGGTGTCCTGCCAGCTGTCCTATAGAGTGTTCATGGCTGTGGTTTTGTAAAGTCCCCCCCTTGATAGAGCCATGGTGTTCTGGCTGTGGTTTTGTAAAGTCCACCTAGATACAGAGGCAGGTCCCCTTTTATAATTCAAAGTTCTTATTCAGGCATTTTTCCACAGTATTGGGGGAAGGTGGCAGGGGCTCATCTCACATTGTTTGAGTATTTAATCAATTTGCATAGTTTGTCCTCCTCTGTTTTGCAGGTGAACAAACTGCATAGCCTGATACCATGTGTAATCAACATATCAGCAAACATCGATTGTTCAATAATCCTGTGTCCCTGTCTTGCTAAGATTGCAGACAATAACCTGTAGGTGCTGATATAAGAGGTAAACAGCTGCAATTCAGCAATTTCCCAAACATCAACTCTAGTGTCACATTCAGACTCATATTATATAGACCATGTTTCTTGACCAATCGAAGAAAAACACACAAACTCAATAGTCAGACAATATGAACAATAGTCTGTTTCTTGACTTACTGCAAACATATGTCTGGCATAATTAAGATTAAATGTTTCGATTTGAGAGTCCTCATTGGTTGATACCTTTTAATGGCTAGCTGAAAAGATGGTAACAAGTTGCAAGATTTTGAGACTACTCAGGCCTCTTAATCAGGCATAGTATAACACAAAATCTGAAGAGTCACATATTTATACACAATAGGACACAGAAATAATGCAATAGATGAGACAGGTGACGTAAAGCAGAGCTATTACTATGGGAGAGAGATAAACAGTTCTGGCTGTAAATATTTTATGTGACTTCAGGTTTTGTGTTATACTATGCCTGATGAAGAGGCCTGAGTAGTCTCGAAAACTTTCAACTTGTTACCATCTTTTCAGTTAGCCATTAAAAAGGTATCAATCACTGAAGACTCTCAAATCTAAATATTTTTCTATCTACTGGTTAACACGGTACAAAAATATATATTTTCCATGTGTCGTTATAGTGTAAGAGGACAGTGTGAAAAGAGGCAGCATGGTGAAGGACACTTAAGATAGTGTGATGGTTATAACTAACAAATGAGGACAGTGTGACTGTTATAGCTAATAAGGGCAGGCAGTGTGCAGGGAATATATATATTTTTTTACAACAGTATAGAAGCCATGCACCATAAGAGGGTATATCAGTCACATTTTTGTGCAGGGACCACAGTGAATGGAAATTATTTATTCTGGGGCATGGCATAGAGCAGATATTATTATTCAGGAGTATTATAATGACATTGTTATTTTTAAGGGCACCGTGTCAGGATCTGCTGCAGAAAATTGGAGAAGATGGAATTCTGCAGAGACAAGCTGGTGAAAAGTCATAATGGCGTCTGGACAAGATGGAGAAGAAGAAAAAAGACTCCAATTCGAGAAGATTGTTATCTATAAGATACCTGAAATTGTAAATGTTAATTTGTGATACTGACTTTGTCTCATCATTAATATGGTTTCTGTATGGACCACAGTCTGATGATGACTGGTAACAACTCCCAGTTTCTCCTTTCCACTGTTAAGGACATAAATCCTAATAACGTGTAATACTCACTGTTAGGATTTGGTTCTGCTTGCCGATACCAGCGGTGATCACATGACTACTGATATGAGATTTTCATACTTACGGTAATATGCAACCTAGCTTCTCTTCTTGCTTCTCTGAAGCAATGGCTGTAGTTCTTCACTGAACATTGGTACGCGACTTTAAGAATGCATATTGCATATTTGTAAATCAATAGTACAGCTGAAAATAAACAGCTTTGTAACATATCTTATTAAAGAAATCTGCTTCTTTCTCTGCCAGAATTGATCAGTTATCAACATTCTCAATATTGTGAGATAAAATCTGTATTCAGTGAAGACTTCCCCGTTACTGAGATAGGAGATGGCAGCAGCTACTGATAAGATTCAATGTAGATGGGTGGTGCTCTGCCTCTAGCTCCTCCTATCTACAGACTTGTATCCGTAGCAGCCGCCATCTCCTACCTCAGTTACGGCAAAATCTTCACTGAACACAGATTTAAACAGATGTCTCTGATCAGAAATCAATAGTATATATCTTAAATAGAAATTAAAACGAGTTACTCTTTAAGCCCTGTGGTACAGTAGGGAGACGTGATCTCCCTGCAGTACCGCTGTCCGTTCTGTAGAGCGCAGGTCACTTTGAGCCGGTGGTCTGCAGGACGGCAGGATGATGCACAGGAAGTCAAGAGTCCTGGAGCGGTGACATCAACGCCGTGTGTGCGTCGGCACTGTGACAGCTCTTTGCCTTGTGGTGCGATGTGAGGGCATCATAAACAATGGGGGACCCTCATACAGTGTGAGAGATACTGTCGGGGACACAAACAGTGTTGAGGTCCCCATCGATTAAAGGGCAGTCAACACCTCCAAAAGTATACTACAAAAAAAAAAAAACTGACCAGCACCTCCGAACAGAATAAATCAAGTGTGAATAGGTGCAAATATACAAACAAAAGAATACAGCAGCCCTCTAAATTTGTAGCTTTTAGCCCAGGAGAGGAATCTTTGATAAATATTAGGTTCAGGGACCCATTAAAGAAAGGTCACCTTGCCGTGGTTAATGGGCGCTCATGAATTGGCCAATTTATGGGCTAAGTACCTTCATTTCTATAAGTATATTCCATATAGCAGTAATGAATAGATAATTCCACCAATATATATGCATAGCTTATGTTCATAAATAATTGACTATCTAAAATAGGGCACAATATGGACTGAAAAGTGTAGGGGACAAATCACCAAATATACCAAAGGGTATATTCATCAGGGGGCTCGCCGAAACGCGCATTGGGGCGGACGTGCGCCCTCCTTGTACACCAGCCATCCCCAGAGTTCCTTACTTAAGGTGTACATGAGTCTGCATTGCTATTTATTAAGGTTATACATGATAGTGCACTGTCGGACTTTGATACTACTTGCAAGAAATATTGATAATGGGATTTATAACTAGTAGCCTCATTCTTTACATGTCCTTATATAGTTTTCTATTTGCTGGGGTCGAGGTGGGAGGCATGTTCTTTACTCTGCACATGCTTCTGTCTTCATCACCCATATACTTGTCAAATTATATTTTTTGTTATGTATGAATTTAATAAAGGTTCTATTTTTATATACTACCACCTGTGAGGACTTTTTTGATCGTCTTTTTCTCCCTTTGATCGATACCATATAGCAGCAATGCAGTTCACATTTCATATATTCAATGTTTGCATACATCTTAGCGCTTACAGAGGCAGCTGTATTCTTTGTATATTATGAAGTCATGGGAGCTTGCACCTGTTCACACTTGCTTTATTCTGTTCGGAGGTGCTGGTCAGTTTTTTGTAGTAAACATTGAATTGTATTTAAAAGTACATAAGCAGTCAAATTCTAAAATGTCTGATATCAAAACATATTGCCCTGAACAAAAAAACATGTCTCATTCCCTAACAGTGGAGAGAGTAGAACGTCCGGCCAGCTAATTGGTGATGCATCTGTGATAAGGCCCCATGCACATTAGCCTAATGTTGGCTGAGCCCGCCAATGTGGACAAGTTTGGCCAAGGGTCCTTTGCATGTGGGGGAAGCGGCCGACTGATGGTAGGAAGAGATATCGATTGCACATGTCTGATTTCGGACTGCAGATCGCATTGTTCTCCCTGAGATAAGCTGCCGGCCGACGTATCAGCTGGTGACTTTCTCATACAGAACACAGGAGCACTCTGCCGAGAGAGTAGTCATATACGGTACAGACCAAAAGTTTGGACACACCTTCTCATTTAAAGATTTTTCTGTATTTTCATGACTTTGAAAATTGTACATTCACACTGAAGGCATCAAAACTATGAATTAACACATGTGGAATTATATACTTAACAAAAAAGTGTGAAACAACTGAAAATATGTCTTATATTCTAGGTTCTTCAAAGTAGCCACCTTTTGCTTTGATGACTGCTTTGCACACTATTGGCATTCTCTTGATGAGCTTCAAGAGGTCGTCACCGGAAATGGTTTTCACTTCACAGGTGTGCCCTGTCAGGTTTAATAAGTGGGATTTCTTGCATAATAAATGGGGTTGGGACCATCAGTTGTGTTGTGCAGAAGTCTGGTGGATACACAGCTGATAGTCCTACTGAATAGACTGTTAGCTGCTTTTTTCTTGCCATAATACAAATTCTAAGTAAAGAAAAACAAGTGGGCATTATTACTTTAAGAAATGAAGGTCAGTCGGTCCGAAAAATTGGGCAAACTTTGAATGTGTCCCCAAGTGCAGTTGCAAAAACCATCAAGCGCTACAAAGAAACTGGCTCACATGAGGACCGCCCCAGGAAAGGAAGACCAAGAGTCAACTCTGCTTCTGAGGATAAGTTTATCCGAGTCACCAGCCTCAGAAATCGCAGGTTAACAGCAGCTCAGATTAGAGACCAGGTCAATGCCACACAGAGTTCTAGCAGCAGACACATCTCTACAACAACTGTTAAGAGGAGACTTTGTGCAGCAGGTCTTCATGGTAAAATAGCTGCTAGGAAACCACTGCTAAGGACAGGCAACAAGCAGAAGAGACTTGTTTGGGCTAAAGAACACAAGGAATGGACATTAGACCAGTGGAAATCTGTGCTTTGGTCTGATGAGTCCAAATTTGAGATCTTTGGTTCCAACCACCGTGTCATTTTGCGACGCAGAAAAGGTGAACGGATGGACTCTACATGCCTGGTTCCCACCGTGAAGCATGGAGGAGGAGGTGTGATGGTGTGGGGGTGCTTTGCTGGTGACACTGTGGGGGATTTATTCAAAATTAAAGGCATACTGAACCAGCATGGCTACCACAGCATCTTGCAGCGGCATGCTATTCCATCTGGTTTGCGTTTAGTTGGACCATCATTTATTTTTCAACAGGACAATGACCCCAAACACACCTCCAGGCTGTGTAAGGGCTATTTGACCAAGGAGGAGAGTGATGGGGTGCTACGCCAGATGACCTGGCCTCCAAAGTCACCAGACCTGAACCCAATCGAGATGGTTTGGGGTGAGCTGGACCGCAGAGTGAAGGCAAAAGGGCCAACAAGTGATAAGCATCTCTAGGAACTCCTTCAAGATTGTTGGGAGACCATTTCTGGTGACTACCTCCTGAAGCTCATCAAGAGAATGCCAAGAGTGTGCAAAGCAGTCATCAAAGCAAAAGGTGGCTACTTTGAAGAACCTAGAATATAAGACATATTTTCAGTTGTTTCACACTTTTTTGTTAAGTATATAATTCCACATGTGTTAATTCATAGTTTTGATGCCTTCAGTGTGAATGTACAATTTTCATAGTCATGAAAATACAGAAAAATCTTTAAATGAGGTGTGTCTAAACTTTTGGTCTGTACTGTACATGGGCGACTCGGGCGAGATGGCTGTCGGCCGAACAATCGTGTATGGCCAGCTTTAGGATCAAAATAGTAGTAGAGAACAATGAGAATCACATCTGTTTGTAGATCCATTACGTTCGGACCACTGGGACCGGCACTGCTTAGTAGAACGGGGGATTTATATCACAGTCACAAAATTTAGCGGCCGGTCGACTGCCAAACTACAGATCTATTCATTCTCTATGGGGCCGCTACAATAAGCCAACGGCAGCACTCGACAGACCCAATAGGGAGCAGTCTGGTATGTGCACCGCCGTTCCATTCCGTCAAGAAGAGTTCCACTTTCCGCTGATCGGAGCGTCCCAACAGTTGGACACCACCGATCAGTGAACACAAGTTACCCCCCGAAAACCCCTGTAATGTGTCAAATAATGAACAAATAAAATACAAAAATAAACTGAGAAAAGTTTAATTCCCTTTACATTCATGTCAGACCATGTACAATCCCTGGTCAACATAAATGTTACTGCATATAGTTATATACATGAACTGAAAATGACAAAATAGGAATGGTAAGTAGTCTGTGCATTAAAAGGGAACCTGTCAGGAGATCCATGGCCGGACTACGGGGAGCATGGAATACAGGCAGCTAGGGTGGCACAGTTAGACCAGCCTTTCATATGCTGGTCTTAATCCCTAGACCACTGATTAAATTGTGCTAAAATTACTATGAAGTGCACACCTTTTAACGCCTTACTGACAAGGCCAGTTTTTGTACTTTCATTTTTTCTCCCCATCTTCCATGAGTCATAACTTTTTTCATATTTCCGCAGTTATAAAACAAAATGTAATTCCATAGTTTTTACAGTGTTTTCAGTGTGACCTGAAAACATGATTGTTCGGGTCAGAACGATTGTGACGATATTAAACTTTTGTAGTTCTATTTCTACTGGTTAAAAAATAACAGAACTTTCTTTAAAAAAAAAAAAAAAAAAAAAAAATTGGTTCATTATTTACAGGTTTTTTTTTCATTTTTCCGTCATTAATGGAACAGTATCAGGTTTAAGGTGTGGTTTTCAGCAGTATAATTTTGTGGCAATTCTGGCTTTTTTTTTTTTGCTTTACAGTGTTTTCCATACATAATTTTAATCTTGGCAGATAGGATATCTGTGGACTTGGGTGGCCAAGTTAGTGTGCCACCAGGATTGTGCCACTTACAGAGACAGACGGCGGAATTTAGGGGTTTAAACGCTGATCACTGCTGTTAGAGGCGGTGCTGCCTGTATAACACCAGCCAGACATTAGTGCATGGAGCGGGCTCAGCTCCTGGACCCTCCCTCTGGACCCTCCCTCTGGACCCTCCCTCTGGACCCTCCCTCTGGACCCTCCAGCACAGATCTCCTGACTAGTTCCCTTTAAACATACAGATTTACATTCAAGTAAGGCTCATGGACAGTGGATACGAATTATCTCATAGAAACCAAAGTGTAATAAATACATAGCGCAGGATAATAAAGTGATGGCAGGCTCCATAGGCATCTTTTTCTCACATATTTTAAAAAAATAAATAATCTTTTGGAGGGCAGGGCTGAAAATAAGATAAAGTGTCAACTCTGACGTTGCTCTTAAATACATTCTGGAATCGGTACAAAACGGCTTCAGTTAAAGTTAGTTTTCCTTAAATGTCTGTTAGGTATTTCTATGGCACTGACTTGAAGCGGCCAGGATCCCCCCATAATGCCCGCTTGTATAGCCACTCCTGTGACCACCGCCAAATCCGGGTCTACAGACGTATTTGGTTCTTTGTCAAAGTAGTCCCTGATAACTTGGCGTATGCGGGGTATGCGAGTGGAGCCCCCCACAAGGACAATTTCATCCACTTCATCCTTTTGGAGGTGTCCTTCCTTTAGCACTCGTTCAATTGGCACCAGAACCTTCTGGAAAAGGTCTTCGTTCAGGTGCTCAAAGAGCTTTCGTGAAATCTCAGCTTCAAAATGGACCAGCTCCATATTGCTGAGACCATGCTGCCGGTCCTCCGCACGCCTTGCGGCTTCCTCCATCGGTGGTACCTTTTTATTTTGCTTGTCCACTTTACTTGGTTGTCGTGTTGGCAATGTCAATGGCATACGGACCCAGGAGGAATTGTACAAGGTGAGGTTCAACTTGACGTCCTCCACGGACTGCCGGAGCCTGTGGATTTCTTCTTTTAGTGGAGGCAGTGACCCGTAAGTGGTATAAATACTGTCATATAAATACTGTAGAAGTCTCTGATTGAAGTCCTGTCCGCCGAGCTTATTGTTACCTGAAAGGATACAAGAAACTAGTAAAACCAAGGCCAAATGGACAGCGACCCTCTTTAACCTCTTCCCGCCATGGCTAGTTTTGATTCTTGAACTTGAGATTTTTTTTTCCTCCCCTTCTTCGAAGAGCAATAATTTTATTTTTACGTTGACATAGCTGTATGAGGGCTTGTTTTTTGCAAAGCAAGTAAAATTTCGACAGACTTTAATTTTACTTTATTATGTAACCAACAAAAAAAAAAATGGTTTAAAGTGTAGCAAGAGGATAAAAAAAAAAAAAAAAAAAAATACTAAATTATATATTTAAAAAAAGAGATAAAAATGATCTGGCAAATCAGTTTTACAAATCAGGATTACGATGATACCAAACACATATACATATATTTTTTTTAGTAGCTAACAACAACAAAGAAATTTATATAAAGTAAAAGAAAAAATTTGGTTAGTGTGGCCATCTTCCGAGACGAGTAACTTTATTTTTCCGTCAATGGAGCTTTATGACGACTTGTTAATGACAACTTGCAACAAATAAAACCCACTGGTATCGCCTTGTGGTACATGATGATTGGATCACTTTTACTGCATTTCTGGGGGGAGGTGCAGCAATTCTGGTATTGTAATTGTAATTTGCTTTACAGCATTTACCATAAGTGTTAAATAATTTTATGCTTTGATAGATCATATGTGGAGATACCAAATATGTATATTTTAATTTCTTTATTTTTGAGGTGGGTTGATTAAAAAAAAAATAAATAGAAAAAAAAGTTTCAGATTTTTTTTTTTGTCTCCCTAAAAGACTTAGCAACCCATCAGTATCCCACGATTGCGCTGCGGGGTTGCCAATGGGCTGACAGAGGGAGATTGCTATTGACAGCGGCAACTGAGAAATTAAAGTGCTGGGATCGGAGCCAGGTCCGGTCGCAGAATCAGCTCAGCTTTGTATAACAGCAGGCTTCTGTAGATGATGGCGTGGCTACAACTCCTGAGCACGTGCCGCCATTGCGTTGTTACTATATGCCCAATTGTGGGAAATCACATCCAATCTGGGCAAACAGTCAAGTTCATGTTTGGGAAAGGGTGAAATGGTCTCTGTTGGTATTAATGCACACACTGAACAATATTCGGGAAGAGGACGTGTTCAAAAGTGTGTATTGTATGTATTTGTACATGAAGAGCGCTGGTATGCCGTCTGTGTGATCCCTATAGGCTAATTAGTCTGACTAATTGGCTCTTGTCGTACTGTGGCCACAGCTGACAGAGGATCTTACCCGCCATGGATCTTGTTAGGAACATCCCTCCTTGCTTGTTCAGCAGGGAGACATCCAGCGTTCCGCCTCCCAAATCCACCACCAGGACATTGAACACGTCGGCCTTGTGTAGTCCGTAGGCCATGGCGGCTGCGGTGGGCTCATTGATGATCCTCAAAATATCTAGACCTGTAGTGTGGAGACACGGGTATTAGACGACACTCGCATCCTGATAAAATACATCAGTAACAAAAATGGACCAAAGCCACGATGGCAGGGAAGTGTCGGGTTTGTGATGTACCCTTGAGGTCATTCCCAAGAACCAGCAAGTTCAGGGAGTAGATCACTGCAATGAAGGGACAAGTCACCCTCAACTGTGGCAGTGATTTCTTTTTTTTTTTTTTAACTGAAGCTGCCATTTTTTTTTAAAGCAATAACGTCCTTTTTCCCCTCCTGTGTAGCCAAATGAGGCTTTGCATTTTTGTGAAATAAAATGTAATTGGATAAGTACAGCTTATTATGTCTCTCTGGGGGGAGCTTCATTAAAGAAGAAAGGCAATTTTTCCATTATTTTCCATCCCCCATTTTAAATTTTGCAAGGTTCGCCGTGCAGCATGAATCACTTTACCCTTACGATCACAACAATACCAAATTTATATATTGTTATATATATATATATATATATATATATATTTTTTTTTACTTTAAGACACACTTTTGATATCAATAAAAAAAAGTGTGTGAATCTCATAGTCCAGAATCAAATTTCAATGGTGGAGAACACTCACACCACGTCCTTCCCAATCACTGAGAAAACTGAGTAGCAACAGAGTTCTCTCCCCTCCTACCCGATACTGATCGGTGTGATCAGTGCGGGGCAGGAGAGGAAGCTACATGGACTCGTACATCACTACAGCAGCATGGACGCTGCAGGTCCTGAGTAGCTGAAAGACCTGCCTGGGAGGAACCTCAAAATGTGAACAGGCAACACCAATTATGTTTAGATTGTTTGTCTGCTTGTACATAGGTAGCCTATTTGACTCTTCGGCCTCATGCTTTGGTAGATGGTGGACAAGAGGTCATAGCTAGCCATCCGGTTGCCACAGCAAGGGATGTGCACCCCTTGCTCATGTTGCGGACAGCCGATGTGATGACAGAGGGAGCGCCCTCCCTCTGTCTAACCACCTAGACGCCACAGTCACTTCTGAACATGGGATTAAACTGTCAAAATAATATTTTTATTTAATTCCAGCTGTTACACCAGGAGTCTGGCTGTCAATCACTGCTAAGCTCCTGAGGTGCCAGCACAGACTACACCCCATCTATTCCAAGTTAAAAGGTTCTCCAGCACCTAAACATTGATCTCCAATCCTTAGAAAATTCCAATTGGGGTCCGACTTCCAGCACCTCAGTTGATCAGAAAGGCTAATAAATAAAATTGCCCTTCGGAACTTCCTAGATTTGCATTAATACCGCTCTGGACCACATACTGTATTTTTCGGACTATAAGACGCATTTCTTTCCTCCAAAATTTTGGAGGAAAGTGGGGGGTGCGTCTTATAGTCCAATATACATAAATTCTATGGCTGTGGGAGGTGGGGGATATGGGGGAAGCACCAGCGGTGGAGTAGCGGGGTACAGGAGGCAGCAGCCACCTGCTGCAGCCTACACTGTGCCTGTTACTAAAGAAAAAGAATATTCACTGCTCCCCACGCCCATGGGCACGGGGAGCAGTGAATATTAATTTTCCTTAACAGCCGGCACACTGTGCCTGTGTGGCACCCCAGGGGTCTGGTTGCCACAGTAATAGGAATATTACGTCTGAGAGCAAGTGGGAGGTTTCTCTGGTCAGGAGCCCTAAGCATGCAACACTGCCCGCCCAGACCTGGGAGGGGAGGAATCTGCCCTTATAAACTGGGTCTGGGGCGGGATTAGGTCAGTCAGAGTCTGGGAGTCAGAGCCTGGAGGGGGAAAGTTACAGCAGGAGCTCTGTAGGAGCTAGGAGCAGAAGACCGGGGGCTGGAAGCTAAGCAGAGATATAGCTCGCCCTGGCAGAAGAATCTGATAACCGGACACAGAAGTCCGAGGCTGTGGGGACTGATATCCGCCCAGCAGCAGAAACCAGCAGGGGATTCCAGGTCCTCTGGCCATAGAAGCCCGGAGGCTCAGTCACAAGGAAGGGACCAGCACCGCCATCCAGGAGCGGAGGCTAACAGAAGGCCCCAAGTCACCAGCCATACGGGTGAGCACCACACGGTATACTCAGGGATGTGGGCTACTTCTACCCGCTTACAGCAAGGTAGCCAGAAAGAGGGCAGATAGACGGGGAGGCCTACAACTCCACCTGGCCAGGGGAACTCCTGTTTGCTCGCAGACTGACCAGGCCCCTTATGCTAGCCAGTACTCCTGGGAGGGTCTGCCTTAATATCACCAGTAAAGACCCTGAACTGCACTGCAAAGACTCTGAGTCGTTCCTGCTCATCGCCGCACCAGCACTACTAGTGCTGGGACGCCCGCGCACCATCACGCCCATCATCCACATTCCCTGCCCTGAGGCCATACTCCTCCCGTGGGGAGTTATCCCATCTTTTGCTGCGCACACCACACCACACCAGCCTCAGCGGACTGCCTCGCAGCGGCGGTACACCCTGACCGCAATCCACGGGTGGCGTAGTCGGACAATTAACTTAAAACCCACAAAATACCGCCATTGGCCTGACCACCCTGAGCCACGGGACCGGGTCACCGCCACGGATACTAAAACCCCCAGAAGCCCGGTTCCGGGTGCCCCTCGGCCCAGGGGGCAAGTCACCTGCAGCACGGCTCCTGGTATGTTTGGCACCCTTCATCCTTGTATGTATGGCCCCCCTCATCCTGGTATGCTTGGCACCCCCTGATCCTGGTCGAGCTGCACAGAAAAAAAATAAACAATTATACTCACTTCCTCTCTCCTCCAGAGCTGTGTACCGCTCTGTGCCGGAATAGTCACTGCTCCCCACGCCGGGACTGCGTGCGTGAAGAGCAGTGACCATTCATTCTCCCTAATAGCACACACACTGTAGCCACAGCGCTACAGTCCAGGCGTAGGGAGCAGTGACTATTCCGGCACAGAGCGGGACACAGCACTGGTGGAGAGAGGAGGAGAGTATAATTGTTTATTCTTTTTCAGTGCAGCGCGACCAGGATCAGGGGGTGCCAAGCATACCAGGAAGAAGCATCAGGGGGGCCATACATACAGGAATGAAGGTGCCATACATACCAGGAAGAGGGATGAGGGGGGGTCATACATACATGGATGAAAAGTGCCATACATACCAAGAAGAGGGATGAGGGGGGCCATACATACATACAAAGATGAGGCATGAGGGGGGGCCATACATACAAAGATGAGGCATGAGGAGGGCCATACATACAAGGATGAGGCATCAGGAGGGCCATACATACAAGGATGAGGCATGAGGAGGGCCATACATACAAGGATGAGGCATGAATGGGGCCATACATACAAGGATGAGGCATGAGGAGGGCCATACATACAAGGATGAGGCATGAGGAGGGCCATACATACAAAGATGAGGCATGAGGGGGGCCATACATACAAAGATGAAGAGTGCCATACATACAAAGATGAAGAGTGCCATACATACAAAGATGAAGAGTGCCATACATACAAAGATGAAGAGTGCCATACATACAAAGATGAAGAGTGCCATACATACAAAGATGAAGAGTGCCATACATACAAAGATGAAGAGTGCCATACATACAAAGATGAAGAGTGCCATACATACCAGGAAGAGGAATGAAGGTGCCATACATACCAGGATGGGTGTGAGGGGGAAGGCCATACATACCAGGATGAAGGGTGCCATACATACCTGGAAGAGGGATGAAGGGGGCCAGGCATACCAGGATGGGGGATTGGGGTGCCATGCATATCAGGATGGGGATGAGGGCAACTTATAACAGGAAGGAGGGGGCCATATATACCAGGATGGGGGACATTACCCCTATAACAGTGTCAGCAGCAGACCCCCTCCCCCTTAACGGGGCATCATGACCACATTTTTTGCTTAAATTTTTTTTTTCCTATTTTCCTCCTTTAAAACCTAGGTGCGTCTTATTGTCCGATGCGTCTTATAGTCCGAAAAATACGGTACCTGCGAGATTAGCAGCCTTTACAGTGTAGTTACGCTGTCTTTCATCGAACTCTGCCGGCACTGAAATGACAGCTTTAGAGACGAGAAGACCCAGATACTCCTCCGCCATCTTCTTTAGCGTTAGAAGCAGCTGAGAGCCAATGTACTCCGGGGTCACTGTAAAGGTCTCGTTGGTTTTGATTGAATACACAGCTTCACCATTCTTGTAGAGAACCTGGAATAGAAGAGATCAGAATCAGCCCGGTCCACATAGTTCTCAATAGACATTTGGCCCAACAACCATTCAGATTTGGAGTCTGTAGATGAGGTTGTCCACTATTTTGGATACCACCTAGAAGCTTTGGACCACAATATGGCGTTACACATAATACTCAGGAACATACAGACGAATTTTACAATTATAAAATAACGCACATGTAGAGTTCTCCGTCACTGTAGTTACATGTTCTTCCTCAGCAGCTCTCACCTTGAACGGATACCTGTCACTTTCTTTTTCCAACTCCTCACGTGTAAACGTCTTTCCAATAAATCTTTTGGTATCGTAGATGGTGTTCTGTGGATTGGAGTCGGCGAGCTCCTGGCCTTCGTACCCGGTGTACACGTCATCTTCAGTGAAGGACACGATGCTCGGTATGCTCTGATGTCCACTGCTATCTGCGATGACTTTCACTTCTCCTGTGCCGGGATGAAAGACACCAACCGAGCAGTACGTCGTTCCAAGATCTATGCCAATCACCTTTGGAGTGGGCATGGGGAGATACTGCTGTGCCAGGTAACCCGCCAGGAGGAGAGTCAAGATAGCAGAACCTGGAAGAAGAAAGGGGAGAAATGGACAAGTTCATATGTCTGGCTGGATAATAGGAGCCTTCACCATGTAGTGTATACAGTGACATAACATAGAACAGGGAAACCTACAAAAGACACCCAGCCTCCCTCTTCTAGTAAGAGGTTAAAGGGGTTGTCTAGAACTATTATATTTTTTTTTTTTTACTATGAGCGTAAGAACTAATAGGCAGGTAGTGATTCAGCTGCTCCACACCAACCGAGCAGCTCTTCTTCTTCCAGGCTACTCTGACAAAGGGGCGCGACCGCCGACATCATGCTGATTTGCAGCCAACTCCCTGCAGTTAGGCAGCGGGATGACATCGGCAGTCAATCGGGATGACATCGGCAGTCAATCGGGGTGACATCGGCAGTCAGTCAATCGGGGTGACATCGGCAGTCAGTCAATCGGGGTGACATCGGCAGTCAGTCAATCGGGATGACATCGGCAGTCAGTCAATCGGGATGACATCGGCAGTCAGTCAATCGGGGTGACATCGGCAGTCAGTCAATCGGGGTGACATCGGCAGTCAATCGGGGTGACATCGGCAGTCAATCGGGGTGACATCGGCAGTCAGTCAATCGGGGTGACATCGGCAGTCAATCGGGGTGACATCGGCAGTCAATCGGGGTGACATCGGCAGTCAATCGGGGTGACATCGGCAGTCACGCCCCGTCAGCAGAGTGGAGGAGAAGCCGCTGCTCTGTCTATGTGATGTCAGTGGGGGCCAATGAATCACCGTCAGGAGCGGCCAGCGATTACTCTGTGCTGGCAGACATCGGAGCCAGGCACAAAACATTCAAGTAGGTAGCAACTACATTTCAGTAAGTTTCTAGGCCAGTTGTAAAAAAACATACACAATCCTGAATAACCCCTTCAGCAATGGAAAATATGCCCATAGTTGTGCACAAGATAAATACAAGAAATGCCACAACTCAGCTTTCCCAAGATCAGTCATAACGAAGAAACTGGTAACTCTGATGGTAATCAGTCATCCCACAAGGCCGGTCATACAAACCTTTGTATTAACTGTGGAGGTGACATCAGAGAGCAGGAGAGCGGGTTTTGTACAATGTGCATTCATTCTGCAGGTTACATTGTACGGGTCCCTACTGGGACATCTATAGGACTGGCTCATAGTGGGAGGTCCTGAGTGTCGGCATTTCCCCTTCTATGACATCCATATGCTCTATAGGCCACATGGACAGAAGACCAGCCGCCATCATCAGGGACCTGCAGCTCTCAGCTCGTCGAGTCCATACCATTGAGATGAATCTAACTATTTTAAGTTACACAGGCCGACAAGATGCAGAATGGTTGTGGTTGGTCCTAGTCCTTTTGGTAGGTATTGTGCCGGTCTGTACAGCTGCACCCCTAATTATCCTGCATCATTCACTCGCAGTACAGGCAGGGCATGCTGGGAGTTGTAGTTTTACAACATATGGAAAGTCACAGATTGCAGTTCATTGTGCTCGAGTGTGACGTACTAAAGTCTCCTCCACATGACTGATGGTCTGAGGCTTTACTGCGACAGATAATCATGGGGCCCACAAAAAAAAACATCACTGCCAGTGACTGCAATGACATCACAGAACTGATCCATCACAGTCGCCCCATACCAGTTAGTGTACCAATGTCAGTATTGATTACTAAGTCTCGTCCACACAAGATGGAAGAGTCTGTAATAAATCTGCCAGCGGACGTCACCCTCGACCCAAAGAGAATCTGCTGTAAATCTGCCAGCGGACGTCACCGCCGACCCAAGGAGAATCTGCAGCAAATCTGCCAGCGGACGTCACCGCCGACCCAAGGAGAATCTGCAGCAAATCTGCCAGCAGACGTCACCCTCGACCCAAAGAGAATCTGCTGTAAATCTGCCAGCGGACGTCACCGCCGACCCAAGGAGAATCTGTAGTAAATCTGCCAGTGGACGTCACCGCCGACCCAAGGAGAATCTGTAGTAAATCTGCCAGTGGACGTCACCAACGACCCAAAGAGGATCTGCAGCAAATCTGCCAGCGGACGTCACCGCCGACCCAAGGAGAATCTGCAGCAAATCTGCCAGCAGACGTCACCCTCGACCCAAAGAGAATCTGCTGTAAATCTGCAAGCGGACGTCACCGCCGACCCAAGGAGAATCTGCAGCAAATCTGCCAGCGGACGTCACTGCCGACCCAAGGAGAATCTGCTGTAAATCTGCCAGCGGACATCACCGCCGACCCAAGGAGAATCTGCTGTAAATCTGCCAGCGGACGTCACCGTCGATCCAAGGAGAATCTGCTGTAAATCTGCCAGCGGACGTCACCGCCGACCCAAAGAGGATCTGCAGCAAATCTGCCAGCGGATGTCACCCCCGACCCAAAGAGGATCTGCAGCAAATCTGCCAGCGGACGTCACCGCCGACCCAAGGAGAATCTGCTGTAAATCTGCCAGCGGACGTCACCGCCGACCCAAAGAGGATCTGCAGCAGGTCAGCGTTCCACATGCAGATCGCTCTTCCACCAAGTTTACTTGTGGAAATTCAGTGAAAAAAAAAGGTTTTCCTCACAAATCCAAGGCAAAACCACTCACACCTCATGTGGATTTGTTGTTGGAAATATCTCAAAGAGTATAAAAAGGTGAAAATCTGCGACAGGATCTGACCTGCTGAAAATCTGTCAATTCCGAAGTGAGAGATCTGTAAGACCTCATTCACACGTGATGGGCTGCAGAGTCTCCGCCTGAACAATCAGCACAGATCGCGCCCCGTGCGAGCGTACAGACAGGGGGAAAGGCTGCGGATTGTTCACACACAGGACGTCCGTGTAGTAAATCACCAGCTATGTGGACGTCTCCTGCACGCTGCATAGAAAACCAATTCCATGTGGACGCAGCAGGAACGGGATGAAATCTGAGGTAAAAATACAGCAAAAAAACAAACAAATTGACACACTGAAGATTTTCAAACTTGTCCCGTGCGCTAGTTTCCATGTAAAACTCATTCCCATAGCGCCCGGAGGGTTCTGTAATGAGCTGAAGCTCACGTGTCTCTGACGTCACACACCACCGCCACGTGTCTAATGCTAACGAGTCACATGACAGAGAAAACAGTCACCTGACCAAAGTCTCAAGTGGATGAACTGTCCATTCCAACCAATCAGATTCCAGCAGTCATCCCTCAGCGGTACAGCCAATCAGATTCCAGCAGTCATCCCTCAGCGGTACAGCCAATCAGATTCCAGCAGTCATCCCTCAGCGGTACAGCCAATCAGATTCCAGCAGTCATCCCTCAGCGGTACAGCCAATCAGATTCCAGCTGTCATCTATGAGGTACAACTAATCAGATTCCATCTTCCATCTCTCAGCGGTACAGCCAATCAGATTCCAGCAGTCATCTCTCTAAAATGTTTTTATACAAATGCACAAAGCATGGGCAACAAACAAGGAGAATTGGAACTACTAACGCAGGAAAAGAAATATGATGTCATTGGAATCACTGAAACTTGGTGGGACGATACACATGATTGGAATAAAAGGCTAAAAGGATACAACTTATTTGCAAGAAACAGACTTGATAAACGAGGAGGAGGTGTCGCATTGTATGTTAGAAAAGCGTATATCTGCACAGAGATTGAAGCTTCAGAGACTGGGAGTTCTGTGGAAACTGTTTGGGTAAGAATACAAGGAGAGAACAACGGAAAGGACACCATTGTAGGCATTTACTACAGGCCACCTGGGCAAGCTGAAGATATGGATGAACTCTTTATGTATCAAATGACCAAGTTCTCCAAAAAATATGACGTAGTGGTCATGGGAGATTTCAACTATCCAGACATTTGTTGGGAATCTCTCTCAAGTAAAACTAACAGGTCAAGCAAATTCTTATCCTCTCTTGCTCACAACTTTATCTTCCAAAAGGTAGGGGAGAAAACAAGGGGATCTGCTACTTTGGATCTAATCCTTATAAACAGGGAGGAAATGGTTGAGGAGGTAAAGGTGGCTGGGACCCTAGGAGGCAGCGATCATGCTATTATAGAATTTTGGATAACTAGAGGAGGAAGACATGTGAAGACTCAAACTTCAAGGTTAGATTTTAGAAAGGCAGATTTTAAGAGACTCAGAAAGAGAATAGGAGGGATCCAATGGCTGGATGTCCTTAAGGACAAAAATGTCCAGGAAGGATGGGAAATTTTTAAAAATGAGATTCTCAAAGCACAATCGTTAACAATCCCGAAAAGTAGGAAGAATGGGAAGCATTTAAGGAAACCAGGATGGATGAACACAGAACTTAAACACATGCTAAAAAGAAAGAAAGAAATGTTTATTAAATGGAAAGAGGGAGGCATATCTAAAGAAGATTATAATGCAGTCTGCAGATCCTGCAGGGCATGTATCAGGTTAGCTAAAGCTGACAATGAATTAAGGCTTGCAAGAGATGTCAAAAGCAATAAAAAAGGATTTTGGGGGTATGTCAAAAGTAAAAGAAAAGTCAAAGATGCTATAGGATTTTTACAGGATGAAAATGGAGAAATGGTAAGAGAGGATGTTGAGAAGGCCGAACTTTTTAATTCCTATTTTGCATCTGTTTTCTCTCAGAAAGAAAATGTAACATCAACTGATCTTCACTGTCCTTTTAAAGGAATAGAAGAATCCAAGTTATCTGTAAACAGAAAGATTGTGAGGGAATATTTAGCTAACATAAATGAGTTCAAGTCTCCAGGTCCAGATGAATTACACCCCAGAGTACTGAAGGAGATCGTAGAAGAAATTTTAGAACCACTCTCCATAATCTTTGAAAATTCTTGGAGAACAGGAGAAGTCCCAGAAGACTGGAGAAGAGCAAATGTTGTTCCTATCTTCAAAAAGGGGAAGAAGGTGGACCCAGGGAACTATAGGCCGGTGAGTCTGACTTCTATACCAGGAAAGATCTTTGAACAAATTATTAAACAACATGTATGTAAGTACCTGGATAAGAATGAAGTGATTAACCAGAGTCAGCATGGGTTTATAACTAACAAGTCATGTCAGACTTACTTAATTTCCTTCTATGACAGAATCACTCACTGGGTGGATCAGGGAAATGCTGTAGATATAGTATATCTTGACTTCAGCAAAGCATTTGACAAAGTATCTCACACCATCCTTATTGAAAAAATGACCAAGTATGCAATGGACCAGGCAACTGTTAGGTGGATTCATAACTGGCTTAGTGATCGGACTCAAAGGGTGGTTGTAAATGGCTTCACATCCAGCTGGATGTCTCAAGTGGGGTACCACAGGGCTCCGTCCTGGGACCTGTATTGTTCAACATCTTTATCAATGATTTAGATGAAGGAATTGAGGGTAAACTGATTAAATTTGCTGATGACACAAAGCTAGGAGGGATAGCTAATACTAGAGAAGAGAGAGAGAGGATTCAAAAAGACCTAAATAAACTGGAGCAGTGGGCAGCAACCAACAGAATGGTTTTTAACAGGGAAAAATGCAAAGTACTACATCTGGGCAATAAAAATGAAAAAAGCATATACAGAATGGGAGGAATAGAGCTAAGCAACAGTACATGTGAAAAAGACTTAGGTATACTAATAGATCATAGACTGAACATGAGTCAACAGTGTGATGCAGCAGCAAAAAAGGCAAATACAATTCTGGGATGTATTAACAGAAGCATACAGTCTAGATCACGTGAAGTCATTATCGGTCTTTACTCCTCTTTGGTCAGACCTCATCTGGAATACTGTGTACAGTTTTGGGCACCACATTTTAAAAAAGACATAGACAAACTGGAGCAAGTTCAGAGAAGAGGGACCAGAATGGTGACTGGTCTGCAAACCATGTCCTATGAGGAACGGTTGCAGGATTTGGGAATGTTTAGCTTGCAAAAAAGAAGACTGAGAGGAGACTTAATAGCTGTCTACAAATATGTCAAGGGCTGTCACATTGTAGAAGGATCATCTTTATTCTCATTTGCACAAGGAAAGACTAGAAGCAATGGGATGAAACTAAATGGGAGGAGACACAGATTAGATATTAGAAAAAACTTTTTGACAGTTAGGGTGATTAATGAGTGGAACAGGCTGCCACGAGAGGTGGTGAGTTCCCCTTCAATGGACGTCTTCAAACAGAGGCTGGACAGACATCTGTCTGAGATGATCTAGTGAATCCTGCTTTGAGCAGGGGGTTGGACCAGATGACCCAGGAGGTCCCCTCCAACTCTACCATTCTATGATTCTATGATTCTCAGCGGTACAGGCAATCAGATTCCAGCAGTCATCTCTCAGCGGTACGGGCAATCAGATTCCAGCAGTCATCTCTCAGCGGTACAGCCAATCAGATTCCAGCTGTCATCTCTCAGCGGTACAGCCAATCAGATTCCAGCTGTCATCTCTCAGCGGTACAGCCAATCAGATTCCAGCAGTCATCAGTACAACCAATCAGATTCCAGCAGTCATCCCTCAGCGGTACAGCCAATCAGATTCCAGCTGTCATCTATGAGGTACAACTAATCAGATTCCATCTTCCATCTCTCAGCGGTAAAGCCAATCAGAATCCAGCTCTCATCAGTACAACCAATCAGATTGCAGCAGTCATCTCTCAGCGGTACAGCCAATCAGATTGCAGCAGTCATCACTCAGCGGTACAGCCAATCAGATTGCAGCAGTTATCACTTAGCGGTACAGCCAATCAGATTGCAGCAGTCATCACTCAGCGGTACAGCCAATCAGATTGCAGCAGTTATCACTCAGCGGTACAGCCAATCAGATTGCAGCAGTCATCTCTCAGCGGTACAGCCAATCAGATTCCAGCAGTCATCTCTCAGCGGTACAGCCAATCAGATTCCAGCTGTCATCTCGCAGCTGTACAGCCAGATTCCAGCTGTCATCTCGCAGCTGTACAGCCAATCAGATTCCAGCTGTCATCTCTCAGCTGTACAGCCAATCAGATTCCAGCTGTCATCTCTCAGCTGTACAGCCAATCAGATTCCAGCTGTCATCTCTCAGCTGTACAGCCAATCAGATTCCAGCTGTCATCTCTCAGCTGTACAGCCAATCAGATTCCAGCTGTCATCTCTCAGCGGTACAGCCAATCAGATTCCAGCAGTCATCAGTACAACCAATCAGATTCCAGCAGTCATCCCTCAGCGGTACAGCCAATCAGATTCCAGCTGTCATCTATGAGGTACAACTAATCAGATTCCATCTTCCATCTCTCAGCGGTAAAGCCAATCAGAATCCAGCTCTCATCAGTACAACCAATCAGATTGCAGCAGTCATCTCTCAGCGGTACAGCCAATCAGATTGCAGCAGTCATCACTCAGCGGTACAGCCAATCAGATTGCAGCAGTTATCACTTAGCGGTACAGCCAATCAGATTGCAGCAGTCATCACTCAGCGGTACAGCCAATCAGATTGCAGCAGTTATCACTCAGCGGTACAGCCAATCAGATTGCAGCAGTCATCTCTCAGCGGTACAGCCAATCAGATTCCAGCAGTCATCTCTCAGCGGTACAGCCAATCAGATTCCAGCTGTCATCTCGCAGCTGTACAGCCAATCAGATTCCAGCTGTCATCTCGCAGCTGTACAGCCAATCAGATTCCAGCTGTCATCTCTCAGCTGTACAGCCAATCAGATTCCAGCTGTCATCTCTCAGCTGTACAGCCAATCAGATTCCAGCTGTCATCTCTCAGCTGTACAGCCAATCAGATTCCAGCTGTCATCTCTCAGCTGTACAGCCAATCAGATTCCAGCTGTCATCTCTCAGCTGTACAGCCAATCAGATTCCAGCTGTCATCTCTCAGCTGTACAGCCAATCAGATTCCAGCTGTCATCTCTCAGCTGTACAGCCAATCAGATTCCAGCTGTCATCTCTCAGCTGTACAGCCAATCAGATTCCAGCTGTCATCTCTCAGCAGTAAAGCCAATCAGAATCCAGCTCTCATCAGTACAACCAATCAAATTCCAGCTGTCATCTCTCAGAAGCACAGCCAATCAGAGTCCAGCTGTCAGCTCTCAGAGGTAAAACCAATCAGATTTCAGAGCTCATCTTTTACAGATCCTTTGTGAAATGAAAGCTGATAGCTCATTGGATGCTGAGGACAACCACTCTACCTAGGTTTTGCTAAGCTTCCCCTTCTCTGCCTGTGGTACGTTCCTCCATTCTGTGTCATCATATGTACAGCTGCGACCTGTAGTTCAGCTTCTCCCCGCATTGTCATCCTCCGCAATCACTCACCCAGTATCGTCATTTCCCCGGCCATGGTCCCGGTGTCCGCAGATACCTGTCGGCGCTCACTTCCTGCGCTGATGCTCAGTGATGACTGTACCTTATTACACACACAGCCGCCAGCCGCGCTGCATGCTGGGGCCTCTTCAGTACTGCGCGTCGACAGGGACCGGCATTTCTATACGCATGCGCAGTGTGGAGTGTACGGAGCCGCGCGCGTATAGGTGGGCGGGGTTACAGGGGTAAATCCCGCCTCTGTAGCTCTGACGTCAGTGAGGCTGAGCGTCCTGTCTCCTTGGAAACTCAGGCAAAATTTTCGGCTTGGACTTCTCAGTGAGGTATTACTAGAGAGAAAACCGGCTCTTACTGTCTGCACACAAGCTCATCGGCAGCCATTTTATTGTAGCCCTAATATATACAACAATAGAGGTAAGTAATACAGCAAATGGTAAGTGTGTGTTTATCAGGCAGGTCTGCTCCATAATCACCTGGAAAAGCGCTCAACACTGGAGAAAGACGTAAATGTAAGTCCTGCAGGAGAAAGGACCAAGAAGCCATTTTACTTAAGAAATATCTTTTCAGACTATATACACTTTGGACTGTCTTGAATTTTAGACTTCATAGATTTTAAAGGGAGTGTGTCATATGTGTCATGGGAAATTACCCAGTGTTTAAATCAGGTTTTTGTGTTACATGTGTTTGAAAAAATTGCAATTTTTTTTTTCATAGCATGATCTTTATTAAAAAAAAACAAAAAAAAAACTAGTAATCTTGCAATTCTCACACTGGCCACTGGGGCTTTTTTAGACTCGCACTTCCTGTCCTTTCAAGAAGAGTTTTCAGCAGTTTCATTATCATCAGAGGCAGGATTATAACGACAGGTAACCCTTCTGTACCCAGCGGATAACACAGGACGCACCAATCACAGGAGACGATGTCACAGCTCACCTGCTTCCACTCCCTTCACAATCACCTTTGCACACACTCATTAGACACTTCAGTACATACCATTGTGGCTAATGTACGTGTATTATTTCCTGAAACAAAAAGAAGTTTAGAGTCTAGAAATAATCCAAGTGACCAGTGTGAAAATGGCAAGATTTCTATTTATTATAAAGATTGTGATATATAAAAATGCTAAAATATGTAAAAAAAAAAAAAAATCTGATGTGAACAATAGGTAATATTCTAATGATAGCTTCCCTTTATGGCATGATTTACATGAACACCACCCAAAAGTGTGTGTGCCCAGGACAGTCCTGGTGTGAGCCTTTACCCAATGCTGGGACGGGTAAGAATGCAACTAAAGCAATGACATAAACAAATCCGGAAATATATAAGAATATGAAGAAGCCAACAAGGTAGCTGTCTTTATTGTCACGTCCGGTTCACTGAGCATCTAGAATAGATAAATACACCACAGTATATACTATGTGTCTTGACACCGTATACACTGTATGTATACAGCCTCCAAACAAATAGTATATACAATACCTAGGTATCTAGAGCACACAGCATCCAGATATGTAGTGTGTACACACAGGCTTGGACTGGCCCTCAGGGGAATCCTCCGGTGGGCCACCACCCTCTTATATGAGCAGTACTTGGCACAATATACTTGGATCACTATCTAGACAAAGGCAGCATCTTATTCATCTAACAATCTACCCAGTTCATTGTTATATACATTTGTGATTGAGGATAATGTCACATTTGCATGTAGCTGAAAAGTGGGGCCCTGGAGCTGGTTACCGGTGGGCCCTTGTCACCTCAGTCCGACACAAATCATGCTCGACAATTCTGAAGGATCGGGAGTGCGTTGCTTATAAATAAGCCGCTTTTAGAGGAGACATTTTGGTGGGCACTCAGCGAATAGTCAGGGTGCCGGCTGACCTGCGCGTTCTCCCAGTCAATACTCCTGAAGAGAATCAACCGCACTCACAGCCCAAAAAATTTTTTTGTGATGCTGAAATCTTTATTCGTGCATGAAACAGGATAATGTGACAGGTAAAGGGACATGCGCTACTGATATTGAAGACCCCCCTTTTTTTTCTCCTGTAGGGTAAGGCCAGTCGTAGTGTCCACAGCTGACGTGACCACGATGTGGCAAAGAAAGGCCCATTATATGGATTTACTTCTGTTAAAGACCATTTGGTTTTGTGGCTATCGGGGCATCATCTGTCGGTGGAGAGTCGGGGGTCCCCATATACAATAGACTGTGGGGCGAACCCATCGATATCGACAGGTTTGGCCGCAGTTAGTCTAATGTATATGGGGCCTTTACAATAAACATAAACAATGTCATGTGACTGCTGGGGGCACAGCGCTGCAAATGGAGGAACAATACCATTAGGTATACCAAACTTTTATTTTATGAGGGACAAGGGAGCTATTTATAAGGGGTTATCTAGTAGTGCACACCCTATTTCCTGCAGCTTCCTCCAGCCCAGTATACCCCCTCAGCACTCATCAGTTCCCCTGTATGTGAATATGCACAGACATAGGGAGAGACCTGTCAATGTATGGGAGTGTGGCGGGGAGAAACTGCTGGGGACCGGCCTTTGACTAGTCAGCAGAAACACATGCGTCCCGATTCATGAAGACCGGAATTAGTCATACCAGTCTTGATGAGGATTCAAGACGCTCCTGATTCATTAAGAAGCGCTCACGTCTTAATGAATCTGGCGCGTCTGATGAGTGGTGTGCGCCTTCGTATATGCCTCGCCACTAATCTTATTCCAGTCATGGATTGGAGTAAGATTTGTAGTGTTAGGAACAAAGACGCCGATTATCATAAATTTGACAAGCCAAGCGGGTGGTCGCCACTGCCCACTTTGTCAGAGGTTGGCGGAAATGGTGTTAAAACGGCAAAAGTCGACAAATTTTTGCACCAAAATTTTACAACTTTTCTAACATTTTTAGACCAGGATTTTGCCGACTTTGATGAATTGGGGCCAATGTCTTCGGCCTGCTTTTCTATGTATGTTTTTTCTGTTATGCTGCAGCATTTCAGAGTAATACATACATGGCTGCAGCAGCCGGTGTCAGATTCTTTCTGCCCATATTTTGTTACAGGTGTCACAGGTCTGATGGTTGTCTGACCACCTAGTTTCTCAATGGACTTCACAAGCAGGGGCAGGGGAGCTCATGAGCTCAGAGGATGTATACTAGGGAAGAGTAAGTGCAGGATGCAGGAACAAGATATGCAATACATTCTCTGTACTGATACTGTCTGGCGTCTGACCTGTACGCCATTTTTCAGGAGTACCAAGCTGTACTTTGCTGAGCCTGGGGCTGAGCTTACCAGGACTTGCCTGGGACCTCAACCTAACTGAGATGGTGTAGGATGAGTTGGTTGCCAACAACTGCTCGGGACCTCTGGGAACTCCTTCATGACTGTTGGAAGCCAATCCAGGTGACGACCTGATGAAGCTGCAGGAGAGAATGTCAAAGCTGTCATCAGAGTAAAAGAGGGGTACTCTGATCAATCTGAGGTATAACACATATTCTGGTTTATTTCACTTGTGCTTCTCCCTCCTTGATTCCTTACAGTGGGTGAAATAAGTATTGAACACGTCATCAGTTTTCTAAGTAAATCTATTTATAAAGCTGCTATTGACATGAAATTCTCACCAGATGTCGGTAACAATCCACACAGGCAAAGAAATCACCATAGGTGTCCATAAAGTAAGTTATGTGTAATAATGAGAAATGACAGAGGGAAAATGGATTGAACACGTTTACTGAAATGTATTTAATACTTTGTACAAAAGCCTTTGTTGGTGATGAAAACTTCAAGATGCCTCCTGTATGGAGAAACTAGTTGCATGCATTGCTCAGGTGTGATTTTGGCCCATTCTTCCACATTAATACTCTTCAAAGCCTGAAGTTTCCATGGGCTTCTGCAATGAACTCTGAGCTTTAGTTCCTTCCATAAATTTTCTATTGGATTCAGGTCAGGTGATTGGCTGGGCCATTCCAGCAGCTTTATTTTCTTTCTCTGAAACTATGTGAGAGGTTACTTGGCTGTGTGTTTGGGATCATTGTCTTGCTGAAATGTCCATTCTCGTTTCATCTTCATCATCCTGGTTGATGGCAACAGATTTTTATAAAGAATGTCTTGGTACATTTGTCCATTCATCCTTCCTTTAATGACATTAAGTTTGCCAGTGCGTATGCTAAAAAACAGCCCCACACCATGATGTTTCCACCTGCAAACTTCACTGTTGGTATGGTGTTTTCGGGTGATGTGCATTGCCTTTTGGCCTCAAAACATGGTATGTGTTATGGCATCCAAAGAGTTAAATTTTGGTCTCATCTGACCAGACTATATTTTCCAAGTATTTCACTGGCTTGTCTAAATGTTGAGCAAATTTTAAATGCACTTGAACATGCTTTTGTTCAATTTTGACACTAGCTGAAGCTGGCTAGTCAAGAGGTCCGGGGTCAGATCCCAAAAGAGCTCATCATAAACAAAGGGGTAAGGCAAAGGCATAGTCCAGTCACAGTCTGAAGTCAGAATTCCAGAAAGGTAGCGGATGAAGACAAAGGGGCTAGGCAAATGGATATTAGAGGCTAGGTCCAAGGTCAGGCAGCAATAGATCAGAGACAGAACACTGAAGAACAAGGCCAACATGTACCACTGAGCTAAGGCTACAACTGGCAGTAATCAAAGACAGCCAGCCAGCTAAATAGCCAGAGAATCACTCAGAACAGAAGACACCTGAAGGAAACCCAGCATGCCTCGGCCCTGATTGGGCAACTGGGCTGTCTATCACAACACTGACAGCTCAGCACATCCTTGCCCCAGATTGGACTGCCGAGCTGCCACTCACCACACTGAGTGGAGGAATCATAACCGCAATGGAGTCTGGCGTGGTGAGCGTGCATACAGGCCATGGAGGTTGCGTGGTGAGCGTTCATACAGGCCATGGAGGTTGCGTGGTGAGCGTGCATACAGGCCATGGAGGTTGTGTGGTGAGTGTGCATACAGGCCATTGAATTTGCGTGGTGAGCGTGCATACAGGCCATGGAGGTTGCATGGTGAGCGTGCATACAGGCCATGGAGGTTGCGTGGTGAATGTGCATACAGGCCATGGAGGTTGCAAGGTGAGCGTGCATACAGGCCATGGAGTTCAAGTGCATTACTTATTTTTCTTTGAAACAATTGTACCTGCTGATTCCTGGTATTTCTGTAGCTCTCCACAGGAGATCCTTGACTCTTTGACAACTCTTCTGATTCTTTTCGCTCCTCTGTCTGAAATCTTGCGGTGAGCACCTGGTCGTGGCCGGTTTACAATGAAATTACAGTATAGACCAAAAGTTTAGACACACCTTCTCATTTAAAGATTTTTCTGTATTTTCATGACTTTGAAAATTGTACATTCACACTGAAGGCATCAAAACTATGAATTAACACATGTGGAATTATATACTTAACAAAAAAGTGTGAAACAACTGAAAATATGTCTTATATTCTAGGTTCTTCAAAGTAGCCACCTTTTGCTTTGATGACTGCTTTGCACACGCTTGGCATTCTCTTGATGAGTTTCAAGAGGTAGTCACCGGAAATGGTCTTACAACAATCTTGAAGGAGTTCCCAGGGATGCTTAGCACTTGTTGGCCCTTTTGCTTCACTCTGCGGTCCAGCTCACCCCAAACCATCTCGACTGGGTTCAGGTCTGGTGACTGTGGAGGCCAGGTCATCTGGTGTAGCCCCCCATCACTCTCCTGCTTGGTCAAATAGCCCTTACACAGCCTGGAGGTGTGTTTGGGGTCATTGTCCTGTTGAAAAATAAATGATGGTCCAACTAAACGGAAACCGGATTGAATAGCATGCCGCTGCAAGATGCTGTGGTAGCCATGCTGGTTCAGTATGCCTTCAATTTTGAATAAATCCCCAACAGTGTCACCAGCAAAGCACCCCCACACCATCACACCTCCTCCTCCATGCTTCACGGTGGGAACCAGGCATGTAGAGTCCATGTGTTCACCTTTTCTGCGTCGCAAAATGACACGGTGGTTGGAACCAAAGATCTCAAATTTGGACTCATCAGACCAAAGCACAGATTTCCACTGGTCTAATGTCCATTCCTTGTGTTCTTTAGCCCAAACAAGTCTCTTCTGCTTGTTGCCTGTCCTTAGCAGTGGTTTCCTAGCAGCTATTTTACCATGAAGACCTGCTGCACAAAGTCTCCTCTTAACAGTTGTTGTAGAGATGTGTCTGCTGCTAGAACTCTGTGTGGCATTGACCTGGTCTCTAATCTGAGCTGCTGTTAACCTGCGATTTCTGAGGCTGGTGACTCAGATAAACTTATCCTCAGAAGCAGAGGTGACTCTTGGTCTTCCTTTCCTGGGGCGGTCCTCATGTGAGCCAGTTTCTTTGTAGCGCTTGATGGTTTTTGCAACTGCACTTGGGGACACTTTCTAAGTTTGCCCAATTTTTCGCACTGACTGACCTTCATTTCTTAAAGTAATGATGGCCACTCATTTTTCTTTACTTAGCTGCTTTTTTCTTGCCATAATACAAATTCTAACAGTCTATTCATTGGGACTATCAGCTGTGTATCCACCAGACTTCTGCACAACACAACTGATGGTCCCAACCCCATTTATAAGGCAAGAAGTCCCACTTATTAAACCTGACAGGGCACACCTGTGAAGTGAAAACCATTTCCAGTGACTACCTCTTGAAGCTCATCAAGAGAATGCCAAGAGTGTGCAAAGCAGTCATTAAAGCAAAAGGTGGCTACTTTGAAGAACCTAGAATATAAGAGATATTTTCAGTTGTTTCACACTTTTTTGTTAAGTATATAATTCCACATGTGCTAATTCATAGTTTTGATGCCTTCAGTGTGAATGTACAATTTTCATAGTCATGAAAATGCAGAAAAATCTTTAAATGAGAAGGTGTGTCCAAACTTTTGGTCTGTACGGTATGTTTTTTCACCTTTTGGATTATCACCCAGTGATCACTGGAACCTTCAGTAGTTTAGAAATTCTTCTGTAACCAATGCCATCAGTATGTTTTGCAACAATAAGGTTGCAAAGGTTTTGAGACAGCTCTCTGGTTTTACCCATCATGAGATGTTTCTTGTATTGGCACCTTGGTAATGAGACACCTTTTTATAGGCCATCAGTTGAACCAAAACCTACAAGTAGACGGAAGTCAAAAAGCCATCAAGATCTAGAAAATTAATTCAATCTTTATTAACATTAATGAATAAAAGCACTTAAAAAAGGGGAATAACTAGCAGACAGAACAATCCAACTGCTGATCATATCACGTTGCTCCACTAGGGGGAGCTATAGTGACGTCCCAAAGGAAAAAGGATTCAGGATTCCTTATTAAGGTAAATGCATACATATATCAAAGTTAATCTAACCCGGTGAAGTACATAAAGTGCTGATGTGCTAAATATCCAAAGGGAATATATACCAAGTAGACAAATAAGTATATTGCATACACGCTATGGCCTAGAAAAATATATAAGGTGTCGCTGTGCTTAGTACAAGGATATAACCTGAGAATCACAGTGGATGCATGAATTTATTGCACAGACACCTATGGCTTTACCAAGTGTGAAGTGCAGCTGTGCTTATAAGCTGACCCTATTTGAGTTCACCAGCAAACCCTTAATAAATACATAAAGTCAGATTACAATAGGTGTTATATCCCATTAATCAGAAAGTTTGCAGCTCTCTACTAGGAACTCATAGGATTCAGTGAAAATTTCAAAATACAAGGTGGCTAAATAGCCTAACACTATGTCAGAAAATACCTGAGTATGGTGATATCATAGTATATAGGGACATCTGCAAAGTATGCAGATGGAAGAGACACACAGCAGATATCCTAGTTAAATCACTGGAATTAGAAGCAGTATGAATGGGAGTAAACAATATGACCTGAGCGATGGTGTATCCCCAACGCGCGTTTCGCGGTAGCTTCTTCCGGGGGGCGTGTCTGAATAATCAGTTGAACCAGCTGATATTATTTTTCATTAAGTGGCAGGATTGCTTTCTAATCACTGATAAATTTTTCAGATGGTGTCATGACTTTCCATGGCTTTTTGCACCTCTCTTTCGTCATGTGTTCAATACTTTTTCCTGTGTCATTTCTCATTATTACACATAACTTAATTTATGGACATCTATGGTTTGATTTCTTTGCCTGTGTGGATTGGATGGGCTGTTACCATCATCTGGTGAGAATTTCATGTCAACAGCACCTTTAGAAATATATTTACTTAAAAATTGGTGACGTTTTCAATACTCACCTGCTATATGTTTCCCTTCTTGGTTTTGCTGCCTTCAGTCTGATTCTACATGCCAATAAGATCAAGGAAGACCAGTACATGAGCAGGTGTGTCCATGCGGGGGCATTTATGCATATAGCATTTATGCATACTTTATCGAAGTGCCATAATTTAGCAAAGTGCCCTGGCAGTTAGAAAATGGCATTGCTAATATTCATCTTTCTTCTCTTCTTACAGGTATATATTTTTCACTGCTTGTGTGATCTGTCCTGAAAACTGCATTATATCTCCATGCAATGCTCTGCAGCCTATCAATTTCTGGTATATATTTTTCACTGCTTGTGTGATCTGTCCTGAAAACTGCATTATATCTCCATGCAATGCTCTGCAGCCTATCAATTTCTGGTATATATTTTTCACTGCTTGTGTGATCTGTCCTGAAAACTGCATTATATCTCCATGCAATGCTCTGCAGCCTATCAATTTCTGGTATATATTTTTCACTGCTTGTGTGATCTGTCCTGAAAACTGCATTATATCTCCATGCAATGCTCTGCAGCCTATCAATTTCTGGTATATATTTTTCACTGCTTGTGTGATCTTTCCTGAAAACTGCATTATATCTCCATGCAATGCTCTGCAGCCTATCAATTTCTGGTATATATTTTTCACTGCTTGTGTGATCTGTCCTGAAAACTGCATTATATCTCCATGCAATGCTCTGCAGCCTATCATCAATTTCTGGTATATATTTTTTCACTCCTCTAGCTTTTTTATTCCATGATACTTAAAGGTCATCACACTTACTTTAAGAGTTTATGATCCATGCCGAGTTTATGATCCATGCCGAGTTTACTAGTCTTTTTTTTTCCCTGCACTTTATGGTCTCCTGTTGTCTTTTAAGCTAGTGATTGATTGTTAATGAGTTAAATCTGTGCAGATCTAAGCAGATACGTCCCTATATATTGAGACTTAGTTAAGGGGAGGCATTTATGCGGGGGCATTTATGCATATAGCATTTATGCATACTTTATCGAAGTGCCATAATTTAGCAAAGTGCCCTGGCAGTTAGAAAATGGCAGTTGGACAGGGCAGGAGACAGGTAAGACATGCAAGACAATTAAACAAACTTGCTTCCAGGTCATCTTTTTGGCAAACAGTATTCACCATTTGTATCTGTGCCATTTATACTCTGGTTGCTACAATCATCCACATTCACCGTTCTCCCACAAATGCGGCACACTTCATCCATATTAATCCCTCACTCCTCTCTTCTCCTATGTACAGTTGTCATGCTCTCTTCACAATGTTATACCACGCAGATCCATTCATTCCCACCATACAACGCAGGAAACGCTCTCACAAATCACTCAATCATCTGCTCACTCTCTGTATCTTCCTTCTATTAGTCGCAGGTGATATTTCTCCCAACCCAGGACCCTCCAGTAATAATAACACTAACTCTTTCCCTGTTACATTCAGAAACCCTGCTAATCTCATTAATATTCCCTGCATATCTTCTGTCTCATTCAACTGTGCCCTTTGGAATGCACGCTCAGCTTGTAATAAACTCTCTTACATCCATGACTTTTTCCTCTCTAATTCCCTCAACCTTCTGGCTCTCACTGAAACCTGGATCCAGCAGTCTGACACCACCGCCGCTGCAGCTCTCTCCTATGGTGGCCTACATTTCTCTCATACCCCGCGACCTGACAACAGATCAGGTGGAGTTGTTGGTCTGCTTCTTTCAACAAAATGTACTTTTCAGGTTATCCCCCCTGTACCCTCCCTTATCTTCCCGTCCTTTGAGGCCCACACAGTCAGACTCTACCGGCCCTTCTCCCTGCGAGTGGCGGTTGTCTATCGCCCCCCAGGTCCCCTCCGTCAATTCCTGGATCACTTTGCTGCCTGGCTTACAAATTTTCTATCCTGCGACATCCCCACGATAATCATGGGAGACTTTAACATCCCAATTGGCGATCCTCTTTCCCCATCTGCCACGCATCTTTTATCATTAACCTCCTCCTTTGGCCTTTCACAGCTTGCTAATTCTCCTACACATGAGGACGGGAACACATTGGACCTGATCTTCTCCCGGCTTTGCTCAGTACATGACTTTACTAACTCTCCCCTTCCACTCTCTGACCATAATCTTCTTTCATTCTCTGTCAAGAACTGTGACTCTACTCAAGACACTCCCACCGTCCACACTTATAGAAATTTACGCGCCATTAACACCCAGAAATTTATAAAAAGGTTGCAATCATCATTGGCCCCTATCTCCTCCCTCTCATGTCCCGACTCTGCATTGAAGCATTATAACAAAATAATGCTATGCGCCCTGGATGAAGCCGCACCTCCTACACAAAGAACAATTCGACATAGACGGCGACAACCCTGGCACACGCCTCAAACACGTCTTCTCCAGAGGTACTCCAGGTGCGCTGAACGGCTGTGGAGAAAATCAAATCTGCCCGAAGATTTCCTCCACTATAAATTTATGCTGAAAACATATAACTCTGCCCTTCACCTCTCCAAACAAACCTACTTTAACAACCTCATCATCTCACTTTCCAATAATCCTAAACGACTCTTTGATACGTTTCATTCTCTCCTCAATCAAACAGCGCAGGCCCCGACCACCGACCTCAGCGCTGACGATCTGGCTAACTATTTCAAAGAAAAAATTGACCATATCCGACAGGAAATTTTCTCCCAATCCCCAAATGTTATGCATGCTCCCCCCCGCCACATTGTATCTTGCTCATTTTCTGACTTCGAACCAGTCACGGAAGATGAAGTGATCAGGCTCCTTGCATCTTCTCGCCCTACCACCTGCACCAGCGACCCTATTCCCTCACATCTCCTTCAGTCCCTTGCTCCAGCTGTCACCTCTCACCTAACTAAAATTTTCAACCTTTCCCTCTCATCTGGTATCTTTCCCTCTTCTTTTAAACACGCCAGCATACAACCAGTACTTAAAAAACCATCCCTCGACCAGAACTGCACGGCCAACTACAGACCTGTTTCCAATCTTCCCTTTATCTCTAAACTCCTGGAATGCCTGGTCCACTCCCGTCTAATCCGCTATCTCTCAGACAACTCTCTTCTTGACCCTTTACAATCTGGTTTCCGCTCTTTACATTCTACTGAAACTGCCCTCACTAAAGTCTCTAATGATCTACTAACAGCTAAATCTAATGGTCACTACTCCCTGCTGATTCTCCTGGATCTCTCTGCAGCATTCGACACTGTGGATCATCAGCTCCTCCTCACTATGCTCCGCACTATTGGCCTCAAGGACACGGTTCTCTCCTGGTTCTCCTCTTATCTCTCTGACCGCTCCTTCTCTGTGTCTTTCGCCGGCTCCTCCTCCTCTCTCCTTCCTCTTACTGTCGGGGTTCCTCAAGGATCAGTCCTAGGCCCCCTTCTTTTCTCCTTATACACCGCTCCTATTGGACAAACAATCAGTAGATTCGGTTTTCAGTACCATCTCTATGCTGATGACACCCAATTATACACCTCTGCTCCGGACATCACCCCTGCATTACTACAAAAGACCAGTGATTGTCTTTCTGCTGTGTCTAACATTATGTCCTCCCTCTACCTAAAACTGAATCTGTCAAAAACTGAACTCCTCGTCTTTCCTCCCTCCATTAATCTACCTGTGCCCGATATTGCCATCTCCGTTTGTGGCTCAACCATTACTCCCCAGCTACAAGCCCGCTGTCTTGGGGTCATTTTTGATTCAGATCTTTCTTTCACTCCTCACATCAAATCACTCGCTGGTTCATGTCATCTACACCTCAAAAACATCTCAAGAATCAGGACTTTTCTCACCTTTGACTCGGCAAAAACTCTTACTGTCGCTCTTATTCATTCTCGTCTTGACTATTGCAACGCTCTACTAATCGGTCTCCCTCTTACTAAACTCTCCCCTCTCCAATCCGTCCTGAACGCAGCAGCCAGGATCATATTCCTCGCCAACCGCTACTCAGATGCCTCTTCCCTGTGCCAGTCATTGCATTGGTTGCCCATCCAATATAGAGTTCGTTTTAAACTTATCACGCTTACCCACAAAGCGCTCCATGCTTCAGTACCCCCCTACATCTCCTCCCTTGTCTCAGTCTACCACCCTACACGTGCCCTCCGTTCTGCAAATGACTTGAAACTAAAATCCTCCATAATCCGAACTTCCCACTCCCGTCTCCAAGATTTCTCGCGTGCTGCGCCAATTCTCTGGAATGCACTACCCAGGACAGTTCGATTAATTCCCAATACCCACAGTTTCAAGCGAACCCTAAAAACACATTTCTTTAGACTGGCGTATCACCTAAACACACTCTGTCCATCCCAGCTTTCCCCTATATTAAAATCTTCTTCAACTTCGGGTTCAAACCAACCATGCACATAAAAGCCTCTGTCAGGACTGCACACATACTGGCTGGCGACCAGTCCATGTATTATTATTTATCCGATTCAGTATATCAAGGCTGCATTATACAATATATGTACTTTTTACCTTTTGTGTCTCCCCCACTTCCTCATAGACTGTAAGCTCGCGAGCAGGGCCCTCACTCCGTTCGATATGAGATATGCTTATTCTGTATTGTCTGTATAAGTCCCCCCTAAAATTTGTAAAGTGCTGCGGAATATGTTGGCGCTATAAAAAAAATAAACTATTATATAAACTAAACTATTATAAACTTTTGTCAGGCACTGTACATGCTCTGGTACATGGCGACCTTTCATCTATGATGTATTCTATTTTTTTGTGGCGATTTTATGTTTGATGAAATTGCAATTAAAGATATAAATATCTATTAAATGTTGTCTTGGTTGAGTACATTGGATGGTGATTTTTATTATATTTTTTGAGGATGTGCTTCCTTTGTGCAGCAGCAGAGGGCAGTAAGCTCAAGTAAAAACATATTTTGTGTGTGTGAGTGTCACCTCAGCGGCAGCAGCACAGATCCTTTACATCTAGGTCAGTGATGGTAAAGATAATAATTATCATGCATGTCCTAAAAGATACCGATCTTCATATCTATCAGAGAATATATATATGTACATAGACTTCTGCCTCATTAATGAATTTAGCTTGATTTTTATCTATGGGTTTATTTTCAGCGTTTCCGCATTTTTATCTCACTTCCTGTTTGCACATCTTTGTATCACGGTCAGATGCAGATCTCTACTACTTTAAAAGGGAATTTGTTAGCAGGTTTTTGCTCTATAATCTGAGAGCAAAATGATGTAGGGGCAGAGACCTTGATTCCAGCCATGTGTAACTTTCTGTCGGCCGCTTCAGGGTTCGGAAACCCTGAAGTGGTTACAAGAAGTGAAATGTTCATTCTTCGGGCGTCTTCACAGTATAGAGTAAAAGACGCCGGCATGAACTCTGGTAAAGCCACCGGTGAAGCCATCTCAGAAAAACCACCACCACCGATTTCATAAAGCAATTTAGTCTGGGAAGACTCTGTAAACTGCACCGGCATCTAAAAGACGCCTTGGGCACATACCTTAAGGCAGAATCTTTTTGCTGAGTTTTTGGAGAAGAAACTGAGCTGAAACTCCATGTTTTTGAGGAATTTTGAGATTTGAAGGAGAATTTTGGAGAGTTTCTGCTCAGCTTCTGCTCCAAAAACTCTGTGTGCACATACAGTATGTGACATGCAGAAGTAGTGTTGTTGCAGAGTGTGACGTAGTAGTGCTGTTGCTTTAAAAGCATTCAGCAACTATTAGAAGTAACACAAGCACATGAGACAGGAAGTGTTGTGCTCCAGAAGCATCCAGTAACTAGAAGGGTTAACACAGTCACAGGAGAAGGGGAGTGTTTAAGCAGAGCCCCAGGTGGATTGTGGGGAAGTTTATTGTCTGGAGCAGAAGAGAAAGGTGGTGTGTGTTCTGTATCTCACAGAAGCGCCCCTGCAAGTGAAAAGGATTCAAGTCAGGAGTGAAGCTAAGCACAGGTCAGGTAGAGTTCCTGAACTAGCAGTGCAGAGTATTGTCAGGCAGAATGATAAGGACTGGAAAAAATGGTGTCACAGGGATCATCTCCCTCAGCAAACCCTCCCCCCCCCTCTATCTCTCTGTGCTGTAAAGAATGCTGTGTTCATTAACGTGCCTTTGCATTAGAATTGTGCTGTCCTGTACTACTGGGAAGACTGAGAACTGCTGTGCTGCTAAGGAAACTGTACTGTTTGTCACTGGAGCCTGTTGCTCATAAGACTTAACTTGCACGGCTTCTTATTAAATGCTACTGTTCTACCGTTTATGAGGACTCTTGTCATGGTTGTCTGGTCAGCAAGTGAAATAACCTACGTGTCTATGCCTGAGGGTCAATACCCCTGTGTGCCTGAGAGAAGCTGCAGCACATGGTCTATGGTTGCCCTGAGTATCGGTTCCCCCAGGATTACAAAGAATTCATGTAACCTGTCTCGCCCCTATCTGAACCTAGCGGCGTGTGTGTAACAAGTAGCCTTAAGAGTGTATTTATACTGTGATTTTTTTTTTGCTGAATTTTTGTAGTAGACACCAAACAGAAATTCCCACGTTTTTAAGAGGATTTTGGAGAGTTTCAGCTCAGTTTCTGCTCCAAAAATCAGCACAAAGACTCAGTGTGAGCACAACTCCATTCAAAACTGATGGTTTTTGGAGATTTCCTGGTCCAAAAACTCAGCTACAAAACTTAGTGTGAACATATCCTTAGACGCCTTTCAGACGTCAGTGTTTTGAGTATGTGTGGTGTCCATTTTTATACATACTGGAGACTCAGACACACGTAGACCCATTCAAATGAATGGGTCTGTGCACATGTCCGTGTGTTTTTACCGACCGTGTGCCTGTGGGCAAAACACGCTGACATGTCCGTTTTTTTCTCGCAGCACAGGCCGCAAAATGTCCCACACACATGCACAGTGATGACACACGGATGACATCCATGTGTCATCAGAGAGACACGTACCAACGCCTGGGAATCAGCGGTACCATTAGCGCTGTTCCCAAGTGCCGGGTGCTGCAGGCATCTGTTATCATTGTCCCCTGCTTGTGCTGCGATCAGCGCTAGCAAGGGACAATGTTGAGAGTAGTGTTCTGCTCCCACTGTTTCGTGGTGTAAAAATAAAAAAATCTTTATACTCACCTGTCCGAAGAAGTTGCCCGCTGTAATCCATCTGACCGCTCACGCCGGGGAGAATGACTAGCTGCAGCGAGCGAGCCCCGGACCTTCACTGAGTTCAGTGAGTGACAGGACACCGCTCCTGAGCTCAGCAAAGGTTCAGGGCTCGCTCGCTGCAGCAAGTCATTCTCCCCAGCTCCTTGGCATTCAGTATTTTCACTTGGAGGCTGGAAACCATGTCCAGAAGATAAAGAAAAAGCATCTGCACTAAAATAAAACAAAACCCTGCAGCGTGGCTGATGAATAAAATGACTTCATCTCAATTCTTCAGCAGACAACATAGATTTCTTTAAAAATCATGAGCTCACAACAGGTACCAGAAATGTCCTTTATTTCCAAATCCTTTCTACACGATTTATACAAAATTCACTTCATATAAGAAAACACATAATGTAAGAAATCGTAAAAAGAGATAAAGTAAAAAAAAAACTTAGTTCATAGAACTAATCACATTTATATCTAGATTTCTACAACTCCACAAAACTATAATCAGTGGCGTAACGTGAAGCTAGTGGGCCCCAATGCAAAATCTCCCAACAGGGCCCCAAATTATCACAGGTCTTTAATAATAGTGGTCATCCTATGTGGGCCAAAGGGACTTTTGCGGCCCCCTAGACTCCAGGGCCCTGGTGTGACTGCAATCCCTGCACTCAGCTACCCCATTGCCTAGTATAACAGGAGTTGTTGCATACATGAAATATCGGGTGACATTACACCTACAAAAGGTCTATGTAATAGCCTGGATTATTGATGGGTATCTGTCGTCACAGATCAGAGGCTGTATCATCATAGAAAGCCCCTACAATATATGAGCTGCGGTCTGACTCTGAAGACCACCGGCTATATCAGCTGTTTAGGAGATGGAGGATGTATTACACTGAGGCTCGAGTCCGATAGAACAAGATTTGCTGCTTCCTCTATGACTTTCATATACCCGTGTCTGTACAGTGCTTGCTCTGGGGATTTGCATTTCGGGAAGTGTCAGCTTCGCACCAAGCACTTTACAGTAATCTAATATAGGAATAAAAAAACCTCTATACTAAAGCTCAGCTAATCTGTTAGTGGTGAATCTGTCAACTGCTCTCCATAGAAAGCAGCAGAATTGTGAATGCGGCTCTGCAGTATAGCATATAAGTTATAACTCCAGATCAGTACCAGATCAGTAATACAATGTATTTACAAAAATATATCTTAATTAATGCATAAGACATAAAACTATTAAAAACGGAGCAATATAATATGCAGAGAGGACAGATTATACACAGGGAATATCACAGGGAAACGTAATAGTAAGTGGGTATAATCAGTAGAGATTGTTCATATCCCAAAATATATAGTTTATTTATTTTGTTGTAAGTATGTTGTGAGTAAATATACATATTGCAAAAGAATCCAAGAGGATTAATAATTAGGTTATACAGACACCCAAGCAGATATCATAGAATAAACATACCATATAATAGGTAATAGCACCAAATCAAAACACTCCAGAACTCCCAACGCGCGTTTCGCCAGGTGGCTTTCTCAAGGAGTACCGTGTATACTCCTTGTCTGTATAACTTAATTATTAATCCACTTGGATTCTTTTGCAATATGTATATTTACTCACACCGCTGCTATATTTTTACTTTAAACTATGTATTTTGGGATATGAACAATCTCTACTGATTATACCCACTTACTATTACGTTTCCCTGTGATATTCCCTGTGTAAAATCTGTCCTCTCTGCATATTATATTGCTCCATTTTTAATAGTTTTATGTCTTATGCATTAATAAAGATATATTTTTATTGAGCATCATCCCGGATGCTGTGTCTATTCACATCTGAGTAGTATTATTGTTATCATACAAGTGGATATTCACTCACTTTGAGATATATGTGTTAATATTTAAAGGTCACCCCTTTTTCTCTTTTCGTGTAGTTACTAAATGTATTTACAAAGTTACCTAATTGACCATGTAGATTATATCTGTGTACAAACTTCTAATTGATGCACAAAGCTGGAGAATAATTCCACTTCCATCGCCAGCGATCATACAGGGCAGTCATGTCCTCTTTACTTGCATTATTTTATTTACCGTTTACCCCCTCAACCTCATATTTTCTGCAAAATCATGGAAAACCTAGAAATCGCAAAAATGTAATATGTGAACTGGATTATAGAAAGAGCAAAAGGAGCAAGCCCTAGGTTCTCTATTAGAAATGAGCGAACTCTAACTTCCATGGGTCAGCTCATCCCTGGTCTCTACCTCCTAAGGATAAGTTCTCACGATGGTTATTTGATGTGTATTTTCCGCTGTGTATTTATATGCACAAAAAAAACAAGTTTATTAAAGTTCCAGGAAAGTAGATGGGAGTTATATACACTACCGTTCAAAAGTTTGGGGTCATTTAGAAATTTCATTATTTTTGAAGGAAAAGCACATTTTTTTTTCAATGAAGCTAACATTAAATGAATCAGAAATACACTCTATACATTGTTAAAGTGGTAAATGACTATTCTAGCTGCAAACGTCTAGTTTTTATTGCAATATCTACATAGGTGTATAGAGGCCCATTTCCAACAACCACCACTCCAGTGTTTTAATGGTACATTGTGTTTGCTCACTGTGTAAGAAGGCTAATGAATGTTTAGAAAACCCTTGCACAAGTATGTTAGCCCAGCTGAAAACGGTTTGGCTGATTTGAGAACTATAAAATTGACCTTCCTTTGAGCTAGTTGAGAATATGGAGCATTACATTTGTTTGTTCTGTGAAACTCTCAAAATGGCCAGAAAAAGAGAACTTTCATGTGAAACTCTACAGTCTATTCTTATTCTTAGAAATGAAGGCTATTCCATGCGAGAAGTTGCCAAGAAACTGAAGATTTCCGCAACGGTGTGTACTACTCCCTTCAGAGGAGAGCACACACAGGCTCTAACCAGAGTAGAAAGAGAAGTGGAAGGCCCCGCTGCTCAACTGAGCAACAAGACAAGTACATTAGAGTCTCTAGTTTGAGAAATCGACGCCTCACAGCTCCTCAACTGGCCGCTTCATTAAATAGTACACGCAAAACGCCAGTGTCAATGTCTACAGTGAGGAGGCGACTCTAGGATGCTGGCCTTCAGGGCAAAGTGGCAAAGAAAAAGCCATATCTGAGACTGACTAATAAAAGGAAAAGATTAATATAGGCAAAAGAACACAGACATTGGACAGAGGAAGATTGGAAAAAAGTTTTATGGACAGACGAATCAAAGTTTGAGGTGTTTGGATCACACAGAAGAACATTTGTGAGACACAGAACAACTGAAAAGATGCTGGAAGAGTGCCTGACGCCATCTGTCAAGCATGGTGGAGGTAATGTAATGGTCTGGGGTTGCTTTGGTGCTGGTAAAATGGGAGATTTGTACAAGGTAAATGGGATTTTGAATAGAGAAGACTATCACTCCATTTTGCAACGCCATGCCATACCCTGTGGACAGCGCTTGATTGGAGCCAATTTCATCCTACAACAACAGGACAATGACCCAAAGCACACCTCCAAATTATGCATGAACTATTTAGGGAAGAAGCAGGCAGCTGGTATTCTATCTGTAATGGAGTGGCCAGCGCAGTCACCAGATCTCAACCTCATTGAGCTGTTGTGGGAGCAGCTTGACCGTATGGTGCTCAAAAAGTGCCCATCAAGCCAATCTAACTTGTGGGAGGGGCTTCAGGAAGCATGGGGCTAAATTTCTCAAGATTACCTCAGCAAATTAACAGCTAGAATGCCAAAGGTCGGCAATGCTGTAATTGCTGCAAAGGGAGCATTCTTTGACGAAAGCAAAGTTTGAAGGAGAAAATTATTCTTTCAAATAAAAATCATTGTTTCTAACCTTGTCAATGTCTGGACTATATTTTCTATTCATTTTGCAACTCATTTGATAAATAAAAGTATGAGTTTTCATGGAAAACACAAAATTGTCTGACCCCAAACTTTTGAACTGTAGTGTACATCTCGTGACCACTGTGCTTTGCGTTGCAATACGTTTTTGAAATTCGCAGCATGTCAATTTGTCTTGCCGTAAATATGCCTTGTACTTGCAGATTTTCCCCATTGACTTGAATGAGGTGTGGAGAATTCACATATATGTTTTTTTGTAAAATAACAATACCCTATTGGGCCACTGTGCAGCCCCATAGGATGCACATATAATATGTCCACTCCCTGCACACTATTTATAGCAGGGATGTCAAACTTAAACACACAGAGGGCCAAATTGAAAAACTTGGACAAAGTCGCGGGCCAAACAGTCCCACATAGTCCTCCATACAGAATAATGGGTCTCACATAGTCCTCCATACAGAATAATGGGTCTCACATAGTCCTCCATACAGAATAATGGGTCTCACATAGTCCTCCATACAGAATAATGGGTCTCACATAGTCCTCCATACAGAATAATGGGCCTCACATAGTCCTCCATACAGAATAATGGGCCTCACATAGTCCTCCATACAGAATAATGGGCCTCACATAGTCCTCCATACAGAATAATGGGTCTCACATAGTCCTCCATACAGAATAATGGGTCTCACATAGTCCTCCATACAGAATAATGGGCCTCACATAGTCCTCCATACAGAATAATGGGTCTCACATAGTCCTCCATACAGAATAATGGGCCCCACATAGTCCTCCATACAGAATAATGGGCCTCACATAGTCCTCCATACAGAATAATGGCCCTACATAGTCCTCCATAAAGAATAATGGGCCTCACTTAGTCCTCTCTACAGAATAAGGGCCCCATATAGTCCTCCATACAGTATAATGGCCCCATATAGTCCTCCATACAGTATAATGGCCCCATATAGGGGTGGTGGTTCTGGTGTCGTGGGCCAAATATAATCACCCTGCGGGCCAGATTTGGCCCACGGGCCAGAGTTTGACATGTATGATCTATATTGTAGGTTACTACAGGACTGCGATGCTACAGTATTGATTACTAATATGACAGAGGATACATAGTATACAATCTAGATATATACATCACAGTAAAGGCACACATACATGTATTTACAGCAGAGTTTCCAGCTATCCATAATGTGTAGGGGTCAGAGCCAGGGTGAGGGGTAATAAGATTAGTTATTCTCATAAGGTGTTGTTGAGAAAAGAAATAGGGGCAATTTATGAGTTAAATAAGAAATAGTACTTTGACTTTAGGCCGTTCCTGACATAAGAGGTATTAACACATCCAATCTCGGGTGCACGTGTATGGAGCAGGCCCAGGAGCCAATCCCACACTAACACCAGCTATCTGAGCTTGTTTGCCACTATCAGTCTTAGGCAGTGGCAGTTAAAGGGGTTGTCCGGCCTTGGTGTACAAGTCTGCAGTTACTCTATGTGACTGAAGACTTGTGAATCCTCACATCGCGCACACTGCGTGCTGTGAGGATTCTCCGGTGTCAGCGATCATGTGGCCGTGAGTATGTGATTTGCTTACTTTTGGCAACATTCCGACTAGATGTGTCCGGCCTTGCTCAATACACTTGCATTGAATGAGACCACATACATCTAGTTGGCATGTGACCAGATGTATGCAAATTGCATACGTACGGTCAGGCTCCTGGCGCTGGAGAAAACTCACAGCACGCGATAAGGTGACTACAGACTTGTACCCTAAGGCCGGATAACCTCTTTAAGTTGCGTGATATTAGTTGTGTGCCTGTTCGGGGAAGGGGTAAAAAAATGACAATACTGCCATTTTTAATCAACCCACCATATCCCAAAAAAATCCAATAAAAAGAGATCGAAAGCTTCTATGTAACCGGAAATTGTGACAATAGTAAATACAGGTCGCCACACAAAATACAAGCCCTCAACAAAGAAAATACAAAAAGTTGCGGGTCTGAGAAAATGGCGGCACAGAACAATGTTCTGAAATTTTTTCACCTCTTAAATAAAAAGCTGTACTTGTTTGGCTTTGCCGTAATCGTGCCGATCCGGAGAATCGTGTTGTCAGGTCATTTTTCCACAAAGCCTAAAAATCAATAACTTAGTTGCATTTCACCTCTGCTGTTTTCCAGTACATTGTATGGCAAAATAAATAATGTCATTCAAGATCACAGCTCCTTCTAAAAACAAGTCTCCATATCGGTATGTGGATGGAAACAAAACGGTTATGGCTTTTGGACCAACGGGAGAAAAAAACGAAGCAAAAAAAACTCAAAGGTGGATTGTATAGTGATCACTAGCGGGAGACACAAAGAAATTAAAATTTATAGTTGTCTATCAAAGAGTTACCATGCCAGGACCCAGGGGTGGTGGGACACATGCCGAAACTCCGGCACTAAAATAGGGGCTAAGGTCACCACGAGGTTGGGTTTGTCACTGATTTCCTACTAAAAGCATTTCCTGTAAATGATTTGGCTTGTCTAGTAACAGTAATGAGTTCCTTGAAGATTTGGACAGATCATGGCGGACGTCCTGCAGTACACGGCCATGGTCATAGGTTCTTGTCGTAACATGGAAACTGCGCCCGCCCCCGTGAGATCCTTTCGATCCGCCATTCCCAGCCCTGTCCGCTGCTTTATACATCGCTAATAAATACTAACAGAAAGGAAATCTGCCACAGGAACTTCACACTCAAGAATCTGACGAACCGACCATGTGGAAACTGTGAAAACAGGCTCGTGCCTCAGCGGCGCAGGTTCTGACAAATGTCCCAGTGACTGCTCGTTAGGGGGATTCGGTAATGGTGATTTTCTGTACAGATTCACACAATTTTTCTGACTCGACATCATCTTTGTTGTTTTCTGAATTCTCCAATGTAATGTAACATCCCGAATCTCTTGGACAGTCACTTAGTTCACATTTGTTCGCAGCGGTGTCAGGGCTGAGCGTCTGTGGCACCGAGTCATTGCCAGCTTCATGTTCACCTGTCATAACAGAAAGAGAAAGTCTTCTCAGCGACATGTCCTGAAATACAGCAGAAATGTACCGGCACTGAGAGGATATAGTACTCTATCTATCTATCTATCCATCTATCTATCCCATATCTATCCATCTATCTCATATCTATCTATCTATCCATCTATCTATCCCATATCTATCTATCTATCTATCTATCTATCTATCTATCCATCTCATATCTATCTATCCCATATCTATCCTCTATCTATCTATCCCATATCTATCCCATATCTATCTATCTATCCATCTATCGTTCAGTTCTGATGCTCGTGCCCATTGTACGCACTTTTGGTGGCGGTGAGGGACCATCATGGGCTCTTTGAGGGTACGTTCACACACTGCGTATTTGGTGTGGATTTCCTACACAAATTTGCATGCAGAAAATCCACAGTGTCGCACATTACCAGTTGCATAGATAAGATTCCTACAGATCTAATTTACACATTGCTGAAACTTCCTGAACAGAACTTTACACGAGTTGTGGAATTTTGTGCTGAATTCAGCATGGATTTCATTCCTTAGGAAGGGTGAAACCTGCGGCAATTCCTCAACACATGTCATAATTGTGGGTTTTACTGCATACACACTGCAGGAAAATCTGCACTAAATACGCAACGTGTGCTTTTACACCTACTGTTGCCAATCACAAGACGCTGCGATGCAGAGCGGTCTGACACTAAGGCTTAGTGCCCACGATGCAGAAATGAAGCAGAAATTTTCCTGAGCATTTCTGTATCTCTTTGGCAGAAAAACGCATGCGTTTTTTACATGCGTTTTTGATGCGTTTTTGCATGCGCAATTGCCATGCGTTTTTCCAATGCATTGTATAGGCAGATCTGCATGCAGAAATGCACAAGAATTGGTCATGTCCGGATTATTTCTGCGAGTAAAATCCGCGCAGAAAAAATCCTGACTGTGCACAGAACTTGAAGAATGTCATGGGATAAGGTATGCAATGCGTTTCAGGAGCATTTCCGCGCTGCAAATCCGCACCTAAAACCGCACCAAAAATGCATTGTGGGCACACAGCCTTATCGTAGACAGCATTGAAGGTTTTGTGCTGCGTCTCTCACTCCCGTATTGGGATGTCCTGCTGATGTGGTGTCGGCGGCCACTTCCCAGATATCAGCAGATGTCATGCGTGGCCGGCAGGTATTGTGGACCTGCCCTACTAATTAGATTAGAATACCTACAGAATTCTGTGTGCAGGAGACCTGCTCATATCTGCCAAGGGGCAGTGGACAACAGGTCCGCAGCGCCAGTCACCTCCTGCTGGAAATGAGAGAAGCTGGATAATCCTTTTAACTTTCTCAGCCATCTATCCTACAGTCTATCCTCTGTGGTATTGGACTGTCTAACCTCTCCCCATACACATTAGTGAAACTTAGGAGCCCATGACACCATCACTATTTCACCGGTTGACCTTCTTTGGATCACTTTGGGAAGGTACTGACCACTGTATACTAGGAACACCCCACAAGACCTGATGTTTCAGAGTTGCGCTGACCTGGTCCTCCATCTATCTCAGTTTTTCCTTTGTCAAAGTTGCACAGATGCATATCTTTGCTGCTTCCAACAAATCAACTTTAATGGGAACCTGACAGTCGATTCATCTTGTCTGAATAACGGACCACATGAATCAGAGATTGACTGTGTTATTACAGCCATGTGTATGTTTCACTCTGAAACTGTCATGTGTCTGTGTTCGAACCCTTGAGTCTGTGCCTTGTAGTTGGCTTCTCTGTCTGCTGAGCCACAGCAGAAACATCTTTTTCTGTGGGTGTTTAGTTTCTGTTATCCTTGCTTCAATATTTTTAGGGTAACTGGTGTTTTCATTTACTCATTTGTCTGCCCTATCACCTTTTGGGTGCAGCTTTATATACTTTCCCCTTGCTGCAATTTCCTGCTGGAAATAGTCTCATTTGGATGTCCAGCAGTACTGCTGTAGTTTAAGCCAGTCAGTGAAATACTAGCTAGGGTTTATCTCTTTGCTGTTTATGTTCTTTACCCTGCATTTATCTTCTGTTTCTTTTTAGGAAGTAGGCGGCTTACTCTATGACAGTATGTACTTAATCCTGTATTTTGTATTTCGTGGTTTGTTTTACTCACTTTGGGATCTCTTTCTATTTCAGCACACTTTCCCTTCTGTAAGTAATTTGCACTCTGCTCTGCTCCCTGGTTCTTTAAGAGGCACGTGAAGTGTTCAACAGCATTTCAGGCAGCATAGGTTCAAGTAGCCATAGTCTAGTCCGTGGTTAGGGCTATCTCAGCTCACGCTGGAACTACTAGGGACTGCGGAGTCAGGATCTCTAGTCTGCACAGGAACTGGCAGGGTCAGTTGAAGTTTTAGTCTGTTACCTATTTTCCTGAATGAGTTGCTATACTATCATAACAGAAACACTGCTGCATTTCACTGCAAACCTTGAAAAAATGGCTTTGGACTTTGCTGCCTTGGTGGTTCCCCAGCAGCTTCTCCATTTTCTAATTGCCTAGACTGATGGATCTCTATACACACATAGGAAGGGACCTGTCAGTGTAAAAGAGTGGGGTGGAGAGAAGCCGCCAAAGACCTGCCTCTTGCACTAGTCAGCTGGGACACATATATTAAGACTAGCGTTGTGCATGCCTGTTGTAATGACACCCACCATTTAATGAATTAGGTGCATCTGTTACCCAGTATGCCCTCCTGCCAGAAATGTGACTACAGTCAGAGACAGGAGTACATTTCTGGACTAAGTTATGATACTAAAGTGGTTGGGACTGGCGTGAAAACTGCAAATGTTTCACTATTTTTGAGCAACTTCCCAGCTGGATTATTTTTAATATGGGTCAACGTGGTAATGTAGAATTTTTTTATTTAGTCCCCATGATGTTTTTTTTAATGAAAAGAATACAAATTATTATTTTTTTTTACCATCCTGAGCCTATATACTTTAATTATACATTTAAAAATTAATATCTTAAGGTTTAACTCATACACATATTACTCTATAGTAAAAACTCTTAAAATTGACATTTTTTCGGCACCTATAATCCCATGAACCTTCCTAATGTTTCCAGCCTGTCCTTATATTAACTTTCCTGGGATTACCTGAAACTCCTATGAAGCTGTGACCTATAAAGTCTAATCCTGTGGGTATTTTCAAAGGCAAGAGCCGCTTTGGATCCTGCTGAGAAGGAGCACCTGAAGATAATGGCACGTGTGCAAGTTTTTAGGGTTTGTATGAATACATATTTGTACGTGCACGTATTTTATCCTTCACTCAGTCTTCATAAAACATTTGCAGTGTAAACTAAATGGGAAACAGCCTGTTCTGCATATACTGTACATATCAGATAAATACTAGTGGAGTTGGGCTGTGCCATATTGGCTACAGACCATAGATGTTTGGTACTTAGGTGGTAGCCAACCTTGTCCTTTACCAACAGGACAGCAAAGATACCCCAGACATCTCCTGCTGGGCCAAACCTTTAATAGACCAGATAAGATGTTGACCCCCATGTACAAGAGTCTGGAAGGATAGACGTCACCCGACTACTATTTTCTGTCTATGGCCAGCATTACATGACAGCTGTTGTGGAACAAGTTGACTTCTTCTCTAAGTGGTGCCAGTTCTCACTCTCTGCCGCTCATCTTTCACACAAAACAACTTGCTACTGTATTTATGATCCCCTCTTTCTTCTTGTCCCGCCACTTTCTATTTCGTTCTGAAACAGGCTGTGACGTGATAAAGGGACAGGCTCTCTGCTAGCCCTTTTCTCCTGCCCTGCTGATTCGGAGACAAAGAAGGGGGCTGGTTTATATATTGAACTGAACCAGACAATTTAGTCCCCTTCATCACGTCACAGACAGAGCCTCTGTACTTGCAATAGATGAGTCCCGTACACCACTCTGTTGTCTGTGGACACTTGGTGCAACCCTCAACAAGGTTGTAACAGTACGAAGAGAACCAGGGCACCAGACGTCCTCCTGTAAGTAACTTTATTGATATAGACAAATCACAACGTTTCGGCCACATTGGGCCTTTATCAAACCATATCTCTTTTTTTATGGCTTGATAAAGACCCTGGGTGGCCAAAACGTTGTGATTCTTCTGTATCAATAAAGTTGCTTAAAGAAGGACGTCTGGTGCCTTGGTCCTTGAATCTCACAGACACAGCCTCTACTAGAGCGCTATGAAAGTTTAGGTTCTGGGACCAGGAGAGGGGATCAGAAATACAGCAGCACGATCCTTATTTTCCTTGCGGACAACCCCCTTTAATGAGAAAATCAAATATCTATTTGTCGGCCAAAAGACAGTCTATGGCCATCCATATCCATCACTGGTGCTCATCTGTGAGGAGAAACGCAACATAGAGTAACTCACAGTCACAATCTTGTAAATTCTCGATGGCAATCAGTAGCCTCATTCGTTCTTCAGGGTTCGTGATGTTGAGCTCACAGAGATGACTGTCCTTCAAGTCCTTTAGATCTTCCAGATTCTCATATCCATTCAATAGAAGGCTTGACATATAATCCTGTGTGACAGAGCAGCGAGGTTACAAAAAAAACAAAACAAGAAAAGATCATCCAAAAAGTTGCACATTTTTGTGCAAAGTGACTACTGAGATTTTTTAATAGCGTGTGGGGCTAATAACAGTCCGCCAGATACAGTATCATTTACTCTGGAATGTAGCTTAAATTCTAGCAGAAATATACACAGGCTCATCACTGCTGTAGATTTTTGTCTATGGTGCCCAGGCTGGTCAGAAATGTGCCAAAGTCATTAAGAGTCGCCCTCCTCTTAGTGATTTTGGCGCGTGTTACACCAAACTTCTATTCAAGACTGGGGTAGGAAGCGTCAATCTTGATGAATGGTCACCAATGTACTGTATACTAACTACGGTACGAAAGGCCTCATTCAGACGTCAGTGAATCACATACGTGTTCTATCCGAACACATACACATAAAAGCCTATGGGGCTGTTCTTGTGTCCGCAAAAAAAAACACGGAGACGTGTCCATTTTTATTCATCGGTGTCATGGATCAAAGTCACCCATACAGGTCTATGGGTCCATGAATACCACGGACAGCACATGGATGGCATCAGTGTACAGTCCGTGTGCTGCCCGTGATTACCATTCCAATGTACAGGAAAAGCTGTGTCTTTTATTTATGTGTTTTACATTCATGGAAATCTCTGAGGAAGCGCTGATGATAAAAACTGACACTGATGAAATTGGATCCAAAACACTGATGAACAACAGTCCATGTTTTTATGTATGAGAAAAATCACAGACGTCTAAACGAGGCCTAAAGTCTAGACCAGAATCAGTTTTTTTTGGCACCTCATTATAAGGCAGGTTTCACATCTCCCTGCCACATGGATTGGAATACCCGGGCCGACCACCGGGTCTGAGCGAACTACCCAGTATATGCCTGTAAGGCAGTAACCTCAGGACAGGCGGGGTATTCCAATGTGAACACAGTCTGTTTCATGGACGGGTGAAACCTGCCTAAGTATTATTCTGCACTTGTCATGGCACTTGATTGAAGCCTAGTGGTTAAGCTATGTGCACACAGTTTTTCAATGAGTTTTTTTTAGCAGAAACTGTGCAGGAACTCTCCAAATTCTCTTCCAAATCTTTGAGTTTCTGTTAAAAAAAAAACTCATCAAAAAGACTCAGTGTGCACATAGCCATACAGGAGTTTTCCAAATTCTCACCACCCCTAATAGACTTTGGTCTTGATGTTGTTTTATTGAAAATAATGAGAAGATACAGTACAGACCAAAAGTTTGGACACACCTTCTCATTTAAAGATTTTTCTGTATTTTCAATGAAAATTGTACATTCACACTGAAGGCATCAAAACTATGAATTAACACATGTGGAATTACAGTGCCTACAAGTAGTATTCAACCCCCTGCAGATTTAGCTGGTTGACACATGTGGAATTAACTTGGCATTGTGACATTTGTACTGTAGATCAGCCTGGAAGTGGGAAATGCACTGCAGCAAATTTTTTTGTTTTTGTTTTTTTTTTTTTGTTTTTTTTTTAAAACGTTAAAAGTTAATTCAGAGTGTCATTTATTATTCAACCCCTCAAACCACAAGAATTCTGTTTGGTCCCCCTAAAGTATTAAGAAGTAGTTCAGGCACCAAGAATAATGAGCTTCACATGTGTGGATTAAAGATCTCTTTTGCCAGCCTTTTCTGACTATTTAAGACCCTCCCCAAACTTGTGAACAGCACTCAGACATGGTTAACATGGGAAAGACAAAGGAGCATTCCAAGGCCATCAGAGACAAGATCGTGGAGGGTCACAAGGCTGGCATGGGGTACAAAACCCTTTCCAAGGAGTTGGGCCTACCTGTCTCCACTGTTGGGAGCATCATCCGTAAGTGGAAGGCTTATGGAACTACTGTTAGCCTTCCACGGCCAGGACAGCCTTTGAAAGTGTCCTCCCGTGCCGAGGCCAGGCTTGTCCGAAGAGTCAAGGCTAACCCAAGGACAACAAGGAAGGAGCTCCGGGAAGATCTCATGGCAGTGGGGACATTGGTTTCAGTCAATACCATAAGTAACGTACTCCACCGCAATGGTCTCTGTTCCAGACGAGCCCGTAAGGTACCTTTACTTTCAAAGCGTCATGTCAAGGCTCGTCTACAGTTTGCTCATGATCACTTGGAGGACTCTGAGACAGACTGGTTCAAGGTTCTATGGTCTGATGAGACCAAGATCGAGATCTTTGGTGCCAACCACACACGTGACGTTTGGAGACTGGATGGCACTGCATACGACCCCAAGAATACCATCCCTACAGTCAAGCATGGTGGTGGCAGCATCATGCTGTGGGGCTGTTTCTCTGCCAAGGGGCCTGGCCATCTGGTCCGCATCCATGGGAAGATGGATAGCACGGCCTACCTGGAGATTTTGGCCAAGAACCTCCGCTCCTCCATCAAGGATCTTAAGATGGGTCCTAATTTAATCTTCCAACAAGACAACGACCCAAAGCACACAGCCAAGAAAACCAAGGCCTGGTTCAATAGGGAAAAAGTCAAGGTGTTGGAGTGGCCTAGTCAGTCTCCTGACCTTAACCCAATTGAAAACTTGTGGAAGGAGCTCAAGAATAAAGTCCACATGAGACACCCAAAGAACCTAGATAACTTGGAGAAGATCTGCATGGAGGAGTGGGCCAAGATAACTCCACAGACCTGTGCCGGCCTAATCAGGTCTTATAAAAGACGATTATTAGCTGTAATTGCAAACAAGGGTTATTCCACAAAATATTAAACATAGGGGTTGTATAATAATTGACCCACACTTTTATGTTTAAAATTTAATAAAATTCAACTGAGCAACATAACTTTTTGGTTTGTAAGATTTATGCTTCTGTTCATAAAACCTACTCTTGTTTGCAGTTTGAAGGCTCTAACTTATTTGCATCTTATCAAACCAGCTAAATCTGCAGGGGGTTGAATACTACTTGTAGGCACTGTATATACTTAACAAAAAAGTGTGAAACAACTGAAAATATGTCTTATATTCTAGGTTCTTCAAAGTAGCCACCTTTTGCTTTGATGACTGCTTTGCACACTCTTGGCATTCTCTTGATGAGCTTCAAGAGGTAGTCACCGGAAATGGTTTTCACTTCACAGGTGTACCCTGTCAAGTTTAAAAAGTGGGATTTCTTGCCTTATAAATGGGGTTGGGACCATCAGCTGTGTTGTGCAGAAGTCTGGTGGATACACAGCGGATAGTCCTACTGAATAGACTGTTGACTACTTTTTTCTTGCCATAATACAAATTCTAAGTAAAGAAAAACGAGTGGCCATCATTACTTTAAGAAAAGAAGGTCAGTCAGTCCGAAAAATTGGAAAAACTTTGAAAGTGTCCCCAAGTGCAGTTGCAAAAACCATCAAGTGCTACAAAGAAACTGGCTCACATGAGGACTGCCCCAGGAAAGGAAGACCAAGAGTCACCTCTGCTTCTGAGGATAAGTTTATCCGAGTCACCAGCCTCAGAAATCGCAGGTTAACAGCAGCTCAGATTAGAGACCAGGTCAATGCCACACAGAGTTCTAGCAGCAGACACATCTCTTCAACAACTGTTAAGAGGAGACTTTGTGCAGCAGGCCTTCATGGTAAAATAGCTGCTAGGAAACCACTGCTAAGGACAGGCAACAAGCAGAAGAGACTTGTTTGGGCTAAAGAACACAAGGAATGGACATTAGACCAGTGGAAATCTGTGCTTTGGTCTGATGAGTCCAAATTTGAGATCTTTGGTTCCAACCACCGTATCTTTGTGCGGCGCAGAAAAGGTGAACGGATGGACTCTACATGCCTGGTTCCCACCGTGAAGCATGGAGAAGGAGGTGTGATGGTGTGGGGGTGCTTTGCTGGTGACACTGTTGGGGATTTATTCAAAATTGAAGGCATACTGAACCAGCATGGCTACCACGGCATCTTGCCGCGGCATGCTATTCCATTCGGTTTGCGTTTAGTTGGACCATCATTTATTTTTCAACAGGACAATGACCCCAAACACACCTCCAGGCTGTGTAAGGGCTATTTGACCAAGAAGGAGAGTGATGGGGTGCTACGCCAGATGACCTGGCCTCCACAGTCACCAGACCTGAACCCAATCGAGATGGTTTGGGGTGAGCTGGACCGCAGAGTGAAGGCAAAAGGTCCAACAAGTGCTAAGCATCTCTGGGAACTCCTTCAAGATTGTTGGAAGACCATTTCCGGTGACTGCCTCTTGAAGCTCATCAAGAGAATGGCAAGAGTGTGGAAAGCAGTCATGAAAGCAAAAGGTGGCTACTTTGAAGAACCTAGAATATAAGACATATTTTCAGTTGTTTCACACTTTTTTGTTAAGTATATAATTCCACATGCGTTAATTCATAGTTTTGATGCCTTCAGTGTGAATGTACAATTTTTATAGTCATGAAAATGCAGAAATATCTTTAAATGAGAAGGTGTGTCCAAACTTTTGGTCTGTATTGTAAATGGGCGATTCTTCAAATCCTTTATGCCAAAATACTGGCGTAAAATGCCTTGAAAAGTTTCAAATGAGTTGTGCAAATATGTTGTGCTCTTTGGCATTTTGTCCAGTTTGAAGCAGCTCCGCAAAAATGGGCAGAGCTGGAGAGGAGTCGGGAAAGAGCGTGGCTATGCCCAACCATCAAATTCACCAAAAGTGCCTGTATCTTTAACGTCAGAAGTTCTTCTCCAGTCCATGATTGGAATAGCATTTTTGGTAAGGCTTATGGAGGTGCATGCCACTAAAAAGATGTACCAAATTAATTAAGTGGCATGCACCTCTTAATGAATTAGGCGCACCGTATTCCAGTGAGCATTTCATTGCCAGTCTTAATGAATCGGCCTCAAAGAACATTAGAAGTTGTAGAAACTTGTTTTTACTTTCTAGTTTACATTGCTTGGAAACTTGGAAAACCTCTTTAAAGGGGTTGTCTGGGACTATTTTCTTTTTTACTATGGTTCTAGGAAATAAAAGGCAGGTAGATGCTAACTACCTGCCTATTCTACCAGCTGCCGTCTCAGAGCGGTCATGGACAGCTCTTGCCGGCAATTCTGCTGCTTCATGTCAACAACGCAGCTCTTCCTCTTTCAGGCTGCTCTGTTGACGAAGCGTGACTGCCGACATCATGCTGATTGACAGCCGAATCTCTGCAGTTAGTCACGTCCCATCAGTGGAGCAGAGAGGAAGAGAAGCCGCTGCCCTGTCAACGTGACATAAGCAGAAGCCTCTGAATCACTGGAAGGAACGGTCTGTGACTGGTCTGAGCCAGCAGGGATTGGTGGTGAGCGGGCAGGTAGATAGAAGCTACCTGCCTGTTAGTTCTTTGGAACAGAGTAAAAAAACAAATTAATCACCGATAACCCCTTTAAATTCTTCGGCATCGGCACATATGCATCTCTTAAATACATAGGTGTCAGGCTAACTTCTGGATTGCCAAAATATAAGAATTTATAAGCAGGTGAGTTCTTATGTTATGCTGCTCTTCCTACCTGTAAATTGAATCTTTCCAGAAGTTCTAGCAATGTTTTTGGCCTTGGTCGCTTACTTCTCCTTCTTACTATTCTCTTGGGAGCTTCCTCTTCAGATATGATATCGACATATATAAATTTAAAATTCCCAACTTTGTTGTTCAGCATGCCAGTCCAAATGCCCATGGGGGTTTTATAGATGATATCTATGATGTCGCCTTTCTAGAAAACAATGATAAAGAGAGTTAAACTGGGATTACAAACAGATTTCTAATCAGATCAGTCTTGGGGTATGTGCAGACGACGCCTTTTTCAGGCAGATGCTGCCTGGAACCCCCATGAAAAAGCGCTAAAAACGCCAAAAAGAATGAACTCATGTACAGCAATGTCAAAACGAATTGCTGTGTATATGTTCTGTCTTTTGTAACTTTTTTTAATGGCCTTAGGCTTTGAAAGCAATGAAGCGGCTAAAAGAAGTGACCGGTCCATTCTTCTGGCGGCTTTTGCTTGGAAACTGCCGCTATGTTATTTATGGAATTAAAAAAACACGTCGGCGAAGCAGCCTTAAAAGATGTCAGAAGTGACAACAGGGAAAACACCATCAGCATTTTCCTGAATAATCTTCTGCTTAAGATCTGTGTGAAAACGCTGTGCGCACAATCCCTTAGAGATAATGAAATTGGTTTGAGTTAAGGTCCTGTTTACACAAGCAGGTAGTAAGTGAATCAGCATTAATAAAAATGCTCCTTCCCAATCCTCGGCCTGGTTAAACATGCCGCCGATCAGCTGACGGGCAACCAAAATGCTCTTTTGTGATTGGGATAAAAATCAGGAGGATTAATGATCATATGTCCACAAACAGTATGTGCCATTGGTCCACACGAACGGACCATCAAGAGAGTGCCGATCGGCTTGTATATTGCTGATCGGTGCTTGATTACGGGCTGAAATTGTGCTGTGTAAATGTGCCTATAAGGCCCCCATACACACGAGACTAATGTCGGCTGAACCCATATTGGCGGGCTCGGGCGACCATCTAAGGTGTATAGGGTCGACTGATGGTTGGTTGAGATGTCGAAGGCGGCTGAGATGGCTGTCAGTTGAATGATCGGCCAAAGCATCGCTCGACCAACAGCCATCTAATGTGTATGGCCGGCCATAGCCATTTTCACCAACAGATATTCTTTTCTTACGATTGTAATCGTCCCAAAATAAAACTATTTTATTCCTTATGGAGTCTTTTCAATATCTCTACTGGACTCCTGGCTTCCTCTTCTGGCAAGAAGCTTCATGTGACTACTACACCCAATCAGAATTTTCTCCTAGTTTGATGGAATGTAAAGGCTGCCGCCAATCAGTGCCCTCTGATTGGCTGCAATGATCATGTGACACCTCCCCCCCCCGCCCGTCAAAATAGGAAGTACAGTGGGTGATGCCAGTGGCAGAAGAGAGCAGCGGCTCCAATGCGGTAGGTGAGGTTTTTTTTTTTAATTTATTTTTCTACCACAATTGCTATCATTAGCAATTGTTATAAAGTAGTGAACAACAACTTTAACAAATGTGCCGACTGCTGTTGACCACTCACCTTCCCAATAACTGCAGGTCACTTTTCTCATCACTTTTCAAAAGCGGGAGGTAAATAGGCAACTATGGTGTGTGCTAGAATTTGCAACTTTTTGTGCCATAAAGTTGGTACAAATCAAATGCTAAATTCTGCTATAATGTATTGCAAGAAGACCCTGTCTGATGCATTTAGCAGCTTATTCCATTTTCGGCTGGTGCTTTACCTTAATTTTCAGCGACTCTCCGTCATACGGGCTGGGGATAAAGTCAGTATGGACTTTTGCTCGACCGCAGAATGGACCAGTATAAGGAATGTCATCATCAAGTCTAAAGCTGTCCCTGTTACTGGTCCCATCAGAGCAGCTGGTGACACCACCTAGAGGAAGGTTTGCAGTTATTTCTATAGGTTTCTGTTTCATTTTGATACTTTTTTTTTGCCATATTGACAAATGATTTATCAACATGACACTTCCCCATTAATGTGCATGTGTCCAGTGCTCGCTGCCTGTATTGGTGCATGCACAAAAGTGGGAAGAGATGAAGAAATGGATAAATCATGTAATCACTGCACTTGTTTATTGCATAAATCCAACGATCGACTTCTGTTACCATAATGCAAATATGGGAAATCGATTGCCTTTATTGATACATCAGGTGTGTGATATAAAGTTACTTTTTTCCAGTACATGGTAACTGAAGTGAAGAATACATGAATACTTTTAATCTAATGTATTTTTACACCAAGTGCACAGCCCCTGCAAAAAATACAACCTAAAACTGACCTAAATCCACAATTTGGACACAATTCCTTTCTTTATGTCCCCGTTTAAAAGACTTTTATGGACACTTACTGGATGAACTCTGACCACTATTGAGACTATAAAGACTTTCGACAGATTCACTGGCTCTCAGAGTGACTTTTTCTGCAGCGAGTCCTCCTGTAGGGTCGCTGTCTCGGTAAGAAAATGTCCCTTCGACATCTTCACTCTAAATATAAAAGAAATAAAGTGATATGTAATAAAATGGAAGTTCACATTTTTATTTTCTAGTCTTATAACCTTGATTATGTCTATAAACTTTAGATGGTTGACTTTGGTATAGTAAAACACACAGAAACAAGGTAGATACATAAATCATTTACTCTGTATATCCAAGAAAAAAGTGTTATATTCTTAGTTTAAAGGGGTTTTCCAGGTATGCCTTTAAGGGGTATAGGATAGTACTGCTTAAAGCGGTTGTCCACTAGTCAGACATACCTTTCTGAATCCCTATGTTTCCCCCCAGTACAATAACAACGCTTATACTCCCCTCCAGTGCCGACACCATTCCAGTGGTGTCGGCACTGGCTCTTCCTGCAACTAATTGGTGCTAGCTTTACTCTCCTCTCCTTTGGACGTAGTTGACAACTGGAAGAAGTGAGACCTGCGGCTGCAGCTCTGACTTCATCCAAATATCTGTCCAAAAAGATGGGAGAGTGAAGTCAGCAATGATTGGCCACAGGGATCATGTGACATAATGTCAGGCAAGCCCAGAGAGCCAGTGCCAACATCGCTGGAACAATGCCAGCACCGGAGGTGAGTTTGGATGTTGTTATTTTACTGGGGGGGAAACATAGTGAATGAGAAGGGGTTGTCGAAGTACTGAACAACCCCTTTAAGGATAATAATGCACAATAACGGTATTTTCCATTTTCAGAAAACCACTGTCCCCAGTCACAGTTTATTTATTTATCTTTAAACAAACCAATCTTTATTCACCCACCACAGATCCAGTGCCGAGTCATCACTGCTGCTCCCAAAGTCTGTTATTGTTTGCAGCGCTGCAGTCAATCACTGGGCTCAGCGGTTCTGACCAAGGAGGCATCACAAGCCACTCACATCATGTTTATTTACAATACTTTTATTTTTCTGGCAGATAAGAGGCCATGAGAGAGTGTTTATGGCAGTGGCTTACTCCACTGAAAACACATGTATCCTCACCTGAGCTGAATGTGTATTGGAAGGTCGGAGAGAAAGCTGTCAGCCCATAGCTGTCTCTCTCCAGACTCCTCCATATACATTCATGATTAGCTTGTAGAAATAGCCATCATCTGTTAAACAGCATAGTACAGAGAGCTAAGGCCTATGGCCACCTCTGGGATAAGCCATCAACTTGTGAGCAGTGGTCTGACCCCTACAGCCACAAACTAATCAGCAGAAATCAGAGGCCCCAGCAAGCAATGGCGCCCATACAGTATTGTTATAGACATCCCTGCATGGGGCTATACCTGGTGCTGCTTCTCATTCCAGTCCTGGAGGTCAGACCCCCATTACCTTCAAAATAACAACCTATCCCAAGGATAGGACATCAGTCCATAGTCATAGAAAACCACTTTATGGGTAGTAGTTTAAGGATTGCTCCTTTATGCTCCAATGCCAACTATACATACAAAACTTCTGTTGTATAGCAGAGGTATAGTATTCCAATACATCTCTGTACAGAGCTATTTATTTTAGCTCACATTCTGCTCTTTCTTTCTGTATGATCAGACTACACTGGGTTTGTTTGTAGTCTGTTACCATGGAGACACCTAGATCTTCATGGAAGCTTTAAACACAACATGATTTTTTAATGATGACCTGTCAATTGGATACTGAAGATATTTCCTATGTTGATATACCTTAAGAATATCTTGTACTTGGTTAAAACATAATTTACGGATGTGTCCACCCTTAAATTTTCTTCAATTGCACTAAAGCCTCTGCTCCTTGGTCCTGTCCTTAACACGCTGGAACTGGCCAAATATGTCTCCTCAGCTCTTGCATTTCATTGCTGTGACCAGTGATCGGCTGAGCAGGCATTTCCGGGGTGGCAAGGACAGTATAAGCCCCGAAACACAAATTGAAGAAAAATTGGTGTCAGTAAATATTGCGTTTTTTTAATTTTTATGTAGTTTTTACTTTAAAAGTTGATAAATCAGCCCAATATAAATTGATGAATATTTATACATTCCATACCTCGGAAAGAGCTTTAATATACTTTTTCCCCATCTTTTTCCTCATGGTCAGTGATATGGCTTTCATTTTCTTACTTATACTTCCAGCATTGTTTGACGCTTTGTCGCCATCTGAGACTCCTCCTCCGGCTTCAAAAACACCTTCGGTATCACCCATCTGTTAATATGAAGTATACAGGTCACATGTAGTCAATTCTCCACTATATCTAGATCTACGGAAGAACCTTTACCGCTATATAGAGAATTAAAGTTAAAGGGAACCTGTCACTTTGTACCTGCAGTCCGATCTTTGGGCAACATGGTGTAGAGAAGGAGAAGCTGCGCAGAATAATCTATTGGTTGTTGGAAAAGATTCAATATACATAGGAGTCCAGTGGGTGGTCCTACTAGTGATTGACAGCTATCTCTGCATGCACAGTGATACAGGGAAGACTAAATAGCAGACCTGGATTCACCATCGGTAAATCTGGCTAAGGCAGTGAGACACATCCGTCTGCAAAACCTTTAACAGTATAACTGTCCTCAGAACGAATCCTAATAGTGTATATATTACACACCATTCGGATTTGACCAGTTCCAGCAGTTGTTGCGTGCTCACCAGTATGTGATCTGCCTACTTGCAGTCACATGCCGACTAGACTAGAACATTGAGTGGAGTGGCTGAGACTCTAGTCGGCACTTGACCACGAGTGTGTAAATCACATACCTGTGATCACATGACAACTGTTGTAACCGGCAAGAGGAGTCTAATCCTAATGGTATATATATTACACACTGTTAGAATTTTTCAAGCTGCATTACTACTTGCCAAAAATTTACAACCCTTTTAATGAACAGTATGATGGCATTATTCTGTCGCTATTTGGTGGTATTATGTAGTAATGGTGTAGATATATTATTTGATCTTAGCAGTACTATTGGTAAAATGGGTCTTGTAGTAAATCTTGATTTTCTCCAGGCAGGATAATATTTGTAATAGAAGGATTCCATCTGTAGAAGAAAGGTTAGGGAGGCAGCGTGGGCCTGTTTGCTTTCAAAAGCCCGGGATGAATTTCAATCTCAGTCCGACTCTGCTGGGTAGGATCACCCACTGGACTCAAGAATACAAATGCAATGAATAACTAAAGACGGTTGCGTCTGAAACCCGTCTGCTTTTAGATAGAGATATGTAGCTGCAATATTTTTAATATGTTTTTTTCTAAATAAAAATATTTTGGATTTTAAAAATGGACGTCCTTAATCAAGAATACAAACACCAAGGATTTCAATGAATAAAATGCAAGTTTTATTAACATTCTTCCCACAAAATCTGCTCTACAACACTTGCCTGCAGGACAGTCACCTTTCCCTTTAAGCTTCACCTTCAACTAAAATTGACTAATATGACTGTGTAGACAATTTATTAAGCAAGCCCCTCCACACCTTGTCCGAAACCCCTCTTGTCGGAGCTGTCTGGCATTGGCTTACTCCACTCTCCCCATTAAACACAAATTTAAATTACAGGGATACGTGAACCCGTAAAGTCAGCATTAACTGTGTTGAGCAGGACATCAATCAAGGAAGAGTGGGCTAGTCCCTGCTGCAGCACCGCCCAGATGACTATTGAGATGGACGTGCGGCAGTGTTAGAACATCATTTTTTCCTCTTAGTAAAACTGCTGACATCTACAGGGTCATCATTAAAAAGGAATTCACTGTAACATTGTGGAATTAGTTTAATAAGGAACACAATGCTGACAGTTTCCTTTTAACAAACATGCTCTCTCCTAATTAGCGTATGCATGTATTACATTTTCCTATACATTAATCAGATTTTTTGAACATTTCCTGAGATTATAAGCAGACCTGTCCTAGATTTTCACACTATTTCTAATTAAAATAAACCTCCTATCATTGTAGAGACAGGTTTTTTAAAAAACAAATCGTAGTAAAAAAAAAAAAAAAAATCCTGCAAAATAAGTAGAAACATGATTTGAAAATATATTACATCTATGCAAGATCTAAAGCAGGGGTCTCACACTGAGCCGAACATAGAAAAAAATTTGAATATGAAGGGCCTCGTTCTATGTGGGAGAATATTATGTTTTCGGTGATACCATTATTTTTCTATATGACTGTTTGATCATCATCTTTTTTTTGGTGTGTTTTTTATTCTTTTAATGGTGTTTATCGTATGGGTTATGGTACAGGTCTTCTCCTTTCACTTCAATTTTTACATAAAACAGCAATTTTGATGGCCAAATATTATTCCGTTATTTTATTTTTATATGTTTTCCCTTTTTTGACACCCAATAGACCCCATACAGTAATATAGTTTTTCAATTAGCCCCATATAGTAATTCTGGCCCCCATCCTGCAATAATGTCCTTAATCCTGTAATAATGTCCCCTGTACTATAATATCGTTCCCAATCAAGTAATAATGTCCCCTGTACTATAGTAATGTCCCAAATGCTGTAATAATGTCCCCTGTACTATAATATTGTCCTTTGTCCTGTAATAATATTACCAATCTGTAATAATGCCCCTCACCCTGTAATAATGCCCCTCACCCTGTAATAATGCCCCTCACCCTGTAATAATGTCCCTCAGTCTGTAATAATGTCCCTCAGTCTGTAATAATGTCCCTGTCCTGTAACAATGCCCATCAGTCTGTAATAATGTCTCTGTCATGTAATAGTGTTCCCTATCTTGTAGTAATATCCCCAAGCTTGTTATAACGTCCCCTGTCCTGTAATAATGGTCCCCTATCATGTAATAATGTCCCTCAGCTTGTAATAATGTCTCTCATCCAGCAATAATGATCCCTGTCCTGTAATAATGGTTCCTTGTCCTGTAATAATGGTTCCTTGTCCTGTAATAATGGTCCCTCGCCCTGTAATAATGGTCCCTCTTCCTGTAATAATGTCCCCAAGCTTGTAATAATGTCCCTCATCCCATGATCCCCTTCTTGTAACAATGTCCCCCATTCTGCTGCTCTTTACATACACACAAAAACAATGTTCACCTGACCTCGCTCCCTTGGTGGGGACCCACATTTAGTTGAAAAGAAGCGCTGACTTCAACGGTCCCTGACTTGCTGGATGCGATTGTCTCAGGGGCCTAAGGGCGGCACAATGGAGCCTCAGGGGCCACATATTTGAGACCCCTGGTCAAAAGGGCATATACACTTTGATTTTGCAAACATTTTTTCTGCTTCAATGCACCTATACGAAGAAATGAAGCCATTTTTTATATAGTTATGGTTAGAAATAAAAATCGGAGAGAAGATGGCACATTCTGAGCCTAGTAAGTTTATTAAAATGAAAAGGTTGAAAACTCTGCTGTGCATAATAATTTGGAACATGCATTTTGAGTGCAGTTTGAGTTTTTTTTAAAAATATACTGTTATCATAGGCAGCTTGTACAAAATCTTTCAATTGTACTCTAATAGTTATTTGACTGGAAAATTACAATGACTGCAATTCATATAGGTAATTTGGGTAAATCGGAGAAAATATTATTTGCATAATAATTTGGAACACAGTGTAAATGGGTTTTCCATTACCGAATAACCCCTTATTAATGTGCCCTGTGCGGTGAAAAAAAAAGATATCTCCTGATTCGGCACATCTCATCTGTAGTCAGCACTGTGTTTCTTGACCGTCTACTAGCAGCAACATCCAGGGGGCTGGTGGCACGTGAACGCTGCAGCCAGTCATTAGCTGCTGTTCGACTGAAGTGCTCACATTTTGTCTCAGGGTGTTTCTTCAACTCAGATGAACTGTGAACTCTGCAGTCAAACAATGGCCGCAGCACAGTGCATGGAGGAACGGCGCCTATTCCGGAAGTATCGTTTTTATTTTTTCCTTCACTTAACCATGAATAGGGTTCACGCTAACAAAGATGTGGCAAAAGGAAAAAAGTGACCAATTTTTGCTCTTACATATTGATGATGCTACCTTAAGTATTCAGTTTTTTTTTTGTTCTTTTTGCAATCCACCAAACAATTCCAAAGATATGAGCCTTTAAAGTTACTGATATTTTTATGATCTTTTCTAAGAGGGCGTGGCTCACAGCGTTACAATGCAGAGCACCCTAAAGATACACCCCCACGGAATCCTGTAAGCCACGCCCCATTGGTAAAAGACCATAAAAATGAGCAGTAAATAAAAAGGTTCAAATCTCTGGAGCCGTATGGTGGATTTTAGAAGAACAAAAAATGGCATACTCAGGTGAGCAGTGGGAATGTAATAAGAACAAAAACTGGGCACTTCTGACCCGGTCAATGTCCTCTTTAAGACTGTACGACTAACAGCTGTATTTTTGATTTAGATGCATTGCAGCAATAAAACGCTGGTTGCAAAAAATGTGCAAACCCTTTACTATGTGTTGACACAGGTAGGGCATCATCAATGAACACAATCTATTTTTCCACCTGCCTGTTTGCCTCATTAAAAAGCATTTAACGCCAAGTCTTTTGTGTGTTAATTGTTGCATCCCTACATGTTTTTGCAGTCATTATTGTGTTCAGGAGACAAAAATTCTCAAGAGGAGCCTCAAGGTCAGAGGAGTGAAAAAAAACAGAGCGCAGAAGCTCCCCACTGATCTTTTAGCATAGCAGAAGCCCTTTCATCTTCCTTTCCTTTCATACACTGCATAAACCCCGCTAACTAGACATTGCCATAAATAGATGAAATAACATCGGCACGTTATCATTTCCAAAAATCATCCTGAGATCAGATGAATCATTATTAATACAGCAGCACAGAGCGATGCAGTGAGGAGCGGGGATGTACACAGACCTCATTTAAATCTTCTGGCTTGGAAATCGAGGGTTTCTTAAACCGATCAAAGGTCCCAAAGCTGCTGGTGCGCTGCAAACAGAAAGGATGGGAAATTAAAAAAAAATATCTTATAATGACATAGGGAGATAATCAAGACTGACTACGGACCTCCGTCAGCCTGAACCGACCAGAAAACTGAAATTAATGACCTACGAATTAAGGATCATGCACATTGCAGAGCTGTTTACACAGAGCCTATGTGGCGGCATATGCAATACTGCGCAGAAGTCATTGGCGCACCATGGTGTGTTGGCATTCCTACTACACCTTTGCTTAGAAGATGATTGTTTCCGTTATTCCTCTGTAGGCAGAGGCGTGTATGGATACACAATTGGCTCGATTCATTATTTGCAGTTTTTTCAAGTCACTTTTCTTCTTTTGTAAAACTACATCCACATTGGTGAACATGAAAAAGCAAACAAATAAATGAAGAAATATACAAAAGGTGCAAATGAATAAAAGAATTTGACGCAAATGGAAAACAGGCTAGAAAGATAAAATAAATAGTCAAATAAGGTACAAATGCAATAATGAATTGGGTCCTATGTGCCCATATGCACAGTGTTGAAGTTAGAGCAGTTATAGGCTATACAACTGCCAGGGGACTAAAAAATGGGGCCAACAGTCCTCAGCTATGTCCATCATTCCCTTAGTCTATGAATGGAGCAGTAATGCGCATGTGTAACTGACGCGCCCCCTGGGCCAGTGCTGCAGTGCGGCGCGCGTGCGCGCGGGGGATACCCGGAGCCGATGGGGGTAGTAGTCTTCGTGTGGCGGTGACCCGGTCCGTGCCCAGGGTGGTCAAACTAAGTGGCAGTTATTGGTATGATGGTATTAGTGTCCGACTACGCCACCCGTTGAATGCGGCTATGAAGCCGCCGCTGCAGGGCAGTCCGCTGAGGCCGGTGGTACGGATGTGCAGCGTGGATGGTATAACCCCCAACGGGAGGGGTATGGCCTCAGGGCAGAGGATGAGAATGATGTTGGGAGAGATGGTGTGTATGTCCCAGCACTGATGGTACCGGTGCGACAAGGAATCACTGAGACTTGCAATTGCAGTTTTCACAGCTTTACTCACAGTTCTTTATCAGGTCCCTTGTGCACAGTTAGGACCACCCGAGCCGTGCTGCGTCCACCAGGTGCGGGACTCGGCCAACTCCCAGGCAGTTCCAGAGCGTGGTCCTGAGCTCCCCTCTCTTCCTTCCTACTGGCCGTCCCCACCAGGGATCCACCTTTGTCCAGCTCCCTCGGGCCTTCTAGTGGTGAAACCTTTCCCGGTTTCCCTGACCCTATATGGTATGCCTTCCTGGTAGATATGGCGAGGGGTCGCGCCAAAACTTGTCCACGACCTCCGGTTCCTGGCTAAGGATAATTGGCCTCCACCAGTTTGGGATCCGGCACCCTGTTCTGCCAACCCTTCACCCGTTATTCCGTGGGATCTTAGGGTTCCCTCTTTTCCTGCGTCTCTGGGCCTTTCCTGGTGTTTCTGTTCCTTCTTCCTCTTACTTCTCTCTCTCTCTCTGCTTCAGGCCTCCACTCCAGGCCTGGCTCTGAAGCTGGGCCCAGACTGAGCCACAGCTCCCTGTCAGCCCTCTCTGGCTGAGCTCCTCTCTGAACAGACCCTGATCTAAGATGGTGCCCACCTTATATACTCCCTTCTGACACCCGAGCCCAGGTGACCAGCACCCAATGGGCTCCTACCTATGCCCAGAGTCCCTCCCCTGTCTGCTCCTACACCACTGGGATGTTCCTCCCCCCCCCCACTCCAGCCAGGGACAGAAGCTGTCGTACCTGCACATCTATCTGGTGGGAGTACCGTTGATCTGTCCCCCGGAAATGGGGTGAGTGTAGTGCATGAAGCTAACTGAGCCCAGTTCCACACTCCATCCTTACCCGGGAGTGGAATACCACACCTCTGGTCTGAGGTGCAATACCCCTGTAGCAGCCGAGTCCTCGGGGTGCTACATAACCATTTCACCCCAGTCAATCCCTACTGCAGTAGTAGGAACAGCGATAGATTACAACTGTTAGATCATTTTGGGTTTCCACCACTGGGACCTCTACCGATCACCATAAAGAAGGGATTGTGTTCCCCTTTCATCCCTTTCCTCTGGGCCGTGGCCATAGTCAACCAGAGCGGCCAGGCACAGGCACGAGGTTGTGCATCATTCAACTCATCCTGGCTGTGGACTTGAGGCAGTGGGAGAAGGGGAATCGGAGGTGGCACATTCTGGTGATGGCTGGACATCTCTGAGGTGACATCCACACTGATCTAACAGTTATCTATCGAGTAAATCGGTGTTAACTTGTCACCTGCTCATTTCTGTTCACATCTGTGTCCCGAGCTCTATTTTTCCCATGAAAACAAGTGCCTAGGAGATTACTTGTGTAGGGTACAGTATGTACCCATAATGTCTTTTAAACTCAGTTACACCCACAGAGTAGAAAACACTACTGGTAATTTTTTTTCGGTCTTTTCCTGAGCCTTTTTCTGATGGTCGTGGCATGTGGTTTTTATGAAGTTTTTTATACTTTCCAATGTTTTTTTTTCATCCTATTGAATAATGAAGAAACCACTAACGTTTGTTTTTAAGAACAACAATGGCAATCCACTAGAAAAGATGTCCGGGTGTATTTTAAGCCTTTCCATTGACTTGTATTGTAAAAAGCATCTTCGGCGGGGAAAGCGCCAGAAGAATGCACATGTTACTTCTTATAACCACTTGGCTTTTTTAGAAACCTGAAATGGTTAAAAGATGTTCAAAAGACTGAATATCTGCACAGCAAATAATTTTTATATTCTTTTGAGCATTTTCTGAGGTTTGTCAGGCGGTCTCTATGGCGGAATCCGCCTGAAAAAGGCGTCATGTGCAAACATCCTTAAAGGGATTGTCCCACAAACAAAGTTCATTTTAATCAATAGATCTTGGAGTAATAACAAGTTCCACAATTGGATGTGTTTCAATAAAATGTTCCTGTGCTGAGATAATCTTATAAATGTGTCCCTGCTGTGTACTGTGTAATGGCTGTGTCTGACCGTACAGGAACATGGTCTGATCATACCACATCTCCTGCACAAGGGGGAAGCAAAAGAGTATACAGACAATACAGCAGCGGATTGCAGCTGATTCTTTCTTTGAAGTAAAACATTGTTTAAAAACAGGCAGGAAATGTTTTACGTCACGAGAAAGAATCAGCTGTGATCCTGTGCTGTACTGTCTGTATACTCTTTTTATTCCTCCCCTGCCCAGGAGCTGTGGTTTGATCAGACCATGTTCCTGTACGGTCAGACACAGCCATTACACAGTACACAGCTGGGGCACATTTATAAGATTATCTCAGCACAGGAACATTTTATTGAAACACATCCAATTGTGGAACTTGTTATTACTCCAAGATCTATTGATTAAAATGAACTTTCATTCATGGGAAAACCCCTTTAAGGTGGATTTCCCCTTTTAAAGTTGCTAAAAAAAAAACCCTCTTGATGATTATCTGCTGGAATAGTAAAAAAAACCAATGGACCAGTGCCATGAGTGGGTTAGGACAATGGTGAAATAATATGGAAAATGTCAGCCTTTTTTTTAGCCAATCTGAAACTGTAATGACATTTATGGCGTTATTATTTTGCAGAAAACTAGACTTCCTAAAACCCACATTATATGGGCCAGGGGCCAGAGTGAGTCAGTCATGTGTGCACTTCATTTTGAGATCTTCTTGATCTTCCGAGTGTTATCGCATAAATGTTTTAAGAGATATGCAATGACTCCGTACTTCAATGCACATGATAATTCTCTCAAAATAACATGTTTATGCTCTAATAATGCTTGCTGAACCAATATATATATATCCAAAATATTGAGATCAGGTATTTTAGCTGTACCTATTCTAAATGGGTATAAAATCAAACATTAGATATTTCTGACCAGCTCAGTGAGTTTGAAGTTGAAGCTTTGAGTGTGAAAATTACATCAGCCCCGATGAACCAAGACTATAGAGGTACATCCTAGACTGAGGTCTACAATAGTTAGTCAAAACATTAAGGAAACTTTCCAATCTCTTTTTTTAATGCAAAAATAAAAAATAAGAAAACAAACTGCAGGTAAGAAGAAAATCCAGAATGGCAACAGTTCTTTGTACACTAGTATTTAGGCCAAATATTTTCAAAGCTGGAGAACGTCACCCCGTTTCGGGCAAGTTGGAAAAAATGCAGAATGCCACAGAAAAAATGCACAATGATGCAGTCAATCTAAAGCCCTCTATGAAAGGAGAAGGCCCCCAACAAACATACTCCATCCTCCAACCCCCAGAAATGTCATGGACAGGTGGCCCTCCTTAACTGCAGCCCATCATGCTCCCAGATTCCATGTGGGCTGCCACCGCAGTGTCCACTGAAAGCTTCAGTATGGGGCTTTGGTTTTGGAGGGATGAGAAACCTAATGGTATTTCCCCAAGATCTCCAAGAGGAACATCTGAGGAAACCAGACCCTGAAGAATACTTGTGACGTAAAAATAACCTAATAAACAGAGTTGTGTGCTTGACATCCATCAGAAAATGAAAATTGTATCATATCAACCTAGGAAGAAGGTCAATTAAAGAGAAGTGAGCTATCTCGCATATGTGAAAGCCAAGTGCCTCCCTCAGTGGCGGTCCCACCATCATGAGTTCTGGTTCCCCCGGGATCACCACTCCTTGGTCACTTATGTACGATACTCTGTTGTTTTAAAGAACTCAACCCATGTCTTTGATTTGGAGGGTTTGGGCCAACCTGTCTATGCCCAGAAGCTTCCTTTTGGTGTGCATTAATGTAGAAACCTTTAATTTTAACACCATACATTGGCCAAAGAACAATGCCCTACAGCCCCTAGACAACAACACCATGCAATGCCCAGGGGCCGATACTGGCTCTCATTAAAGAGATGCAGCAATGTATGGAGACATATTTACAGGAAATGCTCCATGGAGGTAAGCTAAATTACATACCATACAGTGTCCAAGTAAGAGTGCATAATAATATTGCTATAGTGTGCGCAAACGGCAGAGTCCCATTCATTGAAAATTGTCCTGAGAGGGTCAATAGGAGGTTCCTACATATTGGTGGTCCATGGCCCTGCGCCATTTTTCCTTTCTTTTTAAACTGCAAAATTACATTTTGTGGCAGTTTTAAGACTGTTGCTAAGATTTGACTGAACTAAATACGTGCAAAAGTTTTTGTTTATCCAAACACAGCAACGTTTGACCACAGTCCTGTAGAAATAGACACGTCCGCAATGACATTTTAGCACCCTTCCCTCATACTTTTTCATTTAGACTGTACGTTTGGATTGTGAAAGACCTAAGACAGTATGTACCTTAGAAACAACATAAAGAAGGGGGCTGGAAGCAAGTGTAACTAGAAGGAAGCCCCACATGACCGGGATGTGCCAGGAGGGTGTAATTTTAATCCCAATATCCGGATTGGTTATAAGCCTGGAGGGGCGGGCATTGGAAGGAAAAGTGCGGGAAAACGGTCAGTCCAGGAAGGAAGTCAGCGGGGAAAGTTGCAGAACTCAAAAAAAAAACAAAACAAAAAAAAAAACAAACTACAACTTTCCCATTGTTTGAATACACTTACCAATCTTATTGAAACCGTTGATTCCCTGATCGCCAGGCTGAGGGAGGCTGCCAGATCCAGGCGTGGAGGGTGGCTTGAGTCCCAGCTGTCTGGATTGCTGGGGAATGCCGGAGCAGAAGATTCTCCGTCGGGATCCGGAAGAAGCGGCAGGAGGACGCGCCCCCCCCCCCGAGAGGCTTTGCCCGGAGATGGTTAGTACGGGCAGCAGGCGCAGGCAGCGGAGCCCCACAGGAATCCGCCCAGCCGGCCCGCGGGCTCCTCCAGCATCGGGTCGCGGTCCGCGACTGAAGTGCCCCGCTCAGCTGTAGTGCGGCCTGCTCCGGCAATACCAGAGCCCGGGCCGCGCCAGAAGCAAGGCCCCCGCTGCAGCCGCGTCATCATCCAGGGGGCGGGGCTTCACCGGAAGTGCGGCCTACGTCACTTCCGGCCCCGGCGTCATGTGACAGGGGCGTTCATGAAGTGAGCGGTGGGCGCATGGACACACCCCCCGCAGCAGGAGTCGGCGATTCACGACGCCGCTTGCCCATAAGAAAACGGAAGTGCCAGAGCAGATGAGGGGACCAGAGGGACCACCAGCACGGCAGGCGCACCTGGCGATGTACCAGTCGGGGTGCCTGCCAGAAACATCAGCGGAGGGATACAGCAGCGCAGGTACACGGGCAGGCAGCAGTAATTCGAGGACCTGCTGCCAGGCTCGAGTCAGCACATCCAGGGCAGTGGAGCGGCGGGAAGCAGCATGGGGCTGCCTGGCAGTCACCCACGGACCACCACGGATCGGGCTGGGGAGTCCGGGTCTGGAAGTCGCGGAGTGCCACGGATGGCGGGGAGGACCGGAGCCGGGACTGACGGGGAACGATCGGCGGGGACATCGGCATGTGCTCAGGTCCCCCCTGGTGATGAGGAGGCCAGGGGAGCGGGCCTTGAGCAGCAGCAGGAGTCTGGCGAATCGGAGTGTGGCGAGGATCAAAGCGAATCCAGGATTCATCAGGACTCGGGACGTTCGGCTGGCAGGGACACAGCACCTGCGCAGCTTGGTGAGCATGCGTCCATATATTGTTTGTCGCCCGCTGGGTCATTAGTGGATGGGGGAGGTGATAGGCAGTTGGCTGGGCCCAGCGGGGAAAATACTAGGGGAGGTCGTGGGTCAGATGTAGTGGGTCTTAGAGACATTTTGTTTAGCATGTCGCAAATTTTGGCTAGAATAGACGGTGGTGGAGTTAATCAAGGAGGTTTGTTACCTGCGGCGGCGTGGGTACCTAGTCAACCGGTGTTGTCGCAGGTGGGGAGCGAGTCGGCCAGGTTGGCGGTGAATGCAGCCGGGACACCTTCAGGGGGATCGGTTTGCGTATAGACAGAGAAGGACAAAGCGGATACCGTAATGCTGGATGATAGGGCAAAAGGGGAGGTATATATGTGCTTTGAGGGGCCGTTGGGGGCACACTTAAAAAAAAAAAAAAAAAAGAGAGGTAAAGGAAAAGTTTGGCGGGATGACTATGTTGAAATTTTTTCCCTTCTTCCGCTGGAAAAGTTTAATCTGGATAAGGGTAAAAAGGACGATAGTAAAAAAGAGGAAGAAGAGAAACGTAGGTGGAGGTTGATTCCTCAGAAGTTTGTTAATTGGTTACAGGCTTTTGCAATATTGGCTAGCGTTATTGGGGAAAAAGCTCCGGATAATTGCTCAGGTTTATTTTGCTACCTTGATTCTATTGGGGAGGCTCATCGTACTTATGGGGGTCAGGCGTGGTTACGATATGACGAGCAATTTAGGCAGAGGAAAGCTGTCCGTCCGGAGATCAGATGGGATCAAAAGGACATTGGGTTGTGGTTGAAGGTTATGGCCCCACTGAGGTATGGGCAGTCCTTTCACGGGAGCAACAGTAGCAGGAATCAGTCAGCAGGACACGGGGGAAGTAGTCAAGGGGCACACAGCACAAAAAAGGAAGCGGGAACTTGCTGGCAATTTAATGATGGCCAGTGCAAGTTCGGGACCTCCTGTAAATTTAAACATGTGTGCTCCCATTGTTACGGAAGTTCGCACGGAGCATCAAGATACTTTAAGAAGGGTAAGGAAAGCCGACAGTGGGTACCGGTCAAAGGGGTGACTCCGGTGAGGATTCACGCGATGGCCCCCTTTCTAAGTAGGTATCCGGATCAGTTGAAGGCTAAGGTCATTGCGGATGGTTTTTTGGAAGGGTTTAGAATCCCTCCTCCTGATCATGAGGTCCCCTTTTTCAGTTAAAAATTTGACGTCGGCTTCCCTTCATCCGGAATTGGTTAGTGTGAAGCTGGCTAAGGAGGTGGAATTGGGCAGGATGGCTGGACCGTTTCAGGAATTGCCTATTAGCAAGGTGATCATCTTGCCGTTGGGGGTTGTGCCCAAGAAAGAGCTGAATAAGTTTCGTTTAATTCAGCATTTGTCGTACCCGAAGGGGCTTTCGGTTAATGATGGTATTGCGCAGGAGTTGTGTTCGGTTGAATATACATCATTCGACGCGGCGGTGCATTGGGTACGGAGATACGGGCCAGGCTCATTGCTAGCTAAGACTGATATCGAGTCAGCCTTTAGATTGTTGCCAGTTCACCCGGATAGCATCCCGTTGTTAGGTTCTTTTTGGGAAGGGGAGTACTATGTGGATAGGTGTTTGCCAATGGGTTGTGCTATTTCGTGTTCTTTGTTTGAGACGTTTAGCTCCTTTTTGGAATGGGTAGTGAAGGACCTGGCTTCTGTTAAGTCGGTCATTCATTATTTGGATGACTTCTTGTTTATAGGCCCCCCACAATCGTTGTTGTGTAGGAATTTGTTAGGTACTATGGTGTGGGTAGCGGAGCATTTTGGCGTGCCGTTAGCAGAAGAAAAAACGGAAGGACCTGGCACCATTTTAAGTTTTTTGGGCATTGTAATTGATACCGAAAGAATGGAGTGTCGGTTACCGGATGATAAATTGAGTTTACTTAAGCAGGAGGTCGATAGGATCAGGAAGTTGCGCAAGGTGACCCTGAGGGAGCTACAGTCGCTTTTAGGGCGTTTGAATTTTGCTTGCAGGATTATGCCAATGGGCAGAATATTTTGTCGCAGGTTGTCAGGAGCGACAGCAGGAGTGCACGCGCCGCATCATTTCATTCGCCTTAATAAGGACCACAAGGAGGATCTAAAAGTTTGGAAATTGTTTTGGAAAGTTATAACGGCAGGTCAGTAATCCAGCAGGAGTTCTTGAACAGTTTTGATTGTGAGATATTTACGGATGCGGCTGGAGGTGCTGGTTACGGGGCCTACTGGAAAGGGCGGTGGAGCGTTGGCGAGTGGCCGAAGGTGTGGAATGAGAGGGGTCTTACGAGGAGCTTGGCATTTTTGGAATTGTTTCCTATTGTTGTTGCGGTTACTATTTGGGGGTTTCGCCAACAGGAGAATTCGGTTTTACTGGGATAACAAGGGAGTGGTGTCTGTCATCAACAGTTTGTCAGCCTCGTCTCCGCCTGTGATTAGGTTGCTGAGGGAACTAGTACTTTCTTGTCTTAAGCTGAACGCTTGGATTACAGCGGTACATGTTCCAGGTGTACAAAATTCCATAGCAGATGCCTTGTCTTGTTTCCAGTGGGATCGTTTTCGGATGCTAGCTCCAGAGGCAGAGGACGTGGGACAGGAATGCCCTTCGCGTTTGTGGCAGCTGGTTATGGAAGAGCGGGACGGTTAATACAGGAGTCCATTACAAGGCAGACCTGGGCATCATACGAGGCATCGTGGCGAGTATGGCAAAGTTGGATTATGCAGTGGGGTGTGTTGGAGAGTGATGGAGATAGAGAGATGGCGGCGTTGTTTCTCGTGGGAAGGGCAGTGGAGAGCGGATGGTCGGTTTCAAAAGTTGGGAAGTTTGTTGCAGGTTTAGCGTTTGGTTTTAAATTGCAGGGGATAAAGGATGTTACGAAGTCCTTTTTAGTGAAGCAAGCTCTCAAGGGCTTTAGGACAAGAGGTAAAGAGTTGGATAAATGGAGACCGGTAACCTTTAGTATTTTGGAACGTTTGGGTTTTGTATTGGATAAGATTTGTTGTTCAGTTTTTGAAGCCACACTATTTAGGTTGGCTTTTTCATTGGCGTTTTTTTGGCGCGCTAAGAGTAGGTGAATTGGTGGCACCAAGCAGGAATAAGGTTGGGGGTTTGTTTGGATATGAGTGGTCGAGATGGGGGTATTGAATTTTGGATTAGGTGGGGAAAAGACGGATCAATTGGGCAAAGGTAAACGAGTAATATTGGGTGAGGTTATGGGATCTTTTCTTTGTCCTAGGAGATGTTTATTGGCTTATTGGCGGGTTTGGTCAGGGCGGAAGGGCCCATTATTGTGTCATGAAAATGGAGACTTTTTGTCACGTTTTCAATTCATAGCGGTGTTTAAAAAGGGGATTGCTGAGCTGGGCCTTAGCCCTGAGGTATATGGGTCACATTCATTCAGAATTGGTGTGGCATCAGAAGCGGATGGCTTGGGGTTAGGCAAGGATGTGATAAAACGTATTGGGAGGTGGAGTTCTGATCGTTACCTGTCTTATGTAAGGCATTAGGTATGCGGTCTTAGGTAATTTGCCTTTTGAGATTCAAATACCTTTTGGTTGTCTTGTTGCTGGTGGCGTCCCGTTGTTAGTTTGGATGCTAGGACACTCTTTCGTCCATTGGGAGCGGTGAGGGCGGACGTGAGGCCGGACGGTAGGCAATTGGGTTTTTAGCAGGGAGCAAGCGGTGGTTCGGTGGTTGGGTTTTCGAGGGATGGTTTGGAGAAGGGTGCTGCCAGAATTCCATAAAGCAGCTCGTTTGGATCGGGCGCCGGATATTTTGGTGGTGCATATGGGGGGAAATGATTTGGAGGGCTCGGCCGGTCAGGGAATTGATGAGGGACATTCGAATCGATCTGTTAAGGTTATGGACATCTTTTCCTGAGGTGTTGACAGTGTGGTCTGACATTGTGCCCAGAGAGAAATGGAGGGAGGCCAGATCATTGAAGGGAATTAATAGGGCACGTATAAAGTTGAACAGAGCTATATCAGCTTTTGTTACCAGGAACGCGGGAGTAAGCGAACGGCATCTTGATCTGGAAGCGGGAGTTGGAGATTTTTGGGAAAAGGACGGCGTACATTTGAATGATATTGGCATTGATTTATGGGCATTGGCCATACAGGAGGGGATCGAAAGGGCTTTTGCAGTGTTGGGGCGCTCACGAGCCTGAGGTGGTCAGGGCTGTTCGTTGGTGGCGGGGGGTGGGGTTCTTGGAGTTGGCACAGAAGTGTCGGTGGAAAGAATATTGGATAATCACAGGCAGTGCCTTGCTTAACCGGGGTGATCTGGCATTTGGTTTTGGGCTCTGGACGGGGTTTTACCCTGGGAGCATTTGGTGCCCTTGAGCTGGTGATGGACGGCTGAGGGTAATATGGTGGTTCGAGTTCGGTTTAATTTATGCCAGATCTAATTTTAACTCCAAGAACCCTCCCTTCTTATTTATTTTATAACACTGTTAATATGTTAATGTTGTTTGTTAATAAAATGGCCGCTGTGGCCAAATTTATCCAAAGAAATACAGGTGCGGTGTTTGTATTTGGTGGGGGAAGGTGAGTGCTGGAAGGTGGGGGCATGTTGATCCATGGAACCCGTGTTGGCCGTACACGATCAAGAAGTAAACATGGCGCAAGGGACAATCTAAAAAAAGTTATTGGTTATAGATGGCTTTTTTCCCCCATGTTTTCAAAATTTTTGAGCAGGATCATCTGTTCTGCAAAGCACTAAACGACATAGCATGGGCATAACTATAGCTGTAAATGTCATAATAGAGGCTAAAGGCAAGATCATCGGGGCAGGACCATGAAAATTGGGTCAAATGTAGTTAGATTAAACCTAAATCGAAAAAACAAAGAGAAAAGCGCTCATAGGGCACCACTGTAATGGTACATACAGATGCATCTGTAAAGGGGGTGCGGATGCCCCAATGTCAGTTTTGCTCTCCTGGGTGTGTTGTGTTGAGGACAGAACACCTAGGATTGCCTGTGTGATAGCTTTGCTGGTTCTGATCCGGTGTGGCTCGGCCTCAGTATGGAGATCAGTGTAGAGATCGTAGGAGTTGATGGAAGCCTGTATAGGTTAATAGACAACAGAGCTACCGCTAAAGTACTTCAGTGTAAAGACGTGATGATAAGAGATCGATATTTTGTTAGAATCAACGTGTTGTACTGACCCCGAATTCGAATGAAATATCCATCCTTTATCACCACATCTCTGGTCGGTACGAGGCCGAAACATGTGGATTCTAATAAAATATCCATCACTTATCATCACATCCCTACACTGCAGTACTTTAGTGGTAACTCTGCCTGCTATTAGTCTGTATAGGCTTCCATTAACTCCTACGATCTCTAGACTGAACCCAGAAGAATAGGTGGTGCATTTTGGACTCGTCTTCCTTCTTTAGGACACCTCTTGTTAACAAGTATTTTGCCCCTTAAAAAATTGCACATAACATTAAAGGGGTTGTCAGTTTTAAAATTTGATTGTACCATAAGGCTGAGGTTATGAGCGCCGAAGATGTGACCTCACCACTGCAGCCAATCAACAGACTGAAGCAGAGGTGAAGAAGCAACGATCTTCACACATTATCTTCACTCATTATCTTTACCGCAGTCTAAAATAATAAACAGAGCTGCTAATTACCTTCCCTGAGTCCAGCACTGCGTCTTCTTGTTGATCGGCTGCAGCGGTTATGAGCGCTGTAGACGTGACCTCACCACTGCAGCCAATCAACTGAGTCAAGAGGCAGCGGTGGACCCAGAAATGGTAAGTAAAAGTTCCATTTGTTATTTTCGACCTTTAAAAACCTATGATACAATAACATTTTAGAAAAGACCAATATAATAATGTTTTTTTGCAAAACATAATAAATGTGGCCAGAACTAAGGCAATAAAATGTTATTATATTTGCCCCCTTGATCCTTTAATGATGGATGTCAGCCACTTTGGCGGTATTGTACGTGAACTTCTTTATGCAAGAAGAACCAGACAGACAGCTTCCTTCTCCTGGAAGACGGCTAATGTGCACACCTTTCTCTCAGGGAGTATTGCTTGGTCTATAAAGCTCTCTCCTCGAGGAGATGCTTCACATTATACACTTCCTGTAATAGACAACCAGTATCCTTATCTGCACTGATGAGGAGCAGCAACCCTAAAACAGCCGTTTGCAGATAAAGATCATTTTATTTTTGAGAAGACTGTGGTTTGGCAGAACGTCCTAATGTTTTTGTCAAAGCTTGTTATAGGATTATCATTGACTTATAGGGTGGCTTCCTCCAATAGGTGGCACTAGGGAGCCAACTTCCAGCCCTCTTGGAAGGGATCACATTTGCATATATTTGAGTAGACGCTCAAATGTTCCTAAACGCAGGTCTTAAATTACCCCCAATGGGTCATGAAAACACAAGTAATTCCTAAGGGTCTGATAATATATTATAATAATCCCCTCTTTTATTCTAACAAAGCCCTGAAAACCTGACCTATTGGTGCTATAAAACACAACTGTCTATCCATTAAGTAAAAAATATATTTATTAGTGGTTGCCTTTTGCTAAATTAAATAACAATTGCAAAGTTTCAGTCTGTTATCTTCCTTCCCTCTTACATTTCAGACGCCTTGAAATATACACTGCTAAAAAAAAATAAAGGGAACACTCAAATAAGACATCCTAGATCTGAATGAATGAAATATTCTCATTGAATACTTTGTTCTGTACAAAGTTGAATGTGCTGACAACAAAATCACACAAAAATCATCAATGGAAATCAAATTTATTAACCAATGGAGGCCTGGATTTGGAGTCACCCCCAAAATTAAAGTGGAAAAACACACTACAGCCTGATCCAACTTTGATGTAATGTCCTTAAAACAAGTCAAAATGAGGCTCAGTATTGTGTGTGGCCTCCACGTGCCTGTATGACCTCCCTACAACGCCTGGGCATGCTCCTGATGAGGCTCAGTATTGTGTGTGGCCTCCATGTGCCTGTATGACCTCCCTACAATGCCTGGGAATGCTCCTGATGAGGTTGCGGATGGTCTCCTGTGGGATCTCCTCCCAGACCTGGACTAAAGCACCCGCCAACTCCTGGACAGTCTGTGGTGCAACGTGACATTGGTGGATGGAGTGAGACATGATGTCCCAGATGTGCTCAATCGGATTCAGGTCTGGGGACCGGTCGGGCCAGTCCATAGCTTCAATGCCTTCATCTTGCAGGAACTGCTGACACACTCCAGCCACATGAGGTCTGGCATTGTCCTGCATTAGGAGGAACCCAGGGCCAACCGCACCAGCATATGGTCTCAAAAGGGGTCTGAGGATCTCATCTCGGTACCTAATGGCAGTCAGGCTACCTCTGGCGAGCACATTGAGGGCTGTGTGGCCCTCCAAAGAAATGCCACCCACACCATTACTGACCCACTGCCAAACCGGTCATGCTGAAGGATGTTGCAGGCAGCCCATCGCTCTCCACGGTGTCTTCAGACTCTGTCACGTCTGTCACATGTGCATAGTGTGAACCTGCTTTCATCTGTGAAGAGCACAGGGCACCAGTGGCAACTTTGCCAATCCTGGTGTTCTGTGGCAAATGCCAAGCGTCCTGCACGGTGTTGGGCTGTGAGCACAACCCCCATCTGTGCATGTCGGGCCCTCATGCCACCCTCATGGAGTCGGTTTCTAACCGTTTGTGCAGACACATGCACATTTGTGGCCTGCTGGAGGTCATTTTGCAGGGCTCTGGCAGTGCTCCTCCTGTTCCTCCTTGCACAAAGGCGGAGGTAGCTGTCCTGCTGCTGGGTTGTTGCCCTCCTACGGCCCCCTCCACATCTCCTGGTGTACTGGCCTGTCTCCTGGTAGTGCCTCCAGCCTGACAGACACAGCAATCCTTTTTGCCACAGCTCGCATTGCTGTGCCATCCTGGATGAGCTGCACTACCTGAGCAACTTCTGTGGGTTGTAGAGTCCGTCTCATGCTACCACGAGTGTGAAAGCACAACCAACATTCAAAAGTGACCAAAACATCAGCCAGAAAGCATTGGTACTGAGATGTGGTCTGTGGTCCCCACCTGCAGAACCACTCCTTTATTGAGTGTGTCTTGATAATTGCCAATAATTTCCATCTATTGTCTATTCCATTTGCACAACAGTGTTGCTTCCTAAGTGAACAGTTTGATTTCACAGAAGTTTGATTTACTTGGAGTTATATTCTGTTGTTTAATTGTTCCCTTTATTTTTTTGAGCAGTGTAGTTTGCAGTCTTATCCAATTTTCCTATTTTTCTCTTGTGAGAGTGTCTCTCCCAGTAATGTAGGCTGGATGTGATGTCTGTATGTATAAAAGATGCTGAATATTTCACTAGCTTATCTTTTATCACAGCTTCTATTCTGCAATTAGCTCATCATGTGCTTTTCTCTTTTTCTACAGCCTGTTTTCACTGCCCTCCCTGTGACTGTGCATATCTCCCCTCTGCACACTGTTGGACCTCTGGGAACCACCCCTCACATTTCCTACTGCTATCTCTAACACTGAGAGAAGGGAAGGAGAAGGAGCAGAGAAGCCATCAGAGCCACAAGCAGGAACTCTGATTGATTTTTAACATTTCTGCAAATCACTTAGCTACATAAAAGACTTATTAACACTCCACGGCAGGTAAACAGTAGAAATGTTTCAATGAAGACTTTTTAGAAAGTTGCTTACCATAACTTTGCATCTAAGAAACCAATAATCAAGGGGAAAAAAACTATGCGAAGGTACATAGCATTTAAACCTCAGGTCTTTCTATGCTTAGAAGTCCTGTGGGTGGTTTTACTTAGTGGTAGAAATCTCCCTCTGTATATTCAAAGAGGGAAGGCAGTGAGTCACTGGATAGGACCGCCCACTGGACTCCTAAGCAGAAAGAGGGATTAAAATGAACAAACTATAAGTTATTTCACATTAATCTTTTCCTCCAAACCTATATATCAATATGTTCTGTTCCTCCTGCAACATAGCATGCTGCTTGGATATACGACTACATGTAGTATGTTATAGGTTTCCTATATTAGAAAGGAAGTGACATCCGCTCAGAACACTACGCTCTTGGCACACATGGTTGGCACTTTACTATGAAGTTCTGTGCTACATTATGTAATTTGTTAAAGGGGATCTTTTTGCTAGGTAATCTGAAGGCAGCAGGAGGTAGGGGCTGAGACACTGAATTCAGTGAATGTCACTTATTAGGCTGTTTGATGTTGTTTCAATACAATGAGTATTTTATTAGAAGGAGATTATCACTGCGGGACTAGTCTAGCCACACCTCCAACTCTGATTAGCAGCTTACTGTCAATATACAGTGTACACAGAGAGCTGGGGTGTGGGCATGGTTAGCTTTCTCAGCTCTGCTACATGTGACATCTAAAAACTCTGATTATATCACAAATGCCGCACCAAATAAACTAAGTGATACATCGTTGGAATCAGCGTCTCTTTCTCTACATTATGCAGCTCTCAGATGAGGTAGCAAAAACCCGGTGACAGATTCCCTTTAATTAATTAAATAGTCTTTTAAGTATTTTTTACTATGAATAACCTAAGAAAAACATTTTTTCTTATATTTGTAAAGATGTCAGATTACCCAGTCCTAGCCAGACCGGGAGGGGCAACATGTCCGCGTGCCAGTAATGCTTATAGATGACACCGCCTGATGCAGAAGGAGCTAATCTTCACTCATTATCTTTACCACTGTCACTTCCATCTCTATTCCTGCTTGCCTCTAAAAAGACAGAAGTGGCTTTTGATGTGTCAGCAAGCTATCATACTTGGCAAACATCTCAAGACATTGGGTAAAAAAAAAAAAAAAAAAGAAAGCGGCATGTTCTGGGATTAGAATCTCAGCACACCCTTATTTTGCAGCACGCTCTGTTCCGAGACGCAGAAAACAGCAGAGTTCTCCATATCAGAGGTCTTGAACAAAGTAAAAAGGCCACCACCAGATTAGTGTATTTGATGTATCACTTTGATTCATCTAGTTAATGATCAGAGCAGAACACAGCCCTTGGCGCTGTTTTGTTTCTGCAAGCCTCCCTCCAGCTACGTCCTGCCATTAATTCACTGGCATGTGCCAACTCAGCATATCAAGGTCACTCTTGTCTTTCAAGGGGAACCTTTGGAGACATAATAAAACTGACAGAAAGTTCTTTTTTTTGCATGCTTTATGTTTTCTGAGTTCAACAGTAGCAGTTAATATCTGGAAGCTTATAGACTTTGTGATCCTGATGCTTCAAGTATTTTTTTATTTATTTTTTTTACATTTTTGGAAGATACATTTTTAGAAGATAAAATAGTGACAGATTTATGCAATGGAACTAGGAAATATGTAATCTGCAATAAATTGCAAATACACAATGTCTTTTTCCAAAACAGCACTTTGCTGCCCTTGCAGATTGAGGTTATTAGATTGTTTGCTTGTATTTTTTTTTTATTTGTGCATACATGACCATTACTCCATTTGTACATGTGTGACCACTGATCCATTTGTGCATGTGTGACCACTGATCCATTTGTGCATGCGTGACCAGTGCCACTGCTCCATTTGTGCGTTATGTAAAATGGGAGGCAGGTCAGTGAAGGCACAGTAACCTGTCATAAGAGCATACAGATGAATATGTAAGCAGAGCACCAGATAGAGCGCCCCCCACAGGCCGCTCCGAAGCACAGGCATATCATTATCTCCAAACTGAAAGTAAAGATTACACAAGAACCACAGGACGGATTTCATCAACCAAGGTATCATATTAATCAGTGAAATGTCGCCCACCTGACAGTGTATGTAGGTTGCAGAGCACAATCCTGCTGATAGCTGCGCTTTAAGCTCACATTATTCATTGGTCTCCCACAAAAAAAAAGTCTCTAGTGACAAGTAATTAGCTTCGAAGTTAACTCTTACTGTGTCACAGCCTGGGATCCCCTGAGGATCCTCTTGTGCTCTTGGGAAGGAGGGGGTAATTCACCCATAGCAGAAACCCACACCATTACCAGACTGCATGGGGATTATTTGTAGTCTGTTACCATGGAACCACATAGGCATGGATATAGAGCAATTGGAGATTTTATAGTTTGGTTGTTGAGGTTGACAGGTTCTTCAAACAAAGTACAATGATCTAATGTGAACAGGCAGTGAATAATAGTAGCAATACTAATGGTTTACATATTTATACCATTATACCATATGATGTCTGGCACCAGGACACGCAGTATCCACATACGATTACCAATAATTTGCTTAATTACAGCAAGTGAGATGAAAAAAACCGGCACCAATGTCCACAGGCCTATTTCAGAGGAGCAGTAATCGCCATGCATGTAAAAAATAGGGGTGGCCAGACAAACCTCATCCTACCGTGAAACGGACATCGCTCAGTGAATGGTGCCTGTGTCAACAGACACTCCTACTTTCCGTAACACTTTTTTTTTTTTTTTTAACAAATCATATAAATAAATTTCACTTCCAGGGTGAAGGCAAATTATTTTTTTCATCTGCTGCATAAGTCACAATATTGGGTTAGCAGCCGTACCCCACCGCATTGCCAAATATCATGATATTACCTTTTCTGCTGTGTATGTATGCAAGTATGTGATTTGCATACTGGCGGTCACATGACTACTAGCCTCTCATCTACTACTCTCAGTAGAACAATGAGAAAAGCCAGAGAAGTTACTAGTCAGTATGTGACCGTTAGTATGCAGATTACATATTTACTGTCATGTGATCGCATGATCCGGGTAGAAATAGAGAGGAATCCTGACAGTGGGCATATAGGATTTGGCAATCTCCAATCACATAGACTAACTAAAGGAATTTATGTTGAGTTTGGAAGCCCCTTTAATAGAGTGGTGGCTGCACATGCTCAGTAGTGCTTTATTCACACGGAGTCAGACGCTTGTAAGCAAATGTACAAATGTTCTTTATTCGACAATCTCTTCTAAGCAGGTTCTAATAAATTATTTTTTTCCTTTTAACAAAGTCCCTTCAAATTCCATACAGTGCCTTGAAAAAGTATTCATACCCCGTGAACTTTTCCACATGTTTTCTCATTACACCCACAAGCTTAAATAGATTTAATTGGGATCTTATGTGATATACCAACACAAAGTAGCAAGTATTTGTAAAGTGTAAAGGGAATGATACATGGTTTTCTAAGTATTTTAAAAATATATATCTGAAAATTGTGGTGTGCATTTGTATTGCTCCCCCTGTAATCTGATACCCCTAAATAAAGTCCTGAGTGACCAATTCCTCCAGAAGTCACATAATTGGTAAATTGAGCCTACCTATGTTTAATTTATTCTCAGTATAACTGCAGCTGTTCTGTGAAGGCCTCAGAGGGTTGTTTGAGAACATTAGGGATCAAACAGCATCATGAAAATCAAGGAACACACTAGATATGACAGGGATAAAGTTGTGGAGAAGAGTAAAGTCGAGGAACACAACAGACAGGTCAGGGATAAAGTTGTGGAGAAGAGTAAAGTCAAGGAACACAACAAACAGGTCAGGGATAAAGTTGTGGAGAAGAGTAAAGCCAAGGAACACACCAGACAGGTGAGTAATTAAGTTGCGGACAAGAGTAAAGCAGGGTTAGGGCTATAAAAATATAGCCCAAGCTCTGAACATCTCTCAGAGCACTGATCAATCCCTCATCAAAAATGAAAGGAGTACAACTGCAAACCTACCAAGACATGGCCGTCCACTTAAACTGACATCCCAAGCAAGGAGAGCACTAATTGGAGAAGCAGCCAAGAGGTCCATGGTCACTCTGGAGGAGCAGCAGAGATCCACATCTCAGGGGGGAGAATATGTCCACAGGACAAATATTAAATACACTTAAGTTTGTGGGTGTAATGTGAAAAAAATGTGGAAAAGTTCACCGTGTATGGTTATAAATACTTATTCAGGCACTGTATACTACAAAACCTGAAACAAAAACATCATCTAAAATTCCACATTTATCATAAAGGATGAACATTTTATATGTATTAATTAACATTACAAATATGTTGCGTCCAGAAGCAGCAGATCTGAGTGTAAGGCCATGGCCCCATATCAGTATTTGGTCAGTATTCGGTCAGTATTTTTTCTCAGGAGTGGAAGCCAAAGCCAGGAGTGGGTGATAAATGCAGAATTGGTGACTTGTTTCTATTATACCTTTTCTCTGATTGTTCCTCACCTGGTTTTGTCTCCCACTCCTGAGAAAAAATACTGACTGAATACTGACCAAATACTGATAGTAGGGCCATGGCCTTAGATGCAGCAGAGCTGAGTTTTTGCAAATGTAACACTGGTTATTTTGCAATCAACTTGTGATACAATATTATGTTTTTCTTTTTCTTTTTTACATTGCTTGTATAAAAAGTATGAAATGCTGCACATACAGAATACCTCTTTCGCTATATGCATTGTAAATAATGCACGAAACTGAAATGTTTCTAAAATCGGAGATAACAGGATTAATTTTAGTCAAAACAACAAAAAAAAAACCATGAGTGGGAACTTATCCTTAGAAATCCAGTTGAGCTGAGTATGTCACTTGGCACTTGTTACCATGTACTATTTTTTTTTTTACATAGGACTGCGAATCTTCTATTAACTTACAAAGTAAGTGTGATCAGACAGGTCCAAAGAGTAACGTGACAAATTCCTCTCTGCTACATCTATAAGACACTGCTATTTTGGATACAGAATACACATTTTTACCTTCGGCTTTTGCGTTTTCTCTTTCTCCGAGACATTTGAGGGTTTTCTTTTTAGCATTGTGCGAGGTAGCAGCTTCACAGACAGCGGTGAGTGTGAGATTGAGCTTCTGTCCGTTACCTCAGGCTTCCTGAAGTCAGAGGATGTGACACCGCCGCGGCCGCGCTGCACAAGCTGCTGTTTTGCAACGTCTCCTCTTCCTGTCGCCCTGATGAGCCGTTCATGAAAGTTATCACATTTCAGTGGAATTATCAAGAGTCTTGCCACGAGCTACGATTCTGATGGGCGGTGAGGGCGGTTTAATGTCAATCCCCCTCCCCATATCATAGCACAGTATGCTATGGGGGAGGGGGAGTTATTATGAGATAGGCATCAGAATTACAGTGGAAAAATAGTGGCAAATTTGGGTGCAAATTTTCTTCTTTTTTTTCCATTTCCAGCTGCTCTTGCATATTTTTTAAAAAATTAATACAAGTAGACAGTAGTACATAGGAAGTATGGGGCATCCTGCTACCCAAAAAATGTACACTAATTTACTCCAGAAATTGTCATAAACTACAGTGAAAGTCGGCCCATAACTGATTAATAAAATTTTGTTTTGCATTTCTTTGGGGTAAGATATAAAGATGATATCTCATAGAAATGGTGTAAGACCCAAAACTATTAGACATAAAAAATAATCTTTACTGTAAATGATGAAAAAATACATATATAAAAAAAGGACACTGCAAATAAGTGGGAAAAGAAAGAGAGACAGTCCGATCCCAGTATACACTAGTCAATATAAATCTATGAATGTATATGTACATAGCAAGAAAACAAAAAACCTGACCAGCACCTCCATATAGTGTGAACAGATGCAATGACTGCATAGCATACAATAAGAAAGCACAGCAGCACACTGTAAGGGCCAAGACATGTGCAGAGTCAGAAAATGAGGCAGTCAAAACCTCCATGGTAAACTTCAAGAAAACAAAAAACCTGACCAGCACCTCTATATAGTGTGAACAGGTGCACACTGCAATTTCTGACTCTGCACTCCACCCATCAGCCCAAGGGTTTTAATTAGTGTTGGTTTCTACCTGCCCACTTAAATTTGTAGCCCAAGAGAGGCATGTTTAGGAGGAGAGATACCCATCATGCGGAGGCCTCCTTGCCGTGGTTGATGGGCATACATGAATTGGCCAATTTATGCGCTAAGAGCCTTCATTTTTTGTAAGTACATTTTATTTAGCAATGATGCGGTTTAGCTCTTATGTTCTCAGTGTTTGCATATGTCTTACAGTGTACTGCTGTGCTTTCTTATTGTATATGTACATAGTCAAATGTGGCACCCCTGAGGGTTCGGTCGCCACAAGGGGGGGTTCTGCTGCCTCTCAGCAGGTGTAGTGTCTCCTCACCCAGGTAAGGAAGGTGGACTGGTCAGGACCCTGAATCTACATTCAACACTACACACTCCTGACCTATGGGAGGCAAGTATGCACCATAGTGCTGCCTCAGCAGGATCACAAGTGATGGGAACCAAAAGATAGGGGAATCATGTAGTGGGTGAAGGGTAGAACACAGTTTCAGTTTACACACATAATTTCATATATAATAGCCAGCCATCTTAAGCACAAGGTTCTTTGATTGTGGTCTTTGCAGCTGACAGTGGCCTTGTGTAGGAGCCTGCAGTGTGCTGAAGATGCACGGTCCTCGTGCTCTGACCTTGACACGAGGAGCGGGTATGAGTTAACAGTGTCTATACCCCGGTCAAGTTCCCTTGCTGAAGAAGGTCGTGAGCTATAGTGAAATAGCTCCACGAGCAAAAGGATCCCAGGGAGCACGGACGGAGCGTCGTGCGCCACCTGTACTCTCCATTCTGGCCTGGCCAGAGGGACTCCTGCTGCAAGAGGGGTACTGGCCCCCGATATCTGACTTTGTTACTTCACGTCTCTGTCAGAGAAGCCCGGTAGGCTACAGTGGGTCCCGTCGGGTGACGGGCGGAACGGAATTGCCGCCTTACCCTATATCTGTGCATAGTCCAGAGGGAGACCCAGCCTTTGCACGCACAGGGACAGGAGAGGTTCAAAGGGGACTGTTAGGAACACTCGGAGGGTCCTGATCGAGGTACCTGAATAACTTGGGTGCGCTGAGCCCTCATCCCTGGTGGCCGCAGTGATCCGTGAGGAGCAGGGAGAAGCCTTGCCGCTGCTTAAAAGAACTGTGAGTAAAAGACCTGGAAGACTATCCCTATGGCCTCTGGTTCCTTCATTTCTGCACTGCACCACACAGCACCTGAGTGACCCAGGACTACTCTCCCCATCCTCCTGTCACATCTGCCCTGAGGCCCTTCTCCGCCTGTGGGGAGTTATAACATCGCCTGCTGCCACTACATCCAGCCTCAGAGGACTGCTAGCAGTGCTGGTGGCGCATCACCAGACACCGCAGATGGCGTAGTCGATAAATACCACTCAACCCTGATAGCCCATTACTTTTAATGTGAGGGCCCTGGGCATGGAACGGGTCCAGGCCACGACTGCCTCCCCAACATCTGACCCGGCTCCGAGTACCCCATTTCCCAGGGAGGGCTGTGAGCGTCACACAAACACAAGCACAACATTTTTGTCAATATAAAGTATATGTAGGCCAAGTAGTACTAAGAACAAATAACTGGAAAATGCCTATACCAGAGAGAGAATGAATAATAATATAATAATAATAATCTTTATTTATATAGCACCAACATATTCCGCATATTCTGCAGCGCTTTACAATTCAGAGGTTCATATACAACAGTCATAAGTAACATAGCTAAAAATAATCTAATAACTAAAGCAAAAATAATGACGACCCTGCTCATAAGAGCTTACAATCTACAATGAGGTGGGGGTGACACAAAATACAGGGGCTTATTTACAATGATGGCTCACCCATCATGAGGGGTTGAGGGATAGATAAAGGCTCCAAGAGGTCATCACCGGCCAGTATCTATAGTGCTTTTGGGTGCGATGGAGTTTGGTGGAGACTTATGTTTGGAGAAACAATGAATGGGCTGTAACAATATATGTCAGGCAAAATGTATTTTTGTCCTAGTTTTAAAAATGTTCAAAGGACAGCCAGAGATGTCTTAAATCTCCGCCCTCTATTCACTTGGAAGGACCTCCATAGAACTCTACTCTTGCTTCCCCCAAACAAGGAATTTTTATAGCCGCCATAAACCTCAACCAAAAGCAAGCATACTGGTCTACACTGGATTTCCCCTCCAAAGTCCTATTGTGTAACTGAACAAACTTTTAATGTTGAGTTTAATAACGCACATGACTGTCACAAACACATGGACCACATTTTTGGGATGCTCACCTTTTTCCAGTTATGATGCTGTATCTTTCATAACTGGGAAACCACCAGAACCCTAGGAAATGGGTTCTGAGCTTCTGAACGTCATAGAAATATCATATTTGATATCAATCTTCGTGAATATTGGTGACGGCAAACATCCATCTTGGATGTGGCCCCCCCCATACCAAGATATGGAAGATGAAGGATTTTTATGTCTTGTGCAGCTGGGTGGGTTCACAAAACCGAGCCCCCGTGTGAGGTAAACAACATGGGTGTGTCCTAGTGTTTTGCCTCCTTACTAAAAACCAGAACGTCCATGTTGGCTTATTCCAACCCAGGGACGTCAGACGCAAGCACTCCTCGCTGCATGGAGGAATCACACCTAATTTCCGGGGAGCCGCCCCCTCCCCACAGGATCTGAGACCATCACCTTGTGGCGCAGGTTTTGCTATTATTTACCCCTTTTATTTTAATAACTGTTTTATGCATATATGTAAATGGTCTCTTTTATAATATCTTGTATATCTTTTGTAAACACTGCCAACTTTCGGGAGTAAATTATTATTTTTTACCAGGTTCGTTCTTCTTGTCCTATGTCGAGCAAACACGTTCCTCACCCGCTAATTCACGTTACCTAACGGGTACCCGATCCACCTGTTAAGAGATCGGTGGTGGCAGCATACGGTGTATTTATGTGATATTGTGGTTAAGGGTGGCTGGATTGAGGTATATATACGTTCCTGGAAGGAACTGGTGGTATATATATGTCCTGTCACATCACGTGCCACAATAGTCGACATAAATGAGAGCAGCAGGATAATACCGTGTTTGACCAGCAGGATAAGGGGGCACCAGAGGGCTGCAAGGTCTGACCAAGTTTTCCTGACAATATAAAAGGACTTTGAATAGGGAACGTGAAAGGCCACCCTAAACAAATGTGTTTTTAGGGAGCGCTTAAAACTGTGTAAATTGTGGTTCGTCCTAATTTCTTGGGGTAGAGCATTCGAAAGAATAGGTGCAGCTCGGGAGAAGTCTTGAAGCCGGGAGTGGGAGGTACGGATTAGTGTGGAGTCGCTTGCGGAGCTTAGAGAACGGGTAGGCCGATAAACAGAAATAAGGGAGGAGATGTAGGGGGGTGCCGAGCTGTGTAGAGCTTTGTGGGTGAGAACAAGCAATTTAAATTGAATCCTATAATGTATGGGCAGCCAGTGCAATGACTGGCACAGAGCAGAAGCGTCCGAGTAACGATTAGCCAGATAGATGACCCTGGCTGCTGCATTAAGGATGGACTATGTATATGCATATTGCCAAAACAAAGGCACACTGAAGATTGGGAATCTACCCACCCCCAGACGAAGCGACACGCACGTCAGGTGGTGGGTGGCTTCCCAATTTCAGGATGTATATTATTTTGGTAATATGCATTTTTTCCTCCCTCTCTCATACAGGTACTTTCCAATGAAATAATCTTGGTACCATCTTGGTCTATATGTACTGTAAGTTCACATACATTTTGTGCCTGTATTTGACTATGTGCATAGATACATTCATATATTTTTCATGCAGGAGCAAAGGGTGTTCATCCAGTAGCCGCTATATCAAAACAAAAAAAAAAAATTCTAAAACTTCACATTTACTAGGATAAAAATTAAAAACTGGGAAAAATTAAAATCATGGTAGTAGGCATCAATGCATCAGTTTCAGATCTCTCTATTATGTTTCTTTCACAGTATCATTCTTTGATATATGTGGGTTACTTGAGGTTTTGTCATTCTAAGAATCAAAGAAGTTGCAGATATCAAGCACTGAAGACTATTATTCTTTATTAGGCGTTAATTGCAGAATATTGTGCAAGCAGGAAGCTTATGGATGACTATGCACAGACAAATTAAATCTATCATTGAGATAGGCATCTATAAACAAAGGCACATTCAACATGGCATTAAATTAGATCTAGCAGTCACTAACTGTGGCCACTGAGGCTTTTGGTCAGAAGCAGTCATGATTAACTGAAACCTAAATATTTCCCTATGGGAGAATAAGCCACATGAAATATTGGACAGAATTGTTGAGAATTTCCTGCAACTACAAGTACTGCTTTCTACCGGTACTACAAGTACTGTGCTGCATTTTGTTTTCATCTTTTTAAAGGGGTATCTGATTTTTTTGTGCATGATTGGTATTTCATCATTCACTTAAATAGTGATGAACTTAAATACAGTACCATGTCATTTTTCCTATGTTCCTTTAAGAAGCTGGTCTAACTAATGAAACATGTAGAAGGGTGGGTTGAAGTGAGGAGGAGGGGCTCATTTAGTCCATTTAAACAAAAGAAAAAAGAGGGCATTGGACTCTTTTAACCTTTTTAACATAGACACAGCCATAGTAATGTCCAAATGACCTACGCATACAGTGGTGGCCAAAAGTATTGGCACCCCTGCAATTCTGTCAGATAATACTCAGTTTCTTCCTGAAAATGATTGCAATCACAAATTCTTTGGTATTATTATCTTCATTTAATTTGTCTTCAATGAAAAAACGCAAAAAGAATTGTCCTAAAGCCAAATTGGATATAATTCCACACCAAACCTAAAAAAGGGGGTGGACAAAAGTATTGACACTGTTTGAAAAATCATGTGATGCTTCTCTAATTAGTGTAATTAACAGCACCTGTAACTTACCTGTGGCACCTAACAGGTGTTGGCAATAACTAAATGACACTTGCAGCCAGTTAACATGGATTAAAGTTGACTCAACCTCTGTCCTGTGTCCTTGTGTGTACCACATTGAGCATCGAGAAAAGAAAGAAGACCAAAGAACTGTCTGAGGACTTGAGAAACCAAATTGTGAGGAAGCATGAGCAATCTCAAGGCTACATGTCCATCTCCAAAGACCTGAATGTTCCTGTGTCTTCCGTGCGCAGTGTCATCAAGAAGTTTAAAGCCCATGGCACTGTGTCTAACCTCCCTAGATGTGGACGGAAAAGAAAAATTGACGAGAGATTTCAACGCAAGATTGTGCGGATTGTGGATAAAGAATCTCGACTAACATCCAAACAAGTTCAAGCTGCCCTGCAGTCCGAGGGTACAACAGTGTCAACCCGTACTATCCGTCGGCGTCTGAATGAAAAGGGACTGTATGGTAGGATACCTACCCAGGAAGACCCCACTTCTTACCCCGAGACATAAAAAAGCCAGGCTGGAGTTTGCCAAAACTTACCTGAGAAAGCCTAAAAGGTTTTGGGAGAATGTTCTCTGGTCAGATGAGACAAAAGTAGAGCTTTTTGGGAAAAAGCATCAACATAGAGTGTACAGGAAAAAAAAAGAGGCATTCAAAGAAAATAACACTGTCCCTACAGTCAAACATGGCGGAGGTTCCCTGATGTTTTGGGGTTGCTTTGCTGCCTCTGGCACTGGACTGCTTGACCGTGTGCATGGCATTATGAAGTCTGAAGACTACCAACAAATTTTGCAGCATAATGTAGGGCCCAGTGTGAGAAAGCTGGGTCTCCCTCAGAGGTCATGGGTCTTCCAGCAGGACAATGACCCAAAACACACTTCCAAAAGCACTATAAAATGGTTTGAGAGAAAGCACCGGAGACTTCTAAGGTGGCCAGCAATGAGTCCAGACCTGAATCCCATAGAACACCTGTGGAGAGATCTCAAAATGGCAGTTTGGAGAAGGCACCCTTCAAATATCAGGGACCTGGAGCAGTTTGCCAAAGAAGAATGGTCTACAATTCCAGCAGAGCATTGTAAGAAACTCATTGATGGCTAACAGAAGCGGTTGTTCGCAGTTATTTTGGCAAAAAGTTGTGCAACCAAGTATTAGGCTGAGGGTGCCAATACTTTTGTCCAGCCCATTTTTGGAGTTTTGTGTGAAATGATCAATGATTTGATTTTTGCTTCATTCTCTTTTGTGTTTTTTCCTTGCAAGCAAATTAAATGAAGATAATAATACCAAAGAATTTGTGATTGCAATCATTTTCAGGAAGAAACTGAGTATTATCTGACAAAATTGCAGGGGTGCCAATACTTTTGGCCAGCACTGTATATAGCTGTGGTTAAATAGATGGTAGCTATTTTTCACTGGTGTGCTTTTACACGCCATCTGTACAGTTTTTTCAGTATTTATGGCTTTGACTCCCCATCTCTATCACTAGGCTGTGATGTCCTCAGACTATCCAGATTTATATCAAAATGGCTGCTGCATTCCCTGTCTCAGCTTTTATACAGACTACGATAGTCCTGATTATCTCTGCTAAAGCCATGTGATTCTACTTCTAATTTGTTTTAATATTTCTGAGTACATTATGTAGTAAAAGGAATGGTGTCATTCATAACTACACTGCGCCCCACAAAAAAGCAAGCCCTCATACAGCTATGTTGATGGAAAAGCAAAAAGTTATGGTTCTTGGAAGAAGGCAAGAAAAATGGTAGTGCAAAACCAAAAAATTGCCCTCTCATGAAGGGATTGATCGTGTATGATATTTTGAAAGACTGAACATTAACAAAGTGGTTACCACAATAGGAGACTAAGTAATAATGATGCATTTAAATCTGGTAAATTTTAGGTGCAAATTCCCCTTCGGGTTGTGCCATACAGTAAACTCGGTGCCTTCTTTGCATGAACTGAGCACTTTTCTTTGCAGAATTGATTTCATGAAAATATAATCAATCTTTTCCACTGGAAACAGTGACGTTACTTTGTGACATACAATATAGTGTGGTGTATCCCCGCTCTTCTCACCAGTCTTAGATTTACTGAAAGTTAACTTATATTAACAAACCCAAGCAATGTAATAGATTGTGTACTACTTTGACAATTTTTCACTCAAAATCTCATATTTCAGCTGTAAAGGATCGAAAGAAAATCACTACACTGGGAACATATCAACTACATTATTTTTTTTACTAATTAAAATCACATTGTGAAACCTATTTTCTCATTGTAGATATTCTTTTCATGCTCCAAAAGGTCAGTGTGAACACACGCTAACTTAAACCGAGTTTTTTGGAGCAGAAACTCGCCAAATCCTCCTCATGATTTCAAATCTCTAAGTTTTCAAACTTTTTAAGTTTCAACATAGTCATGAAACACGTTGTAGATTGCTACATGTGCACAAGATCAGAAATACTGTCAGCACATGAGTACAGCACCAGAACCACCATCAGGACATGAGTGCAGCATCAGAACCACCATCATTACATGAGAGCAGCTCCAGAATCACCATCAGTACATGAATGCAGTGCCAGAACACCACCATTACATGAATGCTGCACCAGAAACACCGTCAGTACATGTATTCAGCTCTAGAAGCACCGTCAGTACATGAATGCAGCACCAAAACAACCACTAGTACATGAATGCATCTCCAGAACCACCACTGAAAGATGTGAATATATTATAATATGGGAAGGAGCCTTCGGATCCTGGACAGCTCCACAGGCCACACAACACCCTTCAGCGGACTGCCTGGGTGCTGTATATTATCCAGGCCTGCGCTAGTACAAGAACAGCAGTCAGTTCTAATGAGAAACATTTTATAGAGAAAAATAATAAATTCCAAGTAAAAAATCCTGAAATTAATTTCCTCTGGTTATTGCTGACGCCAGAATAAATATATAGTTTCTTTCAGTCTTTATGTAAATGATCTGTTTAGAAATGTGAAAAACTGTTTGTTTTTTTGCCCACGCACAAAATATGATAGAGGGAAAACAAATTTCCACGAAAGCAAAAATAAAATGCATAAAGTTAAATGACACCTCAGTAATATTCTCATCAAAGCCAAAAGAAGGAGATTATTTTCTTTCATGTCTGAAAATGTTCTCATTTCATGCATGAAATGCGTGCACTCCGCAGACGTCGCCGGTTTAATGCGCCTCTTCCCAAACCTGTGGGTATCTACTTATCTCCGGCATCCTCACTAAATCTTTCATTTACGGACACCTTAATGCCCTCTGACTGTGGATTGTATCTCACACAGAGGACTTGTCATTATTGGTAATCTCTCCAGGGGATTTATACATACGAGTCCATACAAATCCTGCAAAGTAAACTTTTTTTTTTTTTACTACTGTTTAATAAAAAAAATAAAGTTTCAAATTTCGGGTTTGCGGTCATTGAATAGGAGACTTCAATAATTTGGCTCTGTTCACACTTCAGTGACTTTTTATTGCAAGAATAGAGACTGTTTATTTCTGATTTCTCTTTAAGAGCATTAGAATGTTCACATTGCCATTAATTTAAGGGTAACAGTTATTTTTTGGCCTGGAACGCAAAATAACCCCAATATGTATGGATTTAGGGTGTGGCAAAATAGGCAATTGCCCAGAGCTCCTAATTACTAGGACACCTAACAAGGATGCAACTGTAGGAGCAATAAAAATTTTCAGTTCATCGGTTTAACATTTTCACTGTCCTAGACCAACAAAAATATTGAAATTGCAAGAAAAATGTAGTGTGACTACCTTTTTACAGAAACCTGTAGAAAAGCATTGTTACCTTCCTAATTCCCATGCTCTATAACTTGCCATTCTTTTTTTTTTATGGGTGGGCATTTCCTCCTCATCAGCTTTTTGCCAGCACTATGGGTGCAGGAACTTCTTTTAGCTCACTTTCCAGCATGTATTGCTTTTGGCATTGTCCAATGGGTTGTAGCCCTGAATTTCATAGGCAGGAGAGCAGGAGCTGGGAGACAAAGACCTGCTCCCACTTCCTGCAATTGGTCTCGACTTTACTTTTAGAGATGGACTACATTTGACAACAGGCAGCGGACAGAAGGGCATTTTGGAGTTATTTTGCAGAGGTAAGGTGACATACAGGTTCATCTCACTAAATTAGAATATCATCAAAAAGTTAATTTATTTCAGTTCTTCAATACAAAAAGTGAAGCTCATATATTATATAGAGTCATTACACACAGAGTGATCTATTTCACGTGTTTATTTCTGTTAACGTTGATGATTATGGCTTACAGACAATGAAAACACAAAAGTCATTAACTCAGTAAATTAGAATAATTATTTTAACAAAAGCCACCTGCAAAGGCTTCCGAAAAGTTTAAAAAGGTCCCTTAGTCTGTTTTCAGTATTTGTGATCTGCAGATTTGTCTACTTATCACATGATCTTTCAAATTACTAAATTGTCAGAAAGTACAGTGACCAATTACCGCTACTCGTTAAAATATTTATAACTGGAAGTCTTGAAAAACAGGAAGGAAATGATGCTTAAAGCATAAGAGTAAATTGGAAGTCTTCTTGTTATACAATAGAGCAAAAAAATCCCTTATTAAGTAATAGCTATAAGAATACGCAGATCCAAAGCAATGGGGCAAATCTACCCCAGGGTTATTGTCAGGTGCAGACTACAGAATATTAATTGATTGGGCCAGATTAGGAGACACATGTTTTTGTTTTATTTACATAGATCTCCCTGAGAATCTGCTTCAAGAGATTCATTTAAATGGAATGAGGGCGTTACCAGTGTGAGACATGTAGATCAGGAGAGCAGACTGTCAGTCATTACATGTCTCACACTGGTAATGCCTCCTTTCATTTAAAACAAGCTCTGGGGGCAGATTCTCAGGGAGATCTATGTCCGGCCCATAGATCTTAACAGCTTATTTAAGAAAAAGGTGGATTTCTCTGGAATAAAATACTGGATCACAGATATTAAGGTATCATTTTATTCAACCTTCTGTGATCTACTGACACATTCCCTTTAAGAAAGTGTTAGAGTATATTCATATGGTGTCTTTTATACACTGGCGTACCAGCATAATTTTTAAGCAAAAGATGCTTAAGGAAAACATCAGTTTTCCCTAGAGCGTCTTTTCTGATGTCTTTTTGGATGACTTTTGCAGCAGCCTTGCCGCCGAAATCTTTTTTTGCTTTATTACAAGTATATTATAATGACAGCTTCCAAGTAAAAGCCATATGGTGAATGGAACGGTCACTTCTTGTAGCCGCTCCATGGCATTCAAAGTTATAAAAGATGGAACATATGCACAGCAAGTTGTTTTTACATAACAGTGCATATATTTACTCTTTTTGTTGTTTTTTTAGTTCTTTTTTAGGTGAGTTCCAGGTGAAATCGGCCTAAAAAAGACATCAAGTGCACATACATTTTTACAGGCTATGCTCGCTTTTGTGTCAGAGGTTCAGTGGACAATTCCATCATTCCACTTCAGGTAGCGCTGTTCTTGCTGTGAAAATCAAGCAAAGACTTAAAGGGAACCTCTCAGCAGATTTTTGCCATTTAATCTGAAAGCAGCGATGTGTCAGTTTCTTGACTGCTTGTAGTAGTTTCAATAAAAAGTGTTCTATCAGCAGGAGATTACCACTAAAGGACTAGCTGTCATGTGCCGTGTAGTCCTCCTTCTCTGTAACCTCGCCCCTCTACTGATTGGCAGTTTTCTGCCTATGCACAGTGTACACAGAAAGCTGCCAATCAGTTGTGTGGGCGGGGTTATACAGAGCTCAGCATTCAGAGAACTGGTAGAACTGCAGCAGAAAAATCAATGATTTTATCAAAACTACAAAAAGCAGCCCAGAAAGTGATACATCGCTGGAATCAGGGTCTCTGTCCCTATATTATGCTGCTCATAGATTATATAGCACAAACCTGATGATAGATTCCCTTTAAAGACAGCACAGCTCCATCCACTGTGTAGTGGCAAATTCCAGTACTGCAGCTCAGATTCTATTTACTTCAATAGGTGCTCAGATGTAATACCTGAGTGCGGCCACTACACGGTGCTGTATGACTCCGTTCCCTGCTTACATCCACAGATATCCTAAGGATCCGATAGGTCATCAATACAGTAAGCATGGAAAAATGCCTTTAACCCCTTCATGACCACATAACGTTAATTTACATCACATGGTCACAGGGTAAGTATGGAGCGGGTTGTCAGATCGGAGCTGACAGTATTAGACTGGGCAGAGATTATATAAACCCTGTTAGCAAGAAAAATATTTACACTTGGTTGTCAATTTTTCAATGTAATTCCAGGTGCAGTAACAGCGGAACGGACCAATGCACAGTTATGAAGAGGCGCAACGGAATTATTATTTCATAGGGATAACAAGCAGAGCCGAAACGTCCTCTTTAAAAGCGAAGGTGACAGATGAACGTAAGATAAAGAAAATTTTTTCCTCTTTTTTTCCCAAGGATAAATTAATATATACAAATCCTACAAACCCTCAACAAAGTAACAATGAGAAATATTGATTTTCTGGTAGAAATACATGAATGGAAACATCAAAACATGTTCTAACCAGACAGCAGAAAATAGAAGCTCTGGAGCGAGAGCACGTTTCCTCCTGCTTCAGCAGCTCATAGAGATGTTCCCCCACTCGCACGTGCCTGGCATCAATCATCTCCCAAAAAAGGCCTCCTCTACGTCGCTGAGCCAGAAGCAAGTACCATGCAAGGTCCATATTCTACACAAACGCCAATAGAATGAATGAATGGTGTTTACCATTTTTAAAGATAGCACACATTACCAATATTATTGATCCAAAATTCAGTGCTGATTAATTTCTTAATAAATGTTAAAGGGAGTTTGTTAGCCCAAATTGACAGTATAAATTAAGCACATAGCCTTATAGGGGATATAGCACATTTTGTCTTCTCATTGCTGCCTAAATTTTGCAAAAATGGAAGTTTAACCAAATATGCTAATTAGGGTCCCTGGAGCACCCTTGGTGTGGCCAAGAGGCTCAGTGCACCCTACTGCTCTCTGGTGATTGATAGCGCTGGCTTGCCAGAGGCAAACACTGTCTGCAGTGAAAGCTCAGGTAAGTCAGTGATCATCAATCACCAGTGGAAGACAGGGACATGCAAAACGAGTGGACAGAATGATACACTAAGGATCTTGGCCACACCAAAGGTGCACGAAGGTCAGTAATTTGCACATTTGGTTAAACTTTAGTTCTTGCAAAATAGAAAGAGCAATTAGATCACTCAAGCACCCTGAGAGCAATATGAGACTATGGACCCATTCGAGGCATGCCATAAGTACAGACAGAATGCAGTGAAATCATCAAAACATGTAATTTGCATTCATTAGTTCACTGTACTTGCATTGTATTGTTTAGGAATTAGTGTGCATGAGGCCATTTTTTTGGGTGCTGCATGAACCTAATGGAATTATTAAATTTTGTGAAGAAGTCTTGACTCCCTACACAATATTTTGTTCTGAAGCATCCACATGGCCTGACTTGGCCCTGGGATATCGGTATATGGAACACTTTTGTTCTTTCATTTGTTCTTTAAATAGATGATATCATATCATGCAAAAAAAATAAAAATGCAAGATTAAAATAGAAAAATGACATCTACAGAATGGGAGGAATAGAGATAAGCAACAGCAGGTGGGAAAAAGACTTGGGTATACTAATAGATCACAGACTGCACATGAGTCAACAGTGTGATGCAGCAGCAAAAAAGTCAAACACAGTTTTGGGATGTATTAAGAGAAGGATAGAGTCTAGATCACGTGAAGTAATTATCCTCCTCTACTCCTCCTTGGTCAGACCTCATCTGGAATACTGTGTCCAGTTCTAGGCACCACAAATTAAAAAAGGCATCGAAAAACTGGAGCAAGTTCAGAGAAGATCGACCAGAATAGTGAGCGGACTGCAAACTATGTCCTACGAGGAAAGGTTAAAGGATCTGCGAATGTTTAGCATGCAAAAAGGAAGACTAAGAGGAGACTTAAATTAATAGCTGTCTACAAATATCTCAAGGGATGTCACAGTGTAGAGGGCTCATCCTCATTCTCATTTGCACATGGAAACACAGGAAGCAATGGGATGAAACTGAATGGGAGAAGATACAGATTAGATATTAGAGAAAACTTTTTGACAGTGAGGGAGATAAATGAGTGAACAGGTGGCCACGAGAGGTGGTGAGTTCCCCTTCAATGGAAGTCTTCACACAGACTGGACAGACATCTGTCTGAGATGGTTTAGTGATTCCTCCATTGAGCAGGGGGTTGGACACGATGACTCTGGAGGTCCCTTCCAACTCTAACATTCTGTCATTCTATTAACTCAACTTTTTGCCTTACATCTATTTTTATTTTTAATATTTTTCACATTTAAGTGACACGCATCTTCTATTCATATCATATTCATGTTAAAATCTACCATTTTAGGGTTTCTGAGAATTAATCTGATTCTCAGTATGACTAACAGCAAGCAGAAACTGACAAGACAAGCTTCATTTACTACGTACACTGTATCACACAAATGATCACCGTTTTCGATTTGAAACAGGACCTTCATTTTTGTGACCTGTGGAGGTCCCAGCAGTCAGGCCCTCAGTGGTCACACATAATGGTAAATCATGGATAATAAATGCCTTTTATGGGAAAACCCCATTAGTTTTATGTGACAGAGCTGTGGGCATACTCCATTTAATGTACAGCAGTCACTATACACAGAGGGGGAGGAGGGAGGAGAAGCTGATATTTCTGGTCACAGGTATATACAGTTAGGTCCAAATATATTTGGACAGAAACAACATTTTTCTAATTTTGGTTCTAGACATTACTACAATGAATTTTAAACAAAACAATTCAGATGCAGTTGAAGTTCAGACTTTCAGCTTTCATTTGAGGGTATCCACATTAAATTTGGATGAAGGGTTTAGGAGTTTCAACTCCTTAATATGTGCCACCCTGTTTTTAAAGGGACCAAAAGTAATTGGACAGATTAAATAATTGTAAATAAAATGTTCATTTCTAGTACTTGGTTGAAAACCCTTTGTTGGCAATGACTGCCTGAAGTCTTGAACTCATGGACATCACCAGACGCTGTGTTTCCTCCTTTTTGATGCTCTGCCAGGCCTTCACTGTGGTGGTTTTCAGTTGCTGTTTGTTTGTGGGCCTTTCTGTCTGAAGTTTAGTCTTTAACAAGTGAAATGCATGCTCAATTGGGTTGAGATCAGGTGACTGACTTGGCCATTCAAGAATATCCCACTTCTTTGCTTTAATAAACTCCTGGGTTGCTTTGGCTTTATGTTTTGGGTCATCGTCCATCTGTAGTATGAAACGACGACCAATCAGTTTGGCTGCATTTGGCTGGATCTGAGCACACAGTATGGCTCTGAATACATCAGAATTCATTCGGCTGCTTCTGTTCTGTGTCACATCATCAATAAACACCAGTGACCCAGTGCCACTGGCAGCCATGCATGCCCAAGCCATCACACTGCCTCCGCCGTGTTTTACAGATGATGTGGTATGCTTTGGATCATGAGCTGTACCATGCCTTTGCCATACTTTTCTCTTTCCATCATTCTGGTAGAGGTTGATCTTGGTTTCATCTGTCCAAAGAATGTTCATCCAGAACTGTGCTGGCTTTTTTAGATGTTTTTTAGCAAAGTCCAGTGTGGCCTTTTTATTCTTGATGCTTATGAGTGGCTTGCACTGTGCAGTGAACCCTCTGTATTTACTTTCATGCAGTCTTCTCTTTATGGTAGATTTGGTTATTGATACGCCTACCTCCTGGAGAGTGTTGTTCACTTGGTTGGCTGTTGTGAAGGGGTTTCTATTCACCATGGAGATTATTCTGCGATCATCCACCACTGTTGTCTTCCGTGGGCGCCCAGGTCTTTTTGCATTGATGAGTTCACCAGTGCTTTCTTTCTTTCTCAGGATGTACCAAACTGTAGATTTTGCCACTCCTAATATTGTAGCAATTTCTCGGATGTTTTTTTTTCTGTTTTTGCAGCATAAGGATGGCTTGTTTCACCTGCATGGAGAGCTCCTTTGACCGCATGTTTACTTCACAGCAAAACCTTCCAAATGCAAGCACCACACCTCAAATCAACTCCAGGCCTTTTATCTGCTTAATTGAGAATGACACAACGAAGGGATTGCCCACACCTGTCCATGAAATAGCTTTGGAGTCAATTGTCCAATTACTTTTGGTCCCTTTAAAAACAGGGTGGCACATGTTAAGGAGCTGAAACTCCTAAACCCTTCATCCAATTTTAATGTAGATACCCTCAAATGAAAGCTGAAAGTCTGAACTTCAACTGCATCTGAATTGTTTTGTTTAAAATTCATTGTGGTAATGTCTAGAACCAAAATTAGAAAAATGTTGTCTCTGTCCAAATATATATGGACCTAACTGTAATTAAGGTGTTAGCTTTTATTTAATCCTTCCTCTGTCGGGCGGACAGTCTGTTGTATCTGTCTGCTCACAGGCAGATAAACTGCCCGTAAGAGGTGCTATTAACTATATAGGAAGGCAATCTGCACTTGTCTACTTTCAGCAAGAGAGGCACAAGACGGACTACAGGAAGAGGGAGCGATTATTTTTCGCCTTACTTCTCCTCTCCTTGCAGTCAAATTGCATACAGGTATAACAGAGTTTGAGGCTTTCAAATTAATTCAGGCAGGAGCAGAGAGTGCTGGGGAGTGAATGAAAACTAAGTCCCTGCACCTAGAGTGCTGACAGAATGCTTACAAAGACGAATTGCTCCACTCAAAGAGTGAATGGCAAGTTACAATGTAGACAAATCTCAAGTGTATAGTATGTGAACCAGAAGCAATTTGAACTTGTTGTGAGGAATAAGGGCATCCAAAACATGCTTTTTTTACAGGCTATAAGTTGTTAAAAGAGGGCATAGATCTGAAATGGATATTCATTTATAGTATAGTATAAATGGGGTGTATATGTAGCTATTTATGCACAAAAAGTAGAGATGGGCAGATCGATTTGGGGGACTTACAGTGGGTACGGAAAGTATTCAGACCCCTTAAAATTTTTCACTCTTTTGTTTCATTGCAGCCATTTGGTAAATTCTAAAGTTCATTTTTTTTCTCGTTAATGTACACTCCGCACCCCATCTTGACTGAAAAAAACAGAAATGTAGAAATTTTTGCAAATTTATTAAAAAAGAAAAACTGAAATATCACATAGTCATAAGTATTCAGACCCTTTGCTCAGACACTCATATTTAAGTCACATGCTGTCCATTTCCTTGTGATCCTCCTTGAGATGGTTCTACTCCTTCATTGGAGTCTAGCTGTGTTTAATTAAACTGATAGGACTTGATTTGGAACGGCACACACCTGTCTATATAAGACCTCACAGCTCACAATGCATGTCAGACCAAATGAGAATCATGAGCTCAAAGGAACTGCCCAAGGAGCTCAGAGACAGAATTGTGGCAAGGCACAGATCTGGCCAAGGTTACAAAAGAATTTCTGCATTACTCAAAGTTCCTAAGAGCACAGTGGCCTCCATAATCCTTAAATGGAAGAAGTTTGGGACCACCAGAAGTCTTCCTAGACCTGGTCGCCCTGCTAAACTGAGCAATCGTGGGAGAAGAGCCTTGGTGAAAGAGGTAAAGAAGAACCCCAAGATCACTGTGGCTGAGCTCCAGAGATGCAGTAGGGATATAGGAGAAAGTTCCACAAAGTCAACTATCACTGCAGCCCTCCACCAGTCGGTCCTTTATGGCAGAGTGGCCCGACGGAAGCCTCTCCTCAGTGCAAGACATATGAAAGCCCGCATAGAGTTTGCTCAAAAACACATGAAGGACTCCCAGACTATGAGAAATAAGATTCTCTGGTCTGATGAGACGAAGATAGAACTTTTTGGTGATAATTCTAAGCGGTATGTGTGGAGAAAACCAGGCACTGCTCATCACCTGCCCAATACAATCCCAACAGTGAAACATGGTGGTGGTAGCATCATGCTATGGGGGTGTTTTTCAGCTGCAGAGACAGGACGACTGGTTGCAATTGAAGGAAACATGAATGCGACCAAGTACAGAGATATCCTGTATGAAAACCTCTTCCAAAGTGCTCTGGACCTCAGACTTGCCGAAGGTTCACCTTCCAACAAGACAATGACCTTAAGCACACAGCTAAAATAACAAAGGAGTGGCTTCAGAACAACTCTGTAACCATTCTTGACTGGCCCAGCCAGAGCCCTGACCTAAACCCAATTGAGCATCTCTGGAGAGACCTGAAAATGGCTGTTCACCATCCAACCTGACGGAGCTGGAGAGGATCTGCAAGGAAGAATGGCAGAGGATCCCCAAATCCAGGTATGAAAAACTTGTTGCATCATTCCCAAGAAGACTCATGGCTGTACTAGCTGAAAAGGGTGCTTCTACTCAATACTGAGCAAAGGGTCTGAATACTTATGAACATGTGAGATTTCAGTTTTCTTCTTTGTTAATACATTTGCAAAAATTTGTTTTTTTTTTCAGTCAAGATGGGGTGCAGAGTGTACTTTAATGAGAAAAAAAATGAACTTTTTAGAATTTACCAAATGGCAGCAATGAAACAAAGAGTGAAAAATTTAAAGGGGTCTGAATACTTTCCGTACCCACTGTAGGTCCATTCACCAGATCAGTACTTTCTGGCCACTGGATAATAGGCTTGTAACAATGATGTACTGCTAATAGCGGCAGACCCTCAACTGCCCACCATTTCCTGGATGCAGATACAGTTGAAAGCAATGATGGAACAGGGAGCTAAGTCTCCCTCTTCCATCATCTTCCCTTTGTGTCTGAGCTCAAATGTCTCAGTGCAGTGGGCTTGATGACGTCACTACATCGCACTCGCTGTGCGGAGCTTCAGAAATCATACTACAGAGACAGGAGCAGTGGAAAAATGGGGAGAGGTGAGTAGGTTTTTTAATGAATGAGTACATCATTGGGGTGATCACACTGTGTGGTGGGCTGTGTGGGAGCCATTATACTGTATGGAGGGCTGTATGCAGGCCATTATACGGTGTGAGAGCCATGATACAGTATGGGGATCACTAAGGGGCTTCAATAGGAGCAAACTTACTTTGTAAGGGCTGTATTTCTACATGTGTTGAATGTTTGTGTATTTATTATGTATCATGCAGTAGATGTTTGTGTACATGTGCTCGTTAGTGTTGAGCGAGCGACCCGAGCAACGAGCTCAATGTTAGTCTATGGGAGACCCCAGCATTTTTGCGGCAGCACCCCCGGCAGTCTGTAGAAAGACTAAAAAGTGCCCAAAAGGATTGTGACAGTGCTCAAATGACATGGGGACAGCATGGGGATCGCCCCAGGAAGCATTTCTGACCCCCAGGTCACAAATGTCAACTACGTGGTCAGAGGTATTTAGCCACTTTTACGGGCTCACAATAAAACGTTCAAAAACTAAACTGAAACGTTTTTCCTGTGAAATATGTTAAGGAACTTCCTTTCCAGGGTAAAGACTTGTGTATAAGGTAAAATAAATAACCAAAAACAAAAATACTCCTCCACACCTTGGGCTATGTTCACAAGTAGCATTTTTTATGCGTTTTTGCACTTTTGTATTGCTTTCAACCGTGATAAATGCATTCACCTGGAAATGTCACTTTAGCATTTTACAACCTTATCTGGCCATGTGGTGTGTGACACATGCATACAGTGCTGAAAAGACACGGGAACAGCATGGGGAAGACCCCTGGAAGCATCTCTGACACCCAGGTCACTGCCTAAAAGTGTGCCCATCAGAAGTGATCCTTGCCGCATTATGAAAATGCAGACTTGCAACTATCCCCGTGCAAGTCCTTGTCCCAGGGCAGTGTTCAATTGTACCTCCCCCATTCCTTGCAATGCAAGCACAAGTATGCAGCCTGCCACCCACACACCCCCAGGCTGCAATACCATACTGCTTGCTTGCACTTGAAATTGGGCCTTTTAGGCATGTGGAGGCAGAATCTGGCCACCACGTCATGGCTGCGTCGGCGGCCTGGTATCCATACTCGGTCCCGAGCCGCCCTGCGGCCGGGTGCCCAGACACGGTCCCCAGCCGCCTGGGGGCGGCGGGTGGCCATAAACGGTCCCCAGCCGCCCCTATTAGTCCCGGTGTGCCTTATGCACAAGCGCGCATACCAAAACATTACCTGTGCCCTCCCCAGTGCGAAGGATTGGGAAGGACACCCTAACCACAAACATGTGGACATGTGAATGTGGCCAGAGATGGTCCATTTCACTGACGCCTTCACACTGGGTTAATATTGTGGAAGCCGGGACACAGTTGGACACTGGGATGCAATACGTCCTCCAGACATAGAGGATTGCGGGTCCTGGGTCAATCAGGCTTCAACACAAAGTTCAAATGGTAGACAGCAGCAGTGGTCGGCCTCCTACACAACGAGTAAATTATTCATGATCATGAGGCCATCCATCTCCTTAGCTTTCCGTTCCTTGGAATACAAGTGCATGTATGTAGTAGCGGCTAGGCCTGCGTGTGGTCAGCGTTTTGGCGCATATCCTACCTCCTCCGAGGATTGCTGGATGTTTTCCTGCTACTATCCCAGTTCTATGACTCCCGTTAAAACAAAGCTTCAGGTGATGAATGATGGATGAGGTGGTGGCAAAGGAGAAAGAGCAGGAGGAACAGGGACCATTCACATCAATATCAGGCCAGCCAACCACACATGTCTTGTAGGATATGTTTCTGTACCAAAAGGAGCGGTTCGGCTACACAGTTATAGGGCATACAGTGAATGCAATGCCTACCAAAAATTTCGAGGCACTCCAATGCCCCTTGGAAGTGACAAGGAGGTCAGAGGGCTTTAACTAAACCATTTTTTCCATTTATAGCAACTGGGTCTCCTGTACACTGTTGGCCTAAGCAGTGAATGGAAGGCTTTCCAAAAATTATGAGGAACTGCAATGCCCCTTGAAACAGACATGGATTACAGCGTACTAAAAACCTTCTACCCATTATTGGGGAGTGGGTCTCCCTTAGTGTTCGCCTTTGCATTGAAAAGCAAAAGCTGACTAAAATTAGGAGGAAATGCAATGCCCGTTGGAAGAGTAGTGGAGGTTAGAGGTAATTAAAAACAACATTTCAATGCCCCTTGGAAGAGCTGTGGAGTTCAGAGTGGTTTAACAAGACAGTTTTAATGCCCCTTGGAAGAGACGTGGAGTTCAGAGTGGTTTAACAAGATGGTTTTAGTGCCCCTTGGAAGAGTGGTGGAGGTCAGAGTGGTTTAACAAGACGGTTTTAATGCCCCTTGGAAGAGATGTGGAGGTCACAGTAGCTTAACAAGACGGTTTTAATGCCCGTTGGAAGAGACGTGGAGGTCAGAGTGGTTTAACAAGACGGTTTTAATGCCTTTGGAAGAGATGTGGAGGTCACAGTAGCTTAACAAGATGGTTTTAATGCCCCTTGGAAGAGACGTGGAGGTCAGAGTGGTTTAACAATACGGTTTTAATGCCCCTTGGAAGAGACGTGGAGGTCACAGTAGCTTAACAAGACGGTTTTAATGCCCCTTGGAAGAGACGTGGAGGTCAGAGTGGTTTAACAAGATGGTTTTAATGCCCCTTGGAAGAGACGTGGAGGTCACAGTAGCTTAACAAGACGGTTTTAATGCCCCTTGGAAGAGACGTGGATGTCAGAGTGGGTTAATAAGATGGTTTTAATGCCCCTTGGAGGAGAAGTGGAGGTCAGAGTGCTTTAACAAGACTGTTTTAATGCCCCTTGGAAGAGACGTGGAGGTCACAGCTTAACAAGACGGTTTTAATGCCCCTTGGAAGAGACGTGGAGGTCAGAGTGGTTTAACAAGACGGTTTTAATGCCCCTTGGAAGAGACGTGGAGGTCACAGTAGCTTAACAAGACAGTCTTAATGCCCCTTGGAAAAGACGTGGAGTTCAGAGTGGTTTAACAAGACAGTTTTAATGCCCCTTGGAAGAGACGTGGCGGTCAGAGTGGTTTAACAAGACCGTTTTAATGCCCCTTGGAAGAGACGTAGATGTCAGAGTGGTTTATAAAGACGGTTTTAATGCCCCTTGGAAGAGACGTGGAGGTCACAGTAGCTCAACAAGACGGTTTTAATGCCCCTTACAAGACCCATGCAGTGCAGCATATTAAAAACATTATTCCCATTATTGGGGAGTGGGTCTCCCATAGTCTTTGACTATGCCTTCCAAGCAAAAGCTGCCAAAAATGAGGACGGAGGAACTTGCAATGCTGGCAACACGGACCATGGTCACCCTGGTGGTATAGTGGTGGTGGAGGCTAAGAATAAGGAGAAGAGCAAAAAACAGTCGAAATGAGGAAGCGTATACCCATGTGTGGGTGTGAAGCGGTGCATGGGAATACACCTCCCAAAATAACACAGTGGATTTGACTTTATGTTACTCTGCTGTCATTTGGTGGTGATGAGAAGTCTGGCCCAATCCAGTCCTTGTTCATTTTGATAAGGGTCAGCCTGTCAGCATTGTCAGTTGATAGGCGAGTGCGCTTATCAGTTATAATTCCCCCAGCGGCACTAAAAACACGCTCCGATAACACGCTAGCACAAGGGCAGGCCAGGACCTCCAAGGCATACAGAGCGAGTTCATTCCAAGTGTCCAGCTTGGATACCCAATAATTAAAAGGCACAGAGGAATCGCGGAGGACGCAGGTACGGTCGGCAAGGTACTCCCTCACCATCTTTTGAAACTTTCCACTCCTTCTGAGAGTACCCGGCGCCTCAGGGCCTGTAAGCTGGGCGGGTCTCAGAAAACTGTCCCAGAACGTTGACATTGTTCCCCTGCCTCTGCTGGATTGGAGTTGCGTCTCTCTCGCCTGTACGCCTTCTTTGGGCAACGAACTGTGACCTCTGCCGCTAGCGTGTTCAGATGGGAATTTTTTTAACAGTTCTGCAGCAAGGGCCTTCTGGTACTGCCCAATTTTTGTAGACCTCTCCACCTCAGGAATAAGAGAGTGAAAGTTCTCCTTGTAGCGGGGGTCTAAAAGTGTCACCAACCAGTAATGACTGTCACCCAACATTTTGTCAACGCGAGGGTCACAGTTAAGGCAGCGTAACATAAAGTCAGCCATGCGTGCCAGACTGGTAATGGGCAAGACTTCCGTGTCCTCACCAAGATGACGACTGACCATGCTCTCCTCCTCCTCCTCCCCCCTGTCCTCAGGCCTCCCACGCTGAACCGACGGTATGGCAGTTGTACAGGTACTACCGTCTACAGCTCATGATACCAGCTCCTGTTCTTCCTCCTCCTCCTCCTCTCCCTCATTGTCCCCCAATGCACGTTGAGATGAGATGAGGCTGGGCTTTGTGTAATCGCCCGCTACGGCTTCTTGATCCATCTCATCATACTCTGGCTGCAATGCCTCTTCTTTAATTCTCTGCAGAGAGCGTTGCAAAAGTCAGACAAGTGGGATGCTGACGCTAATGATGGCGTCATCGCCATTCACCATCTTGGTGGACTCCTCAAAGTTTGTCAGGATGGTACATATGTCAGACATCCAGGTCCACTCCTGAGGTCTTATGTGTGGAGTCTGACCTGAATATTGATGGCCTTGTTGCAGCTGGTACTCCACAACTGCTCTCAAATCCTTTGCAACATGTGAAGGGTAGAGTTCCAACGTGTGGGGACATCACACACCAGTCGGTGTGCTGGAAGCTGCAAATTCTGCTGCAACACAGCAAGGGCGGCGGAAGCTGTAGCCGACTTCCGAAATTGAGCTGACAGGCGGCGTACTTTGACGAGCAGATCGGGCAACTCGGGGTACGATTTAAGAAACCGCTGAACCACGAGGTTAAGCACATGAGCCAGGCATGGTACGTGTGTGATCTCGCCTCGCCTGAGAGCCGCCACCAGGTTACGGCCATGCCTGGATGTAGGTTCAGCGGTCTCAGCCACAGATCAGCCTGCTCTTTCACAGCTGTCCATAACTGACAAGCAGTGTGAGGTTTATAACCTAAGCTTAAGAGTTTCAGCACAGCCTGTTGCCGCTTGGCTGAGGCAGTACAGCAGTGCTTCCAGCTTGTAACTGATGTGGTGATATCTGAGATGGAGGCTGAACATGAGGAGGAGGAGGAGGATGATGCGCAGGAGCTGTACACTGTGGGGGCAACTCTGACTGACATAGGGCCCTCAATTCTCGGTGTGGGGAGGATGTGTTCCACCCCAAGGTTCGACTGGGTCCCGGCTTCCACTATGTTTACCCAGTGTGCCGTCAGGGAGATGTACCGTCCCTGGCCACAAGCACTTGTCCATGTGTCCGTTGTCAGGTGGACTCTCACAGTAACTGCGTTGTTGAGGGCACGGCAGATGTTTTGGAACACATGCTTGTGTAGTGCGGGGATGGCACACCGGGCAAAATAGTGTCGGATGGGGACCGAGTACCGAGGGACTGCCACCGCCATAAGGTTGCAGAAGGATTCCGTCTCCACCAGCCTAAAAGGCAGCATTTCCAACGCAAGCAGTCGTGAAATGTGCAAATTTAGGACTGTGGCCTGTGGGGCGTTGGCTGCAAATTTGCGCTTTCGTTCAAGGGTCTGGGATATGGACAATTGAACGCGGCGGTGGGACGTGGACGTTGATACTGTTTCTTGAGAAACTGCCATAATAAGTGAAGACTGAGAGGAGGGGGCATCTTTGCATGGAGTATGGACAGGGGATTGCCTTGCACGCACAACAGGGGGTTCTCTTACACGCACAACAGTGGAAGAAGCAGTGGTGACACCCGCTGACACTGGTCGTGGACCCTGGGGTTCGCCCCACAAAGTCGGGTGCTTTGCTGACATGTGCCTGATCATGCTGGTGGTGGTCAGGCTGGTAGTTTTGTCACCCATGCTGATGCTGGCCTGGCAGGTGGTACAAATGGCCTTTTTGGGGTTATCAGCAGAGTCTTTAAAAAAATTCCAGACTCTGGAAGACCTACCGGTTGTACTAGCAACATCCCTCGTGTTGGTGGTACGGGGAACTGTTGCCCGCCTTCTGTCTGCGGCCACCACACTGCTTCTTCCTGCCTGTTGGAGTATTCTGCCTCCCTCCCCCTGTGTGCTGTTGGCCTCGCTCTGCGTGTCTTCCTGCCACGTTGGGTCAGTTACTAGATCATCCACCACCTCCTCCTCTTCCACTTCTGCACCACGGTCCTCCTCCTCACTTCATAGCAATTGTGTCTTGTCATCATCCACCTCTTGTGACATAGCCAGCGTCGCCTTCCTGTGGCCATGGCTGTTCAAATATTTGGCCATCGCTACACAGGATCTCCTCTTCCACTACTTCAAGCGGAGCAGGCGAGGGGCCCAAATATGGAAATGGACCAGTGAACAGCTCTTCAGAGTGTCCAAGTGTGGGATCAGTTGCTGTCTGATGACACTCGGCATGGTGGGCTGAAGGAGCATCAGGGTGAGGAGGAGTATGCAGTTGAAACTCACGGCTACTAAGATTTGACTGTGTGGAAGACAGACCGGAGGTGGTGGTGCCCATGTGACTGGAAGTATTATCTGCTATCCAATTAATAACCTGTTCACACTGATCAGTTCGCAATAGTGGTGCTGTTGTGTGCTTCTCTAGTAATTCGGTCAAGAAGTGGGAGCGAGAAGATGTGGCTGTTGGTTGTGGCACATTTTCAATTTGGCCACGGTCCCGTCCTCTGCACCCACCATCACCAGAACGTTCCGTTCCATGTCCCTTGCCACGCGCCTTGCCCATTGTAAATGAAGTAAAATAGCTTACACTCGCACTATCAATGGCAAAAGGGTAATAAAAAGAAGATTTGAACCGTGGAAGAGGAAAACCACAGTTCTAGTTCTCTGGCCTACACCAGACTCTTTTAAACATATATGTGTCTGAACACTCACAGACACTCAATTTTTTATTTTTTTTGGGGGGGGGAATACCAAAAGGTTAATAAGACGGGTATTTGTACAGTCTGACTGAGGAAAAAAAAAAGAGGATTTAGATGAAAAATAAAATAATTTTTCCTGGCCCCTGAGACCTTGGGCAAAGTCTAGCAATTTGAGCAGCGGTAGCACACAGGACTGTAATGCAGTGTTTGTTGGTATAACCACTGTGTCTCCTATACAGCCTGCCTGCCTGATATCTGGGATGGATATTAGTCCTGAGAAGGACTGTTTGTTTGATTTGGCAGGCTTTAGAGACCCTACAGTGCCTATTTCGCACTATATATCTCTCCCTAACTCAGCATCACTGACCCTACACTGTCTGATCCCGGGCGACTGTGTCCAAGATGACGGCGCCCGGTTTTAAATACTTGAGGTGACGCTGTGCGGCCAGCCAATCACTGTAATGCCCACAACCAACATGGCTGCAGCATTACAGTGACTGGCTGGCAATCCCTGCATGTTCATTGGCTCTGTAAAGAGCGCCAAACATGCAGGGCGGAGACCCGAGCTCCCGCCCGAGTAACCCGGAAATGCTCGGTGCTCGCCGAACATCCTGAGTAGTGAGATGCTTGGGCGAGTACCGAGCAGTGTTGAGCATGCTCGCTCAACACTAGTGATCGTACATTGTAATCCTATATACAAGTGAGTGATTCCTAGTCACAGTCCGGTCAATCCGCTGTGTTACTTTCTCTCCAGATATAGTACACAATTTTGCTTTGTTTTTAAGCTGTTTTTTTTTTTCAGAATGGATTAGGGGGGTGACAAACTCGACACTAGCACAGGCCTCCTGTTACTACGGGGGCCCTGAGAATGGGAGAACATGGTGTATCAGCGCATGTTGGTATAACCGGGGAATTACAGTGCAGCGTCCAATGAGAACTATATGGCAGTACTGTGTGGACTCTTTAAAGTTGTTGTCCGCTACTAGTCCTGGCCTATCTTTAGGGTAGGTCATCAATATCACATTAGTGGAGGTCTAACACCCGGCACCATCACAGATCAGCTCTAATCACCTCTGGTGGCTGCTGGATGTGAACAGTATACCGAACCAGAACAGCACCTCTCTGTTCACTGTATAGTGGCCGTTTCACCTCAATAGGACCTAGGCACTAAGGAACAGTCACTATACAGTGTTCGAGCTGTGATGTTCCAGCTCTGATCAGATTGGCGTTTTACTCCTCCTGAAGTATTGGCCGATGCATTGGCATGGGGGAAGTCTGAACTACGCCCCCAAATTTTTTTTCTGTGCTGTGGAATGGGAAAAGGTGAGGAGACGTGATTTAGACTCCCCTATGCAAATGCATCAGCCATCTTGGAAGAGGGAGGCGATCTGATCTGAGGAGGAAACGGGAGGCAGAAGGAGGGCGCCAGGTAGGGTACCTAGATATGAGAAATGTGTAGGCACTTTTCATGTCCCAGGTGGAGGAGCACTTTAAACCACTTTATTTGACTTCCCAGCCAGTCACCAGTTAGGTCGGCTGATCACTTATCAAATAATGACTCATATTTCCTATGACCTTGCAAAAATATCCAAATTCTGTAATGACGCCATTGATATTACAGGAGTCTATGAAAGCAATAAACCAGTGTAGTGGAAACAGAAAGCAGCAGATGAAGAAGTATCTGATGGTTTCTCAGCAGCCGGAGCCTCGTTGGCCACATTTCCTGTCACTGAGCGCTTATCGCTATCGTAAAGGAAATTTATCATCTTCTCCCCTCGATAGTCATTTCTGTTGTACAGTTTTAGAGGTTCCTATTATCATTTCTTCAGACAAGATCATGTAAAAAGTATAAAACATTTAACTATCTTTTCTACATGTAATAATAAGGAAATAAGGAATTATCCTGCTTGGGCATCATCTTTACATAAAATCCTAATATATTTCTCTTGAAATTAATAGTACCCCTTACTTTTCCTGGGCTTCTTTGTATTATTTTAAGAAGACTTTGCTTGAAGGGTCTGTCCAGCAAAAAAGGTTGTTTTAAAACGTATAAAGGAACAAGAAAGGCAAGTTACTAATATGCTCAAATTAACAGTGTGTTCTGGTTGGAAAAAGTTATCCCCTCTTCCAGATTGGGGGGAGATTCCAGATTAGGGGGATTCCGACCTCTTTGACTTTCAAATTGGGGGGATTCCGACCTCTGGAAACTTCCAGGACGTCTGAGACTCCCACCGATTCCCAGTTTGAGCACTTTTATTCTGGGCTTCAGAGAAGAGTTTCAGTTTCACAATACACTGCAATACTAAGGTATTGCAGTGCATTTTATAGGTGATCAAGCAATCTTAGGTTCAAGTCCCCTATTCGGACTGATAAAAATGTGAAAAAGTAAAGAAAAATATTTTTAAAAACTCTAACCCCCCTCCTAATCTTAGAGTTTAAATCAACCCCCTTTTCCTCAAACGTAAATAGTGAAATGAAACAAAAAAAAAGAACATATTTGGTATTGCTGCATGTGTAATTGAGCTACTAGAATATCTAAATATTTATCCCAGAAGAAGAACGGTAGAATTGTAATTTATCACTTGCTGCACTTCCCCCCAATAAGATGCAATCAAAGTGTTGTCTGTACCCAAAATAGTATCAATAAAAATGGGAGCTTGGCACACATTTAACAATCCCCTCCACAATCACACACACAAGTCTATCGATGGAAGAATAAAAAGGCCTCAGAAAAAGATGACATGACTTTTTTTTCTTATAAAGTTCTCAATTTTTCTTAAACATTAAATATATATATTTACACAGTTGTGCGCAAAAGTTTACATACCCCAGCAGAACTTTTCCTTTCTTGGTCTTGTTTCAGAGAATATGAATGATAACAAAAAGACTTTTTCTTCACTCAAGGTTATTGGTTGGGTGAAGCCATTTATTGTCAAACTACTGTGTTTTCTCTTTTTAAATCGTAATGACAACCAAACCGAACTGTCCCTGTGTTCTTCCATTTCCTTACTATGTTCCTCACAGTTGAAACTGACAGGTTAAATCTCTGAGACAGCTTTTTGTATCCTTCCCCTGAACAACTATGTTGAATAATCTTTGTTTTCAGATCATTTGACAGTTGTTTTGAGGAGCCCATGATGCCACTCTTCAGAGGAGATTCAAACAGGAGAACAACTTGCAAGTGGCCACTTTAAGTAGCTTTTCTCATGATTGCATACACCTGGCTATGAAGTTCAAAGCTCAATGAGGTTACAAAACCAAAAAAAGTGCTTTAGTAAGTCAGTAAAAAGTAGGTAGGAGTATTTAAAACAAGAAAATGACAAGGGTGCCCATACTTATGCACCTGTCAAATTTTGTTTGAATGCAGATTGCACATTTTCTGTTAGTACAACAAACCTCATTTCAAGGCAGAAACATTACTGTGTCCAACAGTTATTACATATATCAAACTGAAATAGCTGTTGCAAAAACACCAATTTTCATAAAACATTAAGCTTAAGATTAATAGGGGTGCCCAAACTTTTTCATATAACTGTATACACACACACACACACACACAGTACAGACCAAAAGTTTGGACACACCTCATTTAAAGATTTTTCTGTATTTTCGTGACTATGAAAATTGTACATTCACACTGAAGGCATCAAAACTATGAATTAACACATGTGGACTTATATACTTAACAAAAAAGTGTGAAACAACTGAAAATATGTCTTATATTCTAGGTTCTTCAAAGTAGCCACCTTTGGCTTTGATGACTGCTTTGCACACTCTTGGCATTCTCTTGATGAGCTTCAAGAGGTAGTCACCGGAAATGGTCTTCCAACAATCTTGAAGGAGTTCCCAGAGATGCTTAGCACTTGTTGGCCCTTTTGCCTTCACTCTGCGATCCAGCTCACCCCAAACCATCTCGATTGGGTTCAGGTCTGGTGACTGTGGAGGCCAGGTCATCTGGCGTAGCACCCCATCACTCTCCTTCTTGGTCAAATAGCCCTTACACAGCCTGGAGGTGTGTTTGGGGTCATTGTCCTGTTGAAAAATAAATGATGGTCCAACTAAACGCAAACCGGATGGAATAGCATGCCGCTGCAAGATGCTGTGGTAGCCATGCTGGTTCAGTATACCTTCAATTTTGAATAAATCCCCAACAGTGTCACCAGCAAAGCACCCCCACACCATCACACCTCCTCCTCCATGTTTCACGGTGGGAACCAGGCATGTAAGGACCATCCGTTCACCTTTTCTGAGTCGCGCAAAGACACGGTGGTTGGAACCAAAGATCTCAAATTTGGGCTCATCAGACCAAAGCACAGATTTCCACTGGTCTAATGTCCATTCCTTGTGTTCTTTAGCCCAAACAAGTCTCTTCTGCTTGTTGCCTGTCCTTAGCAGTGGTTTCCTAGCAGCTATTTTACCATGAAGGCCTGCTGCACAAAGTCTCCTCTTAACAGTTGTTGAAGAGATGTGTCTGCTGCTAGAACTCTGTGTGTCATTGACCTGGTCTCTAATCTGAGCTGCTGTTAACCTGCGATTTCTGAGGCTGGTGATTCGGATAAACTCATCCTCAGAAGCAGAGGTGACTCTTGGTCTTCCTTTCCTGGGGTGGTCCTTATGTGAGCCAGTTTCTTTGTAGCGCTTGATGGTTTTTGCAACTGTCTATTCAGTAGGACTATCAGCTGTGTATCCACCAGACTTCTGCACAACACAAATGATGGTCCCAACCCCATTTATAAGGCAAGAAATCCCACTTATTAAACCTGACAGGGCACACCTGTGAAGTGAAAACCATTTCCGGTGACTACCTCTTGAAGCTCATCAAGAGAATGGCAAGAGTGTGCAAAGCAGTCATCAAAGCAAAAGGTGGCTACTTTGAAGAACCTAGAATATAAGACATATTTTCAGTTGTTTCACATTTTTTTGTTAAGTATATAATTCCACATGTGTTAATTCATAGTTTTGATGCCTTCAGTGTGAATGTACAATTTTCAAAGTCATGAAAATACAGAAAAATCTTTAAACCCTTTAAAGCCCATGACGTACTAATACGCGTCTGTGCCCTGGGACTTAAGAGCTTGACCTGTATTAGTACGTCATCGCGATTGCGCGCGCACACAGGCTGTGCGGGCGCAATCGCCGCCGTGTGTCAGCTGATTGTCACAGCTGACACCCGGTACTATGTGCAGGGAGTTGTCCCGCACCGCTCCCGGCACATTAACCCCCGCAATGCTGCGATCGAAGTCGATCGCAGCATTGCTGTGGCTAAGGGGAGGTGATCGCAATACTCACCTCCTCTTCCGGCCTCCAGCGCTGTCTGCCGCGGCTTCCCGGGTGTTGCCATTGACGCGCCCCCTGGGCCGTGTGCGGGGGAATACCCGGAGCCGGGTCTCTGTGTAATGCTGGGGGTTGTAGTCTCCGTGGCGGCAACCCGGTCCCGTGGCTCAGGATGGTCAAACCAGTGGCGGATCTGTCTACTTGGTTTTTATTGTTGAAATGTCCGACTACTCCACCCATGGATTGCGGTCACTGAGAACCGCCGGTGCGGGGCAGACCGCTGAGGCTGATGTTGTGTGTGCATCAGGAGGTAGTATAACTCCCCACGGGAGGAGTATAGCCTCAGGGCAGTGAGTGCAGATGATGGGGGTGATGGTGCGTGGGAGCAACAGTAATGACTCAGAGTCCAGTGATGCAGTCCAGGGTCTTTACTCACAGTTTTTACACTCCAAGCCACTTCTGCAGGTAATGGCTGCCCACGTCGTACTGTGCTCTCCAGGTGAGAGGCTTGGCCAACTCCCAGGTACCTTTGGAATGCTTTTCAGGACCCCCTTCGTGTGTCCTTCCTCTGGCCCATCGTACCCCACAATTGACCACGTTTCTGTCCACCTGCCTCGGGCCTTGGCGGGCAAACGTATGTTCCATTTCCCTGGGCCCTATATGGTGCCTTTCTAATGGGTGTAGTGAGGGGCCGTGACACGTACAATGCCACAGCCTCCGGTTACTAGCTGAGGGTAGTTGCTCTCCTCCACTAGCTGAGGGATCCAGTTCCCTTTCTTGGTGTGACCCCCCTACTCTGGTAGCGGTGGGCGTACGGTGGCGACTGGCCGGTCCGCACCCCTGGGGTCCCTTCACTCCACTCCTGGAGCCTCCTCCGCTCCTCTCCTCTCTGACTGAACTCAGCAACTCTTCTCTTCTCCAGGCTGAGGCCTTGAGACTTGGCCTCCCTGCGGAGCAGAGCCCGTTCAGAGCCCCTGCTCCCAGTCTTCTTCTCTCTCTTCTCTCCGACTCCAAGATGGTGCCCACCTTATATACTCCCCTTTCCAGTGCACCCTGAATCTACTCTCCCCACCCACACACTACCGGGTTCCCCCTTTCTAGGTGTTCCCTCCCCCCACTCCAGCCAGGGACAGGGGCAGTTGTGCTCACTCTTGGGAGCATTGTCGCCCTGTCCCCCGTAAATGTGGTGTAGTGCATGTGGGTGTTAGGGTCCTGAGCCACACTCCATCCTTACCTGGAAGTGAGATATCACACCTCTGGGTGAGATGCAATACCTCTGTAGCGACCGAACCCTCGGGGCGCTACACCATGACGACCCGATGTCGTCATGACAACATCAGGGTCACCAGACAGCAGGAAGATTTTTTGGTCATGCGCAGTGCATGACCAAACAATCTTCTCACTGTGCAGCGCTGACTGCCTGCATGGCACAGGGATGGTGCCCCATCCCTATGCTATGCAGGCGATCAGAATAAAAAAAGTGAAAGTCCCATAGTGGAACAAAGTAAAAAAGTAAAAAAAACTCTCAAAGTGAAAAAAAAAAAAAAAAAAATTTGTAAAAATATTTAAAAAAAAATAATCCACCAAAAATAAAAATATAATGTACCCATCAATAAATATTGTTATGAAAAAAAATAAAACAAACAATTAAAGTGCACATATTTGGTATCGCCGCGTCCGTAACGACCTGACCTATAAAACTGTCCCACTAGTTAACCCCTTCAGTGAACACGGTAAAAAATAAAAAACGAAGCAAAAAACAATGCTTTATCATCATACTGACAAACAAAAAATGGAATAACACGCGATCAAAAAGACGAATATAAATAAAAATGGTACCGCTGAAAACGTCATCTTGTCCTGCAAAAAACAAGCTGCCATACAGCTTCATCATCCGAAAAATCAAAAAGTTATAGCTCTCAGAATAAAGCGATGCAAAAAAATAATTTTTTCTATAAAATAGCTTTTATTGTGTAAAAGCGCCAAAACATAGAAAAACGATATAAATGTGGTACCGCTGTAAACGTACTGACCTGAAGAATAAAGCTACCTTATCAATTTTACCACACGCGGAGTAGAATAAAAAAATGTAAAAAAACACAATTCCTGAATTGTTGGTTTTTGTTTATTCTGCCTCCCAAAAGCTGGAATAGAAAGCGATCAAAAAATGTCACATGCCTGAAAATGGCACCAATAAAAACGTCAAGTCATCCCTCAAAAACAAGCCGTCACATGACTGTCGGCCAAAATATGGAAAAATTATAGCTCTCAAAATATGGCGATGCAAAAACTAGATTTTACAAAATATGTGTCTTTTAGTGTGTGACAGCTGTCAATCATAAAAACCCGATAGGTTGTCTAATCACTTATACCGCACTAGGAACGGCGTAAATAATAAACGCTAGGGCTGGGGTTGGGGTTAGGGTTGTGCTAATGTTAGGGTTGGGGTTGTTTTTTTTTCAAAAGTAAAAAAATAAATAAATTAAAAAAAAAAGAAAAAAAGGTGACGATATGGCAACTAGTGTTGAACGCAAGTGCTCGCTACTTGAGTTTGCATCGGGTGCTCGGGTATGCATTGAGTATGGTGGGTGCTCGAGTGACATGCTCGAGTCTCCGCCCTAAATGCTTTGCGGCCAAAAAAACCTCGCGGGGATTGCCTGCCATGCACGAGCGATCCCAGCATGTTTTTTTTGGGGTGTCTAATAACCGTGAAACATGCAGGCGGGGACTCGAGCATTTCACTTAAGCACCCGTGATACATGGTGCATACCTGAGTACCCGATGCAAACTCAAGTAGCGAGCACTCGCGCTCAAGACTAATGACAACTTATTCAATATGATGACCTAATGTCATCAAATTTTGTGTCGTACCTCTGGGTTCAAAATGTTCACTATACCCCTTGATAAAATCCTTGAGGGGTGTAGTTTCCAAAATGGGGTCACTCGTGGGGGGTTTCAACTATTTAGGCACATCAGGGGCTCTCCAAACGCGACATGGCGTCCGCTCTCAATTCCAGCCGATTTTGCGTTCAAAAAGTCACACAGTGCTCCTTTCCTTCTGAACTCTGCCGTGCGCCCAAACACTGTATTTTCCCCACATATGGGGTATTGGCTTACTCAGGAGAAATTGCACAAAAGTTTTTGGGGTCCATTTTCTCCTCTTACCCTTGTGAAAATAAAAAAATTGGGGCTAAAACATCATTTTTGTGGAAAAAGTTTGATTTTTTTATTTTCACGGCTCCATGTTATAAAGTTCTGTAAAGGACTTGGGGGTTCAAAGTGCTCACCACACATCTAGATAAGCTCCCTGAGGGGTCTAGTTTCCAAAATGGTGTCACTTGTGGGGGGTTTCCACTGTTTAGGCACATCAGGGGCACATCCGCTAATTATTCAAGCAAATTTTACAATCAAAAAGTCAAATGGCGCTCCTTCCCTTCCGAACCCTGCCGCGCGCCCAAACAGTGGTTTTCCCCCACATTTGGGGTATCTGCTAACTCAGGAGAAATTGCACAACAAACTGCATAGTGCAATTTCTTCTGTTACCCTTATAAAATGCAAAAGTGGGGGCTGAAAAACATTTTTGTGGGAAAAATGTGAAAATTTTATTTTTACGGCTCAATGTTATAAACTTCTGTGAAGCACCTGGGGGTTCAAGGTGCTCACCACACATCTAGATAAGTTCCCTGAGGGGTCTAGTTTCCAAAATGGTGTCACTTGTGGGGGGTTTCCACTGTTTAGGCACATCAGGGGCTCCCCAAATGCAACATGGCGTCCGCTAATTATTCAAGCAAATTTTACATTCAAAAAGTCAAATGGCGCTCCTTCCCTTCCGAACCCTGCCGTGTGCCCAAACAGTGGTTTTCCCCCACATATGGGGTATCTGCTTACTCAGGAGAAATTGCACAACAAATTTTGGGGTCCATTTTTTCCTGTTACCCCTGCGAAAATAAAAAAAAATTGGGTCTAAAGTAACATTTTTGTGAAAAAAATTCCTGTGAAGCACCTGAAGGGTTAATAAACTTCTTGAATGTGGTTTTGAGCACCTTGAGGGGTGCAGTTTTTAGAATGGTGTCACTTTTGGGTATTTTCTGTCATAAAGACCCCTCAAAGTGACTTTAAATATGATGTGGTACCTAAAAAAATGGTTTTGTAAATTTTGTTGGAAAAATGAGAAATCGCTGGTCAACTTTTAACCCTTATAGCTCCCCAATAAAAAAAAATTTTGGTTCCAAAATTGTGCTGATGTAAAGTAGACGTGTGGGAAATGTTATTTATCAACTATTTTGTGTGACATATCTCTGATTTAAGGGCATAAAAATTCAAATTTTGAAAATTGCTAAATTTTTACATTTTTTGCCAAATTTCCATTTTTTTCACAAATAAACGCAAGTGATATCGAAGAAACTTTACCACAATCATGAAGTACAATATGTCACGAAAAAACAGTCTCAGAATCAGGGGGATCCGTTGAAGCGTTCCAGAGTAATTACCTCATAAAGTGACAGTGGTCAGAATTGTAAAAATTGGCCTGGCCATTAACGTGCAAACCACCTTGGGTTGTAAAGGGGTTAAATGAGATGTGTCCAAACTTTTGGTCTGTACTGTATACATACAGTATATAAACCCTTGAAAGTTAGGTATTGCCGTAATCATATTGGCCTGAAGAATAATATTGCCATTTTTTGGCTACGCTAGTCATTTTTGCCTCACAATGAGTGCTAAAAAAGCAAAACCCAGAGAAAAATGGCAAAATTGCACTTTTCTTCATGATTACATGGTAAAATGAATTCAGTAATTCAAAACTACAACTCGTTATGCAAAAACTAAAATAGAAACACAATGAACATATACTCTGCTATAAATAAGTAATAAGCAATAGTGCATATAAATAACAAAGGGTAGTTAGAAAACACTGTTTTTGATCAAAAAAAGCGTAAAAGCCATCCCAATACGACAGCAGGGAGCTGATAGATGGCTGTCATGTGATTGATGGGCATCATAGAAGACTCTGATTTTCACTATATTTAGAAATACTGTGGTATATATGCTATATATTGCATAGATTATCAGGTTCAAGTCCCCTAAGGGAACTGGTAAAAAATAGAGAATTGAGAATCATGTTCCCAAGTCATTTGTACTGTACAACAAACACAGTAAAAACCATGTCAAAATTGCGTTATTTCACCACACTTGGATTTTTTGGGGGCCATTTTCCCTTAGTCTATATGACAATATGAATGGTGTTATTCAAAACGACATCTTGTCCTGCAAAAAAACAAGACCTCATTTGTCTATGTCTTATGGCCATTTAAAAATGAAAACACAAAAATTAAAATTGGCTGAGCAGGGAAGGGATACATTTCATCTGCCGTAAGTTTGTCCATCCAGACATCTTATCCATATTATTTTGTAATATTATACAATCTTGCTCAATTTTTATTATCCTACTTAGTTTTGTGCCATAAGACTGACACTTTACTCTAAATCTCTTCCACAAGGTCGTTAATAACGAGAATAAAAAGAATTGGTCCTAACATTGATCCTTGTGGTCCCCACTGCTCCAGGTACAGATCCTTGTGGTCCTACACTCCTCCTGGTACAGATACTTGTGGTCCCCACTGCTCCTGGTACAGATACCTGTGGTCCCACTCTGCTCCTGGTACAGATCCTTGTGGTCCCACTCTGCTCCTGGTACAGATCCTTGTGGTCCCCACTGCTCCTGGAACAGATCCTTGTGGTCCCACACTGCTCCTGGAACAGATCCTTGTGGTCCCCACTGCTCCTGGTACAGATCCTTGTGGTCCTACACTCCTCCTGGTACAGATACTTGTGGTCCCCACTGCTCCTGATACAGATACCTGTGGTCCCACTCTGCTCCTGGTACAGATCCTTGTGGTTCCACTCTGCTCCTGGTATAGATCCTTGTGGTCCCCACTGCTCCTGGTACAGATCCTTGTGGTCCCACACTGCTCCTGGAACAGATCCTTGTGGTCCCCACTGCTCCTGGTACAGATCCTTGTGGTCCCACACTGCTCCTGGAACAGATCCTTGTGGTCCCCACTGCTCCTGGTACAGATCCTTGTGGTCCCCACTGCTCCTGGTACAGATCCTTGTGGTCCCCACTGCTCCTGGTACAGATCATTGTGGTCCTACACTCCTCCTGGAACAGATCTGTGGTCCCCACTGCTCCTGGAATAGATCTCTGTGGTCCCCACTGCTCCTGGAACAGATCCTTGTGGTCCCCACTACTCCTGGTACAGATCGTTGTGGTCCTCACTACTCCTGGTACAGATACTTGTGGTCCCCACTACTCCTGGTACAGATCCTTGTGGTCCCCACTACTCCTGGTACAGATCGTTGTGGTCCTCACTACTCCTGGTACAGATACTTGTGGTCCCCACTACTCCTGGTACAGATACTTGTGGTCCCCACTACTGACTTTATCCCATTTAGGAAATGTACCATTTACAACGATTGTTTTCTGTCTCTTAATCTTAACCAGTTTTTTACCCATCTGCATATAGTGTCCCCTAGTCCAGGCTTATGGAGCTTCAGTGTAAGGCTGCTATGTGGTACAGTGCCAAATGTCTTTGCAAAATCCAGATATATCAGACTTATTAACAACATCCACATTTGCTCTTAGAAACCTAACATGATGGTTAGACACGACTTATCTTTCATGAATACGTACTGGTTATCAGTTATTATATTTTTCTTTGCAATATATTTCTACATGTCATCTCTTATGATGCCTTCAAAAACTTTGCGCACTACTGATGTCAGACTTACCGAACGGTAGCTGCCTGGATCCACCTTCTTAGCTTTCTTAAAGAAAAAACAAGCTCTGATATGACTATGTTGACAGAAAAATATAAACGTTATGTCTCTTTTAAAAAAGGGAGGAAAACACAAAAGCGCAAAAAATTAAAGTTCGCCAGAGGTTCAAATAAACACATAAAATTCAGGTAGCTCATGAGGTTTTGGTTATCATGCTACAGAATGCATACTATTCTAACATGATTTGAGCAAAAAATATACAAAAAGCTTACTTTTTAAGATTATGAATCTGGAGATAAGATGATGGTGGAGGAGACTGCACAATAATCTTCATCTAACAGATGCATATCTCTACTAAACATCAAAAACCATAAAAAGTTGTGTGTGGCGCACTGTGTGATGACTTTTCTTACATTCCTAAGTGGATTTTCTCACATACTTTGACCATTTTGGTGTTATACAACCATAAATTTCATATATCACTGTCTGTATTGTTACACAAATTTGCAGAAATAAATAACACTTCTCCATCTTGGGATAAAACCTTTGGGAATGAATTTTAACGTATATTATCTTACTTTTTGTACCTCCCCTCCAAATGATCATCTACTAGGAGTTTATCAACCATAGGAATAGAAATTTGTGTAGGAAAGGCACATTTTCACAGGTCCAGGATTGCCAAATCCTCTTCACTTGGTCAATGCTGCTCAGTCTTTGTCTTTTTTGCTCCCATCAGCCCAATTTCTTTTAAACTTGGAGAGCTGCATCCTTATGTAAGAGGAGGCACTGGTACCCCTGAAGAGCCTCTGCATGATATGTCACTAGTGCGGAAAGGCTGACACCTACTGGCTAGAAGGGACCATGCGGAACCAACCGGAAGAGTTGTAAGGTGAACGAGTTCAAGCGTGGCACCCGGTTAGGTGCCTTGGATGACGAAGTTTCCAGATATAAAGTTCATACGTGCCAAACTGCGGGGTCATTTGGCGCCAAGGAAAGGAAAGGTGCGGACGTGGGCCAGAGATGACGATGAATTCAGAGTGATAGGCCTCAGCGGCGAGCGTGTGCCAGCAGGGTGCTGGCCGCTGTCAGACAGAGCCCGCGAGATGCCTAGTGAGATCCATAGACCCGACTACACCAGTCAAGACCCGACGAGAACCATATCTACGCCAGTCAAAACCCAGATCCTACAATGCGCCGGTCAAGGACTGAATCCCCGATCTGCACCGGTCAAGGTCCGGAGGCCAGATGACGACAGCCGGGAACCAGAGCCCAGTCCTCTTTCCCCTAGACCTAGGAAATCCCCGCTGTCGATCAAGCATTGAAGATCCAAGAGGAGACTTTGAGCGGGGGAGAACGCCTGTGGCGGTGACAGGAGGGAGACACAAGTGAGACGGGCCTTCACTTCTTACACCAACATACAGTACAGGGGTCGGCCTGGGTAAGGACAGCAGGTGGGGTTCATCTGGAGCAAAGGAGGCTCAGCTTTCCTTAATAGACTACGTTAAGAGGACTTGCGGCATAGCGGGAATACCAGGTGACCCCTGGTAGGGCCATTGTGTCAAGAGGAGCTAGCGTAGCTACTCTCCCAGGAACAGATGTACCATCTCTGTTAAAGGGACACTAGAATAATCCTTTACGAGACTTCTCTGATTATTCTGATTGAACTGTAAGACTTATTGTATGTTTCACATTGTATAAAACACTTTTGTTTGTGATGTTTTCTATTGTTAAACTGCTTCTCCATTTCCAAAAATGCTCACCATACCGTAAGTAATAAATAATTTTCTTGCCTGTTCCTGCCTTGTGCTCGTCTGTGCGTTGCATCCGTTCACATTCTTACACTTACAACTAATTCTCTTTTGTTTTCTTAGAATGTCTTTCTGAAAAGATCTGATTTGTGTTTCTGCATTTAGCGCAGGTAAAAGTGTGACCTCCCTTCCTTTGAGCTGGACATTACATTTATATAGCTTCCCATTTGCTGTGTGTCCATGTTCAGGACCTGGTCCTGCTCGGCCCTTATTCACACTGACATCACTATGACGCATGGTAAGGTTTTAATACTAGAGGTTAGGACCATCCCGATTTGAGTACACCTTGACGCTGGTAGAATGGCTTTTGCACTTTTATTGATCAAAACCTGCGTTTGCTAAGTACCCTACTATGTTTATATGCACTATTGATTTTACTTATTTACTTACAGCAGGGTATATGTTCATTTTGTCTCTGGAAAAGGAGATAATATATTTGAACTATATTGTTATTTATTTTTATTTATTGCTTTAGAAAATTTTATTCTTTTAGTTTTATAATTGGTCCCTTCTAGTTGTGAGACAATGTTTCAGATTCATCATTTGTGGCAATTTTTAAGTCACTTTTCTTTTTTGACTTGTAGTTTTTGCTTATTTTATTTTTTCGCCCAATTCATCAAAATGACACATGTGGCTCATGAATTTTGCTCAAAGGCCAAAATTTTCTTTTTTTCTGTTTCTAACTCATTTTGCGACTTGTTAGCAGAAAAGTTGCACGTTTCGCAAAAAAAAAAGTGCAAAAAAAACCTCACATGTACATAAAATCATTCCTGGGCAAAACTGAAGTAGAGTTTTGATAAATTTTGTGACTTTTTAAAAAAAATAAAAAGTCACATTTCATGAATCTGGAAAACATCAAGAAAATTAGAAAACTAGCTAAACCATAAAAGACAACTTGAAAAAAGGCGCAAGTCGTTTGATGAATTTGTTGCAAATCAAAAATTCACCAGTTGAGACGTATTCATGACAAAAAAAAATGGCGGTAACGCAATGAGCAATTGGGGCCAGAGCTCTTAAAGGGAATCTGTCACCAGGTTTTTGCTATGTAATCTGAAAGCAGCATAATGTAGGGACAGGGACCATGATTTGAGTGATGTGTCACTTACTAGGCTTTGTTTTGCTATTTCTATAAAATCAGTGTTTTATCAGCAGGAGATTACCACTACAGGACTGGCTGCCTAGTGCTTCCTGGTCGATGTGTTCTGCGTATCCCCACCCACACCACTGATTAGCAGCTTTATGACAATGTACATGTGGTGTGAGTGGGGCTACACAGAGCTCAGCATTCTGAGTGCTGCTCAATCTACAATAGAGAAAACTGTGATTGTATTAAAATGACAGCATCTCTGGAATCAGGCTTTCAGCCCCTACATCATACTGCTCTGAGATTACATACTAAAAACTCATTGACAAATTACTTTTAAAGATATGTGAAGAAATATATTAAAACACTGGTGTTTTACCTAATACACTGGAGAATATAGATAGTTACTGGTAAGGAAAAAGGTTCTGTGTGCTGATCCGTCAATGAGTGACTAACTGGACATGTGTGCTCTCTACTGCGTTGAGGCAGATCGACTGCTGCCAAAAGGATGAAATTGAGAAACTGATTAAAGTGCCAGTATCGATATATAGTGTGTATAGACTATCCTACAGACGGACTAGCCTTCATGTGCAGTTGGTTTGGATTGCATGTGTTGACTGCTGTGTTTTTTTTAAAGGAAATCTGTCACCCCCTGGAACGATTTTACCTATTAATATGGGCATACCGGTAATCCCCGGCTCCTCTCTTCATTATTTTCCTTCCTTCTATGGGCAATGAAATCGTTGTTTTTCTGCGCAGTCACAGTAACAGTGACTCGCCGGCACCTGCGCAGAAGAACGATGATGCCAATGCCCATAGAAGGGAGGAAATGGTAAGTATAATAGCGCGATTGCAGGGCGTAGGCACATGATTCCCGGGACCAGAAATGCACGTCACAGGGCACTGTGGGGGGGGTGGTATTATAATGAAGAGAGGAGGCAGGGATTTTTTCCAGGCACCTTACGCCTCGGAGCCTGGAACAAATCATTAGCATAAAGAAATAAAAGACGATTTCTACACATCAAGAACAGATATGGGCATACATGTATGATCGGTTTAACCATTCTATTACCTGTATGCCCATGTTAATAGGTAAAAACGTCCCAGGGGGTTACAGATTCCCTTTAAATAGGTTTACTGCAATATCGCAGGGAACAACCAGTGTCAAATACACCAGTTGTCAAATACAACTGGTGTCAAATACACGCTGGAATGGAGATTTAGTGATAAAAACAATAATTCCACATATAGGATAAATAAGGAGTCAATGAACCCTAGATTTTTTTTTAATTACAATAAACATTTCTAGCAACAAAAATGGGGTACAGCCATGGGGACATAATTTGCCCCAAGCTACACAAATCTGTATGTAGGAAGGTGGGAGGAGTCAATGATCTACTCTGAAGGCCGTTTACAGAACGAGCTAATATTCTAGTGACATTTTATTGATGATATTTTGTTTATTTGGGGCGGTTCGAAGCTCTTTAATTGGTTTTTCAATCCCATCCTTTTGGCAGCAGTCCACCTGCCTCAGCGCGGTAGCGAACACACATATCCAGCTATATTTTTAAAGATAATCATAACTTTTATCATCTACAGTTTGCTAACATTAACACCCTGGAAAAAAGGTTCAAAACAAACTTTGAGATGACTTACCCAAGCATATGGAAGATCTGTGTCAGTGAAGGAATACGGGAGTTGGGCCTGGTGGTTACAACAAATGCAGGTTTCCCATTCTTCTATGTGTGATGTTGAGAAAATCAAGGGATCAAAGTGATCAGGAAAGGATTTCCAGTCAGTGAAGAAGTAAGTATGGCTCTCTAGAGATGGGACCATACATTTTGCAGGATTCCATTTGAGGTTGATAGACTTGTCTAAGGAAGTGCCATTGTGCTCTGTATATTGCTCTGGTTCTTGTTTTTTTCTGACCATTTTCTTGTCTTGGGATTTCGATAGCTTCATGCATGTTACTAATGTCTCTTCTTCCTCCTCTTCAATGTCCTGGGTAGGAGCTGTGAATGAAACATTGCCCCCATGATTCTATGTCTATAATTAGGATTCTGCCTGGTTGTAAAACTAAACAAAGCAAAAATGAAACAAAATGGTTGGATTATTTTTTGAATGTTGTAAAGATGTTGGCAATTTTGGGAGGTTGTCATAGATATGATATTCCTGCAATTTTACCATGAGTTTTGTACCAATGCAATTTGCTATGTAGTGGGGGTGTTAGAGTTCCCCAACTCAGAACACTTTATAAAACTACTACCAAATATCACCCCCAGCTTAGTTAATGGCTCTGGAGGATAGCCACTGTCCAGTAATAAGGTAGTTAAGCTTGTTTTGAGATATTTACATATTTTTTTCCTGTTCCCCACTTATCGCTACACAGTTCTGCCTATGTGAATATTTCAGAAATTCCGACCATAGGTAAAGCAATATATCTATGACCCTGGAGCCTCAGGATTAACAGTTGTAACCAAATAAATATTATTTGTATAAATAAAGATTTCTGTATGAATTTTTCTATTCTGTAAGATTTCTGCTTCCTGTTGAAATCTATCAAATCAATCCTAGTCATGTGATTATTCGCTGGTTCCTTATAGTACAGTTGTCAGAGCTGAGTCTCATAATGATCCGTGCAATCATCAGTCTTCTATATAAAACTGCAAGCAAAGATATTAAAAACCATTAGGGTGCTCAGTGGTTAGCACTGCAGCCTTGCAGCACTGGGGTCCTGAGTTCAAATCCCACCAAGGACAACATCTGCAAGGAGTTTGTATGTTCTCCCCATGTTTGCGTGGGTTTCCTCCGCGTTCTCCGCTTTCCTCCCACAATCCAAAGACATACTGATAGGGAATTTAGATTGTGAGCCCCAATGGGGACAGTGCCAATAAAGTCTGTAAAGCGCTATGGAATTAATGGCGCTATATACAGTGGGTACGGAAAGTATTCAGACCCCTTTAAATTTTTCTCTCTTTGTTTTATTGCAGCCATTTGGTAAATTCTAAAAAGTTCATTTTTTTTCTCATTAATGTACACTCTGCACCCCATCTTGACTGAAAAAAAAACAGATATGTAGAAATTTTTGCAAATGTATTAAAAAAGAAAAAGAAATATCACATGGTCGTATTCAGACCATTTGCTCAGTATTGAGTAGAAGCACCCTTTTGAGCTAGGACAGCCATGAGTCTTCTTGGGAATGATGCAACAAGTTTTTCACACCTGGATTTGGGGATCCTCTGCCATCCTTCCTTGCAGATCCTCTCCAGTTCCGTCAAGTTGGATGGTGAACGTTGGTGGACAGCCATTTTCAGGTCTCTCCAGAGATGCTCAATTGGGTTTAGGTCAGAGCTCTGGCTAGGCCAGTCAAGAATGGTCACAGAGTTGTTCTGAAGCCACTCCTTTGTTATTTTAGCTGTGTGCTTAGGGTCATTGTCTTGTTGGAAGGTGAACCTTCGGCCAAGTTTAAGGTCCAGAGCACTCTGGAAGAGATTTTCATCCAGGATATCTCTGTACTTGGGCGCATTCATGTTTCCTTCAATTGCAACCAGTCGTCCTGTCCCTGCAGCTGAAAAACACCCCCATAGCATGATGCTGCCACCACCATGATTCACTGTTGGGATTGTATTGGGCAGGTGATGAGCAGTGCCTGGTTTTCACCACACATACCGCTTAGAATTATCACCAAAAAGTTCTATCTTCATCTCATCAGACCAAAGAATCTTATTTCTCATAGTCTGGGAGTCCTTCATGTGTTTTTGAGCAAACTCTATGCGTGCTGTCATATGTCTTGCACTGAGGAGAAGCTTCCATTGGGCCACTCTGCCATGAAGGTGTAATGACCGGAGGTCCGAGAGAGATCCAGTGCCTAAATACTCAATCTGACTCTGTAACAATTGGCACTTCTTTGGTTTTATTTTTAGGCCATAACAACTGAGCCGCCAGAGAACTTGACGTAACTTCTCAAGATGGTCTTCAAATGAGGTCCCGAACACCACGATGTCATCTAGGTATATCAGGACTGATTCAAAATCCAGATCGCCTAAGCAATGTTCAATCAGGCGTTGAAAAGTTCCCGGGGCGTTAGTGAGCCCAAAGGGCATCCGGTTGAATTCATAGATCTTTTTCGGCCATTGGTACCTGCCAATAGCCACTTGCTAAATCCAACGTCGAGAAATATTTGGCCCTACCCAATGCCGACAGAGACTCTTCTATGCAAGGTAATGGATATGCGTCCCTCACTGTGTGAGCATTCAATTTGCGATAGTCCACACAAAACCGAAGGGTCCCATCCTTCTTCCGCACCGAAACCACAGGGGCCGCCCAGGGGTTCTGTCTCTCTCGGATCACTTGGTTGTCAAGCATACTGGCCACCATGCGCTTCACCTCTTGATAGAGCGTTGGGGGAATTTGACAATAACGTTCCCTAATTGGAGTAGTATCCTCCGTGGGAATCTCATGCTCAATCGTCCGGGAACAGCCGAAATCCTCCGCATGTCGCGAAAAGGTCTCTTGATGTTCCCACAAGACCTTCTCCAGCTGCTCCAATTGCACGGGGGTCAGTTCCTCCCGATCCAATCCCATCTGGTCCATGATTACACGACCATTCCATTCTTCGGTAGGAGGTTCAGTCTGGCCTACTTCAACCGCGAATGTCCATGGAGACTGTTCATCTGGGCGAAGTTCGAACACTGTCTTGTCAGGCACCTTCCCTGCTGGCACGAACAGTTCAGCCAGAATGGTCCCAGCAGGAATTGTAACAGCCTCATCTAAAACGTTGATACATCTGACTGGCACCCGTCCACTCTTCACAATCGCCAGAGACCGGGTCACATGCGCCTTGGCGAACGAGGACTTCTCTGGGGCTGGCTCGATGAGTACTTCAAGCCCATTTAGTCTCTGCGCAGCCCCCACCGGTAGCATTAAGAATTCTTCATGTCGGGGCGCTAGCGAGATCGTGGTCTGTGATGGCACTTGGACCAGGCCCACACGACCCCCAGGGACCGCACTCTTCAGGAGATCGCAACTCAGCACTAGACGGTGTCACATTCTCTGGGTGGGTCGATGGTGGGTAGCACGCACCCAGCATCGGGGTCCCTCACTGGCATACATCTGATGATTTAAATCTCGCAGAATGTTCATTCCGAGCGTCACCTCCATCCCTCTTTTATGAGGGTGGTCCACCAGCACTATCCCTTTCTGACCCAGCTCTTGACCAAACAATTTCAGTTGCATCCACACGATCCCCTACACCATCAGTTGGCCATTGTTAGCGGCTGTAAGCCTTATCACTCGGCCGTCCTCGGGAACCACGAGTTGACTGAAGTGCCTCTCGTACACCTCTAAGGGCATTATGGTACATTCGGATCCTGTGTCAACCAAGCATCTCATCTTCTGCCCTTCAAACTCTACTTCCAGCACTGGACTGCATGCGAACAAATCTTGTTCTTCCCATCGAGGGCTTTGTGGGGGGTGGGCCGCTGCTGCTCGCCTTTTCATGGCAGCGGCTGGGAGTTTAAGGAGGCACCGGGGCTGCAGACATCCGGCAGTACCGGGAGATGTGTCCCCGACGCCCACACCTCCAGCAAGTGACTGCTCCTCGTGGATGAGAACTTGGATCATTCGAGTAGGGCTACCTGGCGGACTGTGGAACCACCATTCCAGAGGATGGGGCGGGTGGCCCTTCCGTAGGAGTAGGGACCGGCCCAGCTCTGAGTTTAGACACCTCCAGCGTTAGCTCCTTCAGTTCGGCATGCAGAGCCTGTACAATGTTTACCAGTCCTCCCCCTCCTGAAACTGGCGCCGGATCTCCCTCCAGCTGTGCACTGTCAGCTGCCCCCTCGGCCACCAGAGTAGACTCCTCCTCCCTTTCCACTGTGGCCCGATAAATCTGCCAGAAGGATAATTCCGGGGTAGCTCGGGACATCTCCATCAGTTTGTCTCGAAGGAGTCTATTGGCTAACCCCGTTATGAATTGATCCCGGAGCAAGTGGTCTACCTCTCGGAATGCCCCCATTGCCCCTGGGTCTAGTCGCTGCACCTCATTCAACGTTTCCTGTAAAGTGTTCGAGTACTGCATCAAAGTCTCACATTCCCTTTGGGGCCGATTGAAAAACAAGGAACGAAGCTGGGCCACACGAGCCCGGCCTCCTGAACTCCCTTCTAACAGCTCCAAGATTTTCTCTAACGTGCTCCTCTCTGACTCTGGACGTACCATCACCATCCGCCTAGCGTCGCCCTCTAGTGCATTTAATGCCAACTCTGCTCGCAATGTGGGGGCCAGATTACACATCCGCAGGACACTCCGGACCCTCTTAGCCCAATCCTGCAACGGCATGTTACGCCCGTCGTATTTCGGCATGTGCTGGAGTAAAGCTCCTACGGGCACATATCCTCCCACAGTCGTCGCGGCTGCCAGGGGTTCCACTACCAGCGGGGGACTGCTGGTGCGGCAGAGTAATTTCTTCCCTCACCTCCGTCCATGACAAGCACTGGATCCTGCCGACTACGCCAAAAATGTAATGACCGGAGGTCCGAGAGAGATCCAGTGAGTCACGAACTGAGACAGAGACAGAAATAAACAACACTTTCTTTACTAAAACAGGGATAAGACTAAAATTCAGTATTGCATGAATCAGCCTCAGGTTCTACCTGGGACACTGTCCCTACTAAATACACACAATCAGCAAAAGCTGAAATCAATGTGCCAATCTCAAGGTTTCCAGCTTATGTGAATTATTCTAGGGACAATTTTACCTAAACACAGTGTCAGTCTAGTGAGGGCGGTCTATGGGGATCCCCTGAGATGGCACACTGAGTACAATCCTATCACTATTAACAATAACAATGCATGAAACTATACCAATTGCTCTTATACCCCTATTACAAGGATACCCGGGTATCTTAAAGTTACGGTACCGTTAACCTCAGATGTAGTCTATCACAGGCCTGTGAATCACGGTGGCTGCAGCTAGTCCTGGAAAAGTTTGGCGCCAAAACAAAAGCAACGTTCACAAAAACAGCAAAGGTTCCTTGTCTTGTCGGCCGATGCCGAGCCCACACGCCGGGGACTTTAGTTAAGGTCTGGGAAGATCTCTTCACAAGGCTTGTCAGTATCCTCTCAATGGGAATGGCACCGGACCCCTTCTTTCCTCTTGCAGTCACTCACTCTTTTCCAGACCACCGACCATGTGTTCAGTCACAGAAATGGATTCCTCAGTCTCTTCCCTTCTCACTCGACACTTGGCTCCTTCAGCACAAAGTCTCTAGTCCACTCAGCATGGACTTCCACAAAACTCCACAGAGCCACACAGCTTTCCCCAGCTCAGCACTTGTTCTTAAGCAGGGACAGGGGTTAATAAACTCCACAGGGAAGCATGTAGAGACAGCGTCTTGTTGTAGCTCAGTTCTCACAGACTTCCTGTCTCGCCTCTCACACCGCAGACACTCTCAGAACGCACAGGGTCTCCAGCTCTGCCCCTGCTCTGAGCTCAGCCCGGCAAAAGTCACAGGGTCCTAATGCTCTCCTGCTGCTATCACAGTTCACTCTCTCACAAAGACCCCAACTGGTGGAGGGCTGCAGTGATAGTTGACTTTGTAGAACTTTCTCCCATCTCCCTACTGCATCTCTGGAGCTCAGCCACAGTGATCTTGGGGTTCTTCTTTACCTCTCTCACCAAGGCTCTTCTCCCGCGATTGCTCAGTTTGGCTGGACGGCCAGGTCTAGGAAGACTACTGGTGGTCCCAAACTTCTTCCATTTAAGGATTATGGAGGCCACTGTGCTCTTAGGAACCTTGAGTAAGGCAGAAATTATTTTATAACCTTGGCCAGATCTGTGCCTTGCCACAATTCTGTCTCTGAGCTCCATGGGCAGTTCCTTTTGAGCTCATGGTTCTCATTTGGTCTGACATGCACTGTGAGCTCTTATATAGACAGGTGTGTGCCTTTCCAAATCAAATCTTATCAGTTTAATTAAACACAGCTGAACTCCAATGAAGGAGTGGAACCATCTCAAGGAGGACCACAAGGAAATGGACAGCATGTGACTTAAATATGAGTGTCTGAGCAAAGGGTCTGAATACTTATGACTATGTGATATTTCAGTTTTTCTTTTTTAATAAATTTGCAAAAATTTCTACATTTCTGTTTTTTTCAGTCAAGATGGGTTGCAGAGTGCACTTTAATGAGAACAAAAATGAACTTTTTAGAATTTACCAAATGGTAAAAAAGCTCATCAAGAGAATTCCAAGAGTGTGCAAAGCAGTCATCAAAGCAAAAGGTGGCTACTTTGAAGAACCTAGAATATAAGACATATTTTCAGTTGTTTCACACTTTTTTGTTAAGTATATAATTCCACATGTGTTAATTCATAGTTTTGATGCCTTCAGTGTGAATGTACAATTTTCATAGTCATGAAAATACAGAAAAATCTTTAAATGAAAAGGTGTGTCCAAACTTTTGGTCTGTGCTGTATAAATATGTATTTTCTAAAACTAGAATCCCCCTTTAACTGTTGGAATAAGATTTTGAATTTTTCTTTTTTTTTTTAACTATTATATAAAATGACTGCAATATCTGTAATTACGGCTGCTGGAGTAATGCTCTAGTGAATTGCACAGATGAGTAAAGTCTGAGTATAAAGTGATAAACAAATTTTCATTCAAAATGATTACAAATGAAAAAACAGGATGTAAGTCACTTACAAAACACTAAACTGAAAATATACAAAAAATTAAAAACCCTTCTCAGCAATCTTTCCCTTACATTTCTGCTGTTACTTTGATCTCATTTTATTTTATGCTGCAATTAAAACTAAAGAAAATATTTTAACAAATTGTATTTGTGTCCCTTAACCTTGGCCACGTTCCCCCTCCTTTTCTGAATCTTTTGACTAACTGTAAAATGTAACTCTCTGCAGCAGGATCCTCTCCCCATTGCCTTGTGCCACTTACAGATTGTTACAGAGTAACCATTATTTACATTTTTTTATGTTAATAGTACATGTGAATTAAGAAACGTTGTCAGATCACTTATTAGAGAAATCCGCTTCTTCCTCCGCCTGGGCGGATCTTTTATTCTCCAATTTCTCAATTCACGGGTAAAATCTGTCTTCAATGTCTTCAGACTTTCCCATTACTGAGATAGGAGATAACAGGTGGTGCTCATAAACTTTTATGGAACTTGGAACAGAATATCTGTCTCCGCCTCTAGCTCCTCCCTCCTCCATAGAATTTTAAAAGCACCAACTGTCAACTCCTTTCTCAGCAATGGGAAAATCACTGAATACAGATTTTACTCGAACAGAAGAAATAAGCAGATGTCTCTGATAAAGATATATTACAAAGTTGTTTATTTTCATGTAATGTTTCTTTGTATACATTTCTATTGATGAGCTACATGCATAAATATATCTGAAGCTCCTCATTGCAGCCGTGTACACAGACCTGGTAACATATGCCGATACGTCTCCAGTCCCTCCTATAGTGCTAGTATTTTTATACTCTGCTTCCCCAGTAATGCTCCATTCACAGACTATATGCACTCATTTCTATACTATGTACTAAGCTCAGAGTATCTGTACTTTTTGGATATGGACTAAAATTCTATGCTAAGAATGGAAAGGGAACCCGCCAAAGACAGCACTGACAGAAATAATCTATAGGTACAGGCAGGCTTGGACTGGCCCACAGGAGAACAGGAGAAACCTCCGGTGGGCTCCTATGCAAGAGTGAGCCACTTACCCCCAACATGATCAGTAGTTGGCCAATGCATTAATTCACTGTATACAGACAAAACCAGGATTTCATCATTCATTCAACAAACTACCTAGTTTATTTTTATATAGAAGCAGAAGTAAACTTGTGGAAGAGGTTAGTGTAATATTTGCATGAAGCTGAACAGTGGGCCCCCCACGTCAGTGTTACTGGTGGGCTCTTGCCCCCCCCCGTCTGACACTGGGTACAGGTTAGATCTGAATATATCACATGAGGTCCTTACACTGTATCAGAGAGTGTCTCACATCATCAGTGGCCTTTTTATTTCGGACTATCTTCTGCAATCTTTTTAATGTCCCCATCGACTTGGATTTGCTGTCATCTATCTCCTGTAAAAAAAAAAACAAGCAATGTAAGGGCACTGCATATCTATGGAGTATTTTTCACTCGTTAAAGGGGGCATCTCCGTCTCAGGTAATTATGGCATATTCGCAAGACTTAGACTAGGGTCACACCAATGTATTTTTCTCATCCGAGAGAATCAGGCCGATTATGCATATCACACTCTTATCAGAGATTGACCAGAGTGTGATCATAGTGTGATTCGATTCTCTCAGATGAGATGAAGATGGATAAAAAAAATTCTCCATCTTCTCCATTCTGTCTGTCCATGAAAATCAGACTGCGCTCAGATGTCATCTTAGTTCTGTCCGATGGTTCAATGGACTCATTGATTTGCAATGTTTCAACATATCCCAATGATTCTGATATTGTTTTTTTCATGTCATATTCTACTTGGTAATGGTACATTTAGATTGATATAATTGCATTTTTTTATGACAATATCGGAAGTTCGATGAAAATGTAAAAAAATAATCAATTTTCACATTTTTAGTGCTTATACCCCTAAATTAGTCATACCACTCTAAGTAGTTAAAGCACCCCTCCCATCAAAGTTTTTATCCTCTTAATATATTGCAGTCATCATATTATATAGCACTGTGTACTTACAATTGCTCATTTTGCCTTTCTACCCAGATAGTTCTTCTCAGTTCTCTGCTCTATGTAGAAACAGGAAGTCTCTTGTCCCTACATTTATCATACCCCTCTTCAACTCCTGACCCAGCTGCTCCCTCCACCACCTGCCTGGGACTATTGCAGTGACTCATGACTCATACAGGGAAAATTGACCTCCTGTTTCTACATAGAGATTAGAAGGATTCAGCTAGTCTGGCAGGTCCCCAGCAGTTTCTCCCCGCCTGTTGCCAATGACTGACAGGTCTGTCCCAATGCACATAATCAGGGAGGAGAAACCTGTCACTTAAGAAGGTCGGGTGTGGAGAAGCCACTGGGGAGCCCCTGTCCATCTTGTCTCCCACATGGTCTTGATCCTCGGCAGCATTTAAAGTATGTTTTTCTCTGAAATACCACAGTGTTTCAGAGTCAAACATGGATGGCTGACATCATACAGCCTGTGTCTGATACATGTTGCCCGTGGATTGAGCAGCCTGTATCAGGTGTCAGGTTCCCTTTAATAAATAACATTTACCATGTGTCTATATTACGTCAACACAATTTTTCAAATGTCCTTTTATTTTGCTAGGATGTTAGAGAGGTTAGAAAATTTTTTTTTTAAACTTTAAGAGAGCTATCGAGTTTTAAAGTGAGGATTTGAGGGGCCTTCATACTGGACAACCCCTAAAACTGATATTAAAATATTCAAAACTCTTCAGAACCCTTTTGATTCTTCACAGGAACCAACACCAAATGGAACAAATGGAATGAAAAATGATATTTTTTCCACTAAAATTTTGCTAACTTGCTAACTTCCTAACAGTCCACCATAGCTGGTATACATTGAGGCCATAACTTGGCAGCAGATTGCAATGACAACCTTTGGGACAACAGAAATGCAATGGATTTAAAGAGGGAGCTCCCTCCCCCTGCTAACAGTCTAGATGCTGCTGTCAACATAGACAGCAGCATCCTGAGGGTTAAATGGCCATGATCGGAGCCAATTCAGATTGTGGGCAATGCAGCCGGGTGACAGCTATAGTATAAATCTGGCACCTGCTGCATTTTCACCCGGGAAGGGATGCTATTGTCTTATTTCTCAGGTCAATAAAAAGATTTATTGGCATTTATTGAGGGGTTGGACTTTTTGTGCTCAGTCAAACAAAAATAATTCCATACACTTATCTTGAAATCTTAATATTATTGTATCCACGTATGTGTTCTCACCATCTCATTAGTATTTGCAGATGACCCTTGGTTCCGTGTTGGGTTCCATGGCTCGTGTGATGGGATCTGTCAGATATTACAGATTAGATAGTTTCAGAGATGACATCTAAATATATCCTAAATTCTGTACAAAATAATGTCTGAATAACCTTTTTGGAGAAATCATTCTTCTGTGAGCACATTCACACATCAGGTTCCATATTTTTCGTCTCCAAAAATGGACAACTTTCCTCTAATGTGGTAACCGGTTTACAATAAAGAAGATAAACTGCCTGAACTGGTATTTTTACTAATTTTTACCAATGAGAATACAGTTAAAACAAATGGTCTTCCACCCATTTTTAGTGGATTCCTATAGACTTTAATGGCCGGTTCTGATTCGCAAAAATGGAATGAAAATAAGATATGCACAGAGTATAAATTTACAAACACAAGGATCCGTAAAAAACAGCTCCATTAAACTCCATGAATCCTTGAGCTCTCTCCGTATTTAAAAAAAAATGAGAAAAACTGATGAGTTAATGTGCTGATAAAAAGTCTACACACCCCTGTTAAAATATAATGTCATGTAGGAAAAAAACATGCCAAGAACAAAATTTCAGAACTTTTTCCACCTTCATTGTCACCCATAATCTGTACAGTTCAATTGAAAAATAAACTGAAAACTTTTTTTGGGTGGAAAAAGAAAAATAATGAACTAAAATAACAGTTGCATAAATATGCACACCCCTAAACTAATACGTTTCTGATGTACCTTTTGAATTTATGACAGCATTCAGTCTTTTTGGGTAGGAGTCTATCAGCATGGGACATCTAGAATTGGCAATCTTTGCCCACTCTTCCATGCAGTGGTGCTCCAAATTTGTCAAATTGTGAGGGCATCTCCTGAGTACAGCACCCACTTCAGGTCACCTACAGATTTTCAATTGGATTCAGGTCCGGGCTTTGGCTGTGCCATTCCAAATTTTGATCTTCTAATATGGCCATTCTTTAGTTTATTTGGGGGAATGCTTAGGATTGTTGTCATGCTGGAAGGTGAATTTCCTGTGGAATTTGGTGAGTGCAACTTGGGGGTTATACCATGTCTGATAGATGCTGCAGCAGACGTCCTGAAGTTGGAGTGGTAAGAGTGCCATAAAGAGGTTGCAGGGGGTGTAAAACTACCAAGGGAGTATACAGGGGGGCCGTGCTGATGATGGCGTGAAATGTACTATGGGAGGGATACAGGCAGCAGCTGTACAGCTTGTCTGTGACATTTCAAGGAATGTAGAGGAAACTATGACTGTCACAGATAAGCTGTGAAGACGCTTTCATAGACCTAGGCAGCGCACAAACGATTGAATGAAATTACAAGCCCGCATTCAAGATGTTACGCTCGCGCCCGGACAGACTGGCGTGAGCGTGATCAGTGATCCCACTGTACCATGAACCGGGGAGTGCCTGGAGGGGCGTAACTAAGTATCAACCCGATCCGACCAAGGTCGCACGGCGGCTTAGTCGACTCCGTGGACCAAGGAGGAACCGAGCAGAGGGACCAGGTACGACTCCAGGTCAGACCCACACAGGGGAATGCAGGAACAGGCATGTTAGACTGGCATACAGGCAGGTGGGTATTGGCAAGTACGGCTGGTATGCAGACAGGTGGGTACTGGCAAGTACGGCTGGTATGCAGACAGGTGGGCACTGGCAAGCACGGCTGGTATGCAGACAGATGGGCACTGGCAAGCACTGCTGGTATACAGACAGGGAGATACTGGCAAGCACGGCTGGAGTGCAGACAGGGAGGTACTAGCAGGTTGGAGCACAGGCTGGATAGGGTCCAGTACAGACAGGGAGACAGGTACAGAGCCGCAGATGTGGTAGACAAGCAGAGTAAAGCGAAACCGCCGGAGCGGAGACAAGGCAGAGCAGAGAGGAACTGCTGGTGCGGTGAGCAAGCCGAGTGGAGCGAAAACCGCAAGTGCGGTGGGCAAGGCAGAGCAGAGCGGAACCGCCGGAGCGGTGGACAAGACAGAGCAGAGAGAAACTGCAGGTGCGGTGGACGAGGCAGAGCAGAGCGGAACCGCCGGAGCGATGGGCAAGGCAAAGCAGAGAGAAACCGCTAGTGCGGTGAGCAAGGAAGAGCAGAGAGAAGCCGCCGGAGCGGTGGGCAAGTCAGAGCAGAGAGAAACCGCCGAAGCGGTGGGCAAGACAGAGCGAAGAAAAAACGCAGGTGCGGTGGACAAGGCAGAGAGGACAGGGCTCTGTTCACATGGAACAGACTGGAAAATACAAGATGATGGCTAGAACACAGGAGGAAGATACGGAGGAAGGGAAAAGAGACAAGCAGAACCAGATACACACAAGGTACTTCCTATGAAGTAGCGAGTGGACACAAAACTCACAAACAGAAGTACAGAGACAATGATTTGGAGTTAGGTGCAGGTTCAGATACTGCAGGAAAAGGGAAGGTACGGACATAGAGACAAACAGGTAACAGGCTAAGATACAGTTCAGACAGGAACTGCTACTGCAATGAGATACAAGAATGAGCCTGGGTATACAGCCCCCAGAGTGGCGGAAACAGACAAGAAGTCACAGGTAACAGGCCTGGGTATACAGCCCCCAGAGTGGCGGAAACAGATTAGAAGTCAGAGATAACAGGTTTGGGTATGCAGCCCCCAGCGTGGCGGAAACAGACTAGAAACAGGACAGGAACTGGCAATTTAGTAGCAAAGACTAACTGAGTGAAGGTGTTGCTCAGGCACCTCATTCTGGGTGGAGGGGGTTTAAATATCCAGTGACTCACAGCAATAGGCTGGAGACGCATTAGGGGTGCTCCCACAGCAGCTATAAGAATCAGGAAGTAACCGGGCCGCCGCCCTAAGCAGTCAGTCAGTCAAGAGACAAGCACACAGCATGAACTGGAGCAAGGTTTGTAGGCTGGATTGACAGGTAAGATTGCGGTCTTGCATAGTGGGAGGTGGTGCACTATGCAAGCACGCCGCCAGGGATGTTACACAAGACATCAGACTTGGTCAGGAGGCTAGCTTGAATTACATGCAAGATGCAAACCACACCACTTGATCTGTGACTGGGTAGAAGGAGGTATTATCAGGGGGCTGGCTTGTTTTAGAAGGCAGTAGCAAGCTTCGCTCCCCGATCTGAGATGTAGCGTCCTAGAAAGGAGGGGGATCACTCAGGAGCTGCGTCTGTCACAGTAAATAGCTCTACATAGGATATACTGTGAACATTGAAAGCACTATTATGATTGCGAGCCTTTATTGTTTTTGAAGGTACCTTATGTCAATGTGAATATATTATTTATATCTCCCCGAAGTACCCCTTTAAAAACTCTTTCTGGTAAGATTACTGAGAACATTTAATCCATTCTAATACACTGTTATACACATGAATAGATGAAAATGCCCAAAAGAGTTATTCTTGTTTATAGGCATTGCATCTCTAATTTATAGATCTACCGCTTATAGTTATTTATGAACTTCATGCCTCTTAATATGGTTAATCTGAAACACTAACACAAGACAAAAAAAATAACGATAAAGATCGATAGATAACCAGGACTTCCGTTTCCATCTTCTAACGTTATCTCTACAAATGGGACAAACAGAACATCAAAATATGATTTTATTGTCATCTAACTTAAAACCATTAAACTCTACATTCAATCGCCTTATTAAATTAGTGGCTGCTAATAAGCCATAGGTGATTGATGCGGTGCTCCGGATATTAATATTTATCACCTAGCCACATGACCTACACAGATATCCAGAATGGATAAACCCCATTTGTACCCGGAAGGATGAAGAAAGTGAGGTGTCATCTTATGAATAATTTAACTCATTCTTAACCGTGGCCATCCTTGCATGGAGGGAGAGTGGATGGGGGTCCTAAGTGGTTAGGCCCAACATTTACAGTCATGGCCGAAAGTGTTGTCACACTTGCAATTGTTCCAGAAAATGAAGTATTTCTCCCATAAAATTATTCCGATTACACATGTTTTGTTATACACATGTTTATTTCCTTTGTGTGTATTGGAACAACACACAAAAACTGAGAAATAAAGCAAGTTGGAGATAATTTCACACACAACCTCAAAAATGGCCCAGACAAAATTGTTGGCACTCTCAATTGACTATTTGGTTGCACACCCTTTGGAATAAATAACTGCAATCAGTTGCTTCCTATAACCATCAACAAGCTTCTTACACCTCTCAACTGGAATTTTGGACCACTCTTCTTTTGCAAACTGCTCCAGGTCTCTCATATTTGAAGGCTGTCTTCTCCCAACAGCAATATTAAGATCTCTGCACAGGTGTTCAATGGGATTTAGATCCGGACTCATTGCAGCCACTTCAGAACTATCCAGCGCTTTGTTTCCATCCATTTCTGGGGGCTTCTGGAAGTATGTTTAGGGTCATTGTCCTGCTGGAAGACCTAGGACGCAAACCCAGATTTCTGTCACTGGGCACTACATTGCGACTCAAAATCCTTTGATAATCTTCAGATTTCATGATGCCTTGCATACAGTCAAGACACCCAGTGTCTCCACCATATTTGACTGAAGGTACCATGTTCTTTTCTTTGTAAGCCTCATTCCGTTTTCAGAAAACAGTAGAATGATGTGCCTTACTAAAAAGCTCTATCTTGGTCTCATCTGTCCACAAGATGCTTTCTAAGAAGGATTTTGGTTTACTCGCATACATTTTGGCAAACTACAGTCTAGTTTTTTTATGTCTCTGTGTCAGCAGTTGGGTCCTCCTACCATAGCATTTCATTCGAATGTTGACGGATAGTTTGCATTGACACTGATGCACCCTGAGCCTGCAGGACAGCTTGAATTTTTTTGCAACTTGATTGGGGCTGCTTATCCACCATCAGGACTATCCTTCATTGCAATATTTATCAATTTTTCTCTGCTGTTCACGTCCAGTGAGATTAGCTACAGTGCCATGGGTTGTAAATTTCTTGATTATGTTGCGCACCATGGACAAAGAAACATCAAGCTCTCTGGAGATGAACTTGTAACCTTGAGATTATTGATATTGATCAACAATTTTGGTTCTCAGGTCCTCTGACAGTTCTCTTCTCCTCTCTCTGTTCTCCATGACACAATGCAAAGATTGAGTCAACTTCTCCCCTTTTTATCTGGTTTCAAGTGTGATTTTTATATTGCCCACACCTGTTACTTGGTTAGTTTGAATGAGCATCACATGCTTGAAACTAAGTTGTTTACCCACAATTTTGGAAAGGTGCCAACAATTTTGTCTGGTCCATTTTTGGGGTTTTGTGTGAATTTATGTCCAATTTGATGTTTTTTCTCTGTTTCTTTTTGTGTTATTCCAATACACACAAAGGTAATAAATGTGTATAACAAAACAGGTATAATTGCAATAATTTTCTGGGAGAAATACTCCATTTTCTGGAACAATATCAAGGGTGCCAACACTTTCGGCCATGACTGTATCTGTGATGCACTTCGTCATTATAAGTCAATTCTTCCTAAACTTTTTGAAGCCTAATTTCCTTTATTGAAAAACATAACTAACATAATGTTTCCTTCATCCTTTTCGCCCTTAGGGTCACCCAAGTCTCCTGGATAGCATTAGAGTATAAAAAACATCATAATGTAACAGTTTATTCCACTCTGGGGGACCCAGTGCAACCAAGAAATGCATGGCTTAAATGATCACCATATAGTTCACCAAGAACGAAATAATTAAAGCGTTTGTCTAGAACTTACACACCCAGCACTGCCACCGAACATCTGCTTTAAGCTCGCAATGTAACAAAAAATACACAGTATACACAGTGAGAACAGCATGGCTTTGTACACTTTGTACTCTGGGTAGCTGGCATTATTGGGTACCACAGCTCCCACTTACTTCAATAAGAGCTAAGCTATAGCACCCAAGAATGGCCACTATGTAGTGTCAGGAGCTGTGCTGTTCCAGCTCTGTACACTGTGTACATCCATCCACAATGGCAACTGCAAATTGCTGATCAATTGTGGTGCTAGATGTCAGTTATCTACCGATATTATATTGATGACCTATACTAATGATTAGGTCATCAATGTATACGACATAGACAACTGATAAATCTACCCAGCTTCCCCAATGCCACCATTTTCTCATTCACTGTTGATTTCCTGAACTGGCAAAATCCAATTGACCAGTGCAGCCAATCACTGTCTTCAGCTGTCATGTTAGCATGCTCAGCACAAAACCACAGAGGTCAGTAATTAGATGAAGTAGTCGCGTAGATGTACAGCACGTCATTACTACAGGAAAATCAATAAAGACTGGTTGGCTCCACCAGAGTGGCATGGCTGGAACAGCACAAGATTTAGCAGGTGAGCAAATGTTTTTGGATTTCCTTATAAAGCATATTGTTTTCAAATCCTATATAATGCTTTAAGTTGAGGAGTTAAAGGGGTTGTCTACTAAGCTTCCACAATCTTCTCTATTAACTATTCACTTGCAAATGAATTACTTTTCTATATACATTTATCTACTTATGTTTCCTTGATCTCGCTGTGCAGGTAGCGATCACATGATCTTGTCTGGGGGTTTCTACTTTCTTTCTGCAGCATCTGTTGGAATGCCTTAGTGAGGTCACTGGATAGGCTTTGTCAATGAGGCGTGCATGTGTGGACTTCTTTAGGCCTGCTGAGTTAGCCTCTCGAGTGACGTTACTATGTCAAAGGCTGGAGGCAAGAAGGAAAAACCATAAATCTATTTAGAAAAGTGTTTCCTTTAGCTTAAGTTAGTTAAGAGGGTGGATAGGTGGTGGACAACCCCTTTTGAAACAGATTCTGGATGGTAAAGGTTAAATGGGTAGTCTCCAGAGGATTTGCCAGAAATGTCTTTCATGAAATAATCCTAATTCCTAATGAATGACTATCAGGCTCGCAACTAGGGGTTGTCTAGGTTTGGGATGAAAGTCTGCAGTCACATAGAGTTCTGAATCCTCACCGCACGCTGTAAAGATCTTCCGGGCCTGCAGCGAGAGCGAGTAGGCGATTTGCATACATGCGGTCATGTGTCAAAACTAGATGTGCTTGGCCTCATCGAATTCCCTTGTATTGAGCACGTCTAGTTGGAATGTGGCCGCAAATCACACTCATACGGTCATGTGACCACCTGGTCCTACTGCCGGCACCAGAGAATCCTGACAGCATGCAGTACACACTCTGAGAGGCAGCAGACTTTTATCCCAAACCTGGGACAACCCCTTTTAAAGACAAACCTCATAAAAATTTCCATGCAACGTTGAGGAAAAAAAGCAATGTACTGTACATACTATGGAATGTTTTTTTCTTCTGACCACCAGTCCATGTAACTGTATATTATTATTAGGAACTTTTTTTTACCTGGCAGAGATTTTCTTCAGCTTTCCTGCGGGTAAGTAAAGTATTTCTGTCTCCCATCATAAATTCTTCTTCACTGAGATCTACAATATAGAGAGTAAAGTTTACTTCCTAAATGTTTTTTACAGCTTAAAGCCTCCACCCTGAGGCTGTGTGCCCACGATGCGTTTTTGGTGCGTATTTTGGTGCGTATTTGCAGCGCGTAAACGCACAACATGGTCCGTATTTTTTCTGCGCAGATTTTACTCGCAGAAAAAATACGGACATGACCAATTCTTGTGCGCTTCTGCATGTGTATCTGCCTATACAATGCATTGGAAAAACGCATGGCAAATATGCATGCAAATACGCGTCAAAAACGCATGTAAAAAACGCATGTTTTTCTGCCGAGGAGATGCAGAAATGCTCAGGAAAATTTCTGCTTCATTTCTGCATCGTGGGCACTAAGCCTGAGACTGAAAAATGACTTGCACTACCTGGCGCCCTCCATTTACCACTCCCTGCCTACTCCGCTCAGGCTGACGTTCCGCTCCTTCTGCTTTCTGGATGGCATGGGGAGAGCAGGGCTAAGTCTAAACCACGTCTCCTTGCCTTTCCTTATTCCACAGCCAAGATAGGAAAGGCAGAGAAGGCATGGTCTAGACTTACCACTGAACTCCCCATACTGCTGTGGTGGACATCCTGAAAGCAGAGGAAGCGGAACGCCGATCTGAGTAATGAAGGCAGCGGGAGGTAAATGGAGGGTGCCATGTGGGGAGACTAAACACGATAAATGTTCAGTCCTGTTTCAGTCCCAGGGTGAAGGGACGCTTCAGAGATTACATATCACAGGCTGGAGCAGTGCTGATATTTTGTATACCATTGACTGCTGCTGGTTTATTGGGCTCCAATATTGACTTACAGGAGATAGATCAGATAGCACCCGCTACACAGACGAATGTCTCCTTGTCTATATGTTATGTCGTTCATATTATTGATTGGCCCAGGTTCTGATCCAAAAGTCCAGTATAAGCCAATCCCATTTGGAACTGATTTTGTAGCCAGTCCCCAGCATCTTGGGTCTATTTCTTAGGGAATGATACTATTGATTATATGTCTTATGTGTGCTTTCTTTTTTAAATCATTTTTTTGCCGTGTAATATAAATTGGCGCAGATGCACAGAGAGTCTTTTGGCCACTTTTTTTCTTTTTTGCGCCTTTCAATAAACTGGACAGTCTTCAGCTGGACAAAGAATAAAATTTAAACAGATTTTGTACTCCACTTGGTTACTGAAGTACAACTGCACAAAGTAAGTGGCAAACAATGAATTAGGCACAGGACAACCAAAACCAAGGTCATAATTGTGAAAAAAACTGAAGAAATCGAGTACAGAGTAACCGTACAAAGTCACAAATTACATAAGGAATAACGTACAAATAAAAAAGTCACTATTTTTTCTGCAGAAACAAATGAGCAAAAGCAATGATGAATCTGCCCCCTAGATTACAAAACAGTATGAATGAAGACGTTTTGCATAGACAGGGATGGATTGCAGAATCATTTACCTTAAGGGCCCATTTGACCTAAGTTTGAACTTGGCATTACTTGAGTACTGTATGCAAATATACAGAAACTAAAAATATAGGTGGATGATGAGTCTTTGGGCGATCACAAAGAAGTACATATGGACACCTATGGCATTACACTTATGAACATGTTACCTTCGATGGGACCGTGCCTTCTGAGGTAGGAATCATGGTCAGGTCTCCTGGAGGTAAGGTAATGTGCTGTTGTCCCGACTTTCCTGTCTGGCATCAAAGAGGCAAAAGTTGCAATCACTACATGATTCAAATGTATTTTCTTCAAAGATATCGATGGCTTCAGCCGTGAGAAATTCTAAGGACTCTGCTTCATAGTGAGCATAATGTTAAACTATTTAGTGTTGCTGCACCTTTAGTCCCTCTGCAGACTATTCTTATATATTTGTGAATGTCATGGCTCGGTTTGGAGATTTGATCCCGTGACCTGTTACTTTTGTAGTTGGTTCTTCCTGTTCAGCTTTGGCTCTTTTCCTTCTCTATCCAAATGCTGTTTTTTTCTTTGTCCGTATTCTCCCTTCTTGGTTGCTCCTTTCCAGCTATTTTCCATTTTCCCATTTTGGTTTGCTCTATCACAGTCTGGGTGGGGCTTTATATAGTATCCCTTCTCTGCACTACCTTGCTGGCTATATTTCCTGGTGGATGTATACTTAGGAGTTCCAGCTCTTTATCTTAGGGGTTTACCTTGCTGGGTAAACTCCAGTTGTATTTTGCTGCAAGTTGGTTTGCTTTCCCTCCAAGCACCCTTTTCTTTTACCACTATTAGGTTTTTGTGAGGTCCTTCTTATTCCTTTTATTTTTGGTACTCATTAACTTTCACCCTTCTATCTTATTTGTATGTGTCTTTGTTTCTCACCTTGGTTTCTTATATTTTTCCTCACACTTTACTTTTCTCTTGTTGGTAGTGTTTTGCGTCCTCCCTTCTGGTTCCTCAGGAGGTACGAAAAACCCCTTGACGGTCTTTTAGGGAGCCAGGTCCAAGGTGTTTTTTTATAGTTGTGTGGCTAGGGCCTTTCTAGTCTGTACAGGGACCAGTTGGGTGTAGGTGCAGCATTTCCCTGGTGTGAGTGTGATCACGTTCATAACAGTGAAGATATCCATACATTGACGAGTATTACATGGATGTATTGATCGTATCTAGTAATACTGTCTATACAATGCCATTGTTTCAAAGACTTGGTGATCAACAAATGACTTGAAGGGCTTATTTTTTTCATAAGGAGGTAAGAACTTGCAGGCAGGTTGCTAACTACCTGCCTGTTTTGCCTGGCAATGATCTCTACCAGTTCAAGCAGTGATCATGGTGCTTCATTAGACCTCACAGAATCAAAAGAGTAGCTCTACACCTTCTAGGCTGCTCTGTCGATAGGGCATCACTGTCGACGTCATGCTGATTGACAGCCGCCTTCCCGCAGTTGGCAGTTAGCATGACGTCGGCAGTGACGCACCGTTGACAAAGCGGAGCAGAAGAAAAGAAACTGCCCTGTTGATGTTACTTCACCGAAAGCGGCAGAATCCTTGGCAATAGCAGTACGTGACCCATTTAAATTTGCACTTCTCAGTAAAAATATCCCATACCCACTAGATATTTGTCGGCCGAACAGTGGTTCAGTCGGCAACTAACTCTCCCAATTCCTCCATACACAGGAGCAATTTCTCTGCCAAGCACTCCTGTGTTCTCTGCGAAAGGGACACTACCAGACTCCTCTGGCTTATCTTGGCTGAATACAAAAGGATCGGCAGTCCAAAATCACATATACTGGATCTTTATCTCCCCTAACATCATCTGTCTTGGGAGAGTCAGGAAGCCCCCTGCACTTTAGGCTGAGCCTGACAATATTGGTGGTTTTAGCTAACTTTAGTGTGAGGATGGCTTTACTCTAATATTGGAAGAGATCAAACTGGCACTGTTAGTTTAGTCAATCTTGAATGTAATTCCTTTTAATAAAAGAGTTCATCTTGTGCACAGCAATCAATGAAATATTAACACTTACCAAATGCTTCATTTTCTGATATGGATTTCTGTATGAGTGACCTGAATAAAGAGAATATCAATTAGCCTTGATAGCTATGATTTATGGTCAAAGTTACATAAGGTGCAGCATTGGACATGACACTGTGATACACTACGACAGTAAGATGCTAATTTTTGGGCAGTGAGCCCAAAAATAATATTACTTATTGGGGTCATGTGCAGCTGCACATATTGTATGTTCACCCATTAAATGCAAGGTTCCTACTGAAATAAGTAAGATAATTAGAAAGTGGTAGCATTGATACTTGCTTATTATCTCCGAGCTCCAGATGAGTTAAACCTTATTTAGATACCCACTTTTTTTGCATGTGAAAGAAACAAGAACCATTTTTTTAACTGGTGTGCTGTATCGGATTTTCATCCATCCTTGGTCTTTGTTTCTGCTTTTTACTATCACTATGGCATCCATTTTTCTTGTATGCTAAAAAAAAAATTGTAAGCTTCTCTGATTTATTAGACAGTAAAAAAATTAGACAGCACTCAGATGACACACAGAAGGCATCCTGGTGTTATCCATTTGTTTGGCAACCCATTCACTTGAATTAATTTTCAAATGAGATCAAAAACAGAAATTTCTCCTGTTTTTTTTTGTACAATCGGCCTCATAGACTATAACGGGATAGAACAAATGCATGAAAAATGGTGTGTGCATGGGGCTTTAAGATAGGTATTTATGGTGACAGTAGCAAGGAACATCACTGAGGTTCTGTTCACATGTCCAGTTGTTATCCATTTGCAAAAATATTACATTTGCTACAAACGAAGCAAAAACAGATGCAAAATAGAAACCAAACTGTTTGCTTTTGGATGGTTGTGTCTTTAAAAAAAAGACAAATAAAACATCAGTTATGATCTGTTCCCTATATACTTAAAAAAATTGACCCAGTTGCTATTTGTTTTTGTTGTTTTTTTTGGCTGGACAATAGAGTTGTATAGACTATCGCCGTTTTAGACATTTTAGGACACTTCCTTGCCTCCTATGAGCAGGTCCTGTACTGGATCATCTTATTTCTGTTTTTGTCATTCAAAAGCGGATCGAAAAATAGAAATGCCAACGGGACGTGTGAATATTGCCTTATTTCTTGTAGGAAAAACGTCATGATAAAAGCTGGCCATACACATAACAATCTGTTTGTCTTCGTTGGAGCCTCCATTCGAAGCCTTTGTCACAAATTCAGACAAATCAGGACAATAGTCTTACGAGTCAGAATGTGTCCCATCAACTGGCCAAGATCCCAGTCTGAACTGGCAGGTCAGGGAGATAGTTAAATAAAAAAGCAACAGAATGGATCGGTGCACATTGAACTTTTAACTATCAATGGCTGATTCAATCTTATGGATTTTGATTTTTGAGAGGCGATTACTTCTGTCAGAATGATCAAAATTTAGTGCATGACTTATACACAATTTATTGTGATTACTTATTTTCCACAGTGTTGGTAGACCATGTTTCAAAAAGGGGGCTGGAAGCAAGTGTAACTAGAAGGAAGCCCCACATGACCAGGATGTGCCAGGAGGGTGTAATTTTAATCCCAATATCCGGATTGGTTATAAGCCTGGAGGGGCGGGCATTGGAAGGGGCTGGGGAGATATAATAAGGAAAAGTGCGGGAAAACGGTCAGTCCAGGAAGGAAGTCAGCGGGGAAAGTTGCAGAACTCAAAAAAAAAAAAAAACTACAGCTTTCCCATTGTTGGAATACACTTACCAATCTTATGGAAACCGTTGATTCCCTGATCGCCAGGCTGAGGGAGGCTGCCAGATCCAGGCGTGGAGGGTGGCTTGAGTCCCAGCTGTCTCCCCGCCAGCGGGCCCGCCGCGGCAGGAATCCGCCCAGCCGGCCTGCGGGCTCCTCCAGCATCGGGTCGCGGTCCGCGACTGAAGTGCCCCGCTCAGCTGTAGTGTGGCCTGCTCCGGCGGCGCGCCGCAATACCAGAGCCCGGGCCGCGCCAGAAGCAAGGCCCGCGCTGCAGCCGCGTCATCATCCGGGGGGCGGGGCTTCACCGGAAGTGCGGCCTACGTCACTTCCGGCCCCGGTGTCATGTGACAGGGGCGTTCAGGAAGTGAGCGGTGGGTGCATGGACAGACCCCCCCGCAGCAGGAGTCGGCGATTCACGAAGCCGCTTGCCCATAAGAAAACGGAGTGCCTGAGCGGATGAGGGGACCAGAGGGACCACCAGCACGGCAGGCGCACCTGGCGATGTACCAGTCGGGGTGCCTGCCAAAAACATCAGCGGAGGGATACAGCAGCGCAGGTGCACGGGCAGGCAGCAGTAATTCGAGGACCTGCTGCCAGGCTCGAGTTAGCACATCCAGGGCGGTGGAGCGGCGGGAAGCAGCATGGGGCTGCCTGGCAGTCACCCACGGACCACCACGGATCGGGCTAGGGAGTCCGGGTCTGGAAGTCGCGGAGTGCCACGGATGGCGGGGAGGACCGGAGCCGGGACTGACGGGGGACGATCGGCGGGGACATCGGCACGTGCTCAGGTCCCCCCTGGTGACGAGGAGGCCAGGGGCGCGGGCCTTGAGCAGCAGCAGGAGTCTGGCGAATCGGAGTGTGGCGAGGATCAAAGCAAATCCAGGATTCATCAGGACTCGGGACGTTCGGCTGGCAGGGACACAGCACCTGCGCAGCTTGGTGAGCATGCGTCCATGTATTGTTTGTCGCCCGCTGGGTCATTAGTGGATGGGGGAGGTGATAGGCAGTTGGCTGGGCCCAGCGGGGAAAATACTAGGGGAGGTCATGGGTCAGATGTAGTGGGTCTTAGGGACATTTTGTTTAGCATGTCGCAAATTTTGGCTAGAATAGGCGGTGGTGGAGTTAATCAAGGAGGTTTGTTACCTGCGGCGGCAAGGGTACCTAGTCAACCGGTGTTGTCGCAGGTGGGGAGAGAGTCGGCCAGGTCGGCGGTGAATGCAGCCGGGACACCTTCTGGGGCATCGGTTTGCGTACAGACAGAGAAGGACAAAGCAGATACCGTAAAGCTGCATGATAGGGCAAAAGGGGAGGTATATGTGTGCTTTGAGGGGCCGTTGGGGGCACACTTAAAAAAAAAAAAAAGAGGTAAAGGAAAAGTTTGGCGGGATGACTATGTTGAAATTTTTCCCTTCTTCCGCTGGAAAAGTTTAATCTGGATAAGGGTAAAAAGGACGATAGTAAAAAAGAGGAAGAAGAGAAACGTAGGTGGAGGTTGATTCCTCAGACGTTTGTTAATTGGTTACAGGCTTTTGCAATATTGGCTAGCGTTATTGGGGAAAATGCTTCGGATAATTGCTCAGGTTTATTTTGCTACCTTGATTCTATTGGGGAGGCTCATCGTACTTATGGGGGTCAGGCGTGGTTACGATATGACGAGCAAGTTAGGCAGAGGAAAGCTGTCCGCCCGGAGATCAGATGGGATCAAAAGGACATTGGGTTGTGGTTGAAGGTTATGGCCCCACTGAGGTATGGGCAGTCCTTTCACGGGAGCAACAGTAGCGGGAATCAGTCAGCAGGACACGGGCGAAGTAGTCAAGGGGCACACAGCACAAAAAAGGAAGCGGGAACTTGCTGGCAATTTAATGATGGCCAGTGCAAGTTCAGGACCTCCTGTAAATTTAAACATGTGTGCTCCCATTGTAACGGAAGTTCGCTCGGAGCATCAAAATGCTTTAAGAAGGGTAAGGGAAAGCCGACAGTGGGTACCGGTCAAAGGGGTGACTCCGGTGAGGGTTCACGCGATGGCCCCCTTTCTAAGTAGGTATCCGGATCAGTTGAAGGCTAAGGTCATTGCAGATGGTTTTTTGGAAGGGTTTAGAATCCCTCCTCCTGATCATGAGGTCCCCCTTTTTCAGTTAAAAATTTGACGTCGGCTTCCCTTCATCCGGAAGTGGTTAGTGTGAAGTTGGCTAAGGAGGTGGAATTGGGCAGGATGGCTGGACCGTTTCAGGAATTGCCTATTAGCAAGGTGATTATCTTGCCGTTGGGGGTTGTGCCCAAGAAAGAGCTGAATAAGTCTAGTTTAATTCAGCATTTGTCGTACCCGAAGGGGCTTTCGGTTAATGATGGTATTGCGCAGGAGTTGTGTTCGGTTGAATATACATCATTCGACGCGGCGGTGCATTGGGTACGGAGATACGGGCCAGGCTCGTTGCTAGCTAAGACTGATATCGAGTCAGCCTTTAGGTTGTTGCCAGTTCACCCGGATAGCATCCTGTGGTTAGGTTCTTTTTGGGAAGGGGAGTACTATATGGATAGGTGTTTGCCAATGGGTTGTGCGATTTCGTGTTCTTTGTTTGAAACATTTAGCTCCTTTTTGGAATGGGTAGTGAAGGACCTGGCTTCTGTTAAGTTGGTCATTCATTATTTGGATGACTTCTTGTTTATAGGCCCCCCGCAATCGTTGTTGTGTAGGAATTTGTTAGGTACTATGGTGTGGGTAGCGGAGCATTTTGGCGTGCCGTTAGCAGAAGAAAAAAAGGAAGGACCTGGCACCATTTAAGTTTTTTGGGCATTGTAATTGATGCCGAAAGAATGGAGTGTCGGTTACTGGATGATAAATTGAGTTTGCTTAAGCAGGAGGTCGATAGGATCAGGAAGTTGCGCAAGGTGACCCTGAGGGAGCTATAGTCGCTGTTAGGGCGTTTGAATTTTGCTTGCAGGATTATGCCAATGGGCAGAATATTTTGTCGCAGGTTGTCAGGAGCGACAGCAGGAGTGCGCGCGCCGCATCATTTCATTCGCCTTAATAAGGACCACAAGGAGGATCTAAAAATTTGGAAATTGTTTTGGAAAGTTATAACGGCAGGTCAGTAATCCAGCAGCAGTTCTTGAACAGTTTTGATTGTGAGATATTTACGGATGCGGCAGGAGGTGCTGGTTACGGGGCCTACTGGAAAGGGCGGTGGAGCATTGGCGAGTGGCCGAAGGTGTGGAAAGTGAGGGGTCTTACGAGGAACTTGGCATTTTTGGAATTGTTTCCTATTGTTGTTGCGGTTACTAATTGGGGAGAGTGTTTCGCCAACAGGAGAATTCGGTTTACTGCGATAACAAGGGAGTGGTGTCTGTCATCAACAGTTTGTCAGCCTTGTCTCCGCCTGTGATTAGGTTGCTGAGGGAACTAGTACATTGTTGTCTTAAGCTGAATGCTTGGATTACAGCGGTACATGTTCCAGGTGTACAAAATTCCATAGCAGATGCCTTGTCTCGTTTTCAGTGGGATCGTTTTCGGACGGTAGCTCCAGAGGCAGAGGACGTGGGACAGGAATGCCCTTCGCGTTTGTGGCAGCTGGTTATGGAAGAGCGGGACGGTTAATACGGGAGTCCATTACAAGGCAGACCTGGGCATCATACGAGGCATCGTGGCGAGTATGGCAAAGTTGGATTATGCAGTGGGGTGTGTTGGAGAGTGATGGAGATAGAGAGATGGCGGTGTTGTTTCTCATGGGAAGGGCAGTGGAGAGCAGATGGTCGGTTTCAAAAGTTGGCAAGTTTGTTGCAGGTTTAGCGTTTGGTTTTAAATTGCAGGGGATAAAGGATGTTACAAAGTCCTTTTTTAGTGAAGCAAGCTCTCAAGGGCTTTAGGACAAGAGGTAAAGAGTTGGATAAACGGAGGCCTGTAACCTTTAGTATTTTGGAACGTTTGGGTTTTGTATTGGATAAGATTTGTTGTTCAGTTTTTGAAGCCACACTATTTAGGTTGGCTTTTTCATTGGCGTTTTTTTTTGGCGCGCTAAGAGTAGGTGAATTGGTGGCACCAAGCAGGAATAAGGTTGGGGGTTTGTTTGGATATGAGTGGTCGAGATGGGGGTATTGAATTTTGGATTAGGTGGGAAAAGACGGATCAATTGGGCAAAGGTAAACGAGTAATATTGGGTGAGGTTATGGGATCTTTTCTTTGTCCTAGGAGATGTTTATTGGTAGGTTTGGTCAGGGCGGAAGGGCCCATTATTGTGTCATGAAAATGGAGACTTTTTGTCACGTTTTCAATTCATAGCGGTGTTTAAAAAGGGGATTGCTGAGCTGGGCCTTAGCCCTGAGGTATATGGGTCGCATTCATTCAGAATTGGTGCGGCATCAGAAGCGGATGGCTTGGGGTTAGGCAAGGATGTGATAAAACGTATTGGGAGGTGGAGTTCTGATCGTTACCTGTCTTATGTAAGGCATTAGGTATGCGGTCTTAGGTAATTTGCCTTTTGAGATTCAAATACCTTTTGGTTGTCTTGTTGCTGGTGGCGTCCCGTTGTTAGTTTGGATGCTAGGACACTCTTTTGTCCATTGGGAGGGGTGAAGCGGACGTGAGGCCGGACGGTAGGCAATTGGGTTTTAGCAGGGAGCAAGCGGTGGTTCGGTGGTCGGGTTTTCGAGGGATGGTTTGGAGAAGGGTGCTGCCAGAATTCCATAAAGCAGCTCGTTTGGATCGGGCGCCGGATATTTTGGTGGTGCATATGGGGGGAAATGATTTGGAGGGCTCGGCCGGTCAGGGAATTGATGAGGGACATTCGAATCGATCGGTTAAGGTTATGGACATCTTTTCCTGAGGTGTTGACAGTGTGGTCTGACATTGTGCCCAGAGAAAAATGGAGGGAGGCCAAATCATTGAAGGGAATTAATAGGGCACGTATAATGTTGGACAGAGCTATATCAGCTTTTGCTACCGGGAACGGGGGAGTAAGCATGCGGCATCTTGATCTGGAAGCGGGAGTTGAAAATTTTTGGGAAAAGGACGGCGTACATTTGAATGATATTGGCATTGATTTATGGGCATTGGCCATACAGGAGGGGATCGAAAGGGCTTTTGCTGTGTTGGGGCGCTCACGAGCCTGAGGTGGTCAGGGCTGTTCATTGGTGGCGGGGGGTGGGGTTCTTGGAGTTGGCACAGAAGTGTCGGTGGAAAGAATATTGGATAATCACAGGCAGTGCCTTGATTAACCGGGGTGATCTGGCATTTGGTTTTGGGCTCTGGACAGGGTTTTACCCTGGGAGCTTTTGGTGCCCTTGAGCTGGTGATGGACGGCTGAGGGTAATATGGTGGTTCGAGTTCGGTTTAATTTATGCCAGATCTAATTTTAACTCCAAGAACCCTCCCTTCTTATTTATTTTATAACACTGTTAATACGTTAATGTTGTTTGTTAATAAAATGGCTGCTGTGGCCAAATTTATCCAAAGAAATACAGGTGCAGTGTTTTATTTGGTGGGGGAAGGTGAGTGCTGGAAGGTGGGGGCATGTTGATCCATGGAACCCGTGTTGGCAGTACACGGTCAAGAAGGGGGCTGGAAGCAAGTGTAACTAGAAGGAAGCCCCACATGACCGGGATGTGCCAGGAGGGTGTAATTTTAATCCCAATATCCGGATTGGTTATAAGCCTGGAGGGGCGGGCATTGGAAGGGGCTGGGGAGATATAATAAGGAAAAGTGCGGGAAAATGGTCAGTCCAGGAAGGAAGTCAGCGGGGAAAGTTCCCACCCACCCACCCCTTCTTTCTGTTGGTATTCTGTGAAGTTAATGGTGAAAGGGTGGTTTTACTGAAGAGGAGATAAAGGAGTTATTACTATTGTGTATTATCGATGGGTTATATTAAAAAAGGACATGTAAAGTTTTATGAGGGTTTGTCGCAGTGGCTTGGCGGGGGGTGGGGTTCTTGGAGTTGGCACAGAAGTGTCGGTGGAAAGAATATTGGATAATCACAGGCAGTGCCTTGATTAACCGGGATGATCTGGCATTTGGTTTTGGGCTCTGGACGGGGTTTTACCCTGGGAGCTTTTGGTGCCCTTGAGCTGGTGATGGACGGCTGAGGGTAATATGGTGGTTCGAGTTCGGTTTAATTTATGCCAGATCTAATTTTAACTCCAAGAACCCTCCCTTCTTATTTATTTTATAACACTGTTAATACGTTAATGTTGTTTGTTAATAAAATGGCCGCTGTGGCCAAATTTATCCAAAGAAATACAGGTGCAGTGTTTTTATTTGGTGGGGGAAGGTGAGTGCTGGAAGGTGGGGGCATGTTGATCCATGGAACCCGTGTTGGCCGTACACGGTCATGTGCAAATTGAATCATGTCATCAGCTGTAGTAGGGGACATACTGTACCTATATTTCAGCATCAGATTCATTTATGGCAGCTATGGATGTAATTTTCATTTGTTCTCCACTTACTTTTTACGCATTTTGTTTGCATCAGTAGCATTCATGTCCGAAAGTTCCTTTTAAAGAAAAAGTAAAATAAAGTAATGAAGTTGAAAGCAATAATAATCCATTTTATTTGCCTATAAGACAAGGTTTTCCCAATATAAACTATGGCCTCCACCTTTAATGCCTCATTTACAGTTTCCCATCTTACAGAATTACAAAGTATCCATAAAAACTAGGGCAACACGGTGGCTCAGTGGTTAGCACTGCAGTCTTGCAGCACTGGGGTCCTGGATTCAAATCCCATCAAGGACAACATCTACAAGGAGTTTGTATGTTCTTCCCGTGTTTGTGTGGGTTTCCTCCGGGTTCTCCGGTTTCCTCCTACACTCCAAAGACTTACTGATTGGGGCTCACAATCTAGATTGCCTATGGGGACAGTGCCGATATTGTCTGTAAAGAGCTGTGGAATTAATGGCACTATATAAGTGAGTAAAACAAATAAATAAGTATCGGATGAAACTCTGCTGGACCTTATGGGACCCTATTTTTTTTCTCGCACCCATCCGATTTCGGAGTGAAATCGTAGTATGCTGCGATTTTTTTACTCATGCCGAATACAGCTGAAAAAAAATACGCAGATGTGCACTGCCTCATCGAATAACATTGGTCCGAGTGCAATCCTTTTTTTTATAAGATTACACTCATCTGAGTTATTCGCTCATCTGAGCGAGCCTTTACATTTACCAATACTCATCATTGTCAGTAAATAGCTATATTTCCAAAAGAATTACCAAATGAAAATGCTATGGAAAACCTAAAAAGGACAATTACTTACAACAGGTTTGTACTAAGATTTAATGTAACATTAAGAAAAATAATGGTTACATTATATACGGATATAACAACAAGGCCAATGCATTGACCCTGGTCACCATCTACTGGGTACAAAGGAAAGTACAAAAAGTCAGTTTTTCCCATTCTAAGATTTAGGTGTAAAGAGTTTTCCAGGAGTGTGACACTGCTGACTTATGCTTAAAGGTGTTGTCTAGTCTTGTGGTGAAAATCTGTGTGACTGCAGATTTCTGAATCCTTACAGTGCACATACTGCATGCTGTCAGGATTGTCCGGTGACACTATTGAAACAGGCATTCACTCGGCCGCAATTATGCGCTTTGCATACTTACGGCTACATTCCAACTAGACGTGCTTGACGTCGCTCAATTCATTTGTATTGAGCGAGGCTGAGCACGTCTAGTCAGCATGTGACTACATATATTCAAATCACATACTTGCGGTTACATGACTGCCCAATTTCGGTAGCAACATTGGACAATCCTGACAGCATGCAGTGTGCGCGCTGTAAGATTCAAAAGTCTGCAGTCACATAGAGTGACTGCAGACTTTCACCTCAAAACCGGACAACCCCTTTAATCCTTTTCTGTCAGAGCCTATTTTTGTTTTTGCACTTCGTTTTATTCTCCTCTTCTTTGAAGAGCCATATATGTTTTTTATTTTTCTATCAACATAATCATATAAAGGACTTGAAAACCTCTGATGGAGCTTTGTAAAAGCTTGTTTTTTGCTTGCTGAGTTATAATTTCCATTTCTACCATTTTAGGTACGACATTGTGATCTATTGCATTTTTAGAGGAGCGGCAGTAATCAAAAGATGTTAACTTTGGCATCTACATGTTTTTAAATTAATTTTGCATTTTGGCAGATCAGATTTCTACAAATGGGTCAATACCAAATATTTGTTATTAATAGACTGGGTAAAGAAGTGTAATTTAAACTTTTATGTTCTATATATTTTTAAAACTTTGTTTTAATTAACTTTATACTTATTCTTTGATGATGAAATATATGTTTTAAAAAAGTCTTTCCTTTCCAGTTGTTTGTTTGCATCACAACACCATTCACTACAGTAGTGTGAGCTGTAATACCAGGCATGGCCTATCAACAAAAGTGGCGCTGTTTCTGGAAAAAAAAAAAAATGGACCCCCATTGTAGTTTTTTTTTGACAGCTGGAGAGAAATAGGTTGGTAACCAAGGCTCTTAAGCATCTGTGAACTAGGCAATTCCTTTTTTTTTTTTCATCTTACACTGCTTATTAATTTTCTCCCGGTGACATTATTTCTAGTTCTAGTATAGCTCGGCTTAACTTACTGATGCTGAACATCTGTTAACAACTTTTACAAAGAGGTCTCTAAAGCAATTTGGGATTAAGATCTTACATATTCTAAATGAAAGTCACCAAAGCCCCATCTGCTTTCTGCTCGGTATGTATTCCTAGGTCAGTTTACGGAAAAATGTCATTAATTCAATTTATTTCATATAAGTTAATTATGTTTTGTTTTTGTTTTTTTAATTATTAGTTTTTTTTAATCCAGCAATAGCCTTTGCCTGTAAGGTTGCCCATCTGTGCTACAGCACCCAGCAGGTAGTCAATAGCTTAGAGGGTGCCAGGACCAGATATTGATTATTTCGGTGATGGGCCATGTATCAGCAGTGGGAAATGGAGTCAAGCAGAATATGTATGAATTCAATTTTCCATTAGAAAGAATAGCAAGATTATAAAATGGACAATTAACCCAGACTGTAGCAACCTTATGGCTCTGTAGACAGCGCTTATAGGGAGCTTAGTCTGTATCCAAGGGTTCCAGATGGTGGTAGATGCTGGTATTTCATCTGGCCGTGCTCCTGAGCAGATCCTGTTAATCGCAGTATGACTCTACTTATTCCTGGCCAATTGAAAGAGCAGAGATATAAGACAAAGAGCTGGAGAACAGAGGCCGCCCACGCCAAAAAGTCAGATCTGAGATGGTATTTTACAAGTGGATTCAGATCTGGGAGATCAGAATGTGGAGATCAATGTGTAGATCTAAATGAGAGCATAAATTCAGTGGGAGGAATGGGGATTTAAATTAAACTATGTGGCAATTTGTGATGAGCGAGCATGCTCATGCTCGTTACTGGAGTATGCTCGGGTGTTTTCCGAGTATCTTCGGCGTGCTCGAATTTTATGTATGAGTTACTGCTTGTGCATGATTTGCAACTGTTTGACAGCTTTAATACATGTGAAGATTGCCTAACAAACAGGCAATCCTCACTGGTAGTAAAGCTGTCAAACAGTCGTAAATAATGCACAATCAGTGACTCAAACATAAAATTTGAGCACACCCGAAGATACTTGGAAAACACCCGAGCATGCTCGTAAATCTCGAGTAACGAGCATGCTCGCTTATCACTAGTGGCAATATAAAAGTTCAAAATACTTAATTCAATACTTTGTACACTGCTTTTACGCAGGGGTGGAACAAAATGCTGCAAAAGTAAGGCTTTGACAAATAAAAGTGATAATTGTATTTTGTTGATTGATAAAAAATAAACTACCACTTTTATTTGTGAAAGCATTCTTACTTTGCAGCATTTTTTCCACACCTGTGTAAAAAGTATTGGGCAGTACTTTTTGTTCCACATCTGAGTAAAAATTTTGCACAGCACTGTATATACCGTAGATAGACATGGGGACATGTGGAAAAGAAAAAAAAAATTACAAGGAATGTGTTATCAGAAAATAACTAATTTTTTAAATCACGTTTTTAGACTAAATGTATTTTTTTTTTACAATTTTTATGCCATTTTTTTATTTCCTATATTATCTATATAAGAGAAAGAAAATAAAAAATCTTGCAACTTTTACACTGGCTCTAGGCCTAATACGCCTAATACTAGACTTATACTTTGTGTTCTGTACACTTTTCAGCTATCTCATTATCACAGACATGATTACAATTGATCTGTATACAGTAGATAACAGAGGATCCACCATTCACATTAGTGATGTTACAGCATCTATTGTAAGTTCCCTGCACCTAGTCTGATATTCACTCACCGCCGTCTTCATCTTCTATCACCGCCGCTCCTGTTGGTATCCAGCAGTTTGTGGCCTGCTTGATCACCCCAGTGTTTCATGGAGCTTTGCGGAGGTCACTTTTCAATACAAGTCTATGAAAGCCTCGTTCTGGCTCTAAATAGTCTTACATTAAGAGCTTGTGACGTAGTTTCTGACTTCCGGCCAGTCAGAAGTTGCAGTTATAAGATGGCACTGCGGGATTGGAGCGGTGCTGATAAAAGGTTCATGGGGACCACATAGTCCTCCATACAGAATAATGGGCCCCACATAGTCCTCCATACAGAATAATGGGCACACATAGTCCTCCATACAGAATAATGGCACCACATAGTCCTCCATACAGAATAAAGGGTCCACATAGTCCTCCATACAGAATAATGGGCCCCACATAGTCCTCCATACATAATAATGGCCCCACATAGTCTTCCATACAGTGTAATGGGCACCACATAGTCCTCCATACAGAATAAAGGGCCCCACATAGTCCTCCATACAGAATAATCGCCCCACATAGTCCTCCATACAGAATAATGGCCCCACATAGTCCTCCATACAGAATTATGGGCCCACATAGTCCTCCGTACAGAATAATGGCCCCACATAGTCCTCCATACAGAATAATGGGCCCACATAGTCCTCCATACAGAATAATGGCCCCACATAGTCCTCCGTACAGAATAATGGCCCCACATAGTCCTCCGTACAGAATAATGGGCCCACATAGTCCTCCATACAGAATAATGGCCCCACATAGTCCTCCATACAGAATAATGGCCCCACATAGTCCTCCATACAGAATAATGGCCCCACATAGTCCTCCATACAGAATAATGGCCCCACATAGTCCTCCATACAGAATAATGGCCCCACATAGTCCTCCATACAGAATAATGGGCCCACATAGTCCTCCATACAGAATAATGGCCCCACATAGTCCTCCATACAGAATAATGGCCCCACATAGTCCTCCATACAGAATAATGGCCCCACATAGTCCTCCATACAGAATAATGGGCCCACATAGTCCTCCATACAGAATAATGGGCCCACATAGTCCTCCATACAGAATAATGGGCCCACATAGTCCTCCATACAGAATAATGGGCCCCACATAGTTCTCCAGACAGTATAATGGGCCCCACATAGTCCTCCATACAGAATAATGGGCCCACATAGTCCTCCATACAGTATAATGGGCCCACATAGTCCTCCATACAGAATAATGGGCACCACATAGTCCTCCATACAGAATAATGGCCCCACATAGTCCTCCATACAGAATAATGGCCCCACATAGTCCTCCATACAGTATAATGGCCCCACATAGTCCTCCATACAGAATAATGGCCCCACATAGGAGTGGTGGTTCTGATGTCACAGGCCAAATAAAACCACCCTGTGAGCCAGATTTGGCCATCGGGCCAGAGTTTGACATGCATGCTACAGTATAAAGTAATATGCTATCACTTTATGATTGAGACCCCTCTTTGTGACCACTACTAATCCTAGAAATGAGTGACTGCTTTTCCCTGCTCAGAGGGCTGCTATCACCTACTGTATGTGCAGGGGTAGTGCAACACAGATCCATTTGAAGTAAAAGGACCATGCTGCAGGTCCTTGCACAGCGGTGGTCTGGGAACACAATCATGAGGGAAAAATTTAAGGGTGACCATCATTTTCAAGCTAGAAATGAATCCTATAGATCAGATCCTGTCATAGACAGCAGCGCAGCCTTGAAGCTTATGTGGTTCTGCCTCCTTTATATTATATCCTGGGTTTAAAATCCAAAGGGGACCTGTCAAAAGAGGGGCCTAAATAATAACTAGTGGCCTCCCCCCATCACTGTCAGTGTGAGAATGTCGCTTCCCAACTCCTGTATTGGAAGAAAGTCCTACTGTTTTGTGCGTCAGACTGAAAACTCACTTGGGATAATAGGTATACATTAAATGTAATAATTCCCAATTCTGAAGAATATGTATTACTCCACTTTTGATATGATTGAGCCTGCACCTTTATTCCTGATGATCAGGTCACGTGTCACCACTGTAAAGCTATGTTCATACGTTGCAGTTTTGGTGCGGTTTTTTTTAAGTGTTTTTTATGCTAATTTTCTGCAGCGTTTTACAGTATCCGAAAAGTCTATGAGTTTTCAGAAATCACATGCACACACATTGGTCTTTTTCCTGACTGTTTTATCAAAGAACTGCGTTTTTTTCAAAATTCAGCATGTCACTTCTTTCAGCGTTTTTCACCCATTGAAAGCAATGGGTATTGCAAAAAAGGCAAAACAAATGCTGCAAAAACACAAGTATCAGGTTTTGCTCCGTTTATGGTGCCAAAACCTGAGGAAGTTGAATTAGGTTATTTTTTTATCACTAAACTTTATCAGCATGCGCAAGAGACAAATGGACAGTGACAAAAACACAGCAAAAAATCAAGGAAAACATGCTTTTTTGAGGCACAAACTTGACAGCCAAGAGAACAGGTTTTGGTGCAGAGAAAAAACACACCAAAAATGCACCGTGTGAACATAGCCCTAAAAATCTGTTATTCAGCGATGGCCTCCAAAAGCCAAAGAGGGGTTTGGAAATAACACTGGACAACTCAGTCCAATTCCCAGCCCTAACTAAATTTGAGTATTTCATTCTGCAGCAATCCATTCTTGAAAATGTAAAGAACAAACTCTCCCGTGAGGTTATTCACAAGGATAATATACATTGAAGGATTGCACCAAAATGTCTATTGCTTGTTCCCAAAGAAAACACAATAGGTACAACAGCGCTACCTTCAAACAACTAAACTAAACTACCTTCAAAAAATATATCTTATCTACAATGTCCGGCAGCTGAGAAACTGAGGATCACCTTGTTTAGCAGCGAAGACATAGAGAGAGTGTTAGAGAGGCTTCCTTTGGGGTTGTGTGAGGATCCACCTAAGAAGATTTAACAAATAAGCAGTTCCACCACGTGTCTATTTGTATTCTAGTCATTCCGAGCACCATAAGACCCAGGTTAGTTTTTTAGATGTAAATTCATGAAGTCCATGTAGACCTCAAATCTAAGCCCTTAAGTAACATTAAAAGGGTTGTCTTCCTGTAACGTACCAGAGAAAGGTGGCTAACAGACTCAGTTATAGTTAAAGGGATTTTCCCACAAACAAAAGTTGATTTTAAATCAATAGATTTTGGTGTTGGCATATGCAACAGATTAGGACTTATTATAAGTGAAAGGAGGACTTTATACTAACCAGACAGCAGATGGCGATAGTGTGTAAAGTTATATGCTTGCTGTAATGTGGGGAGGGAAGCTCTCAATTGTTGGTTGTTTTTACTTCCTGTGTGTTTTTTTCTCTGTATGTGCTAGGTCAGCAGCACACGGACTGTGTGACACTGAATTGTATCTCATGTTTATCCAGTATGAAGTAAATACTGTTTACTCAAGATATCTTGCTGTTTGAAACTCTCGTAAGTACAGTGGTGACTGTAAGAAGATGCACTCTGCGACATTTGGAGTAATAACAACTTCCACAATTGGATGTGTTTAAATAAAATGTTCCTGTGCTGAGATAATCTTATAAATGTGCCCCTGCTGTGTACTGTGTAATGGCTGTGTCTGACCGTGCAGGAACATGGTCTGATCATACCACAGCTCCTGGGCAGGGGAGGGAGGAAAAGACTATACAGACATTACAGCAGGGGATCACAGCTGATTCTTTTTGTGTGATAAAACATTTCACTGCCTGTTTTTAAATAATGTTTTACTTCAAAGATTCAGCTGTGATCCCCTGCTGTAATGTCTGTATACTCTTTTGCTTCCTCCCCTGCCCAGGAGATGTGGTATGATCAGACCATGTCCCTGTATAGTCAGACAAAAATCATTAAAATCTGCTCAAAACGCAGCGTTTGTAATAAAGCAAAAATGAAAGAAAAAAACGTACACATAATTGGTATCACCACGTCCGGATTGACCCGCTCTATAAGACTATTGTGTTATTTATTCCATTTAGCGAATGCCGTAAAAAAAAATTAATAAAAAACACCCCAAAAATGACGCTTTTTCATCATACTGACTCACAAAAAATGTGAATAAAAAGCGGTCAAAAAGTTGTATGTAAAAATAAATTATATAAGTAAAAACGCCAAACCGTCCTGCAGAAAACAAGCCATAATATGGCTCATTTGGCAAAAAAATAAAAAAGTTACAGCTCTCAGAATGCGACGATGCAAGATCAATTTCTTTTTTGTAAAATACTGTTTTTAGTCTGTAAAAATAGCAAAGGATAAAAAAAAATATAAATCTGGTATCGCTGTAATCATACTGACCCGATAAACAAATCTGTCTTATCACTTTTACTGCATTGCGAATGGCGCAAAAAATAAAAATAACTGAATTTATGGTTTTTGTTCATTCTGTATCTGAAAAATCTGAATAAAAAGCAATCAATTGCTATGTGCCCCAAAATGGTAACAAAAAAATCTGCAAATCATCTCGCAAAAAATAAGCCATCATACATCTCTGTTCACCAAAAAATAAAAAAGTTACAGCTCTCAGAATATGGCAACGGAAATAACTACTTTTTATAAAAAAAAAAGCATCTTTACTCTGTGATAGCAACAAAACCTAAAAAAACCCCATATAAATCTCGTATCGCTGTAATCGCACCGACCCGAAGAAAAAATCTGCCTTATAACTTATATCGCACAGTGAACCGCACAAAAATAAAAATAAGAACTATTCTGGTACTGCTGTCTATTTCTTCATTCTGCCTCAAAAAAATAATAAGGCTTGGCTCAAGTTTATCCTGCGCTCTCCGCTGAGCGCTCACTTTGGGGTTTTCGTGTAAATTCACCAAAACCGCAATTCAGACAAAAACCCAGATGGAGCCACTCACTTATGAGGCCGATGGAGTCCCTTTGGACTGGTCTCTGTTCCGGCAGCGTACCATCATTTTAGGCTTTTTTTTAGCACACAACTGTGGACGACCACAGATCTGTGTGCACCTAAAAAGCTGGAGACCAAAGTGTCTCCATCTGCCTGTTATGATCTGCAACAAGTACTAAGGAAAAAAAGGGGAAAGCTATCCCTAAAGTAAGACTAAGCTGAATCCCTACGATGTCGCGGGCTGCCTGTTCCTAGCGAACAGACCCGCCTTAGTCCTCGGCTAGTCTGAACGAAGACCTATTGCATAAGGGGAGGTGTCCCTAAAAGGACTAATGACTGGAACAAAAATGGGACACCTCCTAAACAGAGAAGTTGTTGCAGAACACAAAAAGATAAACTGACAAAAAGTCAGCACAGAAGCACAGAAGCACCTGGCTAGCAAAACAGTCAAACAACACTGAAGTCCAGCACAGCCAAAAGGGCGGAGCTGGAATATAAAGGCAGATGGTCACGTGACCGCAAAACACAAGATGGAAAAAATAAAACGGGAGGGTTCTAACACTGCCTTTTTGTGGTGGGTGGTTTCGCTGGGGGTTTCGTCTGAATCGCATTTTTGTGGGATTTACATGGAAACCCCATCATAAGTGCTCAGCGTAGACTGACGATCCAGTCTTATTCTGGAAGCAATCGAAAATGATGTACCCCCAAAATGTTACCAATAAAACCTCTAATTTATCCTACACAAAACCAGCCCCCTCTCAGGTCGGTCATCTGTCACTGGAACTATTGGGGGTTCTCACGTTACTGGTAGAACAAAGATTCTGGAAAAGCGACAGCTCCTGCCCCCTCAAAATCCAGCAAATTCTGCGCTCTCAAATCCAAATGCCCCCTCCTTCTGAGGCCAACTGTGCCTAAACCGCAGTAAGCAGCCACATGTTTGGCATTATTGTAGAGGGGAGAGCACTTAATTTACGGGTCTGTGTCACCAGGAGAAATGTACGGGGTCACTACACTTTATGGGGGCACAATGTATGGGCACTAAGCTGGCATATTTGGAATTCTCCAGAATAAAGCCTGGCGTGGATGTTACATAATAGTCACTGCAGCAGTAGATGAATTCATTGAGATGTGTAATTTCTACAATGGGGTCACTTTTGGGGTTTTTCTGCTGTTCTGGCACCTTAGGGGCTCCGCAAATGTCACCCTACTGTCACCAAAATCTATGCTCCAAAAACCAAATAGTGCTCCTTCCTTCTCAGCCCTGATATGTGGCCTAACAGTACTTTCTGATTACATATGGGGCATCATCACATTCGGGAGAAATAACATAAAAAATTATGGGGTCCGTTTTCTTCTATTATCCAATGCAAAAATTACAAATTTGGGGCTAAAACTAAATTTTCGTGAAAAAAATGAAAATTTTCAGTATGACGACCTAATTAAATTCTGTGTAGTACCTGTGGGATCAAAATGCTCACTATATCCCTGGATAAAGTCCTTGAAGGGTCTAGTTTCCAAAATGGTGTCAATTGTGGGGGGTTTCCACTGTTTAGGTACATCAGGGCCTCTCCAAACGCGACATGGCATCCGCTAATTATTCAAGCAAATTTTACATTCAAAACGTGAAATGGCGCTCCTTCCCTTCCGAACTCTGCCGTGTGCCCAAATAGTGGTTTCCCCCACATATGGGGTATCTGCATGCTCAGGAGAAATTGTACAACAGATTTTGTCATCCATTCTCTCTCATTACCCTTATGAAAATAAAAAAAATTCGGTCTGAAGTAAACATTTTGTGAAAAAAAAGTTAAATGTTCATTTTTCCTTCCATGTTGCTCCAGTTCCTGTGAAGCACGAGAAGGATTAATAAACATCTTAAAAGTGGTTCTGAGCACTTTGTGGGGTGCAGTTTTTAGAATGGTGTCACTTTTGGGCATTTTCTGTCATATAGACCCCTCAAAGTCACTTTAAATGTGATGTGGTCCCTAAAAAAATGGTTTAGTAAATTTTGTTGGAAAAATGAGAAATTACTGGTCAACTTTTAACCCTTATAATTTCGGAACAAAAAAAAATTTTGGTTCCAAAATTATTCTGATGTAAAGTAGACATGTGGAAAATGTTTTATTTTGTGTGACATAGCTCACTGATTTAAGTGCATGAAAATTCAAAGTTTGAAAATTGCTACATTTTCAAAATTTTCACCAAATTTCCATTTTTTTCACAAGTAAACTCCTTTAACTCTCTACTAAAGAGTTTGCAGAAAATAATCTGTAAGGATATACATATAGATTGTAAAATAATATACATGCTCTGTAATACTGGTCAGGCTATTGCTCAGCATAGTCCAGCCCTATGACTATGGGTTCTGACAGTTACATGTAACATTACAACTGGCTTCTGTTTTTTCTTCTGTACATTTAGAAACATTCAGTCCTGGATAGCTCTCAGGCTATAAATTCCTATTTCACCACATTTAAAGGGAATCTGTCAGTATTATCAACCCTGCTAAGACATCTATAGGGGCACGCAGGTTTTAGATAGTTGACTAAAGTGATATCTCAATATCAGTGATCCAATTTCTTATTCAAGAGAAATCCACGTTTTTATTAATATGTAAATGAGCTGTTCAGATCTATGGGCGGGACATATATCTCCCTGTGAATCTGCCTCCAGGGCTAATTTTAAATAAAATGAGGCTTTATCAGTGTGAGACATGTAGATCAGGAGAGCAGACTTTCAGTCATTACATGTCTCATACTGGTAATGCCCCCTTTCATTTAAAATAAGCTCTGAATGCAGATACTCAGGGAGATCAATGTCTGGTCTGTAGATTTAAACAGCTCATTTACGTATTAAGAAAAATGTGGGTTTCTCTGGAATAAGACATTGGATTGCAGATATCAAGGTATCATTTTATTCAGCTTTCTGTGACATGTATATCCATGTAGATGACTTAGGAGGGTTGATCCTACTGTTAAATTCCCTTTAACCTCATGGACACAATTTTAGATCACTGATTACTTGTGTTGAGCGAGCACTAAAATGCTCGGGTGCTCGAAGCTCGGGCCGAGCTCACCGTGATACTCGGGTGCTCGACTCGAGCAACGAGCCCAATGTTAGTCTATGGGAGACCCGAGCATTTTTGCGGCGGCACCCCCGGCAGTCTGTAGAAAGCCTAAAAAGTGCCCAAAACGATAGTGACAGTGCTCAAATGACATGGGGACAGCATGGGGATCGCCCCAGGAAGCATTTCTGACCCCCAGGTCACTGCTGTCAACAACGTGGTCAGAGGTATTAAGCCATTTTTACAGGATCACAATAAAACGTTCAAAAACTAAACTGAAACTGCTTTCCTGTGAAATATGTTAAGGAACATCCTTTCCAGGGTAAAGACTTGTGTATAAGGTAAATTAAATAACCAAAAACAAAAATACTCCTCCACACCTTGGGCTATGTTCACAAGTAGCATTTTTTATGCATTTTTGCACTTTTGTATTGCTTTCAACCGTGACAAATGCATTCACCGGGAAATGTCATTTTAGCATTTTACAACCTTATCTGGCCATGTGCTGTGTAACACATGCATACAGTGCTGAAAAGACATGGGAACAGGATGGGGAAGACCCCTGGAAGCATCTCTGACACCCAGGTCACTGCCTAAAAGTGTGCCCATCAGAAGTGATCCTTGCCGCATCAGAAGATGCAGACTTGCAACTATCCCCGTGCAAGTCCTTGTCCCAGGGCAGTGTTCAATTGTACCTTCCCCATTCCTTGCAATGCAAACGCAAGTATGCAGCCTGCCACCCACCCACCCCCAGGCTGCAATACCATACTGCTTGCTTGCACTTGAAATTGAAATTGCACTTGATAGAAGTTAGCATCTGCTTTGTTTTCTTGGAATGCAAGCGTAAGTGTGCACCCCCAGGCTGCAATACCATACTGCTAGCTTGCTTGCACTTGAAATGAGGCCTTTTATGCATGTGGAGGCGGAATCTGGCCACCACGTCATGGCTGCGTCGGCGGCCTGGTATCCATACTCAGTCCCCAGCCGCCTGGCGGCCGTGTGTCCATACTCGGTCCCGAGTCGCCCCGCGGCCGAGTGACCACACACGGTCCCCAGCCGCCTGGAGGCGGCCGGGTGTCCATAAACGGTCCCCAGCCGCCCCTATTTGTCCCGGTGCGCCTTATACACAAGCGCGCATACCAAAACATTACCTGTGCCCTCCCCAGTGCATTTAGTTGGAAGGACAGCCTAACCACAAACACGTGGACAAGAGACTGTGGCCAGGGATGGTCCATCTCACTGACGCCTTCACACTGGGTTAATATTGTGGAAGCCTGGACACAGTTGGACACTGGGATGCTACACGTCCTCCAGACATAGAGGATTGCGGGTCCTGGGTCAATCAGGCTTCAACACAAAGTTCAGAAGGTAGACAGAAGCAGTGGTCGGCCTCCTACACAACGAGTAAATTATTCATGATCATGAGGCCATCCATCTCCTTAGCTTTCTGTTCCTTGGAATGCAAGCGCATGTATGTAGTAGCGGCTAGGCCTGAGGTGGTCAGCGTTTTGGTGCATATCCTACCTCCTCCGAGGATTGCTGGATTTTTTCCTGCTACTATCCCAGTTCTATGACTCCTGTTAAAACAAAGCTTCAAGTGTTGAATGATGGATGAGTTGGTGGCAAAGGAGAAAGAGCAGGAGGAACAGGGACCATTCACATCAATATCAGGCCAGTCAACCACACATGTCTTGTAGGATATGTTTCTGTGCCAAAAGGAGCGGTTCGGTGACACAGTTATAGGGCATTTAGTGAGTGCAATGCCTACCAAAAATTTTGAAGCACTCCAATGCCCCTTGGAAGTGACATGGAGGTCAGAGGGCCTTAACTAAGCTGTTTATTCCATTTATAGCAACTGGGTCTCCTGTACACTGTTGGCCTAAGCAGTGAATGGAAGGCTTTCCAAAAATTATGAGGAACTGCAATGCCCCTTGAAACAGACGTGGATTACAGCATACTAAAAACCTTCTACCCATTATTCGGGAGTGGGTCTCCCTTAGTGTTCACCTATGCATTGAAAAGAAAAAGCTGACTAAAATTAGGAGGAAATGCAATGCCCGTTGGAAGAGTCGTGGAGGTTAGAGGTAATTAAAAACATTTCAATGCCCCTTGGAAGAGCTGTGAAGTTCAGAGTGGTTTAACAAGACTGTTTTAATGCCCCTTGGAAGAGATGTGGAGGTCACAGTAGCTTAACAAGACCGTTTTAATGCCCCTTGAAAGAGTGGTGGAGGTCGCAGTGGAATAAAAAGACAATATCAATGCCCCTTGGAAGAGTGGTGGAGGTTACAGTGGAATAAAAAGACAATATCAATGCCCCTTGGAAGAGTGGTGGAAGTCGCAGTGGAATAAAAAGACAATATCAATGCCCCTTGGAAGAGTGGTGGAGGTCGCAGTGGAATAAAAAGACAATATCAATGCCCCTTGGAAGAGTGGTGGAGGTCGCAGTGGAATAAAAAGACAATATCAATGCCCCGTGGAAGAGACGTGGAGGTCACAGTAGCTTAACAAGACGGTTTTAATGCCACTTGGAAGAGTGGTGGAGGTCGCAGTGGAATAAAAAGACAATATCAATGCCCCTTAGAAGAGTGGTGGAGGTCGCAGTGGAATAAAAAGACAATATCAATGCCCTTTGGAAGAGTGGTGGAGGTAGCAGTGGAATAAAAAGACAATATCAATGCCCCTTGGAAGAGTGGTGGAGGTCGCAGTGGAATAAAAAGACAATATCAATGCCCCGTGGAAGAGACGTGGAGGTCACAGTAGCTTAACAAGACGGTTTTAATGCCCTTGGAAGAGTGGTGGAGGTCGCAGTGGAATAAAAAGACAATATCAATGCCCCTTGGAAGAGTGGTGGAGGTCACAGTGGAATAAAAAGACAATATCAATGCCCCTTGGAAGAGTGGTGGAGGTCGCAGTGGAATAAAAAGACAATATCAATGCCCCGTGGAAGAGACGTGGAGGTCACAGTAGCTTAACAATACGGTTTTAATGCCCTTGGAAGAGTTGTGGAGGTCGCAGTAGAATAAAAAAGACAATATCAATGCCCCTTGGAAGAGTGGTGGAGGTCACAGTGGAATAAAAAGACAATATCAATGCCCCGTGGAAGAGACGTGGAGGTCACAGTAGCTTAACAAGATGGTTTTAAGGCCCCTTGGAAGAGTGGTGGAGGTCGCAGTGGAATAAAAAGACAATATCAATGCCCCTTGGAAGAGTGGTGGAGGTCGCAGTGGAATAAAAAGACAATATCAATGCCCGTGGAAGAGACGTGGAGGTCACAGTAGCTTAACAAGATGATTTTAATGCCCCTTACAAGAGCCATGCAGTACAGCATATTAAAAACATTATTTCCATTATTGGGGAGTGGGTCTCCCATAGTCTTTGCCTATGCCTTCCAAGCAAAAGCTGCCAAAAATTAGGAAGGAGAAACTTGCAATGCTGGCAAAACGGACCACGGTCACCCTGGTGGTATAGTGGTGGTGGAGGCTGAGGATAAGGAAAAGAGCAAAAAACAGCCGAAATGAAGCGTATAACCATGTGTGGGTGTGAAGTGGTGCATGGGAATACACCTCCAGAAATAACACAGTGGATTTGACTTTATGTTACTCTGCTGTCATTTGGTGGTGATGAGAAGTCTGGCCCAATCCAGCCCTTGATCATTTTGATAAGGGTCAGCTTGTCAGCATTGTCAGTTGACAGGTGAGTGCGCTTATCAGTTATAATTCCCCCAGCGGCACTAAAAACACGCTCCGATAACACGCTAGCGGCAGGGCAGGCCAGGACCTCCAAGGCGTACAGAGAGAGTTCATTCCAAGTGTCCAGCTTGGATACCCAAGAATTAAAAGGCACAGAGGAATCACGGAGGACGCTGGTACGGTCAGCAAGGTACTCCCTCACCATCTTTTGAAACTTTCCACTCCTTGTAACAGTACCCCACGCCTCAGGGCCTGTAAGCTGGGCGGGTCTCAGAAAACTGTCCCAGAACGTTGACAGTGTTCCCCTGCCTCTGCTCGATTGGAGTTGCTTCTCTCTCGCCTGTACGCCTTGGTTGGTCAACGAACTGTGACCTCTGCCGCTAGCGTGTTCAGATGGGAATTTTTTTAACAGCTCTGCAGCAAGGGCCTTCTGGTACTGCCCCATTTTTGAAGACCTCTGCACCTCAGGAATAAGAGTGTGAAGGTTCTCCTTGTAGCGGGGGTCTAAAAGTGTCACCAACCAGTAATGACTGTCACCCAACATTTTGACAACGCGAGGGTCACGGTTAAGGCAGCGTTACATAAAGCCAGCCATGCGTGCCAGACTGGTAATGGGCAAGACTTCCGTGTCCTCACCAAGATGACGACTGATCATGCTCTCCTCCTCCTCCTCTTGCCCTTGTCCTCAGGCCATCCACGCTGAACCGACGGTATGACAGTTGTACAGGTACTACCATCTACAGCGCATGATACCAGCTCCTGTTCTTCCTCCTCCTCCTCTCCCTCATTGTCCCCCAATGCAGTTGGGATGAGATGAGGCTGGGCTGTGTGTAATCGCCCGCTACGGTTTCTTGATCCATCTCATCATACTCTGACTGCAATGACTCCTCTTTAATTCTCTGCAGAGAGTGTTGCAAAAGACAGACAAGTGGGATGCTGACGCTAATGATGGCGTCATCGCCTCTCACCATCTTGGTGGACTCCTCAAAGTTTGTCAAGATGGTACATATGTCAGACATCCAGGTCCACTCCTGAGGTCTTATGTGTGGAGTCTGACCTGAATATCGACGGCCTTGTTGCTGCTGGTACTCCACAACTGCTCTCTTCTGCTCACAAATCCTTTGCAACATGTGGAGGGTAGAGTTCCAACGTGTGGGGACATCACACACCAGTGGGTGTGCCGGTAGCTGCAAATGCTGCTGCAACAGCGGCGGAAGCTGTAGCCGACTTCCGAAAATGAGCTGACAGGCGGCGTACTTTGACGAGCAGATCTGGCAATTCGGGGTACGATTTAAGAAACCGCTGAATCACGAGGTTAAGCACATGAGCCAGGCATGGTACGTGTGTGATCTCGCCTCGCCTCAGAGCCGCAAACAGGTTATAGTAACATAGTTTTTAGGGTTGAAGGAAGACTAAGTCCATCTAGTTCAACCCATAGCCTAACATGTTGATCCAGAGGAAGGCAAAAAAAAAAACATGTGGCAAACACTAAGCTCGACATTGGGGAAAAAAATTCCTTCCCGACTCCATACGACAATCAGACTAGTTCCCTGGATCAATGCCCTATCAAGGAATCTAGTGTTTATAACCTGTAATGTTATACTTTTCCAGAAAGGCATCCATGCCCTTCTTAGATTTTAACAGTGAATCACTCATTACAACATCATGCGGCAGAGAGTTCCATAGTCTCACTGCTCTTACAGTAAAGAATCCCCGTCTGTGATTATGATTAAACCTTCTTTCCTCCAGACGTAGAAGATGCCCCCTTGTCCCCGTCTCAGGCCTCAGAGTAAAAAGATCAGTAGAAAGGTCTTTGTACTGTCCCCTCATATACTTGTACATAGTAATAAGATCACCCCTAAGCCTTCATTTTTCCACAGTAAATAACCCCAAGTGTAATAACCTGTCTTGGTATTGCAGACCCCCCAGTCCTCTAATAACCTTGGTCGCTCTTCTCTGCACCCGCTCTAGTTCAGCTATGTCTTTCTTATACACCGGAAACCAGAACTGTACACAGTATTCTAAGTGTGGTCGCACTAATGACTTGTATAGAGGTAAAATTATGTTCTCCTCATGAGCATCTATGCCTCTTTTAATGCATCCCATTATTTTATTTGCCTTTGCAGCAGCAGCCTGACACTGGCCACTAAACGTGAGCTTGTCGTCCACCAATACACCCAGGTCTTTTTCAGTTACAGTTTTGCCCAGTGTTTTACAATTAAGCATATAATTATACATTTTATTTCCTCTGCCCAAGTGCATTACCTTACATTTATCCCCATTAAAGCTCATTTGCCATTTGTCAGCCCAAGCTTCTAGTTTACATAGATCCTCCTGTAATATAAAATTGTCCTCCTCTGTATTGATTACCCTGCAGAGTTTAGTGTCATATGCAAATATTGAAATAATACTCTGTATGCCCCCTACAAGGTCATTAATAAATATGTTAAAAAGAAGGGGGCCCAATACTGACCCCTGTGGTACCCCACAGTTAACTGAGACCCAGTCTGAGTGTTTTCCATTAATAACCACCCTTTGTTTCCTATCACTGAGCCAATTCTTAACCCACATACATATATTTTCCCCTATTCCCATTGTTCACATTTTATGTATCAACCTTTTGTGTGGAACCGTATCAAAAGCTTTTGAAAAGTCCATATACACAACATCCACTGCATTTCCTTGGTCCAGTCCAGAACTTGCCTCCTCATAAAAACTGATCAGATTAGTTTGACAGGAAAGGTCCCTCGTAAACCCATGTTGATATTGGGTCATGAGGTTATTCTTCTTCAGATACTCTATTATAGCATCTCTTAGGAAACTCTCCAGGATTTTACCCACAGTAGAGGTTAAGCTTACTGGCCTATAATTTCCAAGTTCAGTTTTTGTCCCCTTTTTGAATATTGGCACCACATTTGCTATACGCCAGTCCTGTGGTACAGACCCTGCTATTATGGAATCTTTAAAGATTAAAAATAATGGTCTATCTATGACATTACTTAATTCCTGCAGTACTCGCGGGTGTATCCCATCCGGGCCCGGGGATTTGTCAACTTTAGTGATTTTCAGACGCCGCCGTACTTCCTGCTGGGTTAAGCAAGTGCCATTTAATGGAGAATTTTTGTTATCACTAATCATGTTTTCTGTCATGCGATTTTCTTGTGTAAATACTGTTGAAAAAAAATCATTTAGCATATTGGCTTTTTCCTCATCCTCATCCACCATTTCACCCAGACTATTTTTAAGGGGGCCAACACTATCATTTTTTAGTTTTTTACTATTATTGTAGTTAAAGAATATTTTGGGGTTATTTTTACTTTCTCTGGCAATGATTCTCTCTGCCTCAATCTTTGCTGCCTTGATTTTTTTTTTACAGAATTTATTTAATTTTCTATATTTATTTAATGCCTCATCACTACCTACTTGCTTTAGTTCTCTAAATGCTTTCTTTTTGTCACTTATTTCGCCCCTTACAGCTCTATTTAGCCATAGTGGCTTCCTCCTATTTTTAGCATGTTTATTCCCAAAGGGTATATATTGTGCACAGGTCCTATTCAGGATGTTAATAAATGTCTCCCATTTGCTTTGTGTAGCTTTATGTCTCAGGATATCGTCCCAGTTTATTGCACTAAGATCATCTCTTAACCGTTGGAAATTTGCCTTCCTGAAGTTTAGTGTCCTTGTAACCCCTCTACTACACATCTTATTAAAGGTTACATAAAAACGTATTATTTTGTGATCACTATTACCCAAGTGACCCCCAACTCGTATATTTGATATGCGGTCTGGCCTATTGGTTAATATTAGGTCTAGCAGTGCCCCCCTTCTTGTTGGGTCCTGAACCAGTTGTGAAAGGTAATTGTCTCTCATAGTTGTCAAAAACCTATTACCTTTGCTTGAACTACATGTTTCTGTCCCCCAATGTATTTCAGGGTAGTTGAAGTCCCCCATAATAATGACTTCTCCTTGAGTCGCTGCTTCATCTATTTGCTTTACGAGGATATTCTCCACTACTTCCATTATTTTTGGAGACTTATAACAAACCCCTATCAGAAATTTATTATTTTTTCCCCCTCCCCTTATCTCCACCCACAGGGACTCTACATTTTCATTAGATTCACATATATCCTCCCGCAAGACAAGTATTAAGGGTGATTTTACATATAAACACCCCCCCCCCTCGCTTGTTTGTACGGTCATTTCTGAACAGACTATAGCCCTGTAAATTAACTGCCCAGTCATGGGTCCCGTCCAGCCACGTCTCAGATATTCCCACCATGTCATAATTATTTTCCAACAAAATTAATTCTAATTCCTCCATTTTGTTGGTGATGCTTCTGGCATTAGTGTACATTCATTTTATGTATCTCTCTGTACCTCTATTTTTTCTTACTTTATTGACTGTTCTAACCCCACCTGAAATTTCTTTATTTTTGCCCAGGTCACTATCTGCACTATCTTCCCCACCTATAAAATGAATACCCTCCCCCCCAATCCCTAGTTTAAACACTCCTCCAACTTTCCAGCCATTTTCTCCCCCAGCACAGCTGCACCCTCCCCATTAAGGTGCAGCCGGTCCCTAGCGTAGAGTCTGTAGCCAACTGAGAAGTCGGCCCAGTTCTCCAGTAACCCAAATCCCTCCTTCCTACACCAGTTCTTGAGCCACTTATTTATCTCCCTAATCTCCCGTTGCCTCTCTGGCGTGGCACGTAGTACCGGTAGTATTTCAGAGAATACCACCTTGGAGGTCCTTGCTTTCAGCTTGCAGCCTAATTCCCTGAAATCATCTTTAAGGACCTTCCACCTACCTCTAACTTTGCCAATGTGCACCATGACCGCTGGGTCCTCACCAGCCCCTCCCTGTAATCTGTCAACCCGATCAGCGATGTGCCGGACTCGAGCACCAGGTAGGCAGCACACTGTTCGACGATCCCTGTCTTTGTGACAGATTGCCCTATCTGTTCCCCTAATAATTGAGTCCCCCACTACCAGCACCTGCCTGGCCTGCCCTACTCTCCTATATCCCTCTTTACTGGAGCTGACACTCCTCCAGCTTTCAGGGGACATGCCTTGCTGCAGTAGTGCTACCCCTGTACCGTCACTCCCCTCATCTGCCAACTTTGCAAACTTATTGGGGTGTGCCAGATTAGGACTAGCATCCCTGGCACTCTTCCCTCTACCACCCCTTCTAACTGTCACCCAACTAGCGACCTCACTGTCCTGCTGCTCCCGACTACCACCCTCCCCCACATCTACCCCAGTGAGCTGCTGCTCAGTGAGCAGCAGACTCCTTTCCATGTTGTCAATGAATCTCAGTGTTGCCAGCTGCTCATTTAGATCCAGTATCTGGGCTTCCAAACGCACAACGTGCACACATCTCGCGCAGCAGTAAGCAACCCCGACCGACTGTTCAAGGAATACATACATGTGGCAAGATGTACACTGGATAGCATTGTCAATAATGGAGCTCATTTCCTAATGGGGATTGCAATAGACAGAATGTTAAGTAAAAAGAAAAGTAAAGAATTAATGAAATACAGACAGCAATTCAGTCCAAAGTCCTCCCTTCCAAACTCCCTGAATCCAAAGTCACTGAAAAACAAGTCACACACTTACTTTCGTTCGCACTTATGCTCCGGACACACTCAGCTCGTTCACACTCGCAAACTAAGAGATTTAAAGAGGTTTTTTTTTTTTGGGCCATTGTCACACATGACCACCATGCCTGGATGTAGGTTCAGCGGTCTCAGCCACAGATCTGCGTGCTCTTTCACAGCTGTCCACAACTCACAAGCAGTGTGAGGTTTATCACCTAGGCTTATGAGTTTCAGTACAGCCTGTTGCCGCTTGGCTGAGGCAGTACTGCAGTGCTTCCAGATTGTAACTGATGTGGTGATATATGAGATGGAGGCTGAACATGAGGAGGAGGAGGAGGAGGATGCGCAGGAGCTGTACACTGTGGGGGCAACTCTGACTGACATAGGGCCCGCAATCCTCAGTGTGGGGAGGATGTGTTCCGTCCCAAGGTCCGACTGGGTCCCGACTTCCACTATGTTTACCCAGTGTGCCGTCAGGGAGATGTACCGTCCCTGGCCACAAGCACTTGTCCACGTGTCCGTTATCAGGTGGACTCTCCCAGTAACTGTGTTGTTGAGGGCACGGCAGATGTTTTGGGACACGTGCTTGTGTAGTGCGGGGATGGCACACCGGGTAAAATAGTGTCGGCTGGGGACTGAGTACCGAGGGACGGCCACCGCCATAAGGTTGCGGAAGGATTCCGTCTCCACCAGCCTAAAAGGCAGCATTTCCAATGCAAGCAGTCGTGAAATGTGCGAATTTAGGACTGTGGCCTGTGGGGCACTGGCTGCGAATTTGCACTTTCGTTCAAAGGTCTGGGATATGGACAATTGAACGCTGCAGTGGGACGTGGACGTTGATGCTGTTTCTTGAGAAACTGCCATAACAAGTGAAGACTGAGAGGAGGGGACATCTTTGCATGCAGTATTGACAGGGGATTGCCTTGCACGCACAACAGGGGGTTCTATTACATGCACAACAGCGGAAGAAGCAGTGGTGACACCCGCTGACACTTGTCGTGGACACGGGGGTACGCCCCACAAAGTCGGGTGCTTTGCTGACATGTGCCTGATCATGCTGGTGGTGGTCAGGCTGGTAGTTTTGTCACCCCTGCTGATGCTGGCCTGGCAGGTGGTACAAATGGCCTTTTTGGGGTTATCAGCAGAGTCTTTAAAAAAATTCCAGACTCTGGAAGACCTACCGGTTGTACTGGCAACGTCCCTCGTGTTGGTGTTACGGGGAGCGGTTGCCCGCCTTCTGTCTGTGGCCACCACACTGCTTCTTCCTGCCTGTTGGGGTACTCTGCCTCCCTCCCTCTGTGTGCTGCTGGCCTCGCTCTGCGTGTCCTCCTGCCACGTTGGGTCAGTTACTAGATCATCCACCACCTCCTCCTCTTCCACTTCCACACCACGGTCCTCCTCCTCACTTTGTGGCAATTGTGTCTCGTCATCGTCCACCTCTTGTGACAAATTGCCAGCGTCGCCTTCCTGTGGCCGTGGCTGTTCAAATATTTGGCCATCGCTACATGGAATCTCCTCTTCCACCACTTCAAGCGGAGCAGGCGAGGGGCCCAAATATGGTATTGGACCAGTGAACAGCTCTTCAGAGTGTCCAACTGTGGGATCAGTTGCTGTCTGACGACACTCGGCATGGTGGGAGGAAGGAGCATCAGGGTGAGGAGGAGTATGCGGTCGAGACTCACGGCTACTAACACTTGACCGTGTGGAAGACAGACCGGAGGTGGTGGTGCCCAGGTGACTGGAAGTATTATCTGCTATCCAATTAATAACCTGTTCACACTGATCAGTTCGCAATAGTGGTCTTGTTGTTGTGTGCTTCCCTAGTAATTCGGTCAAGAACTGGGAGCGAGAAGATGTGGCTGTTGTTTGTGGCACATTTTTACCTTGGCCGTGGCCCCATCCTCTGCACGCACCATCACCAGAACGTAACAGTTCCACATCCCTTGCCACGCACCTTGCCCATTGTAAATGAAGTAAAATAGCTTACACTCGCACTATCAATGGCAAAAGGGTAATAAAAAGGAGATTAGAACCGTGGAAGAGGAAAACCACAGTTCTATTTCTCTGGCCTACACCAGAATATTTTAAACAGATATATTGGTGTCTGAACACTCACAGACACACTCAATTTTATTTTTTTTTTGGGGGGGGGGGAATACCAAAAGGTTAATAAGACACATATTTGTACAGTCTGACTGAGGGAAAAAAAACAAAACAGGATTTAGATTAAAAAAAAAAAAGGATTTTCCTGGCCCCTGAGACCTGGGGATAAGTCGAGCAAATTGACCAGCAGGAGCACACAGGACTGTAATGCAGTGTTTGTTGGTATAACCACTGCGTCTCCTATACAGCCTGCCTGCCTGATATCTAGGATGGATATTAGTCCTGAGAAGGACTGTTTGTTTCATTTTGCAGGCTTTAGAGACCCTACACTACCTATTTTGCAGTATAAATCTATCAATAGCTCAGCAGCACTCTCCCTACACTGTCTGATCCGGAGCGACTGTGTCCAAGATGGCGGCGCCCGGTTTTAAATACTCGAGGTGACGCTGTGCGGCCAGCCAATCACTGTAATGACCACAAACAACATGGTTGCGGCATTACATTGACTGGCTGGCAAACCTTGCATTTTCATTGGCTCTGTAAAGAGCGCCAAACATGCTGGGCGTAGACCCGAGCTCCCGCCCGACTAACCCGGAAATGCTCGGTGCTCGCCGAACATCCCGAATAGTGAGATGCTCGGGCGAGTACGAAGCAGTGTCGAGCTTGCTCGCTCAACACTATTGATTACATTTCCACGATTCTCTTTTAAGTCCTAATGGCTTAAGTGTGGTCTGTGCCAAATCATATTGGGCACAAATGTTATTGATCAGATATTACTATATGGTAACCCACTGTAGATCAAGATGGTCAGACAGCATTGGCAAAGGATCCTGATTATAGACATCTTCTACTGATGTGATACATGATACCATAACTGAACAAAGAGGTGCCTTATCTCCAATTGTCCGCTACATACAGCCACCAGTCCATGGATCGAGGCACTCCACAAAGCCTCTCTGCCAGTGGCCATAGAGCAACATCAACTTGGAGGTCTATAGCGCTGGATGTGCTCCATCCTCTCCTTCACCTTCCTCTTGTGATACGTGTGAACAAGGCTCAGAAAAAGCCCAAATATCACTTTATGTAACAAGTTGATATTTATTGCGTCTCCAAATGGATCATTTGTTGAACCAGAAGGGAGAGAAGTTCCTGCTCTGGCAGACTTACTAGTATCTATGTATTACATGAGCAGCCATTCATTTGAGTAGACGGCATGAATTGCCATACATGGCTTCCAAAATTTGTGAAGCCGGACCCATGGCAATCAGCTAATCGGCTTTTTAGAGGATGTCTTTTTATAAAGTTGGACACCATTCTGTACAAAATGATACATATGGTAGAAGTTACTGTCCAAAAGATCATAATAACTATCTGAAGAAAAACCACTATTACAACACAGCTGTACAAATGTACAGTACATAATAAACAGATGGTAACGGTTTAAGGAAGAGGAACATGGGCCTATTATCCAAATCTGATAACAACGCCTAAGAACGCTTGGCGTTTGAAATGCGTCTGGTTGCATAATTTTTTTTCTGCCTCCGTCCCCCCTCTACCTCTTGCCAGAGGTTTCACCGCCTGTTATTAATTTTGTCATATTTCCCTTTAATTTTTAAAATGTTTATAATAAAAGACTACTGGTTTTAACACAGCGCGGAAATATGAATCTGGGAGCTGGATCATATCCTTTCTTCCCCTGCAATCATCTGGAGTGCACAGCCCCCACAAGCAGGAATCCGGCATGCATAGGAGCGGCATGCTCCTGAAGACTGAAATTCTGACAACATCTTAAACCACATGGATACAATTTTTGGATCACTTACTACATTTCCATGATTAGTTATTGAGATTGGCCTCTTCAAGTAAATCTGCTCTGACTGTCCCCCGCTGTTCCTTTACTCCAGTATTTGATGGACACACACACCCTTCTCTTGTTCTTTTCTCCGATGCTCCTCACACATTTGTCCTCTCTGACAGGTACTCACTAACTCCTCAACTAACTAAGATGGCCAAACCAAACTCCCAGTAATCCTTCAGTAAACTACACTCACTTAAGGGAGGGTCCATCTCTTTAACTCCCTCCTGACTAGAGATGAGCGTTGTTCTACTCGAACTGTTCGCCAATCTCAAATTCGAGCTGTTTTGGGCGGTGTTGGAGCCGTTCGGCGAACACGAACAATTTGAGAAAAATTCGGCTGTTCGAGGTTATGTTCGATAACTGTTCGTGCACCAAAATCATAACTGGATTTTTTCTCAGTAATGATGAAAATTAATGTTAATACGCAGTTTGAGTGTACAGCGGGGTGGGGGGAGGGGCAGGGGATGGATCTCTGCAGGAACAATGAAGATCTCCATTTTTTTTTCTCTTTCCCGCATTTGCAGTGGGGAGGTGAAATCTGTCAGCCTATCAGCAGCACACACACGGAGCGAAGTGCTTTTTTTCACACAAGCAAGTGCATGTGTCATTGGCAGTGTATGTCACATGTCCTTGCCCTATAAGACCCAGCCATTTTCCCCGTCGCCACCATTTTCTCACTGCTGCAGCTGCGTGTTAGACGGCACCGCTGTTGCTGTGTGCGCTATACCTTGTTAATTTCAAGCCAATTTTCGCACAAATCTACAGATAGCTTGGGAGTAGGGAATAGTTGTGATTGCAGTCCTTTTAAGGACTAGGTTACAGCATTTCCTACGACTTATCAGGCAGGTCTGTGCTCTTAAATAGATAGATTGTGGGAGTAAAGACTAATTGTAATTGGAGTCCTTTTCAGGACTAGGTTACATCAGTTCCTATCAGTTTTTGCCAGGCAGGTCTGTGCCAGTGCTGTGCAAGTTTTTTTCACAGCATTTGGCTGAATCTAGCAAAGCTAATCCTTTTTGGCCTATTGCAGAGTGTGTTAGTCAGTGGAGTAGCCTATCTGTGTTGCAAGATATACCACCTGTGTATAGAATACCATTTTTTTTACTGCACCTAGTGAAGTAAAATCTTTAGGGCATAGCATCATTCTATTAGTCCATCTATACTGACCTCCATCAGGTTGCAAATTGAATATAATTTTTTTCTGCATCTACCTCTGAAAAAATATTGGGCTTCTAGCTGTGTGTGGGACTTGTTCTATTAATCCATTTATACTGACCTCCATCAGGTTGCAAACTGAATATATTTTTTTCTGCATCTACCTCTGAAAAAATATTGGGCTTCTAGCTGTGTGTGGGACTTGTTGCATTAGTCCATCTATACTGACCTCCATCAGGTTGCAAACTGAATATATTTTTTTCTGCATCTACCTCTGAAAAAATATTGGGCTTCTAGCTGTGTGTGGGACTTGTTGTATTAGTCCATCTATACTGACCTCCATCAGGTTGCAAACTGAATATATTTTTTTCTGCATCTACCTCTGAAAAAATATTGGGCTTCTAGCTGTGTGTGGGACTTGTTCTATTAATCCATCTATACAGACCTCCATCAGGTTGCAAACTGAATATATTTTTTTCTGCATCTAGCTCTGAAAAAATATTGGGCTTCTAGCTGTGTGTGGGACTTGTTCTATTAATCCATCTATACAGACCTCCATCAGGTTGCAAACTGAATATATTTTTTTCTGCATCTACCTCTGAAAAAATATTGGGCTTCTAGCTGTGTGTGGGACTTGTTCTATTAATCCATCTATACAGACCTCCATCAGGTTGCAAACTGAATATATTTTTTTCTGCATCTACCTCTGAAAAAATATTGGGCTTCTAGCTGTGTGTGGGACTTGTTCTATTAATCCATCTATACAGACCTCCATCAGGTTGCAAACTGAATATATTTTTTTCTGCATCTACCTCTGAAAAAATATTGGGCTTCTAGCTGTGTGTGGGACTTGTTCTATTAATCCATCTATACAGACCTCCATCAGGTTGCAAACTGAATATATTTTTTTCTGCATCTACCTCTGAAAAAATATTGGGCTTCTAGCTGTGTGTGGGACTTGTTCTATTAATCCATCTATACAGACCTCCATCAGGTTGCAAACTGAATATATTTTTTTCTGCATCTACCTCTGAAAAAATATTGGGCTTCTAGCTGTGTGTGGGACTTGTTCTATTAATCCATCTATACAGACCTCCATCAGGTTGCAAACTGAATATATTTTTTTCTGCATCTACCTCTGAAAAAATATTGGGCTTCTAGCTGTGTGTGGGACTTGTTGTATTAGTCCATCTATACTGACCTCCATCAGGTTGCAAACTGAATATATTTTTTTCTGCATCTACCTCTGAAAAAATATTTGGGCTTCTAGTTGTGTGTGGGACTTGTTCTATTAGTCCATCTATACTGACCTCCATTAGGTTGCAAATCGAATATAATTTTTTTCTCCATCTAACCCAGCCAATAGTTTTGGCCTAATACCACAGTTTGGCCACTCAGCTCTGCTCGGTTCCCATCCATTGTATTTTGTGCAAACAACTCCAGAGTTGTGAATTAGTTAACCACCAAAATGAGTGGAAAAAGGCCTGCTGCTGGTGGAAAGGGGAATAGGCGTGTTGGGAAGGGGAAAAAAGGTTGTGTCCGTGGGGTAGGTGTTAAAGCAACAGTAACATCTGCAGAAGAAAGACCATCTTCCAGCCAAACTAAAATGTCTACTTCTTTTAGCGGACAATGTGATAAGATCCCTTTCTTACGGCCACGCCAATCGCTACAAATTCCAGATGAGGCACAAAAACAGCAGGTGCTTCAACGGATATCAAGTGCTCCTTTAAGTGGGCTCTCCTCCACATCAACTTCAACATCACAAATACTCCAGTCCTCAAAGGTGTCACCCCAATCGCACTTGCTTCCTCACAGCTCCCAAATCTCCAGCTGCCCGTCTGAGTATGAGGTAGAACAGATGGTTGAGTCTGCAGAGCTGTTTACTCATACTATAGCCTGGGAATCATAGGTCGACTCCAGCGCTTCTGTGAATCCAGACGAGGAAATGATCTGCACTGATGCCCAGAATCTTTATGAGTCGGATCCAGGACCAGACGCAGAAGGTTCTGACCATAATGTAGACCCTCATTCCCAAACTGTAACTCCTGTTGGTGGAGACAATGAGGAAGACGATGATAAGACTCAAATACCTGATTGGAGCGACAACTTTAGTTTTTTGTCAGGGCAGGAACAGGTTGGCTCTGAGGACGACGGGTGTGATAACGCACAGGGTGATGATGATGAGGTTGGAGATCCCACTTACTGTCAACCCACAGTCAGCCAAGAGATGAGGTCAGCAGAGGAGGTGGAGGAAGATGCTAGTGACGACGAGGTCAGGTTGCGCCTTCCTGGACAGAGACGTAGTACTGGAAGCACGTCAACAACTGCATCCTCAAACACAACTCTGCCTCTCACCACAAGTCGTGGTGGCTCTTCAGGTCGCATGGGTGCTAAGCCTTGCATAGCCTGGGCATTTTTTCAGATCGATAAAGATGACCCAACTCGTGTTATCTGTAACATTTGTCAGCAAAAGCTAAGTAGTGGCCAAAAAATACATAGTTTGAGTACTTCATGCATGAACCGGCACATGGACATGAAGCATAAGTTGCAGTGGGAAGCTCAGTGTGCTACAATGCGGCCTAGCCGGCCGGGCCAATCACCGTCTGCCATATCTTGTGCATCCGCGGCCTCTTCATCCTCTGTGACTGGGGGGACAGCAGTCACACCTGTTTTGGGGCGCAGACCTGCCACCTCTTTACCCGCAACAGCCAGCGTGATTGGCAGGTCATCATTTTCTTTGGAGGTGGTAACACCAGCTGGTGTTGAGCGCTGTCCGACATCGATAGCACCACCTTTGGATCAAGGCAACCTAACATGTCCGCCTGCATCTTCCTCACAGACCGGCAGTTTGCCGGGGACACCCTTATCAACCCCGTCTAAGCACAATAGCCAGCCCTCGGTCCCTCAGATGTGGACAAGTAAAAGACCATTTCCTCCTAGCCATGAGAAAGCTAAGAGGTTGAATTTCACCATCTGCAAGCTCTTGGCTACAGAAATGCTGCCTTTCCGCCTGGTGAACACAGAGGATTTTCGAGACCTTATGTCCGTCGCAGTGCCCCAGTACCAGATGCCCAGTCGGCACTACTTCTCAAAGAAAGGTGTGCCTGCGCTCCACCAGCATGTCGCACACAACATCACCGCTTCTTTGAGAAACTCTGTGTGTGACAGGGTGCATTTCACCACAGACACTTGGACGAGTAGGCATGGACAGGGGCGTTACATGTCGCTGACTGGGCACTGGGTAACTATGGTGACAGCAGGACAAGGGGCTGCTGTCCAAGTCTTGCCGTCCCCACGAGTTGTGCGTCAATCCTCTTTATGTCAAAGTTCCTCCACTGCTTCTGCCTCCTCAACCTCCTCTCGGTCTTCCACCTGCACCCAAAGCCTGTCTGGTCATGCCACAAGCTTTCTAACTGCGCAGAAGGGATCCTGCACACCTCCTTACTATGCTGGCAGTAGGGCTCAACGTCATCAGGCGGTTTTTACATTGAAATGTCTGGGAAATGTGAGTCACACAGCTGAGGAGTTGTGGTCAGCTCTGGAGAACCAATTTCATGAATGGTTGTCTCCACTGGACCTGAAACCAGGGAAGGCCGTGTGCGACAATGCTGCAAACCTGGGTGCGGCCCTTCGCCGGGGCAATGTCACACACGTGCCTTGTATGGCTCACGTGTTGAACCTGGTTGTCCAGCAATTTTTAGCCCACTATCCCAGACTAGATGGCCTTCTGCAGAGGGCACGGTCGCTGTGTGCTCACTTCCGCCGTTCGCATCCCGCAGCTCAGCGACTTACATCTCTACAGAAGTCGTTGGGCCTGCCACTTCACCGGCTAAAATGCGATGTGCCTACCCGGTGGAATTCAACTCTGCACATGTTGCAGCGACTGTGGCAGCACCGACAAGCCCTGGTGCAATACGTTCTGACGTATAGCCTGGGCCAACGAGATTCAGAGGTGGGGCAAATCACGCTGGAGGAGTGGTCTCAGATCAGGGACCTATGCACCCTTCTGCACAGTTTTGAAATGGCGACGAAGATGTTTAGTGCTGACGATGCCATTATCAGCATGACTATTCCGGTGATTTACATGCTGGAGCACATGTTAAACAGAATTCGGAGTCAGGTGGTGGCACAAGAGGAGGTGGAGGAAGTAGAGGAGGAGGAGTTGTATGCGGAAGGGCTAACATCTGCAAGGTCCAGACGGTTGGCAGCACCAAGGCGGCAGGCATGTGAGGGTGGGGGAGATGGTTTTACCAGGGCGCATGGTAGCAGCCAAACTAGTGAGGAAGGTGCAGGAGCCCAGGAAGAAGTGGAGGACGAACTGATGGAAGACTCATCAGATGAGGGAGACCTTGATCACATTTCTGTTGTGCGAGGTTGGGGGGAGAGGACAGAGGAAGGAAGCATGATTGTTACCTCGCCACCAACACAACAGGGACTTGGTGCTCCTGGATGCGCAACACACATGAGTGCCTTCTTGCTGCACTACCTGCAACATGACCCTCGAATTGTGAGAATTAGAAATAATCCTGACTACTGGGTTGCCACACTGTTAGATCCCCGGTACAAAAGTAAATTTGCAGAAATTATTCCTGCCATAGAAAGGGATGCACGCATGCAGGAGTATCAGCAGAGACTGTTGCAGAATCTTACATGTGCTTTTCCACAAAATACCAGTGGTGCACGTAGTGAATCTCACAGTTCCAACTTGCCAACCGTGGGACCGTCAAGTGTTCAGCACTCAAACCGTAACAGAACCACAGTATCTGCTGGTAACATCAATTTTGCGGAATCATTTCACCACTTTTTTAGCCCATCCTTTGCAAGGCTACAGGAGACAAGAAGTCTGACACATAGTCAACGCCTAGAGACGATGGTACAGGAGTATCTCCAAGTAAACATTGAAGCCACGACTGTGTCACTGGACCCTTGCTCTTTTTGGGCTTCCAATCTGGATAAATGGCCGGAGCTAGCCACTTACGCCTTGGAGATCTTGTCATGCCCCGCAGCCAGCGTTCTGTCTGAACGTGTGTTCAGCGCTGCTGGTGGTGTGCTGACAGATAAGCGCACGCGGCTCTCCACTGATAATGTAGACAGACTCACGTTCATAAAGATGAACAAATCATGGATCCGAAACGACTTTTCTACCCCTGTGTCATCCTGGGGAGAGTAAAAGCTTGATGATTGGTTAAAATCACCCTACCAACCGTTTTAAGCTTTCAAATTACTAATCATGTTTATCTGTATCTTGGCTGGAAAATAATTTGGGCTTTGTAGCAGTGTGCAGCACTGATTCTATTAGGCCATCTATAATAAGCTCCACCAGATTTAAAATTACTAATCATGTTTATCTGTATCTTGACTGGAAAATAATTTGGGCTTTGTAGCAGTGTGCAGCACTGATCCTATTAGGCCATCTATACTAAAGCTTCACCAGATTTAAAATTAATAATAATTTTTAGCTGCATCTAGCCCGGAAAATAATTTTGGGGCTCCGAGATGCGCAAGACACATAAGTGCCTTCTTGCTGCACTACCTGCAGCATGACCCTCATATTGTCAGAATTCGAAGTAATCATGACTACTGGGTTGCCACACTCTTAGATCCCCCAAACTTTTCGATCAACCTTTTCATTTTAATAAAGACCAAAAAAATGGTCATTTTTGAAATTATAAGCATTAGCAGGTTGTTAGAAACTGAAATCAAACAGTTTTCAACTCAAAACTTTATTCTAGGTGATGTTACATTTTCACATAGGACCCCTTGTTCGAAAGGAGCTTCTGAACTCTCTCGTCCATTGAATTTGTCAGGTTTTGGATGGTTTCTGCTTCAATTGTTTTGCATGAGGACAGAATACCTTCCCAGAGCTGTTGCTTAGATGTGAACTGCCTCCCGCCATCATAGACACTCCTTTTAATGATGCTCCAAAGGTTCTGAATGGGGTACAGGTCAGGGGAGCATGGGGGTCACACCATAAGTTTGTCCCCTTTTATGCCCATATCAGCCAGAGATGCAGATGTTTTATGTGCAGCATGAGATGGTGCATTATCATGCAGAAAAATGATCTTGCTGTGAAATACACGGTTCTTCTTCTTGAACCATGGCAGGAAGTGCTGTTTGAGAAAATCCACATACATTATGGAGTTCATCTTTAGCGCCTTCAGGGATCCTAAAGGGGCCGACAATCTCTCTCCCCATGATTCCAGCCCAAAACATTACTCCACCTCCTCCTTGTTGGCGCTGTAGCCGTGTTTGTGTGGGGTGTCCATCAACCAGCCATCCTCCACTCCATCCATCTGGACCATCGAGCGCTGCACGGCACTCATCCGTGAACAAAACAGTTTTGAAATCAGTCTTCATGTAATGTTTGGCCCACTGGAGCCGTTTCTGCTTGTGTGAAGTGGATAGAGGAGGTCGACAGGATGGCGTATGCACAGCTGCAAACCTCTGAAGGACCCTGCATCTTGTTGTTCGGGGGACGTTGGAGGCACAAGCAGCTTCAAAAACTTGTCTGCTGCTATGACAAGGCTTTTTTGCCGCTGCTCTTTCAACCTGACGTAATTGCCTGTAGGAAAGAGTCCTCAATTTGCCCTTATCAGCACGCACACGTGTGTACTGTGAATCAGCTACATACTTCTTGATTGCCAAGACACTTCATCCTGATAATCGCACAATGTTGACTGTAGTCATGCCTTGACCTAAACACTCCACAATTTGTTGCTTCTCAGCAGTCGACACATCCTTTTTCTTTCCCATTTTGGCAGAAAATGTAGGCTGCTTAATAATGTGAGACAGCCTTCTTAAGTAGTCTTGCCTTTCATTGGACACACCTGCCAAACTAATTAGCACAGGTGTCTGCAATTGCTTACAGTGATATAAAGAGCCCTGATACACATCACCATCAATGAGTTTAACTGACAAACAAACAAATTCTTCCCTTATCACTCCTAAACACTTTTTGCATAATAATTTGGAACACAGTGTACATGTGCTTTTCCACAAAACACCAGTGGTTCACGTAGTGAATCTTACAGTTCTAACTTGCCAACCGTGGTCTGTATGGAGTTGTTCAATAAAGGGCCCAAAATTAAGATAACATAGATGGGAGAGGTCTCTATGAATAGGAATTCCTAAGTATTTGATACTCTGTGAGGGCCAGGCAAAGGGAAAGTTGGACTGGATGGAATCCTATATGGATTTGGGGAGGGAGACATCGAGGGCCTCAGACTTCGCTGCATTGATTTTAAAATTTGACCATGTAACAAAATGATCTATTTCAGCCATAACAGCATGGATGGATATATGTGATTGAGTGATATATACTAGGACATCATCAGCAAATAGAGAGCACTTGTACTCGGTGCCTCCCACCTCAATCCACCTAATATTGGGGTTATGGCGAATTGATGAGAGCAGGTGCTCCGTCACTAGGATGTATAAGAGAGGGGACAGAGGACATCCCTGCCTTGTCCCATTGGTGATTGTGAAAGGTGATGAAAATGTTCTGATGCACCCCCTGGGCCTTGGGACACCCAGAGCCGGACCCTTTTTGGTGGATGCTGGTGGTTGTAGTCTTCGTGGCGGCGACCCGGTTCCGTGGCTCAGGGTGGTCAAACCAGTGGCGGAACTATTTATGTGGTTTTGATGTTTAAATGTCCGACTACGCCACCCGTGGATTGCGGTCAGAGTGAACCGCCGCTGCAGGGCAGACCGCTGAGGCTGGTGTTGTGGGTGCAGCAGAGCGTAGCATAACTCCCCACGGGAGGAGTATAGCCTCAGGGCAGTGTATGCGGAGGATGGGGGTGATGGTGCAGGGCAGCAGCAGTAACGACACAGAGTCAGTGATGCAGTCCAGGGCCTTTACTCACAGTTCTTATTATCCAGACCACGTCTGCAGGTAACGGCTGCCCACGTCGTACTGTGCTCACCAGGTGAGGGGCTCAGACAACTCCCAGATAACTTTGGAGCGCTTCACAGGACCCCCTTTGTGTGTCCTTTTTCTGGCCTTTCTTACCAACCCTTCTGTCCGGCTGCCTCGGGCCTCCTCTTGGTAAACTTGGCGCCAGTTTCCCTGACCCTATGTGGTGCCTTCCTAGCGGGTGTAGCGAGTGGCTGCACCACATAAAGTGTCACAGCCTCCGGTTTCTAGCTGAGGGTCGTTTCCTGCCTCCACTAGTTTCGGGGACCGGTCTCCCCCTTTGGCCTGACCCCTCCACGCAGGTGGATTCGGGCGTGCGGTGGCGACTCGCCCGTCCGCACCCCTGGGATCCCTTCATTCCTCGTTCCTGGAGCCTTCTCCGCTCCTCTTCCTTCCTTCTCCCTCTTCCAGGCCTGGGCCTCTGTTACTAGGCCCGCCTCTGGAGCAGAGCTCATGCAGAGCCCCTGCTCCCTGCCACTTCTGCTCAGACTTCTCTGCACTGAACTAAGATGGTGCACACCTTTTATACTCCCTTCTCAATGCACCCAGGAACTGCTTCCTCCCTGCTCCTGCACTACAGGGTTCCCCTTCCTCAGTATTCCCTCCCCCCACTACAGCCAGGGACAGGGACTGTCGTGCCCATCTCAGAGGCATATTGGTCGCCCTGCCCCACGGCAATGTGGTGTAATGCATGCAGGTGTCGGGTCCTGATCCACACTCCATCCTTACCTGAGAGTGAGATATCACACCTCTGGGTGAGGTGCAATACCTCTGTAGCAACCGAGCCCTCAGGGTGCTACAGTTCCATTCATCTTCAGCCTAGGTGACGTATTGTGATACAGGGCCGTGATTTTGGCTATAAAAGGGTCCCCTAGACCCCTACCCCAAGCTTTTTAAGAGAATCATATATGGCGTGCCAGGAGACTGTATGGAATGCTTTCTCAGCATCCAACGAGAGTATCTAATTACAAATTTTTAACTGCATCTAGCCCAGGAAATACTTTGTGCCTAGTAGCAGTGTCTGCTAGTCAGCGGATTATCCCGGATGTTAAGCAAGCTACACCACCTGTAGTTTAGACACTTAATTTTTTCAAAGGAAATGCTTCGGGACCATGGGATACTCAGTGAAGAGCATCAGGAGGCACCCCAAGGCATAGGGGCTGGGACTGGCAGTAGGATGCCTTGCGGTGGACAGCCGAGCTCGATCCTTATAAAAGCTTTTTAACTGCAGCAGCTTTAGTGGACGCTACTGGAGCTGGAATTACGCGGCTGCTGGCATGAGACTTGCCCTCCAATAGATCCTTGTAAATGGATTTAAAGTGTATTCATTCAAATTAGAGAGACAATTTAAATTAAAAAGCTTAGAGCTGCCTCCACCACAGGGGGGCTCGCTCGACCCACCAGCGAACAGGCACCAGTATTGGGAGAGGGGGGCTGGCCATCAGGGTTCACCGCGGCTCTGGCACAAACCCGGCGACACGGAGGTGGCACGGGCAGGAGCGGACTGGCCGTGTCGGCTTCTCACTTTTTGGATTTTAGAAGGGCATGACATGCCTATATCTGTGTCTCCCCCTCCTTTTACTCCTCCACCTCTTTTATTTTCGCATGACTATATGTACTTGTCACTTTTCCATGTGTTAGTTATGTCTTCTGAGCAGTTTGTCAGCTTTTGGACACCTTTGAAGGTGTTTTCTATGTGTTTCTATGTGTTTTTGTTTGCCTGCCATTGCTTTTAACGGTGTTCGAAGGTGTTCGACGAACAGTTCGACGAACAGTTCGGCGAACACACGGGTGTTCGACGAACCGAACCGAACTCGAACACTACGGGGGTGGCTCAACACTACTCCTGACTTATAGAGTCTGATAGGAAGAACATATTAAATGCATAGCATATATATATATATGTATATGTGTATAATATATATTTACAGTACAGACTAAAAGTTTGGACACACCTTCTCATTTAAAGATTTTTCTGTATTTTCATGACTATGAAAATTGTACATTCACACTGAAGGCATCAAAACTATGAATTAACACATGTGGAATTATATACTTAACAAAAAAGTGTGAAACAACTGAAAATATGTCTTATATTCTAGGTTCTTCAAAGCACACACCTTTTGCTTTGATGACTGCTTTCCACACTGTGGGCCGTGGTGTACCCGGTGCCGGGCCGGTCGATGCTGGGGGATGTCACAGTGGCGGTTACCCGGTCTGTGACCGAGGGCGGTCAATAAAAGGAGTTATGTATAGGGGATTTATAGAGTTTTTATAGCGTTCGTGACGCCATCTGTGGAATGCGGCTAAAGGGAGCCGCCGCTGCAGAGCAGACCTCTGAAGCTGATGTTACTGCAGCAGGGATGGTGTGGCTCTCCACAGGAAGAGCTAGCTCCAGGGCAGTGTAGATGATGTTGCAGGTTGTGCTGGGCGTTGTAGTGCAGGGGTTGATGGCGCAGCAAGAAACACAGAGACAAGGAAGTGCAGTCCTAGGGTCTTTACTGGTGCTGATTAGACAAGCCGGGACTAGAGTACTGGCTAGAAGGGGAAGTCCGGGCAGGCTGGAAGCAAGTGAAGAATAATCCTTGCCAGGTGAAGTTGGAGGCCTTCCCTTTCCACTAAACTCTTTGGCCCATGCTACTTGTAGCTGTGCGGTGGCCCTCGTCCCTGAGTGTAACGTTTCTGTGCTCACCCCTATGGCAGGCAGCTCAGGCCTTGCTGGCGCGTCACTCCCACGTGGCGGTGCTGGACCCTGCGGTGCTGCTGAGCCTCCGGGCGTCTGATGGGGCCAGGAGACCTGCCGTCTCCTGCCCTCCGGTTTCTACTGCTGGGCCTTTCGGTGCCCCACAGTCTCGGACTCCGGTGTCCGGTTCTTCGGTGTTTGCTCCTTCTGGGGTGACCTGCCGCGCAGCTCCAGTCCCCAATTCCTCTCTCCTCGACATCCTCGCTTCAACTCCTCACACTAAGACTAACTAACCCCGCCCCCAGATCCCAGTTGTCAAGGGGAGGGACTCCCCTTGCTGGTCTGGAGCCAGGAAAGTGTTGCGTGCTTAGTAAAACCTGATTAGGTTCCAGGCATGGCATTACCTCTTTTGAGGGAGGCAATGCAACTGTGGCAACCGGACCCCTGGGGTGCCACATTCCCCCCTAGTTAACTTCAGTACTCCCGGACTGAGGATACTTTTCAAAATTAACAAATAACAATTCACATGAGAAGATTATGACTGGTTATCAAAACATTACAAAACACTGTTAATAACATTCTTCAACAGGTTACAGTACATTCTGTAACCGGGTGTCCATTCTTCTTTAGTAAGGTGCAGTTTTGAGCAACATGAGGGACCCGTCCGAAAACCCTCAACGTAGGCCCTGGGCGTGGCTGCAGGGCATAGATGATCCAGGTGTTGGACCACGTCTTCAGCCACGCCAAACGGGTCTTTGTTCTGAGGTCATTTGTTGTAACCATAAAACCAATAGGGGGCACTCCAATAAGTGCAACTATTTACAATGGAAAGTTGTTTGGTTACTCACCGTCCATAACCTACAAGTCTTTATACCCTTACCGGGTAACTAAATGCACACATGACCAACTTTTGCAATTCACTTTGAAAATACAACTTTTCTGCTTTACCCTTACGGGTAACTATATACAGCATACATTTTAGTTCTCTTATACTTTAATTCTTTACATTTTAGTTTTTTCCAATGGGCAGGGAGCGGACCTTTTGTACTCCTGGTCGATCTATGTAGTACATTGGTAGTCACTGCTCTACTCTGGTCCCTAGTGTCTACCCCTGGTGTGGTGGGTTCAGTGAGAACTACACTACAGGTAGTCTGAAGTAACACTGGTAGGCTGGGTAATTTCCTACGAATTCTTTGTCTGACCATGGGTACGACAGGTTCACTGCTAGCAGAGGGTCGATTCTCCTGGTCTGCTGATGATGAAACCTCTGTCTCTGGGGCCGACTGGTCTTTCAGCTGTTCTGGGACTTCTGCAGCTTCCGGTGAGGCCGCTTGGAGAAAGGTAAGGACCGGTACTACAATTGCATTGTTCACCTGCGTCCAAGACCGGGGAAATTCTCCGAGTACTGTTTGGACCACTTCCTCCACTCCTGTGAGCTGAGAGTTGTCTTGATCTTCTTCTGTGTGTTTCAACTGTTCAGGACATATCTTCAAGTGATCTCTTGAGACTGCCGCTGAAGTTTCCCCTCCATCTTTGCTGATGAGGCACACTTTGGTGTTATCGTAATTCGAGGGTAGGATGGTGTATGGCTCTACCTCCCACTGGTCATCTAATTTATGGACTCGTCTTTTCCTCTTAAGTACCTATTGTCCAGGTGATAAGGGAACGGCAGGTGCATGCTGATTATAAGTCTTCTCTTGCTTCTGTCTTGCCTGGGACAAACTTCTTTCAACACACTCTTGCACTTTGCGGTATTGTTGCTGACGCTCGGTATCCCAATCCGCATCTGGTGATGTTGTCTCTGGTGTTAGAACTCCTATGTCCAAGTCAATGGGTAGCTTACCAGGTCTTGCTCTCATCATGTAAGCGGGTGTACAGTTGGTGGAGTTCACCGGGATGTGGTTATACAGGTCCACCAAATCTGGTAACTTCTCTGGCCACAGGCTGCGTTCTTCAAGGGGCAATGTCTTCAACTGGTCTATCACCACCTGGTTCATCTTTTCACACAACCCGTTGGTCTGGGGATGATATGGAGTCATCCTGATTTTCTTGCAGCCGTACAAGTTACAGAATTCCCGGAACACCTCTGCTTCAAAGGCTGGACCTTGGTCGGTAAGCACCCGTTCAGGGTAACCATGCGGGCGACAAAAGTGCTGTTGGAACGCTTTGGCTGCCGTCTGAGCCGTCCGGTCTTTTACTGGCACTACTACCAGGAACCGGGAGTAGTGGTCTACTATGGTTAGAGTGTAGACATAGCCTGACCTGCTTGGGGCTAGCTTCACATGGTCCAAGGCTACCAGTTCTAGTGGCTGTTTGGTGATGATGGGCTGCAGGGGAGCCCTCTGGCTGTCACGGTCTTTTCATCTCAGGTTGCAGGGACCACATTCTCGACACCATCTCTCGATTGCTTTCCTCATGCCAGCCCAGTAGAATCGCTCACGTAGCAGGACTTCCAACTTCTTCCACCCGAAGTGTCCTGCTCCATCGTGGTACGCTTCTAAGACCATTGACGCATCCTGCCTCGGGACTACCACCTGCCAGACCAGTTCATGTGTCCGGGAGTTGATGCTTCTTCGACACAGCTTTCCTTCGTAGATGAACAGTTTGCCCTTCTCCTTCCACAACTGTTGGGTCTCCTGTGAAGCATCTGGATCAGGGTGCGAGTCAGCTTACGTCAGCAACTCCTTGACTAGGCGGACAGCCGGGTCACTATCCTGCGTCTCTGCCCATCCATGGTGGGGCAATGGGTTGAACGTGGCCTCTCTGTTGGCGGAGCGCTTGTACCTCACACAGTGGGAGCACTGGGTCACCCCATGACGATGGAAAGCAGGGATCTCTATCTCCTCCAGCTCTTCCGGGTCTTCTCCCCCATCTGGCAAGTTGGGCATTCTGGACAGCGTATCAGCATTTGCATTTTTATGCCCCGCCCGATACTTGATGGTAAACTCATAGTTAGACAGTCGGGCCATCCATCGTTGCTTTAGGGCACCAAGCTTCGCAGTCTCCAGGTGCGTCAGAGGGTTATTATCTGTGAAGACTGTAAATTTGGAGGAGGCGAGATACTGCTTGAAGCGCTCCGTTACAGCCCAGACTATGGTGAGAAACTCCAACTTGAAGGAACTGTAGGTGTCGGGGTTCCTTTCCATAGGACGAGCTTCCTGCTGGCGTAGGCAATTACTCTCTCTCGGCCTTGCTGCACCTGGGACAGCACCGCTCCCAATCCCACGTTGCTGGCATCTGTATGGAGTATAAAGGGTTGGCCAGAGTCGGGGTAGGCCAGGACTTCGTCTCCGGTTAGAGCCATCTTCAGTCGGGTGAAGGATTCGTCTTCTGGTTTACCCCATTTGAACAGAGGTTTTGGGTTCTTGGCCTTCTTGGACTGGCCTACCAGGAGGTCCTGCATGGGTGCTGCTATCTTGGTGAAACCCTTGATAAATCTTCTGTAGTAGCCTACCAGCCCGAGGAACTGCTGCACTTCCTTGATAGTGGAGGGTCTTGGCCAGTCCTTGATCACGGTGACTTTCAGGGTCTGGCGCTACACCTTCGGCGCTTACCACATGACCTAGGTACTGCACCTTGGGCTTCAACAGGTGGCATTTGGACGGATTTACCTTCAGGTCAAAACTGGATAGGGCTTCGAACACCTCGTCCAGGTGCTCCAGGTGGTCTTCATATGTCTTTGAGTAGACAATTACGTCGTCCAGGTACAGCAGGACAGTTTCGAAGTTCTTATGTCCTAGGCAGCACTCCATTAACTGCTGGAAGGTTCCTGGGGTGTTGCAGAGCCCGAATGGCATGCAGTTGAACTCGCTGAGGCCCATAGGTGTTGTAAACGGGGTCTTTTCTTTGTCTGCCTCTGCCACAAGAACCTGCCAATACCCACTGGTGAGATCCAAAGTGGAGAAATAATTAGCAGATCTTAATGCAGCTAGTGACTCCTCAATCCTGGGTAATGGGTAGGCATCCTTATGTGTAATGCGGTTAATCTGCCTGTAGTCAACACACATCTTCATTGTACCATCCTTCTTTCTCACAAGAACTAATGGAGCTGCCCAGGGGCTACAACTATCTCTGATCACCCCAGTCTCCTTCATCTCCCTTAACATCCCTTTGGCACATTGATAGTGAGCTGGGGGTACAGGCCGGTACCTCTCTTTAATGGGCGGATGATCTCCTGTGGGGATATGATGTTGGACCCCTTTTACCTGCCCAAAGTCTAATGGGTGTTTACTGAAGACCCGCTCATACTCTTGGACCAACCGGTATACTCCATGCTTTTGGTGCAAAGGGGTGGAGTCAGTGCCCACTTGTAGCTTCTGACATCAATCCTACATCTGCCCCTTGGAGCCATTATCCTCCGCCTGTTTGGATGGAGGCAAGGGTTCCACTGTCTTTATTGAGTTGTTACTGACAGTGAATAACTTAGCAAGGGTAGCATACCGGGGTAAATGGACCTCTTTCTCCCCACAATTCAGGATGCGGATCAGCACTCTCCCCTTGCGGACATCGACTACCCCCTGACTGTCAAGATGGTGGGTCTACTGTCAGAGTATACCGGTTCTACCAGGGCCTGATAATCTTGACCCCTGAGACCAATTGCTGCCCGACACCATATCAACATTTCGCTCCTAGGCGGCATTGCAATGGGGAATGGATCACTCATCCTGAAACTGCCAATTTCCCCTCCAGACAGCTCTACCTGTTATCTTTTCATCAGGGCTCTGATTTCCTTCTGCAGAACTCGCTGCTGACTGGAACTGGCAGTCTCTGCGACCTGTTGCAACAAAACAATAATTTCTCCAAGACAATTTTCTATCACATTAGTGCCTAAGGTTATCATGGGATGACTTTCTCGGCGATCAATATCAACAATTATCATTCCTTGTGATGGCAATTCTACTTTGCCAACTTTTATGGTCACCTCTTTATACCCCACCTGAGGCAAGGGCTGACCATTGCTGGCATAGATACTAAGATGTTCATCTGGACGGCGGGTAATGTCTGAATCAGTCCAGTATTGCTTATAAAGGATATATGGCATCGTGGTCACCTGGGACCCAGTGTCCAGCAGTGCGTTCATTTGGATGCCATCAAGCACGACAGGTAGGATCGGTCGTCCTCCCACGTACTTGTCTCGCCAGCTTTGTGAGCCCGGTCGTCTTACTCCTGGGGGTTGGCCCTCTGCCCCAGGTGTTGCCCGTTTAAATTGCAGAATCTTGCATAGTGTCCCGCCTTTTGACAGTGGCGGCAGATGGGTTGTCCGTCCTGGTCGTAGCGATAGCTGTTCCTCCCTCTGATCGGTGGAATTCTTTTCTGTCGTCGCCACGGGACGTCATCTGGACTGGAAGCCAGCTGGATCTTTTCCTTGGGGGACACTTGAATGGCCTGCACGGTTTTGGTTAACGCAGCCACACTTTTGGTCAGCTCCTGGACCTGGAGGCGCAGGTCGGCAGACGGGTCATTATCCAGAGGCTGCGCGTCAGCCTCCACAGGTTCTGGGGAAAAGGATGCCACCTCCTGGTGGTATGTATCAGTGTCCTGATTTTCCTGACCTTCACCATTTAATCCCTGTACAGGAATCTAGATTTACAGAGGGAACCGTGGGCTGTGGCAAGAAAGTCAGCTACTGCCTGGGGGAGCAAGCTGGCTACAAGAAGGGTCATCACTAGTGATGAGCGAGCATGCTCGCTACTGCTTGGTGCTCTCCAGAGCATATCACTGCTCGAGATGCTCGGCGCTCGCCGAGTATTTCCGGGGTTGCTCGGCTGGAGCTCGGGTCCCCTCCCTGCATGTTTGGCGTTCTTTACAGCGCAATCAACATGCAGGGATTGCCTGCCACTCACTGTAATGCCGTAGCCATGTTGGTTGTGGCATTACAGTGATTGGCTGGCCGCACAGTGTCATCAGGTCTATATCAGACCTGGTGCCGCCATGCTCGTCACAGTCACTCTGGATGAGACAGTGTAGGGAGAGGTGCTGCTGAGCTAGGGAGAGATTTGCTTGTTTCTAGTTAGTGTAGGTGTACCAAACTATATTAGAGACACATATCCATCTCAACAAACAGTCCTGAGGACTAATCCATCTACAGAAGTATCAGGCAGGAAGTGTATATAGGCAGGCAGTGTATATAGGCAGGCAGGGTATATAGCAGACTGGAGTGCACATAGCACAAGTGGCTCCATTCCAGTTTTGTCTGCTGCTGCTGTTAGATATTTCTAGAAATAGACCCAGGTCTCAGGGGCCAGGAATAATTTTTTTTGGATCTTAATCCTCATTAAAAAGCAATCCAGAAAACACAATTTTTCTGCGCCATTTGCTTGTTGGACAGGTCCTTTCCATATTACAGCGCTAAAAATCCAGCTATTTAAAACTGTGGTTTGTCCGTCACATGGATCACATATAATTGCACTAAAAATACTGCCATTTATGGCCTCCATTAAAAATTTGTTTCAGTGTGTCAGTTAAGCAATTGACACCAGTTTGCTGTTCAAAATAGTTACCTACAGGCCAGGTATTTAAAACTGTGGTTTGTCCGTCACACGGATCACATATAAGTTCACTCCAAATTCAGTCATTTGTAGTGAGCATGGAAGATATTGTCCTCCATTTAAAATGGGCAAGGCACGTGGCAAGGGATGGGGAACTGGACGTGATGGTGCATGCAGAGGCCGAGGCAGTGGCCAAGGAGAAATTGTGCTACAACAAACACCCACATCTTCTCGCTCGACCTTTCTGTCCCAATTAATAGGGGACCGCAGAACACCACTATTGAACACATAAGTGTGAAAAGGTTATTGGTTGGATAGCAGATAATGGTTCCAGTTACTTAGCCACCACCACCACCTTGTCTTCCACACAGTCAAGTCTCAGTAGCTGTGAGTCTGGACCGCATATTCCTCACCCTGAACCTCCTTCCTCCCACCATGCCGAGTGCCCAGAGACAACACTTGGACACTCGGAAGAGCTGTTCACTTTTCCATTTATAGATTCAGGCCTCTTGCCCGGTCCACTTAAAGCGGGGCAAGAGGATATCGCATGTAGCGATGCCCAAATGTTTGAGCAGCCACGGTCACATGAAGGCAATGGTGGGAAAGTGTCACAAGAGGTGGATGATGATGAGACACAATTGCCAGAAAGTCAGGAGGAGTACCAGAGTGCGGAAGTGGAAGATGAGGTGGTGGATGACATAGTAACTGACCCAACCTGGCAGGAGGACGTGCAGAGTGAGGAGAGCACCACACAGGGGGAGGGAGGCAGAGCACCCCAACAAGCAGGAAGAAGCAGTGTGGTGGCCATAGAAAAAAGGCAGGCAACCGTTCCCCGTAACACCAAACATCAACATGAAGGAAATTGCCAGTACACCTGTTAGGTCTTCCCGAGTCTGGTAATTTTTTAAAGCCGATAACCTCAAAAAGGCTATTTGCACCACCTGCCATGCTAGAATCAGCAGGGGTGGCAAAACGACCAGCCTGACCACCACCACCAGGGTCCAGGAACAGTGTCTGCGGGTGGCACCACTGCTTCTTCCGCTTTTGTGCATGCAAGCCAATCCCCTGTCCATGGTGCATGCGAAGATGCCTCCTGCCCTGCACCTGTCATTGCACACTCTCAAGTAGCAGCATCAGGAAGCGCGTCCACGTCCTTGTCCCAGCGCAGCGTTCAGTTGTCCATACCCCAGTCCTTGGAACGCAAGCGCAAATACGCAGCCAATCCCCTACATTTCACGACTGCTTGCGCTAGAAATGTTGCCTTTTAGGCTCATGGAAACGGAAGCATTCCGCAACCTGATGGCAGCAGCCATTCCTCGGTACTCGCTCCCCAGCCGCCACTATTTCTCCCACTTGACCAAGTGCTTGTGGTTAGGCGGTCCTTCCCAGTAAGTGCACTGGGGAGGGCACGGGTAATGTTGTGGGACCCATGCTTGTGGAAGGCGGAGACGATACCTGGAGAAATAGTGGCGGCTGTGGACCGAGTATGGACACCTGGCAGCTGCCGGCATGAGGTTGTGAAAAGCTTCCGCCTTCACGAGCCTAAAAAGCCACATTTCAAGTGCAAGCAGCTGCCCAGAAATCTGGCAGTTTAGTATTGCGGCCTGTGGGTGGGTGGCTGGCTCCATACTTGCGCTTGCATTCCAAGTAACAGAAAACTAAGCAGATGGTGGCCTCTATCATCATCATGGCCTCACCTCGGCACTATGATCTCTCCTGAAGGAGAAGCCAGGGACCACCGGAGGAGTCTCTGGTTCTCTGGTGGGCCCGTCCAACCCTGCCGAGAAGCAGCCCTGGCTAGAAAAGTGTGTGGGAAGGTTCCCGGACACTCTATAGCTGCTTTTTTAATGTGGATTGGACGTGCTTATGCATGTTATTTCTCAAACCGCATTGCAGATCAGGCCATTGCCCAACTCTGTAGTCATGAAATTAAAGGCTCAAAGAAAGATGTTTGTGTGTCGAAGCACCACCGACAAGTGCGAGCTGATATTGGACAGGCTGCCATTGCTTCTGCAACAAGCTGCATTAGAGGACTTCCTGGGAGAAATTACATCCAGAGTAGATACGGTTTCCCTCTATGTAAGTCCTTTCACCAAGCTAAAGAATATGGCTTTGGTGAAATACAACTCTCAGCAAAAAAAGCTGTGGACTGGCTCCATACCATCCCTGGCCATATTCACCTGTCCACGTGTTTGTGGTTAGGCAGTCCTTCCCAGTAAGTGCACTGGGGAGGGCACTGGTAATGTTGTGGAACTCGTGATTGTGGAAGGCGGAGACAATACCTGGAGAAACAGTGGCGGCTGGGGACCGAGTATGGACACCCGGCCACCGCTGGCATGAGGTTGTGAAAAGCTTCCGCCTCCACAAGCCTAAAAGGCCACATTTCAAGTGAAAGCAGATTAGAGAACTTCCTGGGAGAAATGACAGCTGGAGTAGATATGGTTTCCCAAGTCCTTTCACCAAGCTAAAGAATATGGCTGTGGTGAAATACAACTCTCAGCAAAAAAAGCTGTGGACTGGCTCCGTACCATTCCTGACCACATTCACTTGACCACATGTTTGTGGGTAGGCTGTCCTTCCCAGTAAGTTCACTGGGGAAGGCACGGGTAATGTTGAAGGACCCGTGCTTGTGGAAGGCGGAGATAACACCGGGACAAATAGTGGCAGCTGGGGACCGAGTATGGATACCCGGTCGCCGCCGCCATAAGGTTGTGGACAGCTTCCGCCTCCACGAGCCTAAAAGGCAACATTTCAAGTGCAAGCAGCTGTCAAAAATTTGGTAGTATAGTATTGTGGTCTGTGGGTGGGTGGGTGTCTGGCTACATACTTGCGCTTGCATTCTAAGGAATGGGGTAAGGACAACTGAACGCTGCACTGGGACAAGGACGTGGATGGTGATTGTTGCAAGTCTGCAACGACAGGTGCATGGCGGGAGGCATCTTCGCATGCGCCAAGGATCACTTATATTGGGCACACTTTTAGGCAGTGACCTGGAGTCAGAGATGCTTCCAGGGGTCTTCCCCATGCTGTTCCCATGTCTTTTCAGCACTGTATGCATGTGTCCGATGATGCGTCACACACCACATGGCCAGATAAGGTTGTAAAATGTTAAAATGACATTTCCAAGTGAATGCATTTGTTTTGGTTGAAAGCAATGCAAAAGTGAAAAAAATGCATCAAAAACGCTACGTGTGAATATAGCCCAAGGTGTGGAGGAGTATTTTTGGTTTTGGTTATTTATTTTGCCTTATATACAAGTCATTACCCTGGAAAGGATGTTCCTTAACATATTTCCCAGGAAAATCCATTTTGGATTCGTTTTTGTACGTTTTATTGTGAGTTCGTAAAAGTGGCGTAATACCTCTGACAACGTTGTTGACAGCAGTGACCTGGGAGTCAGAAATTCTTCCAGGGGTCTTCCCCATACTATTCCCATGTCATTTAAGCACTGTTCCTATCGATTTGGGCAATTTTTAGGTCCTCTGCAGACCGCCGGGGGGAGCCGCCTGAAAAATGCTCGCGTTTCCCATAGACTTACATTGGGCTCGTTGCTCTGGTCAAGCACCCGAGTATTCCAATGTGCTCGACCCGTGCATCGACCACCCGAGCATTTTAGTGCTGGCTCTCAGGAAGGAGAGATCAAAACCAGACAAAAATGGACCCCAATGATTAAGCAGCACAAAAAGTCCCAGGAAAAAAAACAGGACTGTTGCTGTCCAGCGTTGCCAGAAAAGATGCGCCGCTGCCCAGTGGCCAAAACCGAAACACAGAAGATACAAATCAGCCCAAATGTTACAGTATCCCCCTCTTATGAGAGGCCTCTATACACTTAGGAGCAGGCTTACCAGGGAAAGACTGATGGGACTTTCTAATAAATTGGTCAGCATTAATGCTATTAGCTGAAACCCATGATCTTTCCTCTGGTCCATAGCCCTTCCAATCAACCATTTATTGTAAGGACCCCCTCATTTTCTAGGAATCAAGGATTTTTTCCACTTCATACTCAAGGCTTCTTCCAGCCAACACTGGTGGGGGGAGGGGTTTGATTAACAGAGTGCACAGGCAAACGATATGTTTTTAGCAAGGATTTGTGAAACACTTTGGGAATCCGGAATGAGGAGGAAAGTTTCAAATAGAAGGCTACTGGATTGACCACCTCGCTTATCTTATAAAGGGCAGTGAACTTGGTTCAAAACTTAGCGGAGGGGAATTTGAGTTTGATATTAATAGTAGATAACCACACCTTGTCCCCAATAAGAAGGCTCGGCCTTCTATACTCTTCTTATTAGCTGAAGAGGTCTGTCTACCCTATGGTCTTCTCAGGTTTTCTCTGACTTTAGTCCCGATAAGCTGCAACTTATCTATGGATTTACCAGCCTTTGAAATATCAACTTCAATCGTCTCAAAGGAACCAAAATGTGGATTATACCCAAGATTACAGAAGAATGGAAATTTCTTAATGGATTATTGATATTATTAATGGCAAACTCAGCTAAAGGAAAGTGTTCCACCCAGTAAGATTGATGGCCAGAGACATAACACTGAAAATATTATTTTGAGTGTTTGGTTGGCACGTTCAGTCTGACCATTTGATCCCTGGGTGATAAACTGATGAAAAAGATAATTCAATATTAATCTTACTACAGAATACAAACTCAGTTCCTCCGTCGGAAACAATATTTTCCGACATCCCATGTAAACGCTCAATGTGTTTAATAAACAACTTAAGGTTTGAGAATTAGGCAACCCAGACAAAGGAACAAAATGACACTGTTTGCTAAATCTGTCCACCACTACCCAAATTACAGGCTTCCCTTCTGAGGGTGAGAGATCAGTAATTGAAATCCATGCAAAGGTGGGTCCAAGGACTTTTTGGAGTGTGCAAGGACTGAAGAAGTCCAGCGAGATGTGTTCGGTGTGTTCTCGTACTGGCAGAAATTTTGCAAGCATTAACATATTCCCTATGATCCTGAACAATAGTTAGCCACTAAAAAATCCAGGTTATTAGTCAGATCATATTGCTAATCCCAGGGTTCCCTGCGAGGATAGACTCATGAGATTCCTGGAGTACTCGGAGACAAAACTAGGGCGGAACAAATAAGTTTTAGGAATGAGTATTGTGATGAGCCAACTCTAGATTTTTACTCATCTCTTCAGTGAGTTATAGAGAAATTGAGGACACAACCATGCCCTCAGCTAGAATGGGGACTTGTTCTGAGTCCTTAGTTTAGGATGGGCAAAAACTTAGGAAGCGAGCATTGGCTTTCAGGTTTTCTGTACCAGGACTAAATGTCACTACAAAATGAAACATAGAGAAGAATAAAGCCTATCTAGCTTGACTAGGATTTAGTCTTTTGGGTGATTCAAGATACGTCATATTTTTGTGGTCCGTGATAGTGATTTTATGTTTGGAATCTTCGAGGAAGTGGCACCATTCCTCGAAGGCCCTCTTGATTGCAAAAAATTCCCTAATGCTGATATCATAATTTTTTTCTGCAGAAGAAAATTTGCATGAAAAAAAGGCACATCGGCAAAGTTGAATAAGAGACTATGTACCATGTGACAACACTGTTCCCACTCGGATATCAAAGGCATCAACCTCCACTACAAAAAAAATCAGATGGGTCAGATGAGGAACGCTCATTTAACTCAGTGAAGTCACATATGGCAACAGGCTTCCAGTTAGTTACATCTGCATCCTTCTTAGTCAGTAAGTGGTTTGGCAATCTTGGAAAATACTTTAATAAATTTACGGAAGTAGTTAGAAAACCTAAGGAAAAACTGAAAGGCCTTCAGAGACTAGGGTTGTACCTACTGCTTAACAGCTTAGACTTTAAAGGGGCCCATTTGGAAACCTTTAGTGGCTTGATATACCCCAGGAAATTTGCTTCTTGAACCATAAACACACATTTTTCAAGTTTACCAAATAAAAAATTGTCTCTGATAATGTGTGATTGTAGCGCTAGCCTCTCTGTCTCCTGCCTCTTTTCCCCGGGAGAGACGCCGACCCCTTCATCGTCGTGGCCCGCAGCCAGAGTGTTCCGCTTCTCCGTCCTCGTCGTATGCTGACGCTGCCCGTGGTATGCGCACAGCCCACAGATCCCCAGGTACTGTGCTTAGGGTGCACGCTCCCCACCTCATAAAGGGGCTGCGTGCACCATTCCAAAGTGTCCCCAGCCAATAGCCAGAGGACACTGACTATTTAAGGCACCTCCTCCAACATGGAGGTGCCTGTACAATGTTGTTAGTTTGTTTGTTAACACTCTTGTTAGTTCTCAGGTCCCAGTGCATGTATCTCCATTTACTTGCCTGCAACCGTGCCCCTCTGCTTGTCTACCAGCCGTGCCAACCTGCCTGTCCCTCAGCCATGCCAGCCTGCGCCTGCCTCTTGTCCTGGGTTGGACTAGACTGGCGGGGTGAGCCCCAGAGAGAGAAAGTAGGAAAAAAAAAGTTTAGGGGCATGGGCCCTTTAAAAGCGCGGGAGGCAGGGGCGCGCACACGCAGACCTCACCCGCCACAAACACCATGCCTGGCGTCACTACCAGGAAAGTACAGGGGCCTGGGGGTGGGAGACGACGGTCCGTTCTGGGGCCGTCGTCCCCCACTGGCACCAGGGTCCCCCTTCTCCTTGTTCTTAGGAGCGCCAGTGTCTTCAGCATCAGCGTCATCTGACTCTGACATCACTACCATGCACCCCCTGTCTTGAGCAATGGAGAGTTGAAGATGCGCTGAGTATGCCGGACCTGCGGGGAACGGGAGAGGTGAGTATTTGATTATTTTTTTTTTATGTATACATAATTATATGGAGCAGCCAGTATACACTATGGAGCAATATATTGGACCATTATACAGTATGAAGCATTACATGGGGCCATTATTCTGTATGGAGCAATATATGGGGCCCATTATATGGTCTATGGAGCAATATATGGGGCCATTATACTGTATGGAGCAATATATTGGTCCATTAAAATGCATGAAGCATTATATGGGGCCCATTATATACTGTATGGAGCAATATATTCCGCCCATTATATACTGTATGGAGCAATATATGGGGGTCATTATTACTGCTGTAATTTAATTTAATTTTGAGGATACTGTCTTCAATAGGAGGCAACAAAAGGGGGTCCTGCTACTTTGGAGGGCGGCACTATGTCGCTTTTTTTTCTTCATCTGACGTAGTGTAGAAGTCAGGAAAAAAGTGGGGAATGTGCTCTAGAAGTGATCAGTTATAGACAACTGTGTCCTATTTTCTGCAGAGACGAGTCCTGGCTGGAAGAAGTGACAGCAGTCTGTGCCAGATGAAGAAAAGCGAAGATGAAGGACTTAAACTACAGACGTCACTGGTGAGTCAGTGTGTTACCTGTACACTGACACTATACACTATATAATCATAGAGGAACACCAACGATCAAAAACCCAAAAGAGATTTTTCTAAATATAAAAATACACTTTTATTACATCAATGTAAATTAGAATACAGACAATTGACACAGGTGGTGCAAAACACATACACTATAAAAAATTCATCCAGGTACGAGACAACCGGAGTCCATTCTGTGAAATCCACATACAGCTCTATAGCTGTATGCACTAACAATGAGTGACCCACAGGTGGACACTGAGGTCAGATTAGTATAGATCTTAGAATTTTAGGTATCTAAGGTACAACAATTGACATTAGTGGCAAGTGAATATTAGTAGTCACTAAATAATAGTGCATTCAATTGTCAACCTTTGATATATAAATAATATCATACCTAGACACAAGACCACAGGATGTGTGAGCTGACAGAGGAGCCACGTGTCCACCCCTGACACTATACACTGTATACTATGTACAGAGCTTCTGTGTATAATGTCACTGGTGGTCACTGTATTACCTGTACACTATATGCAGAGCTCCTGTGTATAATGGCACTTGTGATCACTGTATTACCTGTACACTATATACAATGCTCGTGTGTACAATATCACTGGTGATTAGTGTATTACCTATACAGTATACACTATATTCAGAGCTCCTGTGTATAATGTCACTGGTGAGTCACTGTATTACCTGTACACTGACACTATATACTGTATGCTATGTACAGAGTTCCTGTGTATAATGTCACTGGTGATCACTGCATTACCTGTAGACTGAAACTATATAATGTCCTGTATATAATGTCACAAGTGGTAATATTAGTGTTATTAGTATTGTGTTTTTTATTAACAATCAGTATTGTAGTATTCGGTCACTATTTGGTGGTAATATGTGATCTGGTAATGGTGTGGCTGTATTTGTTCCTGGTATGTGGTATTATTTGGTCACTATGTGGTAATATGTGGTATGGCCATGGCGTGGCGGTATTTGCTCCTTGTATATGATATTATTTGGTCACTATTTGGTAATATGTGGTCTGGTCATGGTGTAGTGGTATTCATGGTGTGGCGGTATTTGTTCCTTGTATGTGGTATTATTGGTCTTGGTATAGTGGATTATGTTGTGTATGGAGGTCACTTGTTCTCTCTGATATCAATAAGGGGAAGATTCTTGACTTACAATAAAGATTAAATACTTGGATGTTTAACCCCTCCCTGTCCTGTAACTGTTACACAGTAGCAAATATGCACTTACAGTGAAAACAAGTAATCAACTAACCTAAGGCCACGTTCACACTATTGGTATTTGGAAGCCAAAACCAGGAGTGAGTGATAAATGCAGAAGTGGTGACGTGTTTCTATTATACTTTTCCTCTGATTGTTCCACTCAATGTTTTGGCTACAAATACTGATGTAAAATAATGACCAAATACTGAACGTGTGAACGTGGCTAAAGGACAAGTGATAAGTTATTGATTGGTGGGGGTCCGACTGCTGGGACCTGCACCGAACTGCAGAATGTGCAGCTTTTATCCCCATTATTATGGAGCAGCATGTACGACTTGACCACTGATCCATTCATTTCCTAAGGGGCTGCACTTGGCTTTTTCTGGAAGCCCCCAAAGAGGATGAATGGGGCTACGGTCAGACATCCCATCTGCTGCTCTATTTTAAAATGGGGATAAAAGTGTCGTGTCAGGGATAAAAGTTCCCCATTTTTCCGATCCTGTAACAGGGATAACAGCTAACAGGTATTTGTGGTCTCCAGACACCCCAGTCCGAACCTGCTCCTGTCCCTTGAGGGTCAGTTGCCATCCACCTGAGGTCAGTCCCAGAGTAGCACCTGGTCCACCTTCCTCGTCCCTCCTGACGGAGTCGTCAAGCCGCCATACATCCGAGGTCGGATTTGGTGAGCCCCTCCGGGCTCTCCTCGCACAGTGGTTCCACCACCCGTCTCGTTACAGTTATTTAATATAAGGTGAAAAGACCAAGATTTCATCCAGGTAGACTTCCACATATTGACCAGTTATATTTCTGAATATGTCATTAGCAAAATTTTGAAAAACAGCTGGCATATTACTTAGCCGAAAAGACATCAAAAGACCCTCATAGTGACCCTCAGGTGTGTTATATGCTATCTTCCACTCATCACCTTCTCTTATACGGATCACATTATACGCACCCCTGGGATCAAGCATGGTTAACCAATGGGCTCTCAGCGGCTGGTTATAAAGATCAAGGATCAGTGGCAGAGGATACTGATTCTTCACCGTAAGTTGGTCTCAGACCATGTATTGACTTTTTTTGTAAAAAAAAAACAAAAAAAACAGAAACTGGCACCTACTGGTGATGTGTTTGGGCTGAGGAACCCTTTTAGCAGACTGCTGCATAATCCTTCATGACCTGATATTCTCGACCAGAAAGATTATATATTTTACTCTTGAGGAGATGGGAGTTTGGTACCAGATCAATGGAACCAAATCTTAATCAATCATCATACATAATCACCAAATCAACAATTATAATCGTTGTGTGGTGGTAATTTTTCAGATCCTGGCACACAAAATACATCAACAAAATTTCTAAATATGTCAAATAAACCACTGGGTATGGCATTAGACAGATTCACAGATAAAGACATATCTGTCCTGACGCTTAGGGCTCCAGCATACAATATCACCTTGTGCCAGTCAATGATCGGGCTATGTTTATGTAACCAAGGCATGCTCAAGACCACGGCTGTGGACAGGTATTCAAGGACAAAAAAATTACAAAGTTTCAAAATGGAAAGTAGCAACAAGCAGGGACACCTCCTTAGTGATAACGTCACCACACCCATAAGGAGAACATAATTTTAGCAAGGGTAAACCAAAGTCCTTTGCCACCTTGGTATCAGTAAAATTGGTTGCAGAACCACAATCAATAAAAGCCTCAAGTCAAAGATTTTGCAAGATAAGACAAATAAACATGTAGCAATACATTTTCAGACTCACGGATAACAGATAACCATTTGCCTAATTCTGAACACCAATTTGCACACTATTTGAGTATTCGGGGATCTGTGGGGAGTATTGGAGGCACTAAAGCAGGGATGTCAAACTCAAATACACAAAGGACCAAAATTAAAAACTTGGACAAAGTTGAGGGCCAACCTTGATATTTACTAAAAAAAATGTCTACAATTGACAAATTTTTTCCTTATCATCATGAAATATAACGATGAACCTTTTCATACAGAAACAACTTAGAGGGGTTGTCCCACGAACAAAGTATATTTTAATTAATAGATCTTAGAATTAATATATCTTAGAATAAATTAAACATATAATCACAAATGGGACATACTGGAATAATATATGATATGTAAGAGCAGTAAAAAGCATATGGGCCATTGGACTAATTTAAATAAGTAATAAGAAAGGATAAAAAACCTTGAATTAAAAATGAATGCAGATAATATAGTATGATGCCAACAAAAGTGCCCCCCAATACCCATACTGTAAATACCTCAATAGTACCCTCCACACGCACGGTATAATGACCCTACTGTACATTCCCATCAAAGTATGATGACCCCCAACACAGTATGATGCCCCGTATAACGGGCCCCACATAGTCCTCCAGACAGTATAACGGGCCCCACATAGTCCTCCATACAGTATAACGGGCCCCACATAGTCCTCCATACAGTATAACGGGCCCCACATAGTCCTCCATACAGTATAACGGGCCCCACTTAGTCCTCCATACAATGTAATGGGCCCCACATAGTCCTCCATACAGTGTAATGGGCCCCACATAGTCCTCCATACAGAATAATGGGCCCCACATAGTCCTCCATACAGAATAATGGGCCCCACATAGTCCTCCATACAGTATAATGGGCCCCACATAGTCCTCCATACAGAATAATGGGCCCCACATAGTCCTCCATACAGAATAATGGGCCCCACATAGTCCTCCATACAGAATAATGAGCCCCACATAGTCCTCCATACAGAATAATGGGCTCCACATAGTCCTCCATACAGTGTAATGGGCCCCACATAGTCCTCCATACAGTGTAATGGGCCCCACATAGTCCTCCATACAGTATAATGGGCCCCACATAGTCCAGAAGACTATGTAGCACCAGAAGACCGAGCAAATAGAATTAGGTTACAAAATGTTATACTAGCATAGTTTGCGTTATATATTTATATTTTTTACATTTCTTTCTTAGTGGCTTTCGAGGTTCTTTAGTTTTCAATGACTATACAATAATGCAGATATACTATATACACATATAAAAATATGGTGAATATCAATTCCAACTGATACTGGATTAAAGACATTTCCCTTCAGTATTAGTTGTGTTTGGACGGTTTATAAGTAAAAAGACGTTGCAATATAAATGTCATCTATGCCACATCGTAAATTTTCTGCTCTGATGTAAACACATCTCCACCTTACAGGCTTATGATCCAAAAGTACAGATGAAATGTAACAAGAAAGGTAATGACCTGACGGGCAGCAGAATGATTGAGGCGTCTTCTTGCTCACATGATTTAGTTGACAATATAGCAGCAGTTCCAATTGACTAATGGATAATAAAAGGCCGCCTTGGCAATAGTGCCAAAACTTGGGATATTTATGGCCCCTGAGTTGCATTTCATGGTGGTAATGCAACTTTTTTTTAAAACCTCTTGTGTATTAGAAAGCATTCTCCAGTGACAATGTCATACATTGGATGGGCTCCATAGCTGATAAAAATAGGACCCTTTCAGATTCTGTTTGACACCAACATTCCTCTAACTTCCCAGGACAGGAGACCTGGTGTCTTCCTTCCATTTTCAGGACTTAAGGAGATCACATACCTGCAAGGACTCACCACACATTAAAATGAGGAGCAAACTAATATGGAAGGCCAACTCTCTCTCGAGGAGCCCCATAGCATCTGTATGGTTTGCTTTAATGTTGTTTGGAAGAACCCTCACCAATTCTGAGAATGGGTCTCTGAAATGAGCCATTAAAATCACATGATGGCCACACATACATCGTCTATGGGGACTGCCAAAATGGCCGAGCACTGTACTTATCTCAAACCAATTTCATAGACAATGAACACAGATATGGAGTCCATTAGTGGTCACCATTCTATTGCGATGTGGCATGTCAGAACCCCATTTTCGGAATCGATGAGGACCATAGTGATCGAATTCCCAGTATCTTTTGGATAGGTTATAACTTTGAATGTTAGACAGAATTCTGTAAATCCAACCTGATCCTTGGCACATGTGAACAACTGGATTTTGCAAGTTGTAATTCTCCTCCTGTTTCATTCTGCATTTAAGTCAATGGGACTATGCAAGCGCCGTAACTTTCCTAGTTTGTTATCACTGACTTATTGTTTTCAGGAACGGTTCAGACACCGATCAGTCTCATCTGAGCATGCGCTGCTTTTTCTCTTGATTTTCTATTACTGACTTACTGTGCGCAAGTGTGATTCTAACTTCCGGACGCCGTCTTGACTCACCGCTTCTCTGCCCGGCCTAACCATATGGTAATTATTATTACTTAATTACATTTTAGATATGGGTATAGATATCACAGACTTTGAACTTTCTACACCAAACACCCCTGAGGAAGTGATGTTTGGTGGCGATACGTGTGGGGTGCCTTATCATGTACTATGCCGCAGAGAGGTTCTATAATCCTTTAATTATGTGGTAGTCAGATATTTGATCCTTGCCTTTTATGCCTCACTAGATGGAGGCCCGATGCTATCGCATCAGGAGGGCGATAATGTCACGCAGCACTACTGCGCTCTGCCTGCTCACGCCGCGCTCTGCCGCTCTCTGCCTGCCCATGCCGCTCTGCTCATACCACTGTGCTCTGCCTGCTCATGTCGCTCTGCTGTGCTCTCCCTGCTCATACCGCTCTGCCATGCTGCCCTGCCTGCTGACGCCGCTTGACACCGCTCTGCTCCTTTTCCCTGTTCCTGTATCCCGTCTTCTCAGACCAGTCATTCAGTATAATGAGGCTATGTTGTGTCAGGATCTAGTTCGGTAGTAAGTTCTGAATTGTGCAGGTGCAGAGCTGAGTTTGACATTTGGTTCTGTGACGTCACTGCATAAGACTACAGGGAATCCCACTGTCTCATAGATCTTATAGTACAAAGGCTGTCTGCTGCAATTCTGCCTGAGGAATCCCTGACATTATATATGGTCAATGAATCATTCAGCTGATCCCGGCGGCAGCGTGTGCGGCGTGTTCGCGAGGGTGTTCCGCTGGTGGTACCGCGCAAGAGGCTGTACCACCAGCGGTTTCCATATTGAGACACCCATCACTTGGGTGTCCCAATATGGCGGTCGACGAACTTCCGCCGCTTGGAATTCTGGGATCCGGACACATCTGGACGGAACAGGATATGAATACATTACAAGGTAAGTACAGTATATATTAAGATTACAGATATTGCATTTAGGACTTATATTTTACGGGAACAATTTGTTTCCTCCTTCCTATTTATATGCACTGCCTTTTCTTGTCTGCTTATGCTATAGCATTTATCCAGTTATACTGGGATATGTAGTGTGTATAGCTATTTTACTATTTGGTTGAATTAACTACATCAGAGATTGTTGATTGCCTATTGGCACCGATATTAGTGATCCCTTGTATTTATGTGGTTTTTCTATTGTTATTTGGAGGCAATGTAATCACTTATACATGTACTGTAAGGGTCCATGGACCTGCTTATCATGGCACGTTTATGCATGTTGTTCCTCATGTCCTTTGGCATTTAAGTGTGTTTATAAGGTTTTTTAAAGGTTTTTTCTAGGTATACTCTAGGATATTGGATCTGTATTCTTTCTGACATATTATATATGTATTTTTGTGTATCTAGCTAAGTGAGCACAGTGGAGGAGGTTCATTAGTCCTTATATAGACTTTGTGGTGTATACTGAGCCTTTTTGGGCTTTTTAATTGTTTTTATTAACCATGTTGTTTGTTAATTTATCAATAATCCTGACTACTATATATACACACTACTTTTTCTCTTTTTTGTTGCGTACCTTTTTCTAAGCGTGTAGTCGGCGATCCTATTGCCCTCAGCCTTTCTAATATAACTTTGAATGTTAGACATAATTCTGTAAATCCAACCAGATCCTTGGCACATGTGCACAACTAGATTTTGCAAGTTGTATTTCTCCTCCTGTTTCATTCCGCATTTACGGTAAGTCAATGGGAAAAAAAAAAAATAAAGACCAAGTCTGTGCTCTGGGTTTAGATCATTTCTGTTGTACAGTAGTTGATTACATATTTTACATAAATTTGCATCTGAATATTTTCCGCTCAGACAGTCCTAATTGATTATTGATTTGTTGTGTAATTATAATGAAGTGCTGCGACGTAATAAAGATTCCTTTATTTTCCATTTCATTACTCACACTTTCCAATATGAAAAGACAGTTTATGTCCCATGCTCGTATTGCTTCAGACTTTACAGGAGCTCATTAAAAATCCCACCAAAAAAAAAAAAATGAAAACCGAGCTCAGTTAAAACTAATTGCCCCTAACCAATGCTTGGGTGTAATTACTGGAGAGTTTGTTCATTAGTTCCAAGCTTCAAGAGTTTGTTTCGTTTTTATGACTGTTTATATTTCGTGGTTGTTCTTTCAGATTGCAGCTGTAATAATCACAGAATGAAGTCTTTCCTCCGTGCTTATGTAGTGTAAGGTATTTACAGATTATACATATGATGTCTACATCTACTGAACAACTTTAATCTGCTTCCCAGACAATACTGCAGACGCCAGTCTGCACACAATAATAGGAAAGCATTAGTAATTCTTCTATTACATTCAATAAAAAGGGTCATCAACACTAAAATGTTTCCAGAAAAAAAATCTTGTAATATCTAGGGGACAAACAATTTGCTTTTTTAGTTTATCATTGTGTTTTACATCGTGTTGTCACACTGCAGTCATGTAAATATATTTCCAAAACTTAATTGTGGCAGCTCTCTCTGCCTTGAGCGCAGCAGGAAATCACAGCACTGAGTAACCAATCAGCCGAATAAATGCTTACAGCCAATTAACTTCATGCATATCAAACTAAGCAGATCTGACACCAGATTTCTCAATACAAACTATGTTTTATTGGTCATGTTGACCCTGGAGGTCCCTTCCACCCTTCCAACCCTAACATTCTATGATCTCTTAGATGTGATGAGTCTGGTGTAATTTCTTCAAAAACCCATGTCGGAATGGCTTTATAATCCTTTGTGAAAGGGTAAACTTTAATCTCTGCCCATATAGCCTGATTGACAGCTCCTCAGTGCCCTCCTCCCTGCTGCTACTGAAATCTCACACTGCTCAGTACAAACTGCTGCTGTTAATAAGGCTGGGTAGGTGGAGACTGAATACAATTGGACCCTTCTACACTTTAGATAGACTACCAAAATAATACTACCATTTTTAAATGAATTTTCAAAGTAAGTGCAACAGTCTCATCTGGTCTAAGACATCTATGGTGTTTGAATTGTAAAATCTGATGGCACATCTGCTTTAATCAGGTGTAGCACTGGCCCACTAAAAGAGTAGAGGATCCTTTAGTGAAGCTAGGCACTGGCACAAAAATGGGCATCAAGGGTTTGGCAGAAGACATCCAAATTTAGAGTTAACCTTGGAGCCAATCACTTGTCACAAGGCTTTATTTCCTATGTGTTGATTCACAAATAATCCATTAGACCTTATTGATGATGGATTTTGTGTTTTACAATGATAACTGAAAAGTTTATGATGTCCAGGTCCAGCTACAGATGCAGTAGACTTTGATACCCAAAAGGAAAGGTTTGATTGGAATCAATTATGACTTACTATGTTTTATCTAAAATAAAGTTAAAAAGTATTAGACATTCATTATGTCATAGTGACATGTCAGAAACTTTAATGAGTCTGGGTGCTAAAACAATGCAAAAATGCTTCGTTGAGAGCTGCTGTCCTCCAGTTAGTCGGAGATGACTGGAGATCATTAGACTTTTTAGGAACCCGTCTTCAGCAATCCTCACTACTCCAAGGAAAATAGTGGTCTGCTTAGGGCTATTGCCTCCTTGTTTCAGTGATGGTTGTGGTTGTGAACAGCCAGACCCCTACCAATCAAAACTTCTGACATTCCACCATGACATGGCCAATGTCTCTTGAAAGTGCGGTTACACTTTAAAGAAAACAGTAAATGCATATACGGAGTCAGGGGCATAATCTGAAGCTCCTGGGTCTCAATGCAAACTTTGAAACAGGATCCTTTACCTAACATGTGCCAGTTATAATATTGGCATTTTCTTATGTAGCAGAGGAGCTAATTGGCCCATTTATTAAAAAGGGTCCAGTGGTCTGCTCGTAAATATGCTGCATGTATCATATTTTCTGAATCAATATGCATGTGCAAAGAGCTTTTGTGGCGCCCCTGAGGGTTCAGTTGCCACAGAGGTACTGCATCTCACCCAGAGGTGTGGTATCTCACTCTCAGGTAAGGATAGAGTACTGCCCGGGACCCTAACACCTGCATCCAACACTACACTACTCCAGACCGGCAGGGGGGCAAGATGCGCTGCTCCTCTGCTGAGCCCTGTCCCTGGCTGGAGTGGGGGGAACCAAAGTAGGGGGAACCATGTAGTGGGTGTGGGTGGAGGAAGAAGTTCAGGGGAGATCAGTAAGAAGTGATATAAAATTGGATGGAACATTCTAGAGAGGGTGAGAGTCTGAGTCAGAGGAGGAGTTGGGAGCAGGAGCTCTGCAGGAGCTCTGCTCAGGGAAGCGTGGGCTTGAGAGAGGAGGCCCAGGAGAAGGAGAGGAGGAAGGAACGGGAGCAGAGAGAAGGCTCCAGGAGTGAAGAAAGGATCCCAGGGGTACGGGCAGTGCTGGAGGCCACCCGTACGCCCGAATCTACCAGGCGGTAGAGGGATTGGGTCGCAGAAGAGACCGGCCCCTAACTAGTGAGAATTGCAATATTCAACTAGGAACCGGAGGGTGCAGCATTTCAGGTGCTGCAGCCAAAAGCCACATCTAACTCACCGAAAAGGTGGCCATAGAGACCCAGGGGACAGAGAAGACGTCGCCCGACAAGGTCCGCGGTCACTGGATTGGGACACTGGGTGTGAGGTACAGGGAGACGGACAGAAGGAACACACAGAAGGGGGTCCCGTTATGTACTCTGGAGGTACCTGAGGGTTGGCTGAACCCCTCCCTGAGTAAGCACAGGACGACGTGGGAAGTTATGATCTGCAGTTGTAACCAGGAGCAAAGTGAGAACTGTGAGTAAACCCGGAAGACTGCACCCCACTGTCTCTGTGAATTATTACTACTGCGCCATCACCCCCTGCACTTACATTGCACAGCAACATCTATAACATCACCATTTCCTGCCCTGGAGCTAAGCTCTGCCTGTGGAGAGCTGAACCAACTCTGCTGCACTAACATCAGCTCCAGAGGATCTGCACTGCAGTGGCGGCTCCATTTAGCCGCATACCACAGGTGGCGTCACGAACTTTATATAAAAACTATAAATCCTCTGTAAATATCCCCTTTTATTGACTGCCCTGGGTCATGGACCGGGTCACCGCCACTGTGACATCTCCCCTAGCAACGACCGGCCCGGCACCGAGTACCCCACAGCCCAGGGGGCGCTTCACTTTGACTGATACCAACTTAGAAGATGAGGCCACCAGGGTGCAGCTGCCGTGAGTTCCCTTCTACATTATTACGCTTCCCATAAATATTACTATTTTTTACAATGGAAGCCACAGCTTTAGATCTGATGATAATCACAAGTCTGCTTTTCCAGACACGTCATTACCTAAGAGCTGCCTTTGGTGGAGAAAGATGGTACCAAAGCAGCAGATACATATCTCTTCGCCTTTACTGAAAGAACATGTTTGTCCAAGCCACCAAAATGCATTACTTGCACTGACATCTTTTACTCAAAAATGCCCCTTTTTGAAGTTCCTCCCCCATGACTGTTCCCAGCCCCATTCATGCCCTGTTTGCCGCCCCCAAAAAGCGATTGGATGGCGGAACTCTGTCTCACAAGAGAGAATACATGCATCAGGCAAGACAGGAATATTTGTGGAAAACCTTCGGAAAGGTTCAGGTGTCATTCGGGAGATTGGACAATGCTTACAGAAGCCAAGGACACCTCAATCTTTTCCAGGAGTCTCATGGATGTTCCTGGAGAATTGGCAAGTGCAACCTGTAACATTGACATTTAGTTGTATAAATAATGCACAGCTCACCATGGAGTATGATCTCTCATGTGGTACGTTCTTTGTGAAGGTACAAGGTGGTGTGTTTGCCCTGTTATCATGGTTCCTGGTTGTTTCTTGTATATTCTCTACCGGCTCATACAGACTGTCCATGGACCCCTCCTGCAAAAATAAATTCACAAACATTAAGGGTGCTCTCCCATGAATAATTTTCAACCAAAGGTCCTCAAAGACTGATAGCAAATATTTTAAAATAATTTATAGCTTTTTGAGCAAAAAAATACTTTTTTCATCATTATTGTTGCTTCCATGTATCCCCCTTGGTGCTACTGGACAGAATCAGTCCCTATGTGTCTTTTGGATGCTTTGTAGTGAACATAAGATCATTATATAAAGAGTAGACAGTTGGGAGAGAGACTGAACACGTGGGCCCACCAACACTCGTTAGATAGAAGTACACATTGCTATACATGTTGAACACCAGGTGGCGCAATAGAATGTGAGTTAGGCAATGTTCACACGTTCAGTATTTGGTCAGTATTGTACATCAGTATTTGTAGGCCAAAACCAGGAGTGGAACAGTCAGAGGAAAAGTATAATAGAAACACGTCACCACTTCTGTATTTTCCACCCACTCCTGGTTTTTGCAAATACGGATGTAAAATAATGACCACATACTGAATGAGTCCTAAACGCAACTATTCACTAGGTAATTTATCAACATGTACAGTTGAAACCAGAAGTTTACATACACTACATAAAAAGACACATGTGCATGTTTTTCTCAATGTCTGACATGAAATCAGAATAAAGCTTTCCCGTTTTAGGTCAATTAGGATTACCATAATTTTTAACATTTGCCAAATGCCAGAATAATGAGAGAGAATATTTTAAGGCATTTTTATTACTTACTGCAAAGTCAAAAGTTTATATACACTAAGATTACTATGCCTTTAAACAATTCTGGACTGCCCGTATGATGATGTCATGTGTTTGTGACGCGCCCCCTGGGCCTGTGTTGTGCAGGGGAACCCGGAACCGGGCCTGTTGTAGAATGCTGGGGATTGTTGTCTCCGTGTGGCGGTGACCCGGTCCGTGCCCAGGGTGGTCAAACCAGTGGCAGTCTTAATGTATAGCAAATGTCCGACTACGCCACCCGTGGATTGCGGTCAGTGGGGACCGCCGCTGCGCTGCCGACCGCTGAGGCTGATGTTGTCCGTGCAGCCGAGTATGGGATAACTCCCCACGGGAGAAGTATTGCCTCAGGGCAGCTAATGTGAGAGATGATGGGAGTGATGGTGTGAGGGTCCCAGTGCTAATGGTGCTGGTGCGGCAAGGAATCACAGAGACGTGAGGTGCAGTTCAGGGTCTTTACTGATGGTACATGGCAGACCCTCCCGGGAGTACTGGCTAGTATAAGGGGCCTGGTCAGTCTGCGAGCAAGCAGGAGTTCCCCTGGCCAGGTGGAGTTGTAGGCCTCCCCGTTTATCTGCACTCTTCCTGGCTACCTTGCTGTCAGCGGTTACAAGTAGCCCACGTCCCTGAGTATACCGTGTGGTGCTCACCCGTATGGCTGGTGACTTGGGGCCTTCTGTTAGCCTCCGCTCCTGAATGGCGGCGCTGGTCCCTTTTTTGTGACTGAGCCTCCGGGCTTCTATGGCCAGAGGACCTGGAATCCCCTGCCGGCTGGTTTCTGCTGCTGGGTATATATCAGTCCCCACAGCCTCGGACTCCTGTGTCCGGTTTTAGTAACTTCAGCCAGGGCGAGCTATATCTCTGCTCACAGCCCCTGGCCTTCTGCCTCTGCTCCTACAGAGCTCCTGTTGTCACTTTCCCTCTCCAGGCTCTGACTGCTCTGCTTGTTCTGCAGGCTCTGTCTTCTCTAATCCCGCCCCAGACCCAGTTTATAAGGGCAGATTCCTCCCCTCCCAGGTCTGGGTGGGCAGTGTTGCATGCTTAGGGCTCCTGACCAGAGAAACCTCCCACTTGCTCTCAGACATAATATCTCTATTACTGTGGCAACCAGACCCCTGGGGTGTCACATTCCCCCCTAGTAAATTTTAGTGCTCCGGGACTAAACACATTTTTAAAACATAATAACAGGGTATAAACAATAATACGATAACATATTTACAAGAAGCTTTAGTTCTTTAAAGGTCATGGCGTGTCCGCAACCGGGTGTCCATATCACCCAAGGTGAAGCTTTAAGCGAAGTAGGGGACCTGTCCAAAGCAAACCCCTTGCGTTGTCCTTGGGCGTGGCTGCAAGGGTAGACTAACTACTTTGGGCCGCAAGGAGGCCACGCCAGACAGGTTTTCTCTTCCGCGGCCGTCTTCGCAAGAGGCACCAAGGTGCAACTATCTACAAAACTGTTCCGGTTATCCAGCGTCCATAACCTGTTAGTCCATAAAAATCTGCAGGGTAACTGAGAAACATAATTAATAACAGGCAACAAACATAAACCATAAACAGTTAACAGATAAATTCACAGTGCATTAGTTTAGATTCTCCAGCGAGCGGCCATCTGACCTCTAGTGACTCTAGTGGACCTACGGAGCTCACTAACTGGTTCTGCACTACAGGGTGTAGGAGGTGTTATGGGTAAGCTGGACATCTGTCTGCGCACTCTTTGGCTCACTAGGGGCACGGCAGGCTCACTACTAGCAGAGGGTTGATCCTCCTGTACTGCTGGTGTGGACTCTTCTGCCTCTTGGGCCGGCTGCTCTTCCAGCTCTACCAGTTCCTCTGTAGGCACTTGCGGGGCTGGCTGGAGAAAGGTGAGGACAGGTACCATGACAGCGCCGTTTACTTGTGTCCAAGACCGGGGGAAGTCTCCGAGTATGGTACTGATCATTTCTTCCCTTTCCTCTGCGGGTTGAGGGTTTTCTTGATCTTCTTCAGGGCTTTGCAGCTGCTCGGGACACTTCTTCAGGTGGTCTCTGGAGACAATGGCTGTGGTTTCTCCTCCATCCTTACTGATTACGCAGATTTTTGGGTTCTCATGGCTTGATGGCAGTACGGTGTCCGGGTCCTTCTCCCACTGCTCGTCCAACTTGTGGAGCCGCCTCTTCCTCTTCAAGACCTGCTCTCCAGGTACCAGGGGAACAGCGGGAGCATACTGGTTATAAGCCTTCTCTTGCCTTTCTCTAGCTTGAGACAGACTTCGCTCGACGCTCTCCTGTACTTTCCGATACTGCTGCTGCCGTTCTGTGTCCCAGTCTGCCTCTGGCGAGGTGTCCTCAGGCGTCAGGCCTCCCATATCCAGGTCAATAGGCAGCTTACCAGGTCTTGCTCTCATTAGGTAAGCCGGGGTACAGTTGGTGGAACCTACAGGGATGTGGTTATACAGGTCCACCAGATCGGGCAGTTTCTCAGGCCACAGACTGCGTTCTTCCAGGGGCAATGTTTTTAGCAGATCTATCACCACCTGGTTCATCTTCTCGCAGAGTCCATTGGTTTGAGGGTGATAGGGCGTTGTTCTTATCTTCTTGCAGCCATACAGGTTGCAGAACTCCTGGAAGACCTCCGCTTTGAAGGCTGGTCCTTGGTCTGTCAACACTTGGTCCGGGTACCCGTGTGGACGGCAGAAGTGCTGCTGGAAGACTCTAGCTGCTGTTTGAGCCGTTAAGTCCTTGACCGGGACCACCACCAGGAACCGGGAGTAATGATCTACGATTGTGAGGGCGTAGACATACCCAGATCTGCTTGGAGCCAGTTTCACATGGTCCAGGGCTACCAGTTCCAGTGGCTGTCTGGTGATGATGGGCTGCAGGGGAGTCTTCTGGCTGGCTCGGTCTTTTCTTCTCAGGTGGCACGGGCCACAGTCTCTGCACCACCTCTCGATGGCTCCTCTCATGCCTACCCAGTAGAACCGTTCACGCAACAAGAACTCCAGCTTCTTCCATCCGAAATGCCCTGCTCCGTTGTGGTATGCCTCCAGAACCATAGCCGCGTCTCGTTTTGGGACCACTACCTGCCAGGTCAACTCATGTGTTCGAGAGTTAACCATTCTCTGGCACAGCTTCTCCCTGTAGAGGAAAAGCTTACTTTTCTCCTTCCACAGTTGCTTGGTCTCCTCCGGAGCATCTGGGTCAAGACGGGCATCGGCCTGGGTCAGCATTTCCTTCACCAAATGGACTGCGGGATCACTGTCTTGCGTCTCCGCCCAGTTGTAGTGGGGCAAGGGATTGAACGTCACGGAGCGCCTGTCCTTCACAAAGTGGGAATACAGGGTAATCCCATGACGGTGGAACGCAGGGAGCTCAACTTCTTCCAGATCTTCTAGATCTTCCCCTACGTCCGGTAAGTTCGGCATTCTAGACAGGGCATCCGCGTTGGCATTTGAGCGTCCTGCCCGGTATTTGATGGTGAATTCAAAGTTGGACAGGCGGGCCATCTATCTCTGTTCTAGGGCACCGAGCCTTGCAGTGTCCAGGTGTGTCAATGGGTTGTTATCCGTGTACACGGTGAATTTGGAGGAGGCAAGGTAATGCTTGAAACGTTCGGTCACTGCCCACACTACTGCCAGGAACTCCAGCTTGAATGAGCTATAATTCTCAGGGTTCCTCTCCGTGGGCCGTAGCTTTCGGCTGGCGTAAGCGATCACCCGTTCTTTCCCTTGCTGGATCTGGGACAGTACGGCTCCTAGCCCGATGTTGCTTGCGTTCGTGTGGAGGATAAAGGGCTGGCTGTAGTCTGGATATGCCAGGATTTCATCCCCCGTGAGGGCCATCTTCAGCTGGCAGAAGGATTCCTCTTCCAGCTTTTCCCACCTAAAGGGCGGCTTCTGGTTTTTGGCTTTCCGAGATTGACCTATCAGGAGGTCCTGTATAGGGGCTGCCATTTTGGTGAAACCGGGAATGAATCTTCGGTAGTAGCCTACCAACCCGAGGAACTGCCGCACTTCCTTTATGCTGGAGGGTCTTGGCCAGTCCTTAATCACGGTGATCTTATCAGGGTCAGGAGCCACTCCGTCAGCACTCACCACGTGTCCCAGGTATTGCACCTTTGGTTTCAGGAGGTGACACTTGGAGGGTTTCACCTTTAGGCCGTAGTTTGCCAGAGCTTCGAACACTTCTGCCAGGTGTTTCAGGTGGTCCTCGTAGGTCTTGGAATAGACGATGACATCGTCCAGGTATAACAGGACCGTCTCGAAGTTCCGGTGTCCCAGACAGCATTCCATCAACCGTTGGAAGGTTCCTGGTGCGTTGCAGAGCCCGAACGGCATACAGTTAAATTCGCTGAGACCCATCGGGGTGGTGAATGCGGTCTTCTCCCGGTCCGCCTCTGCTACAGGAACCTGCCAGTACCCGCTAGTGAGATCCAAAGTAGAGAAGAAGTTAGCAGATTTTAATGCAGCTAAGGACTCTTCTATCCTTGGTAACGGGTACGCATCTTTGTGTGTGATACGGTTGACCTTCCTGTAGTCTACACACATTCTCATGGTGTTGTCTTTCTTTTTCACTAAGACTAGTGGAGCTGCCCAGGGGCTACAACTGTCCCTGATTACCCCAGCCTCCTTCTTGTCTCTAAGCATCCCCTTGGCGTGTTGGTAGTGTGCCGGGGGTACGGGTCGGTATCTCTCCTTTATGGGAGGATGGTCTCCCGTGGGGATGTGGTGTTCAACCCCCTTTACTCGCCCGAAGTCTAGCGGGTGTTTACTAAACACTCTCTCGTACTCTCGAACCACCCGATAGACTCCCTGTTTCTGGTGTGAGGGAGTGGAGTCAGCACCCAAATGCAGTTGCTGACACCAGTCCTCCATTGGTTTCTTAGAGCCGTTACCTTCCTCTGGTTGAGATGGAGGCAAGGGTTCCACGGCCTGTACAGAGTTCTGGTTGATGGTGAACAATTTGGCTAGCGTGGCATACCGGGGCAGGTGCACTTCTCTCTCCCCGATATTTATGATGCGAACGGGCACCCTCCCATGGCGTACATCGACCACCCCCCGTGCTGTCAAAATGGTGGGCCTACTGTCTGAGTAGACGGGTTCTACCATTGCTTGGTAGTCTCTACCTCTTAGACCAATAGCTGCCCGGCACCAAATCATCATCTCACTTTTTGGGGGCATGGCAATAGGGAATGGGTCACACATTCTCACGCCACCTATCTCACCACCAGATAGTTCCACCTGTTGCCGCTTCATCAGTGCCCGGATCTCTTTTTGGAGCACACGCTGCTGGCCGGAACTGGTGTTCTTGGCAACCTGCTGTAAAATGAGAATCACCTCTGCAAGACAATTTTCAATCACATTAGTTCCCAAGGTTATTCTAGGGTGACTCTCATGACGGTCTATGTCCACTATAATCAGTCCTTGTGCCGCCAGTTCGACTTTACCGATCTTAATGGTCACCTCTTTGAATCCCACCTGCGGCACGGGCTGACCATTGCTGGCGATGATACTCAAGTCGTCATCTGGGTAGCGGGTTATGTCCGAGTCATTCCAGTACTGTTTAAAGAGCACGTACGGGATGGTGGTCACCTGTGACCCAGTGTCTAGTAGGGCACTCATAGGAATGCCATCCAGTACCACAGGCAAGATTGAACGTCCCCCTACGTATTTATCACGCCAGTTTGATGGGCCTGATGGTCTTATGCCTGGGGGTTGGCCCTCTACCCCAGGTTGTGCCCGTTTAAATGACAGTACCTTGCCACATGTCCGGGTTGATTGCAGCGGCGGCAGATGGGTCGTCCGTCCTCGTTGTATCTGTCGCTGGGTCTTCCTCTGGCCGGTGGGGTCCTCCTCAGTCGGTGCCACGGGACGTCCTCCGGTCCGGATGCCAGCTGGATCTTTCCTGGAGAAGAGACCTGTAAAGACTGCACAGTTCTGGTTAGCGCGGCAACGCTCTTAGTCAGCTCTTGGACCTGATGGTGCAGGTCTGTAGCCGGGTCACTGTTTAAAGCCTGCGCATCAGCTCCCACAGGCCCTGCAGACAAGGGCGCTGTCTCCTGGTGGTAAGTGATAGCAGGGCACCTGTGGGTCACAGCGCCACCTGGTGCCGGTTCTCGGAGCACCCGGATGGCTCTGTCCTTGAACTGTGTAAAGTCCAGGTCAGGGTCCTGTAAGGCCATTGCCCGCAACTGGGTTCGGTGGGCATTGCACAGTAGACCCTCAATAAATTGTTCAGTCAACAGCTTATCTTCATTTCCCACGCTGTCAGGGTCTGCCTGCTTAATGGCTCTCAGGGCCTCTTGTAGGTTTATAGCATAGTCTCTTATACTCTCATGTGCCCGCTGTTTACACCCGTAAAATCTGAGCTTTATTTCGGCTGAGGTGCGGGTATCAAATGTGTCTTTCAGCCGGGCTAGTATTTCTCTGACAGTCCTCTTCCTCCCAGGTGGCCAGGACTTTACCTCCCTTTGGGCTGCCCCGATTAATTGGGCCACCAGGATGCTCACTTTTTGCTCTTCTGTGAGGGGGTACACCTGGAAGAGGCTATCCAGTCTTTCTCTAAAGTCATTTAGAGTATGTGACTCCCCTGAGTACTGGGGTAGCCAGGTTGCCCCCGGGATATAGGGCATGGTGAATGGCATGACTGCTGCAGCGGTTGCGCTGGCGGTGGCTGTGGCAGTGGAGCTCCCCTCGGTATCCGGCATCCTCCTCCCCCCTAGTGGACCGTGGCCTACCTTGCGATGCTCTTCTTCCGTAGGCCGCGGCTCCGCAGTCGATTGTTGGGGTTGAGGACCTGGCGTCGCGCTCCGATGACGTCAGCGTCGCTCTTCCTCCCTTCCAGGACCTTGCGCAGCGTCAGAGCATGGGGCGGAGCGTGGGGCGGAGCTTCGGATCTCGCGCGCTTTCGGCGTCCACGCCCCTCTTCTTCCCGTGCGGCGTCCCGAAGATGGCGTCCGAAGGCGGGAAGCAGCTGCGGATGGCGGGAAGAAGGCTGAAGACAGTGGGAAACGGTCCAAGATGGCGTCTGATGGCGGGAATCGGCTCCGGATGGCGGGAAACGACTCCGGACGGCGGGAAACTTCACCACAGGTAAGTATAAAAGTCTCTTTTTCAGGCACGCAGTACCCGGTGGTTGCGGGCACGAAATCCTGCCGACTACGCCAAAGTTGACGCGCCCCCTGGGCCTGTGTTGTGCAGGGGAACCCGGAACCGGACCTGTTGTAGAATGCTGGGGGTTGTAATCTCCGTGTGGCGGTGACCCGGTCCGTGCCCAGGGTGGTCAAACCAGTGGCAGTCTTAATGTATAGCAAATGTCCGACTACGCCACCCGTGGATTGCGGTCAGTGGGGACCGCCGCTGCGCTGCCGACCGCTGAGGCTGATGTTGTCCGCGAAGCTGAGTATGGGATAACTCCCCACGGGAGAAGTATTGCCTCAGGGCAGCTAATGTGAGAGATGATGGGAGTGATGGTGTGAGGGTCCCAGTGCTAATGGTGCTGGTGCGGCAAGGAATCACAGAGACGTGAGGTGCAGTTCAGGGTCTTTACTGATGGTACATGGCAGACCCTCCCGGGAGTACTGGCTAGTATAAGGGGCCTGGTCAGTCTGCGAGCAAGCAGGAGTTCCCCTGGCCAGGTGGAGTTGTAGGCCTCCCCGTTTATCTGCACTCTTCCTGGCTACCTTGCTGTCAGCGGTTACAAGTAGCCCACGTCCCTGAGTATACCGTGTGGTGCTCACCCGTATGGCTGGTGACTTGGGGCCTTCTGTTAGCCTCCGCTCCTGGATGGCGGCGCTGGTCCCTTCTTTGTGACTGAGCCTCCGGGCTTCTATGGCCAGAGGACCTGGAATCCCCTGCCGGCTGGTTTCTGCTGCTGGGTATATATCAGTCCCCACAGCCTCGGACTCCTGTGTCCGGTTTTAGTAACTTCAGCCAGGGCGAGCTATATCTCTGCTCACAGCCCCTGGCCTTCTGCCTCTGCTCCTACAGAGCTCCTGTTGTCACTTTCCCTCTCCAGGCTCTGACTGCTCTGCTTGTTCTGCAGGCTCTGTCTTCTCTAATCCCGCCCCAGACCCAGTTTATAAGGGCAGATTCCTCCCCTCCCAGGTCTGGGTGGGCCGTGTTGCATGCTTAGGGCTCCTGACCAGAGAAACCTCCCACTTGCTCTCAGACATAATATCTCTATTACTGTGGCAACCAGACCCCTGGGGTGTCACATTTGGAAACGTCTGATAGGTTTTTTGGCAGCATCTGAGTTAGAGACGCACCTGTGGATGTATTTTAATGCACAGCTGAAACACACTGCTTCTTTGTGTAGCATCATGAGAAAGTCTAAAGAAATCAGCCAAAATATCAGGAAGAGAATTGTGGATTTGCACAAGTCTGGCTCATCCTTGGGTACAATTTCAAGATACCTGAGGGTGCCTCGTTCATCTATACAAACAATTATACACAAGTACAAAGAAGATGGGAATGTCCAGCCATCATACTGCTCAGGAAGGAGACAGGTTTTGTGTCCCAGATATGAACGTGCTTTGGTCCGACATGTGCATATCAAGGGCAAAAGCAAAATATCCTTGTAAAGATGATGGCGGAAGCTGGTAAGATTGTGTCAATAACCACAGTGAAACGAGTACTGTATCAACATGTACTGAAAGGCCACTCTGCCAGGAAGAAGCCATTAATCCAAAAGAAACATAAAAAAGCCAGATTAATGTTTGCAAATTCACACAGGAACAAAGACCTTAATTTTTGAAGACATGTCCTGTGGTCTGATGAAACTAAAATTTAACTTTTTGGGCATAATGACCATCGTTACGTTTGGAGGAGAAAGCGAGAAGCTTGAAAACCTAAGAACACCATCCCAACTGTGAAACACGGGGGTGACAGCATCATGTTGTGGGGTTGTTTTGCTGCAGGAGGGACTGGTGCACTTCACAAAATAGATGACATCATGAGAAAAAAAAGATTATGTGTCAATACTGAGGCAACGTCTAAAGACATCAGCCAGGAAATTAAAGCTTGGGCGGAAATGGGTCTTCAAAATGGACAATGACCCAAAGCGTACTGCCAAAATGGTAACAAAGTGGCTTAAGGATAACAAAATCAATGTTTTGGAGTGACTATCACAAAGCCCTGACCTCAATCCTATTGAAAATTTATGGGCAAAGCTGAAAAGTCAGGTGCGAGCAAGAAGACCTACAAACCTGGATCAGTTACACCAGTTTTGTCAGGAGGAATGGGCCCAAACTCAGACCAACTATTGTGAGAAGCTTGTGGAAGGACATCCCAAACGTGTGACCCAAGTCATTCAGTTTAAGGGCCATGGTACCAAATACTAAAAATTATGGTAATCCTAATTGGTCTAAAATGGGAAAGGTTTATTCTGATTTCATGTCAGATATTGAGAAAAACATGCATATGTCTCTTTTTATACATGTATAATGTATGTAAACTTCTGGTTTTAACTGTAAATAGTAAAAATAATTAATTTTTAGGATTTGTACAATTAATTAGCTTTTTTGCTAATGCAAATGCATGATTGATTATTGATGCATTTGCATGATGAAGGGAGGGTTAGGAGTTGCCCATCAACACATTATTGGGGGATAATTTAAGTGAACTAGGGCTGCTTTAACTGGATGCCTCCTCAAAACTGAAAAACAAAAAAAGTCAGTTTTCCTGGAGAATCCCTTTACATATTTGGGTGGAAATGTAATATTAAAGCAAATCTGTCACCAGAGTTCACACCCACAGAGAAGATGTTTTGAACCTGATGAGGCTGGGGTACTTACTGTGCAAATCCTTGTCAGAATGGCAGCATAATCCTGATATTATTAGAGCTGGGCTGATAAAATGTTTGTTTCAATATTAAAAACTTTCACAAAGGAGTTATACAGCCAATTCTATCAAGAATTTTCATAGTCAGTACACCAGGTACATATCAAGTCTAAGAAATCTATTTAATAATGTGTGCAGCCTACACTGTGAAACCTGGTGACAGATCCTCTTTATTTATTATTCTGCGCGTCCTTAAAAATACTGGTCACCAAGACTTCAGATAAAGGAATTATAAATGCGTCAAATAATGTGATTATATGTTAAAAAAAAAAAAAAAAAGATGTATCTCCAAGTTTGCACATATTAACATTATAGGAGGGATTACAGACCACACATCTCCGCAACTTTCCCTGATTCCTCCACGTGTCCGTGTTATATATAAAGGACTCATCTTTTACGCTTAGATGCAAGACCGACTTATGGCCTCACCTGAGATGCTTTGTATAGGAAAATCCCAAATATATTGTATCCATTTTATAAAACACCATGATAGAATAAAATAAAATCTACTTTCAAGGATATGATCTAGTATATGTGCCGTGTAAAGCAGATTTATCTGTCCCACCAGTGACGCTTTCCATACATTTGTCCCATTAGTTGTGAACATATTTCGGTATATTTATCAGTTTATTAAACAACATATATTGTGATCATTTACAGTGACAGAAATACCGATATAGTAGAGCCGAATTGTGATGAGAAACAGTTACAAATTCTGGATTAAATATATGGATAAATATGGAAAAAGAATTTCGTCTGGTTCATATATACTTTATATTCCATATTTAGGAGCCTAAGGGGTACATAATTAGATAAGATGATTATTGTTAATGGTTATTTACTCACACTATACATCTTGGAGGATACAAATATTGCTGGTTCTCAAGCTTAAAGTGAATGTGACACTTACCAGCGAGAAACAGAAGAGATTCATCCTGGTTTGTGGGTTAAGTTCGGTCCTGAAAAGTTGTATTCCTCAGCGCTCCAATGGAAGAATGCTGATCTGTCCTGTCCTCCCAGCTGTTTGTATATTTCTTCCTAGAGATTACAGCAAGATAAAATCCCTGCAGTAATCCATGAGACTCAGAGCCCATTATTAAATGAGACAGGCTGCCATTCTGCGAATAAAAGAGACAGCGTTCCCATCAAGACAATAATCGCCGGAAAAAGAGATGGAAAGTGCTTACAAATAATGTTACTGTCGGGTCAACACACACACAATCGAAATAACTAATTGTTACGTATTTTACGGGTACAGATGTAGAGGCAGAGGCGCTGTAGTCGGGCTGAGTTTGTCAAATGTAGTATTTAGGCTATCACAATCTGTAACGTGAGAGTGCAGTGAAATGCAGCCTTAAGTAATTAAGTAGCAATTTCAGAATTTTCCCAAAATATTTATAAAAATATTCTTCCTCCAAATATTTCACGTGACGTAAATAAATATAAAAAATAGTGAATCCGATAGCAAATCATTTCAATTATTCAAATTGCAAAAAACATATCACCAACAAAAAAATGTAAGAAAAAAATTTCTACAATTGGATTTTTGCTTAAAAATTATTTTCAGAAACATCAGAGGCGAATTTGGGCCAATCACTTTGTGACACCACGATATACTGTCAGTGCTTTTACATGGGACTTCAAATTAAGATACTACGTTATGTTAATGAAATTAGCTCTCAATGCAAAAGAAACATGACAAAACCCGATCTGCTACATCTGCAAAACTTTTTTTTATACATTTGTGCATAAACTGCATAAAGAAGCAATCATTTGACACAACTTATTCATTGGATTATATATGATATTATCATGTATATAGCCATATATCAGTATATAATATTGATGCAGGCGATTGATTTGATTAGTATTAGTTTTACATTAGCATTAATGCCCAAATTATTTTTTTGCCTCTTTTTTTTTTACGGAGTGAAATAAAATAAACATGTTGTTAATGAATGTTAATGCTCATTAGAAATGTCATGATTAATTTTATCCACCATCCAATTCAGTGATCATCCGGTAATACTCACCACCGCCTTGCAATCCTGAATGTGCTTTTGGCATTAGCCCCTGTTTGAGTGTTTAATTCCATAAGCCGTGACTCAGGAGGCTGCACTGTAAATTCAGCTACAGCATCTCCGCAACACTGGGTTTTAAGCCCAGATGGAAATTGTGAGCAGATATTATTTCTGTTTGCTCAGTAGAACTGTGACCTTGTTAAGGACAATACCAATGACTGCAAGATGGGTTTAATTGCGGCACAGCTGGACATTCCCTCAGGGCCTTGGCAAAGTGATAGGGCACCGTGTGGCAAGAACTAGTAAGAGAAGTCTTGCTAAGCTCTTCATTTATAGACATCAGTTCATACAGTTTAGAAACTCCAGATTAAAGTTGATAAATTAAAACTGATCCTGCAACCAGTGGACTTGTCACCTGTATATATGGGAAGCAGGAATATAAGGGCTCCAGTGATTCAGTAATTGCTGTTCAAAGGGCGTCTGTCAAAGAGAAAAATTAAAATCCACGAGGGAAAAGAGCTGTCCTTTGAAGTAGGACTACACATTGAACATGTGTAGCTAATTACAGCTAGGGATAGAGAATTAATTAAAACATGGGAAATACATAGATGATGCTTCAACTTAATTTGAAGCAGAGACCTCCTGCAGTGACCAGGTAATTAGCACAGAGGTCTATTAAGGGAAACAGCCATCCAGACTGGAATTTGTATGTTCAAGAGGCAGAGAAGCAAAAAATCTAACACCTTCAGAGGTAACATTTCTTCAAAGAAGCTTCTTAGACTTTGTCTCCAACATCCAGATATGAATATTGGGGTCTGCATTGAACTGATAATTATGGGAGATACATTTTTGGCATCGTAGCAAAGGGACTATCAGAACGCATTCACTCACATCACTGTAAGGCCATTTTAACCCCTCCAACTTAATAACGGACCAATAGATGATGCTATCAGGTCATGTTTCATCCCAGTGTAAAGGTAAAATCGCGATAAGAAATATGAAAACAATATCTACCGCCTGGGATCTCCCGGGGTGAAGATATCCTGTAAGTTGGGGATCTCATAAAATTCTAATTGACCTAGCGCATCTCCCAAACAGCCCCCCACATGATGTTATCAAGGGGAAGTATGTGAACGCAACCTTGAGCTAATAAAAAGCAGAATTTGGATTTGGGCCATTGTTCATTTTGTAACTCATAGTTCACTGTTAGGGTGGTCCATTTTCCTAATCGAAGTGCTTCCTTCCACTAAGCTCTGAGCCATTTCTGTGATATCAGGTTTAGTCACTCTTTTGTTATCCTTTTTATTCTATGTAATTATCTATACCATATTGCTTTATTCCCATTTTGCATCATCTTTGTATATTTTCTATAAACACTGCCTATCTTTCTGGATTAGATATATAAAGTTGAATAGCTCTGTTCCTTTTCCTCTGTAAACCGTACTGAAGCCATACGCTACCTGTCATGGGTGTCCAGTTGGACTGTATAAACAATTGGTGATGGCAGCTAGTAGTGGTTCAATTATTGTTGTTATTTTGGAGCTGGCAGTGACTGTACCAAGGTATATACAGTACAGACCAAAAGTTTGGACACACCTTCTCATTTAAAGAAATTTCTGTATTTTCATGACTTTGAAAATGGTACATTCACACTGAAGGCATCAAAACTATGAATTAACACATGTGGAATTATATACTTAACAAAAAAGTGTGAAACAACTGAAAATATGTCTTATATTCTAGGTTCTTCAAAGTAGCCAACTTTTGCATTGATGACTGCTTTGCACACTCTTGGCATTCTCTTGATGAGCTTCAAGAGGTAGTCTTGACTGAAAAAAAACAGAAATGTAGACATTTTTTTGCAAATTTATTAAAAAAAACAACTGAAATATCGCATGGTCATAAGTATTCAGACCCTTTGCTCAGACACTCATATTTAAGTCACATGCTGTTCATTTCCTTGTGATCCTCCTTGAGATGGTTCTACTCCTTCACTGGAGTCCAGCTGTGTTTAATTAAATTGATAGGACCTCACAGCTCACTGTGCATGTCAGACCAAATGAGAATCATGACCTCAAAGGAACTGCCCAAGGAGCTCAGAAACCGAATTGTGGCAAGGCACAGATCTGGCCAAGGTTACAAAAGAATTTCTGCAGTACTCAAGGTTCCTAAGAGCACAGTGACCTCCAAAATCCTTAAAGTTTGGGACCACCAGAAGTCTTCCTAGACCTAGTCGTCCAGCCAAACTGAGCAATTGTGGGAGAAGAGCCTTGGTGAGAGAGGTAAAGAAGAACCCCAAGATCACTGTGGCTGAGCTCCAGAGATGCAGTAAGGAGATGGAAGAAAGTTTCACAAAGTCAACTATCACTGCAGCCCTCCACCAGTCGGTCCTTTATGGCAGAGTGGCCCAACAGAAGCCTCTCCTCAGTGCAAGACATATGAAAGCCCGCATAGAGTTTGCTCAAAAACACATGAAGGACTCCCAGACTATGAGAAATAAGATTCTCTGGTCTGATGAGACGAAGATAGAACTTTTTAGTGATAATTCTAAGCGGTATGTGTGGAGAAAACCAGGCACTGCTCATCATCTGCCCACTACAATCCCAACAGTGAAACATGGTGGTGGCAGCATCATGCTATGGGGGTGTTTTTCAGCTGCAGGGACAGGACGACTGGGTGCAATTGAAGGAAACATGAATGCGGCCAAGTACAGAGATATCCAGGATGAAAGCCTCTTCCAGAGTGCTCTGGACCTAAGACTTGGCCGAAGAGTAACCTTCCAACAAGACTATGACCCTAAGCACACAGCTAAAATAACAAAGGAGTGGTTTAAGAACAAATCTGTGACCATTCTTGTCTGTCCCAGCCAGAGCCCTGACCTAAACCCAATTGAGCATCTCTGGAGAGAGCTGAAAATGGCTGTCCACCAACGTTCACCATCCAACCTGACGGAACTGGAGGGGATCTGCAAGGAAGAATGGCAGAGGATCCCCAAATCTAGGTGTGAAAAACTTGTTGTATCATTCCCAAGAAGACTCATGGCTGTACTAGCTCAAAAGGGTGCTTCTACTCAATACTGAGCAAAGGGTCTGAATACTTATGACCGTGTGATTTCAGTTTTTCTTTTTCAATAAATTTGGAAAAATTTCTACATTTGTTTTTTTTTCAGTCAAGATGGGGTGCAGAGTGTACATTAATAAGAAAAAAAATGAAATTTTTAGAATTTACCAAATGGCTGCAATGAAACAAAGAGTGAAAACTTTAAAGGGGTCTGAATACTTTCCGTACCCACTGTATACCATACATTCACTGTGAATTCCTCAATAACCAGATAAGTAGTGGAAGCAGCCGTGGCCTCTGACGATTGGAGGCAGCAGAGTTGCATTTCCTTGACAACTGGTGGCAGTGGTGAGATCTGTGTGATCTCTCCGGTGTCATCTGTGACAAATTCGTAACAGTGATGGGATCTGTGTAACCCCATCCCCCCACCCTACCCCGGCTGTTATCCTTGACAGCGTCTATCATATGACTCCATTAAATTAATGCATCTACAATTGGCTGGCTCAACTGAAAGTGGGTTTTACTGACATTAATCTAATCTGTACGACCTGGAGTTTGGTCCCCTTGAAACATGAGTTAAATGATAAAATTCTTGCTCCCTGCTGCCATCTCCAGAGGGAGCTAATGCCATATAGATTGCATTTGATAGGAGTGAAACCAATGTTAGCTGTATAAATCTAGTCCTTTTTGTGCACACAAACAAAAATAGTACCCCTTGTGAAGCCCCTTAATGCTCACAATTTGATACCCCTTTTATTGCACTCATGATGCCCTTCCACACAATAAGATGCCCCCACACTGTCCATCCACACTATGATGCCCTTAGTGCCTTCTCAAGCTACATGATGGCCACACTTCATGTCCCCTCATTGCCACCATCCCATTAATATTGCCGCTTTGTTCTTCTCTCTGCTGGTAATTTGAAAAAATATTACTCACTTCACGCCATTCCCACATTAAGAGAAGAAACTCTCCAATTTGTACTGCGTGTGGCACATTATCGCGTCTGCTGTGTGCAGCTTCACGTAAATGGTGGAGTGGAGAGCTGATGGTTCTCCGCTCCACTATAATAATCAACAGTATCTGTCGTCTGAAGCGAGATATCTATGCCATCCAATTTCAGGACAGCTCAAATATGGAACTACCCCACTGAATCTGAGACAGTTGTGAGGCATGTACAGTGGTGGCCAAAAGTATTGGCGCCCCTGCAATTCTGTCAGATAATACTCAGTTTCTTCCTGAAAATGATTGCTATCACAAATTATTTGGTATTATTATCTTCATTTAATTTGCTTGCAAGGAAAAAACACAAAAGAGAATGAAGCAAAAATCAAATCATTGATCATTTCACACAAAACTCCAAAAATGGGCTGGACAAATACTTGGTTGCACTAATACTTGGTTGCACAACCTTTAGCCAAAATAACTGCGAACAACCGCTTCCGGTAACCATCAATGAGTTTCTTACAATGCTCTGCTGGAATTGTAGACCATTCTTCTTTGGCAAACTGCTCCAGGTCCCTGATATTTGAAGGGTGCCTTCTCCAAACTGCCATTTTGAGATCTCTCCACAGGTGTTCTATGGGATTCAGGTCTGGACTCATTGCTGGCCACCTTAGAAGTCTCCAGTGCTTTCTCTCAAACCATTTTATAGTGCTTTTGGAAGTGTGTTTTGGGTCATTGTCCTGCTGGAAGACCCATGACCTCTGAGGGAGATCCAGCTTTCTCACACTGGGCCCTACATTATGCTGCAAAATTTGTTGGTAGTCTTCAGACTTCATAATGCCATGCACTCGGTCAAGCAGTCCAGTGCCAGAGGCAGCAAAGCAACCCCAAAATATCAGGGAACCTCCGCCATGTTTGACTGTAGGGACCGTGTTCTTTTCTTTGAATGCCTCTTTTTTTTTCCTGTACACTCTATGTTGATGCTTTTTCCCAAAAAGCTCTACTTTTGTCTCATCTGACCAGAGAACATTCTTCCAAAATGTTTTAGGCTTTCTCAGGTAATGTCACGGGTGTGTTGCCACGAAGATCGTCACGAGTACACAGCCTGACTTCTCGCAGCTGACTTGTTGGTGCTTGTGTTTCTCGGCAGTGAGGGAGTTAATTCTCTCTCTCTCTCTGGGCTAGATGAGGTCCAGCCTCGCCCAGCTGCAATCAATACTTCTGTAGTGAGACTCCTTCATATACCTGCTGGTCTGTTTGGGAGGTGTCGGTGATAGCATTTCATTCAGACTGACAGAGCGGATCGTGGTGTTTGGAGTTGCTGAGATAAGTGTATTTGGAAGTGTTTTTTCCCTTTCCTCGCTTTATCATTTATCTCCTTTCCCGTTGGTTTTCCCTCTGTTGTAGTTGAGAAGTTGTTTGTATGCAAGGTGGTTTTGGTTTTTCCCTTGTACTGTCTCGTTCGTCTAAATACTGTGTTTGGGCATATTATTTCTTGTTCCCTTTGGTTGTGATCGGGGTCCTTCTCAGGACTAGATTACTGAGGTGCAGGGATCTTCAGGAGGTAGGGGTTACGCTGGCGGCCTGGACCTCTGTACCTTTAACAGTACCTCCAGGTTGAGGGATTAGTCAGGGCCCCAGCTTAGGGTCAGCTTAGGCCCCCTACCTCCAGTATACAGAGACAGCGTGACATTTTCACCGACCCACTTAGTTTTTCTCCAGCTACTATGGATCCAGTAGCCGGTCTAGCTCGGCAATTGCAGAGTTTGTCCATGGAGCTGGCGGACGTTAGGTCCAAGGTTTGGCATCCTCAGGAGCAAGCCGGACCAGAACCTAAAGTAGCTCTCCCTGATAGGTTCACTGGGGGGCGGGACAAGTTTTTTGTTTTCCGGGAGGCATGTAAATTGTACTTTCGGCTGCGGCCTCGGTCATCGGGGAGTGAAGAACAAAGGGTGGGAATTGTCATCTCGCTCCTACAAGGGGACCCACAATCTTGGGCGTTCTCTCTTCCCCCGGGTTCCCCGGCTCTCCAGTCAGTGGATAGGTTTTTCGCTGCCCTGGGACTCGTATATGATGACCCAGATCGGAACTCCCTTGCTGAGTCTAAGTTACGTAGGATCCAGCAGGGAGATCGTCCGGCGGAGGAATTCTGTTCGGAGTTCCGTAGGTGGGCCACAGACACCCAGTGGAATGACCCGGCTCTTAGGAGCCAGTTTTGTCATGGTTTATCCGACAAATTACAGGATGTGTTGGCACAGTATGACTCTCCCGTGTCTCTGGAAGCCGATATGGCCCTCGCTATTCGCGTGGACAGACGGCTTCGGGAGAGGTGCGGGATAACTCTACCCCCTGTGATGACTCCACCTCCTACAAGGTCCCCTCATATGGTGGTTCCCCTGGTCAGTCCTGAGGAGCCTATGCAATTAGGAGGGACATAATTTCGGGGGAGGGGACCGGTGGTGCGCCATATGGCAGGAAGGTGTTTCTTCTGCGGGAGAAAGGGACATTTTATTGGGGGGTGTCCATCCCGTCCCTTGCAGAGTGAAGAGTCGTCGGAAAACTGTTGATCCCAGGTTGTGTGGTGGACGGCAATCTGGGAGTAGGTATTTCGTCCCTAGGTTCGTCTCAGTTTCTCGTACCGGCGGAGGTGGTGGTGGGTACGAGAACTGAGAGGATATCTGTTCTTCTGGATAGTGGGGCCGGGGCTAATCTGGTTGATGCTCGGTTTGCCCGGGTTCAAGGTATGCGGTTGAGTGAGTTGGCTAAACCCATCCCCATATTCTCGATCGATGCCAGGCCTCTCGGGCAGGGAAGTTTTTTGCAAGTTGTGCATGACGTAAAACTTCAAGTGGGGGCAATACATAAAGAACTGTTGTCTTGCTACGTGTTGGAGGGTCTTCCCACTCCTATTGTGTTGGGCCTTCCTTGGTTAGCTAAGCATAACCCGGTTATTAATTGGCAAACCAGGGAGATAAGCCAATGGAGTAAATTCTGTAATAAAAACTGCATGAACACGGTCATTGGTGCGGTTACTCCTTGGGTCTTACCTCCATTTCTGGCGGACTTTGAGGATGTATTCTCGGAGAAAGGGTGTCAGGAACTACCTCCTCATCGCGTGTATGACTGTTCTGTAAAACTGCTCCCTGAGGCCAAGTTACCTAAAGCTAGGTTGTATAACCTTTCTGGTCCTGAGAGGCAGGCCATGAAGGATTATATCTCAGAAAGTCTGGCTAAGGGGCATATTAGACCTTCATCTTCACCGGTGGCTGCGGGGTTCTTCTTTGTTAAGAAGAAAGATGGAGGCCTACGCCCTTGCCTGGATTTCCGTGAACTTAATCGGATTACGGTCCGAGATCCGTATCCGCTCCCACTTATTCCCGATCTCTTTAATCAGATCGTGGGCGCCAAATGGTTTTCTAAGTTGGATCTCAGGGGGGCGTACAATCTGATTAGGATGAAGGAGGGGGATGAGTGGAAGACGGCGTTTAACACTCCGGAGGGGCATTATGAGAACCTTGTCATGCCATTCGGTCTGACTAATGCCCCGGCGGTGTTCCAACACTTTGTTAATGACATTTTTCGCCGCTTGGTGGGACAGTTTGTTGTCATATATCTGGATGATATCCTAATTTACTCACCGGATTTGGTGTCTCATCAGGAGCACGTTAGGCAGGTGTTACAGATCTTGCTGGATAATAAACTGTATGCCAAGTGGGAAAAGTGTGTGTTCGCCGTACAGGAACTCCAGTTTTTAGGCTTCCTGGTTTCAGCGTCCGGTTTTCGTATGGACCCTGGGAAAGTGCGGGCAGTTCTTGAGTGGGATTGTCACACTGTCACAGAATACTGGAGGTAGGGGGCCTAAGCTGACCCTAAGCTGGGGCCCTGACTAATCCCTCATCCTGGAGGTACTGTTAAAGGTACAGAGGTCCAGGCCGCCAGCGTAACCCCTACCTCCTGAGGATCCCTGCACCACAGTAATCTAGTCCTGAGAAGGACCCCGATCACAACAATAGGGAACCAGCAATAATATGCCCACACACAGTATTTAGACGAACGAGACAGTACAAGGGAAAAACCAAAACCACCTTGCATACAACTTCAACAAAACTACAACAGAGGGAACACCAACGGGAAAGGAGATAAATGATAAAGCGAGGAAAGGGAAATAACACTTTCAAATACACTTATCTCAGCAACTCCAAACACCACGATCCGCTCTGTAAGTCTGAATGAAAAGCTTTCACCGACACCTCACAAACAGACCTGCAGGAATATAAAGGAGTCTCACTAACGAAACATTGATTGCAGCTGGGCGAGGCTGGACCTCAGCTAGCCCAGAGAGAGAGAGAATTAACTCCTTCACTGCCGAGAAAACACAAAGCACCAACAAGTCAGCTGCGAGAAGTCAGGCTGTGTACTCGTGACGATCTTCGTGGCAACACACCCGTGACAGTACCCCCCCTTCTACGAGGGGCCTCCGGACCCTCAGGGCCAGGTTTATCCGGGTGAGTCGTGTGGAAGGCCCGAACTAATCGGTCTGCGTTAATATCCGACGCAGGAACCCACATCCTCTCCTCAGGACCATACCCCTTCCAATGAACCAAGTACTGAAGGGACCGGCGATTAAAGCGTGAATCAATGACCCTCGATACCTGGAACTCCAAGTTACCATTGACAACCACAGGAGGGGGAGGTAAAGGTGACGGTACCACCGGCGCCACATACCTCTTAAGCAATGATCTGTGAAACACGTTGTGAATTTTAAACGTAGGGGGGAGGTCAAGACGGAATGCCACCGGATTAATAACAGAACTGATTCTGTACGGCCCGATGAACCTGGGACCCAGTTTCCAGGAGGGAACCTTAAGTTTAATATTCCTGGTAGACAACCATACCTGATCGTTCACACTTAGGTCCGGACCAGACACTCTCCTCCTATCAGCCATACGTTTGTATCGGTTCCCCATAGTATTCAGATTCTTCAGCACCCCTCTCCATACTGAAGCGAGAGATGAGGAAAATCGTTCCTCCTCCGGAACCCCCGAAGAGCCCCCCCTACTGAAAGTACAAAACTGGGGGTGAAAACCATATGCCCCAAAAAACGGGGACTTACCAGTGGACTCGCTTCGCCTATTATTGAGAGCAAACTCTGCCAGAGGTAGGAAAGAAGCCCAGTCCTCCTGGTTCTCTGACACAAAACACCGAAGATATGTCTCCAAGCTCTGGTTCATACGTTCCGTCTGACCATTGGTCTGAGGATGAAAAGCCGACGAGAATGACAAATGCATCCCCCGCCGTGCACAAATAGCCTTCCAGAACTTGGACACAAACTGAGACCCCCGATCAGACACCACCTCGGAGGGTACCCCGTGAAGCCTCACAATCTCCCCAATGAACACCTGCGCAAGAGTTTTAGCATTAGGGAGAGCCGGAAGAGCGATAAAATGTGCCATCTTGCTGAACCTGTCCACTACAACGAGTATGACCGTTTTACCCGAAGACGGAGGGAGGTCCGTAATAAAGTCCATAGACAGATGAGTCCAAGGACGCTCCGGGATCTTCAAAGGTAAGAGGGCCCCAGACGGACGGGTATGCGAGGTCTTAGAGCGCGCACAAACCCCACAGGACGCGACAAAAGTTACCACCTCTTTATGTAAGTTAGGCCACCAAAACCGACGCGAGAGGAGATCCACAGTTGCTTTACTCCCCGGGTGTCCTGCAAAAACTGAGTTATGGTGTGCCTCGATCACCTTTTGTCGCAACTGATCTGGAACGAACAGTCTCCCCGGAGGTCCAACAGGGGCGTCCCCCTGAGCCTCCAATATCTCCTCCTCCAGCTCAGAGCATACTGCCGAAACCACCACCCCCTCCTGAAGAACAGGAATCGGGTCGTCCGTATTCCCGGCCCCAGGGAAACTACGAGATAAGGCATCCGCCTTTACATTTTTAGACCCAGGACGATATGTAACGACGAAATTAAACCTGGTAAAAAACAATGACCACCTAGCTTGTCTGGGATTCAGACGTTTAGCGGACTCCAGATATAGCAGGTTCTTGTGATCGGTGATGACGGTGACCGGATGAACTGCCCCCTCCAAAAAATGGCGCCACTCCTCAAAAGCTAACTTAATGGCCAGGAGTTCCCTATTGCCGACATCGTAATTCCTCTCAGCGGACGACAATTTTTTAGAGAAAAAGGCGCACGGATGCCACTTACCAGGGGACGAACCCTGTGACAATACTGCTCCCACCCCTACCTCGGAAGCGTCTACCTCTACAAAGAATGGCTGAGACGCATCAGGTTGAATGAGTATGGGTGCCGAGGCAAAACATTTTTTCAAGGAGGAGAATGCTTGACAAGCCTTGTCAGACCACCTAGAAAAATCCGTCCCCTTTTTAGTCATGTCTGTGAGAGGCTTAACCACGGACGAGAAATTACGAATGAACTTCCGGTAATAGTTAGCAAACCCCAGGAAACGTTGTAGTGCCTTAAGATTCTCCGGCCGATCCCACTCAAGAACTGCCCGCACTTTCCCAGGGTCCATACGAAAACCGGACGCAGAAACCAGGAAGCCTAAAAACTGGAGTTCCTGTACGGCGAACACACACTTTTCCCACTTGGCATACAGTTTATTATCCCGCAAGATCTGTAACACCTGTCTAACGTGCTCCTGATGAGACACCAGATCCGGCGAGTAAATTAAGATATCATCCAGATATATGACAACAAACTGTCCCACCAGGTGGCGAAAAATATCATTAACAAAGTGTTGAAACACCGCCGGGGCATTAGTCAGACCGAATGGCATGACAAGGTTCTCATAATGCCCCTCCGGAGTGTTAAAAGCCGTCTTCCACTCATCCCCCTCCTTCATCCTAATCAAATTGTACGCCCCCCTGAGATCCAACTTAGAGAACCATTTGGCGCCCACGATCTGATTAAAGAGATCGGGAATAAGTGGGAGCGGATACGGATCTCGGACCGTAATCCGATTAAGTTCACGGAAATCCAGGCAAGGGCGTAGGGCTCCATCTTTCTTCTTAACAAAGAAGAACCCCGCGGCCACCGGTGAAGATGAAGGTCTAATATGCCCCTTAGCCAGACTTTCAGAAATATAATCCTTCATGGCCTGCCTCTCAGGACCAGAAAGGTTATACAACCTAGCTTTAGGTAACTTGGCCTCAGGGAGCAGTTTTACAGAACAGTCATACTCGCGATGAGGAGGTAGTTCCTGACACCCATTCTCCGAGAATACATCCTCAAAGTCTGCCAGAAATGGAGGTAAGACCCAAGGAGTAACCGCACCGATGACCGTGTTCATGCAGTTTTTATTACAGAATTTACTCCATTGGCTTATCTCTCTGGTTTGCCAATTAATAACAGGGTTATGCTTAGCTAACCAAGGAAGGCCCAACACTATAGGAGTGGGAAGACCCTCCAACACGTAGCAAGACAACAGTTCTTTATGTATTGCCCCCACTTGAAGTTTTACGCCATGCACAGCTTGCAAAAAACTTCCCTGACCGAGAGGCCTGGCATCGATCGAGAATATGGGGATGGGTTTAGCCAACTCACTCAATCGCATACCTTGAACCCGGGCAAACCGAGCATCAACCAGATTAGCCCCGGCCCCACTATCCAGAAGAACAGATATCCTCTCAGTTCTCGTACCCACCACCACCTCCGCCGGTACGAGAAACTGAGACGAACCTAGGGACGAAATACCTACTCCCAGATTGCCGTCCACCACACAACCTGGGATCAACAGTTTTTTCGACAACTCTTTACTCAGCAAGGGGCGGGATGGACACCCCCCAATAAAATGTCCCTTTTTCCCGCAGAGGAAACACCTTCCTGTCTTATGGCGCACCACCGGTCCCCTTCCCCGAAATGATGTCCCTCCTAATTGCATAGGCTCCTCCGGACTGACCAGGGGAACCACCATATGAGGGGACCTTGTAAGAGGTGGAGACATTACAGGGGGTAGAGTTATCCCGCACCTCTCCCGAAGCCGTCTGTCAACGCGAATAGCAAGGGCCATAGCGGCTTCCAGTGACGCGGGAGAGTCATACTGTGCCAACACATCCTGTAATTTGTCGGATAAACCATGACAAAACTGGCTCCTAAGAGCCGGGTCATTCCACTGGGTGTCCGTGGCCCACCTACGGAACTCCGAACAGAATTCCTCCGCCGGACGATCTCCCTGCTGAATCCTACGTAACTTAGACTCAGCAAGGGAGATCCGATCTGGGTCATCATACACGAGTCCCAAAGCAGCGAAAAACCTATCCACTGACTGGAGAACTGGGGAGCTAGGGGGAAGAGAGAACGCCCAAGATTGTGGGTCCCCTTGTAGGAGCGAGATGACAATTCCCACCCTTTGTTCTTCACTGCCCGATGACCGAGGCCGCAGCCGAAAGTACAATTTGCATGCCTCCCGGAAAACAAAAAACTTGTCCCGCCCCCCAGTGAACCTGTCAGGGAGAGCTACTTTAGGTTCTGGTCCGGCTTGCTCCAGAGGATGCAAAACCTTGGACCTAACGTCCGCCAGCCCCATGGACAAACTCTGCAACTGCTGAGCTAGACCGGCTACTGGATCCATGGTAGCTGGAGAAAAACTAAGATGGTCGGTGAAAATGTCACACTGTCACAGAATACTGGAGGTAGGGGGCCTAAGCTGACCCTAAGCTGGGGCCCTGACTAATCCCTCATCCTGGAGGTACTGTTAAAGGTACAGAGGTCCAGGCCGCCAGCGTAACCCCTACCTCCTGAGGATCCCTGCACCACAGTAATCTAGTCCTGAGAAGGACCCCGATCACAACAATAGGGAACCAGCAATAATATGCCCACACACAGTATTTAGACGAACGAGACAGTACAAGGGAAAAACCAAAACCACCTTGCATACAACTTCAACAAAACTACAACAGAGGGAACACCAACGGGAAAGGAGATAAATGATAAAGCGAGGAAAGGGAAATAACACTTTCAAATACACTTATCTCAGCAACTCCAAACACCACGATCCGCTCTGTAAGTCTGAATGAAAAGCTTTCACCGACACCTCACAAACAGACCTGCAGGAATATAAAGGAGTCTCACTAACGAAACATTGATTGCAGCTGGGCGAGGCTGGACCTCAGCTAGCCCAGAGAGAGAGAGAATTAACTCCTTCACTGCCGAGAAAACACAAAGCACCAACAAGTCAGCTGCGAGAAGTCAGGCTGTGTACTCGTGACGATCTTCGTGGCAACACACCCGTGACAGGGATCGGCCAGAGAATCTTAAGGCACTACAACGTTTCCTGGGGTTTGCTAATTATTACCGGAAGTTCATTCGTAATTTCTCGTCCATGGTTAAGCCTCTCACTGACATGACTAAAAAGGGGACGGATTTTTCTAGGTGGTCTGACAAGGCTTGTCAAGCATTCTCCTCTTTGAAAAAATGTTTTGCCTCGGCGCCCATACTCATTCAACCTGATGCGTCTCAGCCATTCATTGTAGAGGTAGACGCTTCCGAGGTAGGGGTGGGAGCAGTATTGTCACAGGGTTCGTCCCCTGGTAAGTGGCATCCGTGCGCCTTTTTCTCTAAAAAATTGTCGTCCGCTGAGAGGAATTACGATGTCGGCAATAGGGAACTCTTGGCCATTAAGTTAGCTTTTGAGGAGTGGCGCCATTTTCTGGAGGGGGCTGTTCATCCGGTCACCGTCATCACCGATCACAAGAACCTGCTATATCTGGAGTCCGCGAAACGTCTGAATCCCAGACAAGCTAGGTGGTCATTGTTTTTTACCAGGTTTAATTTTGTCGTTACATATCGTCTGGGGCCCTCTTACCTTTGAAGATCCCGGAGCGTCCTTGGACTCATCTGTCTATGGACTTTATTACGGACCTCCCTCCGTCTTCGGGTAAAACGGTCATACTCGTAGTGGACAGGTTCAGCAAGATGGCACATTTTATCGCTCTTCCGGCTCTCCCTAATGCTAAAACTCTTGCGCAGGTGTTCATTGGGGAGATTGTGAGGCTTCACGGGGTACCCTCCGAGGTGGTGTCTGATCGGGGGTCTCAGTTTGTGTCTAAGTTCTGGAAGGCGTTTTGTGCTCGGCGGGGGATGCAGTTGTCATTCTCATCGGCTTTTCATCCTCAGACCAATGGTCAGACGGAACGTATGAACCAGAGCTTGGAGACATATCTCCGGTGTTTTGTGTCAGAGAACCAGGAGGACTGGGCTTCTTTCTTACCTCTGGCAGAGTTTGCTCTTAATAATAGGCGGAGCGAGTCCACTGGTAAGTCCCCGTTTTTTGGGGCATATGGTTTTCACCCCCAGTTTTGTACTTTCAGTGGGGGGGGCTCTTCGGGGGTTCCTGAGGAGGAACGATTTTCCTCATCACTCGCTTCAGTATGGAGAGGGGTGCTGAAGAATCTGAATACTATGGGGAACCGATACAAACGTATGGCTGATAGGAGGAGAGTGTCTGGTCCGGACCTAAGTGTGAACGATCGGGTATGGTTGTCTACCAGGAATATAAAACTTAAGGTTCCCTCCTGGAAACTGGGTCCCAGGTTCATCGGGCCGTACAGAATCAGTTCTATTATTAATCCGGTGGCATTCCGTCTTGACCTCCCCCCTACGTTTAAAATTCACAACGTGTTTCACAGATCATTGCTTAAGAGGTATGTGGCGCCGGTGGTACCGTCACTTTTACCTCCCCCTCCAGTGGTTGTCAATGGTAACTTGGAGTTCCAGGTATCGAGGGTCATTGATTCACGCTTTAATCGCCGGTCCCTTCAGTACCTGGTTCATTGGAAGGGGTATGGTCCTGAGGAGAGGATGTGGGTTCCTGCGTCGGATATTAACGCAGACCGATTAGTTCGGGCCTTCCACACGACTCACCCGGATAAACCTGGCCCTGAGGGTCCGGAGGCCCCTCGTAGAAGGGGGGGTACTGTCACGGGTGTGTTGCCACGAAGATCGTCACGAGTACACAGCCTGACTTCTCGCAGCTGACTTGTTGGTGCTTTGTGTTTCTCGGCAGTGAGGGAGTTAATTCTCTCTCTCTCTCTGGGCTAGATGAGGTCCAGCCTCGCCCAGCTGCAATCAATACTTCTGTAGTGAGACTCCTTCATATACCTGCTGGTCTGTTTGGGAGGTGTCGGTGATAGCATTTCATTCAGACTGACAGAGCGGATCGTGGTGTTTGGAGTTGCTGAGATAAGTGTATTTGGAAGTGTTTTTTCCCTTTCCTCGCTTTATCATTTATCTCCTTTCCCGTTGGTTTTCCCTCTGTTGTAGTTGAGAAGTTGTTTGTATGCAAGGTGGTTTTGGTTTTTCCCTTGTACTGTCTCGTTCGTCTAAATACTGTGTTTGGGCATATTATTTCTTGTTCCCTTTGGTTATGATCGGGGTCCTTCTCAGGACTAGATTACTGAGGTGCAGGGATCTTCAGGAGGTAGGGGTTACGCTGGCGGCCTGGACCTCTGTACCTTTAACAGTACCTCCAGGTTGAGGGATTAGTCAGGGCCCCAGCTTAGGGTCAGCTTAGGCCCCCTACCTCCAGTATACAGAGACAGCGTGACATTTTCACCGACCCACTTAGTTTTTCTCCAGCTACTATGGATCCAGTAGCCGGTCTAGCTCGGCAATTGCAGAGTTTGTCCATGGAGCTGGCGGACGTTAGGTCCAAGGTTTGGCATCCTCAGGAGCAAGCCGGACCAGAACCTAAAGTAGCTCTCCCTGATAGGTTCACTGGGGGGCGGGACAAGTTTTTTGTTTTCCGGGAGGCATGTAAATTGTACTTTCGGCTGCGGCCTCGGTCATCGGGGAGTGAAGAACAAAGGGTGGGAATTGTCATCTCGCTCCTACAAGGGGACCCACAATCTTGGGCGTTCTCTCTTCCCCCGGGTTCCCCGGCTCTCCAGTCAGTGGATAGGTTTTTCGCTGCCCTGGGACTCGTATATGATGACCCAGATCGGATCTCCCTTGCTGAGTCTAAGTTACGTAGGATCCAGCAGGGAGATCGTCCGGCGGAGGAATTCTGTTCGGAGTTCCGTAGGTGGGCCACAGACACCCAGTGGAATGACCCGGCTCTTAGGAGCCAGTTTTGTCATGGTTTATCCGACAAATTACAGGATGTGTTGGCACAGTATGACTCTCCCGTGTCTCTGGAAGCCGATATGGCCCTCGCTATTCGCGTGGACAGACGGCTTCGGGAGAGGTGCGGGATAACTCTACCCCCTGTGATGACTCCACCTCCTACAAGGTCCCCTCATATGGTGGTTCCCCTGGTCAGTCCTGAGGAGCCTATGCAATTAGGAGGGACATAATTTCGGGGGAGGGGACCGGTGGTGCGCCATATGGCAGGAAGGTGTTTCTTCTGCGGGAGAAAGGGACATTTTATTGGGGGGTGTCCATCCCGTCCCTTGCAGAGTGAAGAGTCGTCGGAAAACTGTTGATCCCAGGTTGTGTGGTGGACGGCAATCTGGGAGTAGGTATTTCGTCCCTAGGTTCGTCTCAGTTTCTCGTACCGGCGGAGGTGGTGGTGGGTACGAGAACTGAGAGGATATCTGTTCTTCTGGATAGTGGGGCCGGGGCTAATCTGGTTGATGCTCGGTTTGCCCGGGTTCAAGGTATGCGGTTGAGTGAGTTGGCTAAACCCATCCCCATATTCTCGATCGATGCCAGGCCTCTCGGGCAGGGAAGTTTTTTGCAAGTTGTGCATGACGTAAAACTTCAAGTGGGGGCAATACATAAAGAACTGTTGTCTTGCTACGTGTTGGAGTGTCTTCCCACTCCTATTGTGTTGGGCCTTCCTTGGTTAGCTAAGCATAACCCGGTTATTAATTGGCAAACCAGGGAGATAAGCCAATGGAGTAAATTCTGTAATAAAAACTGCATGAACACGGTCATTGGTGCGGTTACTCCTTGGGTCTTACCTCCATTTCTGGCGGACTTTGAGGATGTATTCTCGGAGAAAGGGTGTCAGGAACTACCTCCTCATCGCGTGTATGACTGTTCTGTAAAACTGCTCCCTGAGGCCAAGTTACCTAAAGCTAGGTTGTATAACCTTTCTGGTCCTGAGAGGCAGGCCATGAAGGATTATATCTCAGAAAGTCTGGCTAAGGGGCATATTAGACCTTCATCTTCACCGGTGGCTGCGGGGTTCTTCTTTGTTAAGAAGAAAGATGGAGGCCTACGCCCTTGCCTGGATTTCCGTGAACTTAATCGGATTACGGTCCGAGATCCGTATCCGCTCCCACTTATTCCCGATCTCTTTAATCAGATCGTGGGCGCCAAATGGTTTTCTAAGTTGGATCTCAGGGGGGCGTACAGTCTGATTAGGATGAAGGAGGGGGATGAGTGGAAGACGGCGTTTAACACTCCGGAGGGGCATTATGAGAACCTTGTCATGCCATTCGGTCTGACTAATGCCCCGGCGGTGTTCCAACACTTTGTTAATGACATTTTTCGCCGCTTGGTGGGACAGTTTGTTGTCATATATCTGGATGATATCCTAATTTACTCACCGGATTTGGTGTCTCATCAGGAGCACGTTAGGCAGGTGTTACAGATCTTGCTGGATAATAAACTGTATGCCAAGTGGGAAAAGTGTGTGTTCGCCGTACAGGAACTCCAGTTTTTAGGCTTCCTGGTTTCAGCGTCCGGTTTTCGTATGGACCCTGGGAAAGTGCGGGCAGTTCTTGAGTGGGATCGGCCAGAGAATCTTAAGGCACTACAACGTTTCCTGGGGTTTGCTAATTATTACCGGAAGTTCATTCGTAATTTCTCGTCCATGGTTAAGCCTCTCACTGACATGACTAAAAAGGGGACGGATTTTTCTAGGTGGTCTGACAAGGCTTGTCAAGCATTCTCCTCTTTGAAAAAATGTTTTGCCTCGGCGCCCATACTCATTCAACCTGATGCGTCTCAGCCATTCATTGTAGAGGTAGACGCTTCCGAGGTAGGGGTGGGAGCAGTATTGTCACAGGGTTCGTCCCCTGGTAAGTGGCATCCGTGCGCCTTTTTCTCTAAAAAATTGTCGTCCGCTGAGAGGAATTACGATGTCGGCAATAGGGAACTCTTGGCCATTAAGTTAGCTTTTGAGGAGTGGCGCCATTTTCTGGAGGGGGCTGTTCATCCGGTCACCGTCATCACCGATCACAAGAACCTGCTATATCTGGAGTCCGCGAAACGTCTGAATCCCAGACAAGCTAGGTGGTCATTGTTTTTTACCAGGTTTAATTTTGTCGTTACATATCGTCTGGGGCCCTCTTACCTTTGAAGATCCCGGAGCGTCCTTGGACTCATCTGTCTATGGACTTTATTACGGACCTCCCTCCGTCTTCGGGTAAAACGGTCATACTCGTTGTAGTGGACAGGTTCAGCAAGATGGCACATTTTATCGCTCTTCCGGCTCTCCCTAATGCTAAAACTCTTGCGCAGGTGTTCATTGGGGAGATTGTGAGGCTTCACGGGGTACCCTCCGAGGTGGTGTCTGATCGGGGGTCTCAGTTTGTGTCTAAGTTCTGGAAGGCGTTTTGTGCTCGGCGGGGGATGCAGTTGTCATTCTCATCGGCTTTTCATCCTCAGACCAATGGTCAGACGGAACGTATGAACCAGAGCTTGGAGACATATCTCCGGTGTTTTGTGTCAGAGAACCAGGAGGACTGGGCTTCTTTCTTACCTCTGGCAGAGTTTGCTCTTAATAATAGGCGGAGCGAGTCCACTGGTAAGTCCCCGTTTTTTGGGGCATATGGTTTTCACCCCCAGTTTTGTACTTTCAGTGGGGGGGGCTCTTCGGGGGTTCCTGAGGAGGAACGATTTTCCTCATCACTCGCTTCAGTATGGAGAGGGGTGCTGAAGAATCTGAATACTATGGGGAACCGATACAAACGTATGGCTGATAGGAGGAGAGTGTCTGGTCCGGACCTAAGTGTGAACGATCGGGTATGGTTGTCTACCAGGAATATAAAACTTAAGGTTCCCTCCTGGAAACTGGGTCCCAGGTTCATCGGGCCGTACAGAATCAGTTCTATTATTAATCCGGTGGCATTCCGTCTTGACCTCCCCCCTACGTTTAAAATTCACAACGTGTTTCACAGATCATTGCTTAAGAGGTATGTGGCGCCGGTGGTACCGTCACTTTTACCTCCCCCTCCAGTGGTTGTCAATGGTAACTTGGAGTTCCAGGTATCGAGGGTCATTGATTCACGCTTTAATCGCCGGTCCCTTCAGTACCTGGTTCATTGGAAGGGGTATGGTCCTGAGGAGAGGATGTGGGTTCCTGCGTCGGATATTAACGCAGACCGATTAGTTCGGGCCTTCCACACGACTCACCCGGATAAACCTGGCCCTGAGGGTCCGGAGGCCCCTCGTAGAAGGGGGGGTACTGTCACGGGTGTGTTGCCACGAAGATCGTCACGAGTACACAGCCTGACTTCTCGCAGCTGACTTGTTGGTGCTTTGTGTTTCTCGGTAGTGAGGGAGTTAATTCTCTCTCTCTCTCTGGGCTAGATGAGGTCCAGCCTCGCCCAGCTGCAATCAATACTTCTGTAGTGAGACTCCTTCATATACCTGCTGGTCTGTTTGGGAGGTGTCGGTGATAGCATTTCATTCAGACTGACAGAGCGGATCGTGGTGTTTGGAGTTGCTGAGATAAGTGTATTTGGAAGTGTTTTTTCCCTTTCCTCGCTTTATCATTTATCTCCTTTCCCGTTGGTTTTCCCTCTGTTGTAGTTGAGAAGTTGTTTGTATGCAAGGTGGTTTTGGTTTTTCCCTTGTACTGTCTCGTTCGTCTAAATACTGTGTTTGGGCATATTATTTCTTGTTCCCTTTGGTTGTGATCGGGGTCCTTCTCAGGACTAGATTACTGAGGTGCAGGGATCTTCAGGAGGTAGGGGTTACGCTGGTGGCCTGGACCTCTGTACCTTTAACAGTACCTCCAGGTTGAGGGATTAGTCAGGGCCCCAGCTTAGGGTCAGCTTAGGCCCCCTACCTCCAGTATACAGAGACAGCGTGACAGGTAAGTTTTGGCAAACTCCAGCCTGGCTTTTTTATGTCTCGGGGTAAGAAGTGGGGTCTTCCTGGGTATCCTACCATACAGTCCCTTTTCATTCAAACGCCGACGGATAGTACGGGTTGACACTGTTGTACCCTCGGACTGCAGGGCAGCTTGAACTTGTTTGGATGTTAGTCGAGGTTCTTTATCCACCATCCGCACAATCTTGCTTTGAAATCTCTCGTCAATTTTTCTTTTCCGACCACATCTAGGGAGGTTAGCCACAGTGCTATGGACTTTAAACTTCTTGATGACACTGCGCACGGAAGACACAGGAACATTCAGGTCTTTAGAGATGGACTTGTAGCCTTGAAATTGCTCATGCTTCCTCACAATTTGGTTTCTCAAGTCCTCAGACAGTTCTTTGGTCTTCTTTCTTTCTCCATGCTCAATGTGGTACACACAAGGACACAGGACAGAGGTTGAGTCAACTTTAATCCATGTTAACTGGCTGCAAGTGTGATATAGTTATTGCCAACACCTGTTAGGTGCCACAGGTAAGTTACAGGTGCTGTTAATTAAACGAATTAGAGAAGCATCACATGATTTTTCAAACAGTGCCAATACTTTTGTCCACCCCCTTTTTTAGGCTTGGTGTGGAATTGTATCCAATTTGGCTTTAGAACAATTCTTTTTGTGTTTTTTCATTGAATACAAATTAAATGACGATAATAATACCAAAGAATTTGTGATTGCAATCATTTTCAGGAAGAAACTGAGTATTATCTGACAGAATTGCAGGGGTGCCAATACTTTTGGCCACCACTGTAGGTAGGCAGCTGTCCTCAGGGGTGGGATTCAAATTTTTAACAATAGGTTACCTGTGTGTATGAGGGAAACCATGCCTCTTTTTCAGACAATATCCAGTTACATGCCCTCGCACACCCATAAAATAAATATAATGCACATTTTCCTGTAGCCCCATGTAACACCACAAATAACACAAAGTGATACCCCTTACTGATATAGTAAGTATTATACAGGTATTTCCCAAGAATACAGAAGATTCACAGACTACAGAGCACACTGAGGTTAGTATTCCCTTATTTCTCCCCCCAGCAAATTCAATAGTTTAATGCTCCTAACATATACAGAAGTAGTAATCCTTAATACCACACTACTTTATTAATGTAGCCATATAGAACATCATCCGGAACCAATAACTGTACAAGAATAAAACATCAGAATTAACATTAGTACATGAATACATCCCCAGAACCACCATTATTACATAAATACAGCATTAGAACCATCATCAGTTCATGTATACAGCACCAAAACCACCATTAGTACATTAATACAACACTAGAATCACAATCAACATATAAAAAAAGCAACAGAACCATCATCAATTGATTAATACAGGTCCAGAACCAACATCAGAATATGAATACTGCACTAAAAACAAAATCAGTACAGAATACATCAGAACAGCCATCAGTATAAGAAAGCAGCACCAGAACCACTATTAGTAAATGAATACAGCACTATAACAACCATCCGTACAGAACAACACCAGCACCAACATCGGTGCATGAATACAGCAAAAGAACCATCATAAGTACTTTATTGCAGCACCAAAACTATCATCCCTACATGAATAAAGCACTGGAATCATAATCATTACATGAATGCAGCACAACAACATCATCAGTAAATGAATACATCACCAGAACTATCATAAATACAGCGTCAACACAACCATCAGTACGTGAATACAGTACCAAAATAAACTTCAGTACATGAGTGCAGTACCAGAGCCATTATCAGTACATGAATATAGCACCAAAACCATCAGTACATAAATATAGCACCAGAACTAACATTAGTACATGAATACAGCACCAAAAACACTGTAAAAAAAACAAAAGACTGACCAGCACCTCTACACAGAATAAAGCTAGTGTGAACAGGTGCAAGCTGCCATGACTACACAATATGCAAACAAGAGAAAACACAGCAGCACTTTGTAAGCTCCAAGAAACATGCAAACACTGAACATATAAGACGTAAGACGTGGACTAAATTAAATATATGTTATGATCTGCAACAAGAACTAAGGAAAGATAGGGGAAAGCTGTCCCTACAGTAAGACTAAGCTGAATCCTTACGATGTAGCGGGCTGCCTGTTCCTAGTGAACAGACCCGCCTTCATCCTCGGCTAGTCTGAACGAAGACCTATAGACTTAAGGAAGGGGTCCCTAAAAGGACTAAGGACTGGGACAAAAATAGGGACACCTCCTAAACAGAAGTTGCTGCAGAACACAAAAGACAAACTGACAAAAAGTACTAGAGGTCCCAGTCCAGCAAAGCCAGAAGGGCGGAGCTGGAATATATAGGCAGCTGGTCACATGACTGCAAAACACAAGATAGAAATAACAAACAGGAGGGTTCTAACAATATACTTGCAAAAGTAAAGGTACTTAACATGAACATGGATGAAAGAAAGGCTGAGGAATTATGGACACATATAAAGACTATTATTACTGAAGAAGTCAGTAAGACAATAAATAAGAGACAGAAGAGACACCCGGAGCCATGGTTAACAGAAGAGACTCAAAAATCATTGAAGAAAGACAAGTGCCAAAAGCAAAAGGTAGCAAGCAGGACAGGGACAACATCAGTAAAAGACTAAAGAGAGCCATTTGAGTGGACAAAGAACTTTATTACCAAAAGATATGTACAGAGATAGAGAGAGAACATCTGAGGGGTAAGACCAGGAAGGCATACCTAAAGAACAAAGATACAACGAAAGTTTCAACCAAGAGTGGGCAAGCTGAAAGACGTGAACAGGAACAAACTAATTGAGCCAGAATAGATCACGGAAACATTAAGATAGTATACGGAAAACTTCTACAAGAATTTCTTCTCAGTGATACGAGAAGAAAGTGACTCGCCCCTGGGCCTGTGTCGCGCTGCGTTGCGCACGCGGGAGCTTACCCGGAGCCGGATCTCTTGAGGGTTGTAGTCTCGTGGCGGTGACCCGGTCCGTGCCCAGGGAGTCAAACTGAGCGGCGATGTATCAGCGGAGATGTTGTACGACTACGCCACCCGTTGAATGCAGCTATGGGGCTGCCGCTGCAGGACAGTCCGCTGAGGCCGGTGGATGGATGGTGCAGCGTAGATGGTATAACCCCCAACGGGAGGGGTATGGCCTCAGGGCAGCAGATGTGGATGATGGGGGTAGCAGGAACCACTCGGAGACGGTACTGTGTAGTTCAGGGTCTTTACTGGTGACGATAGACCCTCCCGGAGTACTGGCTAGTGATTGGGGCCTGGTCAGTCCTTGAGCAGATGGGATCTCCCCTGGCCAGGCGGAGTTGTAGGCCTCCCAAACTGACTGTACTCTTCTGGCTACCTTGCTAGAAGCGGGTATAAGTAGCCCACGTCCCTGAGTGTACCGTGTGGTGCTCACCCGTATGGCCGGTGACTCGGGGCCTTCTAATGGCTTCCGCTCCACGATGGCGGTGCTGGTCCCACGCGTGTGACCGTGCCTTCGGGCTTCTTGGCCAGAGGACCTGAAATCCCCTGCCTGACGGATTCTGCTGCTGGGTAGGAGTTAGTCCCCACAGCCTCGGACTCCGGGTCCGGTAAGAAATCTTCTCAGTCAGGGCGAGCTCTGCAGCTGCCAGCCCCTGACTCGTAGTAATATTGCTCCCACTGAGCTTCTGCTGTTTCTTCCTATGCTGCTTCTCTGTCTCTACTCTCCTTGACTGACTAACCCTGCTTCAGCCCCGGGTTTATATAGGGGAAGTTCTTCCCCTCCCAAGACTGGGCAGGAGGTGTGGCATGCACAGGATCCCTGACCAAAGGACCTCCCACCTGCTCTCAGACATAACATTACATTACTGTGGAAACCAGACCCCTGGGGTGCCACATTCCCCCCTAGTAAAATTTAGTACTCCGGGACTAAACACATTTTTATAAACATAACAGAGTACAACCAAACATCATAATAAAGAGACACATAACAATGGTCACGGCGTGTCCGCAACCGGGTGCAGTCTTTGAGGGGAAGCAAGGTGTCCATTTCACCAAAACAGGGAGACGTAACCAGGTAGGGGTCTGTCCTACCCCGAGTCCTTAACAGTCTCTAGTCCATCCTGGGTTACGCTCCAACTATGTACAAGGATTCCCGGTAAATCCACCAAGGATTCCTAAAAATAACTGGAAACACAAAATTATACACAAGCAACAATACACAGGTAAACATAAATAAAACAATTTATACACTTCAAATCCTCCAACGTGCGGGTAACTGGCCTCTAGTGGCTCTAGTGGACCTACGGAGCTGACTGTCTGGCCCCGAACTACAGGGTGTAGGAGCTGTCAAGGGTAAACTGGGCAGCTGTCTACGAGTTCCCTGGCTCACTAGGGATATGGCAGGCTCACTGCAAGCAGAGGGTTGACCCTCCTGGTCTGCGGGTGCGGGGTCTTCTGCCTCCTGGACCGGCTGTTCTTCCAGCTCTACCTTTTGCTCCGTAGGTGCTTGGGATGCTGGTTGGAGGAAGGTGAGTACGGGTACCACAACTGCACCATTGACTTGAGTCCAAGACCGAGGGAAGTCCCCGAGCACAGTACTAACCATATCTTCCCTTTCCTCTACGGGTCGATGGTCTTCTTGTTCCTCTTCAGGGTTCCTCAGTTGTTCGGGACACTTCTTCAGGTGGTCCCGGGATACGATGGCTGTGGTTTCCCCTCCGTCTTTACTGATGGTACAAACCTTCGGGTTCTCGTGGCTTGAGGGCAGTACGGTGTACGGGTCCTTCTCCCACTGGTCGTCCAACTTGTGGAGCCGTCTCTTCCTCTTCAAGACCTGCTCTCCGGGTACCAGGGGAACAGCGGGAGCACACTGGTTGTAAGTTTTCTCTTGTCTTTCCCTAGCCTGACAGAGACTTCGCTCCACGCTCTCCTGTACTCTCCGGTACTGCTGCTGCCTCTCTGTGTCCCAGTCTGTTTCTGGTGAAGTGTCCTCGGGTGTCAGGACTCCCATTTCCAGGTCAACAGGTAACTTACCAGGTCTTGCCCTCATTAGGTAAGCCGGGGTACAGTTGGTGGAACCTACCGGGATGTGGTTGTATAGGTCCACCAGATCGGGCAACTTCTCAGGCCACAGACTGCGTTCTTCCAGGGGCAACGTTTTTAGAAGATCCATTACCACCTGGTTCATTTTCTCACAAAGTCCATTAGTTTGCGGATGGTAGGGTGTCGTCCTAATCTTCCGGCAGCCATACAGATTGCAGAATTCCTGGAAGACCTCCGCTTCAAAGGCAGGTCCCTGGTCCGTCAGCACTTGGTCCGGGTACCCGTGTGGACGGCAAAAGTGCTGCTGGAAGGCTCTAGCTGCTGTTTGAGCCGTTAAGTCCTTGACGGGGACGACAACCAGAAACCGGGAGTAATGATCCACGATGGTTAACGCGTAGACGTAGCCACTTCTGCTTGGGGTCAGTTTTACATGATCCAAGGCTACCAGTTCCAACGGTTGCCGGGTGACGATGGACTGCAGGGGAGTCTTCTGGCTGGCACGGTCCTTCCTTCTCAGGTTGCACGGGCCACAGTCTCTGCACCACTTCTCAATGGTTCCCCTCATGCCTACCCAGTGGAACCGCTCGCGCAGCAGGAACTCCAGCTTCTTCCACCCGAAGTGCCCAGCTCCGTCGTGGTATGCCTCCATCACCATGGCTGCGTCCCTTCGTGGCACCACTACTTGCCAGAGTAATTCATGCGTCCGGGAGTTAACCATTCTGCGGCACAACTTCCCTTTGTAAAGGAACAGTCGACTCTTCTCTGCCCATAGTTGTTTGGCTTCCTCTGGAGCGTCTGGTTCAAGGCGAGCCTCCGGCCGAGTCAGCATCTCCTTCACCAGTCGGACGGCAGGGTCGCTGTCTTGCGTTTCCGCCCAGTTGTAGTGGGGTAAGGGGTTCAACGTAGCAGTCTGGTTACTCCTTACCTGGTGGGAATACTGAATAGTCCCATGACGGTGGAACGCAGGGAGTTCAACTTCTTCCAGTCCCTCCGGATCTTCTCCTCCGTCCGGCAGGTTGGGCATCCTGGACAGGGCGTCCGCGTTGGTATTGGAGCGTCCTGCCCGGTATTTGATTGTGAACTCGTAGTTGGACAGACGGGCCATCCACCTCTGCTCCAGGGCACCGAGTCTTGCCGTGTCCAGGTGTGTCAGCGGGTTGTTATCCGTGTACACGGTGAACCGGGAAGAAGCGAGGTAATGCTTAAAGCGCTCGGTGACTGCCCATACCACGGCCAGGAACTCTAGCTTAAATGAGCTGTAATTCTCGGGGTTCCTTTCGGTGGGTCGCAGTTTTCGGCTGGCGTAGGCGATTACTCGTTCTTTCCCTTGCTGAATCTGGGACAGTACGGCTCCTAGCCCGATGTTACTGGCGTCGGTGTAGAGGATAAAGGGCTGGCTATAATCCGGGTACGCCAGGATTTCATCCCCCGTGAGGGCCATCTTCAGCTGGCGGAAGGACTCTTCTTCCAGCTCCTCCCATTTGAAGGGCGGCTTCTGGTTCTTGGCCTTCCGGGACTGGCCTATCAGGAGGTCCTGCATAGGTGCTGCCTTTTTGGTGAAACCGGGGATGAATCTGCGGTAATAGCCTACCAACCCGAGGAACTGCCGCACTTCCTTTACACTGGAGGGACTTGGCCATTCCTTAATTGCGGTGATCTTATCAGGGTCGGGAGCCACTCCGTCAGCGCTCACCACGTGTCCCAGGTACTGCACCTTTGGCTTCAGGAGGTGACACTTAGAGGGCTTCACCTTCAGGCCGTAACTTGCCAGGGCTTCGAACACTTCCGCCAGATGTTTCAGGTGGTCCTCATAAGTCTTGGAATATACGATGACATCGTCCAGGTACAGCAGGACCGTCTCGAAGTTTTTGTGTCCCAGACAGCACTCCATTAATCGTTGGAAGGTTCCTGGTGCGTTACAAAGTCCAAACGGCATGCAGGTAAACTCACTAAGTCCCATCGGGGTGGTGAATGCGGTCTTCTCCCGGTCCGCCTCTGCTACAGGAACCTGCCAGTACCCGCTAGTGAGATCCAAGGTGGAGAAGAAGTTAGCAGATCTTAAAGCAGCCAAAGACTCCTCTATCCTTGGTAAAGGGTACGCATCCTTGTGTGTGATACGGTTGATTTTCCGGTAATCTACACACATCCTCATAGTGTTGTCTTTCTTTTTGACTAAAACTAGTGGGGCTGCCCAGGGGCTACAGCTATCTCGGATTACCCCAGCCTCCTTCATGTCTCTAAGCATCCCCTTGGCGTGTTGGTAATGTGCAGGGGGTACGGGTCGATACCTCTCTTTTATGGGAGGATGATCTCCCGTGGGGATGCGGTGTTCTACCCCCTTGACTCGCCCGAAGTCTAACGGGTGTTTACTAAACACTCTCTCATACTCTTGAACCACCCGGTAGACTCCCTGTTTCTGGTGGGAGGGAGTGGAGTCAGTTCCCAAGTGTAGTTGCTGACACCAATCCTCCATTACTTTCTTAGAGCCGTTACCTTCCTCCGGGTGAGATGGAGGCAAGGGTTCCACAGACTGTATAGAGTTTTGGTTGATGGTATATAATTTGGCTAGCGTGGCATACCGGGGCAGGTACACTTCCCTCTCCCCGATATTGATTATGCGAACGGGCACCCTCCCATGGCGTACATTGACCACCCCCCGTGCTGTCAAAATGGTGGGCCTACTGTCTGAGTAAACTGGTTCTACCATTGCCTGGTAATCTCTACCTCTCGGACCAATAGCTGCCCGGCACCAAATCATCATTTCACTTTTTGGGGGCATGGCAATAGGGAAAGGGTCACACATTCTTACGCTACCAATCTCACCGCCGGAGAGTTCCACCTGTTGCCGTCGCATCAGTGCCCGGATCTCTTTCTGGAGCACCCGCTGCTCGCCGGAGCTGGCGTTCTTGGCAACCTGCTGTAGAAGGAAAATCACCTCTGCAAGACAATTTTCAATTACATTAGTTCCTAGAGTTATTTTTGGGTGACTCTCATGTTTGTCAATATCTACAATGATCAGTCCCTGGGCTGCCAGTTCGACTCTACCGATTTTGATGGTCACCTCTTTAAATCCGATCTGTGGCACGGGCTGGCCATTGCTGGCGATGATACTCAAGTCGTCGTCAGGGTAGCGGGTAATATCCGAGTCATTCTAGTACTGCTTAAAGAGCACGTACGGGATGGTGGTGACCTGTGACCCGGTGTCCAGTAGAGCACTCATGGGAATGCCATCCAGTACCACAGGCAAGACTGGACGTCCTCCCACATATCTGTCGCGCCAGTTCGATGGGCCTGGTGATCTTTTTCCTGGGGGTTGGCCCTCTACCCCAGGTTGTGCCCGTTTAAAGAACAGTACCTTGCCATATGTCCGGGTTGATTGCAGCGGCGGCAGATGGGTCGTCCGTCCTCGCTGTATCGGTCACTGGGTCTTCCTCTGCCCGGTGGGGTCCTCCTTGGTCGACGCCACGGGATGTCCTCCGGTCCGGATGCCAGCTGGATCTTCCCTGGGATGGAAGCCTGTAAAGACTGCACAGTTCGGGTTAACGCATCAACGCTCTTAGCTAGCTCTTGGACCTGATGGTGTAGGTCTGGAGCCGGGTCATTGTTCAAAGCCTGCGCATCAGCTCCCACAGGCCCTGCCGACAAGGGCGCCGCCTCCTGGTGGTAAGTGATAGCAGGGCGCCTGTGGGTCACAACGCCACCCGGTGCCGGTTCTCGGAGCACCCGGATGGCTCTGTCCTTGAACTGTGCAAAGCCCAGATGGGGATCCTGTAAGGCCATTGCCCGCAACTGGGTTCGGTGGGTATTACAATACAGTCCCTCTATAAACTGTTCGGTCAACAGCCTGTCCTCGTTTCCCACTCCATCAGGGTCGGTCTGCTTAATGGCCCTCAGGGCCTCTTGTAGGTTTAGTGCATAGTCCCTTATACTCTCATGCGCTCGCTGCTTGCACCCGTAGAATCTAAGCTTAATCTCGGCTGAGGTGCGGGTATCAAAGGTGTCCTTCAGCCGGGTTAGTATCCCTGCGACAGTCTTCCTCCCAGGTGGCCAGGATTTTACTTCCCTTTTGGCTGCCCCGGTTAGTTGGGCCACCAGGATGCTCACTTTTTGCTCTTCTGTGAGGGGGTACACCTGGAAGAGGCTATCCAGCTTTTCTCTAAAGTCATGCAGGGTATGTGACTCCCCTGAGTACTGGGGTAGCCAAACTGCTCCCGGGATATAGGGCATGGTGAAGGGCATAACTGCAGCAGCGGTAGCGCTGGCGGGGGTTGAGGCAGTGAAGCTCTCCTCCGTATCCGACATCTTCCTCCCCCCTAGTGGACCGTGGCCTACCTTGCGATGATCCTCTTCCGTAGGCCGCGGCTCCGCAGTGGATCGTCAGGGTTGAGGACCTTCCGTCGCGCTCCTGTGACGTCGGCGTCTGCTGGGCTCCTTCCAGGACCTTACGCAACGTCCGGACGTGAGGCGGGGCTTCAGTTCTCGCGCGCTTTCGGAGTCCACGCCCCTCTTCTTCCCGCGCGGCGTCCTCAAGATGGCGTCCAATGGCGGGAAAACTCCACGGATGGCGGGAAGAAGGCAGAAGATGGCGCCGGATGGCGGGAAACTTCACCGATGGCGGGAAGAAGGCTGAAGATGGCGCCGGATGGCGGGAATCTTCACCACAGGTAAGTTTGAAAAGTCTCTTTTTCAGGCACGCAGTACCCGGTGGTTGCGGGCACGAAATCCTGCCGACTACGCCAAAGTTGACGCGCCCCTGGGCCTGTGTCGCGCTGCGTTGCGCACGCGGGAGCTTACCCGGAGCCGGATCTCTTGAGGGTTGTAGTCTCGTGGCGGTGACCCGGTCCGTGCCCAGGGAGTCAAACTGAGCGGCGATGTATCAGCGGAGATGTTGTACGACTACGCCACCCGTTGAATGCAGCTATGGGGCTGCCGCTGCAGGACAGTCCGCTGAGGCCGGTGGATGGATGGTGCAGCGTAGATGGTATAACCCCCAACGGGAGGGGTATGGCCTCAGGGCAGCAGATGTGGATGATGGGGGTAGCAGGAACCACTCGGAGACGGTACTGTGTAGTTCAGGGTCTTTACTGGTGACAACGATAGACCCTCCCGGAGTACTGGCTAGTGATTGGGGCCTGGTCAGTCCTTGAGCAGATGGGATCTCCCCTGGCCAGGCGGAGTTGTAGGCCTCCCAAACTGACTGTACTCTTCTGGCTACCTTGCTAGAAGCGGGTATAAGTAGCCCACGTCCCTGAGTGTACCGTGTGGTGCTCACCCGTATGGCCGGTGACTCGGGGCCTTCTAATGGCTTCTGCTCCACGATGGCGGTGCTGGTCCCACGCGTGTGACCGTGCCTTCGGGCTTCTTGGCCAGAGGACCTGAAATCCCCTGCCTGACGGATTCTGCTGCTGGGTAGGAGTTAGTCCCCACAGCCTCGGACTCCGGGTCCGGTAAGAAATCTTCTCAGTCAGGGCGAGCTCTGCAGCTGCCAGCCCCTGACTCGTAGTAATATTGCTCCCACTGAGCTTCTGCTGTTTCTTCCTATGCTGCTTCTCTGTCTCTACTCTCCTTGACTGACTAACCCTGCTTCAGCCCCGGGTTTATATAGGGGAAGTTCTTCCCCTCCCAAGACTGGGCAGGAGGTGTGGCATGCACAGGATCCCTGACCAAAGGACCTCCCACCTGCTCTCAGACATAACATTACATTACTGTGGAAACCAGACCCCTGGGGTGCCACAAAAGCGAGACTGGAAATGACAGAGCCGAACATCCTGAAAGACAGTCGTTGCTCCGATTAAAGCTTCTTTAAAACAAAAAAGCACCTGGATGTGATAATATTCCAATAGAGCTAATAAGGTCTTCTGAAGCAGCAGCTGATGTCATCACAGGGCTATGTCAACAGATACGGACAACTGGTAAATGGCTTAAGGATTGGACTAGATCAGTGTTTCTTCTTATTCCGAAGAAGGGAGATGCTATCAGACTACTGTTCTCATACCTCATGCCAGCAGAATACTGCTGATGAATCTACAAAGATGGTTGCAACCTTACGTTGACAAAGAACTGACTGAGGAGCAAGCAGGATTCAGAAGAAGCAGAGGAACAATAGATGTTATTGCTAACATTATATGGCTAATGGTAAAGGCCAAAGAATACAGCATGGTTCAAAGTAGAGTGAGGTGTCAGACAAGGCTGCATCCTGTCACCATTTCTCTTCAATTTATATGCAGATGCCATATTCAGTAAGGCTGGACTTGCCGAAAAAGAAGAAGGAATCAAAATTGCTGGACGAATCATCAACATTCTTATATACGCATGCGATATAACATTGATAGCAACAAGCATAGATGGAATGAAGGACTTATTACATAGTGTCAAGATGGAAAGTTTGCACATGGGACTAACTCAATACAAAGAAGACAAATATACTGATTACTGCCAGGTACGACTGGGAAACATTTGAGATGGAGACATTAGGCGGATTATAATTAGGGCAATCCGGGTTACCGCCTGGGGCCCCGAGCCTGCAGGGGGCCCGCGGCTCCGGGCGGGGTGTCTAATGCCGGATTTCCCTCATTATATGTGTGGGCCACCGCGGCACATACCGGTAGCAGTGGCGGGAGGGGGGGCCCCGGACCGCTCCCCCAGCAGCGGCCGCCGCTACTTCATCGGCCGGGCCAGCACTGCAGCAGTTAACTTCCCTGTGCTGGCCCGGCCGCGTCACTGCTAGGAGACACGGCCCTGTGCGCAGTTGTGTCTCCTAGCTGTGATGTCACGCAATGCGCGCCCGGCCTGCACTGCTGCAACGGAGAAGTCAGAGCAGGCAGGAGGAATGGAGCCGGGGGATGGTGAGTCTGTGTGTGTGTGTGTATGTGTGTATGTATGTGTGTATATGTTTTTGTGTGTGTGTGTGTGTGTGTGTGTGCAGGCAGATATCATTGTGTGATGTCTGTTTATATGTATTTTTGTGTTTAAAATGTGTTTATGCGTGTATGTATATGTCTGTATATGTTTGTGTGTGTGCGTGACTGCATGCGTGACTGCGTGTGGCCTCCTGCTGAGTATAGTTGGCGCCGTGCGGCCTTCTGCTGTCTCTGGGGGGGGCGGCGTGCGGCCTCCCACTATGTATAGATGGCGCCGTGCGGCCTCCCGCTGTGTATAGATGGCGCCGTGCGGCCCCCTGCTGTGTGTAGATGGCGCCGTGCGGCCCCCTGCTGTGTATAGATGGTGCCGTGTGGCCCCCTGCTGTGTATAGATGGCGCCGTGCGGCCTCCTGCTGTGTATAGATGGCGCCGTGCGGCCTCCTGCTGTGTATAGATGGTGTCGTGCGGCCCCCTGCCGTGTATAGATGGCTACGTGCGGCCCCCTGCTGTGTATAGATGGCTACGTGCGGCCTCCTGCTGTGTATAGATGGCACCACGCGGTCTGCTGCTGTGTATAGATGGCGCCGTGCGGCCTCCTGCTGTGTATAGATGGCGCCACGCGGCCTCCTGCTGTGTATAGATGGCGCCACGCGGCCTCCTGCTGTGTATAGATGGCGCCGTGCGGCCTCCTGCTGTGTATAGATGGCGCCGTGCGGCCTCCTGCTGTGTATTGATTGCGCCGTGCGGCCTCCTGCTGTGTATACACTGTGTTCCAAATTATTATGCAATTAATATTTTCTCAGATTTTCCCAAATTACCTATATGAATTGCAGTCATTGTAATTTTCTAGTCAAATAACTATTAGAGTACAATTGAAAGGTTTTTGTACAAACTGCCTATGATAACAGTATATTTTTTAAAAAATAAAAAACTCAAACTGCACTCAAAATGCATGTTCCAAATTATTATGCACAGCAGAGTTTTCAACCTTTTCATTTTAGTACAGAACAAAAAAATGGTCATTTTTGAAATTATAAGCATTAGCAGGTTATTACAAACTGAAATCAAACAGTTTTCAACTCAAAACTTTATTCTAGGTGATGTTACATTTGCACATAGGACGCCTTGTTCGAAAGGAGCTTCTGAACTCTCTCGTCCATTGAATTTGTCAGGTTTTGGATGGTTTCTGCTTTAATTGTTTTGCATGAGGACAGAATACACTCCCAGAGCTGTTGCTTAGATGTGAACTGCTTCCCGCCATCATAGACACTCCTTTTGATGATGCTCCAGAGGTTCTCAATGGGGTTGAGGTCAGGGGAGCATGGGTGCCACAACATAAGTTTGTCCCCTTTTATGCCCATAGCAGCCAGAGATGCAGATGTGTTATGTGCAGCATGAGACGGGGCATTATCATGCATGAAATGATCTCGATGGTCCAGATGGATGGAGTGGAGGATGGCTGGTTGATGGACACCCCATGCAAACACGGCTACGGTGCTAACAAGGGGGAGGTGGAGTAATGTTTTGGGCTGGAATGATGGGGAGAGAGATTGTCGGGCCCTTTAGGATCCCTGAAGGGGTAAAGATGAACTCCATAATGTATGTTGAGTTTCTCAAACAGCACTTCCTTCCATGGTTCAAGAAGAAGAACCGTGCATTCCGCAGCAAGATCATTTTCATGCATGATAATGCCCCGTCTCATGCTGCACATAACACATCTGCATCTCTGGCTGCTATGGGCATAAAAGGGGACAAACTTATGGTGTGGCACCCATGCTCCCCTGACCTCAACCCCATTGAGAACCTCTGGAGCATCATCAAAAGGAGTGTCTATGATGGTGGGAGGCAGTTCACATCTAAGCAACAGCTCTGGGAGGGTATTCTGTCCTCATGCAAAACAATTGAAGCAGAAACCATCCAAAACCTGACAAATTCAATGGACGAGAGAGTTCAGAAGCTCCTTTCGAACAAGGGGTCCTATGTGCAAATGTAACATCACCTAGAATAAAGTTTTGCGTTGAAAACTGTTTGATTTCAGTTTGTAATAACCTGCTAATGCTTATAATTCCAAAAATGACCATTTTTTTGTTCTTTATTAAAATGAAAAGGTTGAAAACTCTGCTGTGCATAATAATTTGGAACATGCATTTTGAGTGCAGTTTGAGTTTTTTATTTTTTTAAAAACATACTGTTATCATAGGCAGTTTGTACAAAAACCTTTCAATTGTACTCTAATAGTTATTTGACTGGAAAATTACAATGACTGCAATTCATATAGGCAATTTGGGAAAATCTGAGAAAATATTATATGCATAATAATTTGGAACACAGTGTAGATGGCTATGTGCGGCCCCCTGCCGTGTATAGATGGCTACGTGCGGCCCCCTGCTGTGTATAGATGGCTACATGCGGCCTCCTGCTGTGTATAGATGGCACCACGCGGCCTCCTGCTGTGTATAGATGGCGCCGTGCGGCCTCCTGCTGTGTATAGATGGCGCCACGCGACCTCCTGCTGTGTATAGATGGCACCGTGCGGCCTCCTGCTGTGTATAGATGGCGCCGTGCGGCCTCCTGCTGTGTATTGATGGCGCCGTGCGGCCTCCTGCTGTGTATACACTGTGTTCCAAATTATTATGCAATTAATATTTTCTCAGATTTTCCCAAATTACCTATATGAATTGCAGTCATTGTAATTTTCCAGTCAAATAACTATTAGAGTACAATTGAAAGGTTTTTGTACAAACTGCCTATGATAACAGTATATTTTTTAAAAAATAAAAAACTCAAACTGCACTCAAAATGCATGTTCCAAATTATTATGCACAGCAGAGTTTTCAACCTTTTCATTTTAGTACAGAACAAAAAAATTGTCATTTTTGGAATTATGAGCATTAGCAGGTTATTACAAACTGAAATCAAACAGTTTTCAACTCAAAACTTTATTCTAGGTGATGTTACATTTGCACATAGGACCCCTTGTTCGAAAGGAGCTTCTGAACTCTCTCGTCCATTGAATTTGTCAGGTTTTGGATGGTTTCTGCTTTAATTGTTTTGCATGAGGACAGAATACCCTCCCAGAGCTGTTGCTTAGATGTGAACTGCTTCCCGCCATTATAGACACTCCTATTGATGATGCTCCAGAGGTTCTCAATGGGGTTGAGGTCAGGGGAGCATGGGTGCCACAACATAAGTTTGTCCCCTTTTATGCCCATAGCAGCCAGAGATGCAGATGTGTTATGTGCAGCATGAGACGGGGCATTATCATGCATGAAATGATCTCGATGGTCCAGATGGATGGAGTGGAGGATGGCTGGTTGATGGACACCCCATGCAAACACGGCTACGGTGCTAACAAGGAGGAGGTGGATTAATGTTTTGGGCTGGAATGATGGGGAGAGAGATTGTCGGGCCCTTTAGGATCCCTGAAGGGGTAAAGATGAACTCCATAATGTATGTTGAGTTTCTCAAATAGCACTTCCTTCCATGGTTCAAGAAGAAGAACCGTGCATTCCGCAGCAAGATCATTTTCATGCATGATAATGCCCCGTCTCATGCTGCACATAGCACATCTGCATCTCTGGCTGTGTATAGATGGCACCGTGCGGCCTCCCGCTGTGTATAGATGGCTATGTGCGGCCTCCCGTTGTGTATAGATGGCTACGTGCGGTCTCCCGTTGTGTATAGATGGCTACGTGCAGCCTCCCGCTGTGTATAGATGGCTACGTGCAGCCTCCCGCTGTGTATAGATTGCTACGTGTGCTCAATATTGAGTCATACAATTAATGTAAGGCTATGTGCCCACGATACAGAAATGTTCCGGATTTTTTTTGAGCATTTCTGCATCTCCCTGGCAGAAAAAACGCATGCGGATTTTACATGCGGATTGTACATGCGGATTGTACATGCGGATTGTACATGCGTTTTCCTGCCAGGGACATGCGGATGTGAAGCGTTCTTCACTAGCATTTCCGCATGCGGGTTGACAAGCGCTTTCCAAGCGATTTTAGCATCACTTGGAAAGTGCTTGACAACTTGGTTAGGCTGTGTGCACACGATGCGTTTTTAATGCGTTTCCGCAGCGTTTTTGCAGCTGCGGAAACGCATTAAAAACGCATGGTAGAAGGGCAGCAATGTTCCCCAATGATAATCCGCATGTGCTGTGCACATGCTGCGGAAATTTCCGCTGCGGATTATCATTGCGGAAAAAAACGCAGCACTACTAATTATTTTGCGGAAGTGCTGCGTCTTCGCCGCCATTGACTTGCATTAGACAGCATGGATTACGCATCACTGTATATGTAGATGCGTAATCCAAGCGTTCTGATGTGCGGATGGTACCCGGGTGTAGATGAGAGGAGAGTCTCCTCCACACCCAGGTACCATTAAAAAATCTGTAAAAAAAGAATAAAATAAAAAATAAATAAATGTATACTTACCCTCTGTCGGCCCGCACAGCACTCCTGCTTGGTTCCCGGCACTTTGCAGTGGGTTGAAGGACCTGCGCTGATGTCAGAGTCATGTGACGGGTCACGTGCCGCTGACGTCGGCAGGTCTTTAAATTCACTGTTGCCGGCAAGGGAGAATGGAGTGAGCGGGACACCTGGGGCCATCGGAGGGCAAGTATACATTTATTTTTTTATTTTTACCACTCTCTCTGGTGACACTATATAAATCCATGCTGTTTGCATGGATTTATATAGTGTGACCTAGTTGTCACAAGCACTTTCCAAGTGATGCTAATCACTTGAAAAGCGCTTGTCAATCCGCATGCGATAATGTCAGTGGGTAACCGCTCCATTTCCGCATGTCCCTGGCAGGAAAACGCATGTACAATCCGCATGCTTTTTTTTCTGCCAGGGAGATGCAGAAACGCTCAGGAAAAAATCCTGAGCATTTCTGCATCGTGGGCACATAGCCTTACACTATATAAATCCATGCAACCAGCATGGATTTATGTAGTGTGACCGTAAAAGAATGGTAAAAAAATAAAAAATATATACTTACCTTCTGATGGCCTGCCGACGTCAGCGGTCGCGTGACCCATCACATGACTAAATGACGCCACGGCAGGTCCTTTTCAGACCATCACGAGCTGCCGGCAAGCCAGGACGCATCGGATAAAGGCACCGGGGGCCATCAGAAGGTAAGTATAATATTTATTTTTTATTTTATTCTTTTTTTACAGGTTCTATGGTACCCGGGTCCGGAGGAGAGTCTCCTGTCCTCCACACCCGGGTACCATCCGCACATTGAAACGCATGGATTCCGCATGTACAGATGCAGGGATGCGGATTCCATGCGTTCTAATGCAAGTCAATGGTGGCGAAAACGCCGCGCTTCCGCAAAATAATTGGTGATGCTGCGGATTTTTCCGCAATGATAATCCGCAGCGGAAATTTCCGCAGCATGTACACAGCGCATGCGGATCATCATTGGGGAACATGGCAGACCTTCTACCAAGTGGTTTTTAAGCGTTTCTGCCGCGGAATTGTCGCTGCGGAAACGCTTAAAAAACGCATAGTGGGCACACAGCCTAAAAAAAAAATATTATAATTAATATTGTGCCAAATTAATTTCACGTGAACTATCACATGATCTATCACAGGGGATCATGTGACATGTCACGTGATAAATCAGGTGTGTGTGTGTGTGTGGGGGGGGGGGCAGCGCCTTCTAAATTGCCCGGGGCCCTTGCTACTCTTAATCCACCCCTGGATGGAGAGCGACAAACTGGAAGTTGTAAAGGTATTCAACCTACTCGGATCAATGATCCAGCGATGACATCGGAAGTCAATAAGAGAATACCTATGCGCAAATCACTGGATAAGGTCCTCAAACCAAGTGACATTGATTGGACACATCATACGAAGACAGCAAACACTGGAGAAGGACATCATGGTCAAAAGAATAGCACCATACCTTGATACTATCAAGATAACGGCGGAGAAGACTCTATTGAACCTATCTATGCTAGCACAAGATCAATCTTCTTACAGATCATTCATCCATCAAGTCGTTATGGCTCGAGATAGAGCTGAAGGCCATTGAAAAAGAAAAAAAAAAAGTTCATCACCTTTGATAAGATAGCTGGACATTGCAATTTACAGTATTGATTTATTCAAGCATTTCTAGGAGGAATAACAGAGGGCCGGCACAATGTAGCTTTCTTAAAAAAGATGCTTCAACATTGTAAGCAGTTACTAAAACACAAATGCACATATGGTAAAGTACTCAAAATTCTATGGATCCTGTGGCTGGAGTTTATAGCTGATCAATAATATCACTAAATACAGTCATAATAAAGTATCACAGTATATAGTACAAGAAATTTCATGTTTAAGTCCCCTTAAAAATACAGTATATACAGCCCTGCTCATCGTTATTAGCACCCATGAAGTGTAAGTACATAATGTGGAATATCTCCTGAAAAAAATGAATCAAGTGAAACAGTTTTTTGTATAGAGCACTTGTGTTAAATACAAAAGAGCAAATGATAAACAATTTTAAACAAAAAACAATGGGAGGGAAAATAGAAAAACCTAAAGCTTGCTGTGTCACTGATATTGGCACCTTTACATTAATTTAGTATGGAAACACATTTTGACTCACCTGTGGTAAATCACAAAAGAGATTTACCTGTGATTGTCGGTGCCCATGTGACATTAATTAGCCAATGAATGATAACTTCAGTGTTTTAAAAAGCCACATGGTAGGCCCTGTTCCTTTGTCACAATGGTGAAGACAAAGGAGATGTCTAAGGACATCAGAACTGCTATTATTACCAAACACAAAACTTCCAAAGGGCATAAGGCCATCTCCAAAGACCTTGGTATCCCAGTTTCCACAGTGCGCAATGTTATTAAGAAGTTTGCCAAGCATGGAACCATCAAAAGCCTCCCTGGACGTGGGTGAATGAGGAAAATTGACAAGAGATGTCTTCGAAGGTTGATGCGAATGGTGGAAAAAAACACCACGTCAAACATCCAAAGACCTGAAAGCCAACCTGGAATAGTCTGGGGTCATGATTTCAACAAGTACCATACACCACACACTAAACCAAACAGAGCTTTATGGGCAAAGGATAAGGAAGAAACCATTGCTGAAGAAAATACATCACAAGGAACGACTGATCTTTGCCAAAGAGTACCTTGACAAACCACAAACCTTCTGGGAAAATGTTCTGTGGACAGAAAACAAAAAGAGCTTTTTGGCAATGCAAAGCAACAATTTGTTTACAGACGGTGCAATGAAGCTTAAAAGGAAAAGAACACCTTATCAATAGTGTTGAGCGAGCACTAAAATGATCGGGTGCTCGAAGCTCGGGCCGAGCTCACCATGATACTTGGGTGCTCGACCCGAACAACGAGCCCAATGTTAGTCTATGGGAGACCCGAGCATTTTTTGCGGCGGCCTTCCCCCGGCAGTCTGTAGAAAGCCTAAAAAGTGCCCAAAACTATAGTGACAGTGCTCAAATGACATGGGGACAGCATGGGGATCGCCCCAGGAAGCATTTCTGACCCCCAGGTCACTGCTGTCAACAACGTGGTCAGAGGTATTAAGCCACTTTTACAGGCTCACAATAAAACGTTCAAAAACGAAACTGAAACAGTTTTCCTGTGAAATATGTTAAGGAACATCCTTTCCAGGGTAAAGACTTGTGTATAAGGTAAAATAAGGCTGTGTGCCCACGATGCGTTTTTTTAAGCGTTTCCGCAGCGGCAAAAACGCTGCAGAAACGCTTAAAAAATGCATGGTAGAAGGCCTGCCATGTTCCCCAATGATAATCCGCATGTGCTGTGCACATGCTGCGGAAATTTCCGCTGCGGAAAAAAACACAGCACTACCAATTATTTTGCGGAAGCGCTGCGTTTGACTTGCATTGGAACGCATGGATTCCGCATCACTGTATATGTAGATGCGCATTCCATGCGTTCCAATGTGCGCATGGTACCCAGGTGTGGAGGAGAGGAGACTCTCCTCCGGACCCAGGTACCATAGAACCTGTGAAAAAAAAGAATAAAATAAAAAATACTGTTATACTTACCTTCTGATGGCCCCCGGTGCCCCCCGGTGCGCTCGTCCTCCCATGCTGGCAGCTAGCGATGGACTGAAGGACCTGCGCTGACGTCATAGTCATGTGACGGGTCACACGATGCTGACGTCGGCAGGTCCTTCAGTGTACCACGATCTGACGGCAGCCAGGATGCAGGATGCAGCGAAGCAAGACTGCGGGGGTCATCGGAAGGTAAGTATAGATTTATTTATTTTTTTTTTAACCATTCTTTAGGTCACACTATGCAAATCCATGCCGTTTGCATGGATTTATATAGTGTGACCAAGTTGACAAGCACTTTCCAAGTGATGCTAAAAATCGCTTGGAAAGCGCTTGTCAACCCGCATGCGGAAATGCATGTGATGAACGCTTCACATCCGCATGTCCCTGGCAGGAAAAACGCATGTACAATCCGCATGTACAATCCGCATGCGTTTTTTCTGCCAGGGAGATGCAGAAACGCTCAGGAAAAATCCGGAGCATTTCTGCATCGTGGGCACATAGCCTAAAAAAACAAAAATACTCCTCCACAACTTGGGCTATGTTCACAAGTAGCATTTTTTATGCGTTTTTGCACTTTTGTATTGCTTTCAACCGTGACAAATGCATTCACCGGGAAATGTCATTTTAACATTTTACAACCTTATCTGGTCATGTGCTGTGTGACACATGCATACAGTGCTGAAAAGACAAGGGAACAGCATGGGGAAGACCCCTGGAAGCATCTGACACCCAGGTCACTGCCTAAAAGTGTGCCCATCAGAAGTGATCCTTGCCGCATCAGAAGATGCAGACTTGAAACTATCCCCGTGCAAGTCCTTGTCTATCTGGGATGGATATTAGTCCTCAGAAGGACTGTTTGTTTGATTTTGCAGGCTTTAGAGACCCTACACTACCTTTCGCAGTATAAATCTCTCCCTAGCTCAGCAGCAGTCTCCCTACACTGTCTGATCCGGAGTGACTGTCCAAGATGGTGGCACCCGGTTTTAAATATTCGAGGTGACGCTGTGTGGCCAGCCAATCACTGTAATGCCCACAACCAACATGGCTATGGAAGCGCCATTTCTGGGGTGGCTGGTGTTTCTAGCCTGGGAGGGTGCCCCTTCCTGGGCTATTAATATCAGCCCCCAGCTGTCTGCCTAGCCTTTGCTAGCTATTAAAATAGGGGGGACACCACATCATTTTTTTTTTTTTTTTGGGTCCCCCATTTTAATAGCTAGTAAAGGCTAGGTATTCAGCTGGGGGCTGATATTAGTAGCCTGGGAAGCTCTGTGGGTACTACCCCCTTCCCAGGCTTCAAACATCTGCCCCAGCCGTCTGCTTAACCTCCGCTAGAGACTAAAATTACGGGGAACAAAACGCCAATTTTTTTTTAATAAATCCTTTATTTTAACACTAAATGACAAATACAGTAGCCAACACTGTCACTGTACTTATTATATATGTGACTGACATGTTTCTATCTATCTAATCTGTGTGTGATGCTCTATTCTTTCTGTTCTAAATTGTCGGGTACCGGTGTATGCCACTGCTGAATTGCCGGCTTTTCATGTTTCACTGTGAGCACTGTTCCCATCGATTTGGGCAATCACTGTAATGCCACAACCACCATGGCTGTGACATTACAGTGAGTGGCTCTAAATAGCGCCAAACATGCAGGACGTGGACCCGAGCTCCCGCCCGAGCGAGTACCGAGCTGTGGCGAGCATGCTCGCTCATCACTACAGCATATTAAAAACATTATTACCATTATTGGGGAGTGGGTCTCCCATAGTCTTTGCCTATGCCTTCCAAGCAAAAGCTGCCAAAAATTAGGACAGAGGAACTTGCAATGCGCAGCAGGGTGCCACAGAACCCAGAAGGGTGCATGGATGGACTTCTCCACAAGAGGCCCTCACACATTCACACACCTCCATCCTACCACCTCAGACCACCAGAGGGAGCCCGTTAGGGATATATATATGGAGGGTGGAGCCAGGCAGCTCAGTTTAATTTGGTGTTTAGCCAGTCTCTCAGTCAGAGAGAGAGTGTGCTGGCACTTAGACCAGTGAAGAGGCAGCACGCTGGCTGCTGTGCTTAGGTGAACCAAGGCCTACAGCATGAGTGAAAGCCTAGTGAGGGCCCTGAGTGTGGCCGAAGGCGAGAGGAGAAGGAAGAAGTAGCGAGGGGGCAGAGGAGCATACCAGGCTCACCCCGAGATATATACCGGACACCGGGTCCACGCCTACGGGGTCCCTTTATACCTAGTAGGGACACCGGACACCTGGAGGACTACAGGTCCCAGGTTTACCAAACGCTGACTACAGTACCAGGGCTAGGAGTCACGTAGGCCCCAGCATCCAGGGAGAGTGATCTCCAAGAGAAGGCCCTACCACCAGGTCAGCAGGTGCAAGAGAGAGACAGTAACCAAGCTAGGCCTAGCTCCAGGCAGGTCAGAAGCCTAGCAAGAGGAAGCAATGGATCAGGAGGCCCTACACCCGCTCACTGGGGAGAGTCCAAAAGTGCACCCTTCGCCCGGAGTACCCTGGACCGTGCCTGCATCACCACCAGTAAAGGTACTGAAGCTTACCCCTGTGTGAGTGTCCGTCTTTCCTCTGGGATCGTCCTGCCATCTCTCACCAGCATCCACCATCTACCCCTACACTGCCCTGGAGCTAGCGCTACCTGTGGAGAGCCACACCATCCCTGCTGCCGTAACACCAGCTCCAGAGGACTGCTCCGCAGCGGCGGCTCCCGTTAGCCGAATTCCACAGGTGGCGTCACAAAATTACTATAAATCCCCTATAAATATTCTCCTTTTTTATTGACCGCCCTGGGCCACGGACCGGGCCAGCCACCGTGATACCACCCCCAGCATCTACCTACCCAGCACCGGGTACCCCACGGCCAAGGGGGCGAGTCAAACCTTGGCATCACAAACAGGATTGTGTGCCCGCTGCCACCAGGTACTGTGCGCCTTTATTGAACTGAACTGTGTGTTAAACTGCGGTGAAGATTGCCGCCATTATCGTGCTGCAGTGCGGGAAGAAGAAGGGGGTATCCGCGGGAACCTGGGAGGCGTAACTGATAAAGCGAGCGAAGCCCAGGACACGCCCCCCCCTGACGTCAAACCAGGAAGAGTCAGGTCCTGGAAGGAGTCTGGTGGACGCTCTGACGTCAGACACGAGCGACGCAAGGTCCTGGAAGAAGACCGTCGCCCGCGGAGCTGCGGCCTACCTGATAAGTGAAGAAGGTAGGCTGCGGTTTACTAGGGGGGCACAACCATGGCCGACGACCAGCAAGCCGCCGGAACACCGGTTAACGCTCCTGATGCCCAGCCTGCGCCCGGCGCTGCACAGGCCGGAGCTGCCGCTCCACCAGCAGGAGTCGTGACCCCGTTGATACCCATGGCCCTACCGTACATCCCTGGAGCGAAGTGGCTCCCCCAGTACAGCGGCAGACCAGATACGCTGTCCGGATTTAAAAGGAGAATATGCGGTGTGCTGGACATGTACTCGATCACAGGCAAACAGAGAGCCGCTGTTGTACTTGGACAGTTGACTGGTGCGGCAGAGCGGGAAGTTGAGACCTGGCCAGCCGCAGACCAGGAATCAGTATCCATCATCTTTAAGAGACTGCAAACTGTGTTTGAAAGCCGCACTGAGACACATCTCCGGATGAGGTTCTACCACTGTGTCCAGAAACCTGAGGACAGTGTCCGAGACTACGCCTGGCGCTTACAGGAAGCCCTGCGGGCCCTGAAACAGGTTAGTCCATCCAGCATACAAAGCGAAAATAAAATGCTGACGGAACAGTTCATCCGGGGGTTGAGGTCCCAAGAGGAGAGCAGAACTGTACGGTGGTGGGCCTTAGATCATCCAGATGCCACCTTTGACACCCTGAAGGACATGGCTATAAAGGGTCTGCAGCCCCTGGAAACAGATACTGCTATCCAGCGTTACCAGGGTGGGGCCACCCCAGTACCCGCAGCACCCACTGCTCCTTCATTGACGGCTGAAACAAAGATGCAAACAGTGCCCCCTAGCAAGCTGGACTGCCTGCGCTCTGAAGTGCGCCAGTTAAGTAAAACCTTGGCCACTGTTCTGAGCACCCTGCAGCCACAGACGGAGCCTGAGCCGGAGGGAAGGATCCTACTGGCCGACAGCCCTGAGGATGTCCCCTGGATGAGGAGAAGAAGGAGGACAACGCCACTCCGTAGGAGGACAACGCCACCCCGTGAGAGGACCAACGACCAACGTCGCCCTCCAGAATTCATTTGCTACCGCTGCCAGAAGGCAGGCCACACAGTGCGGAACTGTCCTTTAAACGAGAAAACCCGAGGGCCGACACCCAGGGGTAGACCAACCAGGCCCATCAAACTGGTACCACCGGTTAGTGGGAGGAAGACCTTTCCTATCCATTGTGCTGGACGGCATCGCGACACCTGCCCTGCTGGACACTGGATCTCAGGTAACCATCATGCCTGATGTCCTCTTCAAAAGGTTCTCGTCCATAGATGAACTTCATCCGCCAGATCCAAACCTTTCCGTGAATGCCTCCAATGGCCTTCCCCTTAACCTAGTCAGGGTTAAGGATGTGGCAGTAAAGGTGGGAAGAGTGGAACTGAAGGACCATGGACTAATTGTAGTAGAGACTAATCCTGGTGATACAGACTTGTATATGATACTTGGTACAAATATTGTTGGTAACTGGGAGAAGTGTTGTTTTTGCTCCAATAGATTGCTGACAACGCCAAACCAGGGCAGAGGAGGGTGCTCCAGAAAGAGATCCGAGCCCTTATGTACCAGCAACAGGTAAAGCTAACAGGTGGTGAAATTGGTAATGTACGGGTGACAGACCCGATACCCACTGTGATTCCCCCGATGAGTGAAATGCTGATTTGGTTTAGGGCAGCAATAGGTCTCAAGGGACAGAACTACCAGGCGGTAGTAGAGCCCATTGGCTCAGAGCACAGACCTACACTCTTAACTGCCAGAGGGGTGGTTGATGTACGCAATGGGAGGGTACCCGTATGTCTCCTAAATTGTGGGGAGGATGAAGTCAAATTACCACGATATGCCACTGTTGCCAGATTGTACAATGTAAATAACGCTATCCACACCGTGGAGTCCTTAACCTCACTAGACAGAGTGGAGGATAACGACTCGGAAACCCAGGTGGGGGATTGGTGTCAACAGCTCCATGTTGGGACTGACACCACTCCTGTCCATCAGAAACAAGGTGCACACAGGGTGGTCCAGGAATACGAGGGAGTATTCAGCAAACACCCACTTGATTTCGGGACGATTAAAGGGGTACAACACCATATACCCACAGGTGACCATCCACCCATCGAAGAACGTTACAGGCCCATACCACCAGCACACTACCAGAAAGTGAAGGAAATGTTGCATGACATGAAGAAGGCAGGGGTATTAAGAGATAGCTGTAGCCCCTGGGCAGCTCCCCTGGTCCTGGTCAGGAAAAAGGATGGAAGCATGAGGATGTGTGTAGATTACAGACAGGTAAATCGAATAACACATAAAGATGCATACCCTTTGCCCCGTATAGAGGAATCCCTGGCTGCACTAAAGTCTGCAAATTACTTCTCTACCCTTGACCTCACTAGTGGGTACTGGCAAGTAGCAGTTGCTGAGGAGGATCGGGAGAAGACGGCCTTCACTACCCCGATGGGACGCTGCGAGTTCAACAGTATGCCGTTCGGACTCTGCAACGCCCCTGGAACGTTCCAGAGATTGATGGAGTGCTCTTTGGGACACCGTAACTTCGAGACCATGCTGCTATACCTGGATGACGTGATAGTGTACTCCAAGACATATGAGGACCATTTGAAGCACCTGACGGAGGTATTTGAGTCGTTGTCCTGGTATGGGATGAAATTGAAGATTTCCAAGTGCCACCTGCTCAAACAGAAGGTTCAGTACCTGGGGCACATCGTCAGTCCAGAAGGAGTAGCACCAGACCCGGAGAAGGTCACTGCCATCCAGAAATGGCCGGAACCGAAGAATCTCAAGGAGGTACGTCAGTTCCTGGGACTGGTCGGGTATTACCGGAGATTTGTAAAGGACTACACCCAGAAGGCAGTGCCTTTGCAAGATCTCCTGGTAGGACAGTCCAACAGAGGCAAAAAAAAAACCCTCCAGTGGGGTAAACAACAAGCTGAGTCCTTTGCAGTGATGAAAGAGATCCTGACTGGCGAAGAAATCCTGGCCTACCCTGACTACAGCCAACCTTTCCTGCTGTACACTGATGCCAGCAACGAGGGACTAGGAGCTGTGTTGAGTCAGAAGCAGTATGGCAAGGAGAAGGTGATTGCCTATGCTAGCAGGAAGCTTCGTCCGACCGAGAGGAATCCGGAAAACTATAGCTCTTTCAAGTTGGAGTTCCTGGCCTTGGTCTGGGCCATCACTGAACGATTCAAACACTACCTGGCCTCCAGTAAGTTCACGGACTATACTGACAACAACCCCTTGACGCATCTAGAGACAGCCAAGTTGGGAGCCATGGAACAGCGTTGGATGGCCCGACTGTCAAACTATCAGTTCACCATCAAGTACCGGGCAGGCCACAAGAACGCCAACGCCGATGCCCTATCCAGAATGCCTCACCAGTCGGATACTGAAGAAGAAGTGGATGACCTGGAGGAGATTGAGCTACCTGCCTTCCACAGAAATGGGATGGTCCACGAGCAGCACACCTCCAGGAGGTATCGTGGTAAGACACTAAACCCTTTACCTCATCACAGTTGGAAGGAGACCCAGGACAGCGACTCAGTTGTCAGTCGTATTAAAGAACTGATAACCCAGGAAGGTTCCTCCCTGGAGAAGGACGCTCCTCCGCAAGCCAAGCAACTGTGGAATGAGAGAAGCCGGCTGTTCATTTATAGAGAGAAGCTGTGCCGAAGGTATGTCAACCCCCGAACCCATGAGATGGTATGGCAGATAGTAGTGCCCAGGACAGACATCCAGATGGTGTTGGAGGCTTACCACGATCAAGCGGGGCACTTTGGCTGGAAGAAGCTAGAAACCCTGCTGAAGGGTCAGTTTTATTGGGTTGGAATGCGCAGTTCCATTGAGAGATGGTGCCGGGATTGTGGACCCTGTAGCCTCAGAAGAAAAGACTACAGCAGCCAGAAGGCACCCCTGCAGCCCATCAAGACAACTCGACCTTTGGAGATCGTTGCCTTGGATCACGTCAAGCTGTCATGCAGCAGGTCAGGATACTCCTATGCCTTGACCATGGTGGATCACTACTCCCGGTTCCTGGTGGTCGCCCCCGTCAAGGATCTGATGGCAGAGACTGCGGCAAAGACGTTTCAAGCGTACTTCTGCAGGCCCCATGGATACCTGGAGCAGGTGCTGACGGATCAAGGCCCTGCCTTTGAAGCCGAATTGTTCAAGGAGTTCTACCATCTGTACGGGTGTAAGAAGATCCGGACTACACCGTACCACCCCTAAACCAATGGGTTATGTGAAAAGATAAATAACAGTCATCGACCTGTTGAAGACCTTACCGCTAGAGGAAAGAAACCAGTGGCCAGACAAACTACCTGACCTGGTAGATCTGTACAATCACATACCTGTGAGTTCCACCAAATGTACTCCAGCATACCTCATGAGAGCAAGACCCGGAAAGTTGCCCATGGACCTGGAGCTTGGAGTGGTAGAGCCAGAAGCAGATATGTCCACTGAAGACTGGGATACGACGTGACAGGAGCAGTACAGGAGAGTACAGGCCTGTGTCGAAGACAGTCTAAATAGGGTGAGAGATAAGCAGTTAGCACAGTACAACAAGAGTGCACCAGCCGAACCCTTGACACCTGGAGAAGTTGTGCTAAAACGAAAAAGGAGAAACAACAAACTTGACGACCAGTGGGAAAGAGAACCTTACACTGTGTTGAATTCCAGATTCGAAAATAGGAAAACCTGTCTAATTAGCAAAGACGGAGGAAGAACAACTGCAATGGTATCGAGAGACCATCTGAAGTTGTGCCCAAGTCTGTTGAAGCCCCAGGAGGAAGTGCCTCTCACCGTACCGGAGGAGCCTAAAGAAGAAGTACTCCATACTGACGGAAGAAGGATCACCGGCTGAAGAAGAGCAAGAAGGCCCAGCCAATGGTATACTTGCCAGTCCCGTAGAGAGGTTAAGGCAGTCTTGCAGTCCACCAACACAGAGCTGATAGTATGGATGCTTGTGCTATTTTCCACTCTACACGCATCCCAGTACTACGTAGATCATCGCGTAGCACAAAAGGCCAGACCCCTGTCAGGTATAGGGAGTAAATAGAGAAACACTGACAGTATAAATAGTTACCCCGTAGGGTATGTTCCTGTAATAATTTCATGTACTTATTTATTGATTTATTTTGCCTTGCTAATAAACAATTTATGTGACATGGACACTTCTCATTGCATTTAGTTACCCGTAAGGGTATATATATATATATATATATATATATATATATATATATATAGATAGATATATAAAGGACTCGGTGGCTGAGGACTGTGAGCAGCCCACAAACTGTCTTGTACATAGTTGCACTCACTGGAGTGCCTTTTGAGTGACCTCAGAACAAAAACCTGTTTGGCGTGGCAGAAGTCGTGGTCCGACACCAGATCACCTGTGCCCTGTAGCCACGCCCAGGGCCTACGTAGAGGGTTTACGGACAGGTCCCTCAAGCTACCTTTGCAGTTTAACCAATGAGAGGGATACCCTGTTGGAATCTCACTGGAACTGAGTTGAGAAACTCTGAAGACACTTTATATTATTGTATTATAATGTTACCTGTAACGTTAAAGAAAAGTGCCTCCCATAAAGGGAAGAAATGTTATTGTTTAACCTGTTTTGAGAAAAATGCTTCAGTCCAGGAGTACTGAGTTTTACTAAGGGGGGATGTGGCTGCGCATTGGTGCCACAGAATCCAGAAGGGTGCATGGATGGACTTCTCCACAAGAGGCCCTCACACATTCACATGGAAAACAAAAACAGTAGGAGCGCCAATGGTGAAGAGCCTGAGGTTTGGGGGGGGGGAATGAAGGGGGAGATGTTGTGACCACTCACCTGGTCCTGTTGTGCAAAGGAACCCCGCACAACAAGGGAAAACGATTCCAGGTGGGAGTCTGTAAGATGATCACAACTTAGCAGGAACTGTTGTAGGGAGCTTCTGTCTGCTTCAGCGGTCACATGACCAGGACCGTGTGACCGAAGTGGGCATTCCACGGCAGGTCCTGTAGTAGGCTAGTTGTAAACAGAGCAGCTTCCACCGCTCTCCACAAGGGAGATTAGCAATCAAGAAAGAAGGAATTCTGCGGTGTTAGTGAAGCGCTAGAACAACTAGACAGTGGATTAGGTTATAACACACAAACCTTTTATTGTTTAGTACGCTCTCTAACGCCACGACGCGTTTCGATAGCAGATGCTATCTTCCTCAGGAAGCATGTCTAGCACTGTCTAGTTGTTCTAGCGCTTCACTAACACCGCAGAATTCCTTCTTTCTTGATTGCTCACACATTCACACACCTCCACCCTACCACCTCAGTCCACCAGACGGAGCCCGTTAGGGATATATGTATGGAGGGTGGAGCCAGGCAGCTCAGTTTAATTTGGTGTTTAGTCAGTCTCTCAGTCAGAGAGAGAGTGTGCTGGTACTTAGACCAGTGAAGAGGCAGCACGTTGGCTGCTGTGCTTAGGCAAGCCAAGGCCTACAGAACGAGTGAAAGCCTAGTGAGGGCCCTGAGTGTGGCCGAAGGCGAGAGGAGAAGGAAGAAGTAGCGAGGGGGGAGAGGAGCATACCAGGCTCACCATGAGATATATACCGGACACTGGGTCCGGGCCTACGGGGTCCCTTTATACCCAGTAAGGACCACCGGACACCTGGAGGACTACAGGTCCCAGGTTTACCAAACGCTGACTACAGTACCAGGGCTAGGAGTCACGTAGGCCCCAGCATCCAGGGAGAGTGGTCTCCAAGAGAAGGCCCTACCACCAGGTCAGCAGGTGCAAGAGAGAGACAGTAACCAAGCTAGGCCTAGCTCCTGGCAGGTCAGAAGCTTAGCAAGAGGAAGCAACGGATCAGGAGGCCCTACACCCGCTCACTGGGGAGAGTCCAAAAGTGCACCCTTCGCCCGGAGTACCCTGGACCGTGCCTGCATCACCACCAGTAAAGGTACTGAAGCTTACCCCCGTGTGAGTGTCCGTCTTTCCTCCGGGACCGTCTTGCTGTCTCTCACCAGCATTCATCATCTACCCCTATACTGCCCTGGAGCTAGCTCTACCTGTGGAGAACCACACCATCCCTGCTGCCGTAACACCAGCTCAAGAGGACTGCTCCGCAGCGGCGGCTCACGTTAGCCGCATTCCACAGGTGGCGTCATGAACTTACTATAAATCCCCTATAAATATTCCCCATTTTTATTGACTGCCCTGGGCCACGGACCGGGCCAGCCACCGTGATACCACCCCCAGCATCTAACGGCCTGGCACCGGGTACCCCAGGGGGCGCGTAACTGGCAACACGGACCACGGTCACCCTGGTGGTATAGTGGTGGTGGAGGCTGAGGATAAGGAGAAGAGCAAAAAACAGCCGAAATGAGGAAGCGTATACCCATGTGTGGGTGTGAAGCGGTGCATGGGAATACACCTCCCGAAATAGCACAGTGGATTTGACTTTATGTTACTCTGCTGTCATTTGGTGGTGATGAGAAGTCTGGCCCAATCCAGCCCTTGTTCATTTTGATAAGGGTCAGCTTGTCAGCATTGTCAGTTGACAGGCGAATGCGCTTATCAGTTATAATTCCCCCAGCAGCACTAAAAACACGCTCCGATAACACGCTAGCGGCAGGGCAGGCCAGGACCTTCAAGGCGTACAGAGCAAGTTCATTCCAAGTGTCCAGCTTGGATACCCAATAATTAAAAGGCACAGAGGAATTACGGAGGACGCTGGTACGGTCGGCAAGGTACTCCATCACCATCTTTTGAAACTTTCCACTCCTTGTGAGAGTACCCCGCGCCTCAGGGCCTGTAAGCTGGGCGGGTCTCATAAAACTGTCCCAGAACGTTGACAGTGTTCCCCTGCCTCTGCTGGATTGGAGTTGCGTCTCTCTCGCCTGTACGCCTTGGTTGGGCAACGAACTGTGACCTCTGCCGCTAGCGTGTTTAGATGGGAATTTTCTTAACAGTTCTGCAGCAAGGGCCTTCTGGTACTGCCCCATTTTTGTAGACCTCTCCACCTCAGGAATAAGAAAGTGAAAGTTCTCCTTGTAGCGGGGGTCTAAAAGTGTCACCAACCAGTAATGACTGTCACCCAACATTTTGACAATGCAAGGGTCACGGTTAAAGCAGTGTAACAAAGTCAGCCATGCATGCCAGACTGGTAACGGGCAAGACTTCCATGTCCTCACCAAGATGACGACTGACCATGCTCTCCTCCTCCTCCTCCCCCCTGTCCTCAGGCCACCCACGCTGAACCGACGGTATGACACTTGTACAGGTACTACCGTCTACAGCGCATGATACCAGCTCCTGTTCTTCCTCCTCCTCCTCCTCCTCATTGTCCCCCAATGCTCGTTGGGATGAGATGAGGCTGGGCTGTATGTAATCGCCCGCTGCGGCTTCTTGATCCATCTCATCATACTCTGGCTGCAATGCCTCCTCTTTAATTCTCTGCAGAGAGCGTTGCAAAAGACAGACAAGTGGGATGCTGACGCTAATGATGGCGTCATCGCCACTCACCATCTTGGTGGACTCCTCAAAGTTTGTCAGGATGGTACATTTGTCAGATATCCAGGTCCACTCCTGAGGTCTTATGTGTGGAGTCTGACCTGAATATCGACGGCCTTGTTGTAGCTGGTACTCCACAACTGCTCTCCTCTGATCACAAATCCTTTGCAACATGTGGAGGGTAGAGTTCTAACGTGTGGGGACATCACACACCAGTCGGTGAGCCGGAAGCTGCAAACGCTGCTGCAACACTGCAAGGGCGGCGGAAGCTGTAGCCGACTTCCGAAAATGAGCTGACAGGCAGCGTACTTTGACGAGCAGATCTGGCAACTCGGGGTACGATTTAAGAAACCACTGAACCACGAGGTTAAGCACATGAGCAAGACATGGTATGTGTGTGATCTCGCCTCGCCTCAGAGCCGCCACCAGGTTACGGCCATTGTCACACACGACCATGCCTGGATGTAGGTTCAGCGGTCTCAGCCACAGATCTGCCTGCTCTTTCACAGCTGTCCACAACTCACAAGCAGTGTGAGGTTTATCACCTAAGCTTATGAGTTTCAGCACAGCCTGTTGCCGCTTGGCTGAGGCAGTACTGCAGTGCTTCCAGCTTGTAACTGATGTGGTGATATCGGAGATGGAGGCTGAACATGAGGAGGAGGAGGATGATGATGCGCAGGAGCTGTACACTGTGGGGGCAACTCTGACTGACATAGGGCCCGCAATCCTCAGTGTAGGGAGGATGCGTTCCATCCCAAGGTCCGACTGGGTCCCGGCTTCACTATGTTTACCCAGTGTGCTGTCAGGGAGATGTACCGTCCCTGGCCACAAGCACTTGTCCACGTGTCCGTTGTCAGGTGGACTCTCCCAGTAACTGCGTTGAGGGCACGGCCGATGTTTTTGGGACACGTGCTTGTGTAGTACGGGAATGGCACACCGAGCAAAATAGTGTCAGCTGGGGACTGAGTACCGAGGGATGGCCACTGCCATAAGGTTGCGGTAGGATTCCGTCTCCACCAGCCTAAAAGGCAGCATTTCCAACGCAAGCAGTCGTGAAATGTGCGAATTTAGGACTGTGGCCTGTGGGACGTTGGCTGCGAATTTGCGCTTTCGTTCAAAGGTCTGGGATATGGACAATTTAACGCTGCGATGGGATGTGGATGTTGATGCTGTTTCTTGAGAAACTGCCATAACAAGTGAAGACTGAGAGGAGGGGGCATCTTTGCATGCAGTATGGACAGGGGATTGCCTTGCACGCACAACAGGGGGTTCTCTTACATGCACAGCAGTGGAAGAGGCAGTGGTGACACCTGCTGACACTGGTCGTGGACCCTGGGGTTCGCCCCACAAAGTCGGGTGCTTTGCTGCCATGTGCCTGATCATGCTGGTGGTGGTCAGGCTGGTAGTTTTGTCACCCCTGCTGATGCTGGCCTGGCAGGTGGTACAAATGGCCTTTTTGGCGTTATCAGCAGAGTCTTTAAAAAAATTCCAGACTCTGGAAGACCTACCGGTTGTACTGGCAACGTCCCTCGTGTTGGTGTTACGGGGAACGGTTGCCTACCTTCTGTCTGCGGCCACCACACTGCTTCTTCCTGCCTGTTGGGGTACTCTGCCTCCCTCCCCCTGTGTGCTGCTGGCCTCGCTCTGCGTGTCCTCCTGCCACGTTGGGTCAGTTACTAGATAATCCACCACCTCCTCCTCCTCCACTTGCGCACCACGGTCCTCCTCCTCACTTTCTTGCAATTGTGTCTCGTTATCGTCCACCTCTTGTGACAAATTGCCAGCGTCGCCTTCCTGTGGCCGTGGCTGTTCAAATATTTGGCCATCGCTACATGGGATCTCCTCTTCCACCACTTCAAGCGGAGCAGGCGAGGGGCCCAAATATGGAAATGGACCAGTGAACAGCTCTTCAGAGTGTCCAACTGTGGGATCAGTTGCTGTCTGACAACACTCGACATGGTGGGAGGAAGGAGCATCAGGGTGAGGAGGAGTATGCTGTCGAGACTCATGGCTACTAAGACTTGACCGTGTGGAAGACAGACCGGAGGTGGCGGTGCCCAGCTCACTGGAAGTATTATCTGCTATCCAATTAATAACCTGTTCACACTGATCAGTTGGCAATAGTGGTGTTGTTGTGTGCTTCCCTAGTAATTCGGTCAAGAACTGGAAGCGAGAAGATGTGGCTGTTGGTTGTGGCACATTTTCACCTGGGCCACGGCCCCGTCCCCTGCACGCACCATCACCAGAACGTCCAGTTCCACGTCCCTTGCCATGCACCTTGCCCATTGTAAATGAAGTAAAATAGCTTACACTCGCACTATCAATGGCAAAAGGGTAATAAAAAGGAGATTAGAACCGTGGAAGAGGAAAACCACAGTTCTAGTTATCTGGCCTACACCAGAATCTTTTAAACATATATATTTGTGTCTGAACAGTCAGCGAGAGACTCAAACTGTTTTTTTTATGGAAAAAAGGCAAAAAAGTGGATAATACAGAGATTTGAACCGTGGAACTGCAAAACCACAGTTCTAGTTATCTGGCCGAAACCAGACTCTTTTAAACAGATATATTTGTGTCTGAACACTCACAGACACACTCAATTTTTTTGGGGGTGGGGGGGAATACCAAAAGGTTAATAAGACGGGTATTTGTACAGTCTGACTGAGGAAAAAAAAAAAGAGGATTTAGATGAAAAAAAAAGGATTTTTCCTGGCCCCTGAGACTTGGGGCTAAGTCTAGCAATTTGAGCAGCAGCAGCACACAGGACTGTAATGCAGTGTTTGTTGGTATAACCACTGCATCTCCTATACAGCCTGCCTGCCTGCCTGATATCTGGGATGGATATTAGTCCTCAGAAGGACTGTTTGTTTGATTTGGCAGGCTTTAGAGACCCTACACTACCTATTTCGCAGTATAAATCTCTCCCTAGCTCAGCAGCACTCTCCCTACACTGTCTGATCCCGGGCGACTGTGTCCAAGATGGCGGTGCCCGGTTTTAAATACTCGAGGTGACGCTGTGCGGCCAGCCAATCACTGTAATGCCCACAGCCAACATGGCTGCGGCATTATAGTGACTGGCTGGCAATCCCTGCATGTTCATTGGCTCTGTAAAGAGCGCCAAACATGCAGGGCGGAGACCCGAGCTCCCGCCTGAGTAACCCAAAAATGCTCGGTGCTCGCCGAGCATCCCGAGTAGTGAGATGCTCGGGGGAGTACCGAGCAGTGTCGAGCATGCTCTCTCAACACTACTTATCAACTGTTAAGCATGGTGGAGGATCCATAATGCTGTAGGGTAGCTTTACTGCGTCTGGTACTGGAGGCCTTGACCGTATCACAGGAATCATGAAATCAGAGAATTATCAAGAGATTTTAGAGCGAAATGTCCTACCCAGTGTAAGAAAACCTGGTTTGAGTCAAAGATCATGGGTCCTCCAGCTAGACAATGACCCAAAGCACACATCCAAAAGTACACAAGAATGGTTGAAAAAGAAAAAATGGACTGTTTTAAAATGGCCAGAAATGAGTCCTGACCCCAATCCCATTGAAAATCTTTGGGGTGAGCTGAAATCTGACATTGGGAAAAAGAACCCTGCAAACATTCAAGAACTTGAACAAAGGAAGAGTGGGAGAAAATTCCAGCTGAGAAGTGCAGGAAGCTTATAGATGACTACAAGTAATATTTGGAGGCTCTCATCAATGCCAAAGGGTGTGCAACCAAGTATTAATTAGGGGTGCCTTTATTGCTGCACATACTGTTTATTCTGTTTCTTCTTTGAAATTGCAACATGGAAGTTGAAAAACAATGTTTCATTGTTGTATTACTTTGGACCACTAATTAAAAAATCCTGAGCATATAACTTTGGTACATTTCCATTTGTTTCTGAAGATATGTTACAGTCTATGAAAAAATGAAGGGGGTGACAATAATGGTGACTAGCACTGTAAAGCAATTATTTTTTAAAAACTATGTCTAAAAAAAAAAAAAACAACAGAAGTTTGAATCACTTCCTCTTTCCCAATACAAGAAGAAAGAAAAAATAAGCATAGCTGGTATCATCGCATCTGTAAATGTTTGATCTATCAACATATAAAATCAAACAACCCTTACGATAATCGCAGCAAGAAAAAAAATCAAAAAAATAAAACAGAATTGCTATTTTTCAATCAGCGCATCTCCAACAGCTTTTGGCTTTTTCATACCAGTTTCAAGCAGTGCAGAGCTGGGGAGGAGCTGGGATGAGATAGGGAGTGGCTACACCGCCTGTCAAATTCAGCAAAAGTGCCAGTATTAATTACTCCAGAAATGTTACTCCAGGCCCTGAATGGAGTAAGAAGTCTGGTGAGGCACATGGAGGAACATGCCACTGATAAGAAGCACTGAATTCTCTAAGGGACATGCACCTCTTAATGAATTTGGTGGATCTTATTCCTGCATGCTCTTCATTAAGACTTGTAGACGAGCCTTGATGAATCAGGGCCTATAAGTTTAGCATTGCCAAAATCATACTGACCTGTAAAACCAAGGAACTAGGTCATTTCTACTGCACACTGTAGGGGCCATCATAATGTGTGGTGGGAGGCGGCTGTATGTGGGGTGCTATGGGGGTCATCAAACTGTTTGTGGGGAACTATGGAGGCCATCATATTGTGTGGGGGGGTGTGGGTGCCATCATTCTGTGTGGAAGGCTGTGTGTGGGGGACTATACTATGTGGGCGTCTGTGAGGAGTTAACTGTAACTGATCTATGTAGCCAATTGGCAGTACTTTAACAGGTGCAGATAAGCCAGCGTAAACGCTCCTTTACTTGTCAGAAGTTTGTTTGTACCCTTATCATATTTTGACTGTACTCCAAGGCTGTGATCTGTTGTAATACTGTCATTATATTCTTTGTCTTTTTCCAGGGCTATGTTTTTCAATATAGTGTCACAATAGGGCTTGTTTTTCTCTCTAGGCTGTATCTCATTGTTTTCTATTGTTTTCTATTGTGATGATGTCACAGTAATTCTTATTTAGGCTGTGTTCTATAGTGGTAATGTAACAATAGACAATATCTTTTTTTAAATTTAGCTTTTTTTTGTGTGTATTATTTGGAATGTCACAATCATCTGTGTCTTAAATAGTTTGTGTATTAATTTTTATTTTTAATTATTTTCATTGCAAAGGCTTTGCTCTATTATTCTATTGTTCCATGTTCTTTCTTTAGTTGAATGTGATGAAAGCCTTAGTTAGTTACCGGTAACGGGATTTTTCGGAGCCCATGACAGCACCACGAGAGAGAGAGGATCTGCCCATCAAGGACAGGAAACCTACAGGTTAAAAAGGGCAGCACCTCTCTCCCGCCTCAGTTTAGTTATCAGAGCATGAGAGGACCGCCAAGGTTAATTACAACAAAACAAATTCATTTTAAGCCAATTACTTTGACTAACTTCCCCCGAGGGTGCAAAAAAGAGAAATTAATTCTACGGGAGGGCGAAAACACCAGTGTAGGGAGGGAATATAAGGGTGCTGTCATGGGCTCCGAAAAATCCCGTTACCGGTAAGTAACTAAGGCTTTATTCGTACTCCCATGACAGCACCACGAGAGAATTACAGAGACGAAAGAAGATTAGGGAGGGACCACAGCTTGAAGCACCCTTCTCCCAAAGGTGAGATCAGAAGAGACACCCAAATCCAATCTATAATGCCTATAGAAGGTGGAGGAAGAAGACCAGGTGGCAGCCTTACATATGTCTTCGATGGAAACCCCTGTCTTCTCCGCCCAGGAGGTTGCTACTGCTCTGGTGGAATGAGCTCTCAACCCCTCCGGTACTTCCTTATCCCCTGAGGAGTAGGTGAGGGAGATGGCCTCTCTAATCCATCTCGCAATTGTAGATTTTGAAGCTTTACAACCTTTCCTAGCCCCCTGATGGCATATGAATAGGGAACTATCTTTCCTAAAACTGTGTGAAACCTTCAGGTATTTGAGTACGCACCTCCTAACATCCAATGTGTGTAGCTTCTCTTTTTGATTTTTAGGGGGAAAACAAAAAGTTGGAAGATTAATCTCCTGAGTCCTATGGAACCGAGTGACTACCTTTGGAAGAAAGGCTGGGTCAGGTTTTAATACAATTCTATCATCCAGAATTTGAGTAAATGGTGGGGATATAGAAAGAGCCTGTATGTCACTTACTCTTCTGGCTGAAGTCAGGGCAACTAACAGGGCTGTTTTAAGAAGAATAATTTTATGGGAGGCTAAATCTAGGGGCTCGAAGGGAGGGTTAGTCCAGGCATTTAGGACTAGATTTAAATCCCAGGGAGAGGATTTAGTTTTAATAATAGGTCTACACCTAAAAGAAGCTTTTATAAATCGTGCTACCCAATAATTAGCCGCTATATCGGAAGAAAACAAGGCTCCCAAAGCCAAAACTTGTACTTTCAATGTACTAGTGGTAAGGCCCTGTTCTAAACCCCGCTGCAGAAATTCTAGTATTTTCCCAATAGGGGGCCCATCCTCCAGGTCCTAGCATAAATGCGGGTAGTAACGGGTTTTCTGCTACATAAGAGAGTATTCACTACATTTGTGGGGAACCCTTTGCTGGTTAACAGCGCCCTTTCAAATTCCATGCCGTTAAATGGAGATTTGAGGCTGGAGGATGGGAAACCGGACCCTGAGTGAGAAGGTCCGGAATCTCTGGAAGAACCCAGGGATCTGATATGGACATTCTTCGGAGATAAGGGAACCACGGTCTTTTGGGCCAAAAGGGGCATATGAGGATTAATCTGGTTTTGTCTGCCCTGATCTTCCTTATGACTGATGGAAGCAGGATCATGGGAGGAAATGCATACGCCAGAGGGAATTCCCAGGGAACCATGAAGGCGTCCACTGCCAGGGGTCTTTCCCTGGGGTTTAGGGAACAAAATGTTGTCACCTTTCGATTGGATTTTGTCGCAAACAAGTCCACTGTTGGAATACCCCACATTGCCACAATCCTGGAGAATATCTGAGGGTTCAAGGACCATTCTCCTTCTTTTATGGAAGTACGGCTGAGAAAATCTGCTGTGACGTTTTCTTTCCCTCTTAGATGAACAGCAGAAATCGAGAGACAATGATCTTCTGCATACTGAAGAAGTCTGTCCGCTACTCTCATTAAGTCTCTTGAACGGGTTCCCCCTTGATGATTTATATAAGCTACTGAGACTTGATTGTCCGAGAGTATACGGACATCCTGGCCCTGTAAATATACAAGGAACTTTTTGAAAGCATAATCAACCGCCAAGAGTTCCTTAACATTTGAGGAAAACCACATCTCATATTTTGACCAGGTCCCCTGAATTAAGTTACCTTCAAAATGAGCTCCCCAACCTGTAGCACTTGCATCTGTAGTCAAGACTGCAGTAGGCTTACATTCCCAAGGGACTCCCCTAGAAAGATTAGTGTGTACTAACCACCAACGAAGGGATTGTAAGGAACGAGGGGCCAAGGTAAACTCCCGTTATACAATATATCCCATTGAAGTGCCCTTGAGTGAAATTGGGACCAACGCACCGTTGAAAAACTCGAGGTCAAGGTCCCTAATAATGACATGGCTTTACGGAGTGACAGAGGGTCTATCCATACAATGTCTTACCAAGCCCTGGATCTTTGCAATCTTTTCTTCTGATAAATAGCATAACTGTCTTTCAGAATCTAAAATGACCCCCAGAAACTGTTGAGCTTTTAGTGGAGTCAATCTAGATTTTTCCAGATTTAGAAACCAACCTAGTCCTTCCAGGACAGAAATAGTTACCTGAAGGTGGGCTTCGCATTGAACAAAGGAGTTCCCCACTATCAGGAAATCATCAAGGTAAGGGATTATTAAGATGTCTTTTTCTCTTATATGGGCCATAACCTCTGCCACTAGTTTGGTAAAAATTTGCGGGGCTATAGCTAACCCAAAGGGAAGTGCAGTATACTGAAAGTGTTTAACCACCCCACTTATTTCAATGGCCACCCTCAGATATTTTTGATAGTCCTTATGAATGGGAACATGGTAATAAGCATCCTTAAGATCCAGAACTACCATATAACAGTGGGGAAAAAGTAATTTGATTATTGTTTTCAAGGATTAAATTTTAAAGGTGTCTATTTTAAGGAAGCTATTTAAAGATCTTAAATTTATGATTGTCCTGAAACACCCATCTGGTTTGGGGACCAGGAAGAGCGGGGAGTAGAATCCGTGACCCTCTTCTGAATCCGGAACCTCAATCAGGACGTTTTTCTGTATTAGGACTTGAATTTCCGATACGAGGGCAGTCTGCCGTTCTGGGGAGGAACTAGAGGGAACAATCATGAATCTTCTGTAAGGAAGAGCTTGAAATTGAAATTTAAGACCAAATTTAATCAGGCTCAAAATCCAATTACTATGAGAAATTCCTTCCCAAGCTGGGAAGAATAATGACAATCTCCCTCCCACCTGGGCCGATTGTGATTTCCCTGGTTTCTGCTCATTTTTGGAAGAAGAACCAAAGAGTAGGCCTCTACCTTTGCGACCTCTTTCTTTGAATTTCTCTTGTTCTCTGAAAAATCTTCGGATAAATTTCTTTTTCCGAAACGATTTCTTAAAAGAGGGTAGAAGTACAGATGGAAATCCCTTCTTAGGATCTCCAGCTTTTTCCAACAATTCGTCCATGGTCTGGCCGAAAAGATATTCCCCTTCACAAGGAATTGTACAAAGTCTAGACTTCGTCTGTATATCTCCAGGCCAGCATTTAATCCATAGGGCTCGTCGAGCAGCATTTGATAGAGCTGATGATTTTGCTGCCAATCTAACAGTCTGCAGATGCATCAGCAAGAAAGGCCGCTGCACCCTGGACCCGGGTAAGAGAAGAAATAATCTCTTTCCTATAGACACCCTCCTTTAGCTGATTGGCTAGTTGTTCCAGCCAAACCATCAGGGCTCTCGATGTGCAGGTGGCTGCTACTGCTGGTTTCAGAGCTCCTGCAGCTGTCTCCCATGCACCTTTCAGGAAGGTATCCGCTCGTCTGTCCAGGGGGTCTCTTAATGCTCCCATGTCGTCAAATGGGAGAGAAGACTTTTTTGATGCCTTAGCGATGGCAACATCCAACCTTGGTGCTTTTGACCAAGAGGTACATGCGGCATCGTCAAATGGATACCTCCTTTTGAAAGAGGGAGGAACGCTGCCCTTCCTGTCTGGTTTTTGCCACTCTATCAATGAGATCTTTGACTCTTGTATTTACGGGGAAACATCTTTTCTTCTTCTGACCTAATCCCCCAAACATTACAGCCTCTACAGATGTTTCTGGCCTCGTGTCTATAATGCCCATGGTAGTCCGGACAGCTTTCACCAAGGCATCAACCTCCTGCAGAGGAAAACACTGTTTATCTGACTCGCTATCAGAGGAAGAGAGAGAGGAGGAAGAAATGTTTGATATATCAGAGTCTGAGCCCGGCTGAGGGTCCCGAGGAACATGACTGGACTCAGAATTCCCCTGCAAAGCCTTGCCTATTTCTTCTCTAATTAAAGTCATTAGGCCCAAGGAAAACTCCGGGGTTTCTTCCGTCATTACCTTGTCAATACAAAGTTGGCACAATTTCTTAACATATGCATCAGGGAGCGGATTGCTGCATAGGGCACATTGCTTATGTTTAGACTAAACTGAACATTTCTTGCTCTGAAAGAAAGTTATAGATAGAGAAGGAGGAGAAGAATTAGTAGAACTTTCACGAAGATTCCACTTACCCCATGGAATATTTGGTACCGTAGAAGCAGAAGAATCCATCTTAACCGGCGGAGAATCACGCCGAATAACCGGACCTTCTTTTCTTCTTTTTGCGGTGAACTTTCTAGCTGAACGATTGGACCCAGACCGGGAATGTCGTTGCAACGCCAGTTGTGAGGGCTCCCCAGAGGGCTGCTCCTGCAGCTGTTATTCTTGCTGAGGTGATAGCTGCTCCTGTGTATCTCCCATGTTTACCAAGGCAAAAAACAATGGGCTGGGAAGCACCTCCATATGTTGCCAGGAACCTTTTATACTGGCCATACCTGGTACCAGTGTGGGATTTTTTTTTTTTTTCTTTTTGGGGGCTCTGGAAGGAATTCACATCTCCACCCCCCGCCCCCCCCCCCCCTTCCGTGGGCTAAACGCCGCCGTTAGCAGTTCCAGCGGAACGCCCCTGGACTCCTGCTTCGGCGTTATCATGCTCGCTTCCTGGTTGCGCGCGCGAGCTCCGCCCACTTCCGGTGGAGTCTCCGACGCACCGAAAACACGTCACAGGGCCGCGCCTGACACATTCCCCGCCGGCGCGGCCCGGATCTCTTGCATTGTATAGCGGGGGGAGGGGTGGGGGGAGGATGCCCGCAAGCGGCTCCACACATGGCGGACATCTACCTCCACGGGAGGGGATGTCACGCCCGCCGCAATGCACATGGAGGTGCCCCAATGAGCCCTGGCGTGGCATCTCCAGAGGTCCAGGACCGACCCAGGGTGGGAAACTTCATTACTCCAAACACCCTGTCGATTCCATCTGGGGCAAGAGACCGTCTTCATTCCTGCAGGTAAGCCTGAGAGGTCTCCCATCAAGGACAGGAAACTTAAACTGAGGCGGGAGAGAGGTGCCGCCCTTTTTAACCTGTAGGTTTCCTGTCCTTGATGGGCGGATCCTCTCTCTCTTGTGGTGCTGTCATGGGAGTACGAATAAATTGTGATGACTTTGTATTTTGTTGCTTTGTTGTTTATATTGTGATAAAAACATCTATAATCTATTGTGATGTTATCTGCTTCTAATGATACCCAGAGAAATAACCAGTCAGGCGGCACAATTTCATAAATATCACTCCCCTTTACCTTAACTTCAGCTAGGATCAAAGTACCCCCATGAATTCAGTGCCTCCAAGTAGTTTAGTGATTTATTTGGTGGATAATGTCAGAGGGAGAGAAGTGGGAAATGCAGTTGCTAAGGGTATTAGCCATAATGATTTAATAAAACATAGTAAGAATCTGACAAAGTGCAAGTGCAGCAGAGCTGGAGAATCTGACAAAGTGCAAGTGCAGCAGAGCTGGTATGTGGTGGAAGAAGTAGCCAGATTTAGCAACAGCGGTGTTCCAGAGACTGGTATACTGTGCAAAAATAGTGGCCAGGTGAAAAGTCAGGCAATCCCGGGATTGTTACGGTGATGTAGCAGAATTGAGTATGTAACGCTGAGTCACTTTTCATGGCCAGACCGTGAGACGGGATAGTCGAGGAGTCCGAAGTCAAAGCCAGGAGGGTACATCATAAACAGAGGGAAGAGGCAAAGGCGTAGTCAGGTAACGTTCAGTAGATCAGAATACCAGGAGGAAAGCAGATCAGAGCAGAAGTGGTTAAACAGACGGATGGTCAGAACAAGGTCCAAGGTCAGGCAACAGAAGATCAATAAACAGAACTCAAGGCACAGAGAACAAACCTCATACTAGCTGAATGTATGTCTGGCAGAGATCAGGGACAAACCGCTCAGTTAAGAAGCCAGGCATTCAACTGGGATAATGAACACCTGAAGATAGCCAGTGCCTCCCAGTCTCAGATTGGACAGCCGAGCTGTCAATCACCACACTGACATCTATTGCACGCCCCTGTACCAGATTGGATGGTTGAGCTGTCAATCACAGTACTGACAGCTCCAGCATGCCCCTGCACAAGATTGGACGACTGAGCTGTCAGTAACTGCTTCCCAGACACAGTGAGGGGTGGAACCGTGACAGTACCCCCTCTTCTAAGGTGGGCCACTGGACCCCCAGGCTTCCCGGGAAACTTTAGATGGAAGGTCCTGACTAACCGATCGGCCTTCAGGGACCCATGATCTCTCCTCTGGTCTGTATCTCCTCCAGTGGATGAGGTATTGGAGGGAATTACGGACCCTACGAGAATCTACCACTCTCTGAACCTTATACTCTAAGCCACCGTCGACTGAAACTGGAGGAGTCGGGGATGAGGGAAACAATACGAAGGGAACAAACTTCTTTAACCCTAGAACGCATGACGATAAAAATCTACACTTTCACATACCTGGGGCCTTTTAGGCCCGTGTGCAAATAATAAATAAATGACCAACTGGAAATGACAGACAACTATATACCTGAGGAATACCTAAAGTTTCAAAATTCTAACTAAAGAAATCTTGCAGAAAATAGAAAACAATTAACAGGGCGGGCCTGCGAGGCCCCAGGTATGCGTTCTAGGGTTAATAAGGATTTATGGAAGAAGTTAGGGATGCGAAGGGATGGAGGAAGCTTTAATCTGAATGCCACTTGATTGACCTGAATGCCACTTGATTTACCACCTCAAGGATCTCATAAGGACCAATAAACTTTGGACCCAACTTTGCCGACAGCACTTTAAGTTTAATGTTCCTGGATGACAACCAAACCTTATCCCCAATCTTAAAAACAGGACCAACCAAACGTCTATCGGCCTTCAGTTTTTGGCGAGTCTGAGCAGTCCCAATATTCTTTTGAACCTCCTGCCAAACATCCTTAAGTCTTTGTATGGTGACCTCCACCTCAGGACATTCAGAACTAATCCTAGAAAATTCACCAAAATGGGGATGAAACCCATAATTACAGAAAAACGGAGAGGTTCCAGTAGACTTATTAACTTGACTGTTAAAGGCAAACTCAGTGAGAGGTAAAAAGGAAGAACAGTCCTCCTGCTGAGCAGCCACAAAGCACCTTAAAATTTGTTCCAAAGATTGATTTGTCCTCTCAGTCTGACTGCTGTTCTCAGGGTGGTAGGCAGATGAAAATGACAAGTCAATCCCGAGTTTACTACAAAATGTTCTCCAGAATTTAGAGACAAATTGTACTCCCCTATCAGACACAATGTTAAGAGGGAAACCATGTAACCTTACAATATGGGAAATAAACAACTTGGAGAGTGTCTTTGCATTAGGTAATCCAGACAAGGGAACAAAATGAGCTTATTTGCTGAATCTTTCTACTACCACTCAGATAGCAGTTTTCCCATCAGACAGAGGCAAATCCGTGATGAAATCCATGGACAAATGAGTCAATGGTCTTTCTGGAATTGGCAATGGAGCCAATTCCCCGGCCAGCAGGCTATGACTGACTTTAGTGTGTGCGCAGACTTCACAAGCAGATACAAAATCTTTGATATCATTAAGCATGAATGGCCACCAAAAAAGTCTGGCAATGGCTTTCCGTGTAGCAGTAACCCCAGGGTGACCACTCAAGACAGAATCATGAAATTCCTGTAACACACATGCAATCTTAGGTACACAAGCACAAATAATTTAGGTCCTGGAGTAGCAGTAGGAGCCAATGACAGGGCATTACGGATCTCCTCCTCCAATTTTGTGGTTACCATAGAAACCACAATACCCTGAGGAATAATGGAGGATGGAGGTTCAGGAGGAGAAACTGGATCGAGACTACGAGGCAATGCGTCAGCTTTCACATTCTTAGACCCCGGTCTGAATGTAATCGAAAAATTAAACCTTGAGAAAAACAAGGACCATCTGGCTTGTCTAGGAGTTAACATAGTAACATAGTTTGTAAAGCCGAATAAAGACTTGCGTCCATCAAGTTCGACCTGTTAGTTCTGTAATTGCTAAAGTTGATCCAGAGGAGGGCAAAAACCCCAAATGATTTGGCCAATCTTCACCTGAGGAAAAATTCCCTCCCGACTCTGAAACCAGCAGTCAGAATAAATCCCTGTATCAACCTACTATTTTATTTTATTTTTAAGTATATGCTGAAATCTGCCTGGTATCTAGAAATGCATCCAGTCCCCGCTTGAACTGGTGTAGTGAATCCGACATTACCGTCTCCTCACTCAGTGAATTCCATATTCTCACTGCTCTTACCGTAAAGAACCCCTTCCTATGCTGGTGCTGAAACCTTTTCTCTTCCAGTCTTAGTGAGTGCCCTCTTGTTACTGTAATATCCCTCCTTTTGAACAAATCCCGGGCAAGATCTCTATACTGTCCCCTAACATATTTGTACACATTTATTATGTCCCCCCTCAACCTTCTCTTTTCCAGGCTGAATAGTTCTAGTTTTGCCAACCTCTCTGGGTATTGCAGTCCCTCCATTCCCCTTATTAATTTTGTTGCCCTCCTTTGTACCTTTTCAAGCTCATTTATATCCTTTCTATATATTGGGGCCCATAACTGAGCACAGTATTCCAAGTGTGGTCTGACCAGTGCTTTGTATAGTGGAAGAACAATGTTCTTATCCTTTGCAGCTATACCTCTTCTGATACATCCCATTACCCTGTTTGCCCTTACAGCAGCGGCCTGACTTTGGGCACTCCAATTTAGTTTGCTATCAATCAAGATGCCCAAGTCCTTCTCCATCTCTGAATTCCCCAATGATTTCCCATTCAGTGAGTACTGGTGACTTCCATTTTTCCTTCCCATATTTATGACCTTACATTTCTCCTCGTTAAACCTCATTTGCCATTTAATGCTCCACCTACCCAGCTTATCCAAATCCCTCTGTAGGTCTGCACTGTCCTCTTTTGTATTAATTGTTTTACATAACTTTGTGTCATCTGCAAATATAGATATTTTACTATTTATCCCGTTGACTATGTCGTTAATAAAGATATTAAATAACATTGGGCCTAGTACAGACCCCTGTGGTACCCCACTAGTGACGCTTACCCAATCTGAGTATATTCCATTTATAACCACCCTCTGCCTTCTATCCTTTAGCCAGTTAGCTACCCACTTGCAGACATTTTCCCCCAGCCCCATCATTCTCATTTTGTATACCAACCTATTATGTGGCACGCTATCGAACGCTTTTGAGAAGTCGAGATACACGACATCCACTGGTTCCCCCTGATCTACTCGAGAGCTAACCTCCTCGTAGAAGTCAATCAGGTTTGTTTGGCAGGAGCGATTCCTCATGAATCCATGTTGGTTCGGGATTAAAAGATTATTAGCATCAAGATGCTCCGTAATTGCCTCTTTAATGAAGCTTTCAAAAATTTTGCCCACAACGGACGTCAGACTCACCGGCCGATAGTTTCCGGCGTCACTTTTCGCTCCCTTTTTGAATATTGGCACTACATTCACCTGTTGCCAATCAAGTGGTACAGACCCAGTCTCAACAGAGTCCTTAAATATAAGATATAACGGTCTGTCTATCACATTACTTAGTTCCCTTAGTACCCGTGGGTGTATGCCATCAGGTCCTGGTGATTTGTTTATTTTAATGTTACTGAGGCGTTTCTGTACCTCAGCTTGGGTTAGATTTGTCATACTTAGTGGAGGATTAAGCTTGTCACTTCTCATTTCTCCTGTTAGTTCGATTTCCTTTGTGAAAGTTGTCGAAAATAAATTATTTAATAGATTAGCTTTATCCTCATCTTTCTCTATGATTTTGCCTTCCTCACTTTTTATCGGTCCAATATTATCCGATTTAATCCTTTTACTATTTATATACGTAAAGAACAGTTTGGGATTTGATCTACTTTCCCTAGCAATACGTCTCTCTGTTTCCTCCTTCGCTATTTTTATTTGTTTTTTACAGGTTCTCGTTTTTTCCTTGTAACACATTAGTGCCTCCTTACTGTTTTCCTGTTTTAATCTCTTGAATGCCTCTTTTTTGCTATTTAACGCCCCTTTTACGTTCTTGTTCAACCATATTGGTTTCCTCTTATTTCTGGCCCTTTTATTCCCATACGGTATATACCTCTCGCACTGAGTATTCAGAATTCTTTTGAAGGTTTCCCATTTACTATTCGTATTCCTTTGATTAAGAACTTTGTCCCAGTCAATAAGTTGAAGGCTTTCTTTCAGCTGATCAAACTTCGCCCTCCTAAAGTTTAATGTTTTTGTTGTTCCCTTATTGATAACCCTACTGAAGGGCATTTTGAAGTCGATAATATTATGGTCGCTATTACCTAGGTGCCCCCCTATCTGTACCTCAGTTATTCTATCAGGCCTATTAGTCAATATTAAGTCCAACACGGCCTTCCCTCTCGTTGGTTCCTGCACTAGTTGGGAGAGATAATTATCCTTAATATTTGTCAAGAACCTTTTTCCTTTCTTCTGAGATCTACAGGTTTCTGTTTCCCAGTCAATATCCGGGTAGTTGAAATCCCCCATTACAATCACTTCATTATGTTTTGCTACTTTGTCTATTTGTCCTAATAGCAGTTTCTCATTCTCCTCTGTTATATTTGGTGGCTTATAGCAGACCCCCAGTAATATTTTATTATTATTTTTAGTTCCCTCTATCTCTACCCACATGGACTCGACCCCCTCTTGTCCCTCTCCTATATCTTCCCTTAGTCTGGGTTTTAGACATGACTTTACATATAAGCAGACTCCTCCGCCTTTCCCCTGTTTCCGGTCCCTTCTAAATAAACTATAATCTAATAAATTTACCGCCCAGTCGTAGCTATCGTCTAGCCAAGTCTCTGTTATACCTACGATGTCATACCTCTCCTCCGATATAAGTGTAGCACCCTGAGGATTCGGCTGCTACAGGGGTATTGCACCTCAACCCAGAGGTGTGATATTCCACTCCCGGGTAAGGATGGAGTGTGGACCTGAGCTCGGTAGGCTGCATGCACTACACACATCCCATTTCCGAGGGGCAGGCCGACGGTACTCCCACTTAGAAATGTGCAGGTACGACTGAGTCTGTTCCTGGCTGGAGTGGGAGGGGGGTGGTACATCCCAAGTAGTGTAGGGGCAGATAGGGGGAGCAGCCTGGGTAAAGATAGGAGCTCATTGGGTGCTGGTCACCTGAGCTCACACATAGAGGGTGTATATAAGGTGGGCACCATCAAAGATCAGGGTCAGTCAGTCAGCCTTTGCAGAGGAGTCAGTCTGTCAGAGTAAGAAGCAGAGGTCCAGATGAGCCTGCAGAGAGAGACTGGAGCAGAGAAGGAAAGACCCAGAGGGGACAAAGAGAGGACTCTGAGAACCCAAATTCAATCCCCGGGTGAAGAGTCGGCAATAGGGTACCGGATCCCAAACTGGTGGGGGCAAAAGCACACCCTAGCCAGAGACCGGAGGCCGTGGGCAGCGTCTGCCACGGCCACCCACCACATCCACCCCGAAGGCATACCACGTGGAGGGTCAGGGAACCCAAGGCCAAGGGTCTCCCAACAGAAGGCCCGAGGGAGCTGGACCTAGGTGGATCACTAGTGGGGACGGCCAGAGGAAAGGACAGAAGGAGAGCTCAGGGTCACGCTCCGGACTTGTTTGGGGGTTTGCTGAATCCAGGACCTGGTGGACGCAGCACGGCTCGGTTGGTCACTTGAAGCTGGAGTGACCGGAACATCAGCAGTGAGTAAATACCCTAAACTGCACAACCCGACTCTGTCTTCACTTAACATCTATGCTGCACCACCACAACCCCCATCCTCTGCACCTGACCCCCTGAGGCTATACCCCACCCGTTGGGGGTTATACTACCAAAAGCTGCACCAACACCATCAGCCTCAGCGGACCCTGCTGCAGCGGCGGCCATAGTGACCGCAATACAACGGGTGGCGTAGTCGACATTAAGAACTTAATAACATCTGTAGGACTGCCACATACAACTGAGCTTGACACCCTGGGCACGGACCGGGTCACAGCCACTCGGAAGACTACAACTCCCATCTGATCCGGCTCCGGATATTCCCCTAAAGAATATGGCCCAGGGGGCGCGTCATAAGCGCCTGCAGCTCATCCGCCTTATTGGTCAGGCTTCTTGCGTTGGTCAGCATGCAAGATAAAACTTTGGGGTTATTTAGCATCCTATTCTTCTCTAACGATCTAACTGTACTATCCCCACCCCCCTCTCCACCCTCATTATATTCACTTCTCCCCTTCCCCCTTGCTTGCCTCACATCCCACCTATTTCCTTGGTTCCCCCCCCCCGTCTCTAGTTTAAAAACTCCTCCAACCTATTAGCCATCTTCTTCCCCAGCACCGCTGCACCCTCCCCATTGAGGTGCAGCCCGTCCCTACGGTAGAGCCTGTAGCCGACCGCGAAGTCGGCCCAGTTCTCCATGAACCCAAACCCTTCTGCCTTGCACCAACTCTTTAGCCACTTATTCACCTCCCTAACTTCCCGTTGGCGCTCCTGTGTGGCTCGCGGGATTGGTAGTATTTCTGAGAAAACTACCTTGGAGGTCCTTGCCCTAAGCTTCCTACCTAGGTCCCTGAAATCATTTTTAAGAACCCTCCATCTACCACTCACTTTGTCATTGGTGCCGATGTGGACCATGACCGCTGGGTCTTCGCCAGCCCCACCCAGTAACCTGTCAACCCGATCCGCGATGTGCCGGACTCGAGTGCCAGGGAGGCAGCACACCGTTCGGCGATCCCGGTCTTTGTGACAGATTGCCCTGTCTGTCCCCCTAATAATAGAGTCACCCACTACCAGAACCTGTCTTGCCTGCCCTACACTTCCCCCCTCCCCCTCATTACTGGAGCATACACTCCCCCGGCGGTCAGAGGATCTGTCGTGCTCCAATAATGCCGGTTCTGAACCAGCCTTCCTATACTTCTTCCCTCTATCCCTCCTAACTGTTATCCAGCTCCCTGCCTGTTCAGCCTGCACTTCCCCTCTATGCTCCACCCCCAGTATTGACCCATTGAGTGTCTGCTCGGTGAGCAGCAAACTCCGTTCCATGTTGTCGATGCTCCTCAGTACCGCTATCTGAGCACTTAGATCCAGAATTTGGGCTTCCAAGTGCACGATATGCTCACATCTCTCGCAGCAGTATGGATCCTCGAGCAGTTGCTCACGGAATGCATACATTGCGCAAGATGTACACTGCACGGCTCCGGCCAAAATGGACGTCATTCTAAATATGGGGATACAGTCAGTATATATATACAAGTACAAAACACAATTATTTATATATAGGTGTATGGACGGGGATCAATTAGGGATGTGCAAGTGTATCAATTAGATATCGGCGGGGGATCAGTAAAGTATGGACGGGGGATCAATTAAGTATCAAGTATGGACGGGGGAATCAGATAAGTAGGTCAGGTGGATTAATTAAGTAAAAAGTAAAGTAAAGAAAGATGAAATACAGACAGCAATTCAGTCCAAAGTCCTCCCTTCCAAACTCCCTGAATCCAAAGTCACTGAAAAACAAGTCACACACTTACTTTCGTTCGCACTTATGCTCCGGACACACTCAGCTCGTTCACACTCGCAAACTAAGAGATTTAAAGAGTTTTTTTTTTTTTTTTTTTCCTTTTCCAGCAATGTACCCTTCACCTCAATGCACTTCCAAAGGACTTGATGTCCAACCAGCTGAACCCTTATAAACCCTTAATTATGACCCCTTCCCCTTGTGAGTAAATCTACACCTCAGGATTTTAGTGCAATGTAGTTAACCCTTAAATACACAGGTAGTAAACTAAGAAACTAAAACTGTAGTGAGAAAATAGGTTTTAAAAAACCCAATAAATCTAAACAGGTAGAAAAGCACTCAGCAGGTCACAATGCAGCACTCACCGCAATTCACACAGGTATTTTCTGCAGGATTCCCAAATACCTCTTCACTGAAAAACAAGTCACACACTTACTTTCGTTCGCACTTACGCTCCGGACACACGCAGCTCGTTCACACTCGCAAACTAAGAGATTTAAAGAGTTTTTTTTTTTTTTTTTTCCTTTTCCAGCAATGTACCCTTCACCTCAATGCACTTCCAAAAGCTTTTAGCTGACTCAATATAGGCTAGATTCTTGTGATCAGTGACCACAATAACTGGATGAACCGCCCCCTCCAAAAAATGCCTCCATTCCACAAAGGCTAATTTTACAGCAAGTAACTCACGATTCCCAACATCATAATTTCTTTCCGCCGGCGAAAATTTCTGAGACAAAAAAAAACAAAACACATGGACGCAAGTTAGTCAGAGTTTTGGGCCCCTGCGACAAAACCTCCCCCACTCCGACATCTGAAGCATCGACCTCTACAATGAATGGTTCTTGGAGATCAGGTTGGATCAGAATGGGGGCAGACATGAAACACTTTTAATTTTTCGAAAGCCTTGATACCACTCGACCATATCTTGATATTTGCCCCCTTACGTGTAAGGTCAGTAAGAGGTTTGGCAATCTGAGAAAACGCCTTGATAAACTTCCTATAATAGTTGGCGAATTCCAGAAAATGCTGTAAAGCCTTAATATCACGAGGCTGAACCCAGTCAATTATGGCCTGTATCTTCCCAGGGTCCATCTTAAACCCTTCTGCAGACAAGATGAACCCCAAGAATTAAAGTTCCTGAACAGAAAAAACACATTTCTGCAATTTAGCAAACAGAGTTCTCCCTTAACCTTTGGAACAGAACCCGGACATGTTCCTGGTGAAAGTCCAAATCTGGCGAGAAAATTTGAATATCATCCAGATAAATTACAACATATCTTCCAATGCAATCAGAGAAAATATCATTCATAAAATTTTGAAACACAGCAGGTGCATTGGATAACCCAAAAGGCATGACAAGGTTTTCAAACAGACCCTCAGACGTTAAAAACGCAGTTTTCCACTCATCACCCTCCCGGATGCGTATCAAACTGTAAGCCCCTCTAAGATCAAGTTTAGAAAACACCCTGGCCCCCCGAAGCTGATTATATAGGTCAGGGATGAGTGGAAGTGGGTACGTATTTTTAACCATGATTTTGTTTAGTTCCCGGAAATCGAGGCAAGGACGGAGACCCCCATCTTTCTTTTTTATTAAGCAAAAAATGGCAGCTACCGGAGAGCAGGAAGGACAGATATGAACCTTCCTTAAACTTTCATTAACATATTCTTTCATGGCGGCCTGTTCAGGCCCGGACAAATTGTAAAGGTGAGCTTTAGGCAGTTTGGCACAAGGAATAAGCTCAATAGCACAATCATAAGGATGATTGGAAGGTAGTATCTCTGGCTCTTTTTCCGAGAACACATCTCCGAAGTCCTTCAGGTACCCCGGCAGACCCTTCAGACTAGCGGAGCATATTTGTACAGTTTTTAGACATTTCTTGCAACAATAAGGGCCCCATTTAACAATCTCCCTCTGACACCAATCAATGACAGGATTCTGAATCTGCAACCATGGAAGCCACAGTACCAACCCAGCAGGTGAATTTTCCAACACAAAACATAAGAAGGATTCAGAGTGGAGAAAACCTACTTGAAGCGTGAAATCCACAGCAACCTTTTTGACCAAATTCCTGGATAATGGTGTTTTGTCAAGGGCGAAGACTTGCAATGGTTTTTTTAAACTAACTGTTCCTAACCTTAACTTCAGAACCAGTCCTGAATCAATAAAGTTAGCAGCAGATCCACAGTCTATGAACGCCAATGTTGATAACACCTGGTTTTCGAAGGATAACACGGTATTTATCAGTACCCTAGAGGAGGAAGGAAAATGTACCTGGGAGTCTGGGTGACCTCCTGATGGTATGGTAGCCTGACGAGGAGTAGGGCAATCCTTGAGAAAATGTCCAGAGAGACCACAGTACAGACAGAGTCAGAGATCTTGTCTGCGTCTTCTCTCCACAACACCAAGATTGGCAACTCTGATCTCCAATGGTTCCACCTCCGGTAAATGGCCTTGCTCCAGGGAAATATAACGGTCAGCTTGCTGTTCATCGTGTTGCTCATGGATTCTACGGTCCATTCGTATGGCCTGGGTCATGGCCTCCGCCAGAGAACAAGGAGCATCATGGAGGACCAGGACATCTTTAAGGGTTTCAGAAAGGCCTTTGTGGAACAGGCACTTGAGAGCTGCATCATTCCACAGAACTGCAGTGGACCACTGCCGGAACTCAGTACAGTAGTCCTCAGCTGTGCGATCCCCTTGTGCCAGGTTCATGATCTTAGCCTCAGCCTGTTGGGTTCGTCATATATCAGTCCTAAACTGTCAAAGAAGGCATCAGCAGAAAACAGTTCTGGTGCTATGGGGGATAAGGAATATGCCCAGGTCTGAGGACCCCCTTGCAGTAGGGACATGATTATTCCCACCCACTGGAACTCCTCCCCTGATGATCGGGGGCACAGGGTAAACTTACAGCTCTCCCTGAAGACCCTAAACTCGTCTCTCTCCAGAAAAATTATCAGGGAGGTATATTACAGGTTCTGGAGAGACCAACTGTACATCAGTGGGTACTGATGTCACAGCGACTGCCGGCAGTGAAGGGCTATCAGAGATTTTCATTATATTACTTATCTGACAGGGGCATACATAGGATTAATGGGGCCCCATAGAAGAAGTTCGAATTGGGCCCCCCCCCAAAAAAAAAATGTAAAGAATTGTCAGGGTCACAGAAGAGCAGATCACACAACCTTCCAGCCTTTACATAGTAATTTTCCTCCTGCTGACGTCCTAGGCCCCTCTTTCATTGTCCCATAAAGTGTGATACCAACAAAAGTGTCCCCCAAACACAGTATGATACCCCCATGGTGAATTCCTCCACATGCGCAGTATAATGACCCTACTGTACCTCACCTCAACTCCCAGGGCAAAGTTTGCTGACCCCAACACAGTATGATCTCCCAATTATGAGCCCTAGAGCTAGAGAGGGTGGTAGGTAATAAGGGAGGGTGTTCTACATAATAAAAGATGAAACTATATAACTAAGGACGGCGCTATGCATAATAAGAGAGTACACTATATACTAAGGGCGTATGCTATACATAATAAGTGAGTACACTATGTACTAAGGGACTGTGCTATACATAATACGGCTACATTCTTGCATCTGTGTGCAGTATCAGTGTGCTGCCCTGTTTTACAGACGCATTGAGCAGGTCCTATTCTAATCCTCAAAATCGGATCAGAACAGGACATTCTCTGACCCTGACTGATCTCATTCTCAGATCTGTGATTTTCATGGATGTGTGAATGGATCTATAAAACTCTACAAGTCCGTGGACCATCCGATAAAAAATCTGACATTTCACACAAATGTGAGAATGCAGCCTAAGGGATTTTACATGTAACATTATCACTCCAAGTCATACAGCGCAGATACAGAATAATATTTACATCCAGGCACTTACTGCTGACGTCTCATCTGATCAGAGTCTGTTTCTGCTGCTTCTTCTCCATCTGGTCAGACCTTCATGTCAACATCTCCCAGTCACGATTCGTCTTGTCATGATGATCTCCAGCCTAGATAATAACAAGGTCACATATATTGTGTATGTATATATATATATATATATATATATATATATATATATACAGTACAGACCAAAAGTTTGGACACACCTTCTCATTTAAAGATTTTTCTGCATTTTCATGACTTTGAAAATTGTACATTCACACTGAAGGCATCAAAACTATGAATTAACACATGTGGAATTATATACTTACCAAAAAAGTGTGAAACAACTGAAAATATGTCTTATATTCTAGGTTCTTCAAAGTAGCCACCTTTTGCTTTGATGACTGCTTTGCACACTCTTGGCATTCTCTTTATGAGCTTCAAGAGGTAGTCACCAGAAATGGTTTTCACTTCACAGGTGTGCCCTCTCAGGTTTAATAAGTGGGATTTCTTGCCTTATAAATGGGGTTGGGACCATCAGTTGTGTTGTGCAGAAGTCAGATGGATACACAGCTGATAGTCCTACTGAATAGACTGTTAGAATTTGTATTATGGCAAGAAAAAAGCTGCTAAGTAAAGAAAAACGAGTGGCCATCATTACTTTAAGAAATGAAGGTCAGTCAGTCAGAAAAATTGGGCAAACTTTGAATGTGTCTCCAAGTGCAGTTGCAAAAACCATCAAGCGCTACAAAGAAATTGGCTCACATGAGGACCACCCCAGGAAAGGAAGACCAAGAGTCACCTCTGCTTCTGAGGATAAGTTTATCCAAGTCACCAGCCTCAGAAATCGCAGGTTAACAGCAGCTCAGATTAGAGACCAGGTCAATGCCACACAGAGTTCTAGCAGCAGACACATCTCTTCAACAACTGTTAAGAGGAGACTTTGTGCAGCAGGCCTTCATGGTAAAATAGCTGCTAGGAAACCACTGCTAAGGACAGGCAACAAGCAGAAGAGACTTGTTTGGGCTAATGAACACAAGGAATGGACATTAGACCAGTGGAAATCTGTGCTTTGGTCTGATGAGTCCAAATTTGAGATCTTTGGTTCCAACCACCGTGTCTTTGTGCGACACAGAAAAGGTGAACGGATGGACTCTACATGCCTGGCTCCCACCGTGAAGCATGGAGGGGGAGGTGTGATGGTGTGGGGGTGCTTTGCTGGTGACACTGTTGGGGATTTATTCAAAATTGAAGGCATACTGAACCAGCATGGCTACCACAGCATCTTGCAGCAGCATGCTATTCCATCCGGTTTGCGTTTAGTTGGATCATCATTTATTTTTCAACAGGACAATGACCCCAAACACACCTCCAGGCTGTGTAAGGGCTATTTGACCAATAAGGAGAGTGATGGGGTGCTACGTCAGATGACCTGGCCTCCACAGTCACCAGACCTGAACCCAATCGATATGGTTTGGGGTGAGCTGGACCGCAGAGTGAAGGCAAAAGGGCCAACAAGTGCTAAACATCTCTGGGAACTCCTTCAAGATTGTTGGAAGACCACTTCCGGTGACTACCTCTTGAAGCTCATCAAGAGAATGCCAAGAGTGTGCAAAGCAGTCATCAAAGCAAAAGGTGGCTACTTTGAAGAACCTAGAATATAAGACATATTTTCAGTTGTTTCACACTTTTTTGTTAAGTATATAATTCCACATGTGTTAATTCATAGTTTTGATGCCTTCAGTGTGAATGTACAATTTTCAAAGTCATGAAAATACAGAAAAATCTTTAAATGAGAAGGTGTGTCCAAACTTTTGGTCTGTACTGTATATATATATATATATATATATATATATATATATATATATATATATATATACATACATATATATACACACACACACACGTGTCTCCCCCACACTGCGCCCCTGAATGCAGGTCTGTAACCCCCCATTAATATACTATTAGCCACTTAGTAATCAAAATATAAAGTGATAAGCAGCACTGTGCCCCCCATTAACTATAATATAAATTATTCAGTCTGTGACTCTCCCCAATTAACTGTAAGGCTATGTGCACACGGAAAATATACAAGCACCCCCATCATTGCTCTCTCCCAACACCCCCGTCATTGCTTTCTCCCCGCACCCCCGTCATTGCTCTCTCCGAGCACCCCCGTCATTGCTCTCTCCCAGCAACCCCCGTAATTACTCTCACAGCACCTCCTTCATTGCTCTCTCCCAGCAACCCATCATTGCTCTCCCCATCCCCATCATTGGTCTACTAATCCCCATCATTGCTCTCCCCACCCCATCAGCCCCATCACTGCTCTTCCCAGCCCCACCATTGCTCTCCCCAGCCCCATCAGCCCCACCATTGCTCTCCCCAGCCCCAGCATTGCTCTCCCCAGTCCCATCAGCCCTACCATTGCTCTCCCCAGCCCCATCAGCCCCACTATTGCTCTCTCCAGCCCCATCAGCCCCACCATTGCTCTCCCCAGCCCCATCAGCCCCACTATTGCTCTCTCCAGCCCAATCAGCCCCATTATTGCTCTCCCCAGCCCCATTATTGCTCTCCCCAGCCCCTTCAGCCCCACCATTGCTCTCCCCAGCCCCATTATTGTTCTCTCCAGCCCCTTCAGCCCCACCATTGCTCTCCCTAGCCCCATTATTGCTCTCTCCAGCCCCATCAGCCCCATTATTGCTCTCCCCAACGTTTCAGTAAAAAAAACCACTTACCTCTCTGTCTGTTCCCCACGCAAGCTGCAGCATCACTGCTCTTCCCAGCCCCACCATTGCTCTCCCCAGACCCATCAACGCTCTCCCCAGCCCCACAATTGCTCTCCCCAGCACCATTATTGCTCTCCCCAGCCCCATCAGCCCCATTATTGCTCTCCCCAGCCCCATCAACGCTCTCCCCAGCCCCATCAGCCCCACAATTGCTCTCCCCAGCCCCATCAGCCCCATTATTGTTCTCTCCAGCCCCATTATTGCTCTCTCCAGCCCCATCAGCCCCACCATTGCTCTCCCCAGCCCCATCAGCCCCATTATTGTTCTCTCCAGCCCCATTATTGCTCTCTCCAGCCCCATCAGCCCCACCATTGCTCTCCCCAGCCCCATTATTGTTCTCTCCAGCCCCATTATTGCTCTCTCCAGCCCCATCAGCCCCATTATTGCTCTCCCCAGCGTTTCATTTAAAAAAAAAAATAATAAAACACTTACCTCTCTGCCCGTTCCCCCGCAGGCCGCAGCATCCTTGTTGTCTGCAATTTCCTCCCTCACACAGGCCCGCGCTGCATAATGACATCATCAAGCAGCGAGTGTCTGTGTGAAGGAGGAGGCGGCAGGCAGGAAGCAGAGGACGGATCTCTGCAGCTCCGCTGCCATTCTGTCCTGTCAGCAGCGGAGCTGCAGGGATCGCTCCCTGCCCGCCACAAGCAGGGAGACCCTGCACCGGCGGGCCCCCCTGCACAGCTGCACCAGCAGCGGTATGTCCGCCCCTGGACTGCTATGGGCCCCCCCAGCTCACAGGCCCCATAGCAGTCGCGTGGTCTGCCGCCATTGGCGGTACGCCACTGTTATCTGACCCTGCAGCTGACATTGTGATGACTCCAGACTTTGGCATTCCTTAGCCAGATCCTGAGTTATCAGCTTCAAATTTGCCATCTGGTCACAGAGCGTGTGAACAGTTTCCATACAGGCGAAAAAGAAAAACGTATGGCAGACATAATGTGACGCTGAGTCAATTTTCATGGCCAGGCCGTGAGACGGGATAGTCAAGGAGTCCAAAGTCAAAGCCAGGAGGGTACGTCATAAACAGAGGGAAGAGGCAAAGGCGTAGTCAGGTAACGTTCCATAGATCAGAATACCAGGAGGAAAGCAGATCAGAGCAGAAGGGGTTAAACAGATGGATGGTCAGAACAAGGTCCAACGTCAGGCAACAGAAGATCAATAAACAGAACTCAAGGCACAGAGAACGAACCACACACTAGCTGAATGTATGTCTGGCAGAGATCTGGGACAAACAGCTCAGTTAAGAAGCCAGGCATTCAACTGGGATAATGAACACCTGAAGATAGCCAGTGCCTCCCAGTCTCAGGTTGGACAGCCGAGCTGTCAATCACCACACTGACATCTATTGCACGCCCCTGCACCAGATTGGATGGTTCAGCTGTCAATCACAGTACTGACAGCTCCAGCATGCCCCTGTACACGATTGGACGGCTGAGCCGTCAGTAACTACATCCCAGACACAGTGAGGGGTGGAACTGTGACATGTGATACAGAGAATGATCCAAGTGAGCAGTCAGGGACAAAACAGTTTACAACACTTTGGTTTCATTGTAAAGGGAACCTATAATGCACATTTTTAAATACAGAAGTAGTGGTATGACGGTATAGGTGCTTGTCGCCAACCTAAATGGTACCTTTTTTAAAGACATCTAATATATCAATCATGAAGAATCCAGCATAGAAGCCAAATCATTTTGAAAGTGCACTGGGGGTGTATTCATTGGATTCTTTCTTCCATGTGCACTGACACACCCCCAGTGCATTTTCAGCCTCATTTGCATATGGCTTCTACATTAGATTTCCTTTTACGGTCTGAGACTGGAAGATAGCACATCCAGGTTGTCTGAAAAACTAACAACTCTAAAAGGCACTGAGGCCAGTGAAAAAGTGATAAGTAATCTGTCTACTGACCTGTCTACTGACAACCCTACACCAAGATATTCTGATCCTTCTATGCTGGAATATATTACTGCCTGTCAGGACTTTAGGCCATCAGCAACCAAGGGAAGCAATTGGAGTTTCATTGTGGAGATGACAATCAGGTGACAGAAGGACTCCTGTGTGTTTCTAAACCCTTAGATTCCTCCGCCAGCATTCATCGAATATCTTAAAATGGGTCTGTCACTAGATTTCAAGATACAATCTGCATACATTAGATCTTTAGAACGGATGAGACTAGTGTATTTACTTTGAAAATCCATTATAATAGAAATGTACAATCCTGATATCAAGATGAGCATTTTATGAGTTCATCTATGTAGCCGGTGGTGTGGACTGGCCAGGACCATGTGTTTTAAAGTTGAATGAGGGAGACTGCCATCTGCTGGCCAGACACAGTCAAGCGGAACCAAGACGCTGGACCCGGTCAGGTGACTTCCAGGAAGGAGTTCCTGGAGATAAGAGGCCAGCGCGCCAAGCCTGAGGAGTTTTTGGCGCCAAGCAGCAGAGAGGAGCAGACGTGCTCCCTGCATGTTGAGAAGCCCCGCGTGGCAGGCCTAAGCCGGAGGCCTGCGAGGTGCCACAGCCGGGCGCCGGTGGATGAGCTTCGGATCCCTCACAGATGTGACCCGAGTGCTGTACCTACTGAGGAGAGTTGGAACCTGCTTGCGGTGCTGAGTGAGTTTGCGGAACCCGACATCGCCCGCCGAAAGACGAGGTCTGGACCCCCCTATCCCCGGCTTGAGAGACTGCCTCCAACGGCCAGGAAGAGAGGAGTTGAGAGACTGCTGAGCCAGGAAAGTCACGCCAGTGAAAGCAGAAGAGCTGCATACGTGAACAGGGCCATCACTTCTTCTGTTCACTCACGGTACCGGGGCCAGTTGGGTTTAGGTACTCAGGTTGGGAGGGGAACAGTTGTGGTGGAAGAAGCTAAACTTGCTTTAATTGATTTTGTCCGGAAAAGACTTGCGGCCTAGCGGGAATAACCGGTGACCTCCGCTAGAGCCATATACAGAGATAAAGAACTGACGTGGTGACTCCCCTGACTGGGTGCACCACATTACTTTGAGAGACTTCGTATTTTGCTAATATTTCAAATTACCGTTCAATACCCTTGTTGTTATCCCCTTTTTCAAAATACCTGTTTTATATATACATAAACTGTTTATAATCATCTCTGACTGTCCCTGCCTTGTGTCTCTGTGCGTTGCATTCCGGCACCTGCATTACAACAGTATAGAGCATTTTCACAGCCAATGTCCTTCCTCTGAAGTTCTACACCAGGGATAATGAGGCACACTGTTTCGTCCTGCTCCACCACAACCCGGCTTTAACGCTACAGTCTTGATCAGCAAGTCTGCTTACTTGCTCTTCAGTTCTACATCCTATTTCTTCCACTACTGGCACCCTGGAACTCTCGCACTCAGGACCCCCACTAGTCCGTCGTACTCAGTCCTGCATTGCAAGCTTCGTGGTTCGTGACTCTGTCTCCTATCCGAGGATACCTCTTGGAAGGCCACTTCTTCTCGTCATTCACTTCTATTTAGGATCACGCTATCCCTTAATATTAGTCTCCTCTGAACTGAGGGTCACCCTTTCATGTGGCTCTGCTCTCTTTACTCTCTAATCCCTATCTGACACTTAACAGGAGCTCTGTCACTTTCCCTAACACTAAACCCCTCCCACTATGGTCTAGTCCCAAACATTAACTCTATCTTACCATAATGTCACTACCTAAACTACAGTCAACCATCTATCGCATACATTACTTATCACACTCTACAGCATAATACATTACAATTCACATGACACAATAATATATATATATATATATATATATATATATATATATATATATATACCGTACAGACCAAAAATTTGGACACACCTTCTCATTTAAAGATTTTTCTGTATTTTCATGACTATGAAAATTGTACATTCACGCTGAAGGCATCAAAACTATGAATTAACACATGTGGAATTATATACTTAACAAAAAAGTGTGAAACAACTGAAAATATGTCTTATATTCTAGGTTCTTCAAAATAGCCACCTTTTGCTTTGATGACTGCTTTTCACACTCTTGGCATTCTCTTGATGAGCTTCAAGAGGTAGTCACCGGAAATGGTCTTCCAACAATCTTGAAGGAGTTCCCAGAGATGCTTAGCACTTGTTGGCCCTTTTGCCTTCACTCTGCGGTCCAGCTCACCCCAAACCATCTCGATTGGGTTCGGGTCTGGTGACTGTGAAGGCCAGGTCAACTGGTCTAGCTCCCCATCACTCTCCTTCTTGGTCAAATAGCCCTTACACAGCCTGGAGGTGTGTTTGGGGTCATTGTCCTGTTGAAAAATAAATGATGGTCCAACTAAACGCAAACCGGATGGAATAGCATGCCGCTGCAAGATGCTGTGGTAGCCATGCTGGTTCAGTATGCCTTCAATTTTGAATAAATCCCCAACAGTGTCACCAGCAAAGCACCCCCACACCATCACACCTCTTCCTCCATGCTTCACGGTGGGAACCAGGCATGTAGAGTCCATCCGTTCACCTTTTCTGCGTCGCACAAAGATATGGTGGTTGGAACCAAAGATCTCAAATTTGGACTCATCAGACTAAAGCACAGATTTCCACTGGTCTAATGTCCATTCCTTGTGTTCTTTAGCCCAAACAAGTCTCTTCTGCTTGTTGCCTGTCCTTAGCAGTGGTTTCCTAGCAGCTATTTTACCATGAAGGCCTGCTGCACAAAGTCTCCTCTTAACAGTTGTTGTAGAGATGTGTCTGCTGCTAGAACTCTGTGTGGCATTGACCTGGTCTCTAATCTGAGCTGCTGTTAACCTGCGATTTCTGAGGCTGGTGACTCGGATAAACTTATCCTCAGAAGCAGAGGTGACTCTTGGTCTTCCTTTCCTGGGGCGGACCTCATGTGAGCCAGTTTCTTTGTAGCGCTTGATGGTTTTTGCAACTGCACTTGGGGACACTTTCAAAGTTTGCCCAATTTTTCGGACTGACTGACCTTCATTTCTTAAAGTAATGATGGCCACTCGTTTTTCTTTACTTAGCTGCTTTTTTCTTGCCATAATACAAATTCTAACAGTCTATTCAGTAGGACTATCAGCTGAGTATCCACCTGACTTCTGCACAACACAACTGATGGTCCCAACCCCATTTATAAGCCAAGAAATCCCACTTATTAAACCTGACAGGGCACACCTGTGAAGTGAAAACCATTTCCGGTGACTACCTCTTGAAGCTCATCAAGAGAATTCCAAGAGTGTGCAAAGCAGTCATCAAAGCAAAAGGTGGCTACTTTGAAGAACCTAGAATATAAGACATATTTTCAGTTGTTTCACACTTTTTTGTTAAGTATATAATTCCACATGTGTTAATTCATAGTTTTGATGCCATCAGTGTGAATGTACAATTTTCATAGTCATGAAAATACAGAAAAATCTTTAAATGAGAAGGTGTGTCCAAACTTTTGGTCTGTACTGTATATATATATATATTAAGACTCAAGATATAATGCTCATTACATAATACACATGACGCGATTGGTGTCTTCTGGGGTAGGAACAGTGTGTAACATACCTGGCGGCGTCCTTGCATAGTGGTCCATCTTCCACTGTGCAAGAGCGCGCACTTGATCTCCTGTCCAGAATGTCTCTCTGGCTTCCCTCCATGCTGTCTGTTTGTGTCTGTTTCTGCTGCTTAAGGGCGGCGCCCGATCACTTCCTGCTTTTTGTACCTGCTGTGGGTCACACCCCTTGTGCGTCCTCAGCCTATTGCTGTCTGTCACCTGGTATATGGCTCAGCTGCTCCCATCTATCCCTGCCTGAGCATAGTGTTTCATTCAGTGTGTGCTTGCACTCTGAAGGTGCCAGGTCCCGTTCTGTGTTCTCTTGTCTGCCTATCCTGGAGGCTGTATTTCCAGGCCTGTCTGAACACGCTCCTAGCCTGTTCCTCCTGCCTTCTAGGGGCCGATTACCTAGACCCGTTCCTGTATCTTGTCTGACCTGTCTGAACACGCTCCTAGCCTGTTCCTCCTGCCTTCTAGGGGCCGATTACCTAGACCTGCTCCTGTATCTTGTCTGTCCTGTCTGAACACGCACCTTGCCTATTCGTCCTGCCTCTCTGGGGGCCGTATTCCCAGACCCGCTCCTGTATTCCGCTGCAGTGTCGGTCTCCTCCGTACACTCAGTTCCAGTCTGAACTCTCTCCTATCCTTTACCTGTTTTGCCTCTATGTCCGTTCCCTTCCTTTTTCTGCAGAGTCTGAACTCGTACCTAACTCCTGCTTGTTGTCTCTGTACTCCCGTTTGTGAGTTTGTGGTCCACTCGCTACTTCTCTGCTAGTACCCTGTGGGTGTCTGGCTCTGCCTTTCCCTTCCTGTCTGTTCCGTGTGAACAGAGCCCTGTCCCCCCTACTCAGCCTAGCCTGCTCTGACTCCTTTGCTCACCGCTCCGGTGGTTCTAGCCTGCTCTGACTCCTTTGCTCACTGCTCCGGCGGTTCTAGCCTGCCCTGCTTCTGCCCACTGCTCCGGCAGTCCTGTCCTGCCCTGCTTCTGCCCGCTGCTCCGGCAGTCCTGTCCTGCCCTGCTTCTGCCCGCTGCTCCGGCAGTCCTGTCCTGCCCTGCTTCTGCCCGCTGCTCCGGCAGTCCTGTCCTGCCCTACTTCTGCCCGCTGCTCCGGCAGTCCTGTCCTGCCCTGCTTCTGCCCGCTGCTCCGGCAGTCCTGTCCTGCCCTGCTTCTGCCCGCTGCTCCGGCAGTCCTGTCCTGCCCTGCTTCTGCCCGCTGCTCCGGCAGTCCTGTCCTGCCCTGCTTGTGCTCGCTGCTCCTGCAGCCCCGTCCTGCTCTGTTCTTGCCCACCGCTTCGGGCGTTCCCTCTCTGCTGTGGTTGTCTACCGCATCTGCGGTTCTGTGACCCAGTCTGTACTGGGTCTTAACCTTTCTGTGCTCCAGCCCGTCCTTTCGGCCAGTACCTCCCTGCCTGCATACTCGCCTGTATCCACCCATCTGCATACCTGCCGTGTTTGCTTATATCCACCAGTCTGTGCCAGCCTAACCTGCCTGTTCCTGAGTCCCAGTGTGTACTGGGTCCTATCCCGCCTGTGTTCCTACCTGCTAGTGCCTCCCTGTCTGCACTCTAGCTGCGCTTGCCTTTACCCGCCTGCCTGCATACCAGTCGTGCCTGCCTATACCCTCCAGTCTGTGCGCCAGCCTAACCAGCCTGATCCAGTAATCCCTGTGTGGGTCAACCCCCGTGTCCGGAGTTTGACCAGGAGTAGCACCTGGTCCCTCTGCCCGGTTTCTCCCTGGTGCACTGGCGTCGTATGCCGTCGTGCCATCTTGGTCGGATCGGCCAGATACTTAGTCACGCCCCTCCAGGCACTCTCCGGTTCATGGTCCAGTGGAATCACTACAATCACACGCACACGCCGCTCAGCCCGGGCGTGTGCATAACAGCATGCTCAGGCCATGGTTCCCGTTGAGCCCCACGGCCTTCGCTCTCTGAGAAGTTTTCCAGCGAATACATGCATTAAAATAAATAAATAAATATTTTTTTTTTCCTTTAGCTGAGTTCCAGGCGAATTACGCACCCGTCCAGATGGATCTATCTGCTCTCATTCCCGCGGATCCGCTACGTTATTATGGGGATCCTAGACAAAGTCGTGCATTTGTGGAGCAATGCATGCTACACTTCAAGTTCTACCCTCTATGTTTTCCCACCGATCGGGTTAAGGTGGCATTCATTATGTCTTACCTGGCGGGTGATGCCTTGGAATGGATCAACCCCCTATATGAAACACAGGATCCGATCCTCCTGGACCTAATGGCCTTCCTGGTGGCCTTTCTAATGGTCTTCGATGATCCTAACCCGGAGGCTCCTGCTAAAGCTTCACTTCCCAATATCCCGGAGCAGCCCCAATGGGTAATGTGTGTGGGTAGCGCAATAGTCCTCCAGCCCAATGAGACTACTGCCCACCCAGAATCCTCACAGGGTGACTACGCTTTCCGGAATACTTCTCCCAACCTCAAGAGGCAGTCCAGACGTGCTAGACGTAGAGGCAAGCCGTCACGCCAGGGTCTGTCCTCCCTGAGACCTCCTGACCCCAACCTTGAAGTCCCTACTGAAGCTTCATCTCCCTGTATCCCGGAGAAGCCCCAATGGGTAATGTGCGTGGGCAGTGCACCAGTTCTCCTGCCCGAAGAGACTTCTGCCCATCCAGACTCCACACAGGAGAACTTCCTGCACCCGGCATCAGATGCTTCACCCACTTTAACCGGTGTGCATGTCCAAGGATGCTCCAAAGCTGTGGTTACCTCAGAGTCTGTGCACCTCTACTACCTGGCGGAGGACCCCCTGTTGCCTCCTGAATCCTCCGGGATACCACTCGATGACAAATGGAGAGAGAATTCTCTACACCCGGTACTCGATACTTTGTCCGCTTCGTCCTGTGAGCCTGACAATGGGTACCCCAAAGTGGTAGTTACCCCCGAGTCTCTACACCCCTCTGACCAGGCGGAGGACCTCCAGTTGTCTCCTGAACCCTTCGGGGTGCTACCTGGTAGCGAAAGGACAGAGACTCTCCTATACTCTGTACCTGATACCTCGCTCGCTTCGTCCAGTGAGTCCAACCTAGTGTACTCCGAAGCAGAGGTTACTCCCGAGTCTCTACACCCCTCCGACCAGGCGGAGGACCTCCAGTTGTCTCCTGAACCCTTCGGGGTGCTACCTGGTAGCGAAAGTACAGAGACTCTCCTATACTCTGTACCTGATACCTCGCTCGCTTCGTCCAGTGAGTCCAACCTAGTGTACTCTGAAGCAGTGGTTACTCCCGAGTCTCTACACTCCTCTGACCAGGCGGAGGACCTCCAGTTGTCTCCAGAACCCTTCGGGGTGCCACCTGGTGGTAAATGGACAGAGACTTTCCTATATCCTGGATCTGATACCTCGCTTGCTTCGTCTAGTGAGTCCGACCTAGTGTACTCTGAAGCAGAGGTTACCCGTGAGTCTCTACACCCCTCTGACCAGGCGGAGGACCGCCAGTTGTCTCCAGAACCCTTCGGGGTGCCACCTGGTGGAGAATGGACAGAGACTTTCCTATACTCGGTACCCGATACCTCGCCTGCTTCGTCCAGTGAGTCCGACCTAGTGTACTCTGAAGCAGATGTTTTCTCTGAGCCTCTGCACTCTTCTGACCCGGCGGAGGACCTCCAGTTGTTTCCTGAATCCTCCGGGGTACCACCAGGAAACAAAGAGACAGTGACTTTTCCTCATTATGTACCTGATAACCCGTCTATTTCTTCCTGTGAGCTTGACAAGATGTACCTCGAAGCAGAGATTACCCACAAGTCTCTGTCCCCCTCCAACCCGGTGGAGGACTTCCAGTTGTCTCCTGTACCCTCTGGGGTGCCACCTGAAAATATGTGGAGAGAGACTTCCTTGTGTGCTGTTCCTGGTACTCCACCCGTTTCGTCTGTTGCTAAGGGTGGCTGGATGGGAGGTAGCATCCTAGCTACCCAGAGGAGACCAGTTTTTCCGGTGGACAGGGGAAGTGATCTCTTCGAAGTGAAGAATTGGCCCTCGAATTCCCTGCGGAAGATTCTGGCAGGCCTGAAGAAGAGGGGGCGTAAGGGGGGGGGTACTGTAACATACCTGGCGGCGTCCTTGCATAGTGGTCCATCTCCCACTGTGCAAGAGCGTGCACTTGATCTCCTGTCCAGAATGTCTCTCTGGCTTCCCTCCATGCTGTCTGTTTGTGTCTGTTTCTGCTGCTTAAGGGCGGCGCCCGATCACTTCCTGCTTTTTGTACCTGCTGTGGGTCACACCCCTTGTGCGTCCTCAGCCTATTGCTGTCTGTCACCTGGTATATGGCTCAGCTGCTCCCATCTATCCCTGCCTGAGCATAGTGTTTCATTCAGTGTGTGCTTGCACTCTGAAGGTGCCAGGTCCCGTTCTGTGTTCTCTTGTCTGCCTATCCTGGAGGCTGTATTTCCAGGCCTGTCTGAACACGCTCCTAGCCTGTTCCTCCTGCCTTCTAGGGGCCGATTACCTAGACCCGTTCCTGTATCTTGTCTGACCTGTCTGAACACGCTCCTAGCCTGTTCCTCCTGCCTTCTAGGGGCCGATTACCTAGACCTGCTCCTGTATCTTGTCTGTCCTGTCTGAACACGCACCTTGCCTGTTCGTCCTGCCTCTCTGGGGGCCGTATTCCCAGACCCGCTCCTGTATTCCACTGCAGTGTCGGTCTCCTCCGTACACTCAGTTCCAGTCTGAACTCTCTCCTATCCTTTACCTGTTTTGCCTCTATGTACGTTCCCTTCCTTTTTCTGCAGAGTCTGAACTCGTACCTAACTCCTGCTTGTTGTCTCTGTACTCCCGTTTGTGAGTTTGTGGTCCACTCGCTACTTCTCTGCTAGTACCCTGTGGGTGTCTGGCTCTGCCTTTCCCTTCCTGTCTGTTCCGTGTGAACAGAGCCCTGTCCCCCCTACTCAGCCTAGCCTGCTCTGACTCCTTTGCTCACCGCTCCGGTGGTTCTAGCCTGCTCTGACTCCTTTGCTCACTGCTCCGGCGGTTCTAGCCTGCCCTGCTTCTGCCCACTGCTCCGGCAGTCCTGTCCTGCCCTGCTTCTGCCCGCTGCTCCGGCAGTCCTGTCCTGCCCTGCTTCTGCCCGCTGCTCCGGCAGTCCTGTCCTGCCCTGCTTCTGCCCGCTGCTCCGGCAGTCCTGTCCTGCCCTGCTTCTGCCCGCTGCTCCGGCAGTCCTGTCCTGACCTACTTCTGCCCGCTGCTCCGGCAGTCCTGTCCTGCCCTGCTTCTGCCCGCTGCTCCGGCAGTCCTGTCCTGCCCTGCTTCTGCCCGCTGCTCCGGCAGTCCTGTCCTGCCCTGCTTCTGCCCGCTGCTCCGGCAGTCCTGTCCTGCCCTGCTTGTGCTCGCTGCTCCTGCAGCCCCGTCCTGCTCTGTTCTTGCCCACCGCTTCGGGCGTTCCCTCTCTGCTGTGGTTGTCTACCGCATCTGCGGTTCTGTGACCCAGTCTGTACTGGGTCTTAACCTTTCTGTGCTCCAGCCCGTCCTTTCGGCCAGTACCTCCCTGCCTGCATACTCGCCTGTATCCACCCATCTGCATACCTGCCGTGTTTGCTTATATCCACCAGTCTGTGCCAGCCTAACCTGCCTGTTCCTGAGTCCCAGTGTGTACTGGGTCCTATCCCGCCTGTGTTCCTACCTGCTAGTGCCTCCCTGTCTGCACTCTAGCTGCGCTTGCCTTTACCCGCCTGCCTGCATACCAGTCGTGCCTGCCTATACCCTCCAGTCTGTGCGCCAGCCTAACCAGCCTGATCCAGTAATCCCTGTGTGGGTCAACCCCCGTGTCCGGAGTTTGACCTGGAGTAGCACCTGGTCCCTCTGCCCGGTTTCTCCCTGGTGCACTGGCGTCGTATGCCGTCGTGCCATCTTGGTCGGATCGGCCAGATACTTAGTCACGCCCCTCCAGGCACTCTCCGGTTCATGGTCCAGTGGAATCACTACAATCACACGCACACGCCGCTCAGCCCGGGCGTGTGCATAACACAGTGCAACACAGTCCACCATCCTTACAAGATCGCAGCAGCAGAGATCAAGTTAAACTTTCATAAAAGATTATACAGTCATTCTGACAGTGATGTTCACAGTAAATATACCAGCCTCATCAAGTCTAAGAGTACTATCTAATAATGTACGAAGCTTGCATTGTGAAGTCTGGGAAGAGATCAGCCTTAAGAGGTTAAAAGGCCAGTATCAGAGTTGTCTGAAATCCCAGTTTATATATTAGTTTCGGAAGACCTCCTGTGCCTATGCAATCACTGTGTTACACTAGTATGCCATTTTGCTGGTTTGACCAAGTGATTATGATATAATAGTACGTCATAGAGCAGGAAGGTGTTAAAATAAAACAAATTTAATACACTCTATCTATCTATCTATCTGTGGGCACTGCCTATCCATCTGGTTAATTCCCGCTATATAGGAATATTACATTCCTGTATTAAACACTGCCCATGAAAAATGTATAACCTAACACGCTCATATTCTGAGATACCGTTCTGCGTTTTTACAGCTGAATTGGAGGGCATTTATTTGCACCATAAACCATACATAAAGCTAATTTTGCAAGAAAATGACTTGTCCATCAGTCTTTTCACTTAATTTCGGATGAAATGACTCCAGTCCAGAAACATTTCCATCATCACATCGCGGCTCTTTAAATAGAACAGCCAGTCAATCAAAATTTTCCATCAAAGGTTTACTAGTTATTTAATTGGGCTTCCCCTTCTCCATTTACTTATTTGAGATGGTCAATTGAGCTGAAAAATTAAGCAGCAATGCTCTTTAAACTCATGAGTATTTCATATCTGCAGTGCAGATGAGAGATTACTGTAGGAGGATGAAGTAACGGTTTCCACATTAGGGATAACATGGGGCACAGCATTGCTGATTGCTTCACATGTAAGGACAACACTGAGGTCCAGAGTGCTGCACTCTACAGTAATGGCATGACTGGGGCAAGAGAGAGCTGGATGTGACCACTATTTCTGGCATGATTTGTTTGATCCATTCAGTCGTTCATTCATTCATTCATTCATTCATTCATTCATTTAATCAGTCATTAAGTTACATGTTATAGAGAAATGTCAGAAGTTTAATTGATGGAGATCTAGGTACTGACCACCCCATCCATGAAAGGGGCAGAAGTGTCCAACCAAATGCTTCTCACCTCCTAGACTAAGGACAGACTCAATAGAAAATCTCTAATCAATGATGGTCACAAAAAACACGACACATTCTAGGGGATGAACAATGCTAATAGTCCATATGGACATGTATCACACAGATCACTAAAACAAAGAGACGAAAGAGCTGCTCTACTCCAAATGTCCCCCATATACATAAGACTAACATTAGCTGAACCCACTGATATTGGCGAGATTGGCTGACAGTCTAATATGGGCCTCCCAATTATTCCCCCAGATAGATGATTTAGAATGGCCGATCCTTTTGTTCTCCAGAAGATAAGCCACTGGCAGAGGAGAGTGTTGAAGCCGAGTGTTCCTGTGTACGTGGGACTCAGGAGAGACAACTGTCGACCGAATGACCGATTAAAAGATCGTTATGCCGACAGCTATCTGTTATGTGAGGCTTAGGGTATATTCAACAGAAAGTAATCGATTATGATCACAAAAAAAACATGAAAAACTTAAGGGAATGAACAATCATAATAGTAACATAGTAACATAGTTTTTAAGGTTGAAGGAAGACTAAGTCCATCTAGTTCAACCCATAGGCTAACACGTTGATCCAGAGGAAGGCAAAAAAAAAACATGTGGCAAACACTAAGCTCCACATTGGGGAAAAAAATTCCTTCCCGACTCCATACGACAATCAGACTAGTTCCCTGGATCAACGCCCCATCAAGGGATCTAGATTGTCTAGGAATCTAGATGTCGATAATCATCGATACAACACACAGATCACTATAACTAGATCACTCAAGGCTGAAGTGCTGCTCTCTTCCAAATCCAAAGGCTGAGTCAAAGAAAGTAATCAATGATGGAACACGTAAAGGAATGAATAAAGTTAATAGAGAATACAATATAAACATATAACATCCATGTCTGTACTTCCTCCTTCTGCTTCTGTCGTTGAGCAGCACCGCAGTTTTGTAGCAGGCAACATGAGGTGACTGTGACGCTGAGTCACTTCTCACGGGCAAGCCTTGAGTGAGTATAGTCAAGGAGTCCGAGGTTAATAGCCAGGAGGGTACGTCATAAACAGAGAGAAGAGACAAAGGCATAGTCAAGTAACGGTACGAGGTCAAAATACCAGGAGGATAGCGGATCAGAGCAAAGGGGTTAAACAGACGGATGGTCAGAACGAGGTCCAAGGTCAAGGAGCGATACATCAATAAACAAGGCACACAGCTTTCTGGGATTGCCAGCTCAGTTAAATACCTGAGCAATCAAGAGAACAGGGTGCATTTGGTGAGAGCTCATCACCTCCCAGACTCAGATTGGAAATACAGACAGCTCTGCACGCCCCTGCACCAGACTGGACAACTGAGCTGTCAATCACTGCACAGACAGCTCAGCACGCCCCTGCACCAGACTGGACAACTGAGCTGTCAGTCACTGCACAGCCAGCTCAGCACGCCCCTGCACCAGACTGGACAACTGAGCTGTCAATCACTGCACAGACAGCTCAGCACGCTCCTGCACCAGACTGGACAACTGAGCTGTCAATCACTGCACAGACACACTGCGGGGTGAAATTGTTACAGCGACAATGTAGCAGTTCAATATTCAGGAATTTGTTCGGCCGTCCAGTCCGAGAAATTGATAATAAATTTCTGAACATTTTTTTTTCTAAGTAATTCTCTTCTTTCTATATAAGTCTCTAGCTCACTGCCTCTGGTTCCCAGTTATATGCTCTATTTAGCCTGGTTCACTCCTGTTACTCTTCTCCTACTCAGCAAGTTTGTTTCCTGTTTTTGACCTTGACTCATGTTTAGGGGGTTAAAGGATGGGAACCAGGGTCATACTGAACCTGCTAGACAGAGGGGTCAGTGCGAAACCTGTCCATGGAAGTCCTTTCATGTGCTGCCAGCCTTCCACTGACAGCGCTCCTTGACAGCTATGTAACACACAGATCGCTAAAACAAAGAGGCAAAAGTGCTGCTCTCCTCCAAATTCAAAGCCAGGCTCAATATTAAATATTTGAGGGTGAAAAAATAAAACATGAAAAACTTTAGAGAGCGAACAAAGTTAAAAGGCATTATGGATATGTTACACACATGCTGCTGTAACACCCAGGTACCATCTATATAAATTGCACAGTAGATTGATCCAGGTGTTTGTACAAGATGGCCCGTGAACAAAATGTGGATCCAATTGGAGTGTTTGTATAGATTTGTTCCTGAAAGTGCATGTGTGTGCAGAGATTGTGTGTGCAGAGATTGTGTGTGTGCAGAGATTGTGTGTGTGCAGAGATTGTGTGTGCAGCGATTGTGTGTGTGCAGAGATTGTGTGTACAGAGATTGTGTGTGTGCAGAGATTGTGTGTGCAGAGATTGTGTGTGCAGAAATTGTGTGTGCAGCGATTGTGTGTGTGCAGAGATTGTGTGTACAGAGATTGTGTGTGTGCAGAGATTGTGTGTGCAGAGATTGTGTGGGCAGCTCAGTCCCAGCCACAGTGCAACTTAACAAGTATTGAAAACCAGACCTACTAAAAGAGGAGTTGCAGCCTTGTTGTTTCAGCGGTGGTGGGGGTCTTATGTCTGTCTGGATACTGGAGCTACCAGCAGCAAGTAGATCTTAAAGGATTTTTTTTCCAGTTCTGGAATAAAACATTCCCCTGGCATCAGTTATTACTTGCCAATAACTGCCCAAGTTGCTCAGAGTCGGGGCACAGGGGTTTTCCAAAACCAGAAAACCCCTTTAAAGGTTCCCAGGAGTGAAAATTTATTTTCTATGAATCTCTTGCATTTTAGATTCACATAAAAAGATTAATTTAGTATACCATATTGGGGTGTGTTGAGGATTCCTCCGTATGATAGTACTGTATGTAGCTTACATATAAGCCCCGAGACTCCTATTATTGTGAAGACTACAGACCTTGCTATGTTGTCTGATAGCCTAGACTGCTGAGACCCAACAACAATATTTCCCAAAAATGTCCCATGTAATAACGACAACACACAGATTTTAAACCAAAAAACTCCTTTTATTGGGTGGAAGTCGGTCACAGCCAAAAAGATGTGCTCAGCACGTAACTGGTATAAAACACTGTTAAGGCACTATTGGCCAACTGAAACAGGTACGAATCCATATGCCACAGCCGGACTCCCGGCGCAAGTCAGACTTCGTACCAGAGAAAAATGTCCAGATAGGGCAAATGACCGCCAAGAAGGAGCAAAGTATTCATACTGCGCTCCGACCCCCATCCGTTTGGAACAAGGCCTGCTCTATTCCAACCTGGAAACCAGAGAGAAAAATATCCAGCCCAATCTCCGTCAGGTGGACACCATCGGGTAGCATAAGGCTGGAATTTGTCTCCCTCAAGTAGGCGATGCCTTATGATCACTCCGGCCTTAAAACGAATAAAGCATGACAAGCGGGCATTAAGTGTGCGCCGCGAACGCTCAACTGCCGCCGCATCTCTCGCGCCCTGCCATGCAACGCGTGGAATGACCTCTGACCAAACCAGGGTAAGCTCTGGAAAAAAGCCGTGGAATTTATCCATGTCGGAACGCATAATTGTGAGGAGTTCCGCAAGTCGAAAGATGCAGAGATGATTCCCGCCTGCATGCAGGATGAGAATTACGGGAGAGGAAGCGGCCTGAGCTATCCGCACAACCTCAGGAAGAAGCTGAGGCCAGGTCAAGCCTCTTATTCCTCTCCAAAAAACATTGATGCTGTGGAACCCAAGACCTCTTCCACCTGGCCGACGTTCTGCTCTTTGGGATGCCAGAAGATGTAAGAGTGGCCAAGTATCCACACTGTGGGTTTTACATCACCTATAAAGATATAATAAAGTTAGTGAAGCAATAAATTCGGTCTGATGTATCTTGCAAAACAGGAGGAACGCCATCTACCAATGCGCTGGATCTCTGAGTTGCACGGGCTGCTTCAGTAACAGCTCCTATCCTAAAGGAGTGTGTGGAGCCCCTGCGGGTTCAGTCGCCACAGAGGTACTGCATCTCACCCAGAGGTGTGGTATCTCACTCTCAGGTAAGGAAGGAGTACTGCCCGGGATCCTAACACCTGCATCCAACACTACACTACTCCAGACCAGCAGGAGGGGCAAGATGCGTCGCTTTCCTGCTGAGCCCTGTCCCTGGCTGGAGTGGGGGGAACCAAAGTAAGGGGAACCATGTAGTGGGTGTGGGTGGAGGAAGAAGGTCAGAGGAGCACTTGTTAGGAATAGTATAAAGAGAGAAGCCATCTTAAAAGGACAGATCAGTCTGAGAGGAGAAGTAGAGGGAGCAGGAGCTCTGTAGGAGCTCAGCTCATGAGGAGGAGGGCCTAGCCAAAGAGGCCCAAGACTGAAGAGAGAGAGAGGAGCAGGAAAGGCTCCAGGAACGTGGAAGGGACCCCAGGGGTACGGGTAGTGCTGGAGGCCACCCGTTCGCCCGAATCTGCCAGGAGGTGGAGGGGTCAGGTCGCACAGAGGGGACCGGTCCCTAAACTAGCAGAGTTCTTTAAGCCTCAACTAGGAAACCAGAGGCTGCAGTATTTCAGGTACTGCAGCCACAAGCCACATCTAATCACCAGAAAGGTGGCCATAGAGGAGACAGGGGACAGAGAAGACATCGCCCGGCAAGGTCCGCGGCCACTGGCCTGAGACACTGGGTGTGAGATGCAGGGAGACGGCCAGAAGGATCACACAGAAGGGGGTCCCATTATGTACTCCGGAGAGACCTGGGAGTTTGCTGAACCCCTCCCTGAGTAAGCACAGAACGCCGTGGGAAGTTACTCTAGTACTGGTAACTGGAAGTCTAAGAAACCGTGAGTAAACCCTGAGGACTGCACCTTACTGTCTCTGTGATCATTATCTGCGCCATCCTCTGCGCTACACCATAGCAGCAACATCTACACTGCCCTGGAGCTAAGCTCTATCTGTGGAGAGCTAAACCAACTCTGCTGCATTCACACCAGCTCTAGAGGACCTGCTCCACAGCGGCGGCTCCCGGCTGCCACTGTGACATCTCCCCTAGCAACAACCGGCCCGGCACCGAGTACCCCACGGCCCAGGGGGCGCATCAAGTGCGTACCAAATTCCTTGGCAGGAAGGCCTAAGAGAGCTAAGCATTTCCAAAAAAGGGATTTAAATTAAAAAACCGTAAGAGGAGAACCATCCTCGTGTGAGAAAAAGGAGTCCCCAGATCGCCGGAACGATAAATAATTATTGACAAGGGTTACAGGACAAATTAGACCGGGGATGGCAAGAAGGGGAACCCATGAACCAATACCAGTCGGGTCAGTTTTTGATTTCTGAATGGGGATACGGAGACCTCGATCACAGGGGGTGACATCATCATGCTGGAGTCCTCCTGAAGTGAGGACACCAATTCACTAATGCGCAAAGCACCAAAAAACGCGAGCCCAAAAGCGGCAGAGAGAAGAGCAGTCTCGAAAGGAGAAGAGCAGACAGAGGGGGTGGAATTGATTAGGCGTGTAAGTAAACTGAAAGAAATGGGCCGTCTGCTCTCCTGACCAGTGTGCTCCCTCCTCCAACCCCTAATAGCCTGGGGGATGATGAAATCCTTAGTAACATCATTCTAACCTAAGAGGCAAAAATAAAAACCAACACCAGGTATGTAGTTCTGTGCAACGGCTCCTGAAACACCCACGCTGTGCAAGTAAAGTAAATATTCGATAGTGACCTACAGACGTCGGATGCTGCTACTGATTTATCCCCAACTAGCTTATGCCACTCATTCCATGCCTTACCATAAGAGCGCCATGTAGACGGGGCCACTGAAGATCTCACCAACTCCATCAATCCTTCTCTACCACCTCTCACATGTGGGATGGACATGGATGTCCCTCCGCTTTGGCCGCGGGGGAAACTTCCCGGAATTTCTGCCAATCGAAACGAGAAAGGGAATCAGCAATGACCCGTAACATGGCGCGCTTGAAACCAGATGTTAAAACTTAAGCATTTTAATACCAGGAACCTGAGTAATTTGATAACCGGGGGAGACGAGGATGACAGGTGATTTATGGCATGTACGACACTCATTTTGTCAGACCAAAAACAAATCCGTTTATCTCTAAGGGATGGGCCCCATAAAGAAATGGCTGTGACGATAGGAAATAACTCTAACAGAGTAAGGTTTTTGACCCAGCCCTCAGTGCGCCAAGATTCCGGCCAAGGTTCAGCGCACTATTGGTCGCCAAGGATGACACCGAAGCCAATGGTTCCGGCGGCATTGGAAAAAAGAGAGAGATCCTCATTAATCAATTCCAATGACTGAAAGCATGTATGTCCATTATAGGACAAAAGGAACTCCTTCCAAACCAACAAGTCTGCTCTTAAAGGAGGTTTTTACCAAATTCTGCAATGGGGAAGATTGATGCCTTTGGTCGAGAGAGATAAACATCTGGAAAAAATTCTCCCCATAGGCATTACCCTGCAAGCAAAGTTAAGGAGGCCCAGCATGGACTGCATTTGACGTAGTGTTACTTTGCAGACAGTACAGAAACCTTCAATCTGGGACAGCAATTTTGAAATTTTTTCTGGAGGAAGGCAAAAAACCATGGCAACGAAATCAATCTCAATTCCTAAAAAGGATAGCGACGTAGTGGGACCAAAAGTTTTTTCGCTGAACACCGAAATGGGAAGCAAAAAAAACAAAAAGTGTCCAGCAAAAATTTACAGGACCTGGAATCTGGTGGACTCACAAAAACAAAACCGTCAAGGTAATGGATTATAGAGGAGGAACCTACTTCATACTTGACCACCCATTCTAGGAAAGAACTGAATAATTCAAAATAATGGCTATAGATGGAACAACCCATGGGAAGGCAGGTGTCATAATAATAAGAACCGCCTACGAAACAACCTAGGAGGTGATAACAATCTGGATGCACTGGCAAAAGGCGAAAAGCAGACTCAATATCAGATTTAGCCATTAGGGTCCCCGGGCCAATCTTCCTGATCAAGGTAATGGCACAGTCAAATGAAACGTACGTCATGGACATGTCGCTTTCAGCAATTCCGTCGTTAATCGATGACCCTCTGGGGTGGGAGAGGTGTTGGATTAGACGAAACTTGCCGGTGTCTTTTTTTTGGACTATTCCCAGAGGGGAAATGCATAAATTGTAAAATGGGGGGGTTGCAAAAGGGCCTAACATTCTACCCAGGGAAACTGCCTTTTGAACTTTTTCCAGAAAATCTTTTGCTGATTTCAAGTTGGATGAAAACGACGGATGTCTATTGAAAGTGAAGAGGATGAAAAAAACGTAAGAAAAACCAAACCGTAATTGGGCTCCTGCTTCCTTTTTGGGATAGAGGTCGAGCCATGGCCCCATCGCGGCTACGGTCACTGGGGTCCTTAGTCTCTATTTGGCTGGGGGGTTTTGTTGGCAACTTTGTGGAAGGATGAGGGCATTTGACTGCAGCATGGGGGCCTTCGCAGGCTGAACATTCGTGCTTGTGTTTTCACAGACTGAAGAAACAGCAGTGTCCTTCGTTGAATAGCCAACAGGAGCCGGGTCTTCGGACGGCCACTGAACCTGTGCCGGTGGTGTGACCAGGGGCCGTTGTGTGAAAGGGAGTTGCGACTTTCTGGGCTAGCATAAGGCGAAGTCATGTATCTGTAGCTTTAACACCCCAACCCAAATGAGGCTGTAAGGCTAAACGCCTTCTAAACTCCTCATCATAATGCCACCAGGCGCTACCACCATGGGCCTTGTAAGACTTATATATGGTGTCCATGTAAATGAACATCTCAGAACAACGCTTTGGATGTTTTTGACCCTTATCGCAACCCATGACAAAAAAGGCTTGTAGCCAATTATTCATGGTTCTTGCGATTCTTGGTTTGTGTTCAAACGGCCTGTCTGCAGCTCGGCGTTCTTTATCCACTGTATGTTGGTCAGGTGATACAAGAGACCAAATATCAATATACTCGTTAGACCAGATTTTATTAATGGTCTCGTCATCTAAATGTGAGCCGAGGGGGGGAAATGCTACAGAAAAAAGCGTCCTTATGTATTCTTGCGCGAGGGGGGATTCTATTTGTTGATTCTGATTTAGTAAAAGAGGGTTAACCAAAATTTTATGCCCAGGGAGGGAGTTACCACCCTGACCCAAAAGTGATTTAAGAGCTGTAAGTACACTCGCACCATCCCCCCCCCCAAGCACCAGAGTACTGGTACTCATCGATACCTTGTGGAATAAATGGGACAGGGTGGACCGGAGCCGCCTGCGCCGAACTGACCACATCTTCGGTATGAATGCAGACTGGAGAGATTCTGGGGGATCTGTGATGACGGCTGGACCTGTTACGCGATGACCTGTGTGGACTTGCCGATTGATCAGATGAGACCTCCGAGGACGAAGGTGACCGCCATCGTGAGGATCTGGACCGACGACTACGCCTAGAGGATCTGGAGCGGCGTGATTAATGACTGCTCCGCCTGCTGTTACCGCTAAGGGAACGGCGGCGCCGATCGGGACTATAGGATGATGAGGGTGATGTTGACGCCGGCGGTGCGGATACCGCGCCTGTGACGGCGCGGAGACAGGGCCGGGGATCCAGCACCCGCCACGGCGTGGGTCGTGGATGGCATGGGGGGGGACACTAGGGGGCACTGCAAGGGGGTGACTTAGCACAGGTAGTTGAGGTTGCATAGAGGCTGGCAGGGGAGGTAAGGGTTGTGGAGGTGGCATGGGGACATTTTTATTTAGACTGCGCACACTAGAAACAGCAGCCTGTGCAGGAGCTGCAGCAGCTGCTGGCTGCATGGGAGATGAGAGCACAGGAGGAGCATGCACTGTGCTGGCAGCTTCCTCCACAGAGGAGGAGCTGCTGCTGGCCTGGCCTCCCACGTAGGCAGCAAGGTAGGACAGTAGGTTTGGGGGAGCGCTGTGATGATTTGGGGACTTGTGGTGGGCAATAATGGCAGCGCTGCGTTTTCCCTAGGACAGTGGAGGGTTGCAGCCACCGCTGTAAAAGGGGCGTGACCTGAACAGAAGGGCGTGGCCAGAACGGGAGGGGCGTGGTCAAAATGGGATTGCGTGGGTGACGCATGCGCGTGACTCGCCCAGGGGGGATATATGGGGGAAACTCGGTACCCGGGCCTTTACCTCCTTGGGATGTCGCCGCAGTCGGCTCCCCGGCCCGTCCTCTGGGTCACTCTTTAAAAGGGGTTTTAGTGTTTTTGTTAACAGTTTGTCTCGTGATGCCACCTGTGGTTTCTGGTAATAGTTACCAGCGCTGCTGCCGACTTCCGGGGGTGATGGGATGGCAGCTGGGATGTTTCTGCTCCCCATAGGCGGAGCGGGCCCCTGGGGCAGAGTTGATAGATGGGATGCAGGTGAGAGATGGCCCGGTTGGGTCAGGGGAATGACGGACACGAACACAGGGGATTCGCTTCAGTACCTTTACTGGTGTAACGGCAGGTATGGTCCAGGGTACTTGCTAGGAAGGGTGCACTTCAGGACTCTCCCCAGTGAGCGGGTATAAGGCCTCCTGATCCGTTTCTTCCCCTCTCTAAGCTTCTGGCCCGCCTGGAACTTGGCCTAGCTTCTATGTTGTATTGCTCTCTCACCTGACCGCTTTTCCTTGGCAACCACTATCCCTGGATGCCGGGGCCTTCGTGGTTCCTAGTCCTGTTACTGATGGTAGCTTCAGGATGACCAGGGGTCTGGAAGCCTCCTGGTATGCTGTTTGTCCCTACTGGGTGTAGAGAACCCTGTAGGCGCGGACCCGGTGTCCGGATTGTGTCTTGGGGTGAGCCTGTGATTCTCCTCTGCCCCCTCAACTCCTCTCTCCTCTCCTCTTGCCTCGGCCACACTCAGGGCCCTAAACACACACAGCAGCTCACGTGCTGCTCTCAGACTGCTCTCTGACTAAAAAGACTCACTGCCTAACTCCACCCTCCATATATATATCCCCAACAGGGCTCCCTCTGGTGGTCTGAGGTGTAAGGGTGGAGGTGTCTGTTTGTAGTGAGGGCCTCTTGTGGAGAAGTCCATCCATGCACCCTTTTTGGTCCTGTGGTACCTGTAGTAGCAGGGTGCCACATTCCCCCTTGTACAATTCAGTACTCCTGGACTGAAGCATTTTAAACAGGTAACAAAAAGTAACAATAGTAATAACAATAGCAATGTTACAGTAAGTCCTGTCACTAGGTGTTCATTTTACTGATGAAGGTATAACAAGAGTAGCATGAGGGACCCACCTGAAAACCCTCAATGTAGGCCCTGGGCGTGGCTACAGGGCATAAGTGATCCAGGTCTTGGACCACGTCTTCGGCTACGCCAAACGGGTTTTTGTTGTGTGGTCTTTTTATGAAACAAATAAAGGGGCACTTCGATAAGTGCAACTATTTACAACAGAAAGTTTTTCGGTTATTCACCGTCCATAATCTACAGTCTTTATGCCCTTACGGGTAACTAAATGAATGCATTATAACAGTAGGCAATACCCAACTGGGTAACTATTTACAATATAGGCATTTTGTATTTATTCCCTATACCGGTCAGGGATTTGGCCTTGTGTGCTGCGTGTGGACCTTCGTAGCACAGGGGTGATACTGGTGTCTGTGCATGCACTCTCTGCTAACCTATCAGGTCTACGTGCGGGTAGATTATAAAACTGCCTCAATCTCTCTATGGGACTGGCAAGTACACTGTTTACTGGGTACTCTTCCTGTTCCTGAGCAGGTTCTTCTAGGGCGCTCACAGGTTCGTCTTGTGGTGGAGGCTCTTCTGGTGGTTGACAGAAGTGTATCACTGGTATGATAACTGCTCCGTCGAGTTGAGGCCAGTCCGCAGGGAAGTCTCCTAGAACTGTATGAACTACATCTTCCTTGGGTTTCTCCGGTATTACAAGAGGTGCTTCTTCCTCCGGTGTCTTCAGTAGACCTGGGCACAATTTCAGGTGGTCTCTTGAGACTGTTGCGGTTGTCTTACCTCCTTCCTTGCTGATCAGGCAAGTTTTGGTGTTGTCGAATTTGGAATTTAACACTGTGTAGGGCTCTCTTTCCCACTGGTCATCGAGCTTGTTGCCTCTTCTTTTCCGCTTTAGCACTATCTCTCCGGGTGCCAAGGGTTCTGCTGGTGCGTTCTTGTTATACTGATCTTCTTGTCTTTCCCTCACCTTGTTTAGACTGTCTTCGACACAGGCCTGTACTTTCCTGTACTGCTCTTGCTGACTTGTGTCCCAATCTTCAGTGGACGTATCTGCAGCAGGTTCTACCACTCCGAGCTCCAGGTCCATGGGCAATTTTCCAGGTCTTGCTCTCATGAGGTACGCTGGGGTACAATTAGTAGAACTCACAGGTATGTGGTTATACAGGTCCACTAGGTCGGGTAGTTTTTCTGGCCACTGTTCCTCTCTTCCAAAGGTAGGGTTTTTAGCAGATCTATAACGATGTTATTCATTTTCTCGCACATATCGTTGGTTTGCGGATGATATGGCGTAGTCCGGATCTTCTGCATCCATACAGGTGACAGAATTCCTTGAATAGCTCAGCTTCAAAAGCAGGGCCTTGATCTGTTAGCACCTTGTCCGGATATCCATGGAGTCTGCAGAAGTAGGCTTGAAACGTTCTTGCTGCAGTTTCTGCTCTCAGATCCTTGACGGGGGCTACCACCAGGAACCGGGAACAGTGATCCACCATGGTCAGGACATAGGAATAGCCTGATCTGCTGGGCGACAGTTTGACGTGATCCAGAGCGACAATCTCCAGGGGTTGGGTTGTCTTGATGGACTGCAAAGGTGCTTTCTGGCTGCTGTAGTCTTTCCTTCTGAGGCTACAGGGCCCACAATTCCAGCACCACCTTTCTATGGAACTCCGCATTCCAACCCAATAGAATCGGTCCTTCAGCAGGGTTTCCAGCTTCTTCCAGCCAAAGTGACCTGCTTGGTCGTGGTAGGCCTCTAACACCATCTGGATATCCGTCCTGGGTACAACAATCTGCAACACCATTTCATGGGTTCTGGGGTTGACGTACCTTCTCCACAGCTTTTCTCTGTAGATGAACAGCCGGCTTCTCTCATTCCACAGGTGTTTGGCTTGTGGAGGAGCATCCTTCTCCAGGTGAGAACCTTCTTGGGTTATCAGTCCTTTGATGAGGCTGACAACCGGGTCACTGTCCTGGGTCTCCTTCCAACTGTGATGAGGTAAAGGATTTAGCGTCTTGCCATGACGTCTTCTGGAGGCGTGTTGCTCGTGGACCATTCCGCTTCTGTGGAAAGCAGGTAATTCAATTTCTTCCAGGTCATCCACTTCATCCTCGGTGTCCGACTGGTGGAGCATTCTTGACAGGGCATCAGCATTGGTGTTCTTGTGACCTGCCCAGTACTTGATTGTGAACTGGTAATTCGACAATCTGGCCACCCAACCCTGTTCCATGGCTCCCAACCTGGCTGTCTCCAGGTGTGTCAAAGGGTTATTGTCGGTAAAGGCTGTGAATTTAGTTGAGGCTAGGTAATGCTTGAATCTTTCAGTGATAGCCCAGACCAAGGCCAGGAACTCCAGCTTGAAGGAACTGTAATTCTCAGGGTTCCTTTCAGTAGGGCGAAGCTTCCTACTGGCATAGGCAATTACCTTTTCTCTGCCGTTTTGCTTCTGGGACAACACAGCTCCCAGTCCCTCGTTGCTGGCTTCGGTGTACAACAGGAAAGGTTGGCTGTAGTCGGGGTAAGCCAGGATTTCCTCACCGGTTAGGACTTCCTTCATTAATGCAAAGGACTCAGTCTGCTCTTTGCCCCACTGGAATGGGGGATTTTTACCTCTTTTGGACTGTCCTACTAGGAGATCTTGTAAAGGTGCTGCCTTTTTGGTATAGTCCTTAATGAACCTCCTGTAGTAACAGACCAGTCCCAGAAATTGACGTACTTCTTTGATGTTCCTTGGTTCAGGCCACTTTTGGATGGCAGTGACCTTTTCCAGGTCTGGTGCTACTCCCTCTGAGCTGACCACGTGTCCCAGGTACTGAACCTTCTGTTTGAGCAGGTGGCACTTGGAAGGTTTTAGTTTCATCCCATACCAGGACAATGCCTCAAATACCTCCGCCAGGTGCTTTAGATGGTCTTCATACGTCCTCGAGTACACGATAACGTCATCCAGGTATAGCAGCACTGTCTCAAAGTTCCGGTGTCCCAAGCAACACTCCATCAACTTCTATAACGTTCCGGGTGCGTTGCAGAGTCCAAATGGCATGCTGTTGAATTCGCATAATCCCATCGGGGTGGTGAAGGCTGTCTTCTCCCGGTCTTCTTCAGCAACAGAGACTTGCCAGTACCCGCTAGTGAGATCCAATGTAGAGAAATAATTGGCAGATTTTAGTGCAGCCAGGGATTCCTATATACGGGGCAAAGGGTATGCATCTTTATGTGTTATTCGATTAATTTGTCTGTAATCTACACACATCCTCATGCTACCGTCCTTCTTTCTGACCAGGACCAGGGGAGCTGCCCAGGGGCTACAGCTATCCCTTACTACCCCTGCCTTTTTCATGTCATGCAACATTTCTTTGGCTTTTTGGTAATGTGCTGGTGGTATGGGTCTGTAACGCTCCTTAATGGGTGGATGGTTACCGGTGGGTATGTGGTGTTGTACCCTTTTAACCCTTCCAAAATCAAGTGGGTGTTTACTAAACACCTGCTCATATTCCTGAACCACTCTGTAAACACCGTGTTTCTGATGGACTGGAGTGGCGTCAGTCCCAACATGGAGCTGTTGACACCATTCCTCCAGCTGAGCTTCGGAGTCATTGTCCTCCACTGTATCTGGTGGGGTCAAGGATTCCACTGTGTGTATGGCATCATTATTTACAGTATACAGTCTGGCAACAGTGACGTATCGTGGCAATTTAATTTCCACCTCCCCACAATTTAGGAGGCGTACGGGTACCCTCCCATTGCGCACATCAACTACCCCTCTAGCAGTTAGGAGTGTAGGTCTGTGCTCTGAGTTGATGGGCTCTACTATCGCCTGGTAGTTTTGTCCCTTGAGACCTATTGCTGCCCTACACCAAATCAGCATTTCACTCATTGGGGGAATCACAATGGGTATCGGGTCTGTCACCCGTACATTACCAATCTCACCACCTGTTAGCTTTACCTGTTGCTGGTACAGGAGGGCGCGAATTTCCTTCTGGAGCACCTTCCTCTGCCCTGGTTTGGCAGTCAGCAAGCTGTTGGAGTAAAAACAACACTTCTCCCAAACAGTTACCAACAACATTTGTACCAAGTATCATATATGGATTTGTATCACCAGGGTTAGATTCTATGACAATCAGTCCTTGGTCCTTTAGTTCCACTCTCCCCATCTTCACTGTCATGTCTTTAACCCCTACCAGGTTAAGAGGAAGGCCGTTAGAGGCATACACAGAGAGATTTGGGGCTGGCAGGTGGAGTTCATCTATGGACCAGTACCTTTTGTAGAGGACATCAGGTATGATGGTTACCTGTGAGCCGGTGTCCAGTAGTGCAGGTGTTGCTATGCCGTCCAGCACGATGGACAGGAAAGGCCTTCCTCCTATAAACCGGTCATACCAGCTTGATGGGCCTGGTTGATCTACTCCTGTGTGTCGGCCCTTTGCCCCAGGGTTTGCCCGTTTAAAGGACAGATCCGCGCGGTGTGGCCTGTCTTGTGGCAACGGTAGCAGATGAGTTCTCCTGGAGGGATGGCGTTGTCCTCTTTCTTCTCCTCATCCAGGGGACATCCTCCGGATTGTCGGCGAGTAGGATCCTCCCATCTGGCTCGGGCTCCGCCTGTAGCTGCAGGGCGCTCAGGACAGTGGTCAGGGTTTTACTTAGCCGACGCACTTCAGAGCGCAGGCTGTCCAGCTCGCTAGGGGGTGCTGCTTGCACTTTTGTCTCAGCCGCTAATGAAGGGGCAGGGAGTGTTGTGGCCATAGGGGTGGCCCCACCCTGGTAACGCTGGAAAGCAGTATCTGATGTTTCCAGGGGCTGAAGGCCCTTAATAGCCATGTCCTTCAGGGTGTCAAAGGGGGCATTTGGATGATCTAAAGCTCACCACCGTACAGTTCTGCTCTCCTCCTGGGACCTCAACCCCCAGATGAATTGTTCTGTCAGCATTTTTCTCTCATCATGTATGCTGGCCGGACTAACCTGTTTCAGGGCCCGCAGTGCCTCTTGTAAATGCCAGGCATAGTCCCGGATACTGTCCTCAGGTTTCTGGGTACAGTGGTAGTTTGCAGTCTCTTAAATATAATGGATACTGATTCCTGGTCTGCGGCTGGCCAGGTTTCAACTTCCCGCTCTGCGGCACCAGTCAATTGTCCCAGCACCACAGTGGCTCTCTGTTTACCAGTCATTGAGTGCATATCCAGTACACCGCATATTTTCCTTTTGAATCCAGACAGGGTGTCTGGTTTTCCGTCATACTGGGGAAGCCATTTCGCTCCAGGGATATATGGCAGGGCCATGGGTATCAATGGAGTCTCGACCCCTGCTGGTGGGGCGGCCGCTCCGGCCTGAGCAGCGCCGGGCACGAGTTGAACATCGGGAGCGTTAACTGGTGCTCCGGCGTCTTGCTGGTCGTTGGCAATGGTTGCGCCCCCCTAGTAAACCGTAGCTTACCTTCTCTTTTTCGGGTAGGCCGCAGCTCCGCAGACGACGGTCTCCTTCCAGGACCTGACGCTTCTTGGTGCTGTGTCAGAGCGCGAGGCGGGGCTTGAGCTTTGCGCGCTACCAACGGTCACGCCTCTCTGATTCCCGCGGTTATGCCCCTCTTCTTCCCGCGCGGCGATGCGGTAATGGCGGCGATGTTCACCACAGTTCAAACACAGTTCAAATACGTCACACAGTACCCGGCGGCAATGGGCACGAAATCCTGTTCGTGACGCCAGGAAGAGTGTGACTCGCCCAGGGGGGATATATGGGGGAAACTCGGTACCCGGGCCTTTACCTCCTTGGGATGTCGCGGCAGTCGGCTCCCGGGCCCGTCCTCTTGGTCACTCTTTGAAAGGGGTTTTAGTGTTTTTGTTAACAGTTTGTCTCGTGACGCCACCTATGGTTTCTGGTAATAGTTACCAGCGCTGCTGCAGACCTCCGGGGGTGATGGGATGGCAGCTTGGATGTTTCTGCTCCCCACAGACCCCAGGGGCAAAGTTGATAGATGGGATGCAGGTGAGAGATGGCCCGGTCGGGTTAGGGGGAATGACGGGCACGCACACAGGGGATTCGCTTCAGTACCTTTACTGGTGTAATGGCAGGTATGGTCCAGGGTACTTGCTAGGAAGGACTCTCCCTAGTGAGCGGGTATAAGGCCTCCTGATCCGTTTCTTCCCCTCTCTAAGCTTCTGGCCTGCCTGGAACTTGGCCTAGCTTCTATGTTGTGTTGCTCTCTCACCTGACCGCTTGGTAGTAGGACTTTTCCTTGGAAACCACTATCCCTGGACGCCGGGCCTTCGTGGTTCCTAGTCCTGTTACTGATGGTAGCTTCAGGATGACCAGGGGTCTGGAAGCCTCCTGGTATGCCGGTTGTCACTACTGGGTGTAGAGAACCCTGTAGGCGCAGACCCGGTGTCCGGATTGTGTCTTGGGGTGAGCCTGAGATGTTCCTCTGCCCCCTCAACTCCTCTCTCCTTTCCTCTTGCCTCGGCCACACTCGGGGCCCTCAACACACACAGCAGCTCATGTGCTGCTCTCAGACTGCTCTCTGACTAAAAAGACTCACTGCCTAACTCCACCCTCCATATATATATCCCTAACAGGGCTCTCTCTGCTGGTCTGAGGTGGAAGGGTGGAGGTGTCTGTTTGTATTGAGGGCCTCTTGTGGAGAAGTCCATGCATGCACCCTTTTTGGTCCTGTGGTACCCATAGTCGCAGGGTGCCACACGCGCACCCTGTGACATCAAGGGGGAGGGGCTCAAGCGACCCGGTGGACGGATATGCCGAGCTGACCGCCGGCCTCCGGGATGAGACGCTTGATCATCAGGAGGGAGTGCGTCCTGCTCAGCCAAGATACCGGTAAGCCAGGAGACGCCCTCCCTCCTGATTCTGTCCTTTATTGCTGCCATTAGGTCAGCCATCTCTCACCAGAGAAACGCAGCCTCTGGGTCCCACGCTTATGAGGAGAGAGGCAGGAAGAGGCAGGGTCTAGATTTATAAAGGAGGGAAGAGGGAGGAAGAAGAAGGGTATTGGGTGACAGCCAGGAGGGGAGGAGAGAGAACATGGGACACATAATTTTAACCCCTTAAGCGGGGCACAGCAGTCAGGGGCATTCAACTGAAGATTGACGTGCCCTGCATAGTAGAATGCAGAACCTGATATGAGTTGCCGGTGCCAGGTTACATTTATCTCTGAGAGAAGCTTGTGTACACCTGTATAGATCATTTCCGCAGTCACTTCCCATAAGTGTCCATCTGGCTCTTCAATTTAATATAGCAGAATTCATACTGTGTACTTATGGTTTACAGGCAGGCGCTGCCTGCAGAGGTATATCGTAAGCTTTGATGAAGTTAATTTGTGTCTGAACGTCTGCCAAAATACAAGAACATGACTGCAAACACAAGGAAATTGATGCCCATTTTTATATCTTGCCATTTCAAGGACTGGGAGGTTTAGCCCAATTTTGAAAATTAAATACAATTACAAATATTAGTATTAACTCTCTGCAATGTGACCTAAAGTAACATTCCAGCACATTTTTTTGCAATCGTCTACCAATGTCATTGGTTTTTCGCCCCCCTCAGTTGAACCTGTCACCTGGGTCATATGATTTTCAGTCTGATTACCATTCCAGTACATGCTCTCGTGTTCTGTTAACCCTTTCAGCGAGCATAATCGGGTGTTTTCCGAGTATCTTCAGCGTGCTCGAGTGTTATGTTTTAGTCACTCCGTGCTCATGATTTGCGACTGTTTGACAGCTTTAATACATGTAGATGTGAGGAATGCATAAGAAACAGGCATTCCTAACATGTATTAAAGCTGATAAACATTCGCAAATCATGAGCACGGAGTGACTAAAACATAACACTCGAGCAGAGTGTCAGAAGACAGAAGTTCTACGCAACTAATCTGTCACTGCTGAGTTTAGGATTTAGAGCAGGACAACTATAGTGTGATGACACTTAGCCCCTTCAGGTAAAACATCATAGGAAATGCAGTCATTAGCAGAAAAAACTATATAAGAGTGGAAGAAGGAATCACGATGGAGGACAACCCAAAAATGGCACATTAACTAATGCAACTGTACACAAGGCATTCACAAGAGCCTTTACATTATTCTTTAATAATAACCAATACTCCATAATATAGACAGAAAAAAATGATCAAGTGTTTCTTATTCCTATCTCCACATCTTTGACCCTCATGGTCCTTTTGCACGAACCGACCAACAGCACAAAATGACTGCTGATCAGCTACTTGTTTGCTTGATCATACCTGCCGACATACATGTCGCCAGCCAGTCAGAGGCCGGCAGCTGACGTCGGCATGCCCTTCAAGGGCGGCCTATGATAATGACCTCATGCGCCACCCATAGCTGGCATGTCAGAGTCAGCTGCCGGCCTCTTTTTGTGCCTGAAATGGAAGAGGATGCCGCACGTCATGGGAGTGGAGAAAGGTAAGAAGAACTATTTATTCTTTTTTTTAATGTGTTGTAAAAGAGTAGCAGGATGGACATTATACCAGGAAGGGCTCAAGGTAGGGGACATTATTCCAGGAAGGAACCTAGGATGGGGAACGTTATACCACAAAGGAGCCCGGGATGGGGGACATTATTCTAGGAAGGAGGACATTATACCAGGAAGGTGACTATGATGGGGGACATTATACAAAAAAGGGGGACATTATACCAGGAAGAGGCCCAGGATAGGGGACATTATTCTAGGAAGGGGGACATTATACCAGTAAAGGGCCCATACTGGGGACAATATCCAAGAAAAGAGCCCAGAATGGGTGAATTGGCTAGAAAGGGGGACATTATTACACGAAGGGACCAGGATGGAGGACGTTATTACAGTAAGGGGCCCAAGATGGGGACATAATTCCAAGAAGGGACCCAAAATGGGACATTATTGCTAGAAAGGGCCAGGATGGTACATTATTGCATAGACGGTGAACACATAGGATCTAGAACGCTATAAGAGCCCATACATCTGACCAACATGCAAGTGGGAGCCCAGGTCCAAATTTTACATAGGGGCCTATTGGATGCTAGTTGTGCCCTGTATGCAACTATTGAAAAGAAACCTGCCAGCAAGAAATCTTGATGATTCCGTGCCCAAGTGCATTCAGTGTGGCAGAACAGACCTCAGACAACCATTAATAACTTCACTGATAGCAGACAAGAACTGTAAATGCTGGGATTTCTGCGCTCATCCTCGATACTGAATAAATCAAAAATTTTTCATTAACATGTCTATCAATTCTTGAATTTCCCTAACTCCACAACTTTTCTTTCTTGGTGTTGTAATTTCAGGATTGATAAGTGTATAATGCAATTTGGTACTCATTTAATTTAAAATATTATTGCTATCACTCATTTTGCAAAAATATTATTAGTGATGATAATAATAATAATAATAATAATTTAGCTAAAACACAAGTTAATAAACAAAAACTTACAGGTTCGTACACTACTTAGAAAGCCAGTTAGTTAACCTTTAGTGTGTAGGTAAAAGAGGGAGGTTGTTAGCCACAAAGATGACTGAGATGGTAATAAAAATGTTTGTACATTTTTGCAGAATATATTGGTGCTAAATAAACAGTGTAAAATAATAATAATAAAAATAAAAGTCTAAAAAAAAAAAGTTTGACAAACTTTTGAAATAAGGATGTAATGCACATGAACGGCCACTGTGTGGCAGTGTTTGATGCAGTAGCGTAAAAATCATACATGTTATCAGTATGAAATGGAGCTGTCAACCAATACAGTCCAAGCTTAACACACAGCAAAATATAAAGCACTAGTAATTAATAAAAAGTTTCATAAGGGTGGTAGGAGGGTAGAAAAATCAACTGACTACATTCAATGAGGATCTGCAAACAATATTTGTAGTTAAAGGAGTTGTCCAACTTTGACGACTTTTGTTTTTATATAAATGCATGTATTTTGGGAAAAGTAATCTTGCAATGTTTGGCATATTCAAGTTGCTTATTTCTCTGCACATTCAACTTTAATGTCAGCTAAGAGGAGGTCAGAAAAAGAGATATAAAAGACCTACAAACTCTCCTGTCCGACATCATAATGAGTTCACTGATGGATCCTCAGTTAACTCATTCCGCAGGAGGCAATTGCCAATGAGGCTATAAAAGGCACACAATGCCAAATTTTTAATGAAACCCAATAGCAAAAATGACTTTTAACCCAAAATATATGCTTTAAAGTAAAAAAACAACAACATTGTCCCCGAAGGTGGACAATTCATTTAACATTGTATTGCATGGAATCTTTCATGTGGCACACTGGCATTCTGTAAGTACATTCACATATACAAGATCCTGCCAGAACTTAGACACAAATTTGGACATACTGACAGAAGCCGCTGACATTTTGCTATAAATGCACCTGAGTGGCGTAGATTATACCCCATTTCCATGCTCCTTAAACAAATCTTCACGGAATTATTATACTTTTGTTTAAAATAAATATTCAATTTAACTTGTAAATCTTAAAATGAAAAATAAAATATCCCAAAGTCTACAATTAACTTTAAGGAATTACAATAATTCTAATCCGTCGCCGGACAATCTGCAGATTCAGTTTCTGATTTCTGCTGCGTATTTCTGGTGGATTTTCCTAGGGCAAATCCATGCAAAAGCTAACATGTTTTAAAGCCTTGTACTAATGGGTGCAACCCAGAAAGATGCCATACTTCTTTGAAAATGCAACAAAGTTGCAGATGGAGATGATTAATTTGTAAACACTATATTCTCCCCTCCACTTCCTTAAAAAAATAGTATAGAAAGACTTTGCAGGTCTGACAGTAAGAAGATACATTGCTCGTCCTATTTAGAAAATCTCATAGTACATAGCAGCATTACTAACCTAGAAAAACACCTGGGTTACAGATGTGGAATACCTGACATAGATCGGGCATGGCTGTCAAAGGATTTAAATTTATTAAGCAAGAAAACAAATGTGACAATATTGTTTCTGGGTCGGACGGAGAGGATGCTCCATAAAGCTCCATATATGACATGATGCTGATAGTGCACAATACCCACAGTTAGAGAAGGAAAGAGTTAATTCTCGGATTAGGAAGGAGGATCTGCAGATGACCTGGGCTCACCTTCTAAGGAGGATGGAACCTGATAGATTACAGTTTATCATTGAAAGATCTGCAATGCTGATTACCTAGCAAAAGAATGTACAATACAATAATAACACTACTACCAATAACAAATACATAATACACATGTGCACCCAGCGGTGCACAAGGGCACAAATTCTGTAGATAAAACCTGCACCTTGTGCCCGCGCTCATCTCTGTACCCATTTTCATTGGTTACGTGGTGACAGACTGCATCTGCCATCTGCTGGTGAAAGGTGAACATTACAGGAAGACGTTGGCCTTGACCTTGGCTTCATTACCTGATTCTGCTTTTGTCTTGCCCTTTGAATTGTTGCCTGATACTTGTCCTTTTCTTACTTCTAATCCTCAATGCGTCTTCTGTTTGTCTCATCCAAAGACACATCTTGACTGCTTTCCTACATGTTGCTGGAGATAGGAATGAAGACGTAGGCGATTCCTTAGACAGTGTACCCCATTTTGAAATGTAACAAAGTTAATTGATGTCACTAGGGGCCTAATTCATTGAAACAGTTAAACTCGCTATCCAACTGTTAGGCCACGGCCTCACTATCTGTATTCGGTCAGTATTTTTTCTCAGGAGTGGAAGCTAAAGCCAGGTGAGGAACAATCAGAGAAAAGGTATAATAGAAACAAGTCACCAATTCTGCATTTATCACCCACTCCTGGTTTTGGATTCCACTCCTGAGAAAAAATACTGACCGAATACTGACCACATACTGATAGTGGGGCCGTGGCCTTACTCACCAATCCTGGCTCCAATTCCAGACTTGTCCACCTCCTGATGAATTACCATGAAAACTTGGTCCACTCCTGTGAGGTCAGGCTTACAGACCTTATAGGCAACCTCAGGTGGCAAGTCGCAGCCTGAGTATTCAAGTGGTTAGTGCCCAATCAGGTTCAATGGACTTCTTTGGCCCTCCTGACAAACCCAGCACTGCTACATAGCTGAGTAATTTTGCTAAACTGCTTGCCAGCTCTGCCTTGGACTCTTTAACAAACTCAGCTCTGCTATACCGTATGCCTGGCTAGTTCTTCCTGGACTCTGTGACTCTGCTATATTACTAGAGAACCCTGCTTAACTGCTGTGCTATCTCTGCATTCGACTATGTGACAAATACAGCTCTGCTACTTTGCTGAATTAACTCTGCTATACCACTGAATCCGTTTTATCTCAGAACCTCCTGTGTTTCTCTGCTTTAATGGTTTGTTGTCAGCTCCTTATTCAGTCTCATACACTGGGACAAAGTCTGCCAAAACAATCTTCTTTACAACATTGTGTAACGGTGTGGACTGCATTGCCCTGTTCATGTCCCTGTAGACAACAATGGTGTAATATAGATAATGTCATGCGTTTTATATATACACTACCGTTCAAACGTTTGGGGTCATCCAGACAATTTTGTGTTTTCCATGAAAACTCATACTTTTATTTATCAAATGAGTTGCAAAATGAATAGAAAATATATTCCAGACATTGACAAGGTTAGAAATAATGATTTTTATTAGAAAGAATAATTTTCTCCTTCAAACTTTGCTTTCGTCACAGAATGCTCCTTTGCAGCAATTACAGCATTGCAGACCTTTGGCATTCTAGCTGTTAATTTGCTGAGGGAATCTTGAGAAATTTCCCCCCATGTTTCCTGAAGCCCCTCCACAAGTTGGATTGGCTTGATGGGCACTTTTTGAGTACTATACGGTCAAGCTGCTCCCACAACAGCTCAATGAGGTTGAGATGTGGTGACTGCGCTGGCCACTTCATTACAGATAGAATACCAGCTGCCTGCTTCTTCCCTAAATAGTTCATGCATAATTTGGAGGTGTGCTTTGGGTCATTGTCCTGTTGTAGGATGAAATTGGCTCCAATCTAGCGCTGTCCACAGGGTATGGCATGGCGTTGCAAAATGGAGTGATAGCCTTCCTTATTCAAAATCCGATTTACCTTGTACAAATCTTCCCCTTTACCAGCACCAAAGCAACCCCAGACCATCACATTACCTCCACCATGCTTGACAGATGGCGTCAGGCACTCTTCCAGCATCTTTTCAGTTGTTCTGCGTCTCACAAATGTTCTTCTGTGTGATCCAAACACCTCAAACTTTGATTCGTCTATCCATAAAACTTTTTTCCAATCTTCCTCTGTCCAATATCTGTGTTCTTTTGCCCATATTAATCTTTTCCTTTTATTAGCCAGTCTCAGATATGGCTTTTTCTTTGCCACTTTGCCCTGAAGGCCAGCATCCCGGAGTCGCCTCTTCACTGTAGACGTTGACACTGGCGTTTTGCGTGTACTTTTTAATGAAGCTGCCAGTTGAGGAGCTGTGAGGCGTCGATTTCTCAAACTAGAGACTCTAATGTACTTGTCTTGTTGCTCAGTTGTGCAGCGGGGCCTCCCACTTCTCTTTCTACTCTGGTTAGAGCCTGTTTGTGCTCTCCTCTGAAGGGAGTAGTACACACCGTTGTAGGAAATCTTCAGTTTCTTGGCAATTTCTCGCATGGAATAGCCTTCATTTATAAGAACAAGAATAGACTGTCGAGTTTCATATGAAAGTTCTCTTTTTCTGGCCATTTTGAGAGTTTCATAGAACAAACAAATGTAATGCTCCAGATTCTCAAAGCTCAAAGGAAGCTCAATTTTATAGCTTCTCAAATCAGCCAAACCGCTTTCAGCTGGGCTAACATACTTGTGCAAGGGTTTTCTAGGGTTTTCTAAACATCCATTAGCCTTCTTACACAGTTAGCAAAGGTGGTTGTTGGAAATTGGCCTCTATATACAGTACCTATGTAGATATTGTAATAAAAACAAGATGTTTGCAGCTAGAATAGTAATTTACCACATTAACAATGTATAGAGTGTATTTCTGATTCATTTAATGTTAGCTTCATTGAAAAAAAATGTGCTTTTCTTTCAAAAATAATGAAATTTCTAAATGACCCCAAAGTTTTGAACGGTAGTGTATATAGTGTCATGTGAAATGTCAACTATGTACTGTGATATGGGGTAGTATAAGTACTGTTAATATAGTAATGTAAAGTATAATATGCATAGTACATGGCAGTGGCATAGGACCTGTGATAGTGTACAGTATAAGGATAGGAAATAAGATAAGGACAATAAGCTTAGTATATACTGTTATAGAATAGTAACTAGTTAGCTAAAGATGTAGAGTAAGATACAGTTAATGTTTGGAGCTAGCCCACTGTGGGAGGGGGGTTGGTGCTAGTAAAAAGCAGACATTTCCTGACAGTGACTCAGATAGGGAAGTACAGTTACAAGGTCAAGTTCAAGTGCAGTGGGCTGCTAGGACCAGCATGTACCTATCGTTCAAGGCAGTGAGAGGCCATACTAGAATCCTCGGCAGACATTCCGGTAATGTCAGGAGCTTATGGCCCGGCATAGGGGCTAAAGGGCACATCATGTCCTCTGCCACACAGGGGAAGATGGACACGGAATCATGTGAAAGGAAGATAACAGATCCCGAGTGCACTGCAGAACTTGACAGGAAATCCCTGGGGCTGATGGAGCCAGTGGGCATAGGGATAGTCCAGAAGGAACGAGTGGTAGGGCTGAAGATGTGTTGTACTAAGGAAGTAAGTAATAAGAAGAACTGTGCCCTATCCCACATGTCACAATCTGATGAACTTGAGCTGTCCAGTAAACTTCTGTTGGTTGAAATGAACATGATGTCCCCTGAATTGTGTGCAGCAGCTCCTAACGATGGAGGCCTGGAGACAGCGGAGGTCTGCGGCCTACAAGTGAGTATGATGCACCCCACACCTGACAGCACACTGGGAATGGGACACGGTTTTCCTGTTAAGTGCCAGAAAGTAACAGTACAACAGCTCAGTCATGACTACCACTCATACATCATAAAGCACCACTCCAGCATGTTTCTTTATTGTAGCGCTGGAGTGGTGCTACTAATGTAAGTTCCCTGAACTTAGTCTCATACTTATCAGCTGCCATCTTCTGCAGTTTGTGATGTGTTGGATCGCTCCAGTGATGTTTGGGTGAGCTGGAAGTCACAACTCAATGTAAGTCTATGAGCGCCAGAACGAGGCCATAACGAGTCTCTCATAGACTTACATTGAGAGCTTGTGATCGTTACCTCGGACTTCCGGTCAGTTAGAAGTTGTGGTCACAAGATGGCACAGGAGAAAAGGAGCGACGCCAGGATGAGCAGGAGAAAGCAGCTGGTAAGTATATTACTAGGATCAGGGAACTTAGACTAGTGCCATCAGTCCAGCGATGAAATGAAAAAAATGCTGGAGTGGTGCTTTCAGTTTTTTTTGAGTCGAGGGGCATTTGTTTATACACAGTGCTATTAAGGTTCCACCACAGCATTAAAATTGCAATGAGGTCTAGAGGGAGCCATTGCAGCACCTTGATTCTTTTCTTATTTTAGTTATCATGATGTAAATTTGCTGCTGTGCTTGGGATCATGGTCTTGCTGTATTATTCAGTTTAAACCAAGCTTTAGCTTTTGGATAGGTGTCCTCATATTTGACTCTAGAATACTTTGGTAATCAGGGGAATTCATGGCTGACTCAATGCCTGCAAAGTGCCCAGATCCTGTGGCTGCAGAGCAAACCAAAATTATCCACCCTCCAATACAGTGCTACAATAGGTATGAGATGTTTATGCTGCCGATATGCTGTATTTGGTTTTGGCCAAACATTCTGCAGGGCACTATGTCCAAACATCTTAACTTTGGTCTCATCTGTGCAAAGGATACTGTTTGAGAAGTCTTGTCATTTTTTCAGATACAACTTTGCAAACTTTTGGGTTGCTACTCTGTAAAAGCCATATTTGTTCAATTTATTTCTAATTGTACTGTTATGAACTTGAACATTTAATCTGCTAATTGAGGCCTTCAGGGTCTGAGCTGCAGCTCTTTGGTCTTTTGCAATTTCTATGAGAAATTCACAATTTGACCGTGGGGTGAATTTACTGGGATGTCCACTCCTGGGAAGATTGTCAACTGTCTTGAATGTTTTCCACTTATGAATAATCTTTCTAACTGTAGAATGATGTAATCCAAATTCTTCGGAAATGTCTTTATAACTCTTTCCGGATTAATGGGCAGAAACATTTGCATCTCTAAAATCATTGCTGATGTCTTTCCTCCTTGGAACTTTTTCAATAGATGCCTGAATGTTCCAGACCAGAACTCTGCTAGAGATTCTGTTTTTACATATATGTTGACACTTGCTGATGAACAATTGGCGTTTTCCACTACTCGGAAAAATATTTAGATTTGAGAGTTCTCACTGGTTGATACCTTCTAAATGGCTAACTGAAAAGATGGTAACAAATTGCAAGCTTTCGAGACTACTCAGGTCTCTTCATCAGGCTAGTATATCACAAAATCTGAAGAGGCACATATTTATACACAATAAGACACAAAAATAATGCAATAGATAACACAGGTGATGAAAAGCAGAGTTAAACAGAAGAGATAAACAGTTCTGGCTATAAATATTTTAGCAGTTAATAGATAAGGAGTGTGAAGGTTTTATTGTCCTGTGACTAGGTCCAGTGTTATGATGGCCTCACAAGTCTGAGGGGCACATTCCTTAGTAAAAGGTATCAACCACTGAGGACTCTCAAATATAAATATTTTTCTATCTACTGGCTAACACGGTACAAGAATATATATTTTCCCACTACTCGGACAACCCCTTCTCAATTGCTATATTCCACCATGCAAAATAAAAACAGCCTGTACTTACCTCCGGTGTGGGCGTCACACCAGTCAGGCAGACAGCAGGTCTCCCTGTACTCACGATAATTGGCTGCTTCATTCTCACTTACTTCAGACAAAACTGACATCAGGAAGAAGTGAGAACTGCGACTGCTATCTAAAGTCCTCCGAATGTCAGTTACATCTGAAGGAAATGAGAGTGAAGCAGCTCTTTAACAATTGCTGATTGGCTGCGGGGCTCACGTGACATAACAATGTCACGAGAGCCCCGGGAGACTCAGCGCCGGCACCAGAGGTGAGTACAGGCTGTTTTTATTTTACATGGGGGAATATAGGAATTGAGATGGCATTTTCCGAGTAGGGGTTGAGTATCTGGTGTATTTCTACTCGTGGGGCTCATATTCAATACTAAATAAATTGAGATGTTTTGAAAATTTTGTTTCTATTTTTCATCACTTGGAAATTAGTAACATGTCTATCCATTCTGTGATTGCCATAATTCCATGACCTTTCCTTCTTGGTGCTGCAATTTCAATATAGAGGAGTGTATATATCAGTATAGAGCTCCTTCTCTCTGCAGTCAAACTGCCTGATGAAGTGATGACATTGTGACGCCCACCTGCGCTTGGTATCACAGATCCTGGAAGAGTGCATAGTCAAATCTCTGAAAATGTAGATAGTTACCCCTGGGGTATTAAAATTGTAATGTACTGTATTACTGTGTATTTTCATGCATATGTATATTACTTTGTACTTTACCTAATGACTTCCTTTATCTAAGAACTTCGTGGCTGAGGACTATGTGCAGCCCAAAAACTGCTTTTGTATATAATTGCACTCCCTGGAGTGCCCCTTTTAGGTGACCTCAGAAGAAAAACCTGTCGGGAGTGGCTCTCTTGGAGGTCCAACTCGGGATCTTCATGCCCTGCAGCCACCCCAGGGCCTACGTTGAGGGTTTTGGACAGGTCCCTCAAACCACCAAGTACTCTACCCTGTGAGATGGACATCCTTCCTGGGAACCTCACTGCAAGAGACTTGAATTCTGAGGACACTTTGTATTTGGTTATATTGTTATGTAACGTTTAAGCTTGGTGCCTCCCATAAAGGGAAGATTGTTATTGTATTGTTCATGTTTCTCATTGTTGCTTTAAAATGTACTTCAGCCCGGGAGTGCTGAGCTTTGCTAGGGGGGAATGTGACGCCCAGCTGCGCTTGGTATCACAGATCCTGGAAGAGTGCATTGATGGATTCCTCCACAAGAGGCCCCCATAAATATTCACACATCTCCACCTCCCACCTCAGACCAGCAGAGGGAGCCCGTTAGGGATATTTGATGGGAAGGAGGAGCCAGGCAGTCAGTTCCTGCAGAGTGAGACACAGAAACAGGTCAGTCTGCAGTAGAGCTCGGTGATTCAGCAGTTCCTCTGGAGAGTTCAGCAAGTACAGGTCTGAATGCAGAGTTGAGCTCAGTTCAGTTGTAGCTCAGAATAGTGAGCATTAGGTGTGCCAGCGCCATAAGATCGGTGAAGCGCGGCAAGCTGCCGTTAGTGTGTATATCCTAGTGAGGGCCCGAGTAGGCTGAAGGTGAGTGGAGAGTTAGTACATAGGGAGCAGAGGAGCTTAACTAGCTCACCCCGAAGCATTTACCAGACACCGGGTCCGAAGCTTACCGGGATCTCTATGACCCAGTAAGGCATAACCGGAATCCCTGGAGAACTACAAGTCCCAGGATCGCTAAAGTGCTGATACGTAACAGAGCCGGGAGACACATAGGCCCCGCAAGCTGAGGAGCGTGTATTCCAAGAAAAGGCCCTACCACAAGGTCAGCCAGCGCAGGACAGAGACAAAGTTAGGCCTAGCTCCAGGCAGGTTAGAAACTTACTACGCAGAGGCAAGAAACAGGAGGTCCTACACCCACTCATTGGGGAGGATCCTGACATGCACCCTTCACCCTACAGTGCTCCGGGATGTGCCTGAATTTCCATCAGTAAAAGGTACTGAAGTGACTATCGTGTCTGTCCCTGTTCTTGCTCTGACCCGGCTGGGTCTCGCCTGTCCCGCATTCCCCTTTCTGTACGCTGCCCTGAGGCCTAGCTCCACCTGTGGGGAGCTATACCATCGAGCTGCCTTATCATCGGCCTCAGTGGACTGCGCAGCGCTGGTGATTCTCACCAGAAGCCACAGGTGGCGTCATGAACTTTTATAAAATTAACAACTATTAACGCTTTTAAAAAGAGACCCCAGGGTACGGGCCCGGGAGCCGACCACCGCGACATCCCCAAGGCCAGGCTAAAGGCCCGGGTACCCGAGTAATCCCCACCCCCCTGGGCTAGTCATCTCTTCTGGCGTCACGTACAGGATCGCGTGCCCGCTGCAACGAAGAAGCGTTATGCCCGTTGCCACCGGGTACTGTGCGCCTTTAATCAGAAACTGTGTGTTTTAACTGTGGTGAAGATTGCCGCAATTGTTGGGCCGCCGAGAGAGAAGAAGGGCGTAACTGCGGGAAACTAAGGGGCGTACCTGCAAAAGAGCGCGAAGCCCCGGACACGCCCCACTCCTCGACGTCAAACCAGAAAGCGCCAGGTCCTGTAAGGAGCGTCGCTGAACGCTCTGACGTAGGACGCAAGCGACGCAAGGTCCTGAAGACGACCGTCACCTGCGGAGCTGTGGCCTACCGGAAGAAAAACTAGAATGTAGGCCACGGTTAGCTAGGGGGGCGCCAGAATGTCCGACGAACAGCAGAACGCCGACATGCCGGTTAACGTCCCTGATGTTCAACCCGCGCCCGATGATGAGCAGGCCGAAGCCGCCGCTCCACCAGTAGCGCCTGTAACCCCTGTCATTCCTATAACTTTACCGTACATACCAGATACCCTGTCTGGATTCAAGCGGAAGATATGCGGTATCTTAGACATGTACTCTATGACAGGCAAGCAAAGAGCTGCTGTTGTATTGGGACAACTGACCGATGCTGCGGAGCGGGAAGTGGAAACATGGTCAGCCGCAGACCAGGAGTCAGTGTCCGCAATATTTCAAAAGCTACAGACTGTCTTTGAGGATCTTACTGAGGTGGACCTCCGGATGAGGTTCTACAACTGTTCCCAACAGCCGGAGGACAATGTTCGGGACTACGCCTGGCGACTACAGAGGGTCCTGCGGGCTCTGAAACAGGTTAGTCCAACCAGCATCGAAAATGAGAACAAAATGCTGAAGGAACAGTTTGTCCGGGAACTGAAGTCTCCTGAGGAGAGCGGGACTGTGCGTTGGTGGTCCCTGGATCATCTAGATGCCACCTTTGACAATCTTAAGGACATGGCTATAAAGGGACTGCAGCCTCTGGAAACAAATTCCATCCAATGTTACCAGAGTGGGGCTACCCCAGTAACTGTTACACCCACCTTTTCCCCAGTGGCTGCTGAAGCTAAGGTTCCAGCAACGTCCCCTAGAGAACTGGACAGTCTGCGTTCTGAAGTGCGTCAGTTGAGCAAAACCCTGACCACTGTGCTGAGTGCTCTGCAGCTGCGGACGGAGCCCGAGGAAGGAGGGAAAATCTTGTTAGCCGATAGCCCTGAGGATGTCCCCTGGATGCGAAGGAGGAGGCCAACATCACCCTCTTCGAGGACCAGTGACCAGCGCCATCCACAGAAGGACCCTGCCTGCTACCGCTGCCGCAAGACTGGACACATCGCCCAGAATTGTCCTTTAAACGAGAAAACCCTTGGTCCGAGGGCCGACACCCAGGAGTAAATTCACCAGGCCCATCAGACTGGTACAACAGGTTCGTCGGAGGAAGACCTTTCCTGTCCATTGTCCTGGACGGGATCCCGACGCATGCCCTGCTGGACACAGGATCTCAGGTAACCATCATGCCTGACGTCCTTTACAAGAGGTTCTGGTCCATGGACGACCTACGTCCGCCAGCTCCAAATCTTTCTATTTATGCCTCAAATGGACTTCCCCTTAACCTAATCTGGGTTAAGAATGTGACTGTAAAGGTGGGGAGAGAGGAGCTGAAGGACCAGGGGCTAATTGTAGTAGAGACTAATCCTGATGACACCAATCCGTATATGGTACTAGGCACTAACATTGTTGGTAACTGTTTGGGAGAAGTTGTGTTCTTGCTCCAACAGATAGCCGACACTGCCAGACCAAGACAGATGAGGGCACTGCAGAAGGAGATCCGAGTCCTGATGTATCAACATCAAGTATGGTTAACTGACGGTGAAATCGGTAACGTGCGGGTGACGGACCCAATACCCATTGCCATCCCCCCAATGAGTGAAATGCTCATCTGGTGTAGAGCTGCTATAGGTCTTAGAGGACAGAGCTACCAGGCGGTAGTAGAACCCCTTTGCTCCGAGCATAGACCCACGCTCTTAACCGCCAGGGGAGTGGTAGATGTACGTAATGGGAGGGTGCCCGTCCGTCTCCTCAACTTAGGGGAAGATGAGGTCAGACTGCCACGTTATGTCACTGTTGCCAAATTACATGCTGTCAATAACAACTGCATTCACGAGGCGGAGTCCTTAACCTCACCAGATGAAGTGGAGGATAATGACCCTGTAACCCAGGTGGAGGATTGGTGTCAACAGCTCCATGTTGGGACAGACACCACTCCTGCCCATCAAAAACAGGGTGTACACCGGGTGGTTCAAGAATACGCGCAGGTGTTCAGTAAACATCCACTTGACTTTGGGAGGATTAAGGGGGTTCAACATCATATCCCCACAGGCGACCATCCACCAATCAAAGAACGTTACAGGCCTATACCACCAGCTCACTACCAGAAGGCAAAGGAAATGTTGCAGGACATGAAAAAGGCGGGAGTAATAAGGGATAGTTGTAGTCCCTGGGCAGCTCCCCTAGTGCTAGTTAGGAAAAAGGATGGGAGCATGAGAATGTGTGTAGATTACCATCAAGTAAATCGCATTACACATAAGGATGCATACCCTTTACCACGCATAGAGGAGTCCCTAGCTGCCTTAAAGTCTGAAAATTACTTTTCCACCCTTGACCTCACTAGTGGGTACTGGCAAATAGCTGTGGCTGAGGAGGATCGGGAGAAAACAGCCTTCACCACCCCGATTGGACTCTGCGAGTTCAACAGTATGCCGTTTGGACTCTGTAATGCCCCTGGAACGTTCCAGAGATTGATGGAGTGCTGCCTGAGACACCGCAACTTCGAGACTGTGTTACTTTACCTGGATGATGTGATAGTGTACTCCAAGACGTACGAGGACCACTTGAAGCACCTGGCGGAGGTATTTGAGTCACTGTCCCGGTACGGGATAAAGTTGAAGCCCTCAAAGTGCCACCTGCTCAAGAGAAAGGTACAGTATCTGGGGCACACTGTCAGTCTAGAAGGGGTAGCACCAGACCCGGAGAAAGTCACTGACATCCAGAAGTGGCCGGAGCCGAAGAACCTCAAGGAGGTGCGTCAGTTCTTGGGACTAGTAGGATACTACCGGAGGTTTGTAAAAGACAACACCAAGAAAGCAGCTCCTCTGCAAGACCTCCTGGTAGGGCAGTCCCCCAAAGGCAGAAATCCCCCATTCCATTGGGGTAAGGAGCAAGCAGAGTCGTTTCAGGAGATGAAGGAGATCCTGACAGGCGATGAGATCCTAGCCTACCCTGACTACAGCCAACCATTCCTGCTGTATACAGATGCCAGCAACGAAGGACTGGGCGTTGTCTTAAGTCAGAAGCAGAATGGCCAAGAGAAAGTGATCGCATATGCAAGCAGGAAGTTCCGCCCGACCGAGAGGAACCCAGAGAACTATAGCAGCTTTAAGTTGGAGTTCCTTGCCTTGGTCTGGGCCATCACCGAAAGGTTCAAGCACTACCTGGCCTCCAGCAAGTTCACTGCCTTCACTGATAACAACCCCTTGACCCATCTTGAAACAGCTAAGCTAGGAGCACTGGAACAACGATGGATGGCTCGGCTGTCAAATTACCAATTTACAATTAAATACTGGGTGGGCCGCAAGAACGCCAACGCCGATGCCATGTCCAGGATGCCTCGCCAGTCAGACACAGAAGAAGAAGTGGATGACCTGGAAGAGATAGAGCTACCTGCCTTTCACCATAATGGGATGATCCACGAGCAACGAGCCTCCAGGAGGCAGCGTGGAAAGACGTTAAACCCCCTGCCTCACCACAGCTGGAAGGAGACCCAGGACAGTGACCCGGTTGTCAGCCGCATCAAGGAGCTGATAACCCAAGAGGGTGCCTCCCTGGAGAAGGAAGCGCCTCTCCAAGCAAAGCAGCTGTGAAACGAGAGAAGCCGGCTGTTTATCTACCGTGAGAAGCTGTGCCGGAGGTACGTCAATGCAAAGACCCATGAGATGGTATGGCAGATAGTGGTCCTGAAGACAGACATCCAGATGGTATTAGAAGCTTACCACGATCAGGCGGGGCACTTTGGCTGGAAAAAGCTAGAGACCCTGCTGAAGTGTCGATTCTACTGGGTAGGAATGCGCAGCTCCATCGAACGGTGGTGCCGAGACTGTGGACCCTGTGGCCTTAGAAGAAAAGACTACAGCAGCCAGAAGGCGCCCCTGCAACCCATCAAGACGACTCGGCCCCTGGAGATCGTGGCCCTGGACCATGTCAAGCTGTCCCCCAGCAGGTCAGGGTACTCGTATGCTCTGACCATGGTGGATCACTACTCACGTTTCCTGGTGGTCGCCCCCCCGTCAAAGATCTGACGGCAGAGACAGCAGCAAAGACGTTCCAAGTGTATTTCTGTAGACCCCATGGTTATCCTGAGCAGGTGCTGATGGACCAAGGCCCGGCCTTTGAGGCTGAGTTGTTCAAGGAGTTCTGCCATTTGTATGGTTGTAAAAAGATAAGAACTACACCGTACCACCCACAAACCAACGGTCTCTGCGAAAAGATGAACAACATCATCATCGACCTGCTAAAGACCATACCACTTGAGGAGAGAAATCAGTGGCCAGACCTACTACCTGACTTAGTGGATCTGTACAATCATATACCAGTAAGCTCCACCAATTGCACTCCGGCATACCTCATGCGGGCAAGGCCAGGAAAGCTGCCCATGGATTTGGAGCTCGGTGTTGTTGAGCCTAAAGCTGATATGACCACTGAGGACTGGGACACGACCAGACAAGAGCAGTACAGAAGAGTACAAGCCTGTGTCGAGGACAGTCTCACTCGGGTGAGAGAAAAGCAGGAGGTGCACTACAACAAAAATGCACCAGCAGAACCCTTCACACCTGGTGAAACAGTATTGAAAAGGAAAAGACGCAATCACAAACTTGATGACCAGTGGGAGAGAGAACCCTACACTGTGTTACCGTCAAGGTTTGATAACAAGAAGACTTGCATAATCAGTCGAGACGGAGGAAGGACGACTGCAACAGTGTCCAGGGACCACCTAAAGTTGTGTCCAGACTTACTGAAACCGCAAGATGAAGTGCCTCTCATAATCCCGGAAGAACTTGAAGAAGCAGTGATACACACTGACCTAGGAGATTTCCCGGCAGATTGGCCTCAAATAGGAGGAGCAATAATCATTCCAACACTCCAATTCTACGAACAGACAGAAAACCCTCCACAGCAAGTTGAACCTGTAAGTGCTGCAGAAGAGCCTAGTGCCGCAGAAGAGCCAGCTCAAGAAGTATCCCCGGACGAAGGATCCCCGGAAGGAGCAGAGCAAGAGGGCCAAGCCAATGGTGAACTTGCCAGTCCAAGAGAGAGGTTAAGGCAGTTTTACAACTTAGTCACACGTAGAACTGGTAGAGTAACTGACAATACAGACTCTGATACCCCACAAACCACCGCACTACGCAGATCAACACGTAGCACGAGAGGTAAACCCCCTGTTAGGTACACTCAGTAAATAGTCAAATCTCTGAAAATGTAGATAGTTACCCCTGGGGTATTAAAATTGTAATGTACTGTATTACTGTGTATTTTCATGCATATGTATATTACTTTGTACTTTACCTAATGACTTCCTTTATCTAAGAACTTCGTGGCTGAGGACTATGTGCAGCCCAAAAACTGCTTTTGTATATAATTGCACTCCCTGGAGTGCCCCTTTTAGGTGACCTCAGAAGAAAAACCTGTCGGGAGTGGCTCTCTTGGAGGTCCAACTCGGGATCTTCATGCCCTGCAGCCACCCCAGGGCCTACGTTGAGGGTTTTGGACAGGTCCCTCAAACCACCAAGTACTCTACCCTGTGAGATGGACATCCTTCCTGGGAACCTCACTGCAAGAGACTTGAATTCTGAGGACACTTTGTATTTGGTTATATTGTTATGTAACGTTTAAGCTTGGTGCCTCCCATAAAGGGAAGATTGTTATTGTATTGTTCATGTTTCTCATTGTTGCTTTAAAATGTACTTCAGCCCGGGAGTGCTGAGCTTTGCTAGGGGGGAATGTGACGCCCAGCTGCGCTTGGTATCACAGATCCTGGAAGAGTGCATTGATGGATTCCTCCACAAGAGGCCCCCATAAATATTCACACATCTCCACCTCCCACCTCAGACCAGCAGAGGGAGCCCGTTAGGGATATTTGAAGGGAAGGAGGAGCCAGGCAGTCAGTTCCTGCAGAGTGAGACACAGAAACAGGTCAGTCTGCAGTAGAGCTCGGTGATTCAGCAGTTCCTCTGGAGAGTTCAGCAAGTACAGGTCTGAATGCAGAGTTGAGCTCAGTTCAGTTGTAGCTCAGAATAGTGAGCATTAGGTGTGCCAGCGCCATAAGATCGGTGAAGCGCGGCAAGCTGCCGTTAGTGTGTATATCCTAGTGAGGGCCCGAGTAGGCTGAAGGTGAGTGGAGAGTTAGTACATAGGGAGCAGAGGAGCTTAACTAGCTCACCCCGAAGCATTTACCAGACACCGGGTCCGAAGCTTACCGGGATCTCTATGACCCAGCAAGGCATAACCGGAATCCCTGGAGAACTACAAGTCCCAGGATCGCTAAAGTGCTGATACATAACAGAGCTGGGAGACACATAGGCCCCGCAAGCTGAGGAGCGTGTATTCCAAGAAAAGGCCCTACCACAAGGTCAGCCAGCGCAGGACAGAGACAAAGTTAGGCCTAGCTCCAGACAGGTCAGAAACTTACTACACAGAGGCAAGAAACAGGAGACCCTACACCCGCTCATTGGGGAGGATCCTGACATGCACCCTTCACCCTACAGTGCTCCGGGACTTGCCTGAATTTCCATCAGTAAAAGGTACTGAAGTGACTATCGTGTCTGTTCCTGTTCTTGCTCTGACCCGGCTGGGTCTCGCCTGTCCTGCATTCCCCTTTCCGTACGCTGCCCTGAGGCCTAGCTCCACCTGTGGGGAGCTATACCATCGAGCTGCCTTATCATCGGCCTCAGTGGACTGCGCAGCGCTGGTGATTCTCACCAGAAGCCACAGGTGGCGTCATGAACTTTTATAAAATTAACAACTATTAACGCTTTTAAAAAGAGTCCCCAGGGTACGGGCCCGGGAGTCGACCACCGCGACATCCCCAAGGCCAGGCTAAAGGCCCGGGTACCCGAATAATCCCCATCCCCCTGGGCTGGTCATCTCTTCTGGCGTCACGAACAGGATCGCGTGCCCGCTGCAACAAAGAAGCTTTATGCCCATTGCCACCGGGTACTGTGCGCCTTTAATCAGAAACTGTGTGTTTTAACTGTGGTGAAGATTGCCGCCATTGTTGGGCCGCCGTGCGAGAAGAAGGGCATAACCATGGGAAACTAAGGGGCGTACCTGCAAAAGAGCGCGAAGCCCCGGACACGCCCCACGCCGGCAGAATTTTTCCTTTCTTGGCCTTGTTTCAGAGAATATGAATGATAACAAAAAAACTTTTTCTCCACTCATGGTTACTGGTTGGATGAAGCCATTTATTGTCAAACTACTGTGTTTTCTCTTTTTAAATCTTAATGACAACCAAAAACATCCATATGACCCTGATCAAAAGTTCACATACCCTGGTGATTTTGGCCTGATAACATGCACAGAATTTTACACATATGGGTTTGAATGGCTACTAAAGGTAACATCTTCACCTGTGACCTGTTTGCTTGTAATCTGTGTGTGTGCATAAAAGCTGAGTGAATTTCTGGGATCCAGACAGACTCTTGCATCTTTGACGTTTCTGGATTGTGAGTCATGGGGAAAACAAAAGAATTGTCAACGGATCTACAGGAAAAGGTAGTTGAACTGTATAACACAGGAAAGTGGTACAGAATAATATCCAAGGAATTGATAATGCCAGTCAGCAGCGTTCAAACTGTGATTAACAAGTGGAATATTAGGGGCTCTGTAAAAACCAAACCACCAAATTCAGGAGTCTCTGAAAACTAGTGATGTGGCTGTTTCAAGATGCACAATAAGGAGGCACTTCAAGAAAAATGGGCTGCATGGTCTAGTCGCCAGAAGAAAGCCATTGCTGTGCAAATGCCTCAAATTATGTCGCCTACAATACACCAAACAGCACAGAGACAAACCTCAAAACTTCTGGAACAAGGTAATTTGGAGTGATGAGACCAAAATTGAATTTTTTGGCCACAACCATAAACGTTACATTTGGAGAGAGATCAACAAGGCCTATTATGAAAGGAACACCATTCCTACAGTAAAGCACGGAGGTGGATCGCTGATGTTTTGGGGATGTGTGAGCTAACAAAGGCACAGGAAACTTGGTAAAAGTTGAAGTAAAGATGAATGCAGCACATTATCAGCAAATACTGGAGGCAAATTTGCACTCATCAGCCCGGAAGCTGCGCATGGGACATACTTGGATGCTCCAACAGGACAACGATCCAAAACACAAGGCCAAGTCGACCTGTCATTGGCTACAGCAGAACAAAGTGAAGGTTCTGGAGTGGCCATCTCAGTCTGCTGACCTCAATATCATTGAGCCACTCTGGGGAGATCTCCAGCGCGCAGTTCATGCTAGACAGCCCAGGAATTTACAGGAACTGGAGGCTTTTTGCCAAGAAGAATGGGCAGCTTTACCATCTGAGAAAATAAAGAACCTCATCCAAACTACCACAAAAGACTTCAAGCTGTCATTGATGTTAGAGGGGGCAATACACGGTATTAAGAACTGGGGTATGTGAACTTTTGATCAGGGTCATTTGGATGTTTTTGGTTGTCATCAAGATTTAAAAAGAGAAAACACAGTAGTTTGACAATAAATGGCTTCACCCAACCAATAACCATGAGTGGAGAAAAAGTTTTTTTGTTATCATTCATATTCTCTGAAACAAGGTCAAGAAAGCAAAAATTCTGCCGGGGTATGTAAACTTTTGAGCACAACTGTATAGAATGTGCCATTTTTTTTAGGCTGCAACTGAAGGCACGAAGTTGAAACCATGAAATGTGAAGTTTGATGGGAACGGATGCACGATTTTTAAGGAAATTCTAGAATTATGCGCCAATTGGCGTAGTCACAGCTACACCTGTGAAAACCCACTCTTACTCTAGATGATTCATTTACCTAAATTGGATTAGTGCAACTTTAATTTGTATAATTGATGCTGGACTAAGCATCGTAGACAGAGCAGCCATGGCACATTACTATAAAGCTACAGTCACAGGAATGCCCCAAGCAACGTGATCCTTGCTGAATATGCTATAAAATAAATCGCTTTGCTCGGTGATGTGAAACAAAAGAAACTGCAATGACTACAAAAGACATGGGTAAATTAACAAAACTTTGTCCATGGCCTAATAGATGTACTTACAATATTGCTCCGTGTGACATTATCTCCAGAGTAAATATGGCAATTTGGTTTGTAATGTTCTTTTGACCTTCTATCCTAAATAAATTTTTCTGTATAAAAAAACAATAAAATATGGCAAATCTGCAGAGTTGTAGGCACTATTATATTATTGCTAGATAGTGCCATACTGTGTCCACAAATCTATATGCCACATAGAGCCACATAGTGCTCAGTGTGCCATCGTTTGCCCAGAAAAATAGCACTTACTGTTAGAGATGAGCGGATGCGCCAAAATTCTAATTTGCCAAATCGCATGGATGTTATCGGGAAATTAAATTTGCAATGAAGTTATTCTCTATGAATTGAATGTTCAGGCTCAGGGGTTTCTCTAGACCCCAGATCATAATAAATATAAGATGTAAGAAAATTTTAGAAAACCCAAATATTCACCTCACCCTTCACCTATCCTGGCTCCCCCCACTGCCATCCACTACTCAGAGCCTTTACTTTCCGTAGGTGTCTTTACTCTAGAACAGGGCTTCCAGGTACAACCAGGCCTCAAAAATCAAGTTTTCGTTGTGAGATTATGACTTTACCTTTGTAACTCCGTCTCTTTACTCTAGAACAGAACTTTTGGATGTGATCAGACCTCGGAAGTCACATGGTGTCGTGATGGTACACTGCACCATGACCTACGAGGACTGGTCACTGCTAGAAGTCCTGTTCCAGAGTGAAGACACCAGTGTGGAAATGCCGAAAGAAAAAGCCCTGAGGACCAGCAGGCACTGGAGGCAGGACAGGTGCTGGACAGGTGAGTGGTGAGGTGCATATTAGGGAATATGGGAGGAAATAGGGGAGACATGAAAGGTAAATGGTAAAATGTGCTTACATTGTATGATACAGATGTAATATACTAAATAGGGTAAGCACATAACGCTGCATTAACTGGTCACCAGCCAGTATGTGTAAGGCACAGACAAAAAAGTCTATTAATTTCATGGAAGGTGAGTGAACAGATGATACGAGGATCATGATTTTGAGGAGAATTTTTGTATGGGGCAAATGGGGATAGTTAGATAAGTGAGGTGGGGCGATAGGCCAGTCTAAAGAAATGATTTTTTAGACCATATTAAACCTGTGGGTATTGGGAATTAATTGAACTGTCCTGTGTAATGCATTCCAAAGAATTGGCGCAGCACGTGAGAAATCTTGGGATGGGAGGTTTGCATTATTGAGGATTTTAGTTTTAAGTCATTAGCAGCATAGAGGGCATGGGTAGGGTGGTAGACTGAGATGCGGGAGGAGATGTTGGGTGGGGCTGAACTGTGGAATGCTTTAAGGGTGAGGGTGATGAGTTTATATTGAACTCTATATTAGATGGGCAACCAGTGAAATGACTGGCACAGGGTAGAGGCATCGGTGTAGTTGTTATGATCTGCAACATGAACTAAGGAGAGATAGGGGAAAGCTGTCCCTACAGTAAGACTAAGCTGAATCCCTACAATGTAGCGGGCTGCCTGTTCCTAGCGAACAGACCCGCCTTAGTCCTCAGCTAGTCTGAACGAAGACCTATAGCATAAGGGGAGGGGTCCCTAAAAGAACTAAGGACAGGGACAAAAATGGGACACCTCCTAAACAGAAAAGTAGTTGCAGAACACAAAAAGACTGTAACATACCTGGCGGCGTCCTTGCATGGTGGTCCATCTCCCACTGTGCAAGAGCGCGCACTTGATCTCCAGTCCAGAATGTCTCTCTGGCTTCCATCCATGCTGTCTGTTTGCGTCTGTTTCTGCTGCTTAAGGGCGGCACCCGATCACTTCCTGCTTTTTGTACCTGCTGTGGGTCACACCCCTTGTGCGTCCTCAGCCTATTGCTGTCTGTCACCTGGTATATAGCTCAGCTGCTCCCATCTATCCCTGCCTGAGCATAGTGTTTCTTTCAGTGTGTGCTTTCACTCTGAAGGTGCCAGGTCCCGTTCTTTGTCTCCTCTCTTGCGGTATCAGTTCCCGTGTCTGAACTGAGTCCTGTCTATGTCTCCTGCCTTGCGGTATCAGTTCCCGTGTCTGAACTGAGTCCTGTCTATGTCTCCTGCCTTGCGGTATCAGTTCCCGTGTCTGAGCTGAGTCCTGTCTTTGTCTCCTGCCTTGCGGTATCAGTTCCCGTGTCTGAACTGAGTCCTGTCTGTGTACTCTTGCCTGCTGCCTTTCCTGGAGGCTGTATTTCCAGTCCTGTCTGAACACGCTCCTAGCCTGTTCCTCCCGCCTTCTAGGGGCCGATTACCTAGATCCGTTCCTGTATCTTGTCTGTCCCGTCTGAACACGCTCCTTGCCTGTTCGTCCCGCCTCTCTGGGGGCCGATTACCCAGACCTGCTCCTGTATCTTGTCTGTCCTGTCTGAACACGCTCCTTGCCTGTTCGTCCCGCCTCTCTGGGGGCCGTATTCCCAGACCCGCTCCTGTGTCCCGCTCCTGTGTCGGTCTCGTCAGTACACTCAGTTCCAGTCTGTACTCTCTCCTATCTTTCATCTGTCTTTTCTCTATGTCTGTTCCTTTCCTTTTTCTGCAGAGTCTGAACTCGTACCTAACTCCTGCCTGTTGTCTCTGTACTCCCGTTTGTGAGTTTGTGGTCCACTCGCTACTTCACTGCAAGTACCCTGTGGGTGTCTGGCTCTGCCTTTCCCTTCCTGTCTGTTCTGTGTGAACAGAGCCCTGTCCCCCCTACTCAGCCTTGCCTGCTCTGACTCCTTTGCTCACCGCTCCGGCGGTTCTAGCCTGCTCTGACTCCTTTGCTCACCGCTCCGGCGGTTCTAGCCTGCTCTGACTCCTTTGCTCACCGCTCCGGCGGTTCTAGTCTGCTCTGACTCCTTTGCTTACCGCTCCGGCGGTTCTAGCCTGCTCTGACTCCTTTGCTCGCTGCTCCGGCAGCCTTGCTCCGCTCTGACCCTTTTGCTCGCTGCTCCGGCAGTCTCGCTCCACTCTTGCTCACCACTCCAGGCGGCCTCGTCCTGCTTTACTCTTGCTCACTGCTCCAGCAGTCTCGCTCAGCTCTGATCCTTTGTTCACCGCTCCTGGCGGCCTTGTCCTGCTCTACTCTTGCTCACCGCTCCAGGCGGCCTTGTCCTGCCCTGTTCTCGCTCACCTCTCTGGGCGGCCTCACTCTGCTGTGTTTGTCCGCCACATCTGTGGTTCTGTTCCTGAGTCCCAGTGTGTACTGGGTCCTATCCCGCCAGTGTCCCTACCTGCTAGTGCCTCCCTGTCTGCACTCTAGCTGTGCTTGCCTGTACCCCTCTGCCTGTATTGTTCCTGAGTCCCAGTGTGTACTGGGTCCTATCCCGCCTGTGTTCCTACCTGCTAGTGCCTCCCTGTCTGCACTCTAGCTGTGCTTGCCTGTACCCCCCTGCCTGCATACCCGCCTGCCTGCATACCAGTCGTGCCTGCCTATACCCACCAGTCTGTGTGCCAGCCTACCAGTCTGTTCCTGTATTCCCCTGTGTGGGTCAACAGCCGTGTCCGGGGTCTGTCCTGGAGTAGCACCTGGTCCCTCTGCTCGGTTCCTCCTTGGTGCACTGGCGTCGTATGCCGTCGTGCGACCCTGGTCGGATCGGGTGAATACCTAGTTAAGCCCCTCCAGGCATTCACTCTCCGGCACGGTCCAGTGGAATCACTACAATCACACGCACACGCCGCTCAGCCCGGGCGTGTGCATAACAGCATGCTCAGGCCATGGTTCCCGTTGAGCCCCACGGCCTTCGCTCTTTGAGAAGTTTTCCAGCGAATACATGCATTAAAATAAATAAATAAATTTTTTTTTTCCTTAGCTGAGTTCCAGGCAATTACGCACCGTCCAGATGGATCTATCAGCTCTCGTTCCTGCGGATCCGCCACGTTACTATGGGGATCCAAGACAGTGTCGTGCATTTGTGGAGCAATGCATGCTACACTTTAAGGCCTACCCTCTCTATTTTCCTTCCGATTGGGCTAAAGTGGCCTTTATGATTGACTACCTAGCGGGTGATGCCTTGAAATGGGTCACCCCCCTATGGGAAGCATGGGATCCTGTCGTCCTTGACCTGCAGGCCTTCCTAGTGGCCTTTCGTATGGTCTTCGAGGACCCTAACCCTGAAGCCCCTGCTGAAGCTTCACTTCCCAATATCCCGGAGCAGCCCCGACGGGTAATGTGTGTGGGTAGCGCAATAGTCCTCCAGCCCAATGAGACTACTGCCCACCCAGAATCCTCACAGGGTGACTACGCTTTCCGGAATACTTCTCCCAACCTCAAGAGGCAGTCCAGACGTGCTAGACGTAGAGGCAAGCCGTCACGCCAGGGTCTGTCCTCCCTGAGACCTCCTGACCCCAACCTTGAAGTCCCTACTGAAGCTTCATCTCCCTGTATCCCGGAGAAGCCCCAACGGGTAATGTGCGTGGGTAGTGCACCAGTTCTCCTGCCCGAAGAGACTTCTGCCCATCCAGACTCCACACAGGAGAACTTCCTGCACCCGGCATCAGATGCTTCACCCACTTTAACCGGTGTGCATGTCCAAGGATGCTCCAAAGCTGTGGTTACCTCAGAGTCTGTGCACCTCTACTACCTGGTGGAGGACCCCCTGTTGCCTCCTGAATCCTCCGGGATACCACTCGATGACAAATGGAGAGAGACTTCTCTACACCCGGTACTCGATACTTTGTCCGCTTCGTCCTGTGAGCCTGACAATGGGTACCCCAAAGTGGTAGTTACCCCCGAGTCTCTACACCCCTCCGACCAGGCGGAGGACCTCCAGTTGTCTCCTGAACCCTTCGGGGTGCTACCTGGTAGCGAAAGGACAGAGACTCTCCTATACTCTGTACCTGATACCTCGCTCGCTTCGTCCAGTGAGTCCAACCTAGTGTACTCCGAAGCAGAGGTTACTACCGAGTCTCTACACCCCTCCGACCAGGCGGAGGACCTCCAGTTGTCTCCAGAACCCTTCGGGGTGCTACCTGGTAGCGAAAGGACAGAGACTCTCCTATACTCTGTACCTGATACCTCGCTCGCTTCGTCCACTGAGTCCAACCTAGTGTACTCCGAAGCAGTGGTTACTCCCGAGTCTCTACACCCCTCCGACCAGGCGGAGGACCTCCAGTTGTCTCCAGAACCCTTCTGGGTGCCACCTGGTGGTGAATGGACAGAGACTTTCCTATATCCTAGATCTGATACCTCGCTTGCTTCGTCCAGTGAGTCCGACCTAGTGTACTCTGAAGCAGAGGTTACCCGTGAGTCTCTACACCCCTCTGACCAGGCGGAGGACCGCCAGTTGTCTCCAGAACCCTTCGGGGTGCCACCTGGTGGTGAATGGACAGAGACTTTCCTATACTCGGTACCCGATACCTCGCCTGCTTCGTCCAGTGAGTCCGACCTAGTGTACTCTGAAGCAGATGTTTTCTCTGAGCCTCTGCACTCTTCTGACCCGGCGGAGGACCTCCAGTTGTTTCCTGAATCCTCCGGGGTACCACCAGATAACAAAGAGACAGTGACTTTTCCTCATTATGTACCTGATAACCCGTCTATTTCTTCCTGTGAGCTTGACAAGATGTACCTCGAAGCAGAGATTACCCCCAAGTCTCTGTCCCCCTCCAACCCGGTGAAGGACTTCCAGTTGTCTCCTGTACCCTCTGGGGTGCCACCTGAAAATATGTGGAGAGAGACTTCCTTGTGTGCTGTTCCTGGTACTCCACCCGTTTCGTCTGTTGCTGAGGATGGCTGGATAGGAGGTAGCATCCTAGCTAACCAGATGAGATCAGTTTTTCCTGTGGACAGTGGAAGTGATCTCCTTGAAGTGAACGACTGGTCCTCGAATTCCCTGCGGAAGATTCTGGCAGGCCTGAAGAAGAGGGGGCGTAAGGGGGGGGTACTGTAACATACCTGGCGGCGTCCTTGCATGGTGGTCCATCTCCCACTGTGCAAGAGCGCGCACTTGATCTCCAGTCCAGAATGTCTCTCTGGCTTCCATCCATGCTGTCTGTTTGTGTCTGTTTCTGCTGCTTAAGGGCGGCGCCCGATCACTTTCTGCTTTTTGTACCTGCTGTGGGTCACACCCCTTGTGCGTCCTCAGCCTATTGCTGTCTGTCACCTGGTATATAGCTCAGCTGCTCCCATCTATCCCTGCCTGAGCATAGTGTTTCTTTCAGTGTGTGCTTTCACTCTGAAGGTGCCAGGTCCCGTTCTTTGTCTCCTGTCTTGCGGTATCAGTTCCCGTGTCTGAACTGAGTCCTGTCTATGCCTCCTGCCTTGCGGTATCAGTTCCCGTGTCTGAACTGAGTCCTGTCTATGTCTCCTGCCTTGCGGTATCAGTTCCCGTGTCTGAGCTGAGTCCTGTCTTTGTCTCCTGCCTTGCGGTATCAGTTCCCGTGTCTGAACTGAGTCCTGTCTGTGTACTCTTGCCTGCTGCCTTTCCTGGAGGCTGTATTTCCAGTCCTGTCTGAACACGCTCCTAGCCTGTTCCTCCCGCCTTCTAGGGGCCGATTACCTAGATCCGTTCCTGTATCTTGTCTGTCCCGTCTGAACACGCTCCTTGCCTGTTCGTCCCGCCTCTCTGGGGGCCGATTACCCAGACCTGCTCCTGTATCTTGTCTGTCCTGTCTGAACACGCTCCTTGCCTGTTCGTCCCGCCTCTCTGGGGGCCGTATTCCCAGACCCGCTCCTGTGTCCCGCTCCTGTGTCGGTCTCGTCCGTACACTCAGTTCCAGTCTGTACTCTCTCCTATCTTTCATCTGTCTTTTCTCTATGTCTGTTCCTTTCCTTTTTCTGCAGAGTCTGAACTCGTACCTAACTCCTGCCTGTTGTCTCTGTACTCCCGTTTGTGAGTTTGTGGTCCACTCGCTACTTCACTGCAAGTACCCTGTGGGTGTCTGGCTCTGCCTTTCCCTTCCTGTCTGTTCTGTGTGAACAGAGCCCTGTCCCCCCTACTCAGCCTTGCCTGCTCTGACTCCTTTGCTCACCGCTCCGGCGGTTCTAGCCTGCTCTGACTCCTTTGCTCACCGCTCCGGCGGTTCTAGCCTGCTCTGACTCCTTTGCTCACCGCTCCGGCGGTTCTAGTCTGCTCTGACTCCTTTGCTTACCGCTCCGGCGGTTCTCGCCTGCTCTGACTCCTTTGCTCGCTGCTCCGGCAGCCTTGCTCCGCTCTGACCCTTTTGCTCGCTGCTCCGGCAGTCTCGCTCCACTCTTGCTCACCACTCCAGGCGGCCTCGTCCTGCTTTACTCTTGCTCACTGCTCCAGCAGTCTCGCTCAGCTCTGATCCTTTGTTCACCGCTCCTGGCGGCCTTGTCCTGCTCTACTCTTGCTCACCGCTCCAGGCGGCCTTGTCCTGCCCTGTTCTCGCTCACCTCTCTGGGCGGCCTCACTCTGCTGTGTTTGTCCGCCACATCTGTGGTTCTGTTCCTGAGTCCCAGTGTGTACTGGGTCCTATCCCGGCAGTGTCCCTACCTGCTAGTGCCTCCCTGTCTGCACTCTAGCTGTGCTTGCCTGTACCCCTCTGCCTGTATTGTTCCTGAGTCCCAGTGTGTACTGGGTCCTATCCCGCCTGTGTTCCTACCTGCTAGTGCCTCCCTGTCTGCACTCTAGTTGTGCTTGCCTGTACCCCCCTGCCTGCATACCCGCCTGCCTGCATACCAGTCGTGCCTGCCTATACCCACCAGTCTGTGTGCCAGCCTACCAGTCTGTTCCTGTATTCCCCTGTGTGGGTCAACAGCCGTGTCCGGGGTCTGTCCTGGAGTAGCACCTGGTCCCTCTGCTCGGTTCCTCCTTGGTGCACTGGCGTCGTATGCCGTCGTGCGACCCTGGTCGGATCGGGTGAATAACTAGTTACGCCCCTCCAGGCATTCACTCTCCGGCACGGTCCAGTGGAATCACTACAATCACACGCACACGCCGCTCAGCCCGGGCGTGTGCATAACAAAGACTAACTGACAAAAAAGTACTAGAGGTCCCAGAAGGACCAAGTGAACTGACAGAGAAAGGCACCGAAGCACCTGGCTAGAGAACCAGTCAAACACTGAAGTCCAGCACAGCCAGAAGGGCGGAGTTGGAATATAAAGGCAAATGGTCACGTGACCGCAAAACACAAATTGGAAAAAACAAACAGGAGGGTTCTAACAATAGTGGTTTACGAGTAACATGATCCTGACTGCTGCACTCAGGATGGATTGGAGACGTTAGAGTTTAGTAAGAGGGAGACTGATTAGTGGAGAGTTACAATATTCCAGACGAGAATGAATAAGAGCTACAGTAAACATTTTTGCAGAGTCAAAAGTAAGAAAGGTCTAATTCTAGAAATGTTTTTGAGGTGTAGATGACATGAGTGGGTGAGTCATCTGATGTGGGGAGTGAAGGAAAGATCTGAGTCTGTTATAGCACCAAACAACGGACATGTTGCTTGGGAGTAATGGTGGAACCACACACAGAAATGGCAACATCAGGCATAGGTAGGTAAGTGGAAGGAGGAAACACAAGGAGTTCAGTTTTAGACAGGTTCAGTTTCAGATAGAGGGAGGACATTATGGTACAGACGGCGGAAAGACAATCACTGGTATTTTGTAGTAATGCAGGGTTGATGTCAGGAGACAAGATGCATAATTGGGTGTCATCAGCATAGAGATAATATTGGAAACCAAATCTACTGATTGTTTGTCCAATAGGGGCGGTATATAAGGAAAAGAGGAGGGGGCCTAGGACTGAACCTTAACCCTCCGTCAGGGGCAACTGATCTGACAGGCGCAGCTCACTTAGTTTCATTTCTCTACTTTTAGTGGTTTGTCTGGTTAGTGTTACTTTTCTGGTTAGTAAACATTTTTTTTTCCACCTGATTATGTGTATTCTCATTTATTACATTCCTATTAAGGTAACTGATCACTTTTAGAGCATTGAAATTTAAAAAAAAGGAAAATATAGCCAATTTTCTAGCCTGTGCCGGACAGGCGCAATGCCCCTAAACTCGTTCTGAAACATATTGCCCCTGACGGAGGGTTAAGGAACCCTGACAATAAGGGAAAAGGGAGATGAAGAAGAGCCAGCAAAAGATACAGTGACAAAGCGGTCAGAGAGGTAGGAGGAGAACCAGGAGAGAACAGTGTCCTTGAGGCCAATAGTGCGGAGCATAGTGAGGAGGAGCTGGTGATCCACAGTGTCAAATGCGGCAGAGAGATGCAGGAGAATCAGCTGGGAGTAGTGACCATTAGATTTAGCTGTTAGTAGATCATTAGAGACTTTAGTGAGGGCAGTTTCTTTAGAACTTAAAGAGCGGAAACCAGATTGTAAAGGGTCGAGAAAAGAGTTATCTGAGAGATAGTGGATTAGACTGGAGTGGACCAGGCGTTCCAGGAGTTTAGAGATGAAGGGAAGGTTGGAGACAGGTCTTTAGTTAGCAGCGCTGTTCTGGTCGAGGGATGTTTTTTTAAGTAATGGGTGTATGCTGGAGTGTTTAAACGAGGAAGAAAAGATACCAGATGAGAGGGAGATATTTTAGTTAGGTGAGTGGTGACAGCAAGGGAAAGGGACTGGAGTAGATGTGAGGGAGTAGGGTCACTGGTGCAGGTAGTAGGGCAAGAGGATGTGAGGAGCCTGTTCACTTCTTCTTGTGTGACTGGTTCAAAGACAGAAAGTGAGCTAGATGCAGTACAGGAAGGAGGAGCATGCATAACCTTAGGGGATTGTGAGAAAATTTCCTGATGGATATGGTCAACTTTTTTTTTTTAAATAGTTGGCCAGATCATCAGCACTGATGTCGTTAGTCAGGGCCTGCACTCTTGGACTGAGAAGAGAGTGAAAAGTGTCAAAGAGTTGTCTAGGATTATTGGATAGAGAGGTGATGAGGGTGTTGAAGTAGGTTTGTTCGGAGAGTTGAAGGGCAGAGTTGTATGTTTTAAGCATAAACATATAATGGGTGAAATCTTCGGCTAGATTGGATTTTCTCCACAGACATTCGGTGGACCTGGAGCACCGCTGGAGAAGATGTGTTTGCAGCATGTGCCAGGGTTGTCGCAGTCTGTGCCGAGTTGTTCTATATGTAAGAGGTGCAACTTCTTCGGAATAGTGGCGGCAGACTGGTACTGCACATCCACCCACTATTGATTTGAATAAGGCGGGTGGATGTGCAGTACCCGGCTGCAGCCACTATACAGTCGACGGAGCTGGGCTGTGCAGCTCTACAACTGAGCATTTCCGGCGGCTGCCAACATCGGGACCAGCTGACCGTGAGGGTGCCAGGTGTCGCTCTCCCACATGTCAGACACTGATCACCTATCCTAAGGATATGCCATCAATGTTAAAGTCGCGGACAACTCCTTTAAAGAAGACCTGTCAAGGATTGTAAAATCTGACACACTGACCAAAAATGGATACAGCACACTGAAAAAAGGATGAATGTGTAAAACTGACCGTAGGCACATTATCATTACCGCAACAATGAGGAAAGTGCTGTCAATTTTTAACCTGCAACACAATCATTATTCTGAGTGGAGTTTCTTGCTGTGTATGAATAACACATAATACCTCATTCACTTGTATTAACTGCAGGATGTCAGCAACAGAATCCTGAGCATGTAAACATGGCCGGAGTATAATTAGGTGTTGATGTGGAAGGAGGGGAATTATGCTGTCTCAGTTGTGTCCATGAACATACTTGGAAATCCACTTTAAAAATCCTGCTACTGCCCCTGCATATATCTTACAGTATCTATCTATCTATCTATCTATCTATCTATCTATCTATCTATCTATCTATCTATCTATCTATCTATCTATCTATCTATCTATCTATCTATCTCATATCCATCTATCTATCAATCATATAAGCTAAAACAAAAACATTTTTATTTTAATTTCAAGGTCTGATTTTTCAGGAGTGCATGTTAAAAAAAGAACAAATATTCATTTTTATGCCACATTCACACGTTCAGTAGGTGGTCAGTATTTTACATCAGTATTTGTAAGCCAAAACAAGGAGTGGATGAAAAATGCAATGCGGCATAAACGTGTGAACGTGGCTGACGCGCCCCCTGGGCCGTGGGGGTTACTCGGCAGCCGGGCCTATGGATGCCGGTGGGGGATATCACGGTGGCTGGCCCGATCCGTGGCCCAGGGCGGTCAACAAAAAGGGGATATTCATAGCGCCTTTATAGTGTTTGTAATAAGTTCGTGACGCCACCTGTGTTGTCTGGTAAGGATTACCAGCGCTGCGACAGTCCTCTGAGGCCGGTGTTTGGGCAGCTTTGTTAGGACGGCTCCCCACAGGTGGAGCGGGCCTCAGGGCAGTGTAGGGGTAGATGGTGGATGCTGGTGAGAGACGGCAGGACGGTCCCGGAGGAAAGACGAACACTCACACGGGGGTAAGCTTCAGTACCTTTACTGGTGATGAAGGCACGGTCCAGGGTACTCCGGGCGAAGGGTGCACTTTTGGACTCTCCCCAGTGAGCGGGTATAGGGCCTCCTGATCCGTGGCTTTACTCGTTAAGCTTCTGACCTGCCTGGAGCTAGGCCTAGCTTGATTACTGTCTCTCTCTTGCACCTGCTGACCTGGTGGTAGGGCCTTCTCTTGGAGATCACTCTCCCTGGTCGCTGGGGCCTCCGTGACTCCTAGCCCTTGGACTGTAGTCAGCGTTTGGTAAACCTGGGACCTGTAGTCCTCCAGGGGTTCCGGTGGTCCCTACGGGGAATAAAGGGACCCCGTAGGCACAGACCCGGTGTCCGGTATATATCTCGGGGTGAGCCTGGTATGCTTCTCTGCCCCCTCGCTACTTCTTCCTTCTCCTCTCGCCTTCGGCCACACTCAGGGCCCTCACTAGGCTTCCACCCGTGCTGTAGGCCTTGGCTCGCCTATGCACAGCAGCCAGCGTGCTGCCTCTTCACTGGTCTAAGTGCCAGCACACTCTCCCTCTGACTGAGAGACTGACTAACTCCCTAGCTCCACCCTCCATATATATATGTCCCTAACGGGCTCCCTCTGCTGGTCTGAGGTGGTAGGGTGGAGGTGTGTGAATGTGTGAGGGCCTCTTGTGGAGAAGTCCATCCATGCACCCTTCTGGGTTCTGTGGCACCAGTGCGCAGCAGGGCGCCACATCCCACCCTAGTAAAACTCAGTACTCCTGGACTGAAGCATTTTTCTCAAAACAGGTTAAACGATAAAATTTCTTCCCTTTATGGGAGGCACTTTCCTTTAACGTTACAGGTAACATTATAATACAATAATATAAAGTATCTTCAGAGTTTCTCAAATCAGTTCCAGTGAGATCCCAACAGGGTATCCCTCTCACTGGTTAAAGTGCAAAGGTAGCTTGAGGGACCTGTCCGTAAACCCTCCACGTAAGCCCTGGGCGTGGCTGCAGGGCACAGGTGATCAGGCGTCGGACCACGACTTCTGCCACTCCAAACAGGTTTTTGTTCTGAGGTCGCTTAAAAGGCACTCCAGGGAGTGCAACTATGTACATGACAGTTTTTGGGCTGCTCACAGTTCTCAGCCACCGAGTCCTTTATATATATACCCTTACGGGTAACTAAATGCAATGAGAAGTGTCTATGTCACATAAATTGTCCATTAGCAAGGCAAAATAAATCAATAAATAAATACGTGAAATTATTACAAGAACACACCCTACGGGGCAACTATTTATGCTGTCAGTGTTTCTCTATTTACTCTCTATACCTGACAGGGGTCTGGCCTTTTGTGCTACGCGATGATCTACGTAGTACTGGGATGCATGTAGTATGGATGCTTGCGCTATTTTCCACTCTATCAGCTCTATGTGTTGGTGGACTGCAAGACTGCCTTAACCTCTCTACAGGACTGGCAAGTATACCATTGGCTGGGCCTTCTTGCTCTTCTTCAGCCGGTGATCCTTTCTCCAGGGATTCTTACTGAGCAGGCTCTTCTGGGGCACTTACAGGTCTTACTTGCAGTGGAGGGTTTTCTGGCTGTTGGTAGAAGTGTATCACAGGTATTATTACAGCTCCACCTAGTTGAGGCCAATCTGCCGGGAAATCTCCTAAGTCAGTATGGAGTACTTCTTCTTTAGGCTCCTCCGGTATGGTGAGAGGCACTTCCTCCTGGGGCTTCAACAGACTTGGGCACAACTTCAGATGGTCTCTCGATACCGTTGCAGTTGTTCTTCCTCCGTCTTTGCTAATTAGACAGGTTTTCCTATTGTCGAATCTGGAATTCAACACAGTGTAAGGTTCTCTTTCCCACTGGTCGTCAAGTTTGTGGTTTCTCCTTTTTCGTTTTAGCACAACTTCTCCAGGTGTTAAGGGTTCTGCTGGTGCATTCTTGTTGTACTGTGCTTCCTGCTTATCTCTCACCCTATTTAGACTGTCTTCGACACAGGCCTGTACTCTCCTGTATTGCTCCTGTCGCGTCGTGTCCCAGTCTTCAGTGGACATATCTGCTTCGGGTTCTACTACTCCAAGCTCCAGGTCCATGGGCAGCTTTCCGGGTCTTGCTCTCATGAGGTATGCTGGAGTACAATTGGTGGAACTCACAGGTATGTGATTGTACAGATCTACCAGGTCAGGTAGTTTGTCTGGCCTCTGGTTTATTTCCTCTAGCGGTAAGGTCTTCAACAGGTCGATGACTATGTTATTCATCTTTTCACATAACCCATTGGTTTGGGGGTGGTACGGTGTAGTTCGGATCTTCTTACACCCGTACAGATGGCAGAACTCCTTGAACAATTCGGCTTCAAAGGCAGGGTCTTGATCCGTCAGCACCTGCTTCGGGTATCCATGGGGCCTGCAGAAGTACGCTTGAAACGTCTTTGCTGCAGTCTCTGCCGTCAGATCCTTGACGGGGGCGACCACCAGGAACCGGGAGTAGTGATCCACCATGGTCAAGGCATAGGAGTTTCCTGACCTGCTGGGTGACAGCTTGACGTGATCCAAGGCAACGATCTCCAAAGGTCGAGTTGTCTTGATGGGCTGCAGGGGTGCCTTCTGGCTGCTGTAGTCTTTTCTTCTGAGGCTACAGGGTCCACAATCCCGGCACCATCTCTCTATGGAACTGCGCATTCCAACCCAATAAAACCGACCCTTCAGCAGGGTTTCTAGCTTCTTCCAGCCAAAGTGCCCCGCTTGATCGTGGTAGGCCTCCAACACCATCTGGATATCTGTCTTGGGCACTGCTATCTGCCATACCATCTCATGGGTCCTGGGGTTGACATACCTTCGGCACAGCTCCTCTCTGTAGATGAACAGTCGGCTTCTCTCATTCCACAGTTGCTTGGCTTGCGGAGGAGCGTCCTTCTCCAGGGAAGAACCTTCCTGGGTTATCAGTTCTTTAATACGGCTGACAACTGGGTCGCTGTCCTGGGTCTCCTTCCAACTGTGATGAGGTAAAGGGTTTAGTGTATTACCACGATACCTCCTGGAGGTGCGCTGCTCGTGGACCATCCCATTTCTGTGGAAGGCAGGTAGCTCAATCTCCTCCAGGTCATCCACTTCTTCTTCAGTGTCCGACTGGTGAGGCATTCTGGATAGAGCATCGGCGTTGGCGTTCTTGTGGCCTGTCTGGTACTTGATGGTGAACTGATAGTTTGACAGTCGGGCCATCCAACGCTGTTCCATGGCTCCCAACTTGGCTGTCTCTAGATGCGTCAAGGGGTTGTTGTCAGTATAGGCCGTGAACTTACTGGAGGCCAGGTAGTGCTTGAATTGTTCAGTGATGGCCCAGACCAAGGCCAGGAACTCCAACTTCAAGGAGCTATAGTTTTCCGGATTCCTCTCGGTCGGGCGAAGCTTCCTGCTGGCATAGGCAATCACCTTCTCTTTGCCATACTGCTTCTGACTCAACACAGCTCCTAGTCCCTCGTTGCTGGCATCAGTGTACAGCAGAAAAGGTTGGCTGTAGTCAGGGTAGGCCAGGATTTCTTCGCCAGTCAGGATCTCTTTCATCACTGCAAAGGACTCAGCCTGGAAGGGGGGGGTTTTGCCTCTGTTGGACTGTCCTACCAGGAGATCTTGCAAAGGCGCTGCCTTCTTGGTGTAGTCCTTTACAAATCTCCGGTAATACCCGACCAGTCCCAGGAACTGACAAACGTCCTTGAGATTCTTCGGTTCCGGCCATTTCTGGATGGTGGTGACCTTCTCCAGGTCTGGTGCTACTCCTTCTGGACTGACAATGTGCCCCAGGTACTGAACCTTCTGTTTGAGCAGGTGGCACTTGGAAGGCTTCAACTTCATCCCATATCGGGACAACGACTCAAATACCTCTGCCAGGTGCTTCAAATGGTCCTCATACGTCTTGGAGTACACTATCACGTCATCCAGGTATAGCAGCACGGTCTCGAAGTTACGGTGTCCCAAACAGCACTCCATCAATCCCTGGAAGGTTCCAGGGGCGTTGCAGAGTCCGAACGGCATACTGTTGAACTCGCAGAGGGTAGTGAAGGCCGTCTTCTCCCGGTCCTCCTCAGCAACTGCTACTTGCCAGTACCCACTAGTGAGGTCAAGGGTAGAGAAGTAATTTGCAGACTTTAGTGCTGCCAGGGATTCCTCTATACGGGGCAAAGGGTGTGCATCTTTATGTGTTATGCGGTTTACCTGTCGATAATCTACACACATCCTCACGCTTTCATCCTTTTTCCTGACCAGGACCAGGGGAGCTGCCCAGGGGCTACAGCTATCTCTTATTACCCCTGCCTTCTTCATGTCATGCAACATTTCCTTCACTTTCTGGTAGTGTGCTGGTGGTTTGGGCCTGTAATGTTCTTTGATGGGTGGATGGTCACCTGTGGGTATATGGTGTTGTACCCCTTTAATCCTCCCGAAATCAAGTGGGTGTTGGCTGAATACCTGTTCGTATTCCTGGACCACCCTATATACACCTTGTTTTTGATGGACAGGAGTGGCGTCAGTCCCAACATGGAGCTGTTGACACCAATCCCCCCACCTGGGTTTCCGAGTCGTTATCCTCCACTCTGTCTGGTGAAGTTAAGGACTCCACTGTATAGATAGCGTTGTTATTTACAGTGTACAATCTGGCAACAGTGGCATATCGTGGTAATTTGACTTCATCCTCTCCATAGTTTAGAAGGCGTACGGGCACCCTCCCATTGGGTACATCCACTACCCCTCTGGCAGTCAAGAGTGTAGGTCTGTGCTCTGAGCTAATGGGCTCCATCACCGCCTGGTAGTTCTGTCCCTTGAGACCTATTGCTGCCCTACACCAAATCAGCATTTCACTCATTGGGGGAATCACAATGGGTATTGGGTCTGTCATCCGTACATTACCAATTTCACCACCTGATAGCTTTACCTGTTGCTGGTACAGGAGGGCTCAAATCTCTCTCTGGAGCACCTTCCTTTGCCCTGGTTTGGCAGTGTCAGCAATCAGTTGGAGCAAAAACAACACTTCTCCCAAACAGTTACCAACAATATTTGTACCAAGTATCATATACAAGTCTGTATCACCAGGGTTGGACTCAACTACAATCAGTCCTTGGTCCTTTATTTCCACCCTCCCCACCTTCACTGTCATGTCCTTAACCCCTACTAGGTTAAGAGGAAGGCCGTTAGAGGCATACACGGAGAGGTTCTGGGCTGGTGGCTGGAGTTCATCTACGGACCAGTACCTTTTGTAGAGGACATCAGGTATGATGGTTACCTATGAGCCGGTGTCCAGTAATGCAGGTATTGCTATCCAGTCCAGCACGATGGACAGGAAAGGTCTTCCTCCTACGAACCGGTGATACCAGCTTGATGGGCCTGGTTGATCTACTCCTGGGTGTTGGCCCTCGGCCCCAGGGTTTGCTTGTTTAAAGGACAGTTCCACGCTGTGTGAACTGCCTTGTGGCAGCTGTAGCAGATGAATTCTCCTGGAGGGCGACGTTGGTCGTTGGTCCTCCCACGGGGTGGCGTTGTCCTCCTACGGGGTGGCGTTGTCTTCCTTCTTCTCCTCATCCAGGGGACATCCTCAGGGCTGTCGGCCAGTAGGATCCTTCCCTCCGGCTCAGGCTCCGCCTGTAGCTGCAGGGTGCTCTGGACAGTGGCCAGGGTTTTACTTAACTGGCGCACTTCAGAGCGCAGGCAGTCCAGCTCGCTAGGAGGCACTGTTTGCATTTATGTGTCAGCCATTAATGAAGGAGCAGTGGGTGCTGCTGGCACTGGGGTGGCATCTGGATCATCTAAGGCCCACCACCGTACAGTTCTGTTCTCCTCCTGGGACCTCAACCCCACGGATGAACTGTTCCGTCAGCATTTTATTTTCATTTTGTATGCTGGCTGGACTAACCTGTTTCAGGACCCGCAGGGCTTCCTGTAAGCGCCAGGCGTAGTCCTGGACACTGTCCTCAGGTTTCTGGACACAGTGGTAGAACCTCATCCGGAGATCTGTTTCAGTGCGGTTTTCAAACACAGTTTGCAGTTTTTTAAATATTGCGGATACTGACTCTTGGTCTGCGGCTGACCAGGTTTCAACTTCCCGCTCTGCAGCACCAGTCAATTGTCCAAGTACAACAGCGGCTCTCTGTTTGCCTGTCATCGAGTACATGTCCAGCACACCGCATATTCTCCTTTTAAATCCGGACAGCGTATCTGGTCTGCCGCTGTACTGGGGGAGCCACTTCGCTCCAGGGATGTACGGTAGGGCCATGGGTATGACAGAGATTACAGGCCCTGCTGGTGGAGCGGCTGTTTCAGCCTGCTCAGTGCCGAGAGCAAGTGGAACATCGGGGCCGTTAACCGGTACTCCGGCGTTCGGCTGGGCTTCGGACATCGTTGAGCCTCCCTAGCGAACCGTGGCCTACCTTCTTTACCGCTTTCGGGTAGGCCGCAGCTCCGCAGGCGACGGTCTTCTTCCAGGACCTTGCGTCGCTCGCGTCTGACGTCAGAGCGTCCATTGGACTCCTTCCAGGACATGACGCTTCCTGGTTCGACGTCAGGGGCGGGGCGTGTCCTGGGCTTCGCGTGCTTTAGCAGTTACGCCTCCCAGGTTCCCGCGCTGTAGTGCGATAATGGCGGCGATCTTCACCGCAGTTTAGCACACAGTTCAGTTCAGTAAAGGCGCACAGTACCCGGTGGCAGCGGGCACGCAATTCTGTTAGTGACGCCAAAGTTTGACTCGCCCCCTGGGCCGTGGGGGTTACTCGGCAGCCGGGCCTGTGGATGCCAGTGGGGGATATCACGGTGGCTGGCCCGGTCCGTGGCCCAGGGCGGTCAACAAAAAGGGGATATTTATAGGGGATTTATAGTGTTTGTAATAAGTTTGTGACGCCACCAGTGGTGTCTGGTAAGGATTACCAGCGCTGCGACAGTCCTCTGAGGCAGGTGTTTGGGCAGCTTTGTTAGGACGGCTCCCCACAGGTGGAGCGGGCCTCAGGGCAGTGTAGGGGTAGATGGTGGATGCTGGTGAGAGACGGCAGGACAGTCCCGGAGGAAAGACGAACACTCACACGGGGGTAAGCTTCAGTACCTTTACTGGTGATGATGCAGGCACAGTCCAGGGTACTCTGGGCGAAGGGTGCACTTTTGGACTCTCCCCAGTGAGCGGGTATAGGGCCTCCTGATCCGTGACTTTACTCACTAAGCTTCTGACCTGCCTGGAGCTAGGCCTAGCTTGATTACTGTCTCTCTCTTGCACCTGCTGACCTGGTGGTAGGGCCTTTTCTTGGAGATCACTCTCCCTGGTCGCTGGGGCCTCCGTGACTCCTAGCCCTGGTACTGTAGTCAGCGTTAGGTAAACCTGGGACCTGTAGTCCTCCAGGGGTTCCAGTGGTCCCTACTGGGTATAAAGGGACCCCGTAGGCGCAGACCCGGTGTCCGGTATCTATCTCGGGGTGAGCCTGGTATGCTCCTCTGCCCCCTCGCTACTTCTTCCTTCTCCTCTCGCCTTCGGCCACACTCAGGGCCCTCACTAGGCTTCCACCCGTGCTGTAGGCCTTGGCTTGCCTAAGCACAGCAGCCAGCGTGCTGCCTCTTCACTGGTCTAAGTGCCAGCACACTCTCTCTCTGACTGAGAGACTGACTAACTCCCTAGCTGCACCCTCCATATATATATGTCCCTAACAGGCTCCCTCTGCTGGTCTGAGGTGGTAGGGTGGAGGTGTGTGAATGTGTGAGGGCCTATTGTGGAGAAGTCCATCCATGCACCCTTCTGGATTCTGTGGCACCAGTGCGCAGCAGGGCGCCACATGGCCTTACATTAGAACTTGTTCACACGTAACATTTTTTATGCGGTTTTTCCATCCGTTTTTTGAGGTTGGAAAAAATGTAGTGTTTTATAGTAACAGAAAAATGAATAACATTTCTAACATCTAATTTACAAGGTGCTTATATTTTTTGCATTTTCTTACCTATGCTGCGTTTCTTTTAAAACAAAGCATGTCAATATTTTTCTCACTCAATACAAATGAATTGAGCAAGGCTGGACATGTCTAGTCGGAATATTGCCGGAAGTATGAATATGACATATTTGCTGGCACATGATCACCCGCTCCTGGCATCGGCACTGGAGAATCCTGACAGCGTGCAGTGTGCGCACTGTGAGAATTCACAAGTCTGCAATCACATAGATAGACTGCGGACTTGAATCCTAAGCCTGGACAACCCCTTTAAGGAGACCAGATATGTGAGATAGTTTTTGAGCATTTGACCGGCAGCTATCTCCCCTGAATCCCCCATACACATGGACACCCGGCCTGGAAAGAAGGAAATAAGCATTTTTAAGACACCTTTGGCACAGGCTTTTCTGCAGTAAGAACAAAAATATAGGGTACTGGGGGGAAATAAGGAGGACCCCATTCACAAATGGTCGGTCTGTCCTTCCAAAATCAGCAGCTTCGGACAACTTTAATCTAATGTGAATCGGGTACTCTGGAGTTAACTTCTTGAAAGAACTGTAAAGAGCAGTGGAATATATTTGTCTCATTGAGCAGTCCCATCTGCTGCATGTATTTATTACGTCTTTCCGTCTTTAGCTTCCATTAATCTTTCTTGGAACTCACCCATACACCTCTCACGTTAGTAGTAACCAGCAAGTGCTTTCAGAGAATCCTGTCATTAATCCTCCTGCTTATGTAAACTCCAGGAGTAATCTCAGTTTTTTCATTTCCAGATCTTGTCTTGTCATCATCACACTCAAGTTTCACCAACAAAGAAGTAAACTCCAGGACTATCTTCAGATTTTATTTCCTTTCATTTTTTTACGCAGGATTGTCCATAATCTTCTTCCATAGAAATATGCTGATTTGTAAGTTGCAGTGAGCATATGCTATACACTAACCAGTGGCATAACTAGATTCCAATGTCACCTGGTGCAAAATTTGGACCTGGGCCCTCACCTATCTGTTGGTCAGATGTGTTAGCCCTTGTAGAGTTCAAAATCCTATGAAGACATACATTTTGCTCCCCCCTCCCATAATGTAATAATGTCCCCTGTGGCGCCCAGCTGCGCTTGGTACCACAGATCCTAGAAGTGTGTGACGCGCCCCCTGGGCCATATTCTTTATGGGAATATCCGGAGCCGGATCAGATGGGGGTTGTAGTCTCCGAGTGGCTATGACCCGGTCCGTGCCCAGGGTGTCAAACTGAGTTGTATGTGGCAGTCCTACAGATGTTGCTAAGTTCTTAATGTCGACTACGCCACCCGTTGTGTTGCGGTCACTGTGGCCGCCGCTGCAGCAGGGTCCGCTGAGGCTGATGGTGTAGGTGCAGCTTTGATGATATAACCCCCCAACGGGTGGGGTATAGCCTCAGGGGGATCAGGTGCAGAGGATGGGGGTTGTGGTGATGCAGTGTAGACGGCAATCAGAGACAGAGTCGGGTTATGCAGTTTAGGATGTTTACTCACTGCTGATGTTCTGGTCACTCCAGCTTCGAGTGACCTCCCGAGCCGTGCTGCGTCCACCAGGTTCTGGATCCAGCCAACCCCCAAATAAGTCCGGAGCGTGACCCTGAGCTCTCCTTCTGTCCGTTCTCTGGCCGTCCCCACTATTGATCCACCCAGGTCCAGCTCCCTCGGGCCTTCTGTTGGGAGACCCTTGGCCTCGGGTTCCCTGACCCTCCACGTGGTATGCCTTCGTGGTGGATGTGGTGGGTGACCGTGACAAACGCTGCCCACGGTCTCCGGTCTCTGGCTGGGGTGTGTTTTTGCCCCCACCAGCTTGGGTTCCGGTACCCTGTGCCGACTCTTCACCCGGGGATTTAAGTTGGGTTCTTGGAGTCCTTTTCTGCTGTTTCCCCCTCTGGGTCTCTCTCTCTCTTCTCCTCTCTCACTCTGGGTCTTTCTTCTCCTCTGCTCGCTGACTTCCTCTCTGCAACTGACCCTGTTCTTAGTTGGTGCCCACCTTATATACACCCTCTATGTGTGAGCTCAGGTGACCAGCACCCAATGAGCTCCTATCTTTACCCAGGCTGCTCCCCCTATCTGCCCCTACACTACTTGGGATGTACCACCCCCCTCCCACTCCAGCCAGGAACAGACTCGGTCGTACCTGCACATTTCTAAGTGGGAGTACCGTCGGTCTGCTCCTCGGAAATGGGATGTGTGTAGTGCATGCAGCCTACCGAGCTCAGTTCCACACTCCTTCCTTACTCGGGAGTGGAATATCACACCTCTGGGTTGAGGTGCAATACCCCTGTAGCAGCCGAATCCTCAGGGTGCTACATTCCCCCCTGGTAAATCACAGCACGTCCTCGGGCTGTAAGACATAACACCAAAAACATACAAAATTTTTCATAAACATATAAAATATATAAAACATTATATATATAAAACTTTCTCGTCGCCTCTGGCTCTTCCTCCGGTCACTGTGCAACGTGTGACCGGGTACAGTGCGACAGTCTTTCTAGAAAACATGGTTTTCCTATAAAACCGGTAGGGGGCGCTTTAGGAAGCGCAACTATGTACAAGAGTATGGCCGCTCTCAGTCCTCGGCCAGTTAAGGAGGGAAAGGGAATGGCTGCTCACAGTCCTCAGCCTGTGGAATTAAGGGTAAACGGGTAAACAGTTCACTCAGCTGGTCCCAACGGGGACTATATTTGCAGTAACAGTTTCTTTATACCCCGATCGGGTAACTATTTACAGCACCTGCTCCGCTGTACCCAACAACGTCTTCCTCCTGCTCCTTCTTTGGGGATCTCAGCTTCAGACCCGTCCGGATCCTCTTGCTCTTCCTCCTCACATCGCAGCTCCTCCTCTGTCAGGCGATGCACATGGAGGGCGTAAGGTCCTTTGGCACACTTGTGCCGGGTAAAGGTGACCTCGTCCCCGATGTAAAGGTCACGACCTCTGTGCCCCTCCGGCAGATGGGACTCCACGTCTCTGCGCGTGACAAAGACGTCGCCGGGGGTGTTGTTGTCTCTGATGAAGCCCCACCCATGCTGCAGGTTAAACTTTATTACAGTCCCGGTGGTACGGGGACTGTGCGCTGCACGGGGGTCCCTCCTGGTTCGGCTCTTCTGCTCGGCGCTCCTTATTTGGGCCTGTTGTTCCCGGACCCGCCTCTCTCTCCGCTCCCTCGCAAACTCCTCGAGCTGCTGTCGGCAACACTCAGCACGCTCCGCTGCAGCTGCCCTGGTTTCCTGAGTGAACCCCATTAGGTCTTCTCCGGTGGGGTCCCACTCAAATTGGGCCTCTTCAAGCGGGGGCGAGATCCTTATCACGGGCTTCGGAGCCGGAATCAGGGGTGCACACATGGCCCCAACTCTCCTCTGGTGCTCCAGTTCATAATACCTCTGGGGCCAGATGAAAGGCTGCCCGTCCGGCCACGTGTGCTGGGCAAACAAGTCCTCTCCCAGACGCGGCACCCTTGGTTTTACGGGTGCGGGCGCGGTGGTGGTGGCGCTCGGGTTGCCCAGGCCTTGCGGCCAGGCCTGGGGCACCTGGAAGGTGAAGGGCACCGTTAGGACGGCGGCGCCCTGGGCTACCTGGCCTTGCGGCCAGGCCGGAGGCTCCGCGGTGGTAGGGGGCGCTGTTGGTGATGCGACGCCCGGGAATTCTAGGCCCTGCGACCAGGCTGGTGTTACTTCCTGTTTTGCCACGCTCGGGGTCGGTGCGCATGACGTCACAGGGGTCGCGGCGGCGGCTTCCGGTTGGGGCCTAGTCTGCGTCGGTGACATGGCGTTTTCGGGCACAGCAGGGGGACTTTCGGGCTCTGCGACGGGGAGCTGGGGCAGGCAAGCGGTGTCCTGATTTGGGGTATAGACGTCCCCTTTACCTGCCTCCATGCGTTCGGCTCCCTTCTCGGCGCCGTCTCCGGCCTTGGGTCCTCCCGCGCCGTCCTCAGAGGCGGTCTGTCTCCTCATCTTGGCTGGCGTGCTCCGGGTCTTGGTTTGCTGGGCCATCTCTCGGCTCCACTCCGCCAATGTCTCTCGCTGTACCCGGGCCATCCTCCGTGCGAGGCCCTCCAGGGCAGTCTGTGCACACTCCCGGTCTCGGGGGAGCTGTGCAAGGACCTCCACTAGGCCTAGTGGGGTCGTGGTTTCTAGCAGGCTCCTGACCAACGGGTCGGTGCTGCTCTGCTCTTCTTCCAGCAGGCTCCTGGCCAGCGGGCCGGTGCTGCTCTGCTCTCTCGCCATCTCCGGGTGAGCTTCTCTGCTACTCCTTTCCAGGCTTCCTGCCTCCGGGTGCGCTCGCTCCAGACTGCTCCAGGCGGCACCCATCTTCGTTCTTTTCTTTCGTCTCCTCCCACTTCGAGGGCGGTCCCGGGGCCACTGGGTGACCGTCAGCTCCAGGGGCGGTTCTTTCACGCTGACAGACACCTCTAGCATCACAGTCTCTGTTGGTGGGGGCGGTTTCCACTTTTGGCGCCATTTTCGGTCCTGGCCCACGATGGGAGGTGGCCTCTCGCCACCCTCTGGCACGCCCATAATGGCGTCCGCTCTTCCAAGGCGGGAAACCTTTGGAAATGGCGGGAATCGCTTCCCAGTGGCGGGAAACTCTGCAGATGGCGGGAAAACGCGGTTAATGGCGGACAACCGGCTGGAATCGACTGGTGATGGGGTCCGATGGCGGGGACCCTCCGGAACCGGCAGGAGACTTCTTTTTGAGGTAAACTCGTTCTTTCTTTCAGGCACGCAGTACCCGGTTGTTGTGGGCACGTAATCCTGCCGACTACGCCAAAGTTGACGCGCCCCCTGGGCCATATTCTTTATGGGAATATCCGGAGCCGGATCAGATGGGGGTTGTAGTCTCCGAGTGGCTATGACCCGGTCCGTGCCCAGGGTGTCAAACTGAGTTGTATGTGGCAGTCCTACAGATGTTGCTAAGTTCTTAATGTCGACTACGCCACCCGTTGTGTTGCGGTCACTGTGGCCGCCGCTGCAGCAGGGTCCGCTGAGGCTGATGGTGTAGGTGCAGCTTTGATGATATAACCCCCCAACGGGTGGGGTATAGCCTCAGGGGGATCAGGTGCAGAGGATGGGGGTTGTGGTGATGCAGTGTAGACGGCAATCAGAGACAGAGTCGGGTTATGCAGTTTAGGATGTTTACTCACTGCTGATGTTCTGGTCACTCCAGCTTCGAGTGACCTCCCGAGCCGTGCTGCGTCCACCAGGTTCTGGATCCAGCCAACCCCCAAATAAGTCCGGAGCGTGACCCTGAGCTCTCCTTCTGTCCGTTCTCTGGCCGTCCCCACTATTGATCCACCCAGGTCCAGCTCCCTCGGGCCTTCTGTTGGAAGACCCTTGGCCTCGGGTTCCCTGACCCTCCACGTGGTATGCCTTCGTGGTGGATGTGGTGGGTGACCGTGACAAACGCTGCCCACGGTCTCCGGTCTCTGGCTGGGGTGTGTTTTTGCCCCCACCAGCTTGGGTTCCGGTACCCTGTGCCGACTCTTCACCCGGGGATTTAAGTTGGGTTCTTGGAGTCCTTTTCTGCTGTTTCCCCCTCTGGGTCTCTCTCTCTCTTCTCCTCTCTCACTCTGGGTCTTTCTTCTCCTCTGCTCGCTGACTTCCTCTCTGCAACTGACCCTGTTCTTAGTTGGTGCCCACCTTATATACACCCTCTATGTGTGAGCTCAGGTGACCAGCACCCAATGAGCTCCTATCTTTACCCAGGCTGCTCCCCCTATCTGCCCCTACACTACTTGGGATGTACCACCCCCCTCCCACTCCAGCCAGGAACAGACTCGGTCGTACCTGCACATTTCTAAGTGGGAGTACCGTCGGTCTGCTCCTCGGAAATGGGATGTGTGTAGTGCATGCAGCCTACCGAGCTCAGTTCCACACTCCTTCCTTACTCGGGAGTGGAATATCACACCTCTGGGTTGAGGTGCAATACCCCTGTAGCAGCCGAATCCTCAGGGTGCTACATGTGCATTAATGGAATCCTCCACAAGAGGCCCCCATAAACATTCACACACCTCCACCTTCCACCTCAGACCACCAGAGGGAGTCCGATAGGGATATAAATAGGGAAGGTGGAGCTAGGCAGTTCAGTCAGAGTCTAGTAGTTCAGTCTGGAGTGCACAGTGAGTGAAGTGCTGTGTGTGCGGAGATGCACGAGGGTTGCTGTGTGAGGCAAGCTAGGCCTCCAGCGGTCATGAAGCCCAGTCTAGACTCAGGAGCTCAAGTAGGTGAGCTTAAGGTGTGCCGGCACCATAAGATCGGTGAAGAGCGGCAAGCCGCCGTTAGTATGAGTAGCCTATTGAGGGCCTGAGTAGGCCGAAGGCTAGAGGAGTGAGTAGCAGTGGGGGCAGAGGAGCTTACCCAGCTCACCCCGAAACTTATACCGGACACCGGGTCCGAGCTTACCGGGATCTCTACGACCCAGTAAGGCATAACCGGAATCCCTGGAGAACTACAGGTCCCAGGATCACCAGAAAGCTGATACGTAACAGAGCCAGGAGAGACATAGGCCCCGTAAGCTGGGAGCGTGCACTCCAAGAAAAGGCCCTACCACAACGTCAGCCGATGCAGGACAGAGACAAAGTTAGGCTTAGCTTCAGGCAGGTCAGAAACTTACTACGCAGAGGCAAGAAACAGGAGGCCCTACACCCGCTCATTGGGGAGGATTCTGATATGCACCCTTCACCCTACAGTGCTCCGGGATGTGCCTGAATTACCACCAGTAAAAGGTACTGAAGTGACTATCGTGTCTGTCCCTGTTCTTGCTCTGACCCGGCTGGGTCTCGCCTATCCTGCATCCCCCTCTTCATACACTGCCCTGAGGCCTAGTTCCACCTGTGGGGAGCTATACCATCGAGCTGCATTATCACCGGCCTCAGCGGACTGCTGCAGCGCTGGTGATTCTCACCAGAAACCACAGGTGGCGTCACGAACTTTCTTATAATTAACAAACCACCCTTTTAAAAGCTGACCCCAGGGTACGGGCCCGGGAGTCGACCACCGCGACATCCCCAAGGTCAGGCAAAAGGCCCGGGTACCGAGTCGTCCCCATTCCTCTGGGCTAGTCACCCCCATCCAATGTCACCCGTCCTGGGCCCCTTCCTGGTATAATATCCTCCATCCTGGTCTCCTTTTGGTACTAATGTCCCCATCCTGTACCCCTTCCAGCAATAATGTCCCCCTTCTTCCTGGTGTGCCTTGGACACACATCCAGCTGAAATCGGTGCTTGTGTCGGCGTTCCTCCCTCCCACACAGGCCCTGTCGTGGTCGCACCCTTTCTATAACTAAATACTGACTAGATGCTTTTAAATAGTAAGTGTTATGATGGTGAGAATAGCCCATTTCAATGAATACTTAAATTTGCCAATATTTGTTGCAAGTACATATTGAGAAAAGAGTGGAGAGTGGAAGCAATGTGGGGCATTTGAAATCACTCTGTGGCACAAGAGCAATAAAGGGAAGCTATCATCAGAAAATGTTTAAATGATTACATGAATGCATGTGTTAAATATTTTTTTTTTTAAATGTTGGCATTTTTTTTTTTACCTTTTACCTTTTTTTTCATATCACAATCTGTGTAAAAAATAAAAATAGAAATCTTTCAATTTCACTGTCCACTGTTTATATTTTAGACTCTAACTTCCTATTGTTATAGGAAACAACACATGTACATAGCCACAACGGTCAGACCCTATACTTTGTATTGAAGTATTTAATGAGCTTGTTTTAAAGGTCATTGTGACGGGACATCAACTATTGTGATTGTTGGTTCCTGTGTTATCAGCTGTGTATACAAATCTTTCTGTGATAATAACGCGCCTGCTGAAAACCCTTCCTGAATGAATAGGAAGTATGTGTCTAAAAAAGCCCAAGTGGCGATTGTGAAAATTATAAGATTACTCAGTTTTTTTTAATGGCTAAAGATTTTTTAAAAGTTCAAGCAGCATAAAAACCTGATTTAAACAATAGATCATTTTCATGTAACTTGCAGGGAAGGTGATGGTCTCAGCATGCTGGGTATTCTGACAATGCACACTGACAGTGCACTCTGTTGCCGGCTCATTACTGCTGATCTGAGCCGGCGAGAGAGCGCGCTATCATTGTGCACATCGCACAGTGCACATCGTCTAGGAACTAGAATAGCCCCTGAAACGAAGGAGGGGAGAAGGCAGAGGCTGCGGCAGTGATGACCTCCGTTGATGACCCTGGGATTCTCAAAAGAAGCGTCATCAAAGAGGAAGTAGGTAAAAAAAAAGAAAAATAGGTAATGTGGTTAGGAAAGGATAGGGAATTTTTAATGCAAGTACATTAGAAAATAGTTTAGGTTATAGCATTAAATAGGTAAGGATTAAGGATGAAAATTAATTTGTTTTTGGGACCACCCCTTTAAAGCTATTGGCAGTTTATAGAGGATCACAGCTTAGACTGGTATATTGAAGATTGTTGAATCTTTAGGATTCAATAAAAGAGTCTGCTTTTTTCCAGAAGTAGACAGCTAATGTCATGTGAATACTGCACAGAGTAAGTGAAGGAGTTAAAGTAATTTGCACTATAATAAATGAAGACGTTATCTTTCCTGGGGTGTCTGTTCTAGCATGTATTTGTGGCACCCCAGGGGTCTGGTTTCCACAGTAATGTAATGTTATGTCTGGAGCAGGTGGGAGGTCCTTTGGTCAGGGATCCTGTGCATGCCACACCTCCTGCCCAGTCTGGGGAGGGGAAGAACTTCCCCTATATAAACCCGGGGCTGAGGCAGGGTTAGGAGTCAAGGAGAGTAGAGACGAGAAACAGTCATAGGAAGAAACAGCAGAAGCTCAGTGGGAGCAATACTACTACGAGTCAGGGGCTGGCAGCTGCAGAGCTCGCCCTGACTGAGAAGCTTTCTTACCGGACCCGGCGTCCGAGGCTGTGGGGACTAACTCTTACCCAGCAGCAGAAGCCGACCGGCAGGGGATTTCAGGTCCTCAGGCCCAGAAACCCGAAGGCAAGGTCACACGCGTGGGACCAGCACCGCCATCGTGGAGCGGAAGCCATTAGAAGGCCCCGAGTCACCGGCCATACGGGTGAGCACCACACGGCACACTCAGGGACGTGGGCTACTTATATCCGCTTCTAGCAAGGTAGCCAGAAGAGTACAGTCAGTTTGGGAGGCCTACAACTCCGCCTGGCCAGGGGAGATCCCATCTGCTCAAGGACTGACCAGGCCCCGTTCGCTAGCAAGTACTCCGGGAGGGTCTATCGTTGTTACCAGTAAAGACCCTGAATTACACCGCACCGTCTCTGAGTGGTTCCTGCTACCCCCATCTTCCACGTCGGCTGCCCTGAGGCCATACCCCTCCCGTTGGGGGTTATACTATCACGCTGCACAATTCTACACCGGCCTCAGTGGTCTGCCCTGCAGCGGCAGCTCCATAGCTGCAAATCAACGGGTGGCGTAGTCGACACTCAAATAACACCTATCAAGACTGCCACACACTGAGTTTGACACCCTGGGCACGGACCGGGTCACCGCCACAAGGACTACTACCCCTATCCAGATCCGGCTCCGGGTTTCCCCTCAACACGGCCCAGGGGGCGCGTCAACTTTTGGCGTAGTCGGCAGGATTTCGTGCCCGCAACCACCGGGTACTGCGTGCCTGAAAAAGAGACTTTCAAACTCACCTGTGGTGAAGATTCCCGCCATCCGGCGCCATTTTCAGCCTTCTTCCCGCCATCTGTGAAGATTCCCGCCATCCGGCGCCATCTTCAGCCTTCTTCCCGCCATCCGTGGAGTTTTCCCGCCGTTGGACGCCATCTTGAGGACGCCGCGCGGGAAGAAGAGGGGCGTGGACTCCGAAAAGCCCGCGAGAACTGAATCCCCGCCTCACGTCCGGACGTTGCGTAAGGTCCTGGAAGGAGCCCAGCAGACGCCGACGTCACCGGAGCGCGACGGAAGGTCCTCAACCCTGATGATCCACTGCGGAGCCGCGGCCTACGGAAGAGGATCATCGCAAGGTAGGCCACGGTCCACTAGGGGGGAGAAGGATGTCGGATACGGAGGAGAGCTTCACCGCTTCAACCCCCGCCAGCGCCACCGCTGTCGCGGTCATGCCTTTCACCATGCCCTATATCCCGGGGGCAGCCTGGCTACCCCAGTACTCAGGGGAGTCACATACCCTGCAGGACTTTAGAGAAAGGCTGGATAGCCTCTTCCAGGTGTACCCCCTCACAGAAGAGCAAAAAGTGAGCATCCTGGTGGCCCAATTAACCGGAGCAGCCCGAAGGGAGGTAAAGTCCTGGCCACCTGGGGGGAGGACTGTCGCAGGGATACTAACCCGGCTGAGGGACACCTTTGATACCCGCACCTCAGCCGAGATCAAGCTTAGATTCTACGGGTGCAAACAGCGGGCCCATGAGAGTATAAGGGACTATGCCCTGAACCTACAAGAGGCCCTGAGAGCCGTTAAGCAGACCGACCCTGACGGCGTGGGAGACGAGGACAGGCTGTTGACTGAACAATTTATAGAGGGTTTATATTGCAATGCCCACCGAACCCAGTTGCGGGCAATGGCCCTACAGGACCCTCATCTGGGATTTGCACAGTTCAAGGACAGAGCCATCCGGGTGCTCCGAGAACCGGCACCGGATGGCGTTGTGACCCACAGGCGCCCAGCTATCACTTACCACCAGGAGGCGGCGCCCTTGTCGGCAGGGCCTGTAGGGGCTGATGCGCAGGCTTTGAACAATGACCCGGCTCCAGACCTGCACCATCAGGTCCAAGAGCTAGCTAAAAGCGTTGCTGCGTTAACCCGAACTGTGCAGTCTTTACAGGCTTCCACTCCAGGGAAGATCCAGCTGGCATCCGGACCGGAGAACATCCCGTGGCGTCGACCAAGGAGGACCCCACCGGCCAGAGGAAGACCCAGTGACCGGTACAACGAGGACGGACGACCCATCTGCCGCCGCTGCAATCAACCCGGACATATGGCAAGGTACTGTCCTTTAAACTGGCACAACCTGGGGGTAGAGGGCCAACCCCCAGGAAAAAGATCACCAGGCCCATCGAACTGGCGCGACAAATATGTCGGAGGACGTCCAGTCTTGCCTGTGGTACTGGATGGCATCCCTATGAGTGCCCTACTGGACACCGGGTCACAGGTCACCACCATCCCGTACGTGCTCTTCAAGCAGTACTGGAATGACTCGGATATAACCCGCTACCCTGACGACGACTTGAGTATCATCGCCAGCAATGGTCAGCCCGTGCCACAGATCGGATTTAAAGAGGCGACCATTAAAATTGGTAGAGTCGAACTAGCAGCACAGGGACTGATTATTGTAGACATTGACAAACACGAGAGTCACCCAAAGATAACGCTAGGAACTAATGTAATTGAAAATTGTCTTGCAGAGGTGATTTTCCTTTTACAACAGGTTGCCAAGAACGCCAGCTCCGGCGAGCAGCGGGTGCTCCAGAAAGAGATCCGGGCACTGATGCGACGGCAACAGGTGGAACTCTCCGGCGGTGAGATTGGTAGCGTAAGAATGTGTGACCCTTTTCCTATTGCCATGCCCCCAAAAAGTGAAATGATGATTTGGTGCCGGGCAGCTATTGGTCTGAGAGGTAGGGATTACCAGGCAATGGTGGAACCAGTTTACTCGGACAGTAGGCCCACCATTTTGACAGCACGGGGGGTGGTTGATGTACGCCATGGGAGGGTGCCCGTTCGCATAATAAATATCGGGGAGAGGGAAGTGTACCTGCCCCGGTATGCCACGCTAGCCAAATTATATACCATTAACCAAAATTCTATACAATCTGTGGAACCCTTGCCTCCATCTCACCCGGAGGAAGGTAACGGCTCTAAGAAAAACATGGAGGACTGGTGTCAGCAACTACATCTGGGTACTGACTCCACTCCCGCACACCAGAAACAAGGAGTCTATCGGGTGGTTCAAGAGTACGAGAGAGTGTTCAGTAAACACCCGTTAGACTTCGGGCGATCAAGGGGGTAGAACACCACATCCCCACGGGAGACCATCCTCCTATAAAAGAGAGGTATCGACCCGTACCCCCTGCCCACTACCAACACGCCAAGGGGATGCTTAGAGACATGAAGGAGGCTGGGGTGATCAGGGATAGCTGTAGCCCCTGGGCAGCTCCACTAGTCTTAGTCAGAAAAAAAGACAACACCATGAGGATGTGTGTAGATTACCGGAAAATCAACCGTATCACACACAAGGATGCGTACCCCTTACCAAGGATAGAGGAGTCATTGGCTGCTTTAAGATCTGCTAACTTCTTCTCTACCTTGGATCTCACTAGCGGGTACTGGCAGGTTCCTGTAGCAGAGGCGGACCGGGAGAAGACCGCATTCACCACCCCGATGGGACTTAGCGAGTTCACCTGCATGCCGTTCGGACTCTGCAACGCACCAGGAACCTTCCAACGACTAATGGAGTGTTGTCTGGGCCACAGAAACTTCGAGACGGTCCTGTTGTACCTGGACGATGTCATCGTATATTCCAAGACGTATGAGGACCACCTGAAACACCTGGCGGAAGTGTTCGAAGCTCTGGCGAGTTACGGCCTAAAGGTGAAACCCTCCAAGTGTCACCTCCTGAAACCAAAGGTGCAGTACCTGGGACACGTGGTGAGCGCTGACGGAGTGGCTCCCGACCCTGATAAGATCACCGCAATTAAGGAATGGCCAAGCCCCTCCAGCGTAAAAGAAGTGCGGCAGTTCCTCGGGTTGGTAGGCTACTACCGAAGGTTTATTCCCGGTTTCACCAAAAAGGCAGCACCTATGCAGGACCTCCTGATAGGCCAGTCCCGGAAGGCCAAGAACCAGAAGCCGCCCTTCAAATGGGAGGAGCTGGAAGAAGAGTCCTTCCGCCAGCTGAAGATGGCCCTCACGGGGGACGAAATCCTGGCGTACCCGGATTATAGCCAGCCCTTTATCCTCTACACCGACGCCAGTAACGTCGGGCTAGGAGCCGTACTGTCCCAGATCCAGCAGGGGAAGAAACGAGTAATCGCCTACTCCAGCCGAAAGCTGCGACCCACCGAAAGGAACCCCGAGAATTACAGCTCATTTAAGCTAGAGTTCCTGGCCGTAGTATGGGCAGTCACCGAGCGCTTTAAGCATTACCTCGCTTCTTCCCGGTTCACCGTGTACACGGATAACAACCCGTTGACACACCTGGACACGGCAAGACTCGGTGCCCTGGAACAGAGGTGGATGGCCCGTCTGTCCAACTACGAGTTCACAATCAAATACCGGGCCGGACGCTCCAATACCAACGCGGACGCCCTGTCCAGGATGCCCAACCTGCCGGACGAAGGAGAAGATCCGGAGGGACTGGAAGAAGTTGAACTCCCTGCGTTCCACCGTCATGGGACTATCCAGTATTCCCACCGGGTAAGGAGTAAGCAGGCTGCTACGTTGAACCCCTTACCTCACTACAACTGGGCGGAAATGCAAGACAGCGACCCTGCCGTCCGACTGGTGAAGGAGATGCTGACTCGCCCGGAGGCTTGCCTTGAACCAGACGCTCCGGAGGAAGCCAAACAACTATGGGCAGAGAAGAGTTGACTGTTCCTTTACAAGGGGAAGTTGTGCCGCAGAATGGTTAACTCCCGGATGCATGAACTACTCTGGCAAGTAGTGGTGCCACGAAGAGACGCAGCCATGGTGATGGAGGCATACCACGACGGAGCTGGACACTTCGGGTGGAAGAAGCTGGAGTTCCTGCTGCGCGAGCGATTCCACTGGGTAGGCATGAGGGGAACCATTGAGAAGTGGTGCAGAGACTGTGGCCCGTGCAACCTGAGAAGGAAGGACCGTGCCAGCCAGAAGACTCCCCTGCAGTCCATCGTCACCCGGCAACCGTTGGAACTGGTAGCCTTGGATCATGTAAAACTGACCCCAAGCAGAAGTGGCTACGTCTACGCGTTAACCATCGTGGATCATTACTCCCGGTTCTTGGTTGTCGTCCCCGTCAAGGACTTAACGGCTCAAACAGCAGCTAGAGCCTTCCAGGAGCACTTCTGCCGTCTACACGGGTACCCGGACCAAGTGCTGACGGACCAGGGACCTGCCTTTGAAGCGGAGGTCTTCCAGGAATTCTGAAATCTGTATGGCTGCCGGAAGATAAGGACGACACCCTACCATCCGCAAACTAATGGACTTTGTGAGAAAATGAACCAGGTGGTAATGGATCTTCTAAAAACGTTGCCCCTGGAAGAACGCAGTCTGTGGCCTGAGAAGTTGCCCGATCTGGTGGACCTATACAACCATATCCCGGTAGGTTCCACCAACTGTACCCCGGCTTACCTAATGAGGGCAAGACCTGGTAAGTTACCTGTTGACCTGCAAATGGGAGTCCTGACACCCGAGGACACTTCACCAGAAGCAGACTGGGACACAGAGAGGCAGCAGCAGTACCGGAGAGTACAGGAGAGCGTGGAGCGAAGTCTCTGTCAGGCTAGGGAAAGACAAGAGAAAACTTACAACCAGTATGCTCCCGCTGTTCCCCTGGTACCCGGAGAGCAGGTCTTGAAGAGGAAGAGACGGCTCCACAAGTTGGACGACCAGTGGGAGAAGGACCCGTACACTGTACTGCCCTCAAGCCACGAGAACCCGAAGGTTTGTACCATCAGTAAAGACGGAGGGGAAACCACAGCCATTGTATCCCGGGACCACCTGAAGAAGTGTCCCGAACAACTGAGGAACCCTGAAGAGGAACAAGAAGACCATCGACCCGTAGAGGAAAGGGAAGATATGGTTAGTACTGTGCTCGGGGACTTCCCTCGGTCTTGGACTCAAGTCAATGGTGCAGTTGTGGTACCCATACTCACCTTCCTCCAACCAGCATCCCAAGCACCTACGGAGCAACAGGTAGAGCTGGAAGAACAGCCGGTCCAGGAGGCAGAAGACCCCACACCAGCAGACCAGGAGGATCAACCCTCTGCTTGCAGTGAGCCTGCCATATCCCTAGTGAGCCAAAGGGCCCGTAGACCGCTGCCCAGTTTACCCTTGACAGCTCCTACACCCTGTAGTTCAGGGCCAGACAGTCAGCTCCGTAGGTCCACTAGGGCCACTAGGGGCCAGTTACCCGCACGTTGGAGGATTTGAAGTTTATAAATTGTTTTATTTGTGGTTACCTGTGTATGTTGCTTGTGTATAATTTTGTGTTTCTAGTTATTTGTAGGAGTCCTTGGTGGATTTACCGGGAATCCCTTGTACATAGTTGGAGCGTAACCCAGGATGGACTAAAGACTGTTAAGGACTCGGGGCAGGACAAACCCCTACCTGGTTACGTCTCCCTGCTTTGGTGAAATGGACACCTTGCTTTTCTTCAAAGACTGCACCCGGTTACGGACATGCCGTGACCACTTTTATGTGTTTCTTCTTATTGTACTGTTATTGTTGTTATATCTTGTTATGTTTTTCTAAAATATGTTTAGTCCCGGAGTACTAAATTTCACTAGGGGGGAATGTGGCACCCCAGGGGTCTGGTTTCCACAGTAATGTAATGTTATGTCTGAGAGCAGGTGGGAGGTCCTTTGGTCAGGGATCCTGTGCATGCCACACCTCCTTCCCAGTCTGGGGAGGGGAAGAACTTCCCCTATATAAACCCGGGGCTGAGGCAGGGTTAGGAGTCAAGGAGAGTAGAGACGAGAAACAGTCATAGGAAGAAACAGCAGAAGCTCAGTGGGAGCAATACTACTACGAGTCAGGGGCTGGCAGCTGCAGAGCTCGCCCTGACTGAGAAGCTTTCTTACCGGACCCGGCGTCCGAGGCTGTGGGGACTAACTCTTACCCAGCAGCAGAAGCCGACCGGCAGGGGATTTCAGGTCCTCAGGCCCAGAAACCCGAAGGCAAGGTCACACGCGTGGGACCACACCGCCATCGTGGAGCGGAAACCATTAGAAGGCCCCGAGTCACCGGCCATACGGGTGAGCACCACACGGCACACTCAGGGACGTGGGCTACTTATATCCGCTTCTAGCAAGGTAGCCAGAAGAGTACAGTCAGTTTGGGAGGCCTACAACTCCGCCTGGCCAGGGGAGATCCCATCTGCTCAAGGACTGACCAGGCCCCGTTCGCTAGCAAGTACTCCGGGAGGGTCTATCGTTGTTACCAGTAAAGACCCTGAATTACACCGCACCGTCTCTGAGTGGTTCCTGCTACCCCCATCTTCCACGTCGGCTGCCCTGAGGCCATACCCCTCCCGTTGGGGGTTATACTATCACGCTGCACAATTCTACACCGGCCTCAGTGGTCTGCCCTGCAGCGGCAGCTCCATAGCTGCAAATCAACGGGTGGCGTAGTCGACACTCAAATAACACCTATCAAGACTGCCACACACTGAGTTTGACACCCTGGGCACGGACCGGGTCACCGCCACAAGGACTACTACGCCTATCCAGATCCGGCTCCGGGTTTCCCCTCAACACGGCCCAGGGGGCGCGTCATATTTATCTACATTCCTTTTATTTGAATCAATATTTCTTGATCATATTTTGGAAACTCTTGGATTTTGGAACTTTGCAATGTGCTGTTACTCTGTAATTCCTCCATGAAATTTATGACTAAAGTGACAACTAGGTGCTAACATTTTCTTTGTCGAAAGGGGTTTGTCTCTACATAGTCTGGCACTGTCTTCACTGATTGGACAGCTTCAGTATGAGTAGGGACACGCCCACAACTAGTAAAAACCCAATGATCAATTTGTGCATAAATTTCTAGGAGGAATAACAGAGGACCAATACAACATAGAGATATAAGAAAATATACTCCAGAATTGCTATGTAATAGTAAATACAAGAAATACACTTCTTAACAATTTGACGCATTTGGAACCGTCACAAAATCCATTCTTTGTCTGCTTTGATCAGGTATAAATTTGCACCCAAATCTGCACCACTTTCTGTCGTTTTAACAAAGAAATTTAAAGCAACATGAATCGGATACAAGGGGGATTAGAGTGGATAAGTATATGTCAGTTTAATGTTTTTTAATTAGCACTTCCAGAAAAAAAAATGTTTAAGTTGGACAACTTCTTTAAGTTCAGCTATTCTTAGTAGTGATGAGCGAGCATGCTCGCTACTGCTCGGTGCTCGCCCGAGCATCTCACTGCTCGAGATGCTTGGCGCTCGCCGAGTATTTCCGGGGTTGCTCGGCGGGAGCTCGGGTCTCCTCCCTGCATGTTTGACGATCTTTACAGAGCCAATGAATATACAGGGATTGCCTGCCACTCACTGTAATACCGTAGCCATGTTGCCCATGTGGGCATTACAGTGATTGGCTGGCTGCACAGCGTCATCAGGTCTATATCAGACATGGCGTCGACATGCTCGTCGCAGTGTACCCCGAAATCAGACAGTGTAGGGAGAGGTGCTGCTGCGTCGGAGAGATTTGCTTGTTTGTAGTTAGTGTAGGTATACCAAACTACACACGTGGTCAAAATTGTTGGTACTCCTCGTTTAATGAAAGAAAAACCCACAATGGTCACAGAAATAACTTGAATCTGACAAAAGTAATAATAAATTAAAAATCTATGAAAATGAACAAATGAAAGTCAGACATTGCTTTTCAACCCTGCTTCCACAGAATTAAAAAAAAAAATTAAACTCATGAAATGGGCCTGGGCATAAATGATGGTACCCCTGAAAATAATGTGACAAAAAAGACATGTTAAATCAAGTCGTGTCCACTAATTAGCATCACAGATGTCTACAATCTTGTAATCAATCAGTGGGCCTGTATATAGGGCTACAGATACTCACTGTGCTGTTTGATGACATGGTGTGTACCACACTCAACATGGACCAGAGGAAGCAAAGGAAAGAGTTGTCTCAGGAGATTAGAAAGAAAATTATAGCCAAGCATGTTAAAGGTAAAGGTTAAAAGACCATCTTAAAGCAGCTTGATGTTCCTGTGACTACAGTTGCACATATTATTCAGAAATTTAAGATCTATGGGACTGTAGCCAACCTCCCTGGATGTGGCCGCAGGAGGAAAATTGATGACAAATCAAAGAGACGGATAATACGAATGGTAACAAAAGAGCCCAGGATAACTTCTAAAGAGATTAAAGGTGTACTTCAAGCTCAAGGAACATCAGTGTCAGATCGCACCATCTGTCTGTGTTTGATCCAAAGTGGACTTCATGGGAGACGACCAAGGAGAACATCATTGTTAAAAAAAAATCATAAAAAAGCCAGACTGGAATTTGCCAAACTACATGTTGACAAGCCACAAAGCTTCTGGGAGAATGTCCTATGGACAGATGAGACAAAAATGGAAGTTTTTGGCAAGGCACATCAGCTCTATGTTCACAGATGGAAAAATTAAGCACATCAAGAAAAAAACACTGTCCCTACTGGGAAACATGGAGGAGGCTCTGTTATGTTCTGGGGCTGCTTTACTGCATCTAGCACAGGGTGTTTTGAATCTGTGGAGGGTACAATGAAATCTCAAGACTATCAAGGGATTCTAGAGAGAAATGTGCTGCCCAGTGTCAGAAAGCTTGGTCTCAGTCGCAGGTCATGGGTCTTGCAACAGCATAATGACCCAAAACACACAGCTAAAAACACCAAAGAATGGCTAAGAGGAAAACATTGGACTATTCTGAAGTGGCCTTCTATGAGCCCTGACCTAAATCCTATTGAGCATCTTTGGAAAGAGCTGAAACATGCTGTCTGGAAAAGGCAACCTTCAAACACCAGACAACTGGAGCAGTTTGCTCATGAGGAGTGGGCCAAAATATCTGTTGAAAGGTGCAGAAGTCTCATTGACAGTTACAGGAATCGTTTGATTGCAGTGATTGCCTCAAAAGGTTGTTCAACAAAATATTAAGTTAAGGGTACCATCATTTCTGTCCAGGCCTATTTCATGAGTTTAATTTTAAAAACATTCTGTGGAATCAGGGTTGAAAAGCAATGTCTGACTTTTATTTGTTAATTTTCAAAGATTTTTAATTTATTACCTTTGTCAGATTCAAGTTATTTATGTGACCATTGTTGGTTTTTCTTTCATTAAACGAGGGGTACCAACAATTTTGACCACGTGTGTATATTAGAGACACATATCCATCTCAACAAACAGTTCTTCTGAGGACTAATCCATCTGCAGAGATATCAGGCAGGCAGTGTATATAGGCAGGCAGGGTATATAGCAGACTGCAGTGCACATAGCACAAGAGGCTCCATTCCAGCTTTGTCTGCTGCTGTTAGATATTTCTAGAAATAAGCCCAGGTCTCAGGGGCCAGGAATAATTTTTTTTGGATCTTAATCCTTATTATTTGCTTAGAAATCAATCCAGAGAACACTGTTTTTCAGCACAAATTGCTTGTTGGCGCTGCAGAATACAGCCAGGTCCTTTCCATATTAAAGCGCTAAAAATCCAGCTATTTAAAACTGTAGTTTGTCCGTCACATGGATCACATGTAATTGTGCTGAAAATACTGCCATTTCTGGCCTCCATTAACAATGTTTTTCAGTGTGTCAGTGAAGCTATTGACACCAGTTTGCTGTTCAAAATAGTTACCTACAGGCAAGGTATTTAAAACTGTGTTTTCTCCATCACACGGATCACATATACGTTTTCAGAAAATACTGCCATTTCTGGCCTCCATTAAAAAAAAATTTCAGTGTGTCAGTGAAGCAATTGACACCAGTTTGCTGTTCAAAATAGTTACCTACAGGCCAGCTATTTAAAACTGTGGTTTGTCCGTCACACGGATCACATATAAGTTTGCTCCAAATTCATTCATTTGTAGTGAGCATGGAAGATATTGTCCTCCATTTAAAATGGGCAAGGCACGTGGCAAGGGACGGGGAACTGGACGTGATGGTGATGGTGCATGCAGAGGCCGAGGCCGTGGGCAAACTGTAATTGTGCTGCAACAAACATCCACATCTTCTCACTTGACTTTCTTGTCCAAATTAATAGGGGACCGCAGAACATCACTATTGAACACACAGCAGTGTAAAAAGGTTATTGGTTGGATAGCAGATAATGCTTCCACTTACTTAGCCACCACCACCACCACCACCTTGTCTTCCACACGGTCAAGTCTCAGTAGCTGTGAGTCTGGACCACATATTCCTCATCCTGAACCTCCTTTCTCCCACCATGCCGAGTGCCCAGAGACAACTGATCCCACACTTGGACACTCCGAAGAGAAGTTCACTTTTCCATTTATAGATTTGAGCCTCTCGCCCGGTCCACTTGAAGCGGGGCAAGAGTAGATCGCATGTAGCGATGACCAAATATTTGAGCAGCCACGGTCACACGAAAGCGACGGTGGGAAAGTGTCACAAGAGGTGGATGATGATGAGACACAATTTCCAGAAAGTCAGGAGGAGGACCAGTGTGTGGAACTGGAAGACGAGGTGGTGGATGATATAGTAACTGACTCAACCTGGCAGGAGGACATGCAGAGTGAGGAGAGCAGCACACAGGGTGAGGGAGGCAGAGCACCCGAACAGTCAGAAAGAAGCAGCTGTGTTGGCCGCAGACAGAAGGCAGGCAACCGTTCCCCTTAACACCAACATGAAGAAAGTTGCCAGTACAACTGTTAGGTCTTCCCGAATCTGGTTGTTTTTAAAGACTCTGCCGATAACCCCAAAAAGGCCATTTGCACCACCTGCCAGGCCAGCATTAGCAGGGTGGTAAAACGACCAGCCTGACCACCACCAGCATGATCAGGCACATGGCAGCAAAGCACCCGATTTTGTGGGCCGAACCCCAGGGTCCAGGAACAGTGTCTGCAGGTGGCACCACTGCTTCTTCTGTTGTGCATGCAAGCCCATCCCCTGTCCATGGTGCATGCGAAGATGACTCCTGTCCTGCACGTTTCATTGCACACTCTCAAGTAGCAGCATCAGGAAGCACGTCCACGTCCTTGTCCCAGTGCAGCGTTCAGTTGTCCATACCCCAGTCATTGGAACACAAGAGCAAATATGCAGCCAACGCCAACGCCCAACAGACCACACTACTAAATTCCCACATTTCACGACTGCTTGTGCTCGAAATGTTGCCTTTTAGGCTCGTGGAGATGGAAGCATCCAAAAATTCCCATCTGAAAACGCTGGCGGAAGAGGGCACAGTTTGTTGCACAACCAAGAACTACAGGCGAAAGAGACACTACTCTAATCCAGCAGAGGCAGGGCAACACTGTCAAAATTCTGGGAGAATTTTCTCAGCCCCTCCCATCGCACAGGCCCTGAGGCGCGGGCTACTCTCACAAGGAGTGCAAAGTTCAGGAAGATGCCGACTGTACCAACATCCTCCGTGATTCCTGTGTGCCTTATAATTATTGGGTATCCAAGCCGGATACGTGGAATGAACTGGCTCTCTATGCCTTGGAGGTCCTGGCCTGCCCTGTCGCTAGCGTTTAATCAGAGCGGGTTTTTAGTGCCGCTGGTGGAATTATAACTGATCAGCGCATCCGCCTGTCAACTGAAAATGTTGACAGGCTGACTCTTATAAAAATGAACAAGGGCTGGATTGGGCCAGACTTCTCAACACCCTAATGATAGCAGCGTAACATAAACTCAAATCCAGTGTCTTTTTTTGGGAGGTGTATTCCCATGCACCTTTTCACTAGAGATGAGCGGTGTTCGACTCGAACTGTTCGCCAATTTCAAATTCGAGCTGTTTTGGGCAGTGTTCGAGCCGTTCGACGAACCCGAACGATTTTGCAAAAAATCCGGCTGCTCGAGGTTATGTTCTTTAACTGTTCGTGCACCAAAATCGTAACTGGATTTTTTCACAGTAATACTGTTAATCAATGTAAATAGACAGTTTCAGTGTAGAGTGGGTGGGGGGAGGGGCAGGGGATGGATCTCTGCAGAAATAATGCCGATCTCCATTTTTTTTTTCTTTCCCGCATTTACAGTGGGGAGGTGCAGTCTGTCAGCCTATCAGCAGCGCACACACGCAGCGAAGTGCTTTTTCACACAAGCAAGGGCATCTGTCATTGGCTGTGTATGTCACATGTCCTTGCCCTATAAGACCCAGCCATTTTCCCCGTCGCCACCATTTTCTCACTGCTGCAGCTGAGTGTTAGACGGCACCGCTGCTGCTGTGGGCGCTATACTTTGTAACTGTGTGAATTGAAAGCGAATTTGCTCTTAAATAGACAGATAGGTTTAGGGAGTAGGGACTATTTGTAATTGCAGCCCTTTTGAGGGCTAGGTTACAGCAGTTCCTAGCACTTTTTGCCAGGCAGGTCTGTGCCAGCGCTGTGCAAATGTTTTTCACAGCATTTGGCTAAATCTAGCTAAGCCAATCCTTTTGGGCCTCTAGCAGTGTGTGTTAGTCAGTGGAGTAGCCTATCTGTGTTGCAAGCTACACCACCTGTGTATCTAATACCAATTTTTTACTGCACCTAGCCAAGTAAAACCTTTTGGGCATAGTAGCAGTGTCTGTTACTCATTGGAGTAACCCATCTGTACCAAGCTACACCACCTTTGTTTTTAATAACATTTTTTTACTGCATCTAGCCAAGTAAAACCTTTTAGGCATAGTAACAGTGACTGGTAGTCAGTGGAGTAGCCCATCTGTACCAAGCTACACCACCTTTGTATTTAATAACAATTTTTTACTGCATCAAGCCAAGTAAATCATTTTGGGCCTGTAGCAGTGTCTGTTACTCATTGTAGTAGCCCATCTGTACCAAGCTATACCACCTTTGTATTTAATAACAATTTTTTACTGCATCTAGCCCAGTAAATACTTTTAGGCCTGTAGCAGTGTCTGTTACTCATTGTAGTAGCCCAACTGTACCAAGCTACACCACCTTTGTATTTAATAACAATTTTTTGCTGCATCTTGCCCAGTAAATACTTTTGGGCCTGTAGCAGTGTCTGTTACTCATTGTAGTAGCCCATCTGTACCAAGCTACACCACCTTTGTATTATTTAATAACAATTTTTTAATGCATTTAGCCAAGTAAAACCTTTTGGGCATAGTAGCAGTGTCTGGTAGTCAGTGGAGTAGCCCATCTGTACCAAGCTACACCACCTTTGTATTTAATAACAATTTTTTACTGCATCTAGCCCAGTAAATACTTTTGGGCCTGTAGCAGTGTCTGTTACTCATTGTAGTAGCCCATCTGTACCAAGCTACACCACATTTGTATTTAATAACAATTTTTTACTGCATCTAGCCCAGTAAATCCTTTTGGGCCTGCAGCAGTGTCTGATACTCATTGTAGTAGCCCATCTGTACCAAGCTACACCACCTTTGTATTTAATAACAATTTTTTACTGCATCTAGCCAAGTAAGACCTTTTGGGCATAGTAACAGTGTCTGTTACTCATTGTAGTAGCCCATCTGTACCAAGCTACACCACCTTTGTATTTAATAACAATTTTTTACTGCATCTAGCCCAATAAATACTTTTGGGCCTGTAGCAGTGTCTATTACTCATTGCAGTAGCCCATCTGTACCAAGCTATACCACCTGTGTATCTAATAAAATTGTTTTACTGCATCTAACCCAGCCAATCCTTTTGGGCTAGTACCACAGTTTGGCCACTCAGCTCTGCTCGGTTTCCATCCATTGTTTTTTGTGCAAACAACTACAGAGTTGTCAATTAGTTGACCACCAAAATGAGTGGCAAAAGGCCTGCTGCTGGTGGAAAGGGGAATAGGCGTGTTGGAAAGGGAAAAAAAGGTTGTGTCCGTGGGGTAGGTGTTAAAGCAGCAGTAACATCTGCAGAAGAAAGACCATCTTCCAGCCAAACTAAGATGTCTACTTCTTTTCGTGGACAATGTGATACGATCCCTTTCTTACGGATACGCCCATCGCTACAAATTCCAGATGAGGGACAAAAACAGCAGGTGTTTCAACCGATATCAAGTGCTCCTTCAAGTGGGCTCTCCTCCACCTCAACTTCAACATCACAAATACTCCAGTCCTCAGAGGTGTCACCCCAATCGCACTTGCTTCCTCACAGCTCCCAAGTCTCCAGCTGCCCGTCTGAGTATGGGGTAACACAGATGGTTGAGTCTGCACAGCTGTTTACTCATACTATAGCCTGGGAAACGGAGGTCTGCTCCAGAGCTTCTGTGAATCCAGACGAGGAAATGATCTGCACTGATGCCCAGAATCTTTATGAGTCGGATCCAGGACCAGATGAAGAAGGTTCTGAGCATAATGTAGAACCTCGTTCCCAAACTGTAACTCCTGTTGGTGGAGACAATAATGAAGACGATGATGAGACTCAAATATCTGATTGGAGCGACAACTTGACTTTTCGGTTAGGGCAGGAAGAGGTTGGCTCTGAGGACGACGGGTGTGAGAACACACAGGGTGAAGATGACGAGGTTGGAGATCCCAGTTACTGTCAACCCACAGTCAGCCAGTGGATGAGGTCAGCAGAGGAGTTGGAAGAGGATGCTATTGACGACAAGGTTAGGTTGGGCCTTCCTGGAAAGAGACGGAGTACTGGAAGCACGTCAACAACTGCATCCTCAACCACAACTCTGCCTCTGACCACAAGTCGTGGTGGCTCTTCAGGTCGCATGGGCTCTAAGCCTTGCATAGCCTGGGCATTTTTTCAGATCGATAAGGATGACCCAACTCGTGTTATCTGTAATATTTGTCACCAAAAGCTAAGTAGAGGCCAAAAAATCCCTAGTTTGAGTACTTCATGCATGAACCGTCACATGGATATGAAGCATAAGTTGCAGTGGGAAGCTCACTGTGCTACAATGCGGCCTAGCGGGCCGGGCCAACCACCGTCTGCCCCATCTTGTGCATTCGCGGCCTCTTCATCCTCTGTGACTGGGGGGACAGCAGTCACACATGTTTTTGGACGCAGACCTGCCACCTCTTTATCCGCAACAGCCAGTGTGATTGGCATGTCATCATTTCATTTGGAAGTGGAAACACCAGCTGGTGTTGAGCACTCTCCGACATCGATAGCACCACCTTTGGATCAAGGCAACCTAACTTTTCCGCCTGCATCTTCCTCACAGACCGGCAGTTTGCCGGGGACACCCTACTCAACCCCGTCTTAGCACAACAGCCTGCCCTCGGTCCCTCAGATGTGGACAAGTAAAAGACCATTTCCTCCTAGACATGACAAAGCTAAGAGGTTGAATTTCACCATCTGCAAGCTGTTGGCTACAGAAATGCTGCCTTTCCGCCTGGTGAACACAGAGGATTTTCGAGACCTTATGTCCGTTGCAGTGCCCCAGTACCAGATGCCCAGTCGGCACTACTTCTCAAAGAAAGGTGTGCCTGTGCTACACCAGCATGTCGCACACAACATCACCGCTTCTTTGAGAAACTCTGTGTGTGATGGGGTGCATTTCACCACAGACACTTGGACGAGTAGGCATGGACAGGGGCGTTACATGTCGCTGACTGGGCACTGGGTAACTCTGGTGACAGCAGGACAAGGGGCTGCTGTCCAAGTCTTGCCGTCCCCACGAGTTGTGTGTCAATCCTCTTTATCTAGAAGTTCCTCCACTGCTTCTGCCTCCTAAACCTCCTCTCGGTCCTCCACCTGCACCCAAAGCCTGTCTGGTAATGCCACCCACTTTCTAACTGCGCAGAAGGAATCCTGCACACCTCCTTACTATGCTGGCAGCAGGGCTCAACGGCATCAGGCGGTGTTTACTTTGAAATGTCTGGGAAATGTGAGTCACACAGCGGAGGATTTGTGGTCAGCTCTGGAGACCCAGTTTCATGAATGGTTGTCTCCACTGGACCTGCATCCAGGGAAGGCCGTGTGCGACAATGCTGCAAACCTGGGTGCGGCCCTTCGCCGGGGCAATGTCACACACGTGCCTTGTATGGCTCACGTGTTGAACCTGGTTGTCCAGCAATTTTTAGCCCACTATCCCGGACTAGATGGCCTTCTGCAGAGGACACGGTCGCTGTGTGCTCACTTCCGCCATTCGCATCCCACAGCTCAACGACTTACGTCTCTTCAGAAGTCGTTGGGCCTGCCAGTTCACCGGCTGAAATGCGATGTGCCGACACGGTGGAATTCAACTCTGTACATGTTGCAGCGACTGTGGCAGCACCGACAAGCCCTGGTGCAATACGTTCTGACGTATAGCCTGGGCCAACGAGATCCAGAGGTGGGGCAAATCACGCTGCAGGAGTGGTCTCAGATCAGGGACCTATGCACCCTTCTGCACAGTTTTGAAATGGCTACGAAGATGTTTAGTGCTGACGATGCCATTATCAGCATGACTATTCCGGTGATTTACATGCTGGAGCACACGTTAAACAGAATTCGGAGTCAGGTGGTGGGACAAGAGGTGGAGGAAGTAGAGGAGGAGTCTTATGCTGAAGGGATAACATCTCCAAGGTACAGACGGTCGGCAGCACCAAGGCGGCAGGCATGGGAGGGTGGGGGAGAGGGATTAACCAGGGCGCATGGTAGCAGCCAAACTGTTGAGGAAGGTGCAGGAGCCGAGGAAGAAGTGGAGGACGAACTGGCGATGGGCATGGAAGACTCATCAGATGAGGGAGACCTTGATCACATTTCTGTTGTGCGAGGTTGGGGGAGAGGGCAGAGGAAGGAAGCATGATTCTTACCTCGCTACCAACACAACAAGGACTTGGTCCTCCTGGATGCGCAAGACACATGAGTGCCTTCTTGCTGCACTACCTGCAACATGACCCTCGGATTGTCAGAATTCGAAGTAATCCCGACTACTGGGTTGCCACACTCTTAGATCCCCGGTACAAAAGTAAATTTGCCAAAATAGTTCCTGCCATAGAAAGGGATTCACGCTTTCAGGAGTATCAGCAGAGGCTGTTGCAGAATCTTACATGTGCTTTTCCACAAAACACCAGTGGTGCACGTAGTGAATCTCATAGTTCTAACTTGCCAACCGTGGGACTGTCGAGTCTTCATCACTCAAACCGTAACAGTAACACAGTATCTGCTGGTAACAGCAATTTTGTGGAATCGTTTCACCACTTTTTTAGACCATCCTTTGCAAGGCCACAGGAGACAAGAAGTCTGACACATAGTCAACGCCTAGAGAGGATGGTACAGGAGTATCTCCAAGTGAACATCGAAGCCATGACTGTGTCACTGGACCCTTGCTCATTTTAGGTTTCCAACCTGCAAAATGGCCGGAGCTCGCCACTCACGCCTTGGAGATCTTGTCATGCCCTGCAGCCAGCGTTCTCTCTGAACTTGTGTTCAGCGCTGCTGGTGGTGTGCTGACAGATAAGCGCACGCGGCTGTCCACTAAGAATGTAGACAGACTCACGTTCATAAAGATCTTTTCTACCCCTGTGTCATCCTGGGGAGACTGAAAGCTTGAGGATTTGGTAAAATCACCTCACCAACCGTTTTAAGCAACTCTGGGGCAATTGATACCGCTTAAGTGGTGTCTGTGCCACAATTTTTGGAAAAAATGGAGACTCTTTTTGGAGTCCTTTTGCTGTGTTTTTCGTGACGTTGGCATCGTCAATTCCAGGTGGGTTGGGTCGCTCCCTCCCCCTTTTAACCGTAAGAAACTACATACACTATGGCTTGGGGTAGCACAGATGGTTGAGTCTGAAGAGCTGTTTACTCAGAGGTCTGCTCCAAAGCTTCAGTGTCTGCTAGTCAGCGTAGTAGCCCAGCTCTGAAGCAAGCTACACCGCCTGTGTATCTAATAAGAATTTTTAACTGCATCTAGCCTAGGCAATACTTTGGGTATAGTAGCCCAGCTGTGAAGCAAGCTGCACTGGCTGTGTATCTAATAAGAATATTTAACTGCATCTAGCCTAGCCAGACTGTGGGGACCCCCAACCAAACCCAGACGCTCAGCCCCCCTACCGCCACCCCTTTCCTTGACAATACAATAATGTAACTCTTACAACTGGATGGGTGAGGATCGGTCACAGCTTTATTAACTCTTTATACACATTCCATTCGAAAAGGCATTTTATTTCTAAAATAATTCAGCTTGTTGCAGCATGCCCTGTGTCTCCACACCGGCAAGTTGGCCAACAAGTGTAACTCTCCAACATGTCCTTTCTATTTCCAGGCCACGGAAGATCCTGCGTACTCGTATGCAGGACTCTGACCCCATCCATCACTCTTAACGCTTGTTCCACTCCGTCCTGGAGTCCTGACAGGAATATGTCCAGTCCAATATCCATTAAGTGAACACCGTCCGGCCATATGAGGCCTGCTTTATCTCCTTCCAGTTGTCGGTGTCGTATCACTACACCGCCTCTGTCTCTTCTAAATTTTGCCATCCGAATATTTATAACCCGCCTTGTCCGTTCGATGGCCGTGATGTCTCGTGCACCTTGCCATACCGCTATCGGCACAATCTCTGACCATACTATAGTTAGTTTTGTGAAAAATTCTCTGAAGCGCTCAGTGTCTAGTTTCATTATTGCCATTAGTTATGCACTCTTATGATGACCTAGGTCGTTTCCCCCGGCCTGTATAACTAAGATGACCGGACCTCTTGCCTCTCTCCCTACCTTGATTACCTCCATTAGTACCTGTGGCCATTGCAGGCCTCTAATACCTCTCCAGTTGAAATATGTGTTCTGAAACTCTAATTTCCTCCCGCCTGGGCGGACTTTCGCCCTTTTTTCTGCCCAATATATATACGAGTGGCCTATCACCCACACTGTTGGCTTAGCGTCACCTGTAAAAGAAACAAACCACGTTAGGATAACAAGTCCGGTCTTATGTATTTCGTCAAACTCGTGGATCGCCATCTCCCTATCCTCTGAACTTCCGTTTCTGACAGTCCTGCTCTTGCTGCTTCCGTGGCCGCGCCTATGCGGAATGAGTGTGTCCCGTAATCTTTGGGGTGGTTCCCTGCCGATGTTAGGCATTTATTAAATATAGCTGCTTGGAACTGGTATCTTGATAATGGCATTCCATCAATGTGTGATAGGAAGAAATTACTTTGTGATCTGATGGTTATATGTGTTTTTACTATTGTTACCCGACTCAGTGTACCGTTTGTGGGTTGTAGAAGTACCCAAGTGCCCCTGCCCGCTGGAACCGTTTTCGATTTGCGTATGTGTAGACGTATTGCATTATTGGCTATGACTACGTCCTGGTGTAATAAGCCTCCACTGGTGGTAATTTTGGATTGAGGGACTAATTCACTTATGCATAGCGACCCGAAGAAGGCGATCGCAAATTCAATAGACAGTAGTGTTGCTTCAAATTGTGAGTGTCATGTTAATGGTGTTAATAACGTGTGACCGTTGAATGATTATAAGAAGGTTTTCCACACCTATAAGTCCGCCCGTAGCTGCCTGGAGATTCTGATTCTATGACTCGGTTTTGATGCCCCTTTTGTTGCGGGCGATAAATGACGAGAAAAAACCCTTCCGACTGGCATCACCCGGCTCGCAAACACGAGGAGACCTAGTAATACTTGCATCTGCTGTAGTGTTACTTTCCATACTGTGCAAAAACCCTCGATCAGGTGTAATGTTTTGGTATTTTTTCCCATGGGAGGCGGAACAACCTTGCTGTGGTGTCGATTTCGATGCCTAAGAACGATAGCTTTGTTGTGGGGCCTATGGTTTTTGTTGGGCATAATGGGACTCCAAATCAACGGGAGATGTTTGTGAATTCGCTGAGTAAGGGGCAGCGAAAGGGGATGACCAATCGCCACGGCCCGCGGAGGGGCCACCACAGTCAGTGACTCCTTCCTTATTTAGTATTGAGTCTACCAATACTTTGGGCGTAGTAGCCCAGCTGTGATGCAAGCTACACCGCCTGTGTATCTAATAAGAATTTTTAACTGCATCTAGCCCAGGCAACACTTTGGGCGTAGTAGCCCAGCTGTGAAGCAAGCTGCACCGCCTGTGTATCTAATAACAATTTTTTACTGCATCTAACCCAGCCAATCATTTGCTAGTATTGCTAGTAGCAGTGTCGCATGGGCTCTAAACCTTGCATAGCCTGGGCATTTTTTGAGATCGCTAAGGATGACCCAACTCATGTTATCTGTAACATTTGTCACCAAAAGCTAAGTAGAGGCCAAAAAAACAATAGTTTGAGTACTTTATGCTTGAACCGTCACATGGATATGAAGCATAAGTTGCAGTGCGAAGCTCACTGTGCTACAATGCGGCCTAGCGAGCCGGGCCAACCACCATCTACCCCACCTGTGTCATCCTGAGGAGACTAAAAGCTTGAGGATTTTGGAAAATCACCTCACCAACCATTTTAAGCAACTATGGGACAATTGATGCCACTTAAGTGGTGTCTGTGCCACAATTTTTGGAAAAAATGGAGACTCTTTTTGGAGTCCCCTTGCTGTGTTTTACATGACGTTGGCATCGTCAATTCCAGGTGGGTCGGGTCTCTCCCCCCCCTTTTAACCGTAAGAAACTACATACACTATGGCTTGGGGTAACACAGATAGTTGAGTCTGAAGAGATGTTTACTCATACTGTAGCCTGGGAATCAGAGGTCTGCTCCAAAGCTTCAGTGTCTGGTAGTCAGCGGAGTAGCCGCCGTCTGTAGATCTAATTACAAATTTTTAACTGCATCTAGCCCAGGCAATACTTTGGGCCTAGTAGCAGTGTCTGCTAGTCAGCGGAGTATCCCAGCTGTTAAGCAAGCTACACCACCTGTGGTTTGGACACTTAATTTTTTCAAAGGAAATGCTTCGGGCCCCCGGGACACTCAGTGAAGAGCATCGGGGAGGCGCCCCAAGGCAAAGGGGCTGGGACTGGTGGTAGCACGCCTTGCGGTGGACCGCCAAGCTTGATCCTTATAAAAGCTTTTTAACTGCAGCAGCTTTAGTGGACGCTACTGGAGCTGGAATTACCGCGGCTGCTGGCATCAGACTTGCCCTCCAATAGATCCTTATAAAAGGATTTAAAGTGTACTCATTCAAATTACAGAGCCAATTTAAATTACAGAGCTTAGACCTGCCTCGACCGCGGGGGGTCTCGACCCACCAGCGGACAGGCACCAGTATTGGGAGAGGGGGGCTGGCAGTCAGGGTCCACCGTGGCTCTGGCACAAACCCGGCGACACGGAGGTCGCACGGGCAGGAACAGACTAGCCGTGTCGGTTTCGCACTCCAGCGTAGTCCCTCTGCGCTCTCGCGCCCATAACCTCAAAGGGATGCGAAAGCGGCTTTTCTTCCCAGGGCTGTTCCCCGCCCAGCAGGAATGTGGGGGAGCTGAGGTCGGCCTTCCACTGTACTCCCTTACCTCCCTCGCCCTCTTTCCTTCTTCCGTTCTCCATCTAACCCCTGGGCTCTGTGGTGTCCACTCTCCCTCCAGCTCTCTCCTTCTCACAGGTGGACTACCGCGTGTATTCACACTGTGGCGAATCTTTTGGGCCCAGGCATAAGAAGTTGTCGAGGTAATGGATAATATGTGCCCCCTTAGAAACGTCCATTACAACCCATTCGAGGAAGCAACTAAACGCCTCAATTAGTGAGCAGGATCTGGACCACCCCATGGGCAAACAGCGATCTATATAGTATGCTCCTTCCCAGAAGCAGCCCAATAGGTGGACACTATTTGGAGGCACAGGTAGTAAGTAACCAGAACGCCGCATCAATGTCTGCTTTGGCCATTAGGGGGACCCTTCCCAACTTCTTTATCCGCCTGATTGCCTTGTCAAAGGATGTACAGTATATACTACTGTACTTGGTTCCGCGTAAATGTTGTCGTTTACTGACCTGCCCCTTGGATATGACAAATGGTGGATTAGTCCGAATGTATTGGGTTCCGTTTTTGGCACAGCTCACAACGGGGATACCACTACGTCTTGTAAGGAAAGTGTTCTGAATGGAACCGCCATTCTACCTAAAGATATTTCTTTTTTTAATTTTCTTGTCACAACGTCTGGGTGTTGGTAGGCTGATTTTAGATTTTTACTCCAGCCTTTCTTGATTTTAGAAGGGCATGACATGCCTATATCTGTGTCTCCCCCTCCTTTTACTCCTCCACCTCTTTTCTTTTTGCATGACTATATGTACTTGTCACTTTTCCATGTGTTAGTTGTGTCTTCTGAGCAGTTTGTCAGCTTTTGGACACATTTGAAGGTGTTTTCTATGTGTTTTTGTTTGCCTGCCATTGGTTTTAACGGTGTTCGATGGTGTTCGATGAACAGTTCGACGAACAGTTCGGCGAACACACCGGTGTTCGACGAACCGAACCGAACCCGAACACTACGGGGGTGGCTCAACTCTATTTACGAGGGACCGATCCTGTCAAACTAATTTGATAAGCTTTTATGAGGAGGCAAGTTCCGGACTGGACCGAGGAAATTCAGTGGATGTTGTGTATATGGACTTTTCAAAAGCTTTTGATACGGTTCCACACAAAAGGTTGATACATAAAATGAGAACAATGGGGATAGGGGAAAATATATGTATGTGGGTTAAGAATTGGCTCAGTGATAGGAAACAAAGGGTGGTTACTAATGGAAAACACTCAGACTGGGTCTCAGTTAACAGTGGGGTACCACAGGGGTCAGTATTGGGCCCGCTTCTTTTTAACATATTTATTAATGACCTAGTAGGGGGCATACAGAGTAATATTTCAATATTTGCAGATGACACTAAACTCTGCAGGGTAATCAATACAGAGGACAATTTTATATTACAGGAGGATCTATGTAAACTAGAAGATTGGGCTGATAAATGGCAAATAAGCTTTAATGGGGATAAATGTAAGGTAATGCACTTGGGCAGAGGAAATAAAATGTATAATTGCATGCTTAATTGTAAAACACTGGGCAAAACTGTAACTGAAAAAGACCTGGGTGAATTGGTGGATGACAAGCTCACGTTTGGTGGCCAGTATCAGGCAGCTGCTGCAAAGGCAGATAAAATAATGGGATGCATTAAAAGAGGCATAGATGCTAATGAGGAGAACATAATTTTACCTCTATACAAGTCACTAGTGCGACCACACTTAGAATACTGTGTACAGTTCTGGTCTCCGGTGTATAATAAAGACATAGCTGAACTAGCGAGGGTGCAGAGAAGAGCGACCAAGGTTATTAGAGGACTGGGGGGTCTGCAATACCAAGACAGGTTATTACACTTGGGGTTATTTACTGTGGAAAAACGAAGGCTTAGGGGTTATCTTATTACTATGTACAAGTATATGAGGGGACAGTACAAAGACCTGTCTACTGATCTTTTTACTCTGAGGCCAGAGACGGGGACAAGGGGGCATCTTCTACGTCTGGAGGAAAGAAGGTTTAATCATAATCACAGACGCGGATTCTTTACTGTAAGAGCAGTGAGACTATGGAACTCTTTGCCGCATGATGTTGTAATGAGTGATTCACTACTAAAATTTAAGAAGGGCATGGATGCCTTTCTTGAAAAGTATAATATTACAGGTTATATATACTAGATTCCTTGATAGGGCATTGATCCAGGAAACTAGTCTGATTGTCGCATGGAGTCGGGAAGGAATTTTTTTTCCAATGTGGAGATTAGTTTTTGCCACATGGTTTTTTATTGCCTTCCTCTGGATCAACATGTTAGGCTACGGGTTGAACTAGATGGACTTAGTCTTCCTTCAACCTTAAAAACTATGTTACTATGTTACTATGTAGTGTAAGGCAGCGCTAGTCATCACGCTGGGGGACTCTCGCTTCACCGGGTCAATTAAAGCACACATGCAACGTTTTCCAGTAACATGAAATCCAGCAGTTTATTACACTTCATAACTGCTTATCACACAGTCCATCTTAGTGGCTCACCGGCATATTTACACACATAACATCCAAGAGCCTTTCAAGTGGCAGACAGGCCCACTTGGCTCCAGTTACAGCCTTCAGCAAAGTAACTATATAAATGTCCATATAACGCACCGCTTTTACCTTTTGCCGGGTCTAGCGGTTTCCATCAGATTTGTTCTTCCACAGCTGTGGCTTTACGGCTTCCCAGATGGGGGTCTCCAGCTCTCGTACCTTCCAAGGCTACTGGCATCTCTTTACACACAAGGATCCAGCCTCTGCCTTTCAGGACTCTTGCCGTCCAAGGCTACTGGCATCCCCCACACACGGGGATCCAGCCTCTGCCTTTCAGGCTTCACCAGGCTTCACACTCTCACGGTGTCCCACAAACGGGGAACAGGCCTCACGCCTTTTACACTGTCTCAAAAGCACCAAGATTTATATATCCTTCAGTGCATACAGGACCTGTGCTGATGTCACAGTCATGTGATCAGTCCTTCTGTGTGTACAGGACCTGTGCTGATGTCACAGTCATGTGATCAGTCACCTGAGGGAGAGGTACATGGTCAGCCAGAACACACCCTGGACCATTACAGTAATGCCGCAAGCCGCTGCATTACATATCCCCCCCCTCTGTTCAAACTTGTGGGGTTGAACACATAATATACACAATTACATTATAACCCACAGTTCACACAGAGACCATGTACTTGACAATTGCGCTGCTCAGCCCCTGGAACATTAGTCATCGACATTAGCCCATTCCTTTAGGACCTACCATCTGTCATTGTCACTGACTTCGTCAAGTCACATTTCCGGGTCGTAACCTTGTCAGACCTCCCCCGCTCCCAGCGGTCAGTCGTAACCTTGTCAGACCTCCCCCGCTCCCAACGGTCAGTCAATACAGCAGTGTGACTCACATGCCCTGGTATCTAAGGTCCGGTTCGACTCCGTACTGTCCCGTACTCTATTGGGTCGTTTGTATGGGCCACTCAGACCTGAGTTACTGGAGGTCTCACTACCTCTAAACCCACGCCCACTATCCTCAGGACAGCTTGGAAAGTCTCTAACTTCTACTGTAGCCATTCTATTATTTGAAGGGCCTTTTCTCTGTCTGGTCTCACAATTTCTAGATGGCTGCCATATTCTGCTGCTCCGGCGATTCTGTCTTTCCACTCACAGTCTAGCGAGATTCAACTGTTCTACCTCTCGCAGGTAGGTCACTCGGTACTCCATCAGCACGCGTATATATGCAAGACTTTCTTCCGTTCCTACAGCGGAGAATGACACCATGCCATCTTCATCTGGTATCCAGTCCTGTCGATCACGTGGACTGCTTACTTTCATCACACCCAACTTCTTTACCATCATCTGCATGGCTCGGCCATTTCTCCCAATGAGCTTTCTTACCAGAGCATGAGGCACCCGGATGACCTCTTCACGCAGACTTTGAGCTTTTCTCATAAGCTCCAGTTGTCTAATGGCTTGTTCCATCTTCAACCGGACAAACCGCTTTGTGTGAATGCATCGCCAGTGCATGTCACTTAGCATAGCCACCCTCTTCACTGTGACTTCGGTTGTGGACAGGACCACGAGCTGTTTAGCTTCTGAGGTCGAGTACACCTTACAGGCTCCCACGGCCTTCTTAAACTCTTCATGCACGGACTCACTGGTGCATTCTTCTCTCAAATCCTCGGGTACATCTATGAGGCACTTGTACCGAGACATTTCTGTCTCACCAGTGGTTTCCAGACGATCAACCAGCTCAGGTTTCAGGGGCAACTGACTTTCAGCTTCTTCACCCTGTATGCTTCCCCTGAGCTGACTCACAGCTACAAATTCAAGAATTTTCGTCTTGACCTCTTCCATTTCATATTTATCTTCTGTTAACACTCTCTTAGCTCTCCTCAGGTCCACCTTTTCATGGTATAAAGGAGTAAGTGCAACTTGTTTGCCCTTTTCCTTCTCCAAGGAGGCCTCATTCACTGAGTGATACTTTGCTAGGTGACCTTTGAGCTCAAAAACTTCTTCCTCTAGCTCTGCTACTTGCCTCTCAGCAGCCCATCTCTGAAGCTCTTCCTGCTTCAACTGCTCCTTTAACAATAGAGTTCTCTCAGACCTCTCTGTCTCCAATGCGCCCACTCGGCTCTCAACAGCCAGTCTCTCAAGCTTCTCTTGCTTCAAATGGGCTTGTAGCATCTCCTTGAGCTCCTTGATCTCGGCTCTTACATCTGACGCGACCCCTGGGCCGTGGGGTACTCGGTGTCGGGCCAGTCGTTGCTAGGGGAGATGTCACAGTGGCGGTGACCCGGTCCGTGACCCAGGGTGGTCAATCAAAAGGGGGATATTTACAGGGGATTATAGTTTATAAAGTTTGTGATGCCACCTGTGGTATGTAGCCAAGGGAGCCGCCGCTGCGGAGCAGGTCCTCTGGAGCTGATGTTACTGCAGCAGGGATGGTGTGGGTCTCCACAGGTAGAGCCTAGCTCCAGGGCAGTGTAGATGTTGTAGGTCGTGCTGGGCGCTGTAGTGCAGGGGCTGATGGCGCAGCAAGAAACACAGAGACAAGGAAGTGCAGTCCTCAAAATCTTTACTCACGGTTATTGCAGTCCAAGTTACATGCGCCAAAGTAATCTCCCTCGTCGTGCTGCGCCTACTCAGTGAGGGGTTCCGTCCACCCTCAGATAGCTCCGGAGTACTTAGCAGGACCCCCTTCTGTGTCTTCTCTCTGGTCGTCTCCCTGCACCTCATACCTAGTGTCCCACTCCGGTACCTGCGGGCCTTGTCGGGCGACGTCTGTTCTGTCCCCTAGGGCCTCTATAGCTACCTTCTTGGTGAGACTGATATGGAATGTTGGCTACAGGACATGAAATACTGCAGCCTCCGGTTTCTAGTTAAGACATAGAGTTCTCTGCTAGCTGAGGGACCGGTCCCCTCTATGTGGCCTGACCCCTCCACCTCCCGGTACGGGTGGCCTCCAGCACTGCCCGTACCCCTGGGGTCCTCTCTTCCATTCCTGGAGCCCTTCCTGCTCCCTCTCACCTCTCCTTCAGTCCTGGGTCTCTCCTCAGGCCCTCTGCCTGAGCAGAGCTCCTGCAGAGCCCTGCTCCACTCCTCTCACTGTAGATTGTTCTCTCTCCTCCTCTGACTGAACTGGCTTCTCTTCCTAAGATGGCTTCCCTTTTTATACCTTCCTCTCATGTGCTCCCCTAACCTACTTCCTCCACCCACACCCACTACATGGTTCCCCCTCTCTGGGTCCCCCCCCACTCCAGCCAGGAAAGGGGCTCAGCAAGAACCAGAGGCATCTTGCCCCTCCTGCTGGCCTGGAGTTGTGTGTTGGATGCAGGTGTTAGGGTCCTGAGCTGTACTCCTTCCTTACCTGAGAGTGAGATACCACACCTCTGGTTGAGATGCAGTACCTCTGTGGCGACCGAACCCTCAGGGGCGCCACACATCCACCGAATCATCCGAGCTCACATTATTCGAGGAGGTATTTGTTTCATACCTCGCATCTCCAGTGGCCAATTCCTGACCCTGGTCTGTGGCTTCTCCGATAGACTCCTCCATCTTTTTCCGCTCAGCTTCCATCTTGCTGATTCTTTCCTTAAGGCACATCTCTGCCCTCTGGAGATTATCACAGAACGTCTGCAGCTCCTTCACCTGAGCTTCCAGACCTAGGGTCTTTCTGCGGAGATCACCATTTTCATCACGAGTGTCCTGCAGAGTGGTCTCAACCACTTGACGCATGTGCTCTGCATCAGCCTTATCCTCCTCTAGTTTTTCCTTAACCTTGAGGAGATCCTCATAGTCTCTCTTAATTTGTTGCAGTTCCTTACTGAGTTCACCACACTCCTTGGATTCACACAGCTCCTGGTTGAACTGTTCGCGCAGTCGTTCTAGGTTTTGATCACGTCCAGAAACTTCATCCTGCAGCGCCTCTTTTAGGGCAGACAGCTCCCTATCCCTCTGGTGTAGACCCTCATCCAGCTTTTGCTTCACCTGCCTCAGTTCTAACCGTACCAGGGAGAAGCGATCTTTCACCTCACACAACTCATCTTCACACTCCGCTTTATCAACCTTTCTTTCTATTTGTTGATTTCCTCGCTGCTTTCTTCCAGTTCTCGCTGCAAGTTCCTTACAACCTGGTTTATTTTCTGCCGTTCAGACTCCAGGCTCAGCTGGTCTGAGGACACGTTCTCCAGGTTTTCCCTTCGTTGCTGCACGTCACTCTGATACTGCTGCCTGATAGGCTCCAGCTCTTGGTCATGACTGGCGCCAGGGCCGGCGTCAGCACCCGGCGTACCCGGGCAAGTGCCGAGCCCTGGACCATCAGGGGGGCCCACTTGTTATCTGGGCCCGGGCCGCTTCCCCGGCATCTGTGCAGGGCCACGGGTGCTGTTCAAGCCCTGCTCTGCTTCATGCAGCAGCAGCAGTGTGCGGTCAGTGTGCTGCTGCTCCACCAATCAAGCCCATTGCTGTCACTTTCAAGACATGGCCGCGCGCTGTGCGCAGTGCGGTTGTGTCTGGTAGTAATGACACGCATGGGCGACACTGCGCCTTTAATTGTGCTTGTGTGTCGCACCTGCCGTGTCATTACTACCAGACACAACCGCACAGCGCACAGCACGCGGCCATGTCTGGAAAGTGACAACACTGGGCCTGATTGGTGGAGCAGCAGCACACTGACCGCACACTGACTGCTGCATGTAGCTGGGCTTGAACAGCACCCGCGGCCCTGCACAGATGCCGGGGAAGCGGCCCGGGCCCTGACGGCGAGTGGGCCCCCCTGATGGTCCAGGGCCATGTGACACGCCTGAGGCCCTGCACTGCCACATGACTGAGGAGCTGGATGGAACACAGGCCCGGGGGCAGGTGAGTGAGCTTCACCAATCCCCATATAAAAAATATTTCTTATGTGTGTTTGCATGTATGATGTGAATGTCTGTGTATGTCTGTGTGTATGACTGTGTATATATATTTATGTCTGTTTTATATGTGTTTTTAAGAATGTGTTCTAATATGTATGTGTATGTATCTGTGCGTGTCTGCGTATTGTGTGTGTATATCTGTGTACCATGTTCATGTGTGTATGTGTGTGCATGCCTGCGTACCGTGTGCATGCACATGTCTGTGCACTGTGTACGTGTCTGCGTATTGTGTGTGCGTGTCTGCGTATATTGTGTGCGTGTGTGAGTATTGTGTGTGTGTCTGCATATTGTGTGTGTGTGTCTGCGTATTGTGTGTGTGTCTGCGTATTGTGTGTGTCTGCATATTGTGTGTGTGTGTGTCTGTGTATTGTGTGTGTGTCTGCGTATTGTGTGTGTCTGCGTATTGTGTGTGTGCATGTCTGCGTATTGTGTGTGCGTGTCTGCGTATTGTGTGTGTCTGCGTATTGTGTGTGTGTGCCTGCGTATTGTATGTGTGTGCGTGTCTGCGTATTGTGTGTGTGTGCGTGTCTGCGTATTGTGTGTGTGCGTGTCTGCGTATTGTGTGTGTGTGTGCGTGTCTGCGTATTGTGTATGTGTGTGTGTGTCTGCGTATTGTGTGTGTGCGTTCGTGTCTGCGTACTGTGTGTGCATGCATGTCTGCGTACTGTGTGTGTGTGCGTGCAAGTCTGCGTACTGTGTGTGTGCGTGCATGTTTGCATATGTGAAGGATGACAGGACAGCCTGGGCCCTGTGTACTATACCTATATTTCTCCACCGTATCTGTGCATTATGAATCGTGGTATGTGATAAAGGGGCCCACTGAGACTCTTTCGCCCGGGGCCCACAAAAACCTGGAGCCTGCCCTGACTGGCGCCTCCTCTTTCAGGGCTGTCGGATCCTGATCCTTCTGTCTCAGTACTATATCGGAGGTTGCTACTGTCAACGTCACCTCCTCTTCTTCTAAAAGAAGATCCAAACTCGGAATAAAGGCACACAGCCTTGCATTTTCTTTATTTGCCCTTTCAGCAAAATCTACAGGAGCAACTTTTTTGTGGCCCTTGCGCCGTCGATGACGAGAGGGGGACCCTCTCCCCTCGTCTAGCCCCTCCTGACTGAACTCTCTTTCTACTTTCATAGTGTCACCATCAGTTGTGGGGTTTGTGTCACTCCCCATGGTGTCGTGGACCAACAAGTCACCTCCCACCTTGACGTTAACCCCTTCTACTGGAGCTACCCCGTTATCAACGGTCAAATTGTCATTTTTAGGCGGTACCAACCCACAACCAGTAACAAATTTTAGTTTTCTATACTCCATGCTCTTTTGAAAATCCGCCCCCTTTTGAGACTCCGCCCCCTTTTGGACACCCACACCTGTAGGGGGATTTTTACAAAAAAAATCAGCAATAGTCTTAGGACCCAGTTCACAACATCTCTTACCACCTCCCTGGGCACTCTGGGATAGACCCGGCGCCCCAGGAGAACTCACAGAATGGTCCGCTGCCACCATTCTGTAAAGGGCCAACAGCTCCTGCCCTTCCTTCACCACGACCTGTTGTCGTTTCTCAAATACCTGCTGTTGTTTCTCAAATGCCTGCTGCTGCGATTTTAACAGGCACTTTAATCGCTCAATAGCTTCAGTCTCATTTGCTGCTCCCTTCACAGTCATCTTTATCTGCTCCTGCATTTCTTCAGGACACTCCATTTTTCTGCAGGACGTTTGCAGCCGGTCATCTAACCCCTTCTCCATTCCGTCTGGAGATACTGCACCATTCATGGCCATCGCGTTACACTATTCACACTAGATACTTCTCACCGCTCTCCCCGGAAAATTTTCGTGGCCCCCCGAGCCAAAGCAGACCAGGTTTGAGTGCGAGGACAATTTTCGTAACCCCGCCGAGTTACAGCAAGATGCTTTAATCTTCGTGACCCCGCCAAGCCACAGCAAGATGCTTGTATCCACACTCGTCGTCCTGTGCCTTTGCCCCTAGCAACCGGGCTGCAGTTGACCCTAGCAACCGGGCTGCAGTTGCCCCTAGCAACCGGGCTGCAGTTGCCCGCATTCTCCAACCACATGTAAGGCAGTACTAGTCATCACGCTGGGGGACACTCACTTCACTGGGTCAATTAAAGCACACATGCAACGTTTTCCATTAACATGAAATCCAGCAGTTTATTACACTTCGTAACTGCTTATCACACAGTCCATCTTAGTGGCTCACCGGCATATTTACACACATAACATCCAAGAGCCTTTCAAGTGGCAGACAGGCCCACTTGGCTCCAGTTACAGCCTTCAACAAAGTAACTATATCAATGTCCATATAACGCACCGCTTTTACCTTTTGACTGGTCTAGCGGTTTCCATCAGATTTGTTCTGCCACAGCTGTGGCTTTACGGCTTCCCAGATGGGGGTCTCCAGCCCTCGAACCTTCCAAGGCTACTGGCATCTCTTACACACACAGGGATCCAGACTCTGCCTTTCAAGACTCTTGTCTTCCAAGCCTCTTGCCCTCCAAGGCTACTGGCATGTCTTTACACACAAGGATCCAGCCTCTGCCTTTCAGGACTCTTGCCGTCCAAGGCTACTGGCATCCCCCACACACGGGGATCCAGCCTCTGCCTTTCAGGCTTCACCCGGCTTCACACTCTCATGGTGTCCCACACACGGGGAACAGGCCTCACGCCTTTTACACTGTCTCAAAAGGACCAAGATTTATATATCCTTCAGTGCATACAGGACCTGTGCTGATGTCACAGTCATGTGATCAGTCTTTCTGTGTGTACAGGGCCTGTGCTGATGTCACAGTCATGTGATCAGTCACCTGAGGGAGAGGTACATGGTCAGCCAGAACACACCCTGGACCATTACAGTAATGCCGCAAGCCGCTGCATTACAGTAGTTGTAATTCACCACAGCCATATTCTTTAGCTTAGTGAAAGGACTGGTTGGTATAGAGGGAAACCGTATCTATTCTGGGTGTCATTTCTCCCAGGAAGTCTTCTAATGCAGCTTGTTGCAGAAGCAATGGCAGCCCGTCCAACATCAGCTCGCACTGGTGCTTCGACACACAAACATCTTTCTTTGAGCCTTTCATGACTACAGAGTTGGGCAATGGCCTGATCTGCAATGCGGTTTGAGAAATAACATGCATAAGCATGGCCGATACACATTAAAAAAGCAGCCATAGGGTGTCTGGGAACCTTCCCCCACGCTTTTCTTAGCCAGGGCTGCTTTTCGGCAGGGTTGAACGGGCCCACCAGAGAACCGGCCCTGGCTTCTCCTTCAGTAGAGTCCATAGTGCCGAGGTGAGGCCATAATGATGATAGAGGCCACCATCTGATTAGTTTTCTGTTACTTGGAATGGAAGCGCAGTATGCAGCCAGACACCCACCCACAGGCCGCAATACTAAACTGCCAGATTTCTGGGCAGCTGTTTGCACTTGAAATGTGGCCTTTTAGGCCCGTGAAGACGGAAGCTTTTCACAAGCTCATGCTGGCGGCGGCCGGGTGTCCATACTCGGCCCCCAGCCGCCACTATTTCTCCCGGTATCGTCTCCGCCTTCCACAAGCACGGGTCCCACAACATTACCCGTGCCCTCCTCAGTGCACTTACTGGGAAGGACCGCCTAACCACAAACACATGGTCAAGTGAATGTGGCCAGGAACGGTACCGAGCTAGTCCACAGCTTTTTTTGCTGAGAGTTGTATTTCACCACAGCCATATTCTTTAGCTCGGTGAAAGGACTGGCATAGAGGGAAACCATATCTACTTCGGCTGTCATTTCTCCATCACCAGGTTCCGCCCATTGTCACACATGACTATGCCTGGCTGTATGTTCAGCGGTGAGAGACACAAATCAGGCTGCTATGTTACAGATTTCAACAACTCTGCAGCACTGGGTGGTTTGTCACTTAAGCGTTAAGCATGTTATCTTCAGCACAGCCTGTTGCCGCTTGGCCAAGGCAGTGTTGCAGTGCTTTCAGCTTATGACTGATGTGGTCATTTCGGAGATGGAGGAGGAGATACAGGAGCTGAACAATGTGATTACATTGAGGTTACATTGGCAATTGTTTTTTATACTAAGGAAAGATCCTACTGTTTTGTTTTTTTTACGTTATTTTTTAAGACAAATGCATTCACAGGGAAATGTAATTTTAACATTTTACAACCTTATCTGGCCATGTGGTGTGTGACACGTCATCAGACACATCCTGTTTCATTTATGATGGAGGGACTCTGAAAGTCACAAAGCCTATTTTTATAGGGCCATCAGACGGCTCTTACTATTCTTAAAAGGCCAGCAGTCGTCCCTCGCTATTGTTAGAGAGCCATCAGCCGGCTATGCTTTGTTGATCCCATTATTAACTAGTGGGTCTCCTATACTGTTATTGTGAATGTTGTGACTGCAAGGGCTGCCAAAAATTCGGACGCAACCCAATACCCCTTTGAAGAGAAATAGAGGAGGGTCTCAGTAAAAAAAATGTTCCCATTATAAAGGAGCGGGTCTCCTATAGTGGTAATGCCCATGCTGTGACTGCAAGGGCTGCCAAAATTTGGGAAAAACACCACTAAGAATTTAAAGACACAAAGAGCAGGGCCACAGTAACGACAAATTCCCATTAGAAAGGAGAAGGTCTCTCATACTGTTTGCCTATGCAGTGAAGCAACGGCTGCCAAAAATTTGGAGGAACTCCCATGCCCCTTTGAAGAGACGTAGAGGGCCTCAAGAAAAAATGTTCCCATTATTAGGAAGTGGGTCTCCCATAGTGTTGGCCTATGCAGTGAATGCAAGGGCTGAAAAAAAAATTGCGAGGCACTCCAATGCCCCTTGGAAGAGACGTAGAGGGCCTCATAAAAAAAATGTTCCCATTAGAAAGGAGCGTGTCTCCTATACTTGTAATGTCCATGCGCTAAGTGTATGGGATGACAAACATTTACCCCTGGGGGGTATACATGAACATACTGAATAAAAATTTTTTTTACGGACATCATAAACACCCTTTAAAAAAATGATGTGGGTGTTGCATCATGGACCACGGTCACCCTGGTGATATGGTGGTGGAGGATGAGGATGAGGAGAAGGAGGAGGATAAGAGTAAATAGCCAAAATCAGGAAGCGCATACCCATGTCTGAGTGTGAAAAGTAGAGTTGAGCCACCCCCGTAGTGTTCGGTTCGGTTCGTCGAACACCGGTGTGTTTGCCGAACTGTTCGTCGAACACCGTCGAACACCGTTAAAAACCAGTGGCAGGCAAACAAAAACACATAGAAACACATAGAAAACACCTTCAAAGGTGTCCAAAAGCTGACAAACTGCTCAGAAGACACAACTAACACATGGAAAAGTGACAAGTACATATAGTCATGTGAAAAGAAAAGAGGAGGAGGAGTAAAAGGAGGGGAGACACAGATATAGATAGGCATGTCATGCCCTTCTAAAATCAAGAAAGGCTGGAGTAAAAATCTAAAATCAGCCTACCAACACCCAGACGTCATGACAAGAAAATTAAAAAAAGAAATATCTTTAGGTAGAATGGAGGTTCCATTAAGAACACTTTCCTTACAAGACGTAGTGGTATCCCCGTTGTGAGCTGTGCCAAAAACGGAACCCAATACATTCGGACTAATCCACCATTTGTCATATCCAAGGGGCAGGTCAGTAAACGACAACATTGACGCGGAACCAAGTACAGTAGTATATACTGTACATCCTTTGACAAGGCAATCAGGTGGATCAAGAAGTTGGGAAGGGTCACCCTAATGGCCAAAACAGACATTGATGCGGCGTTCCGGTTACTTACTACCTGTGCCTCCGAATAGTGTCCACCTATTGGGCTGCTTCTGGGAAGGAGCATACTATATAGATGGCTGTTTGCCCATGGGGTGGTCCAGATCCTGTTCACTATTGGAGGCGTTTAGTTGCTTCCTAGAATGGGTTGTAATTGACGTTTCTAAGGGAGCACATATTATCCATTACCTCGACAACTTCTTATGCCTGGGCCCAAAAGATTCGCCACAGTGTGAATACACGCGGTAGTCCACCTGTGAGAAGGAGAGAGCTGGTGGGAGAGCGGACACAACAGAGCCGAGGGGTTAGATGGAGAACGGAAGAAGGAAAGAGGGCGAGGGAGGTAAGGGAGTACAGTGGAAGGCCGACCTGAGCTCCCCCATGTTCCTGCTGGGCGGGGAACAGGCCTGGGAAGAAAAGCCACTTGCGCATCCCTTTGAGGTTACAGGCGCGAGTGGGCAGAGGGACTACGCTGGAGTGCGAAGCCGACACGGCCAGTCCGTTCCTGCCTGTGCGACCTCCGTGTCGCCGGGTTTGTGCCAAAGCCGCGGTGGACCCTGACCGCCAGCCCCCCTCTCCCAATACTGGTGCCTGTCCGCTGGTGGGTCGAGTCCCCCCGCGGAGGAGGCAGGTCTAAGCTTACAGAGCTAAATTGGCTCTGTAATTTGAATGAGTACACTTTAAATCCTTTTACAAGGATCTATTGGAGGGCAAGTCTGATGCCAGCAGCCGCGGTAATTCCAGCTCCAGTAGCGTCCACTAAAGCTGCTGCAGTTAAAAAGCTTTTATAAGGATCGAGCTTGGCGGTCCACCGCAAGGCGTGCTACCGTCAGTCCCAGCCCCTTTGCCTTGGGGCGCCTCCCCGATGCTCTTCACTGAGTGTCCCGGGGGCCCGAAGCATTTCCTTTGAAAAAATTAAGTGTCCAAACCACAGGTGGTGTAGCTTGCTTAACAGCTGGGATACTCCGCTGACTAGCAGACACTGCTACTAGACCCAAAGTATTGCCTGGGTTAGATGCAGTTAAAAATTAGATCTACAGACGGTGGCTACTCCGCTGACTACCAGACACTGAAGCTTTGGAGCAGACCTCTGATTCCCAGGCTATAGTATGAGTAAACAGCTCTTCAGACTCAACTATCTGTGTTACCCCAAGCCATAGTGTATGTAGTTTCTTACGGTTAAAAGGGGGGGGGAGAGACCCGACCCACCTGGAATTGACGATGCCAACGTCATGTAAAAGACAGCAAGGGGACTCCAAAAAGAGTCTCCATTTTTTCCAAAAATTGTGGCACAGACACCACTTAAGTGGCATCAGTTGTCCCATAGTTGCTTAAAATGGTTGGTGAGGTGATTTTCCAAAATCCTCAAGCTTTTAGTCTCCCCAGGATGACACAGGTGGGGTAGATGGTGGTTGGCCCGGCTCGCTAGGCCGCATTGTAGCACAGTGAGCTTCGCACTGCAACTTATGCTTCATATCCATGTGACGGTTCAAGCATAAAGTACTCAAACTATTGTTTTTTTGGCCTCTACTTAGCTTTTGGTGAAAAATATTACAGATAACATGAGTTGGGTCATCCTTAGCGATCTCAAAAAATGCCCAGGCTATGCAAGGTTTAGAGCCCATGCGACACTGCTACTAGCAATACTAGCAAATGATTGGCTGGGTTAGATGCAGTAAAAAATTGTTATTAGATACACAGGCGGTGCAGCTTGCTTCACAGCTGGGCTACTACGCCCAAAGTATTGCCTGGGCTGGATGCAGTTAAAAAATCTTATTAGATACACCGGCGGTGTAGCTTGCATCACAGCTGGGCTACTACGCCCAAAGTATTGGTAGACTCTATACTAAATAAGGATGGAGTGACTGACTGTGGTGGCCCCTCCGCAGGCCATGGCGATTGGTCATCCCCTTTCGCTGCCCCTTACTCAACGAATTCACAAACATCTCCCGTTGGTTTGGAGTCCCATTATGCCCAACAAAAACCATAGGCCCCACAACAAAGCTATCGTTCTTAGGCATCGAAATCGACACCACAGCAAGGTTGTTCCGCCTCCCATGGGAAAAAATACCAAAACATTACACTTGATCGAGGGTTTTTGCGCAGTATGGAAAGTAACACTACAGCAGATGCAAGTATTACTAGGTCTCCTCGTGTTTGCGAGGCGGGTGATGCCAGTCGGAAGGGTTTTTTCTCGTCATTTATCGCCCGCAACAAAAGGGGCATCAAAACCGAGTCATAGAATCAGAATCAGCAGGCAGCTACGGGCGGACTCAGAGGTGTGGAAAACCTTCTTAGAATCATTCAACGGTCACACATTATTTATGTCAGCAGAACAGTCCAACATTGAACTAAGATTATTCACCGGGGCGGCAGAATCAGGCGGATATGCAGCGATACTAAATAACCAATGGTGCACAAGCTTATGGCCTCCGTATTGGGAAGAACAAGTGCTGACAAAAAAACAGACACTCCTGGAACTCTTCCCAATAGTGGTAACAATAGAAATATGGGGTGCGCGCCTGGCTAACAAAAACATATGCTTCATAACAAAAAACACCAGCCTAGCGCACTGCATTAATAAGATGGCATCATCGTCTCTCCCAGTGCTAGGCCTACTATGCCGGCTAGCATTCCTGTGCCTAATACACAATGTATGGGTCCGCGCTAGCCACGATGCTGAGGGGTCTAACGCTGCTGCTAACGCTTTATCACAGTTCAATTGGCTGATTTTCACAGAGCTCCTCCCCAGCGCCCACCCATCGGGCAACAGTTGCCCACCCTCCCTATGGGATCTAGTGGCGAATAGTTGATGCCATTAATCAGAGCGTCAGTTGCCCGTCGACGTGGCAAGCATACGGTAAGGCATGGGAAGAGTGGACACGAATAGTAGCAGGCAGACGGGTTGACCAATGTGAACAAGCCAGATTACAAGTCACCATAGAATTTCTCCACCAGCTAATGATGAGGGGCATATCAGGGGCGTCAGCGCAGCGGTGTCTGACCGGAGTAGCAGTTCACTTCCAGCTACTGAATTGGGGAGATGTGACAAAGAGATTCATCATCAGACAATCCATAAAAGGGTGGAAAAGGGGTCAGCCAAGTCAGGAGTGTAGACGTCCCGTCCCGTGTCACTAAAACTGATTTCTCACATCATATCCCTAACACCATTAACATGACACTCACAATTTGAAGCAACACTACTGTCTACTGCATTTGCGATCTCCTTCTTCGGGGCGCTATGCATAAGCGAATTAGTCCCTCAATCCAAAATTACCACCAGTGGAGGCTTATTACACCAGGACGTAGTCATAGCCAATAATGCAATTCGTCTACGCATACGCAAATCGAAAACGGTTCCAGCGGGCAGGGGCACTTGGGTACTTCTACAACCCACAAACGGTACACTGAGTCGGGTAACAATAGTAAAAACATATATAGCCATCAGATCACAAAGTAATTTCTTCCTATCACACATTGATGGAATGCCATTATCAAGATACCAGTTCCAAGCAGCTATATTTAATAAATGCCTAACATCGGCAGGGAACCACCAGAAAGATTACGGGACACACTCATTCCGCATAGGCGCGGCCACGGAAGCAGCAAGAGCAGGACTGTCAGAAACGGAGGTTCAGAGGATAGGTAGATGGCAATCCACGTGTTTGGCGAAATACTTAAGACCGGACTTGTTATCCTAACGTGGTTTGTTTCTTTTACAGGTGACGCTAAGCCAACAGTGTGGGTGATAGGCCACTGGTATATATATTGGGCAGAAAAAAGGGCGAAAGTCCGCCCAGGCGGGAGGAAATTAGAGTTTCATAACACATATTTCAACTGGAGAGGTATTAGAGGCCTGCAATGGCCACAGGTACTAATAGAGGTAATCAAGGTAGGGAGAGAGGCAAGAGGTCCGGTCATCTTAGTTATACAGGCCGGGAGAAACGACCTAGGTCATCACAAGAGCGCATAACTAATGGCAATAATGAAACTAGACACTGAGCGCTTCAGAGAATTTTTCACAAAACTAACTATAGTATGGTCAGAGATTGTGCCGATAGCGGTATGGCAAGGTGCACGAGACATCACAGCCATCGAACGGACAAGGCGGGTAATAAATATTCGGATGGTCAAAATTTAGAATAGACAAAGGCGGTGTAGTGATATGACACCGACAACTGGAAGGAGATAAAGCAGGCCTCATACGGCCCGACGGTGTTCACTTAATGGATATTGGACTGGACATATTCCTGTCAGGACTCCAGGACGGAGTGGAACAAGCGTTAAGAGTGATGGATGGGGGTCAGAGTCCTGTATACGAGTACGCAGGATCCTCTGTGGCCTGGAAATAGAAAGGACATGTTGGAGAGTTACACTTGTTGGCCAACTTGCCGGTGTGGAGACACAGGGCATGCTGCAACAAGCTGAATTATTTTAGAAATAAAATGCCTTTCTAATGGAATGAGTATAAAGAGTTAATAAAGCTGTGACCGATCCTCACCCATCCAGTTGTAAGAGATACATTATTGTATTGTCAAGGAAAGGGGGGCGATAGGGGGGCTGAGCGTCTGGGTTTGGTTGGGGGTCCCCACAGTCTCCCTAGGCTAGATGCAGTTAAAAATTCTTATTAGATACACAGGCTGTGCAGCTTGCTTCGCAGCTGGGCTACTACGCCCAAAGTATTGCCTGGGCTAAATGCAGTTAAAAATTCTTATTAGATACACAGGCGGTGCAGCTTGCTTCACAGCTGGGCTACTACGCCCAAAGTATTGCCTTGGCTAGATACAGTTAAAAATTCTTATTAGATACACAGGCGGTGTATCTTGCTTCAGAGCTGGGCTACTACGCTGACTAGCAGACACTGAAGCTTTGGAGCAGACCTCTGAGTAAACAGCTCTTCAGACTCAACCATCTGTGTTACCCCAAGCCATAGTGTATGTAGTTTCTTACGGTTAAAAGGGGGGGGGAGCGACCCAACGCACCTGGAATTGACGATGCCAACGTCACGTAAAACACAGGAACGGGACTCCAAAAAGAGTCTCCATTTTTTCCAAAAATTGTGGCACAGACACCACTTAAGTAGCATCAATTGCCCCAGAGTTGCTTAAAACGGTTTGTGAGGTGATTTTACCAAATCCTCAAGCTTTTAGTCTCCCCAGGATGACACAGGGGTAGAAAAGTCCTTGCGGATTCATGATTTGTTCATCTTTATGAACGTGAGTCTGTCTACATTCTCAGTGGACAGCCGCGTGCGCTTATCTGTCAGCACACCACCAGCAGCGCTGAACACACGTTCAGAGAGAACGCTGACTGCAGGGCATGACAAGATCACCAAGGCGTGAGTGGCGAGCTCCGGCCATTTTTCCAGATTGGAAGCCCAAAATGAGCAAGGGTCCAGTGACACAGTAATGGCTTCGATGTTTACTTGGAGATACTCCTGTACCATCCTCTCTAGGCGTTGACTATGTGTCAGAGTTCTTGTCTCCTGTGGCCTTGCAAAGGATGGTCTAAAAAAGTGGTGAAACGATTCCACAAAATTGCTGTTACCAGCAGATACTGTGTTACTGTTACGGTTTGAGTGATGAAGACTCGACAGTCCCACGGTTGGCAAGTTAGAACTATGAGATTCACTACGTGCACCACTGGTGTTTTGTGGAAAAGCACATGTAAGCTTCTGCAACAGCCTCTGCTGATACTCCTGCATGCGTGAATCCCTTTCTATGGCAGGAATTATTTCGGCAAATTTACTTTTGTACCGGGGATCTAAGAGTGTGGCAACCCAGTAGTCGGGATTACTTCGAATTCTGACAATCCGAGGGTCATGTTGCAGGTAGTGCAGCAAGAAGGCACTCATGTGTCTTGCGCATCCAGGAGGACCAAGTCCTTGCTGTGTTGGTGGCGAGGTAACAATCATGCTTCCTTCCTCTGCCCTCTCCCCCCAACCTCGCACAACAGAAATGTGATCAAGGTCTCCCTCATCTGATGAGTCTTCCATGCCCATCACCAGTTCGTCCTCCACTTCTTCCTCAGCTCCTGCACCTTCCTCAACAGTTTGGCTGCTACCATGCGCCCTGGTTAATCCCTCTCTCCCACCCTCCCATGCCTGCTGCCTTGTTGCTGCCGACCGTCTGAACCTTGGAGATGTTATCCCTTCTGCATACCACTCCTCCTCTACTTCCTCCACCTCCTCTTGTCCCACCACCTGACTCCGAATTCTGTTTATCGTGTGCTCCAGCATGTAAATCACCGGAATAGTCATGCTGATAATGGCATCGTCAGCACTAAACATCTTCGTCGCCATTTCAAAACTGTGCAGAAGGGTGCATAGGTCCCTGATCTGAGACCACTCCTGCAGCGTGATTTGCCCCACCTCTGGATCTCGTTGGCCCAGGCTATACGTCAGAACGTATTGCACCAGGGCATGTCAGTGCTGCCACAGTCGCTGCAACATGTGCAGAGTTGAATTCCACCATGTCGGCACATCGCATTTCAGCCGGTGAACTGGCAGGCCCAATGACTTCTGTAGAGATGTAAGTCGTTGAGCTGCGGGATGCGAACGGCGGAAGTGAGCACACAGCGACCGTGTCCTCTGCAGAAGGCCATCTAGTCCGGGATAGTGGGCTAAAAATTGCTGGACAACCAGGTTCAACTTGTGAGCCATACAAGGCACATGTGTGACATTGCCTCGGCGAAGGACCGCAACCAGGTTTGCAGCATTCCCTGGTTGCAGGTCCAGTGGAGACAACCATTCATGAAACTGGGTCTCCAAAGCTGACCACAACTCCTCCGCTGTGTGACTCACATTTCCCAGACATTTCAAAGTAAACACCGCCTGATGCCGTTGAGCCCTGCTGCCAGCATAGTAAGGAGGTGTGCAGGATTCCTTCTGCGCAGTTAGAAAGCGGGTGACATTAGCAGACTGGCTTTGGGTGCAGGTGGAGGACTGAGAGGAGGTTGAGGAGGCAGAAGCAGTGGAGGAACTTCTAGATAAAGAGGATTGACGCACAACTCATGGGGATGGCAAGACTTGGACAGCAGCCCCTTGTCCTGCTGTCACCATAGTTACCCAGTGCCCAGGCATCGACATGTAACGCCCCTGTCCATGCCTACTCGTCCAAGTGTCTGTGGTGAAATGCACCCTGTCACACACAGAGTTTCTCAAAGAAGTGGTGATGTTGTGTGCGACATGCTGGTGTAGTGCAGGCACACCTTTCTTTGAGAAGTAGTGCCGACTGGGCATCTGGTACTGGGGCACTGCGACGGACATAAGGTCTCGAAAATCCTCTGTGTCCACCAGGCGGAAAGGCAGCATTTCTGTAGCCAACAGCTTGCAGATGGTGAAATTCAACCTCTTAGCTTTGTCATGTCTAGGAGGAAATGGTCTTTTACTTGTCCACATCTGAGGGACCGAGGGCTGGCTGTTGTACTTAGACGGGGTTGAGTAGGGTGTCCCCGGCAAACTGCCGGTCTGTGAGGAAGATGCAGGCTTAAAAGCTAGGTTGCCTTGCTCCAAAGGTGGTGCTCTCGATGTCGGAGAGCGCTCAACACCAGCTGGTGTTTCCACTTCCAAAAGAAATGATGACCTGCCAATCACACTGGCTGTTGCGGGTAAAGAGGTGGCAGGTCTGCGTCCAAAAACATGTGTGACTGCTGTCCCCCCAGTCACAGAGGATGAAGAGGCCGCGGATGCACAAGATGGGGCAGACGGTAGTTGGCCCGGCCCGCTAGGCCGCATTGTAGCACAGTGAGCTTCCCACTGCAACTTATGCTTCATATCCATGTGACGGTTCATGCATGAAGTACTCAAACTATGGATTTTTTGGCCTCTACTTAGCTTTTGGTGACAAATATTACAGATAACACGAGTTGGGTCATCCTTATCGATCTGAAAAAATGCCCAGGCTATGCAAGGCTTAGAGCCCATGCGACCTGAAGAGCCACCACGACTTGTGGTCAGAGGCAGAGTTGTGGTTGAGAATGCAGTTGTTGACGTGCTTCACGTACTCCGTCTCTGTCTAGGAAGGCGCAACCTAACCTCGTCATCAATAGCATCCTCCTCCACCTCCTCTGCTGACCTCATCGACTGGCTGATTGTGGGTTGACAGTAACTGGGATCTCCAACCTCGTCATCATCACACTGTGTGTTCTCACACCCGTCGTCCTCAGAGCCAACCTCTTCCTGCCCTGACCGAAAAGTCAAGTTGTCGCTCCATTCAGGTATTTGAGTCTCATCATCGTCTTCATCATTGTCTCCACCAACACGAGTTACAGTTTGGGAACGAGGGTCTACATTATGCTCAGAACCTTCTTCATCTGGTCCTGGATCCGACTCATAAAGACTCTGGGTATCAGTGCAGATCATTTCCTCGTCTGGATTAACAGAAGCTCTGGAGCAGACCTCCGTTTCCCAGGCTATAGTATGAGTAAACAGCTGTGCAGACTCAACCATCTGTGTTACCCCATACTCAGACGGGCAGCTGGAGACTTGGGAGCTGTGAGGAAGCAAGTGCGATTGGGGTGACACCTCTGAGGACTGGAGTATTTGTGATGTTGAAGTTGAGGTGGAGGAGAGCCCACTTGAAGGAGCACTTGATATCCGTTGAAGCACCTGCTGTTTTAGTGCCTCATCTGGAATTTGTAGCGATGGGCGTGTCCGTAAGAAAGGGATCGTATCACATTGTCCATGAAAAGAAGTAGACATCTTAGTTTGGCTGGAAGATGGTCTTTCTTCTGCAGATGTTACTGTTGCTTTAACACCTACCCCACGGACACAACCTTTTTTTCCCTTTCCAACACGCCTATTCCCCTTTCCACCAGCAGCAAGCCTTTTGCCACTCATTTTGGTGGTTAACTAATTGACAGCTCTGTAGTTGTTTGCACAAAAAACAATGGATGGAAACCGAACAGAGCTGAGTGGCCAAATTGTGGTACTAGCCCAAAAGGATTGGCTCGGTTAGAATCAGTAAAACAATTTTATTAGATACACAGGTGGTGTAGCTTGGTACAGATGGGCTACTACAATGAGTAACAGACACTGCTACAGGCCCAAAAGTATTTACTGGGCTAGATGCAGTAAAAAATTGTTATTAAATACAAAGGTGGTGTAGCTTGGTACAGATGGGCTACTACAAGGAGTAATAGACACTGCTACAGGCCCAAAAGTATTTACTGGGCTAGATGCAGTAAAAAATTGTTATTAAATACAAAGGTGGTGCAGCTTGCTACAGATGGGCTACTACAATGAGTAACAGACACTGCTACTATGCCCAAAAGGTTTTACTTGTCTAGATGCAGTAAAAAATTGTTATTAAATACAAAGGTGGTGTAGCTTGGTACAGATGGGCTACTACAATGAGTAACAGACACTGCTGCAGGCCCAAAAGTATTTACTGGGCTAGATGCACTAAAAAATTGTTATTAAATACAAAGGTGGTGTAGCTTGGTACAGATGAGCTACTTCAATGAGTAACAGACACTGCTACAGGCCCAAAAGGATTTACTTGCCTAGATGCAGTAAAAAATTGTTATTAAATACAAAGGTGGTGTAGCTTGGTACAGATGGGCTACTCCACTGACTACCAGACACTGCTACTATGCCCAAAAGGTTTTACTTGGCTAGATGCAGTAAAAAATTGTTATTAAATACAAAGGTGGTGTAGCTTGGTACAGATGGGCTACTACAATGAGTAACAGACACGGCTACAGGCCCAAAAGTATTTACTGGGCTAGATGCAGTAAAAAATTGTTATTAAATACAAAGGTGGTGTAGCTTGGTACAGATGGGCTACTACAATGAGTAACAGACACTGCTACAGGCCAAAAAGGATTTACTGGGCTAGATGCAGTAAAAAATTGTTATTAAATACAAAGGTGGTGTAGCTTGGTACAGATGGGCTACTACAATGAGTAACAGACACTGCTACAGGCCAAAAAGGATTTACTGGGCTAGATGCACTAAAAAATTGTTATTAAATACAAAGGTGGTGTAGCTTGGTACAGATGAGCTACTTCAATGAGTAACAGACACTGCTACAGGCCCAAAAGGATTTACTTGCCTAGATGCAGTAAAAAATTGTTATTAAATACAAATGTGGTGTAGCTTGGTACAGATGGGCTACTCCACTGACTACCAGACACTGCTACTATGCCCAAAAGGTTTTACTTGGCTAGATGCAGTAAAAAATTGGTATTAGATATACAGGTGGTGTAGCTTGCAACACAGATAGGATACTCCACTGACTAACAAACACTGCTAGAGGCCCAAAAGGATTGGCTTAGCTAGATTTAGCCAAATGCTGTGAAAAACACTTGCACAGCATTGGCACAGACCTGCCTGGCAGAAAGTGCTAGGAACTGCTGTAACCTAGCCCTCTAAAGGGCTGCAATTACAACTAGTCCCTACTCCCTAAACCTATCTGTCTATTTAAGAGCAAATTTGCTTGCAATTCACACAGTTACAAAGTATAGCGCTGTGGTGAGGCCAGGGACTGGAACTTCATATTCCCAGTTATGAAGGTCTCAGCAGGAATGCTAATCTGTCTGACTTCAAAGGACCCCAGGAGAGAATTGAATACAGGTCAACTAGGAAATATACCTTTGTAGTGCAAATGCCTATTCCTGACAATAGTATGGGGGAGCTAATTGAATCATGGCAATGAGGAATAGCTAATTGAATTACCTCTGAAGTCAGGGGAAGCTCCTGTGTTAGATCAATTTATCATGCGCACCTTACAATGAGAATATTGCTGGGAAATGGATTATGAAATGTCTGATAGAAGGGAAGAGGAGATTACATGTAAATCGCCTATTTTCTGCCCTGCCCAAGTTACGTATAAATGTGTCCCTCTGTGAGAGAGGAGGGGTCTTCTTTTGAGGGTCACCTGTCGCTACAGATGTGCAGAAAGACATAAGGAACCGCCCTGGACCCATGACAGCAACCTTCCTGCCGTGTCCAGAGACCTTTGATGAAAGTGTGGTGTATTCACTTTTATTCCTTTTAATTTTACTGTATCGTATTACTGCTTCCTTACTGTATTTGTCTGACTACTGTATATATATATCTTGTAACCACTTGTATATATTGTACCTAGCATCGCTCTTTTGAGTAAATAAATATATAAAATTTATAAGCTCGCTTCACATTATCCTAAGCTCGGAACTCACGGAAGTTGTGAGGAAGGATCAGGGGCACGTGGCTCCGATCGGTTTGTGACAATTGGCGGCAGCGGTTGGGATTTGGATATCTGTGAACTGAGCTCGGTGCTAGTTATTAGATCAGACATAGTATACAGTGAAAGCGTGTGTGTGATACTGTACCCTTCCCCCTCTTATTTTTCTGTCCTTTCTTTTATTTGGCTACGGTCTCTGGTGGATGGCATACTGCCTCAGAAGCAAAGGTTCCCAGATGAGTGCTACCAGAGGGGACGCTGAACAGATGGAAGGTGGCAGTGTGGTGCCAGTCGCTGACCAGACTGAGGTGTCAGAGGAGGGTGGAAGTGCCCCCGACACCCACGAAAATCCTGGACATTCTGTTATGCAATCCACAGCTCCAGCTGGAGGGGCCAGTAACCCGGCCCTGGACACTCTTATGCAGGCCAACCTCCAGGCTCTGAGAGATGGACAGCAGGAGCAGAGCCAGGCCGTGCTCCACATGTGGCAAGCTGAGCAAGATGCCCAGGAAAGAAAGTGGCAAGCTGAGCGAGATGCCCAGGAAAGAAAGTGGCAAGCTGAGCGAGATGCCCAGGAAAGAAAGAAGGAGAGGCAGTACCAGCTACAGTTAGCCCAGCTGAGGAGCCGGCAGGACCCACCGGCTCAAACAGCACAGACTCCAGCAGCCCCAAAACCTAAGCTGCGCTCAGAGGATCTGCCTGTCCTGGAATCGGACGGAGACCTGGACCTTTTCCTGAAAGGGTTTAAACAGGTGTGTCTCCAGTACCAGGTACCCAAGGCAGACTGGGCACGCACCTTGTCCACCAGGCTAAGAGGGAGAGCCCTGGACGCTTTCTCGTCTCTCCCTGCAGCCCAGCACCAGGACTATGACCTCATTAAAGCTGTGCTGATCCTGAGGTACCGTCTCACGCCTGAGGTGTACAGAGTGAAATTTCGCAGCCTGAGGAAACGACCGACCGAGAGCCACCTAGAGACTCTGCTCCAGATGCGGGTCCAGCTTCAAAGATGGGCAGAGGGAGAGATAGACAATCCCGACGAAGCAACCTTGGATCTGTTCCTCAAGGAGCAATTCTTAAACATTTGCTCGGAGGAAGTGCAACAATATGTCCTGGACCGGAAACCCCTAGATGCCAGAACTGCTGCGGAGCTAGCGGATGAGTACGTCGCCAAACGGACGTCGCGGAGACCCGTCAGCACCGGCTGGAGGGGGGGTAAGACCAATCCTGTTGCGGGTAACCCTGCAGTTTCCCCTGAGACTACCCCCGCCCGAAAACCTATGGGCCCCATTGTTCCCCCTGCCAAGCCCCAGGGAGGACCCCCTCGATGTCACGCCAGCAATCAGCCGGGACATTAAAGGGTGAACTGCCCTATCCGGAAGAGGAACCCCCCTACTTCCCAAACCCCAGCAGCAGGTCCGACAGTTTATGTGGTGTGGAGGGGTGGGGCCAGGCCCAATGACAATCTCCAGCAAGTGACGGTGGGGAATAAAGTGGTTATGGGACTGAGGGACATGGGGGCCGATGTGACCCTAGTACAGCCTGAACTGGTACCCCCGGAGAGTATCATCCCTGGAAAGACGCTGACCGTCAGCGGGGTTGGTACGGAGAAGATAACTCTACCCATGGCTTGTGTGCATCTGGATTGGCGTGTGGACAAAGGGCTGGTAGAGGTCGGGGTTACATCTCGTCTCCCTGCTAATGTCTTGTTGGGGACAGACTTGGGGCCTCTCACCTCTCAGTATGGGAATAGAGCAACCCCACTGCCCCGTGGTAATGTATCTGTAAGTGATTTTATACTTTGTGGTACCATACATGCTGATCCTTGTAGTGACGTGCCAGCTGACAGGAGTGCAGCTGGGGGGGATTTAGCCCCCCTTCCTGCTCTCTCAGCTGACATGTCCAGCTCTGAACTTTTCAGTGAGAATGCTAATGTAATTCATTGTCGTGCTAATGAACTCTCTGGCTTGGCTGAGGAGCTGGTGGCGGCCTTGCCTGCCCCTCCCAACTGTCAGCTTGCACATGATCCCTCCAGCAGCTCAAAACCTAGTGAACCTGTCAAGTGTGTATCACATGTTGGGGCAACCCACAGTGACCCCACAACCCATCCAGGTGAGGGAAGGGGACCGGGACTGCCTGAGGAGACCCCGGGCATTGCTGTGGTCACCCGCAGCAGGAGGGCTCAGGAGGCAGAGGCCGCTTTGCACCCTGACTCCTCCACCCCATCACCTGGGTCTGGGACTGGGCCCACTGGTGTTAACCCCCCAGCGCCGTTCCATGAGGGTTCCGGCGAGAGTGCGGCCTTCAGGTCCCTGTTAGCGGACTCAAGCCAGGAGTTCTAGGTGGCTGTCCAAGCCGATAGCAGCTTGGAAGCCTTGAAGGAACGCGCAGGTAAGCCCCCCTTGGAGACAGACAAGGACTGCTTGTTCTGGGACCAAGGGAGGCTGTATAGGGAAACACTGCCCACAGATGGACTAGAAGGTTGGCACGGCGAGAGGCACCTAGTGGTACCTCAGCCGTACCGGGCTGAGTTGTTATGGCTCGCGCATGAAATTCCGTTGTCTGGTCACCTAGGGGTCGCTAAGACCAAGGCTCGGCTAGCCCACTTGTTTTATTGGCCTAAGATGAGGACAGCAGTAGCTGCCTACTTCCGTTCATGTGTCACCTGTCAGAGGATGGGGAAGGCGGGGCCAGGCCCTAAAGCCCCATTGATACCTCTGCCCATAATAGGTGAGCCTTTCCAGCGGATTGCTGTGGACCTCATTGGGCCGCTGCCCATTCCCAACAGCTCCGGGAAACGCTACATACTAACGGTAGTAGACTACGCTACTAGGTACCCAGAAGCTGTCGCGCTGTCCTCCATCCGGGCAGACGTAGTGGCCAAAGCCCTGCTGGAAATCTTCACCCGTGTTGGTTTCCCCCAGGAGATGCTCACGGACCGAGGGACCCAGTTCATGTCTGACTTGATGCAGAGCCTGTGTAAGCAAACAGGGGTGCAACATCTGGTGTCCAGACCGTATCACCCACAGATTAATGGCCTGTGTGAAGGGTTCAATGGCACGTTGAAACAGATGATCCGAATGTTGGTCGAGTCCCAGGGACGCGACTGGGAGCGACACCTCCCACATCTGTTGTTTGCTTACCGGGAAGTGCCTTAAACCTCGACGGGGTTCTCCCCCTTCGAGCTCCTGTATGGAAGATGGGTACGGGGGCCCCTCGCTCTCGTGAGGGAATCCTGGGAGGAAGAAGCAGCCACGCCGGGCGTTTCAGTCATGGAATTTGTCTTGCGATTCCGTGACAGAATGCAGGCTCTGACGCAGCTGGTGCAGAACAACATGGTCCAGGCCCAGGCAGAGCAGAAGCGCTGGTATGACCAGAATGCTCGGGAGAGGACATACCAGGAAGGCCAGAAAGTATGGGTCCTAGTCCCTGTGCCCCAGGACAAGCTTCAGGCAAGATGTGAGGACCCTTATGACGTGCATCAGCAGCTCAGCAAGGTCAATTACCTGGTCACCATTGACTCGGTCCGGAACAGGCAAAAGGTCTTCCATGTTAACATGATGAAAGCGCATCATGACAGGGAAGCCTGTGCCTTTCCGGTGTGCAGTCTGCTGGAGGAAGGGGAGGAGGAGGACCTCATGGATCTGCTCGCACATGTCCGTGCGGGAGGGTCCACGAAGGATGCCCCCATGGACATCCTTCATTCTGAGGACCAACGGTCCCAGCTGAAGAAGGTCATGCTCCCTTTCCCTGGCCTCCTCTCGGGAAAGCCTGGGATGACAAAGCTGGCTGTCCACCGAGTGGACACGGGGAATCACGCCCCTATCCGGCGAACGGCATATCGCGTCTCCTTGGAGGTACAGGAGCAAATGCGGAAGGAGATTGCCGAGATGCTGGAGCTGGGGGTGATCCACCCATTCACGAGCGCATGGGCCTCACCTGTAGTCCTCGTACCCAAAAAGGACCAGACTACCCGGCTCTGTGTGGATTACAAGGGGCTCAATGCCATTACTGCCGATGACGCGTTCCCCATGCCGCGCATCGACGACCTGCTTGATCGGTTGGGCAAGGCTCAGTACTTGACCATCATGGACTTGAGCCGAGGATACTGGCAGATTCCCCTGTCCAAAGAGGCACAGGAGAAATCAGCCTTTATCACTAGTGTTGAGTCACCCCCGTAGTGTTCGAGTTCGGTTCGGTTCGTCGAACACCCGTGTGTTCGCCGAACTGTTCGTCGAACTGTTCGTCGAACACCTTCGAACACCGTTAAAACCAATGGCAGGCAAACAAAAACACATAGAAACACATAGAAAACACCTTCAAAGGTGTTCAAAAGCTGACAAACTGCTCAGAAGACACAACTAACACATGGAAAAGTGACAAGTACATATAGTCATGAGAAAAGAAAAGAGGTGGAGGAGTAAAAGGAGGAGGAGACACAGATATAGGCATGTCATGCCCTTCTAAAATCCAAAAAGTGAGAAGCCGACACGTTCAGTCCGCTCCTGCCCGTGCCACCTCCGTGTCGCCGGGTTTGTGCCAGAGCCGCGGTGAACCCTGACGGCCAGCCCCCCTCTCCCAATACTGGTGCCTGTCCGCTGGTGGGTCGAGCGAGCCCCCCTGTGGTGGAGGCAGCTCTAAGCTTTTTAATTTAAATTGTCTCTCTAATTTGAATGAATACACTTTAAATCCATTTACAAGGATCTATTGGAGGGCAAGTCTCATGCCAGCAGCCGCGTAATTCCAGCTCCAGTAGCGTCCACTAAAGCTGCTGCAGTTAAAAAGCTTTTATAAGGATCGAGCTCGGCTGTCCACCGCAAGGCATCCTACTGCCAGTCCCAGCCCCTATGCCTTGGGGTGCCTCCTGATGCTCTTCACTGAGTATCCCGTGGTCCCGAAGCATTTCCTTTGAAAAAATTAAGTGTCCAAACTACAGGTGGTGTAGCTTGCTTAACAGCCGGGATAATCCGCTGACTAGCAGACACTGCTACTAGGCACAAAGTATTTCCTGGGCTAGATGCAGTTAAAAATTTGTAATTAGATACTCTCGTTGGATGCTGAGAAAGCATTCCATAGAGTCTCCTGGCACGCCATATATGATTCTCTTAAAAAGCTTGGGGTAGGGGTCTAGGGGACCCTTTTATAGCCAAAATCACAGCCCTGTATCGCAATACGTCACCTAGGCTGAAGATAAATGGAACTGTAGCACCCTGAGGCAGGAAACGACCCTCAGCTAGAAACCGGAGGCTGTGACATTTTATGTGGCGCAGCCCCTCGCTACAACCGCTAGGAGGGCAGCACATAGGGTCAGGGAAACTGGCGCCAAGTTTACCAAGAGGAGGCCCGAGGCAGCCGGACAGAAGGGTTGGTAAGAAAGGCCAGACAAAGGACACACAAAGGGGGTCCTGTGAAGCGCTCCAAAGTTATCTGGGAGTTGTCTGAGCCCCTCACCTGGTGAGCACAGTACGACGTGGGCAGCCGTTACCTGCAGACGTGGTCTGGATAATAAGAACTGTGAGTAAAGGCCCTGGACTGCATCACTGACTCCGTGTCGTTACTGCTGCTGCCCTGCACCATCACCCCCATCCTCCGCATACACTGCCCTGAGGCTATACTCCTCCCGTGGGGAGTTATGCTACGCTCTGCTGCACTCACAACACCAGCCTCAGCGGTCTGCCCTGCAGCGGCGGTTCACTCTGACCGCAATCCACGGGTGGCGTAGTCGGACATTTAAACATCAAAACCACATAAATAGTTCCGCCACTGGTTTGACCACCCTGAGCCACGGAACCGGGTCGCCGCCACGAAGACTACAACCACCAGCATCCACCAAAAAGGGTCCCGCTCCGGGTGTCCCAAGGCCCAGGGGGTGCATCAGAACATTTTCATCACCTTTCACAATCACCAATGGGACAAGGCAGGGATGTCCTCTGTCCCCTCTCTTATACATCCTAGTGACGGAGCACCTGCTCTCATCAATTCGCCATAACCCCAATATTAGGTGGATTGAGGTGGGAGGCACCGAGTACAAGTGCTCTCTATTTGCTGATGATGTACTAGTATATATCACTCAATCACATATATCCATCCATGCTGTTATGGCTGAAATAGATCACTTTGTTACATGGTCAAATTTTAAAATCAATGCAGCGAAGTCTGAGGCCCTCGATGTCTCCCTCCCCAAATCCATATAGGATTCCATCCAGTCCAACTTTCCCTTTGCCTGGCCCTCACAGGGTATCAAATACTTAGGAATTCCTATTCATAGAGACCTCTCCCATCTATGTTATCTTAATTTTGGGCCCTTTATTGAACAACTCCATACAGACCACAGTTGGCAAGTTAGAACTGTAAGATTCACTACGTGAACCACAGGTGTTTTGTGGAAAAGCACATGTACACTGTGTTCCAAATTATTATGCAAAAAGTGTTTAGGAGTGATAAGGGAAGAATTTGTTTGTTTGTCAGTTAAACTCATTGATGGTGATGTGTGTCAGGGCTCTTTATATCACTGTAAGCAATTGCAGACACCTGTGCTAATTAGTTTGGCAGGTGTGTCCAATGAAAGGCAAGACTACTTAAGAAGGCTGTCTCACATTATTAAGCAGCCTACATTTTCTGCCAAAATGGGAAAGAAAAAGGATGTGTCGGCTGCTGAGAAGCAACAAATTGTGGAGTGTTTAGGTCAAGGCATGACTACAATCAACATTGTGCAATGATCAGGATGAAGTGTCTTGGCAATCAAGAAGTATGTAGCTGATTCACAGTACACACGTGTGCGTGCTGATAAGGGCAAATTGAGGACTCTTTCCTACAGGCAATTACGTCAGGTTAAAAGAGCAGCGGCAAAAAAGCCTTGTCATAGCAGCAAAGTTTTTGAAGCTGCTGGTGCCTCCAACGTCCCCAGAACAACAAGATGCAGGGTCCTTCAGAGGTTTGCAGCTGTGCATATGCCATCCTGTCGACCTCCTCTATCCACTTCACACAAGCAGAAACGGCTCCAGTGGGCCAAACATTACATGAAGACTGATTTCAAAACTGTTTTGTTCACGGATGAGTGCCGTGCAGCGCTCGATGGTCCAGATGGATGGAGTGGAGGATGGCTGGTTGATGGACACACCACGCAAACACGGCTACAGCGCCAACAAGGAGGAGGTGGAGTAATGTTTTGGACTGGAATCATGGGGAGAGAGATTGTCGGCCCCTTTAGGATCCCTGAAGGCGCTAAAGATGAACTCCATAATGTATGTGGATTTTCTCAAACAGCACTTCCTGCCATGGTTCAAGAAGAAGAACCATGTATTTCACAGCAAAATCATTTTTTTGCATGATAATGCACCATCTCATGCTGCACATAAAACATCTGCATCTCTGGCTGATATGGGCATAAAAGGGGACAAACTTATGGTGTGACCCCCATGCTCCCCTGACCTCTACCCCATTCAGAACCTCTGGAGCATCATCAAAAGGAGTGTCTATGATGGCGGGAGGCAGTTCACATCTAAGCAACAGCTCTGGGAGGGTATTCTGTCCTCATGCAAAACAATTGAAGCAGAAACCATCCAAAACCTGACAAATTCAATGGACGAGAGAGTTCAGAAGCTCCTTTCGAACAAGGGGTCCTATGTGAAAATGTAACATCACCTAGAATAAAGTTTTGAGTTGAAAACTGTTTGATTTCAGTTTCTAATAACCTGCTAATGCTTATAATTTCAAAAATGACCATTTTTTTGGTCTTTATTAAAATGAAAAGGTTGATCGAAAAGTTTGGGGGATCTAAGAGTGTGGCAACCCAGTAGTCATGATTACTTCGAATTCTGACAATATGAGGGTCATGTTGCAGGTAGTGCAGCAAGAAGGCACTTATGTGTCTTGCGCATCTCGGAGCCCCAAAATTATTTTCCGGGCAAGATGCAGCTACAAATTATTATTAATTTTACATCTGGTGGAGCTTAGTATAGATGGGCTAATAGGATCAGTGCTGCACACTGCTACAAAGCCCAAATTATTTTCCAGTCAAGATACAGATAAACATGATTAGTAATTTGAAAGCTTAAAACGGTTGGTAGGGTGATTTTAACCAATAATCAAGCTTTACTCTCCCCAGGATGACACAGGGGTAGAAAAGTCGTTTCGGATCCATGATTTGTTCATCTTTATGAACGTGAGTCTGTCTACATTATCAGTGGAGAGCCGCGTGCGCTTATCTGTCAGCACACCACCAGCAGCGCTGAACACACGTTCAGACAGAACGCTGGCTGCGGGGCATGACAAGATCTCCAAGGCGTAAGTGGCTAGCTCCGGCCATTTATCCAGATTGGAAGCCCAAAAAGAGCAAGGGTCCAGTGACACAGTCATGGCTTCAATGTTTACTTGGAGATACTCCTGTACCATCATCTCTAGGCGTTGACTATGTGTCAGACTTCTTGTCTCCTGTGGCCTTGCAAAGGATGGGCTAAAAAAGTGGTGAAATGATTCCGCAAAATTGATGTTACCAGCAGATACTGTGGTTCTGTTACGGTTTGAGTGCTGAACACTTGACGGTCCCACGGTTGGCAAGTTGGAACTGTGAGATTCACTACGTGCACCACTGGTGTTTTGTGGAAAAGCACATGTAAGATTCTGCAACAGTCTCTGCTGATACTCCTGCATGCGTGCATCCCTTTCTATGGCAGGAATAATTTCTGCAAATTTACTTTTGTACCGGGGATCTAACAGTGTGGCAACCCAGTAGTCAGGATTATTTCTAATTCTCACAATTCGAGAGTCATGTTGCAGGTAGTGCAGCAAGAAGGCACTCATGTGTGTTGCGCATCCAGGAGCACCAAGTCCCTGTTGTGTTGGTGGCAAGGTAACAATCATGCTTCCTTCCTCTGTCCTCTCCCCCCAACCTCGCACAACAGAAATGTGATCAAGGTCTCCCTCATCTGATGAGTCTTCCATCAGTTCGTCCTCCACTTCTTCCTGGGCTCCTGCACCTTCCTCACTAGTTTGGCTGCTACCATGCGCCCTGGTAAAACCATCTCCCCCACCCTCACATGTCTGCCGCCTTGGTGCTGCCGACCGTCTGGACCTTGCAGATGTTAGCCCTTCCGCATACAACTCCTCCTACTCTACTTCCTCCACCTCTTGTCCCACCACCTGACTCCGAATTCTGTTTAACGTGTGCTCCAGCATGTAAATCACCGGAATAGTCATGCTGATAATGGCATCGTCAGCACTAAACATCTTCGTCGCCATTTCAAAACTGTGCAGAAGGGTGCATAGGTCCCTGATCTGAGACCACTCCTCCAGCGTGATTTGCCCAACCTCCGGATCTCGTTGGCCCAGGCTATACGTCAGAACGTATTGCACCAGGGCTTGTCGGTGCTGCCACAGTCGCTGCAACATGTACAGAGTTGAATTCCACCAGGTAGGCACATCGCATTTTAGCCGGTGAAGTGGCAGGCCCAACGACTTCTGTAGAGATGTAAGTCGCTGAGCTGCGGGATGCGAACGGCGGAAGTGAGCACACAGCGACCGTGCCCTCTGCAGAAGGCCATCTAGTCTGGGATAGTGGGCTAAAAATTGCTGGACAACCAGGTTCAACACGTGAGCCATACAAGGCACGTGTGTGACATTGCCCCGGCGAAGGGCCGCACCCAGGTTTGCAGCATTGTCGCACACGGCCTTCCCTGGTTTCAGGTCCAGTGGAGACAACCATTCATGAAATTGGTTCTCCAGAGCTGACCACAACTCCTCAGCTGTGTAACTCACATTTCCCAGACATTTCAAATTAAAAACCGCCTGATGACGTTGAGCCCTACTGCCAGCATAGTAAGGAGGTGTGCAGGATCCCTTCTGCGCAGTTAGAAAGCTTGTGGCATGACCAGACAGGCTTTGGGTGCAGGTGGAAGACCGAGAGGAGGTTGAGGAGGCAGAAGCAGTGGAGGAACTTTGACATAAAGAGGATTGACGCACAACTCGTGGGGACGGCAAGACTTGGACAGCAGCCCCTTGTCCTGCTGTCACCATAGTTACCCAGTGCCCAGTCAGCGACATGTAACGCCCCTGTCCATGCCTACTCGTCCAAGTGTCTGTGGTGAAATGCACCCTGTCACACACAGAGTTTCTCAAAGAAGCGGTGATGTTGTGTGCGACATGCTGGTGGAACGCAGGCACACCTTTCTTTGAGAAGTAGTGCCGACTGGGCATCTGGTACTGGGGCACTGCGACGGACATAAGGTCTCGAAAATCCTCTGTGTCCACCAGGCGGAAAGGCAGCATTTCTGTAGCCAAGAGCTTGCAGATGGTGAAATTCAACCTCTTAGCTTTCTCATGGCTAGGAGGAAATGGTCTTTTACTTGTCCACATCTGAGGGACCGAGGGCTGGCTATTGTGCTTAGACGGGGTTGATAAGGGTGTCCCCGGCAAACTGCCGGTCTGTGAGGAAGATGCAGGCGGACATGTTAGGTTGCCTTGATCCAAAGGTGGTGCTATCGATGTCGGACAGCGCTCAACACCAGCTGGTGTTACCACCTCCAAAGAAAATGATGACCTGCCAATCACGCTGGCTGTTGCGGGTAAAGAGGTGGCAGGTCTGCGCCCCAAAACAGGTGTGACTGCTGTCCCCCCAGTCACAGAGGATGAAGAGGCCGCGGATGCACAAGATATGGCAGACGGTGGTTGGACCGGCCGGCTAGGCTGCATTGTAGCACACTGAGCTTCCCTCTGCAACTTATGCTTCATGTCCATGTGCCGGTTCATGCATGAAGTACTCAAACTATGTATTTTTTGGCCTCTACTTAGCTTTTGCTGACAAATGTTACAGATAACACGAGTTGGGTCATCTTTATCGATCTGAAAAAATGCCCAGGCTATGCAAGGCTTAGCACCCATGCGACCTGAAGAGCCACCACGACTTGTGGTGAGAGGCAGAGTTGTGTTTGAGGATGCAGTTGTTGACGTGCTTCCAGTACTACGTCTCTGTCCAGGAAGGCGCAACCTGACCTCGTCGTCACTAGCATCTTCCTCCACCTCCTCTGCTGACCTCATCTCTTGGCTGACTGTGGGTTGACAGTAAGTGGGATCTCCAACCTCATCATCATCACCCTGTGCGTTATCACACCCGTCGTCCTCAGAGCCAACCTGTTCCTGCCCTGACAAAAAACTAAAGTTGTCGCTCCAATCAGGTATTTGAGTCTCATCATCGTCTTCCTCATTGTCTCCACCAACAGGAGTAACAGTTTGGGAATGAGGGTCTACATTATGGTCAGAACCTTCTGCGTCTGGTCCTGGATCCGATTTATAAAGATTCTGGGCATCAGTGCAGATCATTTACTCGTCTGGATTCACAGAAGCGCTGGAGTCGACCTCTGATTCCCAGGCTATAGTATGAGTAAACAGCTCTGCAGACTCAACCATCTGTTCTACCTCATACTCAGACGGGCAGCTGGAGATTTGGGAGCTGTGAGGAAGCAAGTGCGATTGGGGTGACACCTTTGAGGACTGGAGTATTTGTGATGTTGAAGTTGATGTGGAGGAGAGCCCACTTAAAGGAGCACTTGATATCCATTGAAGCACCTGCTGTTTTTGTGCCTCATCTGGAATTTGTAGCGATTGGCGTGGCCGTAAGAAAGGGATCTTATCACATTGTCCGCTAAAAGAAGTAGACATTTTAGTTTGGCTGGAAGATGGTCTTTCTTCTGCAGATGTTACTGTTGCTTTAACACCTACCCCACGGACACAACCTTTTTTCCCCTTCCGAACACGCCTATTCCCCTTTCCACCAGCAGCAGGCCTTTTTCCACTCATTTTGGTGGTTAACTAATTCACAACTCTGGAGTTGTTTGCACAAAAAAACAATTGATGGGAACCGAGCAGAGCTGAGTGGCCAAACTGTGGTATTAGGCCAAAACTATTGGCTGGGTTAGATGCAGAAAAAGATTATATTCAATTTGCAACCTAATGGAGGTCAGTATAGATGGACTAATAGAGAAAGTCCCACACACAGCTAGAAGCCCAAATATTTTTTCAGAGGTAGATGCAGAAAAAAAATATATTCAGTTTGCAACCTGATGGAGGTCAGTATAGATGGACGAATAGAGAAAGTCCCACACACTGCTAGAAGGCCAAATATTTTTTCAGAGCTAGATGCAGACAAAAAATTATTTTCAGTTTGCAACCTGATGGAGGTCAGTATAGATGGACTAATAGAACAAGTCCCACACACAGCTAGAAGCCCAAATATTTTTTCAGAGGTAGATGCAGAAAAAAATTATATTCAGTTTGCAACCTGATGGAGGTCTGTATAGATGGATTAATAGAACAAGTCCCACACACAGCTAGAAGCCCAATATTTGTTCAGAGGTAGATGAAGAAAAAAAATATATTCAGTTTGCAACCTGATGGAGGTCAGTATAGATGGACTAATAGAACAAGTCCCACACACAGCTAGAAGCCCAAATATTTTTTCAGAGGTAGATGCAGATAAAAATTATTTTTAATTTGCAACCTGATGGAGGTCAGTATAGATGGACTAAAAGAGAAGGTCCCACACACTGCTAGAAGGCCAAATATTTTTTCAGAGCTAGATGCAGACAAAAAATTATTTTTAATTTGCAACCTGATGGAGGTCAGTATAGATGGACTAATAGAGAAAGTCCCACACACTGCTAGAAGGCCAAATATTTTTTCAGAGCTGGATGCAGATAAAAATTATTTTTAATTTGCAACCTGATGGAGGTCAGTATAGATGGATTAATAGAGAAAGTCCCACACACTGCTAGAAGGCCAAATATTTTTTCAGAGCTAGATGCAGAAAAAAATTATATTCAGTTTGCAACCTGATGGAGGTCAGTATAGATGGACTAATAGAACAAGTCCCATACACAGCTAGAAGCCCAAATATTTTGTCAGAGGTAGATGCAGATAAAAATTATTTTTAATTTGCAACCTGATGGAGGTCAGTATAGATGGACTAATAGAGAAAGTCCCACACACTGCTAGAAGGCCAAATATTTTTTCAGAGCTGGATGCAGATAAAAATTATTTTTAATTTGCAACCTGATGGAGGTCAGTATAGATGGACTAATAGAGAAAGTCCCACACACTGCTAGAAGGCCAAATATTTTTTCAGAGCTAGATGCAGAAAAAAATTATATTCAGTTTGCAACCTGATGGAGGTCAGTATAGATGGACTAATAGAACAAGTCCCATACACAGCTAGAAGCCCAAATATTTTTTCAGAGGTTGATGCAGATAAAAATTATTTTTAATTTGCAACCTGATGGAGGTCAGTATAGATGGACTAATAGAGAAAGTCCCACACACTGCTAGAAGGCCAAATATTTTTTCAGAGCTAGATGCAGACAAAAAATTATTTTCAGTTTGCAACCTGATGGAGGTCAGTACAGATGGACTAATAGAACAAGTCCCACACACAGCTAGAAGCCCAAATATTTTTTCAGAGGTAGATGCAGAAAAAAATTATATTCAGTTTGCAACCTGATGGAGGTCTGTATAGATGGATTAATAGAACAAGTCCCACACACAGCTAGAAGCCCAATATTTTTTCAGAGGTAGATGCAGAAAAAAAATATATTCAGTTTGCAACCTGATGGAGGTCAGTATAGATGGACTAATAGAGAAAGTCCCACACACTGCTAGAAGGCCAAATATTTTTTCAGAGCTAGATGCAGACAAAAAATTATTTTTAATTTGCAACCTGATGGAGGTCAGTATAGATGGACTAATAGAGAAAGTCCCACACACAGCTAGAAGCCCAAATATTTTTTCAGAGCTAGATGCAGAAAAAAATTATATTCAGTTTGCAACCTGATGGAGGTCAGTATAGATGGACTAATAGAACAAGTCCCACACACAGCTAGAAGCCCAAATATTTTTTCAGAGGTAGATGCAGAAAAAAATTATATTCAGTTTGCAACCTGATGGAGGTCTGTATAGATGGATTAATAGAACAAGTCCCACACACAGCTAGAAGCCCAATATTTTTTCAGAGGTAGATGCAGAAAAAAAATATATTCAGTTTGCAACCTGATGGAGGTCAGTATAGATGGACTAATAGAGAAAGTCCCACACACTGCTAGAAGGCCAAATATTTTTTCAGAGCTAGATGCAGACAAAAATTATTTTTAATTTGCAACCTGATGGAGGTCAGTATAGATGGACTAATAGAGAAAGTCCCACACACTGCTAGAAGGCCAAATATTTTTTCAGAGCTGGATGCAGATAAAAATTATTTTTAATTTGCAACCTGATGGAGGTCAGTATAGATGGACTAATAGAGAAAGTCCCACACACTGCTAGAAGGCCAAATATTTTTTCAGAGCTAGATGCAGAAAAAAATTATATTCAGTTTGCAACCTGATGGAGGTCAGTATAGATGGACTAATAGAACAAGTCCCACACACAGCTAGAAGCCCAAATATTTTTTCAGAGGTAGATGCAGATAAAAATTATTTTTAATTTGCAACCTGATGGAGGTCAGTATAGATGGACTAATAGAACAAGTCCCACACACAGCTAGAAGCCCAAATATTTTTTCAGAGGTAGATGCAGAAAAAAATTATATTCAGTTTGTAACCTGATGGAGGTCTGTATAGATGGATTAATAGAACAAGTCCCACATACAGCTAGAAGCCCAATATTTTTTCAGAGGTAGATGCAGAAAAAAAATATATTCAGTTTGCAACCTGATGGAGGTCAGTATAGATGGACTAATAGAGAAAGTCCCACACACTGCTAGAAGGCCAAATATTTTTTCAGAGCTAGATGCAGAAAAAAATTATATTCAGTTTGCAACCTGATGGAGGTCAGTATAGATGGACTAATAGAACAAGTCCCACACACTGCTAGAAGCCCAAATATTTTTTCAGAGCTAGATGCAGAAAAAAATTATATTGAATTTGCAACCTGATGGAGGTCAGTATAGATGGACTAATAGAATGATGCTATGCCCAAAAGATTTTACTTCACTAGGTGCAGTAAAAAAATTGGTATTCTATACACAGGTGGTATATCTTGCAACACAGATAGGCTACTCCACTGACTAACACACTCTGCAATAGGCCAAAAAGGATTAGCTTTGCTAGATTCAGCCAAATGCTGTGAAAAAAACTTGCACAGCACTGGCACAGACCTGCCTGGCAAAAACTGATAGGAACTGATGTAACCTATTCCTGAAAAGGACTGCAATTACAATTAGTCTTTACTCCCCCAATCTATCTATTTAAGAGCACAGACCTGCCTGATAAAAGTCGTAGGAAATGCTGTAACCTAGTCCTTAAAAGGACTGCAATCACAACTATTCCCTACTCCCAAGCTATCTGTAGATTTGTGCGAAAATTGGCTTGAAATTAACAAGGTATAGCGCACACAGCAACAGCGGTGCCGTCTAACACGCAGCTGCAGCAGTGAGAAAATGGTGGCGACGGGGAAAATGGCTTGGTCTTATAGGGCAAGGACATGTGACATACACTGCCAATGACACATGCCCTTGCTTGTGTGAAAAAAGCACTTCGCTCCGTGTGTGCGCTGCTGATAGGCTGACAGATTGCACCTCCCCACTGTAAATGCGGGAAAGAGAAAAAAAAATGGAGGTCTTCATTATTCCTGCAGAGATCCATCCCCTGCCCCTCCCCCCACCCCGCTGTACACTTAAACTGCGTATTAACATTAATTTTCATCATTACTGAGAAAAAATCCAGTTATGATTTTGGTGCACGAACAGTTATTGAACATAACCTCGAACAGCCGAATTTTTCTCAAATCGTTCGTGTTCGCCGAACGGCTCGAACACCGCCCAAAACAGCTCGAATTTGAGATTGGCGAACAGTTCGAGTAGAACAACGCTCATCTCTATTTATCACTCCTTTTGGACTGTATGAGCCCACTGTCATGCCATTTGGCATGAAGAATGCCCCCGCCACTTTCCAGCGGATGGTCAACACCTTGATGTCAGGGAGCGAAGGGTTCGCAGCTGGATGACATTGCTGTCTTCAGCCCCACTTGGGAGGAATACCTTCGGCACCTGTCAGAGGTGCTTGGGTGGATCCACCGGGCAGGCTTGACCATCAAGCCAGGAAAGTGTCAGATGGGCATGACCGAGGTCTAATACCTGGGACACCGGGTAGGTGGGGGGAAACTGAGACCAGAACCCGGGAAGGTGGATGCTATCACGACCTGGCCCACCCCAAGGACCAAGAAACAGGTGATGTCTTTCTTGGGTACGGCCGGGTACTATAGGAAGTTCGCACAGGACTATAGTGCCCTGGCCAAGCCCCTGACAGACCTCACCAAGAAGAAGCTGCCGCAAGCTGTCAACTGGACAGCGGACTGCGAGCGCTCCTTCCAGGCCCTGAAAGCTGCCCTGGCGGCAGCCCCTGTACTCCAGGCGTACGACGCCAGCACTTACGGACTCGGTGCGGTGCTGAGCCAACCTGACTCAGCAGGTCAAGAGCACCCTGTTCAATACCTCAGTTGGAAACTTCTGCCGAGGGAAGTGGCCTACTCTACGGTGGAGAAGGAATGCCTGGCGATCGTGTGGGCTCTGTAGCATCTGCAGCCATACGTGTATGTGTGCCATTTCACCGTGGTGACGGACCACAACCCCCCTCACTTGGCTATCTCGAGTAGTCGGTCAGAACAGAAGGTTGTTGCGTTGGAGCCTAGCTCTCCAACACTACAACTTTGATGTTCGGTATAAGTCCGGCCGGGCCCACGGTAACGCAGATGGGTTATCCAGGCAAGGGGAGGCAGCTGAAGTGCTTGCGGATGATGACAGACGAGGTCTTCCTCCGAACGCACACTATAAAAGGGGGAGGTGTGGGGAGGCCAGGGACTGGAACTTCATATTCCCAGTTATGAAGGTCTCAGCATGAATGCTAGTCTGTCTGACTTCAAAGGACCCCAGGAGAGAATTGAATACAGGTCAGCTAGGATATATACCTTTGTAGTGCAAACGCCTATTCCTGACAAGAGGATGGGGGAGCTAATTGAACCATGGCAATGAGGAATAGCTAATTGAATTACCTCTGAAGTCAGGGGAAGCTCCTGTGTTAGATCAATTACCATGCGCACCTTATAATGAGAATATTGCTGGGAAATGGATTATGAAATGTCTGATAGAAGGGAAGAGGAGATTACATGTAAATCGCCTATTTTCTGCCCTGCCCAAGTTACGTATAAATGTGTCCCTCTGTGAGAGAGGAGGGGTCTTGTGTTGAGAGTCACCTGTCGCTACAGATGGGCAGAAAGACATATGGAACCGCCCTGGACCCATGACAGCCCCCGTCCTGCCGTGTCCAGAGACCTGTGATGAAAGTGTGGTATATTCACTTTTATTCCTTTTAATTTTACTGTATCGTATTACTGCTTCCTTACTGTATTTGTCTGACAACTGTATATATATATATCTTGTAACCGCTTGTATATATTGTACCTAGCATCGCTCTTTTGAGTAAATAAATATATAAAATTTATAAGCTCGCTTCACATTATCCTAAGCCCGGAACTCACGGAAGTTGTGAGGAAGGATCAGGGGCACGTGGCTCCGATCGGTTTGTGACAAGCGCCCACAGCAGCAGCGGTACCGTCTAACACTCAGCTGCAGCAGTGAGAAAATGGTGGCGACGGGGAAAATGGCTGGGTCTTATAGGGCAAGGACATGTGACATACACAGCCAATGACACATGCCCTTGCTTATGTGAAAAAAGCACTTCACTGCGTGTGTGCGCTGCTGATAGGCTGACAGACTGCACCTCCCCACTGTAAATGCGGGAAAGAAAAAAAAAATGGAGATCGGCATTATTTCTGCAGAGATCCCTCCCCTGCCCCTCCCCCCGCCCACTCTACACTGAAACTGTCTATTAACATTAATTTTCAGCATTACTGTAAAAAAATCCAGTTACGATTTAGGTGCACGAACAGTTATCGAACATAACCTCGAACAGCCGGATTTTTTGCAAATCGTTCGGGTTCGTCGAACGGCTCGAACACCGCCCAAAACAGCTCGAATTTGAGATTGGCGAACAGTTCGAGTCGAACACCGCTCATCTCTACTCGTAAACCCATGTTGATATTGGGTCATGAGGTTATTCTTCTTCAGATACTCTAGTATAGCATCTCTTAGGAAACCCTCCAGGATTTTAACCACAGTAGAGGTTAAGCTTACTGGCCTATAATTTCCAAGTTCGGTTTTTGTCCCCTTTTTGAATATTGGCACCACATTTGCTATATGCCTGTCCTGTGGTACAGACCCTGTTATTATGGAATCTTTAAAGATTAAAAATAATGGTCTATCTATGACGTTACTTAATTCCTGCAGTACTCGCGGGTGTATCCCAACCGGGCCCGGGGATTTGTCAACTTTAGTGATTTTTAGACGCCGCCGTGCTTCCTGCTGGGTTAAGCAAGTGACATTTAATGGAGAATTTTTGTCATCACTAATCATGTTTTCTGTCATGCGATTTTCTTGTGTAAATACGGTTGAAAAAAAAATCATTTAGCATATTGGCTTTTTCCTCATCCTCATTCACCATTTTACCCAGACTATTTTTAAGGGGGCCAACACTATCATTTTTTAGTTTTTTACTATTTATGTAGTTAAAGAATATTTTGGGATTATTTTTACTTTCTCTGGCAATGAGTCTTTCTGTCTCAATCTTTGCTGCATTGATTTAGTTTTCACAGAATTTATTTAATTTTCTGTATTTATTTAATGCCTCATCACTACCTACTTGCTTTAGTTCTCTAAATGCTTTCTTTTTGACACTTATTGCGCCCCTTACAGCTCTATTTAGCCATAGTGGTTTCCTCCTATTTCTAGCATGTTTATTCCCTTAGGGTATATATTGTGCACAGGTCCTATTCAGGATGCTAATAAATGTCTCCCATTTGCTTTGTGTAGTTTTATGTCTCAGGATATCGTCCCAGTTTATTGCACTAAGATCATCTCTCAACCGTTGGAAATTTGCCTTCCTGAAGTTTAGTGTCCTTGTAACCCCTCTACTACACATCTTATTAAAGGATACATGAAACCTTATTATTTTATGATCACTATTACCCAAGTGACCCCCAACTCGTATATTTGATATGCGGTCTGGCCTGTTGGTTAATATTAGGTCTAGCAGTGCCCCCCTTCTTGTTGGGTCCTGAACCAGTTGTGAAAGGTAATTGTCTCTCATAGTTGTCAAAAACCTATTACCTTTGCTTGAACTAGAGGTTTCTGTTCCCCAATGTATTTCAGGGTAGTTGAAGTCCCCCATAATAATGACTTCTCCTTGAGTCACTGCTTCATCTATTTGCTTTATGAGGATATTCTCCGCTGCTTCCATTATTTTTGGAGACTTATAACAAGCCCCTATCAGTAATTTATTATTTTTTCCCCCTCCCCTTATCTCCACCCACAGGGACTCTACATTTTCATTAGATTCACATATATTCTCCAGCAAGATGGGTTTTAAAGATGATTTTACATATAAACACCCCCCCCCCTCGCTTGTTTGTACAGTCATTTCTGAACAGACTATAGCCCTGTAAATTAACTGCCCAGTCATGGCTCTCGTCCAGCCATGTCTCAGATATCCCCACCATGTCATAATTATTTTCCAACAAAATTAATTCTAATTCCTCCATTTTGTTGGTTAGGTTTCTGGCATTAGTGTGCATGCATTTAATGTATCTCTCTGTACCTCTATTCCTTCTTACTATATTGACTGTTCTAACCCCACCCCCAATTTCTTTATTTGTGCCCAGGTCACTATCTGCACTATCTTCCCCACTTATAAAATGAATACCCTCCCCCCCAATCCCTAGTTTAAACACTCCTCCAACCTTCTAGCCATTTTCTCCCCAGCACAGCTGCATCCTCCCCATTGAGGTGCAGCCCGTCCCTAGCGTAGAATTTGTTGCCAACTGAGAAGTCGGCCCAGTTCTCCAGGAACCCAAACCCCTCCTTCCTACACCAGTTCTTGGGCCACTTATTTATCTCCCTAATCTCCCATTGCCTCTATGGCGTGGCACGTGGTACAGGTAGTATTTCAGAGAATACCACCCTGGAGATCCTTGCTTTAAGCTTGCAGCCTAATTCCCTGAAATCATCTTTAAGGACCTTCCACCTACCTCTAACGTTGTCATTTGTGCCAATGTGCACCATGACCGCTGGGTCATCACCAGCCCCTCCCAGTAATCTGTCAACCCGATCAGCGATGTGCCGGACTCGAGCGCCAGGTAGGCAGCACACTGTTCGACGATCCCTGTCTTTGTGACAGATTGCCCTATCTGTTTCCCTAATAATTGATTCCCCCACTACCAGCACCTGCCTGGCCTGCCCTGCTCTCCTATTTCCCTGCTTACTGGAGCTGACACTCCTCCAGCTTTCAGAGGACATGCCTTGCTGCAGCAGTGCTACCCCTGTACCGACACCCCCCTCATCTGCCAACTTTGCAAACTTATTGGGGTATGCCAGATCAGGACTAGCCTCCCTAGCACTCTTCCCTCTACCCCCCTCTTCTAACTGTCACCCAGCTAGCTGCCTCACTGTCCTGCAGCTCCCTACTACCACCCTCCCCCACATCTACCCCAGTGAGCAGCTGCTCAGTGAGCAGCAGACTCCTTTCCATATTGTCAATGGATCTCAGTGTTGCCAGCTGCTCATTTAGATCCAGTACCTGGGCTTCCAAACGCACAACGTGCACACATCTCGCACAGCAGTATGCACCCATGACTGGCTGTTCAAGGATTGCATACATGTGGCAAGATGTACACTGGATAGCATTGTCAATAATGGAGCTCATTTCCTAATGGGGATTTCACTAGACAGAAATGTTAGGTAAAAACAAATGTAAAGAATTAATAAAATACAGACAGCAATTCAGTCCAAATTCCTCCCTTCCAAACTCCCTGAATCCAAAGTCACTGAACAACAAGTCACACACGTACTTCCGTTTGCACTTACACTCCAGTCACGCTCAGCTCGTTCACACTCGCTAAGGAAGAAGATTTAAAGAGGTTTTTTTTTTTTTTTTTTTCCCTTTTAGCAGCAATCCAACCAACAGCTCAATGCACTTCCAAAGGACTGGATGCCCCAACCAGCTGCCCCTTATAAACCCTTAATTATGACCCCTTACCTTAATTAACCCCTTGTGAGTATAGCTACACCACAGGATTTAAGTGCAATGTAGTTAACCCTTAAATACACAGGTAGTAAAATAAGAGACTGTAAAACTGTAGAGAGAAAATAGGTTTTAAAAAGCCCAATAAAACTAAACAGGTATAAAAGCACTCAGCAGTTCAAAATTCAGCAACTCACAGCAATTCACACAGGCATTTTCTGCAGGATTCCCAAATACCTCTACACTGAACAACAAGTCACACACTTACTTCTGTTTGCACTTACGCTCCGGTCACACTCAGCTCGTTCACACCCGCTAAGGAAGAAGATTTAAAGAGTTTTTTTTTTTCCCTTTTAGCAGCAATACACCCTATAGCTCAATGCCCTTCTCAGCAAAAAAAGCTGTGGACCGGTTCCGTACCATCTCTGGCCACATTCACATGTCCACGTGTTTGTGGTTAGGCGGTCCTTCCCAGTAAGTGCACTGGGGAGGGCACAGGTAATGTTGTAGGACTCGTGCTTGTGGAAGGCGGAGACGACACCTTGAGAAACAGTGGCGGCTGGAGACCGAGTATGGATACCCAGTCGCACACTTTGAGGCAGTGACCTGGGAGTCAGAAATGCTTCCAGAGTTCTTCCCCAAGCTGTTCCCATGTCTTTTCAGCACTGTATGCATGTGTCTGATGATGTGTCACACGCCACATGGCCAGATAAGGTTGTAAAATGTTAAAATGACATTTTCTGGTGAATGCATTTTTCTTGGTTGAAAGCAATGCAAAAGTGCAAAAACGCATCAAAAACGCTACGTGTGAACATAGCCCAACGTGTGGAGGAGTATTTTTCTTTTGGTTATTTATTTTGCCTTATATACAAGTCATTACCCTGAAAAGGATGTTCCTTAACATATTTCCCAGGAAAATCTATTTTGGTTTCGTTTTTGTATGTTTTATTGTGAGTCCGTAAAAGTGGCGCAATACTCTGACAACGTTGTTGATCTGGGAGTTAGAAATGCTTCCAGGGGTCTTCCCCATGCTGTTCCCATGTCATTTGAGCACTGTTCCCATCGATTTGGGCAATTTTTAGGCCCTCTGCAGACCGCCGGGTGGAGCCGCCTGAAAGATGCTCGAGTTTCCCATAGACTTACATTGGGCTCATTGCTCGGGTTGAGCACCCGAGTATTCCAATGTGCTCGACCCGAGCAACGAGTACCCAAGCATTTTAGTGCTCGCTCATCACTAATTCTTAATTTCTTGCAGTCTCTTTGAAGACTATGTGGTTGTGTCACTGCTTGTGTCTAAATAATATGGAGTTTTCTCGGCACATTAACCAGCAGAGATTACAGAATATTTCACATTTTTATTCACTAATTAACTCAACTTTCAGTCCACTAGATCTTTTTGCATCAAACAATTTCCTCAAATATTTAACTTAAGCTTAAGCTAACAAGATTTGATCGGATAATTAGATTTTTGTGTCTGTTCCTTTATTACGCCCTGTACTTTACTTTATCAGTTAATATATAATGTACCTCAACTGTAAATTGTAAAGATAATTGAAGTCACTGATGAAGCTGTAGGATGGCTGCTTTATTCCGCTCGCAGAACTCTAAGGTGACTTTCAAAGAACAATCTCAGGCACATATGACCATTTTAATACTCCAGGCCCAAAATCATGTCTAGTTTGGAAAACCCACTTTCACATAACCCACTAAGTGCATTTTGGTTCCTATTTGCCCTCCATTCTAGATTCTCATGTATGAGCCAAATCAAAGATCAGCTATAAAGCGCTGTGAAGGACCAGGCACACATATGGATTATATGGACAGCTAATGATTTCATTAGGAATTGTGACCTGCTGGGGGCACTACAGGGAAATTAAACACTTTGTGTCAGGTTTCCATACAGAAATTATTTCTTATTTCTGGGGGGGCTGGCAATTTAGCACCCAAGGTCATTTTGTTGCCAGGGACCCTTTTAACAGAATGGGATTTTAAAAAGCAGTCAACCATTAAAAGGCCAATCCACAATACAGCACCTATAGAAGAGTCTGTGACCTTCCTTTAATTAAGGCGTAACAAGTATACAAACATACCTAAAATATAACTTATCTGATGCAGTTTTTACAGAAGTGTCATTCACTAGAAAAATTGTTTTGAAGGGATCTTCATACATAAAGTGCCCAAGGTAGCCCAATTGAACCCAACTTGCGTTTTGTGTCTCCATACTAAGGTTGAGTTCACAAGGCTTTTCCTGTATGTAATTTTGTGATTATTTTGTTTTCTTATTTAAGCAGCAGATTATAGAGCAAGATGAGCTGAGCAGATTCATCTATAGTTTTGTGGGAGAATATGCATTATAACTTACATTTTATCATTTCAATCCCTGTTCTTTATGATTACGAGTCCAGTGGGTGGTTCTAATCAGTGATTGACAGTCTTCCCTGTATGAGCTCAGATACAGAAAGACAACAGGACTACTAGACATTGAAAGAGCATGGAGCTGAAGAGTCTAGTAGATAGTCCTAGTCAGTGATTGACAGCCTTCCTTGTAGGAGTTTGTATACTGATTTACCTGTCAATCATAAGTTAGCACTGCCCACTGGACTCCAAGGCATACGAAGTGCAGGGAGTTTAGGAGTCCACTGGGCGGTTCTAATTCATGATTTACTTCTATCTTTAAATGTATGCAAAGACACTGAAGGTTGGTAATCACTAAATAGTACCTCCCACTGGAATCCTAAAAATTGAAAGAACATGAATTTAAAGGGAACCTGTCACCAGATTTTCCCAATATAAAGTACAGCCACCACCATCAAGGCCTATTTTGCAGCATGCTTTTCTATTCCCTGCCAAGTGCAAAGCAACGTACTGTAGTGCACATACGTCGGCTTCACTTCCGGGTCATCAGTGCTCTTTGACCTTTCCCGGCATATGCGCATTACAGTTCTGTGCTCTGCCCTCAGCAGCCCAGAGAGACGTACGCCTGCGCAGGAGAGCGATGGGGGACACTGTGTGGATGATGTAGGATGAGTCATCTGCACGAAGCAGGGAAGGAGGACGGAGAATGAAGGAAAAGAGGAGGCGCAGGATCAAGACCAGAGATGCCCATTGGACCACACCGCGCCGTCTGTGAGTATAATAAAATGTATTTTTTGTGAGCTGCAGAGGGAATTGGGGACTTTTTTACAGCATACTAGCATGTTGTAAAAGAGACCTTAATGGTGGGGTCATGCTTTATATAGAGAAATCCTGGTGACAGGTTCCCTTTAAATGATTCAAATACATATAATACTGAAACGTCTTCTCCATAACTATACAGTATTAACCTAAACTGTTGGAACCCTTGAAATTGTTCCAGAAAATTAAGTATTTCTCTCAGAAAATTATTGAAATTACACATCTTTTGTTATACACATGTTCATTTCCTTTGTGTGTATTGGAACAACACAAAAAAGGGAAAACTGGACATAATTTCACACAAAACCCCAAAAATGGGCCAGACAAAATTGTTGGCACCCTCAACTTAATATTTAGTTGCACACCCTTTGGGATAAATAACTGTAATCAATTGCTTGCTATAACCATCAACAAGCTCTTAATGTTAGAACCTTGCTGTTAGGTTTTTTTTCCTTTGCTGGTCACATGACCTTGTTGGCCTATTTAATCCTGCTCCGCCCTTCTGGCTTTGCTGGACTTCATTGTATATCTACTTTCTAGCTAGCCTGTGCTCTGTATCTAACTCTGTTAGTTTGCTTGGTCTACGGACCTCTATGTTCTATCTATTTTGTTTGTTCGTCTGTCTGCTACTATTTCTGTTAGGAGGTGTCCCATATTCCTCCCAGTCCTTAGTACTTGTAGGGATTCCCTCCTCACATCTATAGGTCTCCGTACAGACTAGATTAGGACTTTAGCAGGTCTGATCGCAGGATCAGGTTCCCTGTTACATCGTAGGGATTCAGCTGAGTCTTATAGTAGGGACAGATCTCCTCTCTTTCCTTAGCTTTGGTAGCAGAACATAACAGTAAGTCCAGCCTGCAAATTCTCTAAGGAAAGATTTTTTTTTTTTTTTTTTTTTTTTTTTTGTTCCATCATGGTGTCGGTTCAGGATTTGGCTAAACACCTGCAGGGACTCTCTCTGGAAGTGGCCGAGCTCCGTCAGCACGTGAGTAACTGTCCTGGAGCATATTTCTTGGAGCCTAAGGTATGTTTGCCGGATTTATTTTTTGGTGAACATCGAGAATTTTTTTCATTTAAAAATGCTTGCTTATTGTATTTTTGTTTGAGACCCAAGTCCTCTGGGGATGAATCCCAGCGCGTAGGGTTCATAATGTCACTTTTGCGCAAAGAGCCTCAGGAGTGGGCCTTTTCTTTGCAACCTAGTGATACATGCTTCAGATCAGTGGATAGTTTTTTTTCTGCTTTAGGACTATTATATGATGATCCTGACCGTGTGGCATCAGCTGAGACTGAGTTGAGACGTTTAAAACAAGGATCAGGTAATGTCGAAAAATATTGTACTCATTTTCGTCGTTGGTCCACTCAAACAGGGTGGAACGATTCTGCTCTGAAAAGTCTATTTCTTGCTGGGCTCAGTGAAAGGGTTAAAGACCTGCTAATTGCTTATCCTACACCTGAGGATTTGCAACAGGCTATGCAATTAGCTATACGGGTGGATAGAAGACTGCGTGCTAGGGTTAATGAGAGCAAATCCTCTGCTATGTCAGTTTCTGGTTATGATAATGTGTGTACTAACAGTGGTGAACCGATGGAGATTGGATCGGTGGCACCTCGCTCTCAAGAAAAAGACCGTCGTTTTTCAGAAGGCTTGTGTTTCTATTGCGGAAAATCTGGTCATTTGATTAAAGGCTGTGAGCTTCGTATGAAGAAAGAAAAAAAAATGGTCAGTCACGCCCGTATTGCCTGTTTAAATTCCAAGGGTATATTTTTAGCTGCTTCCACGATTGCTCAGGAAAAATTAATGGAATTTCGGGTGTTTGTTGATTGCGGGTCTACACTGAATGTAATTGATGGGGGATTCGTGGAAAAACTCAATTTAAAACCTGAACCTTTATCATCCCCCATTGCTGTGGTTTCTGTGGATGGCTCCCCTTTGAAGAATATTACTCTCAAGGTCAGTGAATTTCCTCTCACTATTAATGGTGTTCACCATGAGAAATTGGATTTGGTAGTGTTGAATAACTTGCCTTCTCCAGTAATATTGGGTTTACCCTGGTTAAAATTTCACAATCCTGTACTGGATTGGTCTACCAGTGAAATTAAATCCTGGAGCCATAAATGTTATGACAAGTGTTGTAACGGGCGTATTGCAGCTTTGGATAGGGGAGAATTGCCTGTTCCTATTCAGGATTTTTGGAGAGTTTTTTCTGAGAAGGAATCGCAGGTTTTGCCTCCCCATAGAGACTATGATTGTTCTATTGAATTTGTCCCTGGAGCGACTCTTCCTAAAAGTCGTTTATTTAACCTTACCATTCCTGAGAGGAAGGCTTTGGAGGAATACATACAGACAAGTTTGGCCGCCGGTCACATTAGGCCCTCTAAGTCTCCTGTGGCGGTTGGATTTTTTTTTGTAAAAAAAAAGGACGGCGGTTTATGTCCTTGTCTGGATTTTCGTGAGATTAACAAAATTACTGTACGCAATCCTTACCCACTGCCATTGATTCCTGATCTGTTTAACCAGTTATTGGGGGCCAAGTGGTTCTCTAAAATTGACCTTAAGGGGGCATACAATCTGTTGCGCATGAAGGAGGGTGATGAATGGAAGACTGCTTTTAACACTCCTGTGGGTCATTTTGAGAATCTGGTTATGCCTTTTGCTCTTACTAATGCTCCTGCATTTTTTCAGAATCTGATTAATGACATCCTTAGACCTTTGATCGGTAAAAATGTGGTTGTGTATTTGGATGACATTTTGATTTATTCGCCAGATCTGGAGTCTCATTGGCGGAGCGTGCGTGAGGTATTACAGTTATTAATGGACAATTCGCTTTTTGCTAAGCTGGAGAAATGTGAGTTCGCTGTACAGAGAATTAGTTTTTTGGGCTACATTATCTCCAGCAAAGGTTTTGAGATGGATCCGGTTAAGGTTCAGGCTGTGCAGGAATGGCCTAGGCCTATTGGTTTGAAATCGATACAGAGGTTTTTGGGTTTCGCCAATTACTACAGAAAATTCATAAAAATTTTTTCTAGTATTGTCAAACCTCTGACTGATCTCACCAGGAAAGGTGCTGATGCGGTTCAGTGGTCTTCTGAGGCCATTGAAGCTTTTGTGTATCTCAAGGAGAGGTTCACCTCTGCTCCCATCCTTATGCAGCCTGATGTTACTAGGCCGTTTTTGGTTGAGGTTGATGCTTCCTCTGTGGGGGTTGGCGCAGTATTGTCTCAGGATAACGGGGATGGATTACATCCCTGTGCCTTTTTTTCAAAAAAATTTTCGGAGACTGAACTGAATTACGATATTGGTAATCGGGAATTATTGGCTATTAAACTCGCATTTGAACACTGGCGCCACTTCTTGGAAGGTGCGGAATTTCCCGTTCAGGTTCTTACGGATCATAAAAATCTGATATATCTTGATGCTGCCAAGCGCCTGAATGCCCGTCAGGCTAGGTGGGCACTGTTTTTCTCGCGGTTTAATTTCTCCGTTACTTACATCCCTGGTACTAAGAATGTTAAGGCGGATGCCTTGTCTCGCAGTTTTTCTCCCATAGTCGGTGCTGAGAAAGAGGAAAACATTTTACAAGAAGGTGTTGTGATAGCTGCTTTAGACTCCGTTTTGGAAGATGAGATTCTTAAAGCACAGGAGAATGCCCCATCTAACACTCCTCATGGGAGGTTGTTTGTGCCTGGGACCTTTAGGAGAGATTTGTTTGTTGAGTGTCACGAATCTCGGTTGGCAGGTCATCCCGGAATCTCTGAGACCAAGAGACTGGTGGGTCGCAGTTTTTGGTGGCCTGGATGGCAGAAGGAAGTCATTAAGTGGGTGCGCCAATGTACTATATGTGCTAGATCTAAGTCCTCACATACTCCTGCTGCGGGGTTGCTTTGTCCTTTGGAGGTCCCCAGTGCTCCTTGGACACATTTGGCTATGGACTTTATAACTGACCTTCCCTCCTCTGAGGGTTTTACTGTCATCTGGGTGGTCGTGGACCGTTTTAGCAAGATGTGTCACTTGGTTCCCTTCGTCAAACTGCCCTGCGCTAAAACTCTCGCTAAGGCCTTTGTCAAGGAAATTGTCAGACTTCATGGCGTTCCTACTGACATTGTTTCTGATAGGGGTCCTCAGTTCGTGGCTCGTTTTTGGCGTGCCTTTTGTGACAGGTTGGGAATTCATTTGTCGTTTTCGTCCGGATATCATCCTGAATCTAATGGCCAGACAGAAAGGAAAAACCAGGATGTTGAGCAGTTCTTGCGTTGTTTTGTGGCAGACAATCAAGAGGGGTGGTCTGAGTTTCTGCCACTTGCCGAATTTGCTCTGAACAATCATACATCTTCTTCTGCTGGTTGTTCGCCTTTTTTTTGTTGTTCTGGGAGACATCCGTCGTTTGGGTCGTTCTCCAAGTTGGGATCTGCCGTGCCTGAAGAGGAGAATTTTTCCGGTGATTTGGAAAGAGTTTGGACGGATGTGCGTGGTAATCTTCAGGAGGCCAACAGAAAATCTAAAGACTACTTTGATAGGAAACGACAGGAGGTTTTGTTCGCTGTTGGTGACATGGTTTGGTTGTCCTCTAGGAATCTGCGGTTGAGGATTCCTTCTAAGAAATTGGGTCCCAAGTTTGTTGGGCCCTTTAAGGTGCTTCAGGTTGTCAACCAATCTGCTGTTAGGTTGGAGGTTCCTACCTCCTGGAGAATTAATCCGGTCTTTCATGTCTCTCTGTTAAAAAAAGCTGTTGTGTCGGATGGTGACGCCTCTGCCTCTGTTCCTCCGGTGGTGGAGGACGGGGAATATGAAATTTCTCGCATCCTTGACTCTAGACGGTATAGAGGTAGTTTGCAGTATCTTGTGGCCTGGAAAGGTTTCGGACCCGAGGATAACTCTTGGGTGAGGTCAGATGATGTTTCCGCGTCCAGACTTATCAGAGCGTTTCACAGGAGATTTCCTGATAAGCCTGGTCCTAGGGGATCCGGAGGATCCTCTTAGAAGGGGGGGTACTGTTAGAACCTTGCTGTTAGGTTTTTTTTCCTTTGCTGGTCACATGACCTTGTTGGCCTATTTAATCCTGCTCCGCCCTTCTGGCTTTGCTGGACTTCATTGTATATCTACTTTCTAGCTAGCCTGTGCTCTGTATCTAACTCTGTTAGTTTGCTTGGTCTACGGACCTCTATGTTCTATCTATTTTGTTTGTTCGTCTGTCTGCTACTATTTCTGTTAGGAGGTGTCCCATATTCCTCCCAGTCCTTAGTACTTGTAGGGATTCCCTCCTCACATCTATAGGTCTCCGTACAGACTAGATTAGGACTTTAGCAGGTCTGATCGCAGGATCAGGTTCCCTGTTACATCGTAGGGATTCAGCTGAGTCTTATAGTAGGGACAGATCTCCTCTCTTTCCTTAGCTTTGGTAGCAGAACATAACACTTAACTGGAATTTGTGACCATTCTTCTTTTGCAAACTGCTCCAGGTCTCTCATATTTGAAGGCGCCTTCTGCCAACAGCAATTTTAAGATCTCTCCACAGGTGTTCAATGGGATTGAGATCTGGACTTATTGCAGCCACTTCAGTACTCTCCAGGGTTTTGTTTCCATCCATTTCTTGGGGCTTCTTCAAGTATGTTTGGGGTCCTTGTCCTGCTGGAAGACCCATGATCTAGGATGCAAACCCAGTTTTTTGACAATGGACACTACATTGAGACCCAAAATTCTTTGGTAATCTTCAGATTTTACGATGCCTTGCACAGAGTCAATGCACCCAGTGCCACAGGCAGCAAAACAACCTCTAAATATCTTTGAACCTCCACCATATTTGACTGTAGGCACTGTCATCTTTTCTTTGTAAGCTTCATTCCATTTTTGGTAAACAGTAGAATGATGTGCTTTACCAAAAAGCTTTATCTTGATCTCATCTATCAACAAGACGCTTTCCCAGAAGGATTTTGGCTTACTTACATACATTTTGGCAAACTGTAGCCTAGCTTTTCTATGTCTCTGTGTCAGCAGCAGGGTCCTACTGGGTCTGCTGTCATAGTGTTTCATTTTATTCAAATGTCGACTGATTGTTTGCGCTGACACTGATGCACCCTGAGCCTGCAGGATAGCTTTAATTTCTTTGGAACTTGATTGGGGCTGCTTATCCACCATCCAGACTATCCTGCTTTGCAACCTTTTATCAATTTTTCTCCGCCGTCCACATCCAGGGAGATTAGCTAAAGAGCTATGAGTTGTAAACTTTTTGATTATGTTGCGCACCGTGGACACAGGAGCACCAAGATCTCTGAAGATGGATTTGTAACCTTAAGATTGTTGATATTTTTCAACAATATTGGTTTTCAAGTCCTCAGACATTTCTCTTATCTTTTTGGTCTCCATGCTTAGTGTGGCGCACACAGACACACAATGCTAAGATTGAGTCAACTTCTCCCCATTTTATCTGGTTTCAGGTGTGATTTTTATCTTGCCCACACCTGTTACTTGCCACAGGTGAGTTTGAATGAACATCACTTGCTTGAAACAAAGTTTTTTACCCTTATTTTTGGATAGGTGCGAACAATTTTGTATGGCCCATTTTTGGGATTTAGTGTGAAATTATGTCCAATTTGCCTTTGCGTCTCAGTTTTTTTGTGTTGTTCAAATTCGCCAGAAAGAAAAAAACATGTGTATAACAAAACATGTGTAATTGCAATAATTTTCTTGGAGAAATACTTCATTTTCTGGAACAGCTTCAAGGGTACTAACACTTTCGGCCATGAATGTATATCAATGTACTCACCATCTCCTGCTCTATAAAAGGCTGTTCACAGATCAGACCAGATGCTCAATGTGACAGGTTAAGTTACTTTATTTTCAGTCTTGTAACAAGCAAAGAGTTTTTTTTAATTCCTGATTTGTAGCATGTACAGTGTATACAGATATATACTCAAGAATTGATGTTAGAATAATTCACTGCCATCTATGAACACACTACCAGAAAATGAAAAGTAGGAACTGTAGAAGATGTGACTTTTCCTCTTTCATTACAGTAAACGCATGGACATTATTTACGAGGCTGCTCAGAGCGGTATACCTCTCTCTTGTTTCGATAGTTAAGATAGGTTTTAATTCTCAGTATACTGCACTTTGAGTAGCTTATAACTTGCAAGGTGACCTCTCAATGTGCTTCACACATTATAGTAGATGTGTTTCATCTATTTAAATCTGATGGAAATCTGCACTGTTTCCCATGGCTCGGATCCCAATCTAAGCTTTCACACTGTCCTTGACTATAAATAGGACATATAGTCAGAAATACTCAGATAACTCTTAATCACTCAGTTTTTATATGGGATTGGTCAATTTGGACAGAGCTCAAGCCTAGAAGGTGACGGGTGATAGCAAAGGGTACAGACAGCTTTTACGACATTGCGAGAGCATTGATTCCATATTTTGTCTCTACATGTAAGTAGTATTGATCCTTTTCTAGGGGTAAAATTTACTACAGGGGGCACAGGTGAAAATCTTAAGACAATGTATCCAGACAGTCGTCTCTTCTCCATATCTAAACCAGCTTGGTCTTGGAATCCACGACACCAACGTCAGTTTGCAGTCACACTCTCCAATGTCAATCAGGAGACACAATCATCTAATGCTAGTACAGTCATATTACACCTGAAAAATTGGGCCACTTCTGGTGCTGGTTAACAGGACAACAATTCTAACCCTCTTGATTAACATGACTTTGCACCTGTTCACACCTATTTCTTGTTTTGGAACTGCCAGCCAGTTTTTTTCTGTTTGTCTTTGTTTGTTCCTTCCATTTCCTTTTTATTATAGGTCAATTACCCATATCTTTGTAGGACCCATGGAGAAGCAATCTCTGCAAAGATCCTTACAACAAATTACTTGTTGGGTTGTAGACAATATGGTCTGGTCCATTCTCTCCAGGGGCCTCATGGTAGTGTAGGAGTGGTGAAAACAATGGTCTGCTCCCTGACACTCTAAAACAGGGGTCCTCAAACTTTTTAAACAGGGGGCCAGTTCACGGTCCCTCAGACCATTGGAGGGCCGGAATATAGTTTTTAAAAAAAACTATGAACAAATTCCTATGCACTCTGCACATATCTTATTTTGTAGTAAAAAAAACAATACAGGAACAAATACAATATTTAAAATGAAGAACAAGTAAAGTTAAATCAACCGGTATTTCAATACGTAGGTAACTGTACCCAATAGGCAGCATAGGTCCTCAATAGGTAGGTAAATGTCCCCAATAGGCAGGTAAAAGTCCCCAATAGGCAGGTAAATATCCCCAATAGGCAGCATAGGTCCTCAATGGGCAGCATAGGTCCCCAATAGGCAGGTAAATGTCCCCAATAGGCAGGTAAATGTACCCAATAGGCAGCATAGGTCCCCAATAGGCAGCATAGGTCCCCAATAGGCAGGTAAATGTCCCCAATAGGCAGGTAAATGTACCCAATAGGCAGCATAGGTCCCCAATAGGCAGGTAAATGTCCCCAATAGGCAGGTAAATGTCCCCAATAGGCAGGTAAATATCCCCAATAGGCAGGTAAATATCCCCAATAGGCAGCATAGGTCCTCAATGGGCAGGTAAATGTTCCCAATAGGCAGGCAGTTTCCCCCTTATAATGCCATATGCAGGCTGTTCCACCCCTTATAATGCCCCGTGCAGGCTGTTCCCCCGTTATAATGCCCCATGCTGGATGCCACCCCCCATATAATGCCCCATGCAGCATGTCACCCCCCCCATATAATGCCCCATGCAGCATGTCACCCCCCCATATTATGCCCCATGCAGCATGTCACCCCCCCATATTATGCCCCATGCAGCATGTCACCCCCCCATATTATGCCCCATGCAGGATGTCCCTTTCCCCCCATATAATGCCCCATGCAGGATGTCCCTTTCCCCCCCATATAATGCCCCATGCAGGATGTCACCTCCCATATAATGCCCCATGCAGGATGTCACCCCCCATATAATGCCCCATGCATGATGTCACCCCCCCATATAATGCCCCATGCAGGATATCACTCCCCTGTCTTTATAATGCCCCATGCAGCATGTCACCCCCCCATATAATGCCCCATGCAGCATGTCACCCCCCCCATATAATGCCCCATGCAGGATGCCACCCCCCCATATAATGCGCCATGCAGGATATCACTCCCCTGTTTTTATAATGCCCCATGCAGCATGTCACCCCCTCATATAATGCCCCATGCAGCATGTCACACCCCCATATAATGCCCCATACAACATGTCATCCCCCCATATAATGCCCCATGCAGCATGTCACCCCCCATATAATGCCCCATGCAGCATCTCACCCCCCCATATAATGCCACATGCAGCATGTCACCCCCCCATATAATGCCACATGCAGCATGTCACCCCCCCCCATATAATGCCCCATGCAGGATGTAACCCGCCATATCATGCCCCATGCAGGATGTCACCCCCCCATATTATACCCCTTGCAGGATGTCACCCCCCCATATAATGACCTATGCCTCCATACATTAAAAAAAAAAATCCAGTACTCACCTCACTTCTCACTTGCTGCCGCTGCCGCTGCTCTACTCTGGTCTGGACTCCAGCGTCGCGGCGGCGGCGTCCCGCTCTGCGCTGCCTATGACGGCACTCGGGAGGGCGCGGTGTAAAGACGTCACCGCACCCTCTGACCTGAGACGTCACAGGAAGCGCAAAGCAGGAAGACAGCGGATCTGCAGAGGCACGGGGAGAGGTAAGTATCCGCCTGCCGGGGCCCTGAGCAAGCGGGGGAGAAGGGCGGGCGCTGACACACACATAGCCCGGCGGGCCGGATAAAAGTCCTCCGCGGGCCGCATGTGGCCCGCGGGCCGTAGTTTGAGGACCCCTGCTCTAAAAGGTTAAATGTGTTTTATTGGAATGTATGTTTATGAAGGTAGAACCCTGTGGGGCTGCAGTTTAGCCTAGGTAAGGTTAACTGTAACAGCTGGCCTAAATAGGGGAGGGGATCTGGGAGTTAGTGCCAAGTTCAGGAAGTGTCAGTCAGTTCTTGAGGACAGTGAAAGGTGACAGTAGCAGCCGTGGGTTTCAGGCTGCTAGGGACAACACGAGCATAAACTGCTTTGGGGCAGTGGATCTACAAAGAACCCCTCCATGCGAGTCTGCATGTCGGCCTGGGAACCTCGCAATGGATGTTGGGGTGTGGCGCCCTTGAGGGTTCGGTCGCCACAGAGGTATTGCATCTCACCCAGAGGTGTGGTACCTCACTCTCAGGTAAGGAAGGAGTATGTGTAACATACCTGGCGGCGTCCTTGCATAGTGGTCCATCTCCCACTGTGCGGCGTCCTTGCATAGTGGTCCATCTCCCACTGTGCAAGAGAGCGCACTTGATCTCCAATTCAGAATGTCTCTCTGGCTTCCCTCCATGCTGTTTGTTTGTCTCTGTTTCTGCTGCTTAAGGGCGGCGGCCGATCACTTCCTGCTTTTTGTACCTGCTGCAGGCACACCCCTTGTGCGTCCTCAGCCTATTGCTGTCTGTCACCTGGTATTTAAACCAGCTGCTCCAATTAACCCATGCCTGAGCATCTTGCCCTGTCACTTGGCTTTTTGTCTCTGACATGCCAGGTCCTGTGTATGTTACCTGTCTTGCAGTATTTGTTCCCGTGTCTGTACTGTGTCCTACCTGTGTACTCTAACCTGCAGTCTGTACACGCTCTCTAGCCTGTTGTCTTCTGCCTATCCTGGAGGCTGTATTTCCAGGCCAGTGTGAACACGCTCCTAGCCTGTTCTTTCCGCCTTCTAGGGGCCGCATACCTAGACCCGTTCCTGTATCTTGCCTGCTCTTCTTTGTATACTCTTCTAGCCTGTTATCTGTTTTTCTCTATGTCCGTACCTTCCCTTTTCTTGCAGAATCTGATCCCGTACCTATCTCCTACTCGTTGTCTTTGTACTCCCGTTTGTGAGTTTGGAGTCCACTCTCTACTTCATTGCAAGTATCCTGTGTGTATCTGGTTCTGCCTTTCCCTTCCAGTCTGTTCCGTGTGAACAGAGCCCTGTCCCCTCTGCGTCTGCGGTTTCGCTTTGCTCAGCCTTGTCCACCGCGTCTGCGGTTTCGTTTTGCTCAGCCCTGTCCACCGCATCTGCGGTTTCGCTTTGCTCTGCCCTGTCCACCGCGTCTGCGGTTTCGCTTTGCTCAGCCCTGTCCACCGCGTCTGTGGTTTCGCTTTGCTCAGCCCTGTCCACCGCGTCTGCGGTTTTGCTTTGCTCAGCCCTGTCCACCGCGTTTGTGATTTCGCTTTGCTCAGCCCTGTCCACCGCGTCTGCGGTTTCGCTTTGCTCAGCTCTGTCCACCGCGTCTGCGGTTTCGCTTTGCTCAGCTCTGTCCACCGCGTCTGCGGTTTCGCTTTGCTCAGCCCTGTCCACCGCATCTGCGGTTTCGCTTTGCTCAGCCCTGTCCACCGCGTCTGCGGTTTCGCTTTGCTCAGCCCTGTCCACCGCGTCTGCGGTTTCGCTTTGCTCAGCCCTGTCCACCGCGTCTGCGGTTTCGCTTTGCTCAGCTCTGTCCACCGCGTCTGCGGTTTCGCTTTGCTCAGCTCTGTCCACCGCGTCTGCGGTTTCGCTTTGCTTTGCCCTGTCCACCGCTTCTGCAGTTTCGCTTTGCTCAGCCTTGTCCACCGCGTCTGCGGTTTCGTTTTGCTCAGCCCTGTCCACCGCATCTGCGGTTTCGCTTTGCTCTGCCCTGTCCACCGCGTCTGCGGTTTCGCTTTGCTCAGCCCTGTCCACCGCGTCTGTCGTTTCGCTTTGCTCAGCCCTGTCCACCGCGTCTGCGGTTTTGCTTTGCTCAGCCCTGTCCACCGCGTTTGTGGTTTCGCTTTGCTCAGCCCTGTCCACCGTGTCTGCGGTTTCGCTTTGCTCAGCTCTGTCCACCGCGTCTGCGGTTTCGCTTTGCTTAGCTCTGTCCACCGCATCTGCGGTTTCGCTTTGCTCAGCCCTGTCCACCGCGTCTGCGGTTTCGCTTTGCTCAGCTCTGTCCACCGCGTCTGCGGTTTCGCTTTGCTCAGCCCTGTCCACCGCGTCTGTGGTTTCGCTTTGCTCAGCTCTGTCCACCACGTCTGCGGTTTCGTTTTTCTCAGCCCTGTCCACCGCGTCTGCGGTTTCGCTTTGCTCAGCCTTGTCCACCGCGTCTGCGGTTTCGCTTTGCTCAGCCCTGTCCACCGCGTCTGCGGTTTCGCTTTGCTCAGCCCTGTCCACCGCGTCTGCGGTTTCGCTCTGCTCAGCCCTGTCCACCGCGTCTGCGGTTTCGCTTTGCTCAGCCCTGTCCACCGCATCTGCGGTTTCGCTTTGCTCAGCTCTGTCCACCGCGTCTGCGGTTTCGCTTTGCTCAGCTCTGTCCACCGCGTCTGCGGTTTCGCTTTGCTTTGCCCTGTCCACCGCGTCTGCGGTTTTGCTTTGGTCAGCCCTGTCCACCGTGTCTGCGGTTTCGCTTTGCTCAGCCCTGTCCACCGCGTCTGTGGTTTCGCTTTGCACAGCTCTGTCCACCGCGTCTGCGGTTTCGCTTTGCTCAGCTCTGTCCACCGCGTCTGCGGTTTCGCTTTGCTCAGCCCTGTCCACCGCGTCTGCGGTTTCGCTTTGCTCAGCCCTGTCCACCGGGTCTGCGGTTTCGCTTTGCTCAGCCCTGTCCACCGCGTCTGCGGTTTTGCTTTGCTCAGCCCTGTCCACCGCGTCTGTGGTTTCACTTTGCTCAGCTCTGTCCACCGCGTCTGCGGTTTCGCTTTGCTTAGCTCTGTCCACCGCGTCTGCGGTTTCGCTTTGCTTTGCCCTGTCCACCGCGTCTGCGGTTTTGCTTTGCTCAGCCGTGTCCACCGTGTCTGTGGTTTCGCTTTGCTCAGCCCTGTCCACCGCGTCTGTGGTTTCGCTTTGCTCAGCTCTGTCCACCGCGTCTGCGGTTTCGCTTTGCTCAGCCCTGTCCACCGCGTCTGCGGTTTCGCTTTGCTCAGCTCTGTCCACCGCATCTGCGGTTTCGCTTTGCTCAGCTCTGTCCACCGCATCTGCGGTTTCGCTTTGCTCAGCCCTGTCCACCGCGTCTGCGGTTTCGCTTTGCTCAGCCCTGTCCACCGCGTCTGCGGTTTCGCTTTGCTCAGCCCTGTCCACCGCGTCTGCGGTTTCGCTTTGCTCAGCCCTGTCCACCGCGTCTGCGGTTTCGCTTTGCTCAGCCCTGTCCACCGCGTCTGCGGTTTCGCTTTGCTCAGCCCTGTCCACCGCGTCTGCGGTTTCGCTTTGCTCAGCTCTGTCCACCGCGTCTGCGGTTTCGCTTTGCTCAGCTCTGTCCACCGCGTCTGCGGTTTCGCTTTGCTCAGCCCTGTCCACCGTGTCTGCGGTTTCGCTTTGCTCAGCCCTGTCCACCGCGTCTGTGGTTTCGCTTTGCTCAGCTCTGTCCACCACGTCTGCGGTTTCGTTTTTCTCAGCCCTGTCCACCGCGTCTGCGGTTTCGCTTTGCTCAGCCTTGTCCACCGCGTCTGCGGTTTCGCTTTGCTCAGCCCTGTCCACCGCGTCTGCGGTTTCGCTTTGCTCAGCCCTGTCCACCGCGTCTGCGGTTTCGCTCTGCTCAGCCCTGTCCACCGCGTCTGCGGTTTCGCTTTGCTCAGCCCTGTCCACCGCATCTGCGGTTTCGCTTTGCTCAGCTCTGTCCACCGCGTCTACGGTTTCGCTTTGCTCAGCTCTGTCCACCGCGTCTGCGGTTTCGCTTTGCTTTGCCCTGTCCACCGCGTCTGCGGTTTTGCTTTGGTCAGCCCTGTCCACCGTGTCTGCGGTTTCGCTTTGCTCAGCCCTGTCCACCGCGTCTGCGGTTTCGCTTTGCTCAGCTCTGTCCACCGCGTCTGCGGTTTCGCTTTGCTCAGCTCTGTCCACCGCGTCTGCGGTTTCGCTTTGCTCAGCCCTGTCCACCGCGTCTGCGGTTTCGCTTTGCTCAGCCCTGTCCACCGGGTCTGCGGTTTCGCTTTGCTCAGCCCTGTCCACCGCGTCTGCGGTTTTGCTTTGCTCAGCCCTGTCCACCGCGTCTGCGGTTTCGCTTTGCTCAGCTCTGTCCACCGCGTCTGCGGTTTCGCTTTGCTTAGCTCTGTCCACCGCGTCTGCGGTTTCGCTTTGCTTTGCCCTGTCCACCGCGTCTGCGGTTTTGCTTTGCTCAGCCGTGTCCACCGTGTCTGTGGTTTCGCTTTGCTCAGCCCTGTCCACCGCGTCTGTGGTTTCGCTTTGCTCAGCTCTGTCCACCGCGTCTGCGGTTTCGCTTTGCTCAGCCCTGTCCACCGCGTCTGCGGTTTCGCTTTGCTCAGTTCTGTCCACCGCATCTGCGGTTTCGCTTTGCTCAGCTCTGTCCACCGCATCTGCGGTTTCGCTTTGCTCAGCCCTGTCCACCGCGTCTGCGGTTTCGCTTTGCTCAGCCCTGTCCACCGCGTCTGCGGTTTCGCTTTGCTCAGCTCTGTCCACCACGTCTGTGGTTTCGCTTTGCTCAGCCCTGTCCACCGCGTTTGCGGTTTCGCTTTGCTCAGCCCTGTCCACTGCATTTGCGGTTTCGCTTTGCTCAGCCCTGTCCACCTCGTCTGCGGTTTCGCTTTGCTCAGCCCTGTCCACCACGTCTGCGGTTTCGCTTTGCTCAGCCCTGTCCACTGCGTCTGCGGTTTCGCTTTGCTCAGCCCTGTCCACCACGTCTGCGGTTTCGCTTTGCTCAGCCCTGTCCACCGCGTCTGCGGTTTCGCTTTGCTCAGCCCTGTCCACCGCGTCTGCGGTTTCGCTTTGCTCAGCTCTGTCCTCCACGTCTGCGGTTTCGCTTTACTCAGCTCTGTCCACCGCATCTGCGGTTTCGCTTTGCTCAGCTCTGTCCACCGCATCTGCGGTTTCGCTTTGCTCAGCCCTGTCCACCGCGTCTGCGGTTTCGCTTTGCTCAGCCCTGTCCACCGCGTCTGCGGTTTCGCTTTGCTCAGCCCTGTCCACCACATCTGCGGTTTCGCTTTGCTCTGCCCTGTCCACCGCGTCTGCGGTTTCGCTTTGCTCAGCCCTGTCCACCGCGTCTGTGGTTTCGCTTTGCTCAGCCCTGTCCACCGCGTCTGCGGTTTCGCTTTGCTCAGCTCTGTCCACCGCGTCTGCGGTTTCGCTTTGCTCAGCTCTGTCCACCGCGTCTGCGGTTTCGCTTTGCTTCGCCCTGTCCACTGCATCTGCGGTTTCGCTTTGCTCAGCCTTGTCCACCGCGTCTGCGGTTACGCTTTGCTCAGCCTTGTCCACCGTGTCTGCGGTTTCGCTTTGCTCTGCCCTGTCCACCGCGTCTGCGATTTCGAATTTGTCTCCCAGTCTGTACTGGACCCTACCCAGCCTGCGCTCTAGTCTGCCTGTTCCTGTATTCCCCGGTGTGGGTCAACAGCCGGGTCCGGAGTCTGACCTGGAGTAGACCCTGGTCCCTCTGCTCGGTTCCTCCCTGGTGCACTGGCGTCGTATGCCGTCGTGCGACTTTGGTCGGATCGGGCAGATACTTAGTTACTCCCCTCCAGGCACTCTCCGGTTCATGGCACAGTGGAATCACTACATACACACGCACATGCCACTCAGCCCGGGCATGTGCATTAGAGTATGGCTCAGGACCCTAACACTACATCCACTACACCACATTTCCGGGGGACAGGGCGAGATTGCTCCTACGGGAGAGCACAGTCCCTGATCCCTGGCTTGAGTGGGGGGAACCACCTAGAGAGGGGGAACTAAGTAGTGGATGGGGTGGAGGACGTAGATCCTGGGAGCACTGGAGTAGGGAGTATAAAAGTAAGGAACCATCTTGGTTCAGGGAATAGACAGTGGAGTTCCAGTCAGAGGAGGAGAAGTCAGGGAGCAGAGGCTCTGTATGAGCTCTGCTCCACAGGCAGGCCTAGTTAAAGGGCCTGAGCCTGAAAGGAGAAGAGAGGCAAGGGGAGCAAGAAGGCTCCAGGACAGGAACCAAAAGGACCCTAGGGGTATGGGCCGTGCAGCCGCCACCCGTGAGCCCGCCTCTGCCAGGAGGTAGGGGGGTCAGGCCAGACAAAGGGGAACCGGGTCCCCCAACCAGCAGAGACTACAGGGCTCAACTGGGAACCGGAGGCTTCAGCACTTCAAGTACAGCAAGCCGTCCACACCAGCCACTAGGAAAGTAGCCACATAGGGCCAGGGGACGGAACACAGGTCGCCCGCCAAGGCCCGAGGACACTGGACAGAGGTGCCGCTAGGTGTGAAGTACAAGGAGAGAGGCCAGAGAGGACACACTGAAGGGGGTCCTGCTAAATGCTCCAGAGATACCTGAGGGTCGACCGAGCCCCTTACTGCGTGAGCACAGGACGCCGTGGGCTCTTACACTGGCCCTGTAACTGGAACTACTTAAACCGTGAGTAAAGGATCTGGGACTGCATCGTGTGGACTCTGTGATTATTCTTGCACCGTGACACCTTGCACCATCACCACCATCATCCACTCACGCTGTTCTGAAGCTACACTCTACCTGTGGGGAGTTATATCACCTTGCTGCACATACCACCAGCTTCAGCGGACTGCTCCGCAGCAGGGGTTACCAATAACCGCAATCCACAGGTGGCGTAGTCCGACATTGATATTAGTGCACATAGACTACCCTGGTTTGACCGCCCTGGGTCACGGACCGGGACACCGCCACGGTGACTACGACCCCCAGCATCTACAAGGCCCGGCTCCGGGTACCCCCACGGCCCAGGCGGCACATCAGGGGCCCTGGGGCACACTCAGCCTGCCAAGATGCAGGAGAAAATGGACTCAAATTCTCAGAGGCAGAGGGTGAAGGCATCCGGGTGCACTGCCATTTGTGGAGAAGAATTCCTAGTGCTAAGGAAGTTAGCAAGAGCAATCCTTTACCTATACCGAAAATCAGGGCTAAAGTTGTGTTCGGTACCTGTGGGAAAGATGACAACCTGTTTGCAAAGACTGCCAGTTGCCAAGTAAAAGTTTGATTGTTTTTACGAACTACGCGTCCCCTGGATTGATTGCTGCAAAGGTTCCAGAAGAGGAAATCCTGGAGCCAGTGAAGGCCTGGAGGCCAGAAGCAAGTGTGATGCACCCCACACACAGCAGCACACCGGGACGGGGACAAGATTTGTCTGTAGGGTGCCAGAGCAAGCAGAAGCAGCAGCTCACCCAATACTACCTCGCTCGGGCACCTTACAGTAGTAGCATGTGTTGTCTCTCTCGTACCTGTGCCCTTAACATAAGATAGCTAAATCAGTAGAGCATTTGACTGTCACCGTGAAAGGCGACCTCAAGGGATCAAAATAGCACAGAGGGTGTAAAAACCAGGGAGAAAAGAAGAAAGCAAAAAACAAGTAAAAGCCTTGACCAAAATTGCAGACTGTGAAAGGAACTTGAAAATATTCTAATATTCTTAAAAGTGGATGTACTGCTAATAGAGCGGCTTGAAATTAAGAGTTGACTTTAGATGGCTTGGAAAATCAGAAATAACTGTTTATAGTGGCATTATATAAGGGTTCATCAAGTGTGGTTCACTTCCGCATTGGAGGTCAGTGGTGCCATGACATTATTACCCCACAAACCTGCTGTTCTTATCAGAAAAAATGACGTATGAGAACAATATTATGCAAACAAATCACACTTTTTTTTATTTAGAAATAAAATTTTTTAAAAAGACATATGTAATGAAAAGTGGCATAAGTACATTGATAGTAAGCTATAATAGAGATACCAGAAAACTGGCCAATCACATAGTAGAACAAATCCATATATGGAGCAAACAGAGGTATGGGTATATCAAACCTATGCCCTAACCCAGCTGTAAGCACATAGAACAACAGAGCTCCATAGAATGCTAAGGTGCACAGTGCATAATTAGTAGACAAACAATTTCATTTAGCACTCAAAAGTTAATACAGATATAATAATACTCACATATGTATCTATTTGTATGCCAGTCCAGGTATCATCAACCCTACGCGCGTTTCGGCACTGTGCCTTCTTCTAGGGGTCATAACATAAATGAAACCGGTATCCTTTAAATAGCGCATATCACCCAATTACCGCAGTCCACACAGGGCGCAGTTATTCTAACTGACCAACCGCTAACATAATACGTGCAGGCAAAGCCACGTGTGCCCGCACGTTAACACTCCCATCCGGAAGTGTATACTAACGCCCATTCACAAATGATCACCGTCTCGCTGCTAACGCCCCCCGCATCACATGATTGTAAGTCACGCCCCCCCAGGTCATGTGACCGGGGAATCTCTATAGCGTCACAATCCAACCAACGGGGAAAGCCCATATCGAAGGACGTTATGCTGTGATGCGGTAACTGTATACTTATAGACGTCCAAACGAAGTTTAGATAGCTAAAGCCAAAGACTAAGCAATCATGTACAGTAAGGGAAGTAATAATACAGCCACCGCCATGAAGCATGACGCAGTGATGAATACTCACGCAGAAAATACTCATAATTATTGTCAAATCACAACTCCAACAATTAACAAGTCCCAGAAAACAGACAGAATATAACCCGATATAAACATGACCACTGGATTCTTCCTTATAATAATTATTTCACCATTCATTTATAACAAATAGACATAATTATATTTATATCATTTGTAAAGCTATTATTAATCCCTTAGTTAAAGCTACAGGGATCATATATCATATTAGAACGCTGCTATTCATGGGGGCATGGTACCTTTGCCCCAACGGAGGGAAGCACAAAAACATAAAATTGATCGGTTGATTGTCATATCTCACTAAGGAGTAAAGAGAATCCAATGCTCAAAATATCAGAAGGTGTATAGATATACAAAAACACAGATAAAAACTACATTGCACAGAAATTGATATCATATACAACCAGCAATTATACTAATTTATATGTTGGTTGATTTTTCTTCATCCCAATAGATCACGAACATCTCTGTAGCCTGTTTTCTCTATGTCAACAACGTCATGATTAATAGAGATGTATAATTCGTCCGAAAACATCCATCATGCAGGCGGGGAAGGAAGAGGAGGTAACTGCGATCACAAGTAAATATGCATATACTAAGGAAATAATTAGCATAAATTAGACAACATGAAATAAAAACAGATTAAAAACAATGATTAAAATACCGTGAAATCAGGCGGGTACAGAGATGGGAGGAGGGCAGAGGTGATCAAAGAAAAGGTGAAAAATGTAAAGACTCATTGAGGCCATTAGGATGTAATGTTTGTAATAGCCATATCCATCTGGATTCCTTTTGTGCAAGTAGACGACTAGCACTACCTCCACGCAATGTGCTGTAAACATGATCAATGCCTTTGACTCGAAAACCTGATGGGTCACAAGCATGGTATTTCTTAAAGTGTCTAAGAATTGTTTTTAGCAAATCCAAATTATCCTCAGTAGATGCCGCCATAATATCGCGCACATGTTCCCTCGTTCTGGTCCTAAGCATTCTAGTAGTCAGGCCTATATAGACCAAAGAGCAGGGACACGTAGCGTGATAAATGACATTACGTGTTGTGCATGTAATGGAATGTAGGATAGTGAATTCTTTACCACTGGATGAGAGAAACTTTTTTGCACTATCGATATTAGGACACGAAATGCATGAACCACATGGGGTGCAACCCCACGTTTGTCTTTTCTCGGTCACTCCAATATCACCAATCCTCCTCTGAACATTTGGTGTAAGGTAACTCCTCACCAAATGATCTCGGAGGCTCGGAGATGGACGGTCCGTAATTGATGGGTAAGCAGGTAAGTATTGGCATAGAGTCTGGTCTGCAAGAAGGATAGGCCTTAGTGTTATACTTGGAGGTCTGTTTTCACACTGTTCAATCTTATTTGGCAAGTTCATAAAGCTCTATGCAAAACCAGGGATGTGTGCTCACTCAGATATGTCCCTCTGTCCCTCTTCTTCCATTTTGTCCCTTATTACATACAGTGTCCTTTACTTATATTATAAATAGTGCTGTCCCTTAATATTATATGCAGTATTGTCCCTTGTTACATAGTGTCATCCCTTATTATACAGTATAGTGGAATTCGTTAATATTATATATATTGTTGTCTTTTATTATTACATACAGTGTCCTCCTTTATTATCACATGCAGCAATAGAATCCTCTCTGAGTTGTTTGTATTTGTTTAGTGGGTCTGAGATTTAGTACGCATTCATTAAGGGCTGCGGTGAACAGATATATATACAGTACAGACCAAAAGTTTGGACACACCTTCTCATTTAAAGATTTTTCTGTATTTTCATGACTATGAAAATTGTACATTCACACTGAAGGCATCAAAACTATGAATTAACACATGTAAAATTATATAGTTAACAAAAAAGTGTGAAACAACTGAAACTATGTCTTATATTCTAGGTTCTTCAAAGTAGCCACCTTTTGCTTTGATGACTGATTTGCACACTCTTGGCATTCACTTGATGAGCTTCAAGAGGTAGTCACCGGAAATGGTCTTCCAACAATCTTGAAGGAGTTCCCAGAGATGCTTAGCACTTGTTGGCCCTTTTGCCTTCACTCTGCGGTCCAGCTCACCCCAAACCATCTCGATTGGGTTCAGGTCTGGTGACTGTGGAGGCCAGGTCATCTGGCGTAGCACCCCATCACTCTCCTTCTTGGTCAATTAGCCCTTACACAGCCTGGAGATGTGTTTGGGGTCATTGTCCTATTGAAAAATAAATGATGGTCCAACTAAACGCAAACCGGATGGAATAGTATGCCGCTGGAAGATGCTGTGGTAGCCATGCTGTTTCAGTATGTGTTATGATCTGCAACATAAACTAGAGAAAGAAGGGGAGAGCTGTCCCTTCAATAAGACTAAGCTGAGTCCCTACGTTGTAGCGGGCGACCTGTTCCTTGTGAACAGACCCGCCTTCGTCCTCGGCTAGTCTGAGCGGAGACCTATAGAGAAAGGGAGGGGTCCCTAAAAGAACTAAGGACTGGGACAAAAAATGGGACACCTTCCTAACAGAAGTTGTTGCAGAGAAAAAGATAAACTGACAAAAGTACTAGAGGTCCAGAGGACCAAGCAAACTAAAGATAGATAGGCACAAAAGCACCTGGCTAGAAAGACAGTCTAAACAACACTGAAGTCCAGCAAGGCCAGAAGGGCTGAGCTGGAATATATAGGAAGATGTTCACGTGACCGCAAAACACAAGATAGAAACAAAAACAAACAGGAGGGTTCTAACAGTATGCCTTAAATTTTGAATAAATCCCCAACAGTGTCACCAGCAAAGCACCCCCACACCATCACACCTCCTCCTCCATGCTTCACGGTGGGAACCAGGCATGTAGAGTCCATCCGTTCACCTTTTCTGCGTCGCACAAAGACACGGTGGTTGGAACCAAAGATCTCAAATTTGGACTCATCAGACCAAAGCACAGATTTCCACTGGTCTAATGTCCATTCCTTGTGCTCTTTAGCCCAAACAAGTCTCTTCTGCTTGTTGCCTGTCCTTAGCAGTGGTTTCCTAGCAGCTATTTTACCATGAAGGCCTGCTGCACAAAGTCTCCTCTTAACAGTTGTTGTAGAGATGTGTCTGCTGCTAGAACTCTGTGTGGCATTGACCTGGTCTCTAATCTGAGCTGCTGTTAACCTGCGATTTCTGAGGCTGATGACTCAGATAAACTTATCCTCAGAAGCAGAGGTGACTCTTGGTCTTCCTTTCCTGCGGCGGTCCGCATGTGAGCCAGTTTCTTTGTAGCGCTGTACTTGGGGATACTTTCAAAGTTTTCCCAATTTTTCGGACTGACTGACCTTCATTTCTTAAAGTAATGATGGCCACTCGTTTTTCTTTACTTAGCTGCTTTTTTCTTTCCATAATACAAATTCAAACAGTCTATTCAGTAGGACTATCAGCTGTGTATCCACCAGACTTCTGCACAACATAACTGATGGTCCCAACCCCATTTATAAGGCAAGAAATCCCACTTATTAAACCTGACAGGGCACACCTGTGAAGTGAAAACCATTTCCGGTGACTACCTCTTGAAGCTCATAAAGTGAGTGCCAAGAGTGTGCAAAGCAGTCATCAAAGCAAAAGGTGGCTACTTTGAAGAACCTAGAATATAAGACATATTTTCAGCTGTTTCACACTTTTTTGTTAAGTATATAATTCCACATGTGTTAATTCATAGCTTTGATGCCTTCAGTGTGAATGTACAATTTTCATAGTCATGAAAATATAGAAAAATCTTTAAGTGAGAAGGTGTGTCCAAACTTTTGGTCTGTACTGTACATGTTGAGTCAAGTGGCACAAGTTAGCCAAAGCGTAAAGAAAATCTTTTGTGCAAAGCATCAAGGGTGCCATTTATTTGCCTCATTCGCTGAATGCGCCAAAATACATTGTCCCACCATAAGGATGAAATCATATTGCAAAATTTTCTGCAAGTGTCTCATTTATCTCAATAGAAATCTACTTGCTTGTGGCCAAAGCAACACTAATTAGATGGAATATTTTTTCAGTCACAGCCATTTCTGCAACAATTCTGCCTGTTGAGAATTCTTTCTATCAATTAGGAACCAAGCAACTCTGTGAAAGCCAAAGGCTGGTGCTGCACTACCTTGAAGATTTAGACATTAAGGGTATGTTCACACAACGTGTTCGCATTTAGTTTTTTTTGCCGCAATTTTCCAAAATTGTTGTAAATTGAACGTATTTTTACAATGAATTTGAAAAATTGTGGCAAAAAAAAGGCACGGTGAATGCATTGTGAGGACATACCATTAAAGGGTTGTCTCAAATCGGCAGTGTTGGTCCCAGTGTTCCCAAAAATATGGCTCTGAAATACCCTGTTAAAATGTGTTGGTGTGCATGGGACTGCTGGCGATAACCAACTGCAGTTCTCAGCCATTTTCCACTGTCCTGAAGACAATGCCTAGAGCATGCGCAGCCACCACTCAGTTCTAATAGGGCATTTCAGAGCCTCGTTCTTTATATCTTTGGGAGTCCCAGTGATCAGATCCCCATCAATCCTGTCTTGTGAATCGGTGATAATTTGCGAATTTAGGACACCAATCTTTTTATGTATTTATTGTATTAAATAGGTCCAATATCTTTGCTTTGCTTATTTTTTGAAATACACTAATAATTCTTACATTGCATTTCAAAGACATTAGCTCTTAGTAGCATTAAGTTACACTGTTGTTCTGTACGCATTGGCCTTGTGTTCATGTACTTTGCTACTTTCAATGAAACAATTCCCGAAGGCATTCGTTGACCTAATAATGCATGAAGACATTCTTCTAGAAATAGCAACAATGGTAAGATCTTGGTTATAGAATCGGCTACGTATACCTGAGGCGAGCGGTCAGGTCTAGTCATCAGTAATAAGTAGTTGCTAAAATGAAAATTATGCAGGAACTATCTACATATAATAATGAGTATCTTTTAAAGGATCTGAAGCTAAGTCTGTCCTTGGAGAATGGGTGTCTTGAGTAGAGACAGAAAATTAGGCAATTGTGTAGATCGTGTGACCCAAAATTTTTTGAAAAAGTTTAACCTTTATTGGATCATATATAGAATAAAAAACAAAGGGCACGCTACAGCACAGAAAACACAATTTCATTATCACATTTTCCTCTTGTAAAAGCCATAGGCAAAAGGAAGTTTGAGAGCTTGCTCAATTGTTAAGCCCATAGGGTAATATGTACTCTATTGTGCTGTTTATGCTTTTTTTTAAGATTTGGTATCAGATATAGAATTGGTTTGTTGTCCAAAAGGTTTATCTTTTTTTGATCATGCTTGTGATTTTCATACATAAGGGCAAATCCAGAAGTGGTGGATAGATTGTGGATTTTACAGCCGGATTTGAGGGTGGAAAATCTGCATTGTATTACAGTAAAATCAAAGTGGGTGAGATTTTAACAAATTTGATGCATATGCTGTAGATAAAACTTGCAGCAGAAATTGACCTGCAAAGCAGATATTAATACGACAGTGTATGTGGATCAATTGTAGGTCTGATGCAAAGTTTTCCCATTGAGTTTAAAAAGAAGAAAATCCACAAGAAACCCCATTTTGTGGTAGTTTACACAATGTTCTGCAGTAAATCCAGAGGCTCTAAAGAAAAAAAAAAAACAAGACATTTTTTACCAGATTTCAAATAAAAATATCTATATTCACTTCCACTGGTTATCAACCTTTGATGGTACTCTTTATAACCTGCACACTTCTTATGATGTTTGTCAGATATGACCACTACAGTCAGATCGGAGTCTGCAATGGTCACATGTGACCAGAAATCATCACAGAGTACCAGTCAAGGGAGCCTCTGAAGCACAGGATGGAGTCAACCTAGTTATTTTTTTATTTCATATGCTGATGTTTGGCCCAGATTTTTTGCTGCTGATTTCCTTGTTGATTCTTAATGATTTACTGCAGAACTCTATGGCTGTGTGCCCACGATGCATTTTTTAAGTGTTTCCGCAGCGGCAAAAACGCTGCAGAAATGCTTAAAAAATGCATGGTAGAAGGCCTGCCATGTTCCGCAATGATAATCCGCATGTGCTGTGCACATGCTGCGGAGATTTCCGCTGCGGATTATCATTGAAAAATCCACAGCATGTCCATTAATTTTGCAGACACGCATGCGTAATTACCGCCATTGACTTGCATTGAAGTGCATATTATCCATGTCAGCACATTTGCACACACGGATAATATGCGTTTCTATGTGCGGATGGTACCCGGGTGTGGAGGACAGGAGACTCTCCTCCGGACCCAGGTACCATAGAACCTGTGAATAAAAGAACAAAATAAAAAAAATATATTATATTTACCTTCTGATGGCCCGCTGTGCGCTCGTCTTCACTTGCTGGCAGATCGCGGTGGACTGAAGGACCTGCGCTGACGTCATTTAGTCATGTGATGGCAGGTCCTTCAGTGTAGTGTACCGCGAGCTGCCGGCAAGCCAGGACGGAGCGAACCAAGACTGCGGAGGCCATCAGAAGGTAAGTATAGATTTTTTTTTTTTTTTTTTAACCATTCTTTAGGTCACACTATATAAATCCATGTCGTTTGCATGGATTTATATAGTGTGACCAAGTTGACAAGCACTTTCCAAGTGATGCTAAAATCGCTTGGAAAGCGCTTGTCAACCCGCATGCGGAAATGCATGTGAAGAACGCTTCACATCCGCATGTCCCTGGCAGGAAAAATGCATGTACAATCCGCATGTACAATCCGCATGTACAATCCGCATGCGTTTTTTCTGCCAGGGGAGATGCTGAAACGCTCAGGAAAAATCCGGAGCATTTCAGCATCATGGGCACATAGCCTAATGCAGTAAATCTTATTCACATGAACATACTACATCTTATCATAATAAGAATTAATGTGCAGCGGGTGAAATAAATATTGAACATGTCACCAATTTTCTAAGTAAATCTAATTTCAAAGGTGCTATTGACATGAAATTATCACTAGATTTTGGTAACAACCCATCCAATCCACACAGGCAAAGAAATCAAACCATAGGTGTCCATAAAGTAAGTTATGTGTAATAATGAGAAATGAGACAGGGAAAAAGTATTGAACATGCTTACTGAAATTTGTTTAATACTCCGTACAAAAGCCTTTGCTGGTGATGACAGCTTCAAGACACCTCCTGTATGGAAAAACTAGTCGCATGCATTGCTCAGGTGTGATTTTGGCCCATTCTTCCACTCAAACACTCTTCAAATCCTGAAGGTCCCGTGGGCTCCTTCTATGAACTCTGAGCTTTAGTTCCTCCCATAAATTCTCTATTGGATTCAGGTCCAGTGATTGTCTGTGCTTATTTCACCCACTGTAGCTAATACTCTTACCCATCCAAAGTGACTAGCAAATGGTTTCCAGTTGCTTATCTTGTATCATTATTTTGACCTAATAAAAACTAAACTCACCCACTTGCCTTAAATATTTTTTCATTGCTATTTATGGCTTTTGCAGTGTGTGTGTTCAAGTATTTTTAACCCAGGAGTAATATATTTTGTTTATGGGTATATATTCCATTATATACTTGCAAGTCTACTACATATAAATAGAACAGGCAAAAAATGGAAGCTGGCTCGTTTAGGCAGGCTGCGCCGCAGGAATGAAGAGGCTTGGGATTCCAAGACAGTTTTTATTAATACTGATGGGTTTCTGCCCCAGACCGGCGCCTTTCTCAAGGTCAAGGTCAAGCTCAATTGCCATTTGGTTTTCATACCTTGAGAAAGGTGCCGGTCCGGTGCAGAAACGCGTCAGCATTAATAAAAACCGTCTTGGAATCCCAAGCCTCTTCATTCCCGCAGCGCAGACCTCCTAAACGTGCCAGCTTCCATTTTTTGCCATTACCTCTGGAAGAACCATTTCCTCCAGCCACGGGGCAGCAGCAGCGGCTTTTGATGCATTTATAGGTGTTGTGCCTGCACATAACACCTTTAGGTGAGTGCTACGATTGATTACACCTACCCCTTGCCAGACGGTATTGCCCTATTTTGTGTGCGCTTTTGTCCTTCTCCAGAGCTTCTCTCCTTATTAATAGAACTGACACCTGATATTTAAGGAATATCAGTTAATACATTAGATATCATCACATTTTACACTGTTTTTAACACTTATTAATGGAAAAGTGTCTAACCACTTTAAGAATTTGCCAAAGATTTAATAGTAGAGATAAGCAATTAAATTCGAAAGGAATTGAATTCTACTTGAATATTACAAAAAGCTGCAATTGCCAAAATGCAGATTTTTTTAGAATTCGCTTCCGCGCTGATTCAGCAAAAGGGCCAGCAAAACGTTAATGCAATAAAAACAGTCCTTATATGCGCATGTTTTAACTAAGACTTTGCATGTAGTCTGCATTTTATTCCCGGTGTATCCTTTGGTTGCAAACTTTGTTACCATGTTAGCATAGACATATGCTGGCCTGGCAATTAGCAGGAGAGGTAAGTATCAGAAATTGCTTTAATAGCATAAAAGCCCAAAATACTTGTAATTTACAAAGGTTGCACCTAGAACTCTGGATGTAATTTTCATGTTCATAAAAAAATCATCTAAATATGCGAAAGAATAAAGAGCGGGGCCACCGGATCTCCTAACCTGCTGTAATTATGAAATGCACAGGTCACGACATGCTAAGAAATAACCTACTTTTAAATGAATAGCTACTTTCCCAACAGCAATATACTCCAGTTAAGGATATTATTATCCATAATTACACTCTCAGGTCGTTGTGATCAAAGTCAAAATGTATGAGGCCGGCATAAGTAATAGAAGCAAAGAAACGACATGAAAAATATAATAAATTCAATCCATATTTTATTATATCGGCCTAAAAAAAAATTCAGACGTAGGTAGCCTGTGCTTGTCATGAATGATTTTACTCCAGTCTGACCAATGATATATGACAACCTGAGAGAATTTATAGTGCCACTGTGATAAAATACATGGACGTTGCTGTAGGGACGTATCTATAGGGCCGCGTCCAGAGGTAGCAGTCCCACCTGCGGCCTTGTGACTGAGAGACCTAAAGGCCCATCTTCCACGTAATATAACATCAGTTTTATAAATGGCTTGTGGTAGGTCGGGGTTAGTTATAGATTTTGCACTAGTGACCAGCTTCAAGCTACTCAATATATAGAAATTTCTAGGATGCTTAACCCTTTAATGCCCCATGACAGATATATCCATCATGGAGCAGGTCAGGTGTGTGGAACAGGCTCAGGAGCTGAGACCGCTCCAAATGCAGAAGATGCCGGCTAAATGAAAAAGCCACGCTAAATGAAAAAGTCTAATAGCCGCGATCGAAGCAGAGCTCAACCCGCAGCTGTTAACCATTTATACACAGCTGTCAATCTCTGGCTGCGACATTTAAAAGGAAAACGTACCAGTCATCGCATGTATTTGTTTCCTTCGGCCCCCCCCACAATGCGATTGCGGGAAACTAATTGGTTACCATGGCAGCCAGGGACTGCAGAAGGCCCACATTGCTGCCATATTGGTCCTCCTATGAAGCTCAGATTTTCATTTCATTGTAGTGCTGTCTACAACACGGGCAGAGCCACTGAGCTCACTGATTGGCTGCAGTGTTGTCGAGGTGACATCAGCTCTGTAGTCATCAAAGGACACAGGGCCTGCGGTCAGGGTCGGACTGGGGTGTCTGGGGCCCACAGGGAGAACTGACTCTAGGGGCCCACCTACAGCCATATGCAAATATCTGTTATCCGCTATCCCTGTTATAGTGGAGCATTGACAGGCGGCTCCTGCACATCTACTGTGCGACACTAACTGGGATGTACAATTGCGGTAGTTTGCATTAAAGGGGTTCTTTGGTTAAAACAAGTTATCACCGATCCATGGGATCCACAGGATCGATGATCACTTATTGATCGTTTGGGTCCGAACATTGGAAAACGCGCCTATCAGAAGAATGGGGAAGTTTTATCCCTGACAGGACACTTATCCCCATTTTAAAATGCAGCTTCCAAAAAAGAGCAGCGCTCACAGTCACTGAGGGAATGAATGGATCAGTGGTCGCATCTCACATGCTGCTCCACTCTAATGGGGAGAAAAGCTTCACATTCTGCCGATTGTGTCCCAGCAGTCAGACCCCCACCAATCAATATCATCACTGATCCTGTGGAGAGGTGATTACTTGTTTTCACCGGAGAACCCCTGTAAGTGCATCTCTGCCGCTCTGGTCCAAGTATTTAATCTCTAAGGCCACGGTCCCACTATCAGTATTTGGTCAGTATTCGGTCAGTATATTTTCTCAGGAGTGGGAGCCAAAACCAGGTGAGGAACAATCAGAGAAAAGGTATAATAGAAACAAGTCACCAATTCTGCATTCATCACCCACTCCTGGTTTTGGCAGCGACTCCTGAGAAAAAATACTGACCGAATACTAATGGTGGGGCTGTGGCCTAATGGAAAAAAATATTTTCCTAGTTAATATCAGCAAGAACAAAATGATTGCTATACACAACACAGTCCACTATATCAACACCAATTATACCACATACAAAAGGGACAAATATCGCCACACCATGACTAGATCACATATTACCACCACATAGTGACCGAATAATACCACATACAAGGAACAAATACGGCCACACCATGACCAGACCACATATTACCACCCCAAAGTGACCAAATACTACAATACTGATCATGAATACAAACCACAATACTAACAACACTGTTATTACCACCAGCGACATTATACACAGGAGCTCTATATATAGTGTCAGTGTACAGGTAATACAAGGATCATCAGTGACATTATACACAGGAGCTCTGTATATAGTGTACAGTGTACAGGTAATACAGTGACCACCAGTGACATTATACACTGGAGCTCAGTATATAGTGTCAGTGTACAGGTAATACAGTGATCACCAGTGACATTATACACTGGAGCTCTGTATTTAGTGTACAGGTATTACAGTGGTCACCAGTGACATTATACACAGGAGCTCTGTATATAGTGTACAAGTAATACAGTGGTCACCAGTGACATTATACACAGGAGCTCTGTATATAGTGTACAAGTAATACAGTGGTCACCAGTGACATTATACACAGGAGCTCTGTATATAGTGTACATGTAATACAGTGGTCACCAGTGACATTATACACAGGAGCTCTGTACATAGTGTATAGGTAATACAGTGATCACCAGTGACATTATACACAGGAGCTCTGTATATAGTGCACAGGTAATACAGTGGTCACCAGTGACATTATACACAGGAGCTCTGTATATAGTGTACAGATAATACAGTGGTCACCAGTGACATTATACACAGGAGCTCTGTATATAGTGTACAGGTAATACAGTGGTCACCAGTGACATTATACACAGGAGCTCTGTATATAGTGTATAGTGTACAGGTAATACAGGGATCACCAGTGACATTATACACAGGAGCTCTGTATATAGTGTCAGTGTACAGGTAATACAGTGATCACCAGTGACATTATACACTGGAGCTCTGTATATAGTGTACAGGTAATACAGTGGTCACCAGTGACATACACAGAAGCTCTGTATATAGTGTATACATAATACAGTGATCACCAGTGACATACACAGGAGTTCTGTATATACTATATACACACGTGGTCAGAATTGTTGGTACCCCTCGTTTAATGAAAGAAAAACCCACAATGGTCACAGAAATAACTTGAATCTGACAAAAGTAATAATAAATTAAAAATGAACAAATGAAAGTCAGACATTGCTTTTCTGCTTCCACTGAATTTAAAAAAAAATTAAACTCATGAAATAGGCCTGGACAGAAATGATGGTACCCCTGAAAATAATGTGACAAAAGGGACATGTTAAATCAAGTTGTGTCCACTAATTAGCATCACAGGTGTCTACAATCTTGTAATCAGTCAGTGGGCTTGTATATAGGGCTACAGATACTCACTGTGTTGTTTGGTGACATGGTGTGTACCACACTCAACATGGACCAGAGGAAGCAAAGGAAAGAGTTGTTTCAGGAGATTAGAAAGAAAATTATAGAAAAGCATGTTAAAAGGTAAAGGTTATAGGACCATCTCCAAGCAGCTTGATGTTCCTGTGACTACAGGTGCACATATTATTCAGAAATGTAAGATCCATAGGACTGTAGCCAACCTCCCTGGACGTGGCCACAGGAGAAAAATTGATGACAAATCAAAGAGACGGATAATATGAATGGTAACAAAAGAGTCCAGGAAAACTTCTAAAGAGATTAAAGGTGAACTTCAACCTCAAGGAACATCAGTGTCAGATCGTACTATCCACCGTTGTTTGATCCAAAGTGAACTTCATGTAAGACGACCAAGGAGAACACCATTGTTGAAAAAAAAAAATAATAAAAAAGCCAGACTGGAATTTGCCAAACTACATGTTGACAAGCCACAAAGCTTCTGGGAGAATGTACTATGGACAGATGAGACAAAAATGGAAGTTTTTGGCAAGGCACATCAGCTCTATGTTCACAGATGGAAAAATGAAGCATATCAAGAAAAGAACACTGTCCCTACTGTGAAACATGGGGGAGGCTGTTATGTTCTGGGGCTGCTTTGCTGCATCTGGTACAGGGTGTCTTGAATCTGTGCAGGGTACAATGAATTCTCAAGACTATCAAGTGATTCTAGAGAGAAATGTGCTGCCCGGTGTCATAAAGCTTGGTCTCAGTCACAGGTCATGGGTCTTGCAACAGGATAATGACCCAAAACACACAGCTATAAACACCCAAGAATGGCTAAGAGGAAAGCATTAGACTTTTCTGAAGTGGCCTTCTATGAGCTCTGACCTAAATCCTATGGAGCATCTTTGGAAAGAGCTGAAACATGTCGTCTGGAGAAGGCAACCTTCAAACACGAGACAACTGGAGCAGTTTGCTCATGAGGAGTGGGCCAAAATAGCTGTCGAGAGGTGTAGAAGTCTCATTGACAGTTACAGGAATGGTTTGATTGCAGTGATTGCCTCAAAAGGTTGTTCAACAAAATATTAAGTTAAGAAGAACCATCATTTCTGTCCAGGCCGATTTCATGAGGTTAATTTTTTTTTAAATTCTGTGGAAGCAGAAAAGCAATGTCTGACTTTCATTTGTTAATTTTCAAAAATTTGTAATTTATCAGATTTAAGTTATTTCTGTGACCATTGTGGGTTTTTCTTTCATTAAACGAGGGGTACCAACAATTTTGACCACGTGTGTAGTGTAAGTGTACATGTAATACACTGACTCACCAGTGATGTCTCTAGGTGAAGTCCTTCATCTTCGCTTTTCTTCTTCATCTGGCACAGACAGCCATCACTTCTTCCAGCCAGGAATCATCTCTGCAGAAAAAAACACTTTTCCCCCCGACTTCTACACTACACCAGTTGAAGAAAAAAAGCAACATAGTGCCGTCCTGCACAGTAACAGGACCCCTCTTTTGTCCCATCCCATGGAAAACAATTTCCTAAAAAGTAAATTATATTACAGAAGTAATAATGTAATAATAATTGGAATCTAAAGTAATAATGTTCCCCACTGGTCACCATAAACTAATAAAGTATGTTCCTCAATCTGGCTCCCAAAACAGTAATTAAGTCCCTTGTCTAGCCAGGCACCCCCATATGTCCCTTCTGGCCACCATTTGTCTAGTGTGACCCCCTCCATATATTTATCCTAGCACACGTGTATCGAGCCTGCCCCCTCCCATATACCCATCCTAGCCCCCCATGTGGCTAGTCTGCCCCCCCACATATCCATCCTTGCCTCCATGTTTCCAGCCTGCGCCCCCATATATCCCACCCATATATCCTCCATGTGTCCAGCCTGCCCTCTACATATCCATCCTGGCCTCCATGTGTCCAGCCTCCCCCCTCATATATCCATACTGCCCTTACCCCCTGCATATATCCATCCTGACATCCCCCATATATCCAGCGTGCCCCTCCATATATTTATGCTAGCCCATGTGTATCGAGCCCGCCCCCCCACATATTCATCCTAGCCCCCCATGTGTCCAGCCTGTCCCCCCCCATATATCCATCCTGGCCTCCATGAGTCCAGCCTGCCCCCCCATATATCCATCCTGCCCCCAATATATCCATCCTGGCCTCCTTGTGTCCAGCCTGCCCACTCCCCTTTGCCTGGGTCCAGCCATGGTCCCCCCTTGTGTGTCCAGCCAGGGCTCCCCCTTGTGTGTCCAGCCAGGGCTCCTCCTTGTGTGTCCAGCAGGGCTCCCCCCCATTGTGTGTCCAGCCAGGGCTCCCCCTCCTTGTGTGTCCAGCCAGGGCTCCCCCCCCCTTGTGTGTCCAGCCGGGCCCCCCCTTGCGTGTCCAGCCAGGGTTCCCCCTTGCATGTCCAGCCAGGGTTCCCCCCTTGCGTATCCAGCCAGGGTTCCCCCCTTGTGTGTCCCGCCAGGGTTCCCCCCTTGTGTGTCCCGCCAGGGTTCCCCCCTTGTGTGTCCCGCCAGGGTTCCCCCTTGTGTGTCCAGCCAGGGTTCCCCCCTTGTGTGTCCAGCCAGGGTTCCCCCCTTGTGTGTCCAGTCAGCTACCCCCTTGTGTGTCCAGCCAGGCTACCCCCTTGTGTGTCCAGCCAGGCTACCCCCTTGTGTGTCTGTCCAGCTGGGCCCCCCCTTGTGTGTCCAGCTGGGCTCCCCTTGTGTGTCCAGCCAGGGTTGCCCCTTGTGTGTCCAGCCAGGGTTCCCCCCGTGTGTCCAGCCAGGCTACCCCCTTGTGTGTCTAGCCAGGGTTCCCTCCTTGTGTGTCCAGCCAGGGTTCCCCCCTTGTGAGTCCAGCCAGGGTTCCCCCCTTGTGAGTCCAGCCAGGGTTCCCTCCTTGTGTGTCCAGCCAGGGTTCCCCCCTTGTGTGTCCAGCCAGGGTTCCCCCCTTGTGTGTCCAGGCAGCTACCCCCTTGTGTGTCCAGCCAGGCTACCCCCTTGTGTGTCCAGCCAGGCTACCCCTTGTGTGTCCATCCAGGCTACCCCCTTGTGTGTCTGTCCAGCTGGGCCCCCCCTTGTGTGTCCAGCTGGGCCCCCCCTTGTGTGTCCAGCTGGGCCCCCCCTTGTGTGTCCATCCAGTGTTCCCCCTTGTGTGTACAGCCAGGGCCCCCCCTTGTGTGTCCAGCTGGGCCTCCCCTTGTGTGTCCAGCCAGGGTTCCCCCCTTGTGTGTCCATCCAGGACCACTGCTTTTGTGTCCAGTTGGCTCCCCCCTTGTGTCTCCAGCCAGCCTACCCCCTTGTGTGTCCAGCTGGGCTCCCCTTGTGTGTCCATCCAGGGTTCCCCCCCTGTGTGTCCAGCCAGGCTACCCCCTTGTGTGTCTGTCCAGCTGGGCCCCCCCTTGTGTGTCCAGCTGGGCCCCCCCTTGTGTGTCCAGCTGGGCCCCCCCTTGTGTGTCCAGCTGGGCCCCCCTTGTGTGTCTAGCTGGCCCCCGCCTTGTGTGTCCAGCCAGTGGGTCCAGACCATTACACACACACACACACACCTCTTACCTTCCTGCGCTCCCGTGTGGTGTCCTCCTTCTCCTGAGTTGCGCGCCTCCTTCACAGCAGGCGCATGACGATGACGTCATACGCCGGCCGGCGAAGGGAGACACGCAGCTTCAGCTGATTCACTGGGACGTGCGCCACGGTGGTTCAGGTAATGAACGCTGCGTGCGCGCGTCCCTGCATACACTGTGCCTGCGCTTTTAAAGGGTCCGTGCCCCTTAAAACCGCAGGATTTTTTTTGTTCTCTTCTCCCCCCTCTACTCTGCAGCAGGGGGCGGGGCCCACCGGGAAATTTCCCGGTATCCCACCAGCCCAGACCGACCCTGCCTGCGGTAGAGACTCAGCTTTGGACCCAAGAATGTTGAGTAACACGCAGGTTTTTTTTCTGTACAGAAAACTGCCCCTATGGACACAACTTTCTTGAAAATGGAAAAACCTCTTAAAGATGAGTTAATTAGAAAATTAAGAGCACCCACTATACCGGCCTCTAAGTTTAGGGTGCTGTAATCCATTCTCTTAATCATATTTAAAAATACGGTGCATTTGTAAGAGGCTTGAAACCAAGTCCGCCACCCTCTTACAAATATTAAGGACTGACTCCACAAGAAACCCCCTGAACTTTTCAGGGATGAGCTATCATTTCTTTGTTGCTATGGGTTACTGGCGTTGACCCTGTTTCGGTGTTGTTGCCTGTTAGTATGTAAGAGATTAGCAAATAAATTCATAATAAATCGAATTAAGTACGAATTCTCTGAAAATGTCAGGGTTTGAATTACACAAATCAAGCACAATGGCAGCCGCGTTTTGCTGGACACTTGAGGGCTTGGACGAAATCTCCACAGCTCTCCTCTCCTTGTCATAGGACTATAAATGCTAGATTAATGACTAATAAATTACACTTACATAAAGACAGCAAACCATAAACTTGTGTAAAAATAGGCCGCTATGCTTTATTAAGGGGTTAATACTAAAACAAACAATTTATTAATCATAAATAATCAATCAAAAAAGAATCAGTAAAAACATTGACTCAGTCCTTAATTGACTAGTGCCGATAAATATAACCTATCATTTACCGAGCACCACCCAGCCAATAGCTTGGTGTGACCCCCCTCTAATAAAGGAGCGACAACCGAAAAGAACAATAAAGATAATATAAATAGGGAGGGTGGGCCTGGGATCCTTCACGATATCAGGTCAGATACAGCCAAGGGACATATATGTGACCTTGGCACCGCCTCCAGGTGTTCCACCAATCCAGATGCGGTAAAAATCCAGCGAGAAAGGATCTCCAAGGTGTTTAGATTTGCCCAGCAGCATGAAATCCGCCAAAACAATGTGTTCTTTAACCCTTAAAGTCTCAGAAAAAGGACAACATTAGAACATAATACAGACATTATATTAAAGGGGTATTCCCATCTCCAAGATCCTATCCCAATATGTAGTAGGTGTAATAATAATAATATTAGCAAATACCTCCAATTAGAAATGTAGTATAGCATTTTTGATTCGCTATGTCACTTACCTCATGTTCAGGCAATATAGGACCTTCGGTATCCACGGTTATGACCACTAGCAGCTAGCTAACTCACTTTATCAGTGGACTACCTCTTGAAGCTGATCAAGAGAATGCCAAGAGTGTGCAAAGCAGTCATCAAAGCAAATGGTGGCTACTTTGAAAAACCTAGAATATAAGATGCATTTTCAGTTGTTTCACACTTTTTTGTTAAGTATATAATTCCACATGTGTTAATTCATAGTTTTGATGCCTTCAGTGTGAATGTACAATTTTCATAGTCATGAAAATACAGAAAAATCTTTAAATAAGAAGGTGTGTCCAAACTTTATGTCTGTACTGTATATGTCCTTTTCAGTTACATAAACACTATAATGTCACATTGATGATACAATGCTGCAACAAATATACGACATAGTGATGCAAATGTGTTGTGACATCAGAGCTAGTGAAATATATGGAAGCTACTGTATGTCCTTGCCTGGGTCAAGAAATGCTTTGTGCAGAGGTGCCTCTAACTAGTTGTGATGGTTTTGTGCTGTGTTCTTCTGGGATCATACAGACGAACGTATGAATTAGAGATGTGCTGACCAATTTTTGATCGGATAGCGCAAGGACTGCACACTGTTATTCAATAGGGCTGTACAGATGAATGATATTTCTCTCGGTTCGACTGTCTGTGAAAAAAAATTGCAGTATGCCCTACTTGCGTATATTGGATAAAATTCGCCCATTCACGAGTATTGGGTGCGTAAAAAAAATTGGATCCCACACAGAACATCTGTGTGGGATCTGATTTTTACAGATACATTGCTATCTTTAACCTAGGAAACTGTATTTGATCAAGTACATTTTTTAGTGTAGATGTATGAAAACACAAATGTCACATGGATGCAAAAAAACGGACACATGGATGGCACACGGATGAAAATTGAATAAAAATGACTTGAAAATCATCTGAGTTTTCTGGATGAAATGAGGACAATTTTTCATATGCTCATTTGCAGCCGGCCTTAAGAAGATGTGCACTGGGGTGCAGGAGTCATGACTGGATCAAAGGACGTTGCGTCAAAGCCATAAGTACTTTCACACCCTTGGTAATATTCCTGAGATTAGGTTCCTGTTTTCCTGGCAGTATAGGCCAGACACATGCATAGCAGCAGAGAAATGCTTGTGTAATTGGCAGCGAGCACACAGGGGTGAGAAGCACTAGGAGGTAAGGTGCGCTACCCTAGGGCAAAGTGAGAGCCATAGTTGAACATGCAGATAACTCCAGCCTAACGCACATACAGTGTGGTTTGCTCCAGGTGGAGGAGACCAGATCAACTGCATGAGGGTACCACCATTAAAAAGAGAACATGAGGATTGAGAGAGTGCCACCACAGAGGAGACCAGAGAAAGCTTATTTCCCTAAGTGAAGGGTGCAACTGCCATCAAGTCACCCCAGAAAGAGTCTGCATTCAGCACCATCAGAGACATCTAAGAGACTGATGCCAGTGTGTGAGGGATTGTGATACAGAAACAGTTAGCAGTAGGCCGTAAGAGTGCCTAAATTGCCAGATTAGCTACTACATGCATGCTGAACTGTACTGTGAATGACACAGAGTCTATGCCAAATTAGTGGAGGAGCTGCTGAAGAAATTGCCAGTAGACTGTCACAAGTGTCAGTAAAATAAAAGAAAGAAACTGAGGGGGCTACCAATGAGTCTGTGGGATCAGTGATTATTACACACTTAAATACTGTTCAAATTGCTTAAGAAGAAAAGAAGGATCGGGATCACCATATTTAAATTGTGATAATAATATACATCATTTTATTGAGCAATGGAAAAAAAATCACACAATTAAAATCATTTAAAAAGCCAAAACACTGGCTAAATGTCTCATCTCAGCAGCCCATATTAGGATTGTCTGTGATCCTCCAAACCACTATACATAAAGTATATATCAATAAATGAATAAATAAGCAATGCAGGCTGCTATGGTATATGTAAGCACCTGCTCTACTCAACAAACAATTCCTATAAACAGAAATGTATTGCCATACATACAATGTATGTCAATAGATTAATACACACTGCAGGCTACTATGGCATATGCAGGTACCTGCTCTAATCCATAGACATTGCCAGTGAAGAGATACGTTAAGGAATAAAGATACTTAGAACAATGCTATCTATAATCCACACTAGCATGTATTGGCATGTAATTAACGAGAGCTAGTAACAGAGCCAGAGCTGTAAGTACTATACTTTGGTGTGCTCTGCCCAAGTTTTGAAGTTGAGCGGTCTCCAGAAAGAGTTAAAGTTAGTATTTGTCATACATAACCTGCATGTAGTCTGTGGTGGGAGGATAAATGCCCCATGCGTTCCGCCACCTGTTGCGTGGCTTCTTTAGGGGAAAAAGAGGGATGTGAATGATCCATCCCATGGCTCAATATATATATCATCTGAATAATAATTAACAATAATCTGACCTGTGGTCAGGATTTATGGCTGGGCTCATCAGTAACGAGAGGTGCGCAGGGTGCCCGCGTGACCAGAAATGCCGCCAAGAGCATGATGTGTGTGCTCTGCACATGCGCTGGAAATCCAAGCCTCATTATGGCTTGTTATGATCTGCACCTGCGCATCGCTGTCTCCGTTGCCATCCTGATAGTGGCTTAGCTGCGGCGCTGCTTGCAATTGACTGCGCATGCGCACTGCATAGTGACAGTAATTACCAAGTTCTATGCGTCCTATTAATGCCTCACTCAGTTGCAGCATTCATCCCAATATTCATCATACGCTCTCAATAGAGTATAGCCCAAACAAATCTCATATCACATGCCCATTGAGCCATGAGATGTATTTATGCAGTGGGCATAATGTAATTTAAGGAGATATACTCTCTCAAACAGAGAATCTGTCTCTAGTATAATATAGCGGAGGGTGTTCCACATCATCACGGGACTGAAACAGCTCAGCCTGCGCTGGCTGTCATGCCCATCCACTGCACAGCCCACCGCCGGCCATTGTTGACAGGCAGGGAACCACGCGGCGAAGGGACACAACCCCACGTGGCCCGTGGGCTAGATCACATAAAGAATACATATATAGTAACCCCTATTCAATGGTCATTTTACACCATTGTATTTAGGCATAAGAATTTGAGGGTATGTGACACTCTAATAGTCGTCCAATAGTTCGACAAAAGGGATACAGATCCTGTACAGTGTTGATCATTGATTAATCTCTATTTGACAGTAATTCTCAAAAGCTTGTTACATAGTTCAAAATGTTGGATCCTTATCTTCGTACCCTCTCATCTTGATTATTTATGTTGATTGCGAGTGCGCAAGCCTCATCCAGTGGAATCCACTGACAGTCCATGAAAATTCAGATGAGTTCCGATGTCAGGCGAGCTGTATATTTTACATCAAAGAGTGAAGTTTCTTCTTCACCCTTCATCCTGTCAAGAAAAGTAAAAAGGAGATGACATTAGTTATTTGCTGCTTTTCTCTGGGTAAATGTCTATAACATGGTGTGTTTTATTTCTTATAAAATCCTGTAAAGAGAAGCGCTTCGTTGAGTCCATGCACTATCCAAATTGTAGATCCATTTGGATTCTCGACGTAGTAATTCATCGGTTAATCATCCTCCTCGAATGCTCTCATCTATTTGTTCAACAACCATCACTTGCAGTTGTCGTGGTGACCCCAAAAAATGTTCAGTCAGGTTAGTGATTGTCTTACCTTTGTCTTTATCTTTACGTGCACAAACTATATATGGAATATGATGCTGGATTCTTCGACGAAGCTCTTGTCCCATTTGATCGACGTATGGCTTACGATAGCTGCAAACAATAATGTAAGCAATATTATTGGTTCTACAATTGACATAGCAATGTGTGCGAACAAATTCTGAGGATGCATGTATATTGATCTTGTCACTTGAGACTACATGTGAAGAAATAGTACAGTTACCACATGGATACGTACCTTTGAGTTTAATCCCTCTGCCCATTGATCTAATTGGTCGTTTAAAGTGACTGGTGCATAATTTGTCTGTAAGATTTGGAGCCCTTTTGGCAATCAGCTTTGGTTGTTCTGAAATAAAGGGTAGCAACCTCGAGTCACTTTGCAAAATGTTCCAATTCTTATGTAGAATTTTATACACATCTCCCCAATTGTTGTTACATGGAGTTATGATATTAATATTGCTATAGTTAGTTTTTTGACTGCTTGTTAGTAGTTCTTTACGATCTTTTAGCAAGGAGGCTTGATAAACCTGGGCAACGAGCTTATGTGGGTATCCTCTATCTCTAAATCGGTTACTTAGTTTTTTAGCCTGAGAATCAAAGTACTCCTCTTTGCTACAATTTCTATGAACCCAATAGAACTGACCTTTTGGTATGGCATTTGTACATAAGATGGATGGAAGCTTGCATAGTGGAGTAAGCTGTTGGTGGCCGTTTTTTTACGATGCAGTTTTATGTCTATGGATCCTTCTCGATGAATAGTATGGAGATCCAGAAATTCAACTTGATTCTGAGAGATACTGGAGGTAAGAGTAATATTTTAAGGATTATTGTTAAGTTCCTTAATGAAATCCTCACATTCCGCTTGGCTCCCAGTCCAGAAAAACAGGATATCGTCAATAAATCTGTGCCATTTAACAACATGTGCCTTAAAAGATGGTAAGTGGCATATATGTATCTCCTCCCACCAACCTAAAAATAAGTTGGCGTAAGAGGGAGCACATCTTGCACCCATGGCTGTACCAGAAGTTTGTTTTTAAAAGGTACGATTAAACACGAAATAGTGATTGAGTAGCACAAGTTTGAGAAGATCTAATAAAAATGAATAATGTAGTCAGTCACCTGAGGCTTTGGAGTTCAAGAATAAGGATACAGCTTGCAGCTCTAAAGTATGTTCTATACAAGTGTATAACAACTCAACGTCCATTGTAATCATCAGGGTGCCAGGGGAGATGTTGAATCTTTCCAATTCTGACATTAGATGCGATGAATCCCGAATGTAGGATCTTAAAGAGAGCACAGACGGTTGCAAGTAAAAATCCAGATATACACAGGGGCGTTTGTATATGTTGCCTGTCCCGGAGACTATTGGTCTCCCGGGTGGCTGCTATAGTGACTTGTGGACTTTGGGACATAAGTAGAATGTGGGCACTACAGGGAGTCTAGTTGTTAAGAATTCCCATTCTTTTTTATTATTTTCAGTTCAAAAGCCTTTACAATTAATTTGTCAATTTTATTCTTAAAAATTTCAGTGGGGTCTGAAGGCAATTTATGATAACACATAGTGTTAACTCATATTTACTAGGATGGGGCCCAGGATAAGGGACATATATACCCGGATGGTGGATATATATACCACAATTGGGCCCAGGATGGGGGATATATATATACCCGGATAAGGCACAGGATAAGTGACGTATATACCAGGATAGATGACATATATTTATACACACATGGATGGGGCCAGGAAGGGGAACATATACAGTACAGACCAAAAGTTTGGACACACCTTCTAATTGAAAGATTTTTCTGTATTTTCATAACTATGAAAATTTTACATTCACACTGAAGGCATCAAAACTATGAATTAACACATGTGGAATTATATACTTAACAAAAAAGTGTGAAACAACTGAAAATATGTCTTATATTCTAGGTTCTTCAAAGTAGCCACCTTTTGCTTTGATGACTGCTTGACACACTCTTGGCATTCTCTTGATGAGCTTCAAGAGGTAGTCATCGGAAATGGTCTTCCAACAATCTTGAAGGAGTTCCCAGAGATGATTAGCACTTGTTGGCCCTTTTGCCTTCACTCTGCGGTCCAGCTCACCCCAAACCATCTCGACTGGGTTCAGGTCTGGTGACTGTGGAGGCCAGGTCATCTGGCGTAGCACCCCATCACTCCCCCTCTTGGTCAAATAGCCCTTACACAGCCTGGGGGTGTGTTTGGGGTCATTGTCCTGTTGAAAAATAATAGCATGGAATAGCATGCCGCTGCAAGATTCTGTGGTAGCCATGCTGGTTCAGTATGCCTTCAATTTTGAATAAATTTTGAATAAATCCCCAACAGTGTCACCAGCAAAGCACCCCCACACCATCACACCTCCTCCTCCATGCTTCATGGTGGAAACCAGGCATGTAGAGTCCATGCATTCACCTTTTCTGCGTCACACAAAGACACGGTGGTTGGAACCAAAGATCTCAAATTTGGACTCATCAGACCAAAGCACAGATTTCCACTGGTCTAATGTCCATTCCTTGTGTTCTTTAGCCCAAACAAGTCTCTTCTGCTTGTTGCCTGTCCTTAGCAGTGGTTTCCTAGCAGCTATTTTACCATGAAGGCCTGCTGCACAAAGTCTCCTCTTAACAGTTGTTGAAGAGATGTGTCTGCTGCTAGAACTCTGTGTGGCATTGACCTGGTCTCTAATCTGAGCTGCTGTTAACCTGAGATTTCTGAGGCTGGTGACTCGGATGAACTTATCCTCAGAAGCAGAGGTAACTCTTGGTCTTTCTTTCCTGGGGCGGTCTTCATGTGAGCCAGTTTCTTTGTAGCGCTTGATGGTTTTTGCAACTGCACTTGGGACACTTTCAAAGTTTTCCCAATTTTTCGCACTGACTGACCACTCGTTTTTCTTTACTTAGAATTTGTATTATGGCAAGAAAAAAGCAGCTAACAGTCTATTCAGTAGGAATATCAGCTGTGTATCCACCAGACTTCTGCACAACACAACTGACGGTCCCAACCCCATTTATAAGACAAGAAATCCCACTTATTAATCCTGACAGGGCACAACTGTGAAGTGAAAACCATTTCTGGTGACTACCTCTTGAAGCTCATCAAGAGAATGCCAAGAGTGTGCAAAGCAGTCATCAAAGCAAAAGCTGGCTACTTTGAAGCACCTAGAATATAAGACATATTTTCAGTTGTTTCACACTTTTTTGTTAAGTATATAATTCCACATGTGTTAATTCATAGTTTTGATGCCTTCAGTGTGAATATACAATTTTCATAGCCATGAAAATACAGAAAAATCTTTAAATTAGAAGGTGTGTCCAAACTTTTGGTCTGTACTGTATACCAGGATGGAGGACATACTATATATATATATATATATATATATATATATATATATATATATATATATATATATTCAAGGATGGGGCCAGGATGAGGGCCATATATACCAGGATGGGCCCAAGATGGGGGACATTACTACGTAATGGGGGAGGAGATGCAAACTGTATGTCCTTATAGGATTTAGAATGCTTCAAGGGCCCATACATTTGACCAACAAAGAGGGGGCAGAGAGGACAGGTCCAAATCTTGCACCAGGGCCCATCAGACTTTAGTTACGCCACTGTCGATGGTACAAAAAATTGGAACCCATTTTCAGCAAATTATTCAGCTCTCTTAAACTGGCAATTGTGTAAAATAACATATAAGGATGGGGCATATATATATAAGAATGTATAATGCATACCAGGACAGATTTATGAAACTATATAAAATAAAAACTTCTATACATGTGTGCAAGTGTTTTATAGAGCATTTGTGCTCTCCTTGGAAAGGCCTGGCTACTCCTAGAGTTTCATATACTTATATATATAGGTTTTTACAAGCCAATTATCCATTTCCAAAGACTCTGATGTAAGCTACGATAACCAGATTATCTGTAAATGCCCATCATGTTATCTTCACCGAGTGTGAATTCTGTTTGCATTTTGCCTTTCAGATAATCCTTTTCAATAAATATTAACTAGCGTAGAACGATAACAAACAGCAAGAATTACACATTAATCCGCCTGTAGTAAATTCCCTGCAAATCTATATCATTTTCTTCCATTTCCCACATTTCCATCAACAGAAGATATAGAGAAGCCCTCGTGGGTAAAGTTCAACTGTCCTTGTGATATCTTCTATCACAAAAAAAATAAAGAAGAAAAAAAAATCTTGAAATTTATGACAAGTTCAAAGCTAAAATTGAAAAATTCATCCATCGAAGAGGCTGCATAATGACCGCTGTTATTATATGTGGGTTAAAAGTTTAAGGTTGACTCACAGTATGCATTCACTCTGTACTTCCCCCTTAATTACAGGGGTCAGAAAGTTAATAATAACACAATACAACATTGGAGAACTCTTCCTCATTGCTCGAACTTAAGACGTAACTTTTTCGCAGAGGTCAGAAGTTCATTACAATGTGTAGACTTGCTCTCCTCACCGTTGTTCCGTTGGAGGCCTACGTTGAGAAAGAGCTTCTTGTTCGATGGAGAACAGATAAAAAGTTCAAGATAAATATTTTGGACGTGAAAGAGGTCACCGGCGGTTACAGTTAATAATTATTTCTTGTTACTATGTTAAAGAGTATTTTATGTCCTCGGAAATAATAGAAGCCATTTTTTTTTAACTCTGGCATATAATTCAATTGACGTTCTAAGTCAGAAGGGCTTTGTGAGAAGATCATGAGGATGTTTCATTGGACCTGATGACTAGGACATCACTTTCACGTGCTCTGTACCCTCAGGCAGGTTCATCACCATTTGCACATTTTTTTTTGTATTTACTACAAATTCATATGTGATTACCAGGACTGGATGACATTCCAAGTTTAAAAGGATATTGCCTGCAGCTTTATATGCTTTATGTGACACAGGAAAGGACGTGACACTCTGTGCTAAGCAAAATATATAGGGTGGTATGGTAAAGGAAAATAAATATGCGGGTTGACAACAAAGACTTTTATTGAATATACAAACCTTGGAATAGCTTTATATAATGGAAGGGTATCACAGCATTTGATGGCTAATTTTTGGTACTTCAAAATACATAAAATTTGTTTACATTTTAATTTAAAAAATTGGAAATTTTACAGAAAATGCTTTTTTTGTTCATTACAATACTTTTCATCATTTTGTAGATATTTGTGTAATATTTTTTGTAAATCATAACCTTATCACGATATACTGTTAGAAATGTACCCATATCAAAGAAAGTGAGCGGCCATGTTTGGATTTCTTATAATTCTATGATGATGCACGATTCATGTGAATTGGGCTTAAAAAAAAAAAATCAATGGAGGGAATTTATCAGGTGATTGCGGCATAAGAAGGTGACAGATTTTGGCACACCTTATTTATGAAAACAAATTGAGACATTTTTCAACTCATGTCAGTTTTGAAGAATGGACGGGGTTTACTGGCCAGCAGCTTTTCAACAAATTTATTATTAGTAAAGACTTCAGAAATTGGCATGAATGTTAGCGCACATCTACGCCAGCTCACAGCAAGCATGTCTGTCTTTTAAACAGCCCAAGAGAGCAGGAATCTTTTCATAATTTTGGTGAAATTTATACCAACAATCTCTAGGTTATGGTCACACGTTTTTGTTGCATTTTTTTCTGCAAGCAAAACCTGCTCTCTTGGCGGTAAAGAAGCTGCTTACAAAAAGCAGGTTTTGTGGCATTTTTTGCTGCACTTCTGCTGCGTTTATTTAGGTGTTTTTTTGCTGCATTTTTCAGGATCCCAAAGTACACCTTTGCTTCCACCACAGAAGCATGAACAATGCAAGGTGTTAGGTCACCAAAGCAAGACATATGTGAAACCATAAAACCATTTTGGAAAAAACGGAAATTTGATCAAATTATTTAATGGAAAAATATTTTTATGGCTGAAAAAATAGTGACTTTTCTGAACAAAAATGTTTACGAGTTCATGACAAAATACAAAATTACAAATGTAACAGCAGAGGGAGTTGAATTGGTGAGGCATAGTTTACCTAAGACATTGGCAGAGCATTGAGTTTGTAGGACACTGTTTACTTTCACACTTTGGTCAGCCCTTGAGTTGGTCAGGTATTGTTCAATTGTACACCTTGGTCAGCCAAAGTTTACTTTGCACATATGACTAATTTAATTGACTAATGCTAACTGCCATTCTTAGGTGAGGAGACCAAGACATTATTGCTTAAACTTAGGAAAATCACAAAAATAAATGGGTTTCACATACTGCTGTACTACTGCTGTACTAGTATTTAATGTGACCCTATAACCCCATAGCTCCCATCCTTAGGGTATTTCATCATATTGACCATGATGAAATAGCCTTTGCTGAATATGGTTTTGTGCACTTAACTCCCCTGAAGAACCCAGGAAGGAGAAACGCGTCGGGAGATGCATAACATATATTAGGGCTTATCCACAAAAGGGACAGATGTGGACTGCCCTTGTCAGGGTGGGAGCTTTGGGGCAATAGGGCCATGTTAGCAATGCTTAGGGCATAATAGGCCTCCCGTTTGGCTCCGCTTGATGGACTGACTGGTTTCCACTGAAAGAGTGCTGGATATGATGATAATTCTCGCCTATACCTGAATACAAAGAACTGGGTGAGATCAATCTAGTCTTCTCTTTTATATATATATGAGGCTCAGTGAAAATATGTGACCACTGTCACGTCTATCATAATAGCACCGTAATAACCTGTTGTGGAGTTATCTTGCTAAGAATCCACATTTTAACATTTGTTTGTGTCACTATATGTGGGATTTTTGCCTGTAGTTATTCGTAATATTTATTTATTTTAATAGAAACGATATTAAAAGTTTTATTTTAATTTACCACACTCGCCAAGTGCTTATGTGTGTATATACTGTGAGCTAAGAATCTTGAGGGGTATATAAACCTTCTGTATCAATCCCCAATTTTTGCTTGAATATTTATAAATCAAATACAGTTGTGCTCAAAAGTTTACATACCCCGGCAAAATTTTTCCTTTCTTGTCCTTGTTTCAGAGAATATGAATGATAACAAAAAAACTTTTTCTCCACTCATGGTTATTGGTTGGTGAAGCCATTTATTGTCAAACTACTGTGTTTTCTTTTTTTAAATCTTAATGAAAACCAAAAACATCCAAATCACCCTGATCAAAAGTTCACATACCCCAGTTCTTAATACCGTGTATTGTCCCCTCTAACATCAATGACAGCTTGAAGTCTTTTGTGATAATTGCGGATGAGGTTCTTTAATTTATCAGATGGTAAAGCTGCCCATTCTTCTTGGCAAAAAGCCTCCAGTTCCTGTAAATTCCTGGGCTGTCTAGCATGAACTGCGCGCTTGAGATCTCCACAGAGTGGCTCAATGATATTGAGGTCAGTAGACTGAGATGGCCACTCCAGAACCTTCACTTTGATCTGCTGTAGCCAATGACAGGTTGACTTGCTCTTGTGTTTTGGATCGTTGTCATGTTGGAATGTCCAAGTACGTCCCATGCGCAGCTTCTGGGCTGATGAGTGCAAATTTGCCTCCAGTATTTGCTGATAATGTGCTGCATTCATCTTTCCTTCAACTTTTACCAAGTTTCCTGTGCCTTTGTTAGCTCACACATCTCTAAAACATCAGCGATCCACTTCCGTGCTTTACTGTAGGAATGGTGTTCCTTTCACCATAGGCCTTGTTGACCTCTCTCCAAATGTAATGTTTATGGTTGTGGCCAAAAAGTTCAATTTTGGTCTCATCACTCCAAATTACCTTGTTCCAGAAGTTTTGAGGCTTGTCTCTGTGCTGTTTGGCGTATTGTAGGCGAGATGCTTTGTGGCATTTACGCAGTAATGATTTTATTCTGGCGACTCGACCATGCAGCCCATTTTTCTTTAAGTGCCTCCTTATTGTGCATCTTGAACAGCCACACCGCTAGTTTTCAGAGAGTCCTGATTTTCAGCTGATGTTATTTGTGGGTTTTAATTTGCATCCCGAACAATTTTCCTGGCAGTTGTGGCCGAAATGTTTGTTGGTCTACCTGACCGTGGTTTGGTTTTTACAGAGCCCATGATTTTCCATTTGTTAATCACAATTTGAACACTGCTGACTGGCATTATCAATTCCTTGGATATTTTTTTTGTATCCCTTTCCTATGTTATACCGTTTAACTACCTTTTCCCGTAGATCTGTTGACAATTCTTTTGCTTTCCCCATGACTCACAATCCAGAAACGTCAGTGGCTGGATGAAAGATGCAAGAGTCTGTCTGAATCCCAGAAATTCACTCAGCTTTTATGTACACACATTGATTACAAGCAAACAGGTCACAGGTGAGGATGTTACCTTTAGTAGACATTCAAACTCATTTGTGTCAAATTCTGTGCATGTTATCAGGCCAAAATCACCAGGGTATGTGAACTTTTGATCAGGGTCATTTGGATGTTTTTTGTTTGTCATTAAGATTTAAAAAGAGAAAATACAGTAGTTTGACAATACATGGCTTCAACCAACCAATAACCATGAGAAAATCTTTTTAGTTATCATTCATATTCTCTGAAAGAAGGCCAAGAAAGGAAAAATTCTACCGGGTTACGTAAAATTTTGACCACAACTGTATATAAATATAATTAATATTAAACAGTAGTTATTAAACCACCAGCAATATCCCTAGAATATTATAACTCTTCTTTTATAAATCCTATATTTGCCCATATGTGAGAAGTTTATATGCATTTAGGTTGGAATGCGATCGTTTATGCTGATACACTGGAAAGGAGAAGGAATGGGTGGAGTGTTGTCCTTCAGGATTTCTGCTGACTTTATCATTCCTTGAACATTTGAATTTATAATTATTACAAAATAAGGGCAATGCAATTCTACAATTAAAAAGTTCTCTAAGCTTTAAAAAATATTTCCCCTTTCCTCAATTTGTTAATCTGCCTGTAACAGCTAAGTCCATCTCCACATTATCCGAAATTTTCCCTCTTTGTCACACTTCAGTATCAGTGTATTCATCCAATGATGTTGCTATCAGTTGTGCTCAGAACAGTAGTTCCACGAGTGATCACCGCCAACAACACCATCACAAGTGTCCCCTAAAGAACAACTGGACAGAGAGCAGCACTACTAGAAAATTTGCTTCTAATTGGGTTTTCTTTATTATACTGCCAAGAATAGAGGTATTAAAAACACATGTTTCAAAACACATGGTACACCTTGTCGTAGAGAAAAAATTATAAAATCCACACAGACATCTCCGGAGAGGGGAAATATCATCCTCACACATCCTGCTTAATATCACTCAGATGGATGATGCCGTCCATGCCATATTTCATCTCTAAAGAAACGTAAAGTCATGATGGAAAACATGACAATGATATCTCCTGACTGGGACCTCCAGGGGTAAATATATCCTGAAAGTTGAGGATCTCATAATCTTCTAAAAGACCTAGCACCTCCCACAAGCAGCCCTCGATATGTGCTCACCCTTGGGAGGTATGTGGGCGTAACCTTGATCTAATAAAAATCAGAGTTTGGGTTTTGGTCATTTGTCAGTCCTGGAATGTACAGCTTGCTGTAGTTTTCTCCATTTCTTAAAGGAGTATCTCCCTCCTCTAAGCTCTGAGCCATTTCCGTGACACAGGTTTAGTACTTTTCCTTTTATTGTCCCTTTTATGCCATGTGATTGTATATACCGCATTGTTTTGTTCCCATTTTGTAACATCTTTGCATATTTTTTATAAACACTGCCTACCTTTCTGGGTTAAATAAATAAAATGTAATAGCTATGTGTCTCTTGCTCTGTAAACCACACCCTTGAAGCTATACACTACCTGTAATGGGTGTCCAATTGGCCTGTAAAAATGATTGGTGGTGGCAGCTAGTAGTTCCATTATTGTGGAGTTGACAGTGAACATATCAGGGGTATATATATGCATACATATATATTCCATGTATTAGAATCAAAGGTGTGTATACCATATACTTACTGTGATTTCCCAATAACTTGCCTAGTAGTGGAAATAGCCACAGCCTCGTCCATCACTAGTCAGCCAATTGCGTAATTGCCCTCACGATTGGAGGCAGCAGAGTTGCGTCTCCCTGACAAACTGGTGGCAGTGGTGGGATCTGCGTAATTTTCTTTGTTGTTATCCCTGACACACCAGGTTTTACATAACCCTAGGGCAGTATGGTGGCTCAGTGGTTAGCACTGCAGCCTTGCAGCACTGGGGTCCTGGGTTCAATCCCAACCAAGGACAACATCTGCATGGAGTTTGTATGTTCTCCCCGTGTTTGCGTGTGTTTCCTCCAGTTTCCTCTCACATTCCAAAGACATACTGATAGTACTTAAGGTTCTCCTCCCTTATCAATCGACCATACCTTCTTCCACTAATTCATAGAAATCCCTATACATTAATAAGATAATGACTAAAGATCTGTAAAAGTTCAATACATTAACATAGCAATATTTTTTATAACTTTGTCTCTTTTTATCATTAAGTCCCACCATACGAGACATACTGTACATTTTTGCTACCTCTTTCAGTTAGAGTAATTGCTTTATTTTTTTTTTTATAACTTTGTCTCTTCTTACCACCAATTCCCACCATATGATATCTTGAGTTACAACCCCCTACAGTCTCTTCTCCTTCATTTCCTTCTCCTATAATTCTAACCTTGAACTGAGCTCCAGGATCTAATTCCCTGCTAATATTTTCAATGGCTTTTTGAACTTCTAAAGAATGCAGATTCTTATCTTAAGTAAATAGGATGGGAATAAAGTGGCAGAATTCTCAGATATCTACAAACTTCTTTTTGAAATGTGTTTATGTGCACAAAAGATGTTTTGTGTGTATATCGAGAATACTCTCAATTTTTGAGGGGAACAAGAACAGAAAGGAAAAAATACTAATAATTTTCCCACAGGCTGATGATTGATGTCTGAGCAGATAATGTATTTTATATTATCGATAAACTCATGGAAACCTTTCAGTGGTAAAATCCTCAGTATAATGTGATCCCTCGCGGGCAGGGTCCTCGCTCCTCCTGTACCAGTCGCTGACTTGTTTTGTTAAGATTATGTAAATGTTTTTGCTATGTATATCCCTATCACATGTAAAGCGCCATGGAAGAAATGGCGCTATAATAATAAATAATAATAATAATTATACAATTTCAATGTATATGTCTAGAGATAACTCTGTGGTAATACATCAAAGCTCAATACTGAGATCTGACAAATGACAATTAAAGAGAGCCTGTCACTTTCCATAAACATGTAGTTTTTTGTGGTGTAAATTGCTCTATTTTCCTAAATCTAGAGTTGTTTTTCTCTTGTTCCTGTAATTTTAAGTTTCTGAGATATGGCTCCCATTTCCGTATATATAAAATGGGGTGTAACTATGATAGGTGCAAGGGTTGCAATTGCAACCGGGCTCCCTAAGCTTAGGGGGCCTAAAAGGTCAATTTTGCCAATGTGAACAGACTATTAAGGACCTGCAATAGTTTGGTGCATTGTTGGAGATTTTGCATGTCTTCGCCAACTGAGAATGGTCTTCAAGAAGTCCATTTAGAAGTGTTGATCCAGGATAGGGCTAGGTCTTTGACGCCAAAGGAAGAGAGGTTTTGTAGTAGGAGGCGGTGTTCAATTGTGTCGAAGGCAGAGGACAGGTCAAGAAGGAAGAGTATAGAGAATTGTCTGTTAGCTTTGGCTATAAGTTAATCATTAGTAATTTTCGTGAGGACAGTTTCGGTGGAATGGTGGGGATGGAAGCCAGATTGTTGGTTGTCGAAGAGAGAGTTAGATGAGAGGTGAAAGGAAAGTTCAGCGTGGAGCGATAGCTGGACAAAGCGGTTCCGTCAAGGGATGGCTTTTTGAGGATGGGCGTGATGTGGCATGTTTAAAAGCTGAGAGGAAGGTACCAGAGGTGAGACTGGGGAGGAGGTGGGATAGAATGGGGTCAAGTGCAAAGTGGTGAGGTTTGATTTGGAGAGGAGACGAGTAAGCTCTCCTTCAGTGAAGTTGCAGACTGAGGTTATGGGGGAAGGGAATTGGTCTGGTAAACAAAGGGATTGTGGTTGTCAAACAATAAAGACTTGCCTTGTTTGGTTGATCTTGTTTTTGTAAGTGGGTGGCAAAGTCCTCAGCAAAGATAAGGGAGGTCGGAGGGGGCAGTGCAGGGTGGATGAGGGAGTTAAAAGTGTTGAATAACTGCTTGAGGTTGTAGAATAAGGAAGATATGAGGGTGGTGAAGGAGGCCTGTTTAGCAGAGGTGAGGTCTGATTTGAACGTGTTTCTTTTTTGAATGCAGTGAAGTCATCTTGCAAATGTGAATGTGTTTTTTTCCAACGTCGCTCGGCAACCCTGGATGCATTCCGTAGCTTTTTTAGTGAGGTTATTGTGCCAGGGTTGTCTATATGATTCATGGCACTCTGTCATGCTTGAGAGGGGCGACTGAGTCAATAGCTGATGCGAGAGTGGCATTGTAGAAATCAGTGGCGCTGTCTGTGTTGTGGAATGAGGATATGGATGCCAGTGATAGAGTCAGAGAGTGTGTGTGTCTAGATGTGTTAGGTTTCTGTGGGGGTGGGCTAGTTGATGAACATGGGTGGCAGGTGAGGAGGACAGGGATGAGAATGTGTGTAGATGGTGGTGAAATAGGTAGAAAGGGAAGGTTGTGTAATTAGAAAGGGAGCAGTGTCGGGTGAAGATAAGGTCCAATGTATGTCCGTCTGTGTGGGTGGCTGAGGAGGACCACTGAGTAAGTCCAAAAGATAAGGTAAGTGACAGGAGTTTGGAGGTTGTTGACTGGTGGGTATCAGTGGGGATGGTAAAGTCACCCGTGATGATGGTGGGAATATCAGCAGAGAGAAAGTGGAGAAGCCAGGTGGAGAATTGGTCAATAAAGGCAGTGACCGGGTCCAGAGACTGGTATATGACGGCCACTTAGTTGGAGGGAGAGTAGATGCGGATAGGGAAGGGGGGGACAGAGGGTAGAAGCTTGGCTCACTAGAAAAGCATAAGAATCATTGCGGGCAAATATAACTGGTGGGTGCCATACCCGTTGGTGACTTCAGCCAAGATTGCAGAGATGAAAAGAGGTAATTCCAGCACATCCACTCAGGTAGAATAAAATCTTCTTTTATTAGAACAGTTTAAAAATGTTTAAAAATGGAGGGAAGCCCTACAAGCCTGACGTGGTCGCGTTTTTGGCGCACTGCAGCGCCCTTTGTCATAGCCATCCTATGACTAAGGGTGCCGCAGTGCGCAAGAAATGCGACCGCATCAGGCTTGGAGGGCTCCCCTCCATTTTTAAACATTTTTAAACTTTTCTAATAAAAGAAGATTTTATTCTACCTGAGTGGATGTGCTGGAATTACCCCTTTTCATCTCTAGATGAGGACAGAGTGGACTTCAAAAGAAGAGAGAATAAGGTAGGGTAGAGGTGGGATTGGGTTGAAGGTGCAGTTGGTAGAAAGGAGAAGAACCACTCCTCCACCATGTCTATTACCTGGGTGAGGAGTGTGGGTGAAGTAGAAGCCACTGTAACACAGCCCAGCAGGGCAGGCCGTATCGGAGGGTGTCAGTCATGTTTTGGTGAGGCCCAGAAAGGAGATATTACAAGAGGTAAAGAGGTCATGAGTCACATGGAGTTTTTTGCAGACAGAGCGGATGTTCCAGAGTGCTTCAGAGAGCGGGAGCAGAGGGGTGGATGTCATTATCTATTTTTATGTCTGCTGACACATAGTGAGGCGAACTACAAGACTTAGGTACCATCCCGATTGGGGTACACCTTGTCGTGGTGGGATGGCTTTTACTTTTTTTGATCAAAACAATGTTAAATAAGTATCTTCTCTTACATGTACATATAATATTTATTCACTTTCTACAGGGTATTTGCTAATGTTGTTTTTATCTTAGGTTCTGCTTATTAAATGGCCACAGTCTGAATGCACACCTATGCATTGCACTTATACCAATATATGATCTGGCTCAATTTTTTTAGGTTTAGGTCTATAACAATAGCAAGCGGATATCCTCAACGTCTAAAACTAAAGCCAGAAACACAGGGCTCTAAAGATTGAACCTCAGGTTGAAGACTTTTGGACAGTAGCATTGATCTCCAACCTTATTATTACAGGAACCCTAAAACATATCCACATCCAAGGCACTCATATTCTCATTCTCGATTCCACCAAGAAGTATCTATATAATAATTATCATCTATAATCTAGTTATTGTATGGTTAGCTTTCCCCCATTATAAGTATATTTCCACAGGCTGAATGCATTTTGCTAGCTCTAAATAGTGATAGAAGTGTAATTCGAAATTCCTAGACACCAATGTAGAATCTGTGAGCAAGGTCAATCATCCACCATGTGGTAGTAATACAGTATTTCCTAAATGATAAAAAGGCTGCTGTAGTCTACAGGAATGGTTGCAGTCTAGCTGGTAAACCATCAATACACCCAGTAACAATATCAGGAGGCGAATATTAGTAAAAGCTTTTTACCAACAATCTTAAATTCCTTGTATGCATTTCCTAATTGCAACTCCGCACCATCATAATGGTAGTCATAGTCCTTCTTAACCTTGCTGCCTTCACTATAACGGCTTCTTCTGTTTCTACTAAGACTTGAGTAAATGGAGAGAGATAGTGGTTCTCTGAGTTCATTACATTCCCCTCTTTGAGGCCCATGAATTGACAAGATTTAAGAGAGGGGGGTAGATCCTGATGGCGCCATGAGTCAGAACACTCGGTTGTTGCACCTGGCATGTCCTCCCTTTAACCTCATGCCTCCAGTGCTAATAAAAATCTCCTAATAGATGTGATCTATGCATATGTTGTGTGTATGTATGGGCAACATGATGCCTAGGAGCCACAGCTGCTGTATTTTCACGGCTGCTCCCTCTGTGCTGCAATTTGTACTACCATACGCAGTTATCCACTGGTTGCTTACATCTTACCATCTTAGCAAAACATTTTTTACAAGATGCAGCTCAAATTTCTAACTTCCATGCTTTTTTAGCAACAGTTTTCCTGATAACTTGTATGATGTAGCAGCAAACAAGCAGTCAGAGCCATAAACTGTGAGCCTGTAATGAGAAAATGGTAATTTCCAACAAATTGTGATAGGACTATTTCTATTACCTGTCAACTCTACTAATATTGACCTACAAAGTCGTCCATAATCTCCGAATCTCCGAACGAATCTCCCGATACCTTCCCATACGTAATCTCCGGTCCTCCCAAGACCGCCTTCTTTCTCTCCTCTACACTTGTATGTTCCTCACCCAATCGCCTCCAAGACTTCTCTCGAGTATCTCCCATCCTCTGGAATTCTGTGCCCCAACATGTCCTATAATTATCTACTACATACGGAACTTTCAGACGGAACTTGAAAAACTATCTTTTTCAGAAAGCTGACAGCCTGCAGTGACCCTGCTGCCATCTCACCACCATCGGATCTGCCGCAACCTCCAACCTACTGCCTCCTTTCCCATTAACCGTGTAGACTGTAAGCCTGCAAAGGCAGGGCCCTCTCCCCTCTGTACCAGTCTGTCATTGTTAGTTTGTTCATTGTAATTTATATCTGTATTTTGTATGTAACCCCTTTTCATGTACAGCACCATGGAATCAATGATGCTCTAAAATTAAACAATAATAACAGTAATAATAATAACTACTGAAAAGTTCAGGAGACTCAGAATAAAAGGGAAAATTTTCCAGACTCGCAAATGAGCCATCAAATCTCCTTGATGGCCACTTGCTCACTTTTCCTCCTTCCTTCACTTGCTTCTGCAGCTTCGCACCATTGCAAACTATGTACTGATAGCACGAACATATTAATGTAGCTTAAATGACACCTACTGTATAACTGGTCTGCATTTTTTAGAAGAAAAGTGACAACCTTAGCTAAATCTTTGGGGCAGCCACCTCTGAGTACTTTATAACTACTCCTAAGGCCCCGTCACACTTAGCGACGCTGCAACGATCCCGACAACGATACGACCTGTCAGGGATCGTTGCTGCGTCGCTATGTGGTCGCTGGTGAGCTGTCAAACAAGCAGGCTCACCAACGATCAGGGGAGCAGCGACATCGTGGAAAGAATCTTTCCACGATATCCTGCTCCTGGTTACGAGCCTGCTGCTGAAGCAGGAGCTGGCTGGTAACTATGGTAAACATCGGGTTACTAGGGGCACACGCGCTCCTAGTAACCCGTTGTTTATCATGGTTACCACTCTGCTACAGTGAGCGGGAGGTTACCGCTCACTTTAAAAGGCTCGTAACCATGATAAACAACGGGTTACTAGGTGCGCGTGTGCCCCTAGTAACCCGATGTTTACCATAGTTACCAGCCTGATCGCTGCTCCCGCTGGTCACACACAGCAATGTGTGCTGACCAGCGGGAGAGCAAAGACCAAAAAATGGTCCAGGACACTTTGCAGCGATCAGCGACCTCACAGCAGGGGCCTGATCGTTGCAAAGTGTCACACATAGCGACATCGCTGGTGAGGTCGCTGTTGCGTCACCAAAACCGTGACACAGCAGCGATCTCGCTATGTGAGATGGGGGCTCTAGTGTCGAAGGTCTCATGCTGTCTTGGAACAATGGACTAGGTTTCTGTGAACTCAGGTTGGATAACATTGGTCTAGATTTTAGAGAGATGTCGCCCAACTACTAGCTCTGGAGCCATATGTGATATGTGCATGGGGTTCCCCAACTGCCAGAATCTGCAGATAATATTGTAGCACAAGGAATATTCTAGTACTAGGGTCAAAGTCACTTCATTGGTAATTATTACTGCTAGGGTAAGAGTCTTATGACTCTATCACAAATCTAATATATATTTTTTTGACTGTTTGGCATATCTACAGTACATGACATAATTTCTCGATGTGACTTCCATCTCTGTGACTTCCATCTCTGTGACTCAATTCTCCATAACTGGGATCCTCACACCACAAACCCAACTGATGACGTGGCCACAGTCCATCACATCAAGGTGGAGAATGTATGGAGAGGTGGTCAATTTACTTCTGTAGGAATCACAGAATCAAATGACCAAGTCGTTTTGTAAATCTCATGAAAGTGAATGTGTTTCTTCTAACAATAGACCTTCTGTACATATATCATTCTCAGACTGGGGTAAAGGAGGGTATCTTAGGAAAGACAAGGAAAAATTACAGAGACTATGTCCAACACTTTTTACTGTGTAACAGAAATAGTATATTGCAGTTGGTCTAGCCTATGGATATCTTTTCTCCCTTTTAAATCTAAGCTGAACATATTTAACTCTACATTTTGTATTGGACAACGACCTTATAAATATGATGCAGAAACGGAACTTATCAGAAAACTAATGTCTACATTACTGTGCAAAAGTTATACGTGTGTCCTATGGATGCAGACACCATTGAAATTGTGACATCAGGTGGCTGCCACTTGGCAACTGCCCCCCCAAGCTCATGGGCCACATGGCAGCTGCATGATCTGCTGCTATGGATGGTATGCCACTGATCACAGTAGTGATGACTTTGATAGGCCAGAAAGTGCCATATTAATCATCAGCTCAGCATACGTGATCGTGTTGCAGGTCGATAATGGGTGCAAGTACATTTAAAGGTTGCTGTAATTGTTTGATAGAGGCATCTACAGTAGCTTGCGAAAGTATTCACCCTCTTGGCTTTTTACCTATTTGGTTACATTACAACCTGTGTTTAAATATTTTTTAAATCTGATTTGTGTGATGCATCAGCACTAAATAGTGTAAGTTAATGAAGTGAGAAAAATATAGGCATAAATTCAAATTGTGGGATCAAATAACTAAAAATTGGCATGTGCATATGTATTCACCCCTTTTCTTATGAAGCCCCTAAAAATTTCTAGTGCAAGCAATTACCTTCATAAGTCACATGCTTAGTGACAGGATGTCCACTTGTGTGCAATCTAAGTTTCACATGGTCTGTCAGGATATACATTTACCTTTTCTGAAGGGCCACAGAGGCTGCAACACCATTAAGCAAGAGGCATCACTAACCAAACAACATCATGAAGACAAAGGAGATCTGCAAACAAGTCAGGGACAAAGTTGTTGAGAAGTACAAGTCAGGTTGGGTTATAAAAAAAATATCCCAATCTCTGATTATCCCCCGAAGCACCATCAAATCCATTATCATCAAATGGAAAGAACATGGTACCACAACAAACCTGCCAAGAGAAGGCCGCCCACCAAAACTCTCAGCCCGGGCAAGGAGGGCATTAATCATAGAGGCAGCACAGAGACCAAAAGGTAACCCTGAAGGAGCTGCAGAGTTCCCAAGAAGAGACTGGATTATCTGTCTATACGACCACAATAGAGGTGGACTTTATGGCACAGTGGGCAGAAAAAAAGCCTTTACTTACAAAAATAGTGAGGCTATGTGCCCACGATGCGTTTTTCAAGCGTTTACGCTGCGGAATTTCCGCAGCGTAAACGCTTGGGAACCGCTTGGTAAGCCTTCCCCCATGGTCTCCAATGCAATTCCCCACTTTCAATGCCCATGCTGTGGATTTTTCCGCAGCGTTTATGCTGCGCTCAAAAATCCACAGCAAGTCCATTAATTTTGCGGAAGTGCTGCGTTTTCGCCGCCATTGACTTGTATTAGAATGCGCCAATTCCGCAAGACTGCATCTGTACTTGCGTAATTGGCGCGTTCTAATGTGCGGATGGTACCTGGGTGTGGAGGACAGGAGAGTCTCATCCACACCCAGGTACCATAAAAAAAAGAATAAAATAAAAAATAAAGATTATATTCACCTTCCGACGGCCGCCGGACTCCTTCTCTTCGCTTGCCGACAGATCACGCAGGACTGAAGGACCTGCACAGACATCACAGTCATGTAACGGCAGGTCTTTCCAGTACAGCGTAGCGCGATATGCCGGCAGCCAGCACAGCAGCGCAGCAAGTCTCGGGGGCCATCGGAAGGTAAGTATAGGTTTATTTTTTTATTTTTAACCACTCTCTCGGGTCACACTATATAAATCCATGCCGTGCATGGATCTATATAGTGTGACCTAGTTGTCACAAGCACTTTCCAAGTGATGCAAAATCGCTTGGAAAGCGCTTGTCAACCCGCATGCGGAAATGCCAGTGAATAACGCTTCACATCCGCATGTCCCTGGCAGGAAAACACATGTACAATCCGCATGCGATTTTTTCTGCCAGGGAGATGCAGAAACGCTCAGGAAAAAATCCTGAGCATTTCTGCATCGTGGGCACATAGCCTAAGGCTCGTTTCGTGTTTGCCAAAAGACATGTGGAAGACTGCCCAAATGTATGGAGGAAGGTGCTGTGATCAGATGAGACCAATTTTTAACTCTTTGGCCATCAAGGTAAACGCTATGCCTGGCACCAAACCAACTCAGCTTATCACACCAAGAACACAATCCCCACAGTGAAACATGGTGGTGGCAGCATCATGCTGTGGGGATGTTTTTTGGCAGCAAGGCCAGGGAAAATAGTCCGAGTCGATGGGAAGATGGATAAAGTGAAATACAAGGTTATTCTTGAGCAAAACCTGTTTCAGTCTGTCAGTGATTTGAGACTGGGGCGGAGGTTCACCTTCCAACAAGACAATGACCCAAAGCATACTGTTAAAGCAACACTCGAGTGGTTTAAGGGGAAACGTGTAAATGTTTAGGAGTGGCCTAGTTAAAGCCCAGACCTTAATACAATTAAGAATCTGTGGTCAGACTTGAAGATTGCTGTTCATCAGAGGAAACAATCTAACTTGAAGGAGCTGAAGCAGTTTTACCTTGAGGAATGGGCAAAAATACTAGAGGCCAGATGTGGAAAGCTCATAGAGACTTATCCATAGCGATTTGCAGCTGTAATTGCTCAAAAAGGAAGTTGTACAAAGTACTGACTTTAGGGAGGGGGGTGAATAGTTATGCACACTGACGTTTTCAGTAATTCCGTTCTATTTGTTGTTTGCTTCACAATAAACCAAATGTTCACAGCTGTAGGCATGTTCTTTTTACATTAACTGATGCAAACCCTCAAAAAAAAGCAGTGAAATTCCAGGTTGTGAGGTAGCGAAACACCAAAAATGGCAAGGGGTGAATACTTTTGCAAGCCACTGTAAGTGGTTAAACAGCAACGATTGGTGCTTGCTGTGGTTGCTGCTGCTAGAAGCAGGTGCTGGTTGTATAACACAGCTGGTATCTACATGACATGGAACAGGCTCAGCTCCTGAGTTTGCTCCATACACGCAGACCCTCACATAATGTACAGTGATGTCCTTATGCAGGAAGGGGTTAAAACTGCATGGAAATTTTATATTGTATATTGGAAATTAATGTATTCTTGTTTAATATTCTGTATTTTCAACTAAACTTGGAATCGCCCTTTAATTTTTTTATTTTTTGTTAATAGTTCCCAATATTGTAAACAATAATTTTATTAGAAATATATATACACATATATACACAAGTATATACAGTATGTGTGTGTCTTTTATGTGAAACTTAGTCTAAGAGATGATAGTTGATCCAAAATTAATATCCCACCATAAAATTCTACAAACACGCTAGCATGCCAAAAGTTGCAATGCCAAAAGCTGGCAACACACTGGTATTGTATAAGCAAACAGATAATAATCATCAATCTTACGCAACTCATTAAAACTGGATTTTTAAATAGATTCTTCATAGAGAACAAATGCCTCATTAATCTGGAGCATTTGAAGCCGAGAGCACAAGTAAGGTCAGAGAGAATAATGAGTGACAAGACGGGTCCTCGAGACACTGCATGTTCCTTACCTTGAAGCCTTCCGTAATGTAAAGGTCAACAGATTTGTTAACTAAAGAGAAAAATGAACCGTTATCTCAATGATTAGCCCGAAATGGCTGAATTACTGCTTATATGGAGGTGTTCTCTCATTCATGAGTATGGTGTAATGGAAAAGGGAACGCATGATGATGACAAGGATCATTTGTCTTCGAGAGGGATAGTTCTGTATGGTAAACTCAGAACTATCATGGTCGCACATAGACATACTAATCCACAATGTTCTCACTTTATCAATGAATAGCGGCAGAAAATAGTTATGTTAAAGTTATCCTCAATGTATATGCAGGAAATAAGAGGGGTGGGTCATTTTGCAATAATGAATGGTTGGACCTTCCAATTTCTAAGAAAGTTGGTGGTGGTTCTTCCTTCAAGATGCAATCCGAAGCAGATTGGAATCTGTCAAAGGTATATATATTGGGGCAGTGGCATCACCATTACAAACGGGCACAGGCTCTTTGTTTCCTGCCCGGTGTCCTGGATCTCCAGGCGAGTACCTTTTCGGACAGTAACAGCATCAACATAAAGCTAATGCACCAGGTTTTGCTACCACATCTAAGAGCAGCATAATGTATGAGCAGAGACCCTGATTCTAGTGATGTATCATTTACTAAGCTACTTACTGCAGTTTTGATAAAATCACAGTTTTATCTGCTGCAAATTTACCAGTTCTCTGAATGCTGAGCTCTGTATAACCCTGCCCACACCACTGATTGGCAGATTTCTGTGTATGCTGTGCATAGGCAGAGAGCTGCCAATTAGTGGTGGGGGCGTGGTTAAAAAGAGTTCATGGATATGGAGGACTGCATGTCACTAGTGCTCTAGTGATAATCTGCTGCTGATAAAACTGTGATTTTATCAAAATTACATCAAGCAGCCCAGTAAGTGACACATCCCTGGAATCAGAATCTCAGTCTCTATATTATACCGTTGTCAGATAAAATGGCAAAAGCCTGATGAAATATTCCCTTTAACACCCTAGCACTGGAAAATGCTCTGCCCGAAAATATTTATTAAGTAGGAATAACAGCTCAGAAGTGGTAGACTATGCACCGTAGAGTGCTGAATCACGAGGATTTTAGAAATAAATTGTCAGTGCTGTGTAGCATCACTCATTGCAGAGTTTAGAACTAATTCTAGAAAGTATTACAATAACAAGAACTGTGTGCTAAGAACTTCATGAAATGGTTTTCCATGGGCAGCTGCACACAAACCTTAGGTCACCAAGCACAATGTTAGATTTCGGATGGAGTGGTGTAAAGCACATGGTCACTGGACTGTAGAGCAGCAGAAATGTGGTCCTGGAGAGACGACATTTCAGAATTTAGCACTCGGATGAATGAATGAATTTTTGGGGAGATGCTGGGAAAGCGATAGGTGCTGGAAGTCATAATGCCTACTCTATAATTTGTTGAAGAGATAATTGTAAGGGGCCTTTTTTCATGGCTTGCCCTCTTATTTTTAGTGAGGGATAATATTAATGTTACGGCATATAAAGGCATTCCAAACAATTTTCACCTACAACTTTGTGATTGCCTGGAGAAGGCTCATTCGAAGGGCAGACATACTATTGATGCAACCTGTGCAACCGCACATGGCCCCAAGAGGCAACGATCTCCAAAGACACATAAAGCGATGTGTTATGATGAGCTACTGAACTGGGGGTCCATTTACTATTCTAAGTTGTTATAGCCACAAAAGTGGCGTAACGTCATGCCCATGAGTGACATTTTCAACAAGTTCGAATAGTGATGATCAGATGTCTACTGATATTTGGTCATACAGCCATGTTTGGACTTGACCTGTTTCACCTTGGATAAAAGTAGCTAAAAACGTGGGGAGAAAGAGAAATTGATTATGAGCCACATTGGCGACAGGAACTGATATGAAGGGTGGTAATCTCTATACAGAGGAATAGATGTCAGGAGGGTGTTTGACCGTACAGATGTTCAACATTAATTTTCCTGGACATTTCTTTAGCAATCAGCCAATGCTGTACACTGTAAATTATACAATGATCGGGTGATTTATATATGCAAAACAGTCTTATGTTTATTTCCCGGCATAAAAATTAACAACATTCACATGAAAGCAAAATATCCGTTCCCCGGCCCAAACATATAACAACAAAGGAAGGAAAAACTGTCCCTTTTCTGGGCAGGCAAGATATAACACGGTGTCTCATCCATTATCAATCCATGCACTGCCTCTAGCTCAGGTGGCTCAGCCACAACGAAAAAACTGCCCAAAATAGCTATTGATCAGGGTCATTTGGATGTTTTTGGTTGTCATTAAGATTTAAAAAGAGAAAACACAGTAGTTTGACAATAAATGGCTTCACCCAACCAATAACCATGAGTGGAGAAAAAGTTTTTTTGTTATCATTCATATTCTCTGAAACAAGGCCAAGAAAGGAAAAATTCTGCCGGGGTATGTAAAGTTTTGAGCACTACTGTATATATACAGTTATATGAAAAAGTTTGGGCACCCCTATTAATCTTAAGCTTAATGTTTTCTTAAAATTGGTGTTTTTGCAACAGCTATTTCAGTTTGATATATGTAATAACTGTTGGACACAGTAATGTTTCTGCCTTGAAATGAGGTTTATTGTACTAACAGAAAATGTGCAATCTGCATTCAAACAAAATTTGACAGGTGCATAAGTATGGGCACCTCACCAGAAACGTGACATTAATATTTAGTAGATCCTCCTTTTGCAAAAATAACAGCCTCTAGTCGCTTCCTGTAGCTTTTAATGAGTTCCTGAATCCTGGATGAAGGTATTTTTGACCATTCCTCTTTACAAAACAATTCCAGTTCAGTTAAGTTTGATGGTCGCCGAGCATGGACAGCCCTCTTCAAATGATCCCACAGATGTTCAATGATATTCAGGTCTGTGGACTGGGATGGCCATTCCAGAACATTGTAATTGTTCCTCTGCATGAATGCCTGAGTAGATTTGGAGCGGTGTTTTGGATCATTGTCTTGCTGAAAGATCCATCCCCTGCGTAAATTCAACTTTATCACTGATTCTTGAACATTATTGTCAAGAATCTGTTGATACTGAGTGGAATCCATGCGTCCCTCAACTTTAACAAGATTCCCGATGCCGGCATTGGCCACACAGCCCCAAAGCATGATGGAACCTCCACCAAATTTTACTGTGGGTAGCAAGTGTTCTTCTTGGAATGCTGTGTTTTTTTGCCGCCATGCATAACGCCTTTTTGTATGACCAAACAACTCAATCTTGGTTTCATCAGTCCACAGGACCTTCTTCCAAAAAGAAATTGGCTTCTCCAAATGTGCTTTTGCATACTTCAGCCGACTCTGTTTGTGGCGTGCTTGCAGAAACGGCTTCTTTCGTATCACTCTCCCATACAGCTTCTCCTTGTGCAAAGTGCATTGTATATCACTCGCCCCCTGGGCCTGTGTTGTGCGTGCACGTGTATGCGGGGAACACCCGAAGCCAGATCGCTGGGGGTTGTAGTCTCCATGGCGATGACCCGGTCAGTGCCCAGGGTGGTCAAACCAGTGGCAGACTTAGTAGTATTATAATTGTCCGACTACGCCACCCGTGGATTGCGGTCAGTGGGGACCGCCGCTGCGATGCAGCCCACTGAGGCTGATGTTGTATGCGCAGCCAAGTATGGGATGACTCCCCACGGGAGAAGTATAGCCTCAGGGCAGTAAGTGCGAATGATGGGAGTGATGGTGCACGAGCGTCCCAGCACTGGTGGTGCTGGTGCGGCGAAGAAGCACAGAGACGTGTGGTTGCAGTTTCCCATGCTTTACTCACAGTTCTTTACTGGTCCTAGTCACCTCGGCACCGGCGGCGACTGCCCAAGCCGTGCTGCGTCCACCAGGCAAGGGACTCGACCAACTCCCAGGCAATTCCAGAGCGTGGCACAGGGCTCCCTTCTCTTCCCTTCTCTGGCCGTGCCCCACCAGTGACTCTACGTTTGTCCGGCTGCCTCGGGCCTTCTCTTGGTACGCTGATTTCTGCGTCCCTGACCCTATGTGGTGTGCCTTCCTGGTAGGTGTAGTGAGGGGTTGCACCGAGATATAGTCACGACCGCCGGTCTTTGGCTGAGGATTAGTCGCCTCCACCAATTTGGGATCCGGTACCCTGTTCTGCCAACCCGTCACCCGCAATCTCCTGGGCCTATGGGGTTCCTTCTTCTCTCGTGTCTCTGGGCCTCTCTTAATGTTCTGTTCCTTGTTTCCTTTCTCTTCTGTTCCTGTTCTCTCTGCTGTTTCTGGCCTCCACTCCAGGC